>NC_087550.1:79730124-82230124 GCF_036250125.1 Pseudopipra pipra
AGATGCCTCGCATGAGCTCATCAGATGCTTGGTTTTTGCACAGACTGCTAACTGAATGGCATATATTAGTTTTTGGCTTCACTACAGACTGTCATACTCTCCAGGCCATTGTGGCTTCTTCGCAGCAGGAGACAAGCAGCAGAGAAGTTCCTCTGCAGAAAAGCTTTGTGCAAGTGCAGTTGCTTCCTAGGAAACTCACTGCCACAGGCATGCTCAGTGTAGAGCTGAAAGCCCTAGCAGCTATTAGAATATACCTCACTCTCTTGTGTCCAAACTAGAGCCACTTCTCAGTACCCAAAGGATTTGTCTGTGACTGATAGCTCAGAACTAGACCTCCAGGGCAGAGTAACCCAGTGCTGTGGAGCCCTATTGAGCTCAGCCTGAAAACTGCTTGTGTTTTGGTTTTGATCCATTTTTCATTTAGTGTCAGGCTTTCCTTATGTAATATACAGCTAAAAGTGATTTTAAAGTACTTTGGCTTAATCGTGTTTTTGTTCCCCACCCCCATGCTTTTATGTTTGAAGGCTCCATTAGTGTCCATAACAAAGAGAGAGTAACACAGATGGTAAACATTTTTACCACAGAACACCAGCAGTGAACACCATATCACTGATTTAGGAGTCTCTGTACTGTGCTTGCTCAGCTGTATATAATCACTCTCATTTCCTTCTCTTGGGTTTCTGGCCAGCTTAGGGAGACTTTACTGGCGTGCTCAGTGAAGCCTCCCTGGCATCGCCGGGCTATTGCTCAGTTCTGCTTATGTGCCACTTCATGGAGCAAGAAGCTCCACGCTGGAACCGGTGTGAGCTTTTGGCTGGCATGTTCTCTGATTTTCAGAAATGTATTATCACCAAATGTGTGAGGCTAAAATTAAAACTCTTTTGGGTGAGGAAAATATCTGCCTTAACTGCCAGGCAGCCATAGTGCATTTGAATGCCTCCCTGAGATAAAAGATAATAAACCTTTGGAAACTGTGATTAGCCTTGCTAGGGTTTTGTGGGATAGTTGCCATGGTAGAAGCTAGTGTACGTTTGGTACAAACAATGACATTCTTAAAGTTTCATTTTTCATTCTGGGAATGCCGATATGCTATGAATAAGGGTTGTTGGCTCTCTGTAGTAGTTCAAATAAAACTAAAAAAATAATTCAGTTTGGTGAAGCATTTTACCAAGCTGTGAGGTTCTTGTGTTATCTTTCTTTTCAGTTTTCTTCGTACAAACAAAATAGCAGACTTAGACTCTGTCTATCAAAAATGCATGTAGCTTTTCTTTTGTACTTAGATGAGAGAGATAAAATCTAACTAAAATCTCACATTAGCATTCTGCTTGTAAAATAAAACAGTGTCTTTTGGGCCAGAGTTTTTTTTCAAAACAAGCATGCTCTACAGTCTGTGTAGTGGTGGCCCATTTTGGTGACTTGTTTACTGGTGTGCCTTTCATATCCAAATTCTTGGCTACAGACAAAGCATTCAAATACTTTTCTCTTTGTCAGAAAAAGAAGATGAAAATTGTCTGAAATTGGAGCCAAGTTCACATTCTCTGGAGTACCATTTCAGCCTTTGGGAGGACTATCTAGTGCAGAGTAACTGAAAACTCAAGCTAGGTTTGTTTGAACAATCTAAACTTAAAGAAGAGACAGCAAAACAAATACTTTTTAATTCTTGTGCTTTTTATATTTATACTGGCAGTGAGTTCTTCCTCAGATAAAACGTTTTGATATTAAGCAGTTCCTCTAATTTTACTGGGCTCTGTTTCTTTTTATGGTAACACACACTGTGCAGGAAGGTCATTATACGGCAGAAAAAAGCTGTCAGCATAAAAGAGAAAGTTAACATTGCACATGTCTTTGTTTATGGGGTTCCTGGAATGTGTTGTGATTCGAGCCAAATGATGGCTTAAACTGATCTTTCTAATATGCTGGATGGCCTCTCCACACATTTTGCTAATAACAGGTACTTCACCTTGCAAGTACAAATTGTAAAATTATCTGTGAACTCGTCTGAAGTCTTTCCTTTGTATGTTGCTAATATTTACTTTACAGACCATTTATATTTTTGGTAAAGGTTGGTGGAATGTGGTCACGGTTACACTCAATCCAACTGTGTGTGATGAGAACATTGACATGAATAATTGAAACGTATTGGCTGCGTATGCAAAACCAGTTTAGGTTAGTGCCAGTCTCAGTGTTGCCTAATGACTGTACGTCACAGGGAGCCTTGCAAACTGCATTGGTCATTTTTGTCTCGTTTAGTGTTGTATTAACATCTGTGGTACAAATGGACATTCATCAGCTGGTAGTTTTGTTTGACTTCCAGAAGAAAGATGAAAGAAAATGCATCTACTTTGCTTTTTTTTCTTCCATCCCCAACAAGTTTCATGGCTAAGGTTAAATGAGGGCGAAGGAGTAAAAACGCTGAATAACTGTTACATTACACAAGCAGCAGTAAATTCTTTAATTTTGTACCTTAATAAAAGAAGAGTAAAACCTTATCTTCTTTAAGCCAAAACTACTGCCTTCAGTTTCTTGAAATGGAGTTCCCTCATAAACTGACAAGAGGCTTACCAGGTGTTAACTATCTTAGGGATTCCTGCTGAACCAGTCCTGTGCAGGAGTGAAGAAGGAGCCCCGATGACTTGGAACATGTGAGATCAAATCAACAATTAAAGGATAATAGTGAATTGGGAAGGAAAGGGAAGATGACTAGCCAGGAAGGATTAGCCTGAGTCAGGAACACATTTCCTGAAATTACTCAAACAGGTGCTTAAAGGGAGGTGGGCTATTCTCTTAAGGAGTGATTTTCAAAAGTGTGTGAGCCAGCTGTAAGGTGGTCTGAGAGGCCATCGAGGAAGAAACTCCTCTGGGCAATAGAAGGTTACTGCCTCATAGGGTCAGAGAGAAAGTAGTGTACTCTTGGAACAAGATTTCTGCTCTTCTGCCTCTGTGAGAGGCAATGTGTATTGTGCTATGAAGGAGGTTAATGCACTAGCCCACTGACCTTTTCCATTGGGGAAAAATAAATGTTCGAAGAGCTAATACACATATTTTCAGTCTATTTTCTTTGTATAATATCACTAGATATTAAAGGCAAGACTTGCTGAAAGGAAAAGAACTGGTATAAGATACTGAGGCAAGTTTCACAGGGAAAAACCAGCATCTTTTATTAGACCAGCCAATGATGTTGGGAGGCAAAAAGGCAGCACTTAAGTTCTTCGCCTGTTCCCTGCTCTGAAGCTTCAGTGGGGAAGGGGGATGAAGCTTTGTCTGAGATGTTTTTCTAAGCTCCATCCCTGTACTTTGATGTTGGGGAATTAGAATCAGAGAAAGGGATGAATTGGACATGGGCACGGGTGGGGAGAGGACTTCACGTTTCTGTTCGGAAGAGTTGGTGTAGCATGATCTATCAGTGTAGTGTGAGCACTGTTTCCTGAAATGGTCCGGCATTAACAGATATTGCAGCTACCTGTGTTTATTAAAACATTGTCAGATCGATTTTGTGTGCTCAACTGTATGCACATCTGCCTTGTGAATCAAAATGAAGATTTGGTTTTCTCATTTTCAATGTGTTTCATTACACTGGATTCCTTTAGAAGCCAAGTGGGTATTTGTTTGGCTGAGTTAATTTTGGAGTTGTATGGGAATGGACACCTCAAATGCTAATATCTGATTTTTATGGACACTCTAATACCTACACTATTTTTTGGGGGGATTAGGATTCTTTGGGCAGTGGTTTTGTTAAGGAGCAATTACTTTAGTGTTCAATAAAGCCGAGATTGTATATTTTACTATTTATAAAATATTTGTCAAAGCATTATCCATTAAACAGTTCTTCCACCTGAAGGAAGAAAGCAGAGTTGACTTGGATGGCAGAGATTTCAACAGACAAACCTGTTTCTTCTGGCCTCAATCTAAATAAAAAGGAGGGAGGCCTGCAAATACAAAGTATATAAAATTCCAGTGTATTTTATTGGACAAGGAAACTTTATGTTATGTACCTTGAGTGATTTCCAAAATATATTGTTGGATTGAAAGTTGTGAAATGTAATTGCTTCTATATCCTGACAGAGCTGCAGGATCTGGAGCGGCTTAAGAAAAGTGAAGACTGAAGGCCAAATTTTCCAAGGCAGCTTTAGTCCCACTAAAATTAATGCAAGTTAGGTACCTAAATGCCTTTGAAATCTGGCTCTGAGCCTGTAGTTTTTGTTGCTGTTAATACTTTGGACATTTTCTTTATGCCAGCCCTTCGGTTCAACTCAAGGAACAGGAGAGGGATTTCCTGTGTCGGTCAGCAACGTGCTGTTTAGCACTGGAGCTAACCCCAAGCACAGGGCTGGGCAGTGCTGCTCTGGGACTCGCTCGACATTAATATTGCTCCAGTAGAAGTCAAAGTTTAATTGCCGATACGACATTTGACTCCCATTCCGAACTACAAAAAAGTTCTGAAGTAAGGAGGATGTCAAAGAACAATTTCCCCTTCCCTTCCCCCACGTTTTTTTTTTTTTTTTCTCCTGGGTTTCAGTGTTCCTCCCAAGACTTATTTTGAGAAAATAATATATATCCCAGCAACAGGGACATCATTGTACTGAGCTTGTTGTGTAGTCACAGTTTTATTTTATGGATAATAATACTATGCTGTTTTTAAAGGAAGGAACAGCCTTAGAAAGTCAGGCTGGAAAACAGCTAAAAAGTATAATTGTTTTCCCATCAAATTATAAAACTGTACTGTGCTAGCTGAAAGCACATAATGAGTAGAAAGTGAGCACTAATCTATTTGGCTCTATCTGAACCCTCATATTTCTATTTATCTCAGTGGGAGTTTTTAATATTCTACTGATGTTATTCTATATTTTGCTGACTTTCAGGTTGAGATATTGGCACTTAAAATCACGTTGACAGCCTGAATGTAAAATCAGGCTTTATGAGAATTAATAAAATCATGCTATTATGAATCTTGGAGGTAGCAGTAAGCAATATAAATGGTATCTGAAAATGATGTAATGACCTGGTTTTGCCTTTATTTCAAAGCTCTTTTTCATACATTTGAAAGTATTTTGCAAAAGTGTTTGCATATTAAGGCTTACTCTTCTAGTACTGTAAGCAGAATATATCTCTAGTTGATCAAACCAACAGTGCTAAAAGCATGAATGAAACTTCTTTCCAATTGCTACTTCATTAATTGCAAATTACTTTTCTCTGGTCCCCAGTTTGCCCTCTGATTTTCCCTGGATGCCTGGCTCCTCCCCACTGCAGTTCCAGACCTTGGTTATTGAACGTGCAGTGGCTTTGCAGCTGATTCAGTGAGGACTGCAAAAAATTTGGAAAGATGAGCAAAACTTGATTTAAAGTTCTGACATATGAGGACACTTACCACTGATTGTGTTGTTGAAGTGTAGAATGTGCAGTGGTGAGGATACAATAAACTGCAGCTGTTGTTGGTAGTTCAGTGCATGGCTGGAAAAGAGTTTTTAATGTAACAGCAAAAAACCTTTTGTTTACTCTAACCAAACTGAAAACACACAAAAAAGTAAAAATTAATTCAGTGTTGTAAATTAAAAATATATTGAAATCTGCTATGCAAATACAAAATTTAGTTTATTTGTTGTGAAATTGAATAATCTTGGAGGAATAATGGAAATCTTTTATTAATATCTTCATCTTATCCATTAAGTTCCTTATTCACTTTGTGCCTATGCTGCCAGAGGGTGAGTTGACTCTCAAATTCAGGCTCAGATTTAAACAGCTGGAATAAATGAGGCATATTATGGGGGAACACATGAATGAGATCCATTTCTACTTGGAAGTGTGAATTCAAGTTGTTGAAAAACTTTCGGATAGGAAGAATCCTGGGGAAGCAAGAGCATACAGCCATCTCTTTCTCCCTTTGACTTATAGTCATGTTGAATTTTGAAGTGAAGCAATTTCAGGGGAACTGAAGAGTTCTAATCTTATAGCTGTTCTTGAGATCATTGAAAATAAATCTGCAATTTCTCCAAATAAGTTACAAGGCATTTGAAAAGATTTGGAAATGGAACCACTGAAGTTGTCCATTCAAAAGTGTCTCCACACTATCAGCTACCCCTTAGAGCTGGTGGCACTAGAGGCAGCTGACACATTAAGGCCCTTAGGAAAGTACTACAGTGTATAATTCAGCATGTCCTTTTTACCTTGGTCCATCTTGTGTTCATTATAGCTTTTTTAATACTCAAAACCTCTTTGAATGAGCTCAGTTATAGGAAAATGGGACACACCCTCCAGTTCATGTACTGCTTTTCCCAGTAATTTGCATGTGAATAATGATTCGTGAGTAATAGAATTATGAATGCCTGAGGAATCTTTCTTCATTTATAACAGTTTATATTCAGAGCATTCAGTTCCATAGAAAGCCTGTGAAATGCTTACGAACTTACAGTCCGGTTTTCCCACCAGAGAGAATCTTGTTCTCCAATACTTCAATGATTGCCACTGGTACAGATTTTACAAGTGTGTGTCATTTATCCATCTAGTTTCTGCTGTGTCCTTATGGTAGAGGCAATAACACGGTTACAGGCATGTTGACGTCTTTCAGTAGCAAGAAAATGGTTAAAGGATTAATTCTTTATTCTTCAAAAGTCAGTATTGTGGCATTGAAGAAGTCCACCAAATTTCAGTGTAGGCTGATGGGAATACAAAATGAAATGTGCTAGTATAAATCTGTTACATTTATATGTAGCACAGGTAAATTAAGGCTGGTTGGCAGTGACAGACTTTGAGTAGGAGGCATCTAGACTACTTCCATAGCCAAGAAAGCATTTTATTGGAGACTAGCTCTACATTTTTGTTCAAAAAGAGCTTTGCTTTGATTAAAAAAACCCCACAAAAGTTCTTATACGTGTTTTAAAAATTCCTTATAGGTGTTGGTGGAAGGTGAGGTTGGTTAGAGCACGGTGCTAATAATGCCAAGGTCACAGGTTCAATCCCTGTATGAGAGCTGAACTTGATGATCCTTGTGGGTCCCTTCCGTCTCAGAATATTTTATGATTCTGTCAAATGAAAAAATATGATACATAATGGAAATATGTTGTCAGATGGACAAATGTCTAAGAGATGGAGAAGAAAGTTGTTCAAAATTCTTAGTGCTTAGTCATCACCTGTTGATGTGTGCCAGGTTGCACCTGAAAGCAGAAGGCAGAACAAATAGAGAAGATGTGCCTACTTGATGAAGAGTACTTTACTTTGCATGAATAAAGGCTGGGTCTGCTCCTTAGTTAAGAAACTAGTGAGGAATCCTGTGTCATATTTTTGAGATTAGATTTTCAGATGTGATAGATCACTCTTACTTCCATGCAAATCAGTGGAAGTTGCAAATTCTTCCATCTTTCAGGAATCAGGATATTGATAGTTTAGATTTCTCTGCTGTCTCTTACTTGGAGTAAGTTATTTCTCTCGAGAGGAGAAAGGACTATTAAGACCTTTTTTAAGATGATTTTGTCTGCAGCTTGCCAGTGACATCTTTACTATGCAGGCATGCATGGTGGCCCAGTGGGAGTTTCAGTTCACTTCTGGTTATTTCCCAGGCTTTGGCCAGAGAATTTCTCAGGCTCAGACAGTTCTGAGTGATTGTTTCAGAGCAATCTTCTTCGCTGCACATCAGTGCCAGATTTTCAAAGATGCAAATACAGTACAATATGTGTAAGAGTTCTGTCTCTGCAGCCCAAATACATGTATTTGAAAAGGCAGTTCTCTATGTCTGGTTTTGAAACTCCCAGTGATACTAAAGTGATGCTACAGAGAAAAATGAGTTCTTTCAACAGCTGAGAGGGAGTGAGATGAATGTTTTAATCAGAAGACCAAAGAAAAATCACATATACTCATCAGTAACAGCGTTAATGGGGAGAATTTACTTTTTTTTAATTAAAAAAAGTGAAAAATTAAGTCTTACTGTTAGACAAATTGTTTCTGTTTCAGATTATCTGCTTGCATCATTACTTATTAATCTATACTATTTTTCTGTGCACATGGAACTTATTTATTGTATTTATATAACATGGCCTGATGAACAGGGTGGCTGCTTACAGTGCAATGATATTGAAGTAGTTTGAGTTATAAATATTTTTAATGATCCTGTTGTTGATGGATGGATTATTCCTCTCGGCAAAGGCGTGGGCTCACCCAAGTAGCTTAAGAGAACAATTTGAGTGTCAGTTTCACAAGTGAAAAAAATCCGAAAAGGAAAAGGAAGCAATTCATTCACAACGGGACATGGTGCAGAGGAGGATAACCTGCCTTCAAAGATTTTTGTTTCGAGTATTATAATGTTTAATAAATAGTTTACTTCAAAAGCCTTTGCTGGAGAAAAAAAATAAAATAAGCAGCTTTCCTGCTATTCTTGTTCACTGGTCCAGTGTTGCTATAAGTAGCTCATATCCTGTCCTCTGTGGTCTCAGGTGGTTAGCTTTTGTTTGGGAAACTGAAGCTTCAACCGAAAGAGCTGTGCCTACCAGTTAAATTATTGGGTAGTTGACAATATGTCTTGAGAATCAATGGAACTCATTGTGGAACTTGGCAGGGTGACTTTGGCAAGGGAGGAGGGGTCTTAGTATTATTTTGGGTGATGAGCAAAGGCGACAGAACAGATCATGTAAAAATAGAAGTTGCTAATAAAGGCATCCAAAGTAGATTCTTCACTTTCATCTTCCCCCACCACATACTTTTTTCCAAGCATTGTTAAAGTTTCATAGAGTACAAGATATATTGGGAGGTCATTTGATCTGTCCTTGGTGTCATGATTAACTAAAACAAACCCCATTCTCATTTGAAGTTCTTTTTACCTGTTTTGTATCCATCTCAGTATTTCTGTATTGTTTTATTTCTGCTGGATGTTGTGCTTTGTATTTGTGTTCCATTGAGTAAAGAAATGACTCAGGATTTAAAGGAAAAGGCTTGGGTGTTTCCCAAATAATTACAACCTAGGTTTTCTAGGTCTGGGCATATGAACTAAGCTACTGTTTTGTTTTATTCCATTGTTTTTAATTCTGAATTGTTTCAAATTGTTGCTACCATCCTTCTAAGGATGTTATGTTGCTGCCATCCTTCTAAGCCTCATGGGGATGAGGCAGATGCCTGGGGATGTTACAGAGACACATCCTCTGGCCCCAATTTCAATGTGTTCCTATGAAATATTCTGTATTTCCAGCCATGACAACTCCAAGCCAATGAAACAGGAAATACTCATATGTGATTTTTGTGAGGAAGATGTTTTTGTCACTAAGGATTGATGAGGTAAGAAGGAGAAGTCTGAGTGCAAAGACAAACGAGTTCTCCAGAAACAAGATATTGTAATCACTTGTAAGGAGGGCCTCAGACAGACAAAACACAGCCTTTCTCCAAGACTACGTATATTGAGCTGTCTCAAAGTCTTTCTGTTCCATAATATGTGATCTACAGTAATATCCTTGGCTACTCTGGCTGGAGGAAAGTTGATTTTATCAAATAATCCACACACAGAAAAATAGAGGCGAATCTGAGGGTATTTTAGAATTCCACCACTGATTCTTTTGAGTCTTTGCTATTGACCATGTATTTTGTCAGTCATCATCTGATGACTGTGAAATACTTAGTCCTCAGAACGTGTCGAGGAAGCCTAATTGCTTCAAATCAGCCCTTGTTCAACTTACAGCTGATGAATAACTATTACAGACTAATCAGTGTTGTAATGGTAAAGTGGGCAAAATAACTGGAAATTAAAATGATTAAACTTGCCTGTTTGGTATTCCACATAGAGCAGTGACATATTGCTTGAATCAGAAATCATATATGGTCAATTGTGTATTTATGCTACTATGCCGCTTGGACAAATCCTGTGTACTTCAAACAGTTGTTTGAAGAGAGAGGACATACTGTGCAGTGGTGACCAGGATTGCCAAGATGTTCAAGGAAAGTTGTGCCTTGTATCACCATGGGCCATTTCAGCCCTCTTCTCCTTCACCACGTGTGCACAGGCTCACATTCTGCCAAGCTCCCGTCCCACTCCTACAAGCTCTTCCTTACTCAAAGGCCATGTCAAAGTTTTTGGTGAATGAAACCTTTGTAGATGAACCCTTATCTGCCATCAGCCCAGTCCTGTGTCCTTTCCCCATCTCCAGGTCTGGTAGTGTCTTCCTCTAGATAAACTGCTTATAGAAAATACAGAAACTATTTGTATTTTATCTTGAGCAAACTGAGCTACCATGGAGGAAAGCTATGAAACTCCCTCCCAACCATCCCCCAGCAAATTTATGAAACTGTGACTTGCCTTGTTTTTATTTTTTTTTTCACAGAAGGGCTTTTGTGAAGAGGTTGTTCCCATTATCCCACTGTGAAAAAACCTATATACCTGTGCTTCCTTTTGAAGGAAAATGTAGTTGTGTTTTCTGTCCTGTGATCTTTTGCTATTGCTTCCTGACTAATTTTCCAGAATTGAAAAAAATAAGTCTGACTTTGACCTGTCCTAATGGAAGTGACCAAATATTAGACATTGCAATCTGAGATTACTTGATCAGTAGAAAGAATTGGGTACTTCCAGGAGTGATTCTCTTCCATGTGCTTCTCTGCTTGGTCTGCAAAGGGGCAGAAGTTCTCATGTTCAGACTTTGTTATCTGACTTTCGTGTGTGTAATGTACCCAAGACATCTATAGGAATCTGACAGCTATAATGTAGGACCTACAGGTACCCTGTAGAGCAACATGCAGAAGCCAAATGGGACACCTTAAAGCATCCAAAATGGCAAATGGTACCTGAGCTTCACCCCTAAAGCTGAGATGTTACAGGAAGTTTCTCTTAGAGCCTAGAATTTACCAGATCATTACCAACAGAATTTCTCTTTACTATGTTATGTACTATCTAATACCTTAACTGAATAATAAAACTTCCTTTAGAATGCCTTTCAAATATATGAGGACAAGAGAAAGCCTTGTTGCTGGTCACAATAAACTGCCTTCCATTTAACCCCTCCCCTCAATACATTCTTTCCTGTGTAAGAGGAAAACTGTAAGATGAAAAGTTTTATAAACATCGAAACATAAATTCTTACATGTATATCGACTTATGTAAATGCGTATATATAATTTATATATATGCACTGGATTTCTCTGCTTATGTTATATATAAATATTGTTTATAAAGATTGAACTTAGAACAAAGAAACAGTTTAATATAGATATGAGTGAATCAGCTGATGAGGTTCTGCATGTGATAAAGAAGCTTAATTAATTTTTTTCTCCCCTGTGCGTAACTTTGTTGATGTGAATGTTAAATGAATTAGTGAAATTATGAAGCCGATCAGTAACTGGCATTTCAAATTAAAAAGTCAAACATTGGGAAAATGAGGCTGGGAGGAATAGGAACAAAAATTTAAACCAGCAAAGATAGAGTATTCTTTGGTAGTGGTTGTTGACTCCACTAAATTGCCTTACTGCCCCACTGGCGAACTTTCAGTTTTGTAAAGACTCCAGGAGTTACAGTAGCTCTGCATTGTACATGTGCTGTATTGATTACTGTTTGTCATTATGTGCACCTGAGTTGTAAATTATGGAAACTTCTCTTCTGCTTGTGGTCTAATATTATAGGGGAAATAATTTAAAGCATAGATTGTTACTTGCAATTCAGTTTTATATTTATTCTGTGAAGCTAGATACAGCATTTATGCTATTCTTGGTGGGAATTGTGGCAGATGATGGTTGTCATAAAGATGTTTTCATGAAACACAGGTAAAAGGGAGGAAACATGGATGACGCATACTGGCTTGGTGTATATTTTGCAAGCAGATAGCAAAACAATGATAGATGTTATGTATGATCAGATTATTTTTTTAAAGGAAACAAGCTATTTTAGATTTGCATGAATTCATAGTTTTTTTCAGAAAAGCCAACTTAAGTCCTAAAACATATGTCTAAAAAAAAGCCATGAAGTTGTAGTTGATTTCTGAAAGATGTGAACTGTAAAGATTGTTTATATTTAAAATGACCATTCTCTCTTTCCATAAATATATATATATATATATATAAATGTGCCCAAGCATTCCACCTTTGTTTTCTTGACTCTTATGCAAAAAATATCTGAATATTAAATCAGTAGGTAAGCAAGCATGAGCTCAAGTGTGCTATGGAAATGCTTTTCTTCAGCATACCTCCTAAAATTTTCTATAAAGTCAAAGTGGGATTGCTCATTACATGTAAAGGTTGAGGAACTTCGGAGGAAGAAGGAGTGATATACCCTGGTAGCTGGGAAAATGACTGGTGCATCATGACTTGAGAAATTGTGCACGCTAGATTGAGTTACTCTATTAAAAATGAGGACTGCCTTAAAAAGATTAAAAAGCTGAAGGATTGTGGGGATTTGAGGACATGATCTATAAGGGCGAAAGAGCAACCAGAGGACCAGATCCCATTGAAAAGGGACACCTTTTTCTCTAATGTCTTCTAAAATCTCCTTTTCTCATGTTTTACTTTAAAGTAGCTGTAAATGAAATGGCTTTGCCCAACTCTCTATTTTTAGTTCCTTTTGAAGTTAACAAAGAAGTTTTGTCAATCTTGTTGACATTAGCTTTGTTTTCAGTGTATGTAATATAATTTGAAATGAATCTTAGCTTATAGTAACTGATATTACATTGATACTCCTTTTTCTAAATGAAAAATGCTGTCTTGGGATGTCCTCCTAAGAAGTAACATTTCATTCTTACTCTGTTTTGAACAAAACAAATTGAAATGTATGCAATCTGCCCTTCACAATACAGAGTTGTCTTTCACATGATACTCGTGATGCTTAAGAGTTGAAACAATCACAGATGAGAATGTCTAACATTTCTTTCTTGAGGTTTTCTTTTTTTTCTGTCTACTACCTCGTGTGCCATAACCTTGTCAGAGGATAATGATGTTCACTGTGCAGCGATCCTGCCTGGTAATTTTTCAGATTGTTTCTTTACTGCTCCTGACTAGAAAAATTCAGATTCTCCTTATGTGAAACCTAAAAGAAGTAGTAAAAAGACAAAACTCAGCTTTCACGTCAGTTACAATTCAGTCATACACCAGAAAATGAACATTTCTGAGTATTGATTGTATTCATTTACCACAGCAAAGTACATTTATTGATAACTACCTGCTGGTATTGAATCAATCTTATGTGAAGCACGGAGCATTATTGTCAGGTAGGGTAAATAATATTGATTCTATTTTAAAATGAATGAATAAGAAGAAATTAATTTGATTCTATGAAGTCATTAAATTATGTTCTATCAACTATATAAACAGTGAAGGTCATGTAATAATATGATATCATGAGGCAAGTTATAGCTGCAAACTTTAGCAAGGTTTCCCCTTCATAATTGCAGCAAAGACATTTTGGTTTTGTTTTGTAATAAAGAAGAAAGAAAAACCCAATGCCTGTAGTTGATCTTAAAGTAGGATCCCACTTGGTACCAAATCCTCTGACACTCTGTTAGTGGAACTGTAGTCTTAAGTGACTGCAGCAAACCAGGTCCTTGGTCATGTTGTAGGTCGGCAGATTTTGAAGCTTCAGATATTATTGTGACTAATGAATTCTGCAGTTAAAAGTCCTTATCTTCCAAAATAAGCAAATAATCAGGAATGGGAGAAGGGAGTTGTGTTGAATGTACCATTTTGCTTGATCATCTTTCAAGCTATTGGCTCTATGAAAAAGTAGCAAGGAAGGACAAGTGCAATAAGCACAACTACCACAAACAGGTAGGAAGCCACGAGGATGGCCCTAGATTGCTCTGGTATCTATTCCCCTGTAATGATAATGAACTGTCTTAGAGAAAAGTTGTTAAACAGCAGCAGCTAAAGCACTGAAACTGTGAAACATGGAACCCTTTTTGGATTACAGGTGGCCATGCAACTGAGATACAGTCATTGATCATAGACCTCAAACACTATCTTCATAGTCTGTACAATTAATCTTGAAGTTTTAGCATATGAAAGAGTAAGTTACCGATTATCACATACCATATGAAGAGAGCAGGAGACACTGAGAGTTCTGCCAGTGCCCTGTGACCCTTGTCTCATTTCAAGTATTTAGTATCAAATAACTTGCAACGCAGTTGTAGCTGGTTGAACAGCTATCTAGAATTCAACACTTTTGGAAACAGCAGTAAGGTCAAAAGAACTAGAGGAATAAAAAGACTTGTCTGTTTATGAAAAGGAGGCAGAGAATGCGATCCATATGACAATAACTGGTGGATACAATTTCCTCTTGAGTGAAATTTGTCTGTAGAAAGTAATCCATAGAGAAATGAAGGTAGATGAATAATTATCACTAATCAATGTTACAGAAATCAATATAAGCATCTGTATGATACTCTTCTTTAACCAGACTACCTCAGTCTCATATATACAGATGTCTTCAAGCATTGGGTTTAAAGGTCCAGAGGGACTTAAGTGCCTATTTTGGCACCTACAGCAAGATTCAAGTGCAATTTAATATGTCTGAGTCCAAGAAAGTGATCCAGGAAGCTTAAGATCCAGTAACCTTCTGAGTGTCCTCAGAACACCTAAAATAGGTTTCACAGGTGTCTAACTAAAGGTACCTGCATCTTCTCAGCAACCCTACTCTGGAGAAGTGGATATCAAATCACTTATCTTCACTGTGCTGCTCAAAGTGATGAGTATAACTCAGCTCAAGTCTCCTGAGAGAACAGTGTTCAAAAACCATCTAGTGTGGGTGGGCAGCATTAAGTTCAACCAATGCCTAGCAGCTATGACCACATGGATCAAAATTCATAGCAGTGGTAGAGGTGGTCACTTTTTGCAGCTCCCCTTGCTGCTGAGAGTGCTTGCCTAGAAAACTGGAAGTAGGGATTCTGTGCTGACTTCCACATGACAGAATTAAAATCTGCCCTGTCCCTGCAGTGTGCTGTAATTGCCAAGTCTTTGAGAGGTAGGGGAAGAAACCTAATGCTTGAGCCATTCTACTGGCAAAGCAAAGCTGGGTCCCCATTTTCAGAACCATTTCCCTGAGGCAGACTGGGCAACTGGAGCAGAGCCCAGAATGCAGTTTTTCTCCTGTTCTTTTCTCCAGTTCTTTTTCTTTGCAGATTGGACAGACAAACTGACAACCTTTAAAATATCAGGATAACCTCCATGTTTCTTCTGAACTTCCTACTCTTATATGAGTAGTGAGAGCATTGTGATGGCTAAAATCAGTGCTAGTTATTTCCAGTCTTAAAACCCTTTCCTTCTCTTCGTCCTCATGTTACTCTACACAGCAATACTCAGGAATTTGCCTTTTTCAGCAGCATTCTTCGTTTTTCCAGGTTCCTTTTCCTGTTCCCACACCGGGTTTATGTAATTATTGATACCCAGGCTCACTCTCGTTGCTATTTATGCCAAGTGTGATTAACAAGTATGTTGAAAATAGATATCTAGCTATGGATGTGTTACCCTACCATGTTATTGCTGCTAAAATTCTTTCCAGTTGACTGGTTTTTACTTTATGGCCAGTGGATCATTCCTAATCTTCTCCTGGAGTAGAGAAATTCACTGTGTGATTAACAACAGACTTGAGAATGAGTTCAAATTTCTTGTGAATAGTGCTTTTGTTTTTTTGAAGCAAGGAACCATAGTTAGAAAAACACAGTGAAGTTTTCTAGTGATTGAAATGAGTGCACTACAAGTTGCATTTCACCTTTTAAACCAGCAGAGAAATTAGCCTGGTGACTCTGGAAAACAGCTTTTGGATCTAAATGAATAGTAGCTCCAAATGTAATAGTCCAGATCTATTGTAGGTCGTCTGAGCAATCATTCTCTTGGATTACACTCAGAAAAAATGCTGGTATGAGGAATAAACACAGTTTAGATGCATAATAAGATAGGACAGAATGTATAAAATCTGAGCAACCTGGTCTGGTGGGAGATATCCCTGCCTATGACAGGGGGCTGAAACTAGGTGATCTTTAAGGTCCCTTCCAACCCAAACTGTTTTGTGAGTCTTATGAAAATTAATCTCTAAAAGAAATCTTATAATGGGAATTGCAAATATATTTCCCATGGCATTAAAAAAATGATTGTTCAGTGAAGTGAAGAGTAGAACTGATAAAATATTTATTCAAAGTCCGTTATCTTTGAGTTTGATTTGCATTTAAAGAAATATTCCTAGCTTTCCTCCTCCGCTGTTTTCACTAGGATTGTCTGAAACAGTTTCACGTGATCCTTTCAATGTTGCATCAAAAATTGAGTCAATAACAGAGATTAAATACAGAGATCCATATACTCTGTGTTCTGAATGCTTCAGAAAAACTCAGTCTAATTAAAACAATAAACACTAAATCACTCTGAGAACTTTAAAATATTGCTGTGAGGATAGAGGTCAAATCAATTATGAAGTAATGGCCAAAGCTCACTAATAACTTTGTGGGGTGGTGGTGGTTATGAGTTGTTAATTGAAGTGCTCTAGTCTGATGGTAGTTTGGGTGATTGCCTTCTACTGACCTGTCAAGTGTATCTTGCAGAATTGCAGCATCTTAGGGTTGGAAGAAACCTCTGGAGATCATCCAGTCCAACCCCCCTGCCAAGGCAGGGTCACCTAGAGCAGGTGACACAGGAACATGTCCAGGTGAGTTTGGAATGTCTCTATAGAGGGAGACTCCACAACCTCCCTGGGCAACCTGTTCCAGTGCTCTGCCACCCTCAGTGTAAGGAAGTTCTTTCTCATGTTGAGGTATTGCATACAGCAATGTTTATCACTTCATCTCCAGTCCCAAATCCGCTGAATAATGTTGCTGCTCACTGGTAGATGACTCCCAGGACTCATGTGAATGTTAAGGCTTTGGGCTAAGACATCTGAGTCATAATTTTTCTAATCACAGAATCTTTGGGTTAGAAGGAACCTTAAAGATCATCTTGTTCCAACCCTCCTTCCATGGGCAGGGACACTTTCCACTAGACCAGATTGCTCAGTGCCCCATCTAATGTGACCTTGAACACTTCCATGGATGAGGAATCCACAACTTCTCTGGGCAACCTGTTCCAGTGTCTCACCAACCTCACAGTAAAGAATTTCTTCCTAATATCTTACTTAAATTTAACCACATTCAGTTTAAAGCCATCACCCCTTGTCTTATCACTAGAGGTGCTTGTATAAAGTCCCTCTCTAACTGTCTTGTGAACCCTTTAGGTACTGGAAGGCTGCTAGAAGGTAGAAATGGTCCCTAGAGTAAAACTGGTTCCCTGTTTTCCTGACTTTTGGGTCACATTTGGGCTTGAAGAAGGAAAGAGCTGTATTACTTGGTTCTGAAGGGGTATAGCAACAGAACTCCAAATGTGTATTTTGAACCAGGAAGGAAGATAAAATATAAGTGCCTTCAGTGTTAAGTGACAGATGATCAGGGGTTTGTATTGCCATTTTGGATTTATAGGTACTTCAGTTCTGCCTAAGTGTCCTGCTTTAGGTATGTAAGTCTTTTCGGATGTAGCCCTTAGATATTAGCAAACGTGGTCATGTAAGGTTTGAATTACAAAAGCACTAGTCTGTAACATACAAGAGAATTTTAAGTCCTACATGAATAGTGCTTCTTGTAATAGCAGTATAGATGCAACAGCATGTATTTCTGAATTACAGATGTTAGAGAATGTGCATCTATTGCTAATGTAGATATCCTTTCTAATGCCGTGAAATGATCACTGGAAATTTAATGGTAGGAAACAGGTATAATACCAGTGCTGTGCTATTGCTGAGACTTTCATGGTGATTTAGTATCCAGAAAAATTAAAAAACATAATTAAAAACTTGTTTTATTACATATAATAAAATTTATACATTTTGTGTGGATTTTCATAATCTTACCATCAGTCTTTTATGTTATTTTTTTTACATCTCAAATAAAAACTAGATTTCTTTAAACTGTAGAATGAAAAAATAGAAGACAGTTTTGTAGTTTTTCACAACTCCACCCCGAAGAAGACAGTAAGATATGGATTCCTCATCCCTGAAAGTGTTCAAGGCCAAATTAGATGGGACATTGAACAATCTGGATTAATTTCTCAAACACACAATTTTTTTCCAGGCAGATATGTCGGTATTAATGTGCAGTGCAGCAACTCATTTAGTTCTTATAGAATTGAAAGTTCTAACTGAACTATCTTGGATGATACCATGAACTCACTGAAATCAGTGAGACTACTGACAGAAACAAATCCAGAACAAGATTGGATCCAGGATTTAAAGCCTCTCTATCTCTAAACTGGTCTGTGATGCTACTAAACCCCCTAGAGCAGTAGTCAGGCTGTGTAGTCGTCGTGGTGTGAGAGCAGAGTGCCTGTCTGGAAGGCATATGGAAGAGTTTATCACACTGTTTATGTAAAGTTGCACCATCTTAGATGACTTGAGTTCTCACACATGTACTCACTCCTTTCTCACAGCTTTCCCTCATGACCAGCTAGACTCCTGCTTTGAGTTTTGAATTTTCAACAGCGTTGAATTTTTAACAAATGCATCTGGACTTGCCCAGGTTCAAGAGGCTTCATATGTTAACTTTCCTAAGTCCATATTTCAATCCAGAGAGGATTAAAATAAAAAAAAAAAAGAATCAAATGTCTATAAAAAGGCCTTGGCCTCCTATACACATTTTTCTCCAGTTGTATATGTCATTGTGCTACCTGCTGTACAAAACAAAACAGAAAGATGCTGTGGCTTACCGAGTAGTATTTGGAAGCACTCCAAGGCAAATTAACAGACCAAGCTCTAAGCAGTGCTTGCCCAACCATTAGAAAACTTCGTAAGCTGTGAAAGAATGCAGTTTGCTCTGCAATTTTCTCCCTATGAAACACACAGACTAAAACCATTTTTGCAGTCAGTGGAAAATAAGACCTATCTAAATGTTCTGTGTGGTTGTAGGTAGCCTCAGAGTGAATGAAAGACCTCTCTCTGTGCTTTTTCCTCGGTTGAAGCGAGTGCCATAAGCAGCGCTTGAAGGGAAGAGGAGTCAAACATTTATTATATCCTGGCCACCCAGAGGCAGAAAAACATCGATGTCTACAAATGAAGCAGCATTTGCTTGACATTTCTCTAAATGAATTCTACTGAATAGGTTGTCTGGGTTTTTTTTCTAGTGAGGGATGTGTTTTGCCCCAAATCAGATAGTAGTTTTCAAAAAGTACTTCCTTACTAAACTTACTGTATAGCTTACAGATTTGTAGTTAACCAGAATGAAGCAAGCTGCAAAATAATAAGTATCCTTCAGGTGTGGGTTGGTATGTAATTGGTACTATAGTTTTACACTTCTTTGGCTTTTCCCTTTTTATAACTCATTACTTTGGTCTCTAGTCAGACCAAATTCTATAGGTTGCTTTTGTGAGCTTTGTGCCATTCATTATCAATGGACTTGCTTTTTAGGATTGTGAGAATCCATTAGTCCAACCAGTTATCTTAGCAAGACGTAAAGCCAAGTTGGTAGTCACCTGTGGCCGTTGCAGTTCATTGCAACCTTTCTTAGCTGGGGACATCTGTGTAACTCTTCTCAGACGGCAAACTCTGGGATAGCGCAACCAGACTTCTCTCTGAAGGATTTAAAGACTCAGTCATAGGTGATGATATTACCACTACCTCTTACAGCTGCTTTCCAATGGTAAGAACAGGAGCGGGGCAAGTGGCTACTTATAAGGCAGCATATTTTATTTTCAGAACACTGAGCCTTCCTAGCCATGTTGTCTGTGATACAGGGCAAACATATTACATGTAGGTAACTGTAATGGTATAGTTACATATAGGTTCCAAGTGGCAGCACACTTAGTCTTGCCTGCTACCACTGAGCCTGTTCCCATTGCCTTCTTTTCCTGCATGCATCCTCTAACAGTGGTAATTTAAGTTGTTCGCTTGGCTGTTTGTTTGTTTTGTTTTGATTGGTTTTTGTGTGGGTTTTTTTTGTTTGTTTGTTTGTTGGTTTTTTTAGGACGTTGTCTTTTTTGAAAAACAAATCCAAAAACCCATCCCATTTTTCAACCATCTGCTTTTTCTCTGCTACATGGTTCTTGTCAGTGGTTACATTTTTATTGTTATATAAAGCAAACAGGTAGAATGTTCTTGCCCATTTTAAATACTTGTAGAAATACCTTTTTTTTTAATTAATAAATGGTAAAAACCTCAGAATTGTATAATGGGGTTAATCATGTTTAAACAGACTGTCTGTACATAGCTGATGAGATATATTTTTTCCTATTCTAGATTATATTCCATATTTAAGGGGTATGATTTTGTAAACACTTAGGTGTGTGATTTGCCTTATGCTAACAAGCAGTCCCGATGGCTACAGCAGGCCGGGTTACATGTGAAAAGTTAGGCAAAAAGCTTGCAGGATTGGGGCACATTCCAGAAAACAAATAGTTGCTTTTTGTTGTGCAGATATTTTCATGTGCTTTTTCAACAGGTTTTATCAGAGAAATACAAATTATTACAATAGAAGCTTCTGGTGTTTTGAGACAAAAAGCAAGTTGCTAGTGATGTAACTAAACCATTTTCACAAAGTTGCAAGTGTTTCTAACCAACCTGCAGATGAATTGAGGCAGTGGTGTGTGTTTTACCTATGTTCCACGTGTACTCAGGGCAGTTCTGCTCGGTTTTGTCATTAAATAGCAGATTAAAAGTAAGTGTTTGTGGTATAAGTTGACCGTATTTGAAGAATAAGAGTGATGAAAGTGATGCATTATGTTACTGTAACATACTGACATTATCAATTACGTGTTATTAAACAGCTTAGCTAACTGAGTGATTTACCTTGTGTTTAACTGCTTCTTTCAATTAAAGGTAGCAAATGCTGTAGAACTGGGGCACAATCATAGACACCATATATTTTCTCCTGTTAACACCAGTACTGCTGACATGCAAGTGATGGGAGTGTTGGCATTTTGCTGCAGGCTCTAATGGGCAAGTTTAAATGGTCTAAAAAAGGTGATTAATGATTGGGAACAGGACTGTTACACAGCTTCACAGCTCTTTTCTTCAATGCATTCCCATTTATGTCGACTAGGCCACACTTGGGAGGTGTTACTTCAAAGAAGTCAACACAGGGGATTTTTTTCCTACTGCCATTTGTTTCTATTTCTTAGGTCCCTTTGCTTGTGCAGGTATAGCCAGAAGTTTCCTGGAAGTTATAAGCTTCAGTGATAAAGGAGGATAATCCACAGGCTAGTATGTCTGATGATCAAAATCTAAACTGTTGAATTCTACTGTCATTTCAAGACATCTTTAACATCATTCTGTCTACTTATGTGTATTGTGTTGGAAATAATCTAAAGGTTCCTCTCAGAATAACTGAAGCACTTCATCAAACAATATGTGATTCTCTTCTGCTATTCACTTGATTTTTGCAGCAAGCAGTAATTTGTACATTAGTACTGCTTGTTTGTAATGGGTAACTGTCCACCCCTAAGCTCTCCCCCCCTTATATATGTGGATAGACATCTACATATATATTTCTTATGTGTATTTCTTTGGGAGCTGAGATCAATAAACACTGCTGCAACACTTGAACCGCTTCTGTCCCAGTAATAATTAGCTGCCATGAGTAGGAAAAAAAAAAAGTAGTTCTAAAAGCAAATTAAAAGCAAAGTTTGAAAAGCTAGCATGTCACTCTCCTTAATGAACCACAGGACAGTGAGGTGTCTAGCAGATATAATGCATTCTCTTTGCTCTTTTAAGCTAAGGCAGTATCAAACACTAGATTAGTGGGGCTTGAACACTCAAGGGGAAGGTACCTTGTGTTTCTTGGAAATTCTCTTAGAATTTGTGACTGAAAGCACTTGCTCTTAAGTATCGTGTTGCAAGAGAAACAGATGTATTTTTTTAGAACAGGACATTGTGTAGTATTTGAGTTGCTAGCATTTTGTCTTGGCATTTTTTTAGTGATCAAAGTATGAAGTTAAGTCTTAGCTGTGTACAAACAAGTTTTCCAAAAAAGACACTTAAGAAAAAAAGTTTATACAACAATTTGGGGGCAGAGGGAGAGAGGAGATTTAGATTTGGAGTGCAGTGGCTCTGATTCCTGCAGATATACTAGAGCCACTCTTCTGCAGAATAAAAATTATGCCAAACATATTTGCAGTATCTGTAGGGGAAGAAGCATAGCTTAAAGAAGAGCACATCACCCAGTTGGCTTGTCCTTGAATGTAGCGTTTGAGATGGCATTGTGTTTCATCTTCCTTTTTTAATGCTATTTTTAGGAAACCAAGCCTGGGGTAGGCATGCTGGAGGCTCCTTGTGTGTGTTTGTTCCCTGTCTTTGCAGTAACTTTGACTCAGTTAATCGATTTCAGGTAAGCATATCGGAGGAGGAAGGATTCTAAAAGCATTATGGTCCAACCGGTTTCTTGAGTAAAATGTATCCAGTTGGAGGAGGAAGCTGCAACTCTGTGTGGCTAGGGAGTGTGATCGGGAGTGTGGTCAGAGGGTTTGGTTAAACTAGGTTTTTTTAAGGTGAGAGAGTTCACACTGGGGAGCGCAGTTGCGAACACCCCTGAGGGTGCAGTGGTGTTTTAGATGACAACCAACTACAAACCCCATCTGAGAGAAAGCAGGCTTTGATGGTCCTGGTGCTGACACCGCTACTTGTTACTTCTGAGAGATTCTCCTCTTGTTTGTGCAGTGCGTGGAGGAGGATTTTTAGGAGTTTTCTTGTCCCTGTATATGCACGGGCATGTGAGTGGTTGTTACTACAGGTGTGTAAAGCTGCCTCCTTTCTTCCTCCTAATTAGTACATTTAACTTATCAGTAGCCACTTGAATGTCTTGGTTGTTTTTTTGTTTGGCTGGATTTTATTCGTCTTTTACACCCCCCCCTCTCCACCCCTCCCCCCCCCCCCCCCGTTTGCAATGCCTGCATTTTTAGTCCTCGGTTGTGTCAGGGGAACATCTGAACATCTGCTTTGGATAGTTTGCAAGTGTTACTTTTTAACTCAGGCCCCCAAAATCCGGGCAGTGTGATGACTGTTCCCAGGGCATGCTCAGCCTGCTACTTGTCTTTTGGAAGCATGTGTTGAGGCTCATTACACATATTTATTCTTCAGTTTTCTATCTTGGCTTGGATTCCCTGCTAGGATTCTGTTCTGAAACGATGATATAAACTATATATTTTTTTTTCCCCTTAAGCATCAGTGCAGCACTTTTTCCCCTGTAGTTCATAGTAGTACTGCTTGTGGGCAGGTTTCAAAGGAATCTCATCTCCATATGGTTTTACTCGATAATCCTTTATCCACCGTCTTCAGCTCTCATTCCGTTGCTTTCTTGCCTGTGGCTACGTTTCTATCTCTGCATCAATTAGCACAGTGATTTATACAACAAGCAAGCAGTTTAGAGGTAATGGTACACAATTAACATCTCATTCCACCATAAAGGGTATGCTAAATACCCCAGTCACTGCTTTCTCTGCCTGGAATTGAAATAAGTGTTTGTCCTAATTCATATGCTATCTGATGTGAAGTGGGCCTGCTTTGTACAGCACTACACCATTAATCTAATTATAGATAGCTGCAAATGAAGTGCTGTCTGAGCACAGAGACTGAAGAAAATAGCGCTTTTGTCATTTAGCATGACTCTGTGAAGCAAGATCGCACTTTACACGGCAGCATGGCAAAATGGGAATCTGAATAATATTGCTGCCTGTTGCATCTTTTCTAATTACAACAGCATTGTAAACACAACTGGGCGCTGATATAAATAGAGCTGTAGATACGCTGTCATGTGGGTTGTAGGAGAAAATCCTTAGTGTGCTGTTGTATTAAATGATGCATCCTGATTGACAGCTACCTTGAGACTGCGCTGATGGAGTTGTCAAAGCATTATGCTAACGGGCTGCTCGGCGGCGGCAGCTGCGGCCGCTCCCGCTCCGCTCCCGCTCCGCGCCGCTCCCGGCTCCCCGCGCCCTGCCCGGCCGCCGGCGCGCTCCGAGGGAGGATATCGCCAGGCTTGCCGTCTGTCCCCTTTCGATTCTGCCTGTTCAGCCGCAGTCTGAAGCGGAGGGAAGCTATTTTTGCGTGACTTTAACCCTTGGTAGGTTTCTCTAGAGTGCTAATTATGTATCACACAAGGAATGGAAAGTGGGAAATGTGGCTGAATTACAAGTCTAATTAAGTTTCTGCTGCTGGAGTGTGTACTACGTGGTGGTGAGGCTCCTCTCGTTTTTCTTTCCCTTTCGCTGCTACTAAAGGCTCATGATTTTTGTGGCTGTTTTGGTATTTTTATTATTATTATTTAACAGCTGTCTCCGTAGCGTGTTGAGTGTTTGCTCCGCCATCAGACTAAAAGTGCCGTTATTTTGCGCAGATGTTAATGTTAGTCCTCCCCACCACCCTGTGGAAGTAAATCAGCTCTAGAACTCAGTCTTCGGGGAAAAAAAGCCTCCGTGATTTGCAAAATGTCATTTATCTCCCCGTTGAGTAAGGAATCCTTGACTCTGAAAGAAAGCAGTGCCTAACATCTTCGAGTTATATGGAATAAATACATCGTTTTCCTTTTTAGGTGCTGTGGTGGAAATCTAAGCAAGGGTACGGTCACGATGGTTAAGTGTATAATGATAATAAAAAAGGCAGCGTGCTCATTGTGTTCAGAACTGGAACTTTGCTTGATGTTGCTTGGACTGAATACTGAATAACCTACTCCTTGTGAGTCGATGACGTCCAAGTGCAGGTGACAACAGTTAAGTAACTTGAGGCAGGATGTGGAATGTTAAAGGAAAATTATGTGACCACTGTTAATACATTTCACTGGTTCCAAAAATGAGACTGTGAGGCTAGTGAAAATAATGAAGACGCAGAGCAGACAATTTCTGTACTGAAATCTGAGCTACCTAAGATTTTCACCCTTCTGACCACAAGAATGACAGACATTTGAAAAACATGCTTGAACATTTAGGTAAAGCATACTGAAAATCCACATCTGGTCAGCAGTCCAAACACTGTCATAAGTAACATATGGGTAGTGATTGCTCTATAAAATCTCCAATGGAATTTGAACATTTACAGGTTCTGAGACATGAATTTCAAGGGTACAAGGAAGATCATATTTAATAAACTAGTGTGAGATCTACCAGAGTGCAATTTTGAGCATTTTAGTGAAGATTTGCAATGTTTAGTTGCAGGCAGTAAGGGAACCAAACTACAGAACTTGTTTTTAAGCACAGATGGGGCCAGATATGCTCTGGTGACCTTTTTTGTAGCAGCTAGTCTACTTGTCTAGTGACTTGGAGGATCAGTGCGGTATGTATCAACAAAAAACCTCCACAAAACCCAAGGTATAATTTTTCACCCTATTTGCTTATTTTTCTCCCGCCTGCTCCCCCCAACCCCTGCTATACACTTCCCCTCCCTCCCCCTTACATTGCTGTTTTTGCAGCTTTTATGTTCTTATTGTTGTCATGGACATTTGGTTGTAAGAGGTAGTTTTGCATTACACAAACATCCAATTCATTTAGTGGGAAAGATAGGACAGGATACTGTTACCCTTAGAAAACTATTAAGTAACATCAGTTTTCCCTACTATAATTTTTGTCACCTGACTGTGGACTCCCAACAGTCTGGTGGAAAAGAAACACCTGGTTTCTATGTCATCAAAAGCTGTATGGCTCCTTTTGGTACCGCTTTATTGACTTGACTTTGGCTGGCAGAATTAGGCTTTGAAACCCTGTGGAGTGGAGCAGTGGCTGGTGACAACTACTCATCAGGGCAGATCTGATGGCTAGCAGATTTCCTTGCTCTCAGAGTCCACCTGCAATTTGTTTATGACTCCAACAAATGTTTCTGGTGTGGGCCAGTGAAAACCTCCTGGTCGCTATTTATAACCCAAACTTCACAGCCTTCCCCAATTTACGCCCCTTCTTTCTCCCATCTCTTCCTCCTCCCGAGGATAAAGGAAAAAAATCTGAACCTCATCCGCACTCGTTAGTAGCATATCAAAACTTCTGCTTCCTATGTTCGGCATTGTCCTCACTAAATCAAAGGCATAGCAGCGTGTTCATCATGTAATGAAAAAATGTGCTTTATTCTTAATCGTCTTTGTTGTGGCAGCACTGGCAGGCGTTGTTTGGCGTGATCTTCCAGAGAGTCCTGTGGCTCTCCCTGAGCTTCAGGCTGTACCCTGGTTAGGTGAACAGCGCCCTGCACCCCACTCCACAACTCATCCCCAGGGATAAGTAACAGCAGTCACAGAGGGATGCTTATGCAGGTATTTAGTGTGGGCCAGCCAACAGCCGAAATACATCAAAGGTAATCTTAAAGAAGGAACCTTTCTTTTCGGCTTTGTCTTTTTATTTTCTGAAAGGTCATTTGTAAACCAACCGTGCCAAAAAAGGCCTTTCCCCAGAAGTTTACTGTTGTTATTTTTTACTTTTTGATTACAGTAACTTGCTTATCCCCCAAACAGACTAAAGAACAATAAACAAATACAAAAGGAAAAGGAACAGCTCATCAATAACAAAGACCTGCGTTTTAAAGCTTTGAGAGTACTGACTCTTACATCTCACTCCAAGTAAAGCAGGAGTCCTGCAGAGAAAGGAATCTAAAAGATATGAAAATTATAAAGATAGTAAAAACAATGTTTGGTAGGGATATTTTAGCTTGGTGTGGAGAACTGAGCTTTAAAGTGCAGCATGCCGAGGAATGTGGTTTTTCCCCCACTGCTGTACGTGGTGGAGTGCATAGGGAATTCTGTATTTCAGCCTCTGTGAAATACTGTAACCTAGATGAAGGTCTGGCTTTCTCTTCAAGTTTAAATTTGAAATTGGGCAGCTTGGAAGCGTTGTATTTGGCTCCAAAAACTAAATGGCATATACACCTAGTCCTTTGAAATCATATCAAAATAGTCTCTTGCAAGAGGCAATAATACAGTCCACAAATCTTATTTCTGTGTTCTTCCTTTTTTCTTTTTTTTTCCTCTCCTTTTTTAATTTTTTTTTTTATTTATTTTCAAACTCTGAGTACAAAGAAGACACTAACCGTGGATACTGAAACTGTGCAATTTGGTGTAATTATATTCCCCCCCATAGATTTAATGAAGGACTTTTAAGTACAATTTATCTTTGATAAATAGTCCCTCTGAACAGAATGTTTATTAGATTGACAGCAGAATACACTCTGCAAGCTTTTTTTCCTTGCCACTTATGACTCAGATGAATTTTAATAGGAGTAAAAAGCTTTTATTTGCACAGTAATTTCACTTAAGGATCATATCCTTCAGAAACTGGCAGACACTTGTATGTCTTGATTGCAAAACAGACACTCAAGAGTAAAGAAACATGCATAAGATGTTATTATTTGACTTGTCACACTGCTGCAATTCTATTTGCAACTTATGTCACCAATTCTCCTATAGGCATCGCCTCCCCTCTCCCTACAGCCTCTACATGAAAGTGTGTGTATGTGCACGCAGACGCGCACTTCTCTTCCAAAGAAACAGGCTGCAGTGAGCACATCACATTGAACGCGGTGGCTTGAGCTGGGAGAGAACTAGCTGTATTTTGGGTTGGAGAATTGTGAGCGCCACAGTCTTAATTGTCATGATGATGCCTGCGGGAGGCTTGGAGTTAAAACTGCTTTTTGCATACAAAATGGTGCTGATTTCCCTGAGCCACATCAATTGTAACCGAGGCACATGGTTGGGAATGGGTCTCAAATCTTTGGGTGTCCCTTACGGCTTCAGGGAATATTGTTGTGGCATTTTATTACTTACTTTGGTGAGTTGGGGGGAATTGGTTCGTTTAACCATTTGCTTATATTTCTGATTAAAAGTAAGTATTTCTAAGTGAATGGTTGCACTGTTCATCACACATAATATTGTGTTTCCACATGCCATTCATGGATGATGATAATCCTCCTTTACGTTGTTTTAATTTGCCTTTGAAAGCTGCTTTTTAAAGATGTCATTGCAGAATTAATCACCTTTTGCATGTATTTCTAAATACCTTGTTCTGCTCTCTACAGAAGCAGAAGGTAGAGTTCCCCTTTACCTTCACCATAAGGATAGCGGATTTTTTCTGTCCACGTAAAAATGAAAAGTAAAGACATGTTATTGTTAATAAAACAATAGCTAATTGTTTTGGAGGAAAACATACTGTTCCAAGCAAGGTGTTGAACTTTACATCGGCAAAATACACATTTGAATTGTAAATGCAGTTCATCCGATGCTCATTATTAAAACCTTTGTTTAAATTATTGATGAAGTGCGGTGCTGGTCTTCTCTGGGTTGGCCTTGGCGAGGCAGGAGTGTCACGCAGAGACCTGCTGCCATCTACTGGCTCTTTGCAATCCCTTTCAGGTGCCCTGGGACAAACGTGAAGACCGTCTGTCTGAGGGCAAGCAACTGTCTCAGTGATTAAAATAGTTGACAGTTCCTAAAAACTAAAAGCCTGGAGCTGAAATCAGTTTAGGCAACATTTATATGTTTTCAGAAAGCTTTGTTTAAAGAGATACTCTTAGGCACTTCAGGGTCATCATATTCTCTTCCATTTCTAATTGCTGTAAAAAAAAACTTAGAGAAAACATTTTTTCTCAAGGTAGGTAACAGCTGCTAAACAGTTTTTATTACAGATGAAGAATATTCAATACAACACTGTTTCATCATCTGAAAGAACAGAATTTAAATTGTTTAATATGTTTTAAGTGTAAAATCTGAGCAAGTTATTAACTTCAAACACTAAATACGTGGTCAAAAGAAATGTTTAAAAAGTAAACATAATGTTTAAGATCAGTCCTGTTGTTTAAAGTCTGGCAGACTTTCCCAAAAGGTCAATTTGCAATTCAGTACTGCAGTGGAAACAAATCCCTCAATATTCCTTATTCACCAAAGATGATATGCAGCAAGCATAAGGGCACTTCTAGTTTTAAATTTACATCTTCTCTCTCTACCTCTAATTTTAAAATGAATATGACATCTCTTTACTGTACTTGATTCTTTCCTGTTATGTGCACGTTGCCGCAGATTTGGGTTGCATATTTTTCCTTCTACATCCTGAAAATGAAACTGAATAAAGATTTCAGACAGTGTTTTTTAGACACCCCTGTGAAGAACAGATAACAGATGCATTACATAAAAACATGACATAAAATAGTGCAGATTATTGACTGGAATTCACCAAGGTGCAGTTTTCTAAAACATTCCTCTTCCTATTCTTTAGTACAAATTACAAATACTGACGAAGGTTGCTGCGGAGCTGAGCAAGTACATGCCAGAGAAAGCAGAAGAGGACACCTCCAGCATTTTGAGATCTCCTATGCCTGGAACAGTGGTGGCAGTTTCTGTCAAGCCTGGGGACACGGTAAGAAATGTGATCTATATATCTGCATTTTCATTACATATTCCACAGAAATTTCTCCTTGGTGTAAGTGAAACTACAGGTCACAGGGTTTGACTTCTTTTTTTTTTTTAACATCACCTGTAGAATAAAGTGTGCTGAAGGATGTGTGCTGTTTTTCATTTGAATTATAAAGACTAAACTGGCTTTAAGAGGAAAATTTTCAGCCTGGTACAAGTACACAGCTGAAACTGAAGAAATAGCTTGTACTTGTACCCCAAATGCCTTGAGGGGGGGAGGATAGGGACGAGGGAGGAAATTCTGTGTCTGTATATGTGCACGTAAATATACATAAGTTTATATATATATATATATGTATACATACGTATACATATATACAGTTAGTTAGTGCTAGCAGGAGTAGACTGTTGATTTTCTGCCCTGAAGTAATGAAAATATTACTAAAAAAAAAGGGACACAGGAATGATATATAATTTCCCTCCCCTTTTTCTTTTTTAAGAATTTCAAAGACACATGAATATACACATGAATTGGGAATCCTATGCTGGGAATTCCCAGTCTCATGTGGTAATCTTGTTCTGCAGAAGGAATAAACTTGCCATACAGAAGGGCAAGGGAACATGCTGTTGTTGTCCTGGGGATTTCCAGTGATTCTTACCTTACACTGAGCTGGAAACAAATATAAATATAGTGTTTTAAAATTACA
Organism: Pseudopipra pipra; assembly: GCF_036250125.1. Taxonomy (NCBI): domain Eukaryota; kingdom Metazoa; phylum Chordata; class Aves; order Passeriformes; family Pipridae; genus Pseudopipra; species Pseudopipra pipra. The sequence goes on from NC_087550.1 coordinate 79,760,087, forward strand.
TTTAAATACTGACTTGAACTCAGCTTTATATGAAATTCTACCACATTGTAGCATATGTTATTTCTAAGGTCAGGGCCCTTATCTCTCATAACCATTGAAAGCAAGGAAGTGATTGCAGACATAGGAATATTTGAATCAGATTTTGCATACTAATTTTAAAGTACTGTTGTCAGTTAAATGATGCCATAAACATGTATGTGGCACTACAGATTTTCTTGAGAGATTGTGCAGAAATGGGATCAAGATCTGAAGTCCAAAAGCAACATTGCATCTACTAGGTGACAGTTGTCGATCGTGCTGGTAAAATGATTCGTTTGCTTACATTTTGCTATGATACCACTTTTGGATTTAAAATATATGGTTGCTTCTGTCTGTCTACAGGGAGAAGGGAGTCATCATGTTAATATTAAAGATCTGCAGGTGCCAATGTTACTATTAATGAAACAAAGACATTTCAGAGGAAACAAAACTAAGTACTGATTAGAAATTAGAAATTCTTTTAGCTTTTACACTTAGTTTTCTGTTTTTGTGATTTATACATGCACACATACACTGTTTACATACTTTAAATAAAAAGAACAGTATTCAATTAAAATTAATCAGTATGTCATCACATGGACAGAGGAATCTGCTTTCTTTGTCTAGGCAATACAAGTGACTGAATGAGGAAGATCTTAAGCAAACACCTTTTTTTTGTGAAGAATGAAGGGAAACATTTTTAAGTCAATGATTTTAAGACTTTTAAAATTTGTTTAATATTTATTTTTGAGATGTTAATTCTAAATGTTACCAGCCTTCTTGCCACGAGGAGTAATTCTTGTTGTCTGAAAGGAATACAACCAGTGGAGAAGGAGGCCAGAGCCTAAGGGATTTTAAGTAAATAAATAAATGAACCTCCCTCCACAAATCCACAAGTGGTGGTGTGCATCAGAGCACAAGTTGTTAAATAATATGTGTGAGATTTTTTTTTTCTTTTCTCCTTTCCTGCAGCTTTTTGCTGGAGGCACTGAGTGGCAGAGCATTTGAACAGCATAATCTGTGTTCTGCTGACCTGAGCTTGTCATTGCTAATTGTGTGGCTTTAATTGCAAAAAACACATTTGCGTTATTGAAAAGGGTTTAACTTAAATCCTTCCTTTTCAAGACTACTGTCAAAACGTTAAAAAAAAGCGAGCCAGCAAGTGAGATGAGGGTAACATCAGCTATCGGCACTGAATAAGCAGTGGGATGGTGGGATTCAGATTACGGCGTCTGGGCTGTCCATCAGAAACCACCTCACTCACTACAGCTGTTGAAGGCATGATGGGCAGGGAACTGTAGCTCCGTGATAAATACAGCTCTTTTTGTTGCACTGCTTGGGAAAAGTCTAATTTCTTTAGTGTGCTGGAGTAGTGGGAATTTAAGTAGCTCCTATTCTGTGCTTGCAATCGGGTTTGGCAGCTCAAATTTGCATAGTGTGTGAAAACAGCACAGCTGAAAAGTGGGAGAATGCAAGGCAGTTGTCCATCTTTCTCCTCAGGTGTTGCTGCTGCTAGCAGTAAAGCTATCTGGTTGTTAGCTACTCTGAGGTTATTTTCTCCTAACCTGTGAGCTATAGCATTAGTGCAGCACAGTCCCTGTCCTCACAGAGACATGGTCTCAGAGTGATGAGTAGCAGAGGGAGCTGGGCTGCCATACCCTTCCTTCATGTGTAATTTAGAAATTGTGAAAAACTGACTAGAGAGGGTCACCTCATCCTTGTCTGAATGGCCGCGCTTGCAAACTGTTTATTACCTATGGTTCAGCTGTAGGGCACTATGCCTGGTCAGGTAAAGCATGTGGTGTTAGTCCCTCTCTGTGTGTCCATAGCCAAAGGAGAAGGCAGCGCTGATCTCTGCGTTAGTTTTCCCCACTCGACGTGTCATTGTTTTCCTTGGAGCATGGTGTTCTCTTTTGGCTGTTGTTGCTGAAAAATACTTCGGTCTGTTGAAGCCCGATAGAAGATTGTGTGAGCATCCTCTATCCAACTGGTCTGATAAGCAGTTTTCAGTTCATTTTTTGCCAAAAGATATTGCATATTCAAGGAATTTATTTTCTTTTGTCTGTAAGATGATCTATAGATTTTAGTAACACAGTGGGGAAGTGCTGTTTGTCATTTAGAGAGAAGCAGAACTTGTGATGCTGCCAATTTCTTTAGGTTTTTTAGTTACTTTCTACTTTCTTTATTTTCCTTCATGTGATCAGAAGACTATAATTAGTTGTCACTCAGTTATTCCTAGAAGCAAAATGAAGGCATTCAGAAGCAGAAAGCAGCATAAACAATGAAACAATTTGAAATCTGGCTGACTGGAAAGAAGGTTAATATTATTTAGGGAAAGAAGTCTTAAATTCAGATTACATTCCTCATGATAACTCAGTGATATTAATATAGGAAATACTCCTTATTGGGGGGTGAGGGTGTTTGCATATTTATTTTGTAAGTAGATTGTTAGTGGTATATGTGCATTAGGATGAAATTTGGTTTTGGGGGAATTACTTTTGGTTCCCCATCATGCCACGGCCTAGAGAAACCACTGGGCTTCAAGAATCCAGGCAAGGAACTTGCTCTGTTTCTGCTGACCCTGGTGGCAGCACAAGCTAGCCCTGCTAGCACACAGCAGGATTTTTATGCCAGAGTGTGGACATGGCACTGCACGTAGTTTTAATCTCGCTGCAGCTACCACAAAGACAGCACCTACTAAGCTGCACAAATGCTTTACTTAGAGGGCAGGAAACAGGCAGGCATCTGCAAATATTTCTTCTTCATCTTGAGGTGCTTGGCTTGGTTTTGTGCATGTAGGATTCTGTGCACTGAAAGTGCAGGAGTGGGGAAAACTCAAGATCCTAATGGTTGCACAGGTAAAACAATGTTGTCATACCTAAAACAACCCACCTAAAGTGTTCCCACTGGGGCCTCTGGTGGTCTAGTGGTTAGAGTGCAGGACTCGCACCGCTGCGACCCGGGTTCAATTCCCGGCCCCCCGGGCAGCTGGAGCTCGTCAGCCTTGTATGGCAATCCAGCTACGTCCTGGGGACCTCACTGCCACTGTCCAAGCTTTGCTCGGCCCCGGCAGATGAACCTCAGGATTAAAGGGTGGGCTCAGTTCAGCGCACGCTGTGTCTCACCTAAAAAATCCACTGCGCAGGCTCGAAGGGTTTATGACCTTTCCCAAATCTTCGCTTGCAAAGACTGGCCATTATTATTAAAGTGTTCCCACTACTGACTTTGGTAGTCTTAACTGTCCACAGCAACAAAGAAAGATCTTAGCTGTCCTGATTGCCTTGTGACCTTTGCTATGTTTTCATCTATGAATATGGGTTTTGCTTTTTCAGTTTTCTGTCTGTCAGAAATGTGAAGGTGTTTTTCTTTTAGCTATGTGTTTCTGTTGGTAATTTTTATTTTTTAGTTACATTGAGCAGGACAGGTGGCATTACTAATCCAAGCATTGGTCAATAAGCTAATACCTGGCAGGCTAAATCGCTTTAATGATTACCCCTATCCATAAATATGGAAAGCACCTCTGGGTAAACACCACAGCATCACTGAATCTTTGTAGGATTACAGCCAAAAGAAGAGGACAATTAACTATTTTGACCTTTGTTTCTAAATTTCCTCCCTTTCCAGTAATTCAAGATTACTTCAGGTTTTGGAAGTTACCACTGTTCCAGCCATTCTTTAAATGTACTTTTCTCATATCAAAATTTCTTATGATTTCAAATTGATAGTAGTGTGGCCATTAATATTAATACTGCATGGGATGAATTTTTTCTACTAATGTCAGTTGTTAAATGTAGATGCTAGTTATCTCAGTAGTTTCAACATTGGTTAACTTGAAGGCTGATTTTTTCGTTGTTTAACTTATAGAACACATTAGTGCGTTCCCACCTTTTAAAACTAATTAAGGAAGATGTTTTAAACTGCATTCCTCCTTCAGTTCAGTTGCATGCATTTTATTTCAGTTTTTCTTGTTATTCTTTGAAGAACAGTTTAAAAGAATCTTTGTCTATGATTTTCCGTTTCACAAGCCTTGGTAAGTTTTTGCTGTGGGAAAAGATGTTTTGCTTGACCTTTACCGCTGAAATGCTCACTACTAAAACCAAAACAAAATAGCTTTCTAAATTCTTTTTCTCACTACATCCTTCATTCTCATGAAAGAAAAGATGGACTTACAAACTTACCTGTTGCTGTCAGCATTTGTGTGTTGTTTTAAATTGTATTTGCCATTCAGACCTCAAAATCTTAAAAAAAAAACTTCTCTTTTTCTTCTGGTTGGAATTCATAACAGAGAAATGACAACAGTAGAAAGGAGTAGGGTATAATTAAGAAGGAAATCCTAATCTGATGATGAGGTAGAAATAGTCAATATTATTAGAGTTTCCTCCTTGGGGAAAAATGTTACCAATCCTTTGAAATTAATTAATAGATTTTTTTATTATTATTATTTTGGTGTGCTTTGCATTTGCAAATAATAAAAAACTTTTTAGCTGTTGCTAAAAAAGTTGGCTGATAAAGACTGGGCTGTGTTAGCACAAGAATGTCCTCCAGAAGTGCTCTGCCTGCATATCACTTCCCCAGCACGCTGGGATCTCAGAAGCAGTTGGGGAAGTGTGTTTTGGATAAGTGGGAGTGCAATGAACAGTGCTGATTGCTGTCAGGGGGACATCAGTGACCTTTAGTCAGAGGTCAGAAAATTTGGGATGTGCTATGTTTGGATTCATTCGTTAAAGGAGTGTGGCAAAAAAAGTTTAATAATGATTTGTCAAGTACTATTAATTGCCGCTAATTATACTTGCAGCTCTGTAGCTCTGGTTTCAAAGTTAATTTGGAAAGAAGAGGAAACTTGCACTAATTATTTTACATGGTAATGGACAATGCCAAGGAATTTCAATTGTTGCTCATCCAATTCCTCTTGATTTGTTTTTTTGTTGGATGCTGGCTGCCAGATTGCCAACAAGTCAGAGAGAAAAGAATCTGGGAAGGGAATGATACCGGCATGGACTAAGTTTAAACAATAAATAAACAAACAAAAATCCCAGTATCTTCGTAGATAGTGAATGTTCAGTGGTAGATAGTTCACTGTTCAGTGGTTTTGCACAAGCATAAACAAGATGCATGTCTGTAATTATTTTGCAGAAGGCTACAAGAGAGGATAACTCTCTTTCATAGGGCATCGTCCCTTCTTACTTACAAGGCTCAACAGGGACACAGTTGTAGCATAGTGGAAATTGTGAGTGATGTTTACTGGTGTCTTCTCAAGGTTGAGGAAGGAGATATCACTTTTAACCACCTCTAAGATCATATTTGCTTAGGGCTGTCATTGTTTTTTTCCACTGCAGCTCCAAGAGCCTTAAAACTGTTATGCATCAGAACACCTGTGTTCTAAATATAATGGTCTTAAAAATGTAATTGAAGGATTTTCACTTTTGTAGGCAAATCAGCAGGGTTGATATTGATCCGTCTTTTTAGGGAGCCACAGTGCACCAGAAGGTGATACTGTAGAGGGCCCCGTAAACCCTCGGAGCCTTCTGTCTAATTTGGCAGAAAAACACAGAATGTTGGACAACAAAAGAAGGATCCGATTCCGTAAGAAATCTTCATCCCTCCCACATCCTTTTCACAAGATAAAAAAAAAAAAAGACTTAATTTTTTCAGCTGCACACAATGATTTGGTGCTCACTCTTGCATTGAAACAGTTGCTGTCAGAACAGGCAGGAAACAGTTCTCTTTTAATTGCTGAAATCATTCGGAAGTGCTTCATGCACGGCTTCTATACAGCAGATGCTGTGCATTAATTGGCCTGTGTAGGGCTGACCCAGGGTTCCTTGCAGCGGGCCCAATTTTAGGCAGAGGGTTTAAATAGCTTATTTCTTATTTTGTATAACCTGGCGTACATTATGAGCGCGCCTGCACGTGGGGTACTTCATGGTCTGCAGTTTCTAATGTCATGTGGGTTTCAAAACCTGTGCTTCTCTGGTAATGTACTAGCAGCAGGTAAGCTCTAAATACCATCCATCAGGAGCTAATTTTTTTATCCAGATACTCCAATGACTGATGAACCTGTCTTTTGTATGAATGTTCAGCACAGGAGAAAGCCATATGCCCCTGGCACCGGTTCCTATGCATTCTTTACCGTTCGTAGGGAGGAGATTAAGAAAAAAACAAACTCTTACATTACATGTCTTTCATTTTTTTAGCAGTTAGCATTTTCTAAAATAGCTCTATTTTTTTTTTAATTTTTATTTTTATTTTTTTACAGCAAAAGGAGATTTAGGTCTTTTAAAGCAATCTGACTATGACTACTCATTTTCTTTATCAGGAATATTACTGCACACCCTTAATAGGGAACCTTGTTTTGCTACTCCCCGTCTGTTCAAAACAGACCTTAGCCCATTAGAAGGTCCTCCCTTGTGTGGGAAGACCACAGCTGTTACTGTAAATCTCATCCAGTAACTGTATCACCCCCATTTTGTGGCTCTGAAGGATGAAATTGAGAAATGGAATACTGTGCAGTCATCCTTTACATCTCCAATTTTAGGCCTTTGCACATCATTTTCATGCTTTTATTCCAAATCAAACAACATTAGTGAGAAACACTACTCCGTGCTAAATGCCTAGCATCTAAGGCAGCACCTACGATCTTTGTTTTGGAGGGTTTAGGATTTGGATGCAAGTTGGGGCTTTGTTAATGGTGGATGTTTTAATTTTTTTTTTAATTCACTCTTTTCCCACCTTCCCCCCCCCCCAAATCTTTCCCAATCTCCAGAATCTGCCAGAAGCAGAAATCTAGATGGTAGTGAGGTGCCTAAGATGGAGGATGCTCTGTTATGCCTACACAGAGAAAGTAGGAGCTCAGCATGGCTTACAAACACAACTTTAAAAAGGCTTCTGTTTCTTTAAATCCTTCTGAATAAAGTGGATCTAACTTCTTGTGAAGGATATTGGGGGCTTTAATCAGAAATAAGAAGTGGTTTAAATCATTAGCACAACAAAGCAAACTATAAGCTTGAAGATAAAAGTCTCAGGGGAAAGAGTCCTCTGAAAATAAATGGGACTTGATAGATTTCCATATCATTTATAACTTCCCTTAATTACACTTGGAAGACTTGCCAGTAAAACTGGAAAATTGGCAGCCTATATCCATTATAGTAATTTTGCCGACCATGGCAAGCAGCTGGCTTTACTGGATTTTATTTCCCATCACTCACAATTAATCATCAGCTGGAGATGTCTGAAACTCCTCAAAATGTAGCAATACTGTGTGACATTCAGGCCTCCTTAAAATGCCGAAATCTGCTGAGTAAATGGGCCGAGTTCCCCTTCCAGCGAACTCATTTTGGTGCGAGGCAGGCTGCCGGTTAATGAGTGCCACTCCGATAATCGGATGCGAATGTGAACCCTGACCTCATGTCAAAGGAGAGGACGCAGCAAGCTGGATAAAAGATCGGTGATTCAGATCTGCAAACTTTACACCAATTAGACAGAGAGCGGGGAAATACATCAGTGCCCATTGGGTTTATCAGAAAGACTTGTGGGGCTTGTGACCATTTTGTAAGCCTAACATGGGAGACGTCCTGTCACAATCATTAAGTCTTTATCCGATGACGCACAAAAGTCTGCAGAAAGTGTACCGTATTCACAGAGATCCCGTGGCAGCAATGCCCTCGGGTGTGCGCTGTCTTTTTGTGTCTCTAGAACTTTAAAGAGCCCTATCTGTTAGTGCAGATAGTCTTTATGGTCCTCATGTAGGTGCAGTGAGAATGGATTGGGGTTGCTCCTTCTCAGATTCTGCTTCCACCCTGTGGCGTGAGTTGCTTGGTTGGGAAATGACCGGAGACAGTTCCCTGTCCTGTGTGTAACCTTTCAGTCGGAGGAGAGAACAACCACCGCGCAGTCCCTGAGTTATTCAAACAGTACTATTGACTGTTCCCAAATTCACATCACAAATGTTAGCAGCATCGAGATGTAAATACCCTCCTCTTTAATGATATTTTTATTTCTTCTTCTTTTTTTTTTTCCTTTTTTTTCCTTTTTTTTTTCCCCCTTATCACTCTATGGAGAACAAACTGAACACCTACTTTGAACTGTGCAGTAGATGGTGATAAAATGCAGACTGCAGGTCTAACAGTTAATCACTCATTTATTTTGATATACCAAGCAGTGTAAATGTTGATTTGTCTGTATCATAACTGTGTGAAAAAGATATCTGAGATTTATTTCTTTTAAGAAAAAGAGCCCTTTTATTTTACTTGGTTCAAATCAATCAGATTTTTTGTTTGATTTCAGTTGCCTTTTTTGACAGATTTGGGTCATCACCGAGACCTCTCTAAATTGAAATGTAAAGATGGTAGTATACATTGGTTTACCATCTACAGAAAGAAGTAAATTATACAGTGAAAATGCAGCACTAAAAATGGTCCAGATAAATCCTTAAATAAGTTAGCAAGAACTTATACACATCGCTGCAGTTTTCATTTGCCGGCTAAATAACAGGTAAAAGGATATGTGCAATTATGGAATGAAAGAAAGCATACAATGCTTAAAAGGCTGAAAAAGAGAAAAAAGGGATACAAGTGCCTAATTTTAGGATTTGTTGCTTTGCAACACAATGAGCAGAGCTGTAGAGGTTTAACATAAGAACAGTAATTAAACTTCTGTGCTTAAGTGAGACTTATGCCAAGGTAATTTTCAACAAATTGCTCATCATCAGAAGTACTGACACAGCATTTTCACACGTGGTACCTGCTGAGTGCCTTCTCCCTTCCAAATTAGTGAGACTCTAGATATTAACTGAATACTTTGACTATATATTTTGTGGTTTGAGGGGGGTTATTTCCTTCCCAGACACTGATTCCCTTGTCATCAACCCAGCAGGTATTATATAAAGCACAAAACTTTAGTTTTGAGAAAGAGAAGAAAATGAGAAGAAATTTAGATTAAGGGGTATTTCCACCCCACAATTGCTAATACTTCCTGGCATTTTAGCACCATACTTAAGATCTGCAGAGACAATTCTGTATTTTTCCAGTAGATGTGTTTCCAGAACTCTGTTTAGATAATTACTAACTGGTTCATTTGCACACCATCCACCTGATGAAGCCATGTTACAGTTAAATCGCACCAGGGCTCAAGAAAAGAGTTTCTTGTGCCCTTGAAATTAGGCCACTGAATTCCAACCTGTCCTCCTTGGCATCTCAGTCTTCAGCAACCTTTAGAGGCCCATGTTGTTGGCTCTCTGATAGTTGAGTTTAGCCGGAGGATGGCAAAGTTGCTTTTGAAATGCATTTTTTAATAATAACATTATTTTAAAAAAGCCCTCCAACAAACATTCTTGCCTTTTTTTTTTTGTTTGTTTTTTTTAAAGTCAGTAGCAGATAATTCATAGCTTCCTCTTAACCTCAGAAAGTTCAGAGCAGATGGAAGAAAAGCCAAGCAGTGAGATGAGGAAGAGAGAAGAAGCAATAAAGGAAAGAGTGAGCTGGTGGGACAAGGCTATGGGCAGAGCCGCAGGTGTGGAAGGAAGGAGACAAAAGACAGGGAAATGGAATAGATGGGAAATAACTGGGGACAAAGAGCAAGTCTGATACCATTCACCAAATTTGACACTGCTAATGACTTAAATGCTCACCTGAAGCTCAGGATGGAATTTCTGCAGGTGAAGCATTGGGTGTTGGTTATTCTCTGTATCCAGTTAATATACTGTGTTCCCATAGCAAATACTTTTCATATTTACCTTCTAAAAACTGTCATAGTGTAGTTGAAGTGTGTTGGAGAAAGGGTGTGTAAGCACCTTTTAATATCTTTTCTTCTGTCTTGCTTAGAGCCTCTAGGCAGACATCAGTGCTTTTCAGTCACTGTTAGTGAAAAAAAGCTTTATTTAAATTTTTGTAATGTTCTTTATGCAATGTGCATTTGATCTCTGACTTCACATCTGTCTGTTAATATATTCCTCCAAAGTGGTACACACTTGTCCTGAGATATGTATTATTCATTTTACATATAATTAGAGAAATATATCTATGTGTATATTTGTATGTGTATAAACAAACACATTTTGTTGGCACTGGCACATATAACAGTGCATAAACCAGACCTCTGCAGGTTTCAGATTACCATCTTTACTGAAACTTGAACATCAGAGAGAAAGTATCCCAAACTTGCTGGGATAATAAGGGAATAGCAGCCTACATCTATGAAAGAGCCCAGTGAAAAGACTTGCAGTGGGCACTTGAAACCAGGCATCCCAGAGGGGTGTACCTGCACAAGTACTAAATCCTGGCATGTAGGGCCTGGCACCCTTCAGTGTCTGGCATACATCATCTTCATGGGATGATTGCTGGGTTACAGGAGGGGTAAATTCTGAATCCCCTGTTTTTCCCCTCATGTACAGGCAGCCCCTTCAACCAGTGTAAAGCCCTGAGTGGCTGTTTCCTCTGTGCAGTGTGTTACAAGATGTTGGAGGGAGGATCTGACTGGGAGGCACAGAAAGCCGAGCGGAGCAGCCCAGTGGGTTACTGGTGACCTTGAGCTTGCACATGCCTGTTAGCAGGGTGCAAACAAGCAGAAGAGGAAACTTCAATGTTCCCTTTTAAGAGCTCTCAGCTGTGGTGAAAATGATGGTTTTGCCTCTGCGACGCCTCCCCTGTGGATGAGAGCTGGTGGTTCTTCACCTGCCTTCTCTCAGTCCGAAGTCATCAGCTGCCATCCAGATGCTGCCATGAGCAGAGGTGTGACATTCTCCTCAGCATTAGCCTATTGAGTAGCGCTGGAGCTTCCAGCCCAAGCTCCCCCGGATATGTGCCAAGAAACTTTTGGCTTCTGAATCAGTATTAGTATCTGTGGGCCCTGTGCCAGGGAAGCAAAGCGAAAGTTCCCCAGCCAAAAATGCACAAATTAAATTTTGCTCTGGATTTAATTGATGTTGAACTGTGGTGGATGTGAAGTCTGAACTGTAGAAGTTGGAGCTGAATGGATGGGGTGGGAGAGGAGCCTTTCAGGCTTGCCTGGGGTGATAGTTTTAAGTAGGTGATTCCTTTTTCCCTATTTTGCTGCCAGTTTTGTGATTGTCATTTGTGTTGTGACTGTGTAACCGGCTGACTTGACTTGTGCCATGAAAGCATTTATAGCATTTAATCAAATAATCCTTTTATTTTCCAGAAGAATCATTGCACTTAGAAAATTTCAAATGCTCTATTCTCATTTTATACTGCTTGAATTTTACCAGGTTTCGGAAGGTCAAGAGATTTGTGTAATTGAAGCAATGAAAATGCAGAACAGTATGATTGCTGCTAAAACAGGCAAGGTAAGCTACCTTGGGTCACTTAAAACCATATGCAGCTTGTCAAACAGGATAGAATTTAAAAAGGAAAAAAAGAAGGTTCTGGTTGTTAAGGAATTAAGTCTGATTGTTGTAAGTCTTTCAAAATGAGGTGTCTTTAATTTTGTAACATTTGCATCTGCTGTGAATGCTGTTATAAGTAGTTCCGAGCCTTAGATAGCACAGCAGGAAATAGTTTTACTGGCCTCAGAAATTCATATAACTCTCTTTCTCCTAAATGATTTGTTTTCTCTGATGTTACAATGCCAAGTTGAATTGAAAGGTGTTGCAGACCATTTCTCCAAATTTCATCTTTCCAGAGAGCAACCAAAGAAGAGACATCTCTTTGCCAGTTAATTATTTAATGGCAAACAATTTGTCATTAAAAAACCCCACTCAGAACAAGGCATAGAAAGTGCTTTTGCAGGAGGAAGAGAGAAGCAATTTTTTAATTATTGTGACTGTTAAATATCAAGCCCAGATCTGCACATTTGTTAAGCTTTGCAAGGCTGTGCATTGTGATATCTTCTGAAGGATCAGCATTGTAGCCCTTGAGCTGGGACTCTCCTGCAGTGTAGAATGTGCCAAAGCGAGTGCTCAGGGCAGGAACTGGTTAAGCTTATATGACGAGGGCATGCCTTAAACCCCAGCTGGTTTGGGGACTGTCAGCCCCCAGCTTGGGGCCTCAGAGCATCCCTGTGTCAGATTATAATTCACAGCCTGAAACCATCACCTAGACGTGGGCCCCTGATACATCCTTTCCAATGGGAGAGCATAGTCTGGATCTGGGTATATATTCTCTTCTGTTGCCTATTTCCTTACCTGCCCCAATCCATGTTTGCCTGGGGCCGAGCTGCTCTGCTCTCCCAGTGCAAGGCCCCTCATCCCAGAGGGAGGCAGCAGGGAGCCCGACTCTCCAGGCAGGGACGGGGTTACCCACTGGCAAGGTTCGCCGAGATTTTAGGACAGGCCTCTATGCCAAGGACTGTTTGTGTGTTTACAAGAAAGGCTTATTTGGCACAGCTCTAAAATTGTTATTGAGGCTGGGTCCCAGGGCTTGCCTCTTCCAGTGTATCCAGTGCAAAATTGGGTCTCAAGAGAAAAAAATAGTGAGAGAGGGAGTATGTTCCTTTTCCCGTTGCTCTGACATTGCTACTTTATTATTTCATTTCATGCATTGATTTCTATATAATTTATTCTCTCACTTCATTAATATTTCCAAGCATTTAGTTTTTCATCTTTGCTTCTTTTAACCCCTTATTGCTGCTTTTTGCATCCACTGTTTTTAACTAATGAGTATTTGTAATTAAAATGCCATTCCCTCTCCCACCCCCCCATTTATTTTTCTTTAACCCTCCCTTTCCCACCATCGTGTTCTGCAATCCATGGGCTTATTCCTTAAAATCCTGCTTGTACTTCTCCCAATAAGAAATATTTCCACTCACTGTGTACAGATGCCACGTAAAAGCTGTGTTTGGCTTATTAATCCTCTAAGGTGGGATGTGAACGGTGCACAGGCTATGCAGGGGGGCTGATGTTTGCCTTGCAATGTCCCCTTGGTGCCCCAAATTTGATAATAATTAGGAAATTATTTGATTCTTTAGAATTTTAAGAATTTGAAAAAGACAAGTTTTGGGCTGTGTAGAAATGAAGCTGCTAAACAGAATTCATCCCGTTCTGCAGTGCAAAGTCATGGCTCTAAGTGCTAAAATAACTTGGCCCGTCCACAGGAATGGGATGTTTGGTACTGGCTGTTAGTCCATGTTTTGATGCTTTGAAACTGTGTTTTGAAACTCAGTTCGTTTGTCTTCAGCTGAAAGATGTTCCCATTTTCATTCCTGACTGAATTCCTTTTCTGTATCAAACCCCATCTTCCTGTTTGTAATTGTGAGAAAAGTGGCTTGTTTTTGTCTACTTTGAGTTTACTCCAGCTGTAGGTGGTTTAAAAATGAGGGAAAGATGGAGAGGAACTGGCGTGCCTCCTGTCTTCTATGGGACAGCTGTGCCTGGGTCAGAACAAGGAGCTGGCCCCACTGCATTTCAGAAATCACTGGGGAGTTTGAAACACTAGTTAGCTCCAATGTTTGCTGAACCTTGGCTTTGTAGAAAAAGAAAAGCAAGAGGTAGGATGTTTTTCACACTGTTTTCATCTCTTAAAAGATTGAGGCTCAGGAATCAGGTAGGCTGCCTAGCTACTGATTTTGGAAATAAAGCCCTTGTTTGTACATATCACGCTGTTTTTCCCCGTGTAGTGTTCAGCATCATTTCTTGAGCAGTGCTGTGAATGTGCCTGTGCTACAGAGTCAGAGATCTGCTTACAGCTCACAGGGCTTTAGACTGTCAAACGTGTGTGGGCAATAGTGTGGCCATCGTAGCCTGGTACTTTGGGTATGCTGTGGATTTCCTTTAGGAGCCCAAGATAGCATTTGGATTATTAAAATGAGCCAACTGCTGAACAAGGATTTGGACATGTCAGCGTGAGCTCTGAATTAATATTGCAAGCAAACTCTAATATAAAGCTTCAAATATTTTCTGGAGGTCCATGTGCTGAAAGGGTATTCAAATATGTTGCAGCCTTTTATAAAGGAAATAAGGGACTAGTATAAGATTTTGTGTTTTAAAATTCAGGAATCTTTACATGAGTATACAATTCATCTACAGATGTAGCTGCATTTATTTGACAGTGGTAGCCCTTTGCCAAGTTCAGTTATGTTAAAGGATCACAATTCAGATTTGAATCATCTATCCCAGCTGTCTGGGAATTGAGAGAAACCCATTTCATGGCTGCAGTCCCAAAATTCAGCTATACTTAAAAACTGTAATGCAAGAAATAGTGGAATATTTCATTGAAACATCCCAGCGTAAGTGCTGGAGTGTCAGCCCGTCCTCTGAAAGATATAGAACTTTAGTAGTAAATGAACAGCAGTGCAACCAGGTGGAAGAAAGGTGCTTTTGAATTTTTAAAGCACTATCTCCATCTGATGTTTAGGTCTTCAAGTACCTCTGGCTTAAGAAAACCAGCTAGTGGTAGTTGCCTGAGGGGATTGGACATGATTTGGTCAAGAACTGGAGAGGTGCTGGAGTCTCCATTCTCACAGGTACTCAAAACTCAGCTGGACTCTGAACACTGGAGGTTGAGCAGTCACACTCTTAAGGCCCTTCCAGCAGATGTGCATCTGTGATCCCTGGGGTGGTCATCATGTTGCACAGTGGCCATTTACCCCATGCATGCAGATGTGATACTCTATATAAGCCATGTCAACCAAAACATTCCTTTCACCGTGTTATTGTGCAAGGTTTTAAATTACTGCTGTTTCTGTACCCTAGGTGAAAGCTGTGCACTGCAAAGCTGGTGATACTGTTGGAGAAGGAGATCTGCTGGTGGAACTGGAATGAAAGGTTGCCTCCACACTGTTGAATTAACTAAGCCTTTATTATTTTCATCCATAAAGTAACATTAAGGCAGTTCAACACAGAAAATGGACACTACTATGTGCAAGATTTTATGCAGGCATATTTACTGTATCAGTGGTTAAGACAGCAAACACAGATGTTAAATCTTGGCAATGGATCCCAGATTTTTACTTTCAGAAATACTTGTACATAACCTTTGTAATGCTTTGATTTTTCAGGATCAAATAAAATCAATAAAATACCATTTCTGCTTTAAAACGGGAAAAGCCTCTTTAAAAAAAAAAAAGAAAACACAACAAAAGCCCAAATCTGATTTGTCTTCTCCACAGTAATGTCCCTGGTTTGAGGCCCCAGCCAGGCTGCACAGAATTATTGGCAAGAATGAAAAATTAACCACTGAGTAAACTGAGCAGTTCTCCTACCCTCTGTTTAAGTGCTGCACAAGTATCACCAATGGCTTAAATACTGATCAGATTTATTGTAATATTTTGAATGCTTTGTATAGACTAGATTTAAATTATAGATTAGAGGCTTTATTTTGCTAGTGCAGACTTTTGTTGTGTGTTTTCATTTAAAGTTTAAGGGATTTGTCTTTTATTCAAACTCCATGCTCAGTTTTGCCCCTCCCTTTAGTCTTCTTTATACTGATTACTGCATGCAAGTCTTAACAGAAGGAGGTGGCACTGTCCTCAGATCCCTTCAGCTGCCCCAAGGTATTGCTAGAGGCACATACTGTCCCTCAGACCAGGCCTCCTGAATTCTTACAGGAAAGGGAGACCAAGTCTCCAATCTTTTGTTGTGCAGAGGCTTTTACTAAAGGCTGTGTGAAAAACGAGGGCTGTTCATAATACAAGACTATATCATGCTGGAAAAGCTGTGTATCCAGTATGGGAAACCACAGAGGGCCTGGAGAGGATGAATATTTAAGAGCCTTGAACAGAAGTAAAAGGGCTGGTGACTTGGGCAAGGAGTATTTTCTCCTCCTCACTCAGGAATTCCATGCCACACAGGATGATGTAGATACCAGAAGTGTACTGGGTCCAAAATGTTAGTTTGTGATTAACAGAGGCTCCTTCTTCCATCCTGTGCCCTAGCTTGGTAAGGCAGCAGCCACAGCCCACTGGATGCAGACATACCTCCGCAGTCCCTGTGTTCTGCAGCATCATCCGGTCCCTGTGCTCCTGCCTAGGATTCTGCTGCTGCCTGCTCCTGGGCCAGGACACTGGCTACTCCTGCCTTTGGGCTCACGTCCCACAGCTGTTCTTTCTACATACCTCTAAGTCACCCTTCCTGCTGTGCCTTGACCACTGCCACAAAGAGGAGCTGCCCTGCTCTCATTTTCTTGCCTAAGAAGTATAGAGTAATGCCACTTCCTAGAAAGCAGCCCACTGGCCACCGAAAGGTGAAGGATGAAAACAATCTGTGGCAGGGCTGGTCACTCATGTTCAACCAGAAAAGTTCATGATTCTGCTTGAAACTTCTGACTGAAGAGGAATTTTTCATGTTATTGAGACGCTGCTAACTCACGCAGCCAAGGGACAGGGATCTGCTTAGTGAATTAGTTTACAGAACACATCAGTATGAGGAAGGAGAGTGTTTGGGTAATACCTGTTTTTCAGGAAAATTAATGCTGTTAAAGTTGGAGAAACAGAGGCAGACTCTGCAGATCTCCCTAGAAATCTCCTTAATGCCATCCTGGCCCTTCCTAAAGGAGCACAGTTCAGCTTCTGCAGGTTGCCCTAAACAAAAAAGTAGTGTGAAGAGACACAAGTATTCTACTTTCGAATTACTTAATTTGCTTACTCCAGCAACAAAAAAGCTTTCTGTCTGTTTTTCTAGATGAGATGCAGCAGTGCCTACTACTGCTGAAGTTTAGGCTGATTCCTTACCCTGGGTCCCTGGTCTGATTCTCTACTGTGGATCTCCTCCGGCCATCACAGGACTACTGGCAGTGAAGCAAAAGTACAATGTTGTTCCTAATGGTATCATAAGTGCGTTTAATTGTACTTTGGCTCACTGCATGGCATACATTCCCTGCTCCCATCCCTTTGGCAGCTTTGTATACTGTACAATCTATTTGTACCAAACCCTGCAGTTGAAGGAAAATATAAGGCACAGGAGTGTAACAACAGAAAGCCACAATTTTCCCAGATTGTACAGAAACCAGCACAGTTGGTTGGGTCAGGGGGACAACAGTCTTCTTTACATATTTTTTTCCCCAATTTAAATGTTGCAATAATCACAATACAGGTAGTTTGAATATTTTTATATTGTATATAAAAATCTTTCCTCCAATAGAAAGCTCAGTTTGCATATGGTTGCAAATTCTGCATTAAAGTGCTTGGCAAAAAGTCACCTTGACAGTAAGTGCTCACAACAGCTTCAGTAGGTTTGCTTTTCCTGGTCCCCAACTTCACTCACCCCTCCTATGCCCCCCCAAATCGTACAGTCACTCAGTGAACTGAAGTGGAACCTAAAGTGCTTAGAATGTTAAATTAAAAATACAATTTTAAATATAATTTTCTTATAATATCTTAGTATTTTTTCACGGTACCTTGTGAAGCTAAACATTATTTAAAAATATACCTTTCCAGTTCAAAAAAACCACACTGCGATGCAGAGTAAGAATAATCTTTAAATTTTCTCTATTTTTTCAGTAAGTTCCTATTTGTCTAGAAGCACAGAGTATCTTCAGTAACCTATTAAATACCATTACAAGTCAACATTCAGCGTGAGTTGTGCTTTACTTTGCAGACATGACTTTTAAATCAGTTTCAGCTATTAGTGCAATAGTATCATCATTATTCCATCCACCTTGGAGAACTACACATGAAATTTTGTCAATTCAGGAAAAAAACCCATAAAATTAGTCTGTTCCTCTGCCTTTCACTGACCTCCATTGTGCACCAAGGCAAAGGGGGAAATTGAGGAAATGATTAGACCCCAGACCAGGTGTGCATATACACTGTTTTTACCCCTCATGAAAACCCAGTTCTTTGCAGCAGGTTAGTGGGGGTGAGGAGGACACTGACTACCTGGGGAGGGAGTCTCCAACTCTGGGCTTACAGGACTTCGACTCTACCACCAAGGGTCCTGGGTTGGGAAGGTTACAAGAGATCCTGCATTTTAATAAAAAGGTATTACAGCTTTCCTGGAAAGGTTACTGATCAACACGTGCTTAGTACTATGTCTTCGGCCAGGCTGTGTTACCTCCCGTTTCTATTCTCGGCTTTCGCGTAGGACGTAGGAGAGGCCGTGTTTCCCTGAGGCGTCGTAACTGTCATAGTAGGGGAGCCCCACCCACTCGGGCGGGTATGTGGCTGTGCTGTACACGAAGCACTCCAGGATGCCCTCGGCACCGCCCTTCCCTTCCCACTCCACCACCTCGATTCTCATCAGGGTACGCTGGTACATGTCTGGGCAGCCTTCAAACTCATCCAGGAACTGCAGCATCTGGTCATCGACTGAGTAGATCTCCCCAGCAACATGGTGGCCCGTCCCCGGGATGTTCAGCATGTAAGGAATATTGTATTTTCCTGCAATCACCAGCGGGTACTTCTCCACTGTGCGGCCCCTTCCTTGGAATTTTGCTAGCCCCTTGGCTGTGTTGATCATGTGCTTGTAGTTGGGCTGGCCCTTCTTAAGTGTGCCGTAGACAAAGACACGGGCCATCGTACCTGCAAAAGCAGCTGAAAGACAAAGGCATCTGTTACCATGTGGCTGCCCTGGAGAACCACACCCACACCACAGCACCTCGGACATGCAAGGCTGTTTGGACATGTGCAAAAGCCTAGGTCTTTGTAGTCCTACATCACATTTAAGTATCGTACTAAATTCAAGTATCTTGAAAATTTTCAGATAGAAAATGCATCAGTGCAAAACACACCAGGACAAAGTCAACCTTTTGTAGTTCTGTGCCATAACCAAATTACATCCCATGGTTTCTCTAAGGAATCCCCAATGTCAGCCAACACATTCCTGTGCCTCAGGAAAAGCTCTGAACCCTTTTTAATTTTTTCTCTTTCCCACCACTGTGTGAGCTGTGCTGCAGCAAGTGTGTGGTGCCGTGCTCAGTGACACCCCAAAAGCAAATGTAACCTGGTGTTATCTCATGGACATGCTGATGGATTTGCAATAACCCCATCTCCAAGGTCTCACATGCTGAGTGACCAACCAATGCAGAACAGCAAGCTGTGGGTGCCAGGGAGGGAAGTGGGGTGGCCTGTGATAACCACATCCTGAGCAAGCAGGGGCTGTCTGAAAGGTGCCATTGAAGTTTGTCCTGCTCCTTCAGGGGAGGGGAATGATGATGGCTGTAAATATGAGGTGATTTGCAGAACTGGTCATGTTTTCCCAAACCCCTTCACCCCTCCTGTCTGAGGGAGCTGTGCATGTTCCTTCCATTTATTTACCTTGGGGGCTTGTGGGAGGAGAGATGTGGTATTTCAGCCCTAATGAAACTGGAAGCTATGGCTGCTGGCAGGAAGACCAGGTAAGGCCGTGCTCCTCTTGTCCCCAGACAGACACTCCAAAGTGCTAAAGCACCTCAGGTCTGCACACATGCTAAACCTCTCTTGAAAACAGACCCCGCACGACCATTTGTTTTATTTGTGAGCGTGAAACACTCAAAATTGGTTTAAATGGGATAAAAGACTGACTTTACTGAATGGTGTGGGGGGGGAAAGGTACCTCCATCATTCCTGTGTTACTTTTCACACTGTGCCCTGTTTATCTCCTATTATTTCTGTAAGGCAGAAGCAGTTCTTGCACTGTGATGTTTTTCCACATTTTACCCTTGGTCGCTGACTGGGCAGAGCCTGCCTCATCCACAGTTGTCTAGTTGGGCCAGACATCCAACACCCAAGGAGCATGTGCAGCTCCTCTTGGGAAGAGGGCATTAAACAGTGTATTTCAAGTTTGAAAAATCTTTAAAAACAGACTGGAAGTAGAAATGCAATCTGTTCTCTGCTATTTATTCTTATTTTAGTAAACTGTTAGGTCAGTTATCCAAAAGGGTGCATTGCTGGCCAAGAGCAGTGTCATTTAAAATCCTCAGTAGCAAAGCAATTTCCCCCTTGGTGAAGTAAACAGTTTTTCTCTCTATCAAAATACAGTTTTCCAAGCAAAAACTGTGCCTTTATTTACTGACAAACTGCTTCCACACGGGAAAAAGAACATACTGATTTCCCCCCCCCCCCCCGTATTTTATCAGATATACTCCAGAGTAATTTATCCTTCATGACATAAATGAGTTTTTTTTGGATGCAGCTCATTCCCTCACAATAAGAAGAGCATTAATATTCAGTCAGCCCAAGTCTCTTTTATAAGAAAAATCATTACCTTTTAGACTGTGTTTTGAATAACAAACACAGATCCTTCAGGAAGAAACTTGTCCCAGTGGGGATTGAGAAAGGATCAGAGTTAAGCACTGAAACATGCAATTAATTCCCATTAGGGGATTAGGGCACTCGTGTTCACTTTGAATCAGAAAAATGAATCGTGAATTAAATTGTTCACAACCAAGAGGTTACTTGTCAGAGTTAATAAGTTAAAAAATAAAAAGGGAAACCTAAAATGCACATAAAAAGCTCTATAGTGAGTGGTGCATCTGTAAGAAAAAGATATGCTTCATTTCCATTAAACAAAAGCCCTGTCCCTACTGTACAGCTGGAGATAAGCTTCCAAAAAGTTTGCAGGGAAGAGTGTTACCACTCCTAAAACCAGTAAAAACTAAGTACCCGTTTCTGATGGCGCAGCAGTTGGCTGCTCGGAAACATCACCCCTTTGAAGGAGCACACCCATCATCCTCGTGCAGGGTCCACAGAATTCAACAGCAACAAAAGAACTTGCTAACCCAAGTTTGGACAAGTGTTTCCGATTTAGCGTTTGAGTAGATGGATTTAGCAGGCAGTACAAATGGAGATGGAGTGGGAAGTTAAATTTTCAGCCACAGTTTGTGTAGAGCCTTGAGGCTGATGTACTCATGGAGCTGTGGCTTCATGGGCAGGTGGCCACTGAGCTCCCCATGGCACCACTGTGGTCCACAGTGGCCCTGTTGCTCACACTGCGTGGGTTGGGAACAATGACTTCTCCTATAAAAAAAACAAAACCCAATAACAAAGCTAAGCCCAGCCTTCCAGCTGAGGAGTTATCGGTAATAACATTTTCTAAACACCACTCCATATAAATAAGACATATACAATTTTATGCACAATAAATCTTGTCTCCCGTGTGCCGTGTGTTGCGCTGCAGAAAGGCTGCAGATGTATTAGCATCATTTAAAGCACTTGCATATCATGGGCTTTCACAACATTTTTAGCCACCTTGTGGCCAGAGAGCACAGAGCAGAATTGTATTTGAGGGTCATTTCACAGGCTTCCACTAAGCAGCTGAAAAGAGTTATAGACAGCATCCCCTTGCTGAATCACCAACAAGAAGTTGCCTTTTCTCACTTAATCCAGTTTGACACTTCTTACCTGCACTAAACCACCTGAGAGGAAAAGAAAACCTACCAAAAACCAAACAACCCCCCCTCCCAAAACTTTGTACTAAGTATTAGCTGCCAGGACTAAACAAACCCATTCAGAAGGTACTTTCATGAAATATTCATGCAAGAATCATTAAAATTTAATGGCATGGGGAAACACGAGTAAAATTTGTATGTCATCTTGGCAAACTATTTCTTTTAGCTATGAAAGACAACCTGCCAAATTACTTACGGGATCAGTTACTAGTTGCTTCATAAGATAAGATGCAAAGATCAGAAAATAAAGTAACTACTTCAGGATCATAGAGGTAGATGTTGCTGGGTAAAACCAGAAGAGGCTCATAACCGGTGTCAGCCAGCAGCCCAGGTTGCCACTTGGCATTAGCACTGGTAGGGCTGCAGCTCTGTATCCACATCTATCCTCTCCTACCAATGGAGTTTTGGGTCAGGGCTTTAGTTTTCCCTCTCAGGCCCAACAGTTCCAGCATGGTGAGAGAGGGGTGGGTGGCAATGTGGCCAGTCACTGGCTCAGTCAACATGTACCCACTGCAACCAGGCTCTTTGCTCACAGGTTGTGCCCAAAGCAAGACCTTGCTTCCTAAGTAGCAGGAGCAGCTTCAGCAAAAAAATCACCTTTTCACCATGATTCAGACAACTATAGGATCCTACCAGCTTCTTTCAAAAATAAAGTAAGAAATAGCGTGTGTTTTATGCCAGCTCCAGGGCTGTTTGCAATCATGGTAGCAGTGAGTTAGGGCTAAAAAGTTTCAAGAAAATAAAACTCCACTCAGAAAGTATCCATTTCTCTCACTCCATACAGTAACATTATTTTCCCTTGAGAAAAATTCTCCACATTGGCTCTGTGACCAGATATAGTTACACATTAATTCTTCAGAAGTTTCTTAAAAACTGTAGGAAACAGGTGAAAAAACAAAATGCCTTGAACTTTAAACTTGAGCCCAGTCTGTTTGAATGAAGCGAGTTTTAAGGTCACTCTTCACTCAATGCTAACTTTCAAGAAGGACTAACATGCCAGAGAGGACTCCTGGGACTGCATCCTGTTAGTCCTTTGATGCTTTCATTTTGTTGCTTGCTATTTTCTTTATAGCACAGACAAGGGCTTCCTGCCCAGGCCGACCCCTTCCCAACATTGCTGAATACCTCGGAAAAAGTTTATGGCAAGACACCTTTCTTACATTAACCACAGAGGCACCAGTGAAACGATGGTTCCTTTGAAATCAAGAGGTTACGGTCTCCTCACAGCGGTCATCCGCTCAAAAACTGTGAGGTGCTGGTTTGTGAAAACAAACAGGAGTATCGGAGTAACCAGTGCCATGCTGGATGCTACTGGGCACTACCTGAAGCGCCACTTAACCTACATTGCAGATTCTTTTAATTTCTTCCTTGGATAGTTCACATCCCCAAACCAACAAATATGCCTGCGCTTAAGCTGGAGTATCTTTGAGTATCTGCTAGGAGGCAGAGTGAGGATGCCTGCCCTCTGGACAAGCGTCAATCACAGCACTGCTCACGTGCCTTGCACCCATCTGGCATCACAGCAAACATTTGCCTTTTGTCTGTTTGAAAACACTTCAAGTCACTTTCAACTGTACTGCATAGAAAAAACTTCATCAGATTAATTTTTACTACTAACAGAAAGAGTTTCATTCCCAAAGTGACTGTGAGAAGGTCTCAAAGGGACAATCCGATAAAACCACCACATGCAAAAAGATGCTGGAGATGCGACACAGAAACAAAATGGACACAACGTTAGACTGATTAACAGACTAAATTTCTAGAGAGTGCAGAGACATGAGGGGATTGCCGGCACATCAAGGAGGACAAGAAAAGGAGGATGAAAAAATGGAAAGTCAGTGGATGTGGACAAATTGAGTTGAGGAGGGAAAAAAAGTTGACACCTCAAGAGAATATTATATAAGTATTACTAATACTAGTAATGTTTTGTCCTTATATTAAGTATTGTTGTATGAGCATCAGCAAAGCCTTGCGACCTCAATTCAGAAACCTGTGGACTACAGAAGTAGTTAGAAAGAGCTCAGGGCACAGCACTGGGTCCAGGACTGTTTTATTGGGTCAAAGACTGAACCAGTAGGAGCTTAAATAGGAGCTGATGAGACAAGGCACAATCACCTATCAACATAGGGAAAGCTTTTATAGAAGAAGCAATTGATTCTCCATGTACACGAACACACAGTAAGCCAAAATTTTTGCGTGGAATAATTAATATGGATAGCTTTCTAATTGTAAGGACAGGGCATAAGAACAATCTTAACAAGCGACCCCAAAAAGGTCTGATCACCCACTGCCCTCTATAAGAGGGTGGTCCACAACAGATACTTCACCATCAGAGTGCAAGAATAGGGCAAGGCAACACCAATGCATTTCCAGACTTGGTTCCAGGCCCTTCCCAAGCCAGAAGTGACAAGTGTTGTGGTGTAAAGGCCTTTTCCTTCTGTGAGCTCACGTGACTGTTTTTGTGTCAGCAATGGCAGCAGCACAGTAGGCAAACCCCTGCTGTGACTCCATGTGGGTGCATGAGGCACAAATCACTTTGGGGTCTTTCCCTGATGCCTGCTTGCTTCACCTTCCTCCAGCTCAGGGTCTCCGTGTACCTCCTCAGTGCCACCAGATACTTTTTCAGTGTTTGCTCTCTCCTAGGCTGACAAGACCACATGTATTTAACCAAACAAAAAGTGCTCTTTACTGGTTCTTCTATGGTTTTTTGACATAGGGAAATCAGAATTGAAATATTTGAGAATGGATAAACCATGGATTTATACATGGATATAAACCATGTCTCTTGCTTTGCTCACCCTTTTTCAGTGCTTTTGAGCAGCAGACTGATGTTTCAGAAGAACACAGAAATACCTCAAGCATCTCAATCTTGAGTGGCAACTGGGGTGTGAAGTGAAAATCAGTAAACAGTGTTGAAGCCTTAAAAACTGGAACTCTTGAAAATTTGTTCAAACTATCATGGATGCTACAGTTCACCCTGCCTTAGGGAAAGGCAGCAGACTAGTGGCTTCTCAAAATCCCACTCAAGCAGGTGGGTCCTTATCATGCAGTTTTAAGTACACGACAATTAATTTCAATGATATATGTAGAAATATCTCGTCTTTGCACCTTTAGCATAGGTACTTAAACTGTTGTATCTACACAAAGGAAAAAACCAACAAACAACCTATAAGAATGGAGCATTAACTGTAAATGCCAGTTGCTGTTACAGGAAAAAGTAGAAAAACAACTTTTGATAGGGCAGCCCTGCTACACCACCATGAATTTGAAGTGGTTTCCATCATTGAGATGCAGAACATAGCCCAGAGTTTCAAACCACCAACATCCTGAAACTGAGGACACAGCCTGCAGCTTGGATGGTTTCCCTGCAAGGTCAGCACATTAATTTACATGCCAATACCCAGAGCAGTCAGTTCACTGTTTTGGACCGAGAAGAGCATCCCAGTCTGTGAAACACGGCAAACACTTTTGAGTACCTAAGCATGGGAATGCATTTTTTTACACTGAAAGGATGGTGAGAGAGAGAACGGGAAGACAAAAAAAGATGAGGTCTTGTGTAGGATCGTGAGGTGCCTTTCCACAAGGGAAATGAGGGAACAGCTGCACAATGATTCTCTTTGAGGGGATAGGTGCCCAGGTCATGGCACAGCACTGTCCCTTGGGAGTGCGACTGAGCCTGGAAGGGAGATGTCAAATAAACCCCCCCATTGCTGAGCAAAAGCAGCCTCCTACACGCAGGGCCCTGCGGCTCTGGAAGCCATCTTATGCCTTTGCTCTGGCTCCTTGGAGGTGCCAAGGCACAGGGCTGCAGGTCAGACTCAGCAGCCCTGCGAGTGCCCGGTGGTGCCTCTTGGGCCTCACCATGTGGCTGACTGGGAGGGCCGGCAGCTGGACATCCCAGACAAATAGCAGAGGCCACTACAGCCAGTGGCTCCACAGGTGGTAGCAGGATGTCTCCCTGGCATGAGTCAAGGTGCCAGAGTCTTGGAGCACCATGGGGAGAGGACACTGCAACATGATGCTTCTCAAACCTCACTAAAAACCAAATGAAATTGCAGACGTTCAGGGAACAAAATCTGCTCCACTAAATGAGCCAAACAGAAAAATCCAGGTACAAATCTGGGAACAGCAACACATTACACTGCAGCATTTCTCCTCTAGAAACTACTACCTACCCCAGCATGGACTAGCTACTAAAACACAAACCTTTGACCAACACGGCGGAAACGAAACATCATGAAACCCCAAAGACTGGTTTTTTCAACCCATGATTCCCTAGGAAACTACAGGCTCCTTTAAGGGCCAAAAAAAGGTAATTCATATGCATTTACTGCATCCATATATACACACACAAGGAGTTTCTACACAGAGCCATGCTTTGCTTGTAAAGTGTTAGTGGCCCATGGAAAAGAAGAGAGGAAAGTTAAAACCAGCTGTACTGGAGGAACTACCAGATCTAAATGCAAACACTATTTTAAATATTCCACCAGAAAGGGTAGGTACAGATAGTGTGGGGTAATGGCCAAGCACGTTGGCCCTGAAGCAGGGTTATACAAATTTTGTGAGATTCAGAAGGGGTAGTAGACAATAAAGTATATTTATACTCCCAGAAGATACACTAACATTAATGCTTTTTATTTGTATGCATGCCACTAGGCAGCAATGGAAGAAGGAGAGGCCCTTCCTGACATTTAGAGGACCAAAGTTACTGAAGGTGCACAAAAGGAAAAGTGGAAATCTTTTTTTTTTAAAGGAAGAAGGTTTATATCATCCTATCAGTCCATGAATCAAATTTTTGGAAAAGTATAATATTTAACATGTGACACACTGGTAACAAAATAAATCAGCTCAATGGGCTGCCCAGGGAGCTGGTGGAGTCACCATCCCTGGAGGTATTTAAAAGATGTGTAGATGTGGTGCTTAGGGACATGGTTTAGTGTTGGACTTGACAGTGCTGGGTTAACGACTGGACTCCATGATCTTAAAGGTCTTTTGCAAACTAAATGATTTTGTGATTCTCTTCTAATTCACTACAGTTGTTTTATTTGCCTTACTAATTAAATGTATATCCAAGTCTTACATGGATAAACTATGTTTTACTTAATAAAAAGTTTTTTTAAAAGTAATGCAAGTAAAAAATAAAAACCCAATCCATATCTCAGCAACAAATCCCTTCCACCATTTTCTAATATAATAAAAGGTTAGAAAATACAAACCAAAACAGAACACCAATTCAAAACTACAAAGGACCATGAACAGATGTATATAATTACTTCAGTCCCACCGAGGCATATCACTTCTGCTTAGAAATTAGTACCAAGTTTACTACAGAACAAATAAAAAGTCACATAGAGAACTAATGAGTTATTTTAACTGTCCTGGTCTTGATTTTTGCTCTTCAAGAAAGACTTGCAAATCCTGCAATGAAATCTGAAACATACCTCCCCTCCTTTATCAACAGAGAAAGCATCCTTATCCCAAAGTAAATACATTTACTGGCCTCCTATCTTCTACACAAAAGAAACAAATACATGTTCTGGGGGAATATCCAAAAAAGCCTGAAATTGCACTCAGCAAGGCACCGGATTAATTGGTTTCAAATCCAGAAAACGTACTGACCAAAATCTCAAATATGCTTCTGCTTGGTAGAGTAAAAGATAAGAAGACAAGAAATCTCCAATTTATATATGGAATTAAATGTTACTTTCAGGTAAAAAGTGCTTTGGTCTCTGATGCAGCAAGAGGTTCTATAGTCTAATGTAAAATTTAAGACAGGTCTGTATTTACTGAAGAACGAGGAAAACCAGCGACACAAGCCCTTAAATCTTCTCCTGGAGCCACAAGAGTCTCACAAGAATTACTGGTGGAAATAATTCCCTATCTCTACATAGATATATTCTTGCAATTGCAAATAAAGCTATTTTGGTTTTACGATGGCACGCAGAATTTACTCTAATTCAAGTTCTCCTTAGCAGTGTCCAGGATGCCTGGAAGGAAGTTTTAATGAAAGACATCTTAAACCAGGGCTCAGGCTGTAAGAGGAAGACATTAGATAATAATCATCTGAATTATACAGACATTTATTTGAGCCACACTTAAAAAAAAATTACATAAATGAAAACAGTTTTATACATGCTCTGCAGCCTCTTTTCAGTGACCTTTCAGAAAGAATTTCTGTAACTAACTTAATAAAGGAAGAAGAACAGAATTAAGTACTGGAAGTAAATGAGAAGGGGAATAACATGCAATATGGTTCTGAATGCAAAAAAGCCAGGCCAGTGTCATTAAACAACCTGCTTGGACAAGGATAACACAATGGGTTTGGAGTCCATTATTTAATATGCAGTGAAAATATCTCCAGACCAAGTCATAGAGAAGAACTGTCTACAAACAAGGAGTTAGTTAAGGGAGGATTTCAAGGGACTATATTAAAATACAGTGTAATAAGCACACACAGAAGTTACCAGTCATATTCCTCAGGAATCAATGTCGTTTTATTTATTAGTGGTCTTGCTACAGCTAGCAGTTGTGTGCCTACCACATCTGTGCGTGATGCATCCAGAGGAGCCACTGGTTCATGCTGCAGACATATTAGATAGCCTATGAACTGTGTAATTAAAGTAAGATGGCTTTTAATGGTACAAAGTGCAAAAACATATGCTTGGGGACCAGAGACAAGAACTTCTGGGGACTCATCATTTGAAGGCAATAAAGGAATCGGAATTTCTCAAGCTGGAAGGGATGCCTAAGTATCTTGGAGTCCAATTCCCCACTCCTCACAAGACTACATAAAATGAACCCATAGAGCATTGTCCAGATGCTCCTTGAACTCTGTCAGGCCTAGTGCCATGACCATTTCCCTAAGGACCCTGTTCCAGTGACTGACCACCCTCTCAGTGAAAAACCTTTTCCTCATGTCCAATCTAAACTTGCACTGATGCAGCTTCATTCCATTTCTTCGTTTCCTATTGCTGGTCACCAGAGAGGAGACCAGCACCTCTGTCTCCACGGCCTCTCTTGAGGAAGCTGCAGACTGCTATGAGGTCTCCCCTCAGCCTTCTCTTCTCCAAGCTGAACAAGCCAAGTGGCCTCAGTCACTTCTTGTAAGTCTTGCCCTCGAGGCCTTTCATCACCTTGGTCACCCTGCTCTGGACACACTCGAATAGTATTTTGAAGGATTTTACTTCTACAAACCAGGTGGTTTCCATCTGCAATACATCTCTGCTTCATGATAGCTTATAGAGTAGTTGAAAAGGAACTTTTTTTTTTTTAATAAAAATAGCATTCTAGAGACTTAAGTCTTTCAAATTACTGTGGGTGCACGTCAGAGGAAACTCACATATCTTAAAGCATTTAAGTGTCTAGAAGAGCATCCAACTACACCTATCCTTCGATCTAGACTTTGTGTTGAGAAAACAGGCATGAATTAGGCAATGTTACAGTATAAAATGTCCTGAATGCCTCAAGCTACATCTTAAGATGTAGCCAACCTAGGACTGTAACAGCTCCCAAGCAAAGGTGATTAAGCCTCAAGTATAAATTAGCATATCCTCTGACTAGCCTTAGTATCTGCCCACAACAGCAGCCTTGCACTCCCCAAGCATGGGGGCAAAATTAAGAGAAAGGAGCACAGCTAAACCGGCTACGTTAGTTGTCAACAAAGCAGACCAAAGCCAATGCACAGATCTCAGCACGGAAAGGGTAACTGCCACAGCACTGTCTATACTGGGGGACACGAGGCACAAGTGACAAGGGATCACTATATTCATGCTGCTTCAGAGGTTGTTGTGGAAATGAGGAAACAATTCATACCTGCTGCAATGGGCTTCATTTTATTGGGATCCCGCCCTTCCAAGTAGGTCCCAAATATCCAGTAGTAGGTGGAGTATCCTCCAATTCACTCATTACTTTTTCCAGTTTCAGTGTCAGTGACCAGGATAAGTATGACAGGAACAACAAGTCCTAAGACTTCTCTGTCTTTCTAAGTGAAAAGTTTCTTCTTGCATTGGGATCCACAGACATTTTCAAAACACACCTCTTGGCACAATCTGATATATAATACAAAACCAACAGCTCTTCTTGTCAGCAACATTCCTCCTACTAAAGTAAATTTACAAGCACCACTTAAAATTTATTTTTATGCCACAACTAAAGAGAACAGTCTCCAGTAAATACCATGGAGAAGTCAGCACCATGCTTTTAATAACAGACTGCTTCCACTGAAGTGTCTTGGCTCATAGCAAATATGGCCTGGGAGTTTCAAGGGGTTTCAAGAGGGTGAACACTGGTACACCCTCATATCAAATGCATTTGACAATGAAAAGCTGAAATAAGAAGGGATGATTTTACAGATTAAACAAATACTGTATTTTTGGACTTAAAATGATGCTACCTGAAAATATTAAACATTATTCACACAATGTTGAAAATTCACAAAACATTATTAAACAACTGCTTAGCCCAAGTTTCTCACAGAAAGTTACCTTTCAGCTCTTAAACAAATCAATCACTGCCCTCCCAGTGCCACCTCCCCCAGCCAAGTACTGTGCAGTACAGCAGGCTTGGGTAATTCCCAATCCCCAAATACAGGAATAATGTTATTATTCTGAACATCATTTCTTCCAGATTTGATAGTATCTAGGGACATTTTGAAATCTCAGTTAATTTCACTTCTGCATTCTTTAAGCAAACACTTACTTAGTGATGCTAATTAACTGAAAAAAATTTAAATAATATCATTAGAGAACCAGATATAAATCAAGAAACAGTATATTACTTAAAACATATGAAGAAGAGAAACGATATAACATTTTAATTTTGCCTTTTTGATATGGCTTAAAAAGATAGGTAAAAATCAAGTAACTTCTGATTTTCAGCAAATGAACATTTCTTTCAAAATAGATAACTCAAATTATTGTCAAATTACAAACCTTCACTAGCTCACCATTAACCCCACAATAACTATCAATTAATAAAGGCATGCTTCTGAATACATAATGCATTACATTTTTTACTTTCAACACCTGGTGTCACCAGAATAACGCTGTATATTTCTAAAACACTCTGCAATGGTGTGTGTGCTTTGATTTTAGGGCAGTAATACTTCAAAGGAAGTAGAACCACAGCAAATTATGGGAAGCGATGCACATAGATTATTTTTCTAGCTAACTGATACATTATCAGTTAATTGACCATGGCAGGTCATTTTAAAAATGAGGTTCAAGGTATCTAAAAGCCTTCATCTTTTAGTCCAGGTCAAAAAAGGCCTGAACAAAGTAAAAATTTTGCTGTATTTCAATATTTTGAGCAAGCTGAATCCTAAACTTGTTTTGCAAAAGGGCTTTAACTGCAACACCAGAAATTTGCGAATTGCAATCAATTTTTGTAGGGGTTAATTACCACCTTTCTGTCCAGTCCAGACCTGTATTAATTGGTTATTATTATGGTTCTACTGAGAATAGATAGACGGGAGTGATTTTGATTGATTATTGCTTGGAGTTCCTTGGATCCCCAAGATCTAAATAAACAGTTAAATATCAAAGAAGATTTAATTAATCTCAGTCTCTCCTTCTTGCTACTCTATCAGCAAGATACAGCTGATAAGGAATTGACAAATTAATGGAAAATGCAAAGACTCAGAACTGGTGACCCTGTATTTTTTTTATGAGAAAGTACATGCATTTGCTCTAATCTTTAGATAATGGGTATAAGAGAATGAAAACTTTCTCAGCTTTTCATGCTTATTCCAAAACCCAAATGGAGTTATAACAGGGAGTTTGATCAACTGGTATAAGATTTAAGTTGTGCTACTTTTTTTTTTTTTTTAATATAGCTTTTTAAATAAATTAGTGAAAGAATCCTGAACTTTTGAAAAGTCCTAAGCTTGTTATACAAGGAAGATACAAAATACTCTATGATAACAAACAAAAGCAATATTTTAAAATCAGAAGGTTTGGAAGTCTCTATTTTGGCAGAAAATTCTGTATCAGAATACAGAGGAAGATGCAATCTAGGTATTTATAATTAATTTTGTAAAAACACATTCAGACTGACACTTCCCTTCCACTAATTATCCATGGGTTTCCTACAGAAGGCTTGCCAAAAGTCATATTGTCTTTCAATACTTTTCCAGTAAGGTACAGGAAGTTCCATAGGTATGAGTTTTCAGGTTCTATGCAACCATTGTGGATTTTAAAGCTGGAACAGAAAGACTAACACTGATACAGGAACTATTTTCAGGTGAACGCATATCTAGGATCCGTACACAATGTTTCAAGGAGTTCCCTGTGTGCCAGCAAGGCACTTACTACCTCTCAACTGGTTTGTTGAGGCTAGCTTTTTGATGACACACTTTCAAATTACCCAAAAGGAAGACAGGCAAGCAAGACAACCTTGAATACTGCTATCAATTAACATAAACACATATAAAGAAAAAAACAGTCATGAAAAGCAGGAAAAAAGTTTAAGCCTGAGAAGAGGAATGCTGAACCATTAAGAAAAAACAGCTTTTCTCCCATATGCTTGATTTAAACAGATGTTAACATCCACAAATAATGTTTAAAAGAGACTGCCTAAGTCTGGTGGGCTTCTTCAGCATTTCCAAACAACTCCCCTCCTCTCCCCCCAGACCAAAAAAAGCAAAAAAAACCCCACACCAGTAGTCTTCTGTAAAACAAGGTGTCAATTATCTTAGGACTACCTAGTCTTTTATCCCTTTTTTAAAATTAATAATAATAAACAAGAGAAAAGGTCTTAAGGGACCATTTTTTCCCATTTTCTCCCAAAAGACAGAAGTATTCAGTGGTCACCGAATTACAGTGTACTTACACGAACAGAAGCAGAAATACAACTACACACAGGTCAAAAAGGTTTGTCTGGAGCTGCTCAGCAGAGTGGCCTGATGTGTCCTGCTCACCTCCTGCTCAGTGAGAGAGGCTAAGCAGCCCAAACTGCCTGGGTGAGGCTGATGAGCAAAAGAATGCCCACGCAGACCTAGGGGACACCACTTGGATGGAGATACCCACTATTTCCACTGTCAATTCCTATGGAAGAAAGAAGGGATGCAGACCTTTTAGTAATAAAACCTAATATTTAGAATGTACAAAGAGGCAGTTTATTATCTCTATAGCTGGTAAGATGTGTGGATGCTGAAAAACAATCATCTGTCTTGATCCTACTAGTTATTTATACTGATCTTGGTAGAACTTTTGACACTGGTGCTCATGATATTCCCACAAGCAAGCTAAAAACAGGATTTAACAAGAACTGTTGGTATTCAGGTAAAAAAAAAAACAACACCAAAACTGTTTTAGAAAGGCTATTTAATATTTATCAGAAATTCATCTCAAACTGAATACATGCAAAAAAATTTGTTACATTCATTCCAGTAGCAGGAAAATACTGATGATGAAAATACACACAATGTGAAAGATGGAGGTATAATTCACAACACCCAGGGCTGTGCACAAGACTAATGAGACAGTTGCAAAGCACAACTGCTGCCAGTGCAAAGTTCTAAGATTAGCTGAGAATAATCAACAGCATAAACAAAATCTGGAGAAAGATCAGCGTAACAGCAGATCTGCAGAAAGAGATTTGACAGTTATAATGATCATGAACTCAACATGAGTCAACAACGTGATACTGTTGGAAAAAGTATCCAAGTGTGTATATATGAACCCATCACTAGTAAGATGTGACCATAATCCACTGCTCTGACCTGGTCCCAAATTGAGCAGAATGTCCAGCTTTGAGCACTGTATGTAGAGAACCACGATCAACTGGACTGAGAGAGAACAGTAACAAGTCAAGAAACCAAAACCTATAAAAGAAAACAACAAAAATAAAGAACCTGGACTGTGATCACTTATTTTAGAGAAAACAGAGTCATGCCTTTAAGAATATGAAAGCATACTGTAAGAGAAAAAGAGAGGCTATAAGCTCTTTTCCCCGTCTACTGTGACAGAAGATCCAATAAGCTTAGATTCCAAAGATGGACAGTTGAAAGACTAACCACTTACTGGTAAGCAGGGTGCCTAGGAAGAGCCTAGACCATCCAGGAAGGCTGGGAATCCTTCACTGCTGACTATCCTCAACGGTACGTCAGCCAAATTTTTACCAGAAATAACACTACTGCTGCCAAATTTGCCTTTTGCCAGGGAACTGGATGAGACAATCTCTTAGCTCTCCTTTAAAAAGTAAAATGGCAGTATGATTCATATGCTATTAATGGAAAGGAACGCTAGACTCACGGAGACTGTGAGAGACTGGTTCTGTGGTCCAGTCATTAGATTTCTTCTACCTCAAGCAGAGATTTCTAGATCCCACTCCCCGCCCCTTTACAGATGGTACATCATACAACTATTTGGCTTTTTTAGATTTACTTTCCCAAATAACAATAACCCTAAAAAGAGAAAAAAATGTTGAATTTCCACCCATTCCTGCTCCACAACATGCCTCCCAAATTCACTCAGAGATACAATCCTGGGGCACTACACTGAGCCTTCTCTGCCCCAATGAATCTTGCATTGCTTGCTGCACTATGATTCAAAAGGCCAAACAAGACCAAATGCTCCTGAGGGGTGTGGGTTAGAGCCCCGGGGACAGAGGGCACGAATCTAATTTTTCTACTTTCAAGGAGTTGGCAGAGCCAAAGACTGTTGTTAGTCCTGAGACTGGCTTTGGTTGGATCTGGCACACACAAGGTATGTTTGGCTCAAAGGCAGAGCAGTGCCAGGTCAGCTGAACACCTTTGGCTGATAAAAGCACTGAAAGAAGGCAAAGAGCAAGAACAACCCTTGACTGTGCTGCCACGGCCTCAAGAATAGCTGCACAGCTCAGTTAACATTCCCTCTCTGAAGCTTCTGCTCCACACATAGAAAGCTAAACACACTTCTGCCCTTCAGGTTTCCAAGACATCCATCCTGTTTTATGTGTTGTACACAAAGGTTGCTACAAATCTGAGTCTACAGAATAACCCTTCTCCTGGTTCTATCTATTTTTGATCTCAAACACCATTTTCAGATCACAGATATGAGACCTTTTAATCCCGAGCAGTTCTGAAATAATTGCTATTTAATAAAGATTTTAAAAAATATAAATAATATTTTGTTTATAGGCATATAGATTTTATTTGTTCTATTGATAGCATGCTAGTGAGATACATCACTTTGATACGGAACCATTAAAAATCTATACCGTCATACAGTTTTCCTCCAAGCTGCCGATGTGGCAACTGTAGATAAGATACACTGCTATTTTTCTAGACATACAGGAAAAAATCTTACACACACATTTGTTCACACACTGCATATGTGATCTCACTGGAGATTCACTGCTAAATTGTTACACACGCATATGAGTGTAATCTAGAGCAATATCACAGGTTTTATTAAAAACAACAATGTAAGCTAGTACATTTCTTAGACAGCTAAGTGATTGTATCGAGGTGGCTCAGAAAACATGCTACAAAAGTTACATCTGCAGCAGCTCTGCCCAGAGCACGGAAATAATCAGAGCGGAGATCCAAGTGGAGATGTCTAAGTAAACAGTAAATCTGTGCATGCTGTCAATACTGCAGAGTATTTACAGATCACAAAAGTATAAGAGTACTGGGGATAAGAGAGAGAAATCATCAATCTTAAAACTGTCTGACACTGAAAATATTTCCTAACACTTTTCCTTAATTACACTCCCAAAGCATCACTGCTACTTAAAGTAAAAATCTACTTGATGATGTAGTTGGTCTGATGGATTAATGGGCTGGCATAAAGTACCACAGAGAGGTGAGGCAGGTGTCAAATAAATAATTCATCCCACACATAATCTCAAAAATTAGCCCAATAGATTAATTTTTGACCTGTCTAATGTCAAACCAAGTTACCTGATCTGGCAGGGTCACGAAAGGCAAATTATCCTACAGACAGTATCACCTGCTCCTTTCTTCTACTATCATACCTATCAGGTCCTGTGTCTGCAGCACCACTCTGCAGACCTTACTTAAAATCGGGTTACAACAACACTGATGGTCAATCACAAAAAAAAACCCAAATAAGAAAAAAACCCTAAAATAACAATCAAAGTGTTTGATGAACCTAGAATTGAAAGGTCAGTCATGGACTTCATAATTTTCTAAGTCAGTCATAAGATTTAGAGCACCAAAGAATAACTTCAATCAACAAAATTTAAAACTGAAATGGATCACCATGTCAATGAATAAACATTTCCTGCATTCACAACAAGACTGTGATAATAATAAACCTCCACTAAAGACAGCTAAATTATGGAGCGTGATTGAGATTCCACCTAAACCAACACTAAAACATAAGTTACAGATAAGACTTATAGACTACAATTTGACAAATAAAACAGATTACATCATTGGTTTGTTATACAGAAGTAAAGAAAAAAAACTCCTAAATTCATCATGTATGAAATTAAAGATACTTGATGCCATTCATTAATGTAGTAAACTGTCACTAAGCATACTTAATTAAAAGATATAACTACTAGCAGTAAAAGAACAGACTAGATGAGCAGATGGATCCAGATATATTTTGACCTAAATTTCTTGATTTTGACAAGATAAATAAAGGTAAATATAAACAAGAAGAGAAGGGAGAGGAATAAACAGCCAATCAGGATATCTCATTAAGGAGGCCCATACTATAAAGATGAAAAAACACTAACAAACTCTCTTCTGTCTCTGCTCACCTCAGATATTTTGTTTCTGTTAAGCAGGTTTCCCGAAGCTTCACATAACCACATACATATGCACATTACTGAGACATTTATTATGCTTGGAACCACAATCACAAAATAAGGCCCACTGCCTTAAGACAGTTTAATCAAAAGACATAAACCATTAATCTACAATATAATTTAAATCTCTTGAATGTTAATTTTCTTTTATGCTCACTCTCTCTTGAATTTGAATCCTGTTAGAGATAACAGTTAAGAGAATAGGTTTCTATCTACAGAGTCCACAGAAGGCAGAGATTCTTCTTTCTGAGCCCTTCATATCACCTTCCCTTTGGACACTCTTTCCAACCAGACAAAGTTCCTAAGCATGTAAGTATGTTACTTTTCATGTTTGAAATGAGCTTCAGAAAGCTTCAATTAGATTTGGCCCGTGGCTGGTTTCACATTCTGAAAGTTTTCATGGCAGGGTTATTTGAACTACATCACAGCAAGGACTGCAGCCTTGGAGCAGGTTAGTAGTCTGATGTGTGAAACGTGTGTGTGCATGGTAAGCAACCTGCTGGGATTTATTCCCCTACGTAATTTTCAGCTAAGGCAAAATCAAGCCTGGGGCTCCACTCCATAAACTGTGTTGGAACATTCCTCTCATTCGTATAGTTTCTCTGTTATTTATACATTTTCCTAATATATAGTGCAGGCTTAGCTCTGTGCAATCCCATCTAAATTTAATTTAGTTGTTCTATGCCCACATCCCAACCTAATACTTACCAAACAGTATCTCCACAACTCACAGGCAACACAAAACAAAGCAATACCTGGTGTTGTGCAAACTGCTGTACTTTCTAACCACTCCAAAGCACATGTTACCACACTCCGTACATGTGCTGTACTCCATCTTCTTTCAGTGAAAATGTAGTACAACACTGAGCTCAGATTCTTAATTACTGTACAAAAAATCTTATTTTTAATGGTTTCACTAAAAAAACAGCCTCAAAGAAGATCAATAGCAATTGATTTACACTCAAACGTACCTAAAAGGTGACATTAAATCCAAGATTACATTTTCTACCCAGTAATCTCTAATAATCTTTTCCCCTCACTTTCCTAGTCTCTGTAGCCTTGTCCCATTGTCTTCAGAGTTCTTCCTTTGCCAAAATTAAATTTGGGCCCAAGTTGTTCTTCAAATTACAATCTCCCTTGAGTACCTGAGAGCAGGCATGCAGTCATGGGAATAAGAAATCCTAATGCCTGTTATACTCTTTCTATTCCTATCTATAAATCTAAGACCATCACACCTCACTCAGCTGACAGTCATGGCAAGTACATTTTCTTTTTTCATCCTTCATCTCATCATCTGCACCCAACTGCTATTGCTTAAAACTCTTTTCTTCAATTGCCTTCAATTCTTCCACCCACAAATTCTGGTAATGGTTTATGTCTGAGCAAGTTCTACTGTAAGCTTAAATTGGATCTCAATGATAAAAAATCTGAATCTAGTAATTTTCTCTTAAATTTGTTACTATGGACGCATATGTTATTAAGCCCCTTCTCTAGACTCCTAACATTTCTTTCCTTTTTCCATGACCTTTTCACAAAACCCATGAACTATTCCCATTTTTCCCCAAACTGAAACACTAACAAAAACCTGCTGCCTCACTGTAGTACAATGTCTTCTCAGACCAGGTGAGCTGGGTTGGGTAAATCCCTACAAGAGTGCGCATTCCAGCACTCATTTCACATACTGCCAGCATAAAGTCTCCTAACCCCGTGAGTACAGGAAAATACACAAAAAACAGGAGCCAGAAGAACATCATAACAAAAGGGAGGCAGGAGTTATGCAGGAGGCTTGTGCATAGGAGCAGAGAGATAGACTGCATGGGCAAAAGCAATTCCATGGTGGTTTGCAAGCTAAAATTAGGGAGAGCCCTAAGGACAGGCCAATATCCCTTCTCTGGATACCTGTAAAGATGCTGACACAGAACCAGTTACATTTACTGGGCAACATCTTCCCATCACACTTCTGGACTTGCAAACCACTTGAGTCTGCAAGTTTGCTTTCTTGTGATACCAATTATTTTGTAGCTTCTAGCATAGGAATTGCAATTATAGATGCAAAATCAATGATTAAACAGCCTTAAACATTATCCTTCGATCTTGAAGCACACATTATGTGTTACCAGAATCAGAAATGTTTTATTCCAGCACTTCCAGTGAATGATAGGTCATGCAAGTAGTTAAATTAGCTTCAATAAGGTAAAGCTAACAAAAACATTAAAAGAAAAAAAAATTAAAGACAAGAGGATTAAAACTTCAAGTGGGGCCCTTTATGTACTTTGGCCTATCTACCTACTATTTCCTTCCAATTTAAAACAACCCATAGCTTCTTCTAATGAAACTATTACATAATGAATTCCTGTTCTGGCTTTACTCTCATGAGTACTCTCAAGAATTCCCTGTTCATCACTAGGTCTACCTGTCATTCAAAACAACTGCAAACACCATTCTTGCAACACAGGAACAGAACAAGACCCTTATTTCTCACTCACTACTTACAGTCTCACTTTCAAAATCATTTTTCTCAGCAATGTTTCAAAGAAAATTGGTTTATTTCTATTTTCCTTCAAGCTTTCAGTATTACTGTATATGTGGACTTTGCTTCTTCTGATGGGAAATGATCTAACCTGTTACCTTAGATTTCGAGAGAAATTCACACATTCTGAGATCCAAGCAAGAGCAAAACTGTTACTTACAGAAATTGCATAGGATCCATAGACGTAATTAAAACCACATACCGCTTTTGGCGGTAAAATTCAGTGTCCATACCCTAACCTGTTCAATATGCAATTAAACAACAAACACTTGGGTTCAATGTAAAAAAATTCATAAAGAATGCTATTAATAACTTTTTATGAGCCAGAGGTAGCATTCACCTCACTTTAATTTCCTAAAGTTCAGAATCTAGGCTGGTCATTCAGGCATCACCCGTTCGTGTAAAGAGATGTGAGCTGAATCTCTTGCCAGGAACTACAAATGAAACTCACATTTCAAATGCAAGTTTGTCATCTAAGTAAGGAGACTAAAGAGGGCAGAGCTGAGGTACAAACTCACAATTCTTATCAGTACTGTGTGTCAGTAGAAACAATAAACCCACAGTTCTTTCAAGTCCTGTACACAAACTGGTCTGCCCACCAGAAGGCAAAATGTATTAATTGATATATTTCACTAGATGTGTAGACAACTTTAAGTCCCTGAGATGCAGAAGGCAGCAGCAGAGGTACAGGTTGATACCCAGCATATCACAGAATCACAGAATGGGTCAGATTGGAAGGGAACCACAGTGGATCACCTGGTACAACCTCCCTGCTCAAGAAGGGTTATCCTAGACCACATTTTACAGGATTGCATCCAGAGATGGTTCTTGAGTACTTCCAGTGAGGGAGACTCTACAACCTCCCCAGGCAATATGTTACAGTGCACAGTCACCCACACAGTAACGAAGTTCTTCCTTATATTCAGGTGGAGCTTCCAGTTTCTGCCTGTTGCCTCTTGTCCTATTGTTTGGCATTGAGAAGAGCCTGGATCCATCCTCTTGACACCCTCCCTTCAGATACTTATATACATTGATAAGGTCCCCTCTCAGACATCTCCAGGGTAAACAGGACCAGATATGGAGAAATGAGAGAAATTACAGAAGATTGAGTCCAGATCAGCAGCAAAAAAGAAGTATTTTAGAGAAAAGTCTACTACCATCCTAAGACATTATTTAAATTGTGCATAATACTTTTACCAGAAAGTAACATAATACCAAAAACTATTCCTGCAAGTTGTGGAATATATAAGTAAACAGCAAGACATCTAGACGTGATGAGAAATGAGCATCTGCATCTCCCTCCTCACTAACAGGAATGCTACAATCCTGACTGCTGCTGGAGCCAAGACTCAGCCAAAGTGCAGTACAACAGTCAAGATGATACTGGGATTCACGATGTCTGGGATTCATGCTTCCTCTGACGTTCTAATGATTTACCTTACTCATCCTTACCTTAACTCATGAATACACCTCTGCTGAACAAAGAAAGTGGCCAAGGCAGCAAGCACCCTGCACTGTATTAATGGGAACATGACCAGTGGGAAGTGAGGATCTCCCTTTACTTGATACTCACTAGACCACATCTACAATACTGTATGCAGTTTTGGGCCCAAAACAAGAGAAAATATGGACAAACTGTGGTGCATTCACATTGTCATGGGACAAGAGCACCTGCTCTGTGAAAAGCAGCTCAGGAAACAGCTTGTTCAACTTGACAAGAGATGGCTTTGAGGTGTCCTAATAGCAGTCTTCTCATACCTGTGAAGTGGTTATCCAGGAAACACAGCCAATCTCTTCACAGTGGTACATGTCAGAGTTGACCAGAATAAGAGAGGCCCCAATTTGATCCAAGGAAAAGGGTTCTCATGATGCAGACAAAAACTGAAGCAAGCTGCCCAGAGAAGTTGTGTAGTCTCTATCCCTGTAGGTTTTCAAGGCATGTTGGATAAAACACACCATGGTCTGCTCACACGGAGGACCCTACTCTGAATAAGGAGACTGGACTAGTGACTCACAAGGTCCCTTCCAACCTGAATTTTACTGAAATAAAAGTTGTGGGGCTGTGTTAGGCTAGACAAAATGAGAGGAGGGAAAGAAGATAAACAGACTTGCAATTACTCTGGTATTACTTGATAGCACAAATATTTCAAATTGCAGCATTGTTCTTACACAGATACACTCACACACCTGAAGCCTGGCATGGGTGGGATGATCTCCCTCACAGTTTGTAACAACACACAGCACTGGAAAAAAGCAATGGTTCAGGGAAAGGATGAGAAAAAGCAATTCTCCGTGGCCAAGAACTTCTGTCAGAATGTCAGCAATATGATGGTAACTCTGGCTGTTAGTAAAGGTCATGAGCAATTACAGTCAAAACACTGCAAAGAGAGGTGGTTATGCGGGTAATTCCAAAGGAAAAGAGGTGTCCTGTAAGACAGAGAAATCCAGAGTGACAGTAATATTGATGTGTTTTCTCAAGATGTTAAGAGAAAATAGTTGACACACTTAAAGAAATCACAGTGGCCAAAAATCTTCATGTAAAGGCCATTAAATCAATAGGACATGATATTACCCCAGTATAGTCTGTCCTTCTTTAACATTAATTGGAAGTGGGGAAAAGAGAGCTGTATCTGACATGGTCCATAAAATGTAATTAAACCTTTGGAGTAAAAAAAAAGGAGAAAGCTCTAGATAGCTATATATTTTGGTTTAAGAACAATGATTTACTACTGCCTGAATAGTTCTATTTTTGAAGAAAAAAGGTATTAAACACTCTAGAGAAACAAAATAAAAAGGGTATTATGTTTGCTAAGTCAATAAGATGACTGGGTCCATCCATTTCCCCTGTTTCTTATTGAATTATCTATGTAATACTTACCCTCTCTTTCAGAATGCTGCAAAAAATATTTTGAAAGATAAGAAAAGGAAAGGTAGCAGTAGTTCATATAGAAAATACATCCTGTTTGACATGTGATCTCTGCTTAAGCAGTTCACTTAAAATGTCATGAAGTTTCACACTCAATTCTACTTAAATCAAGAAAGTTATGAAAATTATTTGACCAGGTTCAAGTTCAAAGAATGTATACTTTTAGAGCCTGAGAAACATACAGGACGACTTGATTAGGAAGGAATAGAAAAGTGCATTGCTCCAAAAAAAAAAAGACAAGTACTACAGTGAAACATGGTGTATTTTTCTTCTACCAACAGTAACTACTGATGGAGTTCAGGATTACACAGAAAAATAATCTGGCTAGTTCACCAGAGAACAGAAGTGTACCAGAGCTAGCAGCAGAAGAAAAATGCCACAACATGCCCCTAGAATTTATTTTTCTTATTTCACTTCATGACACCCCCATGACTACACCTTTGTGCCTGTAACTACACTTGAAAATTCACAACATAAATCAGGCAGTCACGTAACCTGACTTCCCAGAAGTTCCCCAAGAAGAACAAACACAACCATATGAACAAGAGAAGCAGAAGAGGCAAAACCTGTGGTTTCATTACATCAGCAGTCACATAAAAGTAATTTTCAAGAGGAAACTTCTTTTGAAATAGGCAGTTGGGTTACTATTGGGAGTTATGAGAATGTATAGACAGACTCAGAGAAATGTTGGTTGGAAGGGACCTTTGAAGGTCACCCAGCCCAGCCTCCCCCTCAGAGCAGGGCTAAAGCCAATGCTAGACAACACTTTTTCAAGGGAAGAGACTGTACTCTGCAGAACAGTGGGTGGCAGAGACAGCAGGATGTCTGGTTCAAACCAGGCCTGGTTCGTGCCCTCCACTCTCTGGAGGCACCTAGCATTCCATGTCAAAAATCAGCCAAGGAAAGCATGAACTGACACGGTGATCCTTTCTAAAGGATAAAAAGCAGACACTGCAGTAAATGAAGCATTCAAAGCAATACTTCTATCCTGAATATGAGAAAATAAGCAAGGGAAAACTCTGATCACACATATAAAGTCACCAGAAGAAAAACTATAAGCAGCAGATGACATGAAACTTATAAACAATATGACACACACTCTTCAGTCATTAAGCAAAGCTCTGTTCAATATTCCAGTGGTCTCAAACGCATGAACAAGCTCAAAGAAACTTCCTTGCAAAGCTGATGCAGACCACCACAGCAATTTGGAAAGTGAGGAGCAAACATGCTGCAAAAACGCATGGAAAATGAACTGTGACGCACATATCAAGAAGGTAATAGTTGTCAGCAGGAGGATGCAGATTTAAAAATATTAGCAATGTATATTTAGGTCATTTTTTCTTTTGTTTAACATGTAACACC
This sequence comes from Pseudopipra pipra, assembly GCF_036250125.1. Taxonomy (NCBI): domain Eukaryota; kingdom Metazoa; phylum Chordata; class Aves; order Passeriformes; family Pipridae; genus Pseudopipra; species Pseudopipra pipra. Next base: position 79,802,934 of record NC_087550.1, read on the forward strand.
CTTGACAATTCAGGTTTTGAGACAGACAGTAACAGAGACATCTGTTCTTTTATTTACCCATGGCAGAAGAATGATGTACTACACTTTGATAATAAGACATGTTAGTGTTCATATGACTTTGACAGCTATGATGGAGTGAGGGCAGGAGATGAGTGCTGACAAAGGATAATTATATTTTTAAGACACTTGTAGGTTTTTAAGGCTTTTCTTGGGGAGTGTGCATGTGTGAAGAATGATGGAAATATGCCTGTTTTTTTGTTCAGATGCAAAATTTAAAGCCTCTCTTAATGGCCTTTGTCACACCATGAACAATTTTAATTGTCAAGAAATTGCTTTTCCAGCTTGACTGCCTGCTTAAACTAGAGTGTATATAAAGCAAGTCCACTCCACATAGAGATCAACATCAAATAACTTGGTCACAGAAATATTTACAATTGTGCCTCTGTACGTTAACCTCTATATAATTCACTACTTTGCTATTTTCAAAGGAGGGCAAAAATTACAGAAGCAGCAAATTAAAAAACTCCTGGAGCAAAAAATTAGGAAATTAATTGTCTGGAGTTAACACAGATACAACTAAATGCAGGTTAACTCAAAAGCAAAATGTTTACATAACTCTATAATAGAAAAGGATACAGAAAATGCAGGAGATGAAAACATAGCAAAATTAAACCCCTAAGACAATTAAAAAAAAAAAAAGGGATAACAAACCCCCAACATTCTGGTCCAAATACTGAGGGCAAAAAGATAAATGCTCTGAAGTCTGAAGCGTCATCTTGTAAGGATACAGAAACACAAAATGGTTTGGGTTGGAAGGGACCTCAAAAATCACCTAGTGCCAACCCTCCTCCCGTGGGCAGGGACACCTTCCACTTGACAGGTGTAGAGAGTTATCGATTGTCACAGCTTCTCTTCATGTATGATACCTAAACTATTTCCTTTCTCTTTTCCCCTTAATGTAGACACTAGCTCTTCAAATACACGTCACTAACCATTACCAAGGCAAAGGTATGTTACTAAAACGAGTATCTGGATCATAATGAACACTCTTGCTTGGAGGATGCGCCCGGCCACCAGGAGAAGGCGAGAGCGTCACGGATAGCTCTTCCTGCGCTCGGCCGTGTCACCGATGAGCCACTCCTCCCACCTCTGGGGTGCGAGGCGCTGCTGTGCTCTCGCACCACGGGCAGCCGGGTCCCCGGGAGGGAGCCCCGAGCCCGGCCGGCGGGGCCGAGCCGCGCCGCTGTCACACGTGGCTCTTACGGGCCCGCCCCGCGGCCCGCAGCCCGGCGGCGGCAGGCGTGCTCTCCGGCGGTGCGGGACAGCCGGCAGCGCCCTTCCCCACCGCCGGCCCCCAGCGCCGGCCCCGGCGGGACCCGCAGCCTGCGCCGAACCACCCCCGCTCCCCCGGTGGGGCCGCGCATCACGTGGCGAGAAGGGCGGACCGCCCCGCCCCGCCCCGCTCGGCTCGGCCCGGCCCGGCCCGGCCCCCCGGCACCCGGCCGGGGTACTCACTCGCCAGCGCTGCCCTGGTGTCCGCGCCTCCACTCGTGCCTGCGGCCGCCGCCTTCTGCCCGTCCTGGGGCGCCTCTCCGGGGAGTAGGCGGCGGGGCGGAGCGGGACGCGGGGCGGTGCCTGCCCGCGCTCCCTCCCCCGCGGCCGGGGCAGCCGAGCCGGGGTTGTTTGCGCGGGCCGGCCCGGCTGCCAGAGGACGGGGCGTGCTTGGCGGGGGGACGGGAGCGCGGGCAGGGCGGGCAGCCGGGCCCGGAGCCGGGAGAGCGGGGCAGCCTGCGCCGGCTGCCAAAGCAGGAGCAGCGCCCGGCGCTCCCGGGAAGAGCCGCTCCCAAAACCCGGTGCCGGGGCCTCGCCTCCCGGAGGCCGTAACAAACGTGTGTCAAGCAATACAACCACAGCTAGTCAGTCTGGCTCTTGGGGAGCTTTAAAAACCGCGTTATTATTTTACAGACGCTGTTGGCTACTCAACAAGAAGGGGTTTTGGCTGCAGTGATTGGTCTTGAGCCTGAAGCAGGAGTTTTAAACTTGGAGGGTGCCAAGTGCCTTTCTGTTTACCGCCTTTGCTGGCAGCTTCCAGGTCCTAGCGGAGGACTCCCTCAAGCTGGCTCTGTAGGGATTGGTCTGCTCTTTAGCAAAGTACGTGAAGGCTCCACACAGTAAAATCACTGTAAGAAAATGAATGTGCTGGTAAGAGGAATAAGAGCGAGATACCCTTATGCACTGACACAGAACGATTCAGTACTTGTTCACCAGTGCTGCAGAAACAGACCTGGGGGTCCAGGTCAATGGAAGTTGAATTATGAGTCAGCAGTGCCCTGGCAGCCAGGAGGGGTAACTTGTGTCTTGGGGGGCATCAGGCAAAGCATCGACAGCTGGTTGAGGGAGGTCATTGTCCTGCTCTGGTCTGCACTGGGGTGGCCTCACCTCGAGTCCTGGGTACATCATAACATAAGAAAGATATAAAGCTATTAGCATCCAAAGGGGGGCTACAAAGATGGTGAAGGATCTACAGGGGAAGCCATACCAGGAGCAGCTTAAGTCACTTGGTTTGTTCAGCCTGGAGGAGACAGGGGAGATCTCAAAGCAGTCTTTGGCTATTAGAAAAACAAATTATTTGTTGGTAGAATTGCCTCGTGAAAAGTTTAGGGCTTGACATGCTTCAGTGATCTCAGACCTAGGGGGAGTTTAACAAAGCTTAGGCAGAAGGATGCACCACTGATAGTGGACACAAAGAATGCAGAATTTACAGGCCACAAAAACATGTGGCAGAACTCCCAAGATAAGGAAGAAACTGATAAACCCAACTCAGCAACTGTGCTGAAATCAGCTCCAGCTGGGTAAAGGTAATTCCAGCAGGGGGGTTTTTTGACCACCGACTAAAGAAACCTGACCCAAAAGGAAAGACTCAGCATGTGGACTAATTAGCATGAGAAGCGAGAGAATCATTAACCAATAGAAGGTAGAATACTAATTAGTAAGAGAACTATATAACTTGTAGACAGTGAACACTAATTCCTTTGTTTGCTAAAATGTCTAAATAGTAAAAGGTTTTGATAGATGGTGTGCTTGAGTTGTGGAATACCACGGAGCACCCGGGCTTGAGCAACTCTGAAATAAATAATCAATGTCTCTCTTGACTGTGCAATTATTGGCTTGCTGCACACCAGGTAACGAATCTCATTTTGGTGGTCAACAAGATTTCTCAGCATTTGAGGCAGAAGCTCTTGCTTTTTTCCTGTATTTTATTGTTTTAAAGCTTGAATTAATGAGTTATGTATTCTATCGCTTTTTTAAAGTGCTTCTTTTTGCTGTTTAGGCACACACATTCAACATCAATACAATCACGCTGAATCAAGATTTTGAACTAGTACTCCAAGAGAACATCTTCCCGTATGTCCCAGTGCCAGTCTACTAGGCTCATTAGATTTTCTTCCTAGCTTTCAGCAGAACCCTGAATCAAAAACTTACTACAAAAATAAACACCACTGTCACAATTAAAATCTATCCAAAAAAAAGATAGCAAAATGCAGATTTATTTCATGGCTTAATTACAAATGTATTTACTTCTCGCTCAGCTGAAAATAAATTGGAACATACCATTGCCAATCTGAATGATTAACACTACATAAAAAAAGTTCAGCTCAGAAATCACAAGCTACACAATACCTGTAGAGATTTTCTCCTAACAAAAAAATTTGTTTAAAAAAACCCGGAACCACTTGACATGTATCATTATTGACACACACTGAACACCCATGCCACAACACTGCAGTGCAGCATTCTAATACAAAGGTCATCCGTCCTCCAGTGCCTGACAGCCCGTGCAGCTGTGCACATCCTCTTCCTTGGAGTGGCTATACGGTCCTTTTTCCTTAAAGCACAGAGTCCAAGTTGCTGTGTTTATAAGATTACACCTATGTACAAACACTTCACATTATCGTGCAGTCCAGTACAGAGTCTGAAGTGCCCATTATTAGTGGCACCTGCTGCTTATGGTGGTACATGACAGAAGTTTGGCTCCCTTGGTGTTGACATTGCAGAAATCCAACCATGTGATCTCACTTTTGTTTCTAGTACATTTTAGTGGTTTTGAGTTAAATGTGCCCTCATAAACGCATATTTGGTAGAGACATACCAAGAGCTGTGGAAGCGCTACTCAGTGAAAGGGCCAAGCCAAGAAACACTTGGGAATCTATATGTAATGACAGGTATGTAAATGTACCAATGCTCACATGAAATAGGGAACAAAGGCAGGAACCAGCAAATAAATATCAAGATATTGAAATTAAAAAACCTCACCATACTGAAACGGGCTATGCTATCGCATTTAACATTCTAACAGCTACAGCTTGAAATAGCAACTTCAATTTAAGAAAAAAAATCTCACCTTTGCAAATTTACAGTTGCTTTAGATTGCTTTTTAGAGTGAAGGATGCCAAAAGTCATTTAAATAAGAAGTTGTTACCATTTATTACAGAAAGATAAACAAGATAGAAACGAATCAAACTGGACCTGAATGTTGTTTTCATACACAAAGAATGAAAGATGCTTTATCAGTCATGTAAATTTATCAAAGTCATCCTAATTTGTTTTATCCCATTCCCTCATCGAGCTACTATAACTCTCCAACTCTCAAGGCAAGTACCTGCCAGTTTGCTTCAATGCCAGTCTTTTAACATTCTTGGGGCCAGTAATGTATGAGAATGCTAGAGGTGTATGGGACCAGATTACTTCAACTGAAAGCATCAAGGGAGATTTTCTTCATGTATATGAGCTGATCACCTTAGTTACCCTTTGAAGTTAGTGAAGATGAGTACCTGGTTCAAGTATATGACTCCTCACATCCTAAAGGTGCTTCCTTTAGAAGATGAATCATAGTTCACATTACCTGTTCCCCCTCCAGTGACTATACAGAGAAACTAGGATGAATAGCTCAGATGCAGGTATCTCAAATATGAAGGAAACAAGTTCCCAGTGAATAGGCCCAATATTTTTAAGAAACCATTCAAAAGTATTAAAGATTTTTATTTCTCAGTGCCCATAAACACACACACAATCCACATCTCTAAAGTTTAAATACTAAGTATGACATTAAATAACAGGAAACTTTATGTACATGGCATTGGTCTAGACATGAGAAAAACATACAATTTGGGAACTCGGCTAGAAGTTTTTGGTGAAAAGAGACTCCCATCCAAAGCAATCATTGTGACTATTTTTCAGACTCCATTCTGTGCATTGAATCATTCTGTATTTCTTTCCTCAGAACTGTATTTGAACAAGCAATCTTTCAAAACAAAAAAGAAGAAAAAAGTAACCAGGCTTCTTAATTTCCCTAGGGAATCAAGCAGGCCAGCTGATAAGGAAACTTTAATCTTCTGTAATTAGCAATGGGAAAAAAATCCAGCTAGAAAGACAGACAATGTAACAACAGTTATGTACAAACCCAGTTTTTCTTCACCTTTCTCTCTTCAGGGTTGAGTGTTCTGCACTATTCCAGGAGTCAGTTATGAGGTATGAAAAACCAAGCAAAAGGTTAGCATTATAACCATTTTAATAAACCCCACTGTATTATTTGCACTTTCAAAATATTTCTGAAAATAAAGTAAAAAAATATTTAGTATTCTTGAAAGTCTTAAGGAAATTTTAATTAGAAAAGCAGTCATCTTTGTAGCTTCTTCTGAACACCATTCTGCCTCAACATTACACTCAGATGTAAGGGTATCCTTCTTATTACCATCATACGAGTAATCAATTGCATTTCTATAGAACTGAAAATTATATAAAACAAGTATACCCTCACAAAAATATATACAACTAGCCAGAAAGCTAATCAAGAAGAAATCATATTGTCTGTACTGAAAAATAAAACCCATTTTCAAATACTAACAAAACATCCAATTTGTTTGTCTGTCTCTTCCATCTAAAACTCTCGAGCAGAAGGACAAACTGACTTCCACAGAGGAATTTCTACAACAGCTTTGTTTTATAATGACCTAGAAAGAATTCATACCCCATACATAACATTGATCTACTGGATTTTTGCAAAGCTAATATGGAAAGCAACAGGGAAAACTACACATGTGGATTTTATGATGAGAATAATAATTTAAGCTCAGGATGTATTTTTCCAAATATACAGAAAAAAACCTGATTATATTAAACACATTTATCTTCAGCTATAAATTAGCTCACCCAGCCAGACCCTAACTTTTTAATTCCTCATGATCAAAGAAGCTACATGTTCTCAATATCAATGAAAAGTTGGCTATGTATGGAAAGCCTTAAAAGTCTGCCGTTTGTACTGAAGAGTGTACCTATTTCAGCACCTTTCAGATACAAAAGTTGGCACTGGCTAAATTATGGTGGTCATCAGAAGATGACTAGCCATACTGGTGCAGTGTTCTGCTTACCAGATGCTTACCAAAGAGCATGTTTATATCCTGCAAATATATTCAGAAACTACTTTCTGAAAATTCTGTCTAGAAACCAGAAGAAATGGAAACAATTGTATCAACTTAGTACTCTATATGAACTAATTAGTGCTGCTGAGAAACCGCTGTATTTGCAGGAGAGGAACACACATGCATGCCTCTGGTATCTTGACCAAAACCAGTACAGCAGCATACTATATAACATAGCCAGATTAGTTCATTCAGAGCCAAATTTGTGGACAGCACCCCACTGCAACAGCCTTGCTGGCTAGATTTACAGCTAGTCTGGCAAAAATATTACATTAAAGTAGCTGCACAGCTTGTAATACCTGAACTAGCTTTGCCAGAGGATGCTTTGGTAGCTATGCAGTATTGCAATGTGCTCTGTAGACACACTTAGTTATTGAATCAACTGTCATTACCAAGCAAATTTATAATGTAAAAGCAGCCTATTGTAGGTTCAAATCATATTATAGATGTAGAATGGTTATATGGTGGTCAGATGAGAAGGTCACACAACATCCTGCCCTATGGCAGGAACTTATCAGAGACTTTAAATGGTTCCACACATAGATGAGTTGTGTATGGAGAACATTACACAATCTCCTATACAATAATCGTTGGACTAATTAGGAAAGCTGCAAATACTGCACTGATCAATTTCTTCCAGGGGACATCGTTGGAAAGAATAAAGGAATATAAAAAGAGAGGGAAAGTTCCTTAGTTTTCAAAATTAATAGCAAACTTTCAATCTTAAACAAAGAAACCAACCCATCTCAACACAACCCCCCCAAAACAAACAAACAAACAAAACCCAAAAAACAACCACCACAAATACACAGACATGTGACTACTTCCTGAAGCAGGAATGTAAATATTAGAACATGACAAACAACTCTGGACAGCCAGAGTTCAAACATGTATTAAAGCATAGCCCCTTTTGAGAGGTAACATGGTATCAACATATACCATCTCTGAATAATCTCACATTGGTGTGCTCAGTTTATGCATTAACAGCTATGCTTATTTATCTGCCCCTTCAGCAAACACAGAAGCCATGGGAGACAAAGGTGAGCCACGTTCCTTCCAGGTAATAGATCAACAGCCAAGGTCAGATCTTCTGCACAGTTGCTTTGTCACAGAAATTACCTCTTTATTCGCCAGCAGTACAGGAGCTGCAAGGTGTAATGTCCTTAACCAGAAAGCACTGAAATGCCTAAGAACACGGCAATTAAGCTCCTGCAGACACTATATACTGTATTTAGACCACTGACCTGCCACAGGAGCTAAAGCAATTCTGACCTGTTGCCCATGTTGTCTATACTAGATGAGGCTGCCTGCAGGAACAGAAACTCTAGCTGATTCCTCTGTTGCCTCACACTTCATTTCCCTTTGCTGCTTTAAAATCTCCATCTTAATCTAAGAGTATTTTCTACACTCAAGCATACCTCAGCAGTACACTGGCTGACAGACATTTATGGTCAAATCTTTGCCCTTATTTACTCCTGTACAAATCCAACACTTCACAGGCTTGAGACACAAACAAGCATAAGGGCATGTAACCAAAATTATATGAGTAGACTGATGTGATGGAGAGAATCCTTTTTTCACTGGCTCTGCAGGACTGGCAGTAGAAGGCAGTAATAAAACTGGGCAGATATTCTTTATACTTGAAAAGATCAGGATTTAAACAGGAAATTGCACTTTTAAGTATCACTTTCAGAAATAAAACCACCTTCTGCTATTCATCCTTCTACTGAAGTGTCACATGAAGATATCAAATGACAAGTGTATGCTGTGAAATTCCACCTGCATTGCTTTCATATACCTATAAAAATGTTCTAATGGACTTTAAAAGCAGTTCAAGAGTAAAAATAAAATGATCCCCCAAGCTGAAATGTTAGGACCTGTAGGAGGGCAAAACTGGACATTCAAGTGTGTGGTGCTGGTGGTATTATCATTTTTGAGAAATAATGACTGAATCCTGTACATGGTCAAAAGCAGCCATGTAACATTAGTCGTAAACAGCATGCACGGACAACCTGGAAAGGAACATCAGGCACTGCCTTTCTTTTGCAACTGCTCCAGTTTTCTTCTTAAGAGGTTGTAGTTTTCCTTGGTTCCAGGTGCCATAGGATCAAGCTTCAGAGAGACTTCATAGTGCTTCTTTGCTAAGTCAAGATTTCCCCAGCGATGATAAAGCACAGCTGGAACATCAAGGGGGAATTTCATTAGCAATATTGTTGAATAATGTGGAATCTTGCAAACCACTTGGAAAATCCCATTGAAGTATTTATTTCCAGTGAAGGGTCTGTCACTGGTTGGTGGCACAGTAGCTGCTTGTTCTGTTGCCAAATGTAAGACCAAAGCCTGGGAGCAGAACTGGCATGGGAACAATGAAGGAATGAATTACAATGCAGCCATAAATGGCAGCTCTTATCTGGTGAGCTCACTGCAGGTTACAACCATAGCATAAATGAACCAATTTGCAGATACTGAAGTGCAGCTACCTCTGGGCTGGACTGTGCAGCCCTCTTGATTTGTCATATCATGTGACAGCTTTTCTGGATTAGTGCCCTGTTCTTCTGTCTGGCAGTTCTTCTAGAAAGTAAAATAGAAATCTGCCCAGCAGGAAGAAGGCTCGAAAGATTGCTTTTTCTTTTTAAACACAATGAATATGAAGCAAATAAACAATACAGCTGATAAGAGTTAGAAAGGCTCTTACCCAAATTACCGTGATAACTGGCAGCATTTGGATTGGCTTTAATTGCCTTGAGGAACAAAGCTTCAGATTCCTGAATAATTTAAAATAATAGTCAACAAGACAGTCTACTCTCATTGTATATAAAATAATGTCAAATTTACCCTTGATTGTAAGTAAAAACCCTCCGAAACTATATCATACAGATATGATACCATCATATAAATATTCTGAGCCTTCATGATCCTGTAGCTCAGGTGGCTACAGCCTCCTGAAAACAGTAATAATGCTACAAATAAGTGCCATGCTTTCATAGGCTGCTGTTATTTTAGCAGAAAATTATTAGGCGCTAGTAAAGTTTGCAAAACTGTTTACTTAAATTCTTTTTTTTATAGTTACTATATTTTCAAACATTACCTGCTGAAGTTTTCCCTTCTTATGCAATCAAGTTAAGGATAGTATAATTTGGGATCTGAGCAAACTGCTTTTAGACACATTTCCTTTAAAAATAATTTTAGATTTAAAAATAGTGGCATTCCAGTAGATTCTTTTCAAGCAGATATTTCAGCATGGTTCCCAGTGAAGAGTAGCTGAGTGCTTGTTACTTAAAAAATCCTTCAAATATGCTTCACATTTCTTCACTTACTTAGAAAACCTGAGCTCCCTCAGAAAGTATTCAGAAAATAATTTACCACTAAACTAATTCTCTAATTAAAACTATTTTATTTTCCCAAACTAGCTGCTAATATAGATACTTTTTTCCCAGAGCATATTTCCTGTAGAGGTTTAAAAAGTTACACTCCCCCAATCCAAATGGAGCATATTTACTCACTTACATGCAAGTTTAGATCTTTGAGAGCAAATTTTACAAAGATTTCTATGCTGTGCTGAGCTTTAGGGGAAGTTGTTCATTCAGTTTCAATGCAAATGACCTGAAGATAAAATTACCTCAATGCCATAGGCTTCTGTCTGAATGCATATACTTGTTAGTCTGAGGCATGTGAGAACAATAACCTGGAGAAAAATTCTTTCCTTTGTGCTAAGCTTTTACTACTTGAAATAACACAGGCTCTACTGAAGAAGAAAACCTGTCACCCAGATTTTTGGTTCCACCATCTTCTCATGTGAAGCATGAAGTAAGTCTCTAGAGTTCCCCTTCAGGGAAAAAGGTATTTCTGATGTCAAGATTGAGTCACTCAACTGTGAGTGACTTAAGAGCTTTCCCATATGTCCAAATTCAAACCTAGACAACATGGTCCTTTCAAAGCATTGCTGAGCACAGCTGAGCTGCCACTCTCAAGCCAAGAGAGACTCATGCAGAAAGTGCCTTCATCTTCTCAGGTCAAGGAAATTACAAACCACAGCATTCTCAGTGCTAGTCCAGTGGAGGGCTACAAAGATGATTAAGGGACTAGAGCATCTCTCTTATGAGGAAAGGCTGAGGGAGCTGGGCCTGTTCGGTCTGAAAAGAGATGACTGAGAGGGGAACCTCATCAGTGTCTATAAGTATCTGAAGGGAGGGTGCCAAGAGGACGGAACCAGGCTCTTCCCAGTGGTGCCAAGCAATAGGACAAGAGGCAACAGGCGGAAACTGATGTACAGCAAGTAGTTCCACCTGAACATGAAGAAGAACTTCCTTCTGTGAGGATGACTGAGCACTGGAACAGGATGCCAGAGAGGCTGTGGAGTCTTCTTCCCTGGAGATATTCAACACCTGCCTGGACGCAATCCTGTGCAACCTGCTCCAGGTTAATGTGCTCTAGCAGGGGGGTTGGATGAGATGACCTCCAGAGGTCTTTTCAAAACCAACCATTCTGTGATTGATTCTGTTTCAGGAGAAGGAATACTTAGATAGGAGTTAACAAGGGAACCGGATGTCTGGAAATTTAGAGGGTATATAATTCCATAGTGCAAGTTTTAGCATTGCTTTCCTATGGCATAAGCAATTGCTCTAGCATTGTCATACCCAGACAGTTGCTGGTATGCACTGGTCTCTTTGAAACTCATACTATTTAGTGACTTCATTAATGTTTTGGATGATGGGACTGAATGCACTTTCAAAACTTTATAAATAGCACCTAAGAGGAGGGAGTGATAAATACACTGGAGGGGAGAGTTGCTATTTTGATGGACCTGGGCAGGACAGAGAAACAGACTGGCAGGAATCAGAGAATGGCTGAGGCTGGAATGGACCTTTGGTGGTCATCTGATCCAACCTCTCTGCTCCAGCGGAACCAGCTGCTGAGGACCATCTCCAGGCAGCATCCCCAGTGATGGAGACTCCACAGCCTCTCTGGGTAACCTGTGCCTATGTTTGGTCACAGTAAAAAAGCACTTCCTGATGTTCAGAGGGAACATACTTTGTTTTCTTTGGGCCCATTGCTTTTTGTCCTGTCACAGAGCACCACTGAAAAAGCCTGGCTCCATCTAGTTTTGTCCACCCTTCAAGTATGTACATTGAGATCCTCCCCCTGACGCTTCTCTTCTCCAGGCTCAACCTTCCCCCATAGGAAAGATGTTCCAGCGTCTACATAACCTTTGTGGCCCTTTGCTGAACTCTCTGGGAACTGGACACAGGACTTCAGGTGTAACCTCACCAGTGGAGAGGAAGGATCACCTCCTTCATCCTGTTGGCAAAAGGCAGCACTCCTAAGACAACCCAGGATATCATTAGCCTTCTTTGAACATGAGCCAGCAGTGTGTCTTTGGGGCAAACTGGTGTCCACCAGGATCCTCAGATGCTTTCCTGCCAAATCAGCCACTCCTCCCAGTTTGGTGTCATCAGCGAAGGTGCTGATGGTGCCCTCTGCCCCAGCATCCAAGTCATTAATGAAGATGTTGTACAGGATTGGACTGCTGAAATATCATAAAGTTCAGCAAGATTAAATGCAAAGTTCCACATCTGGGATGGGAAAATCCCATGCAAAAGTACAGCCTGAGAAACAATTGTCTAGGAAACAGCTCTATAGAAATGGATCTGGTGGGCCTGGTAGACAGCAAAAAGAATAAAAGCCATCAGTGTATCCTCAAAAGATGACCAACCACATCCTGTGCTGTATCAAGTACAGCCAGCTGGTCCAGGGAAATAATCCTTCTCTATTAGCACTTCTGAGACCACACCTGGAGTATGTGTTCAGGTTGGGGCTCTCCACTTCAAGACTCCATTACTCCATTAAAGTATGTCCATAGACATACTTTAGTGAGTCTGGCAGAGAGCCACCAAGATGGTTAGGGTCTGGAGCACAAGACATACATCAAACAGCTGAAAGAACTTAATCTCTTCAGCCTTCAGAAGAGAAGGTAAAGGGGAGACCTTAGTGCTGCCTACAACTACTTGATCAGATAATACAGAGAAGATGAAAACAGACTCTTCTCACATGTCTGTGAGTTGGGATGAGACATAATGGATGCAAGCTGGTATATGAGAAATTCCAATTAGATAAAAGGATAAAAAAACTATTTATTTTTTTTACCATAAAGTTGGTCAAGCACTGAAAGATGCTGTCCAGAGAGGTTCTAGAATCTCTATTCACAAAGATATTCAAGATTCAACTGGAACTGGCCCTGGTTTGGGTCAGGGGTTGGACTGGATGACCTCTAAATGTCATTTCCAGGCAAAGTTATCCCATGATTTCCATGTTTCTCAGTCACTTGAGAAACATACTGAGAGTCAAAAATTTGACAAGCTGTGCAAGATAACCTCTTCTTTTCGTACAACTCTCCAATCCTAAATATCAACAGTGGATTGGCACCTGAAAAAACGAGGTAATCGTAAGTCCCATGAAGTTATATTTTTTCCCACTGCAAATTTTAGTATTTTGGTCTAATAAGTAAATATCTGATTTCTTCACTGGCCAAGTTAACAGCAATCAAAGTGAAAAATGTGCTGTCCAATTAATTCAGTCCTATGCCTAAAGTTGCCACCTACAAAAAGAGAAGCACCTAATGTACAGACTCACATCCTTTCACTGCTGAAGCACAATGGGACAACACGTGCAGTGCCACTTCCAGAAAATTTAATGAAATAGATATTCAAGAGCTGGCTGCCATTACCATACATCTCCAACTACATGCTGAAAACATTTTTATCACCACTACTTTGCTCAGCAGTAGTAGAAGCATACTGGTTGATTAAAGGCTATTTAAGGTGCATCATATTCATATTACTGTAGATATATGGAGTAAATATACATTCAGTACACCAGTGATATTTCAAATTGCTGCATCTTGCCAAATCTTTAAGTGTTGCCAAGAAACTTTCAGGCTGCATATAGCAAAGGCTTGGGGTAACCACACTGTATTCCATCTGCTGCCAAGGGCACAAAATTGTAGTCTGGCTTTACTTCAAAATGCTGAATGTTTTCAATTTTTGCACTTTTTACAGAAAAAGCATAGATATATACATAACAAAAATACTGCATACACATTTTCAAAGAACTAAAGATAGCTTGGTTTTTCATCCAGTGAGATAAGAACAAGCATTTAAAGAAGAACTCTAAGTTGGTATAACAGATGATAATTAAAAAACCCAAACAAAACCATTGAAACAGCTCATCCTAAATGTGCTTTTCTTTCTGAAACAATAAACCATTCATCAGTAGATACAAACAGAAATCAAAAAGGGTTGGGTTTTTGGTTGGTGATGTAGGAAAACTATCTTCTGCTGGAAAGAAACTGAAGGAGAATGTTGTGTGCTTACTGGAAGGAAATCTTTCACAACATAATAAAACCTTTTTGACTCAATGTCTTAAAATAAGAGATAACAAACAAAATTTCTCAGAACAAATCTTCCTTTACTGCAACAAAGCCAATATAACAACTTTTATACAGACACATAACAAGTAACCTAATAAATGAAATGCCTGAGGTTATACAACACATCAGACACAGCAAGGCAGCACTCTGAAAATTAGCTCCATCATCTTGACAGTCCACCCCCCCTCCCTCCCCTCCAAGCCCATTCAATAAAAATCTTTGAAGAGCCATCCACTTCTCTGTTTTTACATGGTGAGGGGGTGGACAAGAAATCTGAATTTTCTATGCTTTTTATTGTCATTTAGCATTCTCCCACTTATAAAAACTCTTATATCTCCTCTTTCTAGGCAATGCAAAAATACAGCTGCTGAGATCATAACCTTAGTGAGTCCACTTTCCAGTTCCCTTAATTTGCTGTCCCTGTTTTAACACAAACGTACTACTCCATATTGAACTGTTAAAACACTCACTGGCTCCCTGCTTTCTTCCCTGGGCTCTGCTATTCCTTTTACTTTATTCAGGATGCCGACTTGCAAGCTTAATTTTCCCCTACTATTATTTCTGCTTTGTCTCCAACACATCCTCCTGCAGCATAATGACCTTTCAGAGCTGGCAATCAAACCCACTACCTCCTTTTTTATTTTTTAAATCCACTAAGACAGACTTATCTCTCCTGCACCTGGAGAAGTTTTCTAGCTTGTTTTCAACTTCTCTTTCAACTTATTTCATTATAAATGCTCTTTATTCTATCATGCCACATACTCTTCTTGATGAATGACTACACAATCCTCTATTCTTTCACAGTCATGACTCACCAAAATAATCCTAGCAATTACCTCCTCCATAATCTCATCCCTTATATATTCTAGATGTAATTTGTATCCTTCTGGAACTTTACTAAATTAACCTAAAATATATATTTTATAACAGTCTCAGGTGATGAGAGGAAAGAAATCAAGTGTACAGGAAAAAACCCCAGCCAGTCTAGAAAAACAGGGTGTTTAACAGCATCACTAATGCAAACAAAAGTAAGTGCCTGGCTTTTCACAGGCCCTGGCTTCACATGTGGACAGGTCAAGATTCCACAGCTGAACAATACTGATGAAATTTAAGTGTCCACAGTAACTGGTGGAAAAATGTATCTGTTTTGAGAATCATCGAATTGTTAAAGTTGGAAAAGACCATTAAGATCATTAAGTCCAACTGTCAACCCAGCACCATCACAATGTTCACCATTAAACCATGTCCTCAAGTGCCATATCCACGTTTTTTTGAACACCTCCAGAGGTGGTGACTCCGCTACTTCCCTGGGCAGTCTGTTCCAATGTTTTACAACCCTTTTTGTGAAAAAGTTTTCCTAATATCTAATCTAAACTTCCTCTGGTGCACCTTGAGGCCATTTCCTCTTGCCCTGTCAAGTTTCACATCACAAAATCTCACTTTGTATATAATTGAGGATGTTCCTTCAGTGCTGCTAGCATTATCAGTACCAAAAAGACATCAAACCCCCCAAAAGCCAAGGTTTGGTAAATGATGTTTTTCTGAGGAACACCAAAATTTTGATTATTAATTTGTCCCTATCACATATATAATATCATATCATATCATATCATACACTGACTACAGAGTCAATTAAAACAACTAAATATATTAACTGTGTATGATTTATTCTCTGTCAGGTCATACAATTCTTTTTGGAAAATAAATAATTCTAATCAGTTTCATTACATTTCCTACTTGCAAATATAAGTAGCTAATGCTGAGATACCACTCACAGGCTGGTCCACGCCATCCAAGAGAAAATTCAATACATTGTTCAATGTATGGACTTTCTCTTGTAGTATTCTGGGATTACCCAGATATCCCATCCTCAATTCGGGATTAACAGATTTGTGTAACTCTATTTTAGATAGCGTCTGAGGCAAAGAGCCTAGAACTCAGATCAGGTAATGGTACATCTTGCTTCTTTTACATACCAAAAGGACCAGGACTAGTCTATCCCATCTATTTTGAATTCCTGACATAAGGCCTCTAATTCAAAGCAGGCTCCCTCCCTCGGCAGTGAAGCAACACAAGACTCTAACTGCCCTCTAGTGTGCTTAAGAGCCTATTTCTCTCCACTGACCACTGACAGCAGTGTAGGGCAGCAACATTTGTAACCCAGGCATCTAAAATAAGGTGGGATAAACTTAGGCCAGAATCACACACCAGTACTGTGACAGAAATAGGCATTGAAACCTGGTTATTGAAGCAATAGCAATGGTCTCTTCAAATGGTTTCTAAAAAAAACTTAGACAGAGTTTAAATAAGAAAAAACCCAACCAAACCAATCCAAAACCCTACAGTCAAAAAGCTCTAGTTACCTACCTTATATTTTTGTGATTTCCCCAGTACATTTGCCAATGAAAACATAAGGGAATGATCATTAGGTATTAATTCCAGGGCCTCTCTTCCAACTGCTTCTGCTTGAGCTAGATTGCCTGGGAGACCAGGTAGGGGAAAAAGAGAAGGCATGTTTTAACACAGCCTTATTAGTTGTTTTTCATGCTGAAGCGTGCATATTTTACAAAAAGCTGATTGCATGAGTTTTTAAAGAAAGCCAGGTATCACACACACACAAATGTAAAATTCATCAGACTAAGACAATAGAAAGTCTTTATTTTATTTTCAACAGATAACACCTTCACAGAAGAACAACAAAGCACAAAGATTAAAAAGTTCTGAAATTTGGTCTATAGTATAAACGTGCTGGCACAATGATGGTATTTCAAGTAAGGATCAGAAATTCAATTTATATGCTGCACTTCAAGTGATGCTTTAAAACCACTGAGCCAGAAGGTATTCTTCTATTATTAGAGAATGTCTGGGTAGCCAAAGAAGAGGTAGAGTTCCTTTAAGATATATACAGATAAAGCTTTAAGTTTTGCTAGACACTGAATTATTCATTAAAATATCAGAATAGGCTTTTACCTGTGTTATCAAGCAATATTATCATATTGTTCCAAGCCAAACTATGCTCTGGTTTCAGGACAGTAGCATTCCTCCATGCATTCAATGCATCTATATGGCGATTCAAATCTGCATACTAAAATGAAAGAAAAACCCAGCAATTTTGCTATGATATGCTTTACTTTCCTATCATGCACTAAAAAAACTAAAGAGCTGTTAATGTCTCATTCCATTTTAGTAGGACTTGTTTTTATAGATAAAAATAGAAAAGTAAAAAGAATACTATGGTAGTATGGAAGATAAGAGTGATATATACTAATTTTCCTCTCCTTATGTCTGGGAACGAGGCTTGTCTTTAAATACGCATGTACCAATAGGATAGGGAGAAAAATCAGCATAAAATTTGGAAATCTACACAAGAGGATTAGTAAATATTTAATATAAATATTTCCAAAAATCAGATTTGAATTTTTCAGCATAGTTCTACTACCAAACAATATACTAATGAATGCGAAACAGTCTAATATTAGGAAATATATTCAAAAAAAACCCCAAAAAAGGCACCAAAATCTGTATTTTTGTTTACACCTCTTTATATGAAAAAGTAGGACTACCAAAGGCTGTATGGAAGGAAGCATACCAGGAAAGCAATAGGAGAAGCTACTAAAAGTGTGAAATCATCCTGTAATACAATACAAGCAAACTGGAATAACAGCTTTTAACAGTACAGCAGAATTATATAAATATATATATACATATATATATATACATATACATACACACACAGAGATGCACAGATTCCAGTCATAGCTATCATTTATTCAAAAGCACTTACCAACCGCCCTAAATTGTAGTAACAGTCTGGATATTTTTTCCTGTGTTTAATTGCTGTCCAGTAGCTTTGCTCTGCCTCTTCAAATCTTCTTAAACTGTTCTGTACTATTCCTAGATTCATCCATGCAGCAGCAAAATCAGGTCTGAGCAAATTGGGAAAACACACCAAGAGAGAGGACAATTAAGCATTTGAAACACAGGATCCTATCGTATTATTTTGGCTCAGTTGGTGCAAAACACTGCTTAGCATTGTTCTAAACATACTGTATTTGTACAGCTAAGGACAGCAACTCCTCTGCTTCATGGAGCTCATTTCTTTCTTTCAGAATATTTCCAAGGTTGTTCATGGCATGTACGTATTTCGGATTCAACCTAAAATTTAAAATTTAAGAGATGATTATTATGTATGGGACATGTATTAATATATGCAAATTGCTAGCTCTGCAATGCTGCAGAACACAAAAATGAATACCTAAGCATTTTCTTCATGTTAAACATGAAAGTAGTTTTAGGACAGATCATTAAAGCAGTAAAATTCCTAATACCTTACAGCTTCTCTGTAGTATTTGATTGCAGCACTTTGATTTCCTTTGTCAGCCAGGTTTTTGCCAACATTGTAGTGCACCTGAAAACACAGATGGACATTCTACCAGATGCCATACAGTCAGATATTTTGTGGAGCCAAGTAGCTAAAAATTCCTTCTCCAAATAGAAACAGTCAGCACTTGCGTCATTCAATGCTGGCTTTTGGTGCAGGTTGATACTTAAGATTGGACAATGCATACAAGGAAGACAGTAAGACAAAATCTGAGGAATAAAGTAATAAATCAGCTTGCCTGTTACAGCCATTTAAGAAAGATTATTCACTTCCTGGTTTTATAAATGAGGTCATCACACTTCCTACAAGATACTTTGTATGGAGACCTCCTGCTCTTAATTTCATTTATTTGTCAGGTAAGTAAGAGAAGGTCTGACTCAAATCAAATCCATCATAGCAGAAGAAACAGAAATGTGTTGATTACACTTTGCTTTCATTATAGCATAAACTAGAAGAAACTCAACATTCACAGAAAAACTAAGTTCCATATTTCAAAAACAAACAAAAAATAACAGACACAATAATTGTCTTAGGATAAAAATGTATCAAAGACCATTTCTGAAATTATGTGTACAGCACTATGTTGAAGACCTTGTCTGTTAAAAGACTGAAGGACTGATCTAGAGCTTTTAGGCTGCAAGGAAGAAGATCTGAACTTACAGCAAGGTCTAGATAGGAATAAATAAATTTCAGGACAAATCTGAGTTGGAAGACATCTCAAATCCTACCTGAAGACAAATCTTCTCAATTACCTGGTTGAAAAGCACTGTGAGTACTAATTCCTGAAAAGAGATTTCTCAGCAACTAGATCAGGACTCATTTAGATTGACTACCTTACTATTTGAAATCAAACTGTATATACTTCATTTAAAACAAACACACATTTCAATTTCTTCCACACTTTGAAAAATCTAATTTAAATCTTTTCAAAAATACTATGCAGGAATAACTTCAGATTGAAGTCCAAAAAGATAGGTTAGTAATGCATTTAGATAGTTCTAATTCACCTTCTACACTCAAAGAAAGGATTTTATCTGATGTGTCCATCAACTGAAAAATCCTAATAGCAGCTGGCACAGTATCTGGGACCTACTGATCCAGCACACACAATTATGTTTGAACTTAGTTGGTATGCTATTTAATTGTTGAATTTCATCTCTATATGATTGTGACTCTGCAGTAACATACCATCAACAAATAAAGTTAAGAACATTTTCCATGCTTTTTCGAATGGGCGAGAAAGTATTTTCACTGGTTTTACGGACAGCAAAGATGTTAAAAAGCTTACTAAGCATACACAGAGGCAGCTCCTCACACTGTAGGATATAAAACAGCACACAAATTCAGCATCCCATAAAAGCAGTTCTAGCACAGCTTCTAAGAAAAAAATATCCTGGTAAATTCATAAAAATATGACAAGGCCTATGGCAAAGAAGCAACAGAATGGTACATTTATATCGAGACATAACCAAACATAAAGATCAGTTGACGGTGTGAAACAACCCAAAAAGATGGAATAGCATTTTCCTAGGAGTCATTAAAGCAAAATGAAGTACCCTGAAAGATGTTTCTTAGGACTGAATTCTATTTGTATATCTCTTCCACAAATTTTTCAGAACACTATAACATTCTTAGCAAACTGGATTGCTCTGATTATCTATGCTGAAGTTTACATATTCAAACTTTATCCAGATAAAAGATACATTGTGGGAAAACAGGATTTAACCAAATAATGCATATTAGCCCATAAAGTACCTGACTTTACACTTCAATATCAGCAAACAAAATTACATTTAACTTGATTCAATTTCTTTCTTTAAGAAGCTTTATAAAAGTTAATTTTTTTAAACACATTTTGCAAAAGTCATAAGCATTACTGAAGAAAGAAATTTGACTGAAAATCAGGGACAGAGCAGATGAGAAAAATCTTGGTATACACCAACCCCTGAGAGTCTTTCACATGTAAACTGTCTCATGTTAGGAAACAGCATTTCGCTTTCTGATTCTATTTTTCTCATTTTTTTTTTAAACACGACATGTGTTAATACCCATTTTTATCTCAAAAGTAGTAGCAGCAAGAATATTTTTCTCATGTAAAAAGAATTGTACAGTCTGCAGAAACATGAGAGATATCGATTCTCTTAAGTCAAAACATCAAATGAAATATTAAGTGCATATGTATGTTTGTGAACTGAACTAAAAAGACTATTAAAACTGATACCACAACTATTTAAATAAACTACTAGCATTTTCAATGGTGTATTTCTTTTGTCCTCAGCTTCTGTGTGAAAGGAAATGATGTTTCTATACAATACCCCTGAAAATGAAGAGCTCCTTGTTGTATATAAGTTTTCTAATTTCCCTTCAAGAGAAATGGTAGCTTTAGTTCCTCTTGAAGAAGGGAAGAAAAACTAAACCAAACACAAAAAAAGCTCCCCAGCCTACCATAAATATCCAATAACAAAACCAGTTCTACAATGGATTATAAATATGCAGTAACATGCTGCTCTTATGAACAGAGCCAGCAAAGGGTTTCCAGGCACACACAGTCATTTGAGAGGTGCATGTGACTTCTGCCATACAGCTGTGTCTCTCACTTCACTGGCCATGACAGAGAGATGCTGAGATCAGCCTTTAGCTCCCCCAAACCAGGCCTGCAATAACTACCTGCTGTCTGCTAAGCACAAGACTGTAACTCTCCTTGACTTCTCCTATGACCTCTCCCTGCACAACAAGGGGACACAAGTGCTTTGTGGGAAGCACTTGGGGTGGGAAGAATTTGGTCTTCAATAATGAGGGGCCAGTGAGTTTTTTTAAATTTCATCTCTAGAGGTGTGGTTCTTCTGCCTTTGACAGATATTGTGCATGCCAGCCTGGAAGGGAGGATTTTCCTTTCCTGGTTAAACATTTAAGAGCAGGCATAGCAATTCATTATTAAATGATTAAATATTAACTGGAAATGACGTATTACATTATACCCAGATGCTTCTTTATCAATCTTAAACAGACAATTACTTTACAGTAATAGCGCTAAAAGGAGCATTTCTCAGGGATGCATAACAACAGTATTCTCTGAAATCAGGCCAATCAGGTAAAAGTACCCTAGGGTAGAACCCACTTGATCTCAACAGACAGGTGTTGTTTAAGTTAACATAACCACAGCACCATAGCCCAGCCAAAGAACTGGCTCTCTGTATTTGTCTGTTTGCAATACCTCAATCAGCCTAAGAAGCCAGTACAAAAAAAAAAAACCACTCTATATTATTATATGTTAGATAAACATAGTACTTGAACACTTATTTAAATGCTTAAATGTGTACACACATTTAAATGAGGAGGAGAGAGAAAAATTATATTTTCCTGTACAAAAATAAAATTACTGTCAAACTGATTTTTTTGGTTTTGTTTTTATTCAAAGCAGCTTAGGAGGAAATCAAAATGTAAAATCATCTTCTGGGAGGTACATGCCCTCAGCTGGAGCACTGCTATTATCACCAGTTTTATTCTCTCAGCCTAGGTGCTTGTAATCACCTTTTCAGCAAATATGAACATTTGCTGAGGATGGAAACAAAGCACAGATGTCAAAATTTCTCCAGAAACACGCAAATGCTTCTGTTCAATGCCAGCTTCTGCCATCACTCTTCTCTTTCTTCTACTACTGAAATTGTATTTTCCAAATAATAATAAAGCTTTTTGATATTGACATCTTGTTTGTGCAGCTAATGTTGTCTAAAGGTTCTTCTGCATGACTGTGCTTGTATACACAAAAATTGATATCTAAAATGGTGGCAAAACACTGCAAATAGCCCCTGTAAACACAGCCCAGAGCACTTAAGTTAAATTCCTCAAAATAGGAATGTTTTGATATATAGCATTGAAAAAAAAAATCTCAATATCCAAAGGAAATGCCCTCTAGATCAGCTTCCTTAAGGAACAAAGATCAGATCCTTAGACAGCACTAAATCTTGTTCTGTAACAAAGAGGTTTTACAAGACGTTTTAAGAAAGTATAGAAAGCAATCTCACAAATGCTTACTGCACTATTTCGGTATTAGTATAGCCAGTCTCTTGTATAAACTTGTATCTCTAGTAATTTCCATTTGCATAAAGCATCAAGTGCAAAGTTACTTACCCTAGTATTTCAAGGCAGACGGTTAATAACCTTCTGTTGGGAGTATTGTAATTTTTTTGCTTATTATTGCTGAAAAGTTGCTACTGAAATGGCTTTCCAAAAATTATGTTTATTATTTTCTATCTTTTAAAGAAAAGCCAGTAGCAAGGAGAATGTAGATGTTACATACAAAATAACAACAATTTACAATCATTTACATTCAGTTATCTCAAATCTAGGAAAAGAAAAATGGTGGCTATATGTTCTAGTTATCAGGACTTCCTTTATCCTGAGTGGAAAGAAACACACAGATCTAGGATGCAGTCCTGGCTTATGTCAGTCATTTAGTCCAAGGTGATGAACCACATGCTAAAAGGAACAGTTTCTTCTCCCCAGTTATAAAGCGAGCCTGACTGACTCACTCAGATGTAGATGTCCAAAGCTAAGGAGATGAAATCCAAGCCAGTAGTCTGATATGGTGAAACAGTACTTATGCTTTTATCATAGTTTGTAACTAGATATTTCAGTGCTTCAAAAAGCACTCCAGGATGAACTCACAACATAATGACATCAAATGAAAAGATGCCAAATTGGATCCAGTGAGCCTTTTATGTCTGTAGTGCTGAAATACCCTATATTTATAAACCGCCTGTAACATATAATCAAATATCAGGAGAAAACAGCCTCTCTAACTGTTCACAAAATTTGCTTTAGCAAAAACAATACAGACCTGGTTCTAACTCACACCAGTGTGCATCATCACTGAGCTCCAGGAATTAAATCAATCTATACAGTGTGAAAAAACATGAAAGGAGGAAGTGGAATCAATATACAGGCCCCTTCTGTTCAGCTAAGGAAAACAGTACCAAATATATTCAAAAGTATACTGTTTCAGTTAAATGACCTTTGAAACCAACCTAAGTGCAGGGCTATGCAAGTTCAAATGTGTGATGTGCTCCTGGACATGTTTAGCCAAGATTGGTAACATACTTCTTTCTCTCTCTCAAAAAACCACAAGCAAGCAACCAATCTATACATCATATCTGTATTTAAGTATCTTAAATAAGTAACATTTAAAAAAAATTTTAAAATATTCAAAACATTAAAAAATCTGTATTGTGTCAAAATCTTTGTGATTTCATTATAGTACCTGATTATTTCCTATATTTTTTTAAATCACTGGGCAACATTTATTAAAGTTGATCCTAAATTTCATCTCTTGAGCCAAGTGCATCATCATTCAAGGTAGCAGATTCACTCACTACTATGCCAGACAATCTCATTTAATGCCGTTTCCTCATGTCTATCTAAAGATACGTTTAATGAAGATGAGTCTTGAAATTAGAGAAGGCAGTGCTGTTATTACTTGTTTTTTAGAATTAGGGTAAGTTTGCTCTATGCTTCTCACACAGACAATTTGGAACTGAAAAGAGCTGTACCACAAAACACGAACAGCTTTTGTTGCTAGTTACAAGTTGAGATTTTGAAACCCTGCTACATAATAGAAGTAAAGCATGACCACATTACACATATTAAATATGTTCCAAGAACAACAAGAAAAAGCTATTATATATGTTCCATTCTTTGGTCTTCACCAGCCTCCCACTGAAATAAATGGGTCACTGAAAGAAAGTCCTGTGGAGTAATTTTTAAAGGAAGCCTGCAATTTCAAAGACAACAACAGAAGATGAGAACAGAACCTAGTTCCAATTTTTACATTTACCTTTGTCAAAATTGAATAAATACAGCTGAGTCCATAAAGAAAACAAGAGATTGGCTTTCACACATGTACTCTCTAATATTCTTGCCTCGGAAAGTTCCCTAGTACTGTGATTTCAAAGTTACTCCTTCAGCAGAATTGGAATGTGAGCCTACAAACACATCACCACGCTTACCATTTGCACGAGCTGTCACCAGCAGAAATACAGCTCAGGCATGTCTACAGAGCCCAGTGTTGACAAACACAAGCTCATTTTCCCTGTACATTCATTGGCTTTAAACCAGCTGCATTAGTTCAGTAGCTTGCACACAGCTTATCGACTCAAGCACAGTACTGTGGGAGCACAGCTACACAGCTTCTCAGCCAGACATGGCTTGAGTCCAAGGAGCTTGCAGCACAGGCAAAGAGTACAGATCTGTCTAAAGCACTCTTACCATGGCAGATGGATGGAGTTACACACAAAGAAAACAGATTGCATTTGCTCCATTTATAGTATGTGCTTGTCATCCAGAAGACAAGATATACTGAGGTCATCATTAAAAAGAAGATGGTTGCCTACCACTGCCACACAATAAAATACAATAGCTCTTTTCCTATGTATTAAAATCTGAGATTACTGAAAGACACCACCATGTTGTAAATATTGGCCATAAATGTTTTTTACAGCTCACTGTTGCATATTTGTATTCCAGTAAATGCTACATTTATCATTCTGTTTGCAAAGTTGAGCATTCACAGGTTCCTTTTTAAAGTCTGTGTCTTGATCTGTATTGTCTAGATACCAGTTTAGATTACAGAAATCTTATCTTTTAACATCAATGTATTTTTATTGACAAGCTGCACATTCCCATTCCCAGGCTCTTCAAAGAGAGCATCTGCTAAAATTCAGACAGCATCAGGGCTGTAGTATGCTCCAGCAGATCACATTCTTGGCTGCCAAAGGACTGCTGTGGAGGTCACCTCTGTTGGCAGGCTGGATTCAGTCTCCAATGCCGAACACTGCTGTTCAGCTCAGTGAAACATCCTGTCCAGTCTCACTATCTTACTTGTTCCCTCCCTAAGCCTTGGAGGGAAAATTGCAGTTTTCCTCAGTGCCCATGTCTGAAGACTCTAGCCCATTCAGCCACTTTAAAAGAGCAGAAGTAGGAGCAAAGATTTTACCCCCACATCCTGTGATTACACTGGTGAGATGGTGCTTTGTCCTGTAGCTGTGCTGGCTTTATATACCACTGGAAGGTACACAAAAAAGATTCTAAAAACAGCATAGGCATTATTCAGTTGAATACATTGCTACAACTTACTTAGCTTCTTTTTGACGTTTTTGTTGCAATAACTTGCAATTATATGCAAAATTCTTTTAAGTAGGTTTTATTAGCAGTAGATCCAATTTAACTGGATGCCTTTCCTGAAGTGCATTCTCCCTCCTCCCTCATCTCCCCACTCCCACCCCCAGGTTCTAAATTACAATATTGTAATTTGCACTGTCTGGTTTTTTGAGTATGCTACCACTGTAATTTAGGTGTCTGACATGTCAATATCACTCTTGCACCAAGCAAGACTGTGAATAACACTGTAGCACAATATATTAACTATGCATAACACCTCCTTGACCCCAAATTTCAAAACACTTAAAAAAAAAAGAAAAAAAAATATTAGAAGTCCACGAGTGACTTACTTTAGCATTCAGAGGGCACACAGACAGTGCACTCCTAAAAAGCTGTTCTTCTGATCTCCACTGACTGCTGCGGAATGTGCAGCGCATAACATTTATCAACAAGATTCCAAGTACTGCCACAGCAAGAATTTTCTTAAGGAAAGAGAGGAAAGTTAAAAAACAAATCTTCCAACTGAAGCACTTCATCATCAACTTTACTGATTGTTTTGATGGTACCTTTTTCTTGGCTTGCTTACTCAAGAGACTAAATCCATATGTAAAGAGAATACAATATCCAATACTGGGGAGGTAGATGACTCTCTCTGCAATAACAAATCCCACTCGGAAGAACAGATTACTTGCAGGAAGAAAAGGGATAATAAGAAATCCAAGTCCCAGTGTAAGGATTCTGCAAACAAGAAACAGATTCCCAAATTAATTCCCAAATCTTAACAAAAGATTTCCTTTTCTTTTTTTAACAAAAGATACCTTTTCTACTTAACAAATAAACTTTATTTAAACATTGTAGAAGGATGTGCACATGGAACAGGGCATTCAAGCATGGACTTCGATAGCTACTAACAAGATCAGATTAAATTTCAGTGAGGTTTTGACATTTCATTCCATCAGGCACTTTTAAAATTGTTGCTGTAATTTCTAGAAAAGCAATATTCATGCTTCCGGGCCAGAAAATAGCCCCATTACACATTATTTACATAACTCCTATTTAAAATACACAAGCAGAAAAAGTAATGGTAAAAGCTACCTGTCTATTTTTGGAACTAGTAAGATGGTAATGGAAAAAAACATACATCACTATTAAAAAAGAAACCTAGGTGCGCATCCAATTGAGAGAGCATTTTCTTTCCTAACAAACACATCAATAGTAGAAACCATTGTGGTTAACCACTTGAAAGTTAGCAATCTATGGTCTTTCTACAGTCAGCAGAGACACACACTTTTTGAGGGCAGTTTGTCTTCCTTGTTTTAGGTATCGAAGTTAGCGCAGCAGGTAACTCTTTATGGACTGTAGAGAGCTCTGACAAATGAGACTAAGTACCTCACTTTTACAGACCTGACAAAAGGGAATAAGAACTTCAGGTCTGGGTCAGGTATTTCTTACAAAGGCCACAGGCATGATAATTTTCTATTCTAATTTACTACAAGCAAATCTCTACACTGTAACGTAGATGTGCCCTCTTGCTCCTTTCTCATCCTCAAGCATCCTAGCCCTTCACTATACTTTTTGTCTTTACTTTTTACTACAAACTGTTTAGCAACATAGGCTTAGTTAGTGCATTTTTACTAGCAACTATGACACCATTTTTAGCAAGAATTCCAACCCTCTCCAAAATGATTTATTTGTGCAAATAACTATGGGAATGGCAGAAAGTCAGGCAGGTGGGCTGTTAACATTTGAGGGGATGAGAGGGAATAGATGAAATTACAGAATACCACAGAAAAGAAGAAAAAAAAATGCATTCTGAATAATAGAATGACTTATGTTGGTGATAAAAGGAAGACTGTGGAAAACGTGGGTCCTCTCTGGAAGAAAATGGAAAACCTGGTTACCCAGGACATGGAGGAGGCTGAGGTACAACACTTTTCTGCCTTGGTCTTCACCAGCAAGTGCTCCAGTGACACCGCTCGAGTTACAGAAGGTAAAGGCAGGCACTGGGAGAATGAAGAACTGCCTGCTGTAGGAAAAGGTCAGGTTCGAGAACATCCAAGGAACCTGAAGGTGCACAAGTCCATGGGATAAGATGCATCTGCGGATCCTGAGGGAACTGTTGGATGAAGTTGCTAAGGTGCTGCTAAGCCCCTAGCCATCACATTTGAGGAGTCATGACGGTCTGGTGAAGTTCCCACTGACTAGAAAAGGGAAAACGTAATCCCCATATTTTTAAAAAAGGAAAAAGGCAGAGACGGGAAACTACAGGTCAATAGATCACCTCTGTGCCTGGCAAGATCATGGAGCAGATCCTCCTGGAAACGGCACATGGAAAATAAGGAGGTGATAGGTGAAAGCCAGTCTGGCTTCACTAAGGACAAACTGTGCATGACAAATTTTGTGGCTTTCTACAATGGGGTTACAGCATTGGTGGATAAGGGAAGAGCAACTGGTGTCATCTACCTGGACTCTTGCACAGCATTTGACACTGTTCCGCATGGTATCCTTGTCTCTAAATTGGAGAGACAAGGATTTGATGTATGGACCACTTGGTGAATAAGGAATTGGATGGATGGTCAGACTCAAAGAGTTGCAGTCAATGGCTCAATATCCAAGTGAAGCCAGGGACAAGTAGAGTTCCTCAGGGGTTGGTATTTTTATCAATGCTGTTTACCATCTTTGTTGGTGACATGGACAGCAGGATAGAGTGCACCCTTCAGCAAGTTTGCAGGTGACACCAAGCTGGGTGTGCAGGACACACCGGAGGGAACGGATGCCATCCAGAGGGACCTTGACAAGTAGGCTAGTCCAAACCTCATGAAGTTCATGAAGTCCAAGCGCAAGGTCCTGCACCTGGGTCAGGGCAATCCCAAGCACAAAGACAGGCTGGATAGAAAATGGATTGAGAGTAGTCCTGAGAAGAACAACTTTGGGGTGTTGGTTGATGAGAGGCTGAAGACAACCCAGCAATGTGTACTTGTAGCCTACAAGCCAATCATATTCTGGTCTGTATCAAAAGCAGTGGGATCAGCTGGTTGAGGGAGGTGATTCTGCCCCTCTTCTCGCTCTTGTGAGACCCCACCTGGAGTGCTGCATTCAGCTCTGGGGTTCCCCAGGTAAGGAGGACGTGGACCTGTTAGAGTGAATACAGAAGAGAGCCACGGAGATGATCAGAGGGCTGGAGCACCTCTCCTATGAGGACAAGCTGAGAGAGTTGGAGTTGTTTATCCTGGAGAAGAGAAGGTTCCAGGGAGACCTTCTAGCAGCCTTTCAGTATCTAATAGGGGCTAAAAGAGAGCTGGAGAGGGACTTTTCAAAAGGACATGTAGTGTTAGGACAAGGGCTGATGGCTTTAAGCTGGAAGAGAGTAGGTTTAGATTAGATCTAAGGAAGTTCTTCACTGTGAGGGCGATGGGGCACTGGAATAGGTTGCCCAGAGAGGTCGTGGATGCCCCATCCCTGGAAGTGTTTAACGTCAGGATGGATGGGGCTTTGAGAAGCCTGACCTCATGGAAGGTGTCCCTGCCCATGGCAGGGGGACTGGAGCTATCTGATCTTTAAGGTCCCTTCCAACTCAAACCATTCTATGATTGAGAAGTTGAAAATTTTTGAAGAACTGAAAGGCGTATCTCCTCTCTCATTATTAGGAGAAGATTAAAGGAAATGATGACTTGTAAGAAGTAAGGGCAACAACATACATAATTTCCTACTGTGTTTTGAGCACATATTACCTTTTACCACCTACAGTGTTAAGAATCTCAAAATACCATTTCAGGAGAAAAAAATAGAGCAGCCATCCATGCCTCCTCCTCCAACTCTGTTTCCCACTAGTTGGTATACGGTGATGGGCCCAAATTGGGATTAAACTGTAATGACAGCTATAAATATTTATCTGAACTGCATTTGCTAGACACTGGTTCCACTGAATTGTTAAAATTATCACTAGTGGATTTAACAAAATAATACTGTACTCAAGTTGGCCAGGCATTTAAAATTCATCACTGTCTCTTACCTTCTCTTATGGCTGTCTTCTGAGCACAGAGCTTGGCATATCAGACCAATTAGGCAGAACCAAAGTGCTGCTAGTGCAATTATCCTCCAGTCGCTGACGGATTTAATGAGGGGTATGCAGCCCATTGACCAATCAAAACATAGCCACCAGGGACACAACAGCAACCATGCATTCAGCGAATAGTAGTAATTATAGTTTATAGCCTGTCAGTCAAAAAGAAAACAAACATTTACTTGATACTAAACTTGGGGGGGAAGGGCAACTTTAGTCCTTCTCTATTCTCTCATTTCCCTTTTCACAAAACATATCTTATACAATAAAGAGGCCATAAATACTGTTACACTACAACTATTTACATATAGATTTCCTTTACAGCTGTGAAATTATTTTTTTTTAAACATAGCTAGGTGGCTCTCTTGTTCAGAGCAGGGAAATGCAATTCTGTGCTGCCCAGCCAATATCCACATGTAAAAAGAATCTCCCACAGGAGAAAACGTCAAAAAAGACATCACCCACTGTCTTCACCCTTCATTCTCCATCTTCAGAAAGAGCCTTAATGCCATCAGAGGTATATAGCCAAGACATACTCTAAATACATCAGACTAGAACTTAATGCTATTTTCTTCAGTTGCGAAAGAATGGATGAAAACTTAAGCACAGTATGTGGAAAAGGGATGAAAATCAGCAAAACCTAACTTCTTGCATGCATAGCAAAAGTAGTGAGTAAATGGAAAAGTACATCAATGTGTACAGTGCATGCTAAATTGAATGCAAAGAATATGAAAGATATACTAAAAAATTGCAGAAAAGTATATTAAAAAAATTGCAGAAAACCATCACAGGAGCACAAGTGAAGGTGACTTATCACACATCTTGAAACTTAAAGATTGCCTACTTTATTGTTTCTTTGAAGAACAGAAAACTCAATTTCATGACAAAGACAAATGTTCTGAGCTGGCCAGAAAAAAAGCAACTTCATAACTTACTCTCACAAACAGACTGTCTGCAAATGAAGCTGGGTTGTCTACTTCAGTGAAAGCCGGTGGCCCTGTGCCCATAATCCTCCAGCGTATATAAAGTATACTGGCCCCTCCAGACATCAGGAGAGTTATCCTGAAAAGCAGCCCCTTCCTTAACTGCCCAGCATTCTATATGAAAGAAAGAAAAAAAAACCACCTCATATAGAAACATTATTTGTTCTCTTACCCACTACATTCACATCCTTTTTAACTCTATCTCAGAAAGAAGATGCCATCCCTGTGCATTTTTGCTATTACAGTTGACATTTTTATTGCAAAATATTTTTTGCAAACATTTTAATTTCCTTCCCAATCAAGAAAAAAACTTCTCTGTTCAAGAAGTCTCTCCTCTGCAAATCCTCAGTAAGTCTATAGCTAATGTAATTTTATGTGGCAATTTCTGAGAGGGAATTTGTGCAGAATACAACCTTTAGTATACAGCGTATTAAATTCATCTATCTTTTCTTTCTCAAATGGAGAGTGGTTACTTTGTAAACTTTGTTTTAAATAGCTATATCCAGTTGACTGCTTGTCACAGAAAGTTTTTCTCCACTTAGGCTTCTTCAGAGGCAAAATGCATACACCAAGAAAACAGCATAGTTAAAAACTGGGAGGAATTAGAAACTTAATTAAAATTTTCACAGCCAAAAACAATTAAAAAGCTAATGCCAGATGGGTGCTCAAATCATTTAGTTCAAGGTAAAATTACCCAAGATCAAACAAGAAAATTGTATGTTATCTACATTACATTAACTCAGTTGATTTAGATCACACTTTGTAATACATGCTTTAGGATCTAAACAAGGCAATTCATGTTAAACATAGAGAAGTGATGGCATAGAAGTGAAATTTGACAGACTTTTACATTTTTTCCTCCGTGAAGTATAACACACATAATTTTTGTAAATGGAATGAAACCCACTGTACACTGTAGAGGTTCTTCAAGCTTCACCAGTAGAGACTGGAAACATAATCATAAGTAAGTATAATGGTATCTCATCACAGCTGTAAGATGTAAATCCAAGCTTCTAACACCCTACCTAGGTAGCGAATGGTAACTCACATGGGAAGCTAAGGACATAGCTTCTCTCTGACCCCCTATATTACAGTGCTGTAGAGCTGCCTCAGAACTCTCTGAAACATGATGGCTGAAGTTATTTTATGCAGCCTCAACAAGTCATCAGAGAAGCAGAAGATGGAAGATGGAGTGCTTCTCTGAAATGAGAGATCATTTGGTACACTCCTCTTTCTTTTCTACTCTCTTTTCTAAAAGTGTAAGTAAACTGCGGATTTTAACAAGGAAGAGTTGACTGGAGCCTAAAAAAACCAGTCATGTGATTTCAAGTATTAGCGTTCCTTAGTCTGATAGGCTTCCATTCCCTCTTAAACATGCCCTAATAGTTACACATGATCAGTTCTATGTCCTCGACAGGAGCTGGCACACTAATTGTTATTACCTCTTATTGGAATATGCTCTTTAGCAAGGACCACCATAGTTTTTTAGGCAATCAATATTAGCTATGTCTGAAGTTAAAAAAAAAAAAAGGTTGGCTTACTGCACAGACATCCAGCAGTGCCCTGGCTGAAGATATTTATTCTCTAAAGAGATGGAAAAATTAAATTTAAAAATAATATTC
Source organism: Pseudopipra pipra (assembly GCF_036250125.1). Classification (NCBI taxonomy): domain Eukaryota; kingdom Metazoa; phylum Chordata; class Aves; order Passeriformes; family Pipridae; genus Pseudopipra; species Pseudopipra pipra. The sequence continues at coordinate 79,835,043 of NC_087550.1, forward strand.
AGATGGCTTTTTAGTATTTCTAGTTGAAATACTAAATACTTTCACAGTGTCATCATAAAATATTTAGCTGAAAGCCTAAGGGTAAACAAGTTGTAATTCTGATTTTACATAAGTTAGCCTTTGTGCTCAAATGATTGCTTCCAACTTGGACATCTCAGTATCCAAAGTCACAACAATGAGGATTTAGGAATGGTTTTCCTCTAAAACGGCCTTTGGAATAAAATTGTGCTATGAAAAAAAACATATAGAGAAAATTTATAACTGCCTTATAACAGATTAACTACACAAAGCCTCTTATCCCAGGCTTCATTTCTTTTAACAGTACATGCTGCTTCTTAAAGGCTGGATTTCACAATTTACACAAAATCTCTTAGTAGGCAGAATTTTGAAAGTGGAAGAAGTGTTTGTATCCTCTTTGATTTAGAGCTAACTGAAATCTGGCATGAAACTGAAACCTGTCTCAACTGAGAAGAAAAAAAAGAATCTGTAAGTAGGAGCATTTAAGATCTGCCTTTCAACAAAAGAAAAGAATCTTAGATACACTTCCATGATAACAGCAGAACAGGATAGGTAACAGGAGCTAAAATTAATTAATTCTATCAAAAGAAGGAAAAGGCATATTTGATGTTTTTTTCACTAAGACAGAACTGTTTAGAAGTCACAAAACAGAAGCATAACACTTTGAGGTCTTTATGCTTAAAGAATAATCCTCCAAGAAGGTTTGACTCTGACACATTTACCAGAATTACAGAGTGTTTGGGCTGGATGGGTCCTCTAAACATCACCTAGTCCAGCCCCTCTGTCATGGATAGGCATATATTTCTCTAGATCAGTTTGCTCAAAGCCCTGTCCAGTCTGGCCTTGAACACTTCCCGGCATGAGACTTCTCTGGGTAACCTGTTCCAGTGCTTCACTACCCTCATTGTAAAGAATTTATTCCTGGTCAAACACTACAACACTCCTAAAGAGGTGGTCTCCCTGGTGCCCTCTCTTCTCCAGGCTGAACAACCCCTCTTTTCAGGGGGAGAGGTGCTCCAGCCCTGTCTTCATCTTCATGGCCCTCCTCTGGACTCACTCCAACAGGTCCTAGTCCTTGTGATGCTGGGGGACCTCCAAGCTGGATGCAGTACTCCAGGTGGGGTCTCAGCAGAGCAGAGTAGAGTAGAGGGGCAGAATCATCTCCCTTGACCTGCTGGTCATGTCTCTTTTGATGCAGCCAAGGATATGGTTGGCTTTCTGGGCTGCCTGCATACATTGCTCAGTCATATCAAATTTTTCATCCATCAGTACGCCCAAATTCTTCTCTGCAGGGTTGCTTTCAATCCATTCATCCCCCAGTCTGCAGAGATATTGGGGACTGCCCCAACTCAGGTGCGGGACCTTGCACTTGGCCTTCTTGAACTTCATGATGTTCACATAAGCCCACCCCTCTTCAAGCTTACCAAGGTCCCTCTGGATGGCATCACTTCCCTCAACTGCAGCACTGAGCTTGGTGTAATCTGTAAATGTGCTGAGGGTGCATTCAATTCCACTATCTATGTCACTGATGAAGATATTAAATAAAACTGGTCTCAGTATGGACCCTTGAGGACACCATGCATTACGGTTTCCACTAGACATTGACTGTAATTCTTTGGATGTGGCCATGCAGCCTATTCTTTATCCATCTGACAGTACATCAGTCAAACCCATATCTCTCCATTTTGGCAACAAAAATGTTATGAGGGACCATATCCAAGGCCTTGCAGAAATCCAGGTAGATGACATCAGCAGCTCTTCCTCTTGTACACTGATGCAGTCACTCCATTGCAGAAGACCACCAGATTAATCAAGCACAATCTGTCCTTGGTGAAGCTGTGTTGGCTCTCTCTAATCACCTCCCCGTCGTTCCTATGTTTTGACTTAACTTCCAGGAGGATCTATTCCATGATCTTAACTGGCACCAATGAGAGGCTGACTCTCATTATACAGCAAAACTCTCCAGCATTCCTATTTGCTGCCTGAAAAACTCCTGTACCCCTCACTTAGCCCTTCTTGGTCAAGTCTACTGTTTCAGTTTTAGAGATTCTACTTTCCCTGATTTCCCCCTGAAACTCCTCACTTTACCCCTTGCAAAGGAATTTAAAAGTCCCATAGGCATTGTGCCACTCAGAATCAAGAGTGAGACTCCTCTGCAGTGAAACCACTGATTGAACTGCATGATATTAAAGCATATTCCTTTGCCTTGTTGAATCTTGGATGGGAGAGGCAAATGACTTAGCTGTTCAACAGTAGTGATGTTTTAGTAGGCTGTTGGTCTATTTGTCTGTTATCAGTCATTCATCTGAGGCTGATTGTTTCTGTTATTTGCTTGTCAATGCAAATACTAGGTGCCAGATTCCACTTGAGACAATACTAGATAAAGCAGTATCAACAAAAGTCAGAAAATCAATCCTTAGCAACTATTGGTTCTTACTTATTTGTTTATTTTTCAACTCCAAAGCTACTATGAACCATTTCCAGCTTGGTAATTTTTATTCTGAAAGAAACCCAGTGTAATACTTTAGTGAAATTAGCAAAGTGAAACATAATATTTTTTACTGTATTTTTTCAAATGTTCAGCTATCTCATAGAGATAGTTAAATCTCATTGAGAATCTGAATACATCTCTCCCTCTCTTTACTCTGATCAGTGTTAAAGTACCATTTGAGGTGTGTTGCTACTGACCCTGGAAAACTCGTTGCATCAAGCAGTCAGCTCTTCCATACCACATTTTTAACATACTGTTGAGAAAATTGTGGAACGGATTTCACTATCCAATGCAATTCTAACAATACCCCATTACTACTCATGTTGCTGCAAAGATGTCATAGCACATTGCCTTACAAAACTGACTGACAATACCTTTTTTAGTGTTTGCTTTTTTTTTTTTTAAATCTCAACAACAAACTGTGAGAAGATGGCTCTTTGTCTTTTAGGGCATGACTGTCTGAATGGTCAGAATGAACAAAACCTCTAAGGACTCACCTCCAACAACTTGTCCTTATGTAGTAACTTTTGAATAAGCTCCAAAAGATTTATCTTGTTAATCACTAGTGCATCAAACACTGCATTCAAACCCTAAGCAATCAAGAGAAAAATAAGAGCATAAAATGAACCACAAACATTTTATTTTAAATACATCTTAAATTGCATTTCTACCATGAGTTACTGTACATCTTAATTCTGATTCCAAACAAGCAGAGAAATACATTGGCAGTAATGAAGGCAGAATGATAAATTGGGAACTTGGGCTCAGATGAGTAGAATAATATTTTACTGTAATGGGAATTCTCTTGACACATGGAATAAACCTTCAGGGAATACCATGTACCAGCAAGCTAGATAACATATGCATGGTCACAACATTATTTTGCTGTTCATCTTCTTTCCCAAGTGTTCCGCAGCGTAAATGCTGCAGTCAAAAGGTAAGGCTTCTGTCAGCAAGGTAGAGTTTCTTAAGCCTTCAGCTTATTTTTTGTGTATTTTTGTGCAGCATGGTATGTTTTGATTGTTGGGTTTCAGAAATATTGTTTTCAAAGGGTACAGACAAAGGCTTGCAAAGATTTAACAGAGGTATCAGGCTTGCTTTTCCTGCAATGACACCAATATTCACAGTGCAAGTTGCTGGGGAAAGAAAAGGCTCCAAGTTCTATGTGGTATCGGCCACTACACATAAAACTGGAGCATATTCAGTGCTTTGCAGGACTACACTTACACATACTACCCCCACAAAACGTGTCCAGGGATAATTCTGTCAAGGTTATCAGCAAAATCAAACTAGCATTTTCCCTTCAAAGTTTCAGCAATCACCAACTGTGATTATTTTTGAGTATTTAGCCTATATTCTAACAATTTCAGGAATTACTTCACTGTTCTAAAGACTAAGTGGAAAAAAGACAGGAAAAATAGTTCCAGGCAAATCAAAGAGCTAGTACACTGGGAGGCCACAAGTCTCTCTAACAGTCAGAGGGATGGGACAGAAGACAGGTTAGAGTGTGGCTTGGTTCCATGTAGAAAGGCCACCTGGCCATTAAAAGGCTTTTCACCCACTCACATGGAGATAGGAAGGCAAGAATTCTGCTGAAAAATAGATTCAGTCTCCAGGTAATCTTTGTAATGTGCAATTTACCCCTTTATCCCTCTGACCTGTCCCCATTAGTACAACAATAAATATAATCATCTTAGCAATGCAACAGCAAACAAATAAAAAACCCAAATCCAGAAACAATTCTGTGTCTGCTAGCTCAAATAATTATTTCATACCATTAAAGGAAATAATTACATCATATTTTTAAAAACATTCCTTATGTTTTCCTTACAGACACCTTTGAAGAATACATCACCTTACAAACATTTATCCAAAAATAATGTCCCAAAGCAAGAAGTTTTCTGTAATTTCTTCTCCCTTTTTTTTTAGCAAGGACAAGAAGATCCTTGTTGCAAAGAATTTTCTGATTCTCTTGCTTGTCTATGTCAGCTAAAGCTATAAATTGGACTTATTTGTAAAGATATATGGCTATATAAAAGGTAAAAATTAAAGGTACAGCATTTCAGGTGGCTGGTTTGGTCACTCAAAACAGAATGTCTTCATTGAAGTTATACAAAGCCAGAGCACAATGAACATGGACAGTATCTGTTTGCACAGACAGATCCTTAGATAAGGGGCAGAAGGAAGAGATTTGGTATCAGAAGTGCATAACAATGGCCCTAATTCTAATTCCACTGTTTGCAAAAGCAAGTGGGTAGAGCTTCTAAAAATGCTCTCATCCAGTTATATCTATCTTTGTCCAAAAGCCTTCAAGTTTGTAGGGCTGCTATCTCGACAATTACATTCAAAACCAAGGAAAGTGACATGCATTGAAACTAATACTGTAAAATTTTTAAACTTTGCAAAAAATTAACAGATATATGCAACCTGCTTACAAAAGATAAAACGAAAAAATGAAGAGATTGGCAGGGACACAGTCATGACAGATCTACTAGAATCCTGTTTTTTGTCAACATTATTTAGTTTTCTGAACAGAACAAAAAGGTGTGCACGCCATTAGCTGTGTAGAAGATTAATCTTTGTAGGCTTTACAACTGCATCTTGAGGTCAAAATTCAGTCAATAAGACAATTCTTACCAGTATTGTAATTCCTTGTTCTTTGCACAGCATGGCTATTGCACCTAGGATAACACTCACCAGCACCCAGAGTATAGAAAATGTATGTCCTTCTTTATCTGTCAAAATAAAGCATGCCATAACTTTAGGTTTACACATTTCAAGGTAAAGTTAGAAATCTAAATTAAAATTAGAATTTAAAAAAATAAACAGCATTTAATCTCACAATCTTTTCCACCACTCAAGCTATGGATACAGAGACTTAAAAAGCATAGGGCACCTCTTGCAATATGCTGGCATTTGTCCCATTATTGCAGTCATTTTCTGTTCTCAGAGACATTAGAAATTTCCCCATTTGCAAGATGTTTTAGCCAGATAATTAAAATGGCAGAAGCTTCACATAGTTTCCACAATTCATCATCTGCAAAGGTTAATTCCCAAGATTTAGAAACATTTATCATCCTTAGCTAGAGCTCTGTCATTACTGGCCACTCTCTTCCACGTTACCATATGAACAAGAAATTCTTTCTTTTTTAATGGTTACTCATGAAGTATCACACAAAAAACCTGTTTTAACTGCAGTCTAACCTACAAAGGCACAATGAGCTGCTTCTCCAGGGTTTCTGTATTTAGCAAGTACCTCAGGTACTTTCATTATCACTGCAATAGAACGCCATGGAGCTCAAAAATTTCAGCATCTGAGCAGAAGCATTTAGTTCTCACACTCAGCAAGCAGTTTTACAGCAGGGTGAGGAACTCTGGGGTTAAGAGATCAAGAATAACTACAGCTTCTACTAAAAAAAAAAAAGTCTTTAAAGACTGTATCATGTAGCTGATTTTGCGTACTACAAGCAGGCATATTTGAGATAAATATAGCAATAAACCCTTCTTCAGTCAAGGTCCACAGAGTACATGGGTACTTCACATAAAAACATATCTGTCACAACCTCTACTCTGCAGGCACAAGCAACACAGGGAAGCACTCTGCTCCTTCAGAGGCATTTTCTTGATTCAAGTAACATGGGCTCTACAGGCATCACAAGAATCAATCTTTGACTTGGCACGTCAAAAAACAAAGTTGAACTCTACATTCATTGACTGAATCCCTTTCCTACTTTCCTTGATCTCTAGAGCAATTCTTCTCTACTGGTAATGCGGGTTTGACCCTCAGTGCTTAAAGAGAACTGCAATAATGGTCTCTGGAAAGGGCAAATGGCAAGATTAAGATTAATTTCACCAGAAGTAGGCACCTACACCTAAGACAGTACACTAAGATACCTTTCTAACTGGTCAAGAGGACACCTTTAGGGATTAAGTTACTTAATTAAATTCAGTTGAACAGCTTCCAGAGAAATAACTCTCTCTATTCACTGATTATACAGGGAAACTGCTACACTAACTAGCTCAAATGTTCTTGTGTCAGATACAAACCATAACCACAAGTGTGAAAAGGATCTGTGGACATTGGCCTTCTCTTTCATTTTGAAGCAGGCTTCTTTTGTGGCAGAGAGCAGAAATTTTCATAAAAATATGTAGAAGAACAGGTTTTGAGGTTACTTGTAACACTCCTTTCTTACTTAACACTTAAAGCTTCAATAGAGCGAATAGTAAGATGTTTGAGATTCATCATTGCAATACATAGTGGGCATTTGATCCTTCTCCCTCCACTCCAAATTACGTACCCAGAGGTGAGGTAAAACTTAACAACAGGTGTAAATGTTATACAGTTAAAAGACAGCTGCCTTTTAGGAAAGAGTCATACACTTCTGAATAATTATCAAAACAAAACATGGAAATACCAAATACATAATGACTAAACTAAAGAAACATTGGAACTAGAAAAAAATAAAATGCAATGGGGAAACTCCAGCTCATGTTATACAGAAGAACAACTGAGCGTTGCAACTCATGGAGGAAAAAGCTTCAACATTTGTTCTATGAGTATTGCTTGAGTATTGCTAAGACAAAAAGAAACCTGTCCTAAATACATCCCTTGAAGGAGCTCCTCAAATCTTCAGACTCTGCAATACGACAGACTGTTCAGCCAGTTCTTGAAAACCAGTTTTGGTTTTTTTTTTCTCTTTTATTTTTTAATGTAGAAATAAACTAGCAAAGAGAATGCAAGGATGGAAGGCAAAGTAATTGACAGTGTTCACAAAATGACAAGCAGTCATCCTTAGTAAGTGTAAAAGGGAAAATAGTGAAGACAGCCAATGGACTTCACTGTATTCGTGGAAGTAGACTTTTATCTGCTGAGAGATTTCTTCTTCTCAGAATCAAATTCTGGTGGAAAGGAGTCAGGACAACTAAGCACTTCTCACAGAAGCAGTATTCAGTACACAAATACACACTGTCTTAACACGGAAGATGGTGAGAAGTATATATAGTAAGAGACCAGCTGGCAATTCACGAATGCTTTGATGATTCAAAATGCAGGAGTAACAGGAAAAAGAGAACTAGGTCAAATCATCAAGGACAAGTGTAACAGCAGAACATTTATACAGCAACACAAACTCAGAAGGGTCACATCACAAAATGAAAAAAAGTAATGCATGTAAAAAACAAAACCATAAAAACCAAATTCCATAGATATATCAGTAAGATGAGCAGAAAGGAAGGAGTTATTCTAATATTCATTGGGAAATAAAATGGGCAATGCCAAGAAAATAGAAGTGCCTTTTTCTTTCATTTTTTCACAAAAAGGTCAGCTAGAATCAGACAGCAACTACAACACCAGCAGAAAGGGAGCAATAACAAAAGCAAAACCAGTGAACTACAAGACACAGAATTCATAGAGAAGTTAATCTGTTTAAATTGCAATGACTGGTTAAATTCACTCCAACAGGTCCTATACAACCCGGAGTAACCTTAACTGTTACCTCTGAGAAATCATGAAAAATACATGAGAATCCAGACGTTTGAAATAAAATAAAACAATGCCCACATGCCTACTTTTTAAGAGGAAAAGAAATGAAAGGATAGTCTAAAGAAACAAAGTTAAGCTGATTGGTCAAAATTACCCAGAAAACCCCCCCCACTTTGACAAAATATTTTCTAAGTGACACTCTAAAACATAGAAGGATATGATTAATTTTTTGCCAAATAAATATTTTAGTCATTTATATAGAGCCAAGTATAATTTTTGACTTGGAGAGAAAAAAAATAGTCTCCCCATGAATGCAAAGCTGTAAACACATCTTATACCTTGACCTCACAAAGGCATGAGAATACCATTGGAAACAGTGTGAAATATGCCAGAAAAAAATATGGGCTGCCTGAAGTTAATATAGAATGGGTACAAATAACAGCTGGAAAACTACAGTTAGATACTAGCACGCTGTGAAAAAAATAGTAAAGATAACATTCTGTATTGGGTCCCTCCTTTGTCTGGCTCCAACAGATAATTTTAAACATTTGGATGAAGGAATAAAAATATGCGTATGAAGACCAGAAGTGCTACCAGGCTGCAATGGCCAGGAAGCATACAAAGGAGAAGCCAGAATTCCATTGACAAACTGGAATAATCATAGAATTACAGAACGGCTTGGGTTGGAAAGGACCTTAAAGATCATCTAGTTCCAACTCCCCTGCCACGGGCAGGGACTCCTTCCACTAGACCAGGTTGCTCAAAGCCCCATCCAACCTGGCCTGGAGAAATGGTCTAGCCAAATAAAAGAAAAAAGAAACCATTCAATAGGTGGACATTCGAAGCTGTACAGAAACAGGTTTGTCTTCTTGTGAAAATCCCATGTCTCAGATGCCAGAAATGTCTCAGCATGCCAAGTAAAGCCAAGCTTAAGCATGGACTCTCAAAGATGATAAAAACACTCAGCAAAAGAGCAATAATGAAGGACTCAAATAATGAGCATCAAAAACCTGGACTTTAGTAAGGCCTTTGGCACAATCTCCCTGGCCCTATCATCCTCATGGAGAAGGTGTTGAAGTACAGCCTGTATGTGCAAACAGTGAGATGGACTGAAAACTACCTGAGTGGCTGGGTCCAGAAGGTGGTGATCAGTAGCACAAAGTCTAATCGGAGGCTAGTGTACTCAGGGGTCAATACCGGGTCCAGTCCTGTTCAACATCTTGATTAATGACCTGTATGATGGGGCAGAGGGCACCCTCAGCACATTTGTTCATGGCACCAAGCTGGGAGGAGTGGCTGATATGCAAGAGGGTCATGCTACCGTCCAGAGGGACCTTGGCAGGCTGGAGAAGTGGGCTGGCAGGAGCCTCATATGGTTCGATAAAGGGAACTGCAAAATCCTGCAGTGAAGCCTCCATCCTTGGAGATATTCAAAAGTCATCTTTTGGACAGTCCTGGACAATTGGCTCTAGGTGACCCCGCATGAGCAGTCAGCTCAGGTGACCTCAAGGCCCCTCCAACCTCAGCCATTCTGTGATTCTGTAATTGAGGTCTCCTCCTGAAAACCATAATCTCTGTTCCTCTGTTTTCTTTTGCAGCCTCAAAAAAGTCAATACAGTCATACAGAGAATTGCAATTTTATTAAAATTCACCAATAACTAAACTTCAAAGAGAAAGAATTTCAATTAAGAAACATTTTATCTTGTGCTTGTTCCTGAGTCAATACGCACAACACACGTCCCCCGACCCTGCCTCTAACTGCAGAAATCTCAGTAAAATGGATACAAAAGACTGTCATTCAGCAGTGGTTTCAATCTTCTTTTTTTAAAAAAAATAGTGATTTGAAAATGTAAAGCACTGCATAAGTGCTAATTATTACTATGAGATACACACATGCCAACAGAAGTAATCAGTCTAACAAAGCATTTTCCCCTAACAGGGCATTGCTTCCCACTAGAAAAATCCTGTGTCAGAAAACGAAACTGATCTTTCATTGGCACCTGTGCCTGGTTGAAACTGGTACACCATATGTGGTACACCAGAGTGGGCATTGTGCCACTCTAACAGATGGACAAAACTGTAAGCATGCCAAAGAAATAGAGTATCTAGCTTATTTTTTTTAAGCTAGAAAAATATAGTGTTTCAACTGAAAACCAAAAGTGTTGCTCAGATTGTCCCTCTTTAGGAGTACATTAAGTCTAAAAGCGAGGGGTTTCAATAAAATACCTATGTAAACCATAAACAAGCCACAAGGGCTCCTCCATTTAGACTGCTAGACTTAAGTATAAGCATTTCTAGAGCAAGGATGCATACACAAAGTGCTTTATAGTGTAGAATTGACTGATCCTAAATTTACGAGCAATACATTGATAATGCACCTCAACTCTGTCTTCCTAAATGCTAATCCTATTTCAAGAGACCTTATTTTCCAGTGTCCTAAATGCACCAGGTAATGAAAACAAGCTCCTTAGAAGTGAAGGATATGAAGAAAATGCTACATTTAGGGTACCAAGCTTAGTATTATTGTAAAGTCAAACTAACAACATCCCAAACAATTATTATCAATTCAGACACTTAGGCATTCAGCATCTCCTTCTTCAAAGGTAATTAAGAAATTTAGGGTTCAGCCAGGTGACAGCTTGTAGCAGTTTTAGAAGTGACCATCTTCAGGTGAAACACACTAATTGATTCTGTGAAAGCACCTACTCCATTGAAAGTTGAAGCAAACCAAGTTATGTTGAGCTCCTGCAGGAAGTTTTAATTTTTAGCTGAAAAGGATCATAAACACTCGTATTCCACTAATGTGCTTTGTCTGCGGGGATGGTGCCTTTCAACTAAACTACTACAAATACTCATCTAGCCAAGCTCTGAGATTTCCCTTCTCATGAATTGCTAAGCAAAAGGGGAAGAATTACCTAGTCTTACAAGATCACATAAGAATCCACTGTTAGAATTAAATTAAGTTTGAAATCTCCTTGTGCACATTCTATTTCAGCTCATCTCAGTGTTTCACTTAACAATGAAATAAAAAGAGCAAATGCCATTCTTAAACATATCCAACCATCTCAAACTCATTACATACAGGCTACACTAAAGGAAGCATCTATGCTCTCAATTACACGATCTTGGAGAACCAAAAGTTAACATTAACTCTAAAAAGAAAAAAGTTATTGTTTTTCGTCAGCCCACTAAAATTATAAAATTGTTAGGTTTTCCACTTACAACTATTCCCTCCCAATGTGTTCAAATATGAACAGTAGGGCACATACTTGAAAAATCAGGGCCTATATGTTTAACAATAGTAAATATCTCTCAACCAATTGCAAAATAGCTAACAAATTCCCCATATCTTAACAATGACCTCTTTCACACAGGAGACCTAAATATTTTCAGTCTGTAGGAAAACCTCCATAATACAAACCACCAATATTCATAGAACTCATCACTACAGTCTACTTTGCATGCTTTATTAAATTAGCAACGAACAAGTGGATGATTAATGGGCAACTACACAGAACAGAACAAAACAGAAACGCACAACCAGAACAAAGCCATTTTTAGATGTCATAATGCATAAGCAAAGAGTTGATCCCCTTTTTAATAACCAGGCCAATATTATTCACATGGACCAAATCATGAACTCCTCATTTTACATTACTCAGAGATCGCCAATGCAGATGGCAAATACATGCAACTGGATCACTGTCAAAACTGAAGACAAAGGAAGGCAAAATGAATACTACAGCAGTTTTAAATTGCCTTATGAATTCCCCGAGAAGCTGCATTAAAATTCAACAAAGTTAATAACCCACAATTCCCTTCAGAACATACCTAAACAGTTGTCAGCTCTTGCTGTCTCCAAAGCCTATGCAGTGGATTTGTCCCCACAGTTGTGTTTAAAATAGCAGGACAGAATGAGAACAACAGATTAGTTCTTTGCAATTATAAATGTTATCCTATCAAAGATGGTAACTTCAAAAACTGTATATTGGGAAAAAGGAACAGAATTGTAGAGCTTCAATAAGACATAATTATAGCCCACATAGTGTTAAATGCCTATACTTAAAAAAAAATGCTACAGATTCTGGGTAAAAGAAAGTGTCTATCCATAAATCCACCAAACCCCCAAATAAATCAGGCAAACAAGCTGGAGTATATCTTGAGCTTTACAAAAAAACCATTATTTTCCTTTGGAAGTCTTCCAGCCTGACACTGATATTTTTCTGACTGTTTTCACTATTATATATACTTTCTCCATAGTACTCCCAAATCCTCCTCAGATATTTTATGAGTTTTTACTTCCCCAGAAAAAAAATTAAAAATATTTACATTCATTTTCTCAGGTGAAAACAAGCACTAACCAGTCTTTCACACATGACTTTTGACTCCTTTTCTTTAAAGAATGACAATTTATCAACTACATCTGTGCTAGTGAAACAAACAGATTTCTTGAACTCAGCCATCCACAACTTTCACATTGCCTTGCTGCAAGAATAGTCAGATGCTTTATTAAAGACTTAGATAATCTATCTGTCTGATAGTAGCATTGGGATGCTGCTGGTAACAAACCAGTATATGGCCACTGAGGACCCAACCATATCAGTAGCATCAGCTCAGGCTTTTCAGTGTTCGTTTTACTCTGATGCTCACTTACAGTTCATTAATAAATTGGCATCAAAACACGTTTTGGTAACTGTATTCAAAAGACAATGCAAATGCAGTCCACAAATCCTGAAGGTCTTAAGAGTTGTACCCTCTTTTAAGTGCTCCAAAAGAGTCACGCTACTATGCATCTATTAAACAACTAAGAAAAAAAAATCAACTCTTGATAGTTCTTCTCCTACTCCTTGTAAAAATTTGGTGAGCTAAGCACTACATGTGAAAGTCAGATTCAGGAACAAGGACACATACAGTTGACCTACAGTTTAAGGTCATGCTTGCCTTTAATATATAAAAAAGCTAGCAGAACAAAAGGAAATAGGATGTCAGAACAAACTGGTACAATCTACTTTTGTGTAGGATCATCATAAAGCAGCTCTATTTGTTTAGAAACATAAGCTTGATGCAATGGAATGCACAGAGGGGTTTTTGGTTGTTTTCTCCCCCTCTTTCTCACTAAGAAAGACTATTCCACAAAGATAAATTACCATTTTGGTCTGACCTACAAAGTGAGGCAACACCAACTTTTAACTGGCACTAGAACTACAAATATGCATGGGCAGTATCAAAGACATTCTGGAAGGAAAACATTCTGAGAGCAGAAAAGGTATTTTTTCTTTGCAGCTTAGGAGATACTGGCTAAATCTGTTCTTTATATGTGCATGTTCTTTACCTATATTCAGAGTGAGACCAACTTACATTTGGGATGAAGAGTTTTTGCTGTCATTGACTCCCTCAATTTATGCAAAATCAAACTCAGCTAAACTCAGATAAGAAGTTCTTTACTCCTTATTTATTCTATTATTTAAGAATGGCTAAAAGAACTGTTCATGAAAGGAAATTCACACCACCAAAATGGAGGCATCCAAGGGTAAAATTTTCTACTTACTTTACAAAACTACTGAAGAGTCATACTCTACTACAGTCACTTCCCCATATTTGATTATCTTGAAGCCTTTCATACAAAGAATCACAGAAGGAGCTCAGGTTGGAAGGAGCCTTCAAAGATCATCTAGTCCAATCTTTTGTGGGAAAGGGAGCCTAGATGAGACCACCCTGTCCAAATGCATCTCGAAAACCTCCAGTGATGGGATCTCTGCCACACCTCTGGAGAAGTTGTTGCAGTGACTGATTGTTCCTGCTGTAAAAAATGTCTTTCTTATATCAAGGTGAAACCTTTTCCAGTGCAAATGTACCCATTGCCCCTTGTCTTCTCCATCTGAAGAGCGAGCCCCCATTCTCTTTGTAGATGCCCTTTCCAATACAGGCACTTCCCCCCTTTCCTATACAAGCACTAACATTCAAACAGTTGCTGGCTGGACCAACCTCCACTCCCAAAGGAAAAAAAATTATTGCCAGGGCAGAAAGTAAAACTGATAGTGGTTATTGGGGGGTTCAGCTAGAGAAGACATGAGTACAGTGGTGAACAGGACTGCTCTTTTGGGCAAGCTGGAGGAATGGACTTCATGAAAATCAAACAGCACCATACAACAGTCAAGGCTGTGGGATTGTCTAGGCAGCAACTCTGCAGAAATGGGTATGGAGTTCCTGGTTGATAAGCTGAAGATGAGTCAGTAGTGTGCCTTTGCAGCAATGAAGGTTAAAGGAGAGACTCAAGTATGTAACATGGACAGAAATTCTTGCGTACAAAGTCTAAATTTCCTTAAGAAGTTGCTGAGGGAAAGGCAGGCAGTGAAGGTTTGAAAACTGATTTGAAAGACAATGCTGGCAGACTGTAGCTTTACTTGGCAAATTTGCTTAAGAGACATAGCTCCTTCCCTATTATGATGTAACGTCCAACAAAAAAGAGTAAGTGCTGCTTAGTATCTTGTCTTCACAACAGTTTCCTTCTTCTATATCAATGACATGAATTTCAGTCCAGGGTTACTATTAAAATGACACTGACTTCTAAAAGCTATCAAACTGGCCTTCACAAGTTGTACAAGCACTTTGAGTAACATTGCATTCTTAATAATTTCCGAGATGTCCTCCATAACAAAATAATTAGAGTCCAACATAATAGTCTCCAATGGTCATCCTAAGAATTTGGCTCTTGAGTTTTCAAGTAAAGATTATTACCTCTGCCTTACAGGCGTACCCATACCAATACACTGGAAAGCACACAGCCATTATTTTCATCTGTCTAATTTACTCTTCCACTAATACAAGCAACATCATAAGTACAATCATATCCAGGAAAATAGGTGAGAAAAGAAAAAACCAACAAGCAAGAAGCCAAGGCCAATTTTTATCAAGAAATTATTAGTTCAGTTGAAAGAAATGAAACCTACTCAAAGGGAAGAAAAATATATCAGAAGTGAACAGGAATCACCCTAAGTATCATTTGAAGTGGCAAAGATTAGGTAAATTTATTATATCAACAATAGAAATATGCAAAATAGTTCCAAACAATCTAAACAATTAACAGGAGCTATTCACAGCATCTTACAGCTCACTGTGCACTAACTTACTCCCCTCAGCCTACACTAAGGTCTCTATGATGCCACAACTATGTTGTTAAGCTATATCACAAAGTCAGCTCAGATACTTCTAAAATACACTGACAACTCTGGTTACTCATTACAGGCCCTGCCTATTGAGCCAATATACAGCCTCTTCAAAACACAGCTCCTTATGGGTTCACCAAATGATTCCCATATTTCCTGTGGTGGAGCACATTAGGATACCAGATTGCATGTGCTGCATAGTTTTTCATAGTCATGAATTCATGCATCTGCACCAAGATAATTTCTCCACAACTGTATTTGAACTGCCAACCTGCATTCAGATCAAATAGTACAACAGAGCTAAAAGCTGACTAGAAAAAACATCCTGAAAGGAATTGTTCATATTAAATACAGCTGTCTTACAAAAACTATGAGTAACACTGTATTCAGCACTATAAGCCAGCACTTTCCTATTGCAGAAACTTAGAAGGCTTACTCATACAAATAATTTTTTATAATTCATTAAAATACAAGTGAGGTTGCTCAAGTCTGTTCCCATTTAAGACATCGCAACATAACAACATAAAATATAGTAAAATATTTAAGAATATACATATGTAGGCTTAATTTCTTTCTAAAATACGTATTAAAATACTTTATTATACTTCTAAACAATAAAACATTTAGCAAATAAGCCTATTATAAAATAGACTTTTCTTAAAATAAATTCATAGTGTTTAACAGAGACTAGGGACAGCAACCTTTCCAGTACTTCTAACAATAAATACCTGCTAAAGCAGGGTTTTTTAAAATATATATTATGAGGGTATAAACATTAATCAATTTAAACAAAACAATCTGACATTTTTAGTTTTGTTATTCTTCTCTGAAATGTACAAATGCTGAAAATGTACACAACAGAAAATTAAAGGGACAAACAGAATGCTTACTTTCTCTAAAGGCTTTACAGTAGCCAAGGAATGACAACAAAAAGAACAGGGCACACAGTAGGTCTGCTCTGCCAACAATCCCAGCAACCTTAAAAAAAAGAAGAAAGACATTTCAAATTATCAGATTTTTATTCTTAGAAAACCTGAGATAAAGGTACACTCACAAATACAAATTGCAATACATAAAAGAAGACCACTGTATCACTGCTTATTTTTTTTTAACTTGGTTTATTGGATTAGTGATACCCAGTTTTTTAAGATGCATCCTAATTTTCATTGGGTATTTCTTAGTAGCACCTACATAAATGATTTGGCTTTAGTTTATGAAAAACTGCTGTTTTAAGAAATGAAGAAGGACTTCACTGAATAAAATTTAGACTCTATACAATTCTATCTTTTGGATCAGACTGCATTTCAGTAGAACTCTTAGCAAACATGGAAATATAAAATGGTTTTGGTTGGAAGTGACCTTAAAGACCATCTAGTTCCAACTCACCTGCCATGGGGCAGGGACACTTCTTACTAGACCAGGTTGCTCAGAGCTCCATCCAGCCTGGCCTTGAGCACCTTCAGGGTTGGGACATCCACAGCTTCTCTGGGCAACCTGTTCCAGTGCCTCACCACCCTGACAGTAAAGAATTTCTTCTTAATATCTAATCTAAATCTACTCTCTTTCAGTTTCAAGCCATTACATAGCTTTGAAGCCAAACATCCTGAACCCCAACAAAATTGGCAGCTCTGCTGAAACACAAATCAAGACTGTTAACTTTCAGAAGACAAGCCAGCTTTCGAATTACAGTCTGAATACTTAGAATGGACAAATAGCTTCCAGCCTGCAGATCCAGGGCAAAAAAAAAAAATTCCACCTCCAGCAGCTTTTTGTGTTATATTAATTGTTTGCATTAGAGCTACCTCCAAATGCATCTTGTAACAGAAGCTGTACTAATGCAAAAGAAAATGACAAGCGCCTTCTGGGACCTTTGTACTCCGGATCTGTGCCAACGTATTTAAATCAAGAGCAATCTCAGGGCTATCAGCAAGCCCCTAAAATGTGTTTATAATAACTTGCTGAGATACAGCAAGTCATATTTTTGCTTCTTCAGTTTTCACACCCAAGTGTCAGGATACACCAAAAATTTTTTGTGGAAATCATAACATGGGGCTGGCAGGGGACTGTATAAGCCCTGATGCTGGAACCCCTCTAGAACATACACAGCAGTGGTTGTGGAAACACCCCTTACTTTTCAGTCTAGCTCTGCTTCCTGAAGTGCTGGGTGCCATGTTTTTAGATGTACAAAGAGGCCTTTCTGAAGCAGAGCAGGACAGCAACGGGGGTTTTTTAAAATTCACTTTTTGAGATTATGTTTCAGGGACAAAAGCAGTAACTTCAGTTCTTGTATAGTACAACAGTTGTGCCACTTTGTGTGTGATACATAAACAGGAAAGTAAAGAGATCAATTGTGTCTTCATTTTGTTTAAAGGCACCTGCTTTTAGGAAAAGGGCATTTTTGTGTCAGTCTAACGATGGGGCAACTATTTCTAAATAACATTAGAGAGAGAAAGTGAAGTGTAGAGGCATGAGAGTATGACTGATTCCACTGAAGAGAGAATCTCCCACTTTACCCTCAGCTTCACCTGAGCACCATAAAAGAAGAAACTGTTTGACTCCTAAATTCAGTTCAGGAAAACTTCTTGATTTATCTAAAGCCATGCACCTAACTTCTCTGCTTCTTTTTCTATCATAAAGAGGAATTACAAGAATTAACTCAATAGCTGTGGAGTGATTTGAAAGGTGAAAATAATGAAGTGTCACTCTTTTTCATGAGCCACTCTCGCTAATGAGATAAAAGTAAAGGTGAACTGACACAGTTTTGAAAATAAATGTCCACTTGTTACAACAAAGAGATTAAGGGGCTAATAACACACACGGCCTCAAATGACTCCAACAGTACAATGTTTGCAAGATCAGGCATAGAGACACTGGTAACAAGGCAAATTTTAAATTACTATCAGATATATTATTATGCCCATGATTCATTTAGTATTCAATTACTGAAGTGTTACAGAGAATAAGCCTTTTTTAGACCAGAGAACTACAGCATAAGACCGTTTACATGCAGGTAGAAAAACGATAGTGTTTTCCTTACATAGGTACTGAAAGCATTACACCTTTCAAGATCTGTTTTACATGACAGTTTGTTTTGCTGTATATACCAAAACCCAAAGCAGCAAACAGACATTATTCACAATTTTATCTCAAAATATGTCATCTCATTTCAAAACTAGGATGTCATGATACTTAAAACTCACAGATTTAAAATCACGAGGAATGCTTTTTAAGACATGCTGCCAGACACACACTCATGCTAGAGCTGTAGCAGTATAATAATGACTGCTTCAGTGCAGCAAGATTTATTATTCACCATGTAAATGATCAGAGGCTTTTCTTCATCCTGGATCTTAGAAGAGACATGATATATGAGCATGCTACTTTTTTTCCCCCTCCTCTTCGAATGTTTGCCCAAAGCATATGAAAGTCTTCAAACTTCAAATATGCAAGCAGACTGCATTATTTATTTGAGAAGACAAAAGGCTCATTAATATCTGCATGCTAATTTAGATTTATTTTTAGAGTCAAATGGAGTTAAGAATAAAACTATGGATATTGATAAAGGAGTCAATAGTAGGTCTATTACAAAGTTAAGACTCAAGTGACATTTCTCTTTACACGTCAGAACATCGGAAGCACTGAAGGCTTGTTTTACTTTACTCTGACATCTAAAACTGGTTTTTGAGAACAAATACAAGGGGCCCTTCTGACACTAGCACAATGCACTCTCACAAAGAAGTTACTGTGCAGGCAAGCAACCACCGGAATGATTGGCAAGATGTTTTAGCCACACTGCCAAAAATGGTGCCAAATTACTTATACATAACTGTGCACCATTTCTAGGTTTCAGATACATGCAAGGTCTCCAGTTAGCTGAGAGGAATAGCTTTCAATAACCTTTTCCCCATCAATCATGTGCAAAGCAAATGCAAGATGCCAAAACGATGGTGTGTTGTGAATAAATGAAAAATCAATGCCACATATGCAGAACAAGGTGCAATAAGGATTCAGTGTTCATTGCTAGGACAAAATCAAAATTAAAGCTAGTACTTTTGCTGTTGCTCAGACTGTTCAAACTCTAACAAAAAAAAATATCCCACATTGGGTTAATTTTATATTTCATTTATTCATTACTACAAGATCAAGAAATCAGTGACCACACCCAGCAAGCCCATTGGCATAAGGCTGTAAGATTTTCTTAGTACAAAAGAGCTTTTTAAGAACACCATCTTCTTTTCACTATAATTTCCACACAAGGACTTGAGCTTTGGCCAGGTATTTTGATTGGCTGCTATACATGTACCATGTTTCTATTCTGCATCTTTACAGCTTGAACTTCCAGCCACTGTTATGCTTTTGCCTGCAGTATTAAAGGGCCCACTACTATCAAATTTGTGTTCCCTAGGTACATAATTACAGACTGTGATTAAAAAAAAATCCTTACATCTTCTCCTTCATATTAAAAATATAAACTCATGGAGTTTGATCTCTCATGACACAGGATGATTTCCAGTCCTTTAATCATTTTCACGGCTCTTCTGAGCCCTCTCCATTTTTCCCAGTGTTGACCTTGCAGCATGGATGCAAAACTGGATGCACTATTCTAATAGTCACATATAAAGTTCATATAATGCCCCTGCTCCACCTTTCTATCTCCTTGATTTTTTATCAAAGCAAATGGAAATGAAAAGTAATTAGGGAAATCCAGCAGTTAGGGAAACTCTGTAGTTTAGTCCTACACTTCTTTAGGTATTGTACTTAAATGATTTATCTTCTTTAATAAGGCCTAGCCCAGTGGAACTACAAGCCTTTGGACATACTAATCATAATATTTGATTGTTCTATTACGACATTTGCCAAGAGAAGCGTTAAGAATATATAAAAGTAATGTGTAGAGTATGAGGCTATGACAGAATTAATTAGTCAAGATGGTCAAGAACTGTAAAGATAAAAATCATTGCAGATAATTATTCAATACTTACACATTCAGTGTGCACTGGATGTACAGCGAAGAGCAAGGCAGCCAGAAGAGAGGACTTTGGAGCCAGGTTTAGCCGTCTTCCTTTATTACTGAACTGCAGTCCACCCAGTAATATTGAGAACACATCAATCATCAACACTGAGATAGTACAATGCAGTATTATATTGATGACATGGAAACCAACTGGGTAGAAGCCTCCAGCAAGAAGGTAATTAATTCTACACAGATACAAAAATATTAAGGTTAGAAATTACAACAATGTTTAGAAATATGCAAATAGAAAAGCTAAACAACCCTACAGCAAGACCATATGCACACAGAAAAAAAGCTGACACGTCTCAGGACACATGGTTTACCATTTCACCACCAAAATCAGCTAGAAACAATGTCCTCATCTTAACTTCAAGGTATTCTTATGGAATATCATATTTAGCACAGTATCTATCCTCTCTAGTTAATGCTACTATGTTAATCGTACTTGAAGTTACTTAGAACTGGCTTTTGGTTGACAACACAAGTTCAGAGTTGCAATGCAGGAGTGTCTTGTGGATAAACAACCCAGTTTACTGGGGGGGATACCTCTGGGCTTAAGAGCAGCCATGTCCAAAACCAACTTCATGAAATTATTTTAATTAAATCCACACAGTGAGGAAACTGAAAGCACAGAGACTGTGATTTCCACTGACATTCTAATTGAAAAGGTCCTAGTATTTGGACTGACAATGTGGAAATTACCTGGGTACAATCAGTATCCACCCAGAAAGCAGTCAGCACATCTTAGTAACTAATTTATGAGACTCGTTAGAAAGATGTTTCATACAAGCATTAGAATCAGAAGGAAGTGTAAGTTCAGTCTAAAACTCTATTCAAGATAGGAAATCTGCAGTAAAATGGGAAGTGAGAAGAAAAGGGGGAAACATCTCATTATTATCCAAATACTTTTATCAGTAGGTGAGAAATACAGAAACTCAGTTTGAATAGGGAATTTTATATAGTTCATTTGGTCAATCTGCATCTGGCATGAGTGAAATCTATTGAAAAACCCTAGCCTATTATAAATATGATACACATAAAAGTTGGAGCGTAGGGAAATTAAGGAAACCAATTTTTCACTTGTGAAAATAGCGTTTTATGGACCACCTCCACAGGCTCATCTACATTTTCAGATATAGTAATGGTTGTATCCCAGTTTGCTCATTAAACTAACCAGAATGTTACTAGAGATGGAATATACCACAGAGACCTTGAAAAAAAGGAAAGCACGTAATGTGTAATGCACTGAAAGCTTTAATAGGTTTAGGACTGTGACACATTCTATGCGGTTGCATATTTTTTGTGATGAAAATGTGAAGAAAGTCCATCAGACAGCAAAACCCACAGTGCCAGATACTTAAAACACTGACACTGCACCAAGAATCAAAGTTCTTGCTTGAATATGAGGACTAAGACTGGGACTACTTCTTCTGCACTTACTTAATCCCTGGCTTAGAATGCACACAACTGCAGAATGAGCTCCAGGTCCCCATCAACAACATTGAGTCACATGGGGAAAATAAGAAGATTAAGATTGAGTCTTCAAAGATTCTCTGCATTACTGTGACAAACTTCTACTGCTTGCTCAAATCTTTGTGCAAAAAACATGAGCTAAGCATCTACAGAAGTAATCCTCTTAAACCGTTAGTTATTTGAGAACATCAGCAAGACATATTTACAGGCAGACATCTCCCTGGCTATGATTCTCAGACACAAACACTCACTTAAGTTAGACTATCCGGGGTAGGAGGTGGGAAGACTATTCAGTGACATGGTGGCAAAAGGCCACAGTACATTGATGCTATTTATAAAATAAACCATTTGACAGGTAGCGGGAAAGTAGAGAACAGAAACTACAATAGCGGTATAAGTGGCAGCATGGCTAAGGGAACATACATAGCCTAGTTCTTTGATGATGTGACCTACATACTAAACCATACTGCCCTAGTACGAGCTATATAAGAGCATAAGATGAAATCTCTGGAAAGTACATAGAAATATAGAATGTCAAAATAATGTATACTTTGGGAAGGGACCAAATGGAAAATTAAAACTCAATTTGAGATTAAGGTAGTGAACAGGAAAATCATATTTAGGGAAGATATCCAACTACCTTCCAGATACTTTGTTTCTCTCCTTTTCTGTTGCCTCCTCCCTAAAATCAATTGAGCTAATATATGTTAAAAAAAATATTCAGACCTGAAGCAAAAAGACAAGTCTCACCTGAAAGTTAGGACAGTTAGTGGTCGATATGACTTATGACTGGTATTGCTGCTGAGTTTGCTACCCCAAAAGTCATGATACCACAGGTCACCAAGTGGGGTTTCTGCCCTGAGGTCCTGAAAGGAAATATCATAAATTAGCAGATTCTTTACATTTCTCCTTTGTTCAAAGCAGCTAAAATACCAACAAGTTCTAATAATACAAACTCATACTAACATGGACATAGCAGTTTTGTTGGCTCACTACTGACATTTGACAAGGTACCCAAGTTTGCAATGAACATCTGAATGCCTGACATCATAAAGGCCCTGATCTTGGATTCTGTAAGCAGGCATAACTACATGAAATTTAGAGCTGTGCATATTCACAGTGGTTTATAATCTGGTCAATAGCTGAGATATGAAACACATAAACCTTATAATTTTGTAAAAAGTTTTTGATTTTAGGTCTAGGTTATCTTGCGAAGCAGGCCAACTACAAACAGCTGCAAACAGCTACTGTTTTACCAGTGTCAGTAGCACAACTACTAATGAAAGCATGAAAGCAAGGAGACTAAAGATAGAAAACAACAATTAGTTCTTTTTGAAGCCTTACTTCACACAGGACACTATTCAAATCGCTTTTTCTCAATTATTTCTTAAAACATGAAATCAGGAATCAACATCTCTATATGCTACTCTAAAAGATTAAAAGCAAAAGACAGAAAAGTAATGAATTATTTTATTTTGGGGTGCAACTGGGGACATTAAAAAAATGCTACAAAAGAAAAGTCTACTCTTTCCTTTTATCTCCAAGCCATGCTGATTATGAAAAGATCCAAAAAATGTAGGATGTTGAATGGAAAGCATTCCATTTGGAAAGGAAACATAAGGATCTTGGTAGTACCTGCCTCAGTTTTCTATAAGGACAAGCCTGGATGCTCAAACATAATACTTGCCCATTTTCTCCTCTTCCCTGGCGCAATTAACTATGAATTTATGCTATAGCAAATGTGCAGCTTAAAAACACTTGAGAGAGAACCTAGGAACAAAATTGTACTAGCTAGTATTACACCTGCAATCAGCAAGTTACTCTACCCCCACCTTCTGCCCAAATTACAGCCAAATTTCTAGACCCTAATAACTGGCTGCTGCTAAACTGAACCTAAAATAACTTATTTGTTGCTGCTTCTCTCTTAACATATTCTTTCATCCATCCAAAAACAGAATAAAAAAAATCCAACAAGATTTCTATCACTTGATCAAATTCAGCCAGTATTATATAACTGATTAAAAAAGAAGTAGAAAGGGGAAGTAAGCTAAAATTCCTAGCACACTGTCAAATGAACTGAAGCATTCTCTAACAGGTTACTAATCAATACTCAGAAAAGAGAGCAGGGATAAAACTGCAGTCTGAAAAGTCCTATACTGCAGCTGTCAATTAAGGCACTCTCAGGGAAATTCTTAAGAAATCAACACTCACAGGGGAATCCTATTTGGGTTTAAGAATTATCAAGGTGAAAAGTTTCTTCACTTTCTCACAGATGTTTCTACTGCCAAGTAATAGCTAAAAATTTCTTCTCCCAGAACTTCTCTAAGGCAATTTTAGCCCTAGGCACCGAAATTCCTGTTCCATTCCTCACTGGTATGCACGAACCCTAAAGGTTATAATTTGACTCTCAGAGCAGGACCGCACTCAACCAGCAGCTCACTAAATCAATACAGCCTGCTTTTCCAGGGCAAGTTGGGAAAGGAGGTACACCAACTTCTATTGAAGTCTTTGTACTCTGCAGGGGACAATTGTCAGAGGGTGGTGTGGCCCTAAGACTGTTTTTCCAACCAGCAGCACTGCTCCTTATGTATATTTGCCAAAGAAATGGACTATGAAAGAGAGAGTTTTCTTTTTCACTGTTAAAAGTTTAAAAGTATGTCTTTATGTCACAGATGGTCTTCAATAACTTGAGATGGGAAATATATTTGAGATGTACAAGGCTTGATTTCCCTTTCCGCTATAATCAGTCATCTTTTGTCTTCCATTGAAAGAATGCAGGAAAAGCTGAATGCATGGAATTACTTAGTGATTAGATTACACTTACACATGACCTAAAAATCTTCAATTGCGTATCTTTCTCTTTTATCCAAGTTCTGTGAGGAAGTTCCTTACATTAATTTTCCTACTCGGTGGACTTACCCTAAAACAGGAACAATTTGCTCTAACAGACACAGCTGTTTAAAAGCTACATAGGATTTCCTCTTTAAGAACCTAAAGTAGATATCAAAGAATCTCTAAATATTTGATTAGCAGCAGCTTACAGACAGCAGAATTCAAGACTTGAAGAAAGGTCAGTTTTTCTATAGAGGCTTATGAAAATGACATATTGTGTCTGAAGCTCTGCCTAATCCAACTGTTTGTCTTGCCAAGCTAGTAAATAAATAAAGACAAAAGTCACTGTCATGTACCAGTTAGAATGCTGCTTAAAATGACAAGAAAGCATATGGAAAACAGCCTTCAACTCCAATAAAATCTAGTAACAGAATGTTCCATGATACAATAGCCATGGGGTCAACTAATGGTGTATCTTTCACTAAAAAAACAAAAAAAAAATTAAAAGATTAGGGTGATGCAGGTAGTAAATACTGTGTGGTAGCCAAGAAAATACCAGTGAGTAATGCTCAGTAAATCTACAAAATTACTTCAACTGCTGTCTCTCCTATTGAATAGGAATAAAATTTGCTATGCTTTGCTTAATAAACTGTGCCATTGCTAGATGCTCTCCCTCCCCATTAAACTGGTAAACTCATTGTCTCTGCATTTTTCTTGTGGATTTTGTATTTCCATATATTTATATGACCCCTGTGTTAAAATGATATTGTCAAAGAACCCTTATTTAATATCTAGGGAATAATAGAGGATTTTGAAGTGAAAAATAGAATCAGCCTCACAGTTTTTCAGACATACAGACTAAGTATAAATTAATTTATTTAAGCAGTTGGTTGAATTTCTCAGTGTTGCCAACAGCTAGAATCCTAGTGTTGTTGTGTTGCATGGAGAAACTGAAACATTTTGAAAGTAAAGACTGAAAGAAATGGAAAGAGATTACAAGTGTGGAAATTGCACATTAACAAAACAACCTGTCTTGTTTCAACATCAGTCTTTTGTTCATTCTTTCAGGAAATATTATAAACAGGTCCCAAATAAAACTTTGCAGAATGAAACATTGCCTAGAGCTCTGTAATTTACAACACAATACTTCTTTAAAAATAATCAAACAACGTTACAGGTTCTTAATTTGTCTACAACATTCTCTTGAAAGCTTTGTGATTTATTTCCAAGCTGGCAGATGTATTATCCCCCCATATATTTACAACTGAAGGTATGATGACTTACACGTGCATAATAGAAATTTGTCTAAGGAAACAGTAATTCTGCAGGATTCTAAAAGACACATTATGATAAGATGCCTCCAAACCTTGTGCAAGGCAAAAAAAAAAAAGTGAATTGTGTTCTTCTAGTGGTATGAGCCTCCAGATTATCCTCCTTGTAACCCCATGGTTTCAGGAAAACAGAACCAGCAGATAAATGTGATTATTTTTACCGTGTGCTTTTCTTTCCAAACATTTAATGACTACCTTCCAGAATAGCATAAAAGCTGCAACACCAAGACCCATCCATGGGCATAGGCTCACTCACCCCTACATGTGATCCTATGAAGTGTCTCAACAATTGAAGACACTCAATTCCTCAAAGTCAAAAGAATCTCAGCTAGAGGTTTATTTGAGTCACATGTTAATGCCTAAGCATTTCAAGGACTGTTCACTGCAAGTATGATCAGTTTTAAAACAGAGCACAAGGATACTCTGCTTCTACTTAAAAAAAAAATACTGTTGTCACAGGAACTTTTACTGGGGAAGAAGCATAGGAAAAGGAAGCTTTGCTTCCTATAACATTTTTGTGGTATAAACCACAGCTGGAGGCTCCCTACACCCTACAATAGCTTAGTGATGCATTATGTGTCTTGCAAACAGAGTAAGTTTGTTTCACTTGGCTTATTCATTTGTGACCCTGAGGAGATACTGAAAAAAATCTCCTATTAACATCAATGGGTATCAGAAAAGCCTACTGCACACTCTCACTGACTTAGAAATGAGCATAAAATTAGACCTATAGACAGTCTTGATGTACAGGTACCCTGTGAATAAGCATTAATAAACATCACATACAAAGTTGCTGCAACCCCAGGTAATGCTTTATTAGATGATAAGCAGGCAAAGTCCATTTGGAATGGCAAAAAGAGCTCCCTTCCCCTTGAGCAGTTATCAACACTCATTAAGCAGAGCATCTTACTTGCAAAAGAATGAAAGGGGATGCATTCTGAGGTGGGGGGGGAAAGAAGCTGTTTAATTTGTTTCTATATTAGAACCCAAGTCATGTTATCGAGATAGCTTTAGGAGTAAGATTTCGCTAAGCATATTTAGGCTTCTAGGTTTTTGGTAGAGCACTGCTGCACCTCTTGTTTTTCAGCCTTAAATAAGGCTTACTTTAAAAAACACCCAATAAAACAAAACGGAAAAATGAAGTTAAAAAAAAAGGAAGCTCTTTACTAGGCTGAAACTTTGGGTCTACTTAGATCAACTGTTGCATTATTTTTTTTCCTATGACCATTTATGCCAAAGGGTCTGAGGGAAAGAAGAGAGACAAACCTTATTATTGATGATGGCTTCAGAATCATCGAAGACAAAATCTCCATCATAGCTGTTAGCAAAGCAGAGGAAGGAAATTAAAGCCACAACCATTTTAGCCCAGTATGATGGAAGGAGGAACCATGATATGTCATGGTCCAGATTAGGTTCTGTTTGTGCCATTCTGTAAAATGCTTGTTCCAAGCTGAGAGCTTCAGCATTATGTTGGTTGAAAATCTGAAATACATACATACAAATGCATGGTTATAGTCACATTTCAATAAAAAAGAATTTAAAAATGGAGAGTTGGGTTGGGAGATGAGAAAGCTGTATGAAGTTCCATACAACCTTACATTTTTCTCTCAGTGCATTTCATAATTACTGGAACATACCTAAACGTAATTTTGTACTTCAAACAGGGAAGTAAAGGCAGAGTTTCTCATGGTTGGAGCAGAGAGAAATTCTTAGATTCTAAGATAAAGCTTTGCTCTAAAACCTAGAGCAAATCACTGTTTTTTCTGTTTCTTACTGTTCAAGTAATACAAACAGAGGTATCATGGAGACTGTGGAGCATTTAGAAAGTTCTGTAGAGAATGATAAGCATTATAATTTCCTTCCACGTGTGAAAAGCAAACCATTAGTTGCCAAAAGAGCTCAACTCTCTTCTGTTAATCAAATTAAAGGACCTAGTCTCACACATTTCCCCATGCAAGGAATTCATACAAGCATCACAGACAGACATATGGAGATAGGAGTTAATGGAATAGGCCCTAAATCTCAACAATTTAAACAATGAGACAACAAGACGCATAGAATTAAGACTGATCTAGTGTTCACTAGATCACTCTGCACACCTTAAATATAGGCTAAAATCCACAGCTGTATTCATGGGCTCATGAGGTTGTTGAGGTAGATGAAAAAGACCCTACAATCCTAACGCACTGAGCAATCCATCAGTGCGGAGGTACTAAGGCTGGAGTTTTACACCCATGAGCCACCTTTACTCGGAAGGATCTCTTTCAGTGCTCCAAAGCCAGCCTTCTGCCTGGACTGCTATTCTGCCTCTGCTTCTCGGGTGCTCCAACTCTACTGGGACTGGTCTTATTATCAAGTGCTGGTATAAATGGCAAGGGGAGAAGGTTACAAATGGAAGGAAAACTGCAGTGAAAACAGGGCAGAATATGAAATTTTTATTTGTAAGCCCAAAGAATGATAAGCACATATACTAGCCTATCTGCAGTTTCTTCTTATTTATTTGCTTTTTAAATCAAGCATTGCGCTCCTGAAAACATTGCATTTAATATCTTTATACAATCTAGGAAAAAAGCTCCAGTGCACCCCTGAAAATATTGCATTTAATGACTTTATACGATCTTGGAAAAAAGCTCCAGTCATTTGGCTTCTGGAACGGGCTCGATCATTAGAGCTGCTATGGCAATTGCTCTGTAGCTTTCTGTTTTTGCAACACTGAATTCCAGTCTCCGCGTATTCCCAATTCATGCACACACACATGCACAGGGACAGGCGGTACTCTCTGTCACATCAGTGCCCCTCCTCACTTCGGGGACCGTATAGCGGTGCTCCCAAATTCAGATAAAATCAGTAACCTGGAGCTGTACAATCTGAGAAGCTGGAGCTCCCCGGCTGAGCAAAGCAGCAGCTCTAAGAGCAAAACCTTTTCTCAAAGTAGTTCACCCTTGCGCTCTTAGTTTGACGGAAACAAAGACGGAAAGCGTGGCTGTTAACTGAGGGAAGTGCACCGCATTGCTACCAACAGCACGGATACAGCATCAGTGCCCACTAGGCAATTAAAATATTTAATCTACTCAAAATTAATTTCGCCCTGAAAGTTTCTCCAATTACGCTTGTTCCATTGATCCGGCGCACAGCTGCTGCCGGCCCTCTTCCCCGCGGTCCAGGAGGCCGGGCCGCGGCGGGGTCCCTTCTCAGGGCAACGCGGTGACCGCAGGGGCACCGACGAGGGACAGAGGGACCGCCACCTCCCTGCGACCGGCGCACACGCCACTGCCCGGCGGCGGCGGCAGGGAGAGAGGGAGGGAGGGAGGGAAGGCACCTCCCCGCCGCCCTCTCCAGAGAAAGGTGAGCCCGAGCTGACCCGGAGAGCACCGGCCCCGCGCCACAGGCACCCCCGGCAGGGCGGGACGGGGCGTCCCGCTGGGAGCGCGGGCGCCGCCGGAGGGCTCGCACCGAGGGTCGCCCTGGCCCCGCAAACTTGGGGGCGTCCCAGGCGCCCGGCGGGCGGTCCCGGGGAAGGAGCCGGCCCGGGAAGGCAGTCGGCGGGCGCGGGGCAAGGCTGCGCCGGGAGTTCGACGGAAGCTCTGCCCCGCTCGCCGCTCCCCTTTTGTCCTGGCGGCGGCGGCGGCTCCGCCGTGGGGAGGGGGGGGGCCTGTCCCGGCTAGCCCTCAGCACCCCCCGGGCCGGTTCCGCCAGCGAGCGGGGCACGGGCGAGACCCCCCCCTTCCCCTGCGCGGCGTTACCTGCGAGGACACGAATCCCGCCCGGCATCTCCCACCCGGGAGCGAAACTCTCGCGCCCGGCGAGCCCCGAGCGGAGCGGCCCGCGGGGGAGGGGCCGCGGCGGCCTCGCCTCCGGGAAACATCCCCGCCGCCCATTGGCTGCGGCCGCGGTGACGCGCGGCGGGCGGGGCCGGGGCGGGGCCGGGGCGTCGCTGGCGGCGGCCGCGGGGCCCGTGCGGGTCCTTCCTCCGCCCTCTCAAACTCCGCGCCCCGCACAAAGGTGGGGGCCAGGACACTCCCAGCGCCGCCCGCGCCGCGTCTCCGGGGCGCGCCGCCCCCTCTGCCGACAGGTCCCTGTCCGCTCACCTGGCTGGCCGCGGGGCGGAGGGGTGGCCCAGGTGAACCGGGGTGTGCGGGGCTGCCCAGCGCGGGGGGCGCGGAATCGCGTGTTTCCGTGCCCCGAGTCCCCCACTCCTCCCTCGAAGACGAGGTTCCTGCGGCGGCGGGCGTGCGCGAAGCGAGAATCCCCCCGGAAAGCAGCTACAGAGCCAGTGGAGCCGAGCGGAGCGGGGGGGTCTTGTCGTGTCAGGGTCTCGCTGCCCAGAGGGGATACTTGGGTGAGCTGGGCACATTAGCAGAGGGTTCCAGCCTTTCTGTAAGGGGCCATTGTGCTGCAGCCGGGGTTGTTGCAGGTGCTCCCCCGCAGGACAGGTACTGTAAGGAGGCAACAAAAAGGCTGTGTCAGGTGTACATAATTTTCATCACTGCGATTTCCTGGTAAAAGAAAGTGTGATTAAACACTGAACTGGTAATACCAAATGCTCGGCAGAAGCTTCCCTGAAAAAAACCCGTTAAAATCTTTATATGCTGAAACTGGTTGAGAAATCCTGGCTGTATGCCAGGCAGTGACATATGATTTGTAGTGGGAATTTTAAGATGTTTGCATTATCAAGTGTCAAATTAACAAAGTTATTTCGTGACTCCTTTGAGGCTTTAACTCTCCAGTGGAAGCACTGCTTTGGGAGGGCTTCAATGGCTGCCACTGCCTAACTTGTCAACTGACACCTGCTTTGGAACATCTGCTGCAACATGGGCAGCTCAGCTGCGTGTGAGGGAGTAGCTGAGCCAGCACAATCGCCAGGCTCGTATATTATTCAACTGTATATGTGAAGCTCCTGCTTTTAAGGTGGTAGGCTGTAACCTGTGCTTGTTTAACAGCTACCACAAAGCATCTGAGATACTTCTCAACTGAGAAGTGGTGGAAAGCTGGTGACTTGCTGTCATCAAGCACATGAAGCTCTATTCACTGACTGTGAACTTCTGGTCCCTATGTTACGAGAGCTAAATATGCAAAGACCTGCAAACTGGTAAATTAAGCATTGTACTTCAAAATTATCTTGTCCGTTCTGGCCTTGTCCCCAGCTCAGTGATCTAAGTAGGCACAATCAGGAAGCTTTGTGTTTTATAATTTGCTATCGTAAAATGATAGAGGTGAAAGATGTCTTTTTTACTTTTGGGTTGTTTAGCCTTATAAATGCAAGATAAAATGTGAGATAGTCAGGAAAAGCATGGTTTCTAGGTTTCTCCTACAATTCAAAGCATTGAGATTTATATCACTTCCTAAAAATAGCTGGTTTGCCATACTAGTTCATGATGAGGAAGTAATACTGGTTGATGTCCGTTTCTTGACATTTCCTTACTGTTTCAACTTCCACTCCCCAAACTACAACAAATATGTATTAAAAAGTCAATTTCTTGTCAATAAGAATTCTCAAATTCAACAATCTTTCTGAGATCACAATATTTACAGACTTTTTAATCTGTGTTTGCTAATGGAAGGGCCCCAAATCAGAGGAGAGGTACCCAATTTAGAAAGAAATCCCTTAGTTAAGAAAGGCAGTCTATCATGTATTTTATGGTGTCATCTATAACTTCTAATGAAGTAAATGAAATTTCAGTTCATGACTAAATTTGCATCTATGTAATTTTTTTTAATTTAAGCATATGTAAATATATGTAAGGTTCTGTGAATCAAGGTTGAGATTTGCCTCACCAGACTGTGACAATTGCTAGACTTGTACTAGTTGAGTCACTTTGACATTTCTGTGTTACATTTTTGTTCTGTAGTGAGTTTGACTTTATCACATTTGCTGATGTGAATGGACCATTAGTAGAAATAAATATATCATATACTCATCTTGTAGCTCCTTTGCTCACATATCTTATACATCTGCACATCCTTGATCTATGCTTTATAACTAGAATTTCATTTGTTCAGTGTAAGTCTGCTGATATCATCAGTTCTGGTCAAATATATATATTTCCACACAGCCAGATGCACAGATGGTATAAATCACCTCATCACCACTTATGTCAATACAACAATAATGATTAACATTTCCTTGTGAATTAGTCAACATATGCAGAAGCCCCTCCTTCACATTATTTTCCATTTTGAAATAAGCCTTTTTCTTAGGGTTTTATTATCTCGCTTTTAATAATATAGCAGCTTTTATGATGACCTTCTGTTCTGTTTTAATTAACATGAAGAACTGCAGAGCAAATACCTGTTCTGGAGAGTTCCCTAGTTCCCTCAAAATCTGATTCAAATCAGCTACAGTTGCATAATTTATCTCCAGTCTGCTTCTTTGGAGGGTTATTATAGCACTTCAGTTTGAAACAGTTCCTAAATACAATGCCACTTTCTTTTTTTTAATCTGCTATTTCTAGGAGGGTTGTGTGTATGAAGTGAGTATCTCCTTGCTCTGTAGTTTTCTCAGCATGCTAAATTGATCTGCCTAAGTGACTATTGCATCCTTGTTTTTAGCAGCCTGCCATTGCAGATCTGCACAAAGGCCAGCCTTTTCCTTGTAAGAAAGGAGTGTGCAAAAAATGTTGTATTTCAAGGGATCAGCATTTGCCGGTATCGCAGTGACTTTGAAGAGAAGAGAATAAAATGTAGTAATGCGGGATTCAACCAAAACATTTCAGAAGCTTAAAAAGGCGTTATACATGCAAATATTTTCATAAATAATATGCATATTTGCATTATTATTGTTAATAGGGTTTTGATGGTCTCTTCCTCTAGACAGCTGGTGCCCCAAGTAACTACTCTGCTATGAGGCACTTTAAGTAGCAGAATGTCTTAGGTAGCTTGTTTTGTATGTAATGTATTGTATGTGTGTGTTGATATGCATGCGTATACATATGTAGACAGGCAAACTTATATGCCTGTTGGAGTTGCAGTGTTGATCAACCTTAAGTCATAAAACCAAGGAACAAATGAAACAGAAGTTAAACAAGATTGTTGCAACAAGACTCTAACGAATGGAGCTTGTTTTGTGTTTTTTATGTGTCTCATATTCTTATACCTCCTTGCTTTACTAACTGCAGTTCCCCTCGTGACCCATATAAGACATCTTCATTAAGATCCCTTGATATTTCTCACTTTGCTTTTTGTCTTGTTACCCATTCCAGGTTCATTTTATGCTATAACTGACCGGAGCTATGAATGTGTTCCCTGGTGAACAGCCTGCCCAGACTTCCTGGCCAGCCAGCCACCACATAGAATTAGTGACAGCTCAGTCTCTCAGTGAAAGTGTCTACAGGATTGCTGTCATTTATGCCGCCATTATGGGCTTTTTTATGGAACATGCAGGAACTGAACATGCTTGAAGCTGCTGTACTTTGATAACTCTGGAATAAATGGAACAGAAGTTATCAGAAGAGGATTGACAGATAGACCCCACAACTTTAATTTTCCTTAGAATTGAGGTTTTCAGTGAAGTATTGAATCCATTGGCCCTGCTACTGTAGACATATCCTTGCTCACTGGTTGAGAATGAGAAGGTCCATTGACCAACAATGACTGATATTTTGTTGCTACTAAAATGTTTAGGATAGATTTGAAGGATTATGGCTTCCAGTCTTAAATTATGTTAATTTATCCCCTAAATAGGTAGATAAGAAATATACTTTAAAAAAATTAATTCTGAAAGTGAGAATTATGCTCTGCTATACAGGTGGTTGTGGAACATGTTCTTGCCAATATAAAATGAAAATGTAGCAGGTAAAACACTTCTGAATAACAAAGATTCTGCTATTCTGTTGTTCTCTGAACCATAAGAGTCCTCATCACTACTTCTCACTATAGTACTTTAGGCATACTACAAACTATACTTTAGCTTTTATAGGAAAAATACAGAACCGTCTATCAATAATCAACCTAAGCCTTTCAAGGAAATTACCAATGCATTTATGCCAATTCGTTGCAAGTTCAGCATTAATACTGAACTACTTCACTCTGTGCATCTGCCTAGCTTTTGTTAACGTTAGAGAAAATACACCCTCTCTTTGCCAGACATTGAAATTAAAATAACTCTCTATGCTTGACACAAAGAAACAGAAGATAAAAAAAATTAAAATTTAAATGGAAAATGGAACTTCTAAATAATTTTCAAAACTACTCAAATTCCCTTCCTAAAATTATTTCAAGCTGTACAAGGAAAAGGTTGGAGACATAGTCAGAATGATTGCATGTGCTAACATTATGATTTAAGAATATTTCCAAGTTTTACATCTTAAAATTGTATTGTCCTAATGAAAAGGCTGTGCAAGCATCTCTACTGTCAGAATCAATTTGTAAATAGTCTTTTAACTACACATACACATACAAATATAAATAAAAATAGGCACTTTTAAAGACAGCTATATCTGTCTTACTGTTAAATTGATTGAAACATTATTGCACACTATATAAAGTTGTATGGGGCAATACATTAACAAATAAGGAAAATTATAATCTGCTGAAAAAAATCCAACAGCATCTAAAGTAGCTTCTCTTGAAAAGCATCTGAAACCATGGTCAGAGCACCAGAAAAATGATTTGCCTTTCCTTGAATTACTTAATTTTAGCAAATTGGACCTTTGTTTTGCACTCACATAGTCATTTGCCTAAGTGAAATATGGTGCTGAATGTCATAAGTCAGTCAGATGATGTCATTTTTTACTGAGTGGTATGAAATGATGATGTGAGGTACAGGAAAGAATGAATTGGGACCTGTACATTTTAGTGCTATTTTTAACTTTTCGACTATGTGTCTAACCTTTTCTTTCTTTTTCACAGACCAGCTAACCTAACAATGGGTTCCATTGAATCCTGAAAGTTCATCCACATTTAAAGAACCATGGCCTATATTTAAAAAGTAGGAGGGAAAAAGGGATCTTTGAAGCTAACCCTAAAAGATAAGAGAACTTCAGGGAAATACATACCATGAAACACTATAATATAATGAAAAAAAAGAGAGAAATTAATAGTTCATGATTCATATGAACCCAGTTTATAATTCTTAAATCAAAAGCTTTATTGAAAGATCTTAAAACTGCATCAGTGTTTGAGGTATACTTGGCAAGTAGCATGATCCAACAGCCATTAGATGACATCAGACTGCAGGCCAGGACATCAGACAGTAACACTGCCATAAAATGCAGAAATTATTTTAAACTTTTCTTGTTACTTGTATTTGTGAAATTAATTTTTTATTCTTGCTAAAATAATTTTGTTTCATGCAGTTCTGGCTAGAAGCATGAGATTATACAGTAATGCTTGCATTTTTAGTGTCTACCCAAGAAAGCACTGAGATATTTAAGACATATGAGTTACCGTGGAGTGTAGTTAGAGTGGCTACTTTTAGATAATTTCCAGCTGTGATTTGTAAACAACGTTTTTCTTTCTTCCCCTTCTTGCTTGGGGTAATTATGGCCTGTATAAGAAATTTAAGAGGGAATACTTTATCTTGTTTTCATCTAGAATGCTTGGCAAATGAAAGCATCTCGCTTTAGAGGAGAAAAACCTGAGGAATAATGAGATAAAGTCACTTATCCATGCTTGCACAGTAATTCAGTGGGAGGAACAAGAAACAGAACCCAGCAGAGCTTGTTATAACATAGCATTTTCCTTGCTACGAGGAACTCTGAGGTTTCAGAAAAACTTGAGTTGACAGAGGAAAGGTAAAACCCCAAGAGTTTCATAGGACACAAACTGTGCTCTTCTGCTGCTGCCCATCCAAGAGAGCTCCATCTCAGAAGAAATAGGACTGAGTTATTCAATTAACCATTTATCTTCTAGAAGACTTCTTGTGCACTGGAAAGTAGAATTGATAGGACACCCTTGGGCGGGCTGCCACAGTTTGAATTCTGTGCCTCTCTCTCTGACCTTCTAACTAGGCAGAAAAAAGGCAATTCTTTTCTCTCTCCCCACCCTGACTTCAGATCTGTGGTTCCCAGATTTAAAGATTTTTACCCATTATATTTTCTGTGAGGAAGTTATTCAGAAAGATATCACAACCAACTTTGGAAGCCTGTTAATGTAGCTCTAAAACAGCCCCTTATTCATAAGTTAGTCTGACTAATACATTATCTGTTGAGCAGATACTGCCTTTGTACAGAGCCTGACACATTTTTCTTATTCTTCTGTTGCCTACTAGACCATAATTACTTTTTTTCCCCCCAGTAAGCTAGGGCCTGTGGATCAGACTCCCATTGTGATGGGTATTACACAAAAGCGTAGGAAAGACAGAATTCCTGCCCCATTTCCTGCCCATTTGTACCCCACAATTTTGCAACATTTAAGTTGGTAGAGCAGCATTTGAGTAATAACATTTGGTGGATCTTATAGGGAGTGAAGTGGGGCCATCCTTCCATTGGTAGTGTTCTTTTGCTTGGACACAGGAAAACTATTTATGTGCTCTTCTGTTCTGATACTGCTACAGAGCTCATTAAATCTCCTTTCTGAAAGGAAGGCCTGGGGGCTATTAATTACTCTGTTTTTCTGTATATAAAATGGGCAGAATGCTACTAATCTGTTGACAAGTCTGCACGAAGCTGTTCAACTGTGAAATAATACTGAAAATTTCATTTTCTGAGATACTGTCATCTCCTCATGTTTTTTTTTTTTTCCCTAAATAAGTTAGTAAAGCACTTCTCATTACCATGGAGACTAATATTTTATAGCAAAAATTGTAATTGCAAGCTAGTTTCAAGGCTGCAAGCAGATTTTCCAGAAATCAGGTCAATTGATGAAGTACCTGCGCTCGATGTCGGCTGCTGCAGTGCACGTGACTTTCATTCTGCATCTTATTTACATTCCAAGCCCCAGGGCTCGGCTACCAGCAAATCAATTGTGGGATTTTTGAGCTGTGATAGGTTCTGCAATAGGATAATAAAGGAAAAATAACTTCACTGAGGGTAAACTTGCTCGCACCTACCCCAAGGTACGTCAGAGTATCAATGTGTGCACAGGCAGTGGCTGCAAAAGAGTTGATGCCCCACAAGATCGTATGTGTTGGCTTACCCATAGCAAGTTATTCTTGTAACCACAGCAAAAGATAGATGGCTCAGTACATCACAAATCAAGGCCTGCCTAATAATAAGCATCTCTTGCAATTATTAGTTTGATTTACTGAGAAAGAAAAAGAAATGAAAACCTCACTGCCTATTTTCTCACTCTTTTCTTAACACATCAAAAATAAAGTTAATAAATGTAAAAAAAAAAAAAAAAGACAAAAAGAAGAAGAAATGGCTCCAGTCTACAAATTGGAAGTAAAAATGCCAGCAGTGCACTCCTGTCCAACTCCCTGAGGCAAATACATGGAGAGCTTTCAGCAAGTTTGTTTCTGAACTTTCTGTAGAAATCTTCAGGCAGAATTCAGAGACATAAGAGATTTCTTGACCACGTCTTGGTGGAAGGACATTTCTACTCTTGTGTCTTACTTTTGTATTTTTAGCCTTCCAAGTGAGTCAGAAACATCAAGAAATTGTTCCACAGATGCAGTGGCCTGCATGCTAGGAAATGATTGAATGTAGCCCAGGCATTAGTTATTTTTATTACATATATCCGTGGCTTTAAAGAACACTTGACAACCCACATGCATTTGCAGCACATACATGTTTTTTCAGTATCTGCTTGAGGACCCATTTCTGAAAAGTGCCAAGTGCTCTTAAATTTTATGTGTTGAGTTCAGTGGCAGTAGTTGTATGAAAGCAGATCAACACTTTGGTGAGGAAGATTGGAGCCAGGCAGAAACTGTAGCCATAGCTAGTATTTACAGACATTAAAGGTGACAGTATGTATTTAAATACATTGACATTATCTTCCAAAGCTTCCTTTTCCAAATGCAATTAGTTTGAAAACCATTTTGCAAGATATCAGCTGTTTCTGAGCAAGCTTGCTGTGTTTCATAGGATCAAGCCCTAGTGGTGCCATGTCCCTGACCTCAAATGCCGGCAATCTGGTGTGTTACAAAGATGCAGTCCTGGACTCTCTTGACTAAATTATCCCTTGGTACAACACTACAGAGAAATGTCAGGAAATATGCTTGTGTAGCTTTAACAAACAAACATTTATGAAGGAGCAAATTAATCCAGAAGGAGAAATTTTCTGTTCCTACAAGACTTTTAGGGTGCTCGGTAACAGCAGAACTAAAGGCAAAGAGTCTAATACAAGACCACTAAACCCATTTGATGTAAAATAATAAGACAAGGATTTAACTGTGTTATTACTCTTAAGTTCTGGATTTCATGACAGATGATACTGGAACTCCATATTCTGAAAATGTACTTTAAAATATTTTACTTTATTTGTGTGTTTTATTAGCATATCACATTGTCTGAAATAGTGGGCAGTAGTCAATAAATTGCATACTGAAACATGAATAAGAGTTGTATCTCCTCTATTTTGTGAACAAGAGAAAAAGGAAAAGTAGAAGAAGGCGAAAAAAATTAAGACCCAGGACAATAATAATAGCAGACAATAATTCCAACTGTGTTGTCCCAGAAAATTCTATAACATGAATTTTAAAGCATTTGCTTTCATGCAGTTGTGTTCCCCTAAATATGTGGCAAAAGAGTTATATTTGTTGACTACCATAATAATAAATTTTTTTTGTGCAAATCCCTTGTGCTCATGTCATTGATTTTATAATTCCTTCAGGAACCATTATTTTATGTTTAGGTTCACCAAGCCTCATTCTGGAATGGTGCATCATGATCTGTATCAAATCCTTTAAGTAGTACATTAGAGCTGGTTCAAACATTATAAGATTTATTTTAGGCATTTATACATCTTGGGAATTAAAAAAAAAAGTCAACATTGATAAAGAATTTCTAAAATATTTTTTAAAAGGCTGCAGGCTTCTTCTGAATGGTAGATAGAAAATGAATTGTTAAGACTGTAGTGTCAAAACATACTGATATGGTTGTATCAGTGGCTGTCCATTCTGTTGTACCCTCAACAGTTTTGGAAAAGGGATTTCAGCTTCTTGAGCAGCAAAGCTTCTGGCACCATTTATTTGCACTATCTTCACACATCATTGCACCAATCTTAACACTGAGAGATGAGCAATAAAATCCCTAGTTTCAGCTTGATTTCTATCAGTGCAGGACTACCCTTTCCTGCTTATGGTTTTGATTGTCCAATGAGGAAGGGAAAAGAAAGACGTGGATGAAGGGAGGAGGTTTTTTCCAATGGCTAACTTTCCTCTTCCTCTAAATTTCCATGTGTGCCTACGAGAGACTAATGAGACTAACCTTGTTAGGCTACTGTGAATTCCCACCACAAAATAAAAACTAATTTTCTGAATCCTATGCAAATAACATGCCTCTAGGCCATCTACTTTTATTACCACCTTTATTTGATTTATTTTGCTGTTGAAAGGATGTTGAGATCTCACATTAAGCCATCTGTCAAATTCAAAAGATGCTTCTCATAAGAAAGGATATTTTTTGCATATTATCACATCTAACTATTTTCACTTTTGGCTCGGGTAATTTAACTAGTTAAATAAACAAACTGCCAAATAAAGTGTACCTATTTCTCTAATAAGCAGCAAAGAAAAACACATACTAATATTATTGTTATGAGTGATATTCTAAATCTTTAAATGCAAAAGCAACAGTAACAGTTTGTTACAAAAACAGCTAGTTGAGGAGCTGCTTTCTGCAGGTAAATCTAGATCTTGTAGGCAGATATATGATCCATTTAGGCATTCTAGGCTCTTCCCAAGAGGGCACTGCTGTCACTTCATGCAAGTTTTGGTCCAGGTGAGATATAGTGCATCAAGAACAGCAACTGTATGCTTGGCTGAGTAAAAAAAAATTGACCAGCACTTCGAGGGAGTTAGTTCCCTCTATTCCACTCTCATGAGAGCTCTGTGTGGAGCTCTGAGGCCCACAAGATAAGGATGACCTGTTGGAGTGAGTCCAGGGGAGAGTCACGAAGATGATCGTAAGGTTGGAGCATCTCTCCGATGAGGGCAGATTCAGGGAGTTGGGGTTGTTTAGCAGGAGAAAAGAAGGCTCCAGGGAGACCTTAGAGCAGCCTTCCAGTGCCTAAAAGCTGACAGGAAAGCTGGAGAGGGACTTTTTACGAGGACATATATTGAAAGGACAAGGGGGAATGGCTTTAAACTGAAAGAGGGTAGGTTTAGGTTAGATATTAGGAAGAAACTCTTCTACTGTGAGAGTGATGAGACACTGGAACAGGTTGCCCAGGGAAACTGTATCTGTCCCACCCCTGGAAGTGTTCAAGGTCAGGTTGGATGGGGCTTTGAGCAACCAGGTCTTGTGAAAGGTTTCCCTGCCCATGGCAGGCGGGTGAAAACTAGGTGATCTGTAAGGTTGCTTCCAACTCAAACCATTCTGTGATTCTATGACTCTATGAAAATTGCCTGCTTTACATGTGTACACCAACTTCATTTTTGTTGTTGATGAATTTCAGGTTTTGAAAGATCTTGTTTTGCCTGCTAAAACTGTAGCAAATTATTTATTATTCATTTTTAAACATGGGAAAGCCTAATCATTGTGAATTCATTCAGTATTGTTTGACAATATGTGTTACTAGTAATAATTATGTCATATCTTAGCAAGAAAAGAGTTCTTATAGGAGGTCCCCAAGAGTGACTTAAGAGAAAGATTATCAAGATCAACTGGAAGACTTGAGGAAATCCTTATCACTATGAACAGGGTTGGATAAGGAATCATCAATAGGTCAGAACAGATGAAGTGTATGAAAATATATGTATGTGTGTAGACATATGTATACATAAATATGCACAGACATACACACACAGAGAAATATGTATGTGTATGTATACATACATATCCATCTATATATCTATACATATATATATGAGTGAGTGAGTGAGTGAGTGAGTGAGTGAGTGAGTGAGTGAGTGAGTGAGTGAGTGTAATGACTGCTCAAAATAGCTCTGGAAACATGCTTGGAG
Source organism: Pseudopipra pipra (assembly GCF_036250125.1). NCBI lineage: Eukaryota > Metazoa > Chordata > Aves > Passeriformes > Pipridae > Pseudopipra > Pseudopipra pipra. The sequence goes on from NC_087550.1 coordinate 79,875,854, forward strand.
GGAAATACAAGCAGCTTTTTAACCATGTCCTGATAACTTCATTGTTTTTTTGAGCATTGATCATACTGCTGTTCTTTTCTGTTATATTGATGCTGCAGTTTTTGTGGCTTTGGCAGTAGAAATTTTAAGCTGCTTCATTGCAAGAGAGTGGAAGTTTTGTGGTTCTCAGAACTCAAGTCTGTTATGCAACTGACTGTAATTTCAGAGGACTGATTCAGCTGAAAATCTTCTGCAGTGGAGATAGTGCTTGTTAGTGCAACAGGAGGTCAGAACTGTGGCTGGACAGAGCAGCAAACCACTTTTATGCACAGTAAGTGTATTCTTAAGGCTGCATCAATTTTTAATTCTGTTAAGCTTTCAGTTTAGAAGTTCTTCAGTAGACAGAAGAAGTGCTTTCATAGAACTCCAGGAGGGCTAGGGGAACTTATGCACAAATGTATGAAATGCCAGAGAGTAGTTTTAACTGGCTGAGGTCAGAAGCAAATTTGAGTAAGGAATCATGACTGGGTTTCTCTTTGTATATACATGTGTTTGGTCCATATACAATGTATTTTGTTAGAAAAACAAAAAGCAAAGTTGAGGCAAATACTGCTCCATCTGAAAACAGCCATACATTCCTTTGGGCTTTCAGTGGGCTGAGATTTTCAAAGACAGCTTTGATAAACTAAATACAGAGGAAAGACTTGCCATATTTGACTTACGATGAAAACATGTAGGAGATACATTTGTTATTGAACCAACTAGCAAAGAAACTATTTTTGACAAACACATTTAAGTATGGCACATATGCAAAGTATCTGTGTGCCTTGTCTCAAAAGATAACCCAGTAATTTTTAGGGATAAACAAAATGTCCAGCCACCCACTAGATGGTGGCAAGGAGCATAGTTAGGTAAAATTGTATTTACAGCAGTGTATGTATTATCTTCTTAGCAGCAGAATCATATTAATCTGCCACCAGATTCTCCCCCCTAGGTGGATGTTAGAGCCAATCCTGATGAATAGTAGGGAAGTGTTCATAATGGTGATCTGGGATAATAGATTTCCCTAGTTAGCCATGCTGTAGTGAAGCAAGAAAAAGAATAGTCGGGGTGGGTAGGGGGTGCTAAATGGTACAATCAGTTCTACAGTTGAGATAACTCCAGCAACAAAATTATTTCCCTATGGTAGCTGTGTTGGAGAGCTCCAAAAGTGCACTCATATCTTCAAAAAGATATGTGACACCAAATGTGGCAGCAAATGTTTCTTTTTCCTAAGAAGGAGAGTGATCCTGGTGAATTAGAATATCAAAACAAAAGCTACGTGACAGCTGAAGTACCTGCCTATGCCTTCCCTCTTGCTGACTTGTGCTGCATTTCATTAGTTCTCCTCAGCAGTGGCAGGTGAGGGGCCTTATAGATACACAATCAGAACCATCAGCGGTGAATCCAAACTCTTTCCTAGAAGGCATTATGCATAGCATATATAGAACACCATGTTCCTCCTTGGTTGCCATAGGGGTGGTGATATTAAGGGAAGCAGTAAGCAGGAAGCAATCTGTACCTGACTCTGAAAAGGTAATGCTGAACACAGAAGACACTTTTACTGTCTACATGCCCCATTATAAAAACAAGACAGCTACCACAAGGGGATTCTTATATTCTGTATCTGCTGCAAAGAGCTGGTTTGTATACAACACTGACGGGTTTGGCTGCCTGAACACAGCTGCAGAAGCAGTAAGGGATCAAGCAGAATTTAACACCAGAATTTTGCTTGCACTTATGAATAGAATGGGGATACTCTCGCCCCCTCAGCCCCCCCAGCATGGTAGATGGATCGTAAATAACAAAACAGTGTACAAAAGCTGCCCAAGAGTTAGAGTATGTGCTATTGCATTTGGTGAAGACTGGCTGCTGCAACCACTGGCAGAGGTTGAATACTAGCCAAGTCAGTCTCACATTGTTTAAGGGGAAGGATGTGCATTGGTGGAAGATTTTTTTGCTATAGTCTACAGGAATAGTAAAATACACAGTAAGTGAATACAAGGAAATATATTGTGCATGAAAGTACTTTACCTTAACCCTAAACAAAATGTTTGCTTAAGGTTCCTGATTTTCATTCAATAGAAATGACCACAGTAAGCTTTTAGGTGTCTTTATAGACATGCAAAATTTCCTCATCACTTCAAAAAATGTGGAAAAGCAAGCTGTCTGAGAATGGTACTTTCTCACTACCAAGTGATTAGTTGAATAAATGAGTTTAGTCATGAAAGAAGGGAGAGCACATTAAAGGGAGAAAGAGCAGTGGAAGACCATGTAACAAAGAGGGGAGGATTCTTGTGATTCCACTTTAGATATTTACAGTGCAGCCTGAGTCCTCATCTCTCCAGTGAATGACTAATAGAACAGCTGGGTACTACCCTTCTACCACAGACACATATGATGTGGAGCTGAGTGTGATTTCACCACTTATCCCCTTATAGGATGCTGGGTAGAGCAGTGTCCTGTCTTTTTCATTCTCATGTTGCAAACTGCATCTTTAATCTGGATGATAGCCACTTAACATTGCACATCCTGACCTTCTTGCTAGTGTAGAGATTTCATATTTACCCCAAATTTACAGAATGGCTCTTTTTTTTTGGTAGAATCACCTTCCAGCATTGCACAATACCTGCCATGTAAATTTAGTCTGCTGTAGTCTGTCTGCTTAATGATTTAAATACCTTGCTACACAGTAGATGCTAACAGAGTGCCCCTGTTACAGGCCTTATAGTACCAAGCTTACACAGAAATGACCACACTTGATTGAAAAAAAAAATCTTATTTTTCTTTAAATAGTTTTTAAACCACCAGTTATACACAGGGCAAGCAAATAAAAGGCTTCATAGATTCTATCTGGGACACTGTATGTTCAAGGCTCTTGTGATGTATTTTCCTAGCACACAATTCAACACATTAAAAAAAGGCTGTATTAACAGCAATCTGGAAAATGGTGTCCAGACCCTTTATTGTGCTCTAAATTTAAGAGTAAGGCACCCTACATCTCCAAAAAAAAAAAAAAAAAAAAAAGGAGAGAGAAATAGAAAAGAGCAAGTGCTTGTTTGTCTTATCAGCAACAGAAATGTGATTTTGACACTGCATTGAGTGAACAAGGACCATGTTGGGCTTTCAACCAGACCATGTCTTCTGAATGACCCTTCAGGTAAATTTATGTTGCTGACTCTCAAGTGTATAACATCATGTTAAACAAGTCACAGTGCGATTATCCTTAAGATTACAGAGGAGACCAAGCTGTAAGTTTGGTATTGCTCTTCTTTAAGGTGAGGCCTGATGTAGATCTAAATATTCCTTTCATATCTGTTTTAAAACTCCAAAGAGTTTTCTGGTTATCAACAGGCTATGTCGAGTGAGTACTTCTTTGAATATGCTGTATCTTTGGCAAAGATTGCACCCCCTTATGAATTTCCTGCTTAAAAATATTCTCCTGAGTGTCTCAAAATTTACAATTTCTCAAGGCAAGCAGTGCCACTCTGAAAATGATAGTATCTTTTCAGATTGGTAGAATTGCAGACTCTTGCAGTGCATAAAGTGTCCAGTTAATTCCTTTTCCTCCCTGCTGGAACTGCTCCTGAAGATATGGAATAGAATTTTGAATGGGATTTATATCACTCCTTCCAAGAAGACCATCAGAAGACAGTGGTAAATTTACATCACTTGAAGTGGGGTTAATGTAGCTGATCACATGTAGCTTTGTATCTACATCTGAGCTTCTTGTTCTGGGCTTGTTTATAGTCAACAAAAAGAAAAATAGGCACCCCTACATCCCTAGACTTATTTTAGAAGTTTGTGTAAATATAAGACAAATCCAAATATAACAAGGTCTGTCTCCTTTAATACTAGAAACTATGTGCCATTTCTTGGTCTTGAGATCCTCCCAAAGAGAATTTCGGGAGCCAGGCCCTGGGAAAAATCTCTCAGTATAATAAATTTTTTTTAATTTTTCTTCAAATCTTAAATACATGATACAATACAATAATAAAGAATAGTGCAACACAGATAGTACATTAAGAATTCATATCTTCAATAACATGAAATACATTAACAATTAATATTACAGTAATAACCAAGGGAGAAAAAACAAATGAAAATAATAGAATTTTGAATTAAAAATGTACAGTTTACCCAACATAGTGTTATTAGGCAGTTAACCTATTTTGGATTAACCTTACCTAATTTGCCTAAGTTTTAAGATAAAGAAGGGCTTGAGAGAGTCTGCAGATGGAAACCACACCATGAGCATTGACTCAATAGCAAAGTACCGCTACGAAGCATAATTCTTCTTTTATTACTCTAACTCTGATATAAAATCAGCTTAATATATGTAATAACATTAAAAATGCTAAATTATATTAGTCTATAAAAGGTAGATGAGCAAATTACTGATAATACAAAACTGTCTCACTCTTACATGAGGTGAATGTTAAAAAGCCCATTTGTGAATGAGCTGGCTTCTCTATTTTTGCTCTTATGAAGCTCTGACACATTTCTTGAATGTGAGTGTTTTCACAACCAATGTTTTCTGGTCATCTACTTTCCCATATAAAATTTTCATCCATGTATTTTTTAAAGAGGCTCTTATATTATTGACCCATAATATTTAATAAACTAGGGTCTGATATATGAATTAAGATTTATTGGTGGGTCTACAGAAGCCTCTAGATGCTACACATCATACCTGCCATCTATTTATGTAGTGCTTCTGAATAAAACCACAGATCCAAAGCCTTGAGGGCCGTTGGGGCTGGTCGAATGGGGAAAGAAATCCAAAAGAACTCCATATTGTTTCCAAATTTACAGTTTAGTCTCATTTCTCATTTTAACACCAATTATAAACATGCTCTTGAACATCATTTACTTTTCATCTCAAACCCATGTCCAAACTCCTGTGGATAATTTCAGCTACCTTATTCTTGTAATCCAGCACTGGTCTAAAATCCATTGGCTTCATGAGGAGCTTTTCAGCTGACTTTCAAATGAGCTCTGGATCAGGTCCTCACTATATATGGATCAAATACAGGGTAAAGCAGTTTCCTAGGATGTTCTCTGTCAGGATTATCTGTTTGCCATTACATTTTATAATGATAGCCTCTTCAGCTTTTCTTGCAAAAATTGCTTCAGATCATTTGAAAGACCTTTTTCTCTTGTTAATAAAAACAGATTTAAAATATGTATTGAAATCTGGCTGCTGTTCCCAGCTGAAAAATATGCTATTACATTATGCATGATTGTTGACTGTTCAGAGCATGAAAAAACCCACCCTGTTTCATGATTATAATGTTATACTAAATGTTTACACTTTATTATTTCTGATAAATATGGCAATCTAGCGATGAATGTATGTTGTTATTAAGGACGCCTATTTGGTATTAATAAAGTCAAATTGAAATTAATTTACTAAGCATCAGAGAAATAATTTTGGAGTGCATTTGTTTGCAAAGAGGCTTCACAATATAGAGGAGCTGGGGAGCAGAGGTTGCTTACTGATCTGGGATCATGTGTTTCTGATTAGTTTTACAGTCTTCCCCTCTCATGTTTACAGATTTCAATAACTATTGTGATTCACTGGATATTAAATGAATGCTTAACTGTGTTTATTACCTTTACTTGTTATTTGAATTTTGATTCTAAAGACACACAATTGAAGCGTTATATATGAACAGTGTGTCCTTTCAAAACATATTTAGTCATGGATCTCCTGTGTTCCAAGCTTCAGGCATTGGTTGGGCTTAACTTTTACATAATTCAGCACTTTACTAGAAAATGTAAAACATAAGCGTAAAGAAGACCAATATTATCTAGTACATAATTACAAATAAATAAATATATAATATTAAATTAAAAAAATAAAATACAGATCAAAATGAATGCGCAGAAAATCTGCTTTGCAGATCAGAGCAAAACACATGAGCTTAATTTATTCAGGGTGAAAATATTGATCAACAACACACCTAATAGCGTAACATCCAGAGTATGCAAGATAAAATTATGATGGAAAGAATAATCTATGACATAAAGATAAAAGTAAATTGTATAAATTGCAATAAGTTTTGCCAAGTGAGGTTTATGCCTGAATTAGTTTTTTGGATAGCAGATTTTATAAAGCAGAGATCAAATTTTTTTGGTCATGAATGATGGGATTAATGTGACTAAATGCACATATCTGCTCTGGAGACCTTTATTTCTGAACTAGTCACCTCATGCTCCCTTTTTTAGCAATGCTAAAAAATAGTTCCTTTTAGGGTATGATTCATCCCATCCTGAAATAAATATCTAAAATAAGTCAGATGAATCACTACGAGTGCTTATTTCTCTCTATTGACTGTAAAGTCAGCCAGGGATCATTAGCTCAGATGTAGATGACCACCCTGAAGACATCTGAAGTTAAATGGAAGTAATCCCACTGAGACTGACTAATTTATGAATAAAGCATCTGAAATGATGCCTTTAGGAAGTGCTCATTAATGAGACAGAGGTGCAAACTTTGACATAGTTAGGGAGTTGTTTAAAGTGAAGATGAAAATGAGCAATGTTGAAAAAAATATTTAATGGGTGGAAGGGAACTACTACTAGAACCATTTCTCATGAATCAGCCTTGGAGTGGCTCTTAGTATTTTCTTTAATGATTTTGGCATGAGAAGTAGGTTTGAACTAATGATATCTAATATGGAACTAGGTCACACTTGATATGGAAGAGAACTAGGATACAGGAAAAATTAGATAAGCTTGAGAACAGAACAGTGGGAATGAGATGAAATTTAATACAAAAGAGTACAAATATTTTTGAAAAATCTGAAAACTTTGCCTAGGTGCCTAAAGTGTATTTTGAAAGAACATTGATGTCTAATTTCAAAAAGAAAATTACAAAAAATTAATATATTCAATCATCTCTATGACTAAAAAGCAATGGAACTTCCAGATTTCTACTGATAATTAATTTTGTACCTAAAGTTTTTCTGTTCTGCATTGTTAAGAATACTGCTGCTGTGGCTGAACTGAACATTTGGGAACTTATTCCCTACCTAGACTTCTTTGGGAGTCTAAGGTCCCTGAAGACTGCAGTGTTTCTAAGCATTTTCTCATTAACCAATTAACAGTATTGCCACGTTTCGAAGTCGTCAGATAGAAGCAGATAGACAAGCCTATTTTCTGGTCAATGACATAGCTGCTCGCATGCCTGAGAGGAATGCGACACAACCCGTGCAGAAATTAACCATCTGGTTATGAGAAAGGCACTCTTCATTATTCAGGGGCATCAAAGAATTCAAGAGTCAGAGATGCTAAAAGAATATGCTAGGAATGTCTTGCTTTCCAGCGTTGTTTTTTGGCAAGGAAACAGAGGACCTAAGTCTGGCTCTAAGTTTTGTTATTCTTTTTTAATCATGATTGCTTCGCTCAGGGAAGTGCTGACAGGAACCCAGATGACCGTGATTCCATTTCAGTGGTAAGGCCACTTGATTACTCCCTATTATTTGCTTGAACTGTGGCCCACCTGTACTAAGAGATGAGGGATTAAAGTTCCCTTCTGCCAGTAGACCTGAACCCTGATCACTGTGGGGAATAATGAAACTCAAGTGTCCTACTGACCTGGTAAATGCTCTAATGATTAATCTGTTCCTGATCTCAGGCAAATTGTTTCATGAGCATCTTTTCAGTCTGACAGGACAATGACAGTCATCTGTTGAAATGTTGCCCAGAGGCTGTAGATGTACCATCCCTAGACACATTCAAGGTCAGGTTGGACAGGGCTCTGAGCAACCTAATCTACTTGAAGATGTCCCTGCTCATGGAACTAGAGGACTTTTAAATGTGCCTTCCATCCCAAAACATTCTATGATTCTATAAATACAGAAGTCTTCATCTGAATAGTTGCCTAGAAAATATATACAGGAAAGCCAATAATGTGATTTGTGACTTAGTTGATCTCATAATCAATACCTAAAAGTAGACAAATTAATCTTTCTGGGAGTTCTCACATCTCTCCTTTGAGTATTAATGGAGCCTAACTATCTCATCAACATGTAGATTTTACAGGTAAGGTCTCTAGTGCAAAAGATGAATCCCTTTCACATTGGATCATGTATGTCCATTCAAAACTCAAGTTCTTCAAAATTTCCCATTCCTTTCATGTGGCACTGCTCATGGTGCAGTTCAGATTTTGCTCCATTCAGTGAATTGGCTATTGAAAGCTCATATATACCTTTTCTATAGACTGCAGGCACTTGATCTGGCATTTTTGAGCTCACTCTTAAATTTTGTGGATAATTTATAGGTGATGGAGTGTTGAATTGCTTAATAAAAATGAGCTACCAGGTTGTCCCAGCACTTTTGAAAAACAGGGATCTAGTAACTAGAAACTCAGTCCTGGTGAGAGTTCAGCCAACAGCAAATGGTGAATATTCTGTACTAGTACATGACATCCTGTTTTGTACATGGCATAGAGGAAAAAGTGCAGACATCTGAATCTCAGTTCCTTTGCAAAACTTTCGTTCCTGCTTCTCAGAAGAGAAGAATACTACTTTAATTTACAGATTTTTGACATGAAGCATCAGCTTCAAATTGATGAGCTAGCATTTGTGCCCCAAAAGTTAATTGGGAGGAAACTAACCTTTTCTTTTTCCACATCAGATTCTGTTTTCTTAAGCCCTATTCTTTGTCATAATCTCTTCAGTGTCAGAACTTATCTTCTCGATCAGTCACCTGCAGGCAGTAGGGCAATGATTTTGTTGTATGATGAGTTATGAGGGTGAACAAGGAATAACTTGTTTTGTATGGCTTGTATTTCAGACAGTTCCGAAGGCTGAAAATAACCCAAGAGAGCACACAAAACCCGATGGCTCTGGTGTTAAAACAAAACAAAACAAAACAAAACAATTCTTCAACAAATTTAAAAGCAAGTGAAACAAAGCCAGCACAGGGTGGATGATAATTTATGTGCCTTTCTGGCTGATGATTCATACTCATACCTGCTGGCTGTATATTTTGGAGAAGAATTTAGAATACCTCAAGCTATTTTCCTTCTTTTGCTCACTTCTCATCTGTATCACCAAACATCTCTACTGTGTGTTTCGGTTCTGAGGAGGAGGGGATTATGTATCTCTATGTGAATCCCTTTGATGGAGTCCAGCTGCAAGAATAGGAGTAGATTATATTTAATGCCATTTTCTTGTTCTTTTTAACTCCACGTGTCTCCTGACATTGTTACACCAGATTTCAGGGATGCTGTCTACCTTTCCTATGATATTACAATGAAAGTTCAGTTAAACTATTTTTTTCTCCACTGTAATTTGCAATTTGCTTTCCTTCTCACAATTCATCAGTTTTTCAGCAAGGTTTAGGTAAAAATTTTAACATATTTTGTTACTTGTATCAGGCCCTTTGCAATGCCAGCTATTCCCATGAATTCTGAAAATTTGGACTGTTTCCAGAAGAATGGACTGAAGTATTGAAGAAAGTCACTGAAACATAATTTTTCATTTTACATTGCTACACTGACCACAACTGGTCTGCTCTCACCTTTTCTGTGGCAGCTGCTCTTCACTGCCCTGAGCCATAGACCTCAAGCTGATAGAGGGAACTGAACTTGCATAAGAAGGTGAAGACACAAGCTGCCTACTGCTATCATTAACTGCAGGGGAAGGTAGTGCTCCTGGCTGCGGGCAGCAGATGTTCATGAAGTTACTGCCAAAACAGTGTTTGGGGAAACTATACATGTGTTACTTGGCACCAGAGTATTAGTGAATCTAATAGGTTGCCCACTTTTCACTCAATACAGTGACATACAATGAAATGGAAGATGAGACTGTTCAGTCCCAAAGTCCAGCAGAGAATAAAGATCTAGGAATGATTTCCCAGACCTGTCAATTGTGCATCTTGTGCAAAAGCTGAATGGAAATTATTCCAAGATAGTGTGGTGCATGTATAATGCATGGGAAAAAACCCTAAAGTGGTAACATGTATGTAAGAATTACTATTTGTTCTCTGGTAAAGAAGAGTGTCCTTTTTCTCCTCCCCTAGGCTCACTATATAACTTCTTACTCTTAAGAACACTTTGCAATCCCAACCACATTTTATCCGGGTATTGAGGAAATTGCTCTGGATCTGTTCTTTTATTCACATGTGGCATATCAGAATAGAAAGTTGTAACTTGTTTAAGATCTTCTATCAAAATGCTTTTAAAGTGTACTTGGAAGTAAAAGGTTCCATTTGGTTTCACTTTTTGAACACCACTATTAAATCTAAAACTAGTATAAAACTAAATTGGTTGGGCTGTAATATTTAAACCGGTAATAAAAGCTGGAAAATTCAGACCTAGGTTTTAGTGCCCAGGGTGAATACTCCAGAAGCTTCCAAGCACCGGCTAACCTTATGTAACAGCTCTGGTGATTTATTGTGCCTTCTGAAGGAAAAAAACTTTCCATTAAAAGCTGAATAAATAAAAATAAATAAAATTTTAAATCTCCAGCATATTTTGTTAATATCAAAGAAGGCATAGTTTAAGAGTGACATAAAGGAAATTCACCATCCTTTTCTTGCTTCTGTCTCTGTACCTTAAATGACATCTTTAGTACAGCCTCATGAGGACATTGGATGTACTTTTTTACTCAGCAGTCAGTTTAGACATCAGTCAAAGGATTTTTCCTTGAGTTTTGTAACATTTGTCTGATGGTAGTCATTATCAGGACAACAGCACCAAAATAAGTGTCATCCTAGGGGAGACATTGCCTATCTGAAAAGCCACAGCCTTTTTGAAGTTGCCATAGGAGATTTCTTCTAAAATACATGTCACATTTCTTTTAGCTGTGGTCACTTGGAACTGAACCAGAGCTGCAGCAATCCCTCAGTAGTGTAAAATACCTGAATGCTCTTTTAGTAACAATTCTGTGCTTCATACATGGTGAAATTAGAAAAATGTGTTCCAAATAAAGAAACATGCTTTGTTTGCATTCTGAGATATTGTGTGTAAGCAGGGAGGGAGTGAGTTTCTGCATTAATTCAGAAGAAAGGTGAAATTTGTTTTGCCCAATGTAAGCCATATAAAAATAATTTCTTCAGTCAGTCAGGGTGTCTTGTGGGCCAGTGGATCCATAGGTGGTGAAGACTTGGAAGCTGAGGGAGCTTCTCATGGGACTGGCAGGTCAGGGTCTCCCCAGCTAGGACCATTTCCACCACCTCAAACACATGGGGAGCAGCCTGGGGAGCTGCTAGGATGAGGCAGGTGCAAGGTCAAGCTGGGAAGTCAATCCAGAGGTCAGGGGCCAGGGGTGGGTCCAGGTCTGGAGTGGTGGTGCCTGGGGCCAGGCAGGGGCATGGCTGTGATGCAGCAGGGGCTGTAGTTCGGGCAGGGGCCAGCCTCATCTTCAAGTTAGCTGCCAGAGTGAAAGGGTCAGCCCTGAGTGGGACCTCTCTGTAGGCATGCCTGACAGCCTCTCCAAAACATCACCAGAGGGGAGGAGGCAGCCTCTCACGCTTCTCCTTGGGAAATCAGCACTGATCATTACGAGTATGGCCAGGTGCTCATATGCTAAATGCAAGTGGCATGAGGAGCAAATGGGGAATTGAAGGACTATGTGCAGCCTCAGCAGATTTGCAGATGATAAAAAGCTTGGAGGATTGGTTATTATGGTGGAGATGGTCGTGCTACCAATTCATAGGGACCTTGATGGGCTGGAGAAACAGGAGTCTCATGAAGTTCAACAAAGGCAAATGCAAAGTTCTTTGCACAAAAGGACACGGGTATCTTCACAGGCAATATGTTCTTGCAGCAAGGAAAGACAAAAGCTCCCTGGGCTGCATTAGGAAAAGCATCAGTGTATCACAGTAGGTAATCCTTCCCCTGTGGTCAGCATCTGGAGCACTGTGTCAAATTCTGGGCTCCTCAGTACAAGACATACGGACATACTGGAGTTAGTCCAGCAAAAGATCTTGAAGATGATTATGGAGCATCTGACATGAGAAGAAGCTGAGAGAACTGTGACCATTCAGCCTGAAGAAGAGAAGATTCAGTTGGAGATCTTATCAATATGTATAAATACTTCGAAGCTGCAAAGAAGAGGGATCCAGTCTCTTTATGTGGTGTCCAGTTACAGGAGACAATTGACACAAATTGAAATAGAGCAAATTCCATCTGAGCATAAGAAAACCCTAATTTCCTGTAAGGCCAGTAAAACACAGGTACAGGTTGCCCAAGTAGATTGTGGGGTCTCCATCCTTGCAGAGATTCAAAACCTGACTGGACATGGTGAAGGCTAAGGACCTTTTAGAAGTTGCCACGTATCATAACTTCTTATTCCACCAGTGCCATCTACTGTATACGAACTAGAAACAACACCTCAGGAACAATGTTAATTTTCAGAAGTATGTTTTTTTGCTTACTTACTAAATAATCACATTCTGACTGGAGGAATTACAAAGAACAGATGCTAACTGATACAGCAGCTCACACCCTACCGAGAGAATAATGTGGCAGTCCTTGCTCTACTTGCTAAAATATATTTAAATTTAAAATGGTCTTACATTGTTTAATTTCTCTGTGTTATAATGAGCATTCATTTCACTGAATGATCCAATAGAAAAATTGGCTTTAGTTTTTACCCAGATTTCTTGAGGGCTTCAGAACAATAAACACTTTGGCTACACCTATTGGCATTTACTGCACAACAGGGATATGTTCCTCCCGTTCTGTTACATTGAGGAGAAAGGACATTATCACCTACATATCTCATTGTTGCTTCCATTACAATTGCTCTCTTGTGATGCAATTCAGAAATGAGGCATTTTTCATTAATGTAGTTTACCATGGAAACTCATGAGAGATAATCTGCTTCTGCAGAGTCTGTGGGTAGTAGAGAGGATTATTTTCTGAGATATTGCTCTGTTTCCTGGCACCATGTCTTTCTGTCGTGTTCTTGGCTGCAAACAAGGCTAAAGCAATGGCACTAAGTACATGCGTGTGTGCATATATGATATGTATGTGTGGGTGTATGTGCAAGCATGCACATGCTCATACACATGTACATGTATGTGAAAGTAGGCATACGTGGTCAGGGCAGGTTATGACGGCTTGATCCTCCAGTACAGGCTTGATCTAGAACTAAATCACTTCACCATCCACTCTTCATGGTGTGAGGAGTTCACAGGGACCATGATGTCCCTCTTCACCCTGTGGAAGGCTCAGCAAAGCTCCCTCTCTCCAGCCTGGCATAAGAGTGCCAATGAGTGCAGATAGGGGCCATTTCTTAGATGAACAGCACTTTTACAGGAAGACCGCGGTTTTGACTTAATTGAAGATGTTTGCGTAATGGACATTCTTTCTGAAAAGTGAAAATGCTTTCTTCTGGTGTTTTCAAAGAGCTCTTTCAATTATATATTCCAAAACCATGCTTCACTACTGCATTTAACAAAACTTATTTTGATTTATTTTGACTAATAATAGTAATAATGTTAGAAATATGCTAAAGAATAAAGAGAGATAAAACATCCCATTTGGGCTAGATTAAAATTTCTTTGTTACCTTAGGTCCTTTTTCCACTTCTTCCTACCCCAGCGAAGTTTAAAAAAAAAAAAAGCATGCTTGGAATTTACTCCAAATGCTTTTTTTTTTTTTTTTTCCATTTTTCAAAACACACACTGGTTTGCCAAGCTTTATTCATGTGCTTTCAGAGTATCTGCTTAAGACTTAATTTTGAGTGAGCTTGGCCTGGATCAGGTTTGGCTAATAAGGGCCTCACGTAATATAGCCTCAACAATAACTATGCTGTGATTTGCACCTAGGGTAAGTTAGATCACTTAATCCTATTGGATCTCCTTGATTATATTTAATTTTAGGAGTGCTCTTATGTTAACATGTTTTTCTCCATCTATACTAGGGAGAAGGTGAAATTTAAACCAATTCCTAACTAGCGAACCCTGGGCTATCTCTTTACTGGATATAGAAAATCAGTGGTGCAGCTGGGAGTTTAAACATGGAGTTAGTGTAGTTCTTTAGCAGCAAATCCATCCTTTCTATACAACAGCTGATAGAAGACAGCTGTATTTAAGTAAAATAGATATAAAAGAGAACAATGCCATATTTCACCAGCTAATGGATAACAGAAAACTTTTGAAAGAACTTTTAAATCTGTCTTTGCTGGTTACAGATTAAGTTATTCAATGAGTGTGTTGGACAACTAAAAATGAAATATTAGTTACAGATTGGCACCCTTCATCCTTTCCACGGGGAATATACACTCTGCAAGTTCCAGTGTCTACCCCTGCAGGGGGGGAAGGGAAAGGCTTGAAGCTGTTGCTCAGAAAGGTGAATGCTGCTTATGTCTCAGTGGCTGGCTGATGCTGAAAGAGACCTGAAAGTGACAATTTGAAATATACATCTACTAAAATATTTAATTACTGACTTTTTGTATCATATTCGTCAGGAGACATACTTCTTCTGTAACTCCTGAAATTAAAAAGCTTAGGGACAACTGGATATAACGTTATTTATTTCAATGTTTTATTCAATCGAATTGCAGTTGTCAGGACTTGGAATATTCTCTCTTTCCATTTTCCACACAGAAATCATGATCCTTGCTGTGGATCAGAGGTTCAGGCTTCCTCATGATACAGACCTCTTTCTAAAGAGCTTTCTTAATAAGACCTTGCCCAATTGGTTTGAAACACATTTATTTACTTGTCTCTCTGCTTATTGACTCTGAAAAAAGGGAGCTGTATTTACTTTAAGTTGGTGGAATGACCCTCACAAAAAAAGACAGTATTTTTCTTATTTCTTGGATTTTTCTTTCTTTAGGGAACTGGTAACTTCCTATGCTTTAATTTTGGTTTATTTTAGGTCTCCTGTGCCCTCTCAATGGCCCGTGTGCCGATTCACAAATCTTGTGGGTGAGAATTCTTCCTGTATAACTTGCAGTGCAGGAGCATTTTTCTGGCCTCTCCCTTTCATTCTGGTAAGACTCAGCCTCCTGGCAGTGGCTGAAGCCTATCTACACTACATGTATGGTAAGGTATTCCCTTCATAGCTGTGCTGGTACCCTGCCATTTTTGGTCTCATAAAAGAAGGCTAATACTGCAGTTAAAAGAGGAGTAGGAAAAGAGGAAAAATATAGGTTCTCAGATCCAGCCAATTAAAATATATTGCTTCATGTAGCTATAGAATGATGAAAAGAATTTATTGTTCACAAATCACTTTTTCCAGTCTCCTTTTGTGGCCTACATCTTATGCAGTCTTATAATTTCTTTTAATAAAATCGTAGTTTAAGTGTCTGGCTTTGCACTGTTTCACATTTTTTCCCTTTTTGACATACAACACAGGGACATTCTCTGGAAACAGAAGAAAATGGTTTCCTAATTCTGTTCCCAAGATTACTCCTGTTTGTGAAGCAATTTATTAAAGGCACTTATATTCCTATGCTAATTATCTCATCTCTGGCCGGTAATGAATGCCCACATTGAACATAGTTATTGATCAAAATGACGGTAAACAAGTCTAAACAATGGGTTTATTAATTTGTCTTGTCAGAATGGAAATAATGAAATACATTTGAAAGAGTAGATAGTGGTGAAGACTCTCAAGTCTGTGTGACCTCTCTTCTATATAGGTCCTGACAGAGGTTTGAGTCAAAAATAAGACTATAACATGGATCTGTCTAGTGGTCTTGTTTTTGACAAGATAGGCATGGTTTTTGTTAATCCATATATTTTTTTCTCATATAAAAAGGCTGTAGTTAATTCAGGCAGAAAAGGGTAAGCAAAATATCAAGGCAATCTGCTGCCTCTTTTCAAGACCAGTAGACAAGTCAAACACAGATATTATGCATACCAATTTTTTCAGGAAGCCAATAAACATGACATATTAAAGTGTCACACACAGATAAAAAGGAACATAGGAGATAGGTAAAGGAAAGATGAAACAGATCATCTTGGCTCTCTATCAAAACCAAAACCTTCCTTCTAGAATCCATGCCCTTCTTTTGGCCAACCATTACTCAGGTTTTTACTCAGACCCTGTTTTAGTTCTTCCTAAAACCTTGGTCACCTTGGTCTATACCAAGGGTACCTTTAACTATAAAAAACATAAGCTTGTTGATGAAAATTAGTGGTAGGATTTCCCAAATTTTCTGTATGTAAATTTTCATTATAGATATGGCATTAGGAGGTTAAAGAAAGTAAAGAGGCAGCTCTCACTGGCCACTTGTCTCTTGTTTATCAGATTTTAAGGAACCCATGAGCTGGAGTCTGGTTTTAATTTTCATGCCTTGCATATATTTCTTATAACTCCATTGGCCTTTTAGCAAGAAACAGCAGAAGTTACCAAGGAAATTTACTGTGTTCAAAGTCACAGCCTCCAAGTGACACCAGGAATGGTTCTGGTCAGGTGCAGGAGTGCACCTGTAGGTCCTAACTGCCCTGAGCAGCCACATCTGAGACCCCCATCTATTCATCCTCCTTCCCATGGTCCAATTTTACCTCAGCCCTGGGCACCCAGCCGTTTCCTGGAGCTACACTGGGGGTGTGCCTATACCCAGTCTCGTCTCCTGCTGTTCCTGATTTGACACCCTAGCTGGATCCCAGTACTGGCTTATTTGTCTTGTCTGTCCGTGGACCCTGTTACTGATCCCTGGCTCTGCCCTCTGTACTGAGACCCTGTGGAACAGTCCTCATTGGGGAGGGCTCAGTCTGTGGGGTCTGCTCATTTGCTGGCTTAGCCCCCACCTGTACTTCTGCTCCCTGACTGCTCTTCTTAGAAGAGTGGCTTTGGGGCTAATCCTTTCATCTTTATTTATGGCATAGTGTGTGGGCCCTTTGTCTGTGTTGTTTTTCTGTCAGTGATGCTGCCTATAGGAACAAAACTATTACCTCAGTGAGGGCTTCCAGGGAAGACAACATACTGCTGGTCAATGTATAACAGCTTGTGAATGTATTCTGAGTATTATGAGCATCCAAGTGAAGTGCTTGCCATGTGTTCCCTAAATATCTGGTGGTTGTTACTGATCTCTGTAAGTCTGTGCCTGGGTCATCAGCTGAATGCACAGTGTCTACACTGGCTACAGAGATTTTCTCTTGATTTTCAAGAGAATATTTTTTCATCTCTCTAGACAAATGGGCCCATGATCTTCCCCTTCTCTCTCTAAACCTGCCACACTTCTCAAATCCGACTGTCAGGGTGTTTCTGTGAAGGTGACTGTTGTTAGCTCCATGCCAGTTTTTCTTTGATGTAACTGAAGTGTAACATTAATGAGTTTTCTAGGCTGAGCTGATTTCTTAGGAACTGTTTTTCCTAGACATCACCTTTATCATACAACTTTAATCAAAAGGGTGAAAAAGGAGACAGGCAGCTCAGAGATTAATTGCTCTTTGTGAAATACTCTGTGCACTTGGCTAAAAACGATGCAGCTCTCATCGAACCCAGGCAGTTCTCTATGAAACAGAACAGCAGAACCCACAGGTAGAATGATGGTTCAGATTTTCAGGAGTCAGCATGACAGTAACAGAGGAAGCAATAAATGTAATTCTTCAAGGGTCATTTCCCTGGCTGAAAATAGTATTTTACTTGCACTACCAAATTTCATTTTGTGTAGCTTTGTATGTATGGGAGGAATTACCTTCCAAGTGAATAGTATTTTGTGGGTTATTGTCACTTCAACCCTCCAAAGATGTAGGCTGATTTTAAGAAAACAACAGCTGCCTATAGAGTTTTACTTTTTTCTCCTGGGCTTTCAATTTTGTTTGTTGAATAATTTGTAGTGCAAGAAGATGGCTTTTTTCTCTTTTTTTATTGTAACTATTTTATGTTTTGGGATTTTTTTTGCATGATAAGTGTACCAAGACAATAAAAAATGTAAGAATGACAGCAACATATAACCGATAAGCATGCCTCTTCAGTTTCTGAGTTTATTTCAAAGGAGGGAAAGAAGGAGGGAGGGAAGAAGAAGGTTGTGATCTGTCCTTGTCTTCCTGCTACCTGGTGTTCTTATTTCCCATTTAAGTGGTCTGAACTCAGGGATGTGACTTTGGGGCACTTGTAGGAAGAGTGTAAGCTATCTTGTCTGCCTAATATGATCAACTAGTGTTTTTACAAGGGAGGTGGGGGGGTGGAGATTAGCATTTGGTAAATATGAATAGACTGAGTTTGCCTTCAAGGACAAACCCTATGCAGCATTGTAGAGACAACACTGAGTTTCTTCTGTTGTAGCTGCTCCAGTTTATAAAATGCACTCAGACTTGAATTCAAGCTCGTGCTCCAATTTATATTTAGAGTATTGCTGAAGATGCTTAGGTTCATTATCCTCTTCAGCACCTCTTGTAACTGAGTCAGATTGCCTTGTCTAATCTTGTTTGTTTCTTGTTTTGAGGCAGCTTTCCCTCCTTGTAGAGCTCCTCTGAAAGCAAAGGAGCACCACCTGGGCATAGACAGGATACCTCAAGACTGTCATGACCTTGTGAAATGTGGATATTACAGCATTTCATATTTCAGTGTTCCAGTCTCTCTGTAAATTTATTCCCGAGGCCTACAGTCCTTGGTGTGTTTTTAATATAATAGGTGTTGCTTTATGACAAACCTGAATAATGACACATCTTAGAAAAATGTATATTGCCCATAATGAATCTTCTTATCTTTCATGATCATTAATTACTTGCTAAATTCTCAAGCGTCTAACTAAGAAAATACTTAACTGACTGGTAATGCAGTGGCCAGCATAAAATTCATTACTATTAAGACATTGATCTCCAGGGTATTGTGTGAATAGTGTATGTCTTCAACGTGTTTTCCAAAGCGGCTACAAATGGCTTGGAGAAGCAATTAAATTACCATTTCTGTTTCATACCAGAACAGAATGTTTTCATATCATATTTTTGTAAATGGGAGTGCATAATCTAATCTTGGATCTATTGTTAGAATTTAATGATCAAAACAAAGTGAAAGCTCTACAGCCCCAGACACCTCTCTGTTTCTTTTAATGTTTTATATATCTTAATGTCAATGCATCAATGTATATTTTGAATAGATGAATGCATAAATTAAGAAAATATACTGTCTCTTCTTCTGTAGCTTGTATTTATTGCAATGATTTATCTGATCTCCATAAAGTGCTGGTTACTGTTGCTGAAAAATATTAATTCTTTGCAGAATGAAACATTCAGCTGTTATCATAGCTCCAGGCAGTTTTTTTCACATCTGAATGATAGGAAGATGCACATGATTTATTTTATGTATGGAAACACATACCAGAGTCCAGTTTTTAAGAAGGCTTTTTGCACCCTGTTATTTTAGCATAGATTATGTGGCACATTTTCTGTTGAAATTTTGGTTTCTGCAGCAATGCACTATTTTTGATGTTACTTATATACTGCTGATTAATTAATTTTTTTTCTATTCACATCACAGATTTTAATTGCCAGTAGTTAGCTGGTAAAGTATCTCAGAATACTAAAAATGTCCTAGGAGTGTAGTTCAATTACTAGGGCTATTGAGTATGTCAGAAATTACAAGGGGAGATGAGAGTTTTATGGTTCTGTATCTCAATGTGACAGGTAATAAAGTTGTTTCTGGGACTGTATCACCTCTCACAACAAGCCAAGTGTACTGGCTTTGTCTAATTGCTGTAATGGAGGAACTTCTATTGTCTCTTTCTTTTGCACTGCTCTGAATGTGTAAACTATTAATTTGCTGTTGCAAATATTCAAATGCCATCAAGTGTTTGACCTTCTAAAATATACATTGCTCAGCTGCTCAGGGTCATGGAATAACACCTATTTTTCACATTGATATGTATGTGATATATATATATTGATAGGTGTGATAAATGTGAAAATGCATATAATAATAATAATAATCAGAAATAATTTCTTTGATTGTCATGAATATGTCATGTCAATATGTCATGCGTGGAAACAAGGAAAACATAAGAGAGAACTTATTTATGGTACTGTTGAGACCAAAAAGATATTTCATTAGAGACTGCTTCAAAGTTCCTATCTATTAAGGAGACTTAAATTACTACTAACCAGCTGCATTATTATATTATGCAAGGGTTTTGATTGCTTGGATGCTCTACACCATACTTAGTTATTTCTGATTTTATCCTAAGCTTTGCAATCTGGTACTGTCACTTATGTTAATGCATTAACAGTTTGAATATTTATGTCAGCTCAAGCAGCTGTGATTTTGGTTTTTTTCAGATATGGCAAGTAAAGCATACTCCCATAAAACTGAATTAACTGTAAGGTAATGATACTTTGCACACTGGTGAAAATCTACCCCATGCACTGACATTTGCTAGGTAACTTAAGAACTCTCCTTCTACTATATGAAATTTAATAGCTGGCATCAGATGACTTTCTCTAAGAGGAGCAGAGGAACAGAGTCAGTCGCCTGTAATGAATAATTGGGATAAGCTTTACGTATTTCATTAAAAATAAAAGGTTATTTGAACACTACAGTATCAAAACAGGGCCAGTTATTACCTGGGTACTGTACATAGATACTGTGCCCCTCTCTGTTTTAGTTTTGATTCCAAATTTTACCGAAAGAAGTTGAGGATGATCCTGTACTCTTTTGATGCGTATAGGAGCTAGTGGAGCATTAGCACAAGCTGGAACCATGATAGGTATTAAAAGTAATCACCAAGTCTTTTTTTGCAGTCCAGGCTATAGCACAGATTGCTTTGTCTATTGTACTTTCAGTACCACTATATGCCTCACTGCCAGCTTACCCTTTGTTAGAGTGCATGAATGAGGTCTGGACAGAATTGGTGGGCAAAAGCTGCATCACCAAGAAATAATTTCCACTTACAGAGAAAGATGTTTTCTAGACCTCTTCTACATTCACATCATCAGAGCCAGAACCTAGGCCAAGATCCAGGGAAAGACTGGATGTGACACTTAGTGCTACGGTCTAATTGACATGGTGGTTTTAGGTCAAAGGTTGGACTCAATGATCTCAGAGATCTTTTGGTTGGTTTTGTGATCTTAAGGCATGTTGAGGAGACATTAAGGGTCAAGAAATTCCATCTAGAGCAAAAATATTGTAGGATACCCTAGCTTTTCCTATTATTCACATCTTCTCCTTGTTTTATGCTAGGATAGCATAAGGTATGGGCCAAGTACCTGCCATTGACTATCTACTTTCCCTTCCCTCTATGGATCCTCCTAGAAATTGTTCGCATTTTTGCCATCTGAAATCTGGGTCATTAGTTTACAATGTGCTGGTATTTTCTGTGCCTGCAGTTTTGCTAAATTTTCAATTTTTTGAGTTATTTAATTTCATATTATGTTGGACAAAGCAATTTCAAACATTACACAAGACTCTGAAAATCAAGTTGCTAGCATTAATAGTGCTGAGCTGGATTGTTGTTTATATGAAGAAAAATCTTTTCAAAGAAGGAAGAAACAAGGAGTGTTTTCACACATGGAGCTTCCGCTACATTGTTCCACTGAAATGTAGGATGGAGAAAATCTTTGTTTTGAGATCTGGACTCCACAAATCCAGCTGACTGTGAGATCACCATGGACTGAAGCTTTCCATACTGAAACTGGGGCATCAGTACTAATTTCCTGACACCTTGCCTTTCTTTCCTGTAACAAAGTCACTGCTGTTATCTCTGATCTCTGAGTGGGAAAGTTTGATTGGTTGACCCTACAAATAAGATTGCAGTGAATAATCAGAATTCTCCTGTGGAGATACTGACAAGGTCAGCTAAAGGCAAGGAAAATATAGATTAGATCAGATCCCTTAGTCTCAAAATATGCTTCAATTTTAAACTTCTTTATTCACCTACTTCTTTGCCCCTGCAGAACAATTGCTTGCTGAGGCAATTGGATAAGACCTTAGTACTTGCTTGCCACAGGGAATTATAGTCTTGGTGGTTCGTTTCCATTAAGCTGACTACTGGATGTAAGAATCTTTGAATTAAATTTCTAGCATAGAAGAAGAAAGAGTGATTTATTTCCTGCATTTGTATTAGAGTTTTTACTGTTGTCCTTTTACTCTTAGTTTTATGCAGCCTCTCTTTCCCCTGTAAATTATTGATTTTGTAGATGAATAATTATTCCACTGCCAGAAGTTAAGTGTCTTTGTCTGCCAGGAACATGAGCTGGCCCTCAGCTTGAGCTCTGAGATTTACTCAAGTAGAATTTATGCACAATAGAATTGTTAGTCTCTTTTTGCATGAATACTTGCCCATGTGGGTCAAATACCCAGAGAGCAAACTTTGAAATACATGTGAGTGTTGAAACTAAAAAAACATAAATCATCAAAATGCCTTGGCAATTGCCTTTTCCCTTACAACCCCTGCTCCCCTTGGAGGCTTGGCTGCCTCCCTTCAAGTTTCCCAGGGAGCGTGCAGATCGCTGAGCAGAGCCTGCTCTTCACCATTAGTGTCAGAGGTCGAGTAGCAGCGCTTTGGAGAAGTGGAAAACCCAAAGGGAAAATGAGAAGCTGGAAGCTGTTAGGGTTAGAGTGACAGGTGGACAAAAATGCAGTGACTCCTCTCATATTGCTCCTGTATTTCGGTGGGATATTGTGCACATTTCAGCTTTCATTGTGGGTGAATCTGGGTCAGGCGGAAAGTGCTCTGCTCAGAATAAGGCTCCTCACTCAAACAGAAAGGAAACAGTATTAAAAGCATGGGCTCACTCACAAGTGTGACAGCTGTGGGTAACTGGGAAGATTTCTGATAAGATAGTTTTATTTTACAGCTCACCTGTCGAGGTGTATGTGTAGAGTGAGCAATGTTAGTTGCAGAGTTTTCAGTGCTCTGAAAGTGGAGGGAGAGATGTAGAATAGATGCAGATACAGATGTACTGCAAGTGAAACAAGGAAAATAAAGAAGAAAAAAGGAAAATGTACCCTGCCTACAGACTAGGTTGCCTAGAGCCAAGTCTTCAGTGGAAATATAATAATGTTGAGGAGTAGAGGAGGTTGTTAAATCCATCTCCAGCTTAGATAAATTAGAGATGTTTCCAGCTGGTAAAATGTTTCATTTTATGAGTCAGTTTGAATGTGAGAATTTTCTTTTACTTCAACTCATGATCACTTCCAAACTTAAAGTTTCATTTTACCTGCTTTCAGAGCTGTTGCTTACACAAAATTTTTGTGACAGCAGCCTCAATTGTGAAGTCCATCTTCATCTCTCTTGTTATCCACTTAAGCTCTTCTTTAGAATCAATCTAAAACATAATTTTCAAATCTTTCCTGGTTGTGGCACTGATGGGAACCTTATTATGTTTGTTGCTTGTTCCTGCATGCTTTCCATGTATGTTCCAGAGTACAGCTCCTCAAATGTGGGAAATTCACTTTGGTTTTGAGGTTCTGTTGCCATTATTTATATTTGCTCAGATTCCTCTTCATGAGATGTTACCCAAATACTGTAGTTGTGTTTGAAGAGTTTCTCTTAGATCAGGGTGTGAGTTCAGTGTGGGTCCCTGAAGATAAGCTGAAACCCGCTTTCAGCATTACTTCTCAATTACTTCTTCATGTGACATTTTAGAGAGTAAACAAGATCAAACTTGGAAATTATTTGTGTACATGACTCCTATTAATACTTAGTTTTCCATGGCATTTTTGAAACAGCTCTTCCTTTTATAAAATATTGATGTTATTGACAAAAAACTGTTATCTTGCCAGATATTAAACATCTGCATCTGCCAGAGACTTGAGCCGGATACCAGCATGTTCTCAAAGGGTCTCAGAGATACTAAAATGTTTTTCAGCTTGGAAAGCCTACTAAATCGCTGGCAGGGGAGGACAGGAACTTACTTTCTGATTCCTGTGAAAATACCAGTATTCCAATTTGTAGAGGAAAAACAGGGACTACAGATCTAAATTAGTTTTGGTGCCAGATTTTTATTCTCAAATACTGCTGTTAAGCATAATAAAGCCATCAATGAACAGCACCTCTGTGCCATTGGTTAACATTTCTTCCCACTGTGTTGCTGGACCCTTTATTTTCATCCTTGTGGTGGTGCTTGTGACCTTATAGCAAATAAGAGGACACTTCTGCTACCTTCATCACCAGGGGGACAACTGCCAGCTGACTTTCAACTCTTTCATCAGCTGTCATCATCAATGTTCATTTGATGTTGCTTCATATACATCCACCTGAAATTGTCCTTTGCTCTCTCGTGCTTGATAACACTTCCCTAAGCAACTTTCCTTAGCCACCCCCTTGACAGTCCTGCTAAGCACACTTTGTAGAGTCACTTGCATTTTTTTTCTGTATATCGTGGGTGAATTTGAGAACTGTATTTGCTACAGCTCAAGAAAATGGAGCCCAGGAATGAACTCTTAGCAAAGATGGGATTCATGTCATATAATGATGGCCTTCTAAAACCAAGCATGCAGTCAGATCTAGTTATATAAAGTGTCCTGTACCTTCACTGGCAAGGACTGGAACTAGGTGATTTATGTTATTTACCTCGGTGACAAACCTACCTCTCTCAATCCTTCTAATCACATAATGATTTTTCTACAGTGCTTTTACTGTGTATATGCAAGCATCTCAATTATCTGTTAGTGTCTGCAAGTTCTGGTAAAAAACTATAGTTCTCTGGGGTTTCAAAGTGTTTTCCATTTTGAAAGATATAATCTAAACTCCCTATGTCATTGTCACCAAAATCTGTGGAAATAAAAGGACACTGCACACAAAAGATCAGAAGATAATGTAAAATGGACATGATATAAAAAGGAGAAAGTACACCAGGAGACTAAAGGGCATGGCTGAAGGAGGGCACAGGAAGAAAGCAAATTTCCTCCCACTTCTGTCTTTTAAGATTTTAGTATTTAATTAAACATTGAATATAATAACCTGTAATAACCGTATACTGGGCTAATAATGTACTTGGCCTTCAGCCATGGAATCTATTCGTCCAGATTATGCATATAACCTTATAAATAAAAGGTACTCTCAAGTTATTATTACAAGTGGGTTCTTGAGTTGTTAGTTTTCAGTTTGGAAAAACTAACAGTAATGTGTTCAGCTAAAACCAAAAGCAGCACAGCCAGAATGAATGATATGATTAGGTCTTTTCAAAAAAAAAATGTCCAGGTGTATGTTATATCTGTGTATAATGCTTTCAGAAGTTCAAAGAAGAGAGTCAAGTGTCTGTTTTCAAAGATACTGAAGAACATTTATTCCAGTCAAAAGGTTGAACTAACAAGTTGTGGATTGTTCTGGCACTGTTTCTCTGGAAAACATCCAGGTACTTCTATGTGTTTGGATTGGCATAGTCTTAGTGTTTGGGGCTTAGTGTACTGCTTGAATGAAACAGAATGGGCACTTAAACTCTCCCAGTTTATCTGTTTAGTTTGCATATCTGATTATTTAATATGGGTGTTAAAGCGTGATAATATCCCTTTTCCTAAAGTGATGGATTTTTTGTGTCTGTCTATCTATCTATCTATCTATCTATCTATCTATCTATCTATCTATCTATCTATCTATCTATCTATCTATCTCTATCTCAACATTTCTGAGGTCATGTAATAACTACAGTTATTATTGTAGTGATCATCCCTCCTCAATGTCTTGGTGAAATCTGGAGTTTTTCATTTCTGCTGTAGAACAGGTGAATTTTGGTTATTCTTTATTCAAGTTGTTTGCAATATATTTTCAAATAATAAATCTACATTTAATGCCCATTACCTAAGAAGAATATAGACTTCTAACAATTTAATTTCGTAAGTACTGAGTGCTGTGAAATTGCTTCTTCTCTGCAGTGCTATTTGTTTCTGGGTTTGAAAATGTAAGAAAAGACAAGAGGAATTACCTGTAAACGCAAATATAATTAAACCATATTAGAAAGTAATTTTTTTCTTGGGTCGCAAAATAAGATATAATCTCAGTGCTTTTTGACTCAACATTACTTCTGTAGTCCCAGGCACTGCAAGATGTACTTTGATTAATGTTCAAATTATTATAGTGAGAATGTGTGGTTTTAAGTTTCTTTCAAATTCTTAAATATTTGAGATTGAAGCTGTACAGATTATTCATTTACCTTACACAGGATACATTACAGTATAGCTGGGAAAAAAGCAAATTCTTAGAGGCACGAAAACCTCAATAAATTCCATAAATAATAATTTGGTTGAACAAACAATGAATATTTATTAAAAATCCCTTAGATGTAATATTTATATACAGTAAATGAAGACTGCATTCCACTGGGGCTACGCTGTTGCCAACATTTAAGTGACTTTGGATATAACTTTTCAGGCACATGAAAGAGAAATACCCCCCCCCAGACTTACCTGAATGTGAACAATTATACCCGATATCCTTTGTCTTAATATTCAAAAATTTTCATTGCACACTTCTGTGCATTATCTATAATTCTTTCCAGATTTGGTATCTGGCTTCTGTGGCTGTAGGAACTCTCAGAAATTTTGCCCTCTCTTGTGGCTATATCAGCAGCTACTCTCAGGGTTACTCAAAGATTGCTTGCTAAATATTGAATATGAAAAGTAAATGTAGCATAAGTAATTTAAATAACTTCTTGCAGTCAAAAGCAGTAAACTCTACAGATTGTTTTTCACTGTTTTCCATAGAAGAAAGAAACCCAGAAAAAATATCCACTTATTTCTCAGTTCTAGAAGCTCACATTGTCTCATTTATTGGACTACAGATCTTGATTATAATTTTTAAACAAGTAAACCATATTTTGTTCCTACAAGATTCCCATCTTCCTTCGCTGCTGCATACAACATGTTGGTGTATCTCTTCTACCATCTGCTCTTTATAATTTCTCTCTTCATTTTCTTGCCAAACTGATGGAGAACCAAAATCTTTTTTTTGTCGACAATTTGGAATACTTTTTTCTAGGGTAATTTTATAGCTTATGCAAATAAGGGACTAATCTACTTGTCAAAGAATTACAGATAGACCAGTATGTACAGTGCGGTCTGTACATAAGTCCATCAATGATCTCTGTAGCATTCTATTATATCTCTGACTTTTTGGTTCATGAAACATATATATTTGTAAACAAATATTAAGTCTAGACTTAAAATATCTCTATCACACAGTTCCTAAATCACTGATTGTTAAAATCAAATATAACCTGAAAAGGGAAGGCTTCTTCTCTGACATGAGAAGGAGAATTCCTAAGAATTTGCTGCTTGTCAAACCTGTATGGCAGGTAGCAGGGTTTCTTTTGCAAAATACACTACTGGCAAAGGGAAAACTGCAAAATTTATCTTCTGTCATGACATAGCCTGATTCTATATTCTTAGTTCTGTCAGTTTGCGATGTTATTTACTGAGTGAAAATACTGCTCCTTGCAGCAGCAAGCATTTAGTCTGCACAAGGGTTTCTCTTTGCCTGTGTAAGAATAATTCAACAAATCTATGAAGCCCTGAGGAAGCAACAACTTTGTTCAAATTCAAAAAGGGCTATAGGTGGTGCAAATTCCACTCCCAGCATCAAGTTGTTTAACTGCGGATGCTGCTGGGCTCACCTTGGCCAAGCTTATGTCCATTTGAGTGCCTAAAGCACTGGCTTATTTTGTGGTAGCAAAATTCTGTTAAATGTGTGGGAACCTATGAAGCAAGACTTGTGCCCTGGGCCACAGCCTGAACAGACTCTTTGATACTCAGCTGGGTACCAAGTGTCATGATGGATGAACTTCTTCTTGCGTGGCAGCAGGGAACTGAGCCGTAGCATCAAGCTACCTTGACTTCTTAGGTCAAGGACCCTGTATATTTGATGCAGTTAACTGGGGGGTCCCAGGCCTGGCAGAAACCTTGCATGAGTATTTGGTGATGATACCATACCTGTTGTGATCTGCTGATGCCCTGGTTTACAATGGTGCTCTCTGCCGTGTCTGCACTCTGCAGCAGTAGAACATCATCCAAGGAGTGGCATCTCTGCTGCTGCCATGCCACAAAGCCTTTTCACAATTTTTTTTCTAGGCAAGGGTTTTGAAAGTGCATCATGTGGTCCATGCAATTTCCTTCTGATTGTGAGGTGCTTCCATGTAAAAATTGGGTTGACATAGAATATGGAAGAACTTCAAGCAGGAGATTTTTGCTATAAATATTCTAAAGTACAGATCTGACTTCTATTTGAAATTAGCTTTCTGGGAAAGCAGTGGTTGTAGAAACTTATTTTTATACAGTCACATTAGTGATTATTATTATTTTTATTGCCTTCTAAAAGTGAGTTTTTTAGTCTAAATTTTGAAATAATAGGTATAATATGTCATAAGTATCACTGAGCTTAAGTGGGTAAAGCAAAGTGTAGTATTTACTGTAGAACACAAGGGATGTCTCCAGAATATAAAAAATCAAGTATTTATGGAAGCTGAGGTTACACACTCTTAAAGAATATTTTGACATTTATCCACTAGAAGATCCTGAAAAATATTACTTGAGTAGGCTGATCCTCCCTGGGGTGGTTGGTATTCCCTGGGGATATAATGGCTGCAACTAATCTGTAAGATGACTGAGAAAATTAAATATTGATTTAGGGTTAGGTCTGATGTTGCACAGTGTTATTAAATTCAATTCAGTGGTGTTAATTTTACGTTTCACACTTTCTCAGAAGATTACACCATTATTTCAGTTTCCCCAGCAACATGGATTCTTTTGACTCAGAAAACCTTGTGAAAAAATATGAGTAGATAGAACATTAACACATGTGCATGAATAGTGTTTTTCTTTTAAAACTAGTCATGTTAGGACTCACTTTTGCTTTGATTTTCTCATATCAGAATTACACTATAATTCTGGATTTATGTCAGGAATGTCAAAGGTCACTTTCAATCTTCCTTTATGGTTTTACACTGTTCATAGACTGTTGTGGAGTTATGCTAAAGGAGAATTATACTCCTAAATGGATAAAGGTGTGAGTAGTATTTCTGTATTTAAAAGCTGTGTTTAGCTCTGCTTTGTGGCTTGAAACCTCTGACAGCTACTACATGCCATCACACACCAATGATGAATCACAGTTTGGTCTTGCATCTATTAGTCCTGTGTGTCGTTTCACTGTGGCAGGCACAGGAGTGGACCTGTGGGTTTCGCGTCCTTCTCGAAGTCAGGCCCAAATGCTGTGAATGGGCTAATCCTCTTTTACAATTATCCTGGTGTACATCAAACTAGCTCAATCGTAAATAATACTTCACCCTACTGCCCTTAATATCTGCCAGTGCAAGTGGGGGAGCAGCAGCCCAAAGAACAATACTCATTTAGGGAGCTGCTGGTGGCTCTGCTTCTCTGGAAAGGAGGGCAGAGTGAAAGTCCTATGGAAGAGCTCTGCCTTCTCTCCTTGGCTGTGCCCATGCTGCTGGAAGTGACAGGATGAGGATCATTCCCATGCCATGCTGCATCCACCTGCCCAGAAAACTGGTCTGTGGCATGGGCAGCTGCTTCCTCCCTGTGCTGCACTTGGCTGCAGGAGTCCTTTGCATTCAGCATGACCCTCCTGTGACCCTCAAATGAAATAATTACTGGGTCTGCTTTTTCCAGTTCAAAGAAACTGAAGTAACATGAAGTTACAATATTTTTACAGCGGGAATCTAAGGGCATATTTTTTCTGTCCCAGGATGTGGCATGAGGATCCTGAGAGTGCAGCACCTGCTGGGGGAGTGATTGTAGGCTACATGGAAAGAAGTTGGCAAAACCAGCATATGTCATCTATAATGTGGGATGTTGGGAGAAAATGATACCTTTAAATGTCCCTGGGCATTGTCACGAAGGCAGTGTTGCCCAGTATCCCAAAACAGAGCCAGTGGAGAGTGAGCCACTCACTAATGGTCCCAAGCTCAGTGCTTGAATTTGCTCCCTGGAAAGGCAGATGTGCTCCCTGTTCTAACAGAAGGCCAGGAATTAAGCTTAGATGCTCCCATAGGCTTTTTTCCCCTTCTCAAATAGAAACAGAAGAAAAAAAATCTTTATTGTGAGGAAGACTTTGGAATTATCTCAGGTTTCCAATACTATGTCTATACTGGTGAAGATTTTGCTTCCACCAGTGTCGTGAGATTTATATGTTTCTGTAATTCCAAAAGGCTATATAAATTCTGAAAATAGATTTCCCAATCTCTAAAAGCAATTGTTATCTTGGAAGTGGAGACAGCCTTGAATGAAATATAAGTGAGGGACAGAGTGAGGGAGAGAGGGTGAACTTCATCTTGCAATTCTGCCTTCTGCTGCTGTGTGACCTACAGAGATAAGAGTGAGGTGAAAAAAAAAAATTGTGTTGTTCTTGCTAAATTAGTCCCAAGATGTTTCTGAGTAAAAATTACTGACTGAACCACATGTTTTGGTAGTGATTAGGGAGTGTTTTGTTTTGACTAATTTTATGTATACTGGGAACTGAAGTGAGACCATATGTTTTATGTGTTGTAATAACCTTCTCTTAAAATCTAAGGAATTGATATTGGATTAAAACACTGTGCTTAAAGAGAGAGATAAATTTTTAAGAGAGTGATATTTTAAAAGAGACAGACAAATTAAAATAACAACCATTAGAAAAACTGTTACAATGTTAAAAGACCCAATTGAACATGTCAGCTGATCTTTTAAATATGGAAGGTAAATAAGGCCATAGTATTATTATGAGTACATGTTATTATGATAGTTTCTGGGTATAAAGAATCCATTCATATATGCAAATGTATTTTTAAAAACTGCCAGAAATTGCTACAAAGAAAGATGTTCTATAATAATTCTTTAACACAGTATTCACACATTTGTCACTGCTTTTAAAACACAGCTCTCTGCTCGTAACTTTCTGGAGTCATGGTCATTAATATTTTCATAGGGTTCCTTTGGAAAACATAAGAAACACATCTCTTAAAGGTTTTGTTTTCCAGCATGAATTTCCTTTCTTCTGATGCAAGTAAATCTGTACTTTTTTTTCACCTGGCCTCATCTGTGTCTATCATTCACTTGACAGAACTGTGGGTTTAACATTCTAGCTCAGCTATATTACACTCTAGTTCATGCACCAGGGAGCCATCAGCATGTCCATCCACACTGAGCTGTCATAAATCTTATTCCTATCCTGGCTATCCTCCCTATAGCAGCTCCTCAGTTCAGCTTCTTCAGTTTATTTCTATGATGTTGAAATGCTCAGGTATCACTTTTCTATAAGGAAAATAACCATCGCAAATATAGGCAAATTGCTGGTGTTAGTGTGGCAGATATCAGGCTGTAAGGAATCTTTAGAGAAATAGGTCTCCAGGTGGATGTCTGCTGGATACCTTGTTATCATCATTTATACACACATATTTTGTGACAATACTTGCCAATATCTGTATGTTTTCTGTTGGTTGACAAAGACAAAAACAGGGAAAAAGGAAGACTTCTATTTACTAATAACTCAATAATTTTTGAAGCTGGAGTTTCTATTTGGAAGCATTGGAGGGAGATTGGAATGGAAAGGACAGGACTCATCTGTCCCCAAACAGACATCTAGTGCTAGAGACAAGAAAATGAAGGCTATATATCATATCTACACAGCATTGGTAGATGCAACAAGATCCAGGGGAGATCTGTGTCCTTTTGGAGATGCAGATGCAGTGCAAGTGGCATATCCTGGAGTATTGCAAACGGTGCTTTTTTGGGGCAGGTAAATCAGGCCTCAGCAGTACAGTATTCCTCAAAGTATCTTCTCCTCTCATTCTTGACTGGGAAGCAACACTAATGAGACTGAGACTACTACTTCTTTTCTCTTGCACTTTTTCTGTCTCTCCTTGCTAATGGAGCCACTAACGGTGGTTTTAGTCCTGCAGTAATTATTACTCTGACCTGAAGCACAAGCTCATTGAGTGGAGTCAACTGGTAATGACTTTCAGTCACAAGTGATTTGAATGATTTTGAACCAATGACCCAGCTGTTGAGGTGAAAGTTGTTATAATTATTCCTCTGAGCATTTTTATTTCCTCTGAATTGGTTTGTTTTACTATTCTTCTCACAGTTTAATAAAAGAAACAAGAGTTCCATGTCTGAAGGCAAGACTAAATTGATAGTTATTTAATCTTTCCACCTGTATCTACATATGAACAGAGTTGCTTGAGCTAACAGAGATCTGAGACAGTAAATCCATCTACTGCAGCACTACATGCAGCTGAATGCATCCCACTACTGAATGCCAGTGAATGTGGGTCCAGATCTGCTCTGTTGAAGTCTGCAAGAAGTTCAGTTGCAATGTTGCCACTCGTTGTTGCAGGACTTTGCTAGTTCAGGTGTCTCTTCACTGTGTAGACACATAGCCTGTAATGTTGCCTGTGCTATTGTATGTCATAAGTCCTGCCCCATTTTGTTTTAGTAATGTATCAGGTCCTGCTGCACAAGTTGCAGACTTCTCACGTTGACTGAAACCAGCTCTGACAACCTGGTGTCATCTCATGTTTGGCCTGTTTTGATTAACAAGTTATTTGTCAGCCTGACAGTGGCCATGGTGCTTGTGTCTATGTGTTTGTGGATTTCTGTGATGCTAGTGTTCAAACACTAAGGACTAAAACCATGAACTTCCCCTAAGATACCTGTTTTTCAAAGATGGGAAAGACTAGAATTCTAAAGCTGCAGTATTTTCTTCTAGAAATGCATTATTCTAGAAAGGTTTAGGTCCATAAGGGTGTTTTTTTCCCCTTGCCCTTCAACACCTCATAATCTAGAGGATACTGTGCATGAACACACTACTGTAAAAAGCACTGGCTAAGGGGTACAGGTTGAAAATTTTGTAGATGTTAGAAATTTACATGAACGGATACACATTGTTCTTTCCAACTAACAAGCCATCAGCTTCCATCAGCATTACTTTCCATTTGGAAGATATAGCTTCTCTCTGGCTTAGGAAATTCTTTTTGACATCCTTTCTGGCTTGTGAAGCTGTACAACTGCTTGTAATGCATTGTCCTGGCTTTCAGAGGAGTTTTTCATTGTTTGTTGCAATCAAGTTTTAAACCATTAGTGTCAGAAGCTGACAATGTTCATAGAGTTTTTAACTCTGGTAAGTTTTATACAGGTTTTTCAGATAAAGGACTGACACCACAAATGCAGACTAAAATGTAATTTTCATTATGTTTAGTTGGAGACAATCTGCAATGATAATTCATTGTATTGCTTTGCTTTTTATTAATATGAATCATATATATGGATTTAGCTTTGGCTTTTCTTTCTTTTTTTTTTTATTTTTTTACATTTGGGTAAGCAGATCCATGCATTTAACAAAAAGTGAACTTAAGCCACTTGCCAACATAAACAGTGAGGGTGTTAATGAGGTCAAATCTGCCTACAATAAAACAG
Organism: Pseudopipra pipra; assembly: GCF_036250125.1. Taxonomy (NCBI): domain Eukaryota; kingdom Metazoa; phylum Chordata; class Aves; order Passeriformes; family Pipridae; genus Pseudopipra; species Pseudopipra pipra. Next base: position 79,909,125 of record NC_087550.1, read on the forward strand.
CTCAACAATGCTGTCCAGAAAAAGCTAAACCGGTGAACCAGTTTTGTGGTTCACGTGAAGAAACCAGTGAATCAGGCAAATGGAACAGTATATGAAACAGAAACTGGAGACCAGGGTTCTTCCATTGAGGCTGAGAATCATGCTCCCTTTTTCACTCCCCTTATCCTGCTAAATTTGAGTTTTTTCTACAAGTGGAACACCTTCAGTGACAGAAATGAGAAACTTACTATATATTCCCTCAAATCAAAGTAATCTGTAGTACTTTGGTGAAGCCTGAGAGACAAGACCTATAGAGTTCCTCTATTTGAGACATATGGAGATCCTCTATTGAAGAGAAGGATAGATGTGAGCCTGGTATTTCATATGCTAAATGAGTGCCCAGAAAAGGCAGATAGTTTGAAAACTGATGCCATAGATTAACTTTGTTTTACTTTTTATCTTAATTTTTTCTACTGTTCTATTGGACTTCATTCAATCTGCTGCCTTTTGGTACTGCCCTTGGTGTCTTTTCAAGCAGAATAATTTAATTCACACACGCACCTGTTTGTGTATAGCACTCTAAGACTGGAGTTTTGTACCGGATGCTTCTGTATTATCCCACCTCCTAAAAATCTTGTATCTTAAATAATTCAACAAACATCAGCAGATTTTTTTCTGCAAGTGGAAACAGTGCACTTGTGATGGCCAATCGAAACAGAAAACTCATTGAAAGATTATATATGGAAATTGCTACCTACAGTGGATCCATTCACAATGTGTGTGCTTTTAAGATTCTGTTTGAATATCATATTGTGAAGGTGTATTGACATCTATCCGCATTTGTTTCCAGGATGAAGGATGGTCTGCAGTGAAAAACATCAAATGCCATAGATTTTACAGAGCTTATTCCTGTTGCATGTCTTGTCATGTAATCTATGATAGCCTTGAAGTCTGTGAAGTCTACAAGTGTAGTCTATGAAATAGACTACAGCTCAGAAGTCCGTGATAAATGATACATAAAAAAAAAGATGTGAAATCTTGAGATTACCAAATCTTTACTTAATCTGTAACAAATTCCTTGTGTTTTTACACATTAGGGAAATTAATTTGAGTAAATTGGACTGTGTTCATTTTTCAGGGAAAATTACGTTGTCCAAGGAAGTTTCTTTTGAGTATTACCAAGAGCAGTTTTTGAGCCAAGCACTCCATGCTAAATTTCACGAGTTTGTGGTGTGCTGTTGGGAACTAGGCAGACTCCTATCAGACCTGCGTGACGCAGTCATCATCACTTTGTATAAGAGGAAAGGAGATAAATCAGACTGCTCAAATTACCACGGTATTACTCTGCTCTCCATTGCTGGCAAAATCCTGGCAAGAATACTTTCGAACAGACTAATACCCGCCATAGCAGAAGGAATTCTACCTGAAAGCCAATGTGGTTTCAGAGCCAATAGAAATACCACAGACATGGTATTTGTTCTCAGACAGCTGCAAGAGAAGTGTAGGGAACAGAACAAAGGTCTTTATGTAACCTTTGTTGATCTCACCAAGGCTTTTGATACTGTGAGTAGAAAAGGTCTATGGCAGATTTTGGAACGTTAGGTTGTCCCCCCAAGTTCCTCAAAATTATCATCTTACTTCGTGAGGATCAGTGTGGCCAAGTCAGAGATGGCAATACACTTTCTGAGCCCTTTCTAATAACCAATGGTGTGAAACAAGGCTGCGTTCTTGCACCAACCCTATTCACAATCTTTTTCAGCATGATGCTCCAAAGGGCCATGGCAGACCTCAATAAAGAAGATGGTACCTACATTTGATATTGTACAGATGGAAGCCTATTCAACCTAAGGTGACTGAAGGCCCATACTAAGACCTTAAATCGCCTTGTCTGGGAGCTGCTTTATGCTGCCGCCGCTGCCCTTGTTGCCCACACAGAAGTAGCTCTGCAGCATTTAACATCCTGCTTTGCTGAGGCTGCTGAGCTTTTTGGGCTGGAAATCAGCTTAAAGAAGACAGAAGTCTTCTATCAACCTGCACCTCAGGAAGCCTTCCATCATCCCCATATCACCATCGACGAATCAGAACTCAAATCAGTCCAGCAGTTTAATTACCTAGGTAGCCTAATCTCCTCGGATGGTAAGATTGATGGAGAGATAGACAACAGGTTAGCAAAGGCATACAGAGCTTTCAGAAAACTCCATAAAAGAGTTTGGCAAAATAAACGCCTGAAGAAAAGTACAAAGATCAGTGTTTACAGAGCCATACTGCTGTCTACTCTCTTATTTGGGTCTGAATCATGGGTCATCTACCGCCACCATCTGCATCTCCTAGAACACTTCCATCAACGCTGTCTCCGTACAATCCTAAACATCCACTGGTCAGATTATGTGACCAATACATCTGTTCTAGAACAGGCAGCAGTTACGAGTATTGAGGTCATGTTGCTGAGAACACAGCTGCGCTGGGCAGGGCACGTCTCCAGGATGGAGGACCATCACCCCCCTAAGATCTTGCTTTATGGTGAACTTGCCACTGGCTGATGCAAGAGAGGAGCCCCAAAAAGGAGATATAAGGACTCCCTGAAACAACATCTCAACCTTGGTCATACTGATCTTCATCACTAGTCTACTCTGACCTCCAACTGGGAGGCCTGGAGACACACTATCTATAACACTGCTGCTTCTTTTGAGAACGCACACCGGATCACTCTCGAGGAGAAAAGACAGTGCAGAAAGAATCGTGTTTTGTCAATACCATCCAAGGAGTCTTTCTGCTGTGCCTTTTGCAACCGGACCTGTCTATCTCACATTGGCCTCTTTAACCACTTGTAGCAAATGTGAGTAGAGCCCTTCCCAAATCTTCGTTTGCGAAGCCTAGCCATGATGAAATATTTATTAATATCAGAAGCATTTTAGACTTCTATCTCTTTCTCTTTCTCTTTCTTTCCAGTAAGGGTATCTGAAACACCCAAGTGCCAAAGCAACATAACTGACACTTTAGGTCCCACAAAGTTTTTGAATCAATTTCCTGTCTTTGAAGTTCTGACTTCATATATGTGTAATTGTGCATGTATATGTGTGTATTTCTTCATGACAACTAGTGTCAGTACATTTCATTAATTGAGGTAATTTGTCCTCCTCTCACCAACAGCTGGGAAAAATTCTTATTTACTTAACTTACTCCATTATTGTAGCAAAGGTGTGGATGCCATAGGAATGTGTGCAGGTCATCACTGGAACAGTGGAAGAGAGGAGGAGAATAGAGGTGGTAGAAGAATTGGAATAAGGAAATTTGAAAGACAAGAGAAAGGTTGAAGGTAAAGAAGAAAGTGGCAAAGATGTGCATGGTAATTTTGCATATTTTTATTTTGTTCAGAAAGCAGAATACTGACATGTAATATTTTTTATTTTATACTGCAATCATACTTTGGGACTTTTCCAGTTCTTATATTTATCTAAATGTTTTTAAAAATTAAACTTGTAATATTTTGAGAAAATACCAAAGAAACAATTTATCCAATGTAAAGTTATTTTACAGTTTAATTGTCTCCATGCCTGTGAATAAAATAGGCCAAGATTCTACCCAGAGGGGATTTTTATTGTGAATCTGACTGCCTAATCCATTTTAAATTGGGAGTTTATAACTGACACTTCATTAAATTGCAGCTTCTGCGTGCTGCTAGAGTTGGCGCTTCAAGCTGGTTAGTTGGGACCTGATCCTGAAACCTTATTTATACAAGTAATATTACAAAGGTATCACCATTCATTGCATATGTGAGGTCTCCAGGTCTACAGAATAATATATTTTGATTAGTTCAATAATTATCTGTAAATGTTGCTGATCTTTTATATGTGACTCTGCTTTTGGATTTAAGTGTAATTCTGCACGTGTATTACTCCATTAACAGTCACAATAAACAGTGCAGCTGGAGTGAGATAATTGCATCTGTGGGGCACAGCAACATGCAAAACAGATATGCCAATTCCCTGAGGTTATGATCAGTCTATAGGAACCATTCCCTTGAGTCTCTTGGAATTAGTGTGAGTCTGTACTGTAGGGAAGACTCAGCATGATGAAAAATTTGTACTTGCAGTTCAGAAACTGTTTTAAAAGTTAGGTGACAAGTGGGGGTGGGAGGGATGGCAAAATAATTTAATTCCTTACACACCACGCTTCCTTGTGGCAGAAAGTACAACCAAAGAAAAGTTGTTGTAATGAAACATCTACTGACTTCTGCTAAGGATGCTATGTGCCTATGAATGTGCCTATCCAGTCTTAAGAGTCTTGCTAACAACTTGCCACTCAAGCTCCTCCATCTGAAGATGGGACATTCTCACAAGTGATTATAAAAGACCAATATTTGTTCCCATTTGGTATCAGTGGAAATGCACAGAGGGAAGTCAGAAATCTTCAAAGCAGTTTCTCTACAGAGTTTAGACGTATTTCATATTACAATGGGATAGCTTGTGGCCCTCATGGATTCTGTTTTTATGCAGTAGCTATGCCACTGACCCAGATAGATTTACAAATCATTTACACCAATGTAGCTGACAGTGATAATGCACAATTGTGGACAAGTTCAAGTAGGCTGACAGATGAGGTTGCTTAGAAGGATAATATGAAGATACTTCATGGGTTCACTTATGCTTCTCGATTTTGTAATTGAAATGGAGATAAATTTGCAATTAGTTCAGGAGGACAATCAATTCTGGTTGAGATGGTGCTATCACTACACTACCAAAGCAAAGGTTTGTTTGCTGGAATAAAGTTAGAATATTGTAGAATATCCTCATGTGAAAGGGACCCCCGGGTATCCTGACTCCAGACAGGGCAACCTAAAAGTTAACATTTCTTGAACACCAACAGGCTGGGAGCCATGACTACTTCCCTGGGGAGCTTGTTTAAGTGCTAGACCATCCTCTCAGTGAAAAATTTTTCCCAATATCCAGTTTGAACTTCCACTGATGCAGTTTTAAGTAATGCCTTTGTATTCTATTACTGGACACAAGAAAGAAGAGTTCAGCACCTCTCTCTCCACTCCCCCTCATGAGAAGATGTAGACAGCAATGAGGTCACCCCTCAGCCTCCTCTTTTCTAAGCTGAACAAAGCAAGTATCCTCAGCTGCTTCTAAAAAGTCACACCGTCCAGTCCTTTCAGCATCTTCTTGCCCTCCATTGAACACATTTGAACATTTCTGTATCCTTATGCTATGGAGCCCAAAACTGCACATAGTACTTCAGGTAAGACGACACCAATGCTGAGTATAGTGAGACAATCACTTCTTTTGACTGCCTGGATATACAGTTAGCCCTTTTGGCCAATCAGGGCAAATTATTGACTCATATAGAGATTACCATCAACCAAACCCACAATCATAATATTAATAATCTGTCAATTGTCTTCCATGCTAGTTGTCACCCATCCTTCAATAGCATGAAGCAAGAGTAAGCATAAAGTTCAAACTGACTGCAGAGCCTGTCTCCCAAGAGCATTCAGCAATGCATTAGTAGTCACATAATGTAATAAGCACACAGAATCCAGGGTTTTATTCAGGTTCATTGACGATATTGCTGACTAAGGGGACTAGCTCAGAGAATGACTCCACTTCAATCAAATTAGCAACTCTGTGTGTTCTGTTTATGGCATCTGCAAAAATGTATAACCTTGTCATATACAATAGCTCATCAGCAGTGGAAAGAGTAAAAAACACTGATAACCAAGAATAAGAAGGTTGTGAGGTTTGCCCTTGTAGTTTTAGTAAACAGAGGTCTGCAGTAGGATATTTTCTTTTATGATTTCCTGAGTGTGCTGGAATACTTGCCAAAACTAATGTTTTTTTGAGAGACATGAGAATCTTTTAACTAAATGTTCAGGTGACAAAAGGTTAGGGCAGAAATGTTCTTTCTTTCCAGATTTTGCAAAGAAGACAGAGAAAAATCCTATTAATATTGCAGAAGGAATGAACACTTTATGAAGGCAGGGAGGAAACTTTGCCTAGCAAATGAAATAATTCCTGAGAGGACAGAAAGCATTTGAATTTTTGAAAAGGTTCTCCATTATTAGAGCAGATTTTGTTGGTAGAATACTTGGAACTGTCCACATAGCAGCCCTATGCTTTAGGCTTCATGGAAGTCATGTATAAGTCAATAAAAGTATTACTGTTTAATCTTTTTACAGCTCCATAAAGAAGGGTCAGATTTGTTGAAAATTATTTATTTTTTTACAGTCTGTTGAAGGATTTATTCTCACTTTTCTCTGTATCAGGAAGAATGCTTCACCAAAAAGTCATATTTGTGCATATCCAGGGGCCAGGACAAACAAAAAACCACAGTTTATACTTGATAATATATGCAGGTAAACTATGTTTGAAACCTCTTCGTCTGCAGCAATTGTTGACAGCCTTCACCACAATATTAAATTGGGAGTTTTTTGTTTATTTTCTTTGGAACTGTTCGTATATAAACAGCTCTAAAAAGCAGAGCTTCAAATGCCAAGTTTCCCTTTTGGCTTCCATGCCTTCTATAAAATCTAACCTTTTGAACTCATGCTTCATTACCTTGAAGGTGCATGAAGGCAAATCCCTGGAAGTTTGGACAGGCATTAGTTTGTTCCAGAATCTCTCTCTTTCTCATAAACTTCTCACACAACGCACAAATATTCCCAGAACTGCAGAAAAGATTCAGGTCAGCTAGAGTCATTTGTCTCAGATACTGTTTTGAAAGGTGGGAGCTGCTGACATGATATTTGATTATATTTCCTCATACGCGGATGGCTTCAGTCTCATGTTTATTGGAATCTCAAAGAAATATCATATTCTTTACTTCCAAAATATCTACTGTTCTTGAGGAATTTCTTCCATTAGGTCTGTGGGTTTTTTTATACCTGGTTTCCTGATGGCATTATATAGCAATCACGTTTGCTTCATATGAAATTACTTTACACGCTTGGTCTTTTGATTTTTCTCACGTCATTTAACTAAAGCACAGCATAGATTTTTACTTATCTCAGCATAAATGTCAGTGCTACATGTTTATCTTACTAAAATGAGCAGTTGCAGTTGAGAAAATAGAGAGAGGGATTTTATAATAAAAACTGCACAGATGGCTCAATTCGGCATGGTACCCACCATCACACTTTTAACACACAGCTTTCTCCTCTACTGGTTACTTGCTCTGGGAATGACTGGCAATTTAGCTTTGGCTAAAACTCTTCCCTTCTCAGTGAAAAAAAATAGACTACAGAATCAATTTTGTACTCTGTCTACACCACACTCTGTCACCACCACAGATTCACATAGTATTTTTCTTTATGTTAAAAAATGTAACAGAATATATTCTCTTCTTCTTGAGGCAACACTAGAAAGAAGACTCTCTGCTAGAGGTTTTGGAAGTAAGTTCCTAAAACTGTAAATTTCTCCTTTCCAAATTCTGAGATAGTTCAGTGCCAGAATTTTCCAGGATGTTTCACAAAATCCGAGAATATGCTGAGTTGGAAGGGACATACAAGGATGATAAAGTCCAACCCTTAGCCCTGCACAGGACCATCCAAAGGAGTCACACCATGTGCCTGAGAGTATTGTCCAAATGCTTCTTGAATTCTGTCAGGCTTGGTGCTGTGACAATTTCCCTGGGGAGCCTGTTTCAGTGCCCAACCACCCTCTGGGCGAAGAATCTTTTTCTGATATTCAAACTAAACCTCCCCGACACAACTTCAGGCCATTCCTTCAGGTCCTGTCACTGGTCTCCATAGAGAAGAGATCAGTCCCTGCCCCTCCTCTTCCTCTCACGAGGAAGTTGTAACTGCAATGAGGTCTCCCCTCAGTCTCCTCTTCTCCAGGCTGAACAGACCAAGTGCCCTCAGCCACTCCTCATACGGCTTCCCTTCAAGGCCCATTCACCGTCTTTGTTGCCCTCCTTTGGACACTCTCTAAGAGCTTAATATCTTACATTACGGTGTCCAAAACTGCACACAATATTCAAGGTGAGGCCGCCCCAGTGCAGAGCAGAGCAGGACAATCCCCTCCCTCGACCAGTTGGCAATGCTTTGCCTGATGTCCCCCAGGACATGGTTGGCCCTCCTGGCTGCCAGGGCACTGCTGACTCAGATTGGTATTCAACTTGCTGTTGACTAGAACCCCCAGGTCCCTTTCTGTGGCACTGGTTTCCAGCATTTCATTCCCCAGTCTGTACATACATCCAGGGTTGCCCCATCCCAGGTGCCGAATCCGGCACTTCCTCTTGTTAAACTTCATATGGTTGGTGATTGCCCAAACCTCTAATTTGTTGAGATCTCTCTGCAGGGCCTCCCTGCCTTTGAGGGAGTCAACAACTCCTCTGAATTTTGTGTCATCTGTAAACTTGCTTAGTATCCCTTCTAGTCCTGTGTCCAAGTCATTGATGAAGATGTTGAAGAGCACAGGGGCTAAGATGGAGCCCTGTGGAACCCCACTAGTGACAGGTCACCAGTCTGATGTCACCCATTCACTATTACCATCTATGCTCCACCCATGAGCTAATTGCTCACCCACCAAGTGATATGTTTATCCAGCTATATGCTGGACATTTTGTCCAGATGGATCCTGTGAGAGACAGTATCAAAAGGTTTACTGAAACCCAAAAAAATACATCAACTGGCTTCCCTTGATCAACTAGGTAGGTTACTTTATCATAAAAGGAAATCAGATTGGATAAGCAGGACTTCACTCTCATGAAGCTGTGCTGGCTGTGACCAATGACTGTTGTCTTTCAGGTGTTTTTCGATACTTCCCAGAATAATCTTCTCCATAACTTTACCAGGCACCGAAGTGAGACTGACAGGCCTGTAGTTTCCAGGGTCCTCCTTCTTGCCCTTCTTGAAAATCGGGACACCATTCATCAGCTTCCAGTCAGCTGGGGCTTCTCTGAATTCCCAAGACTGCTCAAAAATCACCGAGAGAGGTTTTGTGATGACATCAGCTAACTCTCATTTCTTACGGTGTTTATTTCTCTTTAAGGTTGTCTCTTCTTTTTCTTACCTTCTGCCAAACTGGTTCACCACTGACACTGACTAGACTTATCTGTGTAGAATGCTCAGTTAGGAAAGAGTGACAAAATCTGGCTTTCAGGAAAGAACGGGTTATTCAGAAGAAAAAAATGATCAGGTGGTTAAACTAAGCAGACACTAATGACTGAATGTCATAAGCACTGACAATTGAATGTTCTGGCATGAATGATTTATCTCAACCTCATGCACAAGTACCTCATGAGGTACTTGTATAAAATTAGATACTGTATTAGCAGTCCAAAGTTTAAGCACTGTGTATAATGCCTGTGATCGCTGAACAACCTCTTTACAACTGGGTGCTTATTTGGAAAGTGGAAAGCTTGTTAAAAACCTCAGAAAAAAATAATGCAAACTTTTTGTTACGGACTTTATATCATGATGGTTAAAAAATCAATTAACATGTTAATATGTTAGTAATTCCTATTTGAGTAGATCTACCTCAATGATTGTTGCAAGACGTCATTCATTTGTATTGCTCCAGAGAACCTACACTGTCTGAACTGTGTTCATTAATTCCTTTCCATTTCACACATAAGTATGGTACTTGACATGCTGTCCTTGGTGATGTATAATAGCAATTTGCTTCTGACCTCAAGGTCACTTTCTTTTTGTGTGTGCTGCAAGCTGAGATTTTGGGAAGCCTGTATGAATGATTATGGTAGAACCGGTGCTCTATAATAACCCCTGTCGCTACGTGATAAACAGTTAATTACTTCTGAGGCAATCTTGTATTCTAGAAATACAGACCTTTGAAAAGTGTATTTGCTGTGCCTCATGTATGCCAAACTTTATTCCATGGACTGAAAGGGGATATTTGCCTATATCCTTATATACCAAAGCACTTCATACCCAGTTCAGGCTACTGTTTACAGATTAAAAAAAATTTATTATTGTTTGTGTCTTACTTCCAAGGCCCAAGTCTCATAAGTGAGTAGGCTCAGACTAAGGATCTGGCTGAGAGAGACTGGCGGGAAGGCAACTGAAAACCCTCCACTGGGGAGAAATAATTCTTTATTGTAAAATGGAGACTATTATAACAATTGTAATTAAAAATAAGGCTATGATATATAGCATTTAACCTTCATAATCACAATTCTGTAAATGCTGCAAAACCCTTGCATGAATTTGTAAGCTACAGAGTTTTAAGTGTGATAGGAAAAATAAACTCTATTGTGGGGCCTGGAGTGCTAGCTGGCAGCCCTGTCCCAAAAAACATTCTAGATACAAAGCAGGAAGAGGGTAGAGGTGTTTGTTCCCTTCTCAAAGGCTGGGCAGTACATATACTGGTTGCAATTTCTATCTATTCAGAAGAAAAAAGAAACAAATAAGGCAAATGTATGGTGGGAAAACACAAAGAGCTACGAACAATGGGTTATGTTATTAATGATTTGATCCTATCAGTATAAAAAATGCTAAGAAGCAGAAGATAATTTTTACTGCGAATCATGTACATTGATGTATAAATCTTATCTTTGTGACAGAGATGAAATTAAACAGTAGTTCCAAGAGCTATCAAAGGAAAAACAAAAAAAAGATAAATGAGAGGGCTTCAACAACAGCCTCCAAAAGCATTCCACAAAAGAAAAAGTTGGATTTTTTTGGTTTAGGTCACTGTGACCTGTTAATCAACCCTGTACTTGCTTTCAGTTTTGCAGTTACTCCCTGCCATGCACTCATCACATGTCTGAATGACCTTTCCTTAGCCCTTCTGATGTTTTCCCAGAAGCATTTGGAGGAAACACTGATGGTTTGCCTAAATCTCAGATGAGAAAGTCTTCTGACATCTGAGAAAGGCTTCCTAAGGATCATCCTCAAACTGCATTGCTCAGGACCCAGAGAAAGAGTACTGCAAACTATTTAAAAGAAAGAGCTCAGCTGACATGCATCCACCAATGTCAATCTTTGTAGGATTTGTGGTTTTCTCTACAGTTCTACTAATCCAAATTTGTGTGATTTGAAAACTTTTAAGCTATGAACTCCCTTTTTCTATGTGCACTTCAAACCTTTTGTATTTTCAGATATTTCTTGAACTATATGATCATCTCAGATTTGTACAATGAGGCTGAAAGCCTGCTGGAGTGGGGTTGGGATGGGGACATTTTGTCCCTGATTTTTCTAGCTATATTTTTAATTATGGTGATTATCACAATTCCAATATTCTAGTAGTGTGGAATTGGAATTATAATGACAGACCTCAATATGCTTCAGTCTGTGAACACAAAGACTTTTTTGACTGTGAATGTGTTAAACTAGCAGTATAAAAGACTGTAATTGATGATATTGTGGTTTTTCATGTATTTCTCCAAACCAAAATAAAATCAAGTTTTTCAGAGGAAGCTGCATGGTGCTACTTTCTCCTCAGTGGTTACACTAGGAACAGTGTGAGTGGAGAGTTATGTTTCTAAGGGTAAAGAGCTGAAAATTGACCCAAAGAAGAAATAGCAGGTCAAACCCACTTCCTGAAGACCAGACTTCTGTTATCAGAATGACTCCACACTTCTTGCTGTTGCCAGATGTTTTGCATTATTTTGGCTGTATCCCAGAAGCCTTTTCATGTCCTACCATTTCTGCTCTACCTAGCTCTAGGTTTTCTTTGTTTTCAGAGGTCTTACTCTCACTCTTTGCACACTACATGGACTGTTTATGATTGAGCTATTCCTTGATCTAATACGACTAAAGTACAACAGACAGAAGAGGTTACATACTTGCCTGAAATGAAGGTTAAATACCTGAAATGAGGTATCATGACTGTTAGACTCACAGAAAGGAAGACTTTTCATTCAAGACATTTCATTTCAGCTTTTATAAACTGAGGGTCAAGATGCAATCTGTAGAACAGATGATGCATGAAGCCTCTAACCTGTTTCTAATGATGAATATAAGAAGAAAAAAGTGTCTTCAGGAACTTAAAAGAATGGTAAGCTGTTATGATTAAAAAAATGTAGAAAGAGCAGAAGGGGTAGGGGCAACAATCTGCATCTGCCTTCCATCCACCTTTTTCTGATTACCTGCTCAACAGGTTTACATTTTGTGCTTATTTTGGGAATCTCTAAAAAAGGACAGCCATAGAAATGGAGATGAGAAATGCAAAAGAACAGGGCAGAAACAGGATCGTGGTATGAAGGAAAATGATGGGGCTTTTTCAAACTGCTTGTTCACCAGCAAGGAATACTGATAAGGAAGCTGGAGAAGGTTATTCACTTCTGCCTTTTTATTCTTGTTCTCTTTCATTCACTCTAGATTTGCATCTCTCTTGGCATTTTAAATCAAAACTCTCTTGTCTGGCAAATTCAAGCAAAATTCAAGGATTAATTTATCTACAAAAAAATATGCTTTCTGGCAAAATTGTTTGAAGAGAGACAAAAAATTTCGCATGCTGTAGCTCTTAACTGTGCTGCAGCAGAGGAACAGGAGAGTGTAAGTAATTGGTTGTGTATAATTCATATACAATGTGAATCTGTGTTACATACAACCATAGGAGCAGTCCCCACAATTGAAACACACAATGATTTGATCATTTTGTCAACTGTTAGACAGATATCAATAATATTTATATGTGAAAAAGAAGGAAATATGTTTGCTTTCCAGCATTACATACCACAAGTCCACTTTTTCCTTTTGTCCCAAGCTGGTTTCCATAAACCAGAATGTTCATTCTCAATTTGCAATAAGAAGAATTAAAAATTCATATTGGTTTTTTATTGTTTTTTATTGTTTTTCAAGTGCTATGGTCTAATATTTCATTCTGTCACCGGTTTACAGATTAAGGAAGAAGGTGTTCCTTTAGAAAAGCGATTGCTCCAGTAGTAACATGCAAGATGTCTTTACAGGGAATGTGAGGACAACTTAGAAGGATTGTTATGGTAGAAAACATGAAGTAGCACAACAATTTGTTTTCCCTATTCTTGTTTTTGTTCTTGATGTTAAGCTCCCAAGGTGAAGGAAATCAAGTCTTTTTGAATTAAGCATTATTATTTCTGCCAGACAATGAGAGTGGTTTCTCTGCACAGTAAAGAATAGCTTTTGAAAGGAGAGAAAATTATTTTTTAGTTGCCTATATATTTCCTGGCAACTCTACTTAAGGAAGCTTGTGCGTTGCTGAGATATCCCTCTACCTGGTCTAAAAAGTCAAATAATCTTCCCAGGTCTTGTTCAACATGAAAAGGCACAGAAAATTCTCAAACTACTGAAGAGCAAAACTGCTGGGAGTGTGTAGGTGCTATAAATTTAGGGCTATTTCCTATTGTAAAAACAAACCAAGCAAAGCAGAAAAACCACCAAACACCCCCCCCCCCAAATCCAAAAAATCCAAACTGCATTCAAATTAAGATATTGTGAAGTACTAATACTTGCTTGCATCTGGAAATATTCAAGTCCTTCACAGTCTTCAAATGAAGGTTGTTTGCTGTGTTTTCTCCCTCTCAGTTTTGAGAGAGTCCTCCATTTGAGCATCTTCTCAAGACATGGTGCAGTAGAGCTATGAAAGTTTGGGAACTTTCAGAGCACTTTGTGGAAAAGTGAAGCCTCTTCTATCCTTTTCAGCATGGTCCTGGTGCTGCTGGATCCCCAGAATCAAAGTCCTGAGGTGAGCAGGGTGAAAGATATTGTCCTTCTTGACAGAGAATTAAAAGCAAGATGCTTGCACGGGGTTTCCTTGCAAGTTGCTTGCAGATGTTTTCCCTGAATTCCTGGCTGTCATTTCAAATCTCCTCCAAAAAGACTTTACAGTTTTTGTGCAAACCTACAAAACAAGAGGGCATGAGCAAGCATTCCAGCATGAATATTGATGGACAATTACAATATTTTTGTATTGTTTACTCCCAGTTGAGAATTGAAATTTAGGAGAATGAGAGTTAAAATGGCCCCTCGACGGGCCATGCATACCTCCTCTTTATCATTTCTCTTTCACACTAGTTCCAGGGTGGCAGCCTGCTGGCCCCCGATGGTTTGCTGAGCCACTCACATCTAGCTCTTCTTAAAGGAATTACTCTCAGTGAGCTGAGCACCTGGGAAATCAGAAGGAAATACCTGAGTAATATCTTCATTTCTTCATCCACTGATATAGGAGATATGTGAGACTCTGTAGTCTTAGGAAAGCTAGCAAGCAGTCATGTTCTTCCGTGCTATGGCATGAATGGCCAGGTCACTTACTTGGATACATCAGGACTCTGCTCCTGCAGATTCAGCAGCAGTGAGACCATGCTAGTGTGGATTTCCTCTTCTATTAGGAATTTATCTTTCCCATTGACAGCTCTGAGCAAATATCTAAATATTTTTAATGCAGTGCAGCATTTTTTCTGCCACTCCTGTGAAATACACTCCAGGGAAGGGCTTCATCCATTTTACAGAGTAATTGCAGCACAGACAAATCACTGACAGAAGGAGAACGGTTTTCAATTTGCCAAAATGTGGACTTTAATAAGTATTTTCACTGATGAAGAGGCTTTGAAAAGGCATGGTTTTGTGAGCACTGCAGCCAGAGTGAGGAACTAGTTTCTATTTCAGTCATGTGTAGAACTCAAACAACTTCAAATCTAATCCAATCAAATTTAAATAGTGTTGGCCGCTTATCAAAAGGGTTCTTCACTTGCATTCTTCTGAGGTTTGACTGCTTATACTATAGGGCATTTGCAGCTCCCAGGGTGACCTTGGTTGGGCAACTCATTAAGCATCTGTGTCTCAGTTTTACCATCACTACAAATGAAGATAATAACATTTACCTACTGCACTGGAACTCAGTAATAATTAAATAACATTTCCAAAACATTTTGAAACTCTGCAAGATCAATGAATGACAGAATGGTTGGATCTTCAGTTGCTGAATGCTACCAAATTAAGGCACGGGTGGTATCTTGGCATGAGCAGCATGATGAATGAAGATGTTCTACTTCTAACTTGGATATCAAGATGTCTTATTGCAGTAGGTTCATCTGTGGATGGTATTGGTTTTCATATGATGCCAAATAGTTATATACCTGTAATGCCATCCCTAGTGCATTATGGATTACACACTTGATGCTATTTTTGTGCTGATTTCATGTTGCTGTAATTCTATCAATTTCAGCAACACCACGTTTATAGCAAAAAGTGTAGAGGCTGTACAATCTCTGTATATGGTTTACATTCTGCCTTTTAGAATTCATTTTTTGTCTTTATGGGAGAAAATCTCTTCTGTTTTCACTTTTTTCTGTTCAGGGTTACCATGCACCAGTGTGTTTGGTTGTTTCTCTTACTATGGCTGATGGCAATTGCTATTATTAGTGTTTGTTGCTGGGGTATCTGGCAGAAATGCAAATAGAAAAGCCAGGCTCTGGAAGGCTGAAATAACTTTTGTCAGTTGTTCTTTTAAAGCATGTTTCCAGTTTTCCACAGAATCAGATTTTGCTTCTATTTTTATTCTGCTTACACAGACATACACACACTTTGACTAGTCCCTTAAAACTTTAACAACACTTACTAAACCCATCAGTCTGCTTTGTGCTTTACATCAGCCGAGAAGTGTTGAAATTCTGGCAATCTTCACAAATTCCACACCGTGTTTGTCCTTGCTTTTGCAGTCTGTGACAACTCTGGCAATGGCCCCAAAAGCCATCAAAATCACTCTTTCTCTTGGAATATTAAAACTATCAAAGATCTCTGTAAATATAGCTTGGATCTCTTTCTTCTGCAAAACCAGATATTAAAATGGGTGAAATAGTTGTTGTTTGCTATAAACTGGATGGAGAAGAAAATGATTAGAAAGTGCCAGTCCAATGGTGCATGGACTTAGCCATCTGCTGCGGGGACAGTGAGCTTTGCAGGCAAGAAAAGAAGGATATTTTCCACTTTCCTTCGGGTTTGTGACTTGCCATAGTGCCAGTGCATAATGTTCAGATCCTGTTGTAGCCTTTCTTACTGTGCCATTTCTGAGCAAAATGTGGGATTTTTGTGTTATGAGAGAAATCTCTCTGGTACATTCCCTGAATTCATTAGTGATCTTCAAGGATTCAAAGCCATGAACGAACAACTCCCCACTTACCTTCTACAGGTGCAGCGCTCACAACTCTGAGAAGACCAGCTTAGTTAACAGTACGATTTAGATCAACTAGCCGTTTCTTCAAGTGGCCCAGGATGTACTCATCCTTTAATACTTCATAAGCAGATTCAGTGCAGAATAGCCCAAACAAAAAAAAAATAACTGTCAAATTGGTGGGAAAGATATACTAGTGATATAGTTTGGAGCTGGCTCCCTGCCAAGTCTCCAAACCTTACCACCAGAAGTCCCCCCCCTCAAAAAAACCTCAGGGAGAAGAGGGAGAAAAAAAAAACCTAAGAAAACCCGAAACGAGAGAGAGACAACCAAAGTGATATATATATAAATATATTTACACTTATATACAATTAAAATATACAATTTCACAAGGGAAAGGGAAGGGGGAAGGGAAAGGGACAAAACCAAAATAAAATATATATATATGTATCCCGATTAGTGACCCAATATCTAACAGCTAAAAGAGTTAGTAAAGAAATAGCTCACTACTCTCCTTGGGACAACCGAGAGTCGCTCCAGAACGATCGCCGGCAACCTCTGTCTCCCAAGGTCGGCAAGGCCTAACCAGGCCTCGCTCCCCAGCACGGCAGACTCAACAGCAGGGAACCTGCACCTCCAAGCCACTGGAAGGAAAGAGAGCGAAGGCTTCTCCTCCTTTCTTCTTATAATCTGGTTTACGTAAAAATCGTAGGGAGTACTGGGTAAATCTGGACCCTTCCTTGGTTACAAACTGGTCACCAAGGAAGGCCTAGCCCAAACCACCACAACTAGCATTTGCCTTTCTTGAACTTCTCAGTTGTCTTTGCAGCTAAGAAAATCATCACTTGTAAAGTCCACTTTCCTCTGGTTATGAATATCATCCTTGCTCAGTGCCTAAGCCTTTGAAATGTTAATAGTCTTATATTTGCAGCCCTGTAGAATGACCTTATTTGTTGTAGTTATCACGCTGCTGTTGTTGTGCTGTTATTCTCAACATCCTACACCAGAAAATCCTTCAAGTGTTCAAGGCTGGGTTGGATGGGACTCTGAGCAACCTGGTGTCATGGAAGGTGTCTCTGTCCGTGGTCGAGAGGTTGGAACTAGATGATCTTTAAGATTCCTTCCGGCTCAAACTGTTCTATGAGTCTATGATTCTAGGATTTCTGTGACAGGTTTCTCATGTGAAGTAATTGCCACATTTTCGTAGTCCTTATTTTGAAGCTTGTAGTTTACATCAGAGGAAAAATAAGACTTGCTGAATGACAGTGTAGATAATAATAGTTTAAATAATCAATATGTATTACCAATGATATACATGCACAAAGATGAGTAACAGACGTTTGGGCAGCACCTGCAGCTGATCAGAATGTCCTCCAGTCAGTGCTGTTAGTGGGAACAGTCACGAGGGGTCCTGACGAAAAATATCCAGGCCTGGTGAAAGACCATCATGAACTTTTCTAATTCTTGGTGTCAGCCTTGAACTCCGTGTATGCAACTAGCTAAAGACCCCACAAATAAAACCTTCTGCATGTAAGGCTATCTCAACATTCTTTTTGTGATACTATGCCAATATATGCTAAGGCAGGGTTGAAGCCCAGGATGTTTCAGCTATTGGTGTGAATCATTCTTTTGTTGAGAAAGTCTGACAGCATTAAGCCTCAGATACCATTAATCCTTTAAAACAGGAAGGAAGCTCAGCCCAGTAACTGAGCTTCAGCACCCACTGGTGCAAGAAGGGAACCACCTTGATAAAACTGTCAAAATTGAGTCTGTGGTTGTGCTTGACAGTGATCTCTAAGATAAATACGAGAAGAAGGAATAATCCAAGGGAGGGGGCATTATAGAGCTAGTAAATTGCATAGTCCAACCAGATGAATTTAGAATGTTTTTCCCTTACTTACTTAGAGGAGGAACACCTTCCAGATAATTCTCTGGCATTTCTAAGCATTTCAACATGTTGGATAAATTTAATCAAGGAGGATTTTTCCTTCTTTATGGTAGCTTTCAGAGTTTCAAGTGAGCAGCTATGTTCAGGACTAATCAGTAATCAGCTGGCTGGCTTGTATAGGTAACCTAAGGCATACAGTAAAATAATAGAAGTTCCATTGAAATTTAAAATTGGGAACTCTGTCCTCACAAATTTTAGGATTGAATTCTACTTTTTTTTCTGTCTATGTTTGCTAATGTACTGAGCAGAATGGAATTGTGGGGTTTGTGTTGATTAGGTCTACCCAAAAGCTTACCAGTCTACTTCATGATGAAGAGCTGGTTGACTTCAAAATAGAAAAGCATGTGCATCCAAATGTCCACAGCTACTGAGACAAGAGGGGTAGATGATTTTGGCTCTGTGAGTCCTGGCACTGTACCCTGCCTATGTGTGACTAATAGAATCAGCATAGCTGCTGTTTCTATTTCTGTGTTAGCACATCCATTATTTTTTATGCTGATAACCAAAATATTCAGTTGGGTTATCAATCCTATTTACCAAATGGTATTAAATAAAGTGCTTTTCAATATCCTGGTATAGAATGGGACTGGAATCCCTTTGTGGTTTCACTGAAATTTCAGTTTACTTCAGATCATAACCTCCCTTGCACCACCATACTACGGCTAAGAAAATCATTCATTTTTTCCCATTTATTTTCTGCTTCATAACAGACATGCTGATGATTAGCTGCTCCTTATTTAAGTAAAGAAAAAGGACGAGTGTCACCTTTGGAGTTACTCTTCTTGTGTTTTATTCACTTTAAATGTCTCTTCTTCTACCAGAATAAAAATCAAGCAGGCAGGCAAGTAAGACACCCAGATGCCAGCTGAGTATCTCTGGGGTTTTTGTTCATTTCATCTTCTGCTTAGCACAATTGAAAACAATGTTCACTACAAGTCTCAGTGAAGCAAGCCTATCTGCTTGGATTAGCCCAAGCCTGATCTACCATGCTAATAACAGTTGTCTTTTCACTTCATTGCCATTATTACAGCATCTTGTGCTTTTTACATATTTTTACTTAGGAAGTATTGAATTTCAGTACACAGTCTTCTGCAAGAAAAACAGGCAGATAAGACAGCAAAATACAAACTCTGAAAGTAGATTAAATGGGAGACAGGCAGCAGATGTTTCCAAGTATACAGATATGTTGGATTTTTGTTTGCATTTAGAAACATAATGGGAAACTAGCCATTTCTTGTTTTATTTGCAAGCAATTTTCTGCTGACAGATTTTCATTTGCATTCATCAATGTTGTTTAGAGCATATATTTTTACTCAACCTGGAGCATTATTATTGCAGATGACTCTACTCCCCTTCATGAAAAATACTCGGAGAGGATTCTTCTGTCTGAAAATTTTGTAAACCAGCTGCCCTAAAAGCCTCCCTTGTGAACTTCCTCACTCAACTTATTTTTGGAGTCAATCTCAAAGTATCGTCTATGAACAGACTTCCTCTGTAGCTTGTAAAAATAGGATTATCCATTACATTAACATGTAATTACCTCACAAAACTGGATGTTTTGAATCTGTCCTCTGGGCCATTCATAACATCTGGGAGACTCACTAAGTAATGTGTCTGAAAGACCAATAAGACTAATACAGGGACATAAAAAGCCCCCACAGGCACTTTTCTTTCCTTATTATGGAATATTATAGACAGGACTTCTGCTGCCTGGAAAAAAAAATCAGAAATTTAACTTGAAAATAGTCTGTAATCTTGCTGTCTTTGCAATAAATACACTTTCCAGTTGTCCCAATCTACAACAAATTATACGTTACTGTCACTCAAGCTGACAGCAGAGGGATACTGTCACCAGTAGTAACAATTGCCACTGATCAGGTAGCAACAGTACAGTCATTAAACCTTCACTGCTGTAACTGTGTGAGGATGGAAGGCTTGAGGTTTTCTTGATCAAATTTCAGGATTTAAGATAACAATAGTAATTATTTTCTATAGGAAGGCAATAATGCACCCATTAGAAAGACTTTTTTTTCCTGAAGAAGACAGGGCCGAAAGGTCAAAAGGAATTTTTTTTTTAAATCTGTAAAATAAGTAACTTAAATAAAGACAGAGACTAAGCATCAAAAGATGAAGAAGCTATGGTAGACTTGGCAAGAAAATAAATGACCACACTGAATCATTTAACTCTACAAGCTCAGATACACTGAGCTGTGTTTGCCATAACAACATGATCCCTTCCTCATTGATTCTTTTGAGCTAACAGTCCTAAATGCCCCCTTTAAGGTAAATAGAAGCCTGAAACAGAGAAATTATCACACCTTGAAAGAAAAGGTCAGACAAATGCATTGTTCCTGTTTGATTTTTTCCCCTTCAAAATCATATCTAAATTCAGTAATAATGAAAAAAAGAAATCCAAACAAGTATTAGTCAGCACATAGTCTGCAGCTACTCTAAACTCAGGTCTTCTGACAGCATTTCTAATGAATTCCCAGTTTTCATCTACTAGGAGACAAAGGATGAAGGTATTTTACCCAACCTCTGTTACCTAGTGTATAAATGCAAGCAAATATTCTTTCAAGGTTTCTCTTTGAGGGTCACTTTGTCATAAACTTTTTCTGTTACCAGAAGCCAAAACAAAACAAAACAAAAAAAAGGGAAAGGCTTTATTGCAGACATTTCACATTTCTGACTTACTGTGGCAATGGTGGAACTCTCCATCCCAAACCCTCTTGAGAGACCCACACAAGCTCTCTCATGCTCTCTCTCTCTCCTCATAGCTCTAAAGTGATATTCCCTCCTAGTCCGATTTACACTGACCACACATAATCCACAGATAATTCCCCAGTCACGTACAAAAAGCCCTTGGTTATGAGACAAGGCAAAACTGTGCCCTAAGCTTTTCTGGGTGTTCTTACAGCAACAGGCAGCAGAAAGGCACAATCCTCAAAGTTGTGACTTCATTCACAGCTTTCAAACTTGTTGGAGTAAGGTTTGGGGATTTTTTGTCACTTTGAGGTGCTCTGCGAGAACTTGGAGGATGACATTTCTTTTGGCTCTTCCAGTTGAGTCAAATGGCTGCATACTGAAGAAAACATACTGATAGTACCAGGTGTTACCAAACCTCCTCCTTGTCATTTCTGCTGTGGAAGGGAGACTGGGAACAATTATGTGAAAGTTGGGAGGTACTGGACTTTCAACTATCTACTTCTTACTATTTTTGCCCCACAAAATGAGGCACGAGCCAGAACCACTTCAAAGCTAGCAGGATTACCTTGAGGTCCTGTGCACATTTGCTCTGTTTTAACCTGTTTTTACCTTAGTACACTGTCTTGCACATAAACCAGTTTCTGGCATACTCTCCATTGCATGATGAGCCACAGTTCTCCTGTCTGGTCAGTCTGGAGTTGTAGAGTCTGGCTTAAAACCAGCAAATTAATTTCTACTCTTATTTTGGGAATATAACTGCTTACCTATCGTGGGGGAGGGGATGTCTCAGGAAGGCTGAGACCATCTTCCTTGGATGCTATTCAGTTAGTAAGCACACAGCTTCTGCAGCTGTCTGCCTGACAGTGATTTTCTGTATAGCCTGAAGGTGGAAATAAACAATACCTATGAACTATATCACATGTAAGAAAATAAAACTTATTTAGTGTTTTTCCTGTAGATTCATTTCTTTTTATGGCCTGTGTCTGAACAAAGTGAAGGTCAGCATCTAAGTGAGATTGATTTGCAGCCCTGTGAAAGACTCCTGTGCCAAATAACAAACAGCGCATCTTCAGAAGTGCGAAAAGCTAACGACTTCGCTCTCCAAGGTGGTACATGCATCCACTGCATTGCTTAACAACTTCAACAGAACCTGATAGAGATGAGGATTTTGCAAAATGAGATCATGACACAAACACAAACAACTGGACACGAGATGGTTTAGTAATCCAGGTATTTACCTGCTCTAATCACTGGGCTTCTGACTATTCCTCATCTTTTCTGACAATGTATATAATAAAAAGTGTTTTTCAGATTATAGTCCAATGGGGATACTAATCCATATCTGAAATGTCTGTATGTGAAAACCCTAACTTAGGCATTTTCAGAAGCATCTTCCCCCTGTTTTCTGCTACTTTCTGAGACTGAAAATATGAAAATATCATGAATGTCATGAATTGTCCATCAGCATCCAAAAACTGGAAGGCTGTGGGAAATAAATGAAAACCAATGGAAGACAAATGAAATTTAATTAGGCCCTAAAAAGGCTCTGTTTACATGTGGCCAACCAGTTCATTGATGCCAGCTTTTGACTGACATAACAATGTTGTTTTCTATTTTCCAGCCTGTTTACTCTTGTACAAACAGATCAGAAATCCTTCTAGCAGCCCTGGGGAGGAACTGCTAGTTGACTTCATTTATTGGAACTGTGGGAGAACTGCAGCCTCCTTGCAAGCATGTGCCACTGCCTGGCTCTCTTTAGCAGGGTGCAGCTTTTTTTTAAGACTGGAAATAAGGTGAGACAGTGGATTTACTCCTATGTCAAGGAACAAGTTTCAGGTACACTGGGAATAAATTTTCAACATACAGAGAGAAGGCCTAGAACATAAATATGCCAAGAAAAGCCAGTATCCAACAGACAATTAGAATGGGAGAAATATAGAGTCCATCAAACAAGTGTGACAGAAAGAAATGCTAGCTTATTCTGAAAAAAAGGCATCATTACCAAGCCATAGGCAGCAGTTTTTCGGGTTTCAGGATCTCATTCATGATACTTCTAGACAAAGGTCTTCCCCTGCTTAACTGTGTTGCATTGCATATGCCCCAAGGTAAGTATGAGAAAATTCTGGATACCTGCATGGATGCTGTGGATACTCAGTGCTCTGGAAAAGCGGGAGGACAAGAAACACAAAGTCAGGTCAGACTGGCAATCCATCTAACTCACCTTCCTCTGTTGTCAGCGTTGGGTGCTTCAAAAGGAGACTTGAGATGTGGGGAGCTGACAGACAGTGGGTAATCTCTCCTTCACAACATTGCTGGAAAGGATGACATTGTTGCCCTTCCCTTACCAGCAGTAAGAGATTCTAAAATGTCATTTCAATGAAATATAATGTGGCTTGTGATATCCACATTTTAATTGCTGGCATGAATATCTTGGTGTCTTCCAATGGGACAATAATCCTCAGTGACCTTTCAGGTGAATTGCAATAATGAAGAAGCAATGCAGAGCACACTAAATTTTTTCTGTTTATTGATTAACATCTATGTTTAGAGAAAGAGGATAAGGTACATGAACATGTCATAGGTACTGTTCTGACCTGGCTAACTGCAGGACTATAGAGTGCTGTCTCTGGGCCTGAGCCTGCAGATAACAAGCTTGGGATAGTGTAATAGTATTCCAGCACAGGGCTGAGTCCTGGATAAGAGCCAAATTTGCTTTTCTTTTTATTTGCACTGGAGATACTGAAATTATTGGTATTTAGCAATAGAGGATTGAGCAGGCCCTTGGGATGAGTGGAGGAATATGAGTGGTCTAGGCATGGTTAAGTGTTGATGTAAGTATTTAGTCCTCCCTTTCCCTCTGAGTGAGATGAACAGCAGCCAGCTACAGATGTGAGCATCTGAAAATGAATCCTGTAAACTCAAAGAATTAAATCTAAGAACTAGGAACTTAATAATTTACAAAGAGTGCTTGTGAATAATTTAAACACTGCACAAGAGCCATTCCCTGGCCTGAAATCAGTTAGTCTGGTTGCTGCCTTATACTCCTCAGGTTGGCAGCTCTTCCAGGGAGGAGGGTTGGCTGCTGTCTGTGCTCGTTCAGCTCCCAGTGTAGCACAAGTGTTGGGAGGGAATAAAAATTATAAATCAATGGGGTCAGCCACTGACAAATAGCAAGCCCAAAAATAGAAAGGGAGGGACTTTTTCTGATTCAGGGGAACATAAACCTTTTGGGAAGGAACAATCAGGGCAAGACAGTTTCTCCACTCATTACATGGCCAAATATGAGGCAAATTTCAGAAAGCTAAAATGTCATGGTGATCCCAATGAAATTATTTCCCTGATAATGCCAAGCCCTTTTCCAAAGTATGGGACACTATACACCATCAGTGCCAGAACCACATGAATTCCTTAAAGTAAGAAGTTAAGATGATGTCATCATTCTGTCTGTCTGGCTCTTGAGACAGATGGTGCAATGGGCACTGCCAGTGGCATGGTGGTGTGTCAACAGAAGTAGGTACTGGACAGCAGATAGGCCAGCCCAAGAAGTTTGAGTCCGGCAAAGTTTTAAGCAACCAAAAAATGGGAAAAAAATCAGGAAATTTTAACTCAAGTCTTTGCTACCAGCATTGTCTATAGTAGTGTTTCTCTTTCCTCAGAACATCAGAGGTCACTTTTCTCAAAAACAAGCCTGCCTTTTTTTCTTACAGCTACAGGAGCACAGCAGTCGTCGGATCCAGTCCTCTTCCGTGCTTTCCCCCTGATCCCAGCAGTTAGAGCATCACAAAATACGAGTTTTTGGCTTTCTCAGGAGGTACATCTACTTCTAAGTCAGCAGTGAGAAGAAATCTCAGCATGAGAAGAGCAAACGCTCTTTTGTATAATATGTCATCTTTTGAATCAAAAGTAAAACCAAAGTTTAAACAGTTGCATTGAGTAGCACTAACATGCTGTTAGGGAGTATGCTTGGTGTGGCCTGACTTCACTAGTTACACTTTGCCTCATGTTCAGAGTTTTGTGCAAGGGTATCAAATCTTTGTGCATAAGCCCATCTGGTAATCTGTTTTCCCTGTAGATTATTTCTGGACATCACTGGCAGCTTCAGTTGTTTTGCAAAAGGATAAATATCCCAAAAGTCACTGCAGTTCTTTGAACTTTGTGAGGGTGTGTGCTGTCTAGAGAAGTCCTCTTGAGGCCCTAACAGTGTGACATTGTCCTTTACTGACATCATAAAAATTAAAGAGGAGAGATGAACTAAAAATGTCCAAATTTTCAGAATAGCTTCACTGGTGCTTCCAGTTTCTTAGGGACCAAAGTCAGTCACCTACAATATTCAAATCTGACAATAATCAGACTTTATTAGCATCTCAGAGAACCACTTGTTCCTTCTTAAAATCTCTTGAAATTGGAACCTGGAATATTTTCCAGTTGTTGACCTGGATATTTATGTGCTGCTGCCGCCCATGTGTGAGTGCAAATAATCTCTGCAAAAAATGTCTGCCCTAGCATGTGTCTGTATCTTTATGGCATATCCAAAGCCATAATATGTTTTTGGTATTGTTTGTTATATAAATGTCACACAAGGTCACTAGTCTTATGGGACAGATGAATAATATGTATAGGACTCATTCATTAGCTGTTGGCAGATAAAAATCAGAGTGGGTGGACATGAAATAGCACCTTCAGTTGTTGCCTGCTTGATAAATATTGGGATTATAATTGCACCTCCAGAAATCAGCTCTAAAAATAGAGTAAGACAAAAGAAAATGAGATATGAATAAAAGTTTATAATAGTGTTTTGTATAATGTCTCCTTCATTAGCATCCATCTGGACAGAACTGATTAAGTCTCTCCGTACGTGTCACTAGGCAGGAGAGATGAAGATGAAAGGATATTCAGCCGCAGACAGCCACAAAGTTGTACCATCAGTAGAATGAATACATAAACACTGACAACCTGCAGGCAGGCTGCACTATATTTCCCCTGCTTTACTCCTAACTGGTGCTGTGACACGTGATTCAAAAATATGGTGTTTTCAATACAGACTTATCTCGCCTGCAATTCCCCTCACTGGGTAATGAGCACAGAGGGCAATGCACATCCTCATCAAAGGCTCGTTCCAGACAGAAGGGCCAAAGTTGACAGAGGCAATTCCAAAAGACTGGGAAGAAATGCATTCTGTACAGACAATTAATTAGAAAAATTGGATGTCGTATTTAAGCTTGCTGTGCTGAGCTGAAAAACAAAACAGCACAAGATAGATTTTCAGGTAACAGGCAATTCATTATCAAAGAAACATATTTCACATAGAAAAGATTTACTGTGCACAATAATCTTTTTGGATTAATGGTTTTAATTAGCAGAAAAATAGCAGATTCAAACTTGAATCAATCTACAAAGGTATCCCACTCTCTTTGTTATTAACTTCAAAAAGAAATCAAGCATGGAATTTTTTTTTTCTTGTAAAACCTTTCCTTAAATTATCAAATTAAAAATCAAGCCATTACAGACAAAAACTCAAGCAGATCATGCACTCTGAGCTATACAGTCTTAGCCTGAAATCAGGTAGAAAATTTGTTCTTTTAGTAGGAAACATCGGGAGAATCCCTATAAAATTATCTAAATCAGAGTTGGTTTCCACATTTTGAGCATTATTTTCTAAAAAAACAAGGTCTATGTAAACTGTCTGTGACTGAACTCAACCTAGTGTGAAGCCTGGAAGTCTCAAAAATAGTTGAGTTCCTGTGTTTTCCCTCAAAGAAAGCTTTAACATAATCTGTCATCTCAGCGGGTAGCTGAGTCACCACCTGGGAGATATGTCTGTTAAGACCCCCAAGAGAGGAAAAAGCTTTGTTTGGGGCTTAGGGTTTCTTGGAAGCTAAAACTGTACATGAAGAGAAATTCTGCCTGTGAGGAGGCATCTGTCTGTGCCCTGTGGAGAGGATCTGCAAAGCTGCACAGGGAAATGTAATTTTGAAGATCAATAGTGAGGTTACTGAGTGCTTGGAGGTGGCCAAGCAAGAGGAGGATGACACAAGAGCCCTTTCCCATTCCTGTTTTGGGATGGTAAGTATGCTAGTGAGAATGGCTGATTTCCAGGGCTTCTGCTGCTGTCAGGTGAGCTGAGCCAGAAGGTTTTGGTGTCCCTCTTTGCTTCACCAACAACTGCTGTGAAGGGTTTTATTAGTCTGGACAGCATAGTAGAGTTCAACTGCAAGTAGCTGCTCCTGTTTTGGGAACTCTAGCAGTTCTCCTCCTCCTGACTGACCCTAGGCTTCTCCCCTACTCCATTCCTTTTCTTAGCAGCCTTGACAGCTTTCCCCGTTGGAGTGAGGCTGGCTCACTCCCAGCTCTTCTCATGCAGGCTGTGGACTGTGTTAAACTGCATTTTTTTTCCTGAACATTTGTATCTTGATTTCCCATGGAAACAAGCCTGGAATGATCCTTTCTTCTGTCCTCAGGTCTCTCTCCTCACTCTTAATAAGTCTTGAACTCAGTAGCTGTTTTCAGCCAGTTTTGACCGAGAGGCAGAGGTCTCAAAAGTAATTATGTTTTTACCAGTTTTATAAAAACAGGCATTTGGGTAGATGAGAAATGGGACTATGAACACTTACAAATTCACCTCTGGCTTATGTCTGAGCCCTCTGGCTTCTTGGCATCACTGAATGTGCCAGCCCAAGGATCACTGCCAATGTATTCTATGGGAAGACATTGCATGCATTTGTGGTGGTAATGGAAAATTGTTGTGTAATTTGGCAAACACAAATAATATCAGAGGGTACAAATGGCAAGAAATTGAGGCTTTGCCACATCGGATGCTCATAGAATTACTTATTCTGCATGAATGAAAGACCACTTTGCAGCCAATATTAGAAAATGTGTATCTGTTCATCAGTTCATCTCTAGTCTTTGAAGCTGTTAATCAAATTGCAGGCCAAGTGAAAGGTTTTGTAGCAGAAGTACTATACAAGTAACATGATCTGATCTGTGCTGAAACACCAGGCAGGACAAAATTCAGTGAGGTATAAAATAAGGGGAGTCTGCATGGATAATGATAGATTTAAAAAAGAGGGGGAACTCTATGTCCTCAACTGGGAAATGTCACTATTCCATTACTCCTACATCTGCTGTATATAATTAGGAGGATAGATTCTCTAATAGTGTATTTTGCAGATAGGCTGTTTATGACAGTATACGTCAGAAGAAGGAAACCCTTTAGATGATCTCACTGTAAATATCCTCCAAGCAGCACCATTTTGCTGATAGTTACTAGAAGATTTGATTGTGTTTAGGATTGGGAACAGACATTTCTGAGAGCAATGAGTGCACTGAAGCTATCTTTTTCTGCATAAAGACCCAAAACTGCTTAGAGAGAGTTACATGAAGGAGCAGGTCCTCTATTATCCCCACAGTGAGGCATAGAGGCAAAATCATGTTACTATGTACTGAGCTATTTATGATTACAGATGGAAAGAAAAGTCTTAGCTTTCCTAAATGAGCTACAGACCTGTTTAAATGGTGGTTATGAGCCTGCAAGTTGTTTTTTTTGCCTACAGTTCTTGCTGAAAATCATGTCTGCTATGAAATAGAGATATCCTTCTGGCTTTCCCCATTTCCCTACAAATCTCCAGAGCTGTGAAACCAGAAATGTTGGAAGAGAAATGCTTTATAGCATTATGAATTTGCTGACATAAATACTTACTAATCAGGGTGATAAATTTCTGTCTGATCCAAGCAGCAAAATAAAATAAAAAAGACGTATTTGTGCCAGCATATATCAAAACCCCTTGAGCTGTGCTCCTCTGTCAAACTTCATAAATATTGGATCTGTCATCCCAATTCCACTGCAGCACTGCAGACAAGACAGTAGGAATGTATTTATCTGATATGATTATGGCATAAACTTCATGTCTCATTCTTCTCTCCTTCATAAAGTGGAATATTAGATTAGACATTACCACGTGCATGTTGTAATGAGCCTTCTTTTCACTGACTTGTTTTTGATCGATGAGAGAACAATTTAGCTTATTTTACTTGAGACAAGAAAAAGCTAATTGTATTCCTTTCTGAAAATGTGATGTTATTAAAATTGAGAGAATTGGCTCCAAACAAAATACAGAACTTGGAAAAACAATTATTTCTATTATTAGCAACAAGGTGCATTCACTCTGCTGTAATTGCGAGGATACTTGAAATAATCTGTCTTCTCATCACCATTGTGGAAGGCAAAGAGAAAGTGAAAAGTACCAAATAGCTGCACTTAGGACAGGTGTGCTGCATCTCTAGCAGCACTTCAGCCTGTATGTCAGCCACTTGACTTAAGGTAGTTTGGGAGGGAGATCCTCAGAGGAAAGAGACAGTTAAAAGGCCTATCGCCCCATTCACCTCCTTTTATCTCTTCTCTTGTGTCTGTTTTTATGTCATCCATCCCTTGGCAGTAGGGTGACATGTTAATGAGCGAATACCTGGGGTGGCTGGGGCTGTCACTGGGGAGTAATTAATGCTGATGACAAACCCCCATTCTGCATTTTATCAGACAGTGTGGGATTGTGTGCACATACATGGGAGTTTGCCTGTGTGTGAGGATCAAGAGAAGTGATTAAAGATACTCTCATTGCCTATGCTCTGTAATGAAACAGTAAGCATCTGACATACTCATGTTGCTCCAGCTCAGTCCTTTATCCCTTCCAAAGACTTACTATTACACTAGGGTCCTTATAACTACTTCTTTACAAGGGTTTCTACAGAACAGAATTTCATATTTGTAGCGGGACTGCAAATTAGTTGAACATTTTTTTTCTGCTTTCTTCCTAGAATTTTTTTGTGGCAATATACTGAAGTGAATAGTCAAAGATATTTAAATTGGCTTCCAGATGAATGCAAGAAAATGTCAAGGTGACAGCTTGCTGGTGTTTACAGTCTCATTTTCAAATGTTGAACTGTGCATTGTATCTATTTATTATGTGTTCCTGTGACAGCTTTTAATACCGGCAGTGCAAATGGTGCTTTTTCATATATGTTGACAATATGTGTCCTCTTGAACAACAAACTGAAGTTAGAGAAACAATAAAAAAAATAGTTGTCTGTGTTTAAGGAGAGACATTCACTTTATTGAATGTGAAAACTGTAGAGAGCAAAGGTGATTTATTCCACAGTTTTCCTGTTAGGGGTGTTCCCTCTAAAACTATGGTGTATATTCTACACCATCAAACAATGGAACAAGGTTGTTTCACTGTCACCAAGAAATTTTCTTAAAAAGCATCTCACAGAATAAAATCTGAATAATACAAATACTTGTTTTCTTTATTTGTTAAGACAAATTCGAATGAATTTGTTTAGGAAATTGTTCTGATTTCTATTTTTAGAAATGGGGTAAGACCTTCAAACAGAAACAATATTTTTCATTTCAATCAATTGAACCTTTAAAAATATGTTCTTTTTTTTTTCAGAAAAATCTATTTTTCATTTGCTAAAATTATTTAGAAAATGGTTGCTTGAAAATATGGACTTCCAAGCTCCATTGTAAAATGGCACCATTTTGTATAATGGTATTTCTACAAAATGGTATTGTGCCATTATGGCATCTCTACAAAAATATCTGTAGTGGAAACAAAGTCACTCTCTGTGATGCGTTTGTACCATGAAGAGCATCCAGTGGCAACATTTACAGTTTGGATAATGTCACAGCTAGAACAATACATTTTTTCTGTAAAGAACCTATTCACATAAATGAAAATTACATGTGTCTTGGTACAGTATAATTATTTTATATTATATAAATAAAAATTTATTCAAATAGGTTTAAAGGCAAGCATGTGTGACAACCTCCCATTATTAAATTTGTAAAAACCACTAAGTGCTGAATTACCACACTATTACTGGCCATAATCTAACACTCATTAAAGATGTTTTAAAAGAAAAAAACCCAAAACAACAAAAAGACTATTTTTTTTTTTTGCTGAAGGATGATTAAGATACACATCACACAGGCATATCATCTACTGTACAATAAGTGTAAAATTTTAATTAGTGATTCAATGTTGGTGGCCACGGCTATGGTGCACCCTGATTTGGTCAGTGACATACTGCACATTAGAAGCTCATCTGAGTAGTAGAATCAACCATCACGGGTTTGGATGTATTTCAAAGTCACCTTGCTGACTGAGTGTAGAAAAGGAGAAGATAAACAAAAAACAGAGTGGTAGTTGTCAGGAATACAGGTGCCCTGGCAGGGGAGAAGGAAAAGAAGGGCATATGGAATTTTGAACATTTAGCACACACAGTAGAACAGGGCTATGCTTCTTGGTGTTTCTGCTTTGTCTTTCAGAGTTCAAATTGAGAAAGAGACTTTACAAGCATAAAAGATGACCAGTATATGAGAATTAAACTGAAACAATTGTGTTTTCTTTTCTGTGTGAGTAAAATGGCCAACATAATGTCTCGCAGTAAAAACATACTTTGAAAGGGAGGATTTGAAGCAGGTTACTAGAGTTGGGAAGTATCTCTCTTTTGCTCATTTAGGAAACTGTGTGAAAGCAGAGCACATGTGCAAGCCTCTGCATCAGGAAGGAGAACTAGCAAGTGATGCTGATTTGGAATTCATATTTAGAGGAATTAATTATGGACAGAAGGAGATAGGCATCTGTAGCTGTGGCTGGCATGTCCAACAGGGCTGATGCTGCAGTGCTGCTCCCCAGGCCGTGGCCAGCAGATGCCTGAAGCCGCCTGCCCGGCATCCTGCCTGCTGGTTCTTGTGGAAGCATGCTGGTGCAACCTCCTGCCTGCGCCCTGTCTCCCCAGCTGGCTGTGGGGTGACTGCTCTGCTGCAGGGCAATGTGGAACAGTCTGGAGTGCTGGCATCTCGAGATTTTGCTTTTTAAACTTGTGTGCCTCTGAGCTGGCATTGCAATGCTTGTACAAAAGGCCACAGGTGTAGAAGCTGGAAACACAACTGGGGTAGACAAATGAACAATGAGAATGAGGACAAGGAAGATGAAGAAGAAGACGAGGAAAAGAAGGAGGAAAAGGAGGAGGAGGATGACAACAAGAAGAAAGAGAGTGTTCCCAGAGAAGCAAACCCTCAGAGAGTGCTTACCGCTGATCCTTCCAAAGGGAGGAAGGTGCTCATTTCTGGCCAATCAGCCAGGCCCACCCAATCTGTCATCCTGGTACTTGAACTCTATGGGTTGATTTCCTCTCTGCCTCGTGCCTGCCCTCAAAGCAACACACCTGTGTTTGCAGGAGCTGCGTTTCCTGACCTGATCTTGGACTTAGCTCCTGGCTCAGCCAGTGACCAAGCCTAGTTTTGGTATTTCAGAGGTGGCATGTTGGGGTCTCTTCTACTTCCCGTCCAGCTTAGATGCCTCCCTGCAACAAACCTGTGCAAATCCCTTGTTTAGGTGTCTGTTCAAATGCTTTTTGGGAGAGATAAGGCAAAATGGTGCAGCCCACTCCGTGGTGGAGGATTGCAGAAGGGCTGGTGCAGATTTGAGAGCTGATTTCATCTACTCAAAACACAATGCTTCTGTCCCTGGTGAAAATCCAGTCACAGTGGGTTGCTCATCTTTTTTTCCCATATGTGATGCTCTAATCCTTTTCCAGGAAGGCAGAAAGATTTGAGTTACATACCAACTAATAGCAAATTCCTGGCCACTGAGGCACAATTTCTCCAGCCAAACCGTGAAAGTAGTAGGACTTTCCCACTCAGTCAGAAGAGAGGGAGTTAGCTGTCCTTCACTTCCTTTTATTTCAACCCCTGCCAGATGGAAGGAGATAAAAAAGAACAAAATTCAAGTATTTCCCTTCTCCTCTGCCCTTAGTGCTAAAATAAATAGAAAAATAAATTCTTGATAACTAAGCAGAGCTCCAAACTGGCTCTGGCAAGTCATTACAGTATGTCAATTTGTTTTCTTTACACACAAAACCAGAATCAAAACCCCACATAAGCTTCTTTTGGCAGTATCTGAAATTACATGCCTGATCTTTTTCTGCAGCAATTCCTCACTGAAAATGCTCCTGCAATTTAAATGCAGTGTGAAACATTTACTATTTGTACTCTGTGCAAAGGTTTGAGGGAGAAAACAGGAATTCATCTTATTGCAGTCATTAATGTGACTGTCTTCAGCTAGGCAGAGCAGTACCGTGTTTCTGGTTATACTGGGGGCTCAAACTGTATTTTTTTATGGCCACATATAAACTGGCCCATAATAGCATATCAATAAACCCCAATTGCACTCAGGAAAATACTAAAAGCAAAGCTCAAGTGAAGTTCAATAAAGTCTACAGGCAGATTAGAGGTGTGCGGAATAGTGACATCCATCTGGTATTTTTCAGTGACTTCTAGTCAATTACTACATTTCATCATATGTAATCCTCTTTTATCTTCTGTTCCTGCTGCTACAGTAATTCTCACTCTGCTACATCTGTGGCTTTACTGTGAATTTTTATCACCTATGAGTAAGTGGACCTTTTTTTTTCCACTAGCATTTGTGCTGTACCTGCTTCGGGATGAAAAAAGGCCAATCAAAAGCCAACCCAAGAAAAAGAAAGATTTAATTGCAAGAGAAGTAAAACACAAACCTAAAGACCACAAGGTACGGATATAAAATAAACCTATTCAGATATGGCAGATAATGAGCATGGCAAAGGTAAATTTCCAATCAGAACATGAATTGCTGAAAACATGGTGTACATTGAAGTGTCTGGAGTGACGCGTATTTTTAACAACCTCTTATGATTTGATCATATCTGTGACAACCTGTTAAAAAGAGCATTCTTAAATAAGTCATAATTGTATTTTTCTTGGAGAAGGAAATTTTGGCTGTCATGTTTTTTGGTCAATATTAAATCCATATTCTCTCTATATTTTGAAAAATACAAGGTTAAAACCTGCATCAGAAGGGTTGATCTTATAGCTCTAGTACTCTGTACTAGTCTAATAACATGCCAAAGTGTACAAAGGCTTCCAATGATTTTTGTGCAGATGGAGAGTGGGAAAGGAAAATTTGCTCATTTCACCACCCTGTGCAAAAGACAGGCATCACATAAACCTTTATATTTGGGGTGTCAGACAGAGAAACCTGTCATGGTGTAAATCATGAGATTCTCTATGAGACTAATGATTGATGCATGGAGCCATCTTCACAGTTAGCACAAATTTAGGGGGCAGTTCTAGACAGGTAATGAGCTGAAGGAGTAAAAATGAGAGTAGAGCCACAGAAGAAAAGTATATGAAGAGTAGTGAGGAATGCATGGTATGGACCTGCACCCTGGCTCTTCTGCATTCTTGCAAGCACTAATTTTCACGACGTTTTCAGGTGATTGACTCTCTTCCCACGGAGAGGTAAGTGGAAATGTCACCCTGTGGCATCACTTTTTCTAGAAAGATGGCTTTCCTTCCCAAGTACAAATTCCCAAGGGTCATGGAGCAAAGTTGCTTGGACATTTTTTGTTTGGAATTGATTTTGCTGAAGATTAGATAAAAAAGAAACTAGAGCTCAGCTTGTTGAGCCAAGTGAAACAGAGAGTGACTGCTCCATTCAAGTACCTCAGGGACACAGGATTCCATAAGGCAGAGGACAAAGCAGAGAGCAGAACCGAGTAATATAAACAGGCTAATATTATATATCATCCTCAGATTAATGGGTTTTTAAGTAGAGGAAGAATGAGGGTCTGAAGCTGCTTCCCAGTAGGAACATGGGCTGCAAGGAGCTTGAGTAGATTTAAGACTGAGCACGATCAACTGAAGAAAGGGATAAAGTGACATGATTGAAAGATGCAGCAAGAAACAGGATTTGATGGTGTAGGAAGTTCCTTCCAGGTCTGTACCCCCCCCCCCGAAAAATGTTTTTTTCTACTTTAAAAACAAGAAAAACTGAGTGAACTATTTGACCTTGTCTACTTTCTCCATTTTGAGTGAAAATATCATGAATAATATCAGTGCATTTAAAAATGAGAAATGGTTCAAATTGCACATATTGCCCTTAATTGAAGACATTATTTTATTTTTATAACTCTTTTCAGCTCCAGAGAGGTAGACTCGAGTTCAGGAGCAGGAAAATTTCTCCCATCCCCATTCCAGACAAATGTGGCAAAGGGACACTCCTGTCTCATGGATGATGGTGCAACCATACTTTTAGTGTATTCAGAGCTGTTAAAGTTCTAGGAAAATGGCTTCTCCTACATCCCTAGAAATCAAATCTATGCCTCTGCTGCAATTTGCTTGAGTTTGGAACCAAATGTTACCCCTTTGTTGTGGATCAAATGCTAGAGCCAGGATCTGGCAGGAAGAATGGCATAGCTCCCCAGACAGCCTAGCTGCCTGGATGCGTGCATTCGAATGTCACTCAGTTCCTACAGTAAGCAAATAAGCAGCTGCCATGAGAGAACTGTTAGACACTTTAAGTCCTGGTTATAAAACTTGTTATGTATTATTTACTCAGCACTGACAGCTTGCTCCGCGCTGTGCACACAAAGCAGTGTGCTCTCTGCCCGTGGGAGCTTTTGATCTCAGGGATTAAAAATCAGGCGCAATCCAAAGGTTTAGGAGGCACAGTCTGACTCTGGATTACTGCACCCATCATCCTGGCCCACTGCTGTCTGGACCATTTATTTTCTTTTCAATGCATAGCTATTAATTTCCTTTCTATGGAAACTGAGATGCATCAAGGGCTCTTGAGTTTTCTGGAGTTGGGACACTGGTGAAACATTTACTTAAGTATCAGGAAATGGTCCAGATTCTTAATCTACAAATAGTTTTAAGCATCTTTATAACCAGTGAAAGCAGAAATATCTGGAAGAACTGAAGCAGTTATTCAGCACTTGCATATGACTTCTTAAACACATATTTCAGTGCTCCTTTTTTTCTCAGCAGGTCTAGTTACCCCAGAAGAGAATTACAGTGATGCACACTTCAAATGCTTGGCTCAGAGATTGCTCAAATGCCTTCACAACACGGTATCACGACATTTGAACATATCCAAGTTCAGCGTCTCCAAATGACATCAAAACCAGCTGGCACAGAGGCCATGAAGTGCCCAGAGTTAGATGACAGAATATGCTGAGAGAGGGGGATATCTGAATCCTATCATTCTTAAAAATCTTGCTGCTACTTTTTTTTCTTCTATGGCATTTAACCAATGCTTAACCTGCACTCATGTCTCTTTGGTGCTAGTTACTCTCCAAGTTCCGGGTACAGAATCATTTCCAGGTCTTACTGCTTTCCAGATTTTCAGGCAAAATTTTCAATAATTACACAGTTATAACCCTTTACCATACAACACAATTAATCTTTATGAAGTTCTAGTTGGAAGACTCACAGGTATCAATTGGCAGCTGCTGATTGTTGGAATTCTCTTTATTTTGACCACCCTTGAACTTTAATTATGAAATCAGAGATTGTTCAAAATGCTGCAGCCAGACAGCTCACTGTTCCAGGTTTAAGTGATGAAATGCTTCCTGGCCTTCACTTTCAGAGCTGGATTCCTATCCAGTGCCAGGTTAGATCTGATGAAAAGAAATATAAATCAGTACAAAACTTGATGCTTGGATTTCATAATTTTTGCTTTATTATTTTAAGCTCTAAGATATCAGGGACCATAGCCACAAAACAAGAAAATTCAGCTACATTTTTAAAAGCTATCTCATGTTCACTGAAGACCCCCATTCTTCTGTCCTTTTCCATGTTCAGTGTCCATCCATTCATATTTTGCTTTCATTTTAGGAAGTGGAGCTGGATGTGATTTCAGCTGAAGATGACACTTCACCTGAAGATGATAGTTTGATTGAAGAGGTGACTAAAGGAACAATAACAAGTGAATGCCTTGAGCCCTCTATTGGAATCAAACCTTTGGAGACACAATTGTATTAAGGTGTGGGGTGATCTGAGACAGGCTATGAGTGAAAGATAACGGCAGGGGATGGAGGTCAAAGGCATCTAAGTTGCAGAGTCCAAGCTTATTTCTACCACCCTTTTTCAGTCTTCGACACACTGCATCAGGCAGGATATGCTGACTATACTTTTGGTTTTGCAAAACCTTTTGACACAACTTTTGCAAAAACAAGACAGAATAGTATGAACCTGGGTTTACCTTTCTTCAAGATGTCACCTCTGGGTCAGGAAGGGAGAGGGATGCTTGGAAAGAAAAAATTAAATTTTTTTTTGTCATTCTCCACTCTAAACCTCAAAAATATGAGTAACATTGCTAATGCTCCTGCCTGATTTTCAGGAAACCAGGCACCTTGTTTTCCTCAGTTTTGTATTTAATAAACCCAAGTACATCTGTTAGAGGTCTCGATTTAGTCAAACTTGAACATATGGCAAAGTCAAATCAATGAGACTATTTGCAAGCATACAGTTAAGTGTGTGGCTGGGAACTTTGCTGAGTCAGGGTCATATTGAGTCATAAGGCAAACTGGCACATAGATTGATATTTTGTTGTTAGAGGCAAAAATAATTTCTGTTTTTTCCTGACTTTTTAATTTTTATTTTCTTTTAATACATTTATTGATAATATGCAAAAGTATAAACATGAATACACATACACACACAAAAGAGAGATCAAATTCTGTCACGTTATACCAAGAGAGGCATAAAAACAAGGCAATTTTATCTGAAACTCTATTGAACTGCCGTTTGTTCTCAGCTTCCTTGGAAAGTTAACTTTCCATATCACACTTTCCATAGTGTGACAATCAAAAAGTTGATGGCTTATAATATATGCAAAAAGAGTTTTTTAAATTTTACAGAATGTGTGTAAACTGAATCAGTGCAGCGTGACTGACTAAACATGGATCAAGAGCCATTTGCTTGTTGTTTTCATAACTCACTGGACATGGAGGCGCAAATATTTATTCTCAAAGACATATAGAGATGTGAAGGAAGTGTATGAGAAAAAAAAAGAGAGAAGCAAAGAATAAACAACCGGTCAATTTTGAAGTGAACATCTTGGGATAAAAATGTTAGCTTAGCTAAAATAAAGAAAACAGGAGTGGGAGAAAGTGATAGCAGAGTAGAGAGCTGAGACTGGGAGCAGCATTTCTGTCAGAGGAGAGCCTGCTATGGGAGAGCAAAGTAAAGAGAGTCTCTCAAGTATGGACATGAAATTGTGACAAGAGAGGGTACTAATTAGCTGTCTAGCTCTGAAGTCTGTCCAAGGTGCAATAATCCTCTATAAGAAGGGCACAAGATGCATCCCGAAGGGATGGCTGTGGAGGGAGGGTTGGGTGCTCCGTCCCAGTGCAGTCACCTGGGCAGGTCTGGTGCTCTTGGCCAGTCTGAAGGAGTCTGTTGTCCAGCACTTTGTGTGTCCAGTTCAAACAACTGTTTCCAAACCTGTAACCACATTTCAGAAGGGTTGTGTGCACCTGCTAGATGGAGAAGGAGGAGTTTGCACTTCCTGCAATGGAGACTTTGAAGAGGACCAAAGGTGCAGTGGTAGACCTGTTCATAAATATGGGAAATTTTTGCTTGGAGTGTCTGACTGGACAACACAAATTGCTGTGACTTAAAAATGGCAAAGCCCAGTTCTCACACCTGCCTGTAGAACAGCATGACATTTGAGTTTTGGATGACTTTACGTAGCTGAGCCGTTCTGTACTTAAGGTCTGACAGTGCCATGCCATGCGACTGCTATTCCTCTCAACAGAAGGACGAGTGCATGGCAGAGGCATGGCATTAGAGCCTTGCTGCAGAGAAGGCTGTGTTCCTCCTCTTTGGGTTCCTGTCATGACTTTCATCTCCTCTCCTCAGCTATTAGCTGGCCCAGGAAGCCTCACATGCTGAAGACATGAGGGAGAAAGGCAGCTGTTGTACCCAAGGGGTATTACAGCAGCAAGTCTTGGTTGAAGTATTTTATTTTCTGAGTCTTTTACGTGTGTGCGTGTTTGTGTTGGAGCATGGCGGAAAGCAGGAAAAGTAGTCTTAAAATATTCTATCGACAAGCAATTACTTTTTAAGTTCTTATGGCCAGTCTCATTGGTTAACAATCTGAACATGAGCTCCCACTGCGATGTGCTGGCTGAGAGCATGGATGAGAGCCAAGGAGGTGTAAACAGCAGGATGTCAGGCAGGAGTGGGATGTGTGGGCACTACCCTCCCCCATACACCACCAGCTGGAGTGTTTGCAGAATACTGTGCCTCATGCTAGTGCCAGGCTTAAAAGGGAAAAAGAAAAAAAAAGAAAAAGAGAGAAGGTGAATACTGGAGGGATTTTATAAAAGATGATTTTAGGAATTGAAAGGAAATTTAGAAAGAAACAAGAGCGACTACAAGTATGGAAAATATACTCTGCTATAAAGGTCTTGTGGAAGCAGTTCTCTTTAACCTGTCAAAAAAAGAGAAGATCCTAAACTGAGCTTAGAGCAGCCTTTGAACACCCCTAGGGAGGGTAGGAGTATCTGACACTAGTGAATCATAGCCCGTGGAAGAAGGAAAAGCTCATGTGTGCATTTGGACTACCAAACAAAGCTTGACATTTCAAGGGGAATTCACAGTTTAAGTAGTGAAGGTAATTAATCATTGGAGTAATTTATCAAGGGATGTATCATTATTTCAAAAGTGATTTGGCTAAAAAAATATACTGTTAGTTAGGAATTAGTCTACTGTTCTGTAGGAATTTGACCCATATAATCACAGCAGCTCCTACGACCTTAAAATCTATTACACCATTATTTTTTTAAATCAATCCAGGTTATCTTTCCTCAAATATTTAGTTGCTAACCCAATCACATAAGCCATTTCAGGGGAATTATTCATAATTATGGAGCAGAGGTCCATCTCAAGGGAAAAAAGGTAGAGGCGATGCTTTCTTTCCATTGTTTAAATAAGTCAAAACTCAAGTAGAGGAGAATACATGAGAAAAAGCAGCTGTGTTCAGTGAGGTCAGTCTAAAAGGAGGCATGGTATAGCAGCAGCTTTAGGGAAAGGAAAATTAAATTCAGAGGAGACTCTAGGTTAGTAAAGCTTGCTTCAAAGGAAGGACAGTAAGAGCACTTATTGCCTTAGCCAAAATGCACATTGCATGTTCTGACAAAAAAAATGAAAGGAAACAATAGAAAACAAATCAAGTCAACACAAGCCAAAAACAATTTATTCATGCTTCATGTAGAATAGAGACTATGGAAAAAGATGAGAGATAACACGCGACAGTCACGGCAAAAATAACACTTTATAGTTATGAACTCTCGAACAAAGCAATTTATGTAATAGAAAATATAGTTCAAAGTAATTTGAGCTATTTCTGAAGTGGATATAAGTAATGAAAAAAATGTCAGGTTATGAATTCTACATTTGCAGTTAGAGAGTAGGCAATGGAATAATGTGAATATGTGAATAACAAGATACTTACAGACACTTGTGGAAGCAGGGGAAAAATATGAGAGGTGTTTTTAGATGCAAGTTTGAATTTGACTGACTTTTTAACAACATACACAAAGCCTAGCATTTTCATGGCATGCTTAACATTTCATGTTGGTGCTGAGTTTTACATTGAGATTAATATTAACAATAATACATATATGAACTGGATAAATGAAACAAACTATGTGATGATCATATCTACTCAACACTCATTTGTCTGATGATTACTCACTCTGTCTTCCTGTAATCAGACCCTTTTTTACTATTCCCCAACAAGTATGTGTTTTCTGTTTGAACCATACAAATCTTTCAGGAAAAACTAAGCCAAAACTGCCCTTCCTCCCCCACCTCAACCAGCTGTAAGATAAGGATCCCAGGTGACTCAGTCCATTCCTTCTGCAAAGTAATACACAGCCCTTACATTACTTTTCAATGCATTTGTAAAGCAATTCTAATTTACCTAGTAGATCACGTAGGTTATTGATGCTGTGAGTTGCACTCACACAGTTAGTCATTTTGGTATCAGTGAGATTCCTTGAATGTATAATATCTACTCAGTGGGACTGAGGCTTCCAAAATGGAACTTGAAGAATATAAATGGCCTGTGCCCTAAAGCAAGAGCTGCAGTGCCCTGGTGTGGATTTTAAAAGTGTGACAGAGACTCCAAATGGGGGACACAAAAAAAATTAATTATGCAGACAACTGAAATTGCTGAGGATTCCTTCCTTTA
Organism: Pseudopipra pipra; assembly: GCF_036250125.1. NCBI lineage: Eukaryota > Metazoa > Chordata > Aves > Passeriformes > Pipridae > Pseudopipra > Pseudopipra pipra. The sequence goes on from NC_087550.1 coordinate 79,949,894, forward strand.
GGGGACAAATTCTTTCTGGTACCACAGGCTCATGCTTATTTATTTCAGCTCATAATTTTCCATTACAAAAGTATGGAGACACAAATCTGTGTCAAAGGGAGATGGCTTTTGAATTAAAATTGGAAGCATCCTCAGGAGGCGGGAGGATATGTGCTTAAAATGTGACTTGAGGGATAAAGATAGATGAGATTGCTTGGGGGACCAAGTCTAATCCCTTGGAAGGGGGGTGATGCTGAACAGACTCTCGGTATGTTTAAACAGAAGTGCAAGAGCAAGCTGCACCATGTCCTGTTTCCCCAGTCACTCATACTGGGAAAGCTTCATGTAACCTTTTCTATTTTCAAAGCTTCCCTTCCTGTAGAAAGCAGACACAGGGACAGGAGAAATGGTGTCTACTCATTTGGGTCTACTCATGGGTTCTGGTTGCTACCTCCCAGCATGGTGCACGGTCAGAGTGTACACTTTGAGCAGGGCATTGAAATGTGCTTCCTCATCCCACGAGGAAGATGCAGCAGTCAACTTCTTGCTATAAGTGCATGAGTCCAGAACGGTCTGCAAAATGCTACATGCCCAAAGTGTTCCCATTTCCATATCAAAGTTGTATATACACAAAATGAAGAGGCACCTCACATGAACATTACATTACACATATATACAAACTTAATTTGCTCATCCAGTGTTTAAACCGAGAATCCAAAGGATGCTATCAGAAAGGTTTTAATATTTCAAGAACCAGGGAGGCGAGAGCATGCAGGAGAAGTAAGCTATTTATGGATTCAGTGGTAGCTATTTATGGATTCAGTGATTATGGTATTTATGTTCCTATTCTCTGAATAGGAACATAAAATTGCACTAATTCTTTGATTTCGATTCCATTTTGTCTGAAACAGAGAAGACTTTCTTGTAGTTTGTTCATGCTGTGAACTGATGTAGAAGCATATGGTTTGGCTTATCTGGATATATTATCGGGTTTATTCATGTCATTGAGACCATTTGGCAGAATTGGCAATATCTCTGTCTTCTGAGTTCAGAAAGATCAGTCTGGCTTAGCAAGAGTTGCTTTCCCTGACTTCCATGAAAGAGGTAAAGCTTTTCTGTCTCATTCATAGGAGTACAAAATCAAAATAATTCTTGTCCTGGTATTCAACTCCCTTCACCTTTTGCTGGGTAAACTTGTGTAAATAAATAGAAGAATGATGACATTGGGTTTCAAGGGTTCTTTAAAGCCTGAAGCAGGAACTGAAAGGGAAGTACTAGACAGCTGTCACACACTCATCACATCTCAGCTTTGTGCTCGACATCCAGAAATCAGGATCAGCTTTAGATACCTATCCTTACAGAATACGGTTTGGCTATAAATATTCCCATGAGAAAGAGGTAGGGCTGATTTGTCACAACTTTGATCTTCTCCAGGTGAGCTGAAGCAGGCAGCTTGACCCTGTGCCTGGGCACTTTGCTGATGTGGGCTCAATGGTAACACATATCTACAGCACCCATGCGCGTATGAACAAAACTCAGTCAAAGTTTCAAGATTTCACCGATGTAAAAAGAGGAAATATACAAAAGAATTTTCTGAATACAAATTAAAGAAATATTGTTCTTTAGAAATAATTGTTCCAGATTGTCAAGTCTCTGTCAGACTCTCTTGCTGTGGCTTTGGAGAACTGAACTGGAGGGAAGTGAGTTGTTCCACAGACAATTTACTAGGGCAAACTATTACTTGTTATTATTCACAATGTTGCTGCATTGGTACTTAAGCATGTGCTACAAAAGATTGCCTCCATGACCAGGGAAATGGTGACGTCAAGAGACAGAATAATCACAGAGCTTGAGAGGAGACACAAGCAGGGAGGCTGATACGAGTGTCACAAGGCTATGCAGCAGGTCAGTGGCGGAGAGGCACAGATCTCTGGTCTCCGACCTGAATTGCGCTTGCTCCCCAACTCTCAGCCTCACACCAACAAGAGGCTTTCCACCCTTAGTATTAGATCTTAAAATAAACAACGTGATAGCATCGCATATGTGCTCCCTGAATTAGTGTGGAATAGAAACCAGTTTTACAATCTCTTACATTGTTTCCCTGCTGTTGCTGTCACTTTTCAGCAAGATACCCCAGACAGCAGTCTAGCTCAGCAATGACAATTTCAATTAAAAACATTTGTTTTCACATCCTCTTAACAGTTTCCACATGGTGAGAAGTGCCTGCTCTCCCCATATGAATTTGGGGCGTAGGACAGTGAACAAAGTGTATATGTTTCCCTCTATGTGGAAAACAATTCCATCCTGGTTTCATTTGACATTGTGCTGTAGCAGAGCTGGGGTGTCGCACTGTTGTATATCTCACAGTGCTTATAGGGGCTTATTTTCTCTAATCAAATATTCTCTGATTAGCCTTTTTCCAACCTAGAAACAAAAACAACTAACATACAAACAAAAAGGGAACTCTGCGTAAAGGAATAAGTTTGTTTGCTACAATATCCAGCACCCAAATATGCTATTTCTAGCTTGCAGATCATATTCCTGCAATATGTGGATTAAGTACACTTTATGTTGGTGTATACAGATTTACATAAGTTGAGACGTTTTATAGTTTAATGTCCTGACATTGCAAAGTAAGCACATTTTTTTCCAGCTTTTTGAGAGAATTTTTTCACATCAATACACTGGGGTCAAGAGAACATTTGCGATGTCTGTAAATGTGTACATTGATCAGCTTTGGGCTGAGGGCAAATATTTTTTAGGAAAATTATGGGTTTTGTCCACTAGTAACATAATCCTCTTCCTCCAAAAACCTATTTCTCTGTCAGTACCCAAGTCCACCACATTTCGTGAAAGTCACAGCAATCAGCAAGTAGTCAAGATCAGGACTTGCCCTGCATTTGAAAATGATACGTTAATGTTTGATGTGAGAAGCAGGCATGGATAAAACTAACCTGACAGTTTTGACCTTGGAGGAAACAATACTCCCTAACAGTGATTAAAATCCATCCTGGGGTGAGACAGCAACCTGGTTCTTTCCTTTGCAGCATCGCTTCATATTTTTTTATGTACCTCAGCTCTCTAGATACCTTCCTACTTAATTTGAAAGCTTCTCTCATGCTTATTATTAATTGTCTGTGAATAATCCTACTGAAACAACTACTTCTTGGTAGATGGGCACCTACTTTTTTCCCTGAAGAAAAAAAGGTACTTGCTTAAATTCCTGGAGAATGACAAAAAGCTAGATACATGCAGGTCTAGTTTGACCGGTGTCATAATGTTTCTCACCCTGTATGTAGAGGTCTAGCAGCTGGAACACTCATGCAGAGTGGGAGAAAATGAAAAAAAAAATCATTAAAAACCTAAGGCAAGCTCAGCTGAGTGAATGCTCCTCTCCAGCCATTGCTGTGGCAGACAGAAGTCTGGTGAGGTGATGGCTTCCTGCTGACATTGCCCTTGTTCCTTATATAGCTCCATGTCTTCTGTGTTCCTGTTTGAAAAACGACCAGCCGTGGCTCAGATCATCCCAAGATAGCACTGGTGGGTGTTCATTCTCAGAAGGGGTACAAGCAGACATATCTGTGACCTGACAGAGAAGCTCAATATTCCTGTTGTTTTCTTGTACTCTCAATGGAAGCATTAAATATTTACCAGAAATGGATTTCAAGTGCTTTATTTCCTTACACAAGCAATGCATGAGAGAGGTGCTTGCTAGGTGTTCTGGCAGCTGTGTTGGATAGAAAGACCATCACTTCTCACTGAGCACTAGGAGCCTCAGCTACGTCTGAGACATGCCTAAGTCAGGCACCAAAACCGAGCAGACTGGAAAATCATGTTCTTTTCCTCTATTACATCAACAAGAAGCACAGGTGTTGTGTTACCTGTCTCTGTGAGTGCAGCAACTGTTGCTGTGGGACTGAAGTCAAGGACTTTCTGAGTAAAAGGCAGAGACTGTATTATTCCATAAGAATCCAAGTTTTCTGGATTCAGGTGAAAATAGCTTATATACAGATGGGGAGAGATGGTGAGCTGACTATAATTTAAACTAGACACTTACGTTTAGATTTTACAGTCAAAATATCAGACTGCCTTCTTGTTCTAGGAGGACGCTGTGCTCTAAGCAAAGAGAATAGAGTTGGTAGCTTGGAAAGGGCAAAAACCAGGTGACTGGAATGGGATGAGCAAGTAGGATATTGAAGAGATGGCAGATGCTGACTATACTCCAAGGAATGCTGAAGACTAGAACCCCTATGGCTCACAGTGGTAGATGTGAAAAAGAGAAGAGATGAAGAGATTTCCTCAAAAGATGACTCTAGACAACCAGAAAGTGAATGCAACAGGACAAGGAGGCAAAATGGATATTTATGTTATATAAAATTTAAAACAACAATAATACAAATTTTAGAAAAATCACCCTTCAAATTGTCTCATAAACTTCAGCAAGTGCAGTGGGGTTTTCTAATCTCCATGGGACTACCACCCTGACAACTGCTGTTGAATCCCAAGTAAGACCAGATTTCATAGCACATGCAAAAGTAGAGGATATTTCCCCAATCAGGAAAGCTAAATTATATAAATACCAAATTTATTTTTTGAGCTATTTTTGAAGTTCAGTAAATAGTTTGGGAGTTTTCATGCCCAAATATAGTACCTGAACACATGTATCCTATAGGCGTGTGGTATTACTTATTATGTGGATATTTCTTCATATTATTTCTCTCTTTCTTCCACTGCAAAATGAATGATCTTATAGCAATACATATATTATAGAACCTGACATTTTATAGAACTCACCCTAAATAGGAGGCTTCCAGAAGGAAGAATAAACAAAAATATCTTTTTGACCAGCTAAATAATATATTTATCTGCATTCATTAGCACTGGAATTTGGATATGGCGAAAGGGAGACTATATGTATGACTGAAGTTTTACTGTATGTAGACAATGTAAGTCACAGTAGTGCAAGACCTCAGGCTCATTTGACTTTTCATTTTCTTCAGTGGCCCCTTGGGAACACTGACCAATCAATAATTGAATAGATTAAAACAAGAGGTCTCTAGAAAGCAAATACTAGAGAAACCTGTGCCAGTGTATTGATAATATAGTAATTAAATCTTGACATGAGAACAAATATATCTACCAACTGTCTGAGTAAATAAAATTGTTTGTTAGAATTGTAGTTAATTTGACAGAGTTGGAGTCACACTAAAATGACCTTATCTTTCCAAGAATAATGTGTGGACTAAACCAGTTGTCTCACTTAATAGTTAAAAGAGAGAGAGCGAGGTGGACAGTTCCAGAACTGTATTCATCTCAGGTAAGACAGATACTGAAAATGCCTGAGTTAAGTGAAAAGACCTGGTCATTGAAAATGCCTGTCCCTTTCACTGTTAGATGGTTATCCTAGTCTAGATAGGTCTAAGTGACTAATCAGTAGGCAATCAGAATTAAATAATGATCTTCACGACTGATATCATTGTCGTTACATGAAGTTCAAGAGATAGGGATACACATCATCCGTGACTGGGAGACCTTAGCTCCTGTTTAAATGGACATCAGAGAGAAATGACGATGAACTTACATGAAATGACAACTTCATGTCCAACAGGCATCAGAACTGCTTCTCTTCACTGGCCACCCAAGGAACTGACATTGGGAGCCCTGGATTCTTATTGATCTGAATTGCTCATCAATCTCTTCCTCTCAGACATCACTGCCAGTTACCAGGATGATTACTTTGGGTGGTGTGGAAATGGCCCTTATAAAACAATAGTTTTTCGGACACCAAATGGTCATCCTAGTGGTATTCTGTGTTTGTGCAGAGAAATCTGAACTGAGGAAGGACCTAGAAAGGAGATATTACACTATACAAGGTTGAGATGTCTGTTTTTCTGGTAAATGAGGAATGCCCAGAACTCAAGTTGGTAGTCCATAAAATTCTGATCAATTTGGATTCTCTCTTAGAGGCTTCTAGTGTTGATTAGGTTTTGTGGTAGAGAAGATCGTTCTCAGGAGGTTGGTGGTGATAAGAAATGAGGCTTCCTACTTCCTTTTCATGTTATCCAAGAGTAATGTTATACTGCTAGCATTGCAGAACCAAGGAAAACTTGTGAGCAGGCCCTCACATCCCCCGGGGTATGTCCATCCTCGACAGAATGATTAATTAATTGAGCACCACCTGCTGTGCTTGGTAATGTTTGTCTTGCTGTAACTGCACAAGTTAGAAAGAGACTGGCTTGTCCAGCAGGATCTAAATGGAATTTTAACAGTGAGCAAATTAAACATTACCTGTTTCTGTTTTGACAGAGAAATGTGGAAACCAATGCTAGAGCTGCTCTCAGCAAAGATGCTAACGAAGGTAGGAAAGGGGAGCAACTGTGAATGTACTCTAGATCCATAAGAAACTAGCCTTACCTTCATAGTGTGCCACAGAACTGATGATTTCCCTTAGTTTCAAGAGTAATTCTGGCTGGAAAAGACAGAAAATATGATGCTCTGTAATCTTCTATGAGGATTGCCTCCTTACCAGTCTCTGGTACAGAGTGGAACTTGCTGCTTATTTTCCCCTTGTAGTTTGATTTGTGGGGGTTTTAAAATGTCAAAACACAGTTTACCCACCTTTTATACACTTATAAATCCAAATAAATAATAAAATAAAAATTGGGCCATTTATTCAGCCACTTTTTGGTGTATAATCTCATTTTAAAAATATAGGTTTAGCTGCAGGGTAAGCAATCTTTCAGCATTATGCTTCCAATCTGTCAATCTGAGAGGAGCTTAAAGGACTCCCATTCTGTTTTTTCCATAGAAACAGAACACTCACTCAACAGTAAATATAGCTTAAGGAGCCTTACAGACAATATGCCTCTCTGCTTCTCCATTGTCATTACCTCAGAAAATTGGCCAGTTGTCAGCTGAATGGACCTTGGTACCAGGCACTTCGAAGGTCATTGAGTGGCTCAGTACAGAAGACTTGGCAGCAAAAACATTGACAGATTCTGGAGAAAATATGTGTCAGGGACGAATCTCATTCCAGCTTTGTGATGATGAAAATCATCCCACATTTTATTTATGTTTACATGTAAACCAAAGATTATATATCCTTACCTCTGACTTAGGCCTCGTCTCCTCTTTACAAGATCCTTTTTCAATGCTGAAGTAGATCAATAAATTTAAACTTCCTCACTTTATGTTTAAGGCTAAGGCAGCTCTGCCCTGTTCTACTTTTTGGATTTCATCACATTCTCAAACACAGTTCTTTCTTTCACCAGTGTTGGCTACATTGATGTTATATTCTCTCTTTTTGCTATAACAGTTTGCGACAAGAAGCCTCTAAGAGGAAAAATTTGCTGGCTCCAGTTCCCTGAACGCTATGGAAGCACAATTAATGACAACAATACAGGTTGCAAGGTCCTAAGTTGTCATTATTAGAAATGCAGATTATAGATGACCTGTAGTAGGTAGAGCTTTATGATGCAGCAGACTCTACTGAGTTGCTTAATGACCAAAAGAAAATCGCATTTCTTAAATCACAGCAGCTGAAACAAACTTAAAAAGCTCCAAATATACAGGCTGCCTCCTTTCATTTGTTCCAGAGTTTTAGTCTTTTTTTTTGTTTTGTTCTGTTCAGGAAACAGAAAAACTTCAACTCCTTTTGAAGCTTAAAACTTCATGCAGAATATGTTTCAGAAGAAAGGACCAGGGCAATTATTTGCCCTGGTAGATCTAAGTAAGAAGCCTGGAGAAATAAATATCCTAGCAATATTCTTAAGAGTAAAGAAATGGTAGAATCTGTTTATTTTCTGAGTCTAGTATAAGCAATTCACTTGTTATTTCTGGGTGGTCATGAAGTTTATACTGGAAAGATTATTCTATAACCTCAAAACAAAGCCAAACCACAAATATTTAAACAGCTAAGAAGATTTTATAATAAGAGCCACTGAAAAACTCCTTTTTTGAAAAAGTCTCTCCATGAAGGAGATGGATGAAAGATTTTTGAAAACTTCTTTAGAAAGAGTTTAGACAAAGACAATGGGAAATTGTGTACCATCTAAGGTACTCAAGGTAACATTTGTAAATGTTAAAATTGTTGATTGTAATTGTGTGAGTTTACAATTTTATCTTAATATATTTTTTTCTAAATTAGTAAGGCATGCTGGGCATGCACATACTTAATTAGCTGAGGTTTTCGGTGTAATTTTCCAGCAAAGTGACCTTTTCTAAAGATTGAGATTTCTCCTTCCATACTTGCTAGTGAAGCCTATCAGGGAACATAATCATACTGTCCTTACTTGCGTTGAGTAGTACTTAGTCGCACCCAGTACGTCTAGGTTGGAAACCGCAGAAATTGGCTTAGAACCAGAAACGCATTTGAGCATCTAAGAGCATATTTTCACAGTTTGCCACACAGTGGTGTGGAGACAAATCCTTCAGCTGATTTCAACTGAGCTACCTTCATCCCCCATCACCACGATGGCCCAGAGGCACAGTGATAGCGGGCCTGGCTTAGCATCCTTTGTGGGACCTGAGTGATATTGATGTTGGGTTGCCATATGGGTGTAATATTTCACCTGGAGCTTAACTAAAGATTTCTGTACTTCATCCCACAATAGAGGCAGACCCTTGCCCTCCACAGGAAAGCACCTATGATCACAGCAGCCACACTACAAAATTTCTGCTATGTCCTCAACAACATTCAGATGCAGGACCAAGCTCATTAATAATAATAATAATAATAATAATAATAATAATAATAATATGCACAAAAGTCTGTCCGTACTTTCAGGCCTGGCTTTCAGAAAATTAGAATAATTTCAAACTTTACTGATTTCAGGGGAAGCAACAGTTGAGAACACACTCTAGGAAATAAGGTTCATGTAGCTGGGATTAGGTATGGTCTGAATATGAGTTTGTGTCTAGCATTCTTTTCAGAGAAATTATAAAGAAAACAAGAAGAAATAAAATTCAATTCAGGGGCTGCTGGATGTATAAATAGGAAAGCTACCTCATAAGGAACGAGCAGAGACTTCCGTAAATACCAGTTTATGACGTGTTTATACTTAGGCAACTAAGTTTAAATGATATAATTTTAAATATCACTGGGGCTATTGGTAAAAAACGTGAAACAAACTATGTTATGGAATTTATCTCATCCACCAGGAGCCATGTCTTTATTTCTTTTCTGACTATAAAGAAGATTTAAATAATTTGGTTTCATTTGAAACCTGCTGTTTACAAGTTCTAGATAGATAAAACAAAATAGAAAAATTAAAAACTTGGAAAATATGTAAATGTGTAGAAGAAAGTAAAGAAACACAAGACAGTTAGACAAAATGAACCCAATGTAAAGGGTCTTTGTGGAAATACGGTTCTTAAATGTACTTAAATTTAAGAACAAAACTGAGAAGACATAAGTAAACAACTAAAAATAAGAACTATTTTTGACTTATTTATTCATCAAACAAGAACCTTACATTTAAGCAATCCACTGACCTCTCCTTTTATGACTTTCTTCTTGAATAAAGAAAAAGATAGTAAAAAATTTTAACTATGGCTTTGGATTATGTGTTGGGTTTTGATTTTGGGGTTTCTTTTTTTGACCCTGAGTCACTAATTGCACACCAAAGACAAACTGCCAGTAATCTTCAGCTGGATCTAACAGCATTGTTTCACAGTGGTATATTCATGACAACCAAAAAACCTCCTTGTGTTTTGGAAGAAAACAATTGGAACTATCCAACAACACCAGAGAATTCAAACTACATGTCAAGATATACTTTTTCCCTGGTCCACTGAAAGGCACTAACATAATCTCTGTGACTTGTCCTTCAGCAGATGACGTACATGATCACTCACTTAGGGATTCAGTGATGTTAAATATTTGCATGGCATCTTGGGCTTGTCTTGATACAAAAGTATCAGGGTTCTTCACGTGCAATACATTTTAGCAAAACAGCAAGGAAAGCATATTTTCACCATAGCCTGTATCACAGAATCATAAAATCATAAAATCAACCAGGTTGGAAAGGACTTTTGAGATCATCAAGTCCAAGCCCTGATCCACTACTGCCGTGGTTACTAGACCATGGCACTAAGTGCCACATCCAGTCTCTTTTTAAAAACCTTCAGGGACGGAGAATCCACTGCTTCCCTGGGCAGCCCATTCCAATGGATGATTACCCTCTCTGTAAAGTATTTTTTCCTAATATCCAGCCTAAACTTCCCCTGGCAGAGCTTAAGACCACGCCCTCTTATTTTACTAATAGCTACCTGGGAGAAGGGACCAACCCCTACCTGGCTACAACCTCCTTTCAGGTAGTTATAGAGAGTGATGAGGTCTCCCCTGAGCCTCCTCTTCTCCAGGCTGAACAACCCCAGCTCCCTCAGCCTCTCCTCATAGGACTTGTGCTTGAGTCCCTTCACCAGCCTTGTTGCTCTCCTCTGGACCTGCTCCTGAACTGAGGGGCCCAGAACTGGACACAGTACTCCAGGTGTGGCCTCACCAGCGCTGAGTACAGGGGAAAAGTCACTTCCCTGGTCCCGTTGGCCACACTGTTCCTGGTACAGGTCAGGATACCATTGGCCTTCTCGGCCACCTGGGCACACTGCTTGCTCATGTTGAGCTTCCTGTCAATCCAAACTCCCAGGTCCCTTTCTGCCTGGCTGCTCTCCAGCCACTCTGTCCCCAGCCTGTAGCTCTGCATGGGGTTGTTGTGGCCAAAGTGCAGGACCCGGTACTTGGCCTTGTTGAATCTCAGCCCGTTGGAATCAGCCCATCTCTCCAGCCTGTCCAGGTCCCCCTGCAGAGCCCTCCTGCCTTCCAGCTGATTGACACTCCCCCCCAGTTTAGTGTCATCTGCAGATTTGCTGATGGTACACTCAATCCCCTCATCTAAATCATTGATAAAGATATTAAACAGAACTGGGCCCAACACTGATCCCTGGGGGACACCACTAGTGACCGGCTGCCAACTGGATGCAGCACCGTTCACCACCACTCTCTGGGCCTGGCCCTCCAGCCAGTTCCTAATCCGGCAGAGAGTGCCCATGTCCAAGCTGTGGGCTGCCAGCTTTTTCAGGAGAATGCAGGATAATGTAGCACCAGCTACATCTCCCTTCCATGAATCTGAAGAATAATCTCTTCAGCAAATTCAGCAGAAGTAAGATAAAAGATAGGTGATGGTCAAGCTCCTATAGCCCCTATACAAGAACTGTTTTTTTGCAATGAATTGAAGACACAGAAGCCATACTGACTAAGGGAGAAGAATTTCATATAAATATATAAATGCTAGGTAGTCAGAGAGGGAAAAGCTTGTGTTTAACAACATGATGTAAAGAAAAACATCTGGAAACTGCTGATTCCTGAACAGTACACATATTATAGCTAACTGTAAATAACCGTGAACAAAGAATATCTCAGTAGCCAATATTTTTCTCTGCTGGTATCAAATGAAATTCATTTGGTATCAGCTGGAGTTTTTATAGTGCTAATGGAAGTTATTTTCAGTTATCACGTCGGCCCATAAGTATACAAAGGCAGCAATTTTGCTAGTAATTTGGAGATCAGTTTGTACGTAGGGGGTATACTTTAGACTGTTTCTACAATGCAAGCTTTTATCTTAATAAATATGATGAATCATAAATAAAAAGGAAATGATAAAAAAGGAACATTCAGCTGGGGCTAGGGTTGGATTTGGAAATATTTCATAGTGTGAATGTCTGAACTCTCAGACATGCTATCCAGTAATCGCTGTGTTCAATGGAGAACCAGTGTACCCGATAACTAAACATAACTGATATTTTCCTTACAATAACTCCTCTGATATTCCTTTAACATATGACATGAGATAAAAACTAGTCAAATTTTGCACAGTATACATACAATTAAAATTCTTTTTAATAAACTCATGAATTTTAGACTGCCAAATGATTAAGTAAACCAATAAGTAAGGAAGAGTTTAAGTTTGTTTTTATAGCTCTCCAAATGCTACAAGCAATGCCAGTCTTTAATTTTGGTATATTGATTAGTATATCAATACACTTTGTTAAGAGGTAATTTGTTCTCCAAAATTGCATTTTAAAAAGAGTTTTTATATTTCAAAGCTCTGTTACTCAATTTCTCTAATGACAAGTTTCACATTACCTAGTTAAAATTTATCTAGCATAATGCATACATAATGCTTAAAAGTTACAAAAAATATTTGTTATGGCATGCATAGACAATTCGGCTGTGCAAGAGGATAGGGCCAGGCTCTCAACAGGCAATGCAGCTGAATTTTCTTATATTGCTTAGAATTGTCAGTGACTATTAATGATAATGCCCCTTAAAGAAGAATCAATCCTTTTCTAATACTCATCAGTCATTATAGTCATGTGAGATACAGACTTCTGTCTTACACAGTGTTCCCTGGCATCCAGGTGCTCCAGATGTCAGACTGGGAGGACTATCAGGGAACACAACAGTTCCATCTATGCTTGACCACTAAAATGCCTTCCCAGTGAAAGTAGAGTTAAGTGTGGAAATACATGATACAGACACAAGTTTAATCTTGTTTCATGGTTGGGTCTCACCTAGAGTTTCATCAGACTTGGAAGTGGTCCCATATCCCACTTTCTGGCTGGAATCTTGTGATGCTTACCACAGCAGCTACCAGCTTGTTGCTTACACATTTGTATAGGAACTGTATTTTAGTTCCCCATATAATCATGTGCAATATTTCTTCATTATGATGCCTACTATTAATGCCAATAATGCAATACATTATTGTCTGTCAGACTGTGTGCATTGACCTCCCATAATTAAGGTAAGTCATGATCAGCTAATGAGATAACAAAAGCAACTGGCTGAATTTAGAACATATTGCTATAGGTTTTTAACAATGCTTAACCTCAACATTTACTACTTTTTTACCACTTTTTTGAGTTATATGAAAGGCACACCCTCCAATTTTGTAAAGAATTGAAAGAAATGGTCAAAGCAATACAACAGTTCAAATGTTTTCTTCACTCAGTGAATAAAATTCACTACTGTTTCAAGCTGAAACGCAGCAAAACAACAACAAAAAAAGGAAAATCTTAACCTGTCACAGGTTTTTGATCCTTTCTATGTAATCTTCACAATAGTTACAGGGGCATAGTTTAAAACTGACACTAAGTTAATAATTTCCTTTTTAGGTAACAAAGCTTTGTGATACAACTGTTTGATTATACTTCTTTAATGGGAATTTTCTTTACCTGTGCAAATGATTAAACATCAGCCCACATTCTCTTTGCTATTCTAGTGAAACAACTGAGTCACGAAACCTACCTGAACTGACAGACAAAGGCAAACTTACAGTTGCTGTATGTAACCAAGATGACAAGACTATTTTTCCCAGCACTACTGAGATTTGGATCTTTATTGCCTTTCCCTTTGAGCGATCAGTTCCACTTTAGTAAAGACAGTTCCAGGGCTGTTGAAAAACCAGCATCACCATGACATCTGTAGTCACTTTGCATTCATGACTGTAAGGCAATACAGAATTAGGATTCTTTTGCTCTCATTTTTACACTGAAGACCAAGATGGTAAAGCTTAGCTTCAAAAGCAAAGCTATTGAAGTCACATCCTGAACTACCTTAAATACCAAATTTCTTGACTAGAGGATGGTCTTATCTATTCTATTCTATTCTATTCTATTCTATTCTATTCTATTCTATTCTATTCTATTCTATTCTATTCTATTCTGTTCTATTCTTCCTGTCCTAGTCTTTATACTAGTCTCACTCTGAAAAAAGGTTCAGCATTTCTTCAGAAGCATATTAAGCAGCATACTTAATATCTCTCATACTGAGATTACTTTTTCTTGTGTTTTCTCTCTGGGAAAAGAGCAACATGTACAGTGGTATGTTTAAGTTGGGTGGGACACATCTGGAGACTTTCCTCCGCTGTGCAAGTCAGCCTCTCTTTGCACTAAAGAGACAATTGAGCTGCAGCAGGTGCTGAATTTTGTGGCAGTCCTTAGTTTCCATGCGAGTTCAGTTTATGTAGTTCTGCATCATCCAATCCCTTAAGAAAGCTGCACACTTACAACAGAAAAGTGCATTATGCCAGCAGAATGGAATTGTCAGCTCTGTAGTCAGTTTTCAGCAGGATTAGAGAGGGGAAGTCTTAAAGAGGAAGTACAAGAATTTGAGCCCCATTTGGTGTTTCCTGGACAGAAAATAGGAAAATGGTTTTGTATGCTCCTAGGATCTGTACTGCTGAAGATTCATGCTGAATATTCTGTACTAATTGAAGTCTAGGTTATTTCATTGTTTTGTCCATATAGAAGTGATAAAGGTTTTTATAGGAAAGGAAAAATCAATAGACAGATGATAGGATGCAGTCTCCTAACCATACAGAACTAACTTGACTGCTTAGGAATGCTACTGAAAGAGAGCTTAGTGTCAGTAAATAAAACTGTGTGGAGGCTTGAATTTACCTCTGTGGATGTGAATTGCTCTCTCTGCAAACCTTTCAGAATGTTTTTCTTTGCTTTTCTGCCAAATTGATTGTTTAATTAATACTTCTAAGTAAATGATGAGTATGAACAGAGTAAAAGTAAACATTGGGAAAATTGAAAAGAGAGACGGAGTCTCTTTTTGCTATGCTTCAGGACAGATCTAAACTGCTTTAGTGAACTTCTTGAACCCTACTTTCAGATGGCATCACTGTAGCTCATACTTGAGACTGCCAAATGCTGCAGAGAGATCCCAGTAGATGGGAATAGCATTGAAAGCAGCTGATCAGTCATAGACAGTGCTCTACCTGTTCCCGTTATACCCTGTAGCCTACGTCCACAACTGACTGTTTTCAGGTTATAACTTATGCTGAGTATGTAGTTGGCCTTTGCCTTGTTTCTGTTTCTGCTTGCTTAGTCCCAAGAAGCTGGATGTTGGGCTGACAGCAGGTTGAATCAATACCAACCTCTTCAAGGATCAGCAGGCAATTGGATGTGACAAAGACAAGGTTCTTCTACAGAATTAGTGTTTTGGTCTGAGACAGCATAGGCTGGTTGTGGCTCTGTTCCAGGAGCCAAGAGATGGCTTACAGGTGCTCAGTGAAGCTTCTGTCCCAGCCAGGGGCTGTTTTGTGAGTGAATATGCTGTGCACTGGCAATGCAAGCAGGATGGTAGCTGTGGTGCTGCGAGTGATGGATCCTCAGTAAGAAAAAGTGACCCATTAAATTTTGTCTTCTCGTGACATTCCTATGTAAGAATTTACTGGAGTTAAGTTGGGGCTGTATGTGGTTACCAGGGAGTAAAAGGCAGATTGGGCACAAAAGTGAGAATGGACAGTCATCCTCAGTGTCTTTTAGAACCGTATTCCAAATACTGATAGACCATGCATAATGCAATACCATGCTGAAAAACAGAATTTCAAATGAGCAATTAGTGGCCCCAAGCTACCTTTCAAAGGAAACTCCATTTACAGGTATGCTTTTCCATTCTGCTGAATTGTATCTGACATAGAATTTCTAAAAAATGCACAAATGTTTCTGAAATGATTGAGGAATCCCATATTGTCCGCAGTTTTTTCTTATGATGACTGACCTGAACTTATCTAAGTCTTCTTAGATGCCACAGAGAATCCATTAAGCCCTACTTGTTAATTCCACTGAGATTACTTGCAAATATTAAGGCTGATTAGGTATTTGCAGATTTGAGCTGATATTTATCAAATGTAAAATTGCAGTAATGGTAGGAGATATAAACAAATTGTGATTGTTCCTTTTTCTAATGATGAAGAAAAGGACTGATTTTTTATATGTGATGCAAAGCCTGCAGTGCTCAAACTGAAAAAAATCCTAAGCCTGTAATAAAGAAACTGAACATGTTCCAAAACTGTTAAAATAGGCAGACAAAACCAGTAAATAATTAATATTGTAATTACATCTAGATCAACAATAAAATTTGAATATTTACAGTGTTACTATGCTGAAAAAACAATTTGAATTATTAGGAAATCACTTTATTTTTCTAAAGAAATAAATTTCTGTATCTTCCTCTGTGCTGGTTTAAAGGCAAACCGGCAGGGGAAATGAACCCAACTCAAAAGAGAGATTATAAGTCAGAATAACAATTTAATAAAATAATGCAATAAGTATGATTATACAGACAAACAGTTGGTTTTAACCCACAAACCCCAAATGTATAACCCAGCACCCTGGGGCATGAACAGAGTGGTGTTCTTTGGGCCCCCTGTGTCCAAAGTAAAAGGAGAGGGGAAAACCTGTTGGTGAGAGTGCTGTTGCAGCCTGGTCAAGAGTGGTGATTGCAGTGCAGTCGAGAGTGATGGTTGCAGTCTGGTTGAGAGCGGTGATCTGCAGTCTTCCTCTGGATCCCACAAGTGGTTAAAAAAGTTCCAAGACTCCAAGATTATATATTCTCCAGTTCAGGCAGGAATGCCCAGTACCTCCCTCAGGGTGGGGAGTTCCACAACGGGTGTGAGGACAGAGGGTACCCTCCTATCTCGCAGGCCTCTTAACACCCAGTTTGTAGCCTGAGGAGTCAGGCTGCTCCGGGCAGATGGTGTAAATGGTCTATTGATAACAGTTTCTGGGAAATGGCATGGAAGGCTGTAGAATACACAGTTTTGGGTTACACCCATACAGTGATGAACTGGTCCTAGCTGTTCTAACTAGGACAGCCACCATCCAAATTCTACACTCAAAGCCACAGGACTTAAATAGTAGGAAAGGAAAAAAAATATATTTTCTTAACAATGTTTACTGTGCTTTGGCAGCAGACATCCGTCATGAGTGACTATTGCTAATAGTGAAAAAGGTACAACCACTATACCCAGAGGCCAGACTTTTGAAAACACTGACTGCTGAAAGCTTGAGAAGAACATAAACTTACCAGGTTCCCAAAATGAAACTTGTCTTTCTTGCCATATCTCATCTCCCAGTCTAGAAGTTCAAACTTATTTTCTGTTATTTTATTTGGTTATTATTTTATAATATCTGTGTCAACAGCCTTTCCTATCTTCTAGATTAGCTAGGTTTTCTTAAATTTGTACTTTATCTGATGTTCGCAGAGCATTTTCTTATTAACGGTGAGCAGTGTCAAGTTTCCCTGATTTTCAGTTACCTTCTTATATCTTTTAATTTCCTTAATAAAAAGACCATTTCATTCATAGTATTGAGAAAATTACCTTTTCTTAGAGCACAAATCATGCCCTTCTCCATTCTAAAAGTTACTACTTAAAAAAAGAAAATCAAAATACAGTATGAAAAAATAATGGTACACAGCATAATTATGTTTTTCCTGTGTGACTGGGCTAGCACCTGAAGTGTCCTTCCAATGGAAGTCAACAGAGATACATGGGGCTCCTGTATTTCAATTACTCTTTAACTGACTCAGCATTACCTATCCTGCCAGAAAAATGCAGAGAACATTCTTAATTAGTTTTGGGGTTTTTTTACATTTCATCCTTTATAAAAGGAAGGAAGAAACAACTGACACATGAAAAGAATAGTTTGACATTTGAATGGTTGGAACACAGAAAACAAACTCCATGATCTTTTCTCTGAAGTTCATTTCTGAGCATTTTGGGGCAAACCACTTCTGCATTCCAGAAGTAATGTTTATAATGACCTACTCAGAAGAGCTTTTTACAGACTATTTCAGAAGGAAACCCGCTATAGCTCCATAGAAACACACTAAATCAACATGTTGCCAATGTTTTCTTTGTCTGTTGGTTGTCACAGTATCTCTTGATTGAATTAATGCAACTAACAAACTCTCTAGAATTAATCTTGTAAACTTCTTGATAACATTAGACACACTGAGGATATCGGTTTTGAATGTATAGACACAAAATCTTAATACCTTTTTTTCCACCTTCCCTTTGTGTTAGAAACTGGACTGAAGGATTCTAGAAGGGATTCTTCTTGTCTCTGTTTGTCTTCCTTCCAAAAAGGACACATACATTTAAAATAAGTGTTCTGTCTGCCCAGTGAGTCTGTAAAGAGAAAGAGACAGCTTCAGCAGATTTTTCTCATTCTCAGGTAAGTGTCAGGTGGGTTAGATGAGCTGCTCCAGAGAGGAACTTCTTTCTGTCCTTTGCCAGATGGGTTTGTGAGGAAGCACTCGTATCATCTTAGCTGAACCTTTCCAGAAAAGAAAAAGAATCCAGAAACAGATTTCAGAATAGGGTATCCCTGGGGCTTTTGCGTCTGTCAGATTATCTCAACAATGGCAAATGTACCAGCTTTTCAAACCTCTCAAAATGCTTTTGTAGACCTTCTGTGTTAATAGCCAGGAACAGAGCATGGTTTGACAAAAGGAAAATAATAAAAAAATATAGTTTGGCATAAACACTGTAAATATACTGTGAATATTTGCATAGTTTTTTATCAGTCTCATGTTGGTGTTTTCTTCAAAGGAGAAACCCAGAAGTCAAAGATAGCATAGGGGAGATATGGACTAAAATATTAAACAATGCCCTGATGCATATCCATCCTTTTTTTGAAAACAGAAGAGATCTCTGGCTGCCCCTTAGACTGCTGTTCAAACCAATGCCACTAACTCCAGATGTTTTTTGGTGGCTGCAAATGTGGCGTATTCTCAGGTGGTTATTCTGTACTCTCAGACGCCAAGAAAATATGTGGTCATTTCAGTGAAACCAATGCAGTCTTCAAGATTATATTTAATAATAGACACTAACCTATTGATTATGACATCAGTTTTAATCAATTTTTATAAAGGTTTTAGTTCACGTTTAAGGCATTGGTATGGAGGCAGAAAACTTCCTGGAGATTTAGGATGAGTTATATGATAATGCAGTAAAAATGTCAAAATATTAATAATTAAAAAATTGATCTTTTCTCCTGTTAATATAGGTTGTATTTTACAGAGGATAGCTGGTTTTAAAGGAACTCAGGGCTCAGTCTTCACTGCTGTCCTCTGAGACAAGATGAACCTGAAATAGTCACTTCCTATATTGGATAGTTACTAGAGAGGCCTTATGGGTCTTTAAGTTCAGTAATTTCACTGAAATCTCTTCTGAAATGCAAAGAGTAGCAATTATGTGTTGTAAAATCCTGAATAATTACTTTTGTATTTGGAGGCAAAACAGGTTCCGTTATTTATTCATTGAACGTTTTATAAATGTAACTGCAGAACAGTACAGACAGACTGTCTTCAGGCAATGTCCACAGTCATGAAAAAGACATTGTTTACTCCAATACCATGAACAATAAGCTTGAGACAAAAATTCAGCTTGCATCAAGACAATTCTAAAATATCTATCCTTTGCATAGAGAAGAACTGATGTTTAAGGCAGTCAGTGGAAAAGGTGAAGAGCTGTACAGGAAAGGAGATTTTAAAATTTACTTTTTTTTTTTTTTTTTTTTTTTTTTTTTTACATCACAGGGAAACAGTGAACTCTTTCCACCTGCTTGGGCAACACAGTACTAGCATCTATCTTAACTCACATAAGTCAACAATATTTTTACATTTTGGTCTCACACACTAAAGTTAAACAGTGCCAACTTTCTGAAGGCAAAGAATTGCCATGCCTTCTCCTGGGAATAATTCTGAAGTAGATGTGTTATTTTTGCTCATAAAATGTCCGCTTTTTTGGTTGCAGTTTTCATAAATTAAGAGCTTGTCATCTTGAGATGTAAGTTATTCTTTTGAAATTAAATCTTACCCTACTGAAAGAAACAGCAAATGTTTTCACCGTGTCCAAAATTTTATTCCTATTTCAACCTGCAACAGGTTAGCATCTATACATAGATTTGGTTATCATTACAGGTCTATGAAGTACAAACCTTTAATTGCCCATGAGGTTACATGAGAGAGAATATAGTATCTTAAATGTTAATTATGGCCTTTGCTTTATTACAAGTTATTTTTATCTGAGGAGAAAAATCCTAGAAAGGGGTTTTCTTCTAAGATAATAACTTAGATTATTAGATCCCCTAATGTCATCCGATGATTCACAGTGAAAGTTTTCTTTTATGACAAATTTACACTAAATGGCAAGAACAGACCTGAGGGCAGAATGAACAGATTATTTTTTTTATAGCTGAACTAGGCCAGCATACCATCTGTAATTCCACCAGACACTACTACTTTCAAGGCAAATAGGGACATTATTTCTCCCAAGGAATGTCATGCATCACTTTCTTTTTTTCAACCAAGCTTTTGTGAAGCTTCAGTGCTCCAGTCATACCTTTAATAAATAGGGTATCTAATAAACAGGGGATCTTCTGCATCAGCCTTTGCACTGTAGAAACAACTACCTCGCAGCTTTCTTTCATTTTCTGTGATTGCATTCTAAAGAAAATATGACTAAGATGGAAATTTTCAGGCAAAAACATTAAATAAAAAAATAATGTCAATCTAGAAAACTATCATCAGTTGAGAGTTGGTGCTTTCTGTTTGGTTAGTTATGCCAGTAAGTCCCGTCACCTTTAAAAGATTTTCCTCTGTGTAAACTGGAGTACGACATCCCTAGCGGTGTGTTTCAACACACCCACACATGCATAAAGGTAATCATTGTGCATTTGCAGAGGTGGCCATCCAGCCTAGATCTTTCTGTTCCCAGGCCACAGATGCTTCATCAGCCAGTTTTTAATAACTTCTTATTCAGAATGGTGAGCAGGAATTAAAAGTCATCTTGCACTTCACTCACACCTGCTTCCCAGACAAAACTCCCTAATGCATCCTTCCCCATCCCATCACAGCCTGCCAATACACCCACTCACTAAGGTTTGCTTGCAGCTTAAGAGCTTTCTGTATTGTAGTGAATATGTTATTGATTTAGGGGCTAATTTCAGAGGGATCATTCACATGATTAAAATGACTATGTGTTAAATTTGCCTACAGCATCAGCTCCCCCCTTAATTAATTTTCCATGATATCCTGGAGCTATGGACTCCCTCTGCAAGAATATAGGGACCACGCTGGTCCCTATGCAGAATCACTACCTGCATATAGTTCTGTGCAGCTATCTATCCTGTCTCTGACCATGACTAAATCTGAATGTCCAAGTAGAGTATAAGAACATGATGCTTCTCCTAAATACTCCATAAGCCTCTGATTTTTAGCAGTTCAGGGGAGAATTTGTGTGCGTTATAGTTACTAAGAATTTAGTAACTATATAATGGAAATCAGTGGATTTCCATTCCATGAGCACAAACAGTGTCCTGCTGAACTTTTAGTAAGTGCACCATACTGGGGCAATGAGTCCCACAGCTCAGTTAGAACCTTTCCTTTTTACCTACGCTGCATGACTGGTGCTCTTCACATTTTCTGTAGTATAAATGTATTTTAAGTTGTTTTCTAACTCTAAGTTGGGTAAGGATATTATATATATAATATCATAATTATAATTAAATCATATTCCATTATAGTTGCTGATACTATACTATGTTATTTATCATATCATATTATACTACACCGTAATGCATTGTCTTGCATATTTGGGGTTTTTGTAACTTATGTAGATATATGAAAAATAGTAGAGGCAATTAATTCAGATAGACTACGTGCAGTTTGGCCTAAGATGGAGTTAAGAACCACAACTGCTTTATGAGGTCCCTCCACACATCTCCATCAAGTTAAGAACCTAAACTGCTTGAGGGTCTCGCATTTTACCACATTAGCTATTTTACCACTGAAAGTTATGAGGCTTGTCACTGGCTTCCATGGGAGCAGTACTGAGCCACATATGAACTATTCAAGGTCATGCAGCGATAAAGTATCATGTGCAGGAAACGAACCTTTATCCTCTGACTCCTTAAGTATTGCTTTAGCCTCAAAGTGAGCCTTTGTTCCTTTGTTTTTCTTTAAAAAATATTTTGACCAAATGCGGAGGTTGGCGCTTGAATAAACACCCCCAAACTTTTCAGGGTGCAACTGGTAAGGTGACTTTATTATAGAAGCAGGGTGCAACTGAACGGCTTAAAGCGAGGAACAAAAAAGGGCACTGCACAAAATGGCTCCAGCCTTATATATCTTGGGTAGGGAAGGCACTGGAACAGAAGGTGGGGTTTAGGCGGAGCATGCAAATTACAACCAATCATAGGAGACAGAGGCTGAACATAACTGTATATGGTACTGCATCAAATATCAACCAATGAAAGAACAGAACATACATACATTATAAATAGAACACAATACAATACAACAACTTATATGCAAAATCTACAATTTCCTTACTAATTACACATTTTCAGACCGCCACAACCAAAAGATATTATTTTCTCCATGACTTTGCATGAATAATTCCTCTTATAGTATGTCTTGGTTACATTTCTCATCCATTTTTGATCTAAAAAGAAAAATAACACAGTATCTTGCAACTAAGTAAGTTTTCTGTTAAAAAATTAATGAAGTAATTTTGTACTTCCTATTGATCAGATCTTCCAAATAGTATTGTAAACTGAAATCTAGTCTTCCTCACAAGAATCAAAATTTAAAATCTTTTTTCATGCTTGCCCACATTTTTGGACACCTTTGGATGAGCTAACAGGAAAGTGAGGACTTTTCCAGGGCCCAGAGATGTTGAACACAGGCAGAAAACCCATTGAATAGTTTGTTGGTGACGAAGACCTTTACCTTCATCTACCTGCCCTGGAACATGTGGGAAGACATGTGACTGCAGCCATGAGCTCCTGTTCATTTCATAGTAAAATCTTGATGAAGTGTGAGCAAAGGAGTTGTGAAAAATACATTTCAGTACTTAAATATTCCCAAAATCCATCCCCCACCAACACTTCCCCAAACAACCTCAGATTTTTGAAATTTTTTTGCCTGTATTATTTATGCTGAGGACAGAAGTGAGAGCCAGTCAGAAATGTGAAAGTCTTCCAAGGGCAGTAGTATTGTTCATAGTGGCATGATCCCAAGCTGCCAAATAAACTACATGGTATGGAGAGACAAAAACAACTTGAAAATAAAAAAGCAGTAATCCTCATCATGATGTTAATCTCTAAACATTCTCTGAAAGTGCTTTATAAACCCATTTGCAGGAAATGAATCCATACAAGATATGGGCTTAAGAGGATGAAAACAGCATAAGCTGCTATTTACGTATGCTGACCTCAGAAAATATGTCAGATTGGCTGTCGGTGTCTGTAGAATGAGTTGAACAGTTGCTGACATCGGAGATTCATTCCTTTGCTTGTGTCATTTTGTCCCCGGAGATAGCTGTGGAATTGCTGCTGTTTGCTGAAAGGCAAAAGTGTGATTATCACCTCAGAAAAATCAAGAAAATATGATTGGGAGTTGTTTTAATTAAAGAGAAAAGCAAAGGGGAATTACAAATTTCATTGAAGAACACTGTTTGCTAATTATCTAATATACATGGGAGATGTAGGGTACTATAATTAGCCCTTGGGATGGGATGTAGCACAGGATTTACATCACTAGCCAATGAAGTTCCCAGATTTGGACTATCCCAGGACTGACAGTACAGGTCTGACACTTCTCTTTGCCACTGCCTTTGCTCTTCACTGTGCTATTGGCAGAAAGGAAGGAGAAGGACATGGAAGTGTGTTTATGTGGTGTTTGGTACAGGGTGAAGCATGTGTTGCTTCTTTGTAGTCAGACACAGCCAACACTTTCTATGTTCTATCCTTTGCTCAGAATGTGTTTCAGTGACACAGATGTTAAAATGTGCATTTTGTTAGTGTCTCTATTAGACTGATTACTTTCTGTGACTGCCAAATAACCTACACATGGAAAACTATATCTCTGTGTGAGAGGTCTTCTCCCTGTTGTCCTTATAGTGGCCAAGCCAGAAGGTAGTCTATTTTCATGTTTGCCATCTTTCTTTGAATATTCTTCCTGGGGCCCAGAGAGGAACTACCTTTTATATAAATGAAATTTGAGTAATCTTAGACATCCCAAAAAGAACAAGTCTGTGTGTGTGCTCTGCATGGTTTCTTGATCTCAGAGGAAGAAAAGAAAAAGTTATAATTTCTAATTTGGCTGTTATTTGGCATTTAATATGGCATTTCATGCCAAAAGCCCATTTTTGTAAGGAACAGTCTTTCCTATCTCTTGATTTGGTAGCTTTATGGAGGCCCTTAGGTCTATCTCCTTTCTTCATTGCCCCTTCCAACTCAATGTATTCTGTGATTCTGTGCTACAGACCTGCCAAGTGACACATGCATGTGTTTCCTAATTTGCTACAGGCAAAATCAGTCAGGTAATCTTCAACCAAAGATTTAAAGCAAGATTGTCTAAGGCAATCTGTCTGAGTTTGCCTGAAAAGAAGTTGCTGTTCCACTGTCAGATTGAGCAATGGTTTCTGACAAGGGGTAGTCAGCACTTCTAGAACTGGATAGGGAAAAGAAAATAATTCCTGTGACCTAAAAAATGCTTGTATGATTCAGCCTTTGGGAGGTGGTGTCACACCAGGTGGATCACCAGAACTTCACTTGTAGCTAAGTGTTTGGCTGTAGCACAAGAGGAAAGTTGATGTTAGACACGCTGGTTGGAAAACGTATGTGGCTACATACAGATTTCATTACATCAATATTAGTGTGTGTCTTGGCTTGCTTGCAGTCAGCTCCGTAATAGACCTAGGACACTAAAGGGATTCACTAAGGAAGCTTTTAGCCTTATTAAAAATTTTTCCTGAGATACAGTGCATGTCCCTTAGGGCACCTCCAGGCCTTACTGTCCTCCATGGCCTCAACCTGAGACCACTCACGCAGGACCCTGGGCTCCATTTTGGCTCAGCCGTGCCTCATCCCAGCTCCAGCAATGCTGCAGGAGTGTTTGTGCTCAGCCTTGCCTCTCTGCTGACTTGGTCTGGCCTGGGACCCCAGCTTGCTGCTCCCCAAAAGTGTCAGAGGCTGTTGGTGTCCCTGTTTTTGGTCCCAGCTTTGCCCACAACACTTGTCCCTTAGGTCCCCATGGCACTCTGCTACCCAGCCCTAAGAGATCAACCGGTCAGTGCTGATTTTGGAATTTACATTTCTTATATAAAATAGCCCTATCTGCCAACTCCAAGTAGTAGATCTGAAGGATTTTTTCCAAGCCAACTGTGTGTGTGCTCTGCGCTGCTTAGACTGATCCCTATACTGCCATCGCACTTGTTCTGCCGTTGTGGGTACGAGTCTCACACTTTTAGCTCTTTACGTGGGAGGGCCCCTTCCTTCAGTGATAGCCTCTGGTATCCTCTGTCACATCTGTTGATCATGGCACTGCCCTCTTTCTGCAGCTGTACTCTTCTGATGGGGGAAAAAGTTGCTGAAGACTCATCTCTTAGGAAGGGCTGCAGGAGCTGCTGAGCATGAAATGGAGCTAACTACACTAGGAAAAGAGTGACATACAGGATATGAGATTCACCCATAATATGACATCTAAATTTAAGATTTCACTCAGGATCTAGAAAGGAGCAGTGTCTCTAACACTCGTATTGGTCAATAGTGCTCTCCAGTAAAATATCAGCTTCTGTTTTGTCATCACCATTTAGAAGCCGACTTTCAGAAAACTGCTTTCTGATGCTCAGTTGCAGGCAGGGAGTTGGATTCAGTTGCCTACAGAAGGGCAGTTTTGGAGATGTTGCACGTTGCAAGCCAGTTATACCCTGGGCTGCATCAAAAGGGGTGTGACCAGCAGGTTGAGGGAGGTGATTCTGCCCCTCTACTCTGCTCTGGTGAGAACCCACCTGGAGTACTGCATCCTGCTCTGGTGCCCCCAGTAGAAAAAATGACATGGACCTCTTGGAGAAGGTCCAGAGGAAGGACATGAAGATAATCAGAAGACTGGAGCAACTCTCCTATGGAGACTGAGAGAGTTGGGGTGATATAACCTGGAGAGGACAAGGCTCCCAGGAGACCTTATAGTGGCCTTTCAATTTATAAAAGGGACTTGTAAGAAAGACAGGCTGTCACTAAGAAGGCACTTAGGGTCAGGACAAGAGGCAATGGTTTTAAAATGAAAGAGAGTAGATTCAGACTGGACATAAGGAATACATTATGATGAGAATAGTGAGTCACTGAAATGGATTGCTCAGGGAAGTTGTGTATGTCTCATTATTGGAAGTGCCTGAGGTCAGATTGACAGGGTTTTGAGCAACTTGATCTAGAGAAAGGTGTCCCTACCCATGGCAGGGACTAGATGATATGTGAAGGTCCCTCCCAACCCAAAGTATCCTATGTCTATGATTCTGTGATGTTAACAGACACGATGCAGGACTTTGGGGGTGTCCCACATGCTGGAAGGCCAGGCAGGGTCCTGTATGACATCTCAAATACGTTGAGGGCCTTCACTTATGCAAAATTTGCTCCCTGATCAGCACTGTCACTGGGGTCTAAAGAGTAATTCAGCTTGCTTTTCATCAGCCAAATATATTTCTTTGTTCCTGTGAGAATATTAACAAGATCTGCATTGACAGGAACAAGAGTTCAAATGCATCCACTTGGATTCCTATAAGGAGACACCTATATTTAATCTGTGAGTTGAATCTCACTCTCAATCTCTTCAGCAGATAACAGCGCTGGACTATAAATCCTTAGCCTTAGTGGAGATTTAAAAACAAGCATGCAAATGACCATTGAATCTGAAACACCTTAAAACAGCAAACCTTCCATTGAGGGAATTTGAAATACCTTGTGTTTCTGAAATGAAAGGTGATATTCTAATGGGTTTTTGATTCCATTATACTTACATGTGTCTAGACACCTCAGAAAAATACCAAAAACATTCAATTTTTTAATGAATCTGTGGGAGCTAACAGCACAGTTATGTACCAATATCTCCTGCTATTTATAAAATAAAGTCCTAATCCAGCTGTCCATTACAGTGTAGGCTTCCTTTAGACTGCTAGTGTTAATAAGGAATGCATTACCTCCTTCATAATCCTGGCAACACTGATTGTCCATCAAGGTAATAAAAGACAACTGTTGTAACAACACTCTTAGGAATGTCAGTCCTATGCTTTATCTGTACAATCTCTCTTTCTTTTTAATAAACACACTTTTTATTTCCTTGTTTAAACACCAACAGAAAGATGTTGTTTTGCATTTCAGTAAGTGTATGTAATTCCATTAAAAACAAGAGAGATTGGAATGTGCAGCACGAGAGGCTATATCCTAAGGCATTAATCTCTCATCTCTACTGGAGAAATGCACCTTGTTTATCTAGGAATACATTTCATCCTGGTCTCTTTCTGTAAATTCTATATAAACTGATAACTAATGAGTGCTTATTATTTTTTTTTTTCCCCAGAGATATTGTAATGATGATTTTCTCTGTTTGCCAGTTGTGGAATATCAACAGGTAATAGATTACCATAGCATACCTCTGTAATCCCAAAGCCATTTATTAGATATGAGAAAAAAAGCCAAAAAATGTGGTTATGATAGAAATGGTATTTTGTCTCTGATAGATGCAAGACTTGATGGGAACTCACCTAGATCCCACTTTACTTGGGTGTGCTTGAAAGTGCTTTATGATGCAAAGTGTAAGAACTTATAAAACTATGAAGAGAAGAAATCTCTGTTAAAAAAGGAAAAAATGTATTTTATCTCTGTGTGTTTCCACCAAGCATTGAAGTTTGCAAGCCAGCCTAAAGGTAGGCTTGTAACCAAATACAGGCACTGATGTCTGGATCTGCTTTTCAAAGGCAAGTTCTATATATACACAGGCTTGAAGTCTGTGGTTTTTAAGCAAATATACACTTTTCTCTTATGAAACTGGAGAGAGCTACAAAAGTGAGATTTTTAAAAATTGACTACAATCTATGTTTTCATGTTGTGGTGGTTTGAGACCACCACCTAGACTATATGTCTATAGTCTATGAATGATATTTCTCAGAAAACATTGCTGGGCAACTCTTTATTCCACTGAGAGAGAGATTAGAGGAAATGAAAAGCTGAAATTGGGGTGCAGGAAAGTAGTACTGGCAAGTTGTCACTAGTGTGGGGTGAGGAGAGCAGAGGGAATGACACTGAGGCTGAAACACTAAAGAATGTCTTCAGAGTGAAATTAGCAGCATTGTGTTTGATGGAAATGAATTTTCTTCCTTTATTCAATGTTTTTGTGTCAGAAACTGGAAAATGCAGTGACCCAATTATTTCTGTATTTTATTGGCATGACTTCAAGTGACTGCCATTGCTTGCAGATTGAAGATTATAGTTGCTAAATATGTTGCTGTAGAAATTGCACATGCTTTTTCACTTCCATATGAAAGTGTTACGCTCAATGAAAATAGTCATTCTGTGCTAAGAGTTGCAGTTCAGAAGTTTGTCCCACAGGTTTTCCATTACAGTAAAGCAGTGAGACCCAGGGAATAAAGAAAGAATGAAGACTTAGAAGAAAACTATTTCCAAGTCTGACCTTTGTGACTCAAACACTGGAAGACCTTATTCAAGTCACCTCTGCTCCTTATGCACCTTGAAAAAGAAATAACTCTCCCCTCATTTCTCAGTGAAGCACTTTATGGGTCACAATGTTCCAACTGGCAAGAATGACCTAGATGCAGTCCAGAGATTAAGTGATGGTGTGTATGAGCAACAAAAGTGTTCATCCTTAGGGTCAAAGGCTGAAGTAAAGCTTGCATCATCACCTTACTTGCTTTTTTTTTTAAATTATGTACTCAGGAACATTACAGGCTATGAGACTTCCTAAAGCACCAATTCATCTGTGAAATAAAATGCAATAGTTTGTTAACCTGTCATTTTATCAAACCACCCATGCATTCTTAAAAGACTGCTGGGGTGGTAGAACTTGAACTAATTTCTACATTCATTGGCTACAAAATTTGAACCTCTCTGTACTTCTGCTATAGAAGAATTCACATATGAGTTTAATTAATGCTTGGTTTTAGTGTTATTCATTATAATTTACCAAGTCATTATGGTTTATGGTAGATGCTTCATTTGAAAGGAGTTGACAAATTTGTGCCTGGAAGAGATGGCATTTTTTAATTTTGCAGGTGTTTAAAAAGCATAGGCCAAATTCTGTCCCTAGTTTCACTTAATTCCTTTAAGAAAGAGTCTGGCCTAAGTTTACAATAGACTTGTGCAAGCCTGCAAAGAAAGCTTATTTGCACAGTGTCGAAAGGATGATGTTTTATAGGGTATATAAAGCAGTTCAGCTTGTCTTTAACTGCAAGAAAACTCATGTAGGTTCAAGCTAATTACTTTTTGGTTCTGAGAGACCTGAAGTCTTAGTAGCTTGTTCTGAGATGTCACTTATAAATTAACTGTCAAAAGACCCCAAACTTGTGTGAGTTTCTTGGCTTATTACTTCAGCCAAAGGCAGCATATTAACTCTCCCTCTAATTTTATAAAATCCATTGATTTTGTCACTTGAACTGTTGGTAAGACCATTACTTGTCTAGAGTCAAGTTCATTTTACCCACTTACAATTTTAAAAGTTTTAATACTGATCTGCTTAAGCCTAGGCAAGTAGTGAAAAAACTCCTTAGGTATACATCTCACAAGAGTTAGAAATAGCTTAGCTGAGATAATAAACCAACTCCTGGTTAGAGAAGCAGATCTCCCATTGACATGAGAATGCTTAGGATTGGACCTTTTGCAAAAACTATTTGAGTTCTTGGCAACTCTCACCTTTTTTCCCATATATTTCTGAACTGTATTTTCTGTGTTAGGAAGGGCTTGACTATAAAACCAGAATAGACTCAGATCATATTTTACTTGAATCTTCATATGAAACAGTTTATGTTGTATCCTAGAACAGCATAAATTAAAAGAACTTAATTTCATGGTCTGTTTTTTGTTTTTCTCATCAATTTTAGTCCAAATGTTAATCTCTCAATCTATATG
Organism: Pseudopipra pipra; assembly: GCF_036250125.1. NCBI lineage: Eukaryota > Metazoa > Chordata > Aves > Passeriformes > Pipridae > Pseudopipra > Pseudopipra pipra. The sequence continues at coordinate 79,979,651 of NC_087550.1, forward strand.
TGGACTAAAAAATAAAGTTTCAAAACTGAAAGACTGGTACTGATTTCAAAAGTGTGATCATAGCCAAATTTGAAAATATTGGCCTAAGGTACCATGTACTTTGGAAGATTTCTCATTTAATAACTTGTTGAAACCTAATCATGTTTTATTGCAAACAGTGGTATTGACCTGTGTACGGAAAAGGACTTTCTTCAGGAAATTTTCATTGCATGTATTTCCCCTCTTCTTTGTTTGGTTTGGTTTTAATATGTATCTTTAGGGATTTTCTGGACTGCTCAATAACCAGGAAAATACTCCTGTGTCTTCTCACATATAGAACTCCATGAGAGTCCCACTGCTCACTATTATTTGGAATACAGCCAAATGAATTATTAGTGGCAATTGTTCAGCTGATGACTAATGTCTCAGCCTTCAGAAATGGTGGGAGAGAGCCAATAATCGTTAAAGTTATAAAAGGCATTTCACAAGGCTATGTATGCAGCCTTACAGGAGCGCGTATACTCTTCTCTCTCCTCCTTTAGATCCATGCTCTTTTATCTGCAAGGAGAAAGTTGAAATGAGCTTTGTTATTTTATTCATTATTTTTGAGGAGTTTACTACTTGATCTGGTGCCAGCATCTTTGCAACTATTAGTCAATTTTTCTATAAACATATTTTTTTTCAGAAAACTCAAATCAAACACGAATGGAGTTTTTCCCCCAACTTTCCTTTCTCCCCCATTCAGGTTCTGATCATGATTGGCAGCAGATACCACAACACTCTGATTTGCCAAAATTTCAGCAGCTTTCTGTGCACACAAAATTCGTGCCTCTAATCTAATCAAACTGATTTTAAGTTTGTTCACTTCCTCAGTATCCTTTTTCTCAGTGTAGGATTATCTTATTTATCAGTCAGTGAATATGTTGTTTGTGATATTGTAATTTAGTCTATGAATGGTGGAACATTGTAGAAAATCACAGCAATTCCTCGCCCCCTCCAGATGAATTAATGTTTCATATTTTTCCTTTAGATTTCTCTTACCCTAGTGTACACAAGTTATAAACAATTCAAGTTGGTGGAGTTGAGAAACAGGCATAAGTGAGGTAAGAATCCATCTGAAAGGCTTGAGTAAGGTGCTTCATAAATTTTTTATGTGCATATATTGCTATGTCATAATTTTCAGATTTTTATGAAGGACCTAAATACAGATCCGATTTGCTTCCATGACAGAAGACCAGCTAAAGCTTATGGAAAGACATTATTTCTGCAGTCCGCATGCCCAAGTCTAATGCTCCAAAATTCCTCTGTAGTTGTAACTAGTGATAACTGAAGGAAATTTTGGATATAATTAGGATATAATGATCAAAAAAAGAAACAAATGGGCATATTTTACTTGCAAGATTTTAGTGTGTGTCCAATCCCTGACTATAAGGCTGGACAGTGGCAGTCAGTTTGCAGTTGACCTGAAGAGCTGAGTATCACTGTATGCCCTCCCTGAATGCTGCTGCTGAGCAAAGCACTGCAGATTCACATCATGGAAGAGGAAAAAAGAAAAGCTAAATCTTTGTAGCAGGTAAACAAATGTTCCTTGGAGCATTAATTTTGTCCATCCCTGTGGAAAGGTGAACTTCCTTGGTGAAATGTGCTGAGAGCACTGGCTGTCTCTCTCATGGTGTCTTCATTTTGATTGTCTGGATGTAATTTCTCCAACTAATCTTCACCTCTGTGGGTTTAATGCATAAATTTAAACTCCTTTTGCAGTCAGTAGAGGGAAAGATGCTCTGTAGGAAGCAACTCATCCCTCCTCTGGACAGTGGTTTGAGAGTGCAGTGTCATGATCAGCCCAAGCCTATATGACATGTGATGCTGTTGAAATGACTGGCCTCAAGATCCCTCCTGTCCCTAGACTAGTGTCTATGTTGTCTTCCCTGTGATGGGTCTAGCAATCCAACAGCAGTTCATTGAGTTCTATCTCTGTTCTTTTCCTTTGCACCTACAAAAGAAAAATATCTGATGTTCATCAAGCTGATTTGACTCAATTTGTGATCAGCGTTACCAATACTAGAGATTGGCTGGGGTGAAAATTGGTAAGGTAGGTTTACAATAGCACAACAGCCATGGACTTGTAAAAGACAATTGAGAAACTTAAACCTTCCACATCCAGGATGAACATCAGTTTGGATTTTGCTATCTCTTTCCTGTAATTATAGGAAACATAGATAGTTAATTCTTAGAGAATTTAAGCTGTGTGAAATGAATCTACTCCTTTGATTTGGAAAGTGAGAATACCTTGCTATAGATATACTGCAATACTTGGCTTAATCTTTGTACAGAAAAGCATCCCAATTACAGTCTGCCAGAAATAGTTAATAGTGATAGAATTTTTTTGGAACCTATGATTAGCTGCTCTGCATTTTCTGGGAATTTATCCAATATTTGTTTTCAAACATTCATAGGATTTTCTGGAAGAAAATAGCAATAAATATTTATCCTTTTACATGAGATTTGTCTCTCTCTTTTACTCTTCATTTTTTCATTCACTTCTCAATCTTTATTTTCATAATCACTAGCAAATACTTTGTAAGATTTTGAATAAATGTTCTCTTCAGATAAGACTATCTAGGTAACCTGAGAGCCCAGAAACTGAATCATCCTTTTGTTATACTTTTCTCTTTTCTAAGGAGAATTGATGAATCTATTGGCAAGATCTAGTCTGACTAATTTAGAGATCAAAGTAGTTCTTAAAATTTAGGAAAGTAGTGGGACAGTGCATCTCAGATTGCCACCTAATCAAAGAGCAACTTATTTAGGTGGATGGTATTCTCCTCTCTAATCATTTGAAGGCATCTTCCACTCTCCACTACTTGCATGGGGAAGGTAAACATTAGTTTTAAGGTACTGAGGGAATTCATCGTACCAAATGAACAACTTAGTTAGTCACCTTAAAATCCTTTATTATGCATGAGCAGGAATACACCAAGGGTACTATTCTCGGTTTCATTTAGACATTTAAAGTGGGTCACATAAGCAGCATCCTGAATTTTTTTTTTTTTCCATGGAAAAGGGAGTCTTGGGCTATTAGTTCAGGTGCTGACATCTATATTGTAAAGCTGTAGCTTCCAAGGCTAAGCTTACTCTCACTGTAGTTATTTACTGAAGATTTATATCCATGACAGATGTCCAGTTTAAGGGACTAGTTGCCCCTACCCACCTGGGACTTTTGCCACATCACATCTATGTGGCTTCTCTGAAGCCTGCAAATGGAGGAACTTCAGCAGTAGCCTTTCTCTTGGTTTGTACAGTTAGGGGATTTGTCTTTGCTAAGAAGGCTGATTTCACAGACATTATAACCAATCACAAGATAGATGTGTATGTAAGGATACCTAGATATAAACACCTATATTAAGGATGTCTGAAGTTAAGTGGGTTGAATCCTATCCAGATTGGTCATGCAAGACTGCTTCCATGGAAAAACAGGCTGAGATGGGTCAGGAATTTAAAATAATTGCTCTTCCTACATTAGTTCTAATAAGCATTTAAAAACAATGCTGGAGTTAACTCTACAGCAGCACAAAGAGCATTTACTGCGTGAAGAGAACACACATTTGAACACTGCGATTCGATTACACTGAGGGGTACCAAGGGTGCAGTGTGAATTGAAGCCTTAATATTGCTATTGGGCTCTCCTCTTAACTTCATCTTCACAGGATTAAGTCAATAGCGGAAAGGATGTTATCAATTAGATTGTACAATAAGTGACTCTTTGACTCAATTACCTGCAGCCTTATTCTAGTTGTAAGAGATAAGTTAGCAATGCCTTTACAGTACATACTCATCTCCAAAACAGACTATTCAGTTTCGCCAAAATAACATTGAAACTGAAGTCAGAATACCTCTGTGACATTTCTTCATGACTCAGCAAACTCTGTATCAAAAATAAACTTAGCTCTCATTCTGCTAGTTTGAGTGATGGCTAAGCAAGAATGTTAAGTCACCTCTTTGCATAGAAACAGAACAAGCTGCATTTGTCCCATTCTTGAAAAGGCATAATGTACCCATGAATAACAAAAACCCGGGGATTGTAAAACCACTTTATAATTAAAAAGGCAGGTTCTCTTTTGTCCAGTTCTTCCAACATAGCTATTAATACATGTCCATTTCTCAATTTCTTCCTGGGGATAGAACAGCAGTTTAAACAAAAGTAGCTCCATTATTTTTCTGCATTGCTTCTCTTTGTCTTTATTCTGTTTGGGTGACAAGTTCACTTGAAGGTTAAGGAAGCCTAATTGAATTAACTGTAAGCTTTAACACTAAGGAGTGGTTGGATGCAATGATTTTTCTGCTAATAAAGCTGACTAAAGAAGTTCCTACCTCCTCTCAAGCCCAGCAACACATGCCTGTGGAGGCAAGCCAGTCCCTCCTTCTGAATTTTACTCAGATAGCTCAGATAAATGTATGTCTATTCTCTAAATTAGACCAAGAAAGTGATCTAGATTCTGGCAAATTGTTCAAAAAAGTGGTTCTTTTTTTTTTTTTTTAATCTTCACTAGCTCTATATTTATAGTCAAATAAGAAATGAGTATATTCAGACAAACACCAGGCAATTAAAGTGCACACACATTCAATGCAATAAAAAACAGGATAAAAAGCAAACCCACAGATTCTTGATATATTTTTGCCCTTTATTAGCTAGGCCAGCCCTGACTTCCATTCATTCAGTTTTAAAGACAGCATCAGTGATTTTTCCTAACATAAAAAGCTTTTATTTTTCCATTTACTCATTGTAGGTATGGAAGATGTTGTGAGTTCCATCTCTTCAATGCCTCAGTATTCTCCTATTTGATGCTGAAATTCAGATGATCTTTTGACAGTTACTTGCAGGGAATTTGCTGGGATAAACAACCCAGCACAGATATGGCACTTTTATTAGTTAATAGAAGAAGAACAAAAGTGTGTGGTCTTTTGGAAATAGACAGTTTCATTTGTGCTGCTGGGTGTACAATATAGTGGTGAGGGTCTGATGTGATTTGAGCCCAGCCGGCCGCTCAACCCCACACAGCCACTCACTTGCCTCTGCAGTGGAATGGGGGAGAGAATCAGAAGAGTAAAAGTGAGACAACTCATAGATTGAGATAAAGACAATTTAATAGGTAAAGCAAAAGCTGTGCACACAAGCAAAGCAAAGCAAGGGATTCATTCACCACTTTCCAAGGACAGGCAGGTGTTCAGCCATCCCCAGGAAAGCTGGGCTCCATCAACCCATAATGGTGACTCGGGAAGACAAACACCATCACTTCAAACTTTATATGCTGAGTATGATGTTATATGGTATGGGATATCCCTGTGGTCAGTTGGGGTCAGCTGCTTGGGCTGTGTCCCCTCCCAAATCCTTGTGCACCCCCAGCCTCCTCACTGGCAGGGTGGGAGGAGAAGCAGAGTGGGGCCTTGACTTTGTGTAAGCCCTGCTCAGCAACACCTAAAACATTCTTGAGTTATCAACATGGTTTCCAGCACAAATCTGAAACACAGACCCATGCCAGGTAGTGTGAAGAAAATTAACTCTACCCCAGTCAAAACCAGCACAGGATCATATACAACTTGCTGGCACTTGATTGCAAGGCTTTTCTCAATGCACATCCATCTTCTCTGATCAAAGGTTCCCACTGGTTACATTCTCTGACTAGACAGCTGTAGTTGCTGTAAAGTCTGCTATAAAGAACACACTTTGTACTTCCCACTGCATAATTTTCAGGTTCAAGATTCCTCAACACCTTCAAAGCAACTTCACTAGAGGCAAACTTCTTCCTGATTTTCATCCAGCTCCTGTATTAGCAAGGATGTTATGGTGGGTGGAACAGTCCTTTGAACTCAGACTGGAAAGCACGACACATGCAATAACTTTCTTGCACATTTTGTTTTTTCTACCAGTTGGACGGTCTCTATCTTTGCCATTCTTGAGAAAACTTTTCAGTCAGCTTCTGCCACAAACAAAATGCCAGCACATATTTCTTTTAGATGAGGTGTTTGGCTCAACCAAAGTCAGCCTTTATACAAGCACTTTGCATTCTAATCAGCATGGTCATAGCGTTCCTCCCCACCTGTCTGCATTGCAAAATATCTACTTGGTGGTAAAAAACTGCTATTAAGCAGTTAAGAATAGTAGTTCTTATGCTAGATGGCTCACACATGCTCTGTAACTTTTCTGTGGTTGTTAGATTCATTTGCCCAAGTGCTACATTTGGCAAATTTCATTTAAGCAATCTCAGGTTGAAGTGACTGAAAGCTTTACTCAGATGAAGACTACACTCTCTGACTTACTGTTCTGCCTTAAAAATGATGAATAGCCACCACGTTTAATTAGCCTAGAAGGCTATGGCAAAGACACCACTGTCTCGACCTGTCTACAGCACAGCTCTTTGACAAAGAATTAGGTAGAATCAATTTGGTATGTAATAGGACCCAGATCATTTATCTTTCTGACCTTCAAAAAATAGTCAAATGCAGTGAAGATTTACAGTAAGATTTATGCACATTAGGTTAATATTTTCCTACAGGTTTCATTTCAAAACTTTCATAGTTTTGTCAGTCAATTTAATTCAACATCATAACAAAAGTGAGTATAATTTTCTTTGCTTTCCACACATCTTTATTTTCAGCAAATCAAGCTTGTAATAACAAGAATTAGAGTCATAGTCTAGCAGTGCACAATAACAGCTGAATGTCTCAGGCTAAGTAGTCATCTTTCACAAAAGGTGCATTGATTTGTCTTCATTAAGGCATAGAAACCAACCACAACACATCACCTTTGATCATTTTCTTCTCTAGCTTCCAATTTACATCTCTGGGTCCTTTAATGAATTCAAAGAGGGGTGTCAACCCCTTTTGTTAAAGTTACTGAAGAATTAATTTCAACTATTTTTTTAAGTAAGTGACAATTTTCAAATGCTTCCATTTCTAGAACCCCCTTTTAAGGACACAGTGTAGCATTGCTAAGGGCTTATGCAAGTGTTGTTCTACAGAATCAGATAGGCAAAAAGCAAAAATGAGTCAAATATTTGTTTTCTGCCCTAAAGCGGTGGAGTGAGAGAGATAGAAGTACATGAGGCATTTTCAAGCTCATAACGATTTAAAAAGGGCCCAAGTTTTACATGGCTGGACATGAAATTATACGAGATGGGTGAAAAGGCTTGAGGCTGTAAGTAGAATTTGACAGGAAAAGAGTGTTTGCTGAAAAGAAGCATCTATGCTTGTTGTGTAGGGAATTGGTTTCATTTGACCAAGCTATGAGCCTTGTCAAATTATGAGCTGTAGCCGTAAAATATGCAGCCTTTAAAATGTATGCAGCACATATATGCATGGCAAAGTTACTACATTATGAAAAATCTAGTCAGGTAAATTGCTGCAATTCAGACAAGGCTGCTTGAAAAAGGTATCTAGCAAGCCTTGTCAGGTGCTAAATGGCTGCTTGTGCAAAAAAGGGTTCCCGCTGACAGTAAGAGACATTATACTTATACCTCCTAGGGATGTATTGCTTGCTGGCTATTGTCAGGGACAATCCAATGAATGAAACAGGATTTTGGTCCAGTTCTAGCAATTCCTATATTTCTAAGAATGTAAATTTTACTTGAAACTTAAAAGCTAGTATCTCAACCTGGGATTCCCTAGGCAAAGCTCAGTGCATTAGAAAATGGAAATCAAACTTGGTGTGTCTGGTTTCATTAGATTAAGCTGTGAGTATTGTGCCCTGCCACAAGGAAGCCACTGGGCCAAGACCACTGTTAATTTTAGTATCATTTTTCTTGAGGGACATTTTTCTTGACAGGCCAAATTCCCAGCTGAAGGTTGAAGGATGATCTTTTGTGCATCTGTATTCTGAGTCTATGGAAGAAGCTGTCCCTACAGCTACTCAGCAGTGTGCTGGCTAGCACTGTGCATCAGCTTCCTTATCAGTTTGGTAGTGATTTTAATGTCATTACCTAAGTCTCATCAGAAACAATGGACTGGGTTGTATTCATAAGGTACAATAAACTTTTTTTATTTTTAAAAAGAGTAACAGACAATGTCGAAAGAAACAAAGCTCTGCAGGAGCTGGCTGTAGAAAGAGTAGTCTTGTCATTAAATGTATTCGAGAGGTCAGATCCAATTGAAATTATATCCTAATATGAATTCCAATTAATTTCATCTGGGAAAAAGAAAGAAAAAGCTTTGTATTAATTATTTTTGTGACCACTCATCTTCTTGCGTTCTTGATTCTTACTTAAAATAACACCTTTAGTGCAGTCTACTTTGTATTACATATGCTTCCTCTTTAATATCCCTTGCTTGCCATCAGGGCACATTCAAGTTTTACCCAAAACATCTGCAGAAAGTGCATACTCCCTGAAAGCATTAATCTCAATATTTACTTAGTTATGCACTCATACTAAACATCCCCAGCTAATACAAAAGACAATTTGTTTGCTGATTCATGTACTCTTGCTTAAGTTTCAGCTAGGAGCAATAAAAAATAAGGTTAAACGTGCCTTTAAAAAGGCAATCTGGTTTACATGAAAACTTTGAGCTGAATTATAGACGGCAACTGATGTTTGGTTCAGTACTAGTGCAGCCTTCTCCTCTGGGGAGCTGTTGAGTTTCTTGCAGAGAGAAGCCCATTAAGGAAGGCTGCCCCAGGAAGACCCACAGGCACCCTGCACCAGTGGCATTACAAGAGGGTAATGCCTGAACCCAAATGCCTGCCACGTGCAATAATCTGACAAACAGTATAGGAGAGCCGGTCCTGGTTGGAAGGTTCATGTGAGAATCAGCATCAAGGACTCCTACTGAATTTAAAAAGCTGGTCATTTGAAAAAAAAACCTTTGAAGAATTAGTCATTTGAGGCCCTGTGTGTTTCAGATCTTAAAAGCAAGCAGGGCATCATGCCATATTTCCCTCTCCCTGGGACTTGTTTCATGAGGCTGACTCCGGAAGAGCTGTCAGCCAGCTGTGCCTCTTAGCAGCGATGCTGAAGCATTCACTCAGGAAAGGAGGTAGGAGGCATTTAAATAACTGTCTCAAGCTGCCAAGATGAAAGCAGAAGTTGCACATTTTTAAAAGTGTAATGTGGCAGAACATCTAATAGCTGTAGCGTGGCAGTGCATCCAGTGTTGGGAGTGCAACACATGAGTGGCCTTTGCCTAGGACATGGCTGGTGGCACCAGCAGGAGCTGCCTACCTCAGGGGGAGAGCAAGAGGGAGAGCCCCAGAGCCTCCTTTCAGAGCGCTGGAGCAGGAAAATGAGGTTGGCACTGATCAGGGAAAAATAAGTCAAAGAAGGGGAAAAGAAACATTCCAGATCACCGGTATAAGGATCTGGAGAAGAAGCAGACAACTCTGGCTTTTGACTTTTCACAGTGCCATTAGCTCTTTAGGGACTTGTGCCCAGAAGCTCATAGTTATCAGAGGGCAAAAAAGAGACTTGGTATGGTGCCCACTCTTAACTCTGTCATTACAAAATGCAACTGATTGAAATTGCTGCTGACACAGGGAAGAAAACAGGGTAATTAGGCAGCCATGTCACTCTCTTGTTTAATTTCTATTACCAAAGCAGCTAGGCTTAGGAGGCATTTCTCTGTCACTCTGTGTAACACAAATACAGAACGGAAAGACAGTCCCTGTCTCCACAACCTACAATTTTAATATCCACAGACAAGAGACCTTAAAGAAAAAGCAAAAATGTTGAGATGCAGGAGAGGTAGCAGGACAAGCATCTGTCCAGGACCTACTTATGCTGAGGGAAGGAGGAGGAAGAGAGGGCTGCAGAGGAGGAAAGCTCGCCCGGCCTTTGCCTGACACAGCAGAGCTGCTGAAAGGATATGTAGACAGGGTGAGATGGCAAAGACATGGGTTTAGGGAGAAAAGTCTTGTGGTGATGTTCTGGTTGTAGGTCAATGGCAGAAGGTGACCTTTGTCATTGCTGTAGCAAAATCTTTTGCACTGTCTGAGGTATAGGATTGTAATGCTGGGAGGAAGCCAGTGAAACAGCCAGCATATGTACAGGTACATCCCAAGTATTCTGTATCATCTCTGAGGGACAGAAAACCAGGTTACAGATAACAACAACATGCTTTTGCTGGGGCTGGGTGATCAATTGTAACCATAAGTGTTCGCTTAAAAAAAAAAAAAAAAGACAAAAAACCCCAAAACAGACAATTCCCCCACTGCTGTAGGATTCAGACCTTGTCAAAGATGTCAGTCTGACAGTCCTGGAGTCTGAAGTCCTCTCATTATCCACAGAACAGGTGCAGCAAGGGGAGCAGCAGGACAGCTTTTTCAGCACAGATCTGACAAGCCTGTCTTTAGCAGTAAGATGGCAGTTTTCTGTGACAGATAAATTGTTGATCTCCTGATGGAGTCTGCAATTTGTGGTGGTAGGAGCAGTGGAGTTTGGAGACCAATTGCACTGTCACTGAGAGCTGAGGTGAGGCAAACCACGTGCTTTGGATCACTTGAGTGAGAGGTCTGTCAGAAGTAATGCATTACAGTAAAGACATATTACAGTGTAATTAAACCAGGACCTCACAGAAAAAAATTTAGGGTCCCACTTCAGCACTTCATCATTTTCCCACCAAAGTTCTTTGTGTTGGCTTTCAGGCCCTTGAATCATTCAATATCTTAAAAGTTCCTTTCTTGGACCTTGTCATCCTTCCTGACCTGCCTCAGTAACTTGGACATTTTAGGAAAAACTGTCGAGAAGGGCATGAGCCAGGTTTGATGTAGTATTGGCAGAGCCACCTCACACAGGTGCTGCACCCAATCATATATACTTCCACCCGGAAGTTGTGTCTCATTCCTTGTCATATGGTAAATTGCACAACAAGCTCAGCCTCTTAGGATTTGCTGTTCCTGATAGCCTGGAAGTCAAGTGGGTGGCCTGGATGAACAACCCTGAAAACCCACGAGCAACCAGATCTCCCATGTCAGACAGCTCCTAGAATACCTGGCAAGGGTCTCTTTTTTCTGACTTAGGTTTGAAGATGCCTGGTTTTGATATCACAGTTTTCTACAACTCCAATCTCTATTGCTAGTCTATCTCTGTGGACGGAGCAGAGTTTATAGGTTATTAAACCACATATTTATTCTAAACTAAGGATTAGTTCAACCAAAACTGCAGCACATCTAAGCAACTTGGAAAGCACTGACAAATCAAAAACTCCTCATGCCTTAGATATGTGTGATAGGTAGTTGCCAAAATTTTTTCTCAATTTTTACTCATGTCTTGAACAAATTTTCTTCTCCCCCTCAGCTTTTAACTACTTATTTTCAGAGTCTACTGTTAGCCATGGTTTAGCTTGGGGTTTTAGTTTATATTCTTCTTTTTTCATATCACTCAAACCAGCTTGTAAACCCCTTGTGCTCACTTAAGAGTTTTAATAAAAATGGTTGTGTTTAGGAGTTTCACTAGTTTGAACCAGGTCCTTGAAGTGCTATCAATATTTTTCAGAATAGCTGTATACCTTTTTGACTTGTGTTTTGATATTCTGAACTGCCACTGCAAATGTCACTAGGATCCTGAGCAGCTCCTAATCCCTGTTTTGCTCTCTGCTGCATGATCTGATCCCCACCTAACTGCTGATATCATCATGTTGAGCCCTTGCAGGAACATCAGTGTTGTCCAGGGTGGCAGAGTCAGCTTTTGATGTTCTGCACCCAGTGATTGGAAAGTCTGCCTCCATGTCCCTTTGTTCAGAAAGGAGTCATTAGTTTAGATTATACTGCCATTTATATCTTTAAGAGAGGAAGATATCACTTTATGTATTAATGGATGGAAATTGTACATCCATTTCAGCTTTAAATAGGTGAAACCTGCCTAGGGAGTTGTATACACTCCACCCCTGGAAATGTTGAAGACCGGGTTGGATGGGGCTTTGAGCAATCTAGTCTAGTGGAAGGTGTCCCTGCCCATAGCAGGGCAGGGTTGGAACTAGATGATTTTTAAGGTCCCTTCCAACCCAAACCGTTCTGTGATTCTATGATTCTCTGAAACAGGAGATATTTATAGTAAACAACCTTACAGTAAGTTTTTATATTTGAAAAACCTGGGTAAGATAACCATTCAGCTTTTTAAGTGGTTGCCATAGGAGGAAAGAGAAGCATTTACATGTGGTGAAGGAGAAATAAAGTCTTGCAAAGTACTGTTCTGCATTATCTCAGGCACTTCAGCGTCAATGCGGAATTGGTCATGGCAGGCATTCAAGTGCTCAGCTTTTTACTAGAACAGTGATGTTCCCTCTAATGCTTTTATCTTTGAGGGAAATTCATCAGATGTAAAACCTGAAGACACATTGTACTCTCCTGATCATCCCCCATTACCATTGTTCCATATGTGTTTTAATACAGGTGACTCCAAATGTTCAAAATTCACAAATCACGCTCCCATAAGTGATATTGAGTTAGAAGCCAGAACTTTTAAAGGAAAAAAAACCCCAATAAATAAAAAAAGATTTTTTATTTCCTTCTCTTTTATGAGTTATTATTCTGGATGAATCATTATTATGATTCTTTTGTGAAAGTTAAGTCTTGATATTTCTCCTTGCCTTTTGCCTTGCCTTGCTTTGCCTTGCCTTCCCTTTCCTTTCCCTTTTCCCTTTTCCCTTTACACTTGTGGACAAGGCTCTCTGAGTGCTCTTTAGTTGCCTTTTTGAACACGTTTTTCAAGGAATGATGCTTCTTTTCCCTCTTTCTGATTAAGAGAAGCTCTGTGTAAGAAGATGTCCCACTCCACTTTATCTCTCCTGGCTTTCTGTACATTGAGGAGAAAGACTTTGAGCTTTTCTCATGTCTGGCTTCAGCTCTTTAAAGGAGAGTGGTTAGTCTTGTGTGTAAGACATGGCAAGTCTGCAGGATAATCCTCTGTTCCTGTGAGCCACAGTTTGAAAAATGTGAATAAATCTGTTGGTGTTTTAGTTTTTTTTTAAATGAATGCAGAAGACCCTTGACTATTTAACATGATCTGTAAAAATGTTATTTTAATTTTTTTGTTGAGGGCTCACCAAGGAGGTGGAATTCAATAACTCGAAGCATCTGCACTATGAAATGGGTGTCAAGCCCCTGTTACAAATGATGGAGAATTCTGGAGGAACTGACTAGGCTAAACATAGAGCTATAGAGTCATTTTAGGGCAGTCAGTCTCCAGAGTCTGTTTCAGAAAGAGCAGTCTTCCATAAGCTTGTGTTGTGCCTGCCCACCTGTGCACCTATCTGGCATGTTTCTGAGCATCTCAGCATACCAGCCCCTTATGGGATCCCCTGCCTGGATATCTGAAGTGCTGATGTGTGAGTGTCTGATGAATCTCTCTCCACACACCACATAAGGAGCGGTCTGTTAAGTTGTTCTAAATACAGACATATCATCTATCTCTGATGCCCTAAAGCACCTGAGACACCTGAACTGGACTGATAGAGCTGATGTCCAGATTTCCATGGAGTTTATTTGGAATTAAGACAAACGGCTCACACCTTGAACTGTCTTAATCTGTGAACGGAATCCACCTTTGGTTGTTACAAGGTGCAAACTTGTACAATTTGAAATTCACATGTTTTTCATCCAATTGTATTTGTTTCTTTTAGTTCAGTGATGTATTTTGAAATCTGTATTGCACACTTACCAAATTCCCAAATGAGTTGTTAGAGAAGCACACCAAATCATGGGTTTACAATGGCAAGATGGATATCTGCTTTTTTGCATATGCTTTTAATGTAAAAATATGAACAGGCTTCTAATCTGCTCGCTACTGTGTGACCTTTGTATTATTGTTTTGCTACAAGAGTTTCAAAAATTGTTTCAGACCAGTGGATCATATCTGAAGGAACAAAACAGCAAATATATTGTTGCTTTTTATTAAGACTAATGCATGCTAATAAATGCTAATGCCATTTTCTAAAGTATCAAATAGTGATGTCAGACTCCAGCATAAGAATCTGTGGATTAGTCTCAGATAGGCAAGAGATGGATAGACCTCAAAGCTCTAAGATAACAGATTAAAAGGGAAAATGGAAAACTCAGGGATGAAAGGATATGTTTTAAAACACTGCAATCAGATTTGTTATTGTTGATGTGTGTCCCTGTCGACATCATCCCTGTTCTTCTCAAGGGCTCATGTTTCTGAAGGTGTCATCCTTTTTCCAGTCCATGGGATCATGTCCAGCACCTGCTGGTGTCTGAAAAGTCATAGATGCTTGAGTGTGGGCAACTGAACCAAACAGGTGAAGGCTTGATGTTTTGCTCTTTGCTGAGATTATTAGGACATATTTGGCCTGGCTGTGCTGCTTTTACGCAGCAGACAGATGTCAAATGTCTTCTCCATGCTGTCTGAATGTCCCCTCCTGATATTTGAAGATTCCTCTGCTCCATGGTGTCCTGGGATACTGCCTTTAGGAAAGTCTGAGTCTTCCTAGTACCACTGAAAGCAGAGACGTAACGTCATTCCGAGTGTAGCTCTGGAGGTTGCTATATTTCATGAAAGAAATGTCTTAGTTTTCCCAGCACACACATACGGATGTCTTACTCTGCCTTGTAAAGATAAAAGAGAAATCTGCTCTGACTAAACTGGAATCCCAGAAGTTAAGTATACTAGCAAAAAAAAAAAAAAAAAGCAAAAGAGAAGGGATTTTCTCAGCATGAAGTCAGTCAGTGATGAAAAAAATGCTGCAAAGGATAGGGAAGAATTAATGCCAAGAATGGAGTTGTTATAGATCCTCGTTAACTGAGGTGCTAGCAAGAATTTCTACCATCTCTAAGGTGAACAACAGATTTGCAAGGGTTTTACATGTTCTTTTCTTCTGGTTGAGCCAGACAACCAGTTATCACAAGAATTCCTACATATTATGCCCCAGGTAAGAAGTGAATGGTGCATAAATGTAATTCTTTTTGAGACCTGCCTCAGCAGGCTGTGGTAACAGCTGCCCACCCACAAACACAGAGCCATGTGATAAGGCTATTGTGAAAAAGATTAGTTAATTGGATTAGTTGTACAATTACATTCTCAGGAAAAATCACAGGGAAAGAGAAATCTCATAACAGGCAAGAATTATTTTTTTAACTTGTCACTTCAACAGTGACAGAGAGCAGAAGACAGATTTCCACTGCAGATTTTTTTTGTTTTTCTGTCAGAGATCAACTTTTCTAGAGAGCTGCTGATGTCTGGGAGGAACCTGGGTGAGTTTGAATCCTGTCCATGCCATGCAGTTTTTGAAAGCAAGCCTTTGGTGTTCAAGGATGGTACCACAGCTGCAGAAAGCTCTTGAGGTGCAGCCAACACAAACGCTGCAAAAGCTGGAAGTGAGAATAGTCAAACATTGAAAGAAGGAGCCACCACTGTCTTTATATTTCCCCTTATTATTTGTAAAGTTTTTGGATGAAGAAAGTTGCTGTAAGCATTTTCCAGCCCTTTCTCAGCCTTGTTACAACTTTTCATCAGGGTACAATAACAGCCCAATTGAAAGAGGTCAGATTGTTTTGGTTTCTTAAAATTAGAGGCTTGCTGTGCCTTACTAGTTTTGTTACCCATTAGCTGGAGGGAAATCTCATGGTTTTTTGGTCTGGTACACTTTAAAATGCCCCATCCAAGAAATTAGAGAAAGAAAATAATGACTGAACATACAAAACAGACAGTGAGATGACAGCTAGATGATACAATAATACGTAATCTGTTCATTAAACCTGCAGGGATCCCAGACTCGACTTCAGTAAAACGAAGTCTTTAAAAACGGCACAGAAAGACTAAAATGACCATAATATTTTCTTTTGTAAGTGATGAAGCAATCACTTAAATACATGAACTATGGTTTTGCAACATGACTTGGGTCTGTTTGTGACAAGGACCCAAAGACATGAGCTCTCTTCAAAAATTATTTTCATTGAGGAGTCCTGGAATAGAATTATGAGAATATGAGAAGTTGTATCTCTCTTTAAATAACACAGAGAAGTAATTGTATTTTGGTTTCTGTGGTTATTACCTGCATTCCATATGCTATCTACTTTTTAAGATTCTCTTGAGATGTTCTTTTTTCTTTTTATTATGTTTCCACTTTTGAAGCGAAACTCTGGACCCACTGAAATCGACAGAAGTCTTGTCTTGTCTGCTGGCAAGGAGTTATAATTGGTTCAACTCGGCAGCCCAAACAAAAAGCCATGCTTTTTTATATATCCAAGCTAATTTTTTTATCAGATAACTGTTCCTCCTTCCTTGCTGTTTAGGTGAGGAAGTGCATTCTTATTCTTCCACCTTCTTCACTGATGGCACTGGCAGTAGGTGCAAGCAAATGCTCAAGGAGCACAATAACATTGGCAACAGATATTAGCTCTATTATTGGCACTATGAGCAACTGTGTACTGAGGATTTAGGTATAATTTGGAGTATGATGGAGCTAAATGACTATGTTTGCAGGCAGAGACAGATAACTTGATCCATCCACACATTCGCTTTCTTTTTCGTATTGAGATGACTTTTTCAGGTTTGTCAATAAATAATAGAAACACATTGAGTAATTCAGTCATTCATTAATTTGGAGTGGTGTCATTTTATTCATATAAGGTATCTGGACAAATCAACAAGAGTGAGTCACAAAAAGAACATACTTGCAGTAGTTAGAATTTTTTGGCAAATATATGGAGTAAGGAAAGCTGAGCTTCAAAGAAAATGTTTATTGCCCAAAGACTTGTTAATAAATAGACTGGGAGAAGGACAAACAAGTTAAATGTTATGGGCAAAAATCCATTGAGCCTGTGTAAACTCATCAATTAAATCTTGGAGAGTCTGGTAGGGCAATTTTCATGGGAGCTGTGACCTCTGCTGCTACTGACTGCAACCAGGCTTTTCTAATTAACATGACACTCCAGGGACCACTGAATTGATGATGAGTTTTGTGCAGGTACCTGATGACCATTGCAAAGAGAAGCCCAAAAATTCAGATTGCAGGTGCTTCACTATGGGCTGCTGAGATGTATTTTCTCTCTGCATGCAAAACATGGAGTCCTACAAAACTGTTGCCTAGGCACTGGTCTGAAAATTCAGTCCATAGAACCCAGGTTCTTTTTCATTCTTGTCATTCAGCCTTACTGAGACTGAGTGTGACCTTCCATTTATATGATTTTATTTAAAAGATAAATTGCCTACTCCATAAGAGTGTATTTCCTTATGATTTCCAATAGTATTTAAATACACCAGAGATTTTTGCTTTGTGTATTGCTGGTAGGAGGTTGTTGCATATTGTCAGTTTTGCCTCAACAGAGGAGAGGAATGCCTTATTAACACCTTTACAAAAAGCATTTTACATTTTACTTAAGATTCCCAAGCAATTGAAAGGCTACTGTTCACATTACATTTCTGTTCCATTTAATTTCCTCACTCCTCTTCTGTCTTGAAATGATTAGAGATCAGACAGGCTTCATTCTAGCTTTGTAAGAGAGACTAATTCTTAATGGAATGCAAACAGGACTTTCTCAGAAACAACATTATATCCTTACACAGATGGAGATACAGGTGATCAGAGGCTAAATAATAAATCTGGGCTGCCTCTCCACTAGGAAAATTGGAAGTGTTGGAGCATGAGTCTGGGCATGGGTACGCAGCTGTGATTCTGGGGAGCTGTTACAACAGTGTTTGGCATGCCTTTGGACAATGACATACCACACAGAAGGTATCAGTTTCAACTGCATTGGCTTGCTTCAGGCTTCACATTCTCCTAAGCAAACTGGCAAATATTCACATTTGTCTCAATTTTATGTGTCTTAAGCAGATTTCAAATATCTCTTGGGTTAAAGTCACACTTCAGGCACCTCAGCCAAGAAAGCTGCTCAGAAAAGAAAAAGGGTGTGGGAAGTAACAGGTGTAAAGCTGGAAATACTTTTGCCTTTGCTATAGTAAGGTGAAGTGAGAGATACAAGTGAGGGAGGGGATGTCTTCCAACAGCCAATAGAAAGCTCAGGGGGAGAGAGATGGAGAATGGCTGTAGAGAGGACCTGGGGTTTCAGCTGTGACAGCTGAAGAAGACACAGGGGAAAAATTAAAAAAAAAACAAGATGAAGTCAAAAAGTTTTGACATGTAAGGATTTGGTTGCAATGTTTGGGTTCTAGGAGGAGTCCCACTGAATTAACAGTGGGTGAGAGGTGGAGGTCTTCAGCAGTCAGCTCACACTTCTCTATGCAACTTCACCAACATAATTCAAAACATGCCTGTTATTTGCTTCCACAGTGGCATTACTCCCATTTTCTGGGGAGAGAAATGTGTGGGATAAAGGTAAAGAACAGTGACACAAGGGTTAACATCCCTGGGAACTTCATTTTAATGTTTCTTTCTCAGAAGCCCATTTCTGGTGCCATGCTGGGTTGCTAACAGATGAAGCATGTCTGCCTCCATGTTCCTTAATATTTCAACCTTTTATCTTCTGGTCCAGTGAGGAAGTGGTGCAGAACTGAAATGCCACCCATACTGTGACAATTCAATTGTTGTTTTATATTTTAAAAATGTCCTGTTGTTCATGGAAATATGACACCAACAGAAGCCCAATAGGAACTAGATGGAATTATTTACTTGCCTTAAACACTAGCTTCTTTATCTGCAGCAAATCCATGTTTCCTTTGTAAATGTCTGCTAGTGATGAGGCCAGCTGGATTAAAATAATTAGGGAGTTAAAGTATCAACCCAGGAAAAATGTTCATTACAAACAGTGCAAGGCCAAAAGGAAGACATCCGAAAATGTCATTGTTCCTTAACCTTTTGTTGTATCTTAGAGCACAAAATAAGATTTATCATGAAATGACATACATTATCCCAAAAGCTTGTGTATTTATATTTTTAAAGTGTATCAATGATATATTTTGCTCTTTTTTTTCACAATTTAAAGCTTTTACATTTCTGTCTTGACATTCAAATATGTTTGCTTCAAGTGTAAAGGATGATGGCAAAACACTTCAAAGCTGCTTCCAAATATATTGACCTCGAACCATATATATTTTTCTGGCAGCATAAAGATGTCTACTGCTGCACCTCAACCAGGGTTAGTTGACCGAGAGCATTCAAACATGAAGGCGGGCAACAGTGGGTGATGAAATATATACGTGTGCACACGCAAGGTTGAACCCACATTTGCATATAATTCAAGAAATATATTGTTTGACGTCCTGAGAGGCTGTGTATGTCACCTGTGTCCATTTGATACTGTGAACAAATAACGATGGGACCTTACTGACCCCCACCCAAAACAAAGCAGAAAGAGGTATTTGAAACAAACTCTCCATTTACAAGAGTAATTCTGTATCCTTTCTTACACTGTACAAAACAGAGTTGTATATCAACTATGTGAGGGAAAATTGCTTTTATATAAAATAACTGACTTTGAAATTGAAAAGCAAGTAGGAGCACTGTATGTTTTAAAATAAATTTGTAATGTAAGTGTTCTTCTCAATAAAAAGGGGCTGTTATTCAACAGGCTTTTATTTCTAGAGTTGCTAAATCCTTTGCTGCTGCATCACAGTTAGAGAGAACCAAGTGATTATTGATGTATGCACTAATTAATCACTTTCCTCCTTTTCCAGATCTGTCAGCACCATCATTACTCCTATTTTAATAACAGATTATGAAAAAATAGGCATAATTCAAAACTACTGCTTAGTATAACATGGATGGGGGTTTAGAAAATCTGAAAAAAATCAAGTAGACAAGCAGAAATAAAATGATTAATGATTTCTTAAAAAAACACAATTGATTTAATAATTTGAGGTTGAATGAGGTGCATTTCAGAAAGCCCAATTAGCTGATGGTTGGGAGGAGATAACTGTGTGTGGAGTGCCCTCGCTGAGTGTGTTAAGACAGTGGTATCTAAAGGTTAAAAACAGATGCATGAGAACCTGCTAGGAAGCAATTCAGGGCTGAACATGCATGAGGTCAAGTGTGAAAACTATTTCCTGCTTATTCTGGTTTTTATCTCCAAGCAGAGAAGAAATCAATAATCCCATATAGCGCACACTTCTGAATAAGAACTAGTCATCCCATTCTGAGCAACCCATTCACATGAGCTCCATGCATTGCTAATAAAAAAAAAAAGAAAGAAAGGATGGTTCTCTCCATTGCCACAGATTAGGAACAGTATTTTGCCTCTTCCCCTCAGTGCTGCTTTAGATACAGTTTAGCTCATGCCCACTGCGCACGAGAGGAATACAAAAGGTAACATACAGCTATTTGGGTATAAAATGAAAATACATCCCACAAACTGCTTTGACTTAATAGACTCTGCAGACAAAGCTGAAACATCGCGGAATGGGTGGAGTATTTACCCTAATTCATGGAACAGTATTTGACCATTCTCTTATCTTTCTCTTTCCTTCTGTCTCTTTTTAAGCATAGGTGATTGCCTACAGAAGCTGAGGCAGGAACTGACAGACCCCATTCCATCAGTCAGTTTCTTTCAGTGAAGATGATTTTCTTTTCTCTGTTAGCAAACATTGATTTTCTTAGTTTTATTTCCTTGGAGCTATACTCTCCAAGGCTCTCATTGTGCTGCTGCAGATTATCAGTAACAGCAAGAAAAACTCTGACAATAATGTGGGCTACTTAGCTGCTGCTTTTGAGCCAGCAGAGAAACACAAAAGCACAAAAGGATGCAGAACAAAGATGCTCTGGTGGTTAATCCCTGCTCAAAACCCTCCTCTATTGTGATGCCAATAGCAAAACTTGACAGTAGTCCGGCTGCAGCTGAGCAGAGACCTCTGCCAAGTGCTATGACTGGCAGCATCATTTCAGTTTGCTGGTCTCTTCTACTTCTCTGTCCAATTTATCCATCACTTGTGAAATCTTTTAGGTAGGAACCACCTTTTCAACTGTTGTGCCACAGGGAAATACCATACCGTGCTGTTTAAACCCAATCTAGACAAAAGAGCCCTATTTACTTATTATTGACATGTAAGTAGCAAGAAACCACTGAAGCATACATTCAAGACAAATGCAATAGGTAAAACACAGCACTAGATGTTGAAAAACTTTAATGAATGCTCAGAATTTTCTGAAGATCCTTCTATAACAAAACCTAGGATGTTTTAATCCCATGCCGTCTCACAGTCCCCTTGGCAGTGGGTATCCTGCAGTGCAAAGTGTGGGAGCCTCAGCCTCATGGGTAGCCCTGCTGCTTCCCCCAACCTGCTGAAACACAGGGGGAGCCCCCAGGGGCCCTGGCATTTCCAGAGAGCCATCTCTGCTGCCTAACTTAACCCATGTTCTTTGCTTATAACATCAAGTTGTGGTTATGTCTGCGTCCCCACACCCTGCATAAACGAGGCTTTACATATGCATTATTTGCCGTGTGCTTTGTAGCCCCCGCTGAGCAATGTAGAGGTGCTGATGTGCTTGTGTCGAAACCTGGCCTTGGCAACACAGTGGGTGAAAAGCCTGGTTTGGTCCCCCATTTTGCAGGCAGATCATAAACTGCTTGAACTTTTTATTTTTAATTGAAGTATTTCGGGATTTAGCTACCACTGAAACAACAAAAGTCTTTTCCACAACTGTCCTTTTCTGAGGCTTAGAAATATTTGTCTGATTTCCATCCTAAATTTATTCATGGCCACTTTCTACCCACCAGTGCTTGCACAAGCAATGTTCATTAGTCTGAATAACAGCTATTTCACAGGCTGCAGCACTGGAGGCCTGGTAGGAAGCTCCAACAGCCAGGCAGACTTGTGCGCATCCTAAATCCATTTTTCAAGGAATTCTTCAAGGCTGGAGGAACAGCTTGTTGTGAGAGCTACATGGAAGCCAGACTCTCAGCTGGGGGGGAATGCTAGCAACAGTAGGAAAGATTTCTGGATGAAAACCAATAAATGCATTATTATAAGGGATTTTACATGCAGTGGGACACAGTTAGCTTCGCTTGAGAGTGGAAGCCAAATTTTCTTTGGCCGTTATCCTAACTGCCACACCTGATGCTAGATGGCTTCCAAGGGAAGAAAGAAACTCTCCAGAAGAAAGTTGAATCTTCATCTGGCGATTTAGCTACTCTAACTTAGATTTTATTAAACAAAAGGAAAAACAGATTATTGCTTCACCTTGCATGCAAGAATGCTTAAATCAGCATGGAACACTTTGCCAGTGTCAACGTGTTGTCCCAGGAGAACCTCTTTGACAGCTCCTGCGAGAAGTGAAGAAGTGATTTATGGCTTTGTATCTGTGAACTGGTTGTGCTCATTTGCAGAGCTGTTGGGAGGCAGCAGAATTTGGCAACTCTGCTACCAATCAGCCTCTACATCAGAACAAAACCTGCACCTCATTGATGTGTCCCCTCCTTCTGACCAGGGGCACTTGAAAAGTTTCAACTTCCAGAATCTCGACATGATCAACAAAACTCCCATCAAGTCAGGTCACTAACTTTCTCTTCTCACTATGCTCATCAGTTCTCAGCTGAGGAAACAATATCTTTTTCAGGCATGGCCAGAGTGAGATTTCCAACTTCCATTGTGATATTTTCTTTAATTTCATAATGTGTGGCTAAATCGAATAATCAAAGGCTTCCCTGGCACAAACAATGTTTGGTGCTAATAGCTGCTAATAGCAACAGCAAGCTCCGATTTGATTGCCCCAGGCTAAGGATACCTTGCCTAGGTATCTCCAAAATTTAGTGTAAAGTGCCAAAGTAAAGCCACGATTTCTTATTGCCATTCCTAGAGAAGTTCTCAAGCTTCTGCTCCTCCTTCCAAACTGACATAAGCCTGGAGGTGCCTTTACAGACATGTTTTATCCATACTAGATTCACTTCCAGTTTTTAAGTGTCCTGGGCTTTTGCTGATAGCATTCAGTTTTGACTGTGTTTGCCTAAGAAGCACACACTCTTCAATAGTTTTCTTACCTACGGCTAGTGAGTCACCTTGCTGTATTTGAGGAGGGGAAAATTGTTTCCGTAGTTTTCATATCATCAGCTTTCCAAACCACATCAAGAAATTAGAGTATTTATATTTTTTAACTATATTTATATAAAGTGCAAATATTCACTGTGAGCTTTGGTTTTAAATATTGCCTTCTCAGAGTCCACTGATGACTTTCAGATAGTTGTGAACATGTTATGCCTCTGGCAGACACCCTGGGAAATTTATGAGTGCAACAGTTCTTCAGGGGTCTTTGAATAAACTTACATGTCAGCATAATGAGAACAAGCAGCAAAATGCTGTTCGTAGTCAGAGACCTTATAAGTCTACCCTGGAAAAGGAGGTTCTGGAAATTAATAACCTTTATAATCCAAGTTCTGCTTTTAAAATATAGATGAAAATAGTTGTGTGTGGATGTGAAACCAGATCAAAAAGAATGAACCAAACCATGGAAATGGATTTATGTGTGTGGGTTATTTATCAGTTTGGGCAAGGTAAGTAAGTCAGATGGATGATAAGCAGTTTTATTTAAATGTAGATATTAGGAGATGCTCCTGCTGAAGTCTGACTCCTATGATTTCAGGTTCATACAGCACAGCATGTAGTGCCAGGACTTTTTGAGGAACAGATCACTTGATCTGGAAGTCTAGCTTTGAGTACAGGACAGAATTTATGCATAGATGCAAGGCAGTTTTACTTCTGGAGTTCAGGAATGGATTAAGCTGTTGTGTTTCAGGTTGTCTCATATCACTGATAAACATCTTATAAGATGATTCATGTTGTTTATATATATTTTGCATGTTCATGCTGGAACTTGCACAATGAAGTCACATTTCCACATAGGATCCTGTGATGATGGGGGTTGGAACTAGATGATCTTCAGGGTCCCCTTCAAACCCAAACTCTTCTATTATTCCATGATTCTATGAAGGTCTGCCCTTGGGTTGTTGCTTTAAGGAGAAGGCAATACGGTATTTGGTTGTCGTTGAGAGAGTCTGTGTCCAAGCTGAGCTTCTTTTGAACATGGGGCTGCGCCAAAGATCCTAGATATTTCTGTGTGTGGGATGACACAGAAGGAGACAGACCCCTAGTGACAGAGGTGAGTAGAGTAGGAGGCACCTGGGTAAATCTCTCATTCGACAGTGGCATCATATGATAAGTAGAGACCCCCATCCAACTGAGCTGTGTCATGTGTTGTCCCAAAAACTGCAGTCTACAAAGGGACAATCCTCAGCCACTATACAGCCACAGTCAGATACCTCCAGATTTCTGTAACTAAATTTCTGTAACCCATAGCTTTCCACACCCACTTTCCATAGCTCAGAAGTGAGTGCTGAGATGTCTTTCAGTGCTTCAAAGGAAGACAGTTTTGGAAAAATAAACTTCCAGTTGAAAGTAGGCACAGTGAGCCTTCTATTGAAGTGAACAGGAGCAAGGCACTTGCAGGGCTGGGAGCACCACCTAACATTTTTGATGCGGCAAGAGCGCTTCTGCTCATGGTTTTGGTAAAAACAAGTAAGTTCTCCTAAGCAGGCAGTATCATAAAACCCAGTTTCTGGAGAGGCATCAGGCTGTGGGCTGCTGAGAGGTAGCAGCAGAAGCCTTAGTGCCTGGCACACCTGAGCAGAATGTGGGTGTTGCTGGGGATCTTCGTTATAGGCATGTGAGGTCTGCAGCACTGCCTTGTGCAAGTGGCTTTACTGAGTGTTTTCTGCAATGTCTGGGTGCCTGATGGCTGTATGCCATGGGCTGGACACATCCCTGCAATAGCATTTTCAAAAACTCTCCATTCTTGCTGGTGTCAAGGCTCTCCATATCCACAGTGGTGTGGTCCCAGGGTTTTTTCCATATGACCTTAAAGATTCTGAGCCTTAAGGTCCTTTGGGCTTTCCTCTTT
This sequence comes from Pseudopipra pipra, assembly GCF_036250125.1. Lineage (NCBI taxonomy): Eukaryota > Metazoa > Chordata > Aves > Passeriformes > Pipridae > Pseudopipra > Pseudopipra pipra. The sequence goes on from NC_087550.1 coordinate 80,004,413, forward strand.
CTGTGCATTTTAGTGCATCAAGGAGACCTGAGCCTAGCAGGAGCTGTCAAACAGAAAGCATTGCTTCTGTGTGGCTCCCACATAAATATAGAAAAAAAGACCATTCCCGGCAAGAAGAACTTTATCTGAAAAAAAAAAAGCTAAAATTATCATTATTTTGAGCCTGAAAAGCTTGACTTTACAAACTCAGATTAATTTTAAAGCAAAACTACTTTAAAGTTTGTTTTAACTGGATTTTTTCATTACTTAGCAAAAGAACAGGTGGTCAAGGCTTTCATATTTGGAGGCTCATATTGCATTTATGCTTACATGTCCTGCAGCACCCCACATCAGCAGGAATCAGCACTGTAAAATAATAAAAAAGAAATTAAAATCTGCTTCTATGTTGCACTGTTGTTTTGTCTATTGCTACTAATAGAGATTCACAGAAGAGTAGCAATTAAAAAACTGCTGGAGTAATTTCAGGTCAATTTTAATTATTTGTGATACTAGGAATGAAATGCTAATTACAGGTCAAAGTAGCAAAGGCTTACTGCCCCTGCCAGAGAAGCCACAGGCATATTTTCCCTGAGATCACATGCTTTGCTGCTTCAGGGAGACATCATACCCAAGAGGATGCAATCAATGAAAAGGTGCCTCAGGAGAGCACGTTAAAGCTAGAGGAAGAATTCAACTTGGAGGGAACCAACTGCGTGTGCTTGGATAAGTCATAAGGCACATCAGATATAAAGGTGTTTGGGAAGGATAAACAAGGATCCATTTGTGTTGGTGGTAGCCTGGATGGAGATGTTTTATCTAAGGGACAAGAAATATTTGAGACCTTCATAGCACAACCAAATGCAAGCAGAAACTTGTTAATTCTCTGTTTGGCAAAAGATGAGCCATCGGTGCCCCAAATCACTCAACTGGCTTAATGGCAATTGGCTTCCAAAACTAGCAAAGCAAGTGGAAGAAAGGGATGGGAAAGCACATTTCTGAAATCAAGAGGCCACACATTCAGTCCCTGAGAAGCTCTTGTCAAAGGTCTATGGGCGCTGAGCAGTTTTTTTAGGCCTTTATTTTATTTTTAGATCAGACAGATTTCTGCTGGCTAGACCCTTTCCTTATGCCATCTCATCAGAGTAAAATGGTAAAGAAGGTTTTCCACTATGTGCCACACAATGTAAGAGCCACTGTTCACCATAGCACAACTCTATCAGCAAAGGCTTACTTTCTAGTTTATGTAATATTTCAATATATATTAAGTTTAATTGTATGAAATATTATTATAATAGAAAGCAAATACTGCTAGTGGGACAGTTCTGATCAATACTGATGCATCTGCCTGGTATTGCTTAATACTTCAGAAGAGAAAAAGGCACAAATACTATTAAAGGATTTTTTTTTCCACTCAAGTATTTTAAAGTTTTTCTTGTAGCTGCTGTTACAGACCTAACCATAAAACCAGAAGACTGGCTGCACTGAGCCAATCTAAAGATCCAATATCCTGTCTTTGTCAGAGAGCAATAACAGATGCTTGGAGAAAGAATGTAAGAAATAGCTCATTTATAGAGTGATCTTTCCCCTGGTATGCACTCCCCATTTCCAGCAATAACCATTTAAGAGTTTCCCGTGCCAGCATCCAGACCGTCATGTTTAATGAGGAACTCCTCTCACTGGGCTGTCACCAGGTTGTTGTAATTAGGTCCTGAGTAATTCTGCGCCAGCTGGAGCTGGGCACAGTCCAGACGGCTCCTGAAAAGGGCTCCAAGGTGCAGTCCCTGGGGCAGACCTCCTGCCTGGCACCGTCCTGCAAAAGAAGGACCTGCCACTCATTTGTCCCCCAGGTGGTAGGTGACTGTGTGTGCTGAATCCTGGGCCACCCTCAAAGCCACCCTGGCACAGGTGCTCTGCTAGGCGATGTTGTTCCTTGGGGCAAAATGACAATTAAAGAAAAAAAAAGAAAAAAAAGGAAGAAATATGAAACACAAGCCTTTCCAGGAGCCTTCCTGAAAACTTTTATTGCTGGAAAGCTGTAACTTTGTATGTTTCAGGAAAAAAGAGATAAAACTTAAATACAGTTCTCTATGGTTTACTGATACAGTTTTCCAGGAATTGAACATCCTTCTTTATGAATGTGTTAAGTGACTGAATAAACATGATGGCCTTAAACTGAAAGACAGTGGATTTAGATTAGATATTTGAAAGGAATTCTTTACTGTGAGGATGATGTGGCACTGGAACAGGCTGCCCAGAGAAGCTGTGGATGCCCTATCCCTGGAAGTGTTCAAGTCCAGTTTGACGGGGCTTTGAGCAACCTGGTCAAGTGAAAGGTGTCCCTGCTCATGTGCCTTCCAACCCAAACCATTCTATGAATCCATGATTCCTCACTTAAGTTTAAGACCTTACTTTCTAGAATACATCAAATAAATCTAATTTTGATAATTCCATGGTTTTCTTCCCTCCCTATATTTCCACATGAGAGCCTTGCTGTGTGTTTGAGGATGTTATGGGTCTATGTAACCACTCTAGCATCATATATCCACATGGGGTGAGGGGTAGCTATGATGCAACAGGGGTCAGACTTCTGGCTCAGTGTCTTTGGATTGTGCACTTGCCCAGGTCCCCAGGAGGCAAAAGGGCCCCAAAAGGCAGGGAAAAATAACAACAACAACAACAATAATAATAATAATAATCCCCCCCCACCACAACAAAAAAACATGAATAATAAAACTGTATAAATATTTTTCTTCTGGAGCCATGGACAAGCTATACTTCACCTAAATGGCCTGTGGTCACACCCTTAGAAAGCACTGCTGGGCTCAGCTTCCTCGCATGTTCTTCATAAGGGCTTCCCCAAGGCTGCCTATTACTGAGATGAGAGGTGTTTTTCCACCTGGGAAAATGCAGCTCTGTAATTCTACTTTGTATGGTGAACAATTTGTGAACTTGACCATAGCAGGACTGGGGATACAACAGAAACAAGGGCCCATGCAGGAGTCAATCAGCAAACCAAACCTTAAGCATTACAGAACTAGAGGTCTTAGGATGCTATATTACAGTGGAAAAACCCACATGCATATACTTGCTGATGGGCTCAGCCCTTACACACTGCATTTTTAGGAATGTCTATTTGATTCAAGTTCAAGAACAAAACAACTTGTTTGCTTCAAGGCAGACACAGCTGGTGAGACCCTGCTGGTCCCTCAAATCCCAGGCTTTGAGCAACTGGCTGCGTCAACTTGCAGGGGAAACCTGTATTTTTCGAACTGCAAATAGGGATCTCTTTGGTGAAGGGATGGGTGATGTAAGAGACATCTCAGCCACCCCAGGTGAGCTCCTCTCTGCTGGATGCTGTTTTGCCACAGAAGCGAGCATTCCTGAAAGTTATCCAGTACCTGAAGAAAAATTCAGAAACAGGATCTGCCTGCTGGCATGTGCTCAACGTCATCCATGAACACTTGTAAAAAGGCAGATCGGTGAAAAGTGAAGCATTTGGAAGATACTGTTCAACCCCTTTGTGAAAAGCAATGGAGGAAACATGTATGAGACCAATAAAAGATAGCAGCAAGCACCTTCAATTAGAAGGCTGTCATGATAGAGAATTGCTGCTTAAGCTTTGAACATCTCTTTCACCCATTGCTCTGTAACAGAAAAGCCTCCACAGAGATCAACATCACTCTCTTTTCCACTATCTCAACATAACCCAGACCTTTTTGCAGCTGTGCTTGTATATTGCTCCTTCTCACCTGACTAACTTCTGTGTTGACAAACTCATACAGGTTCAGCCAGATTCCTTTGTTTGAAAGAGAGCACTTTTACTGAAGAGGTTCACACCTGGAATAAAGCAGGGTGTCATGGTTCTGGTTCTAGGTTTCACTAATGCCCTTGGCTTTGAAGCAGCCTGAGATACCTGATACACCATCATCTACAAGAGGAAATGGTTTTCTTTTGTGCTTTAAGGGATTCATTCTACCTCTGACTATTAATTTTGCAGGGTACTATGCACTCACTTGCAGGTGTTAGTAAAGATAATTTTTGTGCCAATTAAAGCTCTGACTTGGTACAGAGATCATACAGCTTTGCAAGTTGTTTTTCTCCTGCCTGGAGAACATATGTTTCCCTCTTAATTCCATACCTCAGCTTTGGGAACAGCACCATGATACACAGTGGCAAGACCTGTCTTCCTGAGCTGTTCCTATAATTTAAAACAGAAGTTACTGGAGTCACATCTGAGACAACAGTTGCCCCTGATTACCCAGCCTTGCACTGCTGATGTGGTGAGCTCATCCTTACTACCATGTGTGACAGTAGTCCCAGTATGGTCCCATGTCCTTTGCAAATAACCCCTAAAGCCCACTGGCTAACATAATGACCCTTGAAGTTGGATACCCTGTTCATGGCTGCACCCACCACTACCATGACACCCCTGGCTCCTTAAGGACCAGCCCCACACTAGGTAACAACCAGGCAGTGGTGATGGCGGAACAGCAGACTCCAGCAAGGCCTTACCTGCTCTCTTCTAAAGATGAAAATCAAACTAATGTCTGCAGGGAGGCTCTGTAAAGATTTCCTGAAAAATTATTTTATGCAACTTATATTCTGCCTTTGCTGCTGGCCATTGCACAGCTTTAGCAGGACTTGCAGCCATTGCAGGGCTTTCATAAGGAGACATACTCAGGGAAAAAAACACCCAGATCCTCCTCTGTCTCATCTTTGTGGGCTGAGGGAAGTGAGCTTGAACAGGTTGCCCAGAGATGTTGTGGATGCCTCGTCCCTGAAGTGTTCAAGGCCAGGTTAGATGGAGCTCTGAGCAACATGGTCTAGCGCAAGGTGTCACAGCCCACGGCCATGGGTTGGAACTAGATCATCTTTAAGGCTCCTTTCAACCCAAACCATTCTATCATTCTATCATTCTATGATTCTATGATCTTTCCTTCATCTTTTTCTGTGCCTTTGCTGCCTCAGTCCTCTAACCACTGCACGACTCTGCCACAGCCTGCTTGTATTTATCAACAGGGTGATCACAGAAGTTTCCAGCAATTCCTCCACGTGGGCTAACCCTCAGCTCCTCCCTCCCAGATAAACGCTGAAAATGGAAAGAAACAATGGAAGGTTTTTACACTGATTTGGGTTCCAGAGTACATTTCCTGCTGGTAGGTATCCCACTATACATATGAGAGAAAAACATCTCTCCCTTGCTACTTCTCTCAGCACACAGAAGCTAAGCAATGCAGGCAGTGTTTAACCATAATGCCAAATGCAACAGATAACCACAGCAAACCAGCCCACAGTGCAAGGTAGCAATGCTCACAGGTTGTGGGCCAATTCCTAGACACCACTTCGCACTGCACTTGTAGCAATTTTCAGATGCAGATGATGCAGATGGGCACTGAAATTTTTAAATGAAATTCATATGCAGTTCAAGTTGAGGAATGCCTTGGTAAGACAGTTTACCCAGCAAATATTTTGATATGGCATAAAGTCTTGCAGTTTGTGTTAGATGAACACTTGAGGAGGAAGCCCAAAATGAATAGTGCAACACTAATGTGAAGATTTGGACATGCAACTGAATGTGGGTGAACCACAGCTGGACAAGTCATTGCAAACAGCTGGGTACTGCACACATGTGGGCATCTGAAATGGAAATCAACCACATTAGTCTAAAGTGTCCATTAAGAAGGGACACAATGGGCTCACTGCAGCCAAAGAGAAACTTCATGCTGCTTTTAGTGGATGTTGTACACCATCCCGAGCCTTTTTCTCCCCTTTCCCTCTTATTGTAAAAATTTTTATGAAAAAAATGACCCCAAGCACTCCCTGCTTTTTGTGCTAGAACACAGAAAGCCAGCTGCATTTTCAAATATTTCTCAAAATGATTAACTATCCATCAACAAACATAATCTGTAAAAGCATTTCTCATCTAATCACAGTTTGTAAGTGAGCATATGTAGATGCATATAGTTGGGCCAGAAAATCCAGAAATGAAAAGCAGGCATTGTAAAAAGCAGGTGTCACAGTTCTAATTACTGAGCATAATTTCTCTTTCCAAGAAATGAAATATGCATTTATTTTGTGGCATAAGGTTTCTGGTGTCCTTCGCTAATTGTTCAACTTTAGTATCTGGATTTTGAAAATGGTCTCACTCCAGAATTTTCCTGGGAATTGAAATGCAAATATAAGCTGCATTCCAGCTGACATGCAAATACCACAATCATTGGAGATACAGAAAATGAAATGTTGTTGCTCATTCAATTTTCTATTACAACTTCTGTGCACATCATACCTAAGTGGGAATTCAGATGTTATTAGTTTCCCAAAAAGTCATGCTTCCACAAACAAAACAAAGCAGTTTTTCTAGAAAGTACTATAAGGTTAATGAAAGGTCCCTTTGTATATAATGATGGTAGAAATATCTTGTCACTGCATATCTAAACATTCTACAAACCAAAATAATTAAACCAACATTAAATCACTAGCACAGAGAGGTTCAAGCTACTTATCTTATGTGTGTGTGTGTGTGCAGAGGCCAATGTAAAGTAATGCCAGCCCTCTAGTGTTAAAAAAGAGTTTACATTTGTCATAGTTCTGGAATACCTTAATAGAAGGCTCAGCTATCGAAAATTGCCGAAATGGTCTTTCTTTGGCATATCTGACTATCCAGCTCAGGGGGAATACAGTGTTTGATTACAACTGTGGATGACTTTAATAAACTAAAACTCTGTAGTTAGATTGGCTCAGAAAACTGATCTTACAGATTGTACCAAAACTTTTTCCTAATGAAAAGCACTGATTTACTTGAAAAAGAAAGGCTTTGGTGAAAGCCATCTGATCCCAAGATGACTGTTTATGTCTAAAAGTGAAGACAGAGACTGCTGTCCCTGGTTCTTGAGTGCATGTGGAGTAGCTGTGCGTCCACACTGCATGGTGTGAGACCCTCTGCAGAAGCTCCATCACTTCTACAGCCTGGGCCTACATACCCTGGGCCCGATTTGGTGTCTTTGTGGGACTAATATATAATTGACATATTCTTTCTGTTCATTGTTCAACTCAATCATCTGGAATAAGGCAAGGAATTTACTGCACCAGCCACAGGGTGAAACTGAGAGAATGTCCCATATGCTCTGTGGTGTGTCAGGGGGGCCTGTAGGAATACTGGGGGCTACAGAGCTGTTCACGCCATATTCAAGGGCTGCACAAGGTGGAGGGAACCCTACCCAGTACAGTTTCATCTGAAATGAATCCTGGGGGGTGGTTCCTGGTGTAAATTACCCCAAACTGCTCAACAATATCTTTGGGCAAAGTGGTTGGAATGGCACATGGCAGAGCCAGGGCTGCCCTGGCACCGGGTTCCAAGGATGCTCAGGGAGCAGGGTGTAAACTGGTCCTGAGACCACTTTTAGTTAGCATCCCAGCCACTTCTAGAGATGCTAAGAAGGGCCTCCTCTAAGCAAAGGATGTAAAACCATATAATTAAAGGTGCGGGTATTAAAATGGCTGACATGTAGACCTGTGAGAGCACTCTTGCCATTAGAATAAAAGCATTTTATTTGGGTTATTTGGGTTTAAACACAGATCAATAGGAAAAATCTTTAAACTGAAATAAGCATTTCTACAGGTATTCAAACTGATTTAGAGAAATCAATGTGCAATAACAGGTTAAATTTAAGCTGGTGCAACTTCCTCACATAGATAACCTCTTGAAGAAACACGCTGAATTGATGAATACATATGAAGATGAAATATATCTATAGGCAAATGTCAGATAAATATTCTTGCTGTTACTGATCCAATTAAAATGAAGGTTTTATATGAGGATTTTAAAATCTGGAGTATTTTATGGAGCTCAGAAGAGGAAGCAATTGAGTGAAGAGTTAAACTGGCCAAGTTCAGGACATTGTACTTCCTGGTAGAAAAGCTGCGCTGGCTATGAACAGCTGAATTTGATACCTTCTTAATCACAGCAGCTAAATCAATTCAGTGGGTCATACCCTCGGGAATGTCCGCAGCACAGGGGTGTATAAACTTCACACCTAACATCACTGATCTGAAAGTTTTGGCAGAAATGCTTAGGCAAGCCTTTCTGTGCTTGTTGGCTGCTCTTTGCTGCCCAAGCACTACGGTGACAGAGGTGTCCCTCTCCTGGCAGAGCAGCCTGAGGGGACCTGCATAGGCTCAGCCTCTGCTGGACTCTTTAGAACTTTAACTCCCCTCCACTGTGAGTGCAGTGGAAAAGTCAAGTTTTGTCATGGAGGACAGAGGCACAGGCACCTAGTTGCATCTACCAGCCTTGATAAGGAAGTAATTGTCTCCAACAGCTGGGTGGACAAGGTGAGCAGGCACTGCAAAACTCACCAACAAGTGATGGTTGCACTGGAGGACTTGGCAGGCAGCCGAGGAGGAACTGGGAAAAGTGATTTTTTTTTTTTCCTTGGTGATGTGTGGTTTTTGAAGTACTTGAAATGCTTAGGAAGAAGACCCCTGTGGTCAGCAAACCAACATTTTCTCTTAATCAGTTTCAGCAAATAGAGTAAAATGTTCATTGTTGTGCAGTTTTCAACATAGTGATAACAAAGGCAGTGTTCCTCTTTCTCCTGGTTGTCATTTTTCTGTATGACATTGTTCTTATGCCAGCTCAGGAAACATGGAATGCTTTGGCTTGGAGGAGTCTTCAAAGGTCATCTAGTTCAAGCCCCCTGTCATAGAAAGAGACATTTTCCACTAGACGAAATTGCTGAAAGCTTCATCCACCATAGCCTTGAACACTTCCAGGGATGGGCCATCCACAACTTCTCTGGGCAACCTGCTCCAGTATCTCACCATACTCACAGTAAAGAATTTCTTGCTAATACTGCTTCTAATGCAGCCCAGGATATGGTTGGCTTTCTGGGATGGAAGCTCACATTTCTGAGTCATGTCCAATTTTTCAGACAGATGAACTTTTTCCTGGTGGACTTAAAATAAAAAAAATTAATCTGACTGAATTTTTGTGCATGATAAAAATTTATAGGGAAAATCAGTTTTTCATAACCAAAGTATTGACAATTTTTAGTCAAATACAGCAAATAGTTTTTGATGACACTTATAACTAAAAAGAAGAGCCAAGATGCGAAACTCTTCCTTTCAAAACTGAGCTACATTTGAGAAATGGACACATTAAGAAAAAAGTAAAACTTTTTTGTTTTCTTAGATTGGTTAGAGCAACTGAGAAGCTTGGCTTTATGAAGAAAAGGAGATTTTTTTTTTATTTTTAAGGAGCTGCTGAAATGAAAAAGCCAAAAAAGAAACTAAAACTCAACACCCAGGTAACCACTTATATTTTTTTTCTCCTTTTTTATTTATTTTTTTATATTTTTAATTTTTTTTCCTTTTTTTCCTGTTTCTTTTTCACTTTTCCCCCCCTTCTTTTTAAATGTGCAGTGAACGGACTCCACAGGCAGTACGAATTTAGACAATCTGAGAGGTGAAAATAGCTAATCTGTAAAACATGTAGTTTGGTGGAATAGGTGCCGAGCCCAAAAAGCAAGACTCATTGCCCCTATAAACTAGCATCAGGTGCATTATAGTGAAATCATAACTGTGTTGAATTCTCCATTTCCTGGGAGGACATACTGAGAATGGAGAATATGCTTAGACACTGACCACCCTACATGAAATTGGAAAGCAAAACCTAAAAGAAAACCAGAAAACAGGGCATGAGAGGGGATGTGACATCTGGCTTCTCTGCCAATGAACTCAAGGACCAACTCTCTTCTTTTATCTTCGGAGGAAGATGTACTTACAAACAACAATTCCACTATGTTGACTTCCAACGTGTGGAGGACCCCGCTAGAACCTGGCTGCCCAAGTCTCTAGGACACACTGATGTTTGCCTGGTGTAAACTAGTTTGTTTCCAATCTAGGCAAAAGTTTTCCTGAAACAAATGCCCACTGAGACAATGGAAGCTTGTGCCACTGGTGGCTGCTGCTTGAATTCAGAAAGAAGAAAAGCCTAATGTCAACAGCTCTTCAGGTTGATGGATAGTGGTGTGGTTTTTTTTCTCTTTTCTACGTGTACTTAAGACATTTTTTGCTTTTCCAGTAAGCTACCCTTGTCTGAAAGACACGTTTATAGGGGCTCAGGTAATTCACCCAAATTCCCCAGGGCAGATATGCAAGTCAGATAACAGCAGGAAACCAGTAAGGGTATTGGAATAAGCATCTGAGACAGGAACCTGTGGAAGGGGGATAAAATGCCACTGCCATACACTTAGCTCACTGATGGGTTAATAACTTGGTGCTTAGAGGTTCTTCATTGAGAACAACGGGCAACAGCAGCTAATGGGGTCCGACACCAGCGCCCTTGGGATGAAGAGGAAGGTTAATTGAATTCTAGTGAAGCTCCCTTTGTGTTGCAGAGCATTTGAACAAACCAGGGCAGCCAACTTCCCAGCATCAGCCTATGCATTGTGGCAAGTTCATCTGTGGTATGACTAAACTGCCTTCAATAGAAGGAATGAATTTAGCCTCCAAAACTTAGTTTCGGGGAGATTGAGATAATCCTATTGGAAATTTTGTCTGACTACTCAGGCCAGTGTTTGTTTTCACTTGTGAAAATATTGCAGGAGAAGGAGTGGGCATTCTTGGATGAGATGGTGCTGCTCCAAACGTACAACAGTGTGAACTCTTCTACTTCACTTATTCATGGACACCCTAATCTGCACAAAAACAAGAGCTGTGGGCATGTTGTGAAAGAAGAGAACAAAATAGATTATTCACACAAAGTCATTCGCTTGCTTTTGGCATCTAAATCTCCTTTGGCTTTTCAGAAGCTGTGATACTAGTCTTCAAATGCAGACAATACTGAACATAATGTTATTTTGGAGATGTTTAAGCCTGATTGTTCCACATCAGTTAAAACAAAGATGGTAGTTTCAGCTTGCCTGACAAAAGCAGACTTTATGTTTTCAGTTCTTAATTCACTTGGATATCTTCCAGTAGCAAATGGTTTCAGGTTATTAGTTTCTTCATTACAATAGTGATTGTCTGAAATCTGACCTGACTTTGGAATGATATTGAGATACATCTTTGCTGCATGTTCTCAGATTTCCCACAAACTGTTTTTTATTTGAGCACTGACAATACGCACTCACTTTTTTACCCACCCAAGCTGTGAAGACTTTTACAAGTTGCTTCCTACGGAACAGACCTCTCTTAGTGGCTGAAAAGAAGTTTAAACACCTTCCTGTTTTCACTTGTATAGGATAACTTTGTAGGTAGTAATATTCCCCTGACAATTTTTTGTTTACCTTTGCTTAGGATCTATTCTTGTTTGAACTTTTCTCTGAGGCTGTCTGCACTGACTCTGATTTCCTGTTGCGCTATTTCCACTTTGTGTCTCTCTATTGTTTGTGCAAGCTGTTTGAACTCCAGGCATTCTTCAACTCTCTTTTCTGCTTCTTCACCTTCATGTTTAAATGTGCATTGGTTGCTCTGCCGCAAAGGAGGAGGTTATCATCTTCTTCAGTTATGTTGGGGGTATCACACTAAGGAAGTTTTTACCTTAACCTAGTCACCTGGGTGCTCCAGTATATATTACTTTCATATCTTTATAACTCCATTCCATTTCCTATATCTGCAAAAGTAAAATGGGGGACACACACACACACGCACACATGTCCAAATTCCACATCAAACAAACAAAAAGTGGGTTAAATAAAAATAAATAAAGAACAGACTTATTTAGTCCCATCTTTTGACTGAGACTCTTTGTGGCATTACTGATGAGGTCAGTTGCTGGAGTTAAAAAAAAGAGGCCCTCCAATTACAAGAATTTGAAAGCAGCTCTAAATAATCTAAATAAGCCACAGAGCTAGTTACTATGCAGCATTATCACAGACAAGCCAGGTATAGCGAATGCAGTTAGAATGAAAACTATAGGGAGGAATATTGTTTAAAGCAACTCACTTTTATTGACAGTGTACTGTAAGGCAAGGAAAAAATGTTTGCCAGATTTTTTAAAAAGAAGGTTTGCAGCAAGAGTGATCTGCAGTTCAATATATTATTGAACTTTCAAAGATAGTATCTTTTATAAATCCAATATTTATCTTTTTATCGTATATACAAAAGCTTAACTTAAACAAGCACAAAACAGAACACAAAATAATGGATTTGCATATGAAGTTTTGTTGATGGTTCATAATCTAGTAAACAAGAGAATGCACACATTCTGTTACTACAGAGTTACATTTGACTAGATTTAAACTTAAATATACCCCAAACCACATAAAACGCCCAGAAAATACAGATATGTTCAGTATGACTACTTCAGAAAAAAATCTAAACAATGTTCAACCATACACTGGGAACAAAACATTGATAGATGCCAAGAAAACTGTATTTCATGGCCAAAACTAATTTTGCATTTTTGGTGAAGGCATCTGTGTGTTTTCACTGTTGTATTCTGACTGTTCTACATTAATATCTTGGCAAGAAAAAATTTTCCAAACACTGGCTTTTGTCTGCTTTTGAAAGAATATGTTTTTGAACTGGTGATGTAAATAAACTGTGAGCCTCTTAGAAGATCTCACATCAGGCCATGTTAGAGCAAACTATCATTTCCATAGGAAACAATGGTAACAGAAAGGTCCCAGCTATGCTAAAAAACCCAGTCGGGGGACAAGGAACAAAATCTGCAAACTCTGAGTTCTTCCCTGAGGGAAGGGCACATTTTTACCCCACATTTTTTGAAAGCCTTAAATTCTGAAACTAACAAACGCTGTTGTATTTCATGGCTTTTGTTCTCTACCTCCATATCTGTATAGCACTGGCCTTTCACTGGAAAAACTTTTATGAAAGCGATAGCTGCTTTTTCACTGGCGATAAGGTAGCATTATTAGTGGTTCGTAAAATAAATGAAGGCTAACGTCTCAAAATATGATGCATTAGGACAAAAGGGACAAAGGTACTTAACCTCAGTACATGTCATGCCTTAGCTTTGCAGGGCTGTAGCATGAGAAGTAACATAGGTAAGTAAAATTTGCTTCTACCTATATAGGCAAAACTGAACGTATTTTTAAAGACATACAATACTATTCTGTAATTAGAATCCCCAACATGCTAATTTTTATCACAGACAAGAAGAAAATTATTTTACAACTACACAAGGAAATGGGACCCAATTAACAGGAGAATAATGACACTGCACTTATTTGTAGCCAGTATATTCTGAAAATGAAGCATAAACCCATGGTTTTCAACTGGAGGTCTTTTGCTGGATGCTTAAATGCACAGTTTTCATGTATTTTTTTCTTGTTTTTTTCCCTGTTTTCTCTATGAAAATCAAGCTCTTTGCATAATTAACCACACCTCAAAGATATTTACATTTTAAAAGCCAATCCTTCACCTTCTGATTTTAAAATGAGTTATGCTGTATCTTGTATATTTTAAAAAAAGGTCCAGAAAAAGCTTAGAATTGTAATTCAGAATCTGTACTTTGTAAAAATACTTCCCTTGAACATGAAGTCAGTGCTGACCTCTTCAGGTCATTTGTGAATAATAAAATCTTTCTAAAGTAATGTTACTTAATAAGAACTGAGTGAAAACATAAGACGAAATACATTACCCCTGTATTGTAAAGTGTTGCCACTTTAAAGTACAGTATAGGTTGAAGAAAAACACAGAGGAGTGTATATCAAAATATATTTTCACTATGATTCTACAGAACACATGAAATCTTTCAATACTCTGTCTGCCAAAGACAATATAGTCTTTCTGGCTTTGTTAGTACTGCTATAGTATACAGGTTTCTTAAAGTACAGTTAGTACCTATAGAGGTCAATTCTAACACCTAAATGTGTGCTATGCTTCATATGGCAGAAGGATAAGCATAGAAAAAATTTATGACATTGATTTTAAAGAAATTGTACATCACACAGTGTCTTTAATTCTAAACATAGAAAATAAGACTGTACTTGAAGTGGTTGTTGTTGTTGTAGTATGACTTAAATGTTTCTCAGATGTCAAGAAGGTCCTCTCCACTCTCATCACTCTCCACAGTTAATTGTCTTGTCCACCATTTCTTGACTTCTGATCCACAAGAAGCAGCATCAGACATAGGATTCATTTTGCATGCAACAGATTTCATAGTTGAACGTCCACCAAAACGGAGGTTGACTGAAGACACTGAATGGCTTAGTGGTTTGGGGGCTATGAAATCAAACAGAAAGTTCTGTATTAGAGTAGATCTGCTTCTTGAGCATTTTTGCTTGGAATTCACGTACACAGAACTAGCTGGAGCGGGGGCACCTTCAAACTGATTTACTGCAAAAAGAGTAGGGTTCTTTTCTAATGTTGTTGTGGTTTTTTGTTTGGGTTTTTTTTTGGTTGTTGTTTTTTGTTTCTTTGTTTTTTTCCCGTCTCTCACTGTTCACACTGCTCCCACTAATCTGCTGGTAGAGCAGTTTAATGGAGCAGTCCCTCATTTCCTTCTGCTGGAATAACTGATCCAAGAGACGTCTTCCTATCTAGCTAATTGCAGCCTAAATATTTTAGGCAGTACTTACATGAGCTGACCTGCTGGCAAAATGGTCAAAGTGGTAAATGTGAGGAAAAGGGGAGGAAAAGTGCTTTTAGGGTTGGCAGATGCACCTAGAAAATGATACTTTACTATGGTCTAGGGGTTGAAGCCAGTACAAGGTGCTGGTATGGCACTAAAACATGTCTAATTATATAAACCCCACAGTTGATCTTAATTATGCTATTCATGATGCTAAATACATGTCTTTGTTGGACTGGAGGCAGACTACTTATCTGTTGGGCTGTACTATGCATGGAGATGACCCTGCTTTTTAGGACTATCCACTGAGGAACATTCAAGATTGACATGGACCAGGTCAGTGTTAAGAAAGGAAAACCTGAGCTCCTCATTCTCACCTGAAAAACCTGTCCAGTTGGCTACTGCAGTATGATTCCTCTTTAGCAAGCTTCCTCTTTCACTCTTTCTCTCTGTTCCAACAAAATGTTGATCTTTGATGCTCAGTGATATTTACTTGGAAAACATGGATTGCAAGCTCTCTGTTAAACTATCCTGTTTCTCGGACAAGTACACTGGTCACAAAAGTAGGGTCAATGGTAGTCAGTAGAATAGCATGACTATATCTTCCACTTAGGTATGACTGGGGTATGAACACTGGCAGCCTTTGAAGGCAGCACTCTGACTCAGAACAGGACCGACTGATGACAGCTGAAAGCAGGTTGATGTGCTGCTTGTCATGGGTGTAGCAGGCTGTAGAGGTCAATATACACTTTAAGAGAGACTATTTGAGGTGGGGGAGACACGGACTCTTGAAATACGGACTTAATAAGGCATCAGACTGTAGCTATGAACCTCTCCCACCCTCCTATAAGCACCCTCCTCTATGGCATAGCCTAGCCTTTTTTCTTCTAGTGGACTGTAGTTACTAGAGTAACCTGTTTCTGAGAAAATAAATGGGAAACTGATTGTACACATGGCCAATTCCTGTCTGAAGATCTAAAAATGTGTTATTATGGTTTAAGTTATAAATCATACATCTGGCATGCTTAGACAAGACAAGGCAGGCAGAAATTATTACTGTTGTTGGGAAAAAATTAATTTTCACCATACTTCACATGACAAAAGAGAACTCTAAATGCACAAGATGCTATCCAAACATACGGGTCGGTACAGTCCCCAACCCAAAGGTCCTGAATAAATGAAAAAGTAAAAAACCACCTGCACAGGGCAGTGCTTCAGTCCATCTTCCAAACTTTCAGAATTGTGAAAAAGGGGAGAAGCTGCTTTGTTGTAACAGCCATGAGGGTAGGAAAGCCCTGACGTGGGTGTAAGCAGCAGCCAGGGGGCAGAACTGTGAACCACGAAGCCTCTCATGGCCCTGTTATTGTACAGCAGCAATTTTGCATGTAAGGACTCTACTGATAAACCTTCTTCACTTACCTGATGGCAAGCGCCATTGTCCAAATTTACGCTGAGGTTTCCCAGCATCTCCAGAGTCTTGTCGATAGCCACCTCTGTCAGAAAGTGTGGGGCTAAGGAGCTGCTGCTGGCTACTCGTCTGAACAGAGATAAAAGAATCTCAGTCATAGTTCCCCACTGCATGGGTATAATCCTAAGGGGGGTTATTTTTCTATCCTATTTCAAGCTTTTTCCATGAATAAAACAAAACATATTGCCATTTGTTAAGGCGGCATGGTTTCTATTCTTTAAAGCCCCAGAAAACTACTAACAGACAAATGTAAAATGGGCTCAATGCCACTGCACAGTCCCATTGAAGGGTATGAAATTATTCTCAGCCTTCTACATCCACTGTAGAAAGTAGCCCTTATGCTGTACTTTTTGGGTTCCCCAGCCTGGAAGAGCCCAGGGCTCCTGCTCAGAGGACACAGCATGACCAGTATTACCTCTCTTAGTGTGAACACTAGTTCAGGATGCCTGAACTGGAAAGCTTCACATCCCCAAGCCTGTACAAAGCTCACGCTGGAGCTGAAAGCTGGTGCTGTCAGAATTGTACAATTGCCCTTTATAGTGATAGCAAGACAGTTAACTATGTTGGGGAATTACTGCCTTAGACCATCTTGCCTTTACATCAGCAAAGACCAAAGCAAAACAAGGTATTGCTTTCAACCCTTTCAGTTAAAATGGTGTTTTTAAAAAAGAAGAAATAAGAAACAGGGAAGTTTTCTGAATTTGTTATGAGTAGCTGATAGTTTTCAGTTTAACATACCTCTGGCTGAGCACTGTTATCTTGATTAATAGCATTCATATCTTCACTTGGCTGTGTTGTCTCAATGCTGGGAGGATTCAGAAATCGGCTCAACTCCTGCTGTTGACTCTCTCGCAGACTATGGATAATGCTGCACGACTGCTGTTGTTTCTATCAAGGCACAATATGTGATGAAAAAAATGTTCTCACTGGTGTGTCACAGTGTTTGATTTTTTTTAAAGCATTCTAAATATTTACGAGAACAGCCAGATGTGGATCCCAGGTGCATCAATAAAGATCCATGTATCAGATGTTGCTATTTAAATAAAGTGACTTCCAGCATATTTATAACCTTTATATAGGGAATAGAGGATTAAAATCAAGAATTATATTAAGTGGAAGGCATGTTGCTCAACTGTTGGTTTAAACCTACAGTTTAAACACACACAAAGTTTCTAATTGATGAGTTAAAGTTCTTCCAAAAATAAGAAACAAGGAAATTGTTAGAGATTCACAGGAAATGATATGAAGGCAATGAAAAAATTCTGATTTCTTTCATGGACTTCAGAACAGGCTGCTAATAAGACCGAATAAAACTGTGGTGAAAACCTTGGGACTAAGTATAGATTTATAGTACAAATAGAAAAACAAACCTACCACCATTATGATCTTACAATCTAATTTGCTTTTAAATTAAAATAAACAGCCTTTAGGAAGGTTTTCACTTTCCTGGGTAGTTTTCACATGCTCCCTCTAGAGACACTTGGAGAATAACAAGAGAATTTGAAAACAGATATTAGCTTCCATAATTACATTCAGTTTATAAAAGGTTCATATAATGTGAAATGATCTGAACCATATTATTGGAGTGAAATGAATAGCATATTTACTTTAACATAGTGTAGTTCAGTATCATAATGAAATGAACAACAGAGTTGAACAAACCCAGAACTGAGAGCTGAGACTAAATTTACTGCCATTGTTATTCATATACAGAGATGAGATAAAAAATGAAACTATGTATCATTGAACACTGAGGTTTCAGCTGGAATGTACATTACATTCAAAATGTCCTGTTACGATTTTTTATACAGATTGCTATGGAAAACCTTCAATCACAAGAAGTAATTTTTTATAGAAATAAAAAAATATATGTGTCAAAAGCTGGACTCAGACTTACAGGAACTGAAAAATCAGTCATCAATGCAACCAGGTTGTGATTTTTTTATATAAAGGAAGAGTTGGTTTTGGAAGACAACATGAGAATAACTGCAAAACCTAAACAAAATTTTTTTATTTTTTTTAATATAAATTTATCCAAGCCAAACTTCAACCAGCATATATTGTAGCTATCCTGAGCAAAGGTAAAAATGTTTCTGACAATCAGAAGCACTTCATAAACAAAACACAGAAGCACTGGCTAGGTCTATACGGGTAAGTTAAAGAGACTGGGATTGCCTGCAGTGCTGAAGCCAAGTGACAGACCGGGACTTGTGTGATCTGGCTAAGCTTCCCTCTGCCTCTAGCTTCAACCACTGCCTACTGGCAGTGGTCTCCACCCTGATATGCCTGGAGGACAGTGATGCTCCTACAGCGGTGGTCTGGGAGACCCTATGGCAGTGGTCTGGGGGTATATGAGTACACATAGGCCAAAACTGGCCAAAACTGTGCTGAAGAACATGCTAATGGGTGATCCCATCCCAGCCCTGAGCCAAGCCCTTGTCCCTGCTTAGTTTACTGGCTACACAGCTACGGTGTGCCATGGTTCATATACCTGCTTTGCATGTACACATACTGCTCATTTGCACAAAAAATAACTGCAATGGCTCAGTCAAATGATTTATCTTAATACAGGTTCCATTTGAAGAGTCATTTTCAGGTGACAGATCTACCAGCAGAGGCAAGGAAATTATACAATTACATTCTGTGAGGCGGGATTAGGCCTATGAAGTTTCATCAAATTATATTGTTTTTTTCTTTATTCCTTTGACTTTGGTCTCTGCACATGCCTCTTCCTGCTCTATCGAAAATACAGATAGATTTTTGTCAGGAAGACAGGTTTTGCCTTCAAAAGATGCTTATTTTTGTTGCACTTTCAATTGAGCTGTAACACACATTTTTTTGCTGAGTTAGCAAATGTTACATACTTCTTCAAATAAGTATTATCATGACTCCAGAGCAAATGAAGCACAGTGGTAGCAAATTCCAGCAGTGTTGAACAGTACAATTTATGCAACCATTTAGATCCTGGTTTTGCTTGACTTACTGCTCTGATTCGCTTCAAGCACTTCTTCAGCCACATGCGTATGGTCTGTTTGGCCACCTCCTCTTCTATGGTATATTCCAGTTGTTCCCTAGCAAGCAGCTCCTCCAGTTGAAGACTTTTTCTGATATCAACAGACCTATATGAAAGCATGCTGGAAGAAACACAATTTATTT
The DNA here is from genome assembly GCF_036250125.1 of Pseudopipra pipra. Lineage (NCBI taxonomy): Eukaryota > Metazoa > Chordata > Aves > Passeriformes > Pipridae > Pseudopipra > Pseudopipra pipra. The sequence continues at coordinate 80,023,552 of NC_087550.1, forward strand.
ATTTTTAAATGCTGGTGTCATTACATTTTAATCTAGAAAATCAAACTTCATACTTGAGACCTTAGTGCAAAAATACATAACTAGGGTATGTGCAATAAACTCACATTTGATGCTAAAAAATTGCTGAGATGATTCCAGAAGAGACTTGTGGTGCTCAAAACAAAGACCTTATCACCTACATGTAGCTATTGAAAACAGGTGAGCTGCTGAACTGTGAGCAATTAGGGCATTTGTGGTAGTGTTTTGGTTTTTTATTTTTTTCCCCCCTAAGTGTTTATGCTTGGATAATGTTCCCATTTCTATTTTATTTCCAGTCAGGCTCGCTGTCATGTTGCTACACTTGAAGGTTCAGCATTTCATTAGAAGGATACAAGAACAACATGTGACTGCTGTTTGTGACAAATTGCCTCCAATGAAAATCTTAAAATACTTAGAGCTGATTCCCTAGGACCTGTGTTTTCCATCACTAATATTTTCGCAGGAAAAAAAGGGAAATCTAATTTTTGTACTGCATTTAAAATTGCAGTGCCTCTGTGGCTACCAGTCTTGCCTTTTCCCAAGTCTAATAACTACCTGTTAGCCTGGAGAGAAACACAGGCCATTACATATCTTCTAAAAATGTAGAGAAAATCTCAGGGTACCTGAGCACATCATGAAAAGTGACATCGCCACCATTGTGAAGCCGCTCCATTTCATAGCACATGTGCTTGAACAGCAGCTTGTCCTTGTCGAGATCCACCTCCAGCCTGCCTCGCAGAAGCCTCAGCAGAAATTTCACTCGGAAGGTAGGGATTACCCCCTGTGTAAAATTGCATAATAGATGGTAAATTATTACTGTGACCTAACAACCAGCTCAGACATTCAACTTGATCAGTGAGAGAAACATGATTTCTCCAAAGACTCTGTGCCTAATCCTAGCCTATTTAAGTCACTGTGAATACGTTACTGAAAAAAATGCACATGAAGCCAGCTCTTCAGCACATTCACAGAAGTCTTGGCTGTTATTTGACTCATATACAGTCTATGTTGGTTATTTTGCCAGAAATTTTCAAAATTGCCTGGGGATTGAGTTTTTCCATTTGCATTCATCTGTAATGAGAATCATATGCCTGAAGAACTGACTTTGAAAAATGGAAATTAAACTACAATTTAAACACTCTCAGCCAAGCCTATAACTCACTGTAAACCTGTTCCGTTCTCTGCATCTTTGGACAGGAGAATGTTGGGAGTTTTTATTTTATTCTTTTTTTAAGACTCAAGGTACTTCCCTTTGAAACTGTGGTACTCATAATATTCAAATGTTTTTTTCTACTGAATAAGCCTGACCGGAACTATTTTTGCTGTAATGTGTTGTTCCACATCAGAGAGACAGTGTCAGTGCTGGGCACAATGGATCCAGAACTCTCTACCTCTGTCAGTACCTCTATCAGTATCAGCAGCTTCCATCTGCAGCACAGCCATGTGCCAACTACAAGGAGCCAACTTGTTTCACTGCCATGTTGTTCATATTCAAATCTTAGTCATGTCATGAATCATTCAGATAATGACTTAATTTGTGAGAGCATCTGAACACCTCAGTCTCCCAGATGTTATTCTTACTCCAGAATCACAGAATGGTTGAGGTTGGAAGGGATCTATGGAGCTCACCTTGTCTGATTCCCTCTGTTTAAGCAGGGCTTCCTAAAGCCAGGACCATGTCCAGATGTCTTCTGAATATCTCCAAGGACAAAGACTCCACAAACTCCCCCAGGAAACCTGTGACAGTGCTCAGTCCCCCTTACAGTGAAAAAGTGTTTCCTGATGTTTAGAGGAAACCTCCCATATTTCAAGTTGTGCCCATTGCCTCCAGTCCTGTCACTGGGGACCATGGGGCAAAGCCTGACTCTGTCCTCTTTGCAACATCCCTTCAGGTATTTGACAAGCTGCCCCTGAGCCTGCTCCAGTCTGAACAGTCCCAGCTCTCCCAGTCTCTTTCCTCACAGGAGACATGCTCCAGTCCCTTCATCATCTTTGTGTCCCTTTGTATGTCTGTGTCTCTGTGTACAGAGGAGCCCAGAATTGAACCCAGGACTCCCGGTGTGGCCTCACCCGGGCTGAGTAGAGTGGAAGGACCCTCTGCCTTGGCCTGATGGCAATACTTTGTCTAATGCAGCCCAGGATACCACTAGTCCTCTTTGCTGCAAGGGCAATGGTGGCTCATGTTCAACTTGGTGTCCACCAGGACTCCCAGGTCCTTTACTGACAAGCTGCTTTCCAGTTGGGTGGCCTCCAGCATGTACTTTGCCCTGGTTTATTCTTCTCCAGGTGCAAGACTGCATTTCTCCTTGTTGAACTTCATGAGGCTCCTGCGAGCCCATTTCTCCAGCCTGTTGAGGTCCCTCTGGAAGGCAGCACAACCCTCTGGTTTATCAGCCACTCCTTCCAGTTTGGTGTCATCAGCAAATGTGCTGGGGGCGCCCTCTGCTCCATGGTCCAGCTCATTAATGAAGATGTTGAACAGGATTGGACCCAGTACTGACTCCTGGGGTACACAACTAGTTACTGGCCTCCAGCTAGAATCTGTGCTGCTGATCATCATCCTCTGGGCCTGGCTATGCAGACAGTTTTCAGTCCACTTCATTGTCTTCTCACTCAGCCCATACTTCATCAGCCTCTCCATAAGAATCATATAGGAGACAGTGCTGAAATCTCAGAAAGCTCTCCCAAAGATCAGACACATAAATGGATATGAGTTTGTAGACTTTCAAGGGGATAACTCTTTGGAAGGTGTGAGGAAAGATGCTCACAGATTTACCAGTTTGTTTGTAAATCTGGTACTATAAGTACTTCACAGAATACACGTTAGTATTCGAAGGGTCATGAACAACTTCAGATCATGCTCACTGAACTTCTAAAATCTAACCTCTCAGTGAGTTTTGCCAACATACTTTGTTTTCCCCATACTTTCTTACAAGGAAAGCTGGAAATTTACTAGATTTCTGTGATTATTATCAAATGTCTTACCTCTCTTTTGTCATCAACCATGTTCCATATAATTTGAAAATGCCTAAGATCATTATAACTTAGAAGCTGGTCTTCTTCGGTTGAGTAAAACAATGAGAAATTCTCCACAATGATAGCTGAAAACCACAAGAACAAAATACACCACAAAGAATGCCTGTAGTTACATTCTAACTGGTTAACATCTAATTCTATTGTGCCAACTTCATATTAATAAATGCCTGTATGTTCAGACAAGGATTTTGAATGCACAATATACCATTATGCCACATCAATATTCACCATGCTCACTTTTCAAAAGCTGTATTTTAAATGCTGGTGAGATCCTAACCTACAGTTCTAATATCAATTAAGTGAATTCCAATGATGTTCAAAAAATATTAACTGAAGAAAGAAAAGCTCAGAAAACAGTATTTCATAGGGAAACTGTACTCTACAAATACAACATATTCATTCAAAAAGCTTACATTTCCAAACTTCCTGAGTTTTAGCATACACCATACCAAAGAAGTATCAAAACCATTATACTCATATAAGATAACATTGAAAGTACAAGGTAGCCTCATACCTGAACAGCACAACAGACTCACATCTAGCACACTATATGCCAAGATGGACTTTACCTTTTTGTTATTAATGCATATTTTAACTTACCAACAAGTAAGTTTAGCATGATGTACGCAATGATGACATAGAAAGAACAGAAATACATAAGAGCACCAGCATAATTTCCACAGTCTGTTTTCCAGTAGGTGCTGTTATCTGGTGTGCAAAATGGAGGCTGAACCTTCAAAACAAAAGAAAATAAAGTAAAATGTTTCTCTGCAAACAATACAATAATTAAGACTATTATTTCTTTAAAGCTTCCCAAATAGGGAATAATACTGTGGGCATTACTGTGGGCAGGGCACATTGTGCATTATGCCACTGTACAGAAATAACCTGGTGCTCTGAAACATGGTGCTTTTCAGAAATCTTCCTTCCTGCTCATTAATTTTAAAAAGGAAAGGCATATGATTTTTTTTGCAATGGAAAGCACAGACAAACATTTACTTATAATGATTTGAGGATTAATTCTGAGGTCATCAAGACTATCATTATCATGGACTGAACCTAAGTGCAGGCATTAAAGAAAAAGTTAATCTGAAAAGACACCTTGCCCCAGTCAAAGAAGAGATAAGAGTGAAAAAGTTATTGCACTTCTGATTTTGAAACATTTTCATTTGAAAATGAAATTGTTTCATTTTTGTTTTTAAACCATCTAATAGCCTAGCTCCATGAAATACTACACTGTGAGTATGGGATTGGAGCTGCAATGTGTGTGTCATGTTCTGAGGTTTAGTGAACATTATATCTCTTGAAGAGACAAAGGCAAGCACAATATTCCTTCTACAAAGCTAAGATAGTGATAGCAGTTTGAGATGGAAGGGTGTATCTAATTTCTTGTCTACTGTAGCTCTGGCAGCATTGTAATTACCATGCAGTCATGCATAATTTTGTTCCAGTCTTCTCCAGTAACTATTCTGAAGAGTACAGTAATAGCCTTGCCAGCTGATGAAAAATTTGCATGTCTGTTTTAAAGAAAAAGAGAGAGATTGTTTCACTTTCCAGAAATAAAACATTGGCAAGAAAAAATGTTTCCAGTTTCTACTGTTCTACTATTTTAAACTAAAAATAGTTACAGTATCATTTGAATGAGCTCATTGAATTATTTATTTCATGACTTAAGATATAATAACTGAACTCTAGCTCAGACATGGGTCTGAGTATTTTAGTGCATTTTATTTAGAGCTAAAGCAAACTCAAGGCCAGATCCTATTTCCTGTCTCCATTTTCTTCTATAAGCTTGATGATGACTGGGAAATCTCCAGTTAACAGACCGTTTAAAGACCTGTCTCCTCTCTGTATCAGCCTGGAATATGGATCCTGTTCTTGGGTGATGCCAATAAGATGTAGTAGGTACACGGTGTTTCAGCAGCTTGCGGGTTAGCGCGGTGCTGCTTTGAAGCATATTCCAGCTGGCATAATGAAGACCAGCTCTCAGTCTGCTCTGGGTTGGATCAGGTGTCATTTGGGCCAAGGCACAAGGACTGGAAAGACGGCTCAGTATCAGAATAGGATGTCTCCTGTCAGAAATTCTGTTTAGAACTCTTCATCTAGACCTGGAGAATTGTCTGGTTTTTTACCATGGATAAACTTCTCTCTAGCAGAATGTGATTTCTTCAGGCTGCTTAAAGAACATCCCCAAAAGGTAGGAAGTACACACTGTACCTGTTAATGTTCTCTCCATATTTCACTGTACCAAATAAAACCACTCCAGCAAAAGCATAACAAAGAAGCAGTAAGAACATTCCCACTATGATGAAGAAACTCTTGTACATGCTGACAACCACAGTAAGGAGCAACATTTTTAGTGTCACCTGGAAAGACAGAGAAAAAAATCATCTATGATGCCATTTAGGAAAGCAAAGAAAAAAAGAAAAGACAGTTCTTGCACTTGCCATTTGACAATAAATTCTTTACACACATACATTAATGGATGTGCCCAGTAAAAAGGTAGGTTATAAATCTGATTTGAAGTGTGTGTCATTTTTACTTGTTGTAGACATCAGCATATCTTCATCATTTACAAGGTCATTTACAACTCCTCAAAAAGTATATATAAGATAATACAGCTTAGGATAATACAGTGAAAATATATCATAAGCCTAACTCTAATATTCTAGAATCAGTATACTCCTGAAGTATCAGAATTAGCATTGCATGAACAGTGGTGCAGTAAACTACTCTGAGCTTATCTGAAAGTGATTCTAACTGTTAGATAGAAACTACAGATACTGCAGCCTATTTAAAGGAATGGGTTGATGTATAGAGAAGGGGATTTCCTTAAGATTAGTGCAGCTTAATTAAACTATTAATTTCTCATGCAAGTTTGTGAAAGACCAGGGAGACTTTCTAGTATCCTTCCAGTACCTAAAGGAGGCCAACAAAAGAGCTGGAGAGGGACTTTTTGCAAGGGCATGTAGAGACAGGACAAAGGTAAATGGCTTTAAACTGAAAGAGGGAAGGTTTAGATTAGATGTTAGGAAAAATTATTTACTGGGAGAGTGGTGAGGCATTGGAACAAGCTGCCCTAAAAATTTGTGGATGCCCCATCCCTGGAAGAGTTCAAGGCCAGGTTGGATGGGGCTTTGAGTAATCTGGTCTAGTGGAAGGTGTCCCTGCCCATGGCAGGGGGCTTGGAACTAGCTGATATTTAAGGTCCCTTCCAACCCAAACCATTCTGTGAGTCTATGATTCTGCAAAGTTGGCCATAGAGTTAAAGATGAGAACATAATTTTGGAAATTACATAGGCCGTAGGCCTAGATTGTAGCTATTACTTTCTCATGCATGTATATTGTACATTTTACTCTTGATAAAGTTATTGCCCTAGATTGTCCCGACACCCTTAACTGCTTTGGATGTGATGGAAAATTCCCTTTAATGGGACTGAGGGAGTCAGTTTTCTTTATAATCAAGCCAAATTCATGCTGACCTTTAGTCATCACATTGCAACAGAACAGGTAAATTAGTGAAACTCATACAGCTCCTAACATGAAAGCACAAATGACTAGGTTAAAACCTTGAAAAAAACTTTAGAATCAATCTGAAACCTTTGAAGGCAATCACTTGGTCTGGATGCATAGGAGAAGCAAGGATTTTTCATTTGACTTCCAAGGCTCTTCAGGCTCCGTGTAGTTTGATTGAAAGAAAACTTTTTCCCTCTACTGAACAAATCTTTTGACTTTCTGTTCTTAACCCCCCAGCAACCTAGTACAGCAGTCTTTTCATCACATTTACTTTAATATGTCAGACTTCATAGAAGATATTTGGATAGTGTAAGAAGTTCCACAGCAAGGGAATGCAGTGTCACCACTTGTTAAATAAATGTGTTTGTTCTCTGCCTATGCTTATTCTGCCTGTCTACTCTCAATTACACCAGAGAAAATCCAAACACAAAAGAAATGTAAACTTGAGAAGTGACTTGCTTTATAACCATGCAAGTGTTTCCGGAAGAACATCTTGGCCCAATATTGTTTTAAAATTGAATGTAAGTCCTTCACCATGATAAGACATACACTGTAGAGACAAAAGACACAGACCTGCACTCTGGAGGAAGAAATTTCTGTAAAAGAGCACTATCATAATAAGATGAATGCACCAACCACTACTACTGTAGTCTTGCAGCAAAAATAAATAAATAGCATGCACATCACACTGCACTGAAATGGCAAGGCCTGAAAGTAGCACAGTGTATGTTCAGAATTGCAGAAAGCATTTTTAAAACTGTGGTATTGCAGTGGCACTTTGTTTTCTGAAAAAAATGCAACTTTTCCAGTAAGCATAATAGAGCACTATTATACAATATACCTAAAATCCTGACATTTTAAAGACAGTATGTAAAGTTGGAGACTGCTGCTTGAAGTCTCCTTCTTTTTTCTTTGCCTACAAAATGGAGCCCTACAGATTTTGCTTTAGAGATGCATAGCATCTAGTCCTTTAACCTATACCTGAGCACTTCAATACTGTAGTTCCTAATTAATACTTACGTGCTTTCCACAAATGGAGAAAAACCTGAAGACAATTACACATGCCCCCATCATGTATGTGTACGCATTCTGGAACACAAACACAGAAGACTTAATACATTGTGCCCCAAGGATTTCTTGGAAAGATCATGACAATTGATCTTTTAATAATATAGGGCAATCCCCATATAAAATAAGAGAAATCATAAACTAGTAGCAACAATATCAAAAAACCCAAACCCAGCCTCTCCACACATCAAACCAAAAAACCTTCAATCCTCTATTAATTATGTCCATCAGGCCCAGTCTACTTGTCTAGGCAGCCACTGGATTACAGAAACTCCTCAGGCCTTCCAAGCTACTTAGCAGCAGGGGGCAAACTGTGAATGTCAGGGCAAAATGTCTAGTCACAGAAGACAGGTTTTCTTTCAAACAGAGCTTGGGGCAGACAAGAGAGAATCCCACAGCCATTACAGGGTTGTGACTTTGACAACTTGTGATCGATGACAAGTATCAACCATCCCTTCTCCTTCCCTTGTAAATAAAAGAACCAGGACTGTATTTAAATTTAAAAAACTGGTGTGGGATGGAGGGAGAGCTGATTTCCTCCCCTCTCCTCCATGTCTTCTTGGATTAATCATCCCCGCTTAACCAAAACTAGAGGTACAGAATCGCTGGTGGGTTTGGGACAGTCTATATTGTTCAGCAATTTTGAACCAATGCTTTCTTCCAGTCCTTTGCTCCCATTTGCATTCTGTGCATTGCCTCTTTCTTCCTTCTTTGCTCATGAGACTGTTGTTGGCAAGAGCTCTCAGTCTCTTCAGTCTCCTTCCTTTTCTCAGTCACATTACTCCTAAAGACTTGTTTCTACCACATTTACAGACTCTTAACTCATATCAGTAAGACAACCTTTGCACTACATCGTTGTCCATGACAGTGATTCCTCCTTAGCATCAAGCTTAATGTTCTTCAGCCGTATTTCAGCCTTTAATTAAACTCCCGAGGGTTTATCTCAATGTATAGCAGCAATCCTACTGCTGGTGCTTAACAGATGAAATCAGTTTAATCACTGCAATTTCGTTCTGTAAATCTTACCAGCAAGGCAAAGTGAAGTATCACCCATATAACTCCAAGAGATGTCACCAAGAGATCATACCGATTTCTTCTGCTTTGCCAGAAGCCAGAAGGTGACATTGCAATAATCTTCATCGTGACCTAAGGATAAAAGAAATTAAAACTTGTAATGAAGAAATGGTTATTTCTTGCCATAAGATTCCTCTTCCATTCTCTAAAATGTTTGATTGAGTTTATCAAACAATCAAGGACACGTTTCACATCAGCTAAATGTTCCTATGTGGACTAACCAAATAAACCAGATACTGATGTAAGGTGATGTATGTAGAGGGAACACCAGAGAGCTTCTCATACACAATTTGTATAAAACCTCAAATCAAGTTAAGGGCTACTAAATAAAGACCATAAATGTCAGGCATTCATTACATTATTTTTTCCATTCCACCTTGCAACCCTGCCGTTTAATATTTTGGAAACCTAAGCCATATATAATGTTGAGGTAAAAGTCTGACTTTCCAGGTAGTTTTTTGCCTTATAATGTTTTCTGAAGCCTGACTACAGAATGAACAATATGGTCTCTGAATTTCTAATTGTGATTTGAGGTATCTGAAAATATCTTGCCTCCTTCTACCCAGTTAGCTGAGGTGCCCTAGAGAATTGGAGATAGATGCATGGGGCTGGAAGGGATGACAGAAGACCTGTAAACATCCCTACCTTTCTGCAGTGGCTAGTGGAGGTAACTGAATCTCACCCTTCATCTTCCTTGATCACAGTTACAGCTTAAACACCTACCTCGAATATGGAATTTAAGCACCTAACTCAGGTACCTACAATCTTGAACTGAATACCACACCATGCAAATAAAAAACCCCACATCTCCCTTTATTCTGTCATCATCAGTGTGGTAACAAAAGTGAGATCTTCAAATTCTTCCTGTTCTTCTGTACCACATATACTGATGTGAGCAGTAGAGGTTTAAGATTGAATCAGGAGTCGTTAGATTAGACATAGGGCTGTTAGCTATGCAGAAAGCTTCCTCATGGATCATGCCTGCTAGTGGTAGCAGACCACGTACATAGCAGATTCTGTAACGAGACAATGATGCCTTAGGGAAGATCCTGGGCAGGAAGCTGCTTTGTCTCCATAAATGGTGTGCACTCACAGTGTGATAGCTTGCCTGTTGAGACAACCAACTGATGTTTTTTGGCTCTGACAAAGTTCCTTTGAAATTCTACAAGTGTGTTTGTTTCCCCTGACAGTATAAGAGAAAAAAGTAATTCCAAAGACACAGTTACTAGGTAAATTAAAACCTGCCTGCATATGACACAAAACTTTTCTGTGTTGCTCAGTCTCCCTAGAGATACTGATTTCTCCTGGGTAGGGAAAAAAAAAATCAACAATGTGGCCATACTCTAGCTACAGCTAGTGTATACAAGCTATTCACTTCATTGTTTATTCATCACTGCTGGCAAAACCTATCAGTGGAACATAGGAACTGTCATATTGGATTAGAGCAGTGGGAAACATGGTCTACTATCCTGTTTCTGATAGTGGTCAGTATCAGCTATGTAGAATGGACTGACAAGAAAAGTAGTCAACCACAAACTTATAAAGAATTGTGTACTAACCTAACCACAGAGGAAGCATCTTTAACATCATAAATGTGTGCTTTGTTACACTACGGATATCCTTATACATTAAAAAATATATGCATTTCAAAATGTGGCTAAATCATTAGATTTCAATCTTATGCAAATAGGCTAAAGACACCTTGCACAGTTGTTTGTAATAACAATATTCTCATAGAAAGAGAACTGCTACCACACAGGAGCCAGATCTGTGCCCCAAAAGACAGACAATATGGACATAGCTTATTAAAGTATTCAAATGAAGTATGATACTTAAACCAAACCAAAACAAAACTGAGAGAGGTTTGATGATGTCACAGATACAGAGTAGTGGGGATTAATGCACCAGGCAAAATAGAACCGGATCAAGCAAAACTTCCATGAGACAACACAGACCCTGTGTTATACAGAGGGAATTTAATCTGAGATGTTCTGCAAGAAAAGAGTTCACTGGGTTCACCAAAACACACTTTTAAAGGCTCAGACTTGAATATATATAAAAGGACACAAAGCTCAAGGCTGTAGAGAAGTATGACTATGATACATTAAAAGTTTCTTCTTATAATACATGTTTAAAGACAAGTGACATGGAGAACTCTGAATGTACATGTTTAGAAGTAAATACCATAGTGAAGAATAAGGCAGATTTCCTAAAGACAAAATGAAATATGTACATACAAGGCTTAATCTCAAGAAGTCTCAAAATATATTACTTTACCTCGAGGACAAAAATGAAGGTGAAAACAACGGACATTGTTGCTAAAGGTACAGTCACTGGATCTGCAGCATCCCACTGAAATGCAAACAAAATCCATTCATAGAAGAGTAGCTGTTAAACAGAATAAATGCCTCTTCATTGCCTTAACTTTTCTTGAAGCTTTTGTTAGTGAACAGATTTCACTTTAAAATATGCTCAGACAGGAATGGCATCTTGGTATACTCTTCTCTTGTAGATTTATAGAAATTAAAAATAGTGGATTGGACCACAAAAAGGCACAAATTGACTCAGCTCTAAAAGTTACAATTAATCTACAGTGATCTGCCCCAATTGAGATTGTTGTATCTAGAAATCATATTTCCTTACATTCATCACAGTAATGGTTCAGTTGATGGTTAACTGGTGTTAGGAAATGTGCAACACATGCTGTACTACTATAAAGAAACACTTAAAAAAATCACAATTACCTTAACTGATAACAACACAGACTGTGCCAGAACAAGTACAGCAATAGTTCTCTTAAAGAATGGATGCTGAGTTATGTCATACATCTTAGCTCTAAAGCCATCATTATCTGAAAAAAAAAAAAAAAAAAAAGAGTTCGAGAAGGAGAGTTAAAATACACATTTTCCCCCTACTTCTGAACATCAAAATATATTTCTAATTTTCTGCTACAATTTTCCATATCAAATAGGGCTTCTGAACATCTAATTTCAAATACTGAACACCAGTGTTGCATGAAGGTTTTGGTACTTTTAGTGTAAGTGCATCGTTCAACTGCTGTCAGGTTAATACATTCCATTCATATCACTACAGCCAACTGCAAACATTTTTCATTTAGAAATTCATTTTATCATTAAGGCTTATCCTAAAGCCATCGAAGCAGAACCTTTTTTGGGTTGATTTTAATAGCCTTATGGAGAGATCTGTAGTTGGAGCCTGTTTCAACATTAACTTATGCACAACCTCCTAGTGGCCTCACGATTGCAGTTATAATTTGAATTGCAGATTCCTGGGGAATTATGAACACTAGGGCTTAACATGTATAAAATCAAAATATCTTTGATACCCGGACGAGGTGGGAGATGAAGAGGTTGTGCTATCTTCAGTCTGCTTTTCAGATCTTCCCATCGTCTCTGATCTACAGTCAGTAAAGCTGTCCCCTTAATAAACAAAGAGAAGCGTATAAAGCTTTTGTCATTTAACAGCTAGAACATTCAACACTGTAACATGAAAACAACATTCTCTTTGGTGCCTGAAATAAAGTTACATATGCAACTTTCCTTAAATAACACACTGTTTGGGTAAAGGAGTCTGAAGTATCAGCTGTTACTCAAGAGGATTTCTGGATGCATTAGCTGTGTGTTTCCGGAACTCAACTCAGCAGGCACAGTTGTTCTTTGTAGCAGCAGCCCAGTGTGGGCAATGAAACACTGCAGGAGGTCTTCTGTTTGACTGAACATCATTTGCCAGGAAGCACTATTTTAAAGACTGGTCGATTTTGTCTGGACTTTGCAGCAGAAAATCCTGTGGCTTGTCAGTGCCTCTACAGTTTCTCAGGGAACAAGCCCTCCAGGAGACCACTGCTGCTCTCCACAGCTCTTCTGCTTGGGATGTAATTGAAATAAAATAATAGTATGCTATGAATCTACAAGAGCTCTCCATGGAGGAAGCACAAAGAGAGGTGGAGACACATCCTTGGGGTGGGGTGGTGGTAGCTGGTATGTGTGTAAATGTTCTCATAACATAGGAAGAAACAAGTAGACTCCAAATGGAATTCAATGTTATCTAAAATGACCTTCAAAGCAAAGTGAGTTCCTTGTAACTTCAGAGCACTATAAAATCTCATGGAAGGATTCTAGAGTTACAAAAACAAGGGAGACCTTTTCAAGGTAAGTGTCAAAACGCTGCTCTCCCTGTTAGAAAGGAGCTGCACTGAGCTGGGTGAGGGCTGGGGTGATCTTTGGGGCTCACCTGGGAATTGGTTTGTTTAGATGCTTGAACTGAGGCTGGCTGTGCAACTGATAAGGTCAGGATTCCTCCCTCTTAGTGGACATAATCTCTTTATGGAACTGTGTCCCCAGACAGCAGCCTGGGAAGAGGTGCCTTCCAACACAATCCAGAAAAAGTGATAGATGTAAGGATGCTGACTACTTGTGTCAGGGCCAAATCGTACCATTTAGAAATGCTTAAATTAAAAGGAACTCATTAACCCCAATGAGCATGTCTGGTTTATATTCTTGGACAGCCTTCACTGCCAAAAAGATAAAAGGTGGCAAAAAAGAGTGGACTCCTGTAAAATCTAGAAATAATGGTGCCACGTTGCTTTGCTGCTCAGAGACTGCAGTTCCACAAGTGGGATCATTATAAGGGGACCAGAGAGCAGAGCCCTGCGAGTAGGACTACTGCTGGAGGAGCTGTGTTTGCATTTGGACTTTATCACGAAGTGGCAGCTAATACTTGAGTATTGACACATTTGAAGGAAAAGTAATACTGCACAGTTGAACAAGAAGAGGCAGAAGCATCTATAAAAATCCAGTGGAATTCTCTGTCAAAATTTAGTGAATAAGAAAATAAATGAATAACACATTGCTCCTTGTTCTCTAGAACACATACATTTTAACAGGAATGACCACACTTTATCTCACCAAAATTACACTGGAGTTATGCAAATATAAAAATACCTTCAGAATAGCAGAGGTTTTAGGCCATTTATTTGGCTCACAAAGTGTTTGACTCAATTGCATGATGCCTTGCTTGCCCATGCTACATGCACAGTAGTGTGCTGCTCAGCTCCCCTCTAGAAGGAGTCAAAGGGTCTTCCCTTCTCCACAGTTGCATTTGCTACAGAGTTTGGATTGGGGCCGTAGCCAGCAACCAGTCTCCAGCATGAGCACACTGGGTTGTTGCACATCTCCACACCCCAGAGTCTGCAATAATCCTTTCTCTCCAGTGCCATGAGTGATAAAAATACCATATCTCATTATTTTTGTCACTTTGAACCAAAAGATGAAAAAAATTAATAATTATGTCCCGATGCCTCAGGGGCACCATAAGAGGCTCAGAAAATCCCCTCAGATTAAGCACTGGGCAGTGTGTATGCAGCAAATCTATCCAGATTATTCTATCTTTAACAAGTGTAGACATAAGCTGCTCTGCAACAATTCCCCCAGGGACAAGTTTTTCTATTTCTCAGGGTAATCCAAAAAGCCCATGTGAACTTCTCTAGAAAACTAGCTACCTTTTTGTTTAAGTGATGGACAATTATTTTTACAATGTACTCTGCTGTTTGCCAGGAAAAAGTCACACAGCTTTACTCTGGATATGGGAGGGCTCTAATGAGACCTCTTAGCTGCAACACATACAAGTATAACACATCTTTTTATCTGCCACGGCATGTATGCCTACATTAAACTAAACCAGCAGCATCTGTAAATACATTGTGCTTTAGGTTCAGTCTCCATCTAGCAGCATGGCTGGAATATAAATAAACTCAGACAGCTTTGACAGAGTATGTGATGCATTGCTATCATCACAGGTTTCAGTTCTGTAGCAAATATGGATCAGATGGATCTGAAGACTTGCAGTGTTGTAGAATGCAAGATCAGTAAGCCAGTCTTCAAGGCAGCCTTACTAGGTAATGCAGACAGTGTAGTATCAGTTTCAGGTTTCTTACAGAGTCAGTTCTACTGAATAAAATGCCTCACTCAGAATAAGCCACCTCATTCAGTACCTTGTTTTCATTAAAATTAGCGATGACAACTCCAACAAAAAGGGTCAGTCCAATCATGCAGCCAAGAAATACAAAAACATGAATGTAGATTCCATGGATCTGAATAGACAAAAGTAAGATTTATAGTTAAGACAAATCAAAGGTAGGTGGTGTAGAATTCAAAGGCTTTGACGTGTTTCCTTACCGGCCCAACTCGATGAATAATAACATCTCTGACTTCCACCCAGCCTTTTAATGAAAGAACTTCGAATAGTGCCAGCATTGCATTGCCCACATTGTCAAAATTAAAATTCCGAGGATTTGCCCTGAAATGCAGTACACAAATAGGTGTAACTTCAGCAATAAAGTTGTTCTATTTGATACCTTGATTCTTCATAGCCTAACATTTAAATACCCTGCAAAGCTGGTGTGAAAGCTTCTGGAACACATCAAAGTTCTGTATCAAGAATAAGAAAACAGTAGCAACAGCAAAAAATATTTAAAGCATAATATTTTAGATCCCTATGTATGGTTTATTTTCTTACTCAGAATCTGATTCACAGTAATAAAGCTTAAAATATGTTCAAGGTTCAGGTTGAATGAGGCTTTAAGCAACCTGGTATAGTGAAAGGTGTTCCTGTCCATGCCAAGGGGGTTGGAACTAGAGGATCTTTAAGGTCCCTTCCAACCCAAACCATTCTATGACAGTATGTTGCTGCATTTTAGTGGTTTTGCCATTGAAATTAGAAAAATACAGCATTCATGAAAAAATAGATCTGATGGCATTGGCCAGATTCTAAAATAAATTTACCTGTAGGAGATCATTCTCTAACATACATAGAAAATCTGGACTCCAAAGTCAGCAAGATTATTTAGAAAACGTAGTCCACTGTTACATTATCATCAGGAACTGTCAGTCTAAAGCAAAACTTACTGAGATGACATCATATCTTCTTGGCTTACCTATACCATGTGCTCTGATCTTTTTATCAGTTGACATTCAAAAGAGTGTTTGCAATTGAATGTTAAAAGTACCCTCCTTGGGCTAGGTTAGCATGGTGCTCTGTCTCTACAATCCAAAACAGACAATCCAAAGAGCACAATGACTTTTCAACAGTCTATAAGCTAAATAGTTGTATTCCAGAAGAGTTATTACGTGTTTGGTGCCTCTTAAATCCAATCATTCAGTGAAAATAGAGCTCTCAGATGCAGATATTTCATTTTAATGCAGTCCTTATACTGAAATCTGGCTCTTGAAAATCTGGCATGACACAGCCAACAGGTGATATAAACGTCCTTGCAGTAAAACATTTTTCTGCAATATTCCCCAAAGTTTACAGTTATGCTGATTAAGGCAGCTTTTGCTTATTTCTGGATCAAGCTGAACAGGATTGAATTTGCTTACTTGAGGAAGAATTTGTCTGAAGCATACAGAAACAAAGACATCTGCAGATGTCAGAATTTCACTGACTGTTCAAATCACAGCATATTATTTCATTAGTATAGGATGGATCTGAAACCACCACTGCTGGTACATTCTTTATCCACACACATGGCCAATTAAAATAATTGTGGCTGTTAAGATGATTTTGCAAAATGCCAACCAAGTGAAAAATATAAAAAATTAAAAAGAGGGAGTTTTGCCTGTTCAGGTGTTGAGAAATATTAAATGGACTTTATTAGAATACTAATTAAAAAGATATGTTAGCTTTTAAATAATTTTTACTGCATTTCTGCAATAGATAGACCACAAGGACTCCCTGCATTGGAAAAAGAAAGAAGCTGCTAGCTGGCATGGTTGATGGCCACAGAATAGAAAGTCTGGTTTTAGACATGACTTGCTCATTTGTTTTTAGGGGTAGCTGTAGGAAAGTTGATTTACATTTCTTTTTCTTCCATCTTTTCATATATATTCTTAGGTTCTGTGTTGCTGTATGGATCTCATGATGTCTCTATAATAGTACTAAAGAACAATTAAGTGATAATTCTTCTTTGAGAAAATAACTCCCACTGTAATAATATCCAAATCAAACCTAATTCCTATATAGGTTTAGTATCTATAAATCTATAAGGGATTTATACCTTTCTGGTTTATGAAGTGAAGTCCAGAAAAGTTTCATATATATGGCTTTTTACTAAATATGCCTGAATTTTTACCCTTAATATCATTTAAATTACAATAAAACCCCTCAATCAGTAGTTTAATGCCTTGAGATTTGAGCCATTTTTCTACACCAACAGCTGCATTTTTGGAAGAAAAATAGGCAAATATGTAGCAACTCACCAGACTCGTGGCACCCAAAATCCAGGCTTTTTCTCTCCAGGTCTTAACTTTAAATTGAGGTTTTTGGAAACACTTACATTTATTCTGAAGATGCCATGACAGTCTTCCTATAGTGAAATAAACCACAGCCTGAGATTAAACAAACACCCTGAGAGATGCCAACATGACATCATAAACAGGACATTTGCCACAATGGGAAAGCAATGTAAAGAGAAATGAAAGGTTATTTACAGGTCTGTGATTAATAGTCATGGACCTTTATCCAAATGAAAAATGCATCTTAGCAAGGATTCAAAATGCTCTTTTTCTCTCAGGACTGACAGTGCTTTTCAATTTGCAAGACTATGTAGCCTTTCATCTCTTTCCTAACGACCATTGGTCTCTTCAGGTGATGACGATATTTCTCCAAATGGAGTAAGAAACAAGGATAACTTTCTCCATGTAATCCACATAGCATTCCCAGTGCTTTGAACCTCTAGCAGTCTAACCTGTTTTTCAGTTGTGGACCTAGGAATGCAGAGGTGCAATTTTCCATGGTTAATTCCATGTGCCATCCAGTCCTTTGCAGATAATAATGGCATTAATTTGACAATTTTCTTAAAGACAGTCCTCAATATTTGGACTTGCTTTACTTTTTTAATCAAAACACATCCTTATCCTCATTCACTGAATCCTTTTTTACCTCTTCCTCCATCATTCTGATTATGAACAAGAAAGTGCCCAAGATCTCCATTTCTCATACGACAGCTCTGATTTCCTCACTTGCTTTCCCTAGCAGGTAGAAATTGCACAACATACCAATATGTTGAAGCAGAAAAGCAGTTCTTACCCTAGAGATGATGTGAGGATCATTACATTTGGCCAGTTTTCCAGCAAATAGCTGCACTCCAAAGCTTGCAAAAACAAGCATTAAAGTCAGCAAAAGTATAGAAACCTGTAAAGATGAAGTTAGATTTGTTAAGCTCTACTCCTACAGACTTGAAAAAGGGGGTCAGCTCCTTTGGGGAACGGCAGGTAGGATAGTTTTGTGGCATAAACCTGGAGCTATGGCTTTCATGACAGATACGTTACTTTAGGTTCTGATGCAGTAACCAGGTGCTGCCTTAGTATTAGTCTTATCATTAACATAGGATCTAAAAATAGCAGATAAGGATCAAAGCTTTCTTGCATTCCGTGTACCACCTTGCTAAATTCTGTATGCATAAGAATTACCATTCACTTTAAAGAGAACTTTTCAAGTACTTAAATATGTGCTCCTTCTGTTTTTCTGAATCAGGCTTTACTAACTATTTATCCAGGATAGTTACAATAAAGATATGCATGAGTAAATTATAATGTAAATATCTTTAACAGAATACTGTATCTATGAAATACTAACTAGCTTTATACTTTTTGTCCTTGTTCTATTACTGCCTGCAAATATTTTGTAGCTTTGCCTTTTATATCAATGTGACCTAATACAGCATCCTGCTAAGGAATAAAATATTTGTTATTTAGGCTGACAAATATCACATAGGGTCTCAAGACAATAGATTAGGTTCTGATCAAGCAATCACAGACTCCATTACTGTTATTATTACTATAAGTGCATAATTATGATCATAGTAATAACAATAACGTAACAATGAGATCCAGATCTGTGATAAGCAGCTGTATTGTCTCTGGTTGCCTCTCAAAAAACTTGGAGGTAGAGACCTTCAGCTCAGAAACCAGGTTTACTTTTGTTCTTGCAGAGCTGCCATATGCTACTTCTTATCTTCCTTGCCCAACTAGAAGTGTGAATAAGGATTAGTATTCTGAATGAATTATATTAATTCAGTATGTTGAATTAATATAATTTATAAAAGAATTATTAAAGCAGCTTTATTCAGTATAAATATGAGTTACTTATATTCCTAATTTTTAACCTGTTCTGTGGTCATCTCCAGTGATAGCCACAATGAAAAGTAAACAGACGACAGTGGTGAAAAGAATAGAAAACATACATGTTATAGCAAAATGTTATCTTATTACTCCTTCATATATTCTAACAAGAAAAAAAATAATTGGCACATACCAAAAAAATTTCCTTAAACCCACTAAACAGCTCTCGCACCACTTTTCTCATCTGAGGGACTAGTTTGAAAATTCGAAGAGGTCGGAGGCAGCGGAGTACCATTAAGAGCTGAGCTCCGGATTTGGCAGGGACATTCTGAGGCATCCAGCACAGGAATATCAAACTCACCTGGAGATGACAGGGCAGGAAAGGGCAAAGAAGGATTAGGCTTACAATGCCTTACTTGACATAGACACAGCACAGAAGATCAATGACTGCTTCTCTTCCTTAAAATTAAAGGAAAGAATAAGGCAGAAAAGCACCTAATTTAGAAAATGGACTTGGACCTCTTGTGTCCTGGCTTATTGTCTTAACTAACAGGCATCAGCTTCAGTCTCTGTCTTCCCCTTTGACTCAGAATCTACTTGATACTTTTCAGCAGATGGAACTGTTCCAAAAGAGGAAACCAATTTGGCTGATTCAGAATAGGGTCAGAAACTATATTCTTGGAGCAGGCAGCATTATTGCTCTCCCCCCTTTCTCATTTCAGAGATTCTATCCTGAATATAAGAAATCCTCACCTGGAAAATCTGTTAACAGTTTTCTCGACAGTTTTTCCTACCACTTTGTTACAGGCATAAATAATTTTGTCACCACGTGGTCTCATCACATAAATGTTATGTATTGGAAAACATTTTTAAACAGCATAGTTGTGTCTTGTAGCCTCAGCAATCTCTGACAAATGGTTATTGATTTAAAGTCTGTTAATTACTTCTTATTTTTTAAAAGCCAATGTTATTATAGGGGGACAGAGGCGAGAGTGTTACAATGAAGTAAGTGTTACAAAAAATGGAGGATCAAGCTGATATCACCAATATGATTTAAAACATAATATGAATTGTTGAAACAACAGTGACAAAAGACAGCTGCTCCATCAAAACAAAATGATTTGCCAGTGCTTCTAACTTTATTTCATATTCTTTTAAGACCACCACAAGCACATTTGGAATATCCAAGCTACACCACCTAAATTTTCCTTCAGACAAGCAGAGGGATTCAGAGAGATTTGAAGAAACTAATGCACACAGGAATTATGCATACTACAGTAGGAGTTTTGTACAAGTATGCATATTTTTATTTGCTAACAATGGAATCTTAGATACAAATTGATCATGACAAATTTTATGCAGCACATCTGCCTGGTGAATTTATCTCTGAAAGATTTAATCTAAATCCATCAAAGCCATTTTTCTCAGTAATTTCTTCAGTACTAAATAACAGAATAACAGAATATGCTGAGTTGGAAGGGACCCACAAGGATCATCGAGTCCAGCCCTTAGCCCTGCACAGGACCATCCCTGAGAGTCACACCATGTGCCCAAGAGTATTGTCCAACTGCTTTTTAAACTCCTTCAGGCTTTGTGCTTTGACCACTTACCTGAGGAGCCTGTTCTAGTGCCCAACCACAAATAAAAATATTTCATACTGCATTATATGGGCACTGGTTTTGACATTCTGTGGTGTTTACTGTCACACGTGAAGAGGAAATGGACACCCTTCTCCTGTATTTGAATGCACGAAATTTCTCAGGTACAAAGGAAACAGTAGAGCAATTTTTTTTCCTGAGAACCACTACTGATAGGTATAGAAAAATGTTGTTTTGCTTTCTGCTACAGCGACACCAGCAACAAGGATGTGCCCTTCATCAAATATTAAAGGCTTTTGAAACACCTTCTATAAGGCAGGAATACTGTGGAGAGGGGTAGAAGCAACGAGTATCTATGAAACAGGTAAAATAAAGATTCTCCTGCATAAGAATGCTGAAGCGAGGTCAGAGATCTTGAGTTTACTTTGGAATTAAATCAGATCTGACACTTAAAGCATAACAACAGATAAACAATTAAAAGGGACCATACAATGACCCTACACTAAATTGCCAGGTGCTTATCACATCAGTGTATTTTTAGATGTCTAAACAAGTATTTGTGCACATAACTGACAGGAATGCACATGAAAACATCAGTGTCTGAACACAAATTATACTACTATATTTGCATCAGGGTGCAGAGCCAAACTTTTTCATACTACTAAACAATTATATAACCGAAGATATCAAAATTATGAATGCTACAAAACCCTCCCATAAATATAAAAACTTACAAGATATATAAATATGTCCATAACGCCTCCAAAGTCCCTAATGACAGCTGTTGGTGTAAAAAACAAGCCATCTGCCATAATCTTCAGATTAAGCTCAATGCTCATGAATATTACAAAAACATATTCAGCAATCTGAAAAGCAAAGCAGAAAACAGTCATAATTTAAGAACAGGCAGTGGAAAAAACCAAGGTGATTGTGCTTTGTTAATTGTAAAATGATTTGGTGGCAGTACCTGGAGTGTTGGAGCATGCATAACTCTTCTAAAAGGGGATTCGAACATCATGGAAATGCAGGAGCATATAGTAACAATGATCATGACCCAGTCCAGGTAAGTAACCAAACCCAGCAAGTCACTGTGAACAATACATAAGGAAATTCCATTACAGAAATGCCTAGAGTGCTGTGTACTTGTGCCACGCCTACAGCACAGTTAAGTGCTTTCCTATGAAAAATAAATTAAGCTGAGGAGTATCAAAGATTTCAGTATTTCAGAAATGTGTACTAAAACCAGAGAAGTTACATGCAAGTGAAGAAGAAAAGTCTGATTAAAAAATCTGCTTCCTATTCATCCTCCTCCCCAATAAACTCCATGGAAAGAAAAACCTTTTTGGGAAAAAAAAAATATACATGTGCATGCACATATACACACATACATGCAGGTGTGTGCTCACACACTTATGCTGCAGGCTTATGTGACCAAGCAAAGTTACTTTTGCAGTGCTTACTAAAGCTGATGGTATTTGGTATTTTTCACAGCTCCAGTAACAGGATCTGTTTTAGAACTATAAAAAGAAGAAAAGATACAGTAATTTACATTTTATTTTAGTTAACATTATAATTATACCATGCATCTGTCACCTCAAAGTAATTTCTGTCCAAAATCAAGGCTCCATTTTATCTCATCTTAATTTTAAATCTCTGAATAAGTTTCATTTAATTCTATGCAATTTCAGTCATATTACCAACACAGCTGGTATCACTTTAACTCATTGCTTACCTGTAATTCCTCTAATGATTCCTTGAACTGCGAGTTTTTTGGGTTTTGCTTTCGCAAACAAGGATTTAATTTTGTATTTTGCTTGGAAATGAGGGTGCTAAGCTGCTACTGAATTTTACGTACCAAGGTATTTTCTCAGGAGTTCTTTAATTTCAAAACTTCTTGGACCATGGCTGGATGGGGCTCTGAGCAACCTGTCCTAGCAAAAGCTGTCCCTGTCCATGGCAGAGGGGGTTGAACTAGGTGATCTTTAAGGCCCCTTCCAACTTAAACCACTCCTTATGATTTTGTGATTCTATGATATCCTCAGTTAACATACACACACAAATCCTTCCACATGACCTATTCCTTTTACTATTTCTTGAGTCTTTTTCTGATTAATATTTTTAGATTCTACATATCTGAATTTTCCTATGTAATTGCTGTGCTCCACCTACCATGTCCAAGCACCCACTAGGCAGTCAGTAAGAGTGAGAACCACTTTATAAGTAATATACACATATCTAGGAGACATGAGTTAAGTTCTGGCTGCAGCAATTATTTATTGATTCTTAAAGTCAAGCCTTTTCCCCCTATTTTACATAGTAGCATTCCTCAGACTTTTTTACTAGAAGAAAATATGTATCCTACCAGTTTGAAAAACATATCTAAAATATCTTACTTGGCAAGCTAGGTAGGACAATGAATAAAGCAGGTAGGATTTAAAGAAATGAAAAAAAGTACTGTTTAAGAAAATCAGTTTATTCTTATAATTGCAAATATTTTCTTTAAAATGTTTTAATGTAAATATCCTACTACCATCAGGCACTCCACAATGGTAAGAGGCACTGACAAGTTTTTGACAAGTGGATTGGAATGACTGTGTGGGGTTTTTTTCTGTGTTAATTTGCAGTGCTACATGGACCAGTGCACCACAATCAAGTTAGCAGTTGTATAAAAAAGTGGACGTGCCTCTACATACATGGCAGAACACTTAAATATAGGTATTGTTAAAACTGAATATCTAACCTTCCTGCCATGCTAACCAATTTCTTGAAGGGCACAGAGAAAATCAATGACAAAGCAGGTACTGAAACCAGTCCTTACAAGGGCCAAGCTCACAGTCTAGAGCTATCTTGTGTCTTACACTATCTGTTTGCAAGGTGACATGCATTAACCCTCAAAAATTAGGATGCCAGTCACAGACAGAGGTTTAAAAGAAGAGCTGTAAGATTATTTTATATCAAGCTGCTTGTACATAGATCTCTATCTGCCATGCTCACACACACAGTTTAGTTGCTGAGTCTTCCTGATTTTCATCTGGTTTCAGCTTTTCTTCTTTTATCTCCCAGAACTGAACACCTCCCCATCCCATTTTGGGTCCCTAATTATGGGCTACAGAGTCTTTGGGTGAGCATAGGTGTGATTCATTTCTCTTTACCTTTTTCTGTTCTATGAGTAACTAACTGCTGGTGTATAAAAACTTCTCGCTTTATGATGAGGAATAGGAAGGAAATAGCAAGCTGATTCCCCAAGGTCTAAAACTGGGAAACATTAGCCTTTCCTCTCAGTTCACGTCTGTGGTTTCTCCACAGTCTTGTCCCATCTCAGCACCACAGACTGCTCTAACACATCTGCCCTTAAACAGCATTTTATTGCTTCCTTTCTTTCAACAGCAAAACTACACCATAGAAAACTGACCGCCAGCTTGTCTGGTGACCACATTATATGCAGTTTTCCTTGTAAAAGAAAAGTTAGAACTTGATTTTGGAGGATATGAAGGTAAACATATGTTGGAACCAATGTTGATATGAAATGAACTTACGCATTAAAGCGAGCTCGTACCACCACTCGGCAGAAATTCCTGAATCTGTGCTCACGACCAACTATGAAAAGGGGTTTATCAAAATATGGATGATTCTCTCTCAGCTCCTCCTCCTGGACTTTCCTTTTGAAAAAAACGTAAATTATTAAGTGTTATGCATTATAACAGGCAAAAATATCCCTTACACTTTGTTCTTTTTTTCATGTTGACTGTCAATACATTTTACTTCATACAGAGAATAGTTAACACAGAAGATGTGCACTCAGACTTTGACTGTTAAATACCTTTTCATTTCAGCTTGTTCCTTTTTTTCTTGGATCATCTTTATCTCACTGTCTTCTCTCTGTGCATTTCTGTATCTCACTGTGTTTGAGTGCTAGAAGCAAAATGATTCCTTTTAAATAAGGTCTGAGGGTTGTTGTTTTTTTAATGTTTCAGATGAAAGCAAGATATGGTATTTTACATAGAAATATTAAAATGAAAGGTCTTTATTTCCAATTCTACTGCACATCAACTCAGTCAAGCATATTGCACAGTATTTTCCATCTACAACATAAGGCTCCTTATTTTCATCAAGGTTAATTTCAGTTCTAATTTCATGCTCGAGGTTCCATCCAATCTAACTTTTAACTTTAAAAACAGAGGTCCTGTAAGCTCAGCCAATCTCTCTGAACTGGAATGAATATCATCAAAGTTACTAAGGGCAAAGACTGGGAAAGAAAAGGCTTTAGACACCTCTTAAGCTTCTCAAGCCTGCTGCATGGCTGCCACGCTGCGGGGCATGCAGAACATACAGGCAGTGAATGCTGAGTGCAGGGACAGGGAGAGTGAGGGAGGATGCCGTCTGAGCTCATCCAGTGAAGGGTACAATCAGTATTACTGTTCTGAGTTATGTGAGTCTTTGGAGCACTCATGGTGGGGTAATGCTGGGTGTTATCCTTACTACTGGACACTAACAAAGTCACATCTGCTTTAGTTACCTACAGTTTAAGTTCAACAAGAGCAAGTGCTGGGTCCTGCACTTTGGCCACGACAACCCCATGGAGCACTAGAGGCTGGGGACAGAATGGCTGGAGAGCAGCCAGGCAGAAAGGTACTGATTGACAGCAGGCTGAACATGAGCCAGCAGTGTGCCCAGGTGGCCAAGGCAGCCAATGGCATCCTGGCCTGTATCAGGAATAGTGTGGCCAGCAGGACTAGGGAAGTGATTCTTCCCCTGTATGCAGTGCTGGTGAGGTCGCACCTCAAGTACTGTGTCCAGTTCTGGGCCCCTCAATTTAGGAAGGAAATTGAGGTGCTGAAGCAAGTCCAGAAAAAGGCAATGAGGCTTGTAAGGTTCTGAGTACAAGACCAATGAGGAGTGGCTGAGGGAGCTGGGGAGAGCCAGGAGAACAGGAGGCTCAGGGGAGACCTTATCGCTGTTTACAACTACCTGAAAGGAGGTTGTAGCCAGGTGGGGGTCGGTCTCTTCTCCCAAACAACTAGTGACAGGACAAGAGGACAGTCTTAAGCTGTGCCAGAGGAGATTTAGGTTGGACATTAGGAAGAAGTTCTTCACAGAAAGAGTGACTGGGCATCGGAATGGGCTACCCAGGAAGGTGGTGGATTCACCATACCTGGAGATGTTTAAGAAAAGACTAGATGTGGCACTTAATGACAATGGTCTAGTTGACAAGGTGGCATTAGGCCATAGGCTGGACTCGATGATCTCAGAGGTCTTTTCCAACCTAATTGATTCTGTGATTCTGTGATTCTGTTTCTTTGAAGAATTTGATAGTTTGAATGGGAGGACTAATATTGCCCCTTGAATTTCCATCGTCACAGATTTCCACAAAATATGGTATGAATTTGCAGAAATGAAAATGCACTTAACTGTATGAAACTACACCACAGTGAAATTCATGATTACTATTTTCCCTTTTAGTCTTTGTCCTTTCATCTGACAGTTCTACTGCTTGAAAAATATCGCTAAACTTCCACCAGAAATTCTGAAGTGCTGTATGCCAGCCTCAGTGATCTGTGTAATTCCAGAGTAAGCCTTTTTAAGGTGTCCTGGGTAGCAATTGTTGTGTTCCTAATGTAGTATCTACAGCTTCAGTGAATCTATCTCAGCAAGTGTTCCAAAACCAGTAAGTCTATCAGTGAAATAACCATGGCAATTATTTTGAGGATAATTCTAATGCAGTTACAGTATTTGTTATATGACTTCCTTTCAAGATTTCAAAAGATAAATTGTAAGCTACTTCATAAATAGAAATTAGTCTTACACAAGCATTTATTTGATAGTATGTAGTCTTACTTTTTACATTCCCAAAAATCAAAACCATCATTTCTATGAGGACTTACATCTTGAGTCAACGTTTCAAGAGATTTTCCTCTGCTGATTCTCTGGCTGTTGGAACCATGTCTCAGTGACCTGAAACAATAATAATCAATTTAACAATACATCTCAGGATGAAATTTTGACCTTTATAAGATGGCCATTATAAAGCACTGCTCTCCAGACACCCAATATCTCAAATTTTTATCATTTTTCTCTCGCTAACATCAGAAGCTTATATGTTCTTCAATTGTTTTCAATCTGGTCTAACATAAGCCAATTTCTTTCCTTCTGATCTTTAAACTGATAGCTTTGTAGTTGGCAAAGGGAATGACATTTGAAATAAAAAGGCATTTTTTCCATTTATACAGTACAATGAATTTCATTATGGTTACAATGAAGAATGTAGAATTCAGTTCTTTGTACAAGTAGGTAATTTGGGGTTTTCACGTCTTAAGTATTGCTCAAAGTTAATTCTTTTTGTCACCTTTATTTTAAGAATAGTTTTAAAACCATCTCTTTTGTCCATGTTTACCTGCGTTCTTGTCGTATATGATGCTGGACACTAAGTATTGACCTTTCCTTTGCTGGCTGCCCCTCAAATGATCCACTCAGCATGCGTTGTCTAGTGCAGGCCCTACAAAGAAATATAAATATGATGACAGAGAGTTTTCAGTATAAATGATAATTTCAGAGGTAGCATATTCAGAAAAGTCAGCTTTGCTTTGTGGGAACCAAGTTCTTCAATAATAACAGACAAAAATAATAAAAGAGCAATGTACTTTCCATGAAAACATGTCCAAAGCAATGGTCCTCGCTCTGCAACACAACCAGTCATCCAATGAACCTCCTTCATGCCTTAGCAAGGGCCATTTACAACTTTTTTATCCAGTTTGCTGTAGAACTTATGGTCCCTCAAGAGTTCACAAAGTGTGAAAGGGCTGAAGCAATGCACTAATCCTCAGTAAAACCAGCTTCTCAGCAATAAAGAAGGGAATAGGACAAGTACAACAGCAGTTTTAGTCCCTTTCAGGGTTGTATGTACACATTTAAGACTTACAGCATAACTTTGAGTGTTCTAAATAACTGGAACCATATATGGTATGAAATGAAAAGCTGCACGTTGCTGATATCCTGCAAATGAAATGTCTGCTCTCTGTGAATGCATTCAACTTGCAGCATTTTGCTGTGTGGGTTTTCTCACTTGTTTGCTCACAGTTCATTTTGTTTTGGCAAACACATTTTACATTTTACACATTTTGGCAGAGATGAATATTTGTTGGCTAGTAAGTGTGCTACAGCTAAACAGAGCATGCATATCTTTATCTTGATGGCTACAATGGAATTGATTTGCTTAAGAAAAAGAGATGTTTCCACTGAAATAGCTCACACAAATATTCTGACGCCTGAGAGATGGAATTTCAACACTGGAAACATATTTTAACATTCCAGGAATGCTTCAATTTTAAGTTTACACTGTGCAATCCTTACTGCTCATTTTGTGTTATGCAACCATCCAGAGAAACACAAGACCCAACTGGTAATATTCCATACTTTTTATTGAATAGAATCTCCTTTTTTAAAAAAAAAAAGATTAAAAAAATTATACATCATGTGAGTAACCACTCAATTTGCCAGTCTGCTGTAGATAAATGCTGGCCTTGACAGCATGGAATGAGCATGGTTGATTGCAAAAGGTGTACATGGCATGTGACTTTGTTTTTCACTCTTCTGTGTTTTTTCTCCTTCTTTTGGATATAAACACATAAATGATAGAAGTATGAATCCAAAGTGAGATCTGGAACAAAAACAAGAAGCTTAGAATGCTTATCAGTGTCATCACTGCCTGTCAGATTAGCATGCCAGAAAAAAATACATTGTGCTACACTTGTTATAAAAAGCATGAGGTTATACTACACTGAACTGAAGCATCATGACATTTAAGAAAATTACTACATGTCTTATAAAACACAGCTCATCTTAGGCAAATCATGAACATTTTAATGCCAATGGATTTTAAGCATTATATTATGGAGGATGATACCATATAACACTGTCAGAAAACAACAGAGATATCTGAATACCTGTGCAATTTTTGACTAAAAAAAGAAAAAAGGAAAAAATTATTTCCTAAAAATAGATTATATCTAAATCCATTAAAATGACAGTTCAGTTTTTCCTAGGAGAGACAATGGAAAGTTCTGTATAGAGGGTTCTCGCTGTGACAAAGAGATTAACTCATCTTTTTTTTCCCCCCCTGTAAATATAAACTATTGTGCTTTGCTTTTAACAGCTAGAAATTATTTTCTTGACATCAAAAAGTGACTTGCACATAAACTTTTCATATTCTTGTACACAATTACTTGAATACCAAGCTACATAAACTCTTAGTGTTCACAATAAAAGAGATTTTAAATGCTCAAACAATAAATTCTTTACCTGACTAATGAACAAGATGGCTTATTTTATTATTAATTGTATAATACAATAGACTTAGCCCATATACTGTGGGCATACTATGGCAGAATGGGCATGCATAAAGAGTAACTAACACCTGTAGAAAGACTTAGTATTGTTTTTGATCTCTAAATTAGATTACTAAATCCATATTTAGAATTTACATCCATTGCCTTATTTTCAATACCTCTGGAAGCCCTGCAGCTCCTACTGAAGTGAACAGAGAAATAATGAAATGCCAGTTGTATAGCAGAGAGATCAGAAATTTTTATCAAGTAATTGCAAAGAAATTTTCCTGTATTTCCAGAGAAAAAGATGCTGTCCTGAAAAGGCCATGGCTCCTTTTGACAGTCTCTCTCTTGAGCATTCTCCACTTCATGGGAATGATTGCCTTAATCTTCCTTGTATTTCCAGATACTTTGTTATACTTTCTTATACTTTTGACTCAGAATCTGGATATTTTTCAGCTGCTTAGACACCTAGAGTTGCAGATCTTCGGGACTTTTGAAAAAGAAGGCAAGTGCCATGAAGTTTTCAGAATGGCATTGTTGCCAATTTAAAAGTCTGCAGTAGGATTTGCATTCTCATTGCAGATGTACACTTACGTACTCACTCTCAGTGCCTCCATGTGATCCATGTGTCCAGGCTTCCCTCATAACCAACAGAGATGTAGGACTCAATTAAATTGGTTGTACAGAGGTGTCCAGCCTTGGAGTATCTTGCCTTGCTTCCAGCTGCTGCTCCATCAGTGTACAAGGTACAATAGTCCTACAAATGTCTGTATTACCTCCCATTTTCAAGAGGATGTCTTTGACATCCTCTGGCATCTCATACAGTACTGTATGTCCCTATGTGGACAACTTCATTGAATGCTTGGTCAATTAATCTAATGAATTATGTTCTGAAAGTATTAAAGTAACCATAAAGTGGGCATCTAAAGACAAAGCAGTCAGCTAAAGATCTCACTGGGCTCCACTATTTTTATTGCAGAACTTGGAACAGAGTCCAGCAGCTGCCAACTACATGCTCCAAATCTTCCTTGAAAAGCGCAAATACAATAAAATATCCTGAAAGAGAAAATGCAATTTGGTAGGTTATTAGAAAGCAGATGAAGATTACACAGAACAATATACTACTGGGATACCACATAGTTTGTGCCACATAGTTTGTATTACCTGTAACCTGTTAGGAGGTCCAAATTTCTGAAGTTCTTCAAACTATTTCCTGCTTTGGGATCCCTGAAAAATAAGTAGTGAACAGAGTGTTCAAGCAACATTCTTTGACCTAATATAAAATGTTAAATGTTTTGATCAATACTTTAAAATACTATACCTTTAATCAGTATTCCGAGGTCTCTTGCAGAGGGTATGCATATGGCTCATGCTTGGACTTCTTAGTCAGGCATCCTTTCTGCAACAAGTGTTTACTCATCTTTTATTCCAGTATAACACCAATTTGGGTTTTTTCTTTGTTATTTGAATGAGTGAGTACTTATGTAATAACTGTAGCAACTGCATAAATTACTGTGTGCTTTTGTTCTTGTTCTCTCTGAAACGTGCTCAAACTGAAGTCTTAGCAGTGTGGTACCCTGCTGTACTCAGTTATCATCCTCATTCAGCACTGTTTCCACTCTCTATGACTCTCTAACCTTACTAAATCTTTCTCTGCTCTCATTATAATTCCATCTAACTTGGAATATATGTTTGAGTGTGCCAATTTAAGATTTATGGGGAATCCACCTGATAGATGTTGTAGTGTTTCTTTCATTTATAAATTTAATTCAATAAGGCACTTTTTGAATAGCAAGCAAAATGCACATTTTCACCATAGCTATACTACTGTTCTTTTTTTAAAGAAATATGAATTTGGCTGGTGAAATAAAATGGATTATTAATGCAACTTGTATAATCTATTTTTCTTTTCCATGTTTTTTCTTGTTTCCTTCCATATGCCTCTAAAGAAAAATCAGTCACATCTTTAGTGTCTGCTCAGCCAGATGAGCTATGGTAGCAGACTTTTTTCTTTAGCAATTTTTTACTCTGATTGCCATTCTTGCCTTGCTGTTTCAGCTTCTCCTCTCACAGATATTAGTATAATAACAATTTGGATTGGATTGTAGAAGAATTAATAAAAGCAATATAGAAGAAGAAACCTCAAGTGACCATCCAGTCTATCACTTCTCTCAAAATGGGATCAACGATAGCTACGTTATTTGGGGCTAATGTTTGTCTAACTTCTTTTTCCATACCTGCAGTGTTGGAGACTCCATAGCCCAATAACTCTACTTCACAACTGTGCTTTGCACTGATCCATAACATGGTGGTCAGTTGGCACAACCCCCATGGAACAGAGTAGCTTCTTACCAATGGATATGTGCATTCCAGAATTTCCTTTTTTTGTCTTTGCATTAGGTAGGTGAAATCCAATCATGCCATATGCTTGTAGATATTGAGGAAGGTGGACTAAGTCTGGATTTTGCGCCTGACAACAACTAACATCAAATTATCTGGAACATTTGTTCTGAGAAATGCATGGTATCAAACCCTCAAAGTTATGAAGAAAGAAATCATACTCTTAAGAGAGAAAACATAAAATATATGCCAAGAAATTTGTTGCAAATGATTCAGAACTAAGTCACTTATTTAATGCAGGCAAATTTCTAATAAAGAATAGTATGTCTTCTAGGATCATAGAATCATTTAGGCTGGAAATGATATTAAAGATCAAGTCCAACTGTTAACCCAGTATTGCCAAGTCCACCACTAAAGCATGACCCTAAGTGTCTTTTAAATACCTCCAGAGATGGCAACTCAACCACTTCCCTGGGCAGCCTATTACAGTGCTTGACCACCCTTTCCATGAAGACTTTTTTCCTAACATCCAGTCTAAACCTCCCCTGGTGCAACTTGAGGCCATTTCCTTTTGTCCAGTCACTTGTTGCCTGGTATAAGAGACTGAACCCCACTTCAGTACAATATTCTGGCAGTTGTAGAGAATGATAAGGTCTCCTCTCGGCCTCCTTTTCTCCAGCCGAAACATCCCTAGTTCCCTCAGCTGCTCCTCATAAGACTTGTGCTCCAGAGCCTTCACCAGCTCTGCTGCCCTTTTCTGGACATGCTCCAGCACCTCAGTGTCTTTCTTGTCATGAGGGGGCTAAAGCTGAACACAGGTTTCAAGGTGTGGCCTCACCAGTGCTGAGTACAGGGGGACAGTCACTTCCCTGATCCTTCTGGCCACACTACTCATACAATCCAGGATGCCATTGGCTTTTTGTCTGCCTGGACACAATGCTGGCTGTCAACCAGCACCCCTATGTCCTTTTCTTCTGGACAGCTTTCCAGCCACTCTGCCCCCAAACTGTAGCACTGCATGGGGTTGTTGTGACCCAAGTGCAGGGCCCAGCACTTTGTCTTATGGAACTGTTGCCCTCAGCCCATCAATCCATCCTATCCATATCTCTCCACTGAGCCTTCCTGCCTTCTGGCAGATCAACACTCCTGCCCAAGTTGGTGTCATCAGTAAACTTACTGAGGTTGCACTGGATCCTCTTATCCAGGTTATTGATAAAGATATTGAACAAGGCTGGCCCCAATCCTGAGCCCTGGGGAACACCGCCGCTGACCAGCTGCCAGCTGGATGTAACTCCGTTCACCATCACTCTCTGGGCCATCCAGACAGATTTCACCCAGTGAAGAGTGGACCCATCCATACCATGGGAAGCCAGTTCCTTCAGGAGAATGTTGTGGGAAATGATGCCAAAGGATTTACTAAAGTCCAGACAGACAACATCCACAGCCTCAGCCTCATCTACAAAGTGGGTTACCTTGTCATAGAAGGAGATCAGGTTGGTCAAACAGGACCTGCCTTCCTCAAACACATGCTGGCTCGGGCTGATCCCTTGGTTATTCTGTATGTCCTGCATGATGGCACTGATGATGATCTGCTCCATGATCTTCCACAAGGTCAGGCTAACAAGCCTGTAGTTCCCTGGATACTCCTTCTGGCCCTTCTTGTAGAACCAGACCAGTTGGAAGATGCAGAGCTGAGCTGACCCAGGGTAAACAAGAGCTGGTATGATCCAGGGTTAGCAAGTGGGCAGTTGGAACACATGGCCTACAAAGTTCCCCTCTGACCAAATTCCTGTGATAAACTAATGAAAATGTTTGCTCAGTCTCTTGTGAAAGGTGTTTATACATTAGTGTTCAGAGAGATTTTATTCAGAGTTAAACTTTATAACTTTCCTAGAAGCACAGAGAACCTTGTTTCTTGCTCATTCAGAAAAAAAAAAACCCACTGTATTTTGCAGAAATACTTGTAGGAACAAAGTCTAATTAACTTCTAGCGTATTAGCTGTGCTGGTTTAAAGGAAGGGGCAGGGGAAATGAACTCAACTCAAAGGAGAGATTATAAGTCAGAATAACAATTTAATAAAATAATACAATAAATACAATTATACAGACAAACAGTTGTTTTTAACCCACAAAACCCAAACATATAACCCACCACCCTGGGGCATGAACAAAATGGTGTTCATTGGGCCCCCTGAGTCCAAAGCAAAAGGGGAGGGAAAAAACCTGTTAGTGAGAGTGCTGTTGCAGTCTGGTCAAGAGTGGTGATTGCAGTGCAGTCGAGAGTGATGGTTGCAGTCTGGTTGAGAATGGTGGTCTGCAGTCTTCCTCTGAATCCCATGAGTGGTTAAAAAAGTCCCAAGACTCCAAGATTATATATCCTCCAGTTCAGGCAGGAATGCCCAGTACCTCCCTCAGGGCGGGGAGTTCCACTATGGGTGTGAGGACAGGAGCATCCTCCTATCTCAAAGGCCTCTTAACACCCAGTTTGTAGCCTGAGGAGTCAGGCTGTGCTCTGGGCAGATGGTGTAAATGGTCTATTGATAACAGTTCCTGGGAGATGGCATGGAAGGCTATAGAATACACAGTTTTGGGTTACACCCATCCAGTGATGAACTGGTCCCAGGTGTTCTAACTAGGACATTAGCAACTTAGTAGAATGGAATACTTAATTCAAGCAATTTTTTCTCTCCCTCCTTCCCCTCACCCCTAATGCTCTCATGGTAGTCTCAGTTTCAAACATAAGATAAATGCACTTCACTCAATTAGGTGTTCGTGAAACTTAAGATTCCACTTAAGCATGAGTTATGTTATTCCCTCAGGCCCAGGAAACACATCAGGCAAACCTTATATAGAACAGTGAAAATCCTATTGCACACCCTTAGCATCAGTTTGCAGTTTGACTATAGCATCAGCTGTAATGAAAAGCAAATAAAAAACTGCCCATTTAAAAAAAAAAGTTAGTTTCCCAAACTGTCACAATACATAGTTTTATACATTTGTGTTGAGGAGTCTCTTTCCCTGGAGATATTCAAAAGGCATCTGGACATGGTCCTGGGCAACCGGCTGTTGTGACTCTGCTTGAACAGGGAGGTTGGACCACATGACCTCCAGAGGTCCCTTCCAATCTCAAACATTCTCTGATTTTTGAAGCACAGTTTAATAGACAACAGAATAAGGTTTTGCAACGCTGAGACTTTATTTATATTTTGGACTTTGTGAGACTAATTTTAATTTACTCAGTTTCCCCACCATTCTGTACTGTTTATAACTTATCCTCAGCACTGGAGAGAATGGACTGATTTATACACAATGTTTTGAGTGGACCTACTCCACTCTGTCTGCTTCAGAAAGCCAGTGGGACTCGAGGACTAGACTAAAGGACTATACCTCATTCTTAGATAATGATCCTCCTCAAGGAATGAGGGTCACAAGAACCACAGACACAGAACTTGGTTTTAAGAGGAAAAGCAGTGCTCACAGCAAGCTACAGTGAGACAAAAGTGTGAATCACTGAAGATATGCAGGAGGAATTAAATTTGCTAGAAGTGGTTATTGCTGCTGAGGGAAACGTATCATAATTTTCAGAAAGGAATGGAGCTGTTTGCAATTCAGAGGCACTACTAAATGGGACTTTGCTGTAAAAAAGTTGTTCTAACTGTCTATACTCTAACCTTGTTTCATTTTCCAACAGTGGAGTCCCTACCTCAGAATGGATTTATATGAAGAGTTAAGCCCCTCGTTGCTCTGCCACTGGCAGAGCAAAGATGCAAACCATTGGTAAAAGTACTCAGGACAGTAGTTACTACATCCTTAACTTGGTTCCCATGCCTAATTGCACAAAGACCTCAAGGAGGCCAGGGGAAGATTAGTTTCAAAACAAGGATGTTCAGAAACAAGGTAGTTCCCCTGGAGTGCAGCAAGAAAGCTTCAGGAGAAGAGACCCAAGACCTGCATTTTGCTGCATAATGTAACACTAGATGAGGAGCTGAGACACCTTAGATTCTCCTCCCATTCTGTTTCAGATTTATCCTGAAAAGGGGAAAAATCTATGCTGATGGGAGAATTCATCAGAATTCTTAATTTCAATTTTGCAGAACTTAATTTTTTTTCTTCCGTCTAAGAAAGAATGGAGCCCCTACGGATGTAATTAAAAAAAATTAAATATATAAAAGTAGGATATTTTCTTCGTCTACATTTTTTCTCTGTGGTATAGTATAAGAAACACACCAAAAAACCTGACATTTGTGTAACCCTGGAGATGTCAATAGCATTTCACAGTTCTCGTATAACACAGAATTTCATTAAAAATGTTTTACTGAAATGATGCCAGGACGCTTGTATCTAAAACCATATTTTTAAAAGTTTTTTGATTAATCTATCTGTAAAAGTTATGCCTGTAAAATCAAGGTACAATCCCATAACTGAAAAAAATGCTTACAATTAGAGCTCTGAGATTTGTTAAAATTGAATACTTATAGTACTGCATTTACATTTATGAACAATATCTTTACACTGAAAATTCATTTGAATTAGTAATTTTATGTTTTCATTACATGGATTTAAAGACAGAAGAAGTTTCACATTAATTGCTATAGTTCTCCCTATTCTGTATTCTGATAGAGCATTAAAAAGAACCAATACTTCTCAAATGGCATGGATTCAAGAAACTTCATAATTCAGAAATCACACTGAACTAGTTCACTGCTCCTCACAAAACACTGCCTTACTTAATCTACACTTTTCAGCAAAGTTATTCCTGTTTATACTGTGTGCTTACCTGGGACCTCTCATTGACAATACTCTGGAGATGCATCTGCTTTGCTGAGAATTTAAATATAAAAAGAATGATCTATTAAGTGTTGGTATTGCTAATGCACCTTATACCAAGAACAGCCATTTTAATGTAAAACCAAGAGTAGCATGAAAAACTGCAGCATGATGTTACCTATTTGATAACTTCAGACATGGAGACTCAGACTGGCATTATTCACTTATGGTACTGAGTACTTACTTGATATAGAATACCAAAAGGAGTGATCATTATTAAAACATTCAGGAAATCCTTCTTCAGAAGTCACAGTTCTGAAATCTTCTTCTTTATCCATTTGGTACTTGGAATATCATTGGCTGTAGTCTATGCTTTCTAGTGTGCAATCCCTGTGAATGTTTATGTGCATATACTTGCCAGATCCAGGCTAGAATTCTTTAGGCAAAATAACATCACTTATGAAAGGGCATATTTTAGTTAATTTAGAAGGAAGAAATGAAATGAGCTGAAATGTGATCTTTCTGCGTGACACAGAATTCAAATACATACCAAAGAAGAACAATCTCTCTCTTATTGCTGTTTAAACATATAATATAGCCAGAGAAAAGAGCAATTTATTTTTGATAATGAAAGCAATAGATGTACTACAAAGGGATACACTATTAATACTATACATCCAGTAACATTTGTGAAAAACAAGGTTATGAGAAATCAGACGACAGTCAAAACAATACCAAGTCACATCTGACTCTTACCTTAGAATTTTATTGATTGCCGTCTCTTTTTCCAGAAGATTTCTTGCTCTGATGCTGAAAACAGATTTACGGAGCTATAAAATTAAGAAAAAGACAGTGTACTTTTTAATTGTCTTAAAATATAGCGTGTATGTGACAGACCAATTAAACATTATGATGTTGAGTGCATGTAAAATTAAAGACATAAGGTTCTCTATTATAAAGCTATTTTTCACAGAACATCATGGGTGTTCTTTTCCAGGAAAAGGATGGCAGAAAAACTAAAAATGTTTACACAGAGCAAATTCCTTGAGGAATACCTAAGATCCTAACCTTATCTTGCAGCTTTTGGCCTCTCTACCCCAATCCTGAGGTAGTTCTGTGTATAAGGAAGCAGACAGTTTTGTTGACTAGCACAAATGTTATTTCCTTTATTACACATTTCTTCTCCAGTTGGCCAAGTCATGCCTTTTTGCTACTCATTCTCCACTGTGGATTTTGACTAGGCTGGATTGTACTCTGGAGATGCCTTGACTATACAAAAGAGCCGGCTAACAAAGCTTAGATATATAATTTAAGTGCATAGAACTAGATAAGATGAAAGTAGGCCCCTTTTTTCCCCCACAGATGTAGAGCAAAAAAGTGTGGGGAACAAAATGTGCTTGTGCTTGCCTCTGGTCATGAACAGTGTTTCAGGCATATTCTTGTGAACAGGACTTCCTGAATGGGAAATGAAAGGACTGAGATACATGAAAAAACAAACATGCACTTACTAAGCAAGTGATTAACAAATATGGCAACTCAAGGAACAAACAACGGCTGAAGAATTTAGGTCAGGAATTACACCTGTGATGAACAGAAAGCCCCTGGCACCTTGTGAGACTTAAATCTGTCAACTGTTTGGAGATTTTTATCGTGAAGAAAATGGTTGAGAGAGATTTGGAAACTCCTAGCAATGTTTGCCCTGTTTTTGATCAATCTGAAATGGAATCTTTAAGCACATTACTTTAAATCTTCTTGACATGTTTCTAAAACACTACCTCCAGTCATTTGACAAATAATTTTTCTAGAACTTCTCTCAAGACTCGGATTGACTCTGAGTCACAGTTAGATATCTTACTTTGAAGAGAAACAGAAGCCTAGAAAATACCTAAACTTTTAAATTGTACCGGCTGCACTTAATAAAATGGCTTCTGCTTTTAACCCACACCTGCAAGCTACAATCTCATTCTTACCCCTTGTCTTCTCAAGTATGGCCCCTTTAACCTTGTTCATGCTCTAACCCATCTCTGTACAGCCTGTGGAAGTAAGAACACAGATTATTTGAAAACACCCCTATTTTGAGAATCTGTGGCTTCCTTTAAAAACCTGCAACTTGAAAACTGAAAATAGGTAGTCTGGAAAATAAGGTATTGGATTTTCAATTAAGATTAAAAAATTAGTAATATGCTTGTTGAATGTAAACAAAAAATTATTCCATTCCCTGGATATGGTTCCCATAAATATAAATTGAAAATCAATGTATGAGATATACCTGTTGAGGAATATATTTAGTGCAGGTAGCTCAGTGTGAAGCTGTAGATTGAGCTCTGTCTGGGTGATGAGAGCCCAAGGCAAGACGCTGTGAACTGTTGACCCTTTGCCTAACAAAGGGCACAGGGACCTGTGGCCCATCCAGGGGACCAGACACTCAGCGACACAGCAGGAGCTAATGACCCCCAGACTTTTCTGTTCTTAGACTGTTAGGGTATAAGCACCCAGGGGTCCCTTTGTTGAGGATTCCTCTTCAGAGACACCAGAACGAGCTGTTATTTTGTTATTTAGTTATTACACCATAATTAAATTATTTTAAGGATCTGTATGTCTGAGACTCTGCTACGGGAAACCTGGGGTCGAGGTGGTCAGGAAACCTGGTCTGACTGTGAGTGTGGGGGGTGTAGCTGTGAAGGGGCCTTGGTCCCAGCTCAGATGGTGCCAGAGTCTGACTGCCAGAGTGGCTCCTGGATGGTCAGACAGGGAAGTTTCCTTAAGGTACCATTATAATAAATATTGTGTAGGTATAAATATTTCATATACTGAAACATACTTGTGTAGGTTTTAACTCATTTGCAGTATCTCAACACAGGTTTAGTGGATTTATAAGCAAGGTACTTTATTATGGATTTAGATATAACTAACAGTGCTGAAAGCACTAGCAACTCTTTCACATATTTTTTTTCTTCTAATGTCAGTGAAATTAATGTCAGTGGAATCCCATAAAACTGTTTTTGCCCACTTGAGGATTGCAGAAAGAAGCCTCCAAACCACAGGAGTATCTATTTTACAAGATGCTACATAATAATTCTTTTAGGGCTCAACTAGGAACATCAAACTTATGAGAATAAGAAAAGTGGAAAACCAGCAGTTTTGTTTCAGTTGTTTTTTTCCTGTTATAAATAATTGCTTTAGAATAATTGCAATTACATTAAATATCAGAGAAAAAATGTGTGCTGCCTACTAATGTGTTATGTCCATTTATTTCTAATAAAAATTCTTGTTAACATCTTAGAAATCAAAAAGATTTTAAAAAGAGGAAGCATTAATTTCCTTCCCAATTTCCAGTTTTTGCTCATCTGATTTTGGCAAAAAAGCTGAGGCAAATACATTTTCCTGAAATTGTCTACAGTTCCCTATCTGGCATAGGCCACTTTTCAGTGTGTAAAGTAGGTGACAAAACACCTTGGCATTAAAGCTTGTGGCCCAAGCAAGGTTGTCAGCACGGGAACATGTCCTAGAAAAGCAGAAGTGAGGAGTCTACATATTTTCAGACTCCAAAAGGATGTTGAGAACTTGAACTGATTCACTTAGTGCTTCCCCAAGCCAAGCATTAAACCAGTTAGTGCCAGCAAGGAAAAAAGAACACCTCAAGAAAAGGTGCTGTCAGGTCTAGGGCAAGGGCTACTTACATACTATCAGGAACTGCAGCATCTGCCCTCTAGGTAGCAAGACTAACAAAGAAGGAAATAGTGCTGTATGTTTTGCATAAAAGTATAGTATAGCACTAAATCTCTTTCATGCCTCAGCTGGAAATGGCTTGACTCCCTTTTTCTGTTTTCTTCAATGAACAAGCTTAGTTGTCTGCTGGAGATGTGCAAGAATAGTGCAGCACTCTGGTATGTGGCCGCCACATAGCCAGAGGTGCATAATCCACAGAACCAGAGAGATGAAGAGAAGCAATAGGAAGGAGCCCATGTCTGGAGACACTGAGATGGGAAAGAAAAGACTGGGTTCTAGTTCATACACCCAAAGCTGTTCATGAATTTTATTCAGTGATGCTTGAACAAATAATCACAGAATCACAGAATACGCTGAGTTGGAAGGGACCCACAAGGATCATTGACTCCAACTCCTGGCCCTTCTCAGGACAGCCCCAAGAATCACACCACGTGCCTGAGAGCATTTTCCAAATGCTTCTTGAACTCTGTCAGGCTTGGTGCTGTGACCACTTCCCTGGGAAGTCTGTTCCAGTGCCCAGTCTGGGTGAAAAACCTTTCCCTAATATCCAACCTAAACCTCCCCTGACACAACTTCAGGCCATTCTCTCAGGTCCTGTCACTGGTCACCAGAAAGAAGAGATCAGTGCCTTCCCCTCCTCCTCCTCTCACGAGGAAGTTGTAGACTGCAATGAGGTGTCCCCTCAGTCTGCTCTTCTCCAGGCTGAACAGACCAAGTGACCGCAGCTGGTACTCATACGGCTTCCTCTCTATGCCTAAGAAGTCATGAGAATGGAGAAAGGGATCAGAACACAGGGTGTTACACCACATTATTTGGGCAGAGTACATTTACTTTTGCTGCACTTTTTTTCACAACTAGCTGTGAAATTTGCACCCAAAGCACCCCAAGGACATCCTTAGGCACCAACCTTGGTCCATACCTAATGGACTGTGGCTTAGGTGAAGTTTTGAAGGTTTGTTACCATCCTGTTTGCCTTATGATTTTTGAAGCTAATGGTCCTCATTTCTCTTTAGGATTCAGGAGCCCTTCCTTCAGCGGAACCCTGGTGAATTTATCTTGAGTTTAAAATATCCAGAAGCAGCAATACAAGATAATATTTTTAGAGATGCACAACTGATCCATTTCTCATATTTAAAGGAGTCAGCAGTCAGTCAAATAGCAACACATATGTCAATATTCATGCTGAAGAAAATCAAACAATACTATAGATTTTTAAAATATGTATCCTTACTTCTATATTAGATAAATAAACTAAACTGTTCCCCATTTAATTTTCTAAATTTACATAGCACACCAGGCAAGTGCAATGGAACTGTACAAATGGAAAATGTGGACGATGATCAGTATTTTGTTTAATAATGTCTAGATGCCACATGCTGGTGTAGAATGAGGCTGGCAATTAAAACTTGTGATACCTGCCGAGTTCTTGAATTTTACAGAGGAAATTATGAGCAGTGTTAATGTATAAAAGACATTACTCAATCAGATGATGTGGAATTAAATAAATACAGTATACTCTGCTGAGGTTATTTTAGGGATATCTGTTTAGCCTGCTGGGTTTTTTTATTACAGACTGTGCTGTGCTGCGAGGACACCCTCAGTGTATCTTTATTAGCCTTTCTTTCTTTCTTTCTTTCTTTCTTTCTTTCTTTCTTTCTTTCTTTCTGTACTTCTTTATGTAACCTATAAGTACACTCAGTGCAGCTTTCTGCTATAGAGCATTATTTTTTAGCATATGACACTGTTCTGAAATCACCTAACAGCATCTGATTACTTTTAGATATGTTTTCAGCAACACATTTTAAAGAACTCTTGCAGGTTACTTTAAACTGTAAGGAATCACTGTGGCAGGTCAGCAAATTACCAGTAGTATTTCCTGGATGAAAGGTGTTAGATGGAAAGTATGTGCTTCTATGAAACCATGAATAAAGTTCATGTCTTGGTTCCCACACTCCTTTATTTGCACACACATGCCCGTAGATAGAGAATTAGGAAATCTGCAGGTAGTGCTTCTCTTCCACAAGTGCTGGCACCCTTCTCTGCTGCTGACTTTCAGGCACAAAAAATGACTCAGTCAAGTCAGTGTGAACTTGGTCTGAACACTACACCCTATGAAATCCCATTTGTCAACAAGGACAAAGCAATAAACCACAGTAAGTGTTGTAAAAAGAGCTAAATCACAGAACATTGTTGCTCTGCAAGTGCCACCCACTGCTTTGAAAAGGTACTGCAGATATTTTCAATGATAGTTTTTATTTAGTATCATGTTTAAAAAATCCAGGCTTTCTACCCTGGAATAAGAAGATCCTTGGCATAAGATTAAAAGCAAAGCAACACAGGAACCTCTGTGAAGTGTCAGGCAATGACTGCGGACCAGTCCTACAGCCTAGATGTACTGACTGGCACAGCACTGCTGACTTCAGAGCGATCTATCCCAATTTATACCAGCTAAGTTTTAAAGTTTTAAAGTTTTGAGAAATGCTATTCATTGTCAAGGTTTTGATGTATTTTTCTAGCAAGATGCACTGCACAAACCCCAGCAAACACTACATAAAGCAATTATTTTCAAATCGAACTTGCTAAAGAATTGTATGCTATCAACAGGTAAAATCTGTGGTGATGTAGTGTATCATTTTTGTATCAGACTACTTCAGAGTTGGTAGAAGAGACAAGCGTTGGTGGGTGTTCTGCAATACAAGGTGAGACAAGGTCATAAGTAAACAACGAGATAGAAATACCTGAAATGTTTGCTTGACAATGGGAAAAAAAAGCGCAGTGCATGTAATATATTTTTCTAAGTCAGTTACTTAAGTGCTATATGAAAATTAGGAATTTTAGCTTAGTGCTGTTGATAGTAATCTTTTATAGACAACAGCAGGACCATACAGGAATAGTCTACTGTGCCATGCCAGAAATTCCAAGCAAGGAAAAAAAATCACCCAAAGCTTCTGTGTCAAATCGTGATTTGTTGTATGTCAATAGATGGTTTATGTAGACTTGCAGAATGAGCAGATTGTTAGGTATTATAATGTTATTTAAATATGTACAGCTTCTAGGGAAAATATGGAGTCAGTACAATAAGCAATATATTAGAATGACTTTTAAGGAAAAGCAAGGAAATATTTGGTAAGAATCCATTCAAAGATTTAGCATTCCATCAAATATAGGATATTCTTGGCCCACAGGATTTTGCTGTGTAGCTTCTCAAATGCAAATAGTATTATGTGTTCAACAACATTCTGCCTATGCATCTTTGGTTTGAAGAGACCGGACTCTTTCAAAATGAATGTGACAAAAGTCACATGAAGAATGACAGAAG
This sequence comes from Pseudopipra pipra, assembly GCF_036250125.1. Classification (NCBI taxonomy): domain Eukaryota; kingdom Metazoa; phylum Chordata; class Aves; order Passeriformes; family Pipridae; genus Pseudopipra; species Pseudopipra pipra. The sequence goes on from NC_087550.1 coordinate 80,066,477, forward strand.
GGCAGACTGCAAGTTTTTGGTAGATGCCTAACAAAATGTTCACAAGAATTTAAGCAGGTTAAGTGACTAAATCCTATAGGTAGTGTGGAATTTCTTAAGCTCTTTTGAAAACTTCGGTTAATGCCTACAGAATCATAAAGGATGCAATTACAAGGGGTGTCTAGAGATCACCTAATCCATTTCCCTCTCTCAAAGTAGAACTAACTATTTTCTGTTGGACTGTGAAAATCTGGCCCTTTGTGAGGTTGTCCTATAAAAGAAACAGGTTTACTAAACAGTCAAGAAAGTGGTCTAGCTTTAGGTAAGTGCCACAAGGACTCAAAGGCTGTCCCTTTGGATCAGATGTCTAGAATGAGAAGTGGGCATAATCTCCTTAAATCTTGGGAGTCATTGACCTGAAATAGCCTTAATTCATTTTCTAGACCTTGATTGCTGCCTCTCTCTTAAGGAAAGCAATGTTCTTCTAATTAGCTGACTACTGGTCTGGAAAATCTACATGTCCTTTCATAACCAAGAGCCTTTTTCAATTAAGTCTGAAAATGTGGACAAGGATAATATTAGCATACTCATAAAACCTCCAAAGACTTAAAGAGGATGATAACAGTCCATCTCAGACACGTCTCAGGGGAGCAGCTCTGGGGAGGGAGAAGAATCCCTCTCTTTTATGTCTTGTAATAATATGCTTGTTTTTTTTTCCCTTTAGTATACTTGAGTTTTTAACTTTCAGAGGTTTAATGGTAGATTTTTCACAAAAAAATAGATTGTTTTGGCTTGGAAGGGACCTTTAAATGTCATCTAGTCCAACCCTCCTGCCATGAGCAGCAACGTCGTCGACTAGATCAGGTTGCTCAGAGCCCCATTCAACCCGACAATTAATGTTTTCAAGGATGGGGAAATCACCACTTCTCTGGGCAACCTGTTCCAGTGTTTTACCACTGTCATAATAAAAAATTTCTTCTTTATATCTGGTATGAATCTACCCTCATTTAGTTTAAAATCATTAACCCTTGTCCTACTGCTATGGGCCCTTGTAAAAAAAAGTCTATCTTCATCTTATAAGCCCCCTTTAACTACTGAAAAGCTGTTGTAAAGTTTCCCCAGAATCTTCTCCAGGATGAAAACCCCTGACTCTTTCATCTTGTTCTCATAGGAGAGGCAATCCGTTCCTCTGCTTATTTTGGCAAATGCAACCTTGTTTTCTATCTTTACTCAATGCAGAAGCCAGGGAGACCTCGTGAAAAGCTAGTAAAGAAGGCTGGATAGATTACTTATGGCAGCCAACAGCAGGGTGGAACTGAGGACTCCTGGCCAGGCTGACAAGGGGTTTTCATTTATTCTGCTGGGTGCACAGTGATGGAGGAGAAGGCTCCATTACACATCTAGAGCTAAGGATCTTGAGGCTCTAGGGAAGAAGGGACTGTCAGGCTGGGCTGGACTGGGAATGGAAGATATGGACAGGGATTTTCAAGCAGGAAGTAAGGAAGAACATTACTCCAGGTTGTACAAGCACATGCATATAATTCTGTTCACTAGAAAGAAGCGATCATGACTAGGGTTGTTAACCAGTTCTTGTGAATGAGTTCTGTGAATCGGTGGTAGAGACTGAAGGGCCTGGAGACGGAGATCTGGATTCCTTGGTAAAAGTGGGGAAAGGGAGAGTACAAGGCTCAAAGAGAAGGGCTTTCCTGTAACCCAGTTCCTCATTGCCTCTCCCTTCACTCCTAAGTAATGCATGCTCTTCTCTGTTAAAATACAACAGGACTAAAAATTCTGCCATGTCTGTATTTTGATTGATTGAAGAAAATGGAGAAATATGACCATCCCTTTGTATATAAATGCATCTTCACAGCCTTTGTATCAAACACTTTAAATATTTTACTGTAAAACTGATGAAGTAGAAAGCAAATGCCAGAAAGAAGTGCTGAGTTATGGCTCTTCTTGAAAATGGAAAAGTATCAAGTCCTCTGCCTCCTTTCTCTCAGAATTTAATTGAAAATTGGCACTTTTCCAGGCAGAATTTTGAACATACTATTTAAAGGCAAGAGTGACAAAGCAATTTAAAATCATCAGAAGTCAGAGACAGACCATAACAAGAATAGAGTCTTGTTACTATTGCAATTGTGTCTTCTCTGCTCTGAAGGCAAACATAGTCAGAGAAGTAAAACATTACCAGCACAAATGTATATTTGGTAAAATGCTTAATGAGAAGGAAATCTATAAATCGGTTATTTAGACATGGGGACATTGTTACATATCCATTTTATCTGAAAAGAAACAAAATCTTTAAAAATGCAAAACAGACAAAGAGGTCACCTGATTTTTAGTAAACCTGAAACATAATTGCATTCACATATATTAACTTCATTAGAAAGATCTGATGAGAACAGATGTGGGACAAAAATCTTTTAATATTATGACTGTAATGAGCAAGAAAATGCTGGATCCATAGGCCATTATTGTTCCAGCAGGTAGATTGTTTTAATGACTTTTCTGAATGTTACAGCAAGATAGATTTTGGCATTATCCTGTGAATGACATAAATAGATAAGACTTGATGGACTTGGCCATGTTTATTTAACAAGTGGTATATGGAAACTGAAATGGTAGGACAGAGTTCTACTCAGATACTCAGTAAATTAAGAAAAAGCTTGAATGATTTTTGTTGATACTTATGAACAAAGTCCTGCAAGAATTACTTCTGAAAAAAAGGTAGTATTCAGTAGTATTTAAAAATAAATAACGCTTTCTACTTGGAGTTCATGTGCAATTACAATTTATTAGTTTCTGTTATATTCAAAATGAATGTGATAAAATTATTCTTTCAAATTACTTAGAGAAAAGAATAATCAGGAATGCAACAGAATGCTATTGTACTGTTTGTGCCAAAATTCTGCTTTGCACAATAGAGTGCCCAAAATAAAGTTCAGAGAAGTTGATTAACTTGGGACATAAGTTTATTACAATAAGAAATAGAAATTCTGGAAATTAGAATTTATGAATAAATACTCTACCCTTGGTTCTTTTCTAAGAAGGAAAAAATACAAATAAGTTATATGAGTATGTCTTCACACCTGATGGTTTTCTGAAAGATATCTTGGAACGTCCTGTCTTTCATACTAAAAGCCATGTTTTAAAAAAACCAAAAGGCTATTTCAGCTTTTACAGTTAGAAATACTTTTTGCAAAGAAAAGTAGAAGCTGAGCACAGATCAGGAAAAAAATCAGGACAGAACAAATTTCCAGATTAAACAACGTCTTATTAAGATTAGGTGGCATGTCTCAGCAGCTCACAAATGAAGTATCTATGATGTTAACCAAACACGCATTAAATGAAGTATCCAGCATGAGGTCTGCCTCTTAATATTCAGAATCCTCCAAGGTAATGGCTCTGGTTGCCTCTGAGATCAGCTCTCACTTCCTGATCATGACCTCCCATCACACAGGTACATTCTGCTGTAAGCAGGAAATCAGTGGAAGAGGCATATAGCATGGGAGGTCAAGCTTTCCCAGGAGCTAGACCTTAATGATGCATCTGGCTCCCACAGGAAAAAAGGAATGGCTATGTGATAGTTTTCACCCTAGGCCTTCCTGGAGACCAGCTTGCAACCAGGAAGGAACTAGGGTAGTGACTTAGGAAGTATTCCATGCTATTCCTTTCCGTAACACAACATATAAAAAGGCGCAGATAAGAGAGTTCGCTCTCTTCTCCCTTCCAGTGGTTGAAGATGACAGGTCCCTCTTGCAGACAGTTTTTGCTTGTATAGGCCAAAGCCTGCCTGCTCCGACCTGCCGTTATCTCCAGTCTCTCCGGGAGGCATGGGAGAAGTTGGCTGCTGCCTTGCACAGCTCTGCTGTCCTGCTCAGGGAAGTATTTAATTCGTTTCCATATTTATTCATCAGCTCTCTGTTAACAGGTGTATGTAGGAGATATTTGTTGTTAGGTTTCTTTTTATCCCTGTTTCCCCCTCCCTTTTCCCTTTTTCTGCCTCGGGAGCTCCCTGTTGTGGATAATATATTCAAATTGTATATATATAATTGTAAATATATATATTTTTGATAGAATCCTGTTTCGTTCAAACTTCTTTCAGTTTTTTTTCCTGTGGTTTGTTTTTTTTCTTCCCTCTCTGGGAAGCAGGCCCTGTTGCCAAGTTTTGGAGACTTGTCGGGAAGCCAGTTCAAAACTTGCACAGGCTATTAACTTCAATGTTTGCAAAACTAAAACCAAAACTCATACATGTGAAAGGAATCAGAAAGGAAACAAGATGATAAATAGGAGAGAAAAGAGAAATTATGTTTGTTACTATGCAGTTACTCTTACAAATGGAGAAATAAGGGAGCTGGTTTGCTTATATTCCTCCAATTAAATGGGAGATGCTCAAAGTCTGAACTATAAAATGCATGTATATAGCAAAGGCTCTTCTACTTTCTTTTGTAATCCAATCTTGCTGCGCTACTGCTGTAAACATGTACATGGGTTATCTGTACATATTGAGTTATAGGCATTTTCAAAGTTTGTCTCATGAGCCTCTCAGTTTTGACTTTTAATTTAACAGCCATGTTTTGTGGCCAAAGATAAGTAACAAGTTCAGAAGTGTCCTTCTCACAATAATTTTCTGCAAGGCTTCCTAAAAGCTGTATGTCTCTTAGGAAAGCACTCTGAAGTGTCTCTGTGCCCCTCTGATTCTACTCTTGAAGTTAAGAAGGCAAGGTCAATGCTCTACAGCCAACTCAGATGTATTTTACTGGACACCTTATTTGTTGTAAATCTCAGGGTTCGTTAAGTTCTTCGTTCCCTGAAACTTGCTGCAACTATCCCTCAGTCTCTTGTGAAAGTCACCACAGGGAGACATCCTTATCTTCTGCCAACTTGCTTTCTTCTCATCCACCCACTCACACTAAAATTATATGTTTCCATACTTCATCCAGTTCTTCTGTCCAGAATTAACTGAAATATTGGTTATCTAAGGAAATTCACAGCATACTGTGATTAATTTTCAATTAATGGCCTGCAGACCATATCTGGACAAACTAGATCAGCACACAGTGGAGGAGGTCTGTGGCAAGATCAATGAGTTTAAGAAAATTTGCTCTGCAGGACCTCAAGTGCAGAGCAAAAAATGATCATCCTGCATTTCCAGCAGCGTTAAGTTCAGAGAACGCCAGAGAACCCCAGTTTTACACGCAAAATGTTACAGATAATATTAAATAACTCAAACGAAGCATTGGGCTAAGCTGCCTATCAAGCATCTGTATCTGAGAGAGCCCAGGTGAGGCCAACACTGGAGGCAGAAGCACTGTACCATTTGTATATACACATCCACTCAGACAACACATACTGAGAGTGAACTCTTAGGGGATGTATAAAGGGAAAAGGCATTTAGGTATCTATAGGTGATTTCTTATGTTAGTGTTTGGTTAGCTTATTACATTCATAATAGTTTAAAAATTTTAAAGAGTTAGAAAAACTGCTGGAACTCACAGACTTGACTAGAAAAAGAGGAGTACAGCAAAGAAATCTGTTTTCCAAAGCTGTTCTTTTGATTTGGCATAGATGAATATAATTTTAAACTGATTGTAGTCATGGTTACAGTAATATACACAACTATATATTTTTTTTCAATTTTTTTGAGAAGGTAAAATACCTTAAAAAAAGAAAAAAGAATTCAGTGAAAATCTCCTCACCTTTTACAACTTAAAACAACTTTTAAAGGAGGTGGATAGTTATAATACTGAAAAAAACTCACTACATCCATTATATAAGAGAACATATACAAGATCTGCTCTATTGATCATCACAAATTATGGATCAGATTGATTCTGAACACAAAAACAACACTATATATATATATACATACATATATATATAGTGGCAGGTTTTTAGAGAAAGGAAGAAAAGAATGTTGCTGAAATGGAAACAAGGGAAAAATAAAGGAATGTATGGATTAAGTACTTCCTATCCCTTCAGCAGGTGTCGAATATAGAAACACTGACTTAAGTCCAGGGGCAACTCAAGAATTAGCCACAGTTCAGGCATTACAAAGGAAGAAGAGTCCAATCTGCCAGCAGGATCTTACCTTTTGATTCCACATTTTTTTTCATCAACTACAATGGAAAAAAGATGTGAAAAGTCTCTGAAGCTATCCTCCTGCTATCAGGAGCAGTGAAAATGCATCCTACTAGGCATTGAGATTAGTAAAATGTTTTGTTGGGTTTCTTTTTCTACGAAGAAAAGTAAAGTACGTATGTAAAGTTTATACTCAAGCAAACCAATCATTCCAAGCATGTTTTAAGGATATTTTTAACAAGATTTGTTCATACAAAATGAGGTTGCCTTGGCAACTGTAACTATAGAAAGGCAGAGTAATTACTTTCACAAATCCTTCCTAGTACTTTCTCCTCTTAATAGGGATCTGTAAATACCTTGTTTTAAGCTACATTTACCTGAAATATTACTCATCATTGTTTCTATCCTTGAGGCATGAGAATCCTAAAGTATGTGCTTAAAGCAGATTGAATAGTACAAAACCAATTTCCAAATGCTTACTTCAATTAAAAAATGAAAGTCAGATCACGCATATCTGCTCTTGAAGTGAATATTTGAAAAGAATCCAACATTCTGTTTTCATATTGCAAGATCTCACTGAATAAACAGTACCATGTATTCAACTGTCTTCAAACATAAAAACAGTTCACTTTTGTGAACAGCAGGAATAAGGAATTAAGCTGCAACTTAAAATACCTAAACTATACTCATGTAAACAGATCTACTGCATTATTGCACTGCTCTGTGTTGCACACTATGGACTTACCTGTGTGTCTGAAACAACTTTGTTCATCTCTTCATTATGTGGTAAAAATGTATTTTGATTTCCCTGACACAGTGTTTGAGCTCCATTATCAGTGACGTTTAGCATAGTTCTACTAACCCCTAGGCTTGTCATTTAATAACTTATCCAATTTTGATTCTGTGCTTGTTAAAACAGGTGATGTCCATTTAGGCTTGATTCCTTCCTATGGTCTTCCTGGACTGATTTTGCCACAGACCTCCCTCTCAGGCCATGCTGTTCAGCTTTGGCTTACTGATGCCATAGAATACATCAGCCACAGGAACGTCTTCTTGCACCAAACTAGGGAAGGCAATTAACAGTAGCCTGAAAATTGACTATTTTCATTCATTATCAGAAGAGTAATCTTTTCTCCAGGTCTGCTTCCTGCCTTTATGAATGCTGTTCTGAGTTATGGTTGCAAACCACACTCTAGAAAAGCCAGTTATAATGTGTAACTGCAACACATAGACTCTTTTCTTGTATGTGATTATGTAAGTTAAAACATATCTAAAAAACACAGCACCCTGTAATAATACTGAAAGTACTTTTATCTGTTCAAATGTCACTAAGTTGCACAATACTACAAGTGATCAAGGACAGATTTCACTCTAGATGACACTAGAAATCTGGGAAGCCAATATCTTCCAGGATGCACATGAAATTTTTTTTCTGCTCCTGTAGTTTTGTAAGGTGTCAGAAGTCACATACATTTAGTTACACTGCATCATCATCATCATTGTCATCATTCCGAGCAGTTTTGGTATTTTTCAAATCCAACCATCCATGTCAGTCTGACTGGGAGACTAGCAGCATTTAGAAAAATGGGTATCAAATATGTGTTCAGCACCTGTTTTCTAGTGATTCTCAGGTTTAGGTTAATGTCCTCTAAATAATTAGAATAATTATTAAATTTTTACTCATCTTCAGTGATTACATAGAGACCTTCCTTCAGTGAAGTGTGTTTTCAATGTTGTAATAGTATCGAGGCACTCAAAAATTATATTCAGAAACTTTAATTGTCCACTAGCTTCTCAGTGATTAACAGCAAAACTACTTCAAAAAATAGCTTCAGAAGATGCATGCATTAAATAAAATAATGTATCACATCTTGAATTTTGAATTCAAAGGAGATGGGAAAATTTAACAGACATATCTATGATGTCTGTTGTAGGCTAAATTAAATATAGCCCTTTAACCTGTGTTTAATCATCCTAGCTTGTGTTTATCTTTTCTGTAGCTATGCAAATCTGAAGTCTTTCCCCACAATACTCAAGGAAAGACATACACTGCCCTGTACTCCTGACTTACCTTTTGATCAATATATTTGTTTTCTTCAATTGCCGATCTTTTAGAGTGGTCGCACGAGGAAGAAGATGCTGAAGGAAGTCTTCGCAGCAAACAGCTGGTATCTTGTTGCTGACGATCAATAAACTGCTTCATAAAACTTTCCCTTGTGAACAAAGAAGATATTGATGCATTAAAACCCCAGGAAGAGTTAATATTTGGTTTTCCTTATGATGTCACAACCCACTAGTGCTAAGATGGATAAACTTCCGAGAAAAAGTTGTACTGGACTATAGATTTATAAATGAACAGAGTGCCAGAACAACTGATAATACTTCATTTATTAAAGAAATCCACAAGTGAATTGAGAGGTAGGTCACTTGTGTGTAGATTCAAGGAAAATAATTATATTGCTTTTATTATTTATTTATTTACCAATATAAATGCTAAATATTTCAAGTACCTTTTGCAGTTTTCAGCTCTTTTGAGCTCATTAAACAGCAAGTTGTTACTTGACTGTAAATCAAATTCTGATACAACCCAAAGGAAACATAGTCTCTGTGTGAAATTCTTTCTTGAAGATTTCAAACAACATCTGTTCATATAACTGCTTTGAATGCCAGTATTAGGGTGCTTCAGCATTTCTGTGACTCACATATGTCATGTTTAAAATGCAGAAGCATTTCTGTTTACAACAAATGTACATTCATTTTTCTGTATTTTAAGTTCAGTAGAGTTGCCTCTTTTCAGTGTAAACTGACTATGTCAAAACTAATTTTACTCTGGAGAGATATTTCTATATGGTGCAATAACTTCAGATTTAAAGATATGATTTGCTAGTGCTACTTTGAAGGCTGTTTCAGTAGTTAGTATGATTAAGAATTAGTATAGAGTACGTTAGGGAAAACAAAGCTAGAAAGAAATACCCAAAAAAGACTAAGACTAGTAGAAGAATGCCCTCCATATATAAACAAAGAGTATTTTGATACTGAAAGCAAAATATCTGTGATTGCTTCCTTGAGGTTTCGAAGGTGTTTTTCCTGACTCTTCCTTTCATTCAGCTAAGATATTATAAACAGGACAAACCAGTTGCCTTAGCTTTCTTGCAACTTTAATCAAAACAAATGTAATGTCAGGAGACTCAGAACAATGGCAGCAATCTTTCACATTATCCTTTCTCCCAGCATGTAATTATAGAGGATATTAGAATGGCCATGGCCAGAGGACGTGTTTAGCCAGCCTGTGCTGTTTCAACAAACTTTGCAGCCTGTATATGCTAGAGCAGTCCTTTATGTAAGCTTTTTTTGACTTCAAGCAAAAATAATTGTACTGTAACTGAATGGTTTGGGTTGGAAGGGAGCTTAAAGATCACCTTGTTCCACCCCCCTGCCATGGGCAGGGACACCTTCCACTAGACCAGTTTGCTCAGAGCACCGTTAAACCTGGCCTTCAACACTTCCAAGGATGGGGCATCCACAACTTCTCTGGGCAAACTGTTCTAGTGCCTTGCCACCCTCACAGTAAAAGAATGATCTAATAGATAACTGAGGGTCTGATCCTTTGTTAAGGTGAGTCTTATAGAAAAGTGTTAACCATGCAAATACAAAGAAGGGATGAGGTCATCACAGAGTAACTGGTATTGGATGGTCTATGTTATCCCCTCTAATATTTGCTGCCAATTCACCCTATCTCTAAAAACCTACTAGTTGTCTAAAAAACAACTGCTAGTTATTCATGTGAGCCAAGAATCTAAAACCCAAATGGGAGCAGAGAAACAACACACTTTTCAATTATATTGTACTTGTGTCAGTTTTGGTCAATATAGCTGCTTGTTGTCAGGAGTGCTAGGATTTTTTTCTCCCCAAACGTAAAAAAAGGTAAACCCAAAATGTCACATCTTTTGAATGCCTATGTTAATTCTATTTAATTTCTGATTTTCTGAACTATCTGCCTAACCCACAAGAAAAAATGTTAAATATTTTGGGTGCTATGTGGCCCCAGAAAAGTTTACAGCATAGTAGCAAAGGAAATATTTCAATACCTTATTTTTGGAACTGTGAAATCTGAAGGAAGCTTGGAGATTTTCACCATCTGTGGCCTGTTCGGAAATTTTTCAAAGATGCGTAGACGCAATGGAAGCTTCTCCTTTGTGTCTGCATTAGCTTCACTTTGCTTTAGCTGAAAACAGGGAAATAAAACAAATGACGTAAAGAGAAATTTTACTCCATAATATACCACTCTTATTTTTCAGAATCTAAATAATAATGGCAATCATTTTAAGAAACAGAAGATGGCAGCAAAGACCTGCAGAGGGTAAATTTGATATACGAGTTTCTTGGTCTTCTTGTGCTGGAAAAAGACAAATACATAACAATACCATGCTTTTAACTGAAAGACACAAAATGTGAGGATAGTAAATAATTTTAATTTTAAAATGCAGAGCATATTAGTGTCCTATTCAATATGCTTATTTCTACATTTTCTTCACAGATCCCTAACACTTTATCAAGCAAATAAACACGCATGATCTTTTCTTATTAGGCATATCTTTTTGTATACGCTGACAGCTCTTTGATATTCAAGGACAACACAGCACTTTAAAAGGCAGAAATTTTAAAGGAATCCAGCTCTCAGAATACAAAAATAACAGGAAAATCACATTTAGATGAGTATTATAAGCAATAATAAAGAACTCAAAAGAATCCATCTACATCAGCAATACTGAGCTGCAGCCACATCACATAAAAAATTTCGAATTTGTAACTATCCACAAACAGTTATTCCATGGAACATCACACATCCAAGTACAGAAAAGGCAGATGCATCTATCTATGTGGACAGATGATGGCTAAATCAAATGATATAAGATAAAAAAGATATGCTATAGACATATGATTCCTGAATTCTGACTACCTTATGTAGCAATTCAGTTGTGCCATTTCAACAAAATACCATGTCAAAAAGAAGCAGTGAAATTAAATTTCACATTTATTTTAAACTGTATGTGTATTGTATGCTATTTCAACAAGAATATATCTAAACGAAATTTCAATTCTCCTTCTCACCCCTGCTTGTGAGCAAAGGATTAGAAGATTATATTTTAGCAGAGATTTTCACCATCAGCACCCTGCAGAAAATACTGCTGATAGACATCAGCTATAGATTTTTACCAGGGGCAATTGCCCAGAAAGTTGAACAGAGTTTTAACTCTCACTTGCCCTGCCTACCGAAATGCATGCTCCCACAGCATGCTATAGAAGAACAACTGCTCTGCTGCACTGTCATGCTATCAGCAACATCATCACTTCCAGCCACAGGACAGCTTAAAATGAAAATCAATTCATATTTGGTTGGATGCAAGTTGTCATGTGGCTGAAAACTGAAGAGCTACAAAGACTAATTAATGGTGAAGCACTGAGTCAGAATAAAAGGGGAATATTGCATATATCTGTGTTGTGTCCAGTCCTGTTTCATTGCTTTATTAATGATCCTTAAAAGGAATAAATGATGACATTAGCACCCACTTGGTATTAAAATGTGAAGAGTTACAAATACCATGTTGGACAAGGAAAAGGATGCATTTAGAAACAGCGTCAGGAAATAACAGACTGAAAAAATTCTAGATAAAGAAGAAGAGCAGAAGCTAAACAAGAATTGGACTTCCATATAGCATCAAAAGGTCAATTTGAGCACCAATTACATTACCTGCCAAAGGCTGTACTCACAACCAAGCTCTGTTGGGTAGATATTACAGAGGTATGAAAAATGGTACAGAAGTCCACAGCTCCTCTCTGTGCTGCTTTAAAGAAACCATATCAGGGTATGCATAAATTTCTAAATACCATTTTACCATTTTCATACTCACAAGCCAAAATAGTGCTGAAGAGAGGCACGAAAACCAGGAGAGTGCTACATAAACTAATTGGGGCAAGGCAGAAAAAAGGAGAGAAAGACTATTTATAAAATTTATTCCACATCTGCAATAATGGATAATAAAGTAAGGGCAGGGGAGATGTAAATTTATATAAGAAATACCTGAAAACAAATTATTTCAAGAATATAACAGTGTATACCAAACAAAGGAATGAGAGGATGAAATTTAGAAAGAGAATTTCTAGGATGAGAATAAAGATTTCTAGTCTTATGGGGAAATCTCTGAGTGTTCAGACAGATCTCTGGAGGGGAGTGCCTCATCATTTCAAATTCAGACCACTCAGAACCCCTGAAATGCCAGAGTATTGCTGCAAGAAATCACTCACAAGGAAACCAGGCTTCTCTGCAAAAATGTACTGTTGAAAAGCTTAAGGAAGGGACTATTTCTAGAAGAAAAAAAAAAGGTTTTCAGTTTCTGACACTTGATTTTTTAATAAGAACACACTGCATAAATATGCACATTTTGGCATGGACAATGTCACTTATAGCTATGAACTCCTGTTTGCAGAAATCAGTGTATATAGAACAGAGACCATTGCAATGTTGTCTGAAGTCTTAGTGCAGAACAGATCAGGGAGAACTTGAAAGCAGGAAACTGTGTAGTTCAAAAGGTAAACAAGGTAACAGGAGAATGATTCAAGATAGGCTTTAAAATAACTTAAAGTCAAAGCAGTTCTATAGAATATCTCCAATTACTCATGCTGTGATAATATTACATATTGGGGAGCATGAGGCATTTAGCTTCACTAAGTTCTTTTCCATGCACTTAAGGTGTAATTATTGCTCCACATGACATACATCCTGTTTTGTATTGCTGCTTAAAACCTTTATATTTCAACTTTCTTTAACACATAACAAACATATATTTTTAAAGGTACAGGATTATGGTGAAATGAGGTTATGATAGTGCATATGATAGTGCAGAGTTTCTACTAACAGCTAGACCCAAATAACCCAATAAACACATATAAAATATTAGGACATTCTTCTCTATGATTTTTAGGTTTTATTTATTACTCTTCCTATTGGCACACTGGCCTGATTTGCTCTGCATGGCCCTCAATATTCAGCCCCAAGAGCCTACTGGGAATGGTTCAACAATATTTTGTCATCCTGGCCTGGCTGAATTCTCTTGTGGATGGTGGAAAACATTTACGTCTGTAAAGCCATTTGTCGTGGTTTGGACCTTGTTTTCCCCCAGAGGTTGAGAAAAGTGGTAGACCCCAAGGGGTGGAAACCCCTAGAAGTTTTGAAATTTTGCCCAATGGGCGCTCCTGCAGAAATGTAAACATATCACAACCAGACCGGAAGAGAAGAGTTGTAGTTTTGGGTGGTTGTAGAAGTGGTGGCCATGTTGTGAGCCACGAGGTAGGGGCTCTGTGCCCCTTGGGGCCTCTGGCCCCCTCCCAGCCCCTGGCTGGGGGGCTGCAGGGACCTGGAACAGCATAAAGCTGGGCTAGGTGCCTGTAGTTATGTCGGGAGATGTTCTCTCCATGGGCGCAGAGCAGCAGCCGACACTGGCCGGAGAAGGTGGCAGAGAGCCAGGAGATAAGACCTGAACTGAAGAAGCAGCAGAAACAACATGCAGCACTACAGAGAAGACTCCTGGAAAGGGAGAGAGAGAGAACCAGCAGCTGAGAGACAGAGTTTGGGGTAAGAGACTGTACCAGATTCCCCAAAACTCCCTTGGAGACCCTCTTGGAGAAGAGGGACATGGACTCCTATTTTAGAGGAGCCTTGGAGTATGCAGCACTGGAGAGAGAGAGGAGCTGAGAAGCTCAGAGCGTCCCGGAGCTGGACTGGGACAGCCAGATGGAATGCGGGGGGAGTTGACCTTGGTTCTCCCCCCCTTGCACTGCTGCCACGGTGGCAGCCTGAGAGGCAGTGGCACAAAGGCCCTGCAAGAAGGAGCTGAGTCTCCTGGGATACCAGACAGTCACAAAGACCCCCCTGTGTCTTCGTGATATGACGTGGTGATACGACCTTGTCTGGGGTTACGAAGTCCACGGAAGACCCCTCGGTTGTGAGGCGATGGGGCCGGGGGAGTTTGATACCTCCCTCGTTGAGTGCTGGCAGAAAGCCAGCTATCAGCTGCTGCATGTGGAGAAGACAGACAGACTGCTGCTTTAGAAGATCCTGCTGCTGCTTAAGAACTGGAAGGGATCTGTCCTTCTTTCCCTCCTGGACTTTTATTTGGAGGAGAGAAGAGATCTGATCCTTGTAAATACTATATGCCATGGTAGAGATAGTTGTGATCATGTGTATAATGTGATATGGTATTTATTTGTACAGTCATTGTAATATATTCCCTTTTCCCCACTTTGAGTCTGGTGTGTTTTGTCTGGAAAAGCCCATCTCACATTGGGTTGAGATGTGGGAGGGGGGATGGAACTAGGGAATTGGATTTTGGGACTATCTCAAACCATGACACCATTGAAGGAATTTGTGTCTATGTCCGCTACTGCCATGATGCTTGAGTTTGGAGGAGCAGATTTAGTGGCACACACATATAGTAAAACTGTCTGGTCTAAACCTGTATCCAAATAGTACATAAATGGTGAGGAGTGTCAGAGAGGATATTTTAATTTAGGATTCCTGTGGTCATTTGAACAGGTCTCTAAAAACAAAGTTCTCCCTGATCTGTTCACGTAATTGTCTCAGATCAATACAAAAGACAGCTGTGAGAAAGGCAGACTTACAGGAATAAGAAGATTTGTACTATTTGTCTCTCACAGAAAGGCATTATGGGCATGTCTCCATTTGGTCTGGAGCAGTTTGAAGTTTGAATCATCAGCATGTGTTTTCTGGTTCAGTTTATGAGCTGTGTTGTAAGCAAACCAGATTCTTCTTGGAGGAAACAAAACCACAGGCTCCAGCTTGGTTACATAAAAAATGCAGTCCAGGCTTAAGGATCACAACCAGTGGCTGGTCCTTAGGGTGGCCTTGAACCCCCTGTGTGATGGGGCACATAGTCCAATGTGAGACTGAATCTGTTCTGAAGCAAATCCCTCTGACCTGCACACTGTACATGCAGCAGCCGCAGCAACTGCTTCATTGTGCCAATTCTCTCCGATGGCACAGCCCAGGTCTTACATAGTACAATCTCATCCATATTTCTCATTGCAGCTTCAGTTGCAAATTTTTTTGTGACTTCAAGGCTTGCTTACAAAAACATGATTGCCAAAATCAGCTTTAGTATAGTAAACATCTTGGCCCTTAAAAATTAAAAGAATCTCTAAGTGGTTGTCCTAAATACACACAGTAGGATGAATGGTGGTGAAAGTGGAAGACTGGGAAAGGCAGAGTGCAATAAAAGAGACAGCAGGTAATGACTGTCAATGAGGAAAAGGGCCAGGATTATCTTTTTCGCACAGAGGTACCCTGGTTGTGGTCAGACAATTGTGCTAGGATGGTCTGAAAAGCAATCACTGCCCTGCTGGAGAGAGCATCCTTTCTGTCATGAAGCCAGTGTCTCCTGTGTAATCACACTAGTCCTACCAGGCCAGAAAAGCCACAGCACCAGACTATTCACACACCATCCCACCTCTGCCAGGTACTAAAGCATTCTCATCTGTGTATCACAAATGTATTACAGCACTTGAACCACCCAGCATACACTGTTATCTAGAACTTTGAGAGTAAGGTAATAAATGGTGGTTCTTACTTTTTTTTAATCTTAAAACATTGTAGCACTATAGTCACCCAGGTAGCAATCACTGTAAATGTGGTCAAGGTGAAATTAGTGAGTTCTCTTAAAGTGCATATTGCAACTCCTTTGATAACAGTGAGTGGAGTTGTTGAAAAATCACTAAAGAATTGGAATGAGACAAGAAGCAGGACCCGATTAGGAGAGATGCATTTCCCCAGTCTTTCCCTATGTTCAGCAGAAGAGACATGCACAGTGAATTTCAGATCTTCAGGTGAATGCAGGGTAGTATCACACATGCCCTCCAGCTGACATCCTCTTCTGTGGAAGCAGGATGTGAGAAGTGTCTGCACATGCAAAAGTCTCATGATGGACTCAGGTGGGAGCTGACAGACTGAAAGGTGGAAGTGTTTCAGGGTCTGGTAATATGAACAAGATCACTTGAACAGTTCAAAGGGCAAACTAAGGTCAGTAACTCTCAATATCACCAATTTGCATTTAGAGACAGAAACATCCTCAAAAGTATTGATCTGGGCAAAAGAACCCAAAAGCTCAAATTTAACATAGTCATCGAGTCTCTAAGATATTGACAGTTTGGTGAGAAACAGAATTAACCATATCCAAAGGGATAAGACCTACCATTCCTAACTTTTTGTTTTGTTCTGTATTCATTTAGTTCTGATCATGGAAGAAGAGCCAGTAATGTGCAAAACTCAGAGTGACATGTAGTTTTCAGATGGTCTGTGAGGCAAATTATGTGAAATTCACTTAAACGCTCTGTAAATATTTCAATGAAATCAAATGATTATAAAAATTTGCAGCAATGCTCTAACTCTTTCATTTTAGTTGACAGTTTTCAAAACAGGCTGAGATCAATCATGTTCCAAATTAAAAGCTTTGCTACTGATGTACACAAAGCCTATTTAGGAACTGGCCAGCTGCCCAGAATAATTTCATGGTGACTGAAAAGTTCAAACCTTTTGTGAAAGTTCAGGGGGAGTCACTAGTGGATAGTTTTAAATTAATATTGTTTGGTATATTATAGTGCACTACTAAATAACAACGTTTTTCACTGCAAATCTCCTTTAGGGGCTGTTTTTGAAGAATAAAATGACTATACAGTATCTGCGCTGCATGCTTAGCAAGATATGCTACGTGCTCCAACACCAAACACTGAAAACAAAAGTGCACATGGATGAAAGACATTATAAACTGATACCAGCACCCAACCAACAGCTTTGCATAATTTTTTACCTATCCAGATTCTCAGAATTACCATCACCTTTGGCTTGTCAAAAGGAGCTTTGCATGAAATCCAAGTAATTAGCATAAAATGATGTAAATTAAAGAACTAAAAATCAGAAAGGCAGACCAAATGAACTCCTTTTTTTCTTTCTGTTATTATTCTCAAATCCTATGGATCAGGAAAATTTTTAGACATGAATGAGCTATACTTAAAGAAGACATGCATATGGGTAGGCTGTACTATTTGGCTCTTGGTTCTTCTAGGCCCTGAGACATAATTACATCAGTTATTTTTCCACAGGTTTTCCAATTGTTCAAGGTATCTAAAACAACATGTGAGGTTTTATGAGCAATTCTCTTGTGCAGTACCTCCACAGGATGACATTTGGGTTGTGTATTGCCTACTTTGAGAGGCAGTTTGGCAGGAGGTGGGAGAGCATTACCGTTTGTCTTAGAGTCCAACCTGGTGAAGCCTTGTCTCTGCTTTCTTTGAAAGCAGTCCCTCAATTAAAATATTCCCTGAACTACATCAAAGTATTCTCTGGAAGAAAGTAGCAGGAGCTAGAGGAGAGAGCCAGCAGTGAGGGAAGAGTTAAGCAGCACGCACAGATAAGTGGTCAATGCTTAAGCTTGCTCTCTTGTCCTCTTTTAGGCAACTGGTTAGATGTACCAGTAGTGAATTCTGCCCTTCGGGCTCATGTATATAAATGGGTACATTGCAAGCAATAAAAAATTCTCCCATGTGGGTACTGTAAAACAGAACCCCAATTGATTTTAATCACATTCTGCACTGCCATAGGGAATTTTCAGTAAAATATACCAAAAACTATGATTATGGTGGTGCTGGCATTCAGAGCAGAGACTGCATTGTTGATAAAGGTAAAATAAACTGAAAAAGTTCTTAGCAGATGGAGGAACAAGATTACGTATATTTCTTATACGCATAAGATCTGTTTTTCTTATAAGCAACATTTCTCTGTCACCAGGTTTATATGCTGTGTGTAATACAATTTGGTGCTGTGCCCGCTATTTCCCAATTGTTCATTTAGATAATTTTTTCTTCAATTTTGCATGAAGTCTTCAAAATTTAACAGATATTGAGTAAGGTTTCACAATAACCTTGGGGTTTTTAATAACTTCCTTGTAGCTCCTATCAGTTCTTCAGGAAAAAATCCTGCTGACAGGATATGATTCCAATTCCCATAGTGCAAAACTTACCTAGCAAAACTTGACTAAGATGTAGTCTATTTATCTAAAAGAGGACAGAAATCCAAATTTTCAGAGAGTTTTCCTTTGATCAACTGAGATAAATAAGACAAATTTTTCAGAGCTATTACTTCATACTGCCTACAGACTGGTAAACATTGCTACATGGATTACACTTAAGACATATTTACAAATATTTTTCCCTCTGCAGTGGCAAGCATTATATAATTTAAAAAAAACAGGTGATCCAAGATTCTGTGCAGTCAGTGTTCGCAATCAGGGCCCCAGGCATGTGCTTACCAGACAAGATTCAACCTTCTTGCCTTTAGACTGAGGTACCTACCTGAATTAACTTAGTTAAGGTCTGTCTTACAGCCAAAAGTGACCAGATGTGTAGAGACCAGTTCAGATCTTGAGTTGGCTATATATTTCACACATGTTTATCTTTTCCCATTGACTAACTAGGCAACTTGAATCCAGTATGTTCTTTAAATCAGATGTCTGATTCCCAATGTTAGGCAGGATGAATCTGGGCCATAGCATCCATGATGGTATTCATCTTAGTTAATTATAGTTGTCCAAATGTGAAGTAAATTGTACAATCAATTAGGCACTTATATTTAAATGAAAAAGGTATCCCCAGATATTGACTCACCCTACACTAACATATAAGTAAGACAAACAAGACAGACTATTACCTCAGGGTAACTCCTTCACTGAATGTAGAGACAGTATAAGGCTACATCTACACCAGTAATCTACTGGGGTATGGGCCTAAGAACTGGAGTAAGACTGTTGATACTGTTAGCAAGATTGACTACACTGTTTTGGCCTCTTATCATGCTTGAGCACAGTTTGGGGCTTACCCTAGCTGGGGACATTCCCTACAGGCAGTATGGACACTTTCTATTTAAATGGTAGGTAGTTTTGGGGAGGGAAAATAACTTAGCTGTACATACAAGCCGGGCTGTGCCACTTAGCCAGCTTTAGGGACAGAGAGCAGGTTCTGGACTGCTATCTCAATACACATCAGCTAAATTACTAGCTTTGAGAAGAGGCTTTAGTTTAGGTAAGAAGGTTTAGGTAAATTGTTTATAGATTCATAGAATAATTTAGGTTAGAAAAGACCCCTAAGATCATCGAGTCAAACCATTAACCTAAGATTGTCAAGATTTCTTTTATCTTATTCTAAAACAGTTCAGGGGTAGGTACCTCTTTTTGATGGATAAAGTAAATAATGAAAATTAAACATAAATCTAATGCTAACATGCATAGTTCTTCTTTTTGCTGTTTCACATATAAATGCAGCTTTACCATTTTCATATTCATTATTTTTCTCTTGGGATAAGTGGCAGAAATATTTTTGTTTCCATACAAAGGTTAGTGAGTACCAAAAGAACATCCATTATAATAAAAAATGCATTGCATGCTCTATTTCAACAGCAGAAACTGCTTGAGACTTCATTTAAACTAGGCATCATTATTTGTTATGAACAATAAACAACTAAAATATTTTCAAGCCAACAAAGGAACAACATGTATCACTTCTGCTCTTGTACAAACATAATCATTCAGCATGGACTATTACAATGTGTTCATCTTCAAGATTCAGGGCAAAATTCAGTACAACCTGAAAAGGTGCTTCTGCACAGGAAGCAAAGAAAGTACCATTGCAAGACAATTCAGAGACTTAATGTTTGCTTTCTTATTCTAGATTCTACACAAAGGAAGATTCCTGGAGGTAGCTTTGTAAATGGTGCTTACCTAAATGTAGCTGAGACATACAACTTCAGCTACCCTGCTGGATTTACAGAAAAACAGAGCCAATCTGGGAAATTATAATTGTGGACAGACTTTCAAAGGTTCTCAACACAGGTAGCTGCCATTTACGCATAAAGGAGCTGTGGTTGACTGAGGAAGTCATCATCTTGACTTCCTATCAGGATACAAACAGTGTGAAGTATATAAAATATTGAAGAGCAGAGAGGTCACAGGGATAAATGACTCAATATGCAGAGAATCTGTGTGTCTCTGCTCATAGTTTAATAAACAAGATACATTTTACCTAGGCCCTCTTAGACATAGAAAGCCTGGACTTTCATCCATACACGCAAAACTTTTATTCCATGTGATTTGTATAGGCTGCTCTATGCATTGTTGGGGGTATCACATGAGATAGATCTCTACTAAACTCTTATGAATGTAAGGCTTACCCAACTTAACTTACTACTAAGTTTCATCTGCATGGTAGGAAACATACTGTGATGGTTTTGCCTGGGATAGAGTTAATTTCCTTCATAGTAGCTGACATGGGGCTGTGTTTTGTGTTCTTGCTGAAAACAGTGCTGACAACACTGGGATGTTTTCCTTAGTGCCATGCAGTGCTTGCACACAGTCAAGGCCTCTTCTGCCTCTCATCCCACCAGTAAGCAGGTTGGGGGTGCACAAGAGGTTGGGAGCTGATCCCACCTGACCAGAGGGATATCCTATACCATATGGCATCATGCTCAGTATATAAAGCTGGGGAAAGAAGAAGGAAGAGGGGATGTTTGGAGTGATGGGGCTTCTCTTCCCAAATCACTGTTATGTGTGATGGTGCCTGGCTTTCCCGGGGTTGGCCAAACACCTGCCTGCCCACGGAAAGTGGTGAATGAATTCCTTGTTTCGCTTTGATTGCATGTATGGCTTTTGCTTTACCATTAAGCCATCTTTATCTCAATCCATGATTTTTCTCCCTTCTACTCTTCTGATTCTCTCCACCATTCCACTGGGGCTAGAGAGAGTAGTGAACGCACAGCTGTGTGCCTGGGATTAAACCTCGACAGCTCCCTATGCTGTGTGAACCTAATTCCAGATTTCACAGCCAACCTATATGATTCCTATGAATTTGTGAGTGTTGCTTGAGGTGGAAGCTGTTAGGTGTAGATGCTGAAAACTATTTGTCACATATTGATGCAGGTTGCATTTTGTTTCTGTGGGCTGTGGCAAAGCAATTCTATGTTTCCTTCTTTTTAGGTGTGCTACACTGTGTTTGGACACTCCTGTAAATGGATACTTTGCTAGCACAGACTACTATGACAATGCCTTCTAACACATAAAGGATCTCTACAAAGACAAAAAGGATGACCTGCTGTAGTTAGGAGAAGAATGTTTCATCTGAAACGTGGAACACAATTCAGATGAGACACCAGGTAAATATTCCTAAAAATCCCTTAACATAATTATCAAATGTGATAATTAATGCATTACTCTTGGTCTTTACTCACAGGAGTAAGCAAACATCAACGATAGTGCACAGTACTTTTTTTTCTGTACTTTTTCCAGGTGCTTTTATAATAACCACCATTACCATGTGCATTTGTTTCCTTAAATGTATTTGGCTAAATATGCATGCGGCTGTACATTTGATCTGATCTCCACATAGTCAATTTGTTTGAGACTGGAAAACTGAAGAGGGTTTGTGGAGAGACCACAGAAATTTCATCTATAATGTCATTCTAGAGAATATAGAGGAATACTCTTCACAAGGAGACTTGGTCACAGGACAGGAGGCAAAGAGCACCATTTGCTTCATGAAAGAAAAACCTCTTTAGACAGAATAAAGTAATTCTTCTTTATGAAGACAATCACTGGAATAAGTTGCCCAGAGAAGCTATGCTAAGTTTATCACTGGAGATATTCAGGAACTGACCTGACAGGACTCTAGGTAACCATATCTAATGGCCTGCTTTCAACAGCAGGTCGGACCAGGTATTGTCCAGAAGTCCCTTCCATCCTACACTTTTCTATGATTGTATGATTTGGTGATAGCTGTGAACTGCAAGACAACAGATCCTTATTATGCTCTTCAGTTTCACTCTTGTGTATATGCATGTGTCATCTCTTAGTAACTTGGCCTTTTGTTCAAACCATTATGAGGCTCTGTTAGATTCTGTGAGAAGATAATATAACTCAAATTGAAAATATGTAACTCACATAGTGGACCAATTCCTACAATTGAGTATCCTTACTCAGAAAATGTAACTGAAGTTAAGAAAAAATTCACAGATGTAGTTGAGGCCAGAATCCAGTACATTTTGTTCAACAGGGGAGACTTTGAGCAAATCAGCTGCCCCTTGGCTTTTTGTGGTTGGCTGGTTGGTTTGTTCATTTTGAAGTAGAGGCAGAACATTTAATTTGACATAAGTGGCCTGAGTTTTAGATTCACTGCAGTTTCACAGTATTTTTCCAGTACAGGAATTCAGACAGAAAATTAATTTTACCAAAGGACATGCAGAGGCAAACCTACATGAGTGGTAACTGGGAGGTCACAGAGGCTGATCCAAATTACTTCAGAAACCTTCTAGGTTGGACTAGATGAAAACAAAGATAATTTGATGTTACTGGCTGCCCTTTCTCCCACACAAGTTTGCTGATGAAATTTTAGCCAGGGCTAAATTCCTGCAGTCGGTTATTCCCTTTCACAAGAGATGGAGTTTTCTTTGTATCCTTGTGGTGATAGACTGCTTTTTTAAAGAGGAAGATACGGGTAAGAATTCTCCCTCAGTTTTGAAACAGTGCTCCCACTCATGGGATATTATGCAAGAAAACCATGCAGGCTTTCTCATCTTCTGTCATGTTTTTAAAAGAGTGTCTGATCCATTCTTGAGAAACTATAAAGGGAGAAACCCTCGAATTCTAAGTGGAAGTGACTGACTTACAATCAGGTACCTAAAAATGGCAGTAAAAATAAAATGAATTAGTTCTTTTAAGTAGACAAAATTTTTAATGACTGAAAAAGGAATTAAATCTCATGCAAAGGCCAAGCCTCTACTTTTTTTTAAGTATGCAGAAGTCGATTACAATGTGTGCACAAGTGCAAAGATTCACATGCTGCTATGGGCCTAAAACACGATTAAGGAAAGGTGATGCAGACAAAAAAAAAAAAAAGGGGTACAAACACAGCATGGATTTTCAAGAATGCATTGCCATACAAATAACTAGTAATGCTACATAAGCCCTGTCCTTCATTCCAAACTGCTGCAGGGCTGTCCCTTTATTCAGAGGATGGAGCATCTAGAATCATGTATGTGCCCTGACAAACACTTGTATCTTCCTTTGCTATCAACCAAATAAAACAAAAATAAAGATTAGGTGAGCTCTTGGTGATATAAAAGATAGGTAAGCATTTTCTTCCATAGTAATATAAATGAAGCAGCAGAAGCTTACATTTATATTTTGTTACTCCTATTCACACATTCATAGCAAATTTGACTCCCATCTCTCCTTGAAAAATGTGTGCTTTGAATATGATATTTGGCAAGAATTTTCAAAGGTCTCTATTTTATACCATAAAACCTTCTTCCAAGAGAAAAGCTCTTGAATTTATTGAGTTTTCTTCACAGATAATACGGTATTGCATATACCAGGAATTGGCAACTTCTGAATTGATACTTAGGTGTTAATTTCACCATTGAAAATAAAATGTATGAGCCAGAATTTGTGATCCATTGATACTGTTTTTAAAAAAGGTGGCAGATGAGGTAAGAGATAGCAAAAAAATTCAAATAACAAAGGTGTTTTGAAGCTACAGACTTCAGGAGACTTTGAAAACTTTCTTAGTTATTAAAAAAGAAACAGTCTAGCATGAGCAGTTTTCCAGATGACTGTGTTTTCCAGTCTCGAAAGGTCAGCTTGTTTTCTAGAAACGGACACAGTCTCCGTAAAACTTGCTACTTTTGAAACAGTGCTACTTTGAATTCTCTGCATATGGTCCAGGAATGGGGGACCAACTTGAATTTTGTGAACTTTCTATTTCCTCTATGATGAAAGGAAGGATTTTATGCATTTTATGTAGTACTTAAAATTCAGTTTGGAACCATTACTGTACTTTACATTTATTAATAAAATGTGTTCTACACTTATCTTTGCTGCCACTTGTTAAAAATCCATTTACACGAGATCAGATATAATGAAAAGGTAATTTTCCATTTTTATTCTACTTTATAGTTATTTCCCATTTAGAATTACCTCAAGTACGGTCCTAAGAATAAAAATATTCTGGAGGCAAGTAAAACTAACTAGGCTTAAAAAAGCTCCTTGATTTTCACATACACATTCACATTTATAGAATTTTATGCTGAGTGTGTTTAAATTAGATATACCAATTATAACACCTTGTTCACACAATATGTTCATGAAAAATCCCCATGCTGAAACTCCCACTTTAATGCTAAAACCTCAGCACACAAAATTTGGAAGTGATGCAACTGCTGAAATTGTCATTGGCATCTTCCTAGATCTGCTGAATGACTGGAGATGCTGGGTGAAAGGCAGAGGGCTCCGGCAACATGTTCTGACCAAACGTGTTCAGCATACCAAATCCCATCTTTTCCATCTCCTCCTCTTCTGATAGATAAAATTTCACTTCTGAGATATCACTCAGCATAGCTTTCGCAGCCAGGTACTCAAAAAAACAATTAGCAGTGTTTGACCTGTCATTGTTCATGGTCTCAATTAAAGGCAATAGTGAACTATGTGCTTTGGTTCTACTTAACAAGAATCTGGGGAGAAGGGGGCAGAGGAAAAGGAATACTGGGTCATAAAGTGTGAGCACAGTTTTGCTCCTTGCTGAAAAAAAGGAGTTGTTAATAGGTCTGCCAAAATGATATCTGCATTACCAGGACAGTGAGACTTCTTGGTATTAACAGGAGCAAGGTCGAAACTGTCTTCTGAATGAATAATGACTGTATCTGGATGGCCTGGACTTCCCCTAGAAAGACCTTGGTTTCAAATACTAAGCTGCCTTACCAGAAAAGAGAGCTGAGAAAAGCAAATGGAGACATAGGGAAAGCAAAAAGATGAAATCCATGAAAAGCAGTTCCAGCAAAGCATCAGCAAGCCAGCTGCATGAAGGCAGACTGGACTTCTTATTATTTCAGAATAAGAAAGTCTGAAATAATAAGACTTTCTAATACTTTTTCTATTATGGACTAGATATTTTGAATTCTTGTTAAGAAACCAATTCCAAGAAATGATGTTACAGAAATTCTATCCTAGTAATTTCACATACTGATTTATTTACTTTAAAAAAAAAAATGAGGGCGTTTGTAAGGAATATTAAATATTACTTTTTCCAACATGTGTTAGTTATCTTGCAAATGCAGATCACTTCAAATAGACTTACCCAGTGAAAAGAAACTCAGGTCTGATTCTAAAGCTGCAGGTACAGGTGCACAAAGACAGAAAACAGGAAGCAATAACAGGCATGGTAGGAAGGAGAGAGCACTGAGGAAGCATTTGACTGGAAGGTACATCACAGGCTAGCAGGCATCAAATGAAATAATCAAATGGCAGATTCATAAGTTGAAAAGGAACTATCTTCTCACACAGTGCATTGTTAAATTTATCTTTCCTGCTGCAAGCAGTAAATGCTAGAATATACACAGATTTGAAAACAGATTTAACAGACATGCGAGCACTAAGTGCCTTCCCTATTTTTGTATTAGTTCCTAAACATATTTTTCTGGCCACCATCAGGGACTAGATATATTGAACTAGGAGGACCTTTGCTTTGAGCCAGTAGATCTCTTGCTATATTCCAAGCCTACAGGTTCTTCCTCAGTAAACTTCATAATAAATTTCCAAGGACAATCTTGGCATAATTTTTTCACCAGAAACATATATCGTGAAATTCTACCAATCACTGGTCACAAGGAATGGCCAGGTGACTGTGAATGCCTTGGTTCTACTGTCAGGTGACATTGGTAGTGATATAATTAGAGCTATAAGAGAGACATGAAGCTACGGATTACTAGGATGTGGAAGACTTTTCTCTGATGCCAGGGACCATCATAGTGAATACCAAGCAACACCATACTTAAAGAGCAGTAATTTTAGGGTACACAGTACACCTGGGTTACCAAGTAAAAGTCTCTAGTAGGACTTGCTCTCTTAGGACAGTCCACTGCCATTACAAACAAGATATGTAGACACTCCACATAATTTCATTACTGAAAATGGATAAAATAATATTGTGGAATTAAGACATGCCTGATTGGAAAAAAAAAGTATTAAACACAGGGAAACTCATTAGAGGCACTGCTGGAGCTGTTAAAAATTTAAGGATTTTGTTTTAAAGAACAATATAAGGCATGCACATACATTTTCAAGCTCTGGAAATACATTCAACACTTACATAAAACTGGCCTGATTTTAAAAGGGATCTGTTGACATTTTGTAACCTGTACAAATCCGGTCACTTTGCAAAACTTTGTATATTTGACAAATTTATTGCGTGTGAGTGTATGCGTACACCTGCATTCACATATGCATATGTAGCAAAGGTATTTGCAGGTCCTGAAATGGAGGAAAAAAATTTTATGATTCTGAAACGGTTGGCACGTATGTGTGTTTTTGTATAGTTTAAAAATCACATAGACTGCTTGTATTAGAGAGCAAAAATATACATTATGTCTTTGTGGTAAACAGACCAAAAGCATATATTTAGGATATGATAATCAGATGCACAGAACAGAAAAATATGCATCTGCACTCAGGAGGTCCTAATTTTCTTTAATCTCTTCAAAGAACATGGATATAATGCTTGTCCTGACATTTTGATCGTTGCTTTTTTGTCCTAAACATAATTGCTTATACTAATGCCTAGAGGGTACCTCATCCTCCCAGAATTCACGTTATTTTTAGTGCAGAATGGAATGTAGCACATTGCAAGCTTTTTAACTACCCAAAGGCACTGACTGTATAACCAAAATATAACTGATTCATAGTCCTTTTAGTATATTTTAGAAGATAAATATGAAGATTCTTTACTTTTTGGGGTTATTTTCCTCTCTTTTTTTAAAACCTTAGTGAAATATTTTAAACATGACTGAAGTACGTCAGATGGTTGTGGTAATGCAAATGAATCTATATTCTTTGCTAGGTGCTAAGTCTGAACTCCCCCATCTGAGATTTTAACCCAGTGTCTGGAATCCTTTGACCTATAAGAAAAAAGTAAAGGCATCTAGCTTTGTAAAACAAGTATCCTACACTCCAGCTGCAGGAAAGAATGTGATGGAAAGACAATTTAACATTTTTGAAAGAAAAATAAAATATAAGTGGTGCCAAATACAAATGCAGATCACACTATGGCTCTCATGGAGAAAAGACCTCTTAGGCAGGAAAGACTTCATAAGCAAAAACAAGTCCTAACTCCTTGTTACAAATTCTTCTGAAAGGTACCTACCCCTGCAGACAGCATTAAAAATTTTAGTTCTTAGAGTAGCTCTGCCAAGTCCTAAAACTACTTGCAGATATTGCAAGCAGCTTGTTTTCTCTAAGCTCACATAAATCTTTTCACAAAATGATAGTTAGATGATGCACATCAAGAACTTACAACAGAGAGTGAACCAGTGAGCAACAATGGACAACATTCTCAGGCAAATTGGGGTGCCCTGCACAGGCCCAGGAGTTGGACTTGATGATCCTGATGGGTCCCTTTCCACTCAGCATATTCTGTGGTTCTATGAAAGCATTACATTTTCCTCTTCTGTTATCCATATGGCAATCCAGACCCAAATGCACAAGGCTTTTACTCAATATAAGAAGCATTCTGAAACAATAGGCTACTGAATACAGTTCTCTTGTTCAATACAACTTTTTTTATTGGTAATGTTGGTAAAAGTGCCAACTGCTTAAAGCTTCAATATTGCAGGTGTTCTGGTTTCAGGATAATGGAGGTTTGTGCACTTTAGATATCAAATCACAGACAGTTTGAGCTGCAAATAGCTGTGTAACTGTGCTTTACCCTGAAACCTGAATTGGTTTTGGCTTTATTTTCAAAATAAGGAGAAAGCACAGTTCTCTTAGAAATGGGCTGTTTCCAAGGAATTACCTCCCTCCCAGAAGGAAAGTACTTTGCTTTTAGTAAGTCATGCATGATTGTGTGGCGAGACCACTGGCTAGCTGCCATGTGAACAGTTCTGTGAGAAACCGGGGTTCTGCATGGGGAAAAAAAAGCCATGCACAGCCTTAGTTGGCTTATGTGCTTTCACTTTAACAGAGATGAAAATAATTGCTTTTTTCAGAGCTCTCCTACAGTGTGTAACTATATTTTCTCAGTTCCCAAACCCACATTGAGGAAAATATTTTACTTTTGTACTGTTTCCAGCATCCCAGAACCAAGATTAGGTAGAACTTGGCCTCAATCATGGGCTTTGGTTTGGCTGACAATCAGATTTTGACTTATCTTCTTTCTATGACCAGTTCTGCTGAATACATCTCTTTGTTAGCACTCACCTCTGCAAAGCTCTCACAGGGGTTTAATTATGAAGACTTCTTGACAAAAACTAATGGATAAATGCAGAAACATTTCTTCTTAGAAGCTCAAAGTAAAAAGTTAAAGAAAAAGCAGTGCACTTAGTTCAGGTTGCTTCCTTCATTTGTTCTTCAGACAATAATATAAGAAGACAGCAGCAGCAGTGTCTAGCAGAAGCTATAAAAATAGCATGTATTTTCACTAGCTAGAAGAGGAGTGAGCTGTTTCAGTTATTAGAACTGCTTTATGTGAAGACATGATGAATATGTGGAGGACAAGAGTGGAAACCAAATTTCACAGCTTAGTATCTAGAAACAGTTAAAAA
This sequence comes from Pseudopipra pipra, assembly GCF_036250125.1. Taxonomy (NCBI): domain Eukaryota; kingdom Metazoa; phylum Chordata; class Aves; order Passeriformes; family Pipridae; genus Pseudopipra; species Pseudopipra pipra. Next base: position 80,095,239 of record NC_087550.1, read on the forward strand.
AGCAAGCAAAAAGTGGAAAGGTATAAATATACAAGATCGACTGCTTCACGAATCATCGTGAATGTATACTGAAGAGGGCAGTGGCAAAACCTTGGCCTTTTCTTCCTGGTTATCTGATTTCAACAGAATAACAACAACAAAAAAACCTCAAACCTGAAGATGAGTTAAAATCTGCAACCATCCCTAGCACAGAAAGTAGAAACATGCTATGTGTGAGAGACACAAAAAAGCTAATGGAAGATTAGGTTGCAGACCTGACTTCTGTATTTTGTTCTGTAAAAGATCAGTGTATTTCTCATTTTTATCTCTTTGTCAGTGTGACTTTCATAATGGAAACATAGTTTGTGGGAAAGCTTTCTCTCATATAATGAATTTCAGCAATAGGTGTATGCCTGGGATAGAGAAATACCGATAAACAATTTTATAATGATTTTTAGTCCAAAAAAGAGAGCAGTGATCAGAGCAAGGCTCAACTTTAAAAGTGAGACACCTTTAAAAGTGTCAAGGAAACCAGTGCTGCATCTGTAAATCCATGAGAGCTCTCCTAATAAACAGATGTTTGTTTTGCAAATGTCCAACAATGGATGGATGAGTAAACTCCTTTGAATATGGGGAAGTGATCATGGGCAGTAAGAAATGTATGATCCAATGCATACAAAAGACTGCACTAACTGTGTCTGGATGTGAAAAAAAAATAACCAGTAGCTGAGGAAATGGGAACCATAATGATAATGTCTGAGGGGAGAAAGGTGTCAAACAAGAATAATACTGGAGTAACACAGTAAATTAAAAAAAAATAAACCCCAGTATCTTGATATTGATGCAGTAACACTTGTTCTCATATCATTGCAGAGAATATAAGATGGATATCCTCAACATCATTGGAAATGCAGTGAGAGCCTTATTCTCTGGGGAAGCAATTATCTGTATCTTTGTCTTTTACGACCAAACATAACTACAAAGTCTTAGTAGGATACATAAAAATGTGTGAGAGCCACATTTTTGTCATATTCCCATAGCAAATGGTGAATGTCTGGTTTCACAGTGACTACATTGTTTTCACCTCTGAGCATGCCTTTTGCTCCACAAGTGAGCTGGGGCCTGTTTTATCTTCTGAGTCAACCCCGGTTGAAGTCAGGAACCTCTACAGTGATCCTGTTAAATTTGTGCCACACACCATTAGAAAACTAACTCAAGTGCCAATGCAAGAGACCTGCTATTTTATGAACCTAAGTTCATAAATGTAGACTTCTTTTTCTGCTGTGAGGGAAGAGAGGTGACCAACTTTGAATGTTGACTTTTATCCTTCTTTGTTGCCATTATCATCTAAGTCGATAACCTAACTTCAGTAACATGCCACTGTTGGCACCTAAGATTTTTGGCTTCAATAATGTAAAGGAACCCGTATGATTAAATGTCAATGAAATGTGGGTTCCTAATTCATCAAACTTGGATATTCATGTAATTTAACTTTATCTATTGAAAAATCAGGCATTTTGCCTAATTAGCTGTCTAGACTCCCTCTATAACAGAAAAAAGAAAGCATCCAACTTGGATGGGATGAATCATTCCCTGGAGGGTAACTATGACTACAGGCAAGCCCAAATGACTGGCTTAGACCACATGCCTAACTTTTTGCATGGCTAACAAGATGATAGGAATCCTATCCCTTGACATTTTAGAAAATTCTAGCCATTATCTAAATGAATGAGAATTTTCTTCTTTGTATATAATTGTTCAAAAACTTGAGGATAGTTGCTTCTAAACTTCTGAGTGTCAGATTAATTATAAAAGCATTAAAACTTTTGTTATGCTGCTTACTGTATAAGTACACAGGATTATCATGATTTATTTTTTCAGTCTGTGTCAGAATATACTCCTACTTCTTTACTAAAAACCCCTGTATTTAAATGCATGAAGCTTTTTATTCTTGAGAGGTTTCTTTTAAATGAATTAAAAATGTGAATCTATTTGCTCTGAGTTAGAATCAAAGTAATAACTGCAAAATCAACAACTGATTGCACATGAATTTAGGATCAACTGTACAAATTGTGCTGCTTCTCTCCAGCTTTGATACAAGCAAAGCTGAATACTATAGCAATCAATGAAAGAAAATTTTATGTTTGCTCTGGGGATGTAAGTTCAAATTGTTTGACATGTGAATACTGCTTTAGTTTAATAAATATTTCAACTCTCAAAATCAACAGGATGCTGTGGTGATCAGAGTCCTGCAACACTGAAAAATATTTTATTCTACTTACTATAAATGTTTGATTTGAAACTTCTATTCAAATTCACTTTAGAGAAAAATGTCAAAGGACTCAGCACAGTCTCTTGAGCTAATTTGCCTTATCTTGACTGAGATTAACAAAAATTCCACTTATGTATTCTTGCATGAAAGGTAAGCAGTGTCAAATACACATTTAGAATATATGTGCCAGAATTTACTTGAACAATGTTCAGAAATCAGATACTCCCAGTTTAGACAGAAGGAAAACAAAAGTCTCATTATAAATCAGAGATTTTCTAACCTGAGTAGTAAAGAAGGAAAAGTAACTACTTAGTGAGAAAAAAGTATTAATTGCTCTGTTTCCCTGACAACAAGACCAGAAAAAAACCTGAGTTTAATATTAGAGAGATTAATATTTTAAAATTATTATTATTTTTTAAAATGCTTTTCAAAGACCTCTGTATCCTGCTGCTGTAGTTCTGGTCAATTAGGTGGTAGTACACCCAAGTATAGACCTCCCTGTGCTCCTACCACCACCACCACTACCATCATCAAAAACCCCATGCATCATGGTACTAGAGTCCAGGATAGTTCTTTGATAGCACTGCCATTTTTGATAGCACTCAAATCCTGATCAACTTTCTTCTATTGCAATTGAGCCTTCTTATGAGACAGATTGCCTAATGCATTCCTTTTATTACTTCTATGCTTTTGCTTTGAAAGCTCTGTCAAGACTACTAATGTTTGTTTAACTGACCCTTTTTTGCAAAGCTTTTAAGCATTTCAAAATGTGACCCTGAACTACTGGCATCAAATTGAGCTATTCAGACATTAAACACTGTTGAAAGCAAGAATCTATCTCAATAGACAAAACCAGCAAAGAATCTATCATTATCTCCAAGCTCATTTGTTTATGAAAGTTTTTGTTTCAACATCGAATAGTTAAAAGTGAGATTTAAAAGAGAGAAAATGGACGTGGTAAAAATCTGTTATTTTTAAAAGCACAGGAACAAGATAATTTAATTTGAAAGGTATCACTTTTTAAAAAAATATATGTATACTGTAAGTATATATGTATATATATACACCACGATACAGTAGATATATATATGTATATATATATAAACCTCTGGAGGATCTGCTGCTTTGATATGGATTTGGGGGGAAAAAAACTTGTATATATTTCATGGTCTGGAGCAGAACTGGAGGGAAAGGATCATGTACATATGACAAGTACCCTCACTGGTAAGAGTGCGAATTTAATTAAATTAAGAGAAATGTCCCCACTTTTGTCCAAGAATTTCTGTTGCCAGGTAGTAAGGCATGGAGATAATATTTTTAGTAATGACTGCTATCTGTATTCATGTTGTGAGTGTGCACCAGTGATCACAGACAGCACACATGCGATAAGACAGAAATCTGATCTTCCTCAAGGGAATATTCCTTTGAAGCAGTAGAACTCCACTTATGTGAGATTTCAATAATTTAAAAGTGGATCTATGTTCCTGATTGGCTCGAGGGGCTCAAGCACTAGAATAGGCTTCGTTTGATTCCTCATCCTACTGGGAATTTGTATATGAACCCAGAGATGTCACTACAGCTTTGATTCTCCAGTACTAAAATAGGGACACAACAATCTTGTCTGACACAAACTGTGAGATAAACCCTTCAAAGTTAGTGAAGTAAGCTGGGGTTGTTATCACAAGTATAAGGTAAACAAAGAAAATTTTATATTTTCTCTTATAATTATATATATAATTATATATAATATATATTTTAACAGTGGCATTCCAGGAAATAGGATTACAGAATTAAGATTACATGGCCAAGGAAGTTAGACCGTGGTTTGTGCTCAGAGATGCTTGAGATGCTTGCCCTTCCCCTTGGGGCATTACAAAAGAGTACAGTAGGGGTGCACATGGGTTTAGCCACCAATGGGTTTGTCCTTATGCTATTTGAAAACTGAAATCCCATTCAGATGATGAAACACCAGGGGAGTAAGAAGGAGTGCACTAGGTTAGATCAACGGTCCATCTCTCCATTACCCTGTCTCTGACAAGGACCAGCCAAAGAGCTCTGAGATATAAGAATAGAACAAAGAGTAGTTTTACTTCCTGTGTGCTTTCCCAGTTTTGACAACCTCTGCAGCTGAAAGATACATCTAAGCTATCAGCCCTTATAGGATTTTTATTCCATTAATTTGTCTTAAAACTAAACCCATTTGATTTGATTGAGTGCCCTCTCTTTTTTTTTACTGTAGAAGAAATAAAATAGTCTTCTATGCAACTTCTCATACCTTTTCTGATTTAATATAACTCTTACTTAGCCTCCTCCTCAGTTCTCTCATTTACAAACTGAAGATCATCCTCATTATCCTTGTCTATACCTCTTCTTGGTTTATTATATCTTATTTTTAAAAAGATGCTTTGATCTTACCTGCATGCAGTACTCAAGACAAGGAAGCATCTTGGATACAGATGGCAGAACAGTAATGTTTTCAATTCTGTTTAACAATTTTCTCTAATAATTTAAAAAAATATGTTTGCCTTCTCTTTTGATAAACACTGAACTGACATGACAATGAATATCTACAACAATTCAAAAATCTTTCTGGACTGGTAATAGCTTAATTAAACCCTACATTTCTGTATGTAGTCGGCTGCTTCCCTATGTGTATTTATTGACATTACATTTCATCTGACATTTTATTTCTCAGCCATGAAATATAAATACTTCACTGTAAGCTTTAATACTGTTTGTCTTTACTAACTTTTCACCATCAGCAAATGCTCTTGCCTCACTGTTCACCTCATTTTTAGATAAGTCACAAATACTGAACCGCACCGATCCCGGCCAAGATCATCATGGACCTCTACTTTCCTCTGTTATGAAAAAACAGTCATTCATCCCTACCTTTTGTTTTATATCTTTTTTCTTTTTTTTCATTATTCAACAGATATTTCTTTTTAAATTGTGTAAGCTCAGAAGGGATCTACTTTGTATGAAACAGAGGAAGCTGGGATATACACTTGAGAAGCAGTGTCACACAGGTGTCATTATTGTAAGCTACAAACTATGCTGCAGATGAAGGAAAGACGATTCATACAGCCAGGGTAGCTTGAGGATAATCTTATGCTGGCTCCAAATTTTCTAGTAGCTGCCCTACAAACAAAATGTATGTCTCTCCAAGTTGCCCTCCAAAAGTATTTACTACTCTTCAGTGACTAGGGAAGGAAATTTACATGAATACTTTAAACTGCATATACAACTTTATAATGTATTGGTGAAGTGAGATGAACTCTTCCCAGGTGTTTAAACCTCCATAACATTTTAAAGGAACTTCACCGGCTGCAAAAACTGTTTAGGGGACCAGGTACTAAAACAGTAGAGTAAACCCAGAATGGAGTAATAAAAAGGTAAACATGAGTTTTTCTGTAGAGAGTGACACTATGGGAAACCTAAAAGTTTACAAAATTCTAATAGGGAACAGAAAAACATGAGAAATAAAGCCATATTAAGGAGGGGACATAAAACTAGACAAGAATAACATATATACAGGCTTTTATATTAATAGTAAAACCCTAAAAAAATTAACATGGTTGAATTAGAATTCCTGTTATTAAAAACTCCACAGTGTTGACACAAAACACATCTCAGAAATTTGGCAGAAGTAACAAGCAGTAGGATCCTGATCATATCCTGATCAGACTGAGAATAGGCAGAACAGGCAACATATTATCCAGATTAACAGTACATGGCATCAATGAAAGACTGGTGTTATTCTACACAGAAATTCTACAGTCAAAGAAGTAAATAAGGTAGATGCATATATAAACAGCACAGGATCACTCTGCATTGAAACTGTGTGCCAAACAGGAAGAAATATTCTGCCACCGTAAATGAGGATTAGAAAGTAACTTCAATATGCAAAATAGTATTCAAGGCCTAAAGACAAGCAGTAATAATAGTGGGAAGCCCTTGTTTATCCTCATGTATGTTTAGGAAAAGGTAGAAGAAAGAAATGAACTTTCTACTCATGCATGAATCCTTGCTGAATTATGCAGCCAGAGAACACCTAAGTGAAGAAGCAGATTATGGTTTAGTACTGAACAAGATCTAGTTCATGACACAAATATCAAAAAGCTATTCCATAACAGTAAGAAAAATGATCTTAAATTCAGATTTTAGTTTACAAGGCCAAATCCATCTACTACGCTGATTTAAATGAAAAAAAAGTATTAATTACTTAAAATCATAAGGCTTTTGAAAAGAATTTTAAAGGAAAGGCCAAATGACAGAAACTGGGAAGGGGGTGTATGGAGTAACTTTAAATATCCTGTTTTAGAAGGACAGAGCACATCTACCAACTACAGAAAAACTCCAAAAAAGTCAAGAAGTCCAGCAGTGTCAACTGGACTCCAAAGAAGACTTATAAAAGTAAACGGATATGTTTCAGAAAGGGAATCCATATGCTAAGCAAAGAATAGAGAAAAAAAAGCATAAGTACTAGCAATTTTTTGGTATAAAAATAATGGCAGATCATGAAAGATATAGAGAAACTACTTTCTAAAGAAATTGAGAAACTACTTTCTAAAGAAATAAAATCTAAAAAGAAAGCTTTTAAGAACATAAAGAAAGCAGCAAGTCTAAAAGAGCAACATACTATTAATCAAGTGTGTTCTGTAAAATAAAACCAAAGCAAGAAAGAAAAATAGTGTTGACCACAGACGAGGTCAAAGGAGACCTTAAACAATGCCAAAGACTGATCTTCTACAAAACTGTCATGAGAAAAGCTTTTGGAAGATACTTGACACAAGTTCAACTTGTTCCTCTCCAGCACCTGATAACACACTCTCAAGACTTCTAAAGGATCTCAGATACAACAAGGCTACATACAGCAGTGGTAAATAATTTGTCACCTAAATAAACTTTGGAGTGAGAGAAAGGAAAGTGGTAAATGTGACTAATGTCACAAAAGGGATTTAGGATAGAGCATTCAGGAAATGAGAAACTAATCAGTCTGACTTCACATTTAGGCAATTTGATAGAAATGTATTAATACTACAATTAGTAAATATGTGGAAATATGATGTGAAAAGTTAATGCAGCTGCTGTAAGGGAAAGTCATGCTTCAAATGCTGTGAAGAGTGATGAATTTCTAAAAAAGAAAGTTGTCACAAAAGGCAAAAGAAATCCAAGAAGTCCTCTCAGTTTCTTTTTAACTTTGGAGCAATAGAGAGAGGCATAAAAGAGAAGGAAGTCAGTATTGTAGGTGAGAGATTTCTTGTGCCTAAGATCAATATCACCGGCATAACTGATGTACCAATCACCAAAGAAAAGGACCTCACAGGATGATGAGCAAGATCAACGACATACCTAGAGATCAAGTAGTGTGTTAAGGTCAGTCTGAATTGCTGCAGAGGATCAAGTTTAATGCACAGAGAGATGGTGACTATTAGTGACAGTACAAACCCTTCTCACTCGAGCTATCATGGCAGACAGACGAGAGGATGAGACGTGGCAGAGGATGAGAGATGTATTGCAAATGAACAGAGCTGTAAAAATACAAAGAATTATTCTGTTCTTAAGCCAGTTGAATGGGGTCTTGGAAAAACAGATTCTACTCCTATGTGTGCTTTTTCTGCTAAGTAAATCACTCAAATTAAATATTTTACAAATTTTGTGTTCATTGTACATACTTACAAGGGGTACCATAAAAAAGTCAGAAAGGAGATTAATAGTTTTATCAAAGCTTGGATACTGGGCAATAAATAAAGCACATGATTACACTGTACAATAAAGAGAAAAAATATCGACTAGTGGTTTATTAAAATGAACTCTATCTACTCCTTGCACTAAATGAGGCCAGACCTTTGGAAAGAATATTATGTAATGATGTAATTAAAAACTGAATCATGATGCATATCCTTAACTAAATTTGCACTGGCAAATTTAATTCTAAAAGTTTACTTGCTTTTAAATACATTATTTTACAATCTTATTTAGATTCTCTGAGTCATTTAATGCTTTGATTTATTCATATTTAAACATATTTACTGAAGCAACATGAATACCAAGTGTTTACATATCATTTTACATTTTGCAAATATTAACTAATTAGTCCTTTCCCCAATAATCTGAAAGATAAGTAATAAAATACATCTTATCAAGTTTCAGAAAAGAAATTCAGTGATAGTTAAGAAGAACACATTCCAAAAGAGATTACTAGCTAGATGTGATTTCTGGTCTAAATATATTCTCCTTCCTTCCTTCAAAAACATTCAGTATTTCATCATCTGAAAATGCCCTGTGCCTTGAGGTTTACGCCTTGACCTTTACAGCCAGTAAAGGCAGGGAAAAAAAATAGACCCATGAGGATGGAAATACTTTGTAGAGCATTACAGTTTCACCATTTTCAACCAATCAAGGTCTTTTACATTTGAATTACAATTTGAATTATTTGACTCCTCCTTTGGAACATCATTTATCTTTTAATTATAGATGTCAAAAATTTTCCTCTGCAGCAATACAGATTTATTTCTTTATAGAAATATTCTTGATTGAAACATAACAATTGCCTTACAATCCTTCTTCTTCTAACAGTCCATTTTTAGTGGAGAATTCAAAATATCATTGAATTAAAAACTCTTTTTACTTTATCTTCTTGAGACAAGGCAACCAATATTTCAGTGTACTAGACCACAGTTAGCACTGAGCCTGTGCATTGCATTTAACCCACAGGAAACCTTTTTTGTTCTAGATATTTAATCAGTTGTACATTCATTCCACTAACTTTATATCGTGCAGCTCCAAGAACCAAACCCTTACCCCCTTTCACCTTAGTAATTTTTAAAATATGCAACATTTCATATAACATTAATTTGTTTTAAAATACCAGAAGGAAATGCAGTACTGAAGTACTGAAGAGAGGTGACTATTTAAAAGAACATTTCAAAAGTGTAAGTACAAGTGAACCAGTGTCAGCCACCTTGGATATTTTTATACATCAAAATGGTGTATAATGCATATACCATTATGCCAGTCAACCAAACTGCTGTGCCCAATAGCAGAGTGCTGTGCTCTGGTTAAATGACCACTTGGGTCACAGAAACAGTCTGTCAGTGGCATGGTAGCTGGAAGGTCTGGTGACTGAGGAAGTGGTTTTATTCTGGCCCAGCACCATACTCATGTAGTTATGCTGCTGTAGTCTATGAAGTTGAAAGACTCATTCAAAAATTCTATTTATGTTTTTCACTGGGGTGTGCTTTATTGCTATTACAGAGACAGAATTCCTACTAGGTTAACAAGATTTCAGACTGACACAGTGACAAGTGTTGCATGTGGTGGCCTCTCATCATTGCTTTTTGTTCACCAGTTCCAGAGCAAGCTGCTAAAGCACAAAGCCATGCAAAAATGTAGACTATTAAAGTGGTTTATGAATCAGAGATGCTATGTTTCATGGAAAAACCACTGGATTTCATATCATAAGCTCTTCACCCAGGAAAGTTGATTTGTGTTTCTAACTCATGCAGAGATTTTGAAAAATTTCCTGTAAGGGTATCAGGATGATATAACATTGTTTGCCATACATCTGAGCCATTTTCATTTCAGATCATTTTACATCTTGAGACTGGTAAAGAGAAACATGAATGCACTTGATTTGGCCTACTTGGTTTGCATACTCAAGACTGTCAGGCCATCTCAAAATCATCTGTAAGATCTGTCACTTATACGAGCTGATTAACTGAAATCCAGTATTTGTATTTCTTTGTGGCAGAAAATACTTGGTCTTTTAACTTATTTGAAGTTTGCAATACATACTGAAATTTAATACTGCAACCACAAAAACCATATTGATTTCTGTATTGAATTCTATAAAGATGAATTTAACACAAGTATATAACATTTTCATGTAAGAATTCAGTGTTAAATATCTCAATTGTCTGGGTGATTAATATTCAAGAATTGAAAAACGTAATTCTTTGACAATTGCTGATGCACATTTAAAATGAACCAAACTAGCAAATGATGGGTGAAAGAAGGCTGTAAGCCCAATATTACAAAAGAGGTTCCCATGTGTCAACTCATGATATTTCGTGCATGAAACGTTGATGGCTCTGCTCCTCTTTGTGCAAATTAAAGCACAGCCATAGATTTATGTAAAAGCTACAGACACCTTCCTCTCTGGTCATTTGTCCACAAGGTCAGAAAAGCCAATGTGAACTCTCTAGTTAAATTTGTTTTATGTGATTGAAATTTGGGGTTTCAAGCATGAGAGAATGACTTCTTGGTCCCCAGATGTGGAGAACCAACCAAGCAAGACAACTTTGCCAAGCCTCTTTAGCCCTCCCCTAACACATTGACCCTATTGCTCTACGCCTTCCTGTCTCTGGAGCCTTGTCAGTACTATCCCCTGCAGTGGAGCTGTGCTGTGCTCATAAAGCATGGGCAGGGACAGCTTTCACTAGTTTAAAAGCAAAAAGATGACCTAGCTGTGCTTTTTAAATTATTTTAATTACCTGAGTACCTGAATTGACTTTCACTGAATGTTTCAACCAATTTCTAAATCTCTTTTACAATATTTTATTTTTTTCCCCCATATATTATTTTACCACATAAAATACCAGTAAAGTAATGCTTTATTGAAACTACTTCCAAGCACAACAAAAATATGTTCTTACTTGTTTAAGTTTCTTTAGATCTTCATCGAGTTCCAAGTTGTCCAAAATAACAGCAACGAACAAGCTGAGTAGAATCTACAAAACAATTGTAAATGATTTGTTAAAGTTGACTTTATTTTTGTTAAGAAGTACTATTAAATGACATGGAAAAATGATGGCCCTACGGATAAAAACTGGATTCTTGCCTTTGACATCTGTTGAACTAATATCTCCTAGCTACTATATATCTCCTAGCCATTTTGCAAGTACTAAATTGATTTTTATTTTACCATAAAATTAATATGAGTTTAAAAATGTTGAATTCTAGGTTTGATGACCAATGCAATATACTTATTAAAATGTACTTCACTTGCAAAGAAAATTAAATTAATCTGAAATAATAATTAAAAAACCCACAAAGCAAAATCCTAAAACAGCTTGTAAAGCTAAGGTAGTTTTCAACTAAGGTAGGAATCTTAGCACTTTTTTAAGAAGAGTTACAGGCCTAGAATATTTCTGTAGTCTTGGACCCCTGAGTGACAACCAGAGCAGACATATCATTTCAGCACTACTATAAATGAAGTGCAAGTTTACCTGTCCCACCTATATAGAAGACAAAATTTAAGTGGCTTAGTATGCCAGCAAGGAGTTTGGAACTCAAACTGCATCAGAGTTGAGTGTCTGGACCTTATTCCAAGGAAGAATTTTTTTTCCCTCCATGAACTATAAAGGTACAGGAGACACAGGAAGGACTCTGGTCCATAAATTCAAAAACTGTCAGTGTTCAGAAAAAAATGTGTTCTTTGAACAGGAAAGTGGCTTTAGCAGACATATTATATGTGCCACATACTTAAAGAGTACCTCACACAGTTTTCAATGATCCAACTACAACCAACAGTGGAAGTAAAGATGGCATTCAGAATGGCAAAGCAAGACAGAATTCTGATAAAATACATAATACCTGGCACAATGTGGAGGCCCAGAGAAGCTGACTTTAGTCACAGGATGGACTGTGGTGATGCAATCTCCTCTGCCTCCCCCCAGACCACACTAAGATCTGAGAAAGGTTCATTAGGCCTCAGCCTTGATGAACTGCACAAGGTCTAAGCCCCTCCTGAGCTTATTAGAAACACTGTCTGTTCCCAGGAACTAACAGGTGTCTAATAAGCACTTGTTTTTTAATGAACCACCTTGAAAACTTATTTTTCTTGCCTGAATAACAACTCAAGTGGAATAATATTTTTGTTGTTGAACTTTCAAAGCAAGTTACCGACTTGAATTGTGGCCAGAATGGAAAATTACTATAACTAAAGCCCACTCTCTAATGACCCTATAAACAGCAGTCCAAAGTGAGATGCTTTTGAGGTCTTGATTCCCAGAAGAAGGGGATATGTGTGTATCTCAAACACTGATAACTGGATGGCTGTGGATCCAGCCAATGACTATTAGTAATAACAGACATGAATTGTTGGCAATAAACAAGGACTACTGGTATTAACATGGCATGAGAAAGAACAAGATTTGGCTGGAGAAGGGGGGGCAGGCAGAGATAGGGCAGCGCTTTTCTGTGAGAAATAAGCACAACACAGTACAGTGAAAGCTCAAGAGTGGCAGAAAGTGGTCATGTACTACATGGTGGGATTGTGACCACCAAAGCCCTCAAAGCCCTACAACCCATTTCCAGAAAGGCCTGAAAGAACAGACTGCGCATGATAACTAACTAGCATAGAAAGCGAGAAACCCATCTCTGGGGTGGAGAAACCTGTCCATAAAATGGTACCCACCCAAGCCCAGGCAGTGCCCTTCAGGACTGTGGACATCTCATCGACCAGACCGATGCAGCTGGATTGACACTCACCAGCTGGATCAATGCTGAAACCAGGATTGGCGTCCCCCCAGTGGGATTGACACTGGAAACAGGACTCTCTTTCTCTTTCTTTTTCTCTTTTCCTCTCTTTCTTTCTTAATTAATTAATCTCTTCCCCTTTAATTTCTCTCTTCCCTTTTATCCTACCCCTTTATCCAAAACCCACTGCCACGTGCTGGTCAGGGACTAATATACCAATTTCCATGCCAAGTGGAACTTTCTGACTGTTTGTGGACTCTCTGACTTTTGTCGTTCCTTTAGATGATCAAGCATTTATGAATCTTAGGTGCTTCCTTCCCCTTAAGGGTGGGTTGTCACACACAAACTGCTTTGATCCCTAATTAATGATGAACAGTTTTGCTATAATTCTGTCAGGATTTTACAGTATGGTGTTTTCCTTCTTCAGATATGTTATACGTTCCGTGATACTCCAGCACCTGCAGTATGCACCTCAAAGCATACCAGTTAAGGAAGTGCTGTTCCATGGTAAAAAGAAGTACAGCACTCATTAAAGATATCACCCCTTACAGTCTTGCTGATTCACGCACTGATATGTATACAAGACTTTCTTGCTCCTTTTTTCTTTTTTTCAACAAGAACCAAAGAAGATGTACCACAAAGTTAAATGTAAACTTGTTATTTGTTTAATTTCCTCTGCTGCCATCTCAACTAATAACAGTCCTTGGTTCCAAGAGTGGGATTTTTTTCTGAGTTTCAACTTTTCTTTGCCTTCTAATGTGAAACCTATTCATTTCTTTCCAAGGCTCTACAGTGTGCTTTGCCAAATGCCTGCAATTATCTCTTCTCAATTCTAATCCTCCTCCCTCTTCCAGTTGTTAAAAGTAATTTCTTCATTTAACTTCACTCTTGTTATTCACTGATGGCTGTTTATTCTTAGAATGCTTCTTTTAGGTTTCAGTAGCAGCCCAACTGTTTTCATTCTCCCTTGTTATTTCATTCTCCCTTTCATTCTTCCATGTTATTTTCTTTCTTTAAACTTCTTTTACCTACAGAAAACTCTGTCCTACATAGTTTTTCTCTGCCAGGGTCTGAGGAAGGTCTCAGAACTGAAACTAAAAACTTCATAAGCCCAGGTAATTCTGCAAAGTTGTCTGCTGCACCCACAATTACAGTCTGATTATTCAGTCTTTAGAAGTGAAACAGGACATACTGTAAAGTAAAAGAAGTAAATAGAAGCTGATGAAGATTGTATAAATACATTTAATACCTTATGTAAGTAGACAATTGAGTAAAGAATGAAAATGGAATGAAGAGTAAGTGTATCAAAACGTCCAGTGAATGGAGAATACAAAATGAGCAATAGTAGGAGTGAATTAAGGGAGCATAAAATGGTTAGTCCCCCTGATTGTGGTATTTTCTCTGTGCTGGTATTCCAAATACAGTACTGAGCCCTTACTGATATAGGATAACCAAAGAGATGTTTTCCTTCCCATTTTCTCTATAAAAGAATGTAATAATCCCATTTTAAATGTATACAGAAAAATGGGGCTTTTAGATATAATCCCCATTTCTGTATACGTGTAGGAACTGCTGTATTAGTTCTTGTCCATTTATTGCTTCATATTCTATGTCATATATATATGTGCATTGATTTTGCATCAGACAACAGGAATGTAGTGATTACTAGTTAAGTTTATATCCTAAGGCTTTACACTTCTTACTTTAATTACTGTTGCAAAGAGAATGCAACGAAAGCTGAGGAGACCATTTCTACATGATAAATAAAATCACTTGCTTAACTCTGCAATCATTAGAGCTGTGAAAGTACAGGACAGATAACAATTATACTGTTAGTCTAGCAGTGTTACTTGGATCTAAGAAAAACAACACCTCACGCCAGAACAAAGCCCACCACTTTATGCCATATGGCTGAAGGGTAAATTAATTCTACCACATCAAAGAATTAGTCCTAAAGCCCTCTATGCTAAAAATGGGCACCACAATTAGTTTTAACTAGCTGAGAATTCTAAGTAATACAAGAGTTATGAGAATAATTCAAAAGCACAGCATATTTAAGAGTGAAAACTTACCAGAGTAGCAAAAAGATGATACAGTATAAAATAAATAGCAACTACTGGGGCCCACATATGTCCTACAGCATTCAATGTCTGATCCATGACATCCACCCATCCTTCCTGTGTGAGAATCTGAAACATTGACATGAATGCCTGCAGGAAAGAGAATTGCCAACATATTAACAAATTATATTAATATGGTTATATTGACACATTCCTAAAGTTAATTTAACAGAGCAGAACACCTGTTTTGTTTTGCTTTTTAAACCTTAACAAATGTATTTCAATTTTTAAAGCCAAGCAAAACGCTATTCATGAGCTAAAGGAGAAATCAATAGCTTGACCATTGAACTGTAAACTGCAATTTGTAACATAGTCCTAGCTCCATTAGCCCATATGAAGAGCTTTTTGGTTTCCTTCAGGGCTGCAAAAAAAAAAAAAAGAGAAAGATCCTGAGCATCAGATATTATTGTTTTGAATGCTATATTGTATTATGATTTTTTGATTATGCTTTTTCTCCCATGTTACCTCTTTATGAATATACTTATAATGAAGTGTTATAGTTAAATGTGACCACACTTTTATGTAATCTTAACAGTAGAAGCATTTGAGGCACCCCACAGATGAGATTGACCAACAAAAGGCAAGGTCTCAGTACTTGCACTTGATTTAGCCAGTCAGCCTGTTCCTCTACATTTTGTAAATAGCACTCTTTGTGGAACTGTTCCTGTAACATTTTCAAATCCCTTCAGACCAGACATACATGTCAGAAACAGAGTAAATAATGGAAATGTTTCAAACAACTTCATTTGGTGATAGGAACATATGAAAGCAGATAAATCTAGAACCCAGATGCCTTAGACCTTTGGAACCCCAACTGGAGCCTACAGCATCGACCAGAATCGAACTCAATGTGAGCATATACATCCTACACAGCTACAGAGGACTGCAGGCTGCCTAGGAAACAGAAGTTGGACTATAGTATCAAAGTGAAGCATGGATCTTGATAGTCTTAACTGTCTCAATGAGGCCAAACTATTGCACAAGTTTCTTTTGCTTTTGCCTAACATCAAAAGTGCTCTCTTTCCAGACAGGATCAAAGCTGGTATCTTACTGAAATTTATGCATAACAAAAAAGTGTTAGGAACTGAAGACATTAACAATGCAGCTTACACCTAACAGGATTCCTATAATTCAAGATGTTATAAAGATATATTAGGTCTGTGTTCAGTGTGCCTGACACTCACAGCAACAGCAGATTAACACATTAATGCACTGGCACAAAGAGAACAGCATTCTTCTTGCCAAACCTGTGAGAAAACAGTACCCAGAGAGCTATTCACATCAATTTACCCTACGTCAAAATGCATTCTTGAAAAGCTGAAAACATGTAGGTATATAAACTTATGTGCTTGGGAAAACAACAAAATGAGTTCTAATTAATTTTTAAAGCTGCTGGCAAAAATAATGGTGAGAGACTTCAGTTTTATATTCCTATTTTAAACTACAGGCAACTTTGCTTGGGCTCCTTATCAAGTTTGCAGAGTTTTTCAAACAAAACAATGACTTCTCTAAGCAGTTTCTTCCAATGCAAACACGACTCTTAAGGTTACACCTACAGCCTTAAGGGAGGCCACTCCAGAATGTGATTTCTCACCTGCAGTGAAGGCTAATTTACTCTAGAGAAGACCGTACATGTGCATACATACAGCACTTGGTTGTGGTCTACGTAAGGTCCCTATGGGTGCAACACACCAGTAATATTTGGTGAAAGGAGCTGGTTCCAACTATCTGAAATAATAAGAAGGATGTGGCATGACTCACTACATTCTGTTTCTGCATCATGAAATCAAGGGTGTATGCTTTTTGCTTAAAATTTGAAACGATGGCCTGCAAGTACAAAGCATGCTGTAACAGGGCTGGGTAAGGCAGGGACAATCTAATCCAGTGCATCTTGTTATGCAATCACTGCAAAAAAGGAGTTTTGGAGTGCCTAGCTGGAGAGAACAATTTCCCAGAATCACAGAATATTCTGACTTGGAAGGGACCCACAAGGATCATTGAGTCCAACTCTTAAGCGAATGGCCCATGCCCAGGGATTGCCTCAGAGAGGGATTTCTGGAATCAGAAAGAAAGTTAACAACTAAACAGCATCAGAAGGTGTAGTGGTTTGAATTTTGTTTTCCCCCAGAGGCTAAGAAAAGTGGTAGACCCCAAGGGGTGGAAACCCCTGGAAGTTTTGAAATTCTGTCCAATGGGCGCTCCTGCAAAAATGTCAACATCTCACAAGCTCACCGGAAGAGACGAGTTGTAGTTTGGTTGTTGTGGAGTGGTGGCCATGTTGTAGAGCCACGAGGAAAGGGGCTCTAAGCCCCTTGGGCCCTCTGGGGCCTCCCAGCCCCTGGCTGGGGGCTGCAGGGACCTGGAACAGCATAAAGCTGGGCTAGGTGCCTGTAGTTATGCCGGGAGATGTTATTCTCCATGGGCGCAGAGCAGCAGCCGACGCTGACCAGAGAAACGGTGGCAGAGAGCCAGGAGATAAGAACCTGAACTGGAAGAGCAGCAGAAACAACATGCAGCACCGCAGAGAAGACTCCTGGAAAGGGAGGAGAAAGAGAGCCAGCAGCTGAGAGACAGAGTTTGGGGTAAGACTGTACCAGCCCCCCAAAACTCCCTTGAGACCCCTCTTGGAGAAGAGGGACATGGACTCCTATTTTGGAGAGTAGTTTTGGACATGCAGCACCGGAGAGAGAGAGGAGCTGAGAAGCTCAGAGACGTCCCGGAGCTGGACCGGGACGGCCAGATGGAATGCGGGGGGAGTTGACCTTGGCTCCCCCCTCGCACTGCTGCCACGGTGGCAGCCTGAGAGACAGGGCACAGAGGCCCTGCAAGAGATACCAGACAGTCACGAAGACCCCCCTGTGTCTTCGTGATATGACGTGGTGAAACGACCTTGTCTGGGGTTACGAAGCCCACGGAAGACCCCTCGGTTGTGAGGCGATGGGGCCGAGAGAGAGTTTGGATACCTCTCTCGTGAGTCCTGGCAGAAAGCCAGCTGTCAGCTGCTGCATGTGGAGAAGACAGACAGACTGCTGCCTCAGAAGATGCTGCTGCTTAAGGACTGGAAGGGATCTGTCCTTCTTTCTCTCCTGGACTTTTATTTGGAGGGGAGAAGAGATCTGATCCACTGTAAATACTATATGTCATGGTAGAGATAGTTGTGATCATGTGTATAATGTGATATGGTATTTATTTGTACAGTCATTGTAACATATTCCCTTTCCCCCCACTTTGAGTCTGGTATGTGTTTTGTCTGGAAAAAACCCATCTCACATTGGGTTGAGATGTGGGAGGGGGATGGAGCTAGGGAATTGGATTTTGGGACTATCTCAAACCATGACAGAAGGCCACTGATACTCACTGTCTGTCCATTCTTTCATTGACCACTGATAAGGATACTAGGAATAAAGCTTTTTCTCATCTGTCTAGTTAATACATATTTTAAAGTACAAAAATTGGATCATATTGCCTCTAGATCATGTTCAGAGGAAGAATTGTGAATTTTTACTCTGTTAGAGGGATCACAAACATTTAGATACTCAAGGGTTTGTAAAAAATTTGCCTGCTGACTCTCACAAAAAAAAAGCCCCTCACCAGAGTCCAACTTGGTTTTTTATTGCTGATATGTTCTGTGGCATTCTGAAGCAGACAGAAGCATAAACACATTGCTAGGTTAAGACCAAGGAGTTTGAGAGCTATTTTTACAGTTGCTGTTCAGAATTAACTCACACTAATCAAATTTTCAGAGATGCTTAAGCCTACAAGTCCAAATTACTCACAAAAAGCAAAGCTAAGATGTGCACGGAGCAGCTTAAGGCATCCAGGCATCCAAGTGAGCAATCACACACATTGGGAGAGAAGTTAAACATCAGACTTTAATTTTTACATCAGCAACATCTTGACCAAATGTAAAGTCCCAACCTTTCTTTTGAACATATAGATCCCACAGAGAACAAAGGCTATCATGAACTAGAAGCAGCAGAGAAAACTGCTGGCAACTACTTTTTTTGTAAATTCTTTATGGTGGCTAAAGTTTTTGGTATATCATGTATTAGGAGAGACTAAACATGATGGCTGGAATTTACACAGTGCCCTCTACTTTATGTTGCTTAACTATGGCCTTAACTAGCATCCTGCCAACCTGAATCCAAGATCCTCCCTTCAAATTAGTGTCCCCTTACAGCCGTGCACACGGACACTTTACACTGCGCAAAATACAAACTCTTATTACTGATTCATTTTCTTACAACAAATAATTTTCTCCCCATGGAAAACATGCAGAGAAGGAAGCATTTGCGATCTTTATCTAGGAGAGGCCTTGTGTAGCCAGCTGAGCATGCATGAAGGAAGCAGAAAATTCAGCCTCCTTTACAGCTGCCAGTGGTGCTTGAGGATGAAGACAATGACCCCATCAGTGCTCAGCACTGCCTCTCAAGTATCAGGTTCCCTTTGTAATGGGGAGGTGAAGCTAAACCAGGCAGCTGTCATTTCCCTGCACTCAGAGCACCTCTGGAGTGGCAGTCGTACCTGACTGGTGTGGCACTCCTTGCTGAAATATAAGGTGGGCAGTGCATTAAGTAACATACCCCACTGTTGGTTTTAAAAACACCTGAGGGACTGGGTAACTGAACCAGTGCAGTATTCTTTCTTCTGAATCACAGCGAATTCCAATATTTTAATGCTTTTTAAAAATATATATTTTACTTAATTCTTCAAGGTGTAAAGATACCTCCAATACTGTGACCTCTCATTAATATAAGTACTACATTAATGTGGAGAAGATATTCTTTGAACATCATAAAAATCTAATTTTCCATTTAAACCAGTTGTCCATTAAGCACATAGTTATATAAAATGACCTCTCAATATAATTTAAGTATTTTATTATACCATTTATGAAAAAAAAATTAGTTTTAAGTAAATAAGGCAGTGCACAATGAGTATGCACCTTGCACCTAGCAATCTCCTTTGGAGCAAGTTATTTTTAGCTGAAAGATAGACTTCCCACTGTTTATTTTAAAATTAATTTGAAATGCAACTAGCTGACAGAATCAACATCTGTGAAGACAAGACTTAGAGATTTATGCAAATGGTGATTTTCTGCATTAATTTGTGTTATAGAAAAGACTGTCAATTTCTTTGAGTATTTATGCCCTATTACTTAATGAGCTGTTTTGATGATGGAAGTCAAACTACCTTTTTATTTATAGTAGAAGATTGGCAAAAGTTTCGTAGAATATATGAGCCAAAGCACCAGTTCTGATATCTTGTCCAACTATTACAGGGGTGGTGCCACACAAATTACTACTTAACAGTTATAATGTACTTGTCTTATAACTGGAGCTTGTAGGGGACAAATCCCAATGGGCGTATTCATGGAAGCTGTTCTACAATCACTGGGATTTTTTCTGCAAATTAAGTTAAAGGGATTTAGGACACTGCTATAACTTCCTTGCAATCTGTTCTACCACCATAAACTTATGTTTTCCTCCTAACACAGTCATGAATGTGCAGTAATGCACTGAGAGAAGAGTAGCTGTCCTGTAAAAATGTGGCAGTCATACTGAGATTTTAACTGCATCAGAGAATTAAGACTACATTGTTTAACTTTTCAAATGGATGTTGCTTAGGTTGAGCTAATATTTCATATCTTGAACGTTCTCCAAGCTTAAGGCTAGCAGCAAAGATCTGGTTTTGTGAAGACTGGAGGATTTTTGCTCCTGAGATCAGTTGGGCCTGGCTTTCATGTTGTAATGACCCATTTAAAAGAAAGGCAGTACTCCCAGCTTCGTAACCTGAGATACAGAGCAGTCAGCATATGGCCCCAAACTCCAAGAGATACCAGGACATGGAAGTCAGAGACACTAACAATGTGTTTTGTTCTCCATACAGTGAATTTTCTTAGTGGTCTTCTTACACTTGTGCCTTTGAACAGTTTTCCCCTCCCATTCCTTCTTCAGGGGCCCAGCCACCCCTGTACTTTCTCATGGCTCAATATGTGCAGCCCAAGAAGACATGCAAAAATAAGAGACAGCAGATGGGTTAAAAACATTATAGCAAACATCTATATTTTTATACTTGGTATTAGATAGAAAACCAGTCCATTGGGCCAAAAGAAGTAATGGCCAAAAGAAGGGTGAAATTAGTAGCCATGGCAACACTGAGCTTGTGCCTATTCACTGTCATCAGGAAACCATGTGAAAACATGCAATTTAGAGGCATTAGCAAAAGGAGGAGGTCTACTTGTTCCAAAACCCATACTGTGCCTTTTTATAAAGCACTTAGAGTTTCAAAATGATTGTAGGTTTTGTCTGTTTCAGTGTAGAAAACACTTTACTGTACAAACTCAAAATTTAGCCTCTAATGTCACCATTTTTGTTATCATGCTTGTCCTCTCTGTATTTGTAACGAAAAAAATGCCACAGTAACAATGCTGGAATTTTTAGGTTTGCTCTTCTCTGAGGGTAAGCTCCTAAAAATTTATCTTAGCAAATTCTGGTATTGCAGATCTCATATCATCTCTACTTTATATAGTACGTCTTCAGTCATGTTTTGAAAATAATTTTAATTGTCTTATTGCAAACTGCTTCAGTGGTCTTTATTCAGGGCAGAAAATGTGAGATCTCCCCAGCCTTTTCTAGGAAGTCACACTCCTTTGGAGGGACACCACTATTCACATAATCAATCACAAATTTTGAGTTCAAAATTTTCATTGACTTTAAACCTATTAAGAGATGTTTCAGTATAAAACTGCAAAAAGAAGCCATATACTGTAAACTATACACTTCTGAAACAATCATAACAAGGTGAATATGTATAAAAATAAAAAAAAAATGAGAGACTCTTACTTCTGGCCATCATATGAAAAATATTAAAAAATTTTCAATTCAGTATTGCTGGAACACTCCTTTATTGTTGGTAACAGGTCTTCCGATTTCCCAATACTTAAGTAAGAAAAGAGGAAACAAGGAAAGATATTTTCTGTTTGTAAAAAAAATGTATAATTTGCTGGAGAGAATATTTTCTCACTCTTCAAACATACATTTAGGATATTCATATATCTGTTAAAATTCAATATTCTAGAAGCTCTTATTGAAGTTTAAATGGTAACAGATTAAAATGCTTAAAATAATCCAAAACTTTATTAATGTATCGATATATATCGGTAATTTTTCATTGCAAGCGGATCTTTACTCAGATACCAATTTATCTAGTCAAAATGTGCAGGTGTTTGTGAATCTATCTTATTTTAATCATACTACAATAACTCTTTGAGGACTTCCATTGCCATTTTGCATAAATAATAAAATAATTCTAAAACAAAATTCCTTGGTGATTTGAAATCTGAAGTTGGAGGTTTTTTTCAGAAGTTACACGTGGGAGTTGGTCACACATTAGAAAAGTTTAAGCTTTTTTTTTTTTGTGTGTGTGTGTGGTTTTTTTTTTCCTTTCTTCAGCATTTAAACAATTAATTATATGCAATTCTACTGGATGCTTTTCTGAGCACATTTTCCAAAATAGAAAGCATGGTGTTACATTATTCCCAGTGGGTAGGCATTTTTTGTCTCACACTCGATGGCCAGCTTCCCATACATCAAGTTCAGGTTGATAATTATAAATTGCTGCTTAGCCATTTTGTTTGCTAAATGCATGACCCTTGAGGCTGCCTTATTCATTGTTATTTAATTGTTCCAAACAATGCATTTTCACTAAAATAGATACATTGGATAACCAAGCTGGAATGACAGAAACAAATAAATTGTCACTGGAATCAATCCATGTACACTCAGTCTAATCCACTATTAAAGAAATGGCAGTATTTTCATTCAGAACAGTGTGCTTCAATAAATACATTAGCTCCAATTTCCACTGATTTTCAGTGTTCTGTTCTGAATTAACGTAATGCTCATAAATATCCATTATTTATACCCAAAAGGCAAACACTTATTTTGTCAATGCAGACTGATTTTATAACCCTGTGTAAGACAAGCATTCCTGTACAAATCAAGAACAACATGAAGAGATAAATCATGTATACACATATTTTATATAAATTTTGTGGCTAATATTTACACTTGTGGGGATGAATCTTCTTTCTGTAACATGCTAGAGTACTGTTAAGCCATATGCTGTTGTGTCTTCATCACAGTGCATAGGTAAAATTTCTCTATATTCCCCTGACAGCAGAAATAGAACACTTCACTCAAAGAAAGACGGCCTTCACTACAGAAGGACTACAGGAAGACTGTTATACCCAGAAAATACAATTCTTTTATCTATACATATGGAGATAAACTGCTTCATGGTTCTCAGAAGGAAAGGAAGATCACTAATGCAATAAAAAATATGACAGAATGTGACTTGGTTTCGGCTGGGGTAGAGGTAATTTTCTTCCTAGTAGCTGGTACAATGCTGTATTTTGGGTTTAGGATGAGAATAATGTTGATAACACTCCAATGTTTTAGTTACTGCCAAGCAGTGCTTGCTCAGAGTCAAAGCCTTTTCTGCCTCTCACCTCACGCCACCAGTGAGCAGGCTGTGGATGCCCGAGGAGTTGGGAGGGGACACAGCTGGGAACAGCTGACCCCAACTGACCACAGGGATATCCCATACTGTATGGCATCATGGTCAGCATAAAAACTAGGGGGAAAGCTGGCTGGTGGCTGCAGATCGGAAACTAGCTGGGCATCGGTCAACGGATAGTGAGCAATGGCAATGTGTGCCACTCATTTTGTATATTCTAATGCTTTTATCATTATTGTTTTCCCTTCCGTTTCTGTCGTACTAAAATTTCTTTATCTCAGCCCATGAATTTTGCTTTTTTTTATTTTTTTCCCAGTTCTCTCCACCATCCCAGTCAGAGGGAGGATTGAACAAGTGGCTATGTGAAGTTTAGCTACTGGCTGGGTTAAACCACGACAGAATCACAGAATTATTTAGGATAGAAAGAACTTCTAAGATCATCGAGTCCAATCATTAATCCAACACTGCCAAGTTCACCACCAATGGTAAGAAAATATCAATGATAAGAAAATAATAACAAGTAATGAGTAATCATTTTGAGTAATTAATGAGTAATGCTTTTTATACTTGCCCGTGGAAAGGTTGTAAATCTATCCAGTTCTTCCACAAAGCAAAACATCTGTAAACTGATTGCTGACATTACGATTAACAGGCTGGCAGTAAATACTACCAAACTCCCAAGTTTTTTTCCTGGTCCAAATATCTTGTACACAAAATCCTCCAAAGCAGGAGAAATCTTTATAAGCCGAACTACTCTAAGAACCTGCACGGAAAAAGAAAATACAACTGTATCAATGATTTGATTATCACATTAATCAAAACTTTTCAAAATATCAGACAGTCACGGCCAAAAATGGACTTGCAGCCCTGTAGTCCAATAAATATTAGGTTGACAGCACTTGTAACAGATGACAAGTTGTGTTAGGTTAAAAATATAAGACACAGAACATAAGCAGCATTTAAGCATATAGGCATGGGATGACAGTAGAAGTCTTGATCGTAAAGGCATGGGAGGACTGAAGGACCCCAAGGCTGTAAACAACTCACAGATCACTAAGAGTCATTGCAGAAATGCAATTGGGTAAAGCTGGTTTTGAGGTAACAATGGGAACAAAGACATAGGTAAAACATATGACAGATAGTAAATCTGAATGTAATGTGGAATTAGAGACCAATGGAGGCTTATAGTGTGTTAGTAAATATAAGAATGGCTCCAGGCAGGGGCCCAAGCACATCAGTCTAGATTTAGCAACTGAGAATCTACCGCAGTGCTAGTAAATTGCTCTGGTTTGATTAGCATCACTTCTAAAAATTCATACTTATTCTAAGCGGACAGGCTCCTGAACAGTCTTTGAAGAAACCTCTGCTTTGAGCAGCCAGCTAGATGAGATTACTTTGAAAGGCCACTCCCAAACTAGATTTTTCTATGATTCTATAATGTTTGTTGTACCAGGTTACATATTCACATAAAGAACTGCCAAATCTTTCCATTTCAGTGATCAAAGGCAAAATTGTTTGGCATTGTGTACTATGTAACCTAGCAAATTTGGTAATGAACATATTTTGCTATTTCATATTATATATAACATTGGAAATTTTGGGTGGCATTTCTCAGTATCAGAGGAAAAAGCAATGTGTGCCACTGACATATTTGATACCTTGCAGTATTAGTACTGGCAGCAAAACTTTGATCATGTGTGGAACTCCTGACCCATTTACTGCTGAGTCTACTCGAAAGAGCCGTTTATTCTCCTATTTCTGCTACTGATGGTGGCACAGTGACATGAATACCAGTATCAACAAGAGGCAGTGGCAACAACAGTAGTTGCTGAAGACAACAGACAGCAGCATATGGGCGAACTGAGATTCTGCAGTTCTTCGGGAGAAAAAGACTCTCTAGCCCAAGGTATCATCTGGATTTCCACAAGAATCATATTGCAATCAAAAGGTAGGAATTACAGTGCAGTTATTAGCTGAACTATGTGCAAGTCAAATACAATTACTATGCTGTTTTGGGAGAAAATAAGTATGACAGTTGTTCACAGAATGAGATCACTGTACTTTGTAGCTTGCTAAATACTGTACACCTTTGGATTTTGCATGAAACTCATCTCCCTACCCATTTGTAAGGTATGCAGAATATGCTTGTCATTTGGACTTTACTGCAAAAGGGGAGGGAGAAAGTCGATTCAAGAGAGCAACTTATTCCAAACATACGAGATCCCTTGTGTGAGATGGGATGAGTCTCCACTGTCTTCAGCGGTAAACAAGAGTGCCAGATGAGAGGTTAGACTAGACTTTCATAACATTAGTACAAGGTGAGATAAAGTCATATAGGTACTGTGGTTACATTACATGAAACTGGATACCAAGGCAGACAGCGAGATGAGGGAGATTTCCAAGTACTATGAATATGTAAATATGGTGCCTTCTTACTTACAAGATTTACTCATGGTGTAAATGTTAGCTCTATTCCCATCAATACTGGTTTCAATACAGATCCCAGTGAGGTGAAGATTTCATGCTAGTCAGTATTCTGGTTTAGATACATGCATTTATCTGCCTTACTTTTTTCCCCTTTCTTTGGAGAACTTTGACCTTTAAGCAACACACTAATCTTATTGATACTATTTGGTTTATTCATTTATTTTCATTAGGTGACAAATTGAATTTAACAAAAGTACACTCTAATGAACATTTATGCATTTTGTGCAATTGGATTGCAAATTGTATTAAATTTGGGAGCTGTGGAAGACGCAATATTTGGATTAAATATAAAGATATGTTAAAGAACAAATCAAAATGAATAATACAAAAGAGGAACCACAGCTTTGTTACAAAGAATGGCTGCATCTCCTACAAGGAATGATAGTTATTCAGAAAATGACTCAGCCATATTTTCCCCAAGCAGAAATACAGTACCATCCCTTCAGTTCAGTATAGGTCAAATTCTGTTTAAATCTCTCCCTTTTATGCTGGTTCATTACAGATCTCTGCAGAAATATGCAAAATCTGTCATTTCTCCACTAGTTTTGTGCCCTATGGATTATTGCCATGTAACCATTCTTTGCTGTAGTCTTTCACAGAGGACTTTACAAAGTGTTTTGAATAAATGCACAGTGAATGCAAGAAAGATAAGAGGGACAGTGGACAGTAGCCAGTGTAGTAAAGAGTGAATGATGTGTTGGCAAAAGGTAATGGTAAAGACCAATGAATAATGCAAACTGAAATATATGCAAGGAAGACTAGACATGCCAAACAATAAATCTGCTTGCTATCCTGGAATGTGTCAAGTAGGACTTCTGTTTCCAGTAATCTGTTTTATTCACTGACAAGGAACACATTTAACCTGTCATCATGAATACCTAAAGGCCTGGAAATCTGCCTAACATCAAGATGAATTCATGCGAAAAAGACTTTTTGACCTTGGTTGATTTGAAAATGTGTTATCTAGCTTGCCCAGAACTTAATTGCAGAGGAATACAGTGTGTACCTCCCTTACAAGTTGATATCAAAGGTATTCAACCTTCCTATCCTTTGCCTCTTAGGGGTTTTGGATTGCAAAATAAAATCCAAATCTTTCAGTGTAGCAGGTGTTTTTGCTTGTAAAATATGTGTCTTTCATACATTCTGGAAAAAAAAAAATCACATCTTGGAATCTTCTGTCATAAAAGCTAGCACGCTGTAATTAAACAAACACCAACCCAGCTCCACAAAACTAATTAAATCCATTAAAAAGAAAATACTTATTATTTTATTATCAACATCTGGCTACATTTTAATTACACTTTCAATCCTATGAGTTAGTGATGATGTTCCCCATTTAGTCCAAAATGTTCATAAGTTATACTTAAAATTCTTAGAAAGAAACCACCAGTCATAAGTGGACTCTTCTCTAATAAATAGGGACCAACTATTAACCAAGTTGCTAACTTCTTTAACTGAGATCTCCCAGCTATGTTCCCTCTGTGCTTTTGACACAGCAGTGCAATGGCATAGTCCTGACAGATCATCCTTTCTTGCAGGTTAGATGTACCATGCTGCACTGAGTAACCATATTTTACATATTTGGAAAGCAAAATCAATGCTATAATGATCTAAAAGTCTTCAAATAATATCAGGTGAAAGCAAAATAGATTTTTTTCACCTGAAAGCTTTCTTGAGCAGGTTTGTAGAATCATTCAGAAAAAATACAGGATGACATTTGCAGAAATCTGAAAAGACCATCATACTTCAACCCACACTTGGGGAGTAGTCATAGTATGTGTCACTATAACTAATCAAATTGATTGACAGGACTCTGTTGGACAATTTATTATTTTCCTTTATTAATTATTACTTATTCACCATGCCAATCCATTGTTGAATAATGATACGAATCCTTTATTATATATATACTTAAAATTCCCTTTCTTTAGCACTATAGAATATAACACATTGTAATGAATCCCAGTGCTTTCTCCCAAAACTGGAGCAATCCCAGGCACTTCAGGGAGGATGAATGGGGAATTAGTTGGGCTGACTGACAGGCAGAATCAGAAGTCTGAATTAACAAGTCTTTTTTTTGTCTCTCTTTCCCACTCTTCCACAAAGTGAAAATGTAGGAACAGCCTCAAGAAACACACTTTCCCTCTAGATAAGGAATGGCTGAGGAGCTTAAAACCCAACTCTAAGAAGATTCTGGAGAAATGACCTCAGAAGACCCACAGTAACTGGAGCAGAGCCTCTTAGTTAGGCATGTGACTGTCACAGAGATGAAGATTTGGAGGAGCAACAGCAACTGTACTGAGAACTCTGGGAGACCAGCCAGGAAAACAGTGGTGGACACTGCAGGAAGGCAATGTTGTAAACAGCTGTATACAGGGTCAAGGCTCAATGAAAGACAGTGAAGAAACTAATCCAGAACTTACTGAACAGTGCAGCTCAGATAAGAAACAGGAGTTACTGAAAACAGAAAGGATTTCTTAGCAAAGTTAGAAAGAATCCTATTTATGTAAATCCACCCAATGAAAACAGTTAAGAACAGAGAGATTTGTTATCTTAAAGTTATTCTCAAAATGAGTCAATACTGTGAGAAAATTGACATTTGTCTGAAATGTTGATGGGTTAATGTTTTAAATTGATATATAGGGTAAAAAGTAAAAGTAGATGATCATACCTGAAAATATGTAAATTGAGAATGATAGAGGTCTGGATAAATATGGAGAGTAGTTCCAATTACAAGCAGCAATTCAAACTTGTGAAGAGATGAGCTGATGTATCCTGTGAAACCCAAACACCAGATCTTCAGAAGAGCTTCTAAATCAAACAGAACTGTGAAAGCAACCTAGATAAATATATAAGACAAGAAAGATGCATTCAAAACACTGAGTTAAATTAGAAGTTTTTATGTCATGATGTCTATAGAGGCTTTGTAGGGCAAAAATAAAGATCTTCATAACATTTAACAAAACCAACCATATTCTAAACAAAATAAACAATAATAAATTTCACTTTATGAAAATTTCCGAAGACTCAATGCAGACAGGTAGATTTCATGGATTGGAAAGCATGAAATAATAAATCAATCCAGCTGATCTTTAAGTTTATGTACACATATAAAAAGGAAAATATGAAGAGATTTACTTTTTCAAAATACAAAGCAATATAGACAAGCTGTCTGAAGAATTTTAAGAGACCTCACGAACAAATCAAATATAAAATATAAAAAAGAGACAAAATTCAAATTTAGTCCAGAATTGGTTAATTTTCACAAAGGTGTTAAAGAAGTTGTGCCTAGTAGGAAGTTACAAGAGAAGAAATCTACTTGTAAGGATTGAATGACTTTGGGGTTCTTCCAGAGGCTTTAAAATATTTGCACAGTAAAATGCATAACGTTCAGCTTGGACAAAAGGAGACAATTTTGAATAAGTTTACATCTTCAAAATTTATTTTCTCTTACTTCTCTCACTACCAAAAATACATCTGCCTAGACACACTTCTTCATCACATACCTTCTTATTTTACCATTGTATGTACTCTAGATGCTCTCTCCCTCACTCTCCAACAGCCAGGAAACCCAATGGAAAAGATGCTTTTCCTTGCCTCAGAAATGTTCCTCTCTGACCCTTTACACATGTTGGGGCTTAAAAGAGACACTAAAATAACATTAGGTCACATCTAAATACAACTAACACTTTCAAAGTGCAGTTCAAGTATTAAGGAAAACCAGCTTAAATCTCCTTTGAGAAAAAGCATTATTAGTCTTTTAAGATGGAGAGACTAATTGACTGTGAATCATAAGGTTTACTTATGAGTAAACTTTTAACTTTGAATTGACAGTGACAATCTCTGGGATGCTGCCTTAAGTACTTATGTTATTTAAAATTTAAACTCTACAGTCCATCAAAAATATATTTATCAACATAAAAGAGGGAAGTTGTGAGCTAGCTAAAAAAATTTTACTTATTTTATGTGTACAGGACTGCCACAAGAAGGAGTAGAGATGGAAATTAAATGCTGAAGTTTATGTCCTATGTTTATTCCCCTAGTCCACACACCTATTTACAAGAAGTGCTACCAGCTATATCATACAGCTTCCTCAAGGCATGCAAAATAGTTATCAGGCTTCAAATGTCTTCTGAATGATTAAATCAAGGCAAAATGCTTCACAGCACTCCAAAAATCTCTTCACATTAGGAAAGAAAGACTACTGGAAGTATTTGTGTGCTTTCAGTCATGGGGACAATGCAGGGACACTTTCAGGCTCTTATTCTCAAATGGATCTGGCCAGTTTTTCAGCCTGCACTCTGGGATCTCAAAGAGCTCTAGGAGAACAATGAGCAAAGTCTGAAGAGACTACTTCTTTACATGAAAATCTCTATCTAAGACACAAGGTAAATATTTTATTAAAAAATCTTAAAAGTAAAGCTCACTTTTAATGACAACACATCTAACTGAGTCCTGAAAGAGAAGAAGGTCAAAGTAAGAAAAATGGAACAGTGGGTAGAAAGCAGCTGGGATTCAGCTCAGAGCAGGTGAAACAGCCATCATCATGGCTAGGCTTTGCGAACGAAGATTTGGGAAGGGCTCTACCTACATTTGCTACAAACACGCTGGTGGCTAAAGAGGCCAATGTGAGATAGACAAGTCCGGTTGCAAAAGGCACAGCAGAAAGACTCCTTGGATGGTATCGGCAAGACACGATTCTTTCTGCGTTGTCTTTTCTCCTCGAGAGTGATCCTGTGTGCCTTCTCAAAAGCATCAGCAGCGTTATACATAGTGTGTCTCCAGGCCTCCTGATTGGAGCACAGAGTAGACGAGTGATGAAGATCAATATGGTCAAGGCTAAGATGTTGTTTCAGGGAGTCCTTGTATCTCCTCTTTGGGGCTCCTCTCATGCGGCAGCCAGTGGCAAGTTCACCATAAAGCAAGATCTTAGGGAGGTGGTGGTCCTCCATCCTGGAGACGTGTCCTGCCCAGTGCAGCTGTGTTCTCAGCAACATGGGCTCAATGCTCGTAAGTGCTGCCTGTTCTAGAACAGACATATTAGTCACATAATCTGACCAGTGGATGTTTAGGATTGTACAGAGACAGCATTGATGGAAGTGTTCTAGGAGTCACAGGTGGTGGCGGTAGATGACCCATGATTCAGATCCATATAAAAGAGTAGACAGCACAGTGGCTCTGTAAACACTGATCTTTGTGCTTTTCTTCAGGTGTTTATTTCGCCAAACTCTTTTATGGAGTCTTCCGAAAGCTCTATATGCCTTTGCTAACCTGTTGTCTATCTCTCCTTTGGTCTTACCGTCCGAGGAGACCACTTAAATACACACATATACACTTCAGAGCACATAGGCTTCCTATTAGGACAAGACTAACAAATATGATGTTCAGTGTATTTTAATTTATTCTAAAAATGTGTGGGCAGGATCATTTGCATTTCACATGCTTGTCAAATCAATTCAAACCACTGGCACTTAAAAATGTATCAAATGGTTTGCATAACATTTGATTACATTTATACACCTGTCTTCCTGCTGACAGAGATTGTATTTTTTTCCTTCCTTGTAATTAATTACAAGAGAAGATTCAGAATATCTGACTAGAACTTTTTGTTAGACGTGAAATGTAATACAACTTTATAGTTTTGTGGGTTTTTTTTTTAAAGCTCAAATAATTCCTTTCATTGCTGTAGAGACATAGGAAAGGCAAACTCAGATATGAAGCCAGAGCAGACCCACAAAGAAAAAGCAGGTGTAACACACGAGCAGCCACTGAGCAGTCACTCTACATCAGGTTGCTAACTTTGGAAAGAGGAGCTAACAGGAATGGGCTGTTTCTCTGAGAGCTACCTCCCATTTGATCAGCTTCCACCTGGAAGCTTTATGGTATTAATGGCACCTTCAGCAACATTACATTTTGCCAGCAGCCACTTAACAGTTTTTTTTTCAGAGGCAGAGTTCAGTATCAGTGAAAACCCAACGGTGACAGACTCAGTTTGTTTTCTTTGTAACAGTGGCTCATTTGAAGGGTTATCAAGCTGTCGGGAAAGACAAGGATTCTTCCCAGCAGGACCAGTGGGATTAAGGGCACAGACCTCTCACGCTTCTCTCACTACCAGATTTGACACAGCACTCAATCTGTCCTTTATCCAGGAGAGGGCAAAGTCAGCAGTGCAAGGGGACAGGCTACAGAAGGAATCTAGGAGGAACTGTATAAGACCTGGTTTTGAACTCTGGTGTCCAGACACTTTCAAGCAATATTTGTGGAAATCTTACACATCTCTAATAAGACTACTAGCCTGTAACATGTTTTAATGGAAGACAATGTGGGAGATGCATATAAACCAAACATCCACCTCTATTCTGTGTAGGTATTGAGCAGTTAAAACCAACATCCTCATTAAAAATTACCGAAATGAGTTTGAAGCCCTACTCTTTCCAGGTTCTCAAATACTGCACTGGGGTTTTGAGTAATCCTGTTAAAATTCTGTTTTTGCTTAATCTGCAGGGCTGATGTATAAAAGTTGAAATGCCTGTCAGAACCTCTTATTTACTACTAGGTATACAAACTTATGCAAAGAATGGATCTGGGTTTAGAATTAATTTTATCTTCTCATATAGCTTTTGCCTTCTTGAGTCTGTCTTCTCTTTCCAACAATGAAAACAAGTTTCTTTTCTCAGTATTGGCCATCACAATAGCTTCACTTAGATTTGTCTCCTGAGCTTAAGCAGATGTATTTCTACAGTTCCAGACCACCAAAATGTCTGATCCAGAGAATGGACCAAGAGAGCTATTTTCTTAGACATATCTGCTCCTAAAGCCAGCAGCTCCCAAGATGACTTCTGGAAAATGTAACAGAAAGCCATGCTTGCTGTAATTTATTTGGCCATTTCCTTTAGCAAGGGGAATCCTCACTGCTGTTGGCTGCTCAAGTCAGCTCCCACTGAAGGGAAAGCTTTCTGCAGCCTAGTCTAATGGAAAAGACAGAGCAACAGCAGTGCATTCTGCTCCAACCAGTCTTCTTCACCAAGGAAACAAAGTAGCCACTGTGGAATAATCTGCATTGTTTCAGTATTCAGCCTCCTCAAGGCTCTTAAAAAACATTTTCTTTGTTCACCCTGTACTGGAAAGAACAAGTTTCACAATAACCAAGTAGGAAATGACACCCGTTTATCAATTCCTCCTCTCTCCCATGATTTTTTTACTCTTCTGCTGTTCTTATACATTCCTTTATACCTCCTTCTATAAGATACTAGGGTTTTGTTCTTGTTTGATTTTTACAGTGCCTCTAGTAAAAGCATAACAGGCTTAAAAAAAAAAATCAACAAACAGACATAAAAAAATACTTTAAAATACCCCCCCCCCTTTCTCTATCCCAGAATACTTTACGCTATATAATCAGAAATGTGAAATGTAAAATGTAGAATGCAAGCAAATGAGTTTTCTGACAACCTCTCCACTAATAAATCAATTATCTAAGCTATATAGAAACACAATAATATATTGTTAAAGAAATTTGGACGTAATTTATAGGACAGAATTATAATACACTAGTCTTCATGATATACTCACCTTGAATAAACTCTGGCAAGTATTTCTGTTGGAAAACAACCTTGCAAACTCTGTACTTGAAATAGATGTTGAAGAGATTGTTTCTAGCACTGATTATTAAAAGCATAATTATACTATATATTCAGAGCCAAAATAGAAATAGGACATGCAGTGATCCCTTTTTTGAATAAAAATAGAATTAATGTTATTTTGTTAAGAATCTGGGCTTCACTTGTTGTATGCTAGGCATAAAGCAAAAATGCCTACTGTGAATTCACGGTCTCAGGCTTTATTCCTGATTTAATTATTTGTTTCCGGCCAAGGACACTGTACTGGATTTGCCTGCAACAGAGTTAACTTTCCTCAACATAGTTTGTATAGTGCTATTTTGGATATGTGCTGGAAACTGTTGGTAAACAGGAATGTTTTAGTTGTTGCTGAGCAGCACTTGCACAGTCAAGACTTTTTCTGCTTCTCTCCCCACCCCACCAGCAAAAAGGCTGGTGTTGGAGTTGGGAGGGAACACACCCAGGACATCTGACCCCAGCTGACCACAGGGATATCCCATAACATACAGTGTCATGCTCTGCATATAAAGCTGGAGGAAGCAGAAGGAAGAGAGAGAGATTTAAAGTGATGATGTTTGTCTTCCCAAGGCATCATTATGGGTCGTGGAGCCTGGCTTTCCTGGGGATGGCTGAACATCTGCCTGCCCATAGGAAGTGGTGCATGAATCCTCTGCTTTGCTTTGCTTGTGTGCATGGCTTTTGCTTTACCTATTAAACTATCATTATCTCTACCCATGACTTGTCTCACTTTTACCCTGATGATTCTCTCCCTATCCCATTGTGGGACAGTGAGCAAGAGGCTGTGTGGGGCTGAGCTGCTGGTTGGGGTTAAACCATGATGGAGAGTAGAATGAGTTTCCCTGTCCTCAATTCTACCCTCATCTGTAGGGTAGAATAAGAGAACCCAGCATATGCTGATGGGTTTTATTCTGATGTCTTATTTTCAGGAGAATCTTTTTCATGTTAATGTTGTTTCTTGAATGCTGTCTTGGGTCTGGCTGAGATTGTGTTCATTTCCCCATAGTAGCCCATACAGTGCTGTGCTTTGCATTGGTAGCTAGAAGGGTGCTGATAACACACCGGTGTTTTGGCTACTGCTGAGCACAGCATCAGCACTGTAACATTCCTTCCTCAATCAAGGGCAAGATCCTGGGAGGGGACACAAGTAGGCCAGCTGACCCAAACTGACCAAAGGGATATTCCATACCACATGACGTCAGCTCAGATATAAAAGCTAAGGCAAGAAGCAGGAAGGCAGGCATTTTTTACCTCCAATGGCTGCCTGCTAAGGAATATGCTGAAGCCCTGCTTCTTGGAAGTGGCTGACCATCAGTGCTGATGAGAAGTAGAGAATAAACCATGTTATCTTTCGCTTCGCTTTTGCACACACAAGCTTTTGCTTTGCTTTTGCTTTAATAAACTGCCTTATCCCAACTCACAGGTTGTTTCCATCTTACTCTCTCCCCTGTCCGGCTGGGAAAGGCAGTGATAGAATGGCTGGGTAAGCACCTGGTATCCAGCCAAGGTCAACCCACCACAAATGCACTTAAAACTCGAGATAGAATAAGCACAACACATTTCACAATTACTCTCGTAATTGTTGGCCAGGCCAACATTGACTCAATATTCACACAAACTACAGCTATCTCCAGCAGCATGAGAGACAACAGAGTATGAGCAGAAGTGCTGTCTCTACAATATGTGCTTTTTTTAAGGTTTGGACTCTGGTGCTATCTTTTAACTTTTTTCTTGCTTTCATTTTCATTTTCACCAGTTCCCATAACTGGTGAACTCTCAGCATCATACAATTTTACGAGATCAGACACAAATTCTAAAACAAAGATAAAAAATGTGTATCGACTCAACCTTCCTTAAAAAAAGGAGATTCATGAAGCATTGCACTGTTATGAACTAAAGGGTTTAAAGTGGGGCATAAAACCACAGAGTACTGCCAACAAGGCAATACCAACAAAGGAGAAACCAGAAGGAATATTCTGCTATCATGCACTCTAGCCTAAGAAAGTCTTCTCTGGCTCCAAAAATGGAGTGTGGAACTACTGAAGCCAGGGAAACTGCAATAACCATAAAGCTAAACATGTACCCAACCCAGGTAACTGTGATCAACACTTTGAGAGAATTGATCTTGGTGCACTGGTGAAAGAACTGATCTTTTTATTGGCTTTTTACTCAGATAAAGTCACAATTCACAATGCCCATGGAAATAAATCTTTATAATAAAGAATCATACAATACCGACTTCACTCAATACAGGAAAAACAATATCTATTTGAAGCTATGCCAGTACATTAGTACCAAAGATTTCAATTATTTTTTTTTTAACTGAATTGAATAGTACTAAAAAGATATGTATGGAAGGTTCTAGTATCTCTAGTGCATGTTCTACAGTAAAATACTTGACCAGCTAATGACTCAAGCAGGCTCCCTGTCAGAATGTCACTTGTACCTCCACTTCACTGGTTCAGGAGCATAGACTCCTCCTTCACCAAATTCATGACTGGATAAATGTGGTTTTTTGCAGTATGCTCTCCAGATTGCTGAAGCCAGACTATTTGTAACACTATTTTGGTTATGCTTAAGGACCTTCTGGAAGCTAAGTATGTAAAAATGATTTAGGGAGAAGTCCTATATTATTTTTTTTAAAAGGAAGTGTTTTGTCATCTTTTTAAAGTCTTCTGAATGTTATGTTCCTGCTAGAGAAAGATAGCAACTTAGCAGTCATGCATTGCCTGCAGATGTTATTCTTAAGCCTCAGCTCATTACCAGTGACATTTTGTTTGAGGAAATTACCTTTCAAAAGGTTGTAAGATAGAGCTGTCAGCTATTGTCAGACAGAGGAAGTTGAACAAGTTAGCAAAGTATTCTCGGAATGCTTAAGGGAATAAAAAATTACATATTAAAATGTTCCTGACATTCACATTTTTTACTTTAGCTTATCTTGAAAATTATCCAGATAGTCATTTCAGCATACTCACCTCAGCTAGGTAAAATTCATCATATTGTCTCTTGAAATTTTCTCCTTTGTAGTAGTTACTAGCAGCAACAATCACATCGACAGCAACCATGCTTAGTATGAACATATGAAACACAGATGACCTCATCATTTTCTGCAAAAGAAAAAGTAACTTTTATCATCAAAATGAGTCAAACCACATGCATTTTAAAGTTCTTTTACATTGTCAAAACAAAATCAGCTATAATAACAGCTATATCTTCTTTATATGATTGTAATTTATTTCTCTTTAAAATACAGTTTAATATATTCCTTCAACTGGTTTACATGTGCAAGCTTGAGGTTTGTTTGTTTGTTTGTTTGTTTGTTTGTTTTTTGTTTTTTTTTGTTTTTTTTTTTTACTTTTCAGTTTTTATTTGCCAACTGACTTCTTACTGAAGGTTTATAACTTAATATGATATCCATTACTTGAGTATGTTTTAAAGGATAAACTGTACTTCTATCTACTCAGTTGGCCCTGGTTAATACTCCTTCATTAGGATTTATTCTTACAAATCTTGTTCAGGAAAAAGTAACATCAATTCTATCTCGTGCATTGCTTTTCCTCAAGAAACACGTGTAACATGGGATTCATCTGATGTCAAACTATTGCCTAAAGTAATGAAACATATAGTAGATATACACATCTGGGTCTATGAGCTATGAAGTACTCACAGATAATTCACGTATCTATGCACTCAATGCTTTATGTCACTGCTGCCACAACCCCACAGGAGGAAAGAGAAATGGAGGCATGGAGCACTCGTCAGGAGTGATAAGATACATAAGATGTATGTAGAAGTTCAAAGAAGTAACTTCTAAGCCCCCACCACAAAGATTGTGGACTTATGATTTACCCTGAAAACTAACCACAATCCTCATTGGGTCAGCCACAGCTGTTCAGGAAAATAAAATTCAAAATATAGAAGAACTCTGCCTCCTCTCAGCTTTTTCCTAAAGACACTGTATGCCTCTACTTGTTTACGTTCACATAATCACATAGTAAATTAGGTTGAAAGGGATGTCTTGAGATTATCTAGTCTGCTGCTGCTTGTTTAAGCAGTGTCAGCTAGAGCAGGTATTCCAGAACTGTGTCCAGTCAGAGTTTGAGTATCTTGACAGAAGAAGGCTCCACAACCTGTCTGTTCAACCTATTCTACTCTTTGGCCACCTTCACAGTGAAAGAGTTTTTTCTTCTGTTCGGATGTTCAAAATTAGACAAATGTCCCAGTGGAAGGCAAATAAGATCACAGAATCTCTGAGATTAGAATCTCAAAGGGCTTCTTGAGATGTTCTTGTTCAATCCCTCTGCTCAAAGCAGCATCACCTAGAGAATGTTGCTCAGGACCACATCCAGTCAGGTTTTGACTATCTTGAATGATGGAAACTCTAACACCTGCCTGGGCATGCTTGTCCTGCATTTTTACAGTGAAAATTTTTTTTCATGTTTAATTAGTATTTATTAGTGTTTCAGTTTGTGTCCATTGCTTCTTATCCTACCATTGGATACTGCTCAGAAAAGCCTAGCTCTGTGTTCTTTACTTCCTCACATCAAGTATTTTTTCATACTGTCAGGATCTACTCCTGAGTTCATTATCTCCAGGTTAAACAGTTACAGCTTTCTCAGTATTTCCTCATATGAAAGATGCTCCAGCCCCTTATCATCTTTGCAGCCCTCTATTAGACTCTCTAAAGAATTCATGCCTCTCGAATTCCACTGGAGTTTTAAGTAGCTTGCTTAAATTGAAGCTGAATGGAGATAAGCACATATTTGCAAGCCTTTGGCTGATAGGCTTCCCTCGTTTCTTAATATCTGGACTTTTTGTGTGAATTACAGATTGCATTATAGACAGAAGACAGATCAAACACTTCTCATGCAAGCTGGCTTCCTTTTGACCCTAGTGCCATGAAATGGTTGTATATTCCAGCCTAGAAAGGGAGGCTCAGGAGATAAAGCCTTACATTCAGAAATTGACAGAACAAGCCTGAGTTAATAACAATGTCTAAAGACAGGTAAGTCACAAAAATAGTGGCTAAATAAGGTCTTGCTTTTATGTTTAATCCACAAGACAAGCTATAAGAATACAATAAGTAAAGATAGGGCTACTGGCATCCAGCATGCATTTTTTTCAGCGGTGTGATTCAAAACAGGTAGCATCCTATCTGCTACATTTTCATTTCACATGAATTCTAACCAGATAGTCTCTCTGCATATTTTACACTGCATTTTTAAAAGTGTCAGAATTTTCTTCATAATAACAAAGTATTCTGTCTCAATTGTGAAAGGACTTGCTAAAAGAAACTAGTAAGTTAGGCTGCAAAATGCACCTATCTCTCCTTTCACAAAAAACAACAAGGAAGCAAAATGGTAATACAGGAAGAATAAAAATGATAAACTGTCTTGGTATACATGTACATACATGCACACTTTCTCATATAGACTGTACCTTTGGACACTGTTGTGATTTAGGAATGACACTTCCCAGTTTAGTGCTCTTATTGAGACTCTTCAAACCCTGCTGCTGCTCACTTGCTCCCCCCATCGCCTTGTGCAGCTTGAGGTCATTTCTTCTCGTCCTGTAACTTGTCACTTATGAGAAGAGACCAACCCCCACCTCAGTGCAACCTCTTTTCAGGTAGTTTTAGGGAGCCTCCTTTTCTCCAGGCTAAACAGCCCCAACTCCCTCCGCTGCTCTTCAAAAGACTTCTGCTACAGCCTCTTCACAGCTTCCTTGCCTTTCTCTGGACTCATTGCAGCACCTTTTACTTTTCACTAAAATTCAATAAAGTCTCTTGTCCAAGTTGCCTTCCCAATTGAACTAAAAGGAGACTATTTAGCTAACAGAGAGTATTACTTCGGATAACATGATTCAACATTAAGGTAATACAGAAGGAGGCTCAGACAGGACACAAGCTAGGCACAGGCTATGCAAAGGCAGAAACAGCTGGCTGAGGCATCAAATGAGGATGCAGCTGTGATGAGGAACGTGAAAAGCACCTAGCTGCTGGCAGAAAGACAGAGAGCACAAAGGGTCAGCAAGGTGGAGGTATCCAAGCAAATACCTCCACCACACGCACAGCAAAAACACTATGCTGAGGAGATCCAAAAAAGAAATTCACTACTTTTAGATCCCAGGACTGTCCAGTTCATAGAGGCCAGACTGGTATCTTAATTTTTTCTACAGCATGTCGGAATCTAGCTGCTCACTTGGCATGAATGCTGTGCATGATAAGCAGTTTTCCCGTTGGCCTCTCAGACAGACTGCAATATCCTTAGATCAATCACAGTGCTCCAGCCCATACACTTACCGTGCC
This sequence comes from Pseudopipra pipra, assembly GCF_036250125.1. NCBI lineage: Eukaryota > Metazoa > Chordata > Aves > Passeriformes > Pipridae > Pseudopipra > Pseudopipra pipra. The sequence goes on from NC_087550.1 coordinate 80,135,043, forward strand.
CAGCTTTCCCCCTACTTTAATCTGTCTTAGTTTGCTCTTTCTACATCACAGAATGGTTTAGATGCATCTCTGCTGCAATGTTGGACCATGAGAATTCACCACCTCTTTACATATTTTTGTATTTGGAATGAGGTCTAAGTGAAAGCTGAATTTAGCCCACAGCACTTGCCCAAGCCTTAAAAATTATTTTGGATCACCGCATCAGCAGTGTGTCATTTGGATTACAGCCCTTTTCAGAGCACACAGGGGTGGAAAATTCTCCACGCAAACTTGAAAGAAGAGACATAATGCCAATTTTTGTTCTTGTTTAATTTACTTTTTTCAGGCCTCGGATGTCTGTTTCTTAAACTGTGTAGGAATGAGATGAAAGAAATGTTCTGATGTTGCTGTCAGCCAGTTGCATGGTGGGAAAATTGTATCTAATATTAAATTGGACTTAAGATTACCTATGTTGAAGAAGTCTCAAGTGAAATGCCTTGTTACTGCCATCAAGCAATTACAACAGTGATGAAGTTCTTACATTTACTACGAATCACTTGTAATACTGGCAACTGACTTCATGCAGAATACTGATTCTCAGTGTCCACACTACTGTGAAGAATGTGGATGGCAGAGTGCATTAAAGATGCAGTAGCCATAAAAATCAATACCCAAAAAAACTGTTAATGATCCAAATTCTTTCAGTGTTTGGAAATGTACAAAGAAGCTGAGGATTTGCTTTGTGCCCAGATGGGAATCTCACAACAACAGAAAAGATTTCTAAAATACTACTTATTTATTCAACACTAGGGATGTGCTTGGTGCAGCTGAGGGACTCTGGATGAAAAACTGTATTTAATACCCCAGATTCACCCAAAAGCTCAAGTAAGCAATGACACTGCAATTGCTGACAGGCAAAAACTACCTGGCTCACTTAGTCTTACAGAGCATTACCACGTATGGCCTAAAGCAGTCTTTAGTCATGCCACGAGTATCAGAATGGGGTACATTACTTCAATACTCCTCCCATACTCCTGGATGGCAGAGGCAGGATGAGTGACATAAATTGTCTTTGCCAGCTCACTGCCCTGGAGAAAATCCACAGCAGCTGCCACCTTGCACAGCCAGAGCCACACAGATGCTGGCTCAGGAAAGCAATGGTCCATGCAAAATGCAGTCACTAAGCAAACTGGAATAACTGAATAAGAAACTACCTTTTCCTAATGCTAAACTGCTTTTGGGGGCTTGATATGTACATCAGGTCACTCCTTGTATCACCATCTCTGGATCCCTTTATACAGTATTTTTCTTTCAAGTCCATAATAGATCATGCTTAGTAAGCAAGATAGTAGGTATTGCAAACTTCTAGGGTCTGACAAACTTAATAATGAAAGAACCCATGGGCCATGATACCCTCATATTACTAGCTCAAAACTGATCCAGCTGGTAATGTTCAATATTATCACATGCAACCTTGAAAGAGGTGTCTTCAAAGGGCTCATTGTTTCATTTCAGGCCCACAGAAATTCAGACTGCATTTGACAAAACTAACACTCTTGGTGGCAATCTAAGAAAACAAAAAAGAGGAAAAATTGGCTTGATAAAAAATTACCTACAAAGCCCTCAAGTTTATTAGTACTGAGCAAGACATGGTGAAGATCTGATATGCAGGAAAGCTTTGCTTATTTTGGCCATTTAGTGTGTGAAAAGCTTAGAGTGCATAATTTTCAAACTGGCAGGGTAGATCTTGAAAGTACCAAATCAATTAAGGAACAGTGTAAACATCATTTAACTAAAAGACTTTGATAATCACTATATGGGTAAGCAGCTTTTTTGCAGATTTTGATACTCTTGAATTACACATTCATCAACAGGAAAAATATAGTTGTATCTGTATTTCTTTATATTTTAGATATACTATATCACTTCAAAAAACAGAGTATCTCCTCCTTCATGATTTAATGGAATGGCTCTGGAAGGCTGCTTACTCCCTTTTCATCTTCACTCACTTTTGCTCTTTGCCCAAGGAAGCTAGGTCCTGCTACAAGATTCCTGGCAAGCTTCCAGCTATGGCTGTTTAAAGACCTTACGTTGGCTACATGATCATTGTGGTTAAGTTTACACCTATCATTATAATTATGTTGTAGATTATTATGTACTCCTCTCTACACATGCCTATGGGAAGACCATCCTCTCTGGTAGCTAGAACAGATTTTGATTTGTTAAAGTTGTTTAGGTGTGCACAAAAGAGTTGGTGATATTATAGAACAGTTACTGCAACTGAAAAGCTTACATTTGTGCTACTCCATTCTTTTTTACTTATGGGCCTGATGCAGCCAAGACTCTACCACTGTAATGACATTAGGGTGAATAAAACTCCCAGCTTACTTCCATGCACAGAACCACCACAACTTGTGGTGTTACATTCTGTAATGACACCACAAGTCTTATGGTACCCAATGACTTAAAAGTTCCATTAGCTGAAGTTATGTGGGCATCATAATGCCTTGTTCAGAAGAGCTAACAAAGCATAACTCAGATTCATAGTAGCATGGAAAACACTAGGTCAAATGAAAAAAAAAGTATTTTAAGTAAGTTCTCATTCCTTCTAGCCATTTTTTCAGAGTTCAGCCCACGACTGCTAAATACTTATAAAGAGATCATGGGTTTTATAGAGCAGGACAAGTTTAAGGTGTATGCATAAAATTTATACCACTAAGAAAGTAACATGAAGGTCAGTCACTCAGTTTGATGTTGAAAGAAGGATACATAAAATGCCTCAGAAATAATTATAATGTACAAGACTAGAAATAGCAAAACACCCTTGACTTAAGGATTCTATGACACAAGGTTTCTAAGAGTCACTGAGCAAAGATTCAATTGTGGCATAAAGAAAAGGGCAAGTTTTTTTATCCTATACATGTTTAGTATACTTGTGGTGTTTATTTTGTCCCTTTTCTTTACAAAGTGCTTGAAGGTACCTTGAATATGAAAGACGCTTTAGAAAATCACATTCTATACACTGTTAATCATAGATAATTCATGGAGTGAATAGGATAAATTTGATTTTCATCTTGTTGGTTAATGGCCATCTGAGCAAGTACAAAATTGTGAAATTGCAGGAAATTTTCCCTTTTGTTTGCAGTACATTGTAGAGCATTTTACAAGCTATGTAACTAATTTTCTATAAACCATTTTGCTTTCAACTTATTTTATGACTGCCTGAAAAAGATATGCTTATAAGGAGAATTTAGCAATTATTCTCATGCTCTGCAGTCTGAACATTTCTGAAAATTATTAAGCATTAACCAGAAATTTTATGGGATCAAGCTTTTTCACATCTTATATTGATGCAGTTATATATCAGTGTGGGACATTAGAAATATTGTAAATCTGACATACCATCTACTGTATTTGAGAGGAACTTCCAGATGCTAGATGAATTCATATAATGCAATTTCACTGAGGAAACAGGGCGAAGGGTGGGTTTTAAAGATGCTGGAAGGGGTGGCTTTTAGATATCGCAAAGAAAACAAGTCAGTACTCACAGCTAAGATGTTACTAACTTTGGTGATGACAGGGGGGCAGTCTTGGCCTTCCAGTACAGGCTGCCTGCCCCAGTGCAATGACAGCAGGGTGATTCTTCACCAATTTTGGCTATCGAGACTTGCTTTAACATTTTTTATGATAGCACGGGAAGTTCTTAGGGTAGTGATGTAGTAGAGATCCATGGTCCAATGAAAAATCTCCTCAGAAACTCGAGGTTACTTTGAGATCACCTTAGCTCAGAGAACCTTTGTTATCAGCTTCAGGAGATAATATAGATGGTATGGTGATATTCAAGGAAGGAAAATGCTCCCCAAAAACACAAACATCATAACTCTTGCAAGTTTTAGAATACGCATTTGGAAACCTTTCTATAAATGTTATGTGGTTGCAGCAGAGGTGACACTGGCCTGGCAGAAAGAACAGCATGGTCCTGGCTCATAAAACATTCTACTCATTTCACTTTACTGTGCTTCCCTTTGCACCTTCCATCTGATCTGATTAGCATGCAAGTCTCAAGGTAGGCACTGTATCTAACTGCATTTTTACAGGGTCTCCTACTATGTAGCCTCAAAATAGCCTGGAAATGGGACTATTACTGAAAAATGGTAACATTTCAGGACATGCAAATATGTGCTCTGACAGGTAAGCATAAGATTTCCTGCTATCACCACCATATGTTTTTAAAGCAACAAATGTCATTTTCAGATGACATAATATAGATAAAATCATACAGAAATCAGCAATTTCCAAGCACTATATTCCAACAGTCTAAATGTCTTTGTAATATTTGAAAATACAGGCAATTCAGGAACCTGTCATATTTACATTGACTCTCCTGCCTTTTAGCATAGCTAATTTTGATTTATAAGTTAAAACTACCTTAAAAAAGGCACACCGAATTCTGATCAAAGAAATAAGGTAAAGATAGTAACATAGGAGGAATGAGAAAATAACACACTTAGGAAGTAAATTCATGGAAGTAATGATAAAAAGCCTACTGAAGAGAAATGGAAAACTTGCATCTTCATATTTCTTAAAATAACCAAACCTTTAAGGCAAAAGTTTCTGTCAGAAATTAGATATATTTTTTTTCTTTACATGCTAGATCTGAAAGCCAAAGTCCTATTTCTGCTATAGGGCTAAAGAATTTGTTGCATATGCCTCTTTCAGACTAGCTGCATCCTGCTAATTCACATTCTGCAACAACAGAATAAAGCAGTGCATAAATACACTTCTGTACGCCTCTTACTAACAGCAGCCACTTTTCTCCTCCCACAAACTTCTAATAGAACAGTCAAAAAGGAAATGGTGACTCTTCTGCCCTAAAAATCCATGAAATAATGGCTTATTTGAAACTAAACGATCCTCCTCCTCACCAGTTTATAAATCAGCTTGCACAGATATGTCATTTTCTTTGCAAGAAGATAGAGAAGAAGTAAGCAGCCTTTCAGTGCCTGCAATCTGACTTAGAGAAATGGAGAACAGCTGGTACAACATAAAAGAAACCTAAAAATACTCCTTAAGTTATTCATGATAACAATAATGCATAGAAATTGTTACCTACCTGTCAGATTTTTAGAACTGTTAGTAAGTATATCATCACCTCAGCAGTAATTTTCTTAAAGCTACATACTATGAAATGCAAAACAGAACCCAAATAATATGAATGAAGTTTTAGCTCTTTTTTCTACACATTGCAACACAGATCAATTCAGAAAATACAATGAGTCAAAATAATTAATGAATAAAAGGTGAAATTAAATAGCCCAAAATAATTTTTGGTATATATGTAGTGACTTCATCAAAGCTGTAGGGTTGAAGTGGACTCTGTACTTTATCCTAAAATATGATAAATCGCCAACCTGTTCTATGTGGATTAATACGCTGCCTTGTCCCACAGCAGTTGCAAAATGAAAGTATACAAATTCTTTTCCTCTCACAATAAAAAATACTGCAAATCACAAATTGTCAGTGATGTCTCAGCAGCAATCCAGACATATGAACTAGTTTAAAATCACAATGCTAAATGTATTTAACCTTAATGCATTTTATATACATTAAAATGCATTTAGCCTTAATGCGTTTTATATATGTCAAACTTAATGCATTTAACCTGTGTGGATGACTGAGCACTGGAGCAGATTGCCCAGAGAGGTTGTGGAGTCTCCCTCACTGGAGACATTCAAGAACCATCTGGATGCAATCCTGTGCAGTGTGCTCTAGGGTGATCCTACTTGAGCAGGGAGGCTGGACCAGATGTCCCACTGTCATTCCTTCCAATCTTACCCATTCTGTGAACCTCAGGTACAGGAAGAGGTATAGACCCAAACACTCCCATCTGGTCACATTATGGATGAACACCACACAAATACATAATTATATAAAAATGTATATGAATGCACATAACATTTCTATAAATACGCACTTATAGGGTAGGCCAAATTTATAGCCAATTGCTGATGCTGTGCTCGGTCAGTCACCTTATAATGGATGCACTTGACATTCTTAATCTACATTTTCTAAGTTCTTCTCTGAAAACTTCAGCTGATTCACTATCTGCATTATATATTTACATACTGTTGCTGAACCCTCTAGATATAATTTTCTATTTTATTACATTTCCTATATTTGTATATTTTTATTTTGAGAACATGTTAACCACAACAAAAAAAAAAAGTAATAATGTTGTGCTTACTGTGGAGTGAGACAGTTCCATCCCTAATACTAAATCTGTTTGCTATTATTTAGAAGCTGCCCCATTTATGAGCTGTGGTACATAATATATTGCTCACTCCTTCAGAAACGCATTAAATATTATTTTGACAAGCAATTGTTTATTATATGTGCTTCAACTTTCTCCCCAAATTTCAGGGGAGATGAGTAAGAATGAAAAGAATTTGGACCCTACCCATGCTGTAATTTTTTTCCATGCCTTCAAAATTTACATAACTTTTACACTTTACAACTCTAGGAACCTCATTTCCAAAAATTTTCAATTAATAATTTAATTATAATTCAATTCCTTGAATTATATGCCTCTGAAGATTTCACCCGGAAGGCCTCTCTGAAATTGCTTCAATAGACTACTTACTCTTTTACCTACATTTCAGTTCAAGAGCCATGTCTCTGAAATGTCATTTATTAACCTGATGAGAATCAGCGATTTTCATTACCTCTGTTTACTTTGGCTTTTTATTTCTTGATTCATTAGAATAATTCTTATTTTTATGTTATTGCAGTTTTATTTATGTTATTGTAGCTTTACTAGCCGCTTTATAAATATGAAGAAAAACTTTGCTCTCATTATAATTAGTAGCTAATGAGCTGAAAGAACAATAGACTGTAACGTAAGTATTGCACCATGTTCTGCAATTAGTACTTACTCAGGATCATCGTGAAATCCTTCAGAATTCTTGGCATTATTTTTAGGATACCCATATACAAGGACAGGTGCAGCTGAGCTAGAGAGGAATTAAATAATCTGCCTGCCCTTCCCTTTTTGCTCTGTCACAGTTTAAACCACCTTCTCAAGTATTTAGTGCAGATTCTGTTTCACTGTGACTTCATTGCTGTGTCAACTCCAAGAAGCCAGTTGCTTGTATCAAAGTTGGTATCTACTAACTCTGCATACAATCTGTAGAGGACATGGCTCTTCAGGGGGAACCAAAACTCAGTGCCGGTTACATGTGCTTCAACCCACCTTTCCTCACAAAAGTGTTCACATACCATGAGGGACTTACGTGGGTGTTCTGATAGTATAAAGTGACAGAAGGCAGAAAAGAGCTGACGCTACTCAGAATGAGTTGGAGGACTGAAAATATAAATGCTGCTGTTAGGAAGACTTCAGGACATATCTTCTAGTTCCTTTGAGTTCATGAGAAAACAACACACGGAGCAATTCAGGATAAACAGAAATTGAGTCTCTCTTTGCCCACAACTTCTTGTACAACAACATAGCACCATTTTGAATTCCCAACTACCAAGGAAACATTAACAAGCCAATGTTCTAACAGAAAAGAAGAACAAGAAAACAAACAAACAAACAAAAGAGATGCGGAATGTTTTTCTTCAGTTTGAAGAAGTAATGGGGAAAAAAACAATAAATCCAAATGCTTCAAGGAAGCATTTGCTTGTCTGACATGGAAAGAGCAAAATATATGTCCATCTAAATAATTTCTTTTCTAACATCAAAAGATACATGTGGAAGCATTCAGTTCTATCTTTGGACAACTTGCTGTCAGTATTTCCAAACATCATGAAAACTTGGAAAATAAGCTTCCAAAAAAGCAATTCCTCATGAATGGAAACTTTTTTTTTGTAGGTTTTCTTATTACTATCACTATATTTCCTGGAAAACTCACTAAGACAAAACTCTCCTTCATGGAAAAGTTTTATACACATCTAGAGCTTCTTACCTTCTCTTAATATTTATTGCAGCTTTTTATCTTAGCACGATGATTATTATAATGTGTGCTTTGAAATTCTTTAGGTGGCTGAGCTAAATTTCAGTGCTTTTTCACAGCTGTTGCATAGTTCAACTGTTTAAAACTTACAGAAGTACTTGATCAGCATTAGAAAAAGTAGAGTACTACAATTCTTTGATAATTTCCCTTCTGAACTAAAACCTGCCAAATGTGTGCTTTAAGACAACTTGCTTTAAGACAACTCTAGTCAGAATTAATGAAAATATTTTCCTGGGTCAGACTGGTCATTTGTATCGATTATTGGTTTCTGATTGCAATGCCTTGCCTAACGTAGGACAGTAATCTTCTTAGTTACTGTATGTACTGCTTTAGGAACATGGTGTACAGTCCAGTTCAGACCGGCAACAGCTACCTCCTTTGAAACACTCTGTATCACTTTTATACTTTGGTGTGCTGGCATGAGAAAACAAAAACTTCACTTTTTGGGAGAAGTTTTTATGGCAGGAAATCGATAATTTAATGAAATTCAGAACATACTTGATATGCCTGAAAACATGTATGTGTATCTGCTTCACACTAAAAGGCTTAATCTAGTCAGGTGTGTAATAGGAAACAGAAAGAACATACCGACCGTGGTATGTTCAGAAAACCTCTCTTAGACAAAAACTTTTTCTAAAATGAGTTACTCAGCTATATATATAAATAGCAAACATTTCAATGGAATTTCCACCTTTAGATTAGAATGGTTTTTCCTTGCATTTTCCTTGTGTAATTTAATTAGCACACTCTCAGATTCGTGATTTACATATAAAAAGCAGAGATTACTTTGAAATATATCAAATGCTCCATTAAAGAAGTGATCAGATGAATAATTAGAAGAAAAAATACTTTTTGCACTTGGACTCAAAACCTACTTTCTAGTAAAGTGGCTTCCAATCAAAAAAATTAAACACACAGAAGAGAATCATAGGAGTATTTCTCCCTAACTTAAATAGAGCTGGAAACTGCTGACAACTTAGGCTCTACTGCCTTGAGCAAGGGGATAGCAAAGCTAATCAGAGATTTTGATTGCCATTAATTCAGAGGGCAAGGGGTAGTGATTGCCTATATAATTCCCTTTTTCTTAAAAAGCATCTGTTCTCCAGCTTCATCATCTAGACTACCTTTACTGCAGTCAAGCTGTGATATCCCCTTCCCTTCACGAAGGTAAAACCAGTGATGTAGACCTGTCTAACAAAAAGACAACTCTAATGTGGCTTGGATGAAACACGGTATCATTCCAGAATGAAAAAACATTGATTTTTTTAAAATTGCTTCTCTCTCATAGGTAGTAGTAAAAGAAATTATTTCCCCACTTTCTAAAAAGGGCATGATATTAGGGTTGGATTTGGACTGGACCACTCAAGAATCCTGTTTTGTAAATCTCTTGGAGAGGCTGGAGTCATAGGACACAGGAGACTGCAACCTTCTGGTTATTTTGAAGCTTACCATTCCAAATTTAGTGGAAATTCAACTAAATTTTAGTTGGATAATTGAATGAACAGCCAATAACCCTTCAGTTTCACAATCACACATGGAAGTGACTTGTAATTGTCATTTTCAGTGAGTTCATAGTTCAACATTACCAGCTTTCTCTTATAAGGTGTCATTTAAAGAAATATATTTAAAGCAAGAGACCTAAGACGAAGATTGACTCAAGCCTAATGTATGCATCATTAATTCAAATTTCAGTCTCCTTTGAAAATCATCTACTCCCTTAAAAAAATCAAAAAAACAAATCACAAAGTATATTCTAAAAATATCCACACATTTCCATTTTTGATTGGTTTTTCAAATAGGATTAAGACAATTTTAAAATGTAGATGCCATGTAAAAAGACATAAGGATAACGTGTAGTGTTCATAACTATGGTCACACTTAGGGGATAAAACCAAGCAGGTAGGTCCTACAAAAGACAAACCAAGAGATGCACCGAATGCAGGTACTAGTAAGTCTTCTTTCAGAGCCTGGGAGAGTTTGTATAGGGGGGGTACAGTTCAATTTTTTGGCTGCTTTCACCACTACAGCTTCATAGAGCTGTGTTGGCTTCTGCTCATCTATAGCCAGCAAAGTAAAAGAGTGGTTCAGTTCCGAGTAGAGTTGATTTGCAACACTGACAGCTTTAACACCACCTAAATAGAGCTGCTTCACTGAATGTTGCTAGAGATGGATGGGATTACACAAAATAAATGGGCTTGATCAAGCAGTAAAGACACACAAGGTAATGTGTGATTTTGGATGAAAATTATAAATTTTGGGGCATGTCCTCAATACTGAGAAGCGACATGGATAGAGAGAAGTTGATTAAGTAAGGGAGAGGAAAGAAAATACAATTTTCCTTTCCTATAAATTTCTGAACTCCTAAAATGCTCTTCTCCCTATAACCCATCCTTTCAAAAATTCCCATATGACCTTCCTGAATTTTCACTTCAGAAACACTTATCTGATGGGAAAGCATATGGGAAGGGAATTAAGAAATCTTATGTTCACAGCAAGGGGAGGACAGAAAAGCAGAACAAGACCAAAGGAGAAAAAAAGGTTTAGTACTAGGTTGAACTTGTAAGAGTATTTGACAGAACTATGGGTGGCAATCATAGGGGAATTGCTGTTCCTGGATTGTGAAACTCATTCAAGGGCAAGGATTTGTATGAGCCTCACTTCTAACTCCTGCTCTTCAACTGGTGAGCACACTGTTTGCCTAAAAACATAGAACATTAAATCAAGCTGGGAATTAAGAAGAAAGAAAATTAAATAAAATAAGGAGGCAGGTTAAAAGTTTACCATCAGCACATACCTAGATGTTTTTAAAAGTTTAATTAATAAAAAATCTATAATTATGATTTGATTTTGTTATATGCTAAATCAAAATGAAGCAGTTAATTAGTAAACCAAATCTCTTCTGGTATGGCAAGAGTTTCTATTGAAGTGAACTTCAAAGGATTTCTTTAAAAATATGAGCATCAAACATTTTTTTGAACAACAAAGGAATATCCTTTGATAAAAAAATGCTGTTGTCCTATATTTGTAATATATAATTCTTATTTGATAATTCTCAATGGGATTATAAGGTATCTCATAAGACTTTAGAAAAGAAGAAGGATCCTGTAATTAAATGATAAAACAAACTAATAACATGTCTGACAATATTGGTCCAAGTTCTGCAAATTTAGATGTTTTCTCATTTGCAAATCATTCAGCTTATTTTAGTTTTCCAAAGAAGATCTATAGCACTTTTAAAAACTGTCACATTAATATATATCATTAAGTAACATTTCCAATTATAGTCATTCCTGAAAAATGGGAAAATACAGACATTCCAGCTATTTTATGTGATAGTTTTATATGATTTTGATTATATCAAGTATGAAGAAATTTGCCTTTAATGAAAACCATCTCTTTACTTATGGCCACTGAAATACACCTAAAACTGAAGCACTGTTTGCAAGAGATCATGAGATATACAATCTCAGTGTATTTTTATCTGTACATATTCTTTAAGGGGAACTGCTATCACTGACACACTGCAGAATACTGAATTAACATGGTCTACTAAATATCAGTGAAGTAGGACCTCTTTAGACCTGTATGCCCAATTTTCAATTTTGACTAACTAGAGTTTTATTTTCAGCAGATGAAGTTTTGTGTGGCTATAAACTTGAATGTGGCCTCCAATTACTTCTCATTATGATCACAATGGGGTTTTAAAGCTACATGAAGAGTAGAGCTTACTGAGAATCCATTACCACAATATGTTATTCAGTATTTGCATTGTGAATTCAACTTGAACATTTAAATGACCAAGGTTTTGAGCTATCATCAATGACTATCTTAAAATTACATGAATCATCTCCTGTTGACGTCTCTTACTTCTGATTATAAAATGTCTAAGGTGATCAACTCCCATCAGTATATCTATTTGCCAGACTCATAAGAAGGTCAAATAAATTCCATTCCTTCTATGTCTATGTCTGTACAACTCCACCTATGCATAAATATCTATTCTTGCCCTCATTCCCACCCCTAAGTCTTTCAAGTATTTTTAAAATTAATTTCTAGTTAATATTGCTATCCCACCAGTGCAAAGAATAAAATCATTAAAATTTAAACTGTATCTATCACTGCCACACATCCCATTCTAAGCCACAGTTTTATTCTATTATTCACCTTTTGCACATCATATCTTATTATTCCCTTAAACAACCAGTAGGATTAACCTTAGTGGTTATATATTAATGATTAATTCTGGACTGAAATAGTGTGAACAGCTTAAACTGTATATTGATTTACAATGTGGGGGTTTTTTTTGTGAAAAAGGAACTTCAGTGGCACCATTACTACAGCCAATTTTTCAAACGATCTGCAAAAGTCACTACACTCGTTCATATATACCAACAGGCATTACTGTCCTTTCGTTTCAGTGATGATGCTAGTTCATAATGTTTTTTGTTGAATACACTTGCATAATCACAATCCACAAAAAATTGTAAGTTTTTCGTGTCCAACATGAGTCTTACACATACCCTTATCTGTCTCAATATAAGCTCGTTACTTGTTTATGAAAACACAGCACACTTACATGTCGAAGAGTCGTCTTAGAGACGAAGAGTTTCAAAGCAGTCAAGTGGATTTAGACATGTAAGCTCCACTTCAGTAATGAAATAGACAGAAAGCAATTCCTGGAGTTGCTGAAGCATAGAACATTAATTCTGAGAAATAGGAAGTGTTCTAGAAATGTATTCAATGTTAAGCATAACCAGTAAAATAATTTTTTTACAGCTAGAGTAAATTTAAGGAACTCCCTTTTTCCATTATATTTATAGGTAGGAGAAATAAACAGCTAGTTTCTCCCATACACCCCTAAATCAGTTAGCAAGAGCATGACCATTTGCCTCATGGGTTTATGGTATTTTTTATATTTCAAGACTGTTTGATATACAAGTTTGTTTCAATCTGCCATTTTTAATGACTGGAAAACCACTGTTCTAAATTCAAAACATTAGAAATTAAATTCTTCTCCAGTGCAGTCAGTGGCAAAACTCTGAGTTTACCTGCACCCAGGTTATACTGTTTCTCTTCTGCACTTCCTCTAAACAGAAAGAGAGAAAGTCCTGGATGAACAGAGCAGAAATAAACCTGTGCTAGTCTAGTGCCCTTTCTTCCTCACTTCTCCGAGATACAGGTACAAGAAGGTCTCTGACCATTAGCGTTTGGCTCTACTTTGCAGAACACTTAGAATCCCCCATCAATTTTCTCTCAGAAACCCAGTAAGTAAATGAATTATCCTCTTTTGAAGCTCAATCAGTGAATAACAACCTGCCTCAGAACACTTAAGTCTGGCAAGCCAAAGTTTGTATTTCTGTATCATACGCAGCTCTTTGCCCAGGTAGATCTTTACTTCAGGCTTGGTTTTAGTTTACTCAATGGCATTTTCAGCTACAATAAACTTTGCTTAGTTTGCTCTATCCTAGCGGTTATCACCTATCATGTCTACAAGGATGCAGACTTACTGCAGCTCAGTCTCCTGACATTAACTGGAAGATCTCAATGCTGTAACATAGCCATACCTTGCCTGACTTCATCAACATCCTCTGCAATAATCTCCATGTGAAGCATGCTCAGCAGCATCTTTGAAAAAGGAATACCTTCTCCCAATGGAATCCTTCTGACTGGGAGCAGTACAGGACCTATCATGGCTCCACAAACCATACAACAGGCATGAATTCAGCAGAAAAGTAAGACCCACACCAGAAGAAATGGTTCAGCTTATCTTCCAGTGACAGAACATGAGATTGGTCACCCATAACAAACTTGCTCAGTTTTTTGCTTTACTTCTCTACCATGGCTAAGGAAAAAAGAAGAGTTTAAGATCAAATCAGATCTATTGTTAGTGGCTTCTATGCTATGCAGCCTTGGAAAATTTGGCTTTGGGCAGGAGATGAAATGGAGCTACTGAGCATGAAAACAGTAAGACTTCTCTTGCAAACAACCATGAATAGTCAGTGAGAGGCAGTTTCTCAGTAAAAGAGAAATGACTTAGAGGATACTGAAGAAAACTGAGATATCCAGGAAGATAGTTCTGAGCCAATGGAATAAAAGACTGGATGGCAAAACTTTATGTAGACAAAGACAGTATGAGGAAGGGAATTGGGTATACAGTCAGCTTTCACTAATTAGTGTTCCAGTTCCTCCTCTGAGTTATCTAGGATCCTACAGAAGGAAGTGAAGGGCAGAACAAAGAAAGAAGCACAGCACTTGTGCTGCCAACTCTGCTATATTAGCAGTGTCTGTAGTAAAACACCTTCTGAAATCAAGCCCACTAGTGCATATATCTGCTTTTCTCAGCTGAACCTTCTGAAATTTTTACGATAGAGAAGAGGAACCCTCTAGATACTGGGCAATTAATAAAATGTCATCACATATAATATATGCACCAGATGGAATTAATGGCAAAATAATGCAGGTACTTAAAGTATAATGTTTCAAGCTACTATTCAAAAGATGAGGTGAAGATTGAATGGAAATGACTGATTATGGAAATGAATGATGAAAGTTCCTGAAACACTGCAATTTAAATATGAAACAGAATGTTATGGATCTAGGCCTATTAAAAAAAATCTGTCACAACTAGCAAAGAAAGCATCTGCTTCTCTCCACTAAGTATAACCTTCCGTGCCTCAGTTGGATAAATAATTTTTAAATATTAAAAGTAAATTAAATGCCTGTTCCTGCCCACAGAAACTGGTTGCTGCTTATGAGGAAAGAATATGCTAGTGTTTTGCCAACTGTCCTGAGAAAAGGAAGCCCAAGTTACAGCTCTGCACTAAGCTGAGCTGGAAAGATCAAGGTTCTTTGTGTTGATTAAAGGAAAAGTTGGGAAAAGAACCCAACATAGCTGAGTGACAGTTTTACAGTTGTGATTAAATTTTTTCTTTCTCAAGGAATCAAAGAATCACAGAATAGTTAGGGTTGGAAGGGACTTCTGGGGATCATCTAGTCCAACCTCCCCTCCAAGACCAGGTCATCTAGAACAGGTGATGCAGGACGGTGTCTGGGTGGGTTTTGAATGCCTCCAGAGAGGGAGACTCCACGACCTCCCTGGACAGCCTGTTCCAGTGCTCTGCCACCCGCAATGTAAAGAAGTACTTCCTCATGTTGAGGCAGAACTTGTGTTTTATGTTATGGCCCCTCCCTGCTGGGCATCACTGAAAGGTGGTTCATCTTACAACAGAGTAAAAGAAGTATCTGCTGCATCACACCCTTATCCCTACTGACGCAGAATGACTTTCTAGGCTGTTGACCAGCATGGCCTGACAATGGCTGCAGCCATTGGAGGATATTTTCCTGCTACCACTCAAACTCTACTACAGAATCTATAACATTCACTGTTCGTCATAAATTCTCTCATTCTTATTTTAATCATAGAATCACACAATGTTTAGAGGTTGGAATAGATCTTAAAGATCATCTAGTTCCAACCCTCCCTACCATGGGCAGGAATACTTCCTCCTAGACCAGATTGCTAAATGCCTTATCCATCCTGGCTTTGAACAGCATAAGGGTTGGGGCATCCACAACCTCCCTGGGTAGCCTGTTCCAGTGTTTAACCATCCTCATAATGAAACATTTCTTACTAATATCTAACCTAAATTTTGCCTCTTTTAATGTGTACCCATTACTTTGTGTAATGGTCATAGTTGTTTGTACCATACAATGTACAGCCTGCTGTACCCTATCCTAATTTTCTGTCGTCTCTACTTGAACTTTTACAATACCTATCATTAACAACCAAGCACGTTTGGTTTCTGTGTTTAAGTATTGCACTGTATCCTTTTTGCCTCTGTGTTATGAAAGAATTGGCAAAAAACTTTTCACTTGAGGAAAACTCATTCTCTGCTACCATCTGGTATTTTTATTCTGTTAAAAGAATGAAAGTCAAGAAGCAAACACAAAAACTGATGGCCATATGCAGTCTGCTTAACTGCTAGCTGCCTGCATGGCTCTGGTTTGGACCTCCTCTGTTAGTTCTCCTTGAAACTACAGCCAAGAATGGCTCCCTCCATTCTATACCACTGTCTAACACCACAGAAGTCTTTGCACCCTTGAACAACTTCACTCCCACCGCTACCAAACCTGAGAGCACGCAATGCATGACCTCAGCATCACACCATTATTGTTCTGGTGAGCCGTCAACATTACCCTTAATTTATTTTGGATACTAGGAATGGAAAACACCACAGAGAAATAATCATGCCTGAAAGATACAGGAGTGCCACAGGGGCCCACACAAGACAAAGGGACAAGCACTATGTAAAGCGGGAATGATTGATCTGTTCTGGACAAGGAAGTATGGAAGGCCATAGTCCATGTCCAATGGCTTCTAGGCCAGGTATCCATTCTCACCTTCTTTAGCTAGAAAAATAAAGAGCATGAGAGTCTGTAAAAGGGAATGAACATTCTTATTGTGACAGTTCAGTTTTGTACATTGTCTGAAAGCTCTGAGACAAGAACATTAAAGGATTTTTTTTTTTTTACATGGAAGAATTAAAATAACACACAGAAAAAAAAAAGAGCTCAAACTTCAAAATACTCTAAATATAAAACTAAATCTAGGGCTAGAAATCAAAGTATATCTATGCCAAAGAAGGGTTGCAAACATATGCTATCAGTTCACATCCATTAAACACGAAGAAAGTCAGTCTCCTTTGTCCATATGACACACTGCTAGCTTTCCTCTTTGCTCCTATCAGACCTCAAAGATCCTCTTTTCAAAGGTTTGAGGTAAGGGTAGGAAAGAAATGGAATCTCAGGAAGGGGATGCAAAATTGTGAGAGAATCAGCTTGAAGATTTGAATCTACTTTACTGCACTGCAGCCTTCAGTTTGTTAAAATGCACAGGGCAGCAGAAGATGCTTCTGTCTTTAGCTAGCACTTTAAAAATTCCAAAAGGATAAAGGATGTAGACTTTGACATGACTGCAAATACTTCTCTGTATAACAGCTGCATTTATGTCAATGAAATCACTCACATGAAAATACGATTCTCAAAACTCTAGGCACCTTCTAGTGATTTCAGTAGGATTTAATAAATGCAAATACTTATGAAAATTCAGTATGCATGCCTGCTGAAGCAGGACTTAATCTTCTTTTAAATCTGCACACCAGAAATATATTATTATGGTCTACTGGAGACAGAGGAGGTACAGATTCTGGCATTCAAGATTCACCCCAGAAGCACTGGCACACCTAAAATAGGAAGGCAAACACCCTGCACTCTGATGCAGTCTGCAGAGTGACGGGCACCCCTGGATTCAGATTCTCAGCTGCCCTCTGACAGTGTCCATAGTTTTCCATTGGCTCTGTGCCACTATGATCCTACCATCGGCATCTGCCTGGGGCTTAAAGACATGAAATGAAACAAGACCGCACTGATTCTCAAGAGTTAGAGTCAGCATTTAGAGCACCAAGAATATGATAAGAAAAGGTAAAGCCATTCTTATAGATTTTTTTAGTGAGATATATTAATGAATAATTGAAAACAAAGATTTTAAACTGAATATGAAATAGCCACTTAAAAATTTCAGGATTTAGTAAGAGCTGTTTGCCTAAATACCTGCTGGCTCACACTCATCCTGATTGCTCTTAGGCATTTCACTGAGGTGCTGTGAAGACCACACAGTTTGTGTCACCTCCCCATGACAGTGAAGAAGTACAGACAACACAAAAGGCAATTCATCATCCCCAACTTGTGAATTATCTTCAGGTTCATGACGGGAATAAGTCTCCACTCACTATTGAGAAACCTATAGGGCTAGAGACCCCAAGAGTAACAAAGAGATATTGCAAAGTGATTTGTTTTAAAAAGTTTCAAAAATCTAAAAAAAACATCTAAAAAGAACTATCTAATAACCTACATGGTTGTAGTACATGATATTCTTTGCAGTCCTAGTGAAAAGAGACATTTCTTTGCGAAATAATAGAATTATGGAAAATCTTGGAGGGAAAACAACCCACATGAAGACAAAAAAATCCTGCTAGTTTTATTCTAAGACTCTGCAGTCTTCCACTTTGCTCAGATTTGTCATCCAAGTTACAGCTCCAAAGGAAGTCATGCTGCTCCTGCTGCTGCTTTCAACACTTTGATTGCTCTAATTGTGCGAAACACAAAAAAACTACATGACAATTTAAATACCTGTTTTCGGTTTGATAGGATTTGAAGCACTGGACATATTTAACCCCAGAAATAAAATTTTCTAAAGGAAACTCAGCTGAACTTCAACTCTAGTGGCATTACTGAATAGTTTCTATAATCCACTGACACTCAGGTGCCCCAAAATTTCTAAGTACAAATTATGAGTACAAGCTGTACTGAAGTCCATTGCTAAAAAGAATGCTAGAAAAATGTTCCAGTCTGCCTGTTTAGATCAAAGCAAAAAGACTGAGGTAAAAAAAAAAAAAAAGCAAAACACATAACTGAAGCAGTCTTTAAAAAACACTAAAATAACTTCTGTATTTTTATTGTAGGAGATTTTTAGCTTATTAATTTGGCCATGATGTTGTAAGAACTGAATGTGACTGCCTAATGAGTGAACTATTGTGGTGGGTTGACCCTGCCTGAATACCAGGTTCCCACTGAGCCACTCTATCACTCCCCTCCTCAGCTGGAAGAGCTTGGGGAAAAGATGGAAAAAATTTGTTGGTCAAGATTAAAGCAGTTTAATAAAGCAAAAGCAAAGGCAGCATGTGGAAGCACAGGAATACAAAAGGTTTATTCTCTACTTCCCATCAGCAGGTGAAGTACAGATACTTCCTGGGAAGCAGGGCTTCAGCATGCACAGCAGTTGCTCTAGAAGACAACATGTTGTAATAACAAATGTGTGTGTGTCCTCTCTCTTAGCTTTTATATCTGAGCAGACATCATATGATATGAATGAAATGAAAATGGTATGAAATATCCCTTTGGTCATCTGGAGTCAGCTGTCCTGACTGTGTCCCGTCTCAAGACCTTGCCCACACTCAGTCTACTGGCAAGGGGGGAATGTTTGGGAGACAGTGCTGATGCTTTGTGAGCACTGCTCAACAATAGTTCAACTGGTGTGTTACCAATACCCTCCTAAAAAAGCACAGCACTACAAGGACTGCTATGGGGAAAATTACCTCCATCTCAGCCAGTCCCAACCCAACTGTACAGGACTGTACAAAAGAAGGTCAAGACTTATAAAAATTCCTTATGTAAAATGTATTACTTGTGGAGCAGGTTTTTTGTGGATGCATTTGAAAATCAGGGGCTACACAAGAGGTTCTATTTTCAGCTTGTCAAAAACCAAGGAGAATTTCAGAGATTTTGACTAACTGTGTCAGCCAATGCTTCTGGCTGGATGGCCAAGCCCAGAGAGTGGTGGTGAACGGAGTTACATCCAGCTGTTGTCTGGTCACAAGTGGTGCTCCCCGGGGCTCAGTAGTGGGGTCAGTTCTGTTTAATATCTTTATCAATGATCTAGACAAGGGGTTTGAGTGCACTCAGTCAGTTCACAGAGGACACCAAGCTGTATGGGAATGTTGATCTGCTGGAGGGTAGGAAGGCTCTGCAGAGGGATATGGATAGGATGGATTGATGGGCCGAGGCCAATGGTATGAAGTTCAACAAGTCCTGCCCTTGGGTCACAGTAACCCCATGCAGCGCTGCAGGCTGGGACAGAGTAGCTGTAAAGCTGCCCAGAGGAAAAGGATCTGCTAGTGTTGTTTGCCAGTCACTAACCATGAGCCAGCAGTGTGCCCAAGCAGGTGGCCAAGCAGGCCAATGATATCCTGGTTCATATCAGAAATAGTGTGGCCGGAAAGACAGGGCAATGATCATCCCCCCGTACTTGGCACAAGTGACTGGTGAACACCTCAAATCCTGTGTTCAGTTTTGGCCCCCTCATGACAAGAAAGACGTTGAGCTACTGAAGCATGAAGTCTTACGAGGAGTGGCTAAGGGTACCAGGATTGTTTAGCCTCGAGAAGAGGAGGCTCAGAGGGGCCTTATCTCCAAAACTCTCTAAAACTATATGAAAGGAGGTTGTAATGAGGTGGGGGTTGGCCTCTTCTACCAAGTGACAGGATGAGAAGAAATGGCTTCAAGTTCTGTCAAGGGAGGTTTAGATTAGACATAAAGAAAAAATTCTTCACATAAAGGGTTGTGAGACATTGGAACAGGCTGCCCAGGGGACTGGTAGAATCATCATCCCTGAAAGTGTTCAGGAAAACCCGTGGATGTGGCACTGAGGGACATGGTTTACAGGTGAACATGGCAGTGCTGGGTTAATGGTTGGACTTAATGATCTTAGAGATCTTTTCCAACCTTAAGAACTCAATGATTCTATGATATACTTCTGACATACAAAGATTTTTGAAAATCTGCTTCTTCAGAGAAATTCAAAATACTTGATCCTAAATTTCCCAAGTTGATTGCCAAGGGCCTGATGTGACCCAGTTTTCTGCTGTGGGAGGCTGTCTTCTAATAAGGACTATTGCCAAGGAAAGCAACTACCCTTTTATAAGCTTAATCATAGTTAAACACCTATCTATTTTGTCTTTTTGATGTGATTCCAATATTTTAAGTCTGCAGGAAAATTACATGATCAAATTGAGGAAGTAATTTTCTATTTGATCAAATGCAAAACAATGAGACCAATGATGTTTCCTTTCTTTTTTGTTTAGTTTCTGTAGTTACATTGCTACAACTCTGGCTAGTAATTTACTTTGTAATGAACAAGAACAGACAGTTCAGAAAGTAAATGGAAAACTATGGAGAAGAAACTATGAACATGAAAGAACTGTGTCTCTAACTCATTGTTACAAATGTGGTTTGGTATAATGGTTATAAAGGAAAAGGCAGGCAGGTAAGAAAGATAGGAAGGAGGGAGAGAGGGAAGGAGGCTGTATGCCTTGCAGAGTGGCAATATGCATGCAGTCCTGAATCCCCTTGAAATTGCTTTTCTGTTAGATGCCTGTATACAATAGCAGAGAAATAGAAGCATAGAAAAAAATACAATAGGAATCTAATAATCATTACATTAATTATTATTCGTTAATGCCACAATGTTACCTATGGAAAGATTTGAAAGTTATCTTACAAATGACAGCCTTGTCACCAAACACACTAATGTCTTTTATAACAATCCTTAGTGATAGTGAAAGTCTATTTCCCTTTCTGATGTTTCCTTGGCGCTGGTAGTTCTATTTGGATACACAAGCACAAACAAAAAGCAACCATCTCCCATGGCTGGTTGTTTATAGTCCTCAGATGCTCCTGTCTGCCCTCCTCTTGTTACTGATTGCATGTTACAACACCCTGTGATCCTGATTGTAAAGTTTTGTTGTCTCAAATTCTTTGTTTTATTGAATATGAGCACCTGTCTCAAAATTAGAATGAACAATCTTGGCATCGTTTTGCTTTATTTCTGAGTAATCTCAGGAAAATGAGCAAATTAATCTGCAATTGTAATCAATTAAAATGCTGCATTGTTACTTTATGTAACTTGTTCCTACGAGGTGTTCTGGAAGCCAAAACGATAAATGCGTTCAAAAAAAAGGTTAGACAAGTTAATACGTGATAAATCCATCAACAGATACTAAATATAATGACCTAAATTTAACACCCACTGTGCAAGACAGAGAACAAGGGCATAAATGGGTATCCAGGAGCCCAGAGAAGGATGATATATATATGCCTTTTCTAGTACTGGCCAATTTTTAAGTCATGGCAAATGCATTGTTTATCTGTTAGTTTTATGAGCACTGCAGAGTTTTCAGTAATCTATGACGTTGCTAGATATCAATCCAAGGAAAGCAATCAAAAGGAAAGTGATGCATTAAAGTATTATTTTATTGAGATAGCACCCCAAATAGGCTTTAAGCTTATTAAATATTAAATATTGACCAAAATACTGCTCAAAGAAGGCAAAATCTCAAAGTCTAAACAAACACAGACACCTTTATTCATCTGACCATGCATTATTGTTTCAGTTCTATCAAGGTAAAATAAAAGTAGGTCTCCTATAAAATTCATGCATTTAAATCTTTTGCAACATATTAAAGGCATTATTTATGCATTAAGTCTCTAGTGAGAGATAAAGTACTTATTTGCAAAGAGTTTGAGTGAATTTTGTTCCTTAGGAACATGATGCATAAGTCCGAATCTAGGAAAGAGTTACTCAGATTGGAGAATATATATCCTGCCTTTAGGACACATGCAATTAATATGCACTCTTCTGACCTTTCTTGCCCAAGTATATTGTCATTCAATATCCTGTGAAAGATGGAGTTCTTAGGAAAAGGTAGTCAAGACTCTCCATTGCCCTGTATAATTTTAATTAAAATTTGCACTAAGTTTGGTTTTATTAATTCCTCTCTGGGCTCTATAAATATTACTGCTCCAAATATGAAAGGGAATATAATTAAAAGTTCTGTTTCTACAGTTGCATGAGTCTGGGCCTATCCTTTGGAGAAACTCCACTTATTTAGTGTATTGAGTTATTTAGAACTTACTTCCTTAACAAACTATATTGTGTATTGGGAAAGGAAATATCCTAGTGGCTAATGGAATGAAGAAGGACTCTGAAGATCTGTGTCTGATTTATTGGCTAAGCACAAATTTCCTGTAGATTTTATAGCTTTCTTGCTGTAGTTCATATTCCTTATTGTGGAAAAATGTATCCCTCTGAGATTTGTCTACTGTGGTGTCTAAACCTACTAACGAACTACTTGAGAGGCACTCCAACAAGATAGGGCCTGTGCTATCTAAGCTGGCTAACAGATATATCCCGCTGTCTAACGTGGGGAGTGATGGAGGAAAGAATAATGTGATAACTGTGGTGTGTAACATAAAACCCTCTCTCACACGAGTTTTGAAAGACACTTAGAACCATAGAATATCTTGAGCTGGAAGGGACCCACGAGGGTCATTGAGTCCAGCTACTTCCAGCTACAACCATTTTACATGGACTAGCTGGATCTGTTGGGTTTTACTAGTTTGGCCTTTGTACAACCATGCTTACTCCCTCAGACCAGGTCAGGGTTTCAGCCTGGCAGGCCTTGCTAGCCTAGGTAGAACATTGCAATGGTACACAAAGCAATGCAGGTCTGGTGTTATATCTGAGCAAACAACAATTCAGACAGAGATACCATATAGGCTCTGTACAGAGCCTTTGTAACTCGCCTTTTCTCACACAAACATGTGGGTTTTGCACCAGACTGCTCAATTAGGTAAAACAAATCAGGAGGTTAACCACAGCTGATCTGCAAAGAGGATTACAAAGCAGTTTCAGAATCCCACCTAGTGTGTAGTGTGTCTTGGTATGTCTAAACTGCTGGGTACGTGAGTGACACTGAGCTTGCCAAGGAACCCCCTCTCGTCTCTCCCAAGAGCCCACCTGCCTATCCCTCTGGGCGCACGGCGTATAGGCAGATCAGAACTAGGATGCACGTACAGATCTGGGATCTGCAAGGGGCTCTTGCATACAGCAGCATAACAGTTAAAAGTAAATAAGACTAAACCATGACAAGTGGGCAAGAAAGATGGCCACTAATATGGTATTTTTGAAGAACTTTAACTTGGTCACCTAACTGAGTTTAATTTTTTATAAGTGGCTGGAAGTGGCAACACGAAAAATTACTGTCACTATGGTTTCTGATTATGTCTTGCAAAGCCATCCTCATGTAGGGCAAAGAAGCTTTTATTTTGGTATAATGGTTTTATACTTATTGCATTTTTCTTTTGAGTGTTCCCAAAGGTGCTTTGTGGTCTTTTGTTACTTGTTCTCACTGTTCCCTATGACTGGCATTGATTTAAAATATTGATTTTCTTTTCTTACTGAAAAATAATCTTTGTGTTTTCCATTTCAACATGAACCATTTGGCATGAATGCATGCTGAGGCTTCCACATTGCCATATTATTTTGCTGTTGTTGATATTACTTTAACACACTGTAGTGTGCTAGAACTTTCTGCCTACCGTGAGTTACTCCTACAAGCCCAGCAGGAAGCTTCAGTTCACAAATAAAGAAAAACCGAGCACCAGGTTCCAGGAAAAATCCTTTAAAAAACTCTTTGAGCATGTATTTATGCTTTTAAAGGCACATTGTGTTTTTTAGTTTTCTTTTCCTATTAATTTTAGAGGTTGCTAATGTTTTTATCACTCGTTCCTTAAAGTACACATACTCACTTAAAGCTGAACTGGGGAGATTAAGCTCATATCTTCTGTGAAACTGTGGTAGTTATTATTAACACCAAGTAATGACATCTGCAGTTTTCTCAATGCATAGTTTTATAATGAACAGAGAAAATATGGAACTATGGCTCCTGTGGGAAACAATGAGCTAGACAACAATTCCCTGTTCACACGCAAAAATGTATAGTTTGGGCAAAAAGGAAATGCATAACCCGAGATCCAACGATGTTTAGAAAAAGCTTTGGAATGCTGTGTGTTGTGTGTCACCATGAATGGAAGCAGTCACTTACAAACTGTATGTGCACTCATACTCTGATAGTAAAATCTTCAACTGATTAAAAATACTATATTCACTTTTAATCATATGTGCTCCACCTAGGGAAGAAATAGAAGGTCACAAAGCTATGACCTGAGCAAGCAATGACATTATTATGAGTATAGCACTTTTGAACATATGCTTAATGTCAGAAATTTAAGCATATCTTTTTGCATAAAAAAAAATAGTCCTTTATGCTATGTACTATTATCTCAGTTTGTTAAACAATTCTGTATAATGACAAAACTCTAGAGAAACTTGAAGGTGAGACAAAAAGATGAAAAGCAACATCAAAAGACATAAAACATATGGAGGAAGTATAGCAATGAGGAAGGATAAGACTATCTACTTTCTGCAATTCTCTCATTATGATCTGATGCAGAATAAAAAAAATCCATTTCTCAGAACATTTTAAAATCATTAGACCAACCTAATATGTGTAGACTAGCAGTTAAAAAACCACAAAAAGTCCTACTGCACACAGAATATTTACATTTATGAATGCAGAAGTATCTAATGCATAGAAGTTCTAAATTATACAAATCAAGTCTTAATGCTCATATTTCTGGTATCTAAAAGTTAGAGTGTGTAAACATGAACAGCAATCCCCTTTATTGCCTCCATGATGACAAACATCAATATAGCTTATTTGTCAATAGAGACAGTAATGCCATGAAGTATAAATTTCCTAATGGAAATTAGGACATGGGCTTCATATAGTTTATGGACTATTGGACTAACGGACTCCTAATGGACTTCATATAGTCTAATGTCAGAACAAGCACTAAAGCACTGTTTTAGAGCCTCCTCTACATCACAAGGAAATGAAGAATGAGAAGAAAACTGCTAGCTGAATTGCAATTATAAAAAGTTGAAATATCCACTGATGCATGATGCTTATGTCCACTGCAACACAATTTACTGTGTGTTCACATGATTCCTAAAAGCGGTAAAAATGAAATACTATGGACAAAGGCAGTCCAGGTCACTCAGATGGCATCTAAACTTTCATATGGATTTTTTTTCACTGTGAGTTCAGCTACATTTTATCCACATACATAAAACTGTTACTTGAAAACACCACAAATGATGTTCCTGTTGCTGACAAAATCAAGAATGAAATTTGGGAAGAGGAATTATCCATTAAGACATATGCTGTAATCAAATATATGGCAGTGGTTTGGCCAAGCAAAGATATTTGAGAATGAACAGCTTTTATAGGGGACTGAAGTGCCTTGCCAGCTTAGAGTTCAGCAATGTACATGCTGCCAACAAGTGTGTGTATTTTAGTTGACACATTAAACCAAACATAACCAAATCTGCCAGAAAATACCATGCTATCAGATTGCTGTAGTAGATTTGGCTTTCTACTCTGAAGTTAGTTTGCTTATCCTGAAATGATATTATTTAATTTGCAAATAAAAATTTGAGCTGCTGTACAGTGTTCTGTACTAAAAATGGATTTATAAAAAAATTACTTAGTCTTGATTTATTTAAACAATGAGGATAGAGTTTTATAAACTCACTTATATCCAAGGAAGAATATTAAATCTGGAAGTTTCAAACACTGTATGGCTTAATACCTACATCCATCTTCCCCCTTATTCTGTAAGCCTATTTTCACAATTAAACAAGAGAAATTAAGTACTTCTGTGTTTATTATGATTAGTCATGCTTCTTGGCATATGTCATTGTATTTTGCATTTAATAAACAAGCATTTCTGTTGTGAATACCCTAGGAATGGAAACCATTTGTATATAAATTCTGAGATATAAAAGGTGATTAATTATTTTATTTTATATTTGAAAATCTTAAATCTTTCTCTCATGAGCACACAAAACAGAGCCTTTGTAAAGAATGGATTTTTCTAATCTTCTCCATTTGGGTGTGGTAGATCTCTTTTTGTTGATCTGTGATTTTCAAGAACGAGTCTACACTGCAGAAAGCAATGAATTAAAAAAAAATATGACTAAAACTACTGTTGCTATTTCTCACTGCAGTCTCTGTATGGCAACATTTGAGTGGTGCTGGTTACACATATTGATTTATTAAAAAGCAATGTCATACCTGTAGACATGCAGGAGCTCTGCCTTGCGGTTTATTCACATCAACAGCCACAAGCTGCCAACCTCCAGCAGCATCTTCATGAAACATCTTGAAAGGGAAGACTGTTGTCAGAAATGTTTTACGTGCCAATAAATACATGTGAAATCTAATACATTCACCTTAAGGATAACCATATGTTTTGATGATAGCTAGTTTAAAATAAGAGAGAAATGGTTCTCACTGCTACAGAAAAAAAAGTAACATGCTTTTCCCAACATTAATAGAGTCTGAATTTTACTCAGATAACATCAAACACAATGTGTCCCTATTAGTCCTAATGTAGAAACTGATTCAATTAATCTTTGATCAGTATCATTAGATAGTGGTACCTGTTCAGAATAAATTCCTTACAATGGTAAGCTTATCCCTGAGGAAACACAAACACATTGTGACCACGCAAATAAGTTTCATGGTGTATTTGGCAACAGCAGCCAACCTTGTCTTTTTTACTGGAAAAATTATTTTACTCCAAGGACCACTTTATTTTTGTTGCACTGATGCATATCAAGAGTAGCTGTACAGTCCTTCTGTATTGTTTCCCAGAGCTTATAATTCCTGTAAGTAGCTGAATATTTCCAGGTTCTAATGATGTCAATGGAAAAGGCTCTCTTGACCACAGTGGTATTCACATTTTACCAATAACATCTGGAAGCATAGGTGTAGGTATTCTGAATTTTTTTTTTCTCAGAAATTAGGACACAAAAAGATGCAAATTGCTGGACATAAGGAACAGTCAGGAACCATGTCTGAAAGTGATTAACACTGTCCTTTAAAATGTCCTTGAAAGAAAATAAATGGCTCTAGCATTTTTAATTGCCACCTGCTTATACTATATAATAAAGTGTGGCAAAGTCCTCATCTCACTCCCACCTTTTCCTTGACACCCAGTACTCAAACAAGTCACCTCAAGAACACAGTCACAGGAACATGGTTGAAACTTAAAAGTCATCCTGAAAGAAGTGCTCATTAGAGTGGGGACAGTGTCACAAAAATATGGTTGTAATGCTTCTGAGTCCTTATTTAGCGTCTCTGCACTAGGAAGAGTTGCCAACTAAGATCAGCTCCTAGTTACTCCTCTTTGTACCATGCTTTAATGTGCAGTGCTTCACAAGAACGTCCTTTTATCTTTTCCCGAGACCCCTTCCTAGACTTTGACTCCTGGACACTCATTTTCTTTCCTACAGGAATAAGTTTGGGGAACAGCTCAATTATTTATGAAGTGAGCAAATGAAGTAAGATATTGTTGCATTTTCTCAAGGTTATTTCATGCACAAAACAAGCAAGGGTTTTAACTTTCTTCTGGTGTTTTGAATAAGAAATCCTGCAAGAAATTTTCTGCCCTTCTTAAAACAGAAAAAGATAAATTGTTTTTGCAATTTAGTGAGCTGGGTTCCCTTTATGTGTTATTACGTCAGTGATTCAAGGAACAAAGCAACCATTTGCCTGTCTGCAGCAGGGTATTTGAAATTCCTTAATGTTAGCTGCTACTTGTGTTTCCCTACATTGATCTCTCTGTTCCAGCTTCTAGTTCAGAGTATGTTGGTCAAGCCTATATGGCTCAGGAATTTGTCCTATCAGAGAGGAAATGAACAAAGTTCCCCAGGCTAAGCAGGTGTCCTGTAGAAAAGTCCTTTTTTTCAGATTTTAAATTGATATCACAAAGTCTGCTTTGACAAAGACATATATAGATTAGAAATTATTGCCATGAAGTCTATTTGAGGCAAAAAACGTAGCAGCAGGCAGAAAAGAACTAGATTTACATATGGATTACTGATATAACCAAAGCAATATCAGAAAATATTTAATAAATAATTTTGAAAATTTAAATCCTCTGGTTTAAGAAAACAAATAATCTCTAGCTACATAGTTAGAAAAAATTCCCTCATGGGCATGTTTCTCACATCTGTCCTCCTAAGAGCTTTTTGCAGGCAGCTTTTTTGCACTGGTTCCTCTTAGAGATGGCAAGCTGCACTAGCCTGGAAAAACCTTGTCTTTTGTACATTCAAAACACATAATCTGACTGTTAAAATAATGAGTGAGAGAATTTAAATCTCAGCTCATTAGCTCTCATTTTTCATACTGGGTCTTTCCCACTATGCAGGCCACATGTAGCACCCTTCCTATCATGGCTTCTTCTTACTCATTATCTCTATTCAGGGTCTCACTTTCTGTGACTTCCCCAACTATTAGCATGGCTCTTTCATGGTACCAACACCTCATTTCCTCCTTGGTCTCAACACACTCTTCTCAGTTCTAGGACCAACTTCTGCAAACACTTCAGCTACCCTCTGACCTCTCTTCTTCCAGCCACGACTTTGCAATTTCAGATCTTATTCCTTAGCACAGAAAGTGATAAGCAACAGCAACCCTAATTTCAAACCCACCAATGACATGATAAAAACCCATTATCCTACTCTATTAAAAGAAAATACAAACACAGCTATAGCACACCTAGCGATGTAGGGAACCACATTACAGTCTTCTCTATAATTCTTTTTTAAAAAAGACTAGTTGGATAATGCAATTTACATGGATACGGATAATAGAATTAAATTTTATATGAAAGTTCATATATTAACTTTAGAATATAGGTACTAACATGCAAAGTCAAATATATCATATGTAACAGTAATTTTCTGCTTATTATTAATTCATAAACTAAACCAAATCAAATCCCCAGAGAATCTCAGCATCTCAAGTGCTTCACCTGGGTTGTAGCAGTTGAAGTAGTACTGCTCCTGGACCCCCACATCTGCTGGAACTGCACTCTAATTTCTGCAAACGTTTCAATGATGACTGCAATGAAAACATTCTGAAAAACAGAACAAGAAAGAATGGCTGACATAAAGCTCAGCAAGCAGAAAAGAGAAGAAATTAATTCTAATATGATCTACATTTCAAACTGCTTTAAAAAGACATATTTTTAAGTACCTTGACAAGCCAGGCCAGAAAGAAAATTAAGGTGATGAAATAGAAATATGAACGCCATCGGGGAAAGCTGTCGATTGCTCGGTACATGAGGAACACCCAGCCTTCCTGAGAAGCAGCTTCATAAACAGTAAATATGCTTGTGCCTGTCAGAGGGAAAAAATAAAAAGTTTGGCATTAAGCCTCCCTGAAAGTTTTCAGTATCAGCAAACAATAAACTTTTAACCATTCTATTTTCCTTTTTTTCTAAAGGGTGTCAGCTTTCCTCTCCTCATTCAAAGAGAAGTTTTTCTTCTGCATTTCCACATTTCTTCCTTTTGCAACTGAATATGAATTGGTTTTGTAACAGACCAGACTGACTCCCTTCTCTTACTGGACCCACATGCATAATCTCTCAGATGGATTCACTGGCAGTATGCAAATGTCTCCAAAGGCAGAATTTGTCCCATCATGTGACTTCAGCAGCTTGTCTGAGAAAAGGCAGATTTAACTAAAACTCTCAGGATCAACATTCAGTAGGTGAAAGAAATCACTACTAATATCAGCAACACTGAGTAAGCATCAATATACCAAGAGGATGCCTGATGCTAGCAAGCACAGTTAAGCACCTACAAGCAAGCTACTGAACAGTTTTGAAATTCAGGTGGGTAGCTGCATTAACATACATGTGTTGCCTTAAAAAAGCATTTTTAGGTTGAACTTCCTATATCACTCTGTGGAGGGGGAGAGAAGACAAAAGGAAAATTATGAGAGGCTTATGTGTGCAGAAACTAGTGGTGTTCCCCAGGGATCAGTGTTGGGCCCAGTTCTACTTAATATCTTTACCAATGATTTAGATGAGGGGATTGAGTCCACCATCAGCAAATTTGCAGATGACACTAAACTGGGGGGGGGGTGTGTCAATTAGCTGGAAGGCAGGAGGGCTCTGCAGGGGAACCTGGACAGGCTGGAGAGTTGGGCTGATTCCAACAGGATGAGGTTCAACAAGGCCAAGTGCCGGGTCCTGCACTTTGGCCACAACAACCCCATGCAGAGCTACAGGCTGGGGACAGAGTGGCTGGAGAGCAGCCAGGCAGAAAGGGACCTGGGAGTTTGGATTGACAGGAAGCTGAACATGAGCCAGCAGTGTGCCCAGGTGGCCAAGAAGGCCAATGGCATCCTGGTCTGTATCAGGAACAGTGTGGCCAACAGGACCAGGGAAGTGATCCTTCCCCTGTACTCAGTGCTGGTGAGGCCACACCTGGAGTATTGTGTCCAGTTCTGGGCCCCTCAGTTCAGGAAGCATATTGAGGTGCTGGAGCAGGTCCAGAGGAGAGCAACAAGGCTGGTGAAGGGACTTGAGCACAAGTCCTATGAGGAGAGGCTGAGGGAGCTGGGGTTGTTCAGACTGGAGAGGAGGAGGCTCAGGGGAGACCTCATCACTCTCTGCAACTACCTGAAAGGAGGTTGTAGCCAGGTGGGGGTCGGTCTCTTCTCCCAGGCAGCTATCAGTAAGACAAGAGGGCATGGTCTTAAGCTCTGCCAGAGGAGGTTTAGGTTAGATATTAGGAAGAATTTCTTTACAGAAAGGGTAATCATCCATTGGAATGGGCTGCCCAGGGAAGTGTTGGATTCTCTGTCCCTGGAGGTTTTTAAGATGAAACTGGATGTGGCACTTAGTGCCATGGCCTAGTAACCATGGTGGTAGTCAATCAAGGGTTGGACTTGATCTTGGAGGTCCCTTCCAACCCGGCTGATTCTATGATTCTATGAAACCACTTTTGATTAAAAGCTGTAAAGTTACTAATTTTAAACTCTGGCTCCAAACTCAGCATAATGTCTGTGATAATAGGCTTCAGCCAGTTCGTCCTTCCTCCTTATCTGTGGAATGAAAGCTTCAAAATACAGACTGGTTAGGGCTTGTTAGGTATTCTCGTTTGAAGTAATTTTTTGTTCAGAGAAGAAACACAATTAAACTGTGAAATTAAACTGTGAAATCTCACAAACTGCTGTGAAATCACAGAATTGTCCTACAGCCACCCGCTCGCTCTGCTTAACTGCTGCTTCATTTCATGAAATGTCTTGGATAAAAGAGAGCGAGTGTGAGGAGCACTGCCCTTAGCAAAACATAGCAGCTGCTAGCAACATAAAGATAGAAAGCTGACTATCTGATCCTCTTCACAGAGAAAGGAGTGGTTCGGGCCAGAAATGTCAGAGTCCATGAGTTTCCCAAAAATTCACACGAGCCTATAAGGAGCCCCTATTGATTTTGCAGCATCTACATCCTAGTCTGCTAATACAAATGGGATGAACCTGGAAGCGGTTTT
This sequence comes from Pseudopipra pipra, assembly GCF_036250125.1. Taxonomy (NCBI): domain Eukaryota; kingdom Metazoa; phylum Chordata; class Aves; order Passeriformes; family Pipridae; genus Pseudopipra; species Pseudopipra pipra. Next base: position 80,166,900 of record NC_087550.1, read on the forward strand.
GCCTCAGGGTGTCCCTTTTGCAAATAAATCTTCACTGATAAGAGGAGGCAGGGATGAATGGAATTTTTTCTGTATAAACTCAATTCTTTGATATGTTGGTGTTAAATTGTTAAGATGGGCATGGTGGGTAGGCAAAACTGTTAATCCTTTCTGTTAATTTTTCTAGTTATTTGATTCCTTCCTATTTACCGCATAGGCTCTCAGTACCAAGGAAGAGAAATAAAATAAAAGGAAAGGAAAAGCATTCAAGCACAGATAGCAAATCCGTTTCCATTTCTTCAGAAGAGAGAGTGGTCTCTATCAATACTGAAATATTCATCAGTGATTACTTCATGGGTATTTTGCATTTCAAAAATTCAAAAAGTAATGGTTCAATTGTCTAATACTGTTGCTGAACTGATTAAATTATTGAACAAAACAGTGCTGTTGAGGACAGGCTGAGATTAAAGAAAAAAATGGAATCTATTAAAAGTTGCTGGCTAGGAAACTGTCATTAGTCATTACCAATGGGAAAGTCACAGTGAAGATCAGTAAAATAGAGGGGATGTCATGCAAAGTGTTTATAACACATCACTGGGCCATCTGCCACAGTAAAGCAATACTGTGAATGGAAAAAAATGCACAATTAGCCCAATTAAAATAATGTGTGTTCATCTGTGACACTAAAGTAAAAACATATTTAGCGTATGACTGGTAGAAGTGTTCTTAAGGCTATTAGAAAGCAATCACTCTAATGAATATACATTCTTGCTTAACATATGTGACTAGAAAATGATAAAGCTTTCATTATTGATGCCAGGAACCGTGCTGTTAACTATCTCTGTAAATACTCTTTCAACTGGATACAGCATAAAGCATGCCACTAAGGGATTCAACACCATGACATGTTTTGCTTTCAAAAAGAAGAGTAATTCTTAGTTAACATCTGCCTTACTGCATCTTTTGCTCTTCCAAAAGTTACAATTAAAGACAATCAGCAACTGATTCCATTTTTTCTGATTATTTATTTAATATCTGACTACATCTTCCTGAAGCCAACGAGTAAGTTATTAAAAGACTTTCACAGCAACATGCTCTGTTTTTCTCAACATGTTCAAAGCCATATGGAGGGAGAGAAAGTATCAAAATTTTAAGTGATGGTGGGATACATCCCAGAAAATCAAACATGGGGATGTTGCCATGTACAAAACCTAACATATGTCCCTTATATCAAATGGTAAATTTCTCCTTTTTCACAGATGTCAGTATTCAATCAGTGACATTGTGCTGCCTTCTACTAGTTCAAAGGGTTTAAGTAATGACAGCATAGTGCTAGGAGTCCCATGGTTAGGGCAGATGAGAGCATATATCTCTCTGTAGTTTGTATAACAGCAGGAACATGGGTGTCACGGGGCACAAGGGCTTGAAAACCTGCAGAGCCTGGCTATTCAATCTGCAACAGGCCCCGTTACTTCAAAACCTCTTGTCAATGTCCTCAACAATCAGATCATGATTCATGCAATATAACTACAGACATCAGTGAGGCATTTCAGTCATGAAAAGGCTTTGAATCATGAAGAGGGTTAAACACATGGTTGTTATGACACTGCTCATCAGTTTAGGCATGTTGGCATGGGCAATTTGCAGCATTTGAGAGTAGGATTTCAACATCTGCATCTAAATATTGTTAGATCTTATTAAAGAAAAATATCTAGCAAATATTTATGATAACTTTCCCATTTGTTTCAGTAGATGGCTAAACCTTGGTTAATTTATCAGAATTTTCTGATGACAAAAGAGGTAAAATAAAGTAACAGGCTTTGAAATTTTTGTGTTTCAGTGCTTTTGTTTGAACTTGTCTAATAAATTCCACATTTTGATGTAACAATAAAACAATTCCTTTAATCACAAAGACAGTTAATCATAAAAAGGAAGAAAAACACTTCTCAATAGAGATTAAAACTAAGAAAATTGATATCATCATGTGTATCAATCTCAAAAGACTGCTTTTATCCAAGCAATAAACAGTTCTACTTTTGAAAATGTTTTACACCTGTAAATGGTCATTATCAAAAAGAAAAGAAAAAAAGTTCAGGAAATGAAAGATTTAGTGAAGTACTGGAAAAGAGATTGAATCTTGATCAATTTATATGACATTTTCCCTTAGCTTCATACTGTTTAGAAGAAAAGACAGAAGACAAACTGTACCTGTACTCATATTGCACATTTAGGCATATGGACATTCAGCAACAAAATGCAGGGGGCTTAAGTCTTCTTCAGTATATGTTTTTCTCAGATTTAGAAGATGGGAGCATTAGCCTGAAGGAGCATGGATGAAGTAATTGCTTTAACACCTAAATCATTATAATAAAAGAAAATTCTAGTAGTTTCCATGTCTAATCAGGAAGCTGGTAACCTGGCTCTTCCATGCTATACAGATGAATAGAGTATCAGAAAAAAAAATAAATTAAAAGAACTAGAGGACATAAGTAATGATTTCCCATGGGGAGTAAAGAAACCTATCCTCACAGAAACCCTATCTTTTAAATAACTAAGGAATATAAAAGGTATTTATTTTTTAAGAAAGGACTCATCGTTGACAGAACAATAGTATCATTATCCAGGGATGCTATTTTACACACTGTATTTATATTTATGCATATTTTGTAAACACATGGGATTTTCTGCTTGTTTCTGTGACTGTGTGACACCCCCATGCTCTGTGAAATCATTTCTTTCTATAATCAACTCCTTCTGCAAATGGACATAATGAAAAAGGGAGTGCACTGAATAATACTCTAGCTTTATAATGTCAGAATTAAAGGAGCAGATCTAAAAGGTCACATGCAAAAAATTAACTGAATCTGGAAACAGAACCCATTCCTCCTAACTCTATGTTGCCTTCTTGCTTCTTGATTCAAAATCCCATCTTATTTGAGGAAGAGAATATATGGTGTCGAGGAATTGTCTCTTATTAATTAGTGTCTTTGTGCTATGTGATTTGTAGCTTTCCAAGTGAGAAGAAAAAACTTAAAACTAGCCTTAGATATGCGTGTGAGGTTTTTTTTCCTGTTTAATCAGGAATCACTCAGACAAGTAAAAATGCATGCGTTGTTCTTAAAAGCTTAAAACATTACCTACTGTCGGCCATGAAATGCCTCCCATGCCAGGCAGTGACATGCTCCTTACCCTTACTATAGAGCAGCCGCTAGATGGTGGTCGTGCACCTCGAGCACATCTGGAACATCAGGCAGCGGCGGAGCGCCCACCCCGCAGAGCGCAGGCTGTGACAACCTCCCGGTGCGCCAGCAAAAGGATTGATTTTCCTATTTGCCGGCAAAACTAAGCCGCCTTCTGGCAGGTGCTGCTGTCTAATTTCTCTGTTGTGCTGCATACTGAAAGACAGTCTTCCTTAACACGGTTCTGTGAGTGATCTGTCCATAAAGCAATGACCTCTCACTTAGCTACAGAAATGTTATCATGCCTGTTTATATCCCTGCTCACTTTCACTCATAAATTCACAAGGCTGAATGTTTCTGTGGGGCATGGACTTTCCAAGTGAGCAGTCAGCTTTTAATTTATGACTTTTCTTTCACTATCAAGGTATTTGTAAAACACTGCATGCAGGCAGGCTTTTCCAGCTGTCTTACACTGTTGCTTTGGTGAAACTAGATGGGAACAAAAATTGCCCAGAAATGGAAGGACAAAGTTGTTAACACTTCTGGGAAGCAGCTGGCAGACAGGACTGAAATCAACAAAAAGATCAAATTCAGAATGGCTTCACAGGGGGTTGCTTCTTGCTTGCATCTGAGTGAGTGATCTAATTTACTCTCCCAAACTGACTCCCACCAGCCAGTTCGCCAGCCAGAAGAAATGAGGAAGAAAAGAAGAAAGCCAAAACATGCCAATATTCTGCTCCTCTGTTGAAACCTCAATCCCCAGTGCCATCTTTTTGTTACTGAGCTGTGGAAAAGACTGATTTACAACTGCAGAAAAAACACACTGCCATTCTGAACAGAGTCTTTTAACCCTTGTTAAGTGTAGTGACTTCATCATACAGTACTAATGTGTAATCAAACCTTCATTTGGAAAATCTGTTTCCTTAAAAGAAGATTAAGGATACAGCTTTTCTCAGTCTTTTACATATGAGAAAAGACTATAAACAGAGATTGTTCGCATAAAAGCACCAAAAAGGAGATAAAGAAACATTGCAAATACAAGTGCTAGGATCAATGCAATTTGATCTACAGACTTAGTAACAGATAGGAAGTCAGTCAACTTCCAGAAAAAAAAATTATGGACTTAGCTGCACTGTTTGGAAATATTTTAGAAACTTGTTTAATATTGAGAAGAGTTAGCCTACTGATATGAACGTAGCAATGCTGGCATATGTAGTGACTGCACAGGGTAAATAGGAGCATGGCAGTCCACGCTTAATTTTACCATTAATGTCTTATGTGTGATAGTGCTTGAGCTCCCTGATATAATATTTTATGCTTTAAAAAGAGGAATCTGGTTTACATTTGTGAACAAGTCCAAGGTGTAAACAGAGAGGAACATTCTTCAAAGTGACTCTATGTGTACTCGTTTATGGATATTTAGCCAGGCTAGCATTTATATCTGTTTTAATACTTTTTTAATTAAAGCACTCCTTAGCTATATGTTCACAAATAACTCAGCAAATAGGGATCCAAAATGTCAGCAGAGCTCATAAGCTGGCTTTACGTGCTGAAATACTGTCTGCTTTTTTCTTTTGGCAATTACATAGCTAGTAGGGCTAATATACTGTCTCTCTTATAATCACTTTTGTGTGTGTGGCAACTTTACAAAATTTACTGGCAGTTGATGAGAATAAAGGAAATGCTGAACTGTGAATTGCTCACACCTCACACACAGCTACCTGGAAGCTCTCCATCACAGTCAACACTCCCACCTCTACTTCGCCTTAGAGAGTATTTTTAAGGATACAACTTTTCTCAGATCTCTGGGCTCTCATCCTCAACCGAATGGGCAGAGCTTCAGGCTGAAGCCTGGAAGTAGGACACTACCATAGCTGTGCTTGTCGTTATCAAACTGTAATAATACTCATTTTCCAGATCTAGAAACCAAGAATACAGAAATCCCTATACCCTGATTTAAAGAGAGACAAATGCTGTGAAGATGGGCCTTTTACCACCTCAGCCTTTCCAAAGAAATGCCTCTGATTTAAAGTACAGTCATAGTAGAGTAAATGACTGTTACAGTAAACGTTATGACAAAACCATGTAACATAAAAAATGTTCAATGGAAGAAACTCTATAATTCCTTTGAAAATGAACCATCTTTTTATAGGAGTGTTACTTCTTTTAAAACACATTATGTATGTAGCTGCCTTTAAAACTATACAGTAAAAGTGACAGTCTAGAAATTAAAATTTAGAAATTCCCCAAAATGGTTACATCTAAAATTTAATAAACATTTTAAGGGTTACCATATTAAAAAGACAAATTAAAGACAATTTCTTAGTACAGATACTATGCATTTGGATTGTCATTCAGTCATATATTAAATGCTGGGAATGACTATTAAAGACAAGGCAGTGATGGATTCCTTTGTTAGAGAGTAAAAAAAGTATGCAAATCTTCCTTGATGCAAGGCATGTAAATTCAGCACTGACTTTCGTACATTATTAATCAAACCCATTCACTTGTTGCATAAGCTTTCACAAGTCACAGAGAAATCTAACTCATTTTAAGTACAGTCATGAAACAGCAAAGCTAGCATGCATCATAGTATCAACTAATTTGCTTAATTGATAAAAAATATATCTGCTTTTTAAGATTTGCTTTGAAAGAATTATGAAACAATGAAACCGTAGAACATATTCACATAGTAACATTTCCGTATCTAAGTGACCATTATGATACTTGACCTGGTTTTGGCTGGGACGGAGTTTGTTTTTTTCCTAGTAGCTGGTACAGTGCTGTGGTTTGGATTTAGGATGAGAATAATGTTGATAACACAATGATGTTTTAGTTGCTGCTGTGCAATGCTTACCCTAGGTCAAGATCTTTTCTGATCTCACTGCGCCCCATCAGCGAACAGGCGTGGGGTGCACAAGGGGTTGGGAAGGGACATAGCCAGGACAGCTGATCCCAACAGACCATGGGGATATCCCATACGATATGGCATTATTCTCAGCATATAAATTTGGGGGAAAAGCTGGTTGGGAGCTGCTGCTTGGGAACTGGCTGGGCATTTTTCTCTTTTCTCATCCCAGGAATTATCTTATTTTTCCCCTTCCAATTCTCTCCCCCATCCCACAGAGGACAGGAAATGAGGGAGCAGCTCTGTAGTGCTTAATTGCCTGTTGGGGTTCAAACATGACAACACTTTACCCAAAAGTAGAGTTAAATAAGTAGAACAACTCTAAGCTTTACCATGAGACATCATTTCATCAAGTCTTGAGTTTGGTTAGCTAGTAGCAACTGTCTCAAAAACATAAAATTGTGTGGAGGCAATAAAAATGCACTACAAGAAAAGAAGTAGAAGCTGAGCAGATGAAAACCTGGAAAACCTGGAGACACAGAAAGAACCTAAAACTGTATGCATGTTTGGGAAATATGGATTACAAGAAATTGCCTGACATGAATAGAGCATTTCCAGAGTGGTATTTCTCTGAAAAATCGGAGAAGTTCAAGACAAAAAACCTTAAGGAAAAAAACAGACTAGCATAGTCCATAAAGAAAAGATTATGATGTCCAGAAACTGCTAAAAAAGATCTTGCAAGTACCCATAACAGTGAATTTTACTGATCCTTCACAACAATGTATTTCCTGATTTCCAGGTTGCAGTGCATTCTCTTCATTCTGAAGTTTCAAACAGTCCAAACAATCAGCAAATAAGAAAACCCTACAGCACAAATATGTAACAAAGTGAAGAATCTCCTCACCCTCAGCATAGATTTAAGAAAAGAAGAGGACCAAAGAGAGCTTGAAATTCACTCTACAAAACCCAAGCTGGTGACTGTGTGTGCAAAATGACTGGTCAGTCTGACAATGAGTAACAGCAGGCTAGGTATTCTGGTAGACAGGAGGGTATTGAAGGAGGAAATTCCAGAGTATATAATTTCAACAGTTTATGAAGGCTATATTTATTTATTCTTTTTACTGTAGGGTAGGAGAAACAAGCATTTAAGTGAACCTAGACAACCAAAGCTACTGCTTGGCCCTAAAGCTCTATTTCAGTTTCATTCGGTTCCTCTGCATTGTAGGCACTTCTCTGAGGATGTACTCTCTCTCTTAAAATGAAGAGATCAGCCCCTTTCTCATGAATGAATAAAATTTTCAAAAGCATTTGCATGAGATTTTACCATAATCAGTTGTAAAAATGTTGTCATCTTAAATAAGATGCTTTTAAAAATCCCTCCCCAAAGAATCCTAATTTGATTTGCTCCACTATAGTGCATATCTGAATAAGACTATATTCTTTTATGTATAAAAGTTTCACCAAAGGACAACAGCAGAAAATCTCACCTAACAAGACCTGCTGAGTATTCAGTGAATGGAAATAAGACAGTAACAGCACTTAGATAATGCATTTCTGTCAGAAAAAGACTAGACAGTAAAGCTGGTGAAGGAGACATTACAAAAACAGATCCATGTTAGAAATCTCATTAGCCTCCACACATCTGAATAACAGGTGCAAATATATGGTGTCAAATGCATCTTAAGAGACTAGTCAAACTGAAGAGACAATATCTTCTCTTCCTAAATTGGAGAAAGGAGCTCTATGATTGACTGTTACAAGAAAACCCAAATGACACTCACTCAATGACTTGTTTAGCTATTGATGAAATAAGGGCTCCCTGGTGCCTTATACATGCCACTAGAAGTAAAATAATTTACCTACTTTGTTGATGTGAGGGAGAGGTTTGCCCACTAGCCTCATTCGTGCAGTTAGAGGGAGTGCAGACACAGAGAAGTGGTTTAGTGTGCTGAATCCCACAGTATCTTTGTTAGATAAGCATATTTTTAATTCTGTTTCAGAGATGGCTGTATTAAGTTAGAGACTCTGAGACTCTCTTCAAACAGCAACATAACCAATGTCTAAGATGTGACTATCTTAAAGAGTTCTGATTTTGAAAGAGCTGGGTGTAAAGAGACAAAAAAACTGGTATTTTTTTTTGATAAAAACCATACATAGATGTCAGCAAAAATATACAACTTTTTTTCTTTCCTTCTGAAAACGAAGTATTGAATTGAAATGAAAACCTATTCTTTTAACATCTGACTCCTTTTATTCTTAACTGTCTTAAAGAAAGTGTTTGCATGACCAGAGATCTACTGGTTATCAAAAGAATTCTTGGAAGCCTAGCACTAAAAGACTAAGGAGATGAAAATCAAAACCTTTGGCAAGAAAAGCTGTATAAACTGCCAGGTATTTCTTGGGAGAGAGAATGTCCAGAGTTTTAATACACCGTTTAAACATTGTTTTCAGTATTACCTCCTTCTTCAGAAATCCTTTCTGATCTTTATGTGCTATTGAAAATAGTTCCACACACCCATAACAGAAATTTCCTGGATTTCTCTCTGTCAAATCAATGATTATTTTTTTCCCTTGGATAGGCCTTTTTCTTTTTTTCTTAGCATTAAGTTTACCTGCAAAGATGTTTATTCTTTGTGTAGGTGTGTGTCAACTCTGTGCTTTGACTCAAATCTGCATTAATTCCTTATAGACCTATGATATTTAACATATTTTTTCTTAAAGCTTTTTGCTAAAGTAGAAAATGTGGCATTTTGTACTGAGACACATGAACATGTGGTTTGAAAAAAAAAGGACTGTGCATGAAAAAAAAGTTTTGGCATTGCTTGGTGAAGTAGTTTCTCAAGAAATATACATCAGATCTACTCCTAGAAATTTTTTATCAAAGCACGAGCTACACAGACCTCATTTTCCATATGAAAATAATTTTCAGTGAGTGAAATGAAATCAAAACTTTTAGATCTGAAGGTGCAAAAAAGTGCTATCTATAAATTCAGGGGTGATGTTCTGTATGCCATTTACTTCACAGTGATTACCTCTTTTTCTACTCTTCAATTTTAAAACAACCCAACTTTGGAAGTCTATCCACTCCCTTCACTGAAGTCAAAGGCACCCCTAAAAGCGTACATAAGGACAGTTACTGCTGGACATTATAAACACATTGTTATCCCCAGTAATGTGTCTAGAAGTCCTACCATGGCTTGGGTAGAAATTTTGTGTTGTTACATTATGTCTCCATATTTTTCAGAACAAGAAACAAATCCCGATCCTTACTTGGAATCTCTGCTAGCACATTTCTGTAATATTTTAGAGGAGAAAATTATGATCACAATTTTTTAAATCACACTGCCCAAAGTTAGTCATGTGAGCTGTTGTTCAGATAGCTGGATATAGTTGGATTCTTTGAGATGCTGAAGGAAGCAAGATCAAAATTTTCAACCCTGGCCTAATTGCTAGTGCTTGAAGCCAAAGACGAATTTATCATTCCTTTAGTAGAAACAGAACTAGATTTACCACGTAAGTTCCTGCAAAACATAAAAGATGTTGGGAAAAAAGTGTATTTGATCAATGTGGTGTTTTCAAAACACTTATTAAATTGCCTGCCACATTAAAAATTGAGATACTACAATATGTAGTCACAAGAAGAAAGTACAACTGTTTCCACAATATCTGAGAGATGGTCTTCCTAAATGAATACAAATGCAATTGAGAACCTGAAAGAAATGTCTGCTTCCAAAAGTGACCATCAGACAGATCTGTGGTGCTCTGGGATTAGAACTCTTTCCAGTGACTTTCCTAAGAAGTTTGTAAAGGTATCAACTAAATGCTTTTAGTAGGATTCATGTGCTCAGATCAGAATTAACTGAAATAGAGGAGAAACAACTGCTAGCAGGCAATAGCAAGTACTGGAATAACTGAAAAGACTGTAGAATTTGATTCCTTGGAGTTCTTTAAGAATATATCAGCTAAGCATCTATAAGGAATGACATAGGCACAGGTGATTCGATCTGGGGGTGGCAATGAGCTTGACCTTCAAATAGATATCTTTTTGAGGTTTGTACTAATTTTCTCCAATTTTAGAGCATTAAAGAATTCCATAAGGCCCATGCAGCATCTTATCTTTACTAGTTATCAAAAATATATATTAACATGGATAAAGTAATGTGTTTAGGCTGCATATAGACACTACCTCTTCCAAATGCTGCACATAGACACTACAAAAAAATGGAGTTCAAAGTGCAAAAAGTACCTTGCATTAGGGTTTTGCAGAGCCAAGTTCCACTGCTTCTGAACCAGCTAAATCATATTCTTCAGCAAAAACCCTTTTTCTTTCTGTTTGATAAAGGAAGCATTCATGAGTCATAGGCTGTGGATCTAACTTCTGTAGAAGATGTAAAGTAACACTATGAATAAATAAAATGTCACTCAAGACATGATTAGATGATAAATTAACTCTGTCCATAAGGCTCTGTCTGTAAGACTACTATATCAGAAGCACCACAGCCACATGACAAGAAGCACTGATTTACTATAAGCCCCTTAGAAAATACCCTTTTTCTAGGGCTTCACTCTTTACTGAAAGGTTACACACTGCAACTTGCACTGTCTACCTGCACCCCAATTTGTGCAACAGCAGATACTATCTGCTCTCCTACTTCCAGCATAAACTCGGTATAATTGCAGCATTTTGTGCCTCCCTCAGGGATGCTGACAGTAACACATTTATGTACCCTGCCTCATCCTGAGCAATTGCTACAGTGGGTCTTATCACATGTCAGACCACAGCCCGAGTCTACTGCAAAGCAGCACTCCTGCAGCACTTAGTAGTGAAATATTGTAGTTCCTGTTCCCAGACATTATCTTCCAGTGGATGTGCCTGTACCACGTGTAGCTCCCTCCAACCCGTGCACAACTCCTGTACTATTCCAAACAGGCTTGCCTGTCTTACATCTTCCACAGGCTGACACTGCCTCATGCCATACTCAGTATCTTCGATACTGGATTATAAAGCCACATCCCTAGTGGGATGTGACAGCCACAGGGATGTGACACAACTCTCATGGGAACTTTGGACTGAGAAATCTCATATTTTTTAGTTATATTTTAGGGTCACTCATGAAGTCCAGTGAAGATCAAACCCAAGTACTGTACATATGGATACACACACATACAGCTCTTGAAGGGACCAGGCTTGAGCAGTGTAAACACTTGTCAGCCTACATCACACTGTGTATAGACCAAAGACCAATGCCAAGTAGATGATTTTATTAGTGCAAATCCTGCCCCTGTCATAGTTCCATAGTTCATGTTTCCACAGTATATGGCTCAGCAGCACTAGGCTTGCAGAAGATACATAACCAAATATCTAAGTGCGAACACAATAGAAAGGGCCCAAGTTCAGGCTGCCAAAAAATAGAAAACACAGAGGGTAAAAATATCACTAAGAACTTGTCTCTGACCATAAAGAAAGACAAAGGATATACTGGCATTAGAACAAGTAGACATGAATATCATCAGAAAAATGAAGTCCTGAAAGAGTTTTTAATCTTGTTTTACCTCTTCCTCCTAAGTTGGAACTTACTTCATAGTTTTATGAACGATGGATATGACACAGTTCTCTATGGCCACAAAAAGAAGTGAACAAGAGCATCACCAAGGTTCTTTCTAGCTGAAAAACAAGGTTTCATCTGTAAATGTGATGATACAGGCCATAAGCAAACTCCTTCTAAGTCCAATAAAGTCCAGTTTTTTAAATAACATAGACTGAATTCACAAGGAGCAAACAGTACAAAAATAAAATTCATTTTCATTGGCTTCCTGACAGGGAAGATTTCTAAGAATGCTTCTAATGAAGTTATGCAGGAAGGATTAACACTGTGGTCTGTTCAGGAAGAAAGCAGCAATGTGGCTCATCTAATAAAGTACTGCACCACAGCTGGGCAAGTAATTCTTTGGTACAGAGACTGGTTTTGTTACAAAATATCTGTTTACTCTGAACTGCATTGAAATTCTCCAGTGAAAACTCTTTCCTGCCTTTCACCTTCCCCCTTGTGCCTGAGGACACTGTGGACAGAGCTGCAATTGTGTATCTGTTTAAGGTAATTGAATTGCATATGAAACTAACAATATCTCCATGTTCACTGCAACAGCCCTAACCACTTGAGCGCTCTAAAAACCGCTGTCAGCATAGTTGGTCAAATCTATTTATAATTCTAATTGTTAACTAAAATGAAGGACTGCTTAAGGATGCATTTAGAAGGGGGAAAAAAAGAAAAAAGAAAAAGAAGTCATAGCTCTTGGAGATATCAAGAGGCTACATATCCATGGAAGCATGTGTGTTATGGATTTCATAGAATGTCTGTTCATTCATAGAATGAATGAAATTAGAAAGCAACTGGAGAAAGACATGCTGTTGGAGACTAGGTTGCCTGGTATAACATAAAGCATCTTATCTGACAAATCTGGCAAAGTATTTGAGAAGAGAATAAAAACCAGACAGGTGTGAAGTAACTAACACAGTCAATTTCAATTAGGTTTAAGACACTTGTGAAACTATGGTAGAAAGCAGGTTAATCACAGTTTGAGTAAGTGCACAGTACAAGCAGCATTCTTCACTGGATAAAATGACCAGGTGAAAGACTGCAAAGACTAGTGTGAGTGTGAAATAACCATACAGATGTCTATTAAATTAATCCTACAAGGATCCCACAGCAACTCTTCAAAAACAGTACTCTCCTCCGATACTCCAAACTCTCTTCAGGATTTCTTAGTTACCCAATGATTGCAGGCAATACCCTTAGCTATCTCCAGAGCATTTACATCTTGCTGTGTGAATGTCAGTGAAATAAATATTCATGGCTATGGTATAATAATGGCAGAATGCTGCATTTTAGATGGGTTTTGAAGTATTCCATTTCCATTCATTGCTACTACCCCTCCATTAATCATCATTATTGATCCATAGTTTTGTATCAGATGAGGACAAAAAGAAAACATCCAAGTAATAACAGAATTATGATTCTATGTGAAAAAATGAAAATAGGAAAAAGAAAACACATTTGGAGTTTGTTTTAGAGAAGAGGATTAAGTAGTAATAATACAACTGAAGCTCTTTGAGAGATGGTGATAGGCATTTAATTAATTCCCACCTCAGAATTCTAAGTAAAATGCCTAAAAACATCAGATGTAAAACAAATATAATAAATATGTTCGTATGTACAATACAGCAATGGCTAATGCAGAAGGATACGTAAGCAGTATACATACCAGTATTAAAACTATGCAATGCCTGCCACAGGCAGGTAATTAGAAGAAAGCACACTACAGTTTATCCGAGGAGACATACAGAAGTCCTGTTGTGACTAATCTATCTTATTTGAATTTGTCAGCCCCTGGGTAACTTCTGTCAAGATGAATCAACTACATGTAGAGTCAGCTCCTCGAGCAATAGAACACATTTCTGAAGATTTTATGCTCTATGAACGGTTAGATGTCCCTGTCCCACTGGTGACTGACAAGATCTTCTGACAGTAGATTTGCTAACTGTTTTCACTTCTTCTGAATTTTATACAAGAAGTGATTTAATTCTTTCAGTATCATTGATTTAAAAAGTGTACAGCTTAGCTGAAAACAGGGGCTCAAAGTCATCCAATCTCATTGTAGTTGTTTAAATTAAGTGCCAAAATTTGGAGCTAAGTTACTGCAATCTTCTTTACAGTGGTAAGGAAGAGGTGACAGCTTTGTGTAGTTAACTCCTTTTCAGATGTGGACTGAGATTCCTAACTTGAGGGTTGATACAATGATGAAATGAGGCAAAGTAATGACCATTATGGTACTCTCTATTGCAAGGTGACAGTAGCACAGATTTGTTGGAAAACTAAAGGATAACCTTCTAAAACAGCTTCTGAATGTAGTAGAAAATTCTGACTGTAGCATGGGAGAAGATGTATGTTGACACTTGCCAAGATGACCAGTCACACCTTCCCTAGAGATGGAATAGCATGTCTTCAAAAAGTCTTAAAATCTGCACAGTTCAACCTCCAAGGCAGGTTGAACAATTAAAGACTCTGTCCACTGAAAAATATCCATAGACATTTTAGGAAAGATAGCGATTATCTGCATATTGAAACAATTCATAAGACAAAAATGCCTCTGTGGCAAAGAAATCAAGATGTATTTCCTAACACAGTCCTAAGTATAGAAAAATGGTAACTATTTGTTAGATGTCTTAAAGTCTTATTCAAAAGATTTATTCAGATCACCTGCTAGATACTGCAGTATCTAGCTCCCAGTTTGTTCACAACCAAAATCTATGATAAGAGTTAAGTATAGGTAAGGTATTTAATGTTCTTAGGTAAGACTATTCTTTCAAGTCATTCCTATTCTTTCTCAGTTGCTGTGAGAAAGGCAGTAACTAGAAGTGAATGGTCTTACATTTTTTTATAGAAGTTCACATGGGATTTGAATTATTATACTGTTCTTTTAGCTTGTAACCTAGATCTTTTTAAATACCACTCAGTGCATACCAGATACCGTGTAAGAATTTCTTCATATGGCAATTTCATGACACTGACGATGGAGTAGAATACAGTAACTACATTAAGTCCCTAAGAACAACAGGCAAAAGACACTTAGGAAAAGAAACATTCAATATTTAAATATTTGAGTAACACAGTGCACAATTTAATGAAGAAGGAGCATGGCATTACACATTTGCTGCAGGGTACTGCAATGGTAGCAGCATGTATGAAGCCAGTTATCACAAATGAGCTGATGTGCTGGAGTGTCACACCTAAGCTGCTGCTCTGTGAGCGCTCCCCCCGCTAGAGTCACCATCTGTGAACTAGATTTTCTGGAATAGCATTATTCTCCCTTGTTCCCCAGCAGAATTGGGAAAGCCAAGCTGCAAGCTGGCCCTGTGTTATCAAATCAAAGGTCTTAAATCAAAGATAATTTGGTAAGCTACTCTAATTACTGTAACAGAGGGCATGTTGCATGAGTATTGCACGTTGTATTTCTAGTGGGTGGTTTAGCTCGTTTCCACCAACCTTACGAAAAGGATAAAATAATCAGATCTCAGAAGGCAAGGTAAAAACCACGTGTCCCATGCATTACACAAATGTTGAAGGTCAAAGCTTGTAAACCGGTCACATCCTGAAGCTTTTGTCCAAAAGTGAAGATCTTCCACTGTGAAAACAATTACCTCTATTACCCAGTAACTGCAGGTTTCATTATGCAGAGCTATATTGTCTTAATGGCACTGACTGATAATTAAACCGAAAGGATCTAATTTTCTTGGTATGGAATGACAGGTTTCTAATTATCTAACTCCATTCTCTGTCTATTGGCTAAGAGTTTCCTGCTCCTTAGCATGGCTGCAATTAGTCACACCTTTGTTTCTGGAATGTTCACACACCTGTACACCTTTAACTTCTCTTTCCATTTTTTCATATTGTTCTCCGTTCCTTGTCAGACTGAGTTATTGAGTAGCTATCCACACAAATAGCTATTGTCTTTGACATAAGCCTTTCTTCAACTCTCATGCAGAGTGAAAACTGGTGCACTGGGAGGTTGGTTTTGCTTGAAGCAGTTCTTTCTATTTGTTTTCTTAGTAAATCCTCATTAAGAAAATGGTCTTAATGTGCATTTATTTCCCTTTGACCGTGGCATTCCTAGCATGCATGTGTCCCTTGATTGCTTTACTTAGCCTCTCCAAGTTATCTGACCCTTTGGTCATGCCTTCCATAGGAATTATAAGTAAATTGTAGTAGCAGTACAAAAAAAAATTTCCTCTTTTGCCTTCACACAGCATGTATCATCTCAAAATCATGCTGGAAGGCCTTGCTATGCTGGAGAAGGGGAAGCAGAAAGTAAGCATGAGAAGGTCACCTGTGGAAATAGTATTTACAGTGCTTGTAACACACACAGCAGCAGTGGGCACTGACAGGCTGCAGGCCCTCTGGAGGATGCAGTGCAAAGGCTGCCCTTGGCTAGGGGTGCCCTCTGGGAGCTGGGGTCCTGCAGAGCCAGCTGCAAGGTCTCCAGCACCACATTTCCCAGCTAGCTCCATTGCAGGCTTCCTCAAACCATTATGCTGGAGCAAATATGTCCTCTTGCCATGCAGAGCAGTAGGGAGCAAGAGGTGGGGATATTTAAGTGGCTCACTAAGAAGCAAACAGCTGGTGCCAGTGAACTCTACTGCACTGGGTTTTTTTGTTGGGCATGTGTGCGTGTGTGTGTTTGTTTTAGTTGAGGTTTTTTGTTGGTTTGGGGCTTTTTTTTGTTTTGGTTTGTTTTTTTGTTATTCTTATATTGTGATCTCCTACTGATCTCAGGGGAAAACTTACATAGAATTTAAGACTATCCTACTTCAGCTAAATTAAGAAACAGTACATGAAGTTTTATGTCAATAAGGAATTGATATGTGTGAGGTGATAGAGCTTACAGTTCAAAAAAATCAATCAGATGTAATTAAACCTTGCATTTGACCTGCCTCAACTTTCCTTTTCTTATACCCATCTAATAAGACTGCCTTTCTGCCCCAGTTTGCTCTTTCACCTTTTCAGCTTATGATCAGGGACAGTTTATGGGCCTTTTACCTAAAAGTACCAAGTATGAATTTATTTTTTTTAACATTGCCATTCCCATCATGCAAGTACTAATCAGAGGGTATATTAGAAAGAAAACTTCAAAATACCTACTTTCAAAATGAAATCTAACCAAAAGAACCCTTTCTGCATTCCCAGGCACAGATGAAAATGAAAGAGAGATAGAAAGAAGAAGACAGCAGAGACATTGGACACATGATTAAATTCTGTGCAGCACACTATAATAACACAAGTGATATATCAAACTATAAATAACAGCAAAAGATGTCCACCAGGAAAGGTCAACAATTACAAACAAAACAGAGAACAAAAGAAAAAGTAAAGCTTTCTGGAAAGTTCTTTTATTCTGTTATATATTTAGCTGCTGACTTTAACACAAAACAGCCTGAAATGGCAGGGGAAAGTATGTTCCACTGAAGCCTCTCAGCAGCAGTAAAGTTTTCTTTGACTGTCAGTACAACTGTATTAATCTATTCACATTAGTTTCACCCGATTGCCTGGTTTAATGCAAGACTCAATTACTTTGGGATTAACACAGCAATAAATTACAATTCTGGAGGGCTGCTCAAATTACTCTAAGTTTCCAAACCTCTGCAACTTTCCACATACCATTTCTTAGTGTAAGAGCTAATTCAATGGACATTATTTGTGCAATTTTTGTGTGTCTCTAAACCATTGCTTAAAACTAAAAAGTATTAATTAACTAAGCAACGAGAATGGCCTCACTGAGAAAAGTGAAGCCTAGAGAAACATCAAATAGCTAAGGAAGTTTTTTTGTTTTTAATTCACACCATTTATTCAGTTTTCTAAAATCACAAGTATTGTCTTATTATCCTTTGTGAAAAGTCTGTGGTTGTAGCTATCTCTGTGTTACTCTTCCAAAACAGAAATACAAAGAGCTCACTGTGACCATCAGTAACAGCCAACATTTATATCCCAGTCACATCCTCGTACCCACATATTACAAGCAGTTTAAGCAGTCGGTGTGTGCTGTAGAGTGGCAGGACACTGGTGCCTCAGCCCTGGGGAAGGGAGACTGGAGCTGCCTTCTGGTCTACATATCAGGCTTCCTTCTCCCACAAAAAGCAAGCAGGAATAAAGAAATAGCAATGAAATATATCTCTGATATAAGGTTATGACATAGCCACAGTATATAGGACCAAGACCTCAGACATGCAGGCCCACCAGCTGAGACATAACCTTTAGTTTAAGCCATTGGCATTCCATTGAAAATTCATGGCCTGACATAATGTCCTTAAGATGCAGTTGTTTCTAATCTGCCAAAAATTTCTCATTAAAGACTCTCTATTAATACATTCACCAATCAAACTTAGTCTACATCACCCTCACAAAGACACGACAGATTTGACTCCCTTCAGCAAGAGCAAGAATTAAAGGAATTAAGAGACTGAAATTTTTCAAGAAACATGCCCCCATCTAGAGCCTGCTCATTTTGGCATTGTGTTCCCTGCAAATCAAGAAATTACCTGTTTTCTCCTTTCCACAACACATGGAAACTCACTAACATGGCCTTGCTAGAGCACTTCCATTTTAAAATGATTCTGCTTGTTTAGATGGAATTGTTACACTAAAGAATAAAACTGAAATAATCTGAAGAAGTCTGGCAAACTATACCTCTTCAGTGAAAGGCTCATCAAGCCTTCATATTTGAAAGGCATGTTCAGTCCTCCTATAGCAATAATAATTTTACCATGTGCCACAGAATTTTTGCTGAACAGAGCTAATTGCCACTGACCTTGGAAACACTATCAGCACCAAATTGTTTGATAACTACCATATCTCATCTCTACTAGGAAGAAATAGTGAATCATATGCATTCATCTGCATTTTATAAACCTTTCTGTATAACTTTTAAGTAAGAAAACCTGTATTTTTTATGTATTTTTTACAGGGATATTCACTTACACATATAGAGGGTTATAAACCCCATAGTGTCAGGCTGCAGGAGCAAGTGACAGCAAAAGATAAACAGTATACATATTTATGGTCAAAGAAAGTTAGTAAATAAGGGCTGATCCCTCAGTGTCTGCTCAGAAGAAAACTCCATACTGAGGATATCAGCATTTCTAAAACCAGTCTGCTGTTAGCCAGTTATCCTGGGAAATAATTTAAAACTTGTTAGTATGATTACAAGGTTTACGAACCCTCAAATAAACTTAAATCTATATGGAGAAAACAAGTATAATGAGGACAGAGCTCTCTCCAAATAAAGAAATAATTCTGCAGAGGCAACAACCTAGTATAAGTGTCTTTCAGCCGCCCTAATGCGGTAAAACAGAAGCACCTCTATTTGGAGCTGAGCTAAAGTTCACATAGCAATAAACTGTAAGCATTCATTTAAGGGGGACAAGTGACAAGCATAATGTGCGACATCCTTGCCAAGCCATAGAAACAGTGATCCACGACCACAACACCCCACAATATTGCAGACGTGGAAACTGCAGAACTGGTGACCCACTTGGAAAATTCTGTGGTTAATTTTAAAGTTCCTGCTAATTTTTCTTATTTGAAAGGCGCAGAAACACGATCAAAACACAAAGTCGACTTTGCAGAACATGGAGATAGGTCAAGAGAAAAAACTTATTGCTGTCTGTCGTCTGCAAGGTGTTGGTTTACCAGACTCTGCTTTCCAGTGCAATGCAAGATAAGCATATAGCATGGACACTGCAAAGGCTGGAAATATTTGTGCTAAATAAGCACACTTGGATAAATTAAATTTGCCTAGTCTTCATTTCTGTTTCTTCTCATGAGCAATGGTCCTTTCCTGGTGCACCAATTTGAGAATGAAATCATATTATTTTTCTTCTTCGACAACTCTGAATATTCTTTGGTAGCAAAACGAATTTTCTACACAATGCATTGCTAAATCTCTCCATTTTGTCAGTTAAAGAAAATTTCAGTGAGAGAAAAATTTGATCTAAAAGATATTATCCTGTATCCCGCACAAGATTTAGTACTAAAAAAACCACAAGCAAGCATAATGTAAAGACAAACAGAGCTTCCAATACTTTCAGACTCACTTGATGGCAAAAATTACATATTCTCCTGAATAGCATAATGGAAAAAGGTATTTGTGGGTAAAATCCTTACAGAAAGATGGCTGCTACTGCTTTCTGAATCTAAGCCTCTATGCAAACTGGCATTTGGAACCTCAAAGGAAAGAGTGGCTAAACAGTGAGTGGAATCAAAGATGAGTATCAAGAGAAAGGAATATTATGTAAAAAAATTCTCTTTTGTATTCTGTGAAAACTGAATACATTGTAGATCTGCATTTTTCCACTACAGGGAGAAAGAACAGGTTTAGAATCATATTTGGGAAATAGGAAAACATAAAAGCAGGAGTCAAGTGAAACAGTGGTCCATTTCCACTGGATCACCTTGTTGCAGAAGGATATCAAGTTAGTCAAGCAGGACCTGCCTTGAATGTTTAGGTTTTCCTAAGTATATTTGTCTACATTTGACTTCCAACCACTGAATTTCACTAGTACTTTTTCTGCCAAATAAAATTAAATACCAAAGAAAAAACAAAACTCACAAAGCCTTCTGTTATTAAACTCTTTCTGATGAGAAACTAAACATGGCCTTGTAAGCAGGTCCTTAACAAGCTGCAACCAGTGAAAACACTAGTGTGCCTTAAGCCGAAAGATTTGTTAGTTGATTCCATTTCAATTTTTTCATTATATCTAAGGAAGAAACTGAACTTATTTACTTTATTAACATACCCATGCTTCATTCCTCACAGTGTTTGCATTCTTCTCAAGTACAATTATTTCCCAAGTTGAACAACACAACGAAGACTGCAAACTGTTCTCACCTGCACAGGGCATACAGACTGTTTACGTTACTCCTCTGTGCTCACCAAAACCCTCTACAACCTTCTGAAGGTGCATATGTAAAGGTGACTGTCATGCCTAAGTTTATTTAGGTGCCTTTGCTGATCATAACCAGCAGGCTTTTGGTACTAGGGGGCATTCCAGAGCAGGGACACTTGTTAGGGGACTGCAGCCCATGTCTAAGTCCATCCTGGAGCAGAGGAGATGATTAGTAAGGAAGGAGCAGCAGCAGAAGAGTAAGAAAGAAGGGGTAGCACAAAACCCCCAAACATTATGCATCTACTCCAGATTCTTGCACCACTCCCTACCTCACATGCTGCAAGAACACAGGAGAGGAGACTAGGACACTGGGAGTAGAGGTGTGAGGACTGAAGCTGAGACAGGTGAAGGAGGAAAGATGTTTTCTGTAAGTGTCTCTTTAACTATTTGTCTTCCTTGCTTCTTAATACCTGAATAAGTAATTATACTACCTTAATTGGCAGTAAAACAAATAAGTGAAATTCCCTGAGTGGAGACTCTTTTCCCCACAACAGTGTCACAGATGGTGTCAGGGCCCTACTGCTCTCTGTCTGCAAGCGTAAGAAGGAATTCCAGTGAAGAAAAAAATCTATCGCCATTTTTGAAATAATGGTTTTCAGTGGTTTCTCAATCAGTGGAGTAATGGGGCATGCTTCAAATCATTTTGGCTCACATTTAGAAAATATGTGTTTTATTACTAGATAGTCTGAATGGCTTCTCTAATTACATTTGACACCACACATTAACATCACTATCATTTGTCATGTTATCACATGATAACTCCACAGGCTGCAGTCACAGATGAAGGCCTCCTTATTAGGCACTTTACATGAAAGAGCTGTATAACTGGAATAAGATTAAACCTGTTTACTAAAGTATTTAATACTATTATGTAGTTTCTAGGATAAACAGAGCATGAAGATTCAATACATGTATCAAGCATCCATATCATCTATAGAATAAAAGAGTCTGACCAAAAATTTTGATGAAATTGTTGTTGAATTAATGCTTCTTTCATAAGGCTCAACTTCTCAGCCCTTAACGGGTACAATTAAATGGAGGCTCTGACTAAACAATTACACGCCCTCATTGCTTTCTATTATTCCAGATACAAAATGACTGAGGGCCAAGGGATTCAGGCTGTGGTGGTGATGCTGATCTGCATTTCTGTCCATCTATGTCTGTGCAAAATGACACCGGCTTCACTCAGGTAGAGATGATGGTGCGAAAGGGCAGTGAAGGGGGGAAGAAGGCATGTTGGGAGGCTGATAAAAACCCTTTCAATCCTTTGCACTATCAGTTGTATCTCCTACTTTGAGCAAATAACCTGCAAATGTAAATTTTTTTCAGTTCATCAACTCATAATTTCCTCATGGACCTTGAAGTCTCAGAGCTGGCAAAGTAGGCAGTTGCTTAGGACAACTAACCAGTCAAAACCCACCTTCCTCTCTTGCCTGTGCCCGGGACGTGGAAAGACCAAGTGTCTGCTAAAAGCACCACCAAGAGCCAAGCAGCCTGTGTGGGGGTGACAGAGTAATTAAAAGGTTAGCCTCTGCCACCCGTGAGAGGCACTCTTCTCATCCAATGGCAGTAGGAATGGTAAGTTGGATTTTCAAGTAGTTTATGTTGGTATGCCTTGTTAGAATTCAGCCTCTTAAATGTTAGAGGTGATTTTATTTTATCCATTTTGGTATGAGGTGGTCCATGGAGAAAAATTGGAAATAACTTCACAGAAGAATGACAAAGAGCAGGTCTTTATAGAACTCTCTCTAGTAACCAGTTGCATGTTGCTTGCTTTCTGATGCCTGCAGCAGGAATTCCTGCTGCTGCAGACTCAGAAGGAGGGAGATGGAAGGAACCATGCTCTGCCTCAGTCCCTGAATGGAGGTTAGCAGGGTATCCTTACAGAATGCAGGTTTTTCACTTTGACCACTGCACTACTAAATAAAAACATGGGTCACTTCCACCTTACCTTTAGACTACCATTTACTACTGAAATTTTGTTATTTGTCTCCAAGATATAATATGTATATGTTTATCTCCCATATGTAAAATGGCCATTAATATGGTAGTTTTTGTGAAATACTCTTTGCAGGTACAAGAAGTAATTAGTATCATTTAATAGGGTACTGGCCCTAGCTATTGACAGACGGGTCAATAATACAGGATAGAATTAGATTTCCTTTTTCTCCTTTCAAAAAGATCTTTCATGGCCTAGAACTTCTTTGGTTTGCTTTGCAGAATATTTTTTAACTTTTAGGTTTCTTTATTCAGGACTCCCTTTTCTTATTGAGAATACTTGAAGCAATATGTAGCACTGTAAATCATTAAAAAAACCCTTCTCTAGGATTACGTGATGAGTAAAATCGGTAATGTAGCTGTAAGTGTACATCTGTAGATGATTACAGATGCACCCATGAGGCATGTGGAATGATTACTAGCTGATGTTTCAAAAACCTGAATGCATAAGCATCTGTACTGTGTGAAAAGTACAGGTAAGGAGGAAAACTGTACAGGATATCCAATGACAGTGCAGATTTTGGCACACTTGTGTCTACGAGGCACCCCTTCCAACAGCACCCATAAAGACAGCTCTGCCAACACCCTTAGTGTGCCCCTGATAGCAATTATGCCATATTAAATAGTGACTTAAAGTAGATGTCTGCACATTCAGACAAACAGTGAAATATAAGGCAGAAGTGCTTGTCACAGCACTCCAATTGCCAAGATTTGCATACCCTTATTTAATTCAACAGTTATATTTATGCTTTTTAGGTATATCAGATGCAAATACTTAAACAAATACGTGACTAATAATTTGTACAATTACTATTTGTTCACAAAACAAAAGCAATTTTTCTCAATATTTAGCTCAACTTTGTTTACATGCTTCATAATACTGTCATGCTATCAGCTATACCCTATGAAATTTAACACAGCTAGGAAAAATACAAAGAAGAAGAAAATAAAATCAGAAAGAAGAAACAGGCCATCTGTGAATGTATCTGATGCTCTCAGTGGGAGACAAGGCTGAAGGCTGTTCTAATTTTTTATAGAACTCTGAATTGAAACCAGCTAGGTCTGAGAAAGCAAAGAGCTTGACAGTACCATACAGGTATAGTCAATATTGCCACCCACATCCACACAGCCAGCCAAGCCTTTCATTCATACACTTTCTCTTACTCCCACTCAGCCCCATAGCTAGTGTTTGAAAAGTCTTTCAGGCATCCTTATGGATAAAAGAGGTGATTTAATATTAAGGGTTACATTGGGTAAGAACAACACATACTTAAGAAGACAAGTTCTGTGTCAAACTGTTGGAAAGAGTACTTAGGTTTCTACTGAGTTCATGAGCAACTTTCTAAGAGAAAGCAGTAACTTCCTGTAGCTTCTCATCACCTGTAACCTGAAACAGCTGAAGTCAGTTTACCTAGATGGGCATATTGTTCTTTCCTTACTATTTCTTCCTTCCATTTCAGAACTTCACAGAGAAAGGGATTTGAGCTACTGGGACCTTAGCTAATTGGTTCCTGTTTCATTAATTCTTCAGTTTCAAAAACACTTATGAGATAGACCTTTGTGACTTTTGCTTATAACTTTTCCAGAGGTATTGCCAGACAGAACTGTCCCAGCTTTTAGTAACTTCGCTCTCTTTAGAAATTACATTGATAAAGTTGGCAATACTAATTAGTGTTTATTTCATCCTACATGCAATCTAGAAATATGTACACTGAAGAACAGAGGCATTAGCTGTAGATATATGCTGATGTGGCCCATGTTTGAAAAATTATCTTCACAAACATCAGGTGTAAGTCTCAATATATTAATACATATTAAAAGGTACAGGCCCTGGAGAACATATGGAGAACCGGAGAACAAATCTTATTCTATCAAATGCAGAATGGAGGCAGGTTTTGTAAAGAGAGAGGGAACACTTGATGGCCTACATCTTGATTTTAAAAGGCTTTTAACATTGTCTCACCATGGCAACGTACAGGAATATGGCTAGGTGATGCTGCTCTGTGATGGGTGCAAAACCATTTCTTAGGTGTACTTATGAACAGCTATTAATGAAACTTTGTCAGAAGAGTAAGACTCATCAAACAAGGTTCCAGAGTCTGATCGTGGTCTGTTTCTATTTATGTTTTCACTCTTGACCAGGTTGATAGAAAATAAATTACACTCATCTAATTTCAGATACAAGTAAGTGGAAAGGCACAGAAAGTATTCAGGAGGAAAGAATTAAAATTACAGAAGATCTTGTAAATTGAAGAAATAGTCTTCAATTTAAAAACAAAACAAAAACAAAAAGTCTTCAATAGAAAAACAAAAGAAAGTATGCTATTCAACAGAGACAAATGTACATTTAAAAAGAAATAAGTAAACAAATAAAGGATGGGAAACAGCGATGGCAGCTCTTTCAACAGGACGCAAGGGCTGTAATAAATCAGAAAAACATGAATCACCCACAGCATGTTGTTCTGAAAATGGAAAACATCTCACTGGGATGTAGAAACTGTAACAGAGCTTAAAAACACATAAAGTAATGGCTCTACTGGGGTATTCTGACAGTACTGCACTTCAACAAAGTGGTGAATCAGCCACAGAAGGTCTAGAGAAGGACAGTAAGAACAATTTAAGGTATAAAATATAACAGCAAAAGACTGAAGCATTTAGAACTATATGGAGGCATAAGGAAAGATGCAAAAAAGCTATTTTTTAAGGTTTTGTCTATGCCAATAGTGAATAAGGTGAGAAATTATGACCTTAAATTGCATAAAGAAGAGAGATTCAGGTTATCCTTTAGGAAAATCTTCCTAAGAGTACAGACAATGAATCAGCACAATAGGGTGCCTCGAAAGATTATGAAGCCTGCTTCTCATCAGAAGGGGATGGCCTAGATTGTCTTGACAAGATGAATTCAAGCCCCATTTATCGGTATGTTCTTCCTTATGCAGTACATACATATTTGCATGGAAGCATACATAAAATAGATAAAAGAACACCTCAAAACTAAAAAAAAAAACTTGGGAAAGAAATAAATTTTATTTTTTTAAATAAGTACTAAAACTTACACTATTATCTTTCCAATTTCCATCCTTTTAAAGCCAAAGCCATTTATAAAAGTGGGAGCAGAGTATGGATAAATCAAGGTATTTTCCAAATATGAAACTACCTAATTGGCATAGCCCCCAGTATTAAAATCTCTATTAGCTTTTATCTTATTAGGACAACTTGGTTTTCACCCAGTAATAAAATTGTAAAAATCCCTCCTTTTTTCTTTACAGAGAAGAAAAATAACAGAAATTATCAAATTCAAATGTTCATGGCTTGTACTTATATGCTGCAAACTAAATATTACTAGTTTTACAATAGCGGCCAAACTGCTATCTCTTGTGTTTTGTGTAATGATAGATTTCAGGATCCAACAGGATAGGCTGTATATAACATCTTCAAGTAAAAATCAATGAATGTATACAATAAAAAGGTATAGTTGCATAGAGAAGACTTCATTACTTACCTATTAATTACATACAAATGTGCATCACAAAATGGATATTTATAAAATATTGATAAACTCACTGGTTATAATACTGGTTTATAACACTCCTGATTTGAGGAAGCGTATTTAACATTTTGTAGCAAAGCCTGTGTCTTACCCAGTATTTTAAAGTTTAGTAATCACCTTTCAATTGATATTCAATTTACTGCTGGCTACTGTACTGAAAGGTGCTATATCCTGTTTACCTATTTCTAGACAAAAACAATTTATCAGTGACAAGTCTTCTAAGTCTACTAGCAATCTCTGACCTTTAAAATGCAACACTCAAAAAGACATATTGATAAGTGTGACTGTGACTCAGGAGACCAAATCTTCAGTCCTGTTTTTTTACCCAGCATCGCAGGCATGGACAAACTATTTCACCTGTCTTTGCCATCCTGCCTCCATCATTAAAAACATACTGGCCTCCTTTATTAAGTACTCTGGACCTCATTCAAATCATCTACCCATTTAAGCTTGTCTAAGGCATTGCAACTGCTTTTTGTGGGTGACTAGGTAGGCAGCTAGAATAACACCCTTCAATGCCACAAATAATTTCACATGTCAAGGTGATTTCAATCTGAGGCCTTATTCCACTGAGGATACATCTATCTTATGTTCCCCTGTCAAACCATCTTGAACTTGAGAACTCATGTGCAGATGGTTTTAGGTTCTACTGTGAACTCAGCCCATGTTCATCCAGGCGTAGCAATAACTCTGAAGGTTGACTGAGAGATCCGACAGGGTTATTCTTTGATATCTACTGAAGAAAAAATTTATATAAAATTTGGTACTATCAATAGTGCTATTCAGCTAGCAGTACTCGTACAACTGGTACGCTTCTGACTCCCAGAGGAAACAGAACAGTGCTTGGTTGAAATCAGGTTTTTCTCCCTTTCTCACAAGAAAAAAGAAAGGACACAAATGGCAGTTGCTGTCCAGAAATTATTTGGTATCACAGAGTACTTCTTGTAGCAGGATACTGAAACTATTTCTTGCAACTCTCTGGCTCATTCTGTATATTCAGCAACCTGGGAACCAACTGAAGTAATTTCAGCTGTAAAGGCTTTCAATACTCAAAAAACTATTCTGGATTACAGTCATTCAGTCATTAAACCTTTTGACTACCTTTGAATTCAACTGGGGACAAGACAACAGTCTGGAGCCCATGCCAGGAAAAGTGAAAAAAAAAAGCTTATCAAAGTCAAAGAGATGCATCAGAAGGAATGCAGCCTGTGCATATGCTCTATCATTTGAAGGGACTTCCCTATCTGCCCAGAAATAAAAATTTACAGTTGCAGGCTCCTATTGGACCTTCGTCTGTTAAATAAATGAGATAACCAAAATGTTCTGACAGAGTAACTGCATATTTTCCATTGGGATGTGGATCTTGCCACAGCTGCCCATGCTCTTACCACCTTTCCTGATTTTTTGTTCTACACTCATTTCCCTATGGGGATAGTATGACACATTGCATCTATCAGAGATCATATTCTCCTGGTGACTCTGTAGGGTTTTTCACAGAACACAAATTGCACCTGTATTGCAAAATCTTCCTGACTCTCAATCATTTTTCTGGGTGACGTTCTGACTAACACAGTCTGGGTCAAGATTGGCACAGATACACATGATATCACTTTCTCACTCCTCTTCTTAGTAACAAGATGATTATCAAAGTAATTCTGGGTGTTTTTTTTTCCCCATAGGAATTATTACTAAAATCAGACAAACATGATGAAATATATATACATAATTATACAGAAATTAGTCATCACATTTGTATACTAGTGATAATCAACAGTTGACTCCTTATGAAGACATTGTTTTAAAGTTATTTAAATCCTGAGATCCCAGGCAATGTAAAAATGTATCATAACTGCAAAGCAAACAGCAAGCTTCTCTTTCTGGCATGTGCTCTAGTTGAACAGAATACTGACTGCATTTGATGTCTTTTCAGCACAAACATTTGTTCTATTCATTTAAAAAACATTTTTAAATGGATACTGAAATTGATTTTACCAGTAAGACAGACCTATCTCATTAAAGCCACTGTAGCCCAGCTCTTGCCTGCTTAGTCCCAGATCTTCAAGGTCCATGCATTTAAATCCCGGTGGGCACTGGTAACCTTCTTCTAGCTCTCTGGAACAGTGGGTGTCTGGGATAGCTAAATTATTCCAGGTCACGTTTCTGTGAAAAATACAAAATTAAGGTGTTACATAAACTAAGACAATAGCAAAACTAAATATTTGAAAGCGAGAGGACTATAGTGAAAAGTACATCAGCTGTTATTTTTACTATCTGATGTTCTTTGGTATGTGCTATTTTCATTAATTAAGGACTTATTGTAAAGGGCAAGCTAACACTCTCCTAAAACTTCAGCCTTATGTAGCGATAGTGCAAATACTAACAGCAGAAATTTCATACTAATGCCTAGAGACCCCATAAAAACAGAGACTCTCCAAGAAATGGAGGATTTGACATTCAGCTGTTCCAAATGCTCTTTAATGCAATTTGGACACTTAGCGTTTCGGGTTTCTTTGCAGATCCTGAGAGTGTGTTCAACTGCAGTCAATACTATGACTTTGACTTCCAAAGGCGTTACCTGTGCTAGCTTTGACACTCCTTAAAAGGATCACTGTGGATGACTTGTCAGTCACCTGAATATTCAGACTGTAATTTGGTCAGGCCAGGTTTCCACCATGGATGGAGGGTCACAGGAAAGAAGTCAAACCATTACACGTGTAGTATCATTAGTATCTGTGACAGGCTCTGCTCTGACTGAAACAGATCTGATTCCCTTTTAGACCAGTCCAGTAATGATTTGGTAGAATAGGTGAAAACATTTTAACTGGTTTGAATTGGTTCAAATTGATTTATGTTGGTGACTGTAACATTGAAAAATAGAAAGATCATGATACAAGGGCCAGTGCCTCAACACAATGTGTTGATAATTTTTTACTGTTGTCAGAGGCTGAGCATCACTTGTCTTCCCAGCTCCTCTGGCAGCTGTGGCTGAGCTGCTGGAGGCTCTGTCATGCTGGACCACAATGGGAGTTCAGGTAGGCCCAACACTAAGGGACATAGAAGCTAAAAGGAGAGGGAGGACAAGTTTGTTGCTCCCTGTTCTGTTAAATATGTGCCTGTGGCATGTACACATAAATATGGCTTATCTAAGTACTCCAAACTTTGGGAAGGAGAAGCTCAGGCAGTTGATTCCTCCTAATAATTTACAGCACCCAGTTAATAATCACAATACATAGTACTTTGCCAAAACCAAACACTGATCTTCCTATTTCCTAAGTTGCAGTTTAGTTAAGAGGTAACTTTAGCAAACTGTTCCCCTCCATCCTGAGCACGTCCCTATTAGTGTCTGCAAAGCAACACAGCACAGAAGTGGGAAATATATGTACCTTAGGGCAAATATACTGAAAGTCAATATATTAGCAGTAGTAAAAAATTACAGTATCTATACATTGAATTCAGAATTAAAAGAAAGTATTAGGTCATCTAATCAAACTTCATTTTGTTTTCCTTCTATGAAACCTTATAGCTTGTGTCTGTCTCCTAGATGTGTATCTATTCTTGACTAGCTTGCAGAAAAACAATCATAAGCCTGGAAACTTTTTTTTTATAGCAAAAACTGTTTCACTGTTAAAAAATGTTCCTAATTTATCACCTTAATTTGTCTGTCTTCAACTGTTGGCTTCCTATTCTTGTTATACTTTTTTATGCTAGACTGCACAAAACCTTAATTCCTAGTATTTTCTCTGTGTGAATCCACTGAAAAAAAATTAAGCACCTTTCAATATGCTTTTTAATAAACTAACACTATTGAGCTCTTTAGGTCTTTTACTGCAAAGCATGTTCTCCAGTGTTCTCATTTTCATGTTTTTCTATTATTCCCTCAATTTTTCAAATACTAAAATAGGATCAAAACCATGTATGTAATATTAATCATAATTTGTATGAGTTCCATACATAAAGGAGCACTAATTAATTTTTCTTTCTGTGTACAGTCTAGGAAAGCACTGGCTTTTTCTTGCCATGATGTTACTGGGACAAATATGAGAGCATACCTTGTTATATCCCCTCATCTCAAACTCTCATGTAGCATCTATATTCTATAATATTTCCATCCTCTTTTTATTCCAGAGGCCATAGGCCGTAAGATTGGCTTTCAGTGATCCTACTGCTATAACTTTGCATTTGGCTGTATTAAAGCACATTTTGGTTTGTAGGATCAAGGTAACCAAATGATTCTGATAACTTGTCAGAGTGCCTTGTCCTTATCATTATTTATGTTTCTATCCTTATTCTTAATTTTGTACATGTTTCTCCCTCATTGATTCTGGTAGATCATGATAATCATTTCACTCACAAATATTTTTTGACATATCAGTTAATCAATTTTCAGCCCATTTAGCTTGTGTTCTATTGATATTATATAGTGCAAACTTTTTAATCAGTCATGTTATTGAATGAATTGCTTTACAAAGTCTAAGCTAGGCAATTTTATTAGACAAATCTGTAATCTTATAAAAATCATGTTACTATGATGAGAATTATTTTCTCTAAAACCCTTCTTCCTTCCATTTATTATATTAACTTTCTTTACTCTTTACCAATTAGACTTTTTATCAGCTCACTCTTTCTTTTGTCTTGGTTGATGTCAGGCTAACCAGTTTTGCTGCTTGTTCTTTAGAAATTAATGGCACACTAGCATTCTTCCGGAATTTCCCTGCTATTTCAAGATTTATTAAAAATTAATAGAAGAGATGCCCTCAGTTATTTGGGCCTGTTGATTTGAATAAAATTATCCCTAGCAGATGCTTTCTGATATTCTCCTCAGTTACTAATTCTTGATTAGTGAAATCTGTATTTGCCAAGCTAAAATGTAAAATATGGAATGTTGCCAAAGCGTAAGCTTTGTGTTTATACTGTTTGTAAAGCCATGAGTCCTGTAAGCATGCCCTATCTTATTTTTAATGTGATAAAAATAATTAATAGATATCAGAGACAATCTGTTACCAGAAAGGGTTGAAAGCTTTATAGTTGTAATTACAGATATAATTATGAAAAACGTTAAATATGGATGAAGTTTTCACACTCACAGTTTAAAAGATAAAACAGACTTTGTTGTTGGATTAAAAACAGAAAACTGGTTTTGTAAGTACAGTACATGATGACTTTAGACTTAAATTTGAATAAAAGTAAAACATAACATTTAAAAATGACCCTTGGAATGCTAAGATTATAAAATATCAGAGGAATATTGGTGCCTAAACAAATCTGTAATCCTTAAACTAGAAAAGTGCTCTCTGAAATTTCTTCAACTGTCACCAGTGATTTTGGGTGACTCTGCTACTGGAGTCTCCAGAACCTGTAATGACTCCGGCAGCATCATTGTCCTAAGCTGCAATCTCTTTCTGCACAAATTAGAAGATCTGTCAGTAGATCTTAACTGCTACTCTCGCTCACTGAAGTTAATGATTATATATGTGTCTGACTTCAGTGACAGAAGAGTTTGCTGACACTGAGTATACTTGGAAAACACTACACCCAATAATAATGATAAACTACTACTGCAAATTTTAGAAATACCAATATAACTGATTTATGTGTTAATATTGTCCCTGTTAAGCTGAGGTCATAATGTCGTAATAATTATGAAAATGATAAATAGAAAACTTCATTATAGAAACAAAGCTGTTATAATTATTAAAGTACAATATCATTATTCTAACAATTGTGCAGGAGCAGCTGTTATTACTGTTAGGTCTGTAAAAAGAGCACTAGTGTAAGAAAGTGGTCTAGGAACCATCTGTTAATAGCAGTTGTACGTTCAGAGTTTCCCACTGGAGAAAATGGATTTGACTGGATCAGCACAGTAAGAATTAAGATATGGCTTTGGGAATAAGACACGTTTAAAAGGACAAATCAAAGGAAATTTGCCTAGGTGCTTAGACTGTTTTCATGGTCACTAAGCAACAAATAAACTTTAATCTTTCTCCATGTTTGTTTTTTTTTTGCAAGGACTCAGATAAAAAGCAAGCACTTTTCCATCTAGGTTTCCTATCTTTTAACTTCTCAGAGTCTCTGAAAACAAGTGTAACTTGAAATAAAAAAGGAATATTTCAATATTTTTGACTACCTAATGCTATCGGCAGCTATATAGCAGTTGCCATCTGAGCTTCTAAGAGGATATATTCTAAAGAGAAAAGTTATACAAAACTTCCCTTCTGCATGATGTTACTGGTATATTATAGCAGGAACCTTATTTTCATATTTTCTGATTTTTATTGGTATAAAATTACAGCCATTAATTATGGTTATGCCATGAGTATCTTTTTTTCTTTTTAATTCTGTAAATTCTTTAAATTCTTTAAGGAAAATCTTTTGATTGGAAACCAATGTTCTGTGCTCTAAAACTGGCTGGTGGCACAGGGGGAAAGCAAACTAAGGTTGATAACTTGGATGGCAATAGGAAGTGTCATTGCTTTTTTTTTTTTAATTTGAAGGGCCTGATGCAGTTATCCACATATAGGCATTTGGTGTTACTGATGTATTCAAGACACTCAAGCAGGGCACAGGCTACCATGACGCATCCGAAAAGCACAAGCAATCCCTGTGAGGAAAATAAAATTCAGTTACAAGTCTTGGGTATTTGCATGGATTCAATTGCAGGAGGGAGCTTTAAATCTAGGATGCGAAGTGTTGGTGACTAAACATCTTATTCTGCATTTGATGTGAAAATCTGTTCTTTTGTATGATTAAGTGTTATGAGTAAGGCATTTGCAAAAAGAAGTTAGTATTTGCTACCCTAGCAATTAGCATTTGCTATATCAGATCTGTGACCTGGGAGATTCCGCTACCATTAATCTGTCAGTCTATACATATCTTGCACTGATATTTTGTTGCTTCAAATAATTCTCTACAGCATTGTTAAAATCAGGATGCTTGTGGCACAACTGACCTTACTTTCCCACTATGAATTCAGCTTGTAAATTACATCTCATTTCATAAAATACTGATATGATATGGAATTTCGAGCCTAAAATAAAAAAATTAATGGGCCATATTAATTGTCCAGAATGGTGCAGTGAAGTTGTTCCAGAGCAGAAGATCACTCTGGTTTTCAAAATGATGACAAATTAATAGATATAATTCACCTATATATGTAAGAGAGCAGTATACTAATATTCATGAGACAAATTGTCTAAAGTCAATGTAGAACCACAGTATCACTTCATCAGAAAACATTTATTGAGAGATCCTAGGCCAGAATCCATTTAATGTGAGCTTCAGGAACAAGTTATCTGCACCATGGAGCTCTCTGAGTTTATTTTAAGTTATTGCTAGATTCTCACTAGCTTGTTACTTTGCCCTTGTGTTCTGGAAATATGGTAAAGCAGAAGCATCTTTTAGAAACATGTAGAGAAATGGAAATTTTTTATCAAAATTGTATGTTCAGAGTTAGATGTCTAGCAGAAGAGGAAACTATTAATTCTTGATATCTTAAAGAGAAAACTCTTATCAGTCATCTGATCCAAACTTATTTCTGTATTACTACTTTCTATACAGCAGTGCCCATTTTGTGTTTAGGTTCTATCACTTTCTGAATTCATTACTTGACATTAAATCATAGTTATTGAGAGTAACCTTTAAAGTCTTCAGAACTGCATAATCTTTCTCTGTTCTCAAAGGTTTTTGTTATCCTTCATCATATGCTCGGTGTGATTTTGATGATGCAGGGTTCACAAGGTCCCCCAGGTCACTAATGAAAATGGATAGCACAGAATACAGCGCCAATTCCTCTGAGATCCTAGTTAATGTATTGCTCCCTGTTTCACTGCTGTACGGTTGCTACTTACTTGCTTCATGATCTACCAGCCATTTTTTGTGTCTGCTGTGGTATTTTTACCAACGCAGTAGCTCTTCAGTCAGCAGCTGTGCTGTGCAGTACCTGGTTTTGGGGCAGACACAGACATAGGGTTCCCTTCAACTAATACAGAAAATCCTTCAGCTCCAGCTAAGTCATTTTTACTTGTTGACTTCTTTACCTAATCAGCCAACTGGAAAAATTTTTTATTATCTTATCAATAAATATCTGTCTTAGTTTTTTATTTAATTTTCTGGATCTGAAAACTACATGAGTAGCTTGGTAATTTTGAATTGCTTTCTGGTGATATATTAGAAAATTAACAGAATACCAGAAAAAAAAAAATCCCTTTTTTCCTCCTTTTCTATTTTCAGCAGAGAAATCAGGCTAACAGAAAACAGGAAGCTAGAAGCTACGTTGGGTAATGTGTCTCTTAAGCTGTCAAAACCTCTCTTTGAAGAATTGCCTTAATAAGGAGAAGGTACTAAAAGATTGTGCTCACACGGGCACATGATGGTTGAAAGACCAGTTTCGCAACAGATGCTGTGGAAAACAGCCACTTTACTGCCAAGACACATCAACTCAGGTTCTTCTTGTGGTGTACATATGTATGTATGTAGTCAGAATGTTCTTTAGGCAATTAAAAACATGTCAGAGTAACAGTCCTATGTCTTTTGCAACAATCTTGTTATTGAAGGATGTCTATCAAGTGATGTGGAGTCAATTATCTCCTTCTGGATCCTTTGCATTCCTTTGAAGAACTAATTTCTGAGCTTGTTTGCTGGGTTGATGCTGCACTCCATACTGCACTCTATACTCTGCATAGAAATATTCAGTTGATCTACTGGGATGAATTGTTTCTTGTTCATAATTTGATCAAGGTACCCTATTGAGCAAGATGTTTAAGCACATTGCCTAATTGAACTTTTGAGATGCTTAAAATTAGTTATGTGCTGAATCAGCACCTCAGTACTTAATTGATGTTGAATATGGCCTATGAAGGAATAAAACAATTGAAATCATCTTATATTGAAAACATCTGGTGATATTCTACCCATTTCTAGATATCTAATATTTTCTAGTCCATGTGTACTAGTTTATGCTTATTTATTGTCTTGAGGCAGAACAAAATTAGCCCATAGTAACAGTGGCCCAAAAAAGGCCTGTATCTGTACAGGTACTATAAGCAGAGATTCTTCCTTTTTAGCCTAAATCATACTCAATGCATGTAAGAGCTTTTTTTTTCTTCAAAAGGAGGTTAAATGAAAAAATAATCTACGTTTATATTAAGCACTTAAAATGAATGCTTTGCATTGTAGTGATTTAGGCAGCAATACTTTTAATAATATGCCCTCATGCTGGTGGCCTCTTGGGATTTGAGGGTTTTTCTAATGCAAACCATAATGTGAAATTCATCAACTACCAGTAGCTGGGGATCTGAATCTGCTTGAGCCAATGTATTAATTTTAATTTCTAAAAATACTTGTAAAATACTGTCTTATGATAATCCTATATATTATAATGGTTTTTGGATGGCAGTATCATAAATCTAACATACTTAAAGCATACAACTGGGTATGAATTAACATATTCTACTATAAAGGAATTAGGGTGCCCAGATTAATTTTTAAATCCTTGAGTTATATGTGCTAAGCATGTTTACAAAAAGTGGAATGAGTACGTGTATGCTTGTGTATCTGTCTATCTTTTCAGTTACACACACAGTGAAATTTCAGGGTGTTCTTTAAAACTTCATCTGGAATTGTACAAGTCTGTGTGTGTATCCATGTAGATATGTATGTCTCTCTGCTAATCATAAAGAAATGACTACAGGATAGGTGCACCTATAGTTGTTTCTCTGCACTTATAACTGCCTAGGAAAAATTTTGTAAGAAGCTTTGGTTTCACACTGACAGATTTCAATTAATGTCTTGCTATCCCATGCAGTGCATGAAAGCAATAAAAATAATTAAAGCTTCTGTTCACCCAATTTAGTCGTCAAATGCATCTGTGAGTTAGATTAAAAGAAGAGGACTTTCAGAAGAAAAGTAAGATACTAATTATACTAAAGGGCAGACTAAAGAGTTTCACCTTTTCTGTGGACAAGCAAGATTAATTAAAATGATGAATTTTAAGACACTCACTGAAGCCTTGGGATAATGGGGTGAATAGTGCAAGATTTTATTTGTAACTTTCAGCAATTCATTTTGGATGTTTTTATATCAAAAGTCTGTGCTGTAACCAGGAAGTCAGAATCAACCTGAACATGAATGGAAAATATTATTGACTGCTTTTTTTCTCAGACCAGAACTTGCCATGATTAGCTTTTCAAGTCTGATTTGAAATTGCCCTAGGACTGGTCCAAAATAAGGATTTTCATTTGCTGGTAGAGAGAATACAAGCGAGGAGAAAAGCAGGTGTTTCTTATTACTGTATGCCCATTCAGCAGAGTTGGAGCTATGCCTTAGTTCAAACTTTCTTCTCTTTGGTTTACCCAGCAGACCCATGAGGCAGTAATTCTGAGTAAAGTTTGATATGATTTTGACTGTAGCATTTTTTCATTTCATATGTGACCTGAGTCTAAAAAATGTGCCTTTGATGTTCCATCTATTGCTACTCACCACATAGTATCTCTGAAAATATTCAAATTAAATCACTGACCCTATCTCACATTTCCGGATGCAAAAATTCAAAGCTCCAGCTCCTCTTAGTTGAATCTTTAGAAGGAACTGCACAATAAAAGACTGCAGGTCTGATGTCCTGACTTATCCCACCTCATTTTAAGTAATGAAGACAGAGAGAGAGAAATACATCTGCTGAGTTCAGAGGTTGGTGGTTTCAGCCACACTCCTGAAGCACCTTTCTCTGATAGCCAGAGAGAAAATTCAAGGCATTTAGGTTTCTAACACAGGTTTGCTGACATCAAAATCAGATGATACTCTGCTCATGGTAGATCACTTCTGCTAAGCAAAGCCAATGCTGTCATTGTCCAAATGAAAACAGGGCAATTGCAGCTAATTAACAATTTTGACAAGCTATTGCTTTGATAACTAGTTACTGGCATTAGGGGAAATTAAATTCCCATCACTCATTTATTACCAGTCAAAGTAACAAAGTCACTGAAGTTAATCACAAAAAAATGAGTAAAAGAAGAAATCTTTCCTATGGACAGCCTTCTTCATTAGTTGTCCAGCTTCCTCTTGCACTATAAAGAAGAGTAGTTTTCCCTCTTCCTTTATATTTAAGAAAGCAAACAGTACCCAATCACCCATTCAGCAAATTCGCTTGAGATCACTCTTAGAATTCTGTTTTTCTAGTGATTTTTGTCTTTCTTTCAATTTTATGATATACCGGAGGATATTCCGACTTCTGGCATCCTGGCCTCCTGCATGTTTCCTGTAGAAAGCTCAATACTCATCAATAATTCTGTACAGCAATTATAAGGTAAAAATCTTGTGGTTAAATATAACACTTTCCTTATGGCAAAGAAGCGATTAGGTAGTTATGTTCTTCAAATTCTTATACGTATAGTGAGCCAACTTCACAATAATCTATAAAATCCACTGCAGATTACTCAAAAGGATCTATTCTCAGAAAAATCCCACAAAGGTTGACAGGCTGAGCAGAAGTTCAATAAATTTGATTTCTGCACTGGGACAGAGAATTGTGTGAACCCAAATGGCTCCAAATCTTAATACAAACAAATACATGTCATTACTGAGCCATCAGGAGCTGAGGTAATTGGGTTCTCATCACTCTATCCTGGACTGTTGTTAAAAGGTCACCTTTTTGTTTAAAATGCATTTGGATAAACAAAACACTGTAAAGTCTGTGCTAAATTGATCAATAGTGTAATTACTTTGGACAGCTATCTGTATAAAAGTTCTAATAAAAAATAGTATTTCTGCTCAGAAATCACGTGCCCTCTGAAAGTTTCGAGAGCCTCACTCCTGAAGACTGCTTCCCAACACAGGCCACCAACATAGGCCACCACCTCAACATTCTTTCCACCCTTTTTACTGGATCCCATTTAAAATGAATTACTTTCCTTTTTGACTGGTGCTTTATTTTAATTGTTTTTGGTTGGGGTTTAAACAACATCAGGCCTCAAAGAATAAGATTTTTTTCCATTTCTCTTCTTCCTGAGGAGTTTATAGTAGACATGTATTACCAGTAAGAGAGATTGTGAATAAATCCCAAAGACAATATTAAAGTGGTGCTGGTTGTTGAACTAAAATCAATAAATTAATGTGCTCTGCTAATGAAGTCCTGTTATGTTGATTTTTCAAGCTTGGTCTTTGATTCCTTCCCTTTCTCAGAAACCTGATTACTCATGCTTACTTTCCCATGGCTGGTGTAAGACAGTATTACAAATTCCTTTTGTTCTTTTTAATCATATTTATTTCTTCTACTAGATACTGTGGTGAGCTTTCAGCTCCAATCTTTGAAGCTATTTTCTGACATTTTCGGGGCCTATTCGTAGACAGATGGAAAGATCACCAAGAACTTCTTATCTCTTTCTATTACACAGTAATTATTTTTCTTATCTGTTTTCCTGGGCATCTCCTACTTTAAACAAGAAACCTTAAAAAAGAAGGATTTTAAATTGACTGCCATGGTGACAAGGCAGACTGGTCTGCAGAAATATTCAGCCTATACACCACTGAAAATGTTAAAAAAAAAAGGATCTAAAGAATAACTTTGGGAAAAGAAATAGGTAAGTACCACAATTTATGGTGGTTAGCCATATTAGCCTTTCTCTTTTGATGAGGCTTCCTTTCCCTTAGCTCCATGCAGACTGAGATAATATAAATATAAACTATATTTAATATAATGTAAATATATTATATTATATAATATATAATAAATATAAACCAATCATGCGGTTTGGAAGCATTATTGTGTAATCAAACATGTCTTAGGAATAAAAAATACAGAAAACATTCAGTAGCTAGCACGTGAGGATATATAAAATATTCTAACAACCACAGGAAGGGTTTGGAAAGATTTTCTCTCTCCTGTCCTTGTGGAAGTACATTGTATATACTAGAGGTGACCAAGACTAAATTACAGTAGCTTTGGAAACACAACTTTTTTCACTTTATTTTGTTTGACTCTTTGAATTTAATCTCAGATATAACAAAAAAACCTATCAAACTGCTTATAATGTATGGATTTATCGAGATAATTGGATTACATATAGATTACATTCCAACCATACAGTGTGTCTTTCATGCAACTAAAGAAGATCCGCTCAAAGGAAATTCATGTAATATACCACTTATTGACAGAAAAAAGATATATTGCTCAGAGAAATCATCAGGGAAAAGCTATTACTGCATAGCTGAAAAAAGATAAGTCATAATCATGAGGGAATAATGAATGATAAAATTGTCTAGGAAGAAGACAATGCTCCTTTTAGGGAAGACTATTGTGAGAATAAAGGAAAAAAGGACTTATCATCAAACAACAACAATCAACTTTTCAGCCTTTGGAAGGAAGTCAGATTCTGTTGGTTTCTCAGACAGAATGAAAACTCAGACTGCAGTTAGCTCACTTCAGTATTTCTATTTGTCAGAGTTAACATCATAAAATGACTGAGGAGGTGGAGAGACAGGAGGTCAGGCAGTGTGGGCATCAAGAGAGATGGAAAGATAAAAGAACTTGCAGCAGTCAAAGAGGCAACGCTTGTCTGATGAGGACACCATGCCCTTTCAAATAAAAAAGAATAGCAAGATTTTAAGATGCCGTTTTCAAAAGGTACTTGCCTCCTTCATAATAATAATTTATAAGGCAGTAAACTTAAAAAGAGTGATTTCTAAAATGTCACAAATGGATGAAGCCTTGACCGCAAAAATAAGATTTCACCCTTGTTGCCTGACATAGAATTCTGCATAATACCAGGAAAATTAAACTTCTCACAGGTGGTTGCTAATTAGATGGTTTTCATTTTAAAATCTTGACTTGGGAGCCTGGGATCTGGTTTGCTGAAAATTTACAGCTGTGGCTCATTAAAGACTGAAGTTATTTAAGGACAAGTACAGCCAACTTTGGCGACTCTCCATTGCCTGGAACAGAGCCACCTGAGACAGACAGACTGACTGACCAATTCAACCTCTAAGAGGAATGTTTAATCCTCATTATAAAGTTGAGAAACTGAACCTCAAAGACAAAAGTAAAACTTGGCTAAGCAATTTTCATGCTTTTGCGCTCTATTACATCCCAGCTAATAAACTAGCTCTGGAAAGGTCAGCCCTGACCTAGATGAAGAAGGCACATGCCAACTCCACTCTGACCTTCTGCACTGCACTCCTCAAAAATTAAACACAGAAGAGATAGGGGCAAGTCTTTCCGAGGGTGTAATGATGAATGTTACAGACAAGAAGAGGAAATCAGTATTTTCAGAGTAGGAATGAGCAGTGTGCCAAGACTAGGGTAAAAATCCACATGTCAAGCAACAAAGAAAAAAAGTATATTTGTGTGAGCACCATTTATCAGAATAAATGGGGGAACATTTCCAGGGAAAAAAAGTGGTGTCAATGTAACTGTAGTCCTCATACACAATCATGGGAGCCATTTTAAGTTATAAATCTGGTTCCCAGGTACCTAAAAAGTAACTTAAATTAGATTTCTAATTTTTAAACAGCTAAAAAGATATAAACTTGATGAAACTGAAAGGAAAAGGAGTTTGGGGTACATGGTCAATCTCAAGTCTAAAATTCCCTTGATTCTGCACGCTTGAATTTTTGAACATTAACCCCATCTAGGCAGATTTTAAATATTATTTTATACACTGGATATTTGTAGCTTTTAACCTTTTCCTGTAATTCAGCCCTTCAACAACCTAAAATTTAGGGGGTTTCTGTATACTTTTTTTTTTTTAATAATGCCATATTCAGAGAGCAACCCAACACATGCAGAGAAAGCAGCCAAAACTTAATGGAAAGCCTTACAGTTATAAATTTAAATTTCCATATTGCAAACATTATTATGTCCCATTTCATCTTTTTCTGCTGATTTCAAGGAAAAGCTGTATTCACCGACACAAGCAATTATATGATGCCTGATCTTTCTTGTGTTGTCTATGTCACTTCTTGTTTTTCCAAATAACATTCTGTAAATTGCAGAATTACATACCTTCTTATTAACACAAACGAATTTTTCACAAAGAACTTTTTTCTCATGTCTATGGGAAATGGTAAAAAAAATCTGTTCTATAAAGATTTTTTTCTTATAAAAAGAGTTAGAATAAAAGAATAAATGTGCAGTCGAGGTGAAGATCAGCTCCACATTTTACTATATTATTGATTAAATAAGTAAGAAAATATCTCAAAATTATTTTTTTTCATTTAACAAAGTACCATAAAATATCTAGCATATTCTCAAATAATTTTGCACTCTTTTTTTTGAATCTGCCGCTTTTAATGCTCTCATTTTATATTTGACAGTTTTTAGGCCCTAGTTTAGAAAAATCTTTAATACAGAGTTTTGCGATCATGAGACCTACTGAGCTCAGTAGCAGACTAAGTGGTGTTTTGCTTTCTTACCATGCTTACTTTGTTTATTTTAAGTTCTGACAAATTCAATACAGGAATAAAAGGATCCCATTTTGACTAAAACAAGGACCACAACTCCAGAGCTAACGTTTCACTATCCAAAGAAATAGGAACAAAACAAAGAAATAGGTATAAAAGACTCTCACAATGTAACAGTGCTCAAGGACACAGTTAAGTCTTCAAATCAACAGGCCATGTAAGCATATTATCTGTGATTTTATCAGTCAAGATAAAACAAGAGGCTCTATTGTACTTCAAGGTCGTTAAGTATATATTAAATCAAAATGTGATGTATACTCGACTACCAGTGTAAAATATATATCATAAGTATTCTGCAGAAGCTGGACAAAAAGGGTCTTTAAATCTGAGCATCAGATCCCAGCAAACTATTAATCCAGAAAGGGCCTGAGATACTGGAACAGGTTGACCAGAGAGGTTGTAGATGGCCCATCCCTGGAAACATTCAAGGTCAGGTTGGCTCTGAGCAACGTGATCTAGTTGAAGATGTCCCTGCTCATTGCAGGGGGGGCCTTCCAACCCAAACTATTCTGTGATTCCATGATTCCAGGGGTGGTTCTGCCTCATACTTTAGGTCTGGTCCCATATCAAGACATTCTAGGAAAAGATAGAAGAGTGCAAAACCTGATGAATCGTCAGTGACCCAGAGCAGCCACAAATGGCAATGCTCCTCTTAAAGTATCCTCTGCTCTCCTGCTCTCTCACCTCCCTGTCCCACACCACATACAGTCAGTCACTCACTCTCTAACTCAGACTGCAGCCAAATGACACAATTTGTAACCTCTCTGTCACAGTTAAAATTTGTATTTTTCATAATTCCTAACATTTTTGTTTCCCCAACTTACCTTAATGTATTTTGGTGGATTGCTTTTAATCCATTAAGTTCATTTTACATCTGCTGATGCTACTACAATTATACATATATAAGGAAAGAACAGGCCCTGCACAGGTTAACTCACCCTGGTTGCGTGTCGTCGGTCACACAATGGTATGTAAAAGTTCCAAACATTTGCACTCCCAGGATCCCATACAGGAGAAGAAAGAACAGAAGAAAAATTGAAACGCTCCAGATTTGCTCTCCAGAACGCCTGGCAAAAAGACAAACAGGACTCTGAATGCACAGGCAATGTGAAGCCTCCTCTGAAAATCTCTAGAATAGAAAATATGCTCATACAAAGAAATTAGTATTTCATCCTGCAGAAAAATTGTCCTTAAAACTGTACTTTTACTCTGCACAAAAAGAAAAGGGGGACATGATTTTTTCTAAATCCCTAAGTTAGGGTAATTAAACCAGCTGTAAGCTGTAAAGGGTGGAACAAAAATGCCCAAATAAAATGTATAAAGTCTAGCTTTTGTAAAATAGTATCTAATGACTTATACAGACAAGATATGGTGATGAATAAAGTTGATACTGAATAAAGACCAAAAAACTCTTTCACATTACCATTATACTTTTTGCTATGACATGCTCTACCAAGCATAATTATGTGTGTTTGCTTGCAAATAGGCATCTCTGTATACACACCAATACATGTACACTTGTAACTGTAATGGTTAGGGTCTGTGCTCATGTACTTTTATTTACAAATATTACCCTAGTAAGGGTATTCACCTTGATTATTAAATGGGGATATTAATGAAACATAATTTACTGTCATTGGTTGCAAATTGCTGGCTACAGTTATTAGCAAAGTGCTTTAAAATGTGTTTAAATATTTGAAAATTTTGATCATTTGCTATAAAACTTCATTATTCCTTAAATATGGAAAATAGCAAGAATTTTTGGCCAGAACTAAAACTCAAGAGGAAAATGCCCATTAAGCATGAAGGGTCATTGATTTACTGCATAGTGAGTCTTCTAACCCAACACTGAAATATTCTCTATTATCTGAAGAATAATAGCCTTACTTACTTCAAAATATTTGTTATCCTAGTTCTTGGCAGCTCAAAACGAAAATATATCCGGAATGCTCGAATCATAATGAGCGGTCGTGGAATCCGCAGCATGCCCCAAGGTGACATCTGGTCAACTATTTCAGCAATTTCAAACACCTACAAAGAAAAGAATCAGTACTTTGTCTTGATGACTCTCTCCTATGCCTGTGTTCATTTATGGAACTTTTAAAAGTATGAATACCACACATTTTTTATTTTAATTTTCAATGTTCTCTTGGTTTATTTTATGGTTCATTTTAACTATATTTTTAAAAAAGAAAAGTCTTTGTAAATACTTTAATCCATTTCTAAGTTATCCTAATGAGCTTCCAAAAATATACTCTGCCCATGCTCATAATGCTTCAGTCTCAAAC
Organism: Pseudopipra pipra; assembly: GCF_036250125.1. Taxonomy (NCBI): domain Eukaryota; kingdom Metazoa; phylum Chordata; class Aves; order Passeriformes; family Pipridae; genus Pseudopipra; species Pseudopipra pipra. The sequence continues at coordinate 80,210,686 of NC_087550.1, forward strand.
AACTCAAGACGGCTGCAAGCTTGTGTTAGCTGCCTATTTCTGTGCTAATCCTACCCCATAGGTTTCCCACAACCTTGTTAGAAGTGGTCAATATATATATTTCCAAATATGAAAATCAGTATCTGTTAATGTTGCACAGCACTAAGGTTTTTACTATGATATAAAAATACATATACACAGATTGCCTTATGAATTGCAACATGCTTATAAATTCTCCATTTAATTCCAAGTGCATGACAAAACTGTGCATTTTTTTCTCCTAGACTCTACTTATGACACAAATTTCAGCCAAGACACAGAATGGGGAACCATTTCCTCAATACATCGATAAGTTATGCACTCCATAAAGAGTGTTTAGCTAAATGATTGGGTGAAAACGTCTTGTTTTAATCCTTGTCTATCACTCTCTTAAAGTAACTACTTGATTTAATGTTTACTCAAAGTACTAAGAAAACGGAGGGGGAACCTGGACACACATAAAGTGGGTAATCTACAGTGCTTATCTGTAATGATCAACCTGCATTCTACATGTGTACAAGATGTACCACCAAAGTCTGCCCTGTGTAAAAAGCAGAAAATAATGTGTCTGAAATTTGCCAGAAATGTATACGTGCCTAACAGCAATCACTACAGAACTTTTACAATCCTTACACTATTGCAGGTCAAATGTCAGTCTTCAACCTGTTCTTACCCAAAAAACTGCCTGTGGTTAAGGACTGATTGATATGCAGGACACAATTTGACCTTTACCTTAACACTGTACTTTTTTGCAACATGTCCAGGTTCCCTTCTTTATAAAAATTTATCATACTATTTCCAAATATGGGGGTTTTTCCCACTGTGCTTTAGCTTGAATCTTGGAAAATGTTTTGTTAGCTGTGAGCAGTCAATCTTACATGAAACCACTCCACTCACCATATCAATACACCTGCAGCATGGGAAACATTTACCATTGGAAACATTCTCCCCTTAGGTGCCTAAGCTAGTCACCATGGCATCCTACTAGACTCAGGGGAAGGAAATGAGCACAACTGTCATATGGAGTAAGGGATAAATGGCTCTCTGAAGATCCTTCTTTCTCCTTTTGACCATGCAGAGAGTTTATGGTAACCAGCTTCAGATTTAATAAGAAAAATTAAACAAGATAAATTCTGCTACTAATGCAGATATGCTGCAATGTGCAATTACGGAGCTATTGAATTCAGTACATTTTTTAAAAAACAATTTGACCCAAGTACAACTGTACTTCCACAACTCACAATTTTTTGGTTGTGCCATATATTTTTCACAATTAAGGAACCATTCATTGAAAAAAAAGAAGTGAAATGATTACCTGTAAAACCAGTGACACCCAAAGACAAAAGACCATGAATCCATCAAACACACACCAACGATCCTTTACATAGGAGCTATCACCCTACATGAAAGAAAAGCTAAGAGGTTAATTGTTCTTTTACTGTCAGGATTTACAAATATCATAAACAAGAGTTCTTGGAAGAAGAAGTGCTCCTTGTGGACTTTTAGAATGCTACTTTTGAAAGACTTCAAGTCTAGTATCTGGATTAGAATATGCTGGAAACATATATACATATCTTCTGGGTGAATAAATGCCAGGTTCATTCTTGTGTGGTACTTCTGTCAGAGAGAACTTACAAATAAACCTACTATTTAGACTTTGATGTAAACCAAAAAACACACAAAAAATTAACACTGCACTTACTTTTCCATTGTATTGCCCATTACAAAATACACAGGAAGGTAAGTGTAAAATGGTAGCAATATAGTATTGTGTCGTTCACTTACTTCAATACTGTTCAACAGCTTCAATTAAATCAGTATCATTTTACATTCATTTTTTCATATTTTTTCAATCATTTTTCATGCTCTAGAGAAGTCTTGCTATCAGAAACACTTAACAGTAACCACCGAAACATCTGAACATGGTTTTGGTGACAGTCCAATCCAAAGATCACTCCTAAAAGGCAGCATGGAGAATTCAGCATCCAATTTCCTCTACACTACACAATTCTCAATCTCTCTTCCAGTTTGCATGCTTCAATATCCTCATGTTTCACACCATTCCTGACATGCAACACAGGCCCTCCACTGCAAGTTGTAACAACACTTCTTTGCTGGGCTGCTAATGCCTGATACTTCAAACACCTACACTTATTAGGTAGATCACAGCTGAGTGTTAGTTTTGTGTACCACATGGAGCATAGAGGAAGTTGGGGCTCAAATGCATACAGATAGATGCAGTTTGTTGAAGGGGAGACTAGACAAAAATATACCTAAGGAAAGTAGATATCACAGTTTCATGCAAAAACACATGCAGAGACAATGACATCCCAGGGCACAAAATCACCCCTTCCAAATGATGTTTCTCACAACAGATTCAATATAGCCTTCCCTGCCTTATACACTCCCTTGTTTCTTTTCTGTTTAGAGATCTTACAGCTACAAAGTACAATCCACTTTTCAAAGGTATAACTGGGGAAAAAATTATTGTCATGTCTGAAGAATCTTGAAGACATTATTGGACTTTGGCCTTTTATGTGATTACTGGCTTTATACACATTTTTCCTTATCTCAGTTATTTCAGTATTTGTTTTTAAATGTCTCAGCATTTTCATTGATTCTGTAAGCACAGACAAGATGTTTTGTTTTAATCTAATGTTTCCAATGACATACACTATCCTAAAAATTATTTATCATTCCTTGCAGTAGGTGACAGCATGATATATTGTGTAAAGAGACAAACTATGTTTGGCTTAGTTTTTTTTTTTAATTTATTTCAGTTGCAAAAATTCTTCAGGGCAGAAGTGAACACAGGATATCAAGAAAATACAGTAAGTGATTTTCAAGTCTGAAATAAGGGACAGAGAACTTCAACGCTATTTTCAAATGAGGATTTTCTAACACATAAAGAGGTTAAAGCTCTCAAATCAAGACTTAAGAGAAGGAAGATTGCAAATTAGGGAAGCAACAGAACAGGAACTTTTGCAACATTTTTACCTGTCCTTCCTAAAGAAAGTAGACTTAGTTCCTCAAGTAAACTCTAGGCTAATCAGTAACTGTTTGCTCAGGGCTGAGAGAATTCAGATGTTCAGTGGTTATGTTCAGTAACCGTGAAGCAGATTCATGTTATTTCTCTGCAGAAATCAGCTACCCACACCCTAAATCTCTTACTCCTCTCTCCTCTGCCATTCTCTCCTAGTGAATAAATCTCCAGTGAGATTTGTATCAACATGCAACTTGAGTCCCTCAGTTGTGGCTCTGAACAAAAATGCTGATTGGTCTTTCTCTTGCTGAAGAATTCTTTGAAACTTACATTTCTTCTCTTAAGTACCCTTTGTCTAAAGCAAAAATTCTTCCCTGAGTTGAGCCATACAGATCTGAGCAGGAACTTGTGCAGGAGTTCTTGTATTCACACTCTTCTGAATAACCCATCAAGTTCTCACTGAAAGCCAAACCTTTTTTTAGAAACTGCTTTTTCTCTCCACAATAGCTCTGGTATAATTGAAACAGCTTTGCTGTTTTCTCCTTACAAAAGTAGATGTCATGACCCTTTCCAGTCTTCTCACCTGTTAAGCTGCTGCATCACTTCACTTCTCTCACTGTCACACCAGGCCAGTTTCCACCACTAAATCCTCCCAGTAAGAGAGGTTTTCAGTGAATTGACCACAGAAACTTAGGGCACCTGAATTACATCTGTAGAAACGACTCATTTTGGGGGAGGACCTGGCCCTTTCCACTTTGCATGTAGGGAGATCTGGGCTAAGTCCTTTTAATGTTATTTGTCTGGCAGTGGATGTGGTTGGGAATCTTTGATGCATTTTACTGTGTATGGCCTTATTAGATGTTAGTTGTTGTTGGAAGCATTTTTAAGGCAGGACTACATTCTAGTGTGCCTTAAAAATAAGTTTGAAATTGTAGCCTCGCAGAGGTGATGTGTGTTAAACACTGCTGTGCTTCATCCAGCAGTATTCTGTCCTCCCCCAGCTCCAGTGTTTATGGTGGATGCAATGGGTGGATTAGGAGCCAAATGATTCAAGGTGAAAGCTTTCACTTTGAAGCATCAAATATTGCCTGAAGATTGAACAGGGAGGTTTGACAGGCAAACAGTCTCATCTAACATGACAACAACTCAGATTTATAATTGACATTCAAAGCTCTTATTCAACAGAAAAAAGCCACAACACCGAGAGATGGAATATGTAAGAAGGATGCATTTTCCAGAAAGAAGATTGTATTATTTGGTAATTAGCATTATTAAAAGTTGAACAATACATTTTATACTCCAGAGACCAGGAAAAGCTTATTGAAACAAAAATCCCAGTGTAGCTGTAAGAAAGCCATATTTATATTAGTGGTGGAGAACACAATACTCTGAAATCAAATTTTACATTCAACTTACTCCCTTAAAAATCCTACACAAATTTCATCATTTTCATGAAAACACAGCTGCATAGAAAAGTTCTTATTCCCTTCAACGGGGATTTAGATGTCATTAAGATTTGTTCATCTTCATGTCTTGTTTCATTCTCTCAAATTAAGAGAGAAGAAAACACGGGCATAAAATAAATTAGAATTGTTTAATTATAGCAGAATTCCTTGAAAATGCAAGTTTCAACACAGAAAGGTACATTAGGGACGAAGTTCTGAAGTAGGGACATTAGGGATGAAGTACCTGAATACATAACATGTTATCCGCTATGTTGCTTTCACTGCTTTTCTTTTGTGTCATTTTACCCTGATATGAAGTGATATATTAAAAATATCCCTCAGTAACAGCTGCTGTCATGAAGAATAACAAGCAAGTAACCCTTGAAAGTGCTGTTACAGAGGAAAAAATTAGCATTACCAAAAAGTAAAGTTTTGTTCATCTAATTGGTGTGTATATTGAAAGAGCAATTTCCAACTACATTGTGAAAGTCAGTATGCAGTGTATCTTTTCTTAGCAACTTTTAGGTTAAATTTTGATCATAAGTATTGCTAAGTATTATATGGACACATACTTCAATCCATGCCCCAAAATAATTTCTCACTAAAAACTTCCATGACCCATTGACCAGTCAGAAAAAATACTGTTTATATTTTAGAAATACTGCTTATGTACATTCACCAAGTAATTTAAATTTTCTAATGCTTCAATGCAAAAATGGTGCAAAAAGCCCCACTGTGTAATATGAGTCATTACTTTCCTGTAATAAACACTCCAATAAAACCTGACACAAGTAACCATAGAAACAGGTGCATATATTCTAGTGCCATGGTCTCTAACCTTCCCTGGTCCACAGGCAGCAACAGACAACCAGCAGCATGCTGCAGGCAACTTCATATTTGTTTTCCTCATGATAATCACTTTTAATTTTTCTAATTTCCTGTGACTGGAAACAGCATCGGAGCATTTCACTAGTAACACAACCCCAGTTGGCTGGGAACAGATGTCCTTTACAATGGACATACATGCTTAGGAAAACAACAAAAAACACAGGAAAAAAGGGAGACAGAAGAATCAAGTTTTGTAGTCTGTGTTATTCACATGATGGATATAAATACTGTTTTCTATGAAATAATATTTAAAACTAAGAATCACAGCTGCAAACACCAAAATATTCCAGTATTTTTTTAAGTTACATTTTGAAATAACAATTTGAAATAACATACTCTTTGCCAACAAAGAATAGCATGGGACCTGCACTACACATCTAGGTTTCCAGCACCATTATACACTGTACAAAACTTCAGTTTTCTAATATATGTATGCAAAATAATTTGTCATAAGGAAAAAAAAAATCATCTTAAAATCCCAAGACATTGGGCAAAGAGAAACTCAAACCTTATGACAAATGGTCTTTTTGTGTTTACTCTGTGAGCTTTTTACTACCACAGGTAAGTAGTTTTCTCACTTTCTTTTTTTCCCTCCACTCTGTTTAGTCAAAGAAACTCAGAATTTTCTCATTCTTGCCACTGACTACTGGTTATGCCCCTGCCCTCAAGGTCAAGGTTCTCACTCTTGTTTGTGACTTGCACATCCTGAGACTGAGCTTTCAGCACAAGGCATCACAAGCAAATCAGAGCATGCTCTTACTTGATTATGGGAGCCACATATTCTGTTTTACTACCCAACCTTTGAAAAGAACACAATTTCCTGATCCTTAACTCATTCATACACTACGGGTATACAGCACTTCTAAAGTCATGGAACACATTCATTTCAGAATTTCAGTCTTCCATTTTCAGTCTGTAACGCAACAGAAACTCCTTTAACAATGCTAGCAAAACCCGGTGAGCAAGCTGACAGTGTTTCACCACAATTCTATTAATATTTTCATCATTTATCAGAAGAATTAATCTAATTTTGTAATTTCTTTATTCCTGTTTGATGAGGATGGAATGTCTAGTATTAAAACTACTGAAAAGAAGGCGAAACAGATACTTGTAATAAGGTGCATTAAACATGAGTTCTGTAATCGATAACTCAAGACAAACTTCTGAATTAGGATGATTATAGAAGAAACTCATTTAAACATAAATGAGTTAATGCCATAAATGTTAAAGAAAAAGTTGGCATCTCATTGTCTATATAACTTTTGTGGTCCCTACCTGTCCATTGACAACAAATATATAATAATGAGTTAGAGCAATTGGTGACTGTGAGATATCTATAGGCTGGGTGTTAGCGTAGGTACTTTTAGCTTCCCTTTCAGTCAATGGGAAAAAAAAGACCAGATAAATTATAAATTATCTTTCGAAAGAGATACAACAAACAACTAATTGCAGACCACTGCAGTGCCTCAAATTAATGCTGATGAATGCTATTATTTTTTTCTATGTTAAGTCAAAAAATCTACTTTTTGCAAGCAAAGATAGAAAAAAAGCGCCAGATTATGCAATTAGATATCAGTGGCCACTGGAAACACAGAACCAAAGAGTCACTGAACTCCGTTTACATTATGGGAAATAAAGAGCATGAGAACAAATCTAGGATTAATTGAAGAAAGTGGAATTCTGAACAGAAGAGATCATGAAAATACCAATGTCAAATTGAATTCAGTAAGCTTTAACCATGCACTAAGTTTATTAAATTTTTTATTACATTTACTGTCATAGGCCATCATTCTTCAATCTAGAGTATCATTTAGAATACAAGCACAAAAATATGTCATAAGAAACAAACTGACTTGGTCTAATTCCCTGTTGCCATCTCATATAAAACTTCACAAGCCATTGCAAGTTGTCTTCCTGCTTGTACATACATTTTATACAATACAGCCAGACAATATGAGGCAGACTGTCCTAGAATATTGTTTTTAAAAAGATCTTAATCAGTAAGAAATTATAGCCTGAATTTCATCTTCAGACTCAAATTAAAGACAGATGTATTAATAGCATTAGTTCACTAGTTCATGACATCTGACAATAGCCTGCAATACCAAAAACTTCACAACCTCCCTGGGCAGCCTGTTCCAGTGTCTAACCCTCACAATAAAAAATTTCTTCCTAATATCTAACCTGAATTTCCCCTCTTTCAATTTGTACCCATTACTCCTTGATCTATCACTACCGTTCCTTATGTAGAGTCCCTCTCTGGCTTCCCTGTAGGCCCCCTTGAGATACTGGAAGGTTGCTATGAGGTCTCCACACAACCTTCTGTTCTCCAGGCTGAACAGCCCCAACTTTCTCAGCCTGTCTTGGCTGAGAAGGTGCTTCAGTCCTCTTATCAACTTCATGGCCCTCTGGACTTGCTCCAACAGTTCCATGTCCTTCTTATGTTGGGGGCACCAGAACTGTACACAGTACTCCAGGTTAGGTCTCACAAGAGCAGAGTAGAGGAGGAGAATCACCTCCTTTGACCTGCTGGCCACGCTCCTTTCGATGCAGTCCAGGATGAGGTTGGCTTTGCCAGTTCATATTGAGTTTTTCATCAACCATCATCCACAAGTCCTTCTCCACAGGGCTTCTCTCAATCGCCTCTGCCCAACCTGTAAGCGTGTCTGGGATTGCCGTGCCCCAGGTGTAGGACCTTGCACTTTGCTTTGTTGAACTTCATGAGGTTTGCATCAGCCCAGCTCTCAAGCCTGTCAAGGTCCCTTCGGATGGCATCCCTTCCCTCCAGTGTGTCAGCTGCACCACACAGCTTCGCCTCATCAGCAAACTTGCTGAGGGTGCACTCAATCCTGCTGTTCATGTTGCCAACAGAAATGTTGAACAGTAACAGTACTTTCAGTACTTTCCTCCCAGGTAGTGCCTATATACTGAATATAATCTGTTACGCTGCCCATTTCACTTCTTTCAGAGAAGTCAACCTATCATAATACCTATTAAAAGCAAACAGTAAATGATAGCAATAATATGGAACATCAATATATAGTTTTGAAAACAAAAGGAGCTCAGACTTTGTAGTAGATATATCCTATGCTGTCATGCTCTGGTTTCTTTAATACCTGTATTTTGTTCTCCTTTTCTAAACACATCAACATCTACTTTCTTTGTAGAAGGTGGATATCTATCTGTGTAATTCCAGGAGTTCCCTGTATCATTTGCCTTCACAAATGGAACAAGCACCAACCAGCATTTACAAGGCATGGGCAGCCCAAATTTTGAATAGATTTTACTAGCACGGCAACAATAACTCAGAAGGAAACATGAGCAATAAAAGGCACAATATCACAGCAACATTTCAGTTTAGCTTTCCTTCTGGGGTAACAAAACTCTTGGATGGAGGCATTGTTTTATTTTGTCATTTAGTTTACATGGGGAAAAGGAAAACTTTTTACAGAGAAAAGGCTAGCAGTTTCAGAAAATACTTTTTTTTCCTAAAAACCCTTGGCACCAAAGGAAGTATATTTCTCACTTGTCCTCAGAGAGTGTTAATTGGACATGACTTAACATTTTCAAAATCTTCTTAGCTCAGCTATACTTACATTTTTATTAATTAGGACTTAAGTGGATGGTGCCTACCTTATCCATAAATTAGGTTTCTTGCTGGACTATAATTTTGCATTAATCATGGTTCAAATGTTTATTAGCCTTTCAATTTCTAAAGCATTTACAGAAATACCGACATGGTAAAGTTCAGTAGAACCATATGGCAATGCATTCATTGATCCTATGCTCACTAAAAATCTTGAATGCACTTAAATTAGGACTACATTTCATAAACAAATTTTCTTATGTAAAGATGGTTCAAATACAAATATCTTTAACAAATGCTAATAGAGTTCTAAACAGTGCCTTATTTACTTCAATTGCCACTGTCTTTGGAAGACCATGGATCGATATGTTCTTGGCAAAATTATAATATTTAACCAATATTTTCCCTAAAATCCATAATCCAAAGAATAAGTCGAATAGTTCACTAAAAAGGATCACTCATTAATTAGCATTCAAAGAAACATGGAAATTTTTGATTAAGTATTAGGAAAAATATCTTTGCCATAAGGTTGGTCTTGCACTGGAACAGGCTGTCTAAAGAGCTTATGAAGTCTTCATCCTTGGAGGAGTCTGAAATTCCCCTGGACAACCCAAGCCATGGGCAATGTCATCTAACTGGACCTGCTTTGGGCAGCAGGTCAGACCAGATGACCTTTGTAGGCTCCTTACCATCTAAGTTGTTCTATGACTCCATGAATAAGCGCCAAAGAAGGCACTTCATTTCAGTGTAACACTGATGAATGCTACAAGACATCAAGCTTTAAGAAAATGCTCAATTGTTAAAAAAAACAAAAAATGCAGCCATTTTTTATTAAACTATCTGTTCTAGAACAAGCAGCAGTTACGAGTATTGAGGCCATGTCGCTGAGAACACAGCTGCATTGGGCAGGACACGTCTCAAGGATGAAGGACCACCGCCTCCCTAATATCGTGCTCTATGGTGAACTTGCCACTGGCTGCCACAAGAGAGGAGTCCTGAAGAGAAGATACAAGGACTCCTTGAAACAATATCTCAGCCTTGGCCACATTGATCTTCATCACTGGTCTACTCTGGCCTCCAATCGGGAGGTCTGGAGACACACTATCTACAATGCTGCTGCTTCTTTTGAGAAGGCACACAAGATCACCCTCGAGGAGAAAAGACAACACGGAAAGAATCGTGTCTTGCCGATACCATCCAAGGAGTCTTTCTGCTGTGCCTTTTGCAACCAGACTTGTCTATCTGGCACTGGCCTCTTTAGCCACCAGCGTGCTTGTAGCAAATGTGGGTAGAGCCCTTCCCAAATCTTCATTCGCGTAGCCTGGCCATGATGATCTTGATGATCTTTGTGTAACAGTGGTTATGTCTAATCTGTTTTAGTGTATTTTTATCTAATAAACAAATAGTAAAATGTCAGTGCAAAGGAAATAATCTGTGCTGTTATCTATATATGTATAACATAAATTGAGGCATTGAAACCAACTCCAGACAGCTACTCATTCTGTGTGGCCAGGCTCACCAGACACGCTTCAAATACAAGTTCATTATATGACAATTATAGACAAGTTCATCCTATGAGGAGCAGCTAAGGACTCTAGGTTTGTCTAGTTCAGAGAAAAGGAGGCTGAGGGGTAAGCTGATTGCTCTCAACAGCTTCCTGAGGAGAAGTGAAGAGTGAGGTGCTGATCTCCCTGGTACCCTGTGACCTGATGCATGGAAATGGTTCAAAGCTGTGCCAGGGAAGGTTCAGACTGGAAACTGGGAAACCTTTTGTAAAGAGAGTGGTTAAACACTGGAACAGGCTTCCTAGACAGGTGGTCAATGCCCCAAGCCTGTGTTTAAGAGGCATTTGGACAATGCACCTTAAGTTTTGGTCAGCCCTGAACTGGTCAATTGGTCAGGCAGTTGGACTGGATTATGGCTGTAGGTCCCTTCCAACAATCCCTTCCACCTTCTCCTTGCCTCACCTCACCTCGCCTCTTCTTTTTTCTCTTCCCACAAACCCACAAATTTAAAGAATCCAGTGAAAGTCAGACTAAGCAGCACATTGTTCATAGACCTTAGGTGTCAACTGTGAGTGAAGTTGGCATTTGCATACACAAAAGCTCAGAAATCAAGCTTTGTACAAAAGTCACACTGTTGGCCACCCTTCCCTCTCTCTCTCTGCATTAATACCTACATGTCTCTTTCTCTGCAAAGGCCGTACTGGTTGTAATAGTAACTTTTTATTCTCACACTGTTCAAATGTGCACGATGGTCACCAATTCTCCATTCATAATCCCGTGTCCTTATCTTCACCTACTTAATAGACATCTCTGAAGAAGAAAGCATAGGTGGCAGCTAGAAATAGCACTTCACAATAGATTACTTGGGCTTTATACAGTCCATGAAGATTTTCTCATAACTATCTTATTTCAGTAATTTTCTAAATATTAATATTAATGACACTTTAACTTTTACTATTAATATTCATTAAGTATGATGAATAATATTTCAGTTTGGAAGTGAACAAAAAATGCTATCTGCAAACTCAGAAAAACTTCAAGAGCTTAAGTACAGCATCAGATGTCTCTGGAGTCACCAGACCTTTCAGAAGTGAAAAGCAAGGATAACACTGATTATCTATTCTGTGCCGTAGTGACATAATTGCATTGTCAATAAGGTCTGTAGATGGATTTTCTATATGGAAGCTGATTTGTATCTTTTTGTAGAAGACTGGAAACAATTAGTAAAATAATGGTACAAAATAATGATTACTGAAAAATTCTGCAGTTTTGCAGCCTACAATATTGTTTCTACTTATACAAATTAGCCCAGTAACAACAGCAGACATACAACAGAAGCATTTGTTTACCAACATGGATTACATTAAGGAAAAAACATTCAAAGCAAGATAACTTTCTCATTTAGCTCACAGTAAGACATATGTTCTTATTTAAGTAACCACACAAGAACACATCCAGCCTTCTGAAATGAAAATCTAAATTCTAACTCCAAATATGGACCAATAGAAATTTACAAAATATTCTTCCTAATGTACATGTTGCTTTTTATTCCTTTCATTTTTTATACTAATGCAATGAAACTATCTATTTCTTACTAGTAGACCTTATTATGAATGCTGGCATTATATTTTGGGGTGATTAAATATGCAGTAAAGCTGAATCTTTGTCAATCTGTCTTTTCAGTTTATACGCCATAATGTTGCCTGCAGTTAAAAACAATCATAGTGAGAAGAGCTGGTAAACTGAAAAACAAATACCAAATGTCATTAGCATAAATGCAGATCACTTGAAGCACACATAGAATACTGTTAAAATGCTTACCTTGACTATCCCACGGATGTGCATTTTCGCTATCATCTCTGCAGTGTAAAGAAACATCAACAAAGTATCAAGAGCAAATGTCACATACTGGAGAGGCGGATAATGCTCGAAGGTCTTTGGAGTGTTCATACAAACAGAAATAACACTGATGATGGCACAGATTCGTAGTAAAGAGTGTACCCACTGAAAAAAAACCAAAACCAAACAAAACAACCAAACACAAGATATAGCAAGATTGTTTTGATCTTTAAAAAAAGCTCAAATATTTAGCCTCCATAACTTATATTGGCACCTTTTGTATATGCACATCTGTGTTCTTTTACGTCATGATCCACATATTAAAGGTCTTTAACCACAAACAAGCACTCCTAAATTATTTATAATTATATATACATATAAAGAATTTTATTAGGTAATTTGTGAGGTTGTATAATTCAGAAACAAAGAATTAAGAACCATGAAACTGAGAATTAGGATTCCATCATTTCTACTTTGCAGCATTTGTAATTCAATTTCTTTTCGAATGACAGCTTGCCACATTTATGGGCAGACAATAAGTAGAACTAGTTGAAGTTATAAATTGGGTAAATACATTAAATGAAAATATCTGTCAACAATTTTAGTTCAACACTGAGAAGAAATTATTTTTAAATCAATTTACAACTCCAAAAATTAAGTGAGAAGCACAGGATTAAAAGCATCCTTCCATTTATGAAAAGAATAAATATAAAAAAGGCTATGTCACAGAAAGCTACTTCTTAAGAACAGAATTCACTTTTGTTCCAATCAAGTTTTGTTGCTATAAGAGAACAGTTAATTTCTATTACTACTTAGGTCTCAGACACACTCCTTATTAATAAGGTTGATATTCAGTGCCAATTAGAGAGGGAAGTGTAACAAAAAAAGTAGAATATATTAATACAAGGGTTTAAGGTTAGATTTTTTTTCTTTTAAATCAAAGCAGCTTGAAGCCACACAAGTGTAATGAATCAGAGTTGGTAAGGTCATACCTATCAAAACAAGAAGTTCTTTTCAGCAAGAAAAAACTCCAAACAAAAAACATTGAAAAGTATTTTTAAAAATTTTCCATCTGGGGAAAAATCTGACACTCATTTAGAGATATTTTGTTATACAGAAGACTTAATAGGCACCTAATTTAATACTCACTGTTCGCTCACCTAAGTGTAATGATATTTGACCTGAATTGAATAGCTCTGTCATTTGCATACTCAGCTCAGATTAATAATCTGGAAGTGGAAGGCACCCAATGAAGATCTCTAATGTCCCTTTAACATCTACTTTGCTTTGAACCTTGTTTCAACTGAGAAAATTAACATAAATATAAAAGTGTGGCTGATATTAAACTCATTCTCTGCTGCAGTAAAAGGTCAGTATTACAAGCCCTAAGTAATATACAACTAGTTCATCAGCATGACAATAAAAAAAATATTCCATAAAAATCTCATGTATTGTGTGATGAGAAGCATGTGTAAATAACCCAGCATATATTTCTGCAATGACATTTTGAGCTTCTTACAGCAGTCAATACAAACATTCTACTTAAAACTATTTAGCATTAATAAATACATGGGTGTTGTCTTGTAGATGATTTAGGTGTCAAAACTCAGCAGTAAAGCTGAAAGGATCTAGCATTCATACTGCAAATGAGATGACAGTTCCATAAAATGCATGCAATGTCAACAACAGGTATTATTTCAGAATATTTTACTTTCTGCTTTTAAAAAGTAAAAATTTATACACTACTTTAAGAGAAATGTGAAAATTTCTTCTCTACAAAAACACAAATCATTCACCATATAGGAATCCCAGATGCATGCTGAATAATTTAATCATAAAAAACATATTTACACAGGAAAGACATTTTCTTAATACTGCATCAACCATTATTAACTCCACTCCTAATGAAATTTTCCCCAGTTTCAAGCTGTCAGACACTTTTCCACCTATCTATTTCTTATGGCAGATTATAAGGAAATGATATCAGAAAAATGAGAGTTGTACTTCAAAATAAACAGCCAAAATACACTTCTATTATGATATATATGATGTAAAAGGAGAGATTTGAAAGTCAAAAGTGTTGACTGCTGGCTACCACTTGAGCAATTAAATGCTCCTTTTAACATCCTTTTCAAAAGCCCAGTTTATGAACTTCTAATTTCAACAACCATGTTAGGAACCAGAGACATTGAAAGGATGGCTGTTTTAAAAGAATCAATCAGTAGATGAACTGGTTGGAAAACACTGCTTGATCATCCCATCATTTTGCAACAGCCAAGAGAAACTAGTTTTTTAGTTTTGGACTTTCTTCAAAAAATAACTGGTAGATTAGCAACTATAGCTCAATATTTGTTTCTGACAAATATTTAATTCAGAATCTTTTGTGGAAGTCATATTTCAACAATACAAGATACATTTAACTTAAAATCAGTAACTACAGAAAGAGATACCCACTGGTTTGTTAATCCATAGAATATCTGCGTTGTCTGACAAAGATTCATCAGGACCAAAATCTGTAACTGGCTGGGCTTCCACCCTTGAACTTTGTTTCCTTTTTAGCATCCTGAAGTTAACTTTTGTTATCTACAATCATGAAACCTCCTTCGGGAGAAAAAGACAGCAAACATTAATTCACTAAAACCATTTTATAATGCATTTTGAACGGTTTTATAAATAACCTAAAGCATTTTATTTTCATGCAAACTGCTTTTGTATTTACTGACTAACAGGATATTCATTTGATTAAATATAAATCACTGACATGACTCTCATTATGTTACAAAAAATTTACACAAAGGTATGTAACACAAACAATTACCAGAAACTTAGCAAAGCTGACAGAAAATTTGTACCAATATGCAAAGAATGCTATTGCTGTGAACTTCAACACAGAGTAATTACTGGATGGATTTGACCTGAAGCCATTTAATTAAATGGTGACATTTCCATTTATTACACTAGGCTAAGATAAATCCCAACATGCCAAAGGCAAACAGGCGATGTTAAGCTGCCAACACATAATAATGTTCTTTACTGAAATCGGAAGAGCCTTTTTGCTATATACTACTATTAACATGTATTTTTCTAATACTTTTTTTAATGTTAGCAATTATCTATCCAACACCTAGACAGATGGCTGTCTCTGGGGCTTGTGTTGGCACGCAGAAGCACTGAGGAAAATGTGTTGTTTGCACGGAGTCAGGCCAAATCTGGACATTCCTGCATGGGTGGGTGGCACTGACTGAGACTTCTACATGCTCAGTGATGTGAGCCACAACTAGGAGACACAACTAGGAGACACAACAAGAGAGCAGAAAGGTGAGTTAGATCTTATTAGTCCTCGATTAGTTGGAGGCAATAGTTGACTTAGGACTGCAGAAGTCCCGTGTGCTGGGTCTCAGCTGGCCTTTTCAATGACATGGGCTCCTGCTTCATGTCCAAACACTGTGCATGCATCCTTGGCTGTCTTGTCTTTTAGCTGTAATGGCAAATGTAAACTATTACACTTATTCCAAGTCCCTCAGAGTCTACCCCTACTCTGTTTTCTCTCTTTCAGATTCAAGAGGACAGCTCCTGTGTCTGTAAAACCAAGACTGAACCATTGGTCTCTCTTTGCACAAACCACACAGCAACAGGGCTGAGGTCTTGTACTAACATACCCAGGTAGAGGAGCTGACATTATGCGATGATTGATTTTTTTAAAATAAACAGAAATAACACAAAAGCACAAAATAAGGGACAACTTCTGACACCTATATTCATCTGGTCATTCACAGCAACCTTAGTACAAGTGAAGCTGGTAAGCTGTCACTAAAACCATGCAAATGTTGTAAAATGAACATTACAAATTAATAATCTTTCTCTAACAAATGAAGACTGAAATAATATTCACAGAGGTTGTAGGTTCTCTTAGTCTTCATGCTCAAACTTCGTGCTCCCACCTCTATCATAACTGAATTCACTACTTCCTCCTCTTTAGCAATTTTTTTCCACTTTCTCTTATTTCTTTCTAAGCCTGATATATTGACCTTTTTTCTCTACTTGGACCAAAGCATAACTAGAAATGCTTGAAGCCTCAACGATGCTGGTGTGCTTTTTGAAGTCATGAAACTTTAAAATGGCTACATTTAACACAGCAATAAGAAGTCATTGCAATGCCTTGGGAGAAAAACCTTAGGGGAAAAAAAAACACTGTCTAAAATGTTTCTTGCAAATATGTTTTTTGGAAATTGTTACTCGAAAGCTAATCAGTGAATTTACAAAATAATAATTTTATGTTTACTATTTCTGGTAATGGCTATGACTGTGCTCCTAAGCTTTTAAGAAAATATGCAGCAATAAATAGAGAATTAATAAGATAAGCTCAATCAGTAATTATGAGAAAAGGCTCAGCATATGAAACACTGATTTTTGTTTAGCCACTACTGATTTTTTTTTTAAAATAAATGACACTCTAAATAACAAGCTATGTCCATTTAGAGAAAAAAGTAGATAATTATCAACTGTCTTTCAGCAAGGCTCTGTTGTTTTTATGCTTTTCTCAATACCGCTTATTCATACATCTCATGTGTAGGAAGATTAGCCATGTCCTTCTAATGAAATTCTCGTTTTTCCTTTTATCCCGTGCCTCTTTGTTCAACGTTTTTTTTTCAATTGGTCCAGGCACAGAAAATAATGTGAACTTTAGATGCTCATAATGGATGTCCATAATGGATTCAGTTCACATACTTAAATGTTGTGACTAAAGAGATTAGAATTCTTACTTTTAAGAGGCAGCCTTGAATAAACAACTCTTCATGTATCTAAACCTAATGGATGGAAGGGAAGGCAACATTTATGGAATATAAGAATCAGCTTGTCTACTTCTCTACTTGAAATGACCAGAAATGCACACACAAAAAAAAAAAAGAATAAAGGCAACAAGCCAAGAATATCATGGAAATGGTCTTCAGCAAGATTATTCAAAGTATAGCAAGGTTGCTTTCAAGCTTTTATGCATTTTTATTGTTCCCACTACTATTATTTTACCAGGGAATGCAAAGGCTTTTCCATGTGTCTGTTGCTGTAGAGCAACATAAAGCCTAGTACAGCTTCAGGACTCTGCCATGTATGTAAAGAATTTTAACCCTTGGACTAAAATCCCTTTTGCACTTGTTACTGCAAGGAGGAACCCGCTGAAAGATGAAGAGAAGGGCAGCTGTGCACAAACTCCTTCCAGCATGTGACACACAGTGAGCACCACACCAAGCTGTGCTAATGGGGAGGCTGTAGTCCTCCCTAACCCTGACTACAAATCCACCCCTGCAGCTCCCGCATTGATTTTGGCACACATCATTAGGTCTTTCTTTGATCACAACCTGTTATTAATGTGAAAGGCTTAATACATTCCCTAGCATGTACTTCTAGCTCCAGTGTTTTTTAAGACATACTGGGTGCAGGGAAAACACAGGCTTGAGAGAGGAAAATATCACGAAGTTTTGGGGCTACAATCACTTCACATTTCTTTGGAGTACTGATAAACCTGAGTCTCATTTATAAAGCAAGCTCACTGTATACAGCATAATCTGCTCAAAAGATCTCCATCACAAAGTCAAGAGAACATGCTTATAAATGCTCTGGCTGACAAAGAAGGCAGTTGAAAAATGACTTCACAGAAATATAAACAGGAAAATAAAGCAGATATTCCTACCTACAATTTATGGAGTTTGAAAATCAGATAAATCCTTTAAATCAGCAATGTCTGGCTTCCAACAATAACTTCTTTCTCACTGCTGATTGACTTTGTCACGTGAGATCACGTGAGCACTATGTGAAGGTCCTCCTAAGGCAGGCCACATACAAGCACTCTCTTCAACACCATTTCCCTCTCTGAAAATGTCAACTCCCCTTCCAACTTCACCCAGAGCAGGGACAGAGAAAGTGGCACATAACACTTCAAGACAATAACTACAAATGTGAAAGCTAAAAGGGGTGGCAGAAGAGGATGTGAACACCCATACACATAGCATGGCGACAAAACCCCATTTCCATACTATACGCTAAAAAAAGCCTCAAACTACAGGCCACCTTAAGGAAATTGATTGCTCTTAATTGTAGTATGCATTATATGGTTATAGGAAAGATATAAGTTCTCATTCTTTCATCTCAATAGCCGTCGCCTTTCCCTCTTTACCAATTGTCCCTGTTTCTCTATTGCCTGCTCCCTCTATCCCTATGTTCTTCCATCCCTGATTTTGGGTGCAGGTACAGGTAAACGGCATTTCAGTATTTGTTTTCATGTAGAAAAAAATTTGAAGTGAGCAAGTTACATATGTGACAGTATATTTATTTTAGAAGGGTAAACACAAAATTCCAGTGGATACAATCACATAGCACATGCCACCACAGATGCCATTAACTCATACCTAATTTTAAGGAAGAACTTATTTCAGTATTTTTCCTCTCTGTGTGGTATTGTTATTGCAGCTGATGAATGATCTCTTCATTATTTTGTACACGATATACTGCTAACCAAACTTTAGTGCTTATTAAAAACAAACCTAGTTCTTCACAAAGACGGTATACTGAAGAAATATCCTAAAAATCAGTTACATTCACATTTTCAAATCATTTGGATACAGGTAGGAAAGAACAACTGGTGATATCTTGTACTTAGTAACAGGATCCCAGACTAAAAATATGAGAACTGGGGTTCACAACTGAGGAAGGTTTAACAATTGCTTACGGCTGCCAATGTAATAACATCTAGTCTGAAAATACACAGATGTTCAGACTTCAGCTCTTTGCTCCCAACACATCTCCTGTGTCTTGCCTTATTATCAACTAAGGATAATGCTCTCAAAGTATTTATTTCTTACATATAAATTCTTCCACTCAGACACAGCCAAAATAATTCAGAACTATTGAGCAGACAGAAGCAAATTATCACATTGAATACAGAGGCAGATCTCTTGTGAGTCAGATATAAAGTCTACCACTATTGTCACATGATGTATCACAAGTCCTTTTCACTACAGGCCTTCTAACATCCAGAATATACCATACCAAAGACACTACACATGCATATACATGGTGCCATGATGCAGCCAGAAAATGAACTTCTTAATTTTAAATAGAATTGCTTAGCTTTTTTATATTTTTCTATTAAAAAATTTGGTTGTGTCAAAAAAAAAGGCAGAACAACTGTAGATGATTTTTCAGTTGGTGCTGGTAGATCACACCATGGCACATTCCACCACACTTCTTTTATATACAATGGCCTGAAGTTGTGTCAGGGGAGGTTCTGGTTGGATATTAGAAAAAGGTTTTTCACCCAAAAGGTGGTTGGGTGCTGAAAGAGGCTCCCCAGGGAAGTGGTTACAGCACCAAGTCCAACAGAGTTCAATAAAGCATTTGGACAATACTCTCTGGCACATGGTGTGACTCTTGGGGCTGATCCTGTGCGGGCCAGGAGTTGCACTTGATGATCCTTGTGGGTCCCTTCCTACTCAGCATATGCTGTGATTCTGTGAATGCACAGTAATTATATGTAGAGAATATACTGATGGTAATTTATTTCCTTTATGGATATATAGCAGTTTAACAGCTATCTTACTGCAAAAGTTCACTTCAACTGTGGGCCACCTACCCACCACTTGCTGCCCTAGGATTGGTCTACTGCAATATAGCCTATATAAATATCCTTAAGAGCCCAAAGCTGACAAAGACACACAGCAATGTCCTTAGCAAGAATCATGCTGGAAAAAATGGAGAGTGGTGTTCTGTAATTTGCTTTTGCGGTCTACCCATCTCCTAGTAGAAATTGTGTCTAGCCCTTTGCAAAAGTAATGGGACAGGCAGTACCAGGTCTTTCTTTGAGAGGATTCAGGAAGCAACCCATCCTCTCTCTAAAATACCCCACATTCAGTAACATGCTATAAATACCGCAGATCTATTTTTCAGACTTTTAAAGAAAAGAGTGAGGGCATCCTTCCCAGAATGACACAGGGGTGGAAAGGAGCCTCTCTGTAGGCAGATGGCTGATGACATGCTTGCTTAAGTGATTATTTTAAGGTTGCAGGGATTTTTTTGTGTATCAATAATTACATGTTAGTGTGCCTAGAGCCTTGTATACACATCCTTTCATAATTTAAATTGAAATACGTTAAAAATTAAAATAAGCAGTGGTTATATTATTTTGAATTTGTTACAGTTTTTGCTAAAATAATTATTAAAGCAATTGAAATATTCTAGATCATCTTCCCTTCCCAAATTCTCCCCTTTCTATCCTCTAAGGAATTGCCAGTGAAACAGTTAACACGTATATATTTTAAAACTGAAGTCCTGAAAACAGAATTAGGACTTTTTTATCCTCTTATCTTTTTTTTTTAAAACAAAGTAATTGACATATGATACACATCCTCCTTGCTGCAGGGCAGTTCCCAGAAGTCACAGCCATAATCTCTGATACTGTAGGTACTGTACCTGAAGGCTTTATTTTGGAGGGAAAAAAAAAACCCAAACAAACAAAGGAAAACTGAGTTCATAGAATCATAAGACAGATCAGGTTGGAGAGACTTCAGCTCTGCTCTTGTGAGACTCCCCCTGGAGTACTGCATCCAGCTCCAGGGCCCCCAACACAAGAAAGACATTGACCTGTTGGAATGAGTCCAGAGGAGGGCCATGAAGATGATCAGAAAGCTGGAGCTCCTCTCCTATGAAGACAGGCTGAGAGTTGGGGTTGTTCAGCCTGGAAAAGGGAAGGCTCCATGGAAACCTTCAAGCAGCCTTCCAGTACCTAAGGGGAGGGGGCTACAAGAGAGCTGGAGAGGGACTTTTCAAAAGGACATAGGACACTTAAGGTGAATGACCTTAAGCTGAAGGAGGGTAGGTATAGATTAGAAATTAGGAAGAAATTCTGTATTGTGAGGATAGTGAGGCATTGGAACAGGTTGCCCACAGAAGTTGTGGATGCCCTATCCCTGACAATGCTCAAGGCCTGGCTGCCTGGGGCTCTGAGCAACTTGGTCTAGTGAATGGTTTCCTGCCCATGGCAGGGGGTGATGCAGCTAGATGATCTTTAAGGTCCCTTCCAACCCAAACCATTCTATGATTCTATGACTTCAGGAGGTCTCCAGTCCCATTTTCTGCTCAAGCAGTATCAACTGTGATGAAAGACCAGGCTATTGCAGTTTACTCAGGTTATTCCAGTCCAGTCATGGAAACCTGCAGCAAAGGAGATCATACAATTTCTTTGAGCAACTTGTTCCACTGCTTGATTTTCCTCACCAGGGGAAGGGGGGAGGAGGGAGGTTAAGAGAGAGAGATGGAAGATGAAAGCATCACAAAAAATAAAGAAAGGAAAAAAAAAAGATTACCTAGTAGAGCCAAGGCAATTTGCAACCATAGTCTAGTAGTGGTATCGCTCAAAGTAAGGCATTTACCAGTACTCAGCCAATACAGGAAACTTCAAACAAAATAAAAGATGCGATGAAGGTAATGAAAGGGAGAACAGAGAAAGACTGAAAGGGAAAGAAAACATGATTCAATCTGTAATGCTCATATTAGGCTGACTTTGCTCTATCTCCAAAAGATTGCATGCTCAAAATCTACAGGAAATCTAAGTAATAGGAAAATATCCTATTAGTAACACAGTAAAAATAATTTGTGAATGCAACACCTGTGTTTTATTCATAAGCACATCAAAAATCTTGTTTGCAACTGACCAGATTCCTAAATACCTAGGGAGGATGGGAGGAAGCCCAAATCCCCAGAAGCCAGTACCAGTTCTATCTCATCATGAGATACTCATGCCTTAAGAAGACATCCTTATCCATGAAAGTCTAAGACTCACCACCTCTTCTAGAGCTTGGTCCAGTAGCCCGTTACTCCTAGCACTGCAGCACGATAGTACTGATCTCCTATTGTGAAGGTTTAAGAGCCAAAACCTCTTTGACTCAATAAACAGGTTGGGATGAATGCCATACAGATTTACGTAAGTGTTCATGGTACCAGCAATGACCAGGAACTGGAAGGAAGTCAAATCAGAGTGAGTTATATTTCCAGGTGGTATAGCTTAAATGGGAATGAACTGTGATGGACCAAATTTCAGATTAAAATAAAGCAAATGCACCAAACAAGAAGATCATGCGTCCACATAAAGCACAAATGACATACTGATTGTTACAGTTTTAAAATTTCATTTTAAAACACAATACCAAGCTCAAATGGTAAAACAAAAAATTCCCCAACTGTTCCTAAAAGTCTCAAAAGTATATGCATAAACTTGAAGAGAGCTGGAGTCTTCTAGCAGCCAGTGAGTCTAAGTAAAAGAAATGTGATTTCCCACCCCTCATTGAAGTTTAACTTCCTGATTCAACATAGTTCATTGTTAATATGTATCATTTCTCTGTTGGTCACTTAGAGGGCAGGTGGGATGGGACTGTTTTAGAAGGAAGTGAATAGAGACATCGATATTTAACAGGAAATTGACGATGCTTAAGACAAAGACAAAAGACTCTAACAGCATTTAGTTAATTTTTTCTCACTGTAAATATTTGCCTTAACACAACAATGGTTAACCTACCAAATCATAGCTGACTTAAAAGGTACGTTTGCAAGTAAAGGCCATCAAAAACCTTCATCCTTCCTAGAAATATGTCTCTGATGTTACCGGGAGTACTAAAATAAACAAGATGCCAACAACGAAAAAATATTAAGCACCTCTCTCTCCATTTGATGAACAAACCCCTGAAACTGCAAACTAAAGATTTACTCCAGGCCTGCGTAGGTCGCTCTCTCCAACCACCCCAATCCCGCAGGGAGAGAGCTCCCCACAGCCATCCCCGTCCCCATCCACAGCCACCCCATCAGTCAGTGCACTCCGAAGAGGCCTGTTCGCCCCTCGGCCCTGCCCTGCCTCAGTGACGAGTGCGGCACTCCTGCACCCCACCGAGGGATGCCGAGGGGTCCGGAGCAGTCCCGGCGGGGAAGGCCGACGGCGGCCGGGCCGGAGCGCCCCCTCCCACCGCGGGGGAAGGACACCCGGGGCGGGCGATGCAGAGGGCGCCACCGCCCCTTCCCCCCCTCGCCGCGGAGCCGGCCGGGCCTCTCGCCGCGCCCGTCCCCGCCTTGGGAACCGCCAGCGCTGCCGGCAGAGCCGCGGCGGCCGCGGGCCGCGGAAGGGCCGGGGAAGGGGGCGGGAAGGCGCAGGGGCCCCACCGCGCACCGAGAGCGAGCCGCGCCCGCCGCCTCCGACCTACCGCCAGCATCTCCTTTCATGGCGCGGTCGGGAGGGGCCCCCGCGGGTGTGCGGGGTGTTACGGTGCTGTGCCAGCCCCGCACGCCGCCCTCCCGCGCTGGATCGCGGCGGCGGGGCCCGCCCGGCGGCGGCCGCGCTCAGTCTCTCGGCAACGACGGCGGGGGCGGGCGGGGACGGAGCAGGTGCGGGGAGACGGTGCCGGCCGCTCACGGGCGCGTTGGGACAAACAGCCCCCCGCCTTGCTAAAGCCTCCTGCTGGGAAGAGAGGGGGCTGAGCGGCTCCGGAGCAGCGGGGGGACCCCACGGCGGTCCCGTCACGCAAAACACCCCCACAGCTGCTTGGAGCTATGGTCGCTGCGCCCCGAAACACGCAAGGGGCGACCTGCATGGGACGGAGCTCGTCGGGTGGTGCCCCGTGCTGAGCCCGCACAGCCCCCCTCCGAACAGCAACGGTGTAGGGCTTTGGTTTGGGGTGTAGCTTTTTTGTTTGCTGGTGGGTTTGGGTCTTTTGCTTGGTTTTGGTTTGGTGGGGGTTTTTTGTCTTTTTGTTTGTTTGTTTGTTTTTGGTTTTTGTTTAATGATGATGCTCAAGTGCTAGGATAGTTTATTTATTTTGGCAAGAAACCCTATTTGTGCATCTTAAAGCTTTTTTAGTACTCATGACCTTCTTTGCCCGTTCTTCACTGGTAGCATCATCTGGGTGGTCTGGTTACTAATGAAGAGCCAAGTAAAGGCTCAGTCTTGACATGGTGAATTAAATTCATGAAATAGCATCACTTGTTGGACTAGATGATCTTAGAGGTCTTTTCTAGCCTGAATGAATCTAGGAAAGAGATACTAAAAATAAATAAATAAATAGATAAATACTAAATTGTTTCTGTATGTGAATTTGACATGCTCCAATTTGTATTTTTGTTTCCTTGGGAAAAAAAAAAGGTACATTTCTGAAAATTATAATTTGTGTTTAAATGAAACCTGATGATAGTGAATAATGTAAGCTCATAAACTTATGGAGTTTGTAAAGACATGGAATAGGATTTGAAAATAACCCAGAAAGGTGAAGGAAGGTATATGGCACAAATTGTACTACATTTCTTTAAATTACATCTATTTGTCTATTTGACGCTTGCAACAAAAACTAATAAGCCAGTTAGGGAGCTGGCCTCAGGATTACAGATGCAGTCCTGCCAGCACTACTTATGTGTATTACCAGCATTAGCAATTCCAGTAAATTTAAGCACCTAATTGTAGTGTGTGCCGGGCTAGTGTATTTGATAGCTGCTAAAAAAACCCAAACAAACCAATTTAAATGTGCTTACAAATAATACTTTTCATATTTTGTCTTTTTCCTCCCCAGTTTTATTACTTGGGATAAGTTGCTAGGCAGCATTATGCTGTTGGTGATAGCATCTCAAAAATGAAAACTGACGGTTGCAAACAATGAAATGTTGCACCTATATCTAAGCAAAAGAAATCAGCGTATGCCAGCAGATGTGACTTAGTGTAACAGTTTTTCTATGGATATACTGGCTTCTGAAAAATAATTCTTGATAGAACAATTTTCCAGTTGGAAGGGACCTTGCGAGACCATCTGGTCTGACCAGTCTGCTGAAACCAGGCTCAGCGATGAGATCACACCAGCTTGCTCAGGCTTTATCTGTTAGGGTCTTGAAAACTTCCCAAGACAGAGACTGCACAGTCTCCCTAGGAAGCCTGTTCCAGTACTGAACTGTCCTCATGGTGAAGGATTTTTTCCTGACACGCTGTTGGACCCTCTCTTGTCTGCTGTCTCTCCTCTTCCTGCAATGCACCCTGGAGAATAGCCCAGCTTCATCCTCTTGACAGCTTCTTCATAAACCCTGGCAGACTACTCTTCTCCCTTCTCCAGGCTGAAAAAGATCACCTCTTTCAGCCTCTCCTCATGGAGCAAGTGCTCCAGCTCCAACCACCTTGGTGGCCTGCCACTGAACTCACATATTACCATCTTTCAGGTGTTGGAGGGGAGCTCAGAATTTGATGCAGTAATATAGGTAGTTTAATGAGTGCCAAAAAACAGATATTAATTTCCTTACATGCGGTTTGTATTATAGGATGCATATTTCCTTATATATTTCAAACTTTTACCTGGTGTCGTATTTGGTATTATATTGTTACTACCTGCATATACTGAGCCTCTATGAACTACAAGTGCTAATGGGGACCCACATTTCAGCAGAAGACTGGATTCTCTCGTACAGCCTGTCTGTGAGCACCACTTGCATCAGATGATGCTAGTGCTGAAAAAAGGGTTTAGCCCCTGAAGCCTTGAGGTACCTGCCTATGCGCAAGGGCAAAATAGCAGTCTTCCATTTATAGAATTGTGCAGACAGAGAAAGTCTGCTGTTTTCAAGAAAAAGCACTGTCTTGCTTTGCTATTTCACCACAAATTTACTTTCAGATCTGTCACGTGAAAAGCAATGATGAACACTTTAGAACTTGAGTGGCATATAATGTATATGAGGATAAAGTGGAAAACTTAGATATCTATAACATTTCTGATATAATTTTGCAAAGACCCTATCAGTCTTTTGAAGTCCGTAACAATGTTTAGTATTTAAGGCTGAAGTCTGTTTTTATTCTGATTTAGAAAGTTCACATCAACCTAAAATTCAAACCATAAACATATAGATAAGGACTGAATCTGGGAGTTAATCTTATGATGTTACTTTATGGTAACTTGAAATAGGTTAAAAGGAAAAATGTGTCTTAGTAAAGATTTGCCTCTCAGCTCTATAAATCAGGAACAGATAAAGGAACTTCCTTATTCAATCATCAAACTTTGAAAGTGGTCATAGGAAAATGTCCATTTAAAAGGAAAACTTTGGAAAATTGCAGAAGATGTCATACTGAGATTTCAAGGGGAGAATTCTCAGCCTTACCTATCACTTTAATTCCTGTAACATGATCTGCAAACACAGTAAGATCTTCCTAGATAAAAGATAATTAACAAACCAAAGTTTCGTGGACCTGCTAACTCAATAAGTCCTGAAGAAAAATGCGGAATGTAAAGCATCTACTTATTTTGCATGTTTCCTTGCAGAATCTGGAGAGCCCTCAAGCCCTGTTTTATTTTTCTGGGACGCAGTTAACTCAAGCAATTAAAAGGGTGAAAATTAGAGTGAGGCATTGCTAGAGTGCACCAAAGAAGGAGAGTAATGGACATCCTCACCTTCCCCATTGTCAGTGAGGAAGAGCAAGGGTTAAGAAAGGAAAGCACTAGCAGGTCTCCAACACAAGTTGGGGGCCAACTATTTGTTCTTACAAAATCCAGTTGCTACTCTCCCATTTGCTGACGGCTGTATAAATACGCATGTTTCCTCAGACAGACACGTATTTTAACTGTCCCACTGTTATTGGAAGGAAGTAAAGCCACATTAGAAATAGTGGAATTGTGGGGGGTTATTTCTGAATTTATTTGAGCTTTATTTGGTCTCTTGTCCTTACTTTTCATAAGTATGTGTTAAGGAGTTAAAGAGTAATATAAACAAATTTTAAAAACATCCCAAGGAGTTGAGTTTATTGGAATTGCCATTGTTGAAGTTCGATTTACCATTTAGGAAAGAATGAAGTGCTTGATCAGATTTCAGATAGTCTATAATGAGTAAAAGAATTCATGAAATATTCATTTTGAAATTATGCTTGAGCTTTTAAAAAAGGTCACAAAATATCATTTAGCAATTCAGAATTAAACTTCAGACCCAAAGGAAGTTTTAATCATTTAGCTATAAGATACAAGTCAAAAGCTGCTCAATTCCTGTCTCTCTAGCCCCAGGTCATGCAAAGTCCTTAGTCCTCTTAATGGTGGTTACCACAAAGTTGTCCCATAGTCAGAAGTCCTGCTCTGTGCATGCTGAGCAGCCCCTGGTATTGCTAGAGCTCCACATGATTCAAATTATCTGAGTTGTTTCCACCTGTCTGATCCTTCTGGCTCAGGCTGGAGGTGGTCTTGCTCAGAATCATGTAACCATAACAGAAATGGCCACAGAACAACTTGAGACTAATGATGGTGAGAGAAGATCAGTTACTGTTCCTGAGTAATTTTGATTGGGATGGGTTAGAAAACTGTCATTCTTGAGTGTCCGTGATCTGTGTCAACATTGATGATCCAGAATATAAGACATGGATTATGGTTTTTAAAATTTCAAACCTTAAAAAGAATCCTAAATCTGCAACTAACTATGTATATGCTTAGTTTGCTTTCAAAAAGTACCAAGTATTTAGAAGAGGAGCAATAATGGTGTTCTTCCACACTTCCTTTTTCTTAATTTCTGTCTCTCCTTCATTTTTGGTTTGATAGCAAGCACTGCAAGACAGAGCGTTGAAACCGTACAAGGTGGTTGCAGTTGCCTGGATAATCTGGTGTGCATATGTTCAACTCAGTCACTCAACTTGAGTTACTGCAGTTTTGGCCTTAGGAAGTCAGCAGTACCTGTTTTTTAAATTTGCTAACCTTAAAAACAGCTCTTCAGCCAAAACAATGAGAATAATCCTTCATTGTAACTCATTCAGGTTAAAGGTTGTTAAAAAGATCATAAGTCAAAAAGCACAAACAATAGTCATTTTTATATTTTCCACTATTTTTTATTCTTTAAGATTCCCAGCATCAAGAAACGTTATCCCTTTGAGAAATAAGGCACAACTTGACCACAGAGTAACAATTTATGTTGGAAAATGACATGCCTTTTATCTACTTTCTTGGGCTCTTCAAGGATACTGTTAACTCAGCTTACCACAGACCTTGACTCACTTTCAGGAATAAGTGCTAAACAGTTAAGAACACAGTAGGATGCTCTTTAAAATACAGTTATTGCTGGCATTCTGAGCTTTCTTGCAAGCTCATGTTTAAAAACCTGCTTCCTTTAAGGCCTCTGTAAAAGCAGGGTGTTATTGCTGTTTAGGGGAGTTCTCTAGCAAACACTGAACAAACAAGAGACTTACCAACTATTTAAAGTTTCAACTGAGACATTAAAGAGTAAGCTAAGGTTTTACACTAGAGTATAACACAATAACATCTTGATTAACATTGGCCTATGAACTGTTTGGGTAGCTTATATATGAACTGTTTAGGTAGCTTATATTCTCTACTATTCAGGGCTGCTACCTTCAGATGAGCTCAGCTTTAATCTTGTTCTAACCTTGATCCTATAACTCCAAAAGCTGTTTGTATTCCCTATGTGATACCATCAGCTGTCCCAGATTCCATGCCATGTCAGCAAAATTTACACAAAGTTTTCAGTTCTGTACAGCTCTGGCATACTCTGTCTCCTGCCACCTTCCAGGGATGCCATTGGCTATCACAGTGATGACTCTCAACAGTTGCATGCATTTCTGAACTGTTTAATTTAGACAGATTTTAGTTAACTCCATCAAGTACTTTGCTCCATGGGTGTTAAAGTGTCTTGTCATAAATCTTTTCAACCATCTCATTTAGTGATTGTATATCCTTGACAGAAGAATCACTGGGTCCTTCTAACTCTCCTCGTTCCACATTTTATGGAGAAACAATAACTTGTTTGATATGTGAGATTTTCAACTTCTGGTTAAGTTTAGAAAATTGTGATGTAACCGAATGCCTCTGCATTCTAATGCCTCAGTCTTCACTGATACTAACCAATGCTGCTACTAAAATGGAAATGCTGCTACTTCAGTGGAAACCCAGGAAGAATACTTGACAGATTTTGATGATCTCTAGAGTTTTTTTTTAACTTTAGACTGTTCACTGGATGTGCATTTTGCTTTGTTTTATTAAAAAAAAAACAACAAAAAAGCCTCCTTAAGAATTGCATGGAATGTGGTTTGCAAACCTAATGGTATTATTAAAGTGACAGCAAAATTAAACTGTTCACTAAGAGGCTGTAATTAAGGAGTAGGCAGAGTCCATCTGCCTCCCCACACCAAATCAAATCTTGTTCAGTAGCACAGTATGCCATCAGAGCCATAGAATTATGGAATGTTTGAGGTTGGAAAGGATCTCTGAAGATAGTCTAGTCCACCCTGCCTACTAAGAGTAGGGTTGCCTAGAGCATGTTGCCCAGAACACTGTCCAGATGGCTTTTGAATATCTTCAAGGGTGAAGATTACACAACATTGCTAGGGATACTGTTCCAGTTTTAGACCTCTCTTACAGTAAAAAAGCTTTTTCTTAGGTTTATTTTCCTTATGTTTTCATATTATTCTTATTTGCTTTACTAAAAAAAACCAATTATGGCAAAGTTAAAGTTAAGATATTGTTTGCCTTTAAAAAAAATATCACTGCCTATGAATTAGCTAATCTACCCCTGGGCTTGGTTTTTGCACAATTCAGAAGACTATGAAATCACAAAAATAACCTTCACCAGTTTGGATAGGAAATTATACTACTTGTTCCTCTGCTGGTAAATAAAATTGCAGGGAGAGGCTTATCCCAATCGCTGGCCATACCAAATCCTGCAAACTTGTAGAAAGAGCACTAATAGGGATACACTTAAACTGAAGTTCAAGTGTAGGCATGTTTAACAGCACTTATTTTCTTGATTCCAATCTTTATTTGAATACATTTGTGTCTGACAAGTATTATTTAAACCTATTGACTACTTTTCAAAAGGTTGTTTAGTATTAGCAGTATGTTCCAGCTCCTCCTCCTCCTCAGCAATGTGTTCCCTATGTGACTTTCTCTTTTCTACCTTTACTCTGCAGGTGGTGATATTCTCACTCATAAAGTGTACGTCTACCAAGCACCTACAGGTCTGGACCCTTAGTCTGAAATTCCAATACACAGGAAAAGTTGCATTTTAAACATGCTCTGCTTCATGTGTGTATATGTTATCCAGTAGAGAACAAAGTTCCTTAAGATTATGTACAGGAGTGGCTGAAAGGAAGTGAGAAGTCCTCAAGACAGCATATCAGGTTCTCATTTAGAAAGACTGAGTCCTTTTAAGTGGAATTTACAGTCTGTTTGCAAGCCTCTTAGCTCTTGAATATCCTGAATACATATACATCATGTATATAATTATATATACATATATATATAGACACATATATATGCATGTGTGCCTACAAACATTCTAGGCTTAAATGATTAAATAATAAATCTGAACAAAGTTTAAAATCCATTAAGAGAGCACTGAGATATTGTATTAGAGACACATACACATGAAAGCAATTATTAAATTTAAACTCTGGGTGCACATTTCAAATACTGTACCCTTGGACTGGTGTAAGTACACCTTCTCCAAATTCAAAAGGTCCACAGCCAAAAGGTGTATATTATTTCAAATTCTGACAGATGTAAATAAATAAAAAATAAGCTGCGATAAGGTCAACATATCATGATGAATGTCTTCTCCTCATAGATTTGAAGGCATAGTTTGCAGGCTGCCTATCAGCACAGTCTGATCAGGGAAAAAGGAGGAAGATGAACAGATGGCAACATTTAAGTTTGTGGATTAAAGATAAATTTAGTGCCAAAAGAGAATTGCTATTGTTTAAAATGCAAACCTTTCTATTTATTCTTCTCTAACTTGAGACTTCAGGCAATACAATTTCTGACAATCACATTGTTCTTAAAAGTGCTCCCTTTGTAATGTCTCTTTTTATATATATTTACTGTAGCATTATAAATAAGTTCAAAAAACTATCACACAGACAGAACACATAGTGCTGCATTAAGCATGGACTTCAAAGACTGTCAAAAATAAAGGCTTGCTAATATTATTTACCTTTTCACTAGATCCATCAAAGTAAGTCAAATGCATGGGGTTAGCACAACTGTAAACATTTACAAGACTGAAGCCAACAAATTACTCGTAACACAGGATTTTTACCATCTGCATTGCTTGAGAAAATTCTGTAACGTTTGTGATATGAAATATACTATAAAGGGCATCAAAACTGGTAAAAACTTCTATATAGTATGCAGCTGCTGTATATGGGACTTTCAAATATTTTTGACATCCTAATTCTACTTGCTCGTATTTTAGGGCAAAATTATATGTCATATAGAGGGTAGTACACTAGACAGCAAAGTTTAGCACTTCAGAACTTCGAGATAACCTAATAAAATATAAGAGTCTTGTGTCCACTGGAATAATGTTTGAGTTTAACCTGAATATCTTCAGGAAATAAGAATGTCTATTTACAAATATGCTAGAACAGATTTGTTGAGTCTCTTTTGATGAAAGTTTTTATTTCAACGGAATGGGTACTTTACTGAAAGCTGGATTTTACAGGCCCCAAACTGGACTTTAAGGGTTCTTTTAGCATCTATAAGACCAGCAGAGCAAAGCCAAATGCTTGATGCAATTTTTTTGCAGGAAGACCATTAGCAGAACTAGTTATGTGAGCAGAAATGCTGAGAATTGTACCCTTGATTTCACTATGTAAACTGTAAGACATGTACTTACACTTTTAGGAAAGACAGTCTATAAGTCAAAGAATTTTAACAAAATATTAATTTTTTTTTTTAAATTATAATCTGTGTTATACCAGATAAATATGAAACTAAACCAAGAGTTGTCCATTTTGAGAAAGCTACTGAGGACTTTTATATCCAATATAGGCTCCAGAACCAGTGAAAGTTTCTTCTGTCAGCTGCCTGCTTTAAAAATCTGTATGTGTATTGGTAGAGTAGGAAACCCCTAACATACTATCTTTTGTGGTCAAAGTGTGTTTCTTTAAGAGCTTTCCATCTCAGGGAGGTATATGGCAATCAGCAATTTCTCAGGACAACCAGAGGGATCAAGAAGTGTTGGATAAAGAAATGAACATGGCGAAATTTGATTCATTTAGAGAGACTATCCCTCAGCTTAGTTTTAAAGCACTTCCAAAATCTCCCACTGCTGTGATGAAGTATTGGGCTGTGTGTTTTAACAAGGCATTAGGAAATGGCTAGCTAATAGTATTTTTAATGTGCAGTCACTCAGGCTGGTGTAGGTTGGCAGCCTGCAGTGTCGTACAGTGCAATGACGTGAGCAGGTGACCTCAGGGGAACGAGAGAAGGGAGGGACCTGGGGAGGCAGGCGGCAGGGACGTGCTCCAGCAGCCAGGCAGGGATGCTGCAGCTGGGGAGCGCTGATCCTGTCTCTTCGGCGGTGCAAGTTTCACCCACCACGTTACACAGATTATCCCAAGCAGCCAGGCATCAAAGGACAGGGGAATACACATACCTCAAATATTTACGGTGCCTGCACTTTCAGAATGAGACAGTTCGTTCACATCTGTGAACGGGCCATTTTTAAAACATCAAAATAAACCATCTGGCTGCGCAACTGTTTCTAATTACTTCCCTGCCTAGACTGTAAACTTCGGGGTTTGGCACCGGCCTCCTTCCCAGAGTGCTGCCCAAATCCCGCTCCGAGGCAGCTAATCAGAGCTACTGCAGCACGGGGGGAGCAGCGCTGGAGCCGGGCTTGTCCAGCTCGCAGCTCTCCGCATGCCTGGCGGGTCTGTCCGGCTGTCTGTCGGCCCGTCTGCGGGAGTACTCCAGGTGCGGCGTAGCACAGCCCGCACCATGTACGCACAGGGGCTGCTGGGGCTGGCGCTGCTGCTGGTCACCTCGGTGCCGGCCGGTCACCTCGCACCGCCGGCTGGCCCCCTGGCCCTGCGGTAAGTGTGGCTTTGAAGCCTCACGGGGGGTTGCGACCGATTTTGAGATGTCAGGAGCGTGGAAGCTGGGGTTGCAGAGGGAACAGTGGAGAAGTTTGTTAGCTCTTCCTCTGCCTGCTTAAAAGTAACACTGAGGGAAGCACTCTGGGTCCCTGGGAATCTCAACAGGTAGGTGCCTGTGAAAACTGCGGGAGTTATTTGCAATAATGTATTTGATGCCGAAGATGCAGGCTTTGAAAGCAGCAAAGGGGGAAGAGCTGGATAGTGATGACTTTACACCCAACCTCTAAATTCTGCTGCCTGAGTGGAGCAGGCATCTAACCATAGAACCCTGCTTGTTCCTGCACTTTGGTGCTGTAGCACAGTGAGGCACACTGCCCTTCACTCTTCCCCTCCACCACAGCCAGCACACCCTGACTCCTAGAGCCAGCAGTTCCTTTGCTCTAGAGCCTTGCAAAATCTACTATCTGAGAAGGGCAGGTACTACTCACTTTAATCCCCAGTATTCCCTAGCACTGTAAAGACCTATTTGTCCTGCACAGTCCTTTGTTCTGTTTTCTTACAATGCAGCTCCCGATAAGGCAAAGTGTGATTTTCCCTGTGTATGTTCTGAAAGTCCTGATGTCTCTGTGCTCCAGTGCATGGTACAATTGCATGGCAGAGCTGTAAATCTACTGATCTGGCATCGGTATTCTGCTGGATTTACTAAAACCACAGCCACAAACTACACTATTGCATGGGAAGTGGTGATTAATTCGGTTTCCTTTTCCTTTGAAAGCGTGGATCATATGTCTGACAACCAAAAGGATTACTTTGTGAAACATATTTTATTGGAATCAACCATAGGTTTACTTTTTGATATCATATATTCCTGTTATGCTACCTAGATGTTTGCATGCATATGTCATCTCTAAACTTTTTGGAATAATTAAGATCAAAATGTTTCACGATAGATAGTCAAACTACACATGCCTATGCATATATACCAGATATGCATGATGAGGAAGTAGATGAGCCTAGCACAGTTAACAAGGTAAGTAAAATCAAATAGAAACATTCCTGCAGGTATCAGTGAGATTGCTGATGAAGAAAATTGGGGGTTTATGAGGCAAATAATATTTTGCAACCATAACTAAATGGTGGCATTAAGAACAGTGTTCTGGATATGGGCTGAAACCAAGGAGGGTGGTTTCCTATGAGCCAAGCTCTCATCATCTCTGAGCTGCAGCCCCTGTCTTTGACTCCAGCTTATTCTGTTTGCTGTTCCCCACAGGAGCAGTTTGGGTGGTCCTACTTTGTGCCAGCTGTCCCGGACTGAGTCGGAGCTCAGGTGCCGTGTCCCAGGAGGGAAGTTGTGCAATGACAGAGGCACATGTGAGTGTGGAGTCTGCATCTGCCAAGTGACTGAGTCTGGCAAATACTATGGTCCACTCTGTGAGTGCCATGACTGGGTGTGCGAGACCTATGATGGGAAGATCTGTGCTGGTAAGGAAGCCACTATGATGACAGAAGCTTAGAAAATTAGGAATATATATTAAAACTAGAAATATGTTAGGAACACAACACACTGATAGAGACATGGTTATGTATGGGTCCCTGACCCGTGATTCTAAATGTAATTGTGGGCACATCCAAGGATTTTGCCAGATTAAAGGATACAAGTCAAAGGCACTGTCTCTGCCATAAAATGGGACTTCGCCCAGGGCAAGTTTCATCTGCAGCAGGGGTAAAAGCAGGAGCTTCTTTGGATTGGAGGCTATACAAACTGTGTTTTAAGTCTAATATAGGAAGCAATATTGCTCATATGATATTACTTCATTTGAACTGCTTGCCTAATGGTGGCATATAGTATCTATCCAGGCTTTAAACTATCTCCAAATAATCAATTTTATCCTGTGATTATTGTTTTTCATTTCTTTGCTGAAAGAGGTACCACACTGAAGGCATATAAATATGAAAATTCTGTTTTTCTCTAAGTAATGATAAAGCTTTCCAAATAGAGACTTAAAACAACGTAATTGTATTGTGATTTCAGAGATTTCCCCACTGACACTGTATTCCTTGATAACATACATTTCTGGGACAGAATTTAGACCCTGCCAGTTGTTGGAACATGTCGCTTGGTTTGCGTCTAAACATTATCACTCTTTCATCTTTCCAGCTGTCTTTACTTTAGTTTCTGGGTTATTCCAGTCAGATTTTTTTTTTTTTTTAAGCAGCTTAGAACAGATTTTAGAAAAAAACAAGGAGAAGAGATGCCATCACATTCCTAAGGGGATTCAGCCTGGAGCTTGATGAAAGGGGCCAGAAGGGTACTTCATTTCTAGTATCCCTGCTTCAACAGCTTTACCAGATTCACACAAACGTGTCATCTTTTCAGGCCAAAACCTGCAATTAGGTCAATGGGAATGTTACAGGAATTCTTCTAGTAAAAGGACAATACAAATGAATTCCAGCAGTTTGGCAAATTTTGTAGGGAAAAAAGCAACTTATTTTAGCAATAATTTAGCCAGGAAGTTCAATAACAACATGAAAAGATCAAGGATAGGATTATGAGAAAAGGATTTATATTTGTCACGTATGACTTTAGAGTCCTGTGGAGAAAATGATTTATAGGCTCTGCAGTTACCAGTATTAAGTCCAGCTACATAAGAAATATAGCATTTCATTTCTTTGCTGTCCCAAATGTGAATTTTCTGATTGGTGGTGTGATTTCAGTGTGCTTGCTGTTGTTGCTGAGTTAATTGCACAAAATGAAACCGAAAGCTCCTTCAATTTTAATATTCTGCCATAAATTCCACTATAACGTTCTTGTTATTGTTATGAGCAGTGGCTTCAAGTTTTGTCAGTGCTTTGGTGGTAAGGGTGCTGACAGTATAAACAGAGCCAAGAAATCTCTAGCAATATTTAACTTTTGGGTAACACTTCATGTAGCAATGTGATTGTTAAGTGACTGAACGTTTTTTAGAAACCAGTTTTCTGTAGCTGTCACCTTTTGCGCCTGGATTATTGAAGCCACGTTACCACTGAGATGTCAAATACTTTAAATTCTCCCTTCCGGGAAAAAAAGTAGTAAAAAATTCAGTAAAAAGTCCTGGGCAGAGAAACAACTGCGTAGCGTGCAGGGGTTTTGCTTGCTTGGTTTGTTTTTTTTTGACAATGGTGCTGAAC
Source organism: Pseudopipra pipra (assembly GCF_036250125.1). Lineage (NCBI taxonomy): Eukaryota > Metazoa > Chordata > Aves > Passeriformes > Pipridae > Pseudopipra > Pseudopipra pipra. The sequence continues at coordinate 80,246,981 of NC_087550.1, forward strand.
ATCCAGCTGACTTTGTTCCAGTCCAGGGCTACCCAGCACCACAGGAGAGTGGCTGGGATACAGGATCTGGATCCACGTGGTAAAATATTTCCTTTCAGGCTGTGCTTGTTTCCCTCTTCATTTTTCACCCAGGTTTTTAGTCACTGAAGTTATGTGTATATGGGAGGAGGGGATCATAGAAAAGATGGTCAGATCTGGCGTAAGTGGCAGGCGACTGGACCTTATGTTGTATGAATAACATTTTCCCCCAGCCAGCTATTCAGTGAACCGCATCTTCTGATATTTCTTGACATTACATCACCACCCTGATTTCCCGTGTAAACAATTTCCTTTCTTTGTATTTCTGAGCACATTTTTTGACTCGATGAAATTGTGTTTCCTCTAAGTGAATAGCCAAAATATCTTACTGCAGTTGTATTCCTGTTTCCTGCTGTTCTTTTCATATTTTTATTTTGATGTTTGATGTCCTGTTTCATTATGGATCTCTTCTGATAAATACAACAGCAGTACCCAGTGACTGGTACCACATGGAGAACTTCAAGACAGTCTTTCAATACTCCTCTAGAGAGCCATGGTTAATGCTGTTTCAAACAGGCTACTTTCCAAGTTGCCAGAGTGATGCCTTTTTCAAACAACTGATGTCTAAGCACTGATGATGCTCATGTTCAGAGGTGGACAGGCAGAGTTGTTTGAGTCATGAACATCAAAAATAGCTGTTTCCCTGCCAGTCAGTTCAGACCCACTTGCCTGTACCAAGCTAAACAAAATCCTTATTTGCTCAATATGCAGCTCATTATCTTAAAGGCACTTTCTGTGTCGGATCCACTTTCTGGACCAGTTGTTGAACAACCATATTCTGAAGAGGGAAGGCCTGAAGATAAATAAGATGTCCATCTGATTGAATTGCTTTTTCTAATAACCTTGTTTAAGAAAATGGCAAGAGATTATGCCATGAGTAATGAAGAAGAGCAGGTGTAAATGTCTCTGTCCTTTTACTCTACTTTGAGACTTGTTTGCTGTATTTATCTTCCATTGTGTGTCCAGGTGCTTTAGAGGGAATTTCAATTGTTTTTTTTTTCCTTTTAGCCCACTGAGATTGATAAAGCAACAGGTGATCTCTCACCAAGTCAGAGATATAGAAGAGAGAAAGGAAGTACTGTGGTCTGAGTCACTGAGTCTCCTGTTCTCCTCAGTGGCCTTTTTATCTGCCTGATGTATCTTGGGGTGTAGAGGAGAGTGAGTAGCTATTGTCATTCTGTTTGCAATGTTGGTGACATCTTTATTTGTCGTTTGTTGCTGATCTTCAAGGAGATGAGCTAAGAGGAGGAAGACGAATCAAACACTGAATCAAACCCCCAAAGGATTTATGCTCCCTTCAGTGCAGACCATATATTTGTTGCTGTTTATTTGCAGATAGTAGTTCTGACCTCAGTTGCATATTGCCTCAGGCTTGCTTAGCATAAGTGGAGCCCGTGTTGTGTGCAAGGGAAAGTGGAATACAGGACTAATTCCTATCACTTTACTGCTTGACACCTATTTCTCTGTAGTTTTGCAGCATAGAGGAAAATGAATTTTAGTGAATTTTTTTTTTTTGTTAATCTTTTTTACTGTGTCTGTGGTTAATGAACATAAAAAAACTAAAGTAAGCATAGAATTCCTTGGCCAGCTGAAGTGGGATCACTCTAGATGTTCTTAGAGAATGGACCACAGGAACTGCCAGCTGGAAAGTAACAGTATGACTGCACTGTTTATAGTTGGTAAGATAAGGGACAGATACAATTTTGTGACAACAGAGGCAGCAACATATGAAGAAGGCTCCTATTTGCTCAGAACTATATTCATTGTCTTTGTTTTCTTCATAGTTATTATGATTTTATAAACCATTTTTCTTCCAAAATGAAATATATTTTATAACTACTGACTAATAGTGGCACAGCGTGATTTGTCATTGCCACAAGCAGTTGCTGGGGAACCTTCATTGCTGCTGTTCAGGCCAGTGAAAGATTTTTCTTTTTCTATCTCCAAAGCTGTAGTTGCTGTGAGTGCTGTACCTATTTTGAGGCTAGTTCAGCAATGTAATGGCAGCGTTACTTGTACGTTTTCACAACCAGAAGTGTTATCATACATAATGTGAACAAAAGTAAGATATCAGTGCCATTATTTTCTGCTCTTTAAGGTTTTAAACTATGCAAAGAACACAAATGAAAAATTAAATTGACAAGGAGTAGATGTAGAAATACAAGATAAATCCAAATTAAAGTATTAATGTAATACGTAGCTATGCATCCATGTGAGTTTATTGGTCCTATGTGTAAGTTGGAGAGAGTTAGAAATTTGAGAATGGATCTTGGAGAACATTTTGAGCTGAAGGCTGTTCTTTGCACAAACGCTGAATAGTGTCTTTAGGCAGAGTTATTGCAGTTGAGTTGGAAAGGTTCTAACAACTGTGCTTTTGTATTCATATTGAAGGGAGGTCTGACACACTGATTTTTCTTTCAGCAGAATTTCTTGCTAAAAGTGTCAAGAAAAGCTAGTCTGTGACCTGCATTGATTGCCATTTGATCCAAAGTGAAATTCAAAGCCCTGGATTTTGAGAACAAGTGTAAGCCACTTCTCTGTTAGAGGCCATGTTTGCAAAGACTCAGCTGTGGCACATGTGATCACTGGAGACAGAGCCTCCTAAAAAGACCAAGTTAAAAATAGGGCAGGAGGCTACTGATGAAAATAAGAGTTTGCAGTTCTGCTCTGACCTAGTTTGTGTTAGTCCAGATTTCAGAACTTGGCTTTTTGTGACATTTCTTCCTGGAGCAGGGGTGTGTAGGTGTGATAATACCATCCATATTCATCTCAAAACAGGTCACTCAGGTTCTAGTAAAAGTGAAATCATGATAGCATAGACCTCATTGCAGGTTCTCTGCCTTGCTAAGTGCACGAGGTTCCAGCAGACATAAAAAGCTAAAGCCCGTATTAATCTCAACTTTATGCTCTTGGTATCTCATCTAGGTAAAATCAAGCAGCCTTTGATATATCAGCAATTACTGTAGTTCCAAATGTAGCATGTATGTTCATAGCTATGGTGAGGGAGGCAGAAGGAAACTCAGACAGAAACACTGCAAGAGTAACATTAAATGATCCGTAGCTAACTGTTAACCCTCATTTTGAGCACCTTTATCTGTAGATACTACTAATGGAAAATAGGTGCTAGTTTAAAAAGTGAAAGGGAATAAGCTGGGCGTGTGGAAGGGAAAGGCTTTTGCAGCACCTAGCAGAGCAATGAATGTAGCCACTCAGACTATCACCAAAAACAAACAAGGGAGGAGAGCAGCATCTCCTTCACCTTTTGTCCTCCTGTAGTCTGAGATGACAAGCTTATCCATTGCAGAGAAAAAGCAAACCTTTATGCAAGTTTTGTTCATGCAAATAAGTGTTCTGAAGTGTGTTTAAATTATCATGCTATTCACAGGCTGATAATGAAGTATATTTTCACTTATTTGAAAGAATTTTCTTTGTGACAAAATGGCTTTCACAGACTGTATCCTTTTGTAACTTTTATGTGTTGGGATGATTAATATGGAAAAAGATATGGTGAATAGCAAGTAGATGTTACAGAAGGGTTTATTAATGATTTTACCTGCTTCATCAGTGGCTATGTTTCAGTAAGTGTTCTTATGACAGCCTTTGTCAGACAAACTGACTGACTTGGTAAAATTTTCTATGCTTATTTAAAGTTTTATTGTTGATAGCTGGTCGAGTAAAGGGCTTCAAATTATCTATCACTTATGACACTGGACTGTAGACTTTTCAGCCTTGGTGTTCCCAGGTAGTTTGCCCTGGCAAAGAATATGTCACTCATTTAAAAAGTTACCATGAGGTTTTTGATGAGGAAAGAACACATTGCTAGTGCTATCTCAGGAAAAAGGGCAATTTGTGCCTATAAAGACTGATGCTTGGCTTTGGCCATACAAAGAAGAACCCCAAAGTATTTACATGGTGTGTGAACTTAGCAGTGTTTTAACTGAATGGCGTGGTGGTGGAGGGAGGCCACATTATTTTGTGATGAACACAGTTGTATTGCTGGAGTCAAATTTCCTTTAGAGCTGGAAGAACTATGAAGAAAAAAGGAAAGGTGAAGGAGCTGGAATTCAAGGTTTTTTCCTTTAATTCTTTTTTTTTTTTTTTTTCACATGTCCTTAGAAAGAGAGGATTGTTTTGGCCAAAACCACTTGCAAGCCATGTTCATAACAATAATTCTAGATTGAAAAGACACATATCCAGAGCCAGTGAGGCATATTTTCCTCCACTCCTCTGTTCCAAGTCTGAGTATATAATGAAAAAATGTTCTACTTTTAAACACTATTTTAAAAGACCTTTTAAAACTTCATTTCTTAGTGATGGAGGGAGTCTTTACTTGTGGATAAGAGTTTGTGTACTTTTGATACATAGGGAGTGGGCTGGAACACAGCTTGAGCAGTTACATGACCATATGAAGAGGAATAAAGATTTGAGTTTAATTATAATTGCACTTGTCCCCTATCTTGAAAGAGCAATTACATTCCTAACACTCCTAAGACCTGCTTTGCCCTTCTGCCTCTCCACCTGAGTAGCATCAGTGATACGAAGTGAGGCATTTTCTTGAGAGCGACCTAAAGAGTGGCAGCCAGAGTCTATGGAGGCACATCTGGGGCATTTTTATGGGGAAAAGACTGCCAAAGCCTACCTTTCTCAGACATGCTTTATCCAGCTGCGTGCCTCCAGCAGGCCCAAGTGATGTCAGTCAATTTAAATATTGGGGATGTTAGCTTTCATGATCCACCGTTAGAGGCTACTTCATGTAAAAATAGCTCATTTAAAGTGTTTTTCCTGTTTTGCATGTAATTTCCTATTTAATTAAAAGGATACATTAAAGTTATTTAAATCTTGAAGATGCATGATTGACAGTTACGAAATTCTAAATCTGTCTACCTCTATTGGAGAGTCTTGTGCATTCATACTGTTATGCATCTCTTAATTTTGTATTCATTATGGTTTTCTGCAGTGGACTTAGGCATAAATGACAAGAAGAAAATGATTGCTTCCTGATATTTGAAATGATTTAGTTTACAAACTTGATACCATGTTTAAAGCAAGATGAAAATGTTAAGTATTTGCCTTATTCCATTCATTTGTCTGAAATATGGGGAACACATATGGCAAAAGAGCTTGTTGTCAGGTAACGCAGGCTTCTTGGCATCCTATTTCCTTACTGTAAGTGTTTTAAACAATATTTTGCAAAAAATAACTGAATATTTGCAAAACTCAATGGTATAAGCTGACTGAGTCTCAGAAGCCAGAAGTCTCTCTTTTTAAGAAAACAGTTTTCTTCTCCATTTCCTGAAAAAGCCAGACTTGTTTCTGGTCTGTCCTTACCCTTTCAGAAATTATTGGTTGCAAGTGGAGCTGGTATGTCATTTGAATGGCTTTTCAGCAGATGAAGATACAGGTGTATCTTTTGGAGATGAATAATGAATGGCATTTGATTGTGAACAAGAGCTAAACTTATGTAATCCAAACCATTTCTATGTCTGTATGTCCTGGTGAGTATGTGCTCTAAAAAAAAAATTAGTTGAGGTATTTTCTTTGTCTTTTCAGTTGTACGACTATACAGTTTTTGACCCATTCTAGGAGACTTTTAAACTAATAACAAATCTGGATGCATAAAATACATTTCTGTTGTGAATAACCTATTTTCCAAAGTTGTAATTCAGAAGCTGAAATTTAACCGCTTTCCTTTTCTTTCTCAAATAGTTGAATAATGATAATCTTGTTCACTTTGGGGAATCTTGGAGATACTCTCTTTCTTTAATCTCTCTTTCTCTCTGAATAGGATTTATTGGACTCTTAGGGACCACAAGCTGATGGCAAAACCGGTTCATACAAGTAGGATAGGTTCCTCCCGTCCAGAATTGCAAGTCCCATTTTCGATGGTGCAAACATGTCTGGTATATGGCAGTGGACTGTAATGATCAGACTATCCAGCTCTCATGTACACCTTTCTTTGCAGTTCTTGCAACAAGTTACTAAAAGATATTTTTTTTTTTCTGATATTGAAGAGAGGGGAAGCTGAAAGTCAGAGATCAAAGATATACCTCCTGATCACCTAAGGCTGATGGTGAGACTCAGAAGATTGCCCAAGTATCTGAGTCCTGCTCAGGGACTCTCAAACCATTGAGTCCCCATCAGGTGTAAGGATAAAGTCTGTTAGTATGAAAACTATCAGTTAAGACATTTTTTTCAGGTTTAGGTGCTAAAAATACTATTTCCTACAAAAAATAGTCATGTATTCTTTTTCCAAAGAGCTATCTGTGCATTATATACTACTGAATTGTTATTTCCTATGTGTATTATCCAAGTGAGAGCAGCTTTGATTTATGAAAACAGCCAGTGTGTTTCTGGCTTAGAAGTGTTCCATGTATAAATAAGAAGGTGAATTTGTAGCAGGTCAATCCCACAGAGAACTGTAGGTGCAACGACATGCCTGGTAGACTGTGTTCCAGAGAACAGTCCTCAGAATAGTGGTTTTTAAAGTCATACTTTGAAGGATTACTGGGGAAGTTCAGACTTCTCACTTTGGGAACAGGGAAGAACTAAAATGGAGAAGGACAACCAATTTCATTTCATGAGCATGCTTGCAGAAAGTCCAAGTCATGCTGAATGGTGGTAATGCCATGACAAAAGTTACGTAAGAACATGTTGCACTGCTGTTCTCCTGAACACTTTTGCAGAATTGTGCCTCTTAATCACTATATGTTTTACATGAAAAAACAATTATGTGGTCTCTCAGAACAAACCACACTTTTGCCCCAATGACCTGCACTGACTCAGTTTTTTCTTAAACAATTTTTAAACTTGAAAGAGTAGTGGCAATGAATATATTGTACAACGGTAGTCTGACTTCCAGAGGTAAGGCTGAGACCTGCTGTTACAGCATCATAGAAGTCAGCATTACAAACTTACTTAGCTTTTTGTCTGGTGCCTTTGTAGTCAGGTAAATTCAGTGGGAAACAGATAACCACTAAGAAATGTATTTAAAATCAGAAATGGTCTTCAAGCACTTCATTGAAGTACTGTCATAGCCCTGGTACTTCTAGTGACTGTCTTTTGAAATAATTTTGTTTCATTCTCACTTCTGGTTCAAGCCACAGATAATTCTCATCACAGACACAGCAAATGTAATGAAGCACAACTTCCGGTGCTTAGGAAGAGGTCCTGGTGCAAGCTATCACTGAAAGAAAATTGCCCATACCTTCAGAAAGAGCACTTTCTCTAGATGAGATCTGAGAATGTAGGAGCAATTGCAGTTGAGTAATACAACTTTCCATTTACATGAGTTTGCCTACACTTAGTGTTTGTGGAAATCCTTTTATTTAGGGCAAAATCTCTAAGTTTTACTTTAAAAATTGTCCTTTCTGGGGCAAAAAAATCCCAGCTCTTAACCCTGATTCAGCCACTGCAGCTTAACCTAAGACTGGTTGCCTTGAAGTACTCTTGGAGTAATATCTTTCCTGCTTCCATTGCTGAAAATCCATCTGAGAATTTCCCAGAATGAGCCACTCTGCCTAAGCTGTTCCACCAACCCCAGATGCAGTGAAATTTTCTTCTCTTTCTTGAACATATCATTTTCTCATTCCCAGGGCTTTAGGCCATCATCCTATAGTGAGAGGCACTGGAACATTTCCTACTGCCTTTTTTTTCCCCGAAGGCTGCTTAATTAATTGAAGCGTAGCAGAGAAATATTAGAGCATATCATTGGCACTGGACATAAACTGCTTCCCTTTGTATATGGCCTCTTCTAAACAGAGAGACTTAACTGTGGCATAAATTTGTGTATCACAGTAAAAAATAATTGTACAAGGTCTCTTCAAGATTTATAATGCTTAACTTTCTACTACCTTTGTGTATCAAAATTTAAAAAATGGATTGGAGATGGGATTGACAAAATTACCAAACCCCAGTCATGTACTTTGTAAGATTTAGGAGTGGATCCTGTCACTCATCTCTACTCTTCAGGTTAAAAATATGTTTTAATAAAAGCAGATGGTGTATCTTTTTTTTTTTTTTTCCAATCTAAATGGAAGCCTATGTTTTCTTCTGACAGCAGTCTAATAAATTCAATAAAGTTATGCCAACTGAGAATTGGTCTCAACATTTTCTTCCCTTGTTTGGCCAGAATCTCCAGGTAATAGCAGACAAAATTACAACAGCAAAATACAGACCCTGTCAATTATCTGCAAGCGGTAATGGTAAAGCAGTAACAACAATAATGACATCTCCAAAGTTTAGAGTGATTTTAAACTTGACAACATTTTACATGATTTTCTGCTTTTTTCTTCTGTGTATTGTACTACTTTAAAGAGTTACATGTTACTCAGTGGTAGTTTGATAGGACATTTACCAAAATAATTTTTCTCCAGAGTGGCAGAGTTGGACTTAGCAGAAATTAGATTTGTGCGTGAAAACATTCTAATAAATGAAAACCAATCTTTTAAAGATTTAGACTGTTGTGTTAATAAAAGAATCGATTACACTGACAGAACTATGCCAAGTTTTATTAAATGGTCTGCCGATTTGGAAAGTCCCAATAAAATTAAGATTTTGTAATTAGATCAGCAGGATGTCAATCCCCTCTCCTCTCACCATCTTAATACTTTTGTATATAAGTTTTTGTAAATGAGAAAATTCTATTTTAACTATAATTGTCAACTGCTTTAAATGTATGTCTGCTACACTTACAAGCAGTCTATAAAAGCTTTTATTTACAGATATTGTCCAGAAATGATTTCTCCATAGGTGGTTTCAAAAGGTCATATCATATGAGAATTTCTGAATTAAGTTCTTTCAGGATAATATCTTGAAGGCTGTATGTAAATAGTACAGTGACCTCAGACTTCCTTTTATTTCATGGGTGCCTATCGAAGGAACTCATAGTTGGAGGTTTTTAAAATAGTCTTACTCTGCCTGGATCATTTTTTATCAAGCTCTTTCAAAATAGCACATAATTCCTCTGGCCCTTCATATGGGCTTCCAGTTCTCTGTATTTTTGGGTTTCAGGTGTTGTCTTGGCTTTTTTCTCCATCTTTTTCTGTATGAGCAGTGGTTGCCACCCCCACTTTGACCATTTTGGTTATCTCCAGTTACCAAATTGTTTTTCCTAATTCGAGTCCCTCTTCGTGGAGTCTTTTCTGCTTTTTGGGTGGTCTCTGTCTGGCTCAATTCTTTGGCACTGCTCCTTACAGTTTTCCTAATCCATTCCTCTAGTTCATCAAAGAACAGTTGTTTCTATGAGAACCTGGGTGGAAGTTGGACCCACCTTAGCTCTTTTTACATCTCCTGATGTCATTTTTCAAATCAATGAACTCTTCTCTTGTGTTCCAGGAATCTGTTAAATACTATTGCTTAGCTCACACTTTTTTCATGCAGATCTTGTTCAGGATATGAATCTAAACCACAGAAACTTTAAAATAGGCATAAATCAGGTGTACACTGCTGTATTGTCACTTCTACTACTTCACTCCTTTCTCCTTGCTGGGATAGGTGGCACAGCACACTGAAATTTTACAGCTTATTTAAGTTACTTCCAATAATCTGTGCATTGTGCTGCATATTCCCAAGAGAGGGAATGTTTTTGACTATTGTAAAAAGCTTGTCTTAGGGAGACTGTGGAATCTCTGTTGCTGGGAGTTTCAAAAACAGGTTGGACAAGTATCTGTCAGGAAGGATCAACACACACTTTTTTTGTCTCAAGGCACAGAAGTGAACCGGATGATCTCTTCCAGAGGTCTCTGAGGCTGATTTTCTTTGATGCTGCTGTGAAACCAATTCTCAGCTTAATGTTCTGCCTTAGTGAGGAGTATCTGTGGAAGTATAAACATAGTTTTTGTCATGCTATTATGTTTCTAAATGTAATAATTCACTGAAATTGATGCATAACCATTGAATTTAATCTGTTAATACTAGGAACTTTCATTTTCTGCAGTATTTATAATATATGAGTGTCTGTTTCCAGTTTCTAAATGATCACATTCTTGAATGACCACTATCAAGTTATTAAGCAGGAATGATTCTGAGAACAAGTTTGCTTGTTTAAAGTATAGGCATCTTTTCAACAGAGTGGCATAAATTAATGCCTTCTAGAGATAAGTGATGGATTGACTTCTATAACAAGTTCAGAGTCATAGAAAACATACTTTATCCAACCCTTGCAATTTGATGGAAAGTTAAGAGTGGAAGTAGTAAACAGAAATATTTCTATTTTTTAATTTGCTTTGTTTTAACAAATGGATTCTTAGTCAACTACTGACCTACTGACTGAATAACTGGCAAAATGTGCAAAACAGTGAGGGAAAGCCAATGGTTGCCCCGCAGTTTGATGTAGAGTAATACAGAGCATGTCAAAAATGATATTCTTATCCTTGTTGGCTTCATTAAAAAGCAAGTAACATAATTCCTACTTAACCAGGAACCATGTCTGTTTTGCATTTTTCACTGGAAGTAAAAAGATAAAAATATTTTGCCAGATAATGAAAGAAGGGTCTGTACACAGGATAATTCCATATACACAGGATACAGCACAGTTCTGTATGAATATTTCTTCTTCCTTCTTTCCTTCTCTTGATCTTCCTGCATTCCCCAGGCATATGGTATTCATCACACTTGTTGTGCACATTTGTAGGAAGGAGACAGGGAATTCCGCCCCCACAGAAATCTTCCCCAGTCTTCACCTTTTCTCCTGTATCCAATGAATGTGAAAATATTGCTGTTTAACTTCTCCTTTAGCTCAGTGTCCCCCACATCCCTTCAGACAAGCCCTTCGTGGAGCTGTGTTGTGGTCTCAGTGATAATGTGTCAATAGTTTGTTGCTGCTGAGCAGCAATGATTTCAGAAGCTTCTGTAAGGGAAGTATCTGCGTTTCTGAACTGTGTATTCTATGAAACCAAATAACTTTGGGGTGCTTAAAATTTTTTGTTAGGTTAACCTCAGAAGAAAAGGTGATGTTACTCTATCTGTACTGAGCAACAGAATTGTCACCTCACAAGTGTAGTGACGGAAGCCGATGTTGGAGAGTCTAATACTCTTCACATAATGGACATTCCCACTGTACAGTGTTCTTACCCTCTTGATCTTTCTTTTCTTTCCATGTGAGTCACAGAAGTGGTTTTAAGCGTCTTTTAGTGAGTCATATAGTTTTACTAATTTTGTCCCTACTTTAATGTCACTATATACAGTCTCTTTCTTACCTAAAAGCTAACATTTCATTTGGTCATCTCCTTGACACCTTTATAATAAGTACTTGCTTCCTCAAACACACTTTTTTTTTTTGTCATAGCACTGTCAACATCTCAAGCTTTTGTTTCTATTCTGAACTGTCAGTTTGAATTTTTAAATCCTTTCTCAAAAATGGATCAGACTGAGCATTACATTGGCTGCATAGCTCCTAACACCTTCTGGCAAGCATCAGAAGCCAAGAGTTACACTCTGCCGTGTCTTATTGCTTGGCTGAAAAAGAATGAAAGTGCACATAGGAAATTTAATGTGGTAAAAGTGAGAAGAAGAAAAGGATTAAAGGCTAGAAACAAACGTAAAGAGTGCATACAAGTGGTGGCTGGAATGTATGAGACCTCATGCAGTACAAAGTGTTCCTCAGAACAGGAAAATGTAGGTCTGTTATAGCAGCCACAGTTTTTAAACTGACTTAATTTTGTGATGGTAACATTCACAAAATTCCTGACCCAGTGGTTTCATTCAGCTTGAAAATGAAGGAGACGAGTGCCTGAAGACATTGTGCATGTGGTACAGAAGGGATATATTAAACTAACAGATGCCAAAAATCAATAGGGAAATGCTAACACCTTTCCAGCCAAACAGCTAGGTGGGGAAATTCTATTTGAGACATTTGGATAGGTAAGATATATTTCTAGAAAAAGCATGAGAGAGAGCCAAAAAAGATGATTGTTTGACTGCTATATTGAAACATATTGTATTGGCATTACAAGATATGTTTTGGCATTAAAATGAAATGAGCAAGGAAATTAACCTAGTTCAATATCTTTATTCCTTTCCCCCCAGTGCTGGGTTCTTCCAATGTAGTGTTTTAATGTTAAAAGCACTTTCACGCTCTTTATGCACTAGAAATGCAACTTAAGTAAAAATATTGTTTCATTCCCCACCCAAAATACTAGAATGTGTAAAACAAGCAGTTAAAAATAATAGTTGCATCATAACTTTTAAAACTTATAAGTTTGAAAACTAAACCAGATGCAGTCCAAATTCAGTGGTGAGCAGAGCATCACCATCTAAACACTGAGAGTCATTTTTCTGGTTTCTATAGAGACAAATCAATGCAAAGTCAGACTGATTTTTTTGTGTTTTGAGATGTAAACCTTAAAAACAAATATTCCTTTTTTTGTAAATGGAATGAAGAGAATCTATACTGCCTGTAAAGACCATTTGTTCTGCTGTTCTTGCATGCAGTTTTTCTATTGATATTGCTTGTACATTGGCCAAGGATGCAGTTTGATAAACCTGGCTTTCAAACAGTTCCAGAAGTAATATAGCAAGATTAGTTCTGTTAGGAGTTATTTCGCCTATAAATGCATCTCGAAACCACTTTTTTTTTCTTTTACAAGATGTTGTCCTAGTGATGTATAAAAATTTTAGTTAATATTTTCTGCTGACTTCCAAACACGTAATACTAGGTTGTGCTCTCTGAAGATACGAAGATAGTGTGTTGCATACCATTTGTATCAGTCCCACCCCTAAATTTTGTGTTTTCTCCTAAATATATTTCCACCTGTGTTTTAATATGACTGAGAATTTGGATCACTTTTGCTGTTTTGCAAATAGTGTAGGAATGCTCTCTGATTTACAAATCCTGGGGAATGAAAAGTGTTGCAGAGTTATACAGGATGCTGAATAGGCTTGTGGGCTTCTGTATGTAAATATTTTAAGCTAGTATTGCCATGAAATTTTAAGACATATTTTTTGTTTCCTAAGAAGCGGTCCTTAGAATCTCATCAGCAATTGTGCAGTTGGTAAATGAGCAGGGAATTGACAGAAACACTGATACTGGAACAAATGGTGTAGAATACCTAGAGAGAACAGTTCATCCTACAGGATGAGTGGAAGAATTTCGTCAGAGGATGAAAGAGAGGATTTCATCATAATGGAAGAAATGAGGAAGAAGTATATAGGCATAGATACAGCTCTTAATAACTATTAAAAACAACAACCATTTGCTTCATTACTCACCCTGCCTGCAAAACTTCAGTTACATTGCCTGCAGTGTTTATAGTGGTCATAGTGAAGTTATCACATGCAAAAGGGAATTAGGTGCAAGTAGCAGAGAGTACATTGGTGTTTCTTTTTCAGACAGCAGAAATGACAAGGTTAGAAAAATTAAACTTCAGGAATATTACTATGAGCTGTGCTGAGATGGCATTTTCAGGCTCTTATCACTGCTATTGACAGTAGCCATCTTTGTGTCATGATTTTGATTATGTCACATACTCAACACTACCGGCAAACTAAACTTCATGATCAAAAGAGGAATTTCAGTGCGCTTTTCTGAAATTCAGATATACACATACAGGTTGTGGTGGGGGGAAACAGTTTTTCCCCCTGCAGTTATAAAATGGTAAAACCTCAGGGGGTGGTGACCCTTGAAGTTTTGAGGTTTTACCCGATGAGCGCTTCTGCAAAATATAAACATATCACAAGCAGAACGGAAGAGAAGGTAGTTGTAGTTGTTGTGGAAGAAGTAGCCATGTTGTAAAAGCCACGAGGAGAAACAGCAACAGCCCCCTCTGGGGGGGCTCTGGCTGCAGGGACTTGGAACAGCGTAATGCTGGGCTAAGTACCTCTGGCTGAAAACTAGAGAAGTTTTCTCCACCGTGAGTGAGCAGAGACAGAGCAGAAGCAGCGTCCAGAATTGTGGCTAAGAGCCAAGAGATAACTGAAGAAGCAGCAGAGGCATTGCAGCCGAGCAAGAGAGACACAGAGTTGTCTGAGAGACGAGAACCAGCAGCAAAGAGAGCAGACTAAGCTCTACAGACAGAGACAGAGTTGGGGTAAGAAACTGAAACCAAAAGACCCCAAACTCCTTGGAGACTCCTCACCTCCTAGAAGGGAGGGGTGAAGTGCAACATGCACTGCAGAGGAGCTGAAAAGCTCAAAGCATCCTGGAAAGCTGGACCAGGAAGGCCGAAGGAATGCGGAGAGGGTGACCTTGGCCCCCCCTGCTGCTTGAGACAGAGCACAGGAGCTCTGGTAGAACTCTTGAGGCAAAGACTTTCAACTGAAAGCTGCCCCAGACATTCTGACTCAGAGGTAAATCCCCTGAGGAAGGGACTTTCACGAAGATGCCCCTGCACTTCGTGATATGCCTGTGGTGAAGAGAGTTTTGTCCCTGCTGGCAGTCCACGGGTGAGACCTTCGCTTGGAGTTGAAGGACGAGAGGGGTGAAAGGAGACCCCCTTGTGTGTATTGAAAAGAGATCCAGCTACAACAATCCAGTTACAGCTGCCGCACAGAAGAAGAGAACCTGCTGCCTATGAGACATTGCTGCTCTGGGAGTGGAAAGGGATCTTTTTCCTTCTTCCCTCCTGGACTTTTTATTTGGAGGGGAGAAGAGATTTGATCCATTGTAAATACTTATGTCATGTTAGAGATAGCTAAGATTGTATATAATGTATTGTAGTATTTATTTTGTACAGTCATTGTAATGTCTGGAAACCATCTCACACTGGGTTGAGATGTGGGAGGGGGCTTGGACTAGGGAATTGGATTTTTGGGTCTCTCAAACCATGACACAGTTGTACTCCCCACCAGAAATCCATCACATGTCAGAAGTAAACAGGTTTGGTTTTTTTTTTGCTTTTGTGAAAAGTGCTTATTCTCATGGTCAAGCAGAAATTTTGGCAGGAGAAAAATACACACATGAGTTAGAAATCCCTCTGAAGCAAATCCCTTTTTCTATATACCTTTTATTATAAATATACAATAATACATTTTGACGTCATGAAGTAAGGCTTGTCTAGTCACAGAGCTCTTACTTTTTTGCCATTTTTTCACCAGCATTGGTTAATTTTTGGAAACAGAAAGACTGGGCTGGTTCATAGCCATCATCAGAATAGGATCAAAGAATTATTTAGGTTGGAAGAGACTTGTCGAGGTTGGCTGATCCAACCTCCTGCTAAAGGAGGCCTGGCTTCAGAGTTGCTCAGGGTCATCACAGACACAAAGTCAAAGTATGTCTGTGTGACAAGGTAAAAAAAAAATCAGCAGAACTACAGGTGAACTGCTACTGAAATAATGCTTAATTCATTTGACTCATTTGACAAAAATTAGAAATGGTTTAAAATAGTTTTTGACATGAGGAAAGGTGGGTTATGAAACTAAACCAACTTATTTTGCATTTCTTTATTAGAAATGTAATAACTTTATCCTGGGAGGTTTTCTTTTCTAAAGCTCTCTATTTTACATCAGGAAAAAAGCAAGCACAAAAGCAGAAAAGAAAACGCTGATGTGGACTGTCTTTTTAAGGAAGGTCTGTTAATTAGGATAGTTCTGCCTACCTCATTAACACACATCTCTCCCATATTATTTTCTATTTCTCACATTTCCTTGATCTCTCAAGCTGCTAGTAGACTTGGCTTTTTCTTCTGAATATATGCTAACTGGTTGCATTGATTATTCCTGAGTTTCTCTGTGGAGTGTGTCGGACATTTCCTGTTGGAAGACAAGTACATGTTGGAAGATGGTACACGACACATGACAGAAAGCAGAGGGCTAGACTTAATAATGCAAGTAGGCATTTTTGAAGTTTCAAGATCTTAAGAGTTCATAAGTTGAAGATATACTGATGGAATGAACATGAAAATCCTTCGTTCAAATAAAAAATCAAAAAAGAAAAATTGGATTTGTTGCTTGGGTCTAGACATCTCTCTATTAACATAAGGTGCAGTCATAAAACTACTATCTCTGTCTCAAACTTCATGCCTAGAAGGATCATTCTTTCATCAAGATGTGCTGTCACTGGTCACTAAAGGCTTAATGACTCCAAGGTGCAATTTCTGGGAGCTTCAATCAAAGGTTTTTTTTTCTTAGCACTTGATTACAACCTTACAAAGCCAGCTGCTTTGAAACTGCTTAAACTTGTGATTAAGAATTGGAAGGTCTTGTTGCCCTGTCTCAATCTGACTGTGGGGTAGGTTAACTTAAACTTCCTGTGTCTCATCCTTCCTTTTATAACTGGAACATAATTACCATTCTTCCATAATAAAACCTGTTTTGAAAGGTGATTTAAGACTTCCACTAAACTGTTCAGTGTTAAAAATACACAGTACATTGCTACCAAATACTCAGCCTGGTCTTGTCCGTTAAGCCTGTTTTCAAGGCTAAATCTACCATGAAAAAAATTAAATAAAAAAACCCACCTAGGTGACCCTTTGCTCTATTCATTCATCAGCAGGGAAGTAAACAGTTTGTCTATGATTGCCTGTCTCACTCTTCCATTACAGTCTGTTTGTTCTTCCTACCCTGTAATTACCCCATTGGATCTGCTGAAATAACCTCTGATTTACGTCAAACTATTTGAAATACCCTTTAATTCTGGCATAATATTTCAGTGCTCAGTAAATATGAAGAAGTGCTCAAGTTTTGCTTTATTACAAAGTTCTGGATGGCACTGTGAACTTACTGCTGTGTGAGGTTCCAGTTTGGCAGCAACTAAAAACTGATTTCTTTCCTAGACTGAATGCCCAGAGTTGGAGGCAGCAACAGTAGGTGGCACAAACTTGTCCCTCCCCAGTACTAAGAAACTAAGTCAAGGCAGTTCCCTTCAGTGAGATACTCTTACGAGACATTGTCTCATTATTGTGAATTCGAATTCAATTTTTAACTTTATAAAAGAACCACATTTAGACTTTTTAAAGTTTGTTTATATATCTTTGATCATTTTACACCATGGCCTTGTGCCTTAGGTGTGAGGAAGGGAAAGCCAGCTGGCTTCCTCAAGTGGGCCAGATGTTAAGACCGTGAATAGACTTCCCCTGCAAGGAATTTAATGGGGACCCAAAAGGATGGCTGGTTACCTGGCTGCATCACACATGCTGAAGTGAAGGTGGTGAGCACATGAACCTCGAGGCATGGAGAAGCTGTATCTGCTCTCTAGAGAAGCATATTGCTCATGTATGTGTTTAACCTGTTTTGTCACCACACAGTTTTACTCCCGATGCCCAAACAGCAGGTGGTAAGCGAGGAGACTCACAGGAATGCTGAATGTCAGAAAATGTGTAGCACCTATGGGAGGATTTAGCAGAACAGTGCTAATTTCTGGGCCTAAGCAAGTTGAACCATGGAGTCTCTGCTGCCAGAAGAAATACAGATGTGTTTCCATATCCATACCAAGAGCTGGAGAGACAGAGTTTTGGTTTTGCACAAGAAGACAAGAGCACAGCACATCTAGTTTTTAGGCCTAATACGCTATCCTGGTAAATATTTTAAAAGCCAGCAAGTCTTGGGATAGCCCATGCTGGCTTTTAAAATATTTACCAGGACAGGAATGATCAATTCCAAAGAGAAACAAGAACTCATTTTATGGTTCTGAGCCATATATTTCCATTGGGACATTGGGAAGTTAGTGTTAAAGGCTTTTTTTATTTTTTTTTTTTTACTTACCTTTACCTTTTAATTCTTTGTTTGATATTTCTGGGACATAGTGCTTTAACATTACTGGATGTATGCTGTAATTTGCTATTGGAACTGACAGGATGTTCCCAGGGATTTCTGTGTACAGGTTTTTGATGTAAAATAGAGTACTGAAAGGTTATTGTCTAAAAGTATAGCAAAACCCTTGCCAAGCCAAGTAATTAGGTTTAGAACCATCTCTTATCCTTACCCTAATGTTAGTTCAGAAAAAGATTTAAAAAAAATAATAACTGTACATATGAATCAGTTGAATAACACAATGGTATTTTTTTCCCAACTTTGATGAGGAAAGCAAAAACTCTGTATCCCTAATACACAGAAATCCACACTGCTTTTAATAACAAAAAGGGAAAATAAAGAAAAATTACTGATGTTAACATCAGAAAAAACAGTACTTTGAGAAAGTCAACAATATGCTTTATCAAATTTCACTACTGGCTCTTGAATGATGGGTAATGAATTTATATGTGGATTCAAGTTGCGTATAGCACTTTTTGAAAATGTGTCAGACTGAAAAGCATGAATAAACATTAACAACTTTATAAAGGACAGCATTTAAAAGGAGAAAGTTGGGCATTACTCTCCTGTAAGCATTTTCCTTTAATGTTGCTTTGCTTTATTAACCACTGACACTTACAGGGCATTTTATTGTCCTCACTCCTGTCAGTCTGTTCTCATGAAGCATGCTTATATCAAAATTCTGACTCTTGCCAGTTATAACTCACACTGTTTTCTTGGCAAAAAATATTTTCCATCTTACTTGAGACCTGTTGCCTTACTTGTTTGAAAGTTGTCCTTTTTATTGTGACATACTTTGCATTATTATGGCTAGGGTAATGCAAGGAATTGCAAATTATGTAATTTTTCACTAGATTACTCAAATAAAGACCAAAAAAATGTATCCAACTTAGATACCTTGACTTTGTAAGGTTGTTAGATTAATGGCTTAATGGAGATTAAGCCCAGTTTGGTTATGTTGGTTAAAGCTTTCTTCCATTTGTCTCCTTGGCTGTTTCTGTAGACTAAAGTTAAATGTAGTCCAGTTTAGAAATGTTGCTCTGAAAGAGTATTCTCTGCTAATTACTTGTCAACTAGTATTAGATATTGAAATGAATACAAAAATAAAATTGGGCAACAGTCTACTTAAAATATATGTAGCATATAATCTTATTAGTATTAAAAAATCAAATGCAAAACGTTTGGCAAATATGAGAAAAATGAGTTCATGAGTCAAATAGTACCTTGGGAATGAAAGAAATTTTACCACTTTTCACTGCTACCTCTTTCCTTTTTCCCTCATCCACTTCTTTCCCCTTTATTAGAAGATATTACTTCTTACAGATTTTAATTAGGAGAGACAAAGATGAAACATAAATACTGAAAGACTTATTATCTGCAACTTTAAATAGTTTTGATGTGTTAAATTGTCTACTAACATTGAATCAAAATACTTGAAACAAAAAATAAAGCAGATAAGTAGTATACAACACTACAAATTTAGGCAGTTTAATTTGCAAGTTGTTTTAAAAAAAACCCACAACGCTTTTTGATACCAAGAATTTTCCAAAGGAAAGACAAGTATTACCTACTCCTATACTATTTGATATCTATTAGAAATAGTGTGTCTGTCCCACTAATGCAGATAATATATAATTAAACACAACACTGCCACTGTGACCAGCACCTTGGGAAACAATTTGAAAATAACACATCTTTCAAGTGTTGAAAGATGTGTTATTTTGGACTATGGTAGTTAAAAAATTCTCTTATTAAGAACACAGTGGCAGTTCTTAGCACTGCTGAGTACTTTGGCAGAAAAAGCAGATTTGTTCAATGGTTATTAATGTTCTGTATTTGGAAAGAATGACATACTAATATCATGTGATGATTACAAAATACCAGCTCAATGCTTTATTATCAAGGGCCAAATGAAACATTTTTTTATGGAGAAAAGAATATTTTATAATTAAAATAAAACATTTAAAAGTGAAAAGCTTGTACACCAAATTATAAGGTAATGCTCAGCTTATACATTATTTTATAAGAACTAAAAAGTGATATATAATAGTACTGTTAAAAAAACTCCAAATTGAGTGATCCAGGTGATTCTATAAGGTATTCTAAGTTTGAGGGGGAATAATAGAAGGATTGTTTTGGGATTGAGTAGATAAAGAATTAACGAATAAGAATATAATTTATAATATTCAACCTGGTTTTACAGAAATTACTTTTTAAAAACTATTTTCTTCAAATTACCTTGAATTCATTCTTCAAAGAGATTACAAGTTTGGTTGTTCAAAGTGATTACTTAGCTGGGACACTGCATTTTTGTGTGGTATTTGTTTTGCTATTGAAAGTCTTCCCATTTAGACAAAAATTTTGCCATCATTAAGGTGTACGTTAATCAGTCTCAGGGACTTATTTTTTGGATGGATTCAATTTTATTAATGTATTTAAATTTTTTATGGGTTTAAAAATATTCTTACCAGTTCCTATCACTAAGCGAATTTCTAATAACAGTCACCATTCCATTTATTTTCTCATAGTGATCTGCTGATTTAAAAAGGCATTGGACATTGACTACAATTTACAAGACAGAGAGACTGGCAGAATGGTTGATAAAGATATTTTTTAACATTATTATTATTAATATATAATCTGGAAAGCAATAAATAGAACTCTAGGAATTCACGATTCTAAAAGAATGTGCAGTAAAGGAGAGCCTGAGTAGAAGGACCAGGAATGGCGCACATGGGGGGGGCAAAGACTGATTCCCAGGAGAAACTCAAATTTGATTAAATTAACAAGATCTGATTGTTTTTGTTAAAGGGTATTTATACCTTTTAAAATAATAAACAAAGCAGTGTAGGCACAATCTGGAATTGTGAACTTTTGTCCCAAATAGCTCCATACTCATTTTCAGATGCTACCCTAAATGCCAGTTCAGTCCTGGGGTCTATGACTAAAACCAATTCCAACCAGAAAAATGGTGCTCTGAACAAGAAGAAAACCTCAGGTGATTTTTGAGCTGTGTGAAATCATCACATGTACTTATTTTTCAGTACGTAAATGTGATCATCTCTTCTCTACACAGGAAAGGGTTTATTATTATTTGTTCAGATTTATTATTTGCAGTTGCTGTTCTTGCCTTTTCTGTATTGTGTCTGAAAAATGTGACATAAGAGTTCCTGCTTCCTCACCTTTGTGTTATAGGAGGCATCCTTCTACCTGCAGTCAGGCTCAAAGGACCATATCACACAACACAGCAACTGAAGTAAACCACTTGTGGAAATTATGACATTTTTTGCCTTTAGCAGAGGTATATTTGAAGGCATAGTGGACAGAATTTTGCCAATCCAGAACCATGGGTTCAAGCCATTAGTGTGGATGTGTCTTACACACTCTAGCTTGAGAGGTTATTCTGACTCAGGTGAAATGACTCCAGTCAAGGATAGGTCCTTGCATGCATGGTCAAATACATGGTCAAGTACATTGTCAAGTATATCTGGCCTCTGCTGTTCAGGCTTAAAAATCTCCACTGTAAATCTATGAGTCTATTAAATGTACTCCTTTTATTAGGAGGAAGCAGCTTTACAGCATTAGCCTGGAGATTGCTAAAGTTCTTCATGCTTTATTTTCTCACAGGGATGCCTAAGTTTTGTGAGTCAATATTAGGATGATCAGGGCATATAACACTAGAACAGTGATAAGTCTAACTGACACCAGGGATGCCCATGTGATCCATGTTCTGCTAATGGATCTGGTGTTTGATAATTAGGTGATATAGGTCCAAAGGGCCAGGAAAGCTCATGAATAATAAAAGAAGTGGGAAAAGAACCAGAATTTTCTTTTCATCACTAAATTCGTAATATGGACTCAGGGTAGGGAGTAGGGAATATCCAGCTTTTAACACTGAGACTTCTCTTTTCAGAGACAGACACAGAATAAAGACCATATCTTGCAAGGTTGTCGTGGAAAGTGGCCAATGTGTGGATGTTACTTTGATTAACTCATAAAAAAATCCCTGAAAAAATGGTTTTTGACAACAGTTATTACAAGAAGAGATGATTTCATCCTACTAATGTGTTGTCCATGGATTTTTTAAGTTACTTGGCTATATGAGAAGAGAGGAAAATACTGCTTGAAATTGGCACTGACCATTCAAAATGCACTGTTTGTATGTATCTGGAAAGGTACCTAGTAATGAACTACTGAGTATGAAAATTGGAAGTGAATATAACACTGAATAAAAATGAACAAAAACTGGCTTTAAATTTAATGTCTGAATTGAAAAAAAGTAATGCTGAGGTAATAGAATTCATTATTTATGAACAAGAGTATTATTTATCCCTTTGTGGTTTTGTTATACACTTTAGGTAGTTTAACAAGGCTAAAGGATAAACTTTCAAATTTTTGAGATACTGTTCAATTAGATGAAGTAGCAAACGGTGAAAAAATAAGCAGTCTGACAGATTACAGAATGATTCAGATAAATTGATGGGTTAATAGATGGCAAATGTTATTCAACCAAGTAAATGTGAGAAAAACCCATAAGAATACAGAGTTAAATGCAGTGGTATCTGTTGGTAGGAAGGTTGTTTCAGAGCACAGGCCAGGAGGGAGAATAGAATGATGTACTACAGAAAGAAATCATTAAGCTGTAAATGCAGTTAATGGGAGTAGTGGAAAGAGGAGCAGTAGAAAACACAACCCAGCCAAAGGAAGGATGGCTAGTGGGCCAGCCACAGAGAGGGCATTTTCAGACTGCTAGGGAAGTTCACTGTATCATCATCATCATCATCTCAATTTTTCCCATGTTTCAGCTCAGATGATCCTAGAGGTTTGTCCTCTGCAGTAACAAAAGCAGGTATATGATAAAGGTCCCAGCTGATGGCCTTTTCACCAACAGGTGGTGTTCAAGCCTTGCTTCAGGGCCCGTTTGGACTTTATGATTTTGAGGAGGCAAGAAGGAAATTAAATACTCCGTGTGCAAATTAGAATTACTGGGTCCAAGCAGCACTAGCAGTTCCTAAGAAAAAAAGAAAAGCTTGTGCCATTGGCTTTAGAACAGTGGTAAACCATTCTGTTTGAGGAAAGTATGTGCTGGTTATTTAGGAGGTGAGGGTTTCTTAGTGCTTTGCAGACCCAATCTATTGGCAAATAGATTTACAAGAGTATTGGGTAAAGTGTTTCCATGGCAATGCTCAGGCTTTTTGTCAGCATTTTTAAAATGAGGATTGAGAGGTACCGCGCTGGGCAGTACAGGGCAAAAGCTTTTGCTTCCAATCACCGAGAGGAAACTGACCCTTCTGAGCCTTTGCGAGGCATGAAAAGGCAAGAGGCAACAAGGTGGTGGCTGTGGGAGGCTTTTTGTAGGATTGTCTGTATATCGTTCCAGCTGGAAAATAGCTTGAGACTGCCTTTTGAGGGAGTTCAAACAGAAGACCTTTGATGCTAATGTGAGGAGAGAAGCCGCAGAAGGAGAGCTTAAAGCTGCTGCTGCAAACAAGTAACTGTTTAAACAGTACACATGAATAATGATTTAACAAATGGTTACTGGCTCTTGGTCTTCAGAACTGAACAAAGTGTGATCCATGGGATTGCAGGGATGATTATTATACTCAAGCGCCTGCAGACAAGCAGAGAAATTCAGCTTCTACTTAACTGGATCTTTTTTCCTATTGTGAGAAGTAGTATTTCCAGTGCATTTGGATGAGGAATGAATTTTACCTAATGGCCTGTCCAGAGTTCTGAGATTTTAATCTTTTTTTTTTTTTTTTTTTTTTTTTTTTTTTTTTTTTTTTTTATTTGCAATAATCCTCTGCCTGATGCAGGCAGAAGAAAGGATGTGTCCTGGAGGAAGGACCCTTGAGTCCTCTGGAGGGCATTGCACCATTAACAATTCTGCAGATTTTTTTGATTTGCCCAAAATTTCTCACAATGGGCATTGTTGGAATATTGTTACCTGAGATCATCTTTGTGTGAGTGCTGGAATATGAAAAACCTTTTAAGTTACTGAATAAAAGAATGCATGTCTTCATGCTGTCTTTAAATGCACAATTGAGAATCTCTTGTATTTGAATAAGTTGCTGACATCAGTAGATGCAAACTTGGGGAAGTCACAAGTCAAATAGGAAAGAAGGTTTTCACAAAAAAACTTCTGGTTTTGAATGCTGTGTATATTTTTATGTTTACCAGGGATACACTTTGCACCACCAGCCTTTCAGTAGATCAATGTTATTTTTAGTTAGAGCTTATGTGAAAATGGATATGCAAATAAACTCTTTACATAAGCTGGTAAGACACTGAAGTGGTAGATGCTGTCATGGTGGGATGATGGCTGTGAGACCCTGAAATGAACTGGGGATACCATTTGAAAGAACAAGAGAAGAATCATGACTTTCTTCAAGTGCTCACAAGCATTCTACTAATGAATATACAGGACATACTCAGTGTTTAAAATGCAAATCATGAATTTATTGATTCACTATCAATCCACAGGTGAATGATGGTAATAGGTTCGCTTTTGCAGCAGGCTTACAGAGAGTGGTAAGCACACCTTTTTCATGATAATGAGCTATCAGCAAACTGCAATAAAACCATGTACTGAGCACTGGTGGTGATGCACCTCTGCGGTTGTTCTCAGCACCAACCGGAGCAACTATTTCTGGAACATCAGAAGCCTCGGGTCAGACGGTGCTTCCCAGAGAGGATGCAGCTCTCCAGGTCTGGGGACTGAGCAAGTGCCCAGAGCCTCTCAGTAAGGCAGGGAATGGGGAGATGGTGCCCTTAGCTGCTGGTAGAGAGTCTGTGTCGCCAAGTAAGGGAGCTGCAGGAGGAGGTCAGCAGCTGCAGAGCCTCAGAAATGACAAAAAAGAAATGGCCAGATCTTCTCCAACACCATGCAGCTAGAGTGCAGAGCCAGAGTGCACAGCTGTACCTAAGGAGAGGCATTTTTCAGGCTGGACAATAATGACAAAGCCCAGAATCTTGTGACTTCTGGTACTCACAGAAGAGGATCAGTGCCATGGTACCAGATGAGAGGCTAGGATATACCTTCAGTGACAAACTGAGCCCAAGCTGGATGTTTCTTTTCTCATGGAAAACAGTAACTACTGCAAACGTTAAAGAAAGAAAAAACAACTGATGTTTGGTAATTAGAGGCATAGGAACTCAAACTAGGCTCTAGGCTTAGTTATATTAGTTATATTTGGTCAACAAAAAATTCAGCATGTACTGCTGCAGAGAGCTGTGAAAGGGTCACATCAACGACCATTAGAAGAGTTTTTATTTTTTATTGCCTGGGCAATTTCACTGCAGAGAAAAGGAAGAATGAAAATTAAGGGGCAATACTTATAATTTTGCTCCATTGCAATGGCTGTAGCAGCGTGACTTGCAATTTTGTCAAAGAAACAATTGCTATTGATATCACTGAATGCTGTGGTTTTGTAAAGGCTGTAAAGTCATACTCTGTCATCAGTCTCTTAACCGCTTTTCTACTTTTCATATGCAAATGTTGGGATCTAGATTTCCTTCAAACATCCTGTTTCTCTATGGAAATACTGGTGAACTTGGCTTAGTTATTTTTATGATTGATCTCAAATATCTTTTTTAAAATATTGCAGAAATGGATTTCTGTTTCAGTTACTTGTTACACTCTGACAGTAGTTACAGTGAATTAGAGATGCATTTATCAATTAGTTGTTTGGTAACTTTCTTCTCTGCTTATTCTAAACTTTCTTGACAACAATTAATGAAAGCATGGTCTGAAATGAACATTTTTCCCTAGATTAAGTGTTGGTCATAAATTTTGTACTGTAGTTATTTCTGGTAGGATTCCTATGCTAAGCTCTAGGCACTCTAGTGTAGCAGAAACATCTGGTTATCTGGCAGATTCTGCAGACAAATGTGTTGCCAGCTCCTGAGCTGTCTCCTCATTTGCCTTATGATTTGGCTTTTCTTGGCAGATTGACTCAAATTCCTTAATGCCATTTTTTCTGATTTTCTTTTTATGACAAAGACAATATTTCAAATGTTTTAAGTTTATTAATGAATGTTTATATTGAAAGTTATGCTTGGAATATCACTGAAAGAGTGCAGGTGACTGGAAAGAAAAGTTTGGACGTAGTATAAATTAAATAAATTATTTATAAAATAGATTATTCACTTAAAAATAAAACAACTTTGTGTTTTCATGTAGCATATGAAATAGCTGAAAATCTCAATCAAGATGATGATGTGTGCTGTCCAAACACTAATACTCATGATACATACTGTCCTGGAGAGCATTCTGTTCTGCCAGTATTTTCACAAAATATATCTCAGTGTACTATATGTAAATTTTTTGCAGTTGCAGTAACCAAGATTCATGAGAAAGCCCCAGGATATCTGACAGCATTTCCCAATGCATCCTGTATGTTGAAAAAGTAAAACAGCTTTTCAGAAAAATAAATAACTGGATGTGGGGAAGTTCTGATAGTAATTATTTGAATAAGACTGATCAAGATCAAACATAATGATAATATGAAATATACCAAGCTCTGTCAATAACATCATCTACTCTGTGCACACTGACGAGGAATAATGGGTATGTTTATTCATTTTCAACATCGCAGATATTTAAATTTGCTAATATTTTCCAACCAACTGCCCTATCAGTTGATCATTTACCTGTTTACAGAATGCTTTAAATAATTTTGTTCTGTACAACTACACTGTTATGTTACATGGCTGTTCTTGGAAAAACATTGGGACTTGTTCTTGGAAAAGTGTGTTGGATGTCTTATACACACATTTGCTTTTACAAATTAGGTCTGTTTATAGTAAGACATGATTATGGCATTTTAGGTAGTGCTTACTTTATTTTTTTATTATGATGATTTCTATACTGAGTTCTTCTTTCCCTTTACAATAGATGAGTAACATAATGCTGTTGGATATTAAAATGTTGATCTGTTTTGTCTCATTCCTATAAATGCTCATAGGGAGTGTTATTTGCCTCACATTAGTTTTCTAGAATAAATTTGACTAGTCCCAGAGGCAATGTTAATCTCTTCTGATGCAAATTCTCTTTCAAATGCCAAAACCAGGTGGCAAGGCTTGGTATGAATGGGATCATAAGGGTTTTAGGCAGTTTCTTCAACATATAATTCTTTGGCCTGTTTTATTACAGCCAGATCCTGCATCTGGTTACATTGTCAGTCTTCATAATTCCACCTGCTATTTCTCTCTAATTTTGCAATATAATGCATGGAGAGTTCCTATGTATATTAGGGCTGTGTGGTGCACAGACTGCCTTCATGCTTCATCTGAGATCCCCAAATCATGGTTTGCTTGTGCAAAAAACTGTTGAGTAGGAGATAATTTCTAAACTGTGGTAACTGAAGATTTATGTGAATGTTACGTAGTGAAAAAGCAGAAAAATTGGAAAAGATTTTCTGAGGACCTACAGACTTATTCCAGTTTTTAAAATGAAGCTCAGTTGAACGTTTTGAAGTTGATCAGACTTTAAAATTAATCCAGATTAATAATTTGTCTGAATAGTTTCATATTTGGACTCAGTGATCTTAGGTGCATTTTCCAGCCATAATGATGCTAAGATTCTGTTATTTTATAACTTAGCAGTCCCCCAATTTCATTTGTACAAAAATATATGCTATACTACAATACCTAATGAACTATCAATGGATAGAAAAGCAGTGTTGGAGCAGGATCTGTGTCATGGTTTGAGATCCTCCAAAAAATCTAATTCCCTAGTCCAAGCCCCCTGGTACATCTCAATCCAATGGGAGATGGGTTTTCCAGACAAACACACGAGACTCAAAATGGGGAAAGGGAATATATTACAAGGACTATACAAATAAATATTATAATACATTATACACACTATCACAACTATCTCTACCATGACGTAAGTATTTACAATGGATCAGATCTCTTCTCCCCTCCAAATAAAAGTCCAGGAGGGAAGAAGGACAGATCCCTTCTAGTCTCTACTCTGAGCAGCAGCATCTTCTAAGGCAGCAAGTTCTCTGTGTCTTCCATTCCATCAGCAGCAGCTGATAGCTGGATCTCTTTTCAATACACACAAGGAGGTCTCCAAGCCCCTTGGCCCATCGTCTCCAAACAAGGGTCTTTCAAGACACAAGGGGGTCTCCTTTCACCCCTCTTGGTTCTCCTTCGACTCCAAGCGAAGGTCTCACCCGTGGACTGCCAGCAGGGACTAAACTCGCTTCACCACGGGCATATCACGAAGTGCAGGGACATCTTCGTGAAAGTCCCTTCCTCAGGGGGGTTCACCCCTGAGTCAGAATGCCTTGGGCAGCATTCAGTTGAAAGCCTTTGCCTCAAGAGTTCTCCCAGAGCTCCTGTGCTCTGTCTCAGGCTGCTAGGCTTGTCAGCAGCAGCGAGGGGGGCCAAGGTCACCCCCCCGCATTCCTTCTCTGTCCTGGTCCAGCTTCAGGACGTCTTTGAGCTTCTCAGCTCCTCTCTCTCTGGTGCTGCAGCACTCCAAGGCTCCTCTCCTTAATAGGAGTCCATCTCCCTCCTTTCTCGGAGGTCTCAGAGGGGTATGGGGTCTTATTCTAGTTCTTACCCCAGCTTCCTCTCTCCCTGCTGCTCTCTCGGCTCTCTCTCTCTTCATTAGACATCTCTGTGTCTGCTTGCCTGGCTGCAAGCCGCCTCTGCTGTGTTCTTATCTTTTTGGCTCTCTGCCATTGCTTCTGGACGCTGCTTCTGCCGCTGCTGTCTCTGCTCACTCACAGTGGAGAAAACTTTCTTAGCTCTCAACTGCAGGCACCTAGCCCAGCTTTATGCTGTTCCAGGTCCCCGCAGGCCCCCGCTGGGGGCTGGGGGCCAAAGCCCCCCCAGGGGGCTTCTGTCCTCTGCTCCTCGTGGCCTCAGAACACGGCTACCACTTCTATAACCAAACTACAACTACCCTTCTCTTCCGTTTGCTTGTGGTATGTTTACATTTTGCAGAAGCGCCCATTGGACAAAACTTCAAAACTTCCAGGGGTCACCACCCCCTGGGGTTTACCACTTTCTTAGCTTCAGGGGGAAAACCTGGTTCAAACCACTACAGTCTAATATATTCATATTTAGGAAGGATGGAAGTAACGCTGTGTAGCTTCTTTTGAATGCTTTTATTCCTAATACACTGGAGCAATTATTCAAAAATATGTCACCAATGCGAAAATATGTTCCCTGTGTTGCTATGAAAATAGCTCTACCCTTAGCATAACTGCTGCAAAAAGTGATGGACAAATACAGTTTTAATTTACTTTTAAAACAGTATACAAGAACATTTATGTTATCTTTCCTTTTTCCTTTTTTTTCTTTTTTTTTCAGAATATTTTCTTTCTTTTTTAAAAAACCTGAATGTTCTACTTCTAGACATAGGCACGTTGGTATAAATGAATACTGATGATGAATTAATTCAGTCTACACTATATAGGCTAAAAGTAGGTTATGGTACAAAGCTCGTTTCTTGCCAAAGTGATAATTTGAGGCCAGCAGAGGTATAAAAGTGGAGTATGACACTAGAAATGAAGATGGCTTTTTAAAACTCTCTGTAAAATGTCACTGTAACATTCTACTTTTACCTCTTAATTATCACTATCTTGTTTACACGCTTTCTTTAATTATCTTTTACTCTAACCTTAATATTGCTCTTTAAAGGTATTGACTGTGATTTAATTTTCTTCTTTAGAAGTAAATTGTGGGTTTTTCTATCCCCTATGTTGGGTCAGCTGCGATTTTATCTTAAATCCTACTAGAATTGCAGTGGAGGCCCTTGTGCTCTAGCTGGGGGGTTGTCCATAACCAGGAGTGGGATTTTTTTTAACTCCTCCATCCCCTGAAAGGTAGGCTAGTGCAGACATGTGAGAGAAGGTTATCATGTTTAGATTGCCTTTGTTATTGTTGGGAAGAAATTGTTAGGTTTTTGGACACAACTCTTTCCTTCAACAGGCCATTAAATAAATCCAGGGAAACCTAACAATCAGACAATGGCTTTCCTCTGTGACTTTCTAAATAGATGAACTGGAAAAAGTTGTCTCTGGATTTTGAAAGATATTGAAGTACGAGCACTCAGGATTCATTCCTGTTAGGGCAATTCTGCAGGTATTTCTTGGATAGAGTCTCAGACTAAAAGTTGGAGAAAAGGATCAAGTTTTGTGGCTTTCAAGGAAATGAATAGGGAGCCAGAACCACAGCTGTGGAGCTTGCAGTAGAAATATTTTGGGAATTCAAAGAAGCCAGTTTAAGGGACTTCTTATAAACCCAGTTTCTCTCTTTGTTGAGCAGAAAATTTATACATACATTTTTTCTGTACCATGCAGTAATATTATACATATATGTGTATATTTTAAGTTGCAGGAACTGTCTTGCCTAATTTGTATCATACGACAATTTAGGGGCTTCATTCATCTTCTTACAATATGTGAACCTAAGAAAATTCAAAATATTAGAAGAATCAATGATAAAAAAATCTGTATTGCTAAATCGTCCAGCTGTTTGTGGTAATGTCTGTACATTAAATTTGATTCCACTGTAACTATTGTTTTTCCTCACTGAGTCCTTATGGAAGTGAATTACTCAGTTTGGAAGTTTAAAAAAAACACTGAAAGTGAATTTATGGAGTTGTTTTTTCTTCTAGCCAGATGCTTAAATTTAATCTCTGTTTTAAGGAGAAACTATGTGCTTGCACATTTTTGTCCTACTGTGAATAACGGTACTTTAGGTTGTCATGATTCCACTGCTGCATTTAATGCAGAACTAGCACACTGACTACCGTGGCAGCAGAATTTAACTCATAGGTATAGAGCGGTCTGTCCAGGAAATTTTTGCGCTTCAGATTAGATGAGTTAAGCACAAGAATAGGTCTTAGGTGAAGAAATTTGACACTCTTTACCCTTAGGTACCAAAAAAGCATGGAGTACAAACTACAAAAGCTTGACTTGCACAGACTTGTGTAGTCTACCTTACTAATTGCTCTGAAATTCTTCATTGGTTGCTGTATTTTTATAAGATGAAGAGAAAATTAGTCTGCCATTGCACTTTATAAATAATTCTTACACATTTAACTCATAATTTACATCATTAGTCAGGAAGCAATTAACATTTTAAATGCTAATTTTTAGACTATTAGAGAAATATTGATATTAGACTGCTAAGATGGAGGCATGCCATGGTAGATTATTATAGCTTGAAGACCATGGAGAAGAATACTGTATGTTTCAGTTCAGTGTCAGCAAGAAATGATAAGATGCAGTTCTGTAGAAATCTGGAAGATTTATTTTAACTTTTTGAGGAAAAACAGCATTACATAGTTATATAGAAAGCCTTACCTGAGACAAGTTTAAAGAGTAAAGCAAATAAGAAAAGTTCTTTTAAATGTCAGAGTTGTATTGTTTTCTAAGTAGTACATTTGGATTAGTGCATTTTTCAATATCCAGCATTAGCAATTTTTCCCTTGTTAGCCTTTTCTTGTTTTAATCTGACTGGGATCATGTTAAAATGATAACACCTGGACAGCTCTGACGCTCAAAGGCTAGTAATTATATGTAAGCAGACATTCCCACTGATGGGACATGCCAAGGACTAGGTTTCCAGTTTAATCTCCTTATTGTTATTCATTCCAGTCAGCAGCAGAGATTCCGAAATTGTATGGGACATAAGAAACTCACAAATGAGGGCTGTTTTTAGAGAGAGTCAGAGACCTAGTCAGTAGGAAATGCTTAGGGGACAGACAACTGGGGCTTGACCAGCTTTTGGGTTTGGGCATTGACAGTGACTTGCTCTGTGATATTCAGTCAGGGGTTCTGGTTCCAGAAAAACAGGGGAATGATACTGCCTTCCTTCTCAGAGCACTTCCATCTTAGTGTCTTTTAAACTCTGTCATAATTACTGTTTAAAAAACTAACTAATTGCATACTTGTATCCCTCTGGACAAAGACAACTGGAAGAGAATACTAAAGTTATGGAATTGTGTATAGTCTCTTGCCCTTCTTTACTCCTATCTTTATTAATGTTGACATAATCAGTTTTAGAAAATTCCAGTGTTAGCTATTTAGACCTGGAAGTGCAAGAGAGACTTTGTTTTTCTGTTTTATTGTACTACTCGTTATGATGATTGTCAGAGTCTGTTAACTATGGAAACAAAATTTCTACATCCATTTTCTAGATCCTGTTGGTTAGGATGCATATTTTGCCTTAGACAATTTCTCATTTCCATTTTGATAGCATTCTTGTAACACCCAGCCTCGATAGATAATTGGCTTGATGAATTAGCTGAATGTTATGGGCTCTATTAGCCCTCAAATCTCTCATAGTTGGGCAATAGAGTTTGAAGCCATTATTCTCAAACTCCTGCTTTAGCAGCAAATTTGCTAGTTATAGAACAAATGCAGTAATGAAAGTCAGTTGTGTTGTTTATACATTCAGAAAGATGCACCTCTGTAGCAAATTGCTGTCAAATGTCCATCTAAACGAGCTTGTTATTACGCACACATTCATTTTGCTATTTCCAGCAGGTAAATACTCAGGGCTCACTAGCAGTTTTCATTGGGCTCTGTCGTTTACATAATGACATATTTGATAAGACTATCTTTGTTGAATCTAAATACTTTCACTTAAAGCTGATCATTTTAAGAACTGTGAAATATTTTGATTTCTAACTCTCCTATAGGAAATATTGATAATTTGTTAAAACTCTTATCCAACTCAGTTAATGGGAGTGTGAGCAGGGACTAGCAGTGAGTATCTCATCAAAGTTGCTTAAGTGTTTTCTACAAAGCCAAAGGATATCAGGATAGCAACAGGAGCATTCAGATCGTTCTAATAAATAAATAAATAAATAAATAAATTATATTCTAAGTAAGTTATCTAAAAATAATAATACTGTAATAAATCTTTACATGAAAGGTTTAGTAGAGAAAAACAAAGACCAAAAGATGATGCAATAGTAACAACAAGTATAAACAACTGGAAATTTAACGAAGTCAAGTAAAAACCAACTACACATAAATTGAAACTCACTTTACTGAAGCAATTGTTGTCTCTAAAACACATACATAATGTACTTACCTGGTTTCCATGGCATGTTACAATGGAATTGTTTCACTTATTCAATACTTAGAAAATTAAACATTCTCTAAAATTGTAAATTTATTCTAAAAAGATGAGAAAAACCACTGAAAGGTCATAGCAAGCCTTAGATTCATATGTGTGGCTACAGAGTTTGCAAGGCCAGAAAATTACATATAGCTTCCTGTTCAAGAATCTATGAGTGATCCATACAATAAATACCTACCTTAAAAGCCAAATTATTTGTAGAAAGTCATAAATGCAGATCATGGATCAAATCAGTATGTACAGCCCCTCTAGATTTCCATACTGATGTAAGATCACAATGACCCCTCATGTTTTCATTTGAACTAAAAATTTCTAGCCTTCCTTGCATTCTGCTCTGCAGAATATCTTGTCCTCTCTTTCATATAGGAGCCTGCAAAGTTACTCTGCATTAATTGGCACTCATGGCAGTTTCAGATTGTCGGATAAGTAAATTCATGAAACAGAAGTGGGAAGCTAGTATTGTGTGAGATGTTTCTATCCTCCACTGGTGAAATTAGGGTGGAAACTGCTACTGAAAATAGCGTGATTTTTTTTCCCTGGTACTTTTTTTTTTCTGTCTGCTTCAGAGAGGCTGAGCTAGAGTACCAGGACAGAATGTGCTAGGACGTGGGTGACACAGGTTCTTGAGGATGAAATTTGATTTGAACAAGACTATTTTTTATTTTGAGAGTTTTCACTGCAAATGAAAGCCATGGTATTGGAAATATGACTTCACCTTGACTTTGTAGCTTAATAGCATGTGGGAGGTCTCCTGCATTCAGGTCAGCTCAAGATCATGCAGACATCAAGCATTTCAGCTTTATTCAAGTCCTGGTGTTCCCTTCCTACAAAGTGGATTAATATGTTTAGAAGAATTTTCTCATTGATCTATTTCTGGCAAAAATAGGGAGAGATGAAAGGGAGAGAATCTGCCTGTGCAGTATGGGAGGGAAAAATGCATATTGAAGCAGCTTAAATCATGAAGAAACTGCTATTATAACTTGACTAAGAAATGAGTCTCAATTAGCTGCCACAAATGAAGTGCATTGCTCTTCTGGGAAGTATTTGGTTATTGCATCTCAGTCTCACCTTGAACCCAATTTGAAACAAACTGAATATCCAGATCTGTGCTTTTAGTATTCTGTAATTTACAGTCTGAAAAGTCATAATGGTATTACTTTTTTTTAAAAAAAAAAAAAAAGGAAAGAAAAGTTGTATATTACTCCTACACACATTTCCACGTGTAATCCAACCTAAAATATCCTGATCTGTTATATATTATTGCTGGAAGATCTGGAGGTATTTTTCAAGGCTACTAACAGAGGAAAAGCACTTCCACAGAGGCAAAAAACAGAAGAGTTGCTTGCCAAGCCACTTTCCATCATTTACCAGTAGTACTGGCTAATCAGGGAGGTCCCAGTTGACTAAAGTGAGCAAAGGTGGTGCCCATCTACAAGAAAAGCTGGAAAGAGGATTCAGAGAACTACAGGCCTGTCAGTCTGACCTCAGGGCTGGGGAAGGCTATGGAACAGATCACCTTGAGCATGTGCAGGACAACCACATGATCAGGCCAAGCTGGCATGGGTTCATGAAAGGCAGGTCCTGCTTGACCAACCTAATTTACTTCTATATAACCCTCTATATTCACTCAGAGGGTCTATATGACCCTCTGAGTGAATGCAGGAAAGGCTGTGGATGTTTTCTGTCTGGACGTTAGTAAAGTCTTTGAGACTGTTTCTCACAGCATTCACCTGTAGAAGTTGGCTGCTCCTGGCTTGAATGGGTGTGCTGTTCGTTGCAGAAAAAACTGTATGGCCAGGCCCAGAGAGTGGTGGTGAATGGAGGTACTTCCAAGTGGTGGCCAGTCACCAGTGGTGCTCTCCAGGGCTCAATATTGGGGGCAGTCCTGTCTAATATCTTTGTCAATGATCTGGAAAAGAGGATCAAGTGAACCCTCTGTCAGTTCACAGACAAAACCAGGTTTGGCAGGATTGTTGATCTGCTGGAGTGTAGGAAGGCTCTGGAGAGGGATCTGGACAGGCTGGATCAATGGCTGAGGCCAGTAGTCTGAGGTTCAAAAAGACAAAGTGCTGGGTCCTGCCTTTGGGTCAAAACAGCCCCGTGCAGTGCTACAGGCTTGGAGAAGAGTGACTAAAAAGCTGCCTGGCAGAAAAGGACCTAGGGGTGCTGGTTGACAGCTGCTGACCATGAGCCAGCAGTATGCTCAAGTGGCCAAGAAGGCCAATAGCATCCTGGCTTATAGCAGAAATAGTGTGGCCAGAAGGACCGGGGAAGCGATCGTTTCCCTCTACTCAGCACGATTATGGCTGCACCTCAAGCACTCTGTTCAGTTCTGGGGCCCTCACAACAAGAAAGACATCAAGGTGCTGGAGCATGTCCAGAGAAGGGCAACAGAGCTGGTGAAGGGACTGGAGGAATGGCTGCCGGAGATAGGGTTGTTTAGCCTAGAGAAAAGGAAGCTGAGGGGAGACCTTATCACTCACTACAACTACCTGTAGACTGCCCATAGCAAGGGGGGAATCAGCTTCTTCTCCCAGGCAACAAGTGACAGGAAAAGAAGAAATGACCTCAAGTTGTGCCAGGGGAGGTTCGGGTTGGAAATCAGGAAGAAATTCTTTACCAAAAAGTTTGTCAAGCATTGGAACAGGCTGACCAGGGAAATGGTTGAGTCACCATCCCCAGAGGTATTTAAAAGACATGTAGTTGTGGCGCTTGGTAACATAGTTTACTGGTGGACTTGGCAATGTAGACTTTAATGGTTGGACTCAAAGACCCTAAGGGTCTTTTCCAACCTATGTGATTCTATAATTCAGTGAGTTTAGCAGCTGTTTAGGGCTTGGTCCAAATCCTGCCAAAGTAAATTGGTAGAAATTGGTAGATACTGAAATGAAAGAAAGAAAGAAAGAAAGAAAGAAAGAAAGAAAGAAAGAAAGAAAAAAAGAAAGAAAGAAAGAAAGAAAGAAAGAAAGAAAGAAAGAAAGAAAGAAAGAAAGAAAGAAAGAAAGAAAGAAAGAAAGAAAGAAAGAAAGAAAGAAAGAAAGAAAGAAAGAAAGAAAGAAAGAAAGAAAGAAAGAAAGAAAGAAAGAGAAAGAAAGAAAAAGAAAGACGGAAAGAAAGAGAAAGAAAGAAAAAGAAAGACAGAAAGAAAGAGAAAGAAAGAAAATGAAAGACAGACAGAAAGAAAGAAAGAAGGAAAGAAAGAAGGAAAGAAAGAAGGAAAGAGAGAAAGAACAAGAGTTGACAGTGGAGTGATATCTCCACCTGTGGATCCAGTAATGAGACTTGATTGTTGCAATTTAGATGTCCATTAGTCGAAGTGATGGTCGTAGTCTTGATCCACCAGAAGTGGGGGCGATACCAAAAAACAACAGAAACTTCTTAAGACCAATTTGTAGGTTTTAAAACCAGCATTCTTTATTCAGCATGTTGGACATTCAAAGGATAGCTCCTCTAATCGAAAGTGCCAAATGACAGATAAACAGGGCTTTTTATTACACATACTGTTCACATATAATTAGATATTCTCACTTAATACATATTCATTAGTTTGCTTTACATAGTCACACCCTTATTGGAAGTCCATTTTTGGTCCTTTCTCGGTCTTTGTCGTCTTGAGCAGGCACAGCATCATAGTGTTTCACCACCGAAAACTGTAACATTTGTTCTTTATCTTTTTTGGGTACACAGAACTTAGTTTACATCCCGTTTGTTTGAGTTACATGCTTATCTAATTCTCTATGACTTTTCTAAGATTATATTGTTCCTTATTTGGGCATTCCAGGATACTGTCAGTAAAGTTTCTATTTCTCCTACCAGGGGAAGCCAATGAAATGAAAAGTTCAATAGGTTAATATACGTTCAAGTTCAGGTGGAAACTCTCAGGTACCTTCCCTGGGAGTTTACACTGTCTGATGCAACACTGTGGACCATGCACAGTCCTCTTGTGGAAGGCCCAAGAAATGAATATGGGGGTGCTGGCTTATCTATGGCAAATTCCTTCTGAGGTCTTGACAGTGTTTGAGATAGACAACTCTTTAATTCCTTACACTAGTTAAAAATGTATATGATTTACAGAAGGCTGAAGAGAAGTTCTTGGAAAAAAATAACATGAATTCTGTTCCATCCCATATTCCTGGGAACACAGATCACTTTCCAGTTGGCTTTTTCCTTTAACTTTCTTTTCTCCTCTAGCATTGAATAATATTCTTGTATCGTCAGCCAAAACAGGACCAAAGGGCTAGCTGGAAACTGTTCCCCCTTTCAGGTCTGTGTTGCATGTGTGTCCCTGAAACACAGGGATCATTTCCAATTCAAGCAATTCTCCTTATTGCACAGAGTCCTGTTAACTGTGAGGCCTAACTACAGGATTGGAAATTCTTGAGTTTTTGATGGAATTCTCTTTTGCATGTGTAGAGGCACAAAAATCACAAAACACAAGTCGACAGAATTACATTGCTCTTTCATAAGAGCAATATGTGTGAAAATGGAAAAGAGGATACTTACTATATTCAACTAATAAATAAAAAAGCATGTGTAATAAGAGCCTTT
Organism: Pseudopipra pipra; assembly: GCF_036250125.1. Classification (NCBI taxonomy): domain Eukaryota; kingdom Metazoa; phylum Chordata; class Aves; order Passeriformes; family Pipridae; genus Pseudopipra; species Pseudopipra pipra. Next base: position 80,284,406 of record NC_087550.1, read on the forward strand.
TGCCATTAGCATTTGATCTTTCGTTTTCCTTCAGAAGAATGAAAAAAATTATTGCAAAATTGAAAGATTGAAAAAGAGAGTGTGCAAAGAAAAAGAACAAAACTCAATTTGTTCTAATTGCTTTCCTTGAAATCTCTTGACATTTTATGGCATATACAACAGTAAATACCTCTTTATCTTTAATTTTAGTTATTTTCTATCATTTTTTTGCGTTATTTAAAGTATATTTACTTTTATAGGTATATAGGTACCTATATTTTTATATTTGTGTGTGGATGTACATTTCTGTGTGTGGAAATGATTTGTCTAAAAAAGCATTGGAAAAACTTCCAGGTAACCTTTCTGAATTGTTTAATGCCAGAAAAACAATGTATCACATTTAGCTCCTTTCTATATACTGTTCTTTCTTTTAGGCATCCATGGAAAAATGTTGCAACACATACTTATATTAAAGTGCTAAGTGGGAAATTGTGTACTTGCCCTGCAAGGGCTTGTCTTTTTTTACATTACTAACTTTAGTAATATCACAAACTATTATTTTTATTTCTGTTATAAAACGTTATCATGAAACAGATATTACCTGAAGATTACTAAACACTTGATGCTAAATCTTGCTGGGGAGTGGAGGATGGACAATGTAATTTATTTGTTGCTTTGGAATTTTTTTAACTTCAGAATAATAGCATTATTTGTCTGGTGACAGGAAATTCCATCCTAATAGACCTAGAAATACTCCGCTCAAAATTGTGATCTTGTTCTACTATAGGTCTCATTGGAGGTATCACCTCTTAAATGCAAGAGAAATACCACAGCATTATCTGGGACAGTAAGATGAATTTAAATTCTTTTTGGACATATGTTTTACTACCTTTGCTTTCACATGATATTCCTGAAAAAAAGTTGTGTATGAAAGGCAAAATTATAATATTTTTTGCTAACTTATTAACAGGGAGGAGCACAGTCCTGCAGCACTCTTCTGTTTTGAACTCATTTCTTTTCCAAGTCTTATCCCAACCTTATTCTCCACCATCTGTTCCAACTTCCTTTTCATTTCACACAAATATCATGGTATTCTTTCTGCTGTCATCTTGCATTCCTATCTCTGAATAACTAAATACCCACCCACCTAACACATAGGTTAATATCCAGACCACACGATCCACCTAGGGGATATTTTCTAACTATTGTCTCATTTGATTACAGGTATTTTCCAGATCTCTATTCTTTCAAAATATCTACTTTCATGCAGAATACATATCCTAAAATATTTTCACATTCTGTTTTTATGTTTTTATCAAAGACCCTGTCTTTATTAATGGATACTCTTTTGGCTGGTGCTTTCCACACTCAAGTTTTTTTAACTAAGTTTCTGTTAGCAGGCATTATTTTTCACCTAAATTTATCTTCTAACTTTCAGTGTGCCAATAAACATTTGTACTTTGTTAGCTCCCTGCAATATCTATGTATTACTAATTTCCTACTCTACATTCTAGCTTTTAAAATAATTTTCTGTTTGTTACAGTCTCCTTGAAATCTAGGTATATTAGTATATTTGCTTCTCATTCTAAATATGTGTTTATAAAAGTACTTTTGCTGATATCACAGGATCTGGGTTGGAAGGGACCTTAAAGATTACCTATTTTCAAGCCCCCTGCTATGGACAGGGACACCTTCTACTAGACTAGTTGTTCAAAGCCCTATCCAGCTTGACCATGGACAGTTCCAGGGATGAAATATCCGCAGCTTCTCTGGGCAATGTGTTGCAGTGCTTGACCACCCTCACAGTAAAGAATTTTTTCCTAATATCTAATCTAAACCTTCTCTCTTTTAGTTTAAAGCCATTTCCCCTTGCCCTATTGCTACTTACCCTTGTAAAAAGTACCTAAGTAATGTAACTTTTTCTTTGGAAAACCACAAGCATTTCGAGAAAAAAACAAACTAACAACCCCCCACATATTTATCTTTAGACATGTTCAGCTATGTGAAGAGAGTATCTGTGTGCAAGATATTTTGAGACTAAATACATTCTGAGTAACAGCTATAATTCCTGAATGCTTAAAGCCTGAAGCAATTTATGGACCTCTATTGTGTGTGCAGGAAATGGAATGACATCTGGCACTTGTTGCTAGGCAAAGTGTGCTTACCAACATAGCACTTAAAAGTAATCTGGCAGTTTAACTAGTAGGAAAGCTAAATTGCTTCCAATGCAATTTGCCTGTGATATATTTCTAAAGTGAATGTAAACTCTTTTTCCTACCCAATAATTTACGCCCACAAAATGTAAACCCCTCTACTTGTGTAGGCTGTCAGCCCCACGTGGGTAAAATCCCCAACATTTTGGGGGGGCTTTTTTTCTGGAATGTACTAAGCACCTCTCAAGAGCATTGATTTCAGTAGGAGTTACCAAAACTCGCAATTGCTCTGTAATGCACATGATTAGGCTCTGGAAAATCAGCACCCATATACACTGTGAGGGGTGTGGATGTAGGAAAGCAATTTAGCTAGTGTTTTCAGTAGGTTCAGTATTTGCTTCATTTCTGTTCTGTGCAATGGACACTGAAGTGAAAGGGAAAGGATTTTGCATTTTGAGGACTGGAGAGATCACAGGAAGACGTCCTTCGGGGTATTCTTGGCACAATATGTACAAACTACCAATAACCAGTCATTCTAGATGAGCTAAAACAGTGTTCGCATTATGGTGGGCCATATAGAAGAAATTAGAAGCACATGGGGTGATTTATATCTGTTTGTCTGATCTTAAAGTCTTTCCAGGACTTAAAAAAAAATCCACTGTCTAACTGGGATAAACCAAGCAGTGTTAATAATGGATTCATGAAGATACATCTTTTTCGAGACCATTGCACTTTATTACACATATATTTATTTTAAAATATTTGTTACAGAGAAAATCTGACTAATTTATATTCAAATATAAAATAAAATCTCCTTTATTTCATTATAATCTAACTTGGTTTTCTGTTGTGGACCTCTATATTGTAGTTATCTAGCAAAGACCCTGGTTGAATACATATTCTAGCTTTGTAGCTTTGATTGGCAACTGTAATATGAATGAGATTCTGCTTTGCTCAATGATTGTCATTCAGACATTCTTTGCAGAGAACATGAATTTGAACTAATGGCAGGAAAATTAAACAATTCTTCTATTGATTTGTTAATTCTTCTCGTTATAAAGGCATTTCCTTTAGGGAAATTACATTCTATTTGGGAATATCTTCTACCAAATAGCCTGATTTGATTCTTGATGTGATCAGATCTCATCCTTTTGACTGACAAGGTTGACTCTTACTGCCAAGGGGTTTTTTTTATGTTTTTTTTTCTTTGCATTTTCCATGTCATGGCTTTCTGCTTCCTTCTTTCCATTCTTTCTCCATTTTGAGTATATGTTTTAACAATTGTCTATATTGTCTCACCTTCTTTTTTTAATTTTCTGCCTTTTGTTTCTTCTGAATCCTCTCTTTAGTCCTGTAGTTTTGTTCTTTGTGCTCCACATTATAACCCAGTTCTTTCTACTCACCTGATCCTGCCTTTTTTTTCTTTCCTTAGGTCCTTTGTCCACTCCCTCAGACTCTTTAATTTCTTCTTCATTTGCTTCTAGGTTCCTTACACATTCTCTACTTAATACCATCCACTGCCTACCTCTGCAGCCATAGTCCTTAGGCACTTAAAACAACTGACGTTTTCACCCGGTTCCTATCCTTTCCTCCCCTCTCTGTACTTTTATTTTTTTCCCCCCTGTGGAAAACATTGACTGAGGATATTTATTTAAAGAGAAATATTTCTCTCTTAGATTTTAATATTTTATGTACCATTTGTAAAGTAGTTACATTGATCTTGCATTCACTTACACTTTTTTGTCTAAGCCATCATAGTCTTAACTTGTCCATATTCATAAGTTTCAAAGTGTTAGCATGAATCTGTTGTCCTTGAGTAATCTATCTTTCAATTTGATCTGCTTCTTAGAACAACTAACATATCCATAATAAACAGACATTATTAATTTCTATGATAATTGATTTTCCACAGAATATGAAATCTAGCCAGGGTTGCATATTAGGAAAAGTTTGTGAAACAAAGATCTTCTAAAAGGGAACAGGGGAACTTGGGTTTGTTCTTGTCTTTCAAGGCACTATTTTAACAACTACTAATTGCATTATTCCATTTAATTATCTGACTAACCAAGGTCATGCTCTTACTGGATGGGTTTGTGATTATGTCGGGCTTGAAAAGTCATGAATAACCAGCATTAACATAAAAATTGTGAGTACAATACACATTGTGTTCCTATTAGCGTGTTTCAGTCAGAAGCAGAAGTGTCTTGTTTTTATCCTTGATTTCTGAACTGTCCTTATTGGCTCCTTTTAGAGCTTCTAAACCTTCCACTCTCGCCTTTCTCCTCAAAATGTTTCAAAAGTGTAAAAGTCCTAGGGAATAAAAAAATAATAAAATAATAAAAAATGTACTCTTCTATTACCAAACCAGCTCAGTGAAAGTTCTTTAAAGGTTTGATTCCTTTTTTCTATTGTGTAAAGGTTCATCCTCTTCATCTCAAACTCAGAAGAACAATGAGAGTCTTGTTTACTGAATCTGTAATTTAACAGAAAGGTTTTTTTTTCTCTTCCTTTTTTATTTATTGCCACCAAAGTTCTTAGGATTTTTCTCCTTTGAAAGCTGACAGAGGATCTGCCTTTTTGTCTGTGTATGTGAGAGATCTGTCGTCAAAAGCTACCTAGGATCCTTTGTTAGAACAGCCTTCCTTTCTTGCTACCTTGATTGAGCTTTTGAAGATCCCCTGATGGTTTCATCAGATGAGAGGACATCCATGTCATGAGCAAGAATGATTAAATTTCAGACTGAAACCAGACATCAGAAAATCAGGGTGAGTTTTGCCACTGACTTCAGCAGGCCAGTCTCTTCTGTTTCCTTCTCTGGCTACAGTTCTCATTCTGTATGGTTTTTTTCCATTCCTTCCTGGCCACCTAATCTAAGAAGGAAGTGCATAGTGCAAAGTGTAGAGTCAAGACCACTGGCTTATATGATCTGAGTGTAAAGACAGAGACTGTCTCACTCTGCTATATTAATATTATATTGGGAATATTAGCTAAATAATATTAGCTAAACTCACTTGTTTTGCTGTCTTCCAGTACATTTTATGCCCTATATGTAAAATGTGGGTAATTTTTTCCCCCACAATTTTTGGGCATTGCGAATGTAACAGCCACACAAACACCTAATAATAGGTTGTGATATGCTGAGGTCATATGGCAACAGAACTCTATAAGTAACTGAAATTAAAAGTATTCAGGACTTCATCTGAAATTACTTCAGAACTTTGGGATATATTTTTCCCTGTACTTCAAACTTTGTAAGGAATGGAAAATGTCATTCAATTGTTTGGATTTTTTTTTACTAAATTCATTACTTATTAGCACTACATTTAAATGTGCATCGAGGAGAATAGCAACATAAAGAGACTGAGAAGTTCAATTATACCACCCACACATAGAAATATTCTTTTTACACTAAGAATCTGAAACATTTTAAAAGCAAATAAAACAATCTGTTCACCTTCTATCCATTATGTTCTTTTAGTTTCAGAGATTTCCCTGATTTATTTTGAATCAAGGAATAAAAATAGAATTAATTTCATTTTGCCATGAATTGCAATCTCTGGTATTTTAAAAACTTATAATACTGTGCTGATTACTCTTTGTTTAAAAACATGGTAATCTGTGCATACTATCATAATTGGAGCTCTGTTCCCACCTGCCAGCTATTTTCTTACTGTTTCTCTGAGCAAGTAGTCTTTCATTTTGCTCTTTAAGTAATTTGATGCAAAGAATAAGTAACATAATAGTTTCGACTCTGCAAAAGCCTCTTCCTAAGTTGTTTGACCTTTTATAGAAAGGTCTGAGCATATTCACCCATCCAATTTTGGTGGTGTACCTGAAGCACCTAAGTTAGGAACCTATCTATCTTGCTAAAGTCTCTACACTGGCTTTCAGACTGTGCTGTACAGATCTGTGAGGTGCCATGAAATATATGTAAAGGCAACTGAAAAAATCAGGTTCTAGTATAGATTTGAAAAAATATATGATTTTTCTGAAAAGGACAACGTGTTATCTGGCAAATGTCTAGGGATCTATAAAGCATGAATAATGCTTATCCTGGTAGACTTCTTTTCTCCAGGATTAAGCTCTGAATCAAACCATTTGAGTATAGTTAAGTTTAGGATGATTCAACTTTTAACTTAAACAAGAAACTCAAATGCATTCTTTTTCACAGGAACAATTGGGAGACCTTGCAAGAATTACTAATACTCAGATACCTGGTTATTCTAGAGTGCTTTCATAATGGTCTCAAAATAAAAATTAATATATGTATGTCCCTTTTATACATTTGTATTACGTTATATAGCTTATTTATGCTACTAGAAAGTGTCCAAAGGAGGACCATGAAGATAGTGAAGGGCCTGGAGGGGAAGCCATATGAGGAGCAGCTGAGGTCATTTTGTTTGGCCTGGAGAAGAGGAGACTGAGAGGAGACCTCATTGTGGTCTACAGCTTCCTCACAAGGGGAAGAGGAGGGGCAGGTGCTGATCTCTTCTCTGGTGACCAGTGATACGACCTGAAGGAATGGCATGAAGTTGTGTCAGGGGAGGTTTAGGTTGGGTATTAGGGAAAGGTTCTTCACCCAGATGGTTGTTGGACACTGGAACAGGCTCCCTGGGGAAGTGGTCACAGCACCAAGCCTGACAGAGTTCAAGAAGTATTTGGACAACATTCTCAGGCAAATGGTGTGATTCTTAGTGCTTTCCTGTGTAGAGGTAGGAGCTGGACTTCAACTGTTCTTGTGGATCCCTTCCAACTCAGAATATTCTATGATTCTATGATGTATCTGGAAAAAAGTCTTTTTTTTATCCATATCCACCACCTCCTTCTCCCTGCCAGTCTTCCTATTTGCAAAGGTGCAATAATTTCTTAAAGTATCCTGTTTTGGATATCTTATTTCTTCACCAGTGCTGCTGTTATTCTACTTGCTGAGCCTTCCTTCTGACTGAATTAAGTCACTGGATTTAGAACATTTACAGAAGTCAGGATGCTGCTGATCCAGACCTGACCTTTTTTTGAAGATTGACTGCAATTGCAATATATTTTAGCCTATGTTAGCTTAGGGATAAAATTTCCCAAATACCATACTGCTCGTTTTGGAAAGTGAAATCTATTTTAATTTCACTGAGGAGCCAGTGCACAACTTGGTAAGTTTGCAAGTCTGTACTTGGTAGAATGTGATAACAACAGAAGGTGCTGCAGGAGGTTTGGCTGGACCCTAGAAGAAACTGTCAACCTGAGACGTCCTAAGAAACAAGATCCATCTTTATTTTGCTGAACTTTAGATTCTTCTTAAAGCTTATAAAGAACACCACAATTTCTGAACAGGTTAAAAGTTCACAAATGTTTTTCCTTTCTAAAAGTATAAGGAAAAAATGAGACAGTGTTGAGAGATCATTAATATTCAAAAAGTAAGGGAAGAAAAACCTCGTACCTACCAGTACAGTGGTGGAGACTATAGCCAAAACAAATATCGAAAAGCATTTGTTTAACATTTGGGAGTGGATAAATGTAGGCACAACTTTATATGCTGTATAAAGAACTGTATTTCATTTTTTGCCATGCTCTTCATTAAAATGTTGAGGTATACCCCTCTTATGTGTCCTGCATGGTCAGATATGTTTAAAATTTTCTAAAATGAGATTTTGATTCACTCATGTTTTTTTCTCCAATAATAGTCTTTTGAAACTATATGCAATGCTCAATTTGTTTTTAAACATTAATGCAAGCTAACACATGCTTGAATACTCAGTTTTATACACCTCCTATTTTTGTAATTAATTTTCCCCATATGCTAACAAAAGTTTTGGAGACATTAGTGACTGAATTTCAGGGATTACTAGCTGGTATTTAACAATTTAAATCTATGCTGTGACAAGCTGCTGTTTCCCATTTCTATTTTCTGCATCAAGTGTATATCTGCATCATTTTGAAGAGAGAGGAACCAGATTTCCTACCAGACACAAATCCAAAGGATATGGATTATTATATTTATGATCTTGATTTAGGGATTTGTATAGTACCAGAGAAATTTTCTGTTTAACCAAAAGACTGAAAAATATGCTCTTGATTTAAATCTGAGAAAACTCATTAACTTTGCTTATGCTCTCTTGCTGAGATGCTGCTGTGCAAAGCACACCCACAAAGAATTTATTTTAAACTAGGCTTTTAAACAAAAGCTGTAGGAAGTATGTGCAAGCACATCCCTTAATTTGCTACATATGTAAAGAGACCATTAAATAAAATTGTTATCCATTCCAATTAACTAGCTATAATTAGAATGAAATTATGGACAAACTAAATTTTGTAAAGCATATATATAACTTTGATAAAAATATTAAAAATTATTCTATCATTAATAGATAACATTAAATACAAGTATTTCAGATAAGAAAACACATCATCTAGGAGATCCTTGGTTTGAAAAAAAAAGTCCTTGGATCACCAGCCAGTCATTCCTTAAGCACAATTAGTTAATAATGATAACTTCTTGTGATGCTGGCAAATTTCATTTAAGTGTAGTCATTGTGGGAGGCTTGCAGTTGTTTTGTGAGAGTATGTCCCCTTTTCCCCCCTCCAGCTCACTATACAAAGGAGATGTAACATAAAGTTGTTAGCTTCTGACTCAGTGGTGACTACATAGTCATCAAACAGGCCTTGTGCAGTGGGTTGGCTTTAATTAGGCATAGGTTCTCCCATGTGCAGCTCATGTACAGATTGTGCCAGACTTGTAATTTTTACCTTTTGGGCATTAGGTTTACCATGCTGTGAATAATATTTAAAATTCATTTTGTACTCTGTGGAGCTGTTTTACTGAGCTGACTTATTCCATGTAATATTTCTGTAACTGGCATATTTAATGTGGGCTTGTTTGACCAAATGGTAACCAGCCAACTGTAGAGGATCTGGGTTTTCTTTGGAGAATGCTAAAGAGAATTGCAACATACCTGTGCTAGAGTTTGTTGGGGATCCCAGTGAGAAAGGCTCTCGGACCACATTAAGGTATTGTTTAAAATACCTTTTATTGGAGATAACACAAGATGAACAAAAGGGATGGCACATATAATTTTACATCTCATCAGATGCTGGCGACCTTAAGTTGTGCAGCATCAGATGGACTTCTACTCAAGGCATGTCAGGCTGCCTGAATCCTGTCTGTGCTGAGGTTCACCAGTGTGATGACCTTCAGACCTCTTACAGGATTTTCTTAGAAGTAACCATGATGGATCATTCTGACTGTCAAGTAAAAGAATGTTCTCATGAGAACTTTAAGACAAAGACAAAAACCCACAGGTGGCGGTTTATTTCATATATAGCAAATCAAATGTTACTTCAGCTAGTCTGAGCTCACACAGTCCTTAAAGCACAGTTCATGGTGTCAGCCTGTGGTCTACGTAAGCTGCAGTACCATCTGCATTCATTTTGAAAGTGCAATGTGTATCATATAACTTTACTCCTAAATAATTTTCTCCCAACCCCCCCACCCCGTGATCTAATATATCGATAATATATGGTTTGTATTTAGCTTGGTATATTTTAGCCTTATCATCTTTAGATGTTTGATCAGAGTGGACTCTCAAATATCCTGTGGATACTGGAGTGGGTGGCGTGACGTTTGACTGGGTGGAGAGAGGCAGCATCCATGGTACCATCACCTTGCTGTAGCTCTGTAGACCAGAGTGCTGAGGCTGCTGGCAGCAGGAATAACAGGGAATTTTTGAATGAAACGGTTGCTCTGGAAATTTCACATTTGCTGAATCCATAAGGAAAAGAACTTTCCTTGAATTGCTGTTCAAAGAGCTGTCTGAAAGAGCTTTGCTCAAATGATATCCACCAAATATTAGATTTTTGAGTTACTACCATAGATATCTGAGATTAGAAGTCTTAGGAATCTTTTGTACATCTTTGGGACTTAGGCCACGGTTGGATGCCTTGAGAGCTCCTATACAAACATGGCATCCAAAGTTTCCAGACAGCCAAGAGGTGACTGTCAAGACCTTCAGGTGTTCATGGGGTCATTTCTCATAATCACGGGAGTCTAAAAGTCCATTGGTTGTTTGGCTGAAATCAAACAGCTGCTAGGCAGGCATTTGGAGGCACGGTTGTTAATAAATGTGTGCCTCTGTTTTTGAAAATAAAAGCCGTGCAGCATTTGTGGATTTTTTGGGTGGATGGTGGTGGTGAAGCCAAACATCAGCTGTTTAATTTCACAGGGAATCAGGAATTCCCCTTCAGTCAGATATGGTTTGTTGTCTTTGAATTATGGAGCCCAAAAAGTCATGGGTAGCCACAGACCATGGAAGGAGCCTGTGAAGGGTATCTGGGATAGCATTTGTTAGTTAACCTGAAGCACACACCAATTTTGCTAGACTCAGGAAATGGTCTTGTGCTGGCTTTTTTGGGGATGATTTTCTTCATTGTAGTTGGTATGGGGCTGTGTTTTTCATCTTTGTTGGAAACAGTGCTGATAACTCAGGGATGTTTTAGTGGTTGCTGAGCGATGCTTGCACAAAGTCAAGGCCTTTTCTGCTTCTCACACCACCACGCTAGGGAACAGGTTGGGCTGCATAAGGAGTTGGAAGGGGACACAGCTGGGACAGCTGACTGCAACTGACCAGAGGGATACTCCTTATGGCATCATGCTCAACATATAAAGCTGGGGGAAGAGGGTGGAAGGGGGAATGGTTGTTGTGATGGCGTTTCTGTTCCCAAGTCACTATCTTGCATGATGGAGACCTGTTTTCCTGGGAACGGCTGAACACCTGTCTGCCAATGCGAAGAAGTAAAGGAATTCCTTCTTTTCCTTTCTTGTGTGCAGAGCCTTTGCTTTACCTATTAAACTGTCTTTTTCTCAACCCATGAGTTTTCTCACTTTTACCATTCTGATTCTCTCCCCCATCCCACCAAGTTATCTTGTGGAAAGGAATTGTTCATCTCTTAGGCATAGTTTTGTTTGATATGTTCAGTATCTGTACAAAAGTCTACACTGAGAAAGCAACATATGAAGAAGTGGTCTTCTAGAGAAACCAAAGAATACTTGTTCTGTCTATTTAAAGATCTTCTTACTTAAAATTGATTATTTTTGTTCTTCAAAAAAAATGAGAAACCATTTGGTTAAAAATAAGTAAGAAATCTTTCACAGAAACATTGAATTATTAACAAAAACCTTGACTCTAGACTGTTTTGATGGATAAAACTAATTTATCTCTGTCTCCCTGAGATATTTATATCATCTGTCTAAACAGTGTGAATCACATGTAAAATTATATCAACTTGTGCCACCTCCAGGGTAACAAACTAGAGCTGATTCAACTGAGTGTTGCTTTCCTTCATTTTAATCATTCACAATATCTAATTGATTTTTATTAAAATTGAGACTCTTCACTTTACAGGGAATTTGAATTTATAGCCAAGAGGGAGAAAAAGAGATGTCAGTAATCAGCACTATAATATTTTTTACTTATATTTTGGACCCTCTTAGTACAGGCAGAGGAAAAATGCATATCTTTGATTCTTGAGGTATGTGTATGTATACATAGACACAAACTTATTAATACTTATTACATGTGTGCAGTAATAAAAAAGATAGCTTTTTACATATCTATTGTGGGGTTTATATACTCTTCAAGTAAAAAACTCAAGCTATGAAAGACAATTTGGTCTCAGAACACTGTCCAGTGCATAAAAGTGCTAAAACTATGTATCACCCCTGCCATCTGTTGCAACTGGAAACAATGAAATGGGAGTAGCAATATTTTGGAAGTTTTAATGTCTTGCTCATTATTTCTCTTGAACAATTATCAAAAATTATTTCAGAATTTGTCATGTAAATAACTTCCAAAAATTTTTTTGTGGGTCATCTGAAAACTCTGATATTTAAAAGGAAATATTGCATATTATACTCTTTTAATATTTATTTGCTGAAAACCTTGGTTTCTAATGCTTTGTTTAGGGCTTAAGCAGAAGCAGAATGGAGATGCAAAAAGGACTACACAACTGTATAACCTGACACACAGAGTTTTGTACAGAGAAATTTTAAGAACACGAGAGACAATCCCACTTATTGGTCTTTTGCTGAGACCAATCTTTGAAAATCCTCACTGGTGCCTTTTTTTAAATTCTGAAATATAGGATTAGAGTAGTATGTATTAAAAAACCTTTATAACCAGCATGTGCAATAAAAGTCTTTCATAAGCATTACTGTAATTTAACTTCTAATCTTGTCAGTGGAATTGCAATTGCCAGTAAGTATAGTTTTAAATTTCAAGACTAAGTAAAATAATTCATGGTGATCTCTTTGGACAGAGAATGATAACTGCAGACTCAGTAATGAAGAATATTCATACCATCCAGAAGGCAATATTTTTATTTTTTTTTATTTCAGTTTCATTTTCTAGTCTATTTCCATTTCTAAAGACAGTGATTTAAGTATTGTTTGATCTGATCCATGGTTCCTTATTACTATTAGTGTAATAAATAAGTTTTTATCTAATGAGAGGACATTACTTACATGTCCTGTATGATGCCAATGCAAATTTTGTGTTTTCTTAAAATGTTCTTCTGCAAATGTTAATACTTTTCAACTCCAAATTTAACAATAGTACTTTTAAATCAGCTTATTTGCACAACTTTTAATGGGAGATGATTAGAAGATTTAAAAACTTCTATATTCACATTGACTCAAGTCAACATGAAACAAAGAATTTATTGCTGTGAATAATATTGCAGAGTGTGTGTAACAGAAATATCCATTATGTCTAGTTTATTTATAACCTGAAAATTAAATAGCATCAGCAGTCATGTCCTCACACTTACCTCTGGTAATTTCTTTTATATTTTAATGTCTGTTCTGTTTGATTTTCTAATTTAGGAACACTATTTAATATTTGTTTACTAAAGCATTTTTCTAAGCCATCACTGCAACACATAGCACTACAAGTGCAATAGGATTTATTTTCCTTAGGAAGTATACACAGTAGTTTGGTTGGTTTTATCCACACCTCTGTTGGAGTTATGATTTATCAACATTTATGATGTTTTCATTGTTCGAGTGTTCCCAGTAATAACTAAATTGAGATGTTTTGTCACCACTTTTCATTTTAACTCTGAAAATCCATTTCAGGTAAATTTAAATGTGTGTGGAGAATCCGATCACTAAAGAGCACTGCGAGGCAAACTCTGTTACAGACCCTATGTGCTCTTGTCACAGTGACTCAGATAGTCTCTTAGGTTGCCCAAGGGCCAGTGCTCAATGTTTCTGCCTTTTATTTTGGACTACTTCAAAGTCTGAACAACCTAAATAAACACAGATAAATTGGTTTAATGTAAGAGCATCTAAGTTCAAAGGTCTTTTTTATTTTGATTTTTAATAGCCTTTTGAGAAATAAGGTTAAATTTCTTTTCATCATTAAAGGTCTCTGGGCTTACTGTGTTGCTTTAAAATCTCTGATGAAGTTCTTAACAGGACTGTAACTTGTTGATAAAGGGGCTTCAGTGACAAAATTGGCTTGAAATGTTCTACTGTCATTAGGCAGTTTTTTCATTTAAATTTCCCTCTGGCTTTATTGAGTGTTGTTTCTAAATTCAAACTAGTACCCTTGACCACTCTATAGTTTAACCTCATACTGTCAGCATAGGGAAAGTAACAAGTGGTTGTGTTGTGAAGGAGGAGCCACCCCACCATTGCCAAACCTACTTTCAGTAGGAGCAGAATCCCTAGGGTATACTGCAAAGGTCCAGAAGACACCTGGCTTTCACCAGAGGTAGTCCAACATAGACAACCAAGACACCAACCCTGAAGAGAGATTTATTTCAAACATACAGAGATAAAAAAGGTAATAATACCAATTTTTTTCCCCCAGAAACTGCAACTTTAACAATTCTGAAAAAGGAGATTCAGAGAAATGCTTCATCTGACTGCAAGGCAGTTATTGAGAATCAAAAATGCAGCTAAACAATATAGTCCATTTTGTAAAACTTGTCCTAGTGCAATCTGAAATATTTTCACTAGCTTTACATTGGTATAAAGTAGCAGAATCTACTTCACTAACTACAGGAAACAAAGCCATCCAGCTATTAAAAACACCTTCACTGTGCTGGTCTAGGTTGAAAGTGCAGAACAATGTTTTAATTTTTTTCCAACATTTTTGACTCTTGCAACTTAATCATCCCTCCTATCTAACATCTCAATCTGAAGTAGGAATCCATAACAATAAGTTCTTCATATTTCTTCACCTATTTCATGAATTGATTTTTTTAGATTTGAAAAGCACTTCATGAATCACTCAGGGGTTGCTAAAAATGAATAGTAATGTGCCCAATTAATTTATCATGCCAGCTGCTGATTTCCTTCTGATGACTTCATGCTGTAGACAGGAATCCTTACGTTAGCATAAGCATCTCACCTGCCTGTAGAAAATTGATTGCATTACAATTTTAAAATGAGAACTGCCCTCAGCTGTGTTCTTACATAGAATAATTGGACTCTAGTTATCAAAAATAAGTGACAGCAAGGACATCTGAGTGTATTTTAATGTCTGGTCAAACATCGTGGATCTTTGCACTCAAGTAAGACACATCTTTTGCAGTGACAGTTACTGTGCTATAACTAATGTGGTGCAACCACATAAATATCTATTATTTCAAAGGCGGTATCTCCAATTGTGTTGACTTAATGAACGAAGGTTTTATTTAAGAGCTCTGGCAGTTTTACAAGCATATGATCATAGTTTTACAGTTCCCCCTAGACAGTGTTCATCTTACTGAGAAAAATGGTTACAGTAATTTCAAAGATAGTACATTGCCTCATTGGGCTTTTTGTATGTTTGTTTGTTTTTAAATTAGCTACCTCTAGTCATACATAACATCTGAAAGCTCCAAGAAAATTTGTCCTTATGAGAATTTCTATGACAAAGTTAATTATCAATACTTTCTTAATAAAGAAGAGGAAAGGAGAGATTTTAAGCTCATCTCTTGGACTGCTGGTTATGTTGTGCTGTGCTAGAGGTTATCCAGCCAAGTGGTTGTAGTTTAAATTACTATCTTTCATCTGAGATGTTTTAATTCCCAAACCATTGCAACTTTGGAAGTAGCTAAAATTTTACCAGTGTTTTCACTGGAAAACTTGACTCAGTCTTCTGAAGTTTAGAGATCTAATGGCAAATTTCCAGAATTAACTGGTCCCATTACTGTGTTACATAGATTGTGTGCATCATATCATTTCAAATGCAGGTTTGTTACCGTTTCCTGTCCCTAATGATATATTTTCAATGGGTACATCTTAGACTCTTTTAAGCCAAAGACTTAGTCACACCATCTTTCCAGAGCTGACATGAATGTACACCCAGACTTTTCTTGTTATTTCCAGCTAGGGACATATTAACCTATGGCATAATTTCCTTGCCCCTACTGTGTGATCCTGTGTTTTGTATTTCCACTTTCAATCCTTTTACTAGTTCAGTCCTTCAGACTGTCCATCCAGTTAATTTTGTATGGTCTTCCATCTTCACCTTTTTACCGAGGGCTAACAAGTTCATGTCTTTGGCAAATGTCATTGGCATACTCTGAATTTTTGTATCAGTATCAGTAAAACATGTACAGTTCCAAAAACAACATTGCCAGTAATCTCCTATCCCAGTAGTATTCCTTTTGTTCCTAATATTGTTTCCTTCCTTTAAACTATGTTGTGATTCTTTCACATTTCTAGAGCACCTTATCCAAAATAATTTTGGTTTTCCTGAGTGGTATTGCATCCAATATATGTGTTCATATTATCTAGATTTCCTGTGTTTGTTTTCTTAAAATATTGGTTATCTTATAAAGACATATGTCAGGTTAATTTAGCATAATGATAGTCTACTTTGGGTTAAAACTGTTATTCATTATACTCCATTTTCATTATCTCAATGTCTCTGGCTGTGCAATGCTTCATAATTTGTTTCAAATCCTTGCACAGCTCATGAGGTCACAGCCACTTGTTTTTATGTTGCCTGGATCATGTACATTCCTTTTTCTTATAAGGAAAAAAAGCTAGTTTTTATTTTTCAGATATTTGATTGCCACCCTGATAGATTAATTAAAAGTCTTTGTTGTTAAACTGTCCTTTTATGTACAAGGATTTTTAGTATTCTCAAGTGGAGATTATGGGATCTTGCCCTCTTGGTCTAGACGTTTCCTTAAAAACAATTTTATGTCTTTGTTTTCTTCTCCTCTTAGATGAGTAATTTTCATTTCCACAGAGCATATCGTTAGCCACACTGCATTTGCTACTAGTAGTCAACATCCCCATATTAATTTTGTTTTGGACTGCCTGTAAATTGTCTTTAATCTTAACTGGGTTTTTGCTGCTTGGTGAAGCAACTCTTTTTCCCATTTTCTTTTTATTTGGATGATGAAAGTACCTTTTAGTACTTGCAGTTTTGCAAGATCTGACCCTGCCTAACATTTTCTGTTCTCACTTTCTTCATATATTTTCTGACATTTGACAGTTTTCCTTGCATATTAGTTTCATGTTCCACCCTACAAGCTTTCGGCATAGTCCAGATATACTCTCTGAGGTGACTGCTCATCTAGTTAGAAATGGTGTCCTTTGTTATAAAAGGTTTTTCCACATGTTTGAAGATGCAAGTTTTTCACAGTCCACAGCCAGCCTTTTTCTTATAGGAATTCTTACACTTTTTTCAGTCTTTCTGAAAAGAATCTGAAACCAATAAGAAAACTTTTGTGCTTTCTCTAATTTTCTTACAGCTTATCACATACTTGGTTTATACTTCATCACATCAATATTTTTGCCCTGAGGAGGACCATATTGGTACATGGGGATGCCCCAAGCCAGGTGCAGGACCTCGCACTTGGTCTTGTTAAACTCCATGTGGTTCCCATGGGCCCACTTCTCAAGCTTGTCCAGATCCCTTTGTATGGCATCCTGTCCTTCAGATGTGTTGACCACACCACTAAGCTTGGTGTCATCAGCAAATTTGCTGAAGGTGCATTCAATCCCTTTATCTACGTCATTGATAAAGATATTAACTAACACTGGCCCCAATTCAGACCCCTGAGGGACACCACTTGTCACTGATGTCCATTGGGACTCTGAGCCATTTGCCACTACCCTTGGGATGCAACTGTCCGACCAATTCTTTATCCATCTAACAGTCCACCCATCCAAACCATCTCTCTCTGATTTAGAGAGAAAGATATTGGGATGGACTGTGTCAAAGGTTTTACGGAAGTCGAGATAAATGACCCTGTAGCCCTTCCTTTGTCCATTGATTTAGTCACTCCATTGTAGGCAGGACTTGTCCTTGGTGGAGCCATGCTGGCTGTCTTGATTCATCTCCCTTCTGTTTTTAATTGCAAGTGAACTATGTTAAGTTAATCTGTTAGTCATGATGATTTAAAAATGGAATTGATGGAATCTATTTTGAAAGCTAGATAAGAAAATATCACTTTCTGAATGAAAAAAAAAAAAGGACTTGAC
The DNA here is from genome assembly GCF_036250125.1 of Pseudopipra pipra. Lineage (NCBI taxonomy): Eukaryota > Metazoa > Chordata > Aves > Passeriformes > Pipridae > Pseudopipra > Pseudopipra pipra. The sequence goes on from NC_087550.1 coordinate 80,302,013, forward strand.
ACACTCTTTCATTCCTTTGCTAGGACATGGAAAGTGTGACTGTGGGAAGTGCAAATGTGATGAAGGCTGGTATGGTGAAGCCTGTCAGTATCCAACTACTTGCAATCTTACACGGAGAAAAAGCAATGAAATGTGCAAGAATTCTCAAGATATCATCTGTTCTGGTGCAGGTAAGATGTCTTTTGTTGCTTTTGATGGTTTGATGCTCTCTCAGTGTTATCTTGAGAATCATCGTAATTTCTTTTCTAACAATTTTGTAGAGTATGTTTCAAAAGACTGAGAAATAACTGTATGCATACTAAAGTGTTTCATTTTCCTATAGACCTATTTCTATGCATATAATGTACACTGATTCAGAATACCTACTTTAGTACTCTATCCATAGCTGTTTCAGGTTGGTGAAACTGCAGCTGTGTCATGTATTTTGCTCATCAAAATGTTGTGGTAATGGCATTAACTCAAGAAGTGATGCAATTTCTTATTTGTGTTTGTGTTTGCAGCATGCAAAAATGGCATTTGCAAATATCTTTCTGGGGCATTTATAAGCTGTACAATTTTTTGAGACACTTTTGAATTGCAACGGTGATTCTTAAAATCAGTTGTAGAAAACCTTCTGAATAATTTTAAAGGGGTACTTTCATTTTCAATTTTCTGATTTGGTAACATTTTTTTCTCTAATTTTTTAATTTAATAACCATCCTAACTAAAATAGAGAGTCCTTTCCTTAAAAAAACCCAAAACAAACCCCCCCCCCAAAAAAAGTCAGAAAACCAAAAAACATTTAGAAGACTTCACTGTAGAATAGTAGAATTTTGAAGAGCATTTGCTACCAGTCAAGGTTTGAGATCAGAAATTGCCTTCCAGTTTTTCCATGATATTGATCACTGAATGAATGTTTCAAGAACCTCACTTCTGCTCACTATTCCTGGCCTTTAATTTCTCTCTGGGTCCATACATTTTCATACAACGAAATTTCTCACAAGTTAGCTGCTGGCATGAGCAAAGAACCCAAAGGATTTGTGGGACTTGTTACAGAGAAGTTAGCCCTCACAGCAGGATGTGAAGCCAATTTAACATAAAACTTCTAGCATGTGGCATGCTGAGTAAATGATACATTTCATTTATGACAATAATATAGATTATATGAAACTCACAATTGAGAGACAGATGAGAGACAGCTAAATGAGAAACTGACTCTCAAAAATAAGTATAGTTCACTGTTATTAGTCAAAGTTCTTAAAAAAACCCTCTTTCTTCCCTTGGCTAGAAGTGGCCCCATTCTTCACAGAAAAAACAGTGTAGCTGAACAACCACTATAAGTAGGGGAGTGCTTGTGAATAAATGTTTTTGTTTTTGCTGATATTAAACGGGATAGGAATGCTGATATTAAACAGGACAGGATGAGACTGGCTAAGGAATTTGGGGTAACTTTGGCTGTAGTCATACGTATTTTCTCTTGGTAGGATTGTCTTTTGATCTATGACTAGCATTGATCTTCGAGTCTGAGCTCTGTTTTTTAATTGGCAATAAAAGATGGGAAGGGATGACATGAATTGTTACAGAAACAGTCCTCTGCAATCACACAAATAATTATTTATTGTAATACTTTTCATTAATCAATCAGGATCTACCTAAAATTTCACTTTTCTGACTCAACTGTTCCTAATCATTTGTCAGAATGGGGATTATCTGTAAACATAATAGTTTTCTCAAAATTTTGATTTTTATTTGTTTCCTGAGTAATTATAGCAAATAATTTGAGTTCTGTAGGTTACTTATGTTGTTTATCAGTTGTATTATTATTATCTTATTATATTAGCTCTTGAAAATATTTTTTGAATGTCTGCCTAATATTTCTGTTCTTTAAATTTATATGTTTAGTAAAAGTTGTGCTGTACTTGTAGAGGTAAAATGTAAACTGGTTTCTACAAACTAGTGGTGTAATATCAGCATAAAACTTCTATTTTGGAGGAATTCTTTGATGTCAATAACCATGTTTTCTAAAATATGCATGGGTGTAACATGAGAAATATGAATCTTGTGAAGTTCATTTTTTCATACCTTCTGCCATAGTGATGTCATTGACTGCTGAAACAACTTGTGCAAGCCTACTGACCACAGAGCCCCAATAACATGGTATTGCACAAAATTCCTAGCCTTGCAATTTTAATAAAGGTGAGACAGGTAGAGAAAAGGGACGTCTTATATGACCAGCACGGTAATACTTTTGTTTCTAATATGATTTTAATATATTTTTGCCCATTTTTTGACTGTACAACTCATTAATATGTTTATTTATGAGCTTGGGTCAGATAAACCCTTTGAGGAAAAAAGGGGGATTCTTCTTTCCCTAGGACCAACAAAATGAACTTTTCCTGTTTGGGACAACATGTCATGGAGAGAGACAGCCACTGAGGTGAGGGGGTAACCCTGTTCAAAAGACCAAGAAACAACTGTGGGACCAGACCAAAGGCGATATAAGAGATCTGTTTACAAACCCATTTCCCTCCTTTGCCTTGTCTGAGCACTCTGGCTTTTCATTATGTCAGAAAGTTTTCTTTTGCGGTTTATGGTGTGGGAAAAAACAACTCTACCCTTCCAAAGCACATGAATGTTGTATCTCATTACAGCTAAGATTATACTTTCTGATGATATGGATTGTTTCTGTGTCTGTCTTTATTTGCTTGGATGATCTTAAGATTTCAGCCTTCTCAGACATAAAATATGTACTATCTCTGATGGACTAACGAAGCTATTTCTATAAACTGCAGTCACTGAGTACTGTCTTAAATGTTTACAGGCACGTGTCAGTGTGGCAGGTGTAAATGTGCAAACTCAGAAGGAAATGGACTGGTGTATGGCAAATTTTGTGAATGTGATGACAGAGAATGCGTGGATGACGAAACAGGAGAGATTTGTACAGGTATGTATTTTAATGAGTGCAAAAAATAGTGAAAATTAATACAGGCTGTTATTTAATTTTGTGGCCATAAAAATAACTTTACTGAATGCATGACTTAAAATGAAAGTAACTGTATTTACAAGAATTTAGTTTGCAAATTGTAAGTGGAAATTTCAGATACAAAAATGAGCTAAGCATAAGGTTAAAGAATGAATAAATCCTGTGACATCCTCCTTTTTTTGGAAGAACTGCAAAGAGGATTGCATAAGATAATTCACTAAGGTAATTCAAAGCTCAGTGTGTCTGTCTTCAGTACAGTATAAGAAATGTGAACGCTTTGTGGCACAGATGAGAGCAGGATGGAGGACATAGGAGAAAACAAAACAAAGCAAAACAAAAAATAGATTATTAAGAATTTTGAAAAGGAAGTAAAAATTAAAAATAGCAAGAATAAATGTAAGATGAGAACTCAAAAGCAATTCAGGAGATAAAGAGAGAAAGGGATGAATGAATGAAAAGAAATCATCTGTGATAGGAAAGACAGGAAAATCAGATGGAATGAACTCTGCTGATAGATAGAAACGCAACCAAAATTCAAACTGTGTTTTCATTTCAACATAAGGTAGGAACTGGGCAACTAAATTTTAAATACACACCATTTATGGCATTATAAATGCTGTTGCCTACATTGCTAGGGAGGCTTGCCCTTGAGCTGGAAGGTGCTACAAATACTGTCCAAGCCATACACATGCATACTGTGTCCATATGCATACAAGTGTTCTGCTCTGCTCTTAGACTATTCATATCTAATGATGTGTCTGTGTATAAAAAGAGAGTACTTGTGTAAAATAGCTTTCCCTGTCTTTTCCTTACACAAAGAGCAAAATAAATTCTATTAATTTAAGTGCCTTTGAAGGCAAAAAGAACTTTCTATTTTGCATAGGATCTTGCAACAATTACATATGGTACCAAATATGATAAAAAAATTATCATTTGTTTGGTTCCAGTAAATTCTCTTTCCACTGTTTTTGTCTGTATTTTTCCTCCACCTGTTTTGCTGCTGGTTTATATTAAGTTTTTTTTAGCTTTTATTTCCCCTTGTTTCATCCAATCATTCCATATTCCAGAAAAGACCAGATGCATCTGTGTGAAAAACTAGTTTTATGTGTATGGAGAAATCAAAGTATGCTGATAAAAAAGGACAAACTGGGGGTAGATTCAAGTCTCTGCAGTTGGTGATTGATCAGCATAAAATTCATGATACCTCATTTAAGATTTGGAGCCTTCTAAAGTATAGGTATAAACTAATGGTTTGCTTGACTTGGTTGGGTTATATTGTAAGCTGAATAGGTTATGCAGGTAGGCTATGAGTGTTACATTTTACTTTGCTTTCTAACAAACCTCTACAGTACAAAACCACATGTTGAACCAGGTTTTATGCAGAAAAAATGGACAGCAGGTGAAGATCAAAGGTACATAATTTCATCAACTGGGAGCTGGGATTTTATCCTGGGAAAGCATACAATGTATGAGATATGGATAACATGCATTTTTATTTTTGCAAAAGGGCACTGCATTTTTTTTTAGAACTGCAAATCAGTTCTTAGGTAGAGCAAAGTTGCAAAGATGTGTTAAGCTTTTCCAGCCTCAGTTGGATTTCTATCAGTCAATAGTCTGCCTCACTTTTTATTACAGATTACATAAATTTTGGAATCAAGTTATAGCTTATTTTTAATAAAGTGTCCTGGTTTCTAGCAATTTAAATTCTGATCCCCGTCTTTATTTTCTTTTTGTAAGACTTTTTGACTCTCATTGAATGATTTTTTTCTTCTGTCAAGAGAAAGTGATAGTGGCATATTTTATCATTTAATTCATATTTATTTGAGGAGTATAAAGGTGTGAATGAAGCATGAAGTTCTGATATTTTAATCTGTAAAAACTACCAGTATATTAAATTTATTTACTCCTTCACCATCTTCCCTGTTATTTCTTGCCCACTGTTCAAAAACAACCTTTTGGTAATAAGAATTATTTTGGATTGTCTTTGCTGCTTAATTCTCTAATTAATTTTTTTTGACATGTAACCAAACAATTGGAATGAAAATTACACTTGTAGTTGCAAAAACAGGAAAAAATTGTATTGAACTATTTGCAATCTTGATAGTTAAAAATATGCATTGACCTGATTTTCATAGAGATGACCAGATCTACTAAGCTTAAGGGAAGGAAGAACAAGATCCTGACTTGACCCTTCTAGTAAAGAATTAATTTATGGCTTTAAGATTAGTAAGAGTTGCAGCTACTTAGTTTGAATTCTTTGAGCCACTGAAGCACATGGCACAAGTACCTTAGCAGATCAAAATGTTCAAGAGCTGGTTTCATCAAGTCTCAGTTGATGCAAATATCTTTTTTGAGATATGTATGATTTGTTAAATGAACATCTGAAAGATTTGTTTTGCTAATAATTGTTTTTAATGAAAGGGTTTATTCGTGTTCTAAAATCTTTTTAACAGGTAAGAAGAGTAGCCATACACAGTGTAGGCAATGTGTAATAAATCAAGATCCCCTTTCTGGAACTATCTGAGGAGTCAAGAACATACAATGCTTTCTTAGCCATGCTGAGTATGATGGGCACTTGTGTCCTACCTTAATATGTAAAGCTGTGCTTAAATTTTAACAGTTACACTTACCATCTTCCAAATTGATCTATAAAGTTGAGCTTACAAATATAAAATGTTGATTATAATTAGTGGTTATTGATTAGATTTAATCTGTGATTAAATGAAAACCTGTTCTAAAGCAGCGGAGAAAACTATAATTGAGATATCCTTTGTCTCATTTTATGTAGTCGTATATGGTTTATAAATTGTTTCTATTCTGAGTCTAGCTCTAGAAATTTTTAAAAGAAAAGATCAAAACAGTTAAATTGTTAATGCCTTTTAAAAACTTGCCTTTTTTTCACTGTATAAAATTTGTTTTGGCTTAAGGCCATGGAAAGTGTTACTGTGGAAACTGTTACTGTGAGGCTGGTTGGCATGGAGATAAATGTGAATTCCAGTGTGACATCACCCCCTGGGAGATCAAGAAAAGATGCACATCTCCAGATGGCAAAATCTGCAGCAACAGAGGTGTGTCATTCGCACGGTCCTTCTATGCATATTTATATAACTTGCTTTTATTTTGCTCTATGCATTTGCTACAGTATGGCACTGTGTTTGCTGATAGTTTCTAGTTTGTTCTCAGCTATTTCAGGTCTGGATATACATTCCCAAGTGAGTGGGCAGATACCTGTGTTTAAGTATAAACTTAAACAGATCCACACCCATTTCTTGGTTAAGCAAACCTAAGTTGGTCTCATCTTTTAGTTTTGTAGTAAGACTGAGCAGGATAATTTGTAGTAAAAAAAAAACCCGTGAAGTGTTCAGTAACAATGGTGAGGAAGGTAGACTTCACATACCTGGTGTTTTATTTGCACAGAGTTTTGGAATTTGAATTTTACCATATACTTCTGTTTAATTTTGCCATTTTGGAAAAAAAAAGAGCATAAAATAAAGTTGTTTTTCACTAGCTGCTGTGTTTGGCTTCATTGAACAAAGAGTTAAAAAAATATGAGGGATTTTTTTGTCAATAGTCCAGAAATATTACAGTAGAACATAAGCAAAAGTCACATCTCTACTGACAAAACCTGCTGTACTGCAAACATCAAATTATCTTTAGAGAATTTAGAAAATTCTCTTCTCATAATTATGAGAAGAGAAATACAGAGATCATGTAGACCCATTTAGTCTTGTGACTTTAAGATACAATTTTTGTGTAGTTCTGGAAATAATAATCAAAGTAGCTTCAGATCAGATACTTTCTTTGCACTGAGAAAGTAATTTCTTGTCAAAGAATTTGTCAAAGCAAGTTTTTGTTAAGATTTGGAATTGTATCGTGTGATTATAATAATTGGAGGAATTGAGTGAGTAGTGTAGCTGGTATTCTGGGTACTTACAATCTTGAGCTTTTCGTGTATTTGTGATTTTATTATTATAAAATATTTGTAGACTTCTATGACATGAAGTTGCTTTCGAACACAGTAGTTTTGCTCCATTTAGTCCTACTTACCCAGGTTTTAGTGTTTATACACCTTGCTGTATAAGTGCAGTTCATCTTGTCAATCTTGAGACTTGTAAAAATCAAATATTGGGGTTAACCTTGCTGTCTACCCTCCTTCAGTGCTAAGTTGGATAAATTGTCTCTCTCTTTCCCCCCACAACTGTCTAGTCAACCAGCTGAGATCAGATATGAACCTTTAGATTTTTAAACTTTGGAGAAATGGTGTTTTGCATTTTGACATTCAGGACAGCTGATCCAAATTCACTTTGAAGTTGTTTCTGGGAGGATTAATCACCCTCTGGAGGTGTTTGCTTTTTGGTTTTTTGTTTGTTGGTTGGTTTGGATTTTTTTCTTCTTCAATAATGTCACTGAATTGTGAACGTATTAAAAAATCAGGTGCAAATTTCCTGAGGGCTGCCTTGGTGGCTTTAGCCTTTCCTGCTTCATTTAAGTGTCATGCATACACAATTGTGCAGACCTTACCCTTTTAGAGAAAGTGCTCATATGTATGTGTACTGTTGTCCTCAAATGCATTATATTGTTTAGAGTAATCTGAATAAGATGACAAAGGTGTTGGCAGAGTAGCAAAAGGTGGAGCTCCTTTGCAGGAAATGAGCTGCATGCATCAGTAAGGTCAGGTTGCTTCTAAGGACCTGTTGGCATCTCAGAAAAAGCAGTGAATCTGTGGTCCTGAAGCATATTTGTACTTCTGAAGAAGGAAACTGTTTTTTTGTTGTTGTTGTTCAGATTTTCCTAAGTGTTCTCAGTATATTAGTAGGATTGTGCCAAATTTGTATTTCTGTCATATTTCACATTTCTTCTTATTGTAAACAACTGGGTGTGGCCCTGAATATTGACTTGGGAAAGTGTATAAATATCCTTTTCAGATAGATCTGTGCTGCAGTTCTAGGTAAAGAATGACCTCCTAGACATTTTCAGCTGGATTAGAATTTGTATTCCATTGTAGTCTTAATATTTATACTTTAACAACCATTAATTATCTATTGTGCCCGAGCCCAAATCATTTAAACAGAATTGATTTTTATTGTCATTACTGTCAGGGCAAATTACTGTTGATGTCAAAGATTTACGACTGTTCTGTGAACTACATTTTTCTGTTGATTCCTAACAAGGCTCAAACAGCAAAAAGAAACTTGAACAGAAAACCAATTTGTTTGGATAAAGTATTGCTTCTAACTAATCATAGAAGGTTTCAAATCATAGAAGATGAACACTCGCTCATGATTAACACTTACAGCTTTGAAACTACATTCCTGTGAGAGCTGAAAATTCACAAGTGTAAATTCCTGTAATCAAACTACTATTACTTTAAATTGCTCTGTTAATCTTCTATCTCTGTGTATTTTTTTTCCTCTTTCTTAGGCACATGTGTATGTGGGGAATGCACATGCCATGATGTAGACCCAACTGGTGACTGGGGAGATATTCATGGAGATACTTGTGAGTGTGATGAAAGAAACTGCAAAGCAGTGTATGATAGATATTCTGATGACTTCTGTTCAGGTAAGGATTTTATATAATAGGGACTTATGTGCAGTTTTATAAAGAGAACACCCAACTGGTCTGATCTCCCTCTTCTCTAGTGCTCCAGTTCTCCTCAGGATGAGAGGCTTCGGAGTGGATTTTTTTAAATTAAAAGACATAATTCTGTAATTATTTTCTATGCCATTTAACAAAATTCTGTAAATATTAAATACTTTTAGGTGTCCATCTCTCTTCTAATACTCTTGCATTCAGTATAACCTAGCATAAATTGGATAATGGTTGAAATTTTAAAATATAGATATAACATTTCTAGGGGAAATTTGAATTTGAAAGTTTGTTAGATCGAATTGTATTTGTTATTTCCTGTTATACAGCAGGGAGAGAATAATCAAGAAGAAGAAATTCAAGGAAAAGTAAATAAAGGAGTTAACAAAAAACAGTACCCTGAAAATACAAAATGACATGAGAACAAGTAGAGCATCAATATATGGAAAATATGAGTGTGTGGCCCAGCTGCACAATACTGACTGTACATCTTAGACACTTCTACCTTCCTTTTTCTTCTACTGTGCTTCAGAGCATTATGTTCAAATCAGTTAATACCATCCATCCATCCATCCATCCATCCATCCATCCATCCATCCATCCATCCATTCAAGCTTTTCAGTGTATTTAGATGGATGCTCCACATATCAACTAACAAAAGCTGAGATTCCTAGTGAGACCTTGCATACAATTTTATGTAGTTACTAATAAAGATGCTAATACTAGGCAAGAGAGAAGGACTTTGATCAATACCCGGCATGCAATTTTTACACACGGGAACTCTGCAAAAACAAATGAGTGATTTCAAAGGGACTTGACACATTAGAGGTTGCCAGATTGAATGCATCCTGCAAAAACCTTATCTGACCTAATTAATAATAGGAAGAATGCAGTCACGTCAAGGAAACTAGTGATGTGGTATATTCTCCTTCTATTATGAGAATGAAGGATCCATCATTGAAAGATCACAGGAGCTCTCTGTAACAGAGAAAGAAAGCAGAAACCAACATGATACATAAAATTTTCAGCTTTTTCTTTTATTGTTAAAGAAGTGGAATTTTTTTCAACTCTTATGTTAGGGTTTTTTAAATAAATATTGATGAATTACTAGCTAATAAAATGAGTAAAAAAAAGAAACTATTCTGAAAACCTCCAGTGAATTAATTCACTAATTACTGTTTCAGCCACTTGCAAATGTTATACAGGTTCATTTAATGAAAGATCTGGGAGGATGAAGAACTGCAGTCATGAGAGCAGCAGGAAGACTTACTTTGGGATGTTGTCAATTTTTGAATGTATCATTGTGTTGCTGTCCATGTTTTTAGCAGTTCGGGACTGATCAAAATATCAGCATCAGCTAAGGAATGCAAAGCTACAAATCAACCTGATAAATGTGTTCTGTAGTTAAGGGTGAACACAAGAGTTTCAAACCTAATTAAATTGAAGCAAAGCTGTGGCATCTACAGCTAATGCTGCATAACTGAAACACCGATACTTGAACTCCCCCTTTTCTGGATATTATTGCCATTGCAGCTGCTGCTGCCCAGAATGGTAATGGTTGTAAGAAAGCACAGGGTAAGTAAGACAGTTACAAATGAGCTGGGGGAAAGATATTGCCATTTGACACTGGATTAAGGACTGATACAGTGTTCTTTATACTGATATAACTGTAAATGAGCAAAACTGTATGAGAAGACATACAAAATGAGAGACTCATATGGCTTGTTTAGTATAACTAAAACCCATGTTGAAGTATAGCTTAATTTTTCCATCTAGTCATCACAAATTTTAGTGGTAATTATTTTTATCCGTTCCCTATTCATTATATTTTAGAAAAGCCTAATTTAGCCTTAGCTGGCCATCCAAATATACATTATGCAAAAAAATCCATTTTCACATGAAGCAATGTGAACGTCTTCCAGTCCTGCTCCTTAGTCATATTTCAGAAATAGATAAGAGGCATGAGTATTAATTTTGGTTTATTGTGGTAGACAGACAGAATCTGCAATTAAACCAAAGATTTAATAGTAGAATTGTAATTGGACAACTTACTTGCTGCACAAAGTGTGCATACATTATGTGTGTCTGCAAAATATCCTCATTTTTCTCACAATTATTTGTAAATTGGTTTGGGATGAATCCAAGAGGGATTAGTCAGATTAGAGAAAATAATCCATCTCTCTTAAAACCTTCATGAAAGAGAGATGATACGAAATTTTCTTGTCTTATTCTGCCTATCTAATAGCTATAGACAGGAAATCACATTGTCCTGAGTAGCATATTGAAATGATAGGAAGTCAGGTTTTCATGCAAAGAGTTTTACTGTAACTGAATGAAATGCTATGTTTATTTCATAAACTATGAATGACAGGAATTGACAGCCCTGCTGTGAGAATTTAACATCACACAAGAGCAGCTTCCTCCAGAAGTTTCATATGACTTGAGGAGACTGTCAATTCACAGTACATCGTATTGGCAACTAGAGTCCTTTTTTTAACACCTGAAGTGCTATTCAGTATGTTAATGAATTATTTTCTTTCAGAAGTGTTCTCAACATTAAAGTGATTCTCTTCGTTTAAAGAGATAATAGCTTTCATGACTTGACACCAAAAGAAAAAAGGCTTCCACAAGGAAATTCATACATTCACACATCTCATTAGCTCCTTTGCTGTGACTCTAGCAAAGAAACTATTGTATGAAAGAACATAATCCTCTCACAAGTATCTATCTGGATTAGGGAACATAGTTCCAATTCGCAACCTGTTTGCAAGTACACATGAAAGCAAAGGACAGAATCATGGAATCACAGAATTATTTGTGTTGGAAGGAACCTTAAAAATCATCTAGTTCCAACCCCAGCCACGGACGGGGACACCTTCCACTAGACCAGGTTGCTCAAAGCCCCATCCAGCCTGGCCCTGAACACTTTCAGGGATGGGTCATCCACAGATTCTCTGGTCAACCTGTTCCAGAGCCTCACCACCCACCCAGAAAAGATTTTCTTCCCAATATCTTATCTAAACCTACCCTCTAAACAAGAGGAAGACTTTAATGCTTTTCAAGGAAAACAAATAACTAATTTAAAGAAACGTTATTCTTTAACATTAACATTAAGACATATTCTGGGAATTACTCGACTCACAGAATGCTTGCTTCCTCCCATTTTCTCCTTTTGAACTGATAAATGGATACAAGCCATTCTTAAAATGCAAATACGGTTAGAAAGAAACATAAAATCTGTGTTGCTATGTTTTCATGAAGAACATGGATAGAGAAGTGGACATTGAAGCAATGCTTTGGTCCTGTGTCCAATGAATGATGACTATGCTGTCAGAGGTCATGAAAATAAATATTTGATTTTGTGGCAGGGAATGTTTTTGCTGATTCTCAAACTTTCCTCAGTGTTCAAGAAATATTTTGTATTGCCAGAATCTCACTGCTTTAGGCAAAGAGTATAAAGAGGGAGAAGAGCAATTTTCTTGTTTTTTCTTGGTCTGGATATGTTTGCATTCATAGAGGAAATAGACAGGCTCAGGAAGAGTCAAGTTAGCCAATGAGATACCAAAAATCATATCCAACTGCCCTATTGAAATGAGAATTGATTATGTCCAATATTTTATTATTTATACATCAGTTTTTAATAGAAGGCACTGGTTTGAGACTTGGAATTGATGGGACGTTGTTTGTCTCTAGATCACATTGATTGCAAGTAGATAAAAGATGGTATTGGTATATTTCGTAGAGGTTATGCTGCAACTGTGGTAGAAAAGGAGGAACATAAAGGTAAATGAAACAGTGCCTTATGACACCCTACTTTTCCAAGCAATGGTGAAATGTGTATTTGTAATCTCTATTCCACCCGTTTCCATGTAGATCATGTGCTGAGTGGCAAAACATGCCTTAAGAGGAAAAGAAAAAAGAAATATGGCTCAAATGGAATGGGAGACCAGTGCTATTTTCGGGGGGAAAAAAAAACTTAGATAGAGTGAAATAATTGAATTTTTTGCCAGTCTAATTATTGAATGAAGCCACAACTTTGATAAAGTTCATCTAATTATGACAGTTTACTACCTCATCAGAATGAAGGTTAATCTTAATTTTATTCAAGGTCATGGACAGTGTAATTGTGGAAGATGTGACTGTAAAGAAGGATGGACTGGGAAAAAGTGTGAGCATCCACGTTCTTGTCCATTGTCAGTTGAGGAAAGTGCTAAGAGATGCCAAGGAAATTCTAATTTGCTTTGCTCTGGAAGAGGTAAAAACATTTCTGAAAGAATTTTCATGCTTTTTAAATGTACTTCCATTAAAAGAATTTTAATGATGTCCAGCATTACTAGTACTGAAAAATGTGTACCTTCTTGGCTTATTGTGCATGAATCTCACATACATAACTTGTGAGTTAGGAGAAGGGAGGAGAAGAATCAGAAAGGTCGCCTATTTTGCCTGTCATCTTCTGCTTTGTGTTTTATTTTACATATCAATAGTTGTTTTGGAGGTTTTCAAGGATGCTTTGAAAATTGCTGCAGCTAAGTCTTTACTAACGACACATTAAAAATATGAATGTATCCTATGCACTCTTTGCTACAAAAGCAGCATGACATTTTCAGCCTGTGTAAAATGTTGTGGCACCGTTGTGATAAGGACTGGATTTACTCTGCCTAAGAAACTGCGTAATTGAGTACAAGACTAACTATAAAATGCAGCTGTGTTTCAGCACAGTTTGTTAGTTGGCCACTGGCTTTTCATTTGAAAAATGTGACATGTGACATATTTCTTTGTCACACTGCAGCCTTTTCCAAAGTTTTGACTAAAAAAGTATACTAAGTCATACGTACACTTGAAGTCCAAGCAAAAGAAAATTTTTCTCAAAAGGAAATGGACTTGCTAATTTTCATCTGTCCCTGTGTGAAATGTGGTTTTCTGCAGAGAGAAAAAAGAAAAGGAAATATGAGAGAGTATTGGTAATTGGTAAGTTGTTATGAATTGGTAGGAGTTGTTATTCAGTTGGTAATTGAAGTTGTTATGAATTCTGACCACTTAAGTATTTGCTGGGAAAGGTCTAAAGCTACTCTTGATTTATTGCATTTGACCCTAAATGTCAGTTCATTTGCAATATCTACTTAGTCAAAAATTGTAGGTTGTCCACCCAGGTTAGCTCTGTGGTAATTGTTCTTTTCTCCCCCTGTAAATGTATAGCAGATCATAACTTAGTAAATGCAGCATTATCAGTATCTTAAAAGAACTGTGTATTAACAACATTGTTGCTCGTTGTTTATTTTTTCTTAATTAAGGCACAGTTTTCAGTGAGATCTCTCTTTTATTGTTAAGAATTTTCAACAGAATTTTTGGCTATGAGTTAGGTGAAAAATGAGCATCTGTAGAGAATTAATTACATTTTATTGTTCTTAATTGTAAGAATGACAACTAACAGAAATGAGGGTTGACTTTTGATTTTTTTTATTTTTTTTTAATACTGGCTCACTTTTTTCTGTTGTCATTGGATTCTGAATGTCTCTTCTTTCATCTGCTTCACTAGAAGTTGTGTATGTTGAGAATTTGGAGTCATAAAAAGAAGTTTAATTTGAATAAATATACAGTCTTAGTTATGGAGCATATGTGTTCTATTTTATATTTTAAATACTTATATTTTAAATTTTGATTTTTTAAATTAAATATAATGAAAAGAGTAATTTTAAGATTTCAAAATTAATGTCAATAATTCTATCCTTTTGACTTTCTGAAAAACACTTATTAATGCTGGCAGTGTTTTTCTCTTGAGATATTAGCACTGAAATAAGTCCCTTTCAGGTGAATTCATTTGACTGAGTGATCTGTCAGTCAAAATTTTCAAAAAAAGTACAAGCAGCTTCTGTTGGAACAAAAAGCTTAATTGATAGTGGCTTTCACTGAACTTTGACTTCTAAACACAAAGAGATCACCAAGGTTTTTGAGGAGTGCAAAAGGCACAGATATGGATTTAGGACACAGCATGATGGACAGCTGCTGTAACAAAAGAATGAGAGATTCTGCATTCCACATTTGAAAAAAGATTTCCATGAAAACTGTAATTTTAAAATGGAAAGTAGTATCTTGTTTTAGTTTTATGAACAATTTTGTTTAGGAAATCGAGAGAGAAAAGGAGAAAAGATATTTTAGTCTACTTATCTGTGTTTTACTGGATAGTGTATTTTCTTTTTTTACATTGGATTTCCCTTTCCTCCATTATATTTTGGATATAATACAAAATGTAAAAAAGTTGCTGCCTTGCTGAAGTGATTAGTTTTACTTCCTATTAGCGTTTAGTTCCTATGAAAAACTGCCACTGGACATGCACATTTAAATTCTTTGTTCCCATTGGAAAATCCAACTACTTGTCATTATAGCTTTTCATGTGCAGAAGTGTGAAACAAGAAAATGAAACAAAATAAACATTTTCAATCAAGCACAACCTCTTTCAAGTCTTCAGGGTTGCAAAAAGCCACGTACTTGTAACACCAGCTCCAATTTTTCTGACATCCATAAAGAGGATTGTGTGACAAGAAAAGGAAAGTCCCGAAGGAAAATGGAAATGTGTAGTAGGTTGACCCCGGCTGGATGCCAGGTACCCACTAAAACCACTCTCTCCCTCCCCTCTGCAACTGGACACAGGAGAGAAAAAACCAGCAAAGTATTCATGAGTTGAGATAAGAACTGGGAGAGGTCAGTTACTGATCACAGGCAAAACAGACTCAAAGTGGGGATATTAATTAAATTTATTACTGACAGGATCAGAGGAAAAAAGTGAGAAGTAAAATAATCTTAAAAGCACCTTTCCCTCTCCCCTCCTTCCTTCCAAGTTCTACCTCCTCCCCCCCAGTTTTGAAGGAAGACAGGGAATGGGGGTTACGGACAGTTGTTGTTTCTGCCGCTGCTCAGGGAGAGGAGTCCTTCCCCTGCTCCCTTGAGGTCCCTCCCACAGGAGATAGTCCTTCACAAACCTCTCTGGCATGAGTCCATCCCACAGGCAACAGTTCTTCACAAACTGCTGTCCTGTGGGTCACTTCTCCATGGGTGCATTCCTTCACGAATGAGCTGTACCGACGTGGGTCTCCCACAGGGGCCACAAGTCCTACCCAGGAAAAACATTCCAGCGTGGGCTCCTCTCTCCATGGGCTGCATCTCCCTGGCAGGACCCTGCTCCATCTTGGGCCTCCCACAGAGTCACAGCCTCCTTTGGTTATCCACTCGCTCCAGCTTGGGCTCCACCACAGGCTACAGGTGGATCTCTGCACCTCAGTCTGTTATGACAACAACCTTGAATTATTTTTCTCCTGGCTATGACACAAGGACAGTAAGTCCTTGTACAGGTCATGAGTCCACTGTGCTGCCAAAGGACTTGAGTACTTAACAGTCTTATTTAATGGGGTCTTTTAGTAAAGCAGTTCATGTATCAAGTACAGAATGCCCAGAGATGCAGACGCATGACTTTATGATTTTGCCATGTACTGTGTTTCCTTGAAGAACGTTTTCAGTTCATCTGCACCTTTTGTTTCTAGATTAGTTAATAGCAGTTGTGTCAGCTGATGTGCTCTTCTACAATCACTTTTATGGTCTTGGATAAAGACACTGAAGGACAAAGCATTTTTAGGATTTTTAATGCCATATAGATAGCCAAAATATGCAGACAGAGAAAGATAGAATTGCTATAATATCTTTCTACAGTCTCTGTCTAAATTATGACATGCACTCAGATTTTCAGGTGGAGGAGTTTCAAACTTCAGTTACAATACTCTGTTCCCAATATTAACAAAAGTTTTATTTCCTAGATGGTATTTTCTTGTTGAAATCTTAAGTATGACTTCCAAATGGGATAATCCTACATTTAAGCAGTATTAAAAAAAAACAACAAAAAACATGCTGCCCTAGAAAGCATTAAATAAATAATCCTTTAAAGCTTTGCCTGGCCATTTTTAGGTTTTTGTACATTTTTCAAATTTTTCTGATAAGGAGTGCTGTGAAACTCGCAATGGTTTAGCTTAAGTCTTTAAAAACTCCAATAATAATTACGGAAGGCGAACCACAAAAAAACCCTAAAAAAACCATACCCAAATCAAATAAAACACCAAATCTTTTAAATTCCTCATTAAAAAAAAAGGTTGAGATCTGGATATATTTGCATTAGAGACTTGGAATAATGTGGGTTTGTTAAAAAAAATTATTTAAAATTACATAATATTAACACAAAAATCATGGCAAAATGATACTTTTCATATCAATCTGAGGGACTCAATGTTTCCATCTTTGAACTTTATTTACCTTAATTTTACCTAATTACCTAATTTTACCTTAATTTTGGTAAGGTTCTTAATTTATACGCTATATTTTACCTTCACAGGTAATGATAAATGGAAAAGAGAATGTTAGCCTAACCTTACTTTTTTGTTTTTTAATGATTCAATGACACAATTTGTAATATTAAATACTGTGAGGTTTTTATATGTTTTCCTCAAATTTTTATTACTTACCTCTAAGATAAATTATGCTACTATGTAGACAGAAATAGGGAAAGTATCAGCAACAGAAACTAAGAGAATTGTCACATGGTACCCAGATTTTGAAAATCCCATGTTCCCTTAACTGTTAGTCATGTAACTTCAGCAAGAGAAAAAAGGTGTGGGAAAAAATAACAGTGAAATAAAACTTTTTTTAATGTTGAAATGTGTCAGGGTTACATAAAATTCTATTAATTTTTTTAGAGAAGTAAAATGATGCTATGAAGAACACAACTTAATTACATAATTTCTGTCTATAAAATGCAATGGATTACAATTTCTCAATCTGCATTTTGCTCTTCTGAGAGCAGATGAAACAGTGAACTTTCATTTCAGGCTATAATTCCCTTCCTGATTTTCCCCAGTCACTCACAGGAATAACGAGCTGTTTCATGGGTTCTGGTCAGCATGTGGAGAGGGCAGAGAGGCTGCCAAAAATATATTACACCATGGTCTTATATTTCTTAACTGCTTCAGTAGGCGAAGGAGAGAAGAGGCTTTATATTGACATGCTGAGCAGTAAATTAGAATATCTACATGCTAAGATCATATTATAAAGGCAGAGAAATTATACATCCTCTCAGTTACATCAATCAGTCTGTCTATACCTGCAGTAGTCCCTGTTATATATAACGTGAGAGAAGGACCACATGAAAATTTTGGGAGTTTAAATACACTAAGTATTTTCCAAAAATTACTAGCCAGCTTCATTCATGTAAAGTGAAGAATTCCCTACACTTCTATTCCAAAGAGTGGTTTCTTTTTTTTAGCTTGCTGCATGACTTCTCACTGTGGATATAATACCTTCACTTTTTTGACAGTGAAAATCTGTCACTTTTAAGAACACACTGTACAGCAAGACCAGTGTCAAAGATAAAGGAAAAGACACACCAAAAATCATGGTTAGAAATAAAGAGATAGCATATTGTTGTCAGGATTAAGGCTCAAGACAAACCCGTTTTTCTCTTTAAAACGCACATCACTCACTTGAGTTTCCCCTTTGGGTAAAAAGCAGATTTCAAAATAGTTTTAATAAAAAAAGCCTTTAGGAAGATAAATGATAATTTAAAAAGTAGGTTTTGAGAATAATAAATAAGACCTTTTTTTTTAAATAATCTTGTTTTCATCACTTACCCTTAGTGAAGGCAGCCATTCCACAGCAGATTTCCCAAGACGGATAAATGACAAATCTTATTAGCACTGTCTTTTAACATTTAAATATCTTTTCTATAGTTGCTTTTATTTATTTGCCATATGGAGATAATTAAACTGTTTCTTTATTGGTAAAATTCCTCCTTATACTTATGCTCTAGCTTTGGCTATCTGAAATATGAAGATTTTTTTTGATTCTGTATTGAAACAGATTTCTGTTGCTTCTGAAAATCCCCTTAAGCCGCATTTTTAAAATACTAAATTAATTAGCTCAAAAACTATGTGGAATTCTGAAAGTTTACTGAGAGAGTTAATTTACAGTAACTTTGCTGTTTCTTCTCTGTTCAAAATTACTAGATGTTGATTGACTTAGTGGAAGAACAACAGTGCTCAACACATTATTAAACATTCCTTGCGGTGAACTAAGACAGTGAATCAATCTCTCATGTTCTGTAATGTATATTGCCCGTCTGGCAAGATACTATCTCCTGAAGTCTGAAAACAAAGCTTAGGGATAAGGGTCAATGAACACTCCAAAGAACAGTGCCATTGGCCCTTGCCTACTGTAAAGTCTTAATACTTTTTTAAGATATCTTGACTGTATGATATCTTCTATAATATATGCTTTATGCTGCTCTGAAAGATATCTCATCCAGACATTGACTGGTGCAGGAAATGCTGTAAATTCCAATTGATACAATTCACCGCGACATGCAGAAGGAAAGAGAAAGGCACATGGCGTTATCGTATCTGCGTAGCGACAAGAGCAGATGGAAACTGCATAAAACTTTTGTGCTAAATAGCTGCCTAAAAGCAGATGTAACTCTGCACTTCTGACCTTTGTGAAGTCTTACATGGCTGATGGTAAATATGGCGTAAAATATTCCGGTTGTAATTAATTTTGGGAGTTGGATCATCAACTACTATAGTTTCATATAAACATTTGGATGACATCATTCAGCATATCTTCAAGATTTTTAATTCTATGCAAACTGTAATTTAGTAATACCGATCTGTTCATCTCTCCAACAAGTAAGTCTCCACAGACAGGTATGATGCCTTTAAAGGGCGGAAGGGAAACTGGAGGCATGTATCAGATCATGAGAACTAATTCTATGCTATTACCATTGGAGCCTCATTTACTATAGTTTTATGTCCTCACAGTTCTGTTTTTGTTTGTTCTAAGTGCAGTTATTAGTTAAGGACTTTGGAGTCCCCCTCTAATATGATATTGCCAAAACTGATCAACAAAAAAAAAAAATCCTATTTCTATTAGACACCGATACAAAACCATTGTTTCTAAAACCTAAAGCTTGTTGACTTAGTAAAGGAAGAGGAATAGTAGAAGTTGCTATTTGAATAATTTACTGTACTTTATACATGACAGGATGGGGTCAGAGAAGAAAAGTGTAAACAATCCTAAGGTAAAATCTAGATTACTACCTCTGCTACCCGCTCTTTACTACAGACTCTTATTATGCAAATTGTGCTCTTTAATTGAAGTGTAAATTACTCTAATGTACATCATCTCTGAATTTGGCGTGCTGTTTTCATTCATTTTGCATGACCCCTGCATTCTGAAGGAGGTATTAATTAAAGCACTATAGTAGACAGCCTGGCAGCAAGCAGCATTATTAGCTGGTGTAAGAAGAACAGAGCATAAATTCACGTCACGTGTCACATTTCTAGCTTTCATCTCATCAACTTTGAGACTGAGCTCCATTATACATCTGTGTGCTTCAAGCAGAGAGGCAGTCTTGCTATGCTAGAACTTTAATGCTGAATGAGCTGGCATAACAGTCTATGTTACACCCTTATGTGCCAGACTGACACCCTGACCTCCACTTGTAGTCTGTTGAAGTCTAAGAAGAAAGTAGAGATAAATAGTTGCATCACACTCCTCTTATATTTGTCTATCAATAGTATAGGTCACTGATTTTAAGCTGCTTCTCTGATTCAAGCTCTGTTTGAGCCTTTCTCTCTCTCTTAATTGAAGCAGGATCATCTGGAAACTGCCTTTTGTTAGGAAAGCCAATTTGGAACAGTTGAGAATATTTCACCTTTTCCGACCTTGTCTTTTTTTTATTTATTTTTTTTAATCATAAAGTGTTCAGGAGCTCAACACTTCAGTATTTCTCTGCAGAGAAAGCTACTTAATTGTCTGTGACCCACCTACAGCACTCTTGGCTATTGTTTTTAGCTTTACCAGTCACGTTTTTGGGAGACATCAAGTAGAGATGGAGGAACCAAGGAAAGACTGTAAATCAAAAGAACATTTCATGTTCTTTTCATGTTCACTGCAAGTGAACCCTTACTTGCAGTAAGGTAATACAAAATGGTAATACAAAGTAATACAAAAATGGTTCATGATGTACTTTGTTTCTGCCTAAGTACTTTTTCATCTGTCCTGGGAGGAGCAGGGTGTGTTGTAAGTTGTCTGTTTCTGAGATGTAGATGAAACTCTAAGAGTGAGGTAGTTCTATAATACAATTTATTAATGTTCTGAAGTTTCCCACTGGTTTTCACAGTGAAAAGTTTGAGGATTGGTAAAGAATAGAGGATATGTAATATATTTGTTTTAGGATAATACTTAGGAATTAGGGCTGCAGGATAAAAGTATAACAGTATAACAAAGGAATCTTTAAACCATGGCATCAATGGCTGGTAGAGTAGCAAACATGGATGCCACCTTACAATGAGAATAATTTGACAGGCTCTTTTTCAATATGGCATGTTTTGGTTCAAATATATTTCATTTTATTCTCACCAGCAAGAAAGACAGTATAGGACAGAACAAATTCTGATATTTAAATGAACATGCAAGAGGGCAACACAATTGTTTACATATTATATATTTATGTAATTATTTTTATGTGTTATATTAATAGGTAATTATTTATTGTGAGTGTGGTAGGTGTTTGCTGATCAAGAAAGGGTGTAAATGAAACCTTCTTACAGCTGAAGGAATCTTCAGTGTTGGAGGCCTTATTAATCACAGGCAGTTTCAGTCGCCTTGGTATATGCTGGAAGATCAGAACAGTTCAATGAAATTCTCTTAAGACTGGGAATGAAATTCCTCCTATTGTAGGAAAAGATCAGCTCCAAGACCACCTAAGGAACTATCCTTAGCGATTTTCAAAACTCTGTGGGGTCACAGCCCTCAACAACTGCACTGGGTGGGCTTTGAGCTAGTTGACCCCTGGAGGCTCTTCCAGCATACATGATTCCAGGAGCGTGTGATACAACAGGTGTATAAGATACCTTGTAGTCAATCAGCTTTTATTTCTTGTGCAATTTGGAAGAGGCTGGGAAACAACTGTGCAACTGTTCATTCTGAAAAACTGTTTATCTCTGTTTATCTCTAATTACATGCCTTTACTGGTTTTCAAGCCTATATACTTCAGACAGTACAAACAATTCAATAGAATAGTTGGAATTCCTAGTGTGACCAGAGATCACCTGCAGCTGCCAGATTTGAAAAGCAACCAGCTGCCTTTGTCATATGTCAGTCCCCTCCATCATATTAACGTCTACTTAATCATAGCATGTAGATTTGCTTTTCAGGAAATAACAGCAAAATAAGTGATCCATGCACAGATTAGTGCCAGCCATTTTGTTTCAAAATTTTAAAATCTAGCATATGAGTTCTAGTTTGGCTTTCATTCTTTCTGATCAGAAAAGTGAAAGAGTGTGTTTCCTTGCTTGCTTTTTTTTTTCATTTTCTTTTCTCTCTCTCTTTTTTTTTTTTTTTGGTTGAATGTTCAGCTCAGCTTTAGCAGTTTTCTCTGAGATCTATGGAAGAAAAGAAATCAGTGTGCAATGTTTTATTGGCAGCTGGCAGCTACCAAGAGATAAGAGTCAATGTTTGTGCCTCCACTGGTTAAAGGAGAGATAAAGTGCACTAATGCTTTTATTTTCTTTTTTTACTCAGTGCAGTCTGTACAAGCCTACCAGCCAGCCATCTTAAATGGTTTTGTTTCTAATGAGTCATATGCCTATCCGAGGTATTTGTAGGCACTGGTTTAGGTAAACCTAATCTGATGGATAAGAATGATTAGAGTACAAAAGGCAGAAATCTGTAAAATATTGGAGTTACTAATTTCACAGCTCAGGGAGGAATGGGTTTTCTGCTGGCTGTAAGAAATGGTCACATGAAATATCCCTTTTGTTTTCTCGGTCAGTGCTTCTGAAATGCTACCGTCTCTGGACACATTGCAGATTTACTTTTGTGTGTGATGTGGTCTTCCTTGTTCTTGTTCCCTTGATTGTAATTCTTCCTCCATCAAAGACCTCTTTCATCTGTGAAAGACACCTGTGAAAGACCTTGAAGGCCAGGATTGTCTTCTTTCTGATGGCTAGTTGTCTTCTGTACATAGTCTCTTCCACATCCCAGTCTTGCTTAATTTTCTTAGCCTACATTTTCCCATTTTCAGTTGATCTGATCCTCTTTTTCTGTCTTTCTAAATGTCAGTGTTTAGTGATTACTAGTGTATCTTTTGACATAGTTAGCCTTTTTTTAAGACACCCCTATTTTTGTCAAATAGTTTGAGCTTGACTTCTTTAGCAGAGCAGGGAACATAATACAGAAGGCAAACAGGAAAACAATCATATTTACCTTATGTTTATATAGTATAAAAATCTCACTATTGAAATTTTATGTGAGAAAAAATAGTTTTGCCTAATGTTGTGTGTGAACTCGGGTGAAACTTTCAATAATGCCTGTTCTCTTTACACTCCAGTGAGATTTATATCTGTAGAGGATGACTATATCTTAGATGAATTCACCTATATATAAATAATATGTAATAGATCAAAGCCCTAATTTATCAGTCCAATTTATCCTGTTTACAACTGAAAGAACACGGTAAATATTCAAAAAGTTCAGGCAAAGCTTTGCATAAGTGGATACTTGCAAGTGCTACACTTTGCTACAGGCTGGCAATTTTGTAACATTTTCCTGTAGTGGATTGCTGTAATTATCATAATTGCCATTACCTAATCAAAGAATGGACTGACACTCATTTGCGCTGGACTTCCTTTGAATCTTTTGTCTGGTTTTTCTTTTTTATTTGATTAGAGAGTGAGCTGCAGATACACCAGCAACACGTCAAGGTCTTTGATGGATGGTATGGGCTTCTAAGGCCTAGAAAGCAAATATATTGTTGTCAATGCTGGATGGAGAAACTGCTTGCTCTTAAGCGGTAAATCCTGATAACTGAAGGTTTGCGGTGAAATTTCTTTAGCTTCTGTTGAAGGAAACCTAACAAACTTTAAATATACTTGCTTTTGATATAATAAACTAATTTGTAAGGAAGTAGAATGTGAGCTATGCATTCCAGTCAGAGAAGATCTAACCAATTAAAATTAATAATAATTTATAAAGTAGATTAATTTTTTGCTGCTCCAAGTTGTCATCCTCTTTTGGTTCGCTTAAAAAATGCTGTCTGACCTTAAGTCAGGATTTGTGAATGTCTTGAGTACATGCAAAGATATGGGAATGATTCACACTGCTGAAAAAAATTATTCATTGAAATGTGCAAGAGTAATTAGAAGAAGGAATGTTTATGCAAGGAATACAACAGGAGAGATAGATGCACGTTCATTTTACATTTGTGGAAGTGACACAGCTATTTAAAATGGAAGTGCCTTTAAGTACCTTCTTTCTCATAACTGGTATATATCAAGTATTTTTTGTTCAATCACAGTAATAGGAGACATTACAAAAAAATCTCTGCTGGGAAAAAAGAAGCAATTGAGGTGTGTGTATATGTTTATGTGGGAGAGCTGATTAGATTTCACAGCTTGTTGACTAGAACAAATATCTTCTGTAAAGTCATGAAGTTGTACTTTGCAGTAAAAACTGAGATGAAGGCCTGTATTGTCCAAAATTTTTACTCATCCTCCAAATAAATGTGTGTATATTGAAACATTAGTGTATGAGTCATTTGGAAATGCAGAACTGACTTGTTCTGCACAATAGAATCAAGTCATCATGTTAAAGAGATGTTTTCTATTGTAAACACCGAGGAATATTCTGGGTGAGGTTCATTTCAAATTTACCTAGACATCAAACTGTGAGATACTTCAGTGTTTGGTTTTGCTGGAATGATAGGGCTTCTAAAAAAGAGGAAATCTTCCCATTTCTTCTATATTTCTGTGTTACTATAAGATGAATTGTCATAACTCATACTTTACCCTACTGTCTTTAAAAGAATTATTATTGGGCTAACTTTTATATGCCTGCATCTGGGTTCTGTGAATCCCATCAGTCTATGAAATTATTTACCCCAACTGTAATGTTTTACTACAGTGCAAATAAAATTAATAGAAATCTACATGGGCTGGAGCAAAGAACCTCTGCTGTTGATATGCAGATATGAGTCCTTTTTCTGACTATCTTGTAGTTTATTGAGTGTTTTGAGATGCCTTAGCAGTGACATCTACACTAGCAAATTAAATACTTCCATGTATCAACCCCAGGCACTGCAGCTTGCTGGCCTGTAATGTCAGATTGCTAGAACAGCTACTGACCCACTTTTACCCTGTGCCAGCTGGTATTCTTTCCAAACAATTTCTGCTTATAATTCAGGAACTAATGTGGGCTAGTGACTGTTCCCAGTAGGCAGTCTGGATGAGACCACTCTCATGGAAGACAACTTGATAGTATGGATGCCAGTCCTTCTATGTCAATTGGCCTCAATGCCAGGGAACTGTCCCAATCCCATTTAATTGACTAGAGAAGAGACATCTATCAAATACTGCACTGTTGTTATTATAATGAAGATTGACTTTCTTCCTGCACTGTGTTGGTGTGGTATCTAGGTAGTGTTCAGAAAAAGACGAAAAAAAGACAAGAGCTTCCAACACACTTTGTAAAGGACCCATTGCTTACTCTGAAGCTGTTACCTGCTCTGTGCTTTAGTTAAGACAGTCACTTGTGTAAAATAAATGCATCAGTGCTGTCTCAAAATTGATTTTGTCTGGTGTGACAGATGATTAATAGGTTTCCATGTTGATTGAGTAGTTTGATTTCTTCCTTCTTTTGTTCTTCTTTTATAAAAAACTTTTACTTAAAAATATCTGAAAGACCCTGAAAATTCAAACGAAGCCAATTTTAAGCTGAGAACAGTTAATAATTGAAAGTAATCAGGTTGTAGGTGAATATCATGAGATATGTTTTTTTCAGGATCTGCTTTTTGGAAAGAAAGCCTGGACTTGATGGAATAATTTTAGAAGTCCAACTTTCCACAGTAAAAATGACACCCCACCGTTTTTCTTCAGACTAGATTTAGACCTGACCAGGTTCTAGCCTAATCAATGCTTACTTGCTTATCTGTCTCAGTTTCTTCTTTGAGGAGTTCCTTGTTTCTCTCCAAGTATCTTGCTATGTCATGCTTAGGGTGCAAAATGAGTTATTCCACTCTGTGGTAACTGAGTATTAGTAAGTGTATTTGAAGCATATAGTACAAAGATTAAAAATTTCTTTAAATTCTGTAAAGAAGAAAGCTATTAGAAAGCTAAGGAAATTTTATTTTTCTGGTAGTCAGAAATAATCTTGCATGTTTATATCAATAGCTGTGTTCTGCTTTATTAAATTCTGAAGTGCTGTTTGCCAACTTTGCAAGAAGCACTGACTGGTATATTAGAGATGCAGGTATTTCTAAGAGTCTGAACACTATAAAGGTAATTTATTAAGTCAGCAAATCTCATTTCCAAAGTATGTAGGTCTTTTTTTAACAAACTTTAACAAGTAATAAACTTTAAGAAATTAATACATTTAGCAAATGGTGAATTTAAATCAACATGACATTGATATTTAAACAGAACTTTTACTGTGCTACTTTTTGAGGTTGCTTCTTTGGTGTGAACATGCTTAATAATCAATATATGATTTGTAAGGAAAAAAACACAGTATCTTGCAGGAAAATGTAGCATTGAATTTTTCTTTTTTTTTTTTTTGATGAAACTAAAAAGGAATGCTATGAGTTGTTGTTAAGTAAGAATGTCTGTAGAAAGATGTTCTTTAGAAAACAAGTTCTTTAGAGTTTCAAAATAAACAGTTGCATCCTTGCTTTGCATAGGAAAACTGACATGACAGCATGAGCTCCCTGAGATAGATATGGAATTGTTTTCCTATTTTACGTACTTCTAGAGATATTTGAGTATTATGAAACCTGAGCAGAGACTGGACTAAATATTTTACAAAGGAATGTAGAAAGAAGTGGGACTGGGAGGAAGTAACTAGGTTTCTGATTTCTCATTGAGAGTTTTTGCAGTTATCAGCGAAAAGTGGGAAGTATAGTTAGTAACTAAAAGCCTAAACACTTTCTAAAATCTTTGCTAGATATGTCTAAATACTGGTATGAAACTTTGGACAATAACTCTAAGGTAAAGGTGTTTCCTGCAATTTATGTTTAGAGAAAACTTTTTCAAAGTTCAGTGACAGTTCAAAGTCAAGAAAAGTCAGGCTAAAAGCCAGTCTCCATATTGAGAAATTCCCAACAAAAGTCTTCTTCCCAATCAAAATTTTTGCCCCTGAAGTTGAGGTTCTTTTCCTGAGACGGGGTTCACAAAGCTGTAATACATTATGTCATTTTTGTTCCCTGAATAGCACTAATGCACTTCTTTTACAGGAACTGCTGCAGTTTTTCTATGCAATGGACCCATGAGTTTAAGAGTTCTGCCCTTTCCTTGCCATCATCATTTGTCCAGTGCTCAGTATACTTTCAGGAGACAGCTTAGTCAGTTCTGATAGGAAAATTATTTTATGGCACACTTGAAGTCAGATATTTGTCTGTGTTCTCTTTAGTTTGTTGTCCAAATCGCACTTCAGAAAGCCAATAAAGGAGGACAAGACCCAAAAAAATAAGTGCTTATGATTAAATCATACTTTCAGTGAAATTTACAGTTACCTCAGCCCTCCAGTTCTAAAAGTGAAAGCACAGTGTTGGGTAAAACCAAGCAAAACAACTGTCTTACATTATAGAACTTTTCAGAAAGACAGATAAATATCAGATTCAAAAAACTGCAGTCATAAAAATATTAATACTTGCTTAATCTGATCCCTCTAAGACACAGAGGAAGAGAAGGGCATGCAAATCAGATAATAAACATTAATTTTCTTATTTGAACTTTTGTATTTCTTGGTTGTTTTGTGTTTTTTTGTGTTTTTGTTTTTTTTTTTCTCTCATGAGTCATAGCCATGGTTTTAAACCTAAGGTATCTGAAGACATGCTGTTCCTGATTATTTGCAAAGTGCAATATGTACAGCGTTTCTTTCTCATGTGTACTATAATAAATAATTAATATCTCCTTTACTTACTTATTATAAATCAGTCATTGCCTAAATACCTATTTCAAAATGACAGCACTTCAACAATTAATGTTTTTGGAAAGTTGTAGGACAGAGAACTGAACATGAAGCTATATGTCTGGTGGGGTCCTTTTTATCAATTTACTCAAGAATCTTTTAACAGCATTGCCTGCCTCATTTATGCAGGCCAACATTGGAACTGTGTGTTTGGACTTAATTTGTACGACCCTTTGCTTGCTATACATGCCTTTCTTCTTACTGTGAGAACTGTCCATTTAGTAACTATGCCAGTACTGTGTATGCTTATGAGGCTGTGGAACATACATACACAAAAAATCCTTCTTTCTAAGTGGGTCATGAACTCAGCCAGTTATTTCCTACTAGGGACTTGTTTCCAAACATAAGGCAATGATTAAGAATAGCCTTTGAAGAGAAACCTGGAGCATAACACCTTCTTTCAAATTTAGAGATTTCTTTTAAAATAAATGATCTTTAGACTTGTTTGTAGTGTCTGAAACTGATAATCTTATCCCACCTAGCAACTTACAAACACTGCTACTTATTGTTATTGCCGGTAGATGGCATTCTTTATATTAACTAAATAAACAACAGTTGGAAAGTTTTTTGTCAGCTTTTTTCTTTACAGGGTGGATGATAGACATTTGTTTTTCAGGGTATTCATGGAAACGATACATACCTGATATTTTGAAATGTTTGACAAAATTACTTCAATTCAGCAAAGTGATCTTGCCTTTTTCTTTTTTCTTTTTTTTTTTTTTCCAAAATGAAAATGATTTTGGAATCATGTAATGATACAATGCAACTCATTCAGTAATTTTTACTTTTATTTCAGGTGAGGAAGAGGAAAGGGTTTTTCTTTTCCTCTTCTGAAAGATAAACCAAAATATTTAATGGAGAGTTAGAGTTTAATATTGTTGCTTTCATTCTAGAAAATTTAAAATTTTTTTTTCTGCCCTATTACTTACAGTCTGCAACACTTATAGACTAGAGACACAACCATTTTTTCTGTAGTAGTTCTGTAATGACCTGTGACAGAACTGAGGGAATTACCCAGGGACATGAGTCCAGGTGTAGTTATAGCTCTCCAACTGTTTGGTGGGGGTTTCTTTCCCCTATTTAAATGCGTAAACCAAAGCCCACTAAAGTTAACAGGGAGATGTATACTGGCATCAGAATTTTTTTTCACGTTTCAGTGCATACTGAAGTAAGGGGGCTGCTCTCAGAGAAAGGTACATTAATGGAAGCTAACCAGAAGATTTTCATGCATTAATCATATTGGAACCCATGACCTTTACAATGATAAATGAGCAAGTGAAGTGTAGAAGATATTTCAAGATCCATTAAATTTCAAAATGTATTACGTATTCCAGTGCATAAGGCAGATATTGATCCTTGTGGCTTTTGCATGTGCCGAATGTTTATTTCACAGGCAGGAAGTAGATAGGAGCCAGACACCCCTGAGAGAGTGTGGACTAGAAGACTAATTTTCCCAGCTGGGATACTGGAATACAGTACACTTAGTTCAGTTTGCTACCACGTGCAAACTCATTCCATCACTTTGTGCCCGTAGAGTACCCAGATGTGAGCTTGAGGTGAGTCAGAGCAGCCTCTTAGATTCTGGGTAAATGAGCCTTCTCTGGTTGGAGGAGGTACTGCCAAATGCGGAATACTTTCCAGCTACAAACTATTGGGGATGACAAATACGTATCTATGAAATAAGGAATTCATATCAGCAATGGCTTAGTTTCTAAACTTAGCCTTTGAATGGCAGTGACTTTCAGTCCGTTGTAGTGTACAGCTGAGTCAAACTGAAGAAGTAAGTAGAAAGACCCTTTGTCCCAGTAGGTCAATTGACCTAGATAGACTTAAGCCCTCTAATACTGAAGAAAAAACCCCAGATTTTTATCTTACTACACATTTGTGCTTACTGGAAAGAAAATCCATTTTTCCTGGGACTATCAGAAGTCCTGTATATTGTGACCTGGCTGCAGTGATGATTCTTGTCATAACCCTGTAATTCGAGGACCAAGCTGAGGGCCAGGGAAGCACAAAGATATTTTAATTATGTTTATGATTATGGACAAAATGCACATGGAAAGAATATTCAGGTCATTAATAATGCTCTGCTACCCAGAGGTTATCTCATTTACCCTGTCTTCATTGGAAATGTCCTTCAAAAACGCTGCTTACTTAGGGAAAATGCTGCCACATGAATTTGTACCAAATGCCACCTTAACACATAAGGAATCACATTAATTTTAAGTAGCTTGAGAAGTAAGATGTTTTTTCCTCACTGCACAAAGGTTCAGATTTTTATGCAGAACATGCACTGGAGCATAATTGAAGAGTAGCTCAAAGTGTTTCCCACTCTTTAAAGATTCATATAAGCTTCGAATGAACTCTGAAGCTAAAATGGATTTAATATAAACCAGAAATATCACAGACATATGCAGACATAGTTTTATGATGTAATGACATATTAGAATTCTGTTTTCTGCTTATCTGTTAAATTAGAGGGTCAAATTAATATTTGTTGAGTAAATTTGATTTAATATCCTAATCCATGCCTTTACCAAAAAGCACAGACTACTAATCTGCTTTATCATTTTTGGAATGATGATTAACTTGAGCTGGAATGCAAATGTTATAAATTCTGGATCTTTTCATCAAGTTTTTACTTGGAGCAACAGTTTTTGGATTTGTACCCAAATGAGTAATAGTTTTGTATTATTAGTTTCAGTGTGTTTTCATACTTAAAAGCTGTTACCATAACCAAGAAATATGCTGATCTTTTTCCCCAGTTCTAGATCTAGAAAAAATGGGATAGATAATCCAAACACCCTGAACTTTCTTTTGTATTAGCTATCTTTTTGTTTCATATCACAGACTCAAAGATACTTCTAGATACCTCTGTGTGACCTTTGCTACTGATCTGATAGTAATTGGAACGTGATGCAACACTGATTATCACATAATACGGAATTTGCAAGAAATAAGCAACTCAGAGGTCTCTTGGTTTCATATATATGATGTAGTGAATTTCACTATTGGCATCTTACACTGATTAGTCATAGGTGACTGATTTTTGACTGGAGATATAACCATAATCTCATGGTCAAGAAGTTGTTTGTCCAGTTTTTGTGAGGATACGGAGGAACAGTAATTGAATAATAAACATTCAATGATAACTTTATAAGCATTTTGAGTAATTAACACAGCAAAAAAGGGTAATGATGAATAGAGGAAAATTATAAGCAGTGTAAATATGGTTCTATCATTTCCTAAGCCCTAAGAGTTTTTGGTGGCAATGGCAGTGAAGCAGAAGGCAGGGGGAAAAAAGCTCTGAAGAGACAGAAGGAAAGACATTACAAATATTGAAAAAAATATTAATTAATACTAATACAGGTTTTCCAAAGGCCTGAAATGAAGTGCATTATGATGAGCAGTTGTACCTAAATCAAAGAAACTTGTGCAAAAATCTGTCACCTGTAGAATTATGTCACAATCCAAACTTCAGGCATTAATTACAGTTCCATTCTTGAGTCATCTCAGTGAATATATTAACAGTAGATCACAGGAATTTCAGATAAAACCTCTCATTCCTGATGCTGAGTATTGTCAATCTTATAAGCATCTTGAAGAGATCATCAGTCTTTTGGGCAGAAAGCTTGCACATCTGTAAATTTGCAAGTTTTATCAGTTTCTATTGAGATTAGGTAGATCATTTATCAGATGACAAACTTTCAAGGATAATCTAATAAACAGATACTCTATAGAAAGAAAAGTGATCTGTAAGAGTTCATTCTCCTATTCAGCAGTTTTTCTTGCTTCTATGTTTAATTTGTAAATTTTTCAGATTAGAGTTTATTTTCTTTATAGCAAACAGTTATGAAACTTGACATGATGGGTTTGGATCATCTAGTCTTAGCTGCAATGCAGATAGGACATGCAAACATAGCCAGTGGTAAGTAATATCTCAAATAAAATCTGAGGCTCCTTTAGTTGTAAATGATAACACATTAAATGAATGACCTTATAAATAACGCTCACTGGTATGGAATTGCATATTGACTATCATTTTGTCATATGACAAGTATATCTGTATTTCTGAAGAGCTCTTTCTGAGGTGCTAAATGGGGTTCTTTCTCAATGGGAATGACTCATATCATCACAAATTTGATATTGTGACATTTTCAAGTTTTATTCCATTTTGTCCATATAGCTTAGTGTTAGATTCTTGAGAGTGTTATGTGTTGGCTGAACTGAATCAGCAAGGTGACATAATCTCATCTAGATTCATCTAAAAGGATTGTGGAGCAATAGATCATTTAGATAATGGAGTGCTAGAATGATTTATTCTGCTTAAAATCTTGTAAAATAGAAATTTCTCTCCTCACAGAGGGGTGACGTCTTGACAGCCACCTTTTATGAGTTAGGAAAAGGCTATTCTGCAGGTTTTCTTTGGGGGTTAACATACCTAGATTTCCAGTAGTGAACCATTTAAGGTGGATGACTATAGGCACTGCATTTTCAAATGTAAAACTTAATTTTCATATATCTTGCTTTTGCCTGTGAACAGTTGAGTGGGATTTATTTACATGAGTACTTCCAGAAAGTGAATCTCGAGTTCGGAAACTTAGAGTTTTGCATTCTTTCTGCTGCACTTCTATTATTGAAAACTTAAGACAAAGCTTGGCTCAGCAAACCAACAGAATTTTTCAGTCTCCTTCCAGAGGCAAGTAAATAAGCCAGTCAGGGACCTGATTACAATCCTTACGTAGAATTACTTTATGTCAGTAAGGACTGTGCGGTGCTAAAGAAAATGCACTCTGCAGTATTTTACAGAGAACATGTTATAGTTTCTACACCTTTTTGTGAGAATCCCAAATACCTTGTGCCTTGCAAGACTGACATTTCATTGTAGTTAATGTCCTTGAATTCTGCTGAGTATTTTCTACATAGTTTTACATGTCGGAAACCTTCAGGGGTTTCTTCATTTGATGAAATAAACACTTGTGAGGAAATAATTAACTATATTTCTTCAAGAAGTTTTTGCTAAGTTTTCATATTAATGATATATTTCTAAAATACGATTTACCTAATAATGTCAGAAATGTTTCAGTGTAAGGCACTATCATCAATAGCAAAAAATCACATAATCAATGTATAATGTAAATCTTCACTCAGCTTTTTAAAACTCCTTTGGAGACATGGGGGGCTGAATGTAGAAATGTTTATGACAAGGTGGAGTGTTCCTACTGTATCTGAATATCTACATACAGCTCAGTAGTAAAGCAGTAAAAAAAGATAAAAATAGGATAAACTTGGAATAATGTAAAATGGACCTTGAATTTGAAGAAGAAATTCAAACGCAAAAATAAATATTCATTCTCTTTTCCTCCCGCACAGGGTGCAGGTGTCAAGGTGCTGTGGGGGGTGGGGTTGCAGGAACAGCCTCTGTGAAGGATGACTGGAGCTGTCCCATGCCAGGCATAGCTGGTTCCAGACAACTCCAGCCAACCCATCACAGGGCACAGCTGAGTGCCTCAGACACAGTGGTGGTGGTACCTCTGAGAAAGTGTATTTAAGAACGATCAGAAAATGATGGACAGAGAGGAGGGAAAAAAAGAGTGAGAAACAGCAGTATGAACACTGAGGTCAGAGAGAGGAGGAGGAAGAGAAGGAGGTGCTCCACCTCAGAGCAGATATCCACTGTAGCCTGTGGAAGACATACTGGAGCAGGAGAGAAGTGTGAGGAAGGAGTGGCAGAAAGATGTTATGGCCTCACCAGGACTTCCATTGCCCCCTTCCCCTGTGCCTCTTGTGGCACGGTAGGAGAGGAGTCAGAAATGCAATAGTGAAGCTGAACATGAGAAAGGGGTAGGAGATGTTTAGTTTCAATGTTTGTCTTTTTGTTTCCCAGTACCCAAATTAGTAATTGAATATCTATTGAATAGTACCAGATATTAAATATTCATTGCTAATAGTTAAATGTTTATATTATTATTATTATGAAAATTAATTCTCTCCAAATTGGGTCTGTTTTCCCTGCTGAATTTAACATCAAAAATCAGTTCATAATTCAGATGTTTAGATTCCATACGGACATGTACTGAGGTCATTAGTTTCTGTTTTATTTATGAATGAAGCCATGCCTTCAAGAAAGACCTATAACTCTGATTTGGAAGGTGAACACAGCACTCTCTCTGACTGCATTTTGATGACTAAAGACATTTCTTACTATAACCATTTGCAATATAAATACCCTACGAGAATTTAAAAAATAAACAAGCATGAATTCTGAGACTGGCCCTCTAAGGAAAGAGAAAAAAAGGTTCCTTGTTCCCACAAAATCAATGCTACTTTAATGATTCATTTGTCAAGTGGTAGTTATCTGTAGTCAAGAATAAAAGACTAAAAATCATTACATGAAATTTTGGGTAATGGTGGTGATGGCAGTCATGGATTAAGACTGAATATTGACTACTAATACCTGGTCTGAATAATCCAGGTAGGTTGAAGCACAAGCTGTCAATACTTTCCCAGAATTTCCTTACAACTAAGTTCCAAATAGTGTTATTATGTCTTAACTTGGTGTCATATTAAAAGAAATATCTGGGTAGTCCAAAGAATCAATCCAAAAATCATCATTCAGGAAATGTAGCCATTTCACTGTACTTGTTTTTGAGTATTCATATTTTTAAATGAGGTCAAATAGTATCAAATTTGAAATTTCTTTACAATTAGTACTACATGGCTACCAGGATAGGAAAGAATGGTACATAAAAAAATAAGGCAAACACCTCTAATAATAGGAAAAGTTGATGCTATACTAAGTCAAATATATAAATTTCTGTAAGCCTATATAGTCATAAAAAAAAAAAGTAGCTAGGAAGATTCCTTTCAACTATTTCTCTTCCTTTCTACTTCATACCTTTTTAAAAAACAGTACTTAGAAGTATACTCTCCCTTTGTTTAGCTTTTCTGTTTTAAGCTATGACAACAGAGTTTAGTAACACTGTGTATCTGTTGTGGTTTAGGAATGTTATTCCCCAATTTAGTACTTTCACTAAAAGAAAACCACAAGCCACTCCCCTCCCACCTCTGGTGGGATGTACAAAAGGCAGAGATCCTTTGCTGAGATAAGAATAATTTACTGGAAACAGTAATGAGATAAAAAAACAAACAGTAACAGCAACAGTATTAGTAGCAAAAATGCTCACCAAGCCCAGAACAACAAAAGACAGTGATGGACCCTCCACCTGCTATACTTTCTCCATGAGGAGAAAGGAATGTGAGAGACAGAGTCCCTTTCCCTCACCACTGGCAATGGTGTAAGATGGTATTGAATAACATTAGGGTCTTGGCCATGCCCACACAGTTCCAAGCTCCACCCTCTCACAGCTACTGAGAAAAATTAACCCTGTCCTTGGCCAAAACCAGGTCGGTATCCTAGGACAAACATCAAAGGATAGGCTAGGACTAGTTTTACTGTTTTCACAAGTAACAGCAGATCTCTGAAGATCAAGCAATAATTTATTAATGGAGAAAGAGTTGAACAATTGGGACTTAAAAAATGTCTGGTTTTATTTTTTTTCCCCCAGCTCCATCTACTTCATTATTAAACCAAAAAATTTCTGAGATGATATTCTGGATGGTAGTGACATAAGTAGAATCTGTTCTCTATTCCAAAAGGTCCCAAATAATAGTGTTTCTAACTAAGCCTGTAGCAAAATTTATTGTGCAATTTTTACACTTCTTACAGCTGTGTAGAGTGCTGTGAACTTCATAGAGAAATACATCACAGGACAGTTTTGTAGTTTTGCAGGTAGCTTCAAGGTAACCTCTTGCTTCAGTCTGAGGTAGCTCAGATCCCTCTTAATATTTGCTTTCAGAGACACCACATTGGTGTTAAGGAAAGATAAAATACTGCATGGTGAATCTTTTAAATGGTACTACTTGTGCGTGAGTAGATGCATAATGTCAAGCCAATGATTCTACTGTGTCTATATGTTCAATAAACCAAACTGAGGTTTATGTCTGGGCTCTGCATTAGTCACCAGCTATCTCAGGCTTAATTTCAATTACTCTGTCATTATTTGTATTCTCATAGTGTCTCTGCTTTCCACTCAAGTAGGAAGCAGTATTTCTTTAAGCACTGTATGCCTATGCGGCAACAAGTGATGACTCTTGTCTGAAGAGGTTTCCTGTTTAAGGAGGGACTGTTCTGTTCCAGTGACAATAAATAATGGCCCAAGGGAGATGAAAGGGAACATTACCTTCTCTGGCTTAGTGTTAGCTGAGATTTTAATTGTTCTCTTGTCTTCTATGTTATCAATTATAATGTCACTTTATCTGCTCCGAGTTTCAACAAACTATATGTTTTATTGTGAGGTCCGATATTCCCCTGTAAGAAATACATAACCAGATACTTTAAAACAGAATGATAGAATATTTTGAACTTTTAGTCTGCAGTACTAGTAACACCTTCTTTCACTGCCCATAATGGGGTTCAAGAACCTTCCTAATTGCTTACCACCTTAATGGATCCATGAGGGGTGTTTACAGTAATTAATACTTCAAAATAACACAGATTAATTAGATTTCATGATATATTTATTGCTATCTTCATATTTACTCTGTCAGGGATTCTTTACACTGCTTCTTATTTAGAATGGTTTGGGTTTGTACTTGGTGTTATGAAGACTTTTGACAAAGAGAAATATTGTGCAGTTCTAGTAACTAGTACAGACTTGGTATCTGTATAAGAAATTTCAACATGATTATCTACTTGATTTTTTAATTCACACCTTAAAACCTGATTCAAACGGGACTTTGGGATACCATAAGGAACAGAAAAAATTTCAAAACAAAGTGAAAATTCTTGCAGAATTATGTTTAAGTGCTTGTCTAAGTTTTATTTGGCTCCCCACCAAGTCCCCAAGACCCAGCACAAAAACCTCTGGCAAAGAGCAAAACAAAAAATACTACGAAAAAAAATCCAGATTGGCCAAACTATATTAAAATATATGTATTTACATATATTACGGTTATATACAGTTGAAATACTAATACAATCCCAAAAGGGAAAGGGAAAAGAGAAAGGAAAAAAAAAAAGGACAAAAAAACCAAAACCAAAACAGATATACACAAATAAAAAAACCCCTCAGGATCTAGCAAACTAAAGAATTTGCAAAAGAATATCTTACTGCTTTCCTTGGGATAGCACAGTTGCCCAAATGCTGCCGCCACCCTACCGGACCCCGGATCAGCAGGAACAACAGGCCCTGTAGGCCCGGCCAGGCCTCAACTCCCCCCACGGGAGCGAGACCGGCCTTGTGGGAGTCTGCTGTGTCCAAACCTCGCCGGAAGGGAAGAGACAAAGAGGCTTCTCTCTCCATCTATTTATGTGTTGGATTACGTAAAGGAATAGGATGGAATACTTCCTTCCTTCCTTCCTGGTTACCAGGAAGGAAGGCCTAAACTCAAAACCATTACAGTGCTATTTGGTAGAAACTGAAAGGATTATCTTCATTTTACAAGTGCAAAGTGCAAATGCATCAATGGCAATGAGGTTTACAATTTTACTCACAACATCATTGTATGCAAAATCATATAAAAGACTGTGTTCAAAACACTGTCCATATTGATGATTGTGTTTTCATTCTTAGGAGTCAATGAGAACTGTCTACACCACTTTCAAAGTTTTGACCTGCGTCTGAAGGTGGTGAAATTATCCTTCTGAATGTCGTTTGAATTCTCTTGGGGAGTGGGAGAGGAGGAAAATGTTGTTAGAATAGAATAAGACAAGGAGTAATTTCCTCTCCTACCCCTCCTGCCCCGCCCCCCCCATTTTTCCTTTTGTTTTTCCTTCCTGAAAGTATGCCATTTGATATCTGGAAAAAAATGTGATTCTCTGTACCCTCAATTGAACAATAATTGTTCCTTAATTAATGAATTTTATATGCCTTTTCTCATCTGACTTTTTATAAGGTTATTATGTAGGCTTGTGGATCCATAGGCAATCTTGAAGTGGTCCCTGTTCTTCTGTGAGAGATGCATGGTAGGGAAATGAGCTTTGTAACATAGAGTTTGGCATGTTAACTGAATTATTCTGAGTCTTCCAAAGATTCCGTGGTTAGTGGTGGGATACGGAATCAGATATACTATTGCTTTGCTCCAGTACAGCAATTCCTGCATTGTTCTGTTTTGTCTATGCCGAATCAGGATCTCTGTGTGTTTTGGTTGATTTATTCATACGACTACCTTAACAGATATTCCATAACAAGTGGTACATTTTAGCTTCTATATAAACAGGTAGCACAAAACTATTTTTAGAGTCCTCTCTAAATCTTCATAAATAGATGATGTCTTCTGTCACCATACATTATGAGGTTACAGTCAAATTGACCAGTGTTAACGTGGCATTAAAAATTCCTTCCATGGATAGGTCTTAACTTCTAGGAAAAGAGAAAAAAAGGTTGCAAAGCATGTGAATGTATTCCTTAGTCAACTTGTTGAGTGCAGAAGAGATCCGAACCTATCCACTTAAACTTCTTTTTCCTGTTGAAATTACTTCTTTTTTCCTGAATCACTGTGAGATCTACATTTTTCTTCCCAACTATTTCAGACACATCCTGCAGATACAGCTAATTAAGAGGCAACCACTAGGAGTTTCCCCCAGTGCTTTCCACTGATTTGTTTTTGTTTATGATGTGCTTTGTTTGCTTCATTTCAGTGACACATTTGTGCAGTCTTATTTAGCCTTTAGAGCATCAAGTTACTGGAGCATCAGTGCACGCAGCATGAAAAGAAATGAGTCATTCACGCATTCCCAATCTTTTGTTTCCTCAGCTGATTGAAGGGTTCAATAAATTACTGTGGTTCATAATGACTGTAGAAGTTAAACACTATTTTTATCTCTTCAGCTGTGTTTTAAATACAGCATTGGGATCTATCATTCTGCCATGGAGAGAGGCTCTGGAAGCATATGACAACTTATAATCTTTCCTCCTTCACATATTCATGAGAGAGAAAGATTATGCATGCAAGCAATAACTTTACACATTAATTATTGAGTCAGATATCAGGAAGACCATAACTTCATGAAAGACAATGCACAGAAACACTTTGATTCGAAGAAAAGATGAAGCTCAAGGACAAAGGTCCTAAGGTTTGAATAACAGCAGATGATTTCTTATCCTTCCTCTTCTACCCCTTATCTAAGTCTTGGGCTAGAACATTTACATTATGAAAAGTCCCTATGGAAGAACAGAAGTGAGTAGCAGGAAATACAGCTGTTCATTGGGCTCGTTAATGGGCTTGGGCAATGTCTGACTAGTGCCTATTACAGACTGGTGTAATGAGATCCTTCTCTGAGTTGTGATTCTTAGCATGTTGCAAGCAGTCATCAGGGCTATAACTCTAAAACTTTCAAAAAATTGCTTTCTTCCTGGAAAGAAGATGAAACCAGACAGTTGCAGCCTAGACCATGCAGCGTGAGTGGTGGGCTTCTACTTTATCCTTGTGCCCTCTTATTACCTTATTATTTGGCCTAATGAATCAATGCTCAGTCTTTTTCTCACTCTTTTCCAAAGGAAGTGTTTTGATTTGAGAAGTTGAATTGATGATTTGTGTTAGGAGATGTTGAAAAAGAACTACACTTTGTCCTCCTGGCAGAGAATGGTAATGTTTGTGGCAGCCTTCATGCTTTTAAAATTTCTGACCTCCTCCTGAGAATCTTTTACTGCAGCACAGATAAGATTTATTTTTGTTGTTTCATTTAGGATATAATATACCTTTGTGCCTAATTTGGATTTGTGATCTTAGTGTAGACCTCGTGCTAGAGCTTAAGACAAACCATCAGGTATTATCATCTGTGACTGACTGAAAAATAAGAACACAATATTTTTTATACAAGCTATTTGATTTTTTCAATCAAAGAAAACTGAAAAATAAGTTGAAATTTCTTGATATAACGTTTAGTAAGATTAATGATGTTATAGTTTCAGACTTAAAATTGGCTTATGTCTGATGGGAGGTCTTGCAAACTTTCATCTTCCCTGGAAACTACATTTATAATAAATGTGGACCCCAGTTTTGATAGTCTAAGATTGAAAAGCAGAGTAGCTCATTCTGCTTTAATGGATGTCACTTCATTTCTAACTCACTTTTTTTTCTGAGGATCCTGCACCCAGTGGGGCAAGTAAATTGAGTTACTTGGAGTGCATCCTTTATAGAAATTTGAAATCTATCACTGTTTTAAAGGTAGCTGGAAAAGCAAATATTTGAATAATTAATTACAATGTTACTTAGAAGTAAGTAAAATACGTTGTTATTTTGATTCTGGTCCTAACTTATGTATATGGAAAAAGCATAACTTACTATTAAAAAATAGTATACAGCCATTGCAGATACAGATACATAATTTCATTTCAAAGAAGAGCAGGGTGGAGATGTTTGGTTCTATAAAATATTCCATTTCCCAGGTTGTTTCATATTTTTTTTGATGAATCAGAAAGTGTCGAGTGCAAATATGCATAGTGTATTTCCACCACAAGCTTTTGGGAAACCTCTATTTGTTTTTTCTCTAAAACCCTCAATGGTGACTGATTAATCAACAAACTTTTTTTCTTCACCTCCTGCAGGAGAGATATTGTAATAATTCATCTAAAAATTCGGTTATTTTTCTGGGTAAGGGAAACTCATTATAATCTTGGTGCAGTGGTATTTCAGAGGAGGAAAAAAATTAAAATGAAAAAAAAGTTTTACTATGAGAGTGACCACACACTGGAAGAGGTTGCCTAGAGATTTTGTGTAATCTCCACCTTTGGAGTCATTCAAAACCAAACTGAACACAAACCTGGGCAGACAGCTGTAGATCATCCTCTGCTGAAAAGAAGGATTAGACTAGATGATCTCCAGGCATGCCTTCCTGCTTCAAATATCCTGTGATCCCTGCTTATGGCTCTGTGACTTAGATTAGTTGAAAAAACTTTCCTACAAGGGCACATTAATCTCTTGAATTTTGTGGTATCGCTTCATGGCAACAGTTTCATTTTTCCATCAATATAAATGAATTAATTACAGATAAAGTACTGCAGTCCCTTAGGACTCGGTTACTTGGTCCATCTCTTTGCTGATTTGAGATGGTGTGAATTCATTTCAATAGGCTGATACTGAAGAGCAGTGTTGTTCATGTATTTCAATGAAAAGGAACAGCTAAGACACTCCTCAATGGATGTATCTCTCTGGTTTATAAATCTGTATAGATAGTGCTGTTAATTTATCTTGTGAGGTGTTTCCTTTTTACATTGTGTAACAACTGCATGAGAATTGAAGGGTCACTCATCACCTAACTTCCCAGGAGATGGTTCCCTTGCAACAGGCACTCATTATGACTACCCGGCCTTCCCTGGAAAGAGAGCATTGACAGCAAGAGGAGAGCAAAAGCAGGGAATTCAGAGAGCTACTCCTTCTAGTTTTCAGGTTTTGGAAGGATACATCCCTCACTGACTAGCTTACGGTTCACTTTAGACTTTGTGCTGCCTAGTGGGGCTCTCCTTTACTGAGATATTTGGAGCCACAGGCATTCTTAAATTTGCATTTATTTTCTTTAAGAATCTATATGCGCAAGAAAAATATATGAGCTTCCACGCAGCTTGAGTTCCAGACACATCTCTCTAGTTACCGTGGATTGCATCTAATCAAGATCTTTGTATGGTATGTGCAGCTGTCTAGGAGTTAATATGATTCTTCAGACAAATATATTATTTCATTGGGAATATAGATCATGAATGAGCACAAAACTCTTCAGCATTGCTAAGAGTTTGTCCATAGGGTCTTCTACAGAAAGTCCTGAGTTTGTATTTCATAGCATTAGCCATGCCATGCAAGATGTAGCTTCAGAGACGAAACCACGTTAGTGTAGCAGCATGCTTGAGTTGTTGAATTCTGTTAGGCATCTGTATTCATGCTGATCATAGAATCATAGAATCATAGAATCGATTGGGTTGGAAAAGACCTCCGAGATCATCGAGTCCAACC
Source organism: Pseudopipra pipra (assembly GCF_036250125.1). Lineage (NCBI taxonomy): Eukaryota > Metazoa > Chordata > Aves > Passeriformes > Pipridae > Pseudopipra > Pseudopipra pipra. The sequence goes on from NC_087550.1 coordinate 80,343,627, forward strand.
CTTGGTCCAAATCCAGTCCATTTACTAGATCATGGCACTCAGTGCCACGTCCAATCTGCGTTTAAAAATCTCCAGGGATGGTGAATCCACCACCTCTCTGGGCAGCCCATTCCAATGCCTGATCACTCTCTCTGTAAAGAATTTTCTCCTGATATCCAACTTAAATTTCCCCTGGCAGAGCTTAAGCCCGTGCCCCCTTGTCCTGTTGCTGAGTGCCTGAGAGAAGAGTCCAACCCCCACCTAGCTAGAACTTCCCTTCAGGTAGTTATAGATAATGTAGCTTTGGATCTAGCTTTGTCTGGAAAGACTGTATAGATCAATCCTTAGAGGTTTTATCTCCCTCCTAGCAGAAGGAGAAGGGTGGGGTGAAGGCTGATATGTAATTTCTTACCCTTTAATGTAGATGCAACCAGTGTCTTGTTCTGTGTGGAACTTTTTACAGGGGCATGTAATGATAGGACAAGGGAGAATGGCTTTAAACTGAAAGATAGTAGGTTTAAACTGGATATTAGGAAGAATTTCTTTACTGTGAGAGTGGTAAGGCACTGGAACAAGTTGCACAGAGAGGTTTTGGGTGCCCCATGCCTGGAAGTGTTCAAGGCCAGGCTGGGCAGATATTTGAGAAAACTAGTCTAGTGGATGGTGTCCCTGCCCATAGCAGGAGCATTGGAACTAGATGGTCTTTAAGGTCCCTTCTAACTCAAAACATTCTGTGATTCTATGAAACATGGAATTGCGCTGTTTGACTTGTGACAGTATTTCATGATTTTGTAGATCTGCATGCATACACTACTCTGTCTGCCATTCTAAATTTGCCTCCATTTGGAAACTATTTTAATTTGACATTTTTTTGTGCTGGGGAGGTTATTTTCCCTAGAATTATTTTGATCTTCAGTGTCATAAGTCATGTGATCATGTAATTTTGATACAGCTTGCTGTGAAACCTCAACATTTGTTACTTTTGCCTTTAAGAAACACTTTCATGCATGTGGTCTTGCATGGGTTTTATGTATAGAAAATAGCTGTATCCATCTGTACTACAATTTTTCAGATCAAGGTCTTTTAGGGGGAAAATGCCTATGAAAATAATTGCGTTTATAATATAGAATCAGAAGCATGGAATCACAGACTACTTTGGGTTGGAAGGGACTTCTAAAGGACATTTAGTCCAATCCCCCTGCAGTGAGCAGGAACTTCTTCAACCTGTTCCAGTGTTTCATCACTCTCTTAATAAAAAATGTCTTCCTTATATCTAGTCTGAATCTACGCTCCTTTAGTTTAAAACCATTTTGCCCTGTCCTATCAACATGTTGCACTTGGCTTCTCTTGACATTTGAGGTGGGGATTGTTTGGTTTTGGATGGAGATTTTATTGTTCTTTTGAACACTGAACCTCTCCTCAGCAGTGGTGGCTTTTTTAGGGTAAGTCTGAATTGTCTTTCAATTAGATACTGAAAGTGAGCTGGGGTTCTGTGTATGATTTTATATGTATTTCTTATACTGCATAAACTATTCAGTTTGTGAACAGTTTTCCCTTGTGTCGTGAAATTTCTTGGGAAAATACATTTCTTTTTCATTAATTGCAGCTATAAATAAAGTAGTGGAGAAACAGATAGAGATGAGTGTAATGTTTCCTGTTGTGATCTTTGAGACAGGATGGATGAATGAGTCATTCATTTAAGTAGCAGTGATGATAACGAAGGCTTCAAGGAAGATATTAAATTCTGTCGTTGTGATCTGCCTGTGCTCAGACTCCAGATCCTGAAAGTGACAATCCCAGAATGTCCAGGTCTGCTGCAGCACAGTCTGCTCTGGCAGTTGCCTGCTGCTGCCTTGCCTTGTTGACCCCTTTTACCATCAAAAATTTTGAAAGCCAGACCATTACTGTGCAAAGTGGAGAGCCCTGACGTCTCTGGCAGTGATGCTGAAAAGCTGGGGAGAAGGCAGGGCTGCTGCTCTTGGGAAGGAGACAGAGAGTGACTAACTTTTTAAAATAAATGCTTTATTTCTGTAAGTGTGTGCACTTCAAGAGTTTTGATGTGTTTTTTATGCTACTGATGTTATAGTACATGTGCTGGCTGCTTGTTTTCAGCTGATGTCTCCACTGCTCTTTTTTCTCTGACAACTGAGTATCAGTTTCTGCCCTTGTCTTATCTACAATTTCCACCCCCTATAACTTATGCCTCCCACTATTTCTCACAGAAAAATAATGAGTTCTGGTGATTATTTTCCCTATTTTTACCCATTCCTTCAGCCACAAGCCTCACTAGCCTCCCAGCTCCAGGAGGGGTAAATGAAAATAGCAATGAAATTAGTAATTCTTCTGTGGCAGACTCTTATTTGCTGCTGTCAATACTCTGCCATAACTCAAGTTCCTCGGGAGAAGGGTTAAAATCCAAGCAATTGCTAGAACTTTACATCTTCCTGCACAGGAATTTAATAACACACCAGTCTTTCCGTTGTATGGAGCTACTGAGAGGAGGCTTAAATATAATTTTCTTATGACTGTATTAGCAAAGAGGAGCCAAACCACCTTCTTTTATGAAATAAATGCTCTTTAGATCATTACTGCTTGCTGTTATTAGAAAACCAAACCAAACAAAACAATAGATTTGTAGAATTAATTGCTTCTAAGCATAGAATTTTTTTTTTATATGTTTCTTTTATATGTCTGAGTAATTTCGGGTACTTTTCTCTATAACAGCAGTAAAAGATCCCACACTCATGCTAAATTTAAAGCTATTTTGACAAATTTAAACTGGTAATACCAGGCCCATTTTGTTTCTCTACTTAAATGTTTACGGTAAGTGTGGAATGCTCCGTCTAGGCCTAATTTCCAGCTGAAATCAGGTATGACAGAGATTGTCAAACTCATTGTGTTCAATCTGGTTGGCAGTAATGTGAGAGGGGAGATGTTCAGTTTTTTTCTTATTTACTAAAGAGAACTCTGACATTTCCTGGAAAAGGGCTGGGATGAATTTTTGATAGTCTGTAAAAATCCATAAAAGTAAACACAACTTTAGCATGCTAAAATCCAAGATGGCATCCTGGTGCTGGAACAATGTTTCTCACAACTGGGATTTGCCTTCTGTCTGTTCTCTCATATCACTTCAATCACTCACAGTGAAAGTCATGAAAAACAGTGCTACTTTACACACGTTCCAAAGCTTCCTGGTTCATCTCCAGTGCTTGTTGTAGATATGCGGGTCCAGGTGCAAGCTTAACAGCTGAGTTTGGCTCCAGGGACAGCCATCTTCTCCTTCTTGCAGGACATGGGGAGTTGTGGTTTTTTTTCATAACACAGCTTTGCATGCTGACTGCTTTTAATACACTGGTTGCTAATGCTCTTCTTCTTAGGTGTTGTAATCCTGCTTCTTCCTTGTAGACAAGTAGGTGGATTGCTAATGAAGGTGCAACCATGCACTGTGATCCTGAATGCCCTCTCTAATTATAACAAGTAAGCAAAGAGTAACAGTAATTTTTACTGAAAGGAAGATCTAGCTTGATTAGACAGCCAAGTGGGAACCTTTCTTCAGGTCTGTACAGTCTCTCTAATTGTGCCACCATGCTTCCCATGTGTTATGGACACCACTCAATCCTTATGAGCCATGGCAGTTCAGAGGTGGTTTAGTGCCAGTGTATAAGTAGTAAGGCGGCTATAGCAGTGACAGAAAAATTGTTCTTAGACAAGAAAAATCAGCTGAACCATGGTGGTGCAGGAAATAGTGTTTCTTTCTGTAGACTCAACAGTCTGTACAGTGATACGTTGCTTCATAGTTCAGCAAGGTGAAGGTCTTGATTAATCTGAGCTGTCTTCCTATGGAAATGGGGTCTGTTTTTTTATTATTATGGAAAATGTGTTGGCTCTTTCCATAGATAAAGTACTTTTGACTTGGACAGGAATTCTTTTGTTTTTAGAGGACAATATAGCATTTCTCTCTCTTCACACCACTGCTTGATCTGGATGTTGTGTTTTAATTCTCTTTTAATGACACTTTTCTTCAAATTGGAAAAATTTTCCTGAGAACACCTGGGTTTCACTTTTCTGGAGCATCTTCCTCAGAATTACTCATCCTCACCCCTTTGGCATACTTTTGCATTTTTGAGATTAATTTGCCTCATTTTGCTGAATGGGCGTCACAGGTTCTCCTTACTTTGTTCTTTTGTTTGGCAGATCATTTCACTTTCTATTTTCCCACCATCACCCACTTATTTTTCTGTGAGCTCTGATGCCTACCTGCCTCCCTTATCTGTTCCTTAGCGATAAGAGCCGACCTATTGCTCTCTACAACTACTTGAAAGGAGGTCATAGCAAGGTGGGAGTTAGTCTCTTCTCCCAGGTAACAAGCTATAAGATGAGAGGAAATGGCCTCAAGTTGCACGAGGGAATGGTTTAGCTTGGATATTAGGAAAAGTTTCTTCACCAAAAGGCTGGTCAGGCAGTGGAACAGGCTGCCCAAGGAAATGCTTGAGTCACCATCCCTGGAGGTATTTAAAAGACATACAGCTATTGCACTTAGAGACATGTTTTAATGGTGGACTCTGTAGTGCTGGGTTAATGGCTGGACTCGATGTTCTTAAGGGTCTTTTCCAACCTAAATGATTCTGTGATTCAGTGATTTGCAGACATCTTTGCTTTTCTTTCTTCCAGTTCACATTTGAATTTCTCAGGGTGTTTGGAACACTCCAAACTCATCCTTCAAGCTTTATTCTTTATTACTGGGTTTGCTTTTGCGTCCTGACTTCATGGCCAAAAGTTTTCTGTTCTTCTCATCTAAGAATGTGCTGTCAAAATATCTTTTTTTTTTTTTTGTCAGATTTACGAGTTTTCAGTATATCCGGCCTTAACTCTTGTATTATTTCACTACCCACCCAAATTTTGCCTTCGTCCTCATCTGTGCCTTTAGTCTTGGGACTTTAGTTCTTTGGTGAAACCTGTTAGATTACATTTCTTACAGATACATATTCTAGAGAATGCTTACCATAGTGTAACTAGATGTTGTAATGGTCTTCTCATCATGTCTTATCTTCTTCTGCCTTGGCAACCATTCGGATAACTTTTCCTGCTCCTACCTTTAAATGCAAGAGCACTAAAAAGTGGGAAAAAGCTCCCAGAGACCTCTCACACCTCTCAATTCATCTGAAATGTCCACTGCGTTTCTGCTTTGTTGACTTTCCCTGTTTTACCAGTGAGATTTTTATGACTAAAAAAGTACTAGAATTACCTTCTGTAGGTTTATTTCACAAACCTGGTTTATGTGAAGGATTGAGTTCTTTCTTTCCTCTCTGCTGGAGTAACATTGCTCTAAAGTTGCAAAGAACTGTTCCTAAATAGCTACAGTGGGTAGGGACTTGCATCTGCGTTCAGATTTCTGTAATAGTGACTACTATCTCTGGGAACAATATGTTCTCCATACATTCAGTAGTGGCAAATAGGAAGTTTTAGCTTGCAATTTAGTGGACCTGTTTAAAAGAAGTACTTTGGGGGACACAAATTGCTACAGCAAGTGGCTTTGATGCATTCTTTCTCTTTTTCTATCCAGAAAGATAAAATCACTCAGGCTTCACTCAATAGGCCCAGATTTCTCCTCTAAGTTGATCTTATGCTTAGCAGGTTTTTTTTTTTTTCTTTCTAGAAACTGTTGCAGTGAATATTGCTTTTTCCTTGAAGGATTATTTTTTTTTTTTTTTAGCCAGCAATCTCATTTCTGATGAAGTTTTAAATATTTAATAAAGCAATTGGTCTGTAGAAAGCACTATTTGCATTGTCTTTGTGTTTTACATGATGACTGAGAAGATTGACAAAGCAGTATTTTGTGTAATATCTATATACTTATTTCCAAAACAGCAGAGGAGAGATGTTTTCAATTTTGCATAGAATTCCCTACAGTACTTATCAGGCTTTACAGTCTTAACCTTTTTAATCAGTTGTAAAAGATCCTCTTACTCTCTGATTTATATAATAGACCTTAGCTTTTCTATTTTTTGCTTCATTTGACTTCAGAATGTTTCCAAGGCTATAAAAAATTGACATTTTGGTAATCTTATTTTCATCTTAAATTTTTCCATGGATCAATGTTGACAACATTATCACTTTTGAAACAGTGACTTTTAAAGACAGAAAAGATTAGACAAAATCCTTAAAACAAAAGAGATACAATATTTAATATTAAGCATATTACTGAAATTTTCCTCAAAACCTTATTTACTGAAGTTTTCAAGGGATTAGTCATGTGTTTTGAATTCTCCAGCTGCTGGAGAACTTTTAAAGTTTTCTGGGGAACACTCGGGACTCCTTCTTCTCTCTCCTTCCCTCTTATAAGAGAGGAAATATGGGAAGAACTGCAAGTTATATAAAACTTCCCCGGCACTCCCGGAGGTTCATCTTGTGTGGTAGTCTAATTGTCCCTGCACTAATGTGAAACATAAATTCTTGATTCCTAGTATCCATTCAACTTCAAGTACCTCTTTTGCCCATAGGTGGTGTTTCCTCTTGTCCTATCCAGAGGGTTGAGGCTCTTCCAGACAAATCAATATTTTCAGTGGGCTGCTCCACTGAGAACAGACACAGACTTCTGCATTTTGTGTCTACAATTTAAGCACAGACGTAAATCTGTGGCAAAATAAAAATCTGTCAAAATGAAGGTCAGTTTCAGCCAAACCAGAAATCTTGGCAGGAACACGTCTTATTTCACAGGGATTCTTCTAGAAATTTTGGGGCTAATTCACACTATAAACCTCATTTCTTGCTCTCGGAACTAGCAAGAATATTAAGGTATAGGCATTTGTTTTAGAATTGAGCTCTTCATAACACCTTCTTGAGTTAACAAAGTAAAATAAAATGCCTACATTTTAGTGTTTCAGAGCACTATTGTGTTTGTCAGGAAGGTTTGGAGACTGATCTGTAATTCAGATTTCAATCCAAATTTTCTGTGGCAGAGATAGCGAAGCTCTCACTACTAGGCTTTGATGACTTGTTGCACGTATTTCAACTAGCTTGAAAACTGCCATCACTAATTGCTGGGTTTTATTCAGGTCATCCAAACATCATAAATACGTGCAGCTCCTAATTATACCTGTTCTCTCTACCTCTGTCTTACCAGTGTCCGCGTCAGTGCATGAGGTTGTATCAAGACAGATGCTCAAAGACAGTGTTACTTTCAAGGACTTTAAATAAGTACTCACCTGTAGAGTGATATATAATGTGCCTGGCTAGTCCTTTGATAACTCTTGGGTCACTGGTTTGTTATTGCCATGCACTCTTCTTGAAATATGTAAACTCAGGGTTACCTGCAACAAAGAATTTACTACTGATACTTGAAGTCATACAGTGGGGAAATAAAGGATTGTGTTGTTTTCTAAAGATAAAGTTTGCATTTAAAAATCTGTTAGTCCTTCATTCAAACTGCTTCAAAAGCTGTTATTTCTTCATTCCATATTGTGCACTTTTCCTCAGAGACAACCTTTTTGGGTGCCAGGAAGAAACATTATTTCTCAGATGACATTACATTTGGGGAAAAGATTTTAAGAGCTGTAAGACACTGTCTCTATGACAGATTAAATAGAGAGCCTTGTGATGAGAAGCTAGTCCACAATCTGGTCAGTTGGCAACAAAAAAGGAAAAATTTGCTTAAAGAGTGAAGGGCAAGAGCATTTTAACTTGGAGAAACTCAATAGATGATGCAGTTGCTAGGTAATGTCTTTCGTTTCTGCAAAAAGTCTTTAGGTGAAAGCTAATCAATAAGGTAGATACAGTGTGATGTCATTTGTTGCCATGGTTTCTGAACTTAGCAGTCTTTTATCTGCAAATAATATTGATGGTTGCTATGCAGTTGAATATTTTCATATTTTTTTTGCCATTATAAAGCTCTTTAATCTTAGCTAAAGCTTCGAAGAGCAGAGCACTTAAGAGTTTAAATGTTTTAATAGATAGGCTTCTATTACAACCCTAAAATATCTTGAATTTTACTACCTAATAAACAGCAGGCATCAGGAGGAAGTGAACAAGGTTAACATTTTGATGATTAAATTTCCACAAAGCGGTTGACATTTTCTAGTAAATTAATCTGCAAATTAAATATCTCTGTGGAATTAGTGCTATGACTCATTACATGGCAGATCATGTTAAAAAAAAAAGGGGTAAGCAGTCAGTCCTCCGGATGATAAGGCAGTCAAATGTATAAAGCTCTAAATGTCTCAGAAACCATCATGGCTTCTTGAACAATGGCTTTGTGTTTCATATATCTTTCACTGTTGGATTGTTCCTCTTCATGAACTTGGCTTTGGCTAGAAAATATTTTATAGCAGCTTATGCTAATCATTGAAGAGTCGGACAGGCTGAAAGGGAAATGAGACTTATTTTTCCTGATAGATGTTGAGGTGAAGGGAAAGCATTTCCAAATCAGATCCTTTAAATCAAACATAACTTCATTCTTAATATTCTATGGAGAAGATGTTAGTTTTAGTAAAATGCTGTGTATCCTTTGCTTGATTTATTAGATCTCTTTACAGTAGTTTTTCTTGATAGTTTGAGTTCTTGAAAGCATTTTGGAGGGAAAAAAATGAAAAGAGATAAGGAGAGGAAGAGCAGTAAAAAATCAGATGATGGCTTGCTGAATTCTAGGATTTGTACATCTTTGGTGATGTTTACCATGCTGTCTAGTTTTTCTCTTTTTCCCCAATGTATTCCCTCTCCTCCTCTTCAATTTCCACTGTTCTCTGCCTTAACAACACATTTCTTTACAAAGTGCTTTGCCACCTTCTTTCTCGTCTTCTTCACACATCTCTCCTCTGTGTGGTGATATTGACTATCACCTTTCTTTCAAACGGAGAAGTAATTGCCTTCATAGTTCTACTTGTCTCCTTAATATAGTGAGTGAATTGGCAAGGATGCCTCCCAAATGGGAGAACCTGAGGAAGATGTCACCAGGAAAAGTGATGCATACAACTAAAATCCTACTCCTGCAAAGTGGGCAGGGGTGTTCTTGATGATTCCTCTGCTGGAACTCCTCTAGAAAGTCCCTGTCGGCCATGCAGAAACACAATAACAGCCTTCAAGGAGTGTATCCTCAAAGGAGTGCTACTGAGAGCAGGCAGATGGAGGAGATATGTCAGCTCCATGATGATCGCAAGTATCAAATTAACAATCTCAAAAAGATACTAGCAATGCAGAAGTGTTTCTTATCCAAATGTTTAAAGAGAGGGAGGAGATTAAAAAAAAAAGAAAAAAGAAAGGCAGCCTGGAAAAGGAGATACAAATCAGTAGTGCTGATCAGCAAGAGCTTTAAATGACTATCTGATGCTAAATCTGTAAAGTGGTGCCATCGAGTGGAATTATCTAAAGAAGTATTTCACTCTAAGGCTGTCACAAAGAAAAAGCATTTACTTCAGATGTCATATGCCAACTGTGCAATCAGGCTTCCAGTCATACATGGTGTGTGTTCTAAAGCTGGGGGGCAAGTCTCAGCCATTTGCAATTGCTCTTGCATAACGCTTGCTTTTACGATACTAGATATTCGATTGCTTGTGCTGTTGTGAGAGTTTTGTTGTTTGGGATAACATACTTTTATTTCTTGAGATTTTTTTATTTTAGGGCTACTTGTTTTTTGTGTTTTGGGGTGTTTTGTCCCCCTTATGAAAAAACTAAATTGTCAGACAATTTTTTAGTGCTCTTTCACATCATCAAGCAATCGAATCTGTAAAAGATTAAAAGAAACATACCTTTTCTGTCTGAGAAAATACCCACACACCTCATTATATGATAGACAGTTGGGTATTTTGTGCCAATGAACAACTTCATAAAGCATACATACAATAGCGGAAAGTCTCAGGGAGCTTTAACAAAAGAATTTCTTAATTTGTGAATTTCTGCTGTTTTTAGGCCAAATATTTGTGCCAACAGCCTTTACAAGACACTGAGTGTAGGTGATAAGTAGACATGGGAGTTTAAGTATCCACTCCTAAAAGAAAAGGATAAGAGAATCTGTACACATAAAATCTCCAGAGCCACCATGACATCACTGCATTGTACACACCTGTAAAGCCTTTCAAACTCTTCCCAGCCCTTTCACATGGGACTATGATGTTCCATGTAATACTGGTTGACCCCATGTCACTGAGAGCTTAATACAGGTCTGGATTAGGCTTTTCAAGCGTGATATGGAAATTAAAATAAAAACAAGCGTAACAGTAAAAGTATTTAGTGAAAGTACCCTGGCCTTTGAAGTCACACATGGGCCTACGGTGAGATAATGCAATCTGGAATAAATTTTACCAGCTATAGCTACAAGTCTTCAAAGCATATGATATAGTTACATCACAGTAGTTGAATACAGTAATTTCAGCCCTGTTGATAGCGCTGAATGTAGTAGATGATGCAGTTATTGCAGTTGAGGGGTGACTAGTAAGACTAAGAAAAATACAGATATTTAAGCCAGCTAGATGCTTCAGCTATTGTTGATGTTACTTAAATAAAAATCCCAGAACTTGCTGCTAGAAGTCGCTTCAGTGTATAAAATTCTTGAAAAAAAAGTAGTACAAAAATCTGAAGTTTGGAAATTACTTTAGATTTATTAAAGCAATTTTCATTTCACTCTGTATGATTCAGCTAAGCTCTTCTCTGGAGCTTTTATATCTTTAGTTGAGGTCTTGGGTCAGTCATGCTGCAAATAATCTCTTTTTATGAGTAACTCAAGGCGTGTTTGCTTTCTGTATACTGATCTAGAAACAGAAAGTTAGTTCCCAATAAAAATCTAAACAAGCAGTTCTTTTAATAATTGCAGAATGTTTTTTTCTTAGGTATGAGGAGATAAATGCACAAAATTTTTTTCATAATGTACTGCAGAAAAACAAAAAAGGCTTGTTGCTTGAACATTCTGTGGAAAACACAATTTTCACCCAACTTTCAAGAGATCTTCACAAAAACAAGCCCTCCACCTCAAACCTGCAACAGCCTAATAGAGAAATCCTGTGCAGACTAAGCAAGGAAATCCTTTTTGGTTCTTGTAACTTGTACTGAGATAAGTTCATAATGCTTTTTTAGGAGAAGAAATATTTTCCCAGCATAACTAAAGACTACAGGTGACATGATTCATATCTTGCTCGCCTAAAATCCATGCAAGAAGCTAATCCCCAGATTTTCATCATTTGGGTGAAATCAGTCAGATATTCGTGTATTTAAAGAGGTTTTAAGGACACTTTTGCACGTACTTAAGATACTTTCAAAAGTTCGCTTTTTCTGGCACCTCATAAACTATCCAGCCAACCAGATCTAAGAATTGCCAGCGTTTAAAACACAAAGGATTCCTCTATGTAAAAGGCAGATTTTTTTTTGTCTAGTCAGTACGATATTTTTATATGATTTTTTTAAGCCATTCTAGGTGAGGGAATTAATTCCAGGCTATTTTGGGAGTAGGACATGCAGAACACAGGATGCATAGCTACTGAGAAGTCTGTATTTGTTTTCTGTTTGAGTCTCTAAATTTCTCCACATTGATCAAGCTCAGCTGGAGTGTACTGTTCTTAGCACCTCTGACTGAACAAGACATGATGATATTGTCTGCCCTATTTTTGGCAAGCATTGCATTTTGTTTGCCCATTTTGTGGTGCTGTTTATTCCCTTTACTGGTCTTTTTTTCTTCCACCGTTCAACCAGTGAATTTTCTTTTACCTTACCTGAAACTGCTGTATGGTATTACTTCCTTTAGTCAAATCTGCTTCCCCTCATCCACTAAGTCCCCTGAAACTTTATGATCTTCTGTACAAATCTTCCAACCCCTCTCCTCTGATTTGCCATTTCTGAACATTATTTCAGATCATCTTGTTCACATCCAGCAATGAAATGAGTTCTGCTGGCAGAAAGACACAGCAGCTTTACTGAATGTGCTCAGGTTGCTTGAGATTACTTGATAACAAAGAAATTGCAATTTCTGATAGGCAATGCTTTCAGGTGTTAAGCCTGGGACAGCCACAGGGCAGAAAAGTCCTTCCTAAAGGCGCATTCCCTTCTGTTTATCATTGGCCTGGAACACCATCTTTCCAGGATGACAGTGAACCTGGTTTGCTTTTAGCACATTCTCAGTGCAATTTGGTACAGTATTTCTTACACATTAAAATAAATAAATAAATAAATAAATAAATAAAATAATTAAAAATAGCTTTATTTATTTGTTTTCATTTAGAAGATAAAAATTCAGTGTCCTGCACAGAAAAATCCTTTACGTTGTAGAGTTATAGACAGGAAAAGGCAATGAAGTACATCTTATTAATCTTATTATATTGTGTTTATTTTTGCATTGAAAGCTATTGCTATTTCTTCCTGATAATTTTGCTGGCAACAATAGGGTAAAAATGCTTTATTACACAAATTATATACTTCTATCGCAGTCTTTTAAAAGGAAAATTACCTGTACAAAGGAGATTTTCAGTCAGTCTATGTAGGCAGCTGGAATTGGTTTGAATGCATGCAGCTAATGGTCACAGCAATTTGCGTGGGAGCAGGTTTAATGTAAATCTAGACACTGCTTACTTTGGTTATGCTTTCATAAACGTTGGACATGAGGAATGAAAAAATGCTGTAGTAAATGGTGAATAAAATCAAAAGGCATTTTTTAGAATTCTAGAGTCAATTATCTAATGAACTAATGTGTTTTGATGAGATATGGCGCCTTAATTCCCTTTAAAAACAAAAAAACCCAACCTAAACTGATCTTTTTTTTCAATCTTCAAGTGCTAACAATTATTAGGAATAATTTAATACTCCTTCTGACATCAATGGAAGGAAAAAGTGTGAGAAAATACTAAAAGTGAGGGCAAATAAATGTCTTGTATAATTATTCTATTCTTGGAACGTTGCATTGCAATAGGTAGGTTAAGCTTTTCAACGCTAATAGCTAATACAACCTCCATCATAAAACTCCCTTCATCTGAAGCCATCAGATTATGACATTTACTCTCCTTGTTTAGCTAGGAGGAGTGGATACCACTTGCTGTAAAATGTCTGAGGTCAACTGATTTCTTTTTACTCAAGTGTAGCTCTTGCATAGAAGGTTGAGAAGGTGCAGAATATAATAGTAATCCTGTATTTAATTGTTTCTGTATGTCCTGGAATTTAAAGAGAATTTAGGATGTGTTTGGCTTTCCTTGCATAATCAGGTTGCTATGGTAAACATGTTATTCTATACAAAGAAAGAGCATGTTTAGTAAGGTGCTAATCCTTTTCAGTACAATGCAAGCTTCAAATTATTTTTGAATGATTGAATTTATTTGGTAAGTGTTTTATCACAACAACTAAGAGAAGAACATCACAGAATAAGGTGTGGCTTCTGATATTTCAGTAGCAGATACATCCTATGTAGTTAGCTGTTCAGAATCAATAGGACTTTAATTCTCAGTTAAACTATCTCCTCAGAATGAGCCCACCTTACACAATCTAACCAAAATCTCAGTACTTTTGGAGGCAAAAGATTATTTTGAAGCCAGTAAAAAGTTGCAATTATTAAGTGTCACCACTAAATTAATTAACCTTGTTTCTAACGCTTGTCTTGTAACGTGTGAAAGTAAAGGAATGATAAACTAAATAACTTGTGTATCAATTTCAGCAGCGGTGTACTAAGCTACTGTAACTGTATCTTTGAATATTTAAAAGTGAAGAAATAGTTCAGAGAAATCAGAAATCCTTTTCTAGAGCACTTGCTGACTGAGGTTTTTGTCTATTTTCGAGACACTTTCAGTTCTGCTGATGTCTGCAGTCAGATGATCTAAACCATACTCTGAACTTAGGTGGGAGCCAGGCAAAATAAAATATGAAGCACAGATATTAACAAAGAGTTCAGGCTTTTTGAATATATGTGTTTGTGCTTTGTTCATTAGCTGAGAAGACTGAGAAAGTAAGACCTAAATTCCCTTTGAGCTTGTATCTCTTACCTGAAAAAATGTGCCCTATCTGTCTGGGGATGGGCATCCTTCCATTTTTCTGTTGGTGAAATTGTTGCACATTACATGAAATGAATAAACATTTCTTGCAGCAAGGACCGAGAGGAACCTGTTCCCATTGCAGCGTAAGTGACTGGCCACTGGGCTCTCCGGTCATTCTGGATTATTAAATTAAGCATTACAGAAGATTATGCTTAATTACAGAACATGCAGAATCCTCATTACAGGGCCTTCCTTTGCTCATTCCTCTGGAGGATTTTCCATCTCTGATGACTCCTCTCATCAAAGCAACTTTTGCTTAAACTGATTTTGTTATCCTTCGGGCATCCTCTTTATTATAGCAATAGCTGGCCACGATACCACTGTTAAGGACTCTTTTTTGTTTATTTTATAGAGTCTTCACAGCAGATAGGTCCTGTTCATCAGGTACTTCTCTGCCCATGGGTGACTGACTGTTCTTTGGGACACCGTGATGTGACATATTTGTAAAAACAACCATGTTGTCTAAGGTGGACGCATGATGGAGAGCCCTAAATAGTGACAACTTAGACTCATTAAAATTCTCTGTATATTTCAGTACTAAGGAATTATTTTTTTCAATTTCTAATTTGGCTCTTCTTGACAAATAGTTACAGCTAAGAGAATGAAGACAAATTCTTCTGTAGACAATCATATCTTAATTTTTGACATGATTACTAAACACAACTGTATTTAGTGATGTGGTAGATGCACTTTCTATAAGTTTCTTTCTGGAATTAATATCCCCATATAATTGCCAATGCAACATAGTTTTTAAACTATGTATATCATAAAGTTATCATGAAGTATTTGCTCTAATTCTCTTTATCAGCATGACTTTTTAAAAAATTCTTGCACTTTATGTCTTTCTAGATTGAATTCTGGCATATAGAAGGTCAGCTCAAAAGTGTATTTGAGGCTTGTAGCAGCTATAAAATGAACTGAGAATTTTTTTCCATAACTAATAAGATCCCCCACTACTCCAACTGAATTAGACTATTAAAAACAAACAAACAAAGTAAAAAACAAACAAACACTAAGTAAAACCAAATCAAACCAAAACAAAACCTCCCAAATAAATATAATAAATTTACCTTATGGAAAAAAATATTAAGAATTATCTGCCAGTAGGTTAACCTAAAAGGTTTTATTGTCACAAAACTTACAGTTAGAAAACCTCCACTAAGGTTTTCATTCAGCAAAATATTTCTGAAAATGCTAAAAAAATTAATGTAGTGTGTGGTTAACTATCTGGTTACATAATGAAAGGCTGCACTTGGAGAATTGCTTTTTCGTTTCTAGAAATATTGACTAATTGTAAATTTGGGTTCAGTCAGTAGAGCAGTGGGCAGGCCCAGGCTGAGACTCACTCATGCTGTGATTAAGTTAAATCAAGAGGAGCAGGCTTTTCTGCATCCTAATCCATGTCTCTGGTGGGGTTTTTTTACACATAATAGTCTTTGCCATCAAATGTATTAGTTTGGTCCATGGTTTGGGTCATATTTAGAACATTCTCACACCAGTATTGCGTTGAAACAATTTAAAAACTTACAGAGGCAAACCCTTAGAAGTTAGGGCCAGTGTTACCTGAAATGAGATTGTCTCAGATATATGCAATGTAAGACCTGTCCTTGATATTAATTTTTTTCACACCTGACTATTTAGCACTTTCAGCACTGAGGGTTTTGGAGTGGAAGATCTGTTGGAGCTTGGATAAATCCGTTGGCTCTTTAAGCTCTGGGGAGCTCTCCTGTAAATAGGTTGATGGAAGGGGAGACTGACAAAGGTTGTGCTTTTGACTTCTGTTTCCTGAGATCTAGACAAGAAAAATTATAGGCATCTGTGCTTTCGAAATGCTTGACAGAGTATTTGATGAGTTATGTTTCTGCATGAATAGAGAGTATCTTAGATAACCCTGTGCGGAGACTATTTAATTCTGATCACATTAATATTGGAGTTTCTGAGGTATGTGCTAAATATTTTAGATCAATTATAGAGGTTAATTATGCAGATAAGCATGGGCCATAGCTCAGTTATACTAAGTTCAGATATGAAAAGCATGCAATGCCAATGATTCCTTATTGTTGCTGTTTCCACTAAGATATAACAGTGACATACTGTCCTTCTGGTTGCCATGGAGGAGGAATAGTTTTGGTTTGCTATGTTTTTGTTTGATTCGGGTTTTTTTTAATCATGTTTATGTGCACACTTCAACTAATACAGGGTGACTTGTAGTTTGTCTGGGGGGGTAGAGTGTAGAATAAATTTAGGTTTTCATTTAATTTATTTTACTTCACTGAAATCATGACTCTATCAACTGTTTATTCTTACAGGGAGATGTGAATGCGGCCAATGCACTTGTTTCCCTCCAGGAGACAACAGAGTTCATGGCAAAAACTGTGAATGTGATGATCGACAGTGTGAAAATGCAGAAGGAGATGCCTGTGGGGGTATGTGTTCACTTAATAAAAATAAGAACATAACATAAAATAACAATAACATAACTAAATCTTGACAGTTTATAACTTTCTGTTCTGCTTGATTTTATAACATAATGTCACTATATACGATTGGCATAATTAATTATTATTAATAGATTGCAGATTTTTGTAAGAAACAATCTCTAGAAATATTGAATATGTTAGTGAATATTTATTTTAAGACTTCAGAAATACTAACACTGAAGTCGATTAAACAAAATTAGTGGCATAAATGTAACTGCTGTAGTATATCCAAATTCTATCAATGTCCAATAGAGAAGAATACATTTGAAGACATTTGAAGAAGAACCTGAAATATTAGGTAATTTTACTTTGTGTTTAGTACACCTGATGTTTCACTATGTTGTAACATACCTAAAGGTATTAATGACCAGAAAAAATTTTAAATGTCTCATAGTCACTGACAGTGACTATGTTTTCTAAAAAAATCGTAAAATATATCGTGAAAGAATCTAAAATGTCTGAGAGACAGTGTCATAGCAATTGTAGATGTAGATGGTTTATTTTAGTGTTGACTGTGAAAACCTTACTCAGGTAGTTTTGGATATGTAAATATATATATGCCATATGGTATTTCAAAAGGAGGTGAGTAGTATTTATCTTAACCGCTGTCATTTTAGGTCTTACTGGCTTTATTTTTAAAATGACTCTTTGATTCTAAATATTAATAAAGTAGTTGGTATGAACAATGACACATTGTATTATATTCCTTATTTCAATGTAAGAAAAAACGTACTGTTTCGTGATCCTTGTGTACATTAACAATTTTGACTACAGCAAATATTTCTTCATGCTGTCTTCCATGCAGATTGTAGATATATATAGAAAATTGTGATTTGAATATCTAAATAGCCATAATAATAATTTATAACATTCAGAGTAATTCGGTAATAGGAATGTCTAGGAAAAGAATAACTTTGAAATTTAATTTTGTATAAAGGGCATAAAAGTGCAGAAAAGCACTGAAAAGCTATGTGATATTTATTATCAGCTAAATAGTTGGGAACCAAAATTCATTATCATTCATGCTTAAAAATATCTCTTCTGTTAATATCACTCATATTTTACATTATTCAACAACAGTGTTTCAGTGTTAATATTGCTAATGATATTGCACATTTTGAAAAATATAGACAAGAATTCCATTCTTCCTTCTTAGGAGGAATACAGAGATAATTTTGATTTTTAATGCTGGCTAGAGCACCTCACACTTAAATGAATAATCACCTCAACACCTCAGCCAGTGTCCAATTTTCTACTGTTCACAAGACAGTCTAGATTACACTTTTACCTGAATAAAGTCTCTCCTTTAGTCTAAATTGCTTTGTCCAAAGAGAATAGCAGAAATGAATGAGTTAATTATTTACAATCCATATGCTTTAAGCATATTTTCGTCATTTTGGAGCAACAAATACAAAAGAGAGACCGGTTATTTTTGTAATATTGGTATTTCATTTCTTGTTCTATTATATTTATGAATATAATTTGAGATCTTTTCAGTTTATTCTAGATTTGGTTGTAATTAACTCCTTGAAGTATGTTCTTATATTGTTGTTATTGCATGATTTCATTCTTTCTTTCATTTTTTTACAGATAAGAACTGGTTTCCCCTTCCTCTGGTTCTGTTTTCATGCCACTGAAATGTTTCTTTGTTTGCACTTTTTTGGTTCTTCCACATGAAGTGTGCTGAGATTCAAATTAATCATGCAGTTCTCTTCCATACATCAGTTTTCCTTCTCTTTGCTGCTGGAGCCCTGAAATGACTCCTTCCCTCATTTATCCTCTCTCTCTCTCTTTCCTTACTATTTTTTTTTTTTTTTATTCTTTCTACTTTTTTCCTTCTTTTTTTTTGCTGCTGTCAGATCCCGAAACATTATTTTTTTGACCATCCAGTAGACACTGGATGTCTGTGCTTCTGATCCACCTGCCTCAAGAGGCCACCTCACACCGCAATAACTAAGGGGAGCACCTATTTAGATGTAAGCACTAAGTACAGAAATGTTTATCTTCAGAGGGTCCTCATCAGTTGCAGGTTTCTGTTCACTCATCATTTAGCAACTGAACTCCCCTCACCTTCCCTCACCTTCAAACTCATAAGATGAACCATTTATTCATTACACATTTTCTTTCATCTCTCCTGCAGTTTCATTGAAATGTCTCTTCCCACAGTTTCTGACCAAATGTAGGAATTTCTGTCACTGTTTTCCTTTTCAGATCCTCAAGAGCCTCCAATGTTACTGGTAGCTTTCACCCTACTCTTTAGTAATAGTCAGATGTTTTTCTTGGCTATCCCTTTCTTTCCTGATCACATTTTGAACATTTCCTTTGGTATACCATACTTCACCTATCTCTCTTTTTTGGATATTCTACCAATTTTAACCTTATTTTGCAACTTATCTATTCACCGAACTTCTCTCATTAATTTTGCACTAATAACAAACATATCTCCCTCTCCTCTTTTTGGATTTGTCCATGTTTCCATCTCAGCCTGAACTTCTTGACACCTTTTGCTGACTGCTTATTCCTTCCTCTTTTCTTGTCCTCTTTTCATTACTATTTTTTCTACCACTGTTGCTACCTAGGCAATCACTGTCAATACATAAGCCCTTGGTAGTAAATCTATCTTTGGAGAATTATAAGCTGGACTCTGTGAATGTGCAGGGTCTGACAGTGAGCACTGAGCGCCGGTAAGCACAAAGAAACACCACCAGTGTTTTCAGATTGAATGCATGCTGAAATGAGAAACACGAATGACAACCTAAATGATTTGAATAAGAATTGTTACTGGCTTCCTCTGACCATCAGAGATTGATTAATAGCTTGCTTTCCAGACCAGCTGTCCATGCAACGGTAGAAAGACCTGAGGGGAAAGATATGATAAATTAGGGTACAACCAAGTGAGACCCTATTACCATGTTTCTGTATGATCGTGGTGAGTCATTCCCTTAAAAATTCATCTGTCCATCAATGCAGTACCAGGAATAGAGACACTATGTCTCCACAACGGTTGCAAGAGAACTCAGCATAGATTTCACTATAGCACTCTGCTATTAGAAATTGATTCATATAATTATGAAATCATAGAATGATTTGGGTTGGAAGGGGCATTTAAAGATCATTTAGTCCAACCCCTCCCTGTCATGGGCAGGGAATCTTTCACTAGACAAGGTTGCTCAGAGCCCCATCCACCCTGGACTTGAACATTTTCAAGGGTGGGAAATTCACATCTCTCAGAAACCTTTTCCAGTATCTCAACACCCTAATCATAAAAAAATCTCTTCCTTATGTCCAAGATAAACCTACTATCTTTCAGTTTAAAAGTATTACCCCTTGTTCTGTGACTACAGACCTTGAAGTGTCTCTCCCTCTTTCTTATACTCCCCCTTTATAATATTGAAAGGGCACAGTAAGGTCTCCCCAGAGCCTTCTCTTCTCCAGGCTAAACAATCTCGACTCTCTCAGCCGTTCCTCATAAGAGAGGTGATCCATTCCTCTGACTGTTTCTGTGGCCCTTCTCTGGACCTGCTCCAACAGGTCCATCCATGTCTTTCTTGTACTGAGGACCCCAGAGCTGGACACATTAGTCCAGGTGGGAGAATGGAGGGGGAGCCTCACCTTCCTTGACCTGCTTTCCAGATCCTTCCTTTGTGTTCCCCTTCCTTTATCTATGCCTCTGTACAGAGACTTATTAAGCGATAGCTGGATGAGATGTCTTATGCAGCTTTTTTGAGATAGGCGTGTTCTACCTAAAAGCCCATTCTCTACAGTTCAGTTTTTTTCAATTATGTAAGATTTTTCCAGGTATATTGCAGTGCTGATCCACAGAAATATTTAACATTACATTTTCTTTGGCTTTACTTGGTTCTTTGAGTCTTTCTTGTGCAAGTTAAGTCATTTTGGTGCACCCACGTGACCAGAGAATGTCAAGTTCTTTCTTGGCAAGTCTATGCCACTGATGTACACCAGGCTGGATATTTATTTGTCCTCTATCCTGATGAGAGATACTTTTCTTTGCCCTCTGAGGTTAAGGCTGTGCTGCTCACTGCAGATGTGTCCTGAGCTGTCAAGTGTTATTTATTCCCCTACTGTGTCCAATCATGTTTTCCAGTGATATCATCATTGCTGCTCCACCTCACTGGGTTGACTGTTGTCCATTATGTTCTGTTCTCTTTCAGGATTGAGAGCAGGCAGACAAGAGCTCAGAACAACAGTAAAGATCAATTTGAAATTGATTTGATAATGCTCTTAACTCCATTCACTTTGATTTGTTCTCTGGACAATTATTGGCCTAGGTGTGAGTTCTTGTCATGGAAAAGTAGCAACAATTAAAGGAATAAAACAAAAGCCCTTTGGGGTCCCCTGGATGCTACAAGTTGTGTAGGATTGTGCTGATTAAAAACTCTACAATGAAACCAAACTCAACAAAAATATAAAAAGTTGGTTGAAGATCAACACAAATTCATCACTAGGACCACTAGCAAAGGTTTAGACTAATAACAGGCAACTCATAACATGGTTCTTGCATATTTCTAGGGATGCTTCAATTTTGTATTACATCAGTATATCATTCTGTGCTTCAAATAGTAGGCCACCAATCAGAAATTCAGCTTAGATGAGACCTTTTAATATTTACTTATAGATGTTTGCACTGTCCTCAACACTAAGAAACAGATAAGACTCTGGTCATCCCAGTAAACCAGTTCTTTGATTGGTAATGGAATACCTTGAGAAGTCTGGTTTCTTTATTTTCAAGTGAAAAAATCCACTTTGATGACTTTTAAACTGTTCATTTTGGCCACAGCACATCAAAATACAATTTTAATCAAAATACAATCCTAACACTGTAGAAAATCCAGTTGTGTAATGTTATGTTACATTAAAGAGTTGTATTTGTTTATACTAATGTCTTTTGGTAAAAGGTTCTCATTAGTTTTAAATTCTGGTTGTAGTATAAAGGCTTATGAAAGTTGAAGGAGATGACATTCTTGGAGCAAATGCTGAGGTAATTCACATTTCCCTCCTTACTCAGGTTTGCCTTCACATCTTTCTCTTCTCTAAGTGCAAGACAACAGTACAGCAAAAACTCTATTTGAGACTTTATGGGAGGGGAAGCTAGTAATTTTTTTAGAAAATCCCCAGGTAAATTAATTTTCACGACTCAGACACATCCTTTCATTAATTTAATTTACTCGCTTTCTCACTCCCACATACAAGCATCAAAGTGTCTGCATTTAATAGTTTAGTCACTTGTGTGTGACACAGATTATAGACAAGGGATGCCACCCATCAAGTTCTCAGTAGGTCTTTTTGTTTCATCTTGACTGACAACAACAAGCTCATCTTTAAACATATCTTTTATATGATTTAGGACTCAAAAGTTAGGGTGATCCTTTTGACATAGTTTTTCTTACTTTCATCTCTGTAAACCTCAGGCAAGTCTGATGCTTATTGTCTGTGCTTCCTGATTTTTTACATTCTTAGGACAGTGCTGATCTTTCTAGGGTTATAGGGAAATGAATGACACAAATTATGTGCTGTGTCTGCGTTGACATCTTTTCTTGTTGAGCACACAGTCTCCTGCTAACAATTCATTGTGCAAGTCATGATATAATTGTTTCATGAGAGTGCAGGCCTTTTGATATGAAAAAATAATACATTCATTAGTTAACTCCTGTGAAGGTGTTGTTGGTTATCAATGTAGGTACTGGTTTTGACCTCATTCTGGTGCTTCTTCTGGTGCTTACTTACACATTTCCATCCATACATCATTCACACCAGTCAAGATTTCTGGTGTGAATCTCTAGGTATTGTCAGAAAACAAGGGAAAATCTGGATTCTATAAGGCATACATTTACTTTAAGCCACAATTCCCAGCTTTATGATGATTTAAACTTTAAAAACAGGGACAGAAACTGCCATATCACATTCTTATAATTAGTGATGGATTCTGGGATTGCACAGTCATCACCAGGATGTGCAATGGTAAGATTCCCTCTCAAAAGATTGGTATAAGTTGCCCGACCTTTGAATATAAAATTTTCATTACAATCCAGTCAGGCTAATTAATTGGATTCAGAGGAAATGCTGTTCATTTTTTTCTTCTTTTGGAATATAAGATATACAACAGAAAATGTAATTTTTTTTTTTAATGAATGCTCTAGGTCCATACTGCAGAAATCATGAATGAGACTTATTTTTGTCATCTGTTCAGTGAAGCAGAAGCATGATATTTTCAGCTAGCATGTTCTTATGAGGACCAATAAAACTATAACCATAAAAATGAGAGAGTTATGATTAATTATATACTTCATTAAGCAAAGTTAATATTATGGTACAGTTGTTGTCAGACAATTTCCTTGTTTCTTGCACTAATAGTGCTCCACAGAAATAGAAGTATATAGGTTTTTATACCTAAAAAATATATTAGGAGAGAAAAACTATACCTGCCTCTCTCCCAAAGATAGGTTTTGGCAGTGATTGGTATGAAAATTCAGAAATATAAATTCAGCTCCTGAGTCTGCCATCGCTTCTCAGACTATGTGGGACATAATTGCAAAGTCTTCAGGCACCTAAAGTAAAGCACCTTTTATCACTTCTGATACCCAGGGCTTCCCTTGCCTGACCCCAGCTTGGCTCCACAAGGACACAGGTGTTCCTGCATAGCTGGTGCCATCATGAGGATGTCCTTTGTGCCTTAGGGCATGTCCAATGGCACTAGGCATCTGAATTGAACCTGTAATTTGTCTGTGGTCCCTTCTATGTTAAAATAAGAGTTTATTTCCTACTGACAGGTTTTTCACCTGTTCTATTGAAAAGTCTTTGGAGCAGGGTCCATATCCTTTTGACGGAGAAATCTGAATAACATTGTCACAGAACACTTGTCACAGAATTCACTAGACATTTTTTATACTATTAAATAGAGAAATTCTATTACGGTATTTGTTATTGAGAAATGCAGTTTATTCTCCAGAGGAAAAACCAACCAAACAAACAAACAAAGAAACCAACCATTCGAACGTGTGTTTACTGAGTGAAATTAGATCTAACAAAAGTGAAAATGACTATGTTAGGAAACTGAGAAGTCAGAGTCTAACTGGCAAAAACTAGTGTGATTTAGGGCTTTATTTTGACAACATTAAGTAGAGAATTAATGATTCAATACCTGTGTCCTTGTACTTAACTGCTTCATCCCAGCTCTAAGGCACATCCAGGGGCAGCAACAGATAAATTCAAAAGGATCAGTATGTATTAGATATGAGACTACCTATTATAGCCAGTATAGGTATTAATGATATTGTATAGTCTGTATTAAATTATTATAGTTTTACTTAACTAATTTTAATTTTTATAATTTTTTCTTTTAAATGCCCTACAGATTTCTGTCCTGGTTGCCCAGACATTTGTGTAGGTGTATGAAAAGTCAAGACTTTGTGTAGGTACACAGAGACCATATTTTCATTAGCTTTTCAGATGGCATAAAATGTGATTTAGGTTTATAAAAGCATTTTAATTTAATCTTTCTGTTCAAATGAGCAGTAAAGGAATTGCTAATGCACCAACATTTAAGGTGATTAGTAGATATTAATTTGTAAATCCCAAAGGGGTTTTTTTGCTGAACCTTGTATATTAGTCTATAAATAAGCCATTACACTACACCCATGCTTCCCCTGTGTTGAAGTTTGTGTAGTGTGTGCAGCAAAAGCCTGTCTCTGAGCAGGCCATGCTCTGAAGGCTCCTGTATAGTCCATGCCAACATCACTTTAAAGTTTGTTCCGATCGTCATCACCCTTTTTTGAAATGCTGGTTCATTTCTTAAGTGGTTTTATCAGTATGAGCTTTTATTCTTTGCTTTGTCTTTCTCTGGTAGTTTGAGAATCCCCATTCTGGTAGCCTTTGAATTCTTTACATCTTTTTAGTACTCTTCCAAGTTTTGGAAAATCTCTTCAAACATTGATGTCACAGAGTTGCAGGACTTTAATATTCATCTCATCAATGCTCTAATTCTGCTCCTAGTCACTGTTCTACTGCTATATGCATATGAGGATGGCATCAGACCTTTTCACTGCAGGTTTCACTTGAAGGTGTTACTGAACTATATGACTGTTATGCTGCTGAAACTGGAGGCACAGTCCACCTTTATTAGACAGACAATACTAACTGGCCTCTTTTGAAAATATAATAGACAATCAGTATTTTGCTTCACATTTATATTAGGCTTCTCTAACTACAGTTTTCACAATTGTTATGACATTCTCCTTTTATTCAATAAAAACTAAAAAGTAAAAATCAGTGTTACAGTAACGTTTTTCTCAACTTGTTTAGCATATTTTGGCAGGGTAATGAAGTGTGTTTACTTAGAAATATTTCTCCCAGACTAATGTTTAATATTCTCTTCTGTTAATAATATAATGGAAAGTCCTGCAATTAAAAAAAAAAGGAAATCCTGTTTCCATTTAAATACAGAACGAAATATTTGTTTAATTTACTGAAGTGTTCTATATAAGGGATCCTGCATTGTGCTGCAATTTTTTCTACTCCTAGCCTGAGGTGCCAAATTTTGCTTGGGCCTGGCCTTAGTTTGCCCTTCAGAAACATCATCTGATTATAAACAGTCTAGAAATAAGAACCAGCTTCCTCTGTGATGATTACTTCACCTTTTTCATCATGCTGATGTTCCCATGTGGTTGTGCCTTTTGTATTACAAAATGATCAAGCAGGTTTTTCAGGAACTCCAACAACAGCTGTATTAGTAGTCCTAAACTGATTTCCCACAACAACACAATTTTGTTTCTAATCATTTTAAGAAATAATTAATCCCGGTTCGGGATGACTTGGGCTATAATGGACCCCCGCCAGTAACTGTCACAGCTTGCTTTGTTGCTGCATTCATATTTTACATTTAAGTCTTGTGGTTATTGGAGCTTTAATTCTAAACAAAATTACAGTATTTTTAGCATCATCTTTTTCTGTCCTTTGCCTCTCCCCCATCAAAGTCTTTATTCTTGATTGGACATTAATGTTTAAACTTTGTTAAATATTTAGAAGCTCATTAACATAGATTTTTATTAATGGAGATCTGTAGTCTCAGAGCCATTGCATTGCAATGCAATTTTTTTATGATTTTAATGGTTTTTCGTTAAATCTGAAATTATGATAGACCAACACTCTCCAGTAAATCTTCTCAATCTGAACATTTGGGGCAAAGAAAAATCTCTAAGTGAAGAAATCCAGCCCAAAATTAATTGTTTAACATGAAAAAATGCTGATTTAACTATTCACACTATCTTTGCTCTGTGATTTGCAAGGAAGATATACAGAACAAAATCACATAAAACAGTATTCTCAGGCTACCACACACATGAGATAGCAAGGAGTTAACAAGCACTGGGCAAAGCACGTACACTCAATATCCCAAGGCACCCAAAGAGCTGCAGCTGCCCAAGCTAGTGTCAGCGAGGAATACATATTATTTTTGTAAAATGGATTACTTGAGACAAAAGAATTCTTCATGGTTTGAGGATTTATATGGCATAAAGGAGGAGAGGAATGGTCATTGCAGAAAAATGCAAGTCGAATTTTATATGGTAAACTGTAAACTGCAGCAAATTTATAGATTATTCATTACCTTTTTATTTGACTTATGTAAGGGCTTTACAGACATGATCAGTCTCTGCATTCAGTAACACATAATGACTATTCAAGAAAAATACAACAAAATTATTTTCTCAGTGAAATCACCATAGATTTTGTACTATTCACTGCTAAAATGAGTAAAGTATCTGTATCTTCACTAATAATTTTCCAACAGTGACATCCAGTTGTATATTTTGCTCTTAATTGGTAGAGCTATTCTCAATTCTAATCCATATGTCACTAATTAAAAATAAATAAGACATAAAAATGCTCTGACAGAAGCTTAATTACATTAAGTTACAGTTGCATGACATCTATCTGGAAGGAGCATATCAGTATATGCTTGTTTTCTATCTCTTGTGTTTTGATTTGTCATATAGTTGACCTTCTTTCCCTTTCTAAAACTAGGATCAAGCTTCAAAAGTGGCATCAAGCTTCTGTGGTTGCTAGTTATCAATTTTCAGAAGCAGGTAGCAATACTGTCATAGTAACACTGTCATTGTTACAAATCATTTAAAGTTGTATAGATGGTATGTTAAAAAAACCCCAAACACCAATACAGAGTCTGGGATACAAAAATTATTTTGAACATTTAGATGCTGTAAATGACAGCTAAAAGACTTTGGAGCTCCCTGTATTTTTCTAATTTAAAGTCTTTTCTAATTTAAAGTATTTGGCCATCAGTAAACTTTGAAGGAACTCCACTTAGAGCAAACTGTAAGGTTTGTCTCTCCTCTGGGCTTCTACCAATGCTGCCTCCCAGTTTACAATATTAGGTTGTGCTGCTGGCTCATGAGAAGTCCACAAATCAGAAAAACAAAATTGCTGGTTTGCTTCCCCGCATCCTGCTGCTCCATGCTTTGCCAGATACTCCTACTGCTTCTTCCCAGCCCATGCTCACAAATTATCTCAGACTTTTCATTTCTGCTCCCTCGCCCTACATATCGGGTAGGGTAGGAAAAAAGTCACTGGTATGTATAATTTTGTCTCTGCTGCAGAAATATAATTCAAAGCTGAAAAATGAAATTCTGAGTGAGAGACATTTTTTGCTTCTCTTTTTCATTCTCCATTCCTATATTTTTCTCTGCATTTGTTGTCACTTTTCTCTTTTTCCTGGCCAGATTTTCTACTCAGTTTATTCTTAAAAATATTTTCCTTTTTTATTAATTTTTTTACAAACAACTCTCAAAAAATTTTATTTTATCTTTCTTTCCCTGTCTTTAAAGCATAAATTATAACTTCTAGGGTCTATCTTTGACCTATGTTCTAGAGTTTCTTTGACCTTTCCCTCACTTGTTTTCTGCACATCACTAGGACACCCTGTTTAACATAAGAATGAAAGCTGAAGAAGACCACCCTACCGGGAAGCAGTGCTGTCCATCCATCTGTCTGTCTGTCCCATTACACACACTCCACACTGCACAGGTCTGAAGGTGATCTCAGCTGTGACTGCAGTCACTGGTTTCTGCTTGTCTTGGTCATAACCAACCTTGGTCATAACCAACCTTGGTGTCATTACAGGCCATGGCATCTGCTCCTGCGGCCGATGCATTTGCCAGGATGGGTGGTTTGGAAACTTGTGCCAGCACTCAAGGAAGTGCAACATGACGGAGCAGGAGAGCAGAAGTCTCTGCGAGTCAGCGGATGGCATATTATGTTCGGGGAAGGGTAAGAACTGGCAGCTGAGCTATTTCATGTCAGTGCAGTGCCAGAGGAAAACTATCATATTCTGGAAGACTAATGTACATGGAAGTGGGTTGTTGTTTAATAACCCTTTCTTTTCAAAGGTACCCATTATTAAAAGGATGTTATATTTGGCTCCATAATGCACTTATATCCATTTTGTCAAACACCCACCACGGCCGTACATGCTCAGCAATGTTGCTCCCCTATGCAATTTTGCTGGTAGCATATCATTTTCTGTATCTGTTTAGCTGATGGACTTCATGGAATAGCTGTACACTATAAACTAACTGTTCGTGCTCCATCCAGTTTGAGGGAAAGGGGCAGAAACACTGCAGTGGGGAAGATGACAGATATAATATACTGGGCAAGAGTAAGTGGAAGAGAGTGTTTAACAGCAACATTTGGTATTCCTAATCACTCTGCTACCCAACACAACAGCAAAGTATGTGTCTGCAGTCCCCACAAATGAATCCTGAAAACTTTCTCATTTACTAATTTTCATTCAGGTGGTTGCATCAGCTTCAGTTCAGCTATAAAAAAAATGCCACAGGGAAGAATAAAAGTTAGAAAATCCTGATAATTATCTGAAATTGTTCTCTGAGGTTCCTACCTTGCAGTCTTTCAGGCTAGGAAATTGCATTAATGGAAAGAGGGCTTTTTAGCTCCCCCATAGTGCAAATTGCCTATTTTTGTATATAATAAATCTGAAAGAGAATAGACAAAAAATGGGTGGTGGGACTGACTGGAGGCTAGAAGGCACTCACTCCAGATTTTATGTGCCATTTCCTCTATTTTTATGTCCCTTGCATAGACAGAGGACCAGCTGGAAAAAACAGTTAGGAGCTTTCTACATCAGGCAGGTTTCCAGTGTTCCCTTTGGTAACTTTTATTTCAGTGCAGAGGAAATTTATATAGGGTTTCCAGCCTGGCCTTCATCCATCTGTATTATCACTTGGAATTCTCTCCTGAAGAACTGTTTCATTTTATTTTGGGTTTTTTTCTGTCCCCAACTGATGCAATGTCATAGAAAATGAGCAAGTTACATTGTTTCTTTATTTTTTCCAGATGTGTCTGTGTTTAAATTAGTGTATGTGTAAGAGAATGGTGAGTTGTTAGAGAAAATGAATGACTCTATTTTACTGTAGAAATTAACTTTTCTTCTCTTAGTCTTGGTCTCCCTGTGATGCTTTATATAAACCATGAAGGTGAGGGAATACTCTTAGTAAAAATAAAATGCACTATGTGAGATTCTAAATAAATATAAACATGAAAAATTATGTTGATTTTTAAAGTATTTGTATTATCTTCTACCTTTTTATAAGGATGGCTGAGAGCCCACTAGCCAGTGGGTCTTACTCTGAGAACAATTAGCTTTGAGACCGTATATCAAGGATACAATTTACTCTGAGGTTTTGGGAGTAGATAATCTGGCAGAAATTTGCAGAGACACCCAGGATTATTTTTCTGTCTGCTGGCTATAGTGCCCAGGGGGTGGTTTGGGATCTGGTCACTGATATAATCTGGAGCAACCTGAAAGTTGCTCTAGGTTGTAACCAGCAGCAGGCAGGTAGTGCTTTTACACATGACTGCTTGAATGGACGTTCCAAAGGCTCAGATTTTCTAGAGTAGTAGCTCTCTTGTTGAACAGCATTTACTTCCTCTGGGAATCACAAACCTGACACATGGAGCCAGACTCTTCTCAGTGGTTCCAAGCAGTAAAACAAGAGGCAAGGGGCAGAAACTGATGCACAGGAAGTTCCTTAACATGAGGAAGAACTTTACTGTGCGGGTGACCGAGCACTGAAACAGATTGCCCAGAGAGGTTGTGGAGTCTTTCTCACTGGAGATACTCAAGAACCATCTGGATGCAATACTGCTCAATGTGCTCTAGAGAGGCAGTGTAATACTCTTATTAACTACTTCATCAGGGAGGTTGAATTAGATGACCCCACAATTGTCCCTTCCAACCTTACCCATTCTGTGACCTTAAATCCATATTCAGCAAGAGTGGTAGGATTTTTTTTTTTTTGTTAAGTTTCTTCGGACCCCAAGCACATGTAAGCTTTCAGTGTGATGGAAGGTTGCCCTGAGGACAGTCAATATAATAAAGCAGTGTCAAATTAGGTGCTATAAGAGCTTTATCGTAGAAACAGCTGGTCACATGTGCTTGTTGCAGCAGAGAAATACCTGCATAAGATAACTTCATTTCTGTGTGGTCAGTAAACATCCAAGCAGGCTACTATCTCCTACCTCTTCTCTGAGCAGGATGGGGATCACAGGCAAAGACAGTGTAATTATTTATAACCTTTTTTCCTTTTTTTTTTTTTTTTTTTTGGCAAATCTACTTTTGATGCTGAGATATGTATCTGGAAATCATGTCTTACTGGATACTCATACTTTAAAACGCTGTTCATAGCTAGTGAAGCACTACCCTAATGGCAAATCGTTCTTTCTGATTTATTACAATGAGAAAAAAAAATAATGATTACTTCTCAGATAAAAGTGAATTTTGCTGGAAACCTAGCCAGGATAAGCAAGTGTTATAGTGGACTGAGAGGAGCTTGAGCTTCTTTTGTAGGACTGTGAGGAGTCCTAGTTTTCAGCAGATAACTGCTGAACAATACCAGAAAATTGCGCTCTGCTAATATAAGCAAAGTTGGACATCCACATTCCTAGTCTGTTTTTAGAATCTTGGCTCTCTGACTGTGCCACCTGTAGTAAGAGCTCTTCCAAAGGAAAACAGCAACACCCACCACTGCTGTCTCCCTGGCATTAAATATAGGGCTGCATATGGCGACTGTAACAGTGCAGGATGTAGGCAAGGTAATGAGCCAAATCCCATCCGAGAGGATCTGGCTGGGATCTCAGGAAACACCCTACAACTCATTAGACTCATTTTAATTAAACTAAGGGACCTCCCAGAGCATCATGCTCTGTTCGGGGAAAATGCTTGATTCATTTTCCTAACAGATTTTGTATTATGGAGCCTGATCTTCCTTGGTTGACTTGGTGTTAAATTTGCTGTATCTTCTGCAAAATAGTTTTAAACACTGTGGGCATTCCTCAGTAGCAGCATCAGTGCTGTTTATGAAGAATTACTTCAAGTTTTTTACAGTGTAATACTCTTATTAACTGCTTTAATTTCACTAAAACTATCATACTATTCCTCATTATTTTCTGTTGTCTGTACCTTGCAATTTGTACAAACAGTGAGATTTGGTTTAAATTATCCTCAAGTAAGTCTTAGTGTACCTCTTATACAGCAACCATGCAATATATATGCTATTCTCCACTGCCTCTTTATACAGTGGCATTTTTTATCCTTGTAGGGTATGTCAATATTTTCTGTGCTGGTGGCTCAGTAAGGAATACTCAGAAGTCACAGAAAAAGTGGATGCTTAATCAAATACTCCCATCCCCAAATGTTCCAATCATTAGCTCTTCCTGAATATATTTGCATGTTCCATATGTTACAAGTTAAAACATTTCCCTAAAATTAGGCAATGAGTTAATTTTTGTGAATTTAAAATAAACATTAAATTACTTACATATTTAATTAAAAATTAAATACTCTGCTGAGGCTGTTATGAAGATTTCAAAAATTAAGTTTCAGTGATCAGAGGTACTTCTGTATTTACAGGAAAAACCTATGTAAAATTCCTTGATATCAAGAGATGCACTTTTTTTTAAAAAAAAAAAAGTGTAATAGGATCATTATTATGGATTTTTTTCAGAGGTCTGAAAGAACTGGAAAGATGGAAAAGCATAATTTTATAGGCTTTGGCTAAGGCCCTGTTAAGTAACCCATGAATTCTATTTAGGTTATATTCTGACATAACCAAGCTTCCTTCTATATATTTTTTCCTTAATATTGCATTAAGCACATTGGTGACTTTTACTGGAATCATTCTGGAAATATTACAGGAAGCTAGGATTTTCAACTGCATTTAACTAATTTATAAGTATGTTCTGTTAAATGTCAACAACTTATTTGATGATTTTTTTTTAACTCTGCCTCTGATAATTGAAAATTTATGTGTGTATCCTTTGCTATAATTTATTTGGGGGGTTGATTTTTTTTAATAGTGCTTTCTAATGTAACCCTTTCTTTGGGCTTGGTTCACAAAAGGATTTTTGCTCAGCAGTTACTAAGAGCCCCACCTTAGCGTTGTAGGTGTTGTACTGAAATCTGTATGGGGTCAAGCTGCTGAAGATGGGATCTGAAAAGTTGAGTCTTTTCAGCCGAGTTTTGGAATCATCCAGAAGGAATTACCATCTCCTAGTGGCATTTCTAGTTGTAGATAAGCCTGTCTCACCCCATTCTCAGGCTACAGTCTTCCTGACACATGATTGTCTGAGGGCAATTGTCACTTTCCAGGATTCAGAGACATGAACCTTCTTCTGAAGGTAAAAATGTCTCCGAGCCTTCCCTTGAAGGGACGTTTCTGGTGCTCTGTGGGTTATGGCATCACCTGAACATCACCATAGAGTCTCTCCTTTCCCTGTGGGGCTGTGACCTGACATCCTGGAGAAGGAGGAGAGCAGCTTGTCCCAACAAAGGGCACTAGTGTACACTGCAGGAATAAGCCAAGTGCTGAACTGCCATTATGTGCTCAAACTCTTTCTGATCTAGAGCAAATAATTAATTAGTAATTCCATGGGAGGTGGAGAAACTTCATTTGTGGTGATGAGGATTTTGGGGGTCTAAATTGTCAGTCTTGTGCATTGCCAGTCTTTTGTGGACCCAGCCCTAAATTTAGATGAGGAGGACTATTTCCTTCCTGGGTGTGATTTTATTGCCTTCAGTAACAGTGGGTTGGGGACAATTTGAGCTTTTCTAGTAAAAAAAAAAGAACAATTACTGGGAAGAGAAGCCCTGATTGTGGGTCTCTGAAACCAAAAGAAAGCTTAAGAATGTGAGCCTTGATTAAGTGAAATAGCAGGATCAAAGCGTTAGTAGTAACATTCCACCATACTCAAGCTCATGCCAAAAGAATCCTTTTATTCAAAAGACTTTTAGCTTGATTATTTTCTCTTATGTAATAGCCTCTTAGGCAGCAATTTTGTGCATATGCACACGTGCATATGTGTGCACGTGTGTGTCGCGGGTTGTTGTTTTCTAGTCTGAAACTGACAGTGCTCTTTGGCTGCGAGTAATAATTTTTGTGATTTCAGGTTCCTGCCACTGTGGAAAGTGCATCTGTTCTCCCCAGGAATGGTACATTTCAGGCGATTTCTGTGAATGCGATGACAGAGACTGTGACAAACATGACGGTCTCATTTGCACAGGTGCAGTACAGGCTAACACTTAATTGCTTCAGGAAACAAACTGTGTTGATGGGAATTATGTTAGACAAAGCCAAGCTACTTCTTTCCCCACTGACAGAGGAAGTGCATTTGCTGGTTATTCAAATCTGCTATAATTGTTTCTTCATGCAGTGTGATAATCAACTTAAGGTTTCAAAACAACAGTTGAAAGCCCGAGCATGAATTTAAATAAGTAAGTCAGCTGTTACGTCCATCAACAATTCTCATTGTAATAGACTACAAGCTACTGCTTTTTTGGCAAAGGACGTAGTGTCAGCATTACGATCATGAGGTTTCCTTAGCCTTTGTTCTTCTACTGGACATTCTATGTGTGTAAATTTAAGTCACAGACAAAATTCAGTCCTCTGATGATCCTTGGTGGCTCGGAGGCGTAGTTGTGCGGGTTAACAGACCTTCCTGGCAATCATGCAATTGTTGGTGGGAGCCTGAAATGCACGATAACTTTTCTTATGATGTGATGGCTGATGATTAAATTAATGATTATGGCAGCTTCATCTTAACATTATCTGAAAGTTGAGGTGGCAGATGTGGAGAGAAACGAGCAGGGTGCCAACAAGCCCTCACGATAAACATAGTGACAAGAAGCAGCACGGGAATTGCTAAATTAACTCATTGGCTTCTTCCTGTTACAAGTCTTAATTTTAGAAAAATTTTGCCAGCATTTATTAGATGTGGAAGAAATCTGCAAGTTGATTAGAGTGAGAGTGGGAGGGCTGACACTAGTAAATTGTGTCTTCCAGCTAGCTCTATTAGCAAGTGTCCTTTTCTGGAGGCAAGTAGCCAGTGTAGCGGCAGCAGAAGTCTTATCTTCAGCTGTAATGGCTGTTCATGAATCTTCATAAAGCTGGTAGGAAGAGGAGTTCACATTGGAAACTCATGCTGTAGCTGTCTCAAGCTGAGCATTTGAGTCATAAAAAATATTTAAATAAAATGAAAATAGAGGTGTCAGTATGTAATGTTTCCCTACTGTAAAGTAGGGCCAACACATTTTTCACTTAATAGAGAGTTTGAGATATGATTTATTTGTATAGCACTCCTGAAAAGGTAGGTGTAAAGTTTTTCATGTTTAGAGTGATGGTTTTATTGCTATTCTGTTGGTAACTTTTAATGACTTTTTCTTTCTTTGTAGTAGTTAAAAGTAATCTTGTTTTACCTTTTACCTTGAGGCACAGTGCGAACACTGAACCTCACCAGCTGGGTACAGATACTGATGTATACAATTGCACTACACAATACACAATTACAATATTTGCAATATGGTTGATGGAATTATTGAGAGAATGCTATTAATGCTTTGAAAATGTAGGTTTGGGGTGATTTCTTAATGCAATGGTACAATAATTGCTTCCTTCCAAAGGGGAAAAAAAAAGGGGTAGGGGAATAATAAAGGAACAATGCAACTACTTTACCATGGCTTTTTACTTCCAATAAAACACATTTTAATGTAGTACATTTCAATTATGATAATTGCCTTTTATTCATTCTATTCTAGGCAACGGTGTTTGTAGCTGTGGAAACTGTGAGTGCTGGGAAGGATGGAATGGAAATGCTTGTGAAATCTGGCTGGGGAGAGAATACCCTTAATGCAGGGTGTTAAAGACTGAGGAGGTTTTTTTGTTTGTTTTTCTTTAGGCTGCTAGAACATTTAATTTCAGAAGTGCTCAGTGTGTGGGTGTGCATGTAAGCACACATACATGGTTTTAAGTACCTTAGAACACGTTTGAGGACCTGCTCCTTAAAGAAATGCATCAAAAAAACTAAAAAAGGGAGCAGGACAACCCCAGCTCTAGAGGGTGAAGTCATAAAATACCGGCCCTGTGGAACTCCTCCAGAGTTTTTTTTGTAAATTCAGTGGAACTGAGATTATATCTAAAATGCTTGTTTCTTTAAGCAACCTTTGGAAAAAGCATAAGAAAGCCTTTTTTAACATTATTTACTTGGTCATCACCTCTCCTTATCAATCTTAACAATACCCCTGTAGAGGAGTAACACTAGCTGAATATTTGTCAAATAACTACTTTGATTAATTTTATGGTGTTGGAAAAATACATTATTTGACCTTTTTTCCTTTCTAACAATCCTGATTATGCACCAGCTCATAAATTGAAAGAAGCTGTACAGAAGCCTAAAAAAACATTAATGATTTTTTGTTTGGTAAAATAATTATCTGAGATCCAATTACAAGACACCCATAAACTGAAGACCCAAAATGTTTGAATAGACCCTTTTCCACAAAAAAACTTAGTTTCTGTGGTTAATGTGTTAGTAAGTTGGTTATCTAATCTACATACTACAATACTTTCAAGTACATAACCTATGGGAACATAAGGAAGGAAACTAATAAAGATATAAATGTGTGATTGCCTATTCTGAATATGTATTCTGCAACTCATATATACTTCTATCACACTGTTCTGTGTAGTACAGTTGCCTCTTAAAAGTAAAGTAAATGAAAATTTGTTATATTGAAAATGAAAATATGTCACTTTCAGGATGAAAATTCTGTCTACTATTCGAAATCAATGTTTAGAACAGATTACACTGTCACACATGGTATTCATTGAATTTAACTGCTTTTATGGAAGTGGAAAACCTGTAAGTCAACTGACTTGAAAAATCGTCTGTGCTATGCAGCAGCTTGGTCTCAGCCAAAGACATTTGGACAATGTCAACAAAGTAATTAAAGTTTTAATACAGTAAATACAAACAAAGCAGTGGTATGAACAAAAATTTTATTTTTATTTTCCAATGGTGAAATGCTGCTCAGTGTGAAATTCACATTGAGTAATGAATGATGCACAACTATTGGGACTTCCCTAACTTATTTACATATGAGTCTCTTAATTTTTTGTACACATAGATTTGGCAGCCCTTGAATTCTTTAGAACAAAAAGAAGAAATACACATTTTAGTTTCAAAAGTGTTTACATTTTGTGAAATCATGATTGAGTGAGAAAATTGATTAAATGGCTGAAAAATAGTTCTTTTAGATACCAAACTGTAACACTGGCATTTAGGTGCCAAGGTCCTAAGAAGAGGTACATGATTCAGAAATAATGGAACTATGTATCAACCAAATAATGTATTTCCATTATTTATCTAGAAATTAGTTTTCTTTTAGAAAGGACGGTTTTGAAATTGGAAAATACAATGCTACAGAACACGTAACAGAATGCAAAATTTCAAATTTATTTAATCGCCTTATTATTGCCCCTTCCCATGTTGCTTGTTCTCTCACCCAGTTTTTTTTTTTAGCTAGCCTGTATTATTTCTTTCTAAAAATGAAGCCTGTGAAACCCATGTTCTCAGGGAGCATAATCACCAAACATCCAATTTATATATAAGTTCTGCAGATAGTAATGAGACATACATCCTAAAGCTGTTACCTGCTCTCTTGTTAGATAACCAAAATATCAGACAGAGTTCTAAAAGATATTGATACAGTATAAAGCTCCAAAATAAACTCATCTTGAAATTTTAGTTTATATTTTATACTTGTAACCCTTAAGCTCCATGGAACTGAACAGAAATATTTTCTTAAGTTTTAGCATATATGCATTTTGCCAACCCTAGTGTCTGGAGAGCACAGATTGTTGCTTTTATATATATTTACGAATACAGCTGACCTGAATCACCTTATAATCAGTGGGTTTTTTGCATATACATTCATCTGCTGAATCAGAGTGGAAACAGTGAAGGATACAAAGTTTTCCTTTATTTTCTTCCATCTGTATTTAGTACAGTAATAAGAAAATATCAGATAATCAAAACTCTTATCTGGTGTCAGTAGATGCTTTTGGCTTGTTCATGCCATCATTAGCAGGTTTATATATACTGTAGACCAGCTGTGGTATTTCAGATACTCATTCATATATAAAAGAACAATTCTTTAGCTGGCTGCAGTATCGTATATGATGCATTTTACTTTGTAATTTGATTTAATTTTAAATTTATATACTTAAAGAATGTAAGTTAATTCTTATTTCTAGTTTGTTTGGGTTTTTTTGAAAAAAACAATCAACTCCAACATTTTGACTACTGGACGGATTACACAGCCACAGTATTTCTGTTATCCAAGTTGTTTTTTATATTACATATGGAAAAAAAAATAGGATATCTACAACGGTTACTCTCTGTGTTTCATTAAAATGCAATTATCAAAAAAAACGGTGCTATTACTATAAACCATAAAGTATTAACTAAGACTATTAAAAATGTAATGTTCACATTAATTTTTCTCCAATTTTTATTTTGTGTCTTATAACATTGCTTGAACATTTCCCCTCTTCATGTTGAGGTAACTGGTGGTGTAACACCCAGCAGATCTGTTTTGTGGCTGATTTTCTCACTAAAAAATGAGATTGGAAAAAATAAGATTATTATTCCACATATGTGAATATAATAGCTGTAATATCAAATTGTTGTTTTACACCTCATTCTGTATGATGGGAATTCTAGATACATAAACTGTAAAAGCAGGAAGAGGCATAAGGAAGTGAAACATACTGCTTGATTCTTTACAGCTAGTGACCGTAAAAACTTTCTCCCAGGCCTGTGACAAAAGGCAAAATCAAATTGGATAAATGAGGATTTTGTACTGATTAAATTAGTAAACCTTATGAAAAAAATATTATGTCCTTGCTTTCTTATGAGAGAAAGAACACAATCCAGAAGTGTGCTGAATGCTTCTATAACAGACTTGCAGGATAATGCCTACTGTATATAACTTATCTGTAATATCAGCTATAAAACAACTGTGGATTGATTTGCTTCTATAAATTATTAACCTGCTTGTGACCCTTTTTTTCAGTGGCCACACTCTTTTTTAGAAACAGGCAGATGAACATTTAATCATGTACCTGCTCTCAATTTTTTGATGATTTGCCCATTGCTTCTTAGCAGAATGACATCTCACTGTAGCTAAAGGATACAGCTACATGATACTGGGATGAAGAAAGCTCAGTTGAATATTTCTGTGACTAGGTAACAGAACAAAAATTTTATTAAATCTTTAAAAATAAGTCATAGCATTTGCATTAGTCATCACCAAAAAAACCCCTCTTATTAAACATTTTAGAATGCATTGCACAGAATATGAATTTATCTAAAGGGTCATCTAAAAGAAAGAGAACCTTCTCATTTAGTCTAATTTTATTTGCATTCCCATTTGAATGGAGCTGAATAATTTCTTCTTTATACCAATAAACAGAAGGATCAGCAAGACATACTTTTACTGCATGGACCAAACTGACTGATTTCATATCTCATTGCTTAAACTAGTATTAAATTAAGACAAAAAGTTTCCCTACATATATATATATATATAAAGCCAGAGTTCTTAGTGTTGTGTCAGGTATATGCCATAGTCAAAGTGAATATCTTTATGAGGGTGAGACGGTGGGGAGAGAGGGGAGAGGTTTAGTAAGAATCAACATGACTACACCAGTTAAACTTTATGAAAATGACAATATATTAAAAAATCATTTGAGAATGGCTAAAACCCCCAACAAGTTAAGCAAAGGCTGTGTTATGTGAACCACAAAGCACTTAAAAGGAGCTAGAGCCCTTTCTATAGGCTCTATCATGTGAGCAATCTCATAAGGATTCTTGTGTATTTATAAAACTTTTGAAGTACAACAAAATGGTGCTTTGTTGAAATAGTTCATATCTACTTAAAACTGGATTTCTGAAACTGAAGATGTGATTGATTTTGCCAAACAGAACTGTAGCTGAAATACAGACTTAAAAAAAAAGGGAAGAGATAATGACTATATGCAGTGTTAACATATAAAATGGTAAGATGAGGTTAGATTGCTGTGCAAACAGTCTCTCAGAAATTAGAGAAAACCCAGAAGAATAAAATACAAAGCAAGCATGCAAAAGATCTGGAAGGCTGCAGATTCACAGGCAGCTGCACATGTAAGTACAAAACCCCCAGTCTATAAATACAAATTTATTCCATCAGGTTTACTATACAGTACTTTAGTAGTAACAGACAGTTGAAAACAGCTTTCACTTAAAAGCAAAATTAATTTTAGAGGGAAGAAAATGGTGAACTCTTATTCTGGAGAACAGCAAGAGAGGTATTATATTAAGGAGCTAAAATTTTCTTTGGCATGGTAAAGGGGGAGAATTGAGTTTGCCAACCTATTTACATGAAGTTTCACCATCCTGTGGGCAGTGCAGTGATGTTTTGCGCAGTCTACTTTTTACATAAACTTTTTTGTTGGTTTCATATATGCCTTCATATAAGTGCTTTATTCATCATTTTGAATCTGTGTATACATCAAATAAGAATAAACAAACTGTACAATGCAAACTCTTTGCATATATGTTCGTAAATTTAGTAATACTGACCAACAGTTCTTTGACAGATACAACCTACAACATGCAGTTCATCCTTGCCATCCTCTTTCCATGCAACAGATGAGACAAGACGAAATAAAAGGGAAGAAAGAAAGCACAAAGACAACTTTTTATGTTTAAACAAAATGTAATAATAAAAAAAAAATAGGACATCTATTCATTGGATTAAACATACATAAGAATTTAGCCCACAGCAACAAAATCAGAAAACAATAATTTAAAAAAATGCTGTATTTCCAGTATGCACTAACAACTTGCAGAAATTAAATCTGGCCTTAATTATAGACTCCCAAAGTGGTTCACAGATCATAGTTACTCAGGATCAAAAGATTAGTGTTGAAAACAATACTTATATAGGATCAAGCCACGAACCAGAACTTCCTCGCTTTGCTCAGCCAGTTTTCCAGCCCTGTCTCTCCTCAGGCTCTTACACTGGGGAGTAAAAAGACAGCTGGATGAGACATGAACTTGTGTATTCACTCCTCATGAATCAGGTGAGAGAGAATGTAGCCTTCAGCTGTATTGCCTTACTTGAAATATTGTGAAGTGCTCCTCTTATAATTGTAGGAAGGCCCGGGGCCATCCCTGGGACCCAGCTGATAGTACAGCATCATGGCTGCTGCCTCTCATGAATCCTACAGGTGGAGAGGAAGCCCCCAGCTCATCATGTGAGTTCCTTTGGTTTTGTTTTCTCAGGGATGGTGCATAAATCCCACTGGACCAGATAGGATTGGAAGGGTACACCAAAGTTTTTAATAAAGTGGTGTTTTCCCCATGCACACATATTTAGTGCTAGCAGAAAAGGGCACAGTCTAAGTCAAAGTTTCTTTGCATTTTTATCACAGTTTTAGATTTGTTTTGTTTTGTTTTGTTTTCCCCTACATGGATAGAGGGCTTCATGCTTAACTCATTCCCTCCCTAGAAAGACCCAACATCAAGCATTAGCTTGCTGTTCTCATAGCACATATACAAAAGGAAGTCTGACCTACAGAAAAAAAAAAAAGTTTATCTAGAATTTAGCAGCTTTACAGTAGCCTCCTTGAAGAGTTTCTTATAAAAACAGAACACATTTGAAAACTAGTATGAAGAGTTCATTTAGACTGAATCAGTTGTTCAGCTGAGCAGACAGGGACTTTGAAATAACCAGCAGCCTCTCTTAGGGACTTCAGCACAAAGATGTGGTAAAACAAATTGCCAGAAATACAGTGCTAAAAAAGGAATGGATGGTTTCCTCCTTTTTTGTCTTTAAATATCAAGGTAACAGCAAGAGGCCACACAGTTTTCCAGACTGAGATACAGTTTGATCTTTGCTGCCATTTCTGAGAAATAAATTCCATCTTAAGCATACAGAGAGTGCCCATATTTTTAATCTCCTGAAAGCCGGTGACTAAGCATGCAAAAACTTCAGTGGCACCTCTGTGGCATTCTCTAATTCTTCCCCCCCACAAGCCCACCTCACCCCATAACATTGGCTTAATTGTTCACAAGGGAGAAACTCAAGGGGTTAATGTTGTTTCTGGTAAAATGATCCAAGGCTTCAATTTTATAATGTTTTTCATTTCTTCTAGATTGATGTAGGAGAAAGTACAGTATATAGAGATCAAGGCAAGGCACCTTCAATCTAGCAATTTGGTGGGCATGTTATCCTCAGAAGCTGGGTGGAGGTACATACCGGGATATCAGTGAAATACCTAGGACTGGACTTTGCATGCTTAGCTAAAAACAAAAATAAAGTTTTGTAATATGTCCAGTTTTAAAATTTTTTTTAAACACCAGAAATATTAAACTATAATTTGTAACTACCCTTTGCATTGGTGCTGCAAAAAAGAACACAACATCCTTGCCCATGCTTTGCTAAGTAGGTGTGGAATTCAGCCAAAAATAACAATGGCATTAAGTTCAGTTCCTTAAAAACAGGAAAGGATTATATTTGAAATGGATTTAGGTAGCACAATTCTGAATAGTCTTACTTATTTTTTTTTTAATTGGTGGTGGTTGTTTTTCAAACAATGAAGATTTAGTAGATGAAAAATGAGCCTTAATTCAGGCCTACAAGGCCTACAAAATTCTTTGGACCCACTTTCCCAAAAGTGAGTGGGTCTTGCTCGCTGGGCAAGGCAAATGTTACCATTACCAGTAAGCCTGTGATATGTATAAAACACACACACAAAAAGAAACTATACGGGGATGCCAAACACGTGTTTCATAAAACTCCCCGTTGGTTGTGTTTGACACTCTTCCCTCCACTACAATGCCAACCTCAGAAGCACAGTATCTTTTACTAAAGAGTATTCACATTTAATCAATATTGTAAGCCAGAGACAACAATCCTATTCTTTATAGATATAATTTGTAATAATAGATTTTTGAAGGCTTCCGATTCCCTGATTGCTTTCAAAACTAAGCCACCGGCAACACTTAAGTTATAGAGAAACACAATCCCTGCAAAAGTTCACAAACAGTGGAGCGAGCAGCCTTATAAAAAAGGGAAGGAGAGAAATTCATAATAGCACAGGTTTACAGCATCTAACTAGAAATTACTTGATTATTTGTGTGCTACAAAATAGAACTTAAACACATGGATTTTGCTGAAAGTGGACTCAAAAAGGGATTATGGGCAATTGTCAGCAGGCAAGGTATCAAGTGTACTTGTGAAGTATGTGATTCACATGAAGTGTCACAGTCACAGAAAAGATATTAAAAAGGCATTCCAATATCTGGTAGGGCATTCCATGGTCTGAGTTTAGCTGGTTTGTCCAGGTGTCTTCTTGTTTTGGGTAGAGCTACATGTTGAGATTTATCCACTTGCAACAACTCAGTTCAGAAACAGCAACAGGCAAGTCGGTGACTTGCTGCAAGCTGATCCACAGACTCTGCCGAGAGGAAGTCTGGCAAGGATAAATCGCTCAACTGTACTCGAGATTCAGTAAGTCACAACACCTGTGAGGATCTGGCTATGTCGTCTTGCTCTTGTTAACTGGTTTGCCGCCATTCATTATTGCAGATGCACTTGTGCTTTTACTTGGAGTTACCCCAGCCTTTGGCACTGTTTCTCCAATATCATGCAAAGATGGTTCTCGATACATGGCAACTGAGGGGAGAGAAGAGAAAGGGAGAAACATTTTTAAGAATGTATCACATGTAAGAGTTCATCTCAAATAATTATCTATAATAACTAATATTGTAGGATGTTCTTCTTGCATACCAGGGAAACTATTTATTTTGACAGACACTTGTTTTGCATCACTGATAGATTTTCTTGATCCTCCAAAATTCTCATTTCTTCATCTCACTTAAAAACACAGTAGGAAACTACATGCTTGTTTGTTTGATGGACACTATAGATTTTTGGAAATTAAAAGCTACTCTTCTATCTTTGCATAAAGTGAACACACAAAAACGTAGATGTATATACACATATGTATATATATAGACCCCTTAAATAAACATGCAAGCTTTTAGAAGTAAAACATGATAAGACAGATTGTACTTAAAAAGTGGGATCATACAATACAGTTGTCTAGACTTGTGTTCTTTTTTAGTCATATTTGCAAGACTAGGCCAGGATCCAGTTCTACAAAGTTATGTGTACATCAGTCTCTCAAATCTAAGGAACTTGGCTATGATCTCTTCAGTTGTATCCTGAAGAAATATCCAGGAGATGTGGAGAGTACACAGAAGGTTTGGGGTTTTTAATTCCTCCTTTGCAAAAACGTATGCAGTAACCACTGATCTCTACTGAATGTAGAAACGCAGAAAACTCCAGATTGAACTACTAACTGAATTCTTAGAGGAATTAAAAGTTTGCCCCGGGGCTTCAGTTCCTATCTAACCACTTCAAATCCTTTGAGAAAAATACATGTATTCAATTACACAGTTCCAGCATTAAGCTGCCTTAATGATTAATGCTCTTGGATAATTCAATTTCATTTTCCATGTCACTGAATCAGGTAATATTTCCACTTATACCTAACTTCAGTAGCATTTATTTATATCAGAGCAATGTTAAAAGAGATGTCAAAGCAGTCAAAGGAATTAATCATCACACTATGACTTTGGGACTGGCTGTGTGTTGCCATAGAGAGCACAATTCCTTCATCCCTTGGCTAATTAGAGAAGGAGGCTGGAGCATCAAAGTACTGACCTTGATCTTCAGTGGTGTGAAGTTTCATAATAAATATGAAGGGCCCCATAGCATCATTAACTAATCAAATACTTGTTCTAACATTTCCAGTGACATAATCTACATCCTTTTATGGCTTCTAGAAGACTGAAATTTAATGTCTTCTTTAGAGTATATAAGGCTGGTTATGATCTATGTCTTCAGAATGCCCCATAACTGTGTTTAGGGCACTTAGTTGATTAATTAGAAGATCTTGATGAAATAACACTGTGACCTACACAACTATTAAGTTGAACAACATGAGATGGAACTATAAAGTAAGGAATTATATAGAAGAGCTATCATATTTGATGATTCTTATAGGCAATGAAACAGGAGCCAGGCCTAAAAGAGTTAACTGAGATATCTTGGTCTGCTAAGAAACTACCAATATCTAAACGATCTGTGCTTGTTCTGTTCTGCCTACTGGACTAGAGCTTAAAAGAATGGTAGAAGAAGCATACAATAGGCCTAGAGGTAATAAATTAGGATGCAGTAAGATAAAGTAGACATTTGAATAGGAGAAACAGGCCTGGAGCCAAGGCTTTCTCCAAGCTCCAGTGAGTGGATCGAGAACAACGGAAAAGTAGGAAGGTCAAGATGAGGAAGATGAGATGAGACCCCAGACTCACGAGAGGAAGAGCGGATCTCCCACCAAGATTGAGGGCCAAGAGAAGCACCACTCCAAGCCCCTCCTGAGCTCCATCTATAATCTGCCTGTTATTAATATGTATAGATAGCTGTTGTAATCACACAAATATGCATTTAATCATATATGAAAATTGTATAAAAACTACTGATTTTGTGTGAAACCTTTGAGAAGTTCTTTGTGGTGCAAACCATGCTTGCTCCCAGTGCTGTCAATAAATACCTTTACTGCTCAAAGATCCAAAAGTCTCTGAGCAGTTCTTTACAGCAATATAAATCAAGTTATTTCTATGCATTGTCTAAGCTTCTACAAGACAAGAAAAGCAAGAAAGCATCAACCTGAGTTCAAAAATGAAGTCAAAACTTAGATTATTCTGATTCTTTCTTTATGATGAAACT
Source organism: Pseudopipra pipra (assembly GCF_036250125.1). Classification (NCBI taxonomy): domain Eukaryota; kingdom Metazoa; phylum Chordata; class Aves; order Passeriformes; family Pipridae; genus Pseudopipra; species Pseudopipra pipra. The sequence continues at coordinate 80,388,299 of NC_087550.1, forward strand.
AAAATATTTAACAAACTGATTGTCTAATCAAAAATTTACTCAGACATATTTTCAGATGTTAAGTGATGAGATAACTTTCAGAATGACTGAAGCTATGTGTAGCAATAAGAACAGTAAAATTTGGAGTGCCATCAGGACAAGAAAAGAAAGACAGCATAGGTTTATAGAGGCTTGCAGAATGCATAGGATAAGACAAAAGTTCCAAGATATAAATGGATGCATTTTTCAGAGAATGTGTGACATCATTTTAGTGTGTAAGGTTACTGTGACTGTTATTTGCTTCTATCTTGGTTTAAAGGGCAACTTACAAAAGTTATGTACGTTACACCAATTGGCAAAGTAACACAGCATGATTTATTTCATAAAGAGACCTTTGTGTTTTGTATTAGAAAGCTTTTACTTTGAAATGCTGACATTTCATCCATTCCCTATATAACTCCCGATTATCCTACAATATCCATTATTTCATTCTGCCTAATAAAAGGACTATTTTCTCAGTGCAAGACTCACAACAGCTTTTGTCCCTACCAACAGAATATTTTAAAAGCAGCACAATGCACCTCCACAAAAGAGTTCTTTTCTTATAGAATGACCTCTTAATCCCTGGAAAAATGTTTTTACATATGCCCTTTCTATCATCACTATGCTGAAGCACAAAACTGTTCCATGAATCTTTAGGATTGTCATTAGTAATGGCCCCTGTGCAAGGCACACACATTCAGAAAGGGCATTTTAGAAATCGTTCCCTTTTCTTGTGAGATTTATAGGAGGGTCTACCAGCAATGGACTGAGCCTCACCTTCCAATGGCTTGGGTAGAAAATGAGCTGCTGGTTTTGTTTTCTTCACTCTATTTCCTTTCATGACCTGCCCTTCTTTGTTCAGCCCCAAGAACCAGGCCCTCCCGGACTCCTGTTGTCTGTAGAGCATGGATGAGTAGATTACATAATAATTTTCAAAAACGGACTCCTTGAATTTGCACTCTGGTGTAAAAAGTTCCTGTGGGAGGAAAAGTAAATGTTAAATGGTATCTCTAAAGTGCGGCTTCTGTTTAGTTAATTTACAAATACCTCTTGATAAGTTTAATATATGACTTATAATAAGGTTCTGCTTTGAGAACAGGAGTTCTGTCTTCCTCTGGAAGACCTCTAGGTGAACTTTCCATGGATGCCTCAGTTTTCCCATCTGTGCAAGAGGGATAGTACATTTTCAAAGTAGAAAGGAAGCTATACAGACATAAAAAAATTTTCAAAATACATGAATAATTATTATTGTGCTTATTTTTTCAGATAGGATATTCTTATAAAGATTAAGAAAGTCTATGCTAAAATAAATAGCATTAATGAGATGACAGTTGTTCTAACATGGTAAATGCAGCAAACTTCCTCTGGTTTACAACAACTGATATTTGAAGCTCAAAATGCTTCTACTAATGTATTAAGATATATATCATGCCCTGGAATCCACATGGCCTGAAACACCACAGGAAAATACTATTTTGATGTACAAATTCCTGGACAAAGAAAAATAATTCCTACTGACTTTCTCAGCATTCATTCCAGAGGTGGAATATTTTTCAGTAGTCACATTTAGAAACAGCAGTTGTCCAAAAACTTTCTCTATAGGTTAATCTAAATACAAACTTCTGCAAAGCAGTAGCAAAATAATAATTTAAACATAGATATATATTTTAATAACATACGTAACTGACAAAATAAACAGTGTGAACATACATTGAGATAGAGATTACCAAAATTCTTTGAAAAAACCAGCAAGTTAATAAGCAAATAAAAATACATTTAAAATATCACAAGAAAATAAGATTCTGTGTGATGTGATTTTCTGTGGATCCATCTGCTGAAGCCTGTAGAAGAAATAAGACATGAAAGGAAGAGGTAGATGCGGAAAAGAGGGAAAAGCTTATTACCTTGCTAAGCTTTCAGAGAGCAAAGTTCTCAACCCTGAATACTCTTTTTATATTTCTTTTGGTTATCTTTCCCAAGCAGTAAAAAAATCTGAAAACATCATATCTTTTCACTTCTCCATTCACAGTATTTTTTATTAATTTCTTTTTTTCCTGGCCCCATGCAGTACTGAGTTAACACCCAGCAGGCAACATGTTTTCAGGGTCTCTATGCCATCCCCAGCTGCCTATATATTGTAAGAATTTCACAGTTCTTTCTATCACAGATTTACTTTCTGGAAATCAAAGTCCTTAAAGACATAGCTCCCCATACCAAAAAGCACAGATGAAAGACTTTTCTGAATCTGCAATAAATGTCATTTAGTGCACAACCAAGTTCTTCTGTATGATGGGGTACATAGTGTTCATATTACCATGGCTTATGTTACCGCCAGTAAGCAAAGCTGTTTTGATGAACACCAGGCATACTATTAGCATTTTCAATTACGGAGCATCTTTGAACCTCAGATAAAAAGAATTAATGTATTTTATGCAGCAACAGACTAAAAGCAGTTGCTGTAGCATATGGGAAATGACTTGTGAGCCTGCCTTAAAATAGGTTGCTTTGGCTGTGTGAGCCAGTACACTTAGTGTCTATAGGTCACACTCATTCACAGGATGCAAAAAAAATTCTCTGATATGTGCAATGGGCATCTTTATGTACTACAACGTTTTTACCCCCTACGTGCACAACTGCATATATATATATATATATATATACACACACACACATACACACACACGTGCATAAATGCAAATACAGTTTGTAACAGAAGCAGTGAATACTAATGACAGGAAACACCTTAACTGCACCTTCTCCTTTGCCATGGGGCTTTTTCTCTCTCTGTTCCAAGACTTTAAGACACCTGTTGTTTGTGTTAGTCTCCTTTCTCCTCCACTGATTTCAAATCACAGTAGGGCTCAAGGCGACTGAAAATGAAACCAGAAGGCAGTGACATGCTAGAGGGAATGCCTGTTAAAACCTAGCACAAGTGTTTACATGCGAGTCATGTTTCTCAGCTGTTGAAACAGCAGATGCTAATCAGGAAATGCCTACACAGCTCTCCTCATTACCTACTTCACTGAAAATGCTACCCCCTGTGTTCCCCACAAAGTTTTACTTCCTTGCAAAGCTCAATTACCATAAACACTACTCCTTAGCCAATATTCACTTTTTTTTTTTGCTATAAACAAAAGCTGCTTGTCATTCTATATTCCTCTGTACTAGAGATGGTTGGCTGCCTCTAAATGCTATTTGTGTGTTTTACCCTAACAATATCCATTACCATACTTAAACAAGACTCTTTCAAATCATATCCCTTCTCTGAATCAAACCCAACTCTTTCCTCTTTGACTTCTTTGGCATGGGCCATATGTTTCTGACAGTGCATAGCATATAAAATGGTAGGTATTTACCAGGTGAAAAAAAATGGATTATTTCTGCGCTGTTACTTGTCTACTCATGGACAAACTAGCATCATTACTATTATGTAGTTATGAAAAGCACAGTAACAGTCTGATATTTTTTTTTTCCCCTTTAAGGAACAGTCAAACCTGAATACTGTATTCTGCCTAGAAATACTGCAGCTATCCAACTCCAGACATCTGGGTAGTAACAGCTTTGGGCAGGGTTTGCTTTTATCCAGTATATTAGGATGCAATTCTGCTGGGTTAAACTCTCAGTCAAAAAGTCCCTTAAATATATGTTACTTTAAAGTAGAATAATAATTCTACTGATGTGACGAGTATTCATGAATGAAAATTAGGCACCTGACAATTACTATACTGAACTGCAGCCATCAGCTCCTCTGAGGAAAGAGTTAGTCAAAAGGAGACTTTTGAAAAGTCCACCTTCCCTGGGGCTCAGGTGGAAATTGAATATTTCTAAGTTAAGAGTGATGCCTAAAAAACACAAAAGAAATAAAATTAACTCCCACACACATTATCCATTTCTCACATCTGGGAGTGTCTGAACAACAGAGCTCAGGTTACTTGTGGTGTCAACATGGAGATATAAGGAACGTTGGAAAGTAATTCAGATGACAATTGAGATGAATTCCCTACCAAGTAATGTCTTTCTGTCAATCAGAGGCTGAAGTCTGACATGATGAAGCTAGGCCTCAATGCCAATCAATAATATGGCACAGTAGCAAATGGCTAAATCAAAGCACAGGGGGTAGCACTGTATTTCTCAGTGAGAAAGGGAGAATGCTGCAGTGTGAAATGAGGTGTGAAATGATGAGATCCCAGAAAACAGCTGCAGTGCAGTGGAAAGGTAAAAGGCCTTGTCATAAACATATTTGTGCAGCAAAATCTGTAAGATCTTGAGGCTTCTCCTGCACGAGACCTGGAATACATCTAAATTGATATTTCTCTGACTTGCTGCACATTGAATTAGGTGAGTTAGACTACTTTCTTACAGTATACCTATTTGACAAATGCCAGTGTAAGAAAAAAAATTACTAAAGATTTCCCAAATATAGTATCAAATTTTTCCAACATTTAAGCTGGCCAAAAGTCTGCAGTTCAAAATGATCTTGTGCATTAGTTCCTCTTCAAATGGCAGAAAACACAGCAACACATGGCTACTTACCTTATAGATTAAGGAGAAACTTATATTATATTTCCTGTACGTTCAGAAGACATTTAGTGGATCTGGGCCTAAAAGCCCCCTAAAAACCCCATAATTTTTAAACATAAAAACAAGAACAAGCAAAGTTGGCAGAATTTTCTATGTGCAAACTGGCCACATAAGATACCAAGGAACATAGGACTTTAGCTACCACTACAGACTTTGTGGTCACTTTACTAACAAATCTTCAAAATATACAGCAGTACTAGCTGAACCTGGCAATCCTACAGATGCCCCATGAAAGCAGCAAATACTCCGAACCACTTTCACACACTTTATGCCATCTTCTGATGGAAAATTTCCTTAGTAGATTACAACAGTCAGAGAACACCATTATTGGCTCTTCTAAGCTGATGTTATTTCTGTCCTCTGGAAGATTACTAAACATGTGGACTTAAAAAGAAAATTAAAAAAATAGGAGTTGATATCATGCAGGTAAAAACCAGGGATGACTCTTCTTAAGGAAACACTGAGAGTTCAGTAAAGATGTCAGCATGTAAAAGCAAAATTTTTAGCTACAATTCCTGTCTCTCATTTTTAACTTTTTTAAAGACTTGAACATGTGAATATCACTGCTTGTAAAGAAACAAAACACAACTTCTGTCTAAATTTAGGCAAAATTATATTCAAATCAATGCTATTGCAAATATTAACACTTACTTTACTGGAATTCTAATTAGTGGGGATATTAATGGTAATTTGATAATGTAGCAATTATTTTATTCATTTACATTCATAAGAATCTAAATTAAGGTAATGAATAAAAGCCGCACAGCATACATAAAGACAAAATAACAAAAATTAGTTTGAACAGATACCTGCATGTTTAAGAGAATCACAGAAGAGTTATAGTTGGAAGGGTCCTCTGGAGACCATCTAATCCAACCCCCAATACTAAATACAGCCCGAATTTGGCTTAATTTTATGTCCAGATTGGAATCATAGAATCGTTAAAGATGGAAAAGGCCTCCAAGATCATCAAGTCCAACCTCTTCCTGAACAAGACCTTGTCAACTAAACCATAGCACTACGTATCACATCCAGTTGTTTCCTGAACACTTCCAGGGATGGTGACTCCACCACTTCCCTGGGCAGCCCGTACCAATGCTTAACCTTTCTGTGCAGAAATTCTTCCTGATGTCCAACCTGAACGTCCCCTGGCACAACTTGAGGATATTTCCTCTTGCCCTAGTAGTCACTAGTTGTCTGGGAGAAGAGTCTGACTCCCACGTTGCTACAACCTCCTTTCAGAGAGTTGTAGGGAGTAATAAGGACAAAACAAAACATAAAGCAGCTCCGATTACAAAAATTTCCTTGTTTCATAAAGGTTGCTTCGCTTAAACTAGAAGATATGGCCATATTTAACTATAATTTATTAAAGGCAATAATATTTTGTATGGAAAGCAGAGCACATGCTCATCACTTGCATAAACTTACCATTTGTAAGACTAAACAATGATGTCAGATAAAAGCAAATTTTAAATAATAACTTCAAGAATGATCCCAAATTGCTACTTATATACACTAAGGAGAAGTCATATATTTCTCTCTCCTTCTACATAGTAGCTATTCCAAGCACTGCCCAGGTATTTTTTTTTGATCACTACCTACAATTCAGAGTCATTGACTCAGTGGGACGTGGTTGAAATAGAACAAATTTTCCTTGATATAAGCATTTATGATATATAAATGCTTATATAAAGTTATTTAAAGTTGTACAACTGACTCAAAAAAATGAACTAATGTTTGTGAAATGCAGTCCATCAGGAATATCTGAAATGTAATCCTCACATTAGGAGTGAATGAGTAGAGGTTATTAAAAGTTGAGGGAAAGTTTGGGTCAGCAGTCTGGAAAAGGTTGCTAATTTTCAAAACTGTCTTTATGGCACTTGTGTGAAAACTAGAATACTTCACCAAATGCTCAAAAGAAGAACCACTAAAAAAGTGTTGCCTCACTTGAATATAAAAAGCAAAATTAATTCTAGAAATATTATCAAGAAGCCAAATTTTTAACCATGGATTAAGAATGGCTGCAGCACACCAACAGCCACCACATATTACAGAGTATGGTCAAGTATAATATCCTCACAGACATATAAAGGAGAGTGAAGTTAATTTTTGCTTCAGTTCAACTCTGAGCTCTCACAGAAATGTGTAATTTCTGGCTTGAGTACATCTTTGGCTTTAAAGGAAATGCAACGAGAATCCCTGTATCACTAAAATGAGATATTCAATCTCCTCACCACCTAATCCTCAGCAGCTATCTTCCCTTTCTTTGCAGTAGAAATCTGCTTTAAGGCTTCAGCTTAAACAACTATAACTTCTTGCTGTATCAACACAGAAAGACACCTTTTGTCTCCTGTACGGCATCTATGATTAAAGAAATCCAGTATCAGTAAGAAAGACAGACACACTAAGGCACAAGTGAGAGAAATTGCATGCATTGTAGGGAATGTTTTTTTCCAGTATGTTATGAGAAATTTTGGAGAAGAGCATGAGTAAACCATCCTGTCTTTGATGGTCACTTTCACTTAGAACAGCCACAATTCATCAGCTTGTAGATAGCACCAGGTTCTCAGCTAGAAAAGGTCAGCGTCAAGGGAAAAATAGGACAGTACTAAATAAAGAGACTGAAAGGAAGGATTTAACAACATAGCTGTTGAAACAAACCGTGATGGGCTGGGGAAGGAATTCTAATCGGGTTGCCTATGGATCCACCATTCTGTCTACGGATGAATAATGCAGGAGGCATACAGAGTACACTCAGTCATAGACCAAGCCTTTCCAAATGACAGTGGAATTTTTTGAAACAAGTTCATTCAGACACGTACAGTCATTTCTGTAGACAACCTTCTGCAATCCAAATGCCTCAAATAAAACAAACTATAAAGAAAAGAGCAAAGTAGTTATTTAAATGGCTGAGTACCCAGAAAGAACCAAGGAGGATGTTTTTTTCTATTTGTTTACCACTAATGAAATTTCTTCTCCTCTCCAATACACTGAAATATTGGATAAAGAAAACTGATCACAGTTTTTAACGCTATTGTTCGAAGTCAGATGGGATGGCATATTTTCATATATATGGTGTTTTTGCAGACCTTCCTGAGTATGATAATATGACATATCCATAACTATGTAAAAATGCAAAAGTAAACATAAATAGATGCAAATTCAAAGGTATTTTGTAAGGTTCACTTTAGGCTCTTTCAGTTCTACATGTTCCTTCCAAAAGATGTGCGAATTTATGAAAGTTTTAAATGGGTGTCACTTGCAAGCTGAGCAGTTAGAAAAAGTTGCAAGAACATTCAAGTTATAAGAAATGGCCTACTTTAGTGTACTCTTTTCTATTTCTTTTTTCTTTACAGTTGTGAGCTCGTTTTTCTACTTGCAGCCTTTTTTTATGACCTGTCAGTGAATGAATTATACCTTCTAAAAACTAACTATTATAAAAGACAGGGGCTGGAATAAATAAAAGTCAGGAGGGTAGGTCAATTAGAACTTCTTGCTAATGCATCTTTTTTAACCTTTTGCTGTTTTACGCTGGGTGTTCATAAGAAGAACATGGAAGGTAAGTTCAGAGGAACCTCAGTCTGAGGAGACTTGTGTAAGGCAAAACTATTCTGTAAAGAATATAATCAGTTCTCTGAAAAAATGCATTAGCAAAGTCTTCTCTTATTTTCATGATTCAATATAAGCTGCAGTTGACCACTGGAGGATAGGAAGTAAAGGGAGCAGAGACAACTTTCAGATTTTTGTTCCTTAACTCTTTTTATACAGCAAATACGTATTTTAGGAGAAACAGCAATTTCTTGCTTCTTTCACTGTGAATCTTTTTGCCCATCTTTTTCCTTCCAGCATGGAAGCACAACTGTAAATATTCAACAGGCTTTCCCTGTTTCCTTCCAAAGCAGCTTCCACATATGAAGACAAAAGGCTCGAAATCAATTCTCTGTTCTCCTTTCCTCTCTCCTTTTCCAACAAGAAGACAGAAAATGATGAATATCAAATCTGAAAGACAGACAAAACCTGACAGGCTGACAGGCTCTTAAATATTCTGTACTGTTTCCTGGTTTACGCATTTTCATTCTTTCATAGAGATGGATGCTTTTAGCACTGTTGCACTTAAACATAAAAAGTCAGTGCACACAATATGGGACACCCAAGAGAGTGCTGCCTGCCACATAATGTCTGCCCAGAAAAGATGACCCAAGAGCACAGTTGCCTTAATTTATTTATTTATTATTGCCTGAAATTATTAAATGTAGACAAAAATCCTAAAATTCTTGCTAGTGTATTATGTATGTTTCTCATGCAAATAGCAATGTTCACAACATCTTTTCGCTTAATATATTTTAGTTCATTCATAGATCTAAAAATATGTTCCTGTTATTATTTAATTTTTATACACCTACACAGCTGTTACTTCAAGTATCCATTATCAGAAGAAACTTAAAGTCCAGAGATTCACACCCAAACATTCAAAAGCTGTGTAGTGAATCAATGCAAAAGACAAAAGAAAATCCATTTTGTCTTGTGTTTTAGCTAACAATTAATGGGAAATAAAACGTCAGTCACTAAAAGGTATTTTTTTGGAATGGCATCACACCATTAACCAGTCAGAAATGGCGAAAGGAAATAAATCAGACACTTTTGTATGTTCATAGGACAACCAAGCTACCACAGGTTGCAGCCTGACACTGTAAAAGGATTCTGTATAAACCACTTTATCAGAGCTCTGAAGTGAGCAGGATATTTGCTCATGGTGATATGCATGCATCCCCTGCCTCAGCCAACCCGCTTCTGTTAGCAAAGCTTTTTTAGAAACTGAAATGAATTAAATGGAGTCATGCTTACAAAGACAAGGGAGAAAAAAAACCTCTCTGTTTTATTTTTCTAACCTACCAATGCCTCTAGAAGGCTATTGAAAGTATTTAATTGTTTGTTCCTATCAGTAATAACAAAGTAGTGTAATATTTGAAAAAAAAAAAAAGTAAAATCTCCCTTCTCTACTCACACAGTATCTATTTCTTGACTGACACTGCTTAGGCTCACAACTTGTACAACACACAGTTTGCATACCTTTCACCAAAAAGTTATTTGGTACCTCAGCTTGTGTATCTATTAGACATGACTGACTCAAATCTCATCTACATTGGATTATAAAGTAGAGGTAAAATTCTGAAATACTACACTCCACAGAAAACTGATATAAAAATACTCAGGGTCCTCATTGGGGGATAATAGTTAACATTTCAATTACTTGCATGTCTGATAAAAGTATACGTGCTTTTAGAACTGAAAGTGAGTTACTCTCTTTGGTTAAAAGCTAAATTTTACATTGAGATTAAAGGAAGAATTACACAGCTCCCTGGCCAGAGATTTCAGCAAGTACCAAGCAGTAAATACATAACATTACTCTCTGGGTGTTCACATCAGTGCCATGCCATGCCCACCATCACCTAAAAGCAATGGCCAACATGTAGATTGATCTTCAAAGGCCCTTAATTAGGGCCCTGAATTTGGGATGAACAGATCACACCATGAGGACATTACAGGGATGTCATTAAAGGCAATGTCTTCAGGAACAGCCTGACTCCTGCTGGGGATACATGTGCCTGCCATGCAGGAAGCAGGGACATGATGCTGGGGCAGGGAGTAGCCTCTCTCCCTGGCACCTGTCCAGAGGGTGCACAGCCAGACCACAGATTTTAGGATATGCATGGAATTGGCCACAGGGCAAGGCAGTGGTAAATTCACACCTTAGCCTCCCAGACAAAGAATTGATTCATGATGGATGTTCAACATCGTTTCCTTTTGGATTCTTCCAGGCAAGGTCACTTGTCATGGTGGGTGGGAGAAGGAACCTGTTCCTTTCTGGTTCATGGCTCAATTTACGAATATTTAAATAGACTCTCTCTCCCTTCACTGAAACTCAGCAGATACCAGACTTTCATTATCTTGGCCATTTCTTTATTATGCTTTTATTAGATTTCACTTCTAAAATCATGTCCTCAAGCAAGTTAATTTTGACATCTTTTTAACTTATGTGGAGTATTTTTTTTCTCATGTCACTCCCTGTTTAGTTCTCAGGATAAAGTCTTCTGTAGATACCACCACATTTAAAAGTAAATAAATTACCACTTGTATTTCAGGAAACATATTCTTTCCTGCTTCAAAAAGAAAAATTAAACAGTAAATGAAAAAAAAGGGGGAAATCATTATTTAATAATATTCTGGTTTACATCCTTTTAAATGAAAAGCTAAACACTGTGCAAAAATTATAATATTAGCATAATCTTATCTATTTTAATAGCCTGAAGATTCACCTGATTTGCTGAAATTGCTACCAGGAGTCAATCCTCCAGGATTGGCTCTCCAATGAGCAGAGTGCCAAATAGACAGAGCTGAGTAAAAGTACCCTTGAATAATTTATAATCATTAATGTTTTATTTGTCTAAATGTAATATTTATGACTCTCATTCATGAAATTACTTAATGAAACATAAAATGTTATGAGCTATAATTTATTTTATTAAAATGAAAATCAGGAACATTCAATTACTGATATGGATAATCTCATCTGAATTGAATTCCCTATTGCTGGGCACTCTGATTCTTTCTAAGGCTCAGAAGCTACAGGTACATTACTTACAGAACAACTGTTCTTCATGAAGAATAGAGAGGACCTACAACACTCAAGAGAGTGCTTATTATATTTATTTTTCATTAAAACAGCAGCCTAAAAACTCTCCACTGCCTTGGATAACAAAGCCCCAACCTGCAAACATTTATAAATATAAATAACCTTAATTAGTATACCTGATGCTAGGGGGATGCTATATATACTAAAATATATAAAAGCCATTACTATCTGAAGATAGGTACTCTATGAAGTATTCCAGGTATTTATCAATGCTGTTCCTGTAAGCAGATTTGGAGATAGCCTCACCTATATCTGCCACTGAGAAAGACACAGTTGGAAATCTGATATTTGGAACCTAATCTAAAGCAAAATGCCAGAATTGGAATTAATTTCTCTCCTATACTTTCATAATGAAGATATTTATTTTAAAGTGAAAACTTATTTCACAAAATACTACTCTTCATGAGTAAGTTAGCTGCACATGATGTGAAAGACAGTGAAGGGAATTAGGTCAGCTGTGCTGTTAAAATAATAATAATAAAAAAAAGACAAAATATAGCAGCTAATCTAAAACTAGAACACAAAGAACAAAGTTTAAAAATGGTCCTGGATTGTTTTAAAATTTTTGATGTCCCATTCTTTTGTTCCATTACATTTGTACTTTTTTCTGTGTTTCTGTTTTCTTCATACTACAAGACGATCCAACTTTTTTCTTGTGAAAGGCCAGATCCCCATTTCTTCAATGGCAAAAAAAATCACATTTGATTTGTTACAGAGAAAGCGTTATCATTTGATTCTGTAAGTCAATACATTTAAACACCTGTTCTGGCATAGTAGTGAGGCCTCTTTCCATTTGAGGCCTCCTCAAATACAATCCCTTGCTAAAACATTCCCTTCCACTGCCTCTCTCTTCTCTAAATATCACTGATGCCAGGTTAGGCATCACTGAACTGTCTTTCTGAGTCCATCTGAAGTTTGAATTAAATGAAGTTCCTCCTCCAGTGATGTGTATCTGTCTTGCTTCCTGTGCACCTCCTTACAAACCCACTGAGAGGTATTTGGATTTGGACGCAGCTTATGATATGAATCTAAATATATATGAGATACTGCATAAGACCAAAACTACAGGACACCAGGCAGTAAAACGGTTCATTAAACTGATTTACAAGAACTTATTGAAAGATATATGAAACCCCCGAAATGAAATAGGCAGTAACCAATCCACCCAAATCACAAAACTTTTCTATTGTAGCACTAAGAGTTTTAGATCCCCTGAGCAATGCTCTGTTTGGATTCTGAATGCCTCAGCGCTTAAATACATCAGTGATATAAAAGTCAGTCAGAGATGATGTATTAATGGGAGAAAGAGATGCTATTACTTCTATATCAGAACATAGCACTCAACTGTCAGAGGTAAGTCCAGGTTTCACTGGACAAACAATAAATACCACGCTGTTATTTGGTGCTCCTTCTTCCACATATGAGTACCCAAACCCACAGTGATCTTTACCTCTAGATGAGCATGGCACAGCATTAAAGACATCATAAGAATACTTGAGATCCTTTATATTTTGCCTTTGGTTTTGGATGTCCTTATTAATTTATAATAGGTTTCAAGTGTCTCTCTTCAAATATAGGAATAAAATTACAAAATAATACCTTTTTTTTGTAATCACAAGGTTAAAGGTACTTGGGTTTGAAGAAAGCCAGCATTACAACCACAAATTCACTCATAGGATCACTGACCTTCTGTTTACCCAAACCCCCCATCTACAGTGCCACTCCTGAGCCAGGCTGAGCCGGTGGTTGAACGATTTCTCGTAATTCCCCACAAGGAAAGAACTGGTGCAAGTTTCATGGCAGAGCAGTTTCATGAACCAACCTGAAACATCCTCTGCTGTACAGTGTAAATGCTTATCAGGGACCCAACAAGAACTATATTTCTGCAATTAGCACCAAGGATGAACACAACGCAGGACCATGAGTCCTAATACTCTATTTAATCCTATAGCAGATCTTGGTGTAAAATCAAGACAGTATTTAACATACATGGAGGTAAATTCTTTTATAGTTGCAAAAAAGGGATTTTATTGATAAGTAAATGAGACCCGAGTACTGATGAAAAAAGCTTTTGGAGAGTTGAGCTGAATTATTTTCCTACAAAATATTGCTAACAGCTACCTGTTCAGAAAAGCCCTACAGAAGGACCTGTGAGGAGGAAAAATAAGAAGGATGAAGGTATGTCCTCTCCCAATTAACCCTTTATGCTTACTACAGTTACAAGAATAAGAGTGGAATAATTGGCTTCCCCATTCTCCTCTAGAGGCAAAGGAGGTCCAGCTGTGATTTCAGAAGTGGACACAGGTAAGGGTGGTAATTGCTTCCATCAGGCCACCAGCTGTGCATTGGGCCAGTGAACAAGACTTAGGATGTGTTAGGCTCTACTTGGGCTGGTCTTGCCCTGGAACTTTGTTAGAGCTTGTTTAACTGTAGCAGCAGACTTCTAGTAAAACTCAGGTTGAAAGTGACTTCGTAAGGTCCAACTACTGCTTGAAGTAGAGTCACCTATGAGAGGATGCTGCTAATGCTTTTTTCTGTTATTATTTATATTAGTTTACTTTCTACATTGGTAGCAAGCAATTACTAGAGAATTTCAGCTCTCCTGTAATTAAAAGTTCTACTTCAAACAGCTGTTAAAAAGATGCTAAACAGTCAGACACAAGTGCTTGGAAGGAAAGAAAAAAATTAAACTTGATACCTGTTCTCTGTTTTCAGATCTCATAATTTTTATATCGATGACTTCCAATGACTTGTGAGGAACAGTGCAGTGCTGTGCCAAAAACAAAGTGGTTATGCATTAACTACTTTCTAAGCCATTTCCAACTCAGGCCATATTTGAATCAGACTTTATCAGATATAATTACTGTACTCTAACCCAAACTATTCAAATTTCAAATGTTCACTTTAAAACATGTGGAATTTCCTCTAAAATAAGTATCTCCTCCTAACTGAACTACCAAGAAAAAAAGGAAAACTAGAAGGATCATCCAGCAGGATCTAACAATCTCAGAGATCCAATATTATTAAAAAAACAAGAATGCCCAGTGAAGACAATGCCAAACAATACTAGTTATTCATGTAATTTCAAATCACATATTTTAGTGGCAACCCATATGCTCTACACTTCTGTAGATATGTCTTCAATCTGCTTCTCAAGAAAACCAAAAGTGAAATCTCAGCCGAAGAAAGACTTGCCACCACTTTTTGTTCGCATTCTTTTCCTGATTAATTTTATAGCTTTAGAAAGAAATTATTTTAAAAATATTTAATTAGTGGAAAAAATTATAAATAATTAATTATCTGTATATTGCACTTATTTTTGATTTGTGATGAACTTTTGCAGTGTATCAGCCCTAAGACTGCTATTCACCATATTGTTAATACCCTGTATAGTACCATAAGAGGTAGCGACAGAATCAACCTACTGTCCCACTTCTAATACCTTTTACCAGTTTTGAAACAACATATGGCTGAGGTTGAATACATTTTTGAGAATTCTGTTTGTAGTATCACCTTAAATTAATGTTTCCTTTAAATTCTATTAAGATGACACTTAAACATATGAGTAGTACTCTAATGTACTTCAATCAAAAATGAGTAACACCAAGGCAGGTTTTTGTTTTATATGTTATTAACTACTTCACAGAACTGAGCAAATGCTGCTATTCCCATCTTCCTGCTGGAACACAAGCAAAGGCAGATCCCGAGATTAACAACCCAAGATTGACAAGTAAAAGCAAAGGCATATTTGCATCTTTCAAAATACCCACTCAGATAAAAGCTTTCTAAGCCTGCCTAACACTCTCTGCTTACCTTCTCTTATTTACCCTTTTTTTTCTGTACCATTCTTTCTTCTAAGTGCCTGTAGCTACTCCCCACCTGTGTGCATCAAATGCCTTAATGTCACTTCCAATGTTCTGCAGTTCTCCAGGTCTGGGTGAGGGCATCAGCTGGGTCTGGAGATAAGGGAAGATACACAGCCTCCAAAAGCACCTATGCCTCCTGGGCCCTGGATTCATCAGCCACCCAAAAATCTGATTCCAAGGTGTACAGAAGAATTACCTTATTAAACACTAGCTTTTTACCCACAGCAATTCTCAACAATGAAATGGATGGGAAAACACAGACTTCTTGGCTATCCATAACTTTCCTGAGACAGAAGCAAAGACATTGAAACAATAGGATGGAGAGGTGCAGGACCCTTCCTGACATCTCTTCCACAGCCAAAAATCTAAATATTTACTGTGATAGTTTTTGTGCCTGGGACATGAAGCCTGTCAAGGATTTTGTAGCATATGTGCAGCAGTACATAGAGAAATAAGATTTGTAATGATTTACAGTCAGAAGCTAGGACTGCTGCCAATATTTATTATAATTTTTCAGGACAGAAAAATTACTATTTTGGAGACAATCACCCCATAATGCCTGACAGCAGATTTAGCTAACAAAAAAACCACAAAAAACAGGACAAAGTAACAAAGCTGTTATTCTGGAAGTGTGGGAGGGAGCATCTTTTTACAGAGCACCTAAGGAGAAAATTCTCAGATCAGAAGCAAATCAGAGTTCAGGTGTATACAATTTACAGTTGAGGAAATAAAAGAACAGTGGGCTATTGCAAAAATGGAGCCACTCTTAGACAAAGTACATAAGCAGCACAGTGAGGTTTTTGTCCTGCAAATTTCTGAGCTCTCCTGCCCTAACATATAATGAATGTAAGTGGGTAATATACTGCCCACTCTATGAAGACAAAAAAATTGGTCTCTTTCTGGGGCTTTTGGACAGTTTCAAAGTGCATTTTGCAAGAATAGCAATCCTTTGTCTCCTTCACTGAGCTAAAGATCATTTAGATCTCACTCTTGGTGGACCAGGGTAAATAAGTAAAATGAAAATTATTGCTCGCACCTTAAGAGTGGCAAACTAATTGATGTACTCCCCAGCAGGCTTTCTGCTGGTCTTAATTAAACAATTTCACAAATTCAAAATCTTGACTTTGGTAAGGATCAGCATCCTCTTGAAACCTCCACCGTGGGGCAGGTGAGACTGGCCCTCAGATGAGATGCTGCGCTGAGCACCTTTGTGGCTGCTTGCCAAGCAATACTTTTGTGGAACTCCTGCAGCAAAGCATCGCACTCCGACACATTTTGCAAGTTGTCCTATATTATCAAGAGCAGTGACAAAATAAAACTGTCTCACTGTTTGAATTTTTCCCATGCTAATCCATGCTGCTTGGCCAACCAGTGTGAAACTAAATAGCTGATGGCATTTTTAGGGGAAAAACAGCACCAAAATCTGAGGATACAGAGAACTGTGGAATCACTCCAAGAGGCTTTCTGATGAGTCATTATCCAGCTGTCTGAAGCTTTTGGCAGCAAAGGCATTAAAAACATATTATGACTGCACAGTTTTCACTACAGGTCCTTGCTCCAGATGATTATTTTTTGCCTCTATGTACTGCTATCTACATTCTTTGCAGGATGCTTATTCAGGTACTGTTAACTACAACCATTGCAGGATATTTATTCACTGAGAATTCTGCTTATACCTCAATATTAAACAGTTGTTGGGTGGCCTTGGATGGTGCTGTTCAACAACAGTTGTTGTAAATGTCCTATTTCCTCAGACTACGTCTGCATCAGCCAAATTTTCGTACTTGTCATTTTTTCCACAGATGCCCTGAGAAAGATTTTTATTCTAGGCAATGACCTACATTAGGGCAGGCTGGCTGCCGCAGCCATGGGGAACACCTTTCAGTGCTGTCTCTGCCTCCTCACCACCATGCTCCAACTCCAACTTTTGTTTCTCATGCAAAGCCTCTCGCACACCTTCAGTCTTCCAGGAAATAACCCCAGCATCTTAAGAAAAAAAAAATCCACAGGAACTATTCAGAAAGGATTTAATTACCTTATACAAGTTGTCACTGAAAAACACTTCTCTTATGGCAGAGAGACAAAATATCCACTAAGTAAAAGTATGTACTCCACTCTCATCAGATCCCAACTGAGTACTGTTTTCAGCTTTGGTGTCCCATGGACCTGTTGAAGCAAGTCCAGAGGATGTCCATGAAGATGACCAGAGGGTTGAAGCACCTCTCCTATGAAGACAGGTCAAGAAAGTTGGGGTTGTTCAGCCTGGAGAAGTGAAGGCTCCATGAAGACCTCCTAGCAGCCTCCCAGTACCTAAACAGAGCTACAAGAGAGCTGGAGAACAACTTTTTATGAGGGGATGTAGAGATAGGGCAAGGAAGAATGAACTCAAACTGAAAGAGGGTAGGTTTAGATTAGATATTAGTGAGAAATTCTTTACTGTGAGGGTGGTGAGGCATTGGAACAGGTTGCCCAGAGGAATTGTGAACACTGGAAGTGTTCAAGGCCAGTTTAGATGGAGCTCTGAGCAACCTGGTCTAGTGGAAGGTTCCCTGCCCATGGCAGTGGGGTTGGAACTAGGTGATCTTTAAAGTCCCTTCCAACCCAAACTGTTCTATGATTCTATGATATGTCCTGCTCTGTTTAGGTTATGAGTACATCCCTCTGGAACATAGGAAACAAACTCGACACTAGAATATATATGTTTGGTAGCAGAGAATATAAAGGATCTCTTTTGCATAATTTTAGCTATCAACTCTTCTTATGTAGCCAGTTGAGAGACAGGTGCACCTTCACAGAGAGACCCCTTGCAACCTATGATATTGAAAATAAATGAGATTAAATAAGGTCAATTATTTTATACTGGTCATAAAGAACATCTAGGAGAATAATCTCATGCTAATTGCTGAAATTCGTAAAAAACCCCAAAGCCCTTGCGTGTGGAAAAAATACTGAATAGTAAATATGTGATCAAGAGTTACAACTGTAAGCAGCATGTCCTTTAATAACTTATACAAATAAATGTACAGTTTCTCTTATTTTTTGTATAATATCACAGGGATCTATACTGCCAGCCACCCATCAGTACCTAGCACAGATACCTCTCTATACATAAATATGCTGGGTGAGCACTTGAAAACAATTGACATTGAGTAATCTCAAGGTTTGAAGTGGTGCTGTTGCTTACTATGCAGCTTCACCAAGCGCACACTGTAACAGAGGAAAGCCCAGAAATATTCCTCTAGGTTAGAATAAACTAATTATCAAAAACATATATTTAACTATTTAAAAAATATATTTAATTATTTAACAATCGTCGGCTCATGCTCCAAGTTGTATTTGTATAGAGAGACTATAGGATCCATGACTGCAGGATTTGCACTCAAGCCTCATGAATACAGTCCATAGGGCTTCAATTATAGGACCAGGGATAATGCAGTTTTTAGAAGAGGAAATAAGAAAAAAAGCCAACAAATTATAGTTGTTTGGTTTGTGAATAGTGAAGTTTAAAGATGATTGGCTAGTATTGCTCAGACAATCTATTTACATCTCCATACTACACCTATCACTATAGCAACTGGAGCCTGGGAGGTGTTTGCAAAACTCTTAAGAGCAATTAATTTTCCAGGAGATATAAAACTGTATTCCTGCTCTTTTATAAAACAGTTAGATGCAGCATACCAAGTACCTCAACAGCCCAGCTGCAATAGTTATCACAATTTACTTCCTAGGAACGTTTACTCATGGTTAAGATTGTTATTCAATAGCACATCACATGCATGCAATTTTAGGAAGGTGGAGAAGAACATGCTCAGTCCACAGAGACTGGAAACCTGCAAACTAATCCAAGGCAAATAAGAAGGCCTGGGCAGCAGTCTGGTCACTGCTTGAGGGTAACGGGGAAGCCAGACAGCGTCTGCTCCCAGCAGGACATGCAGCAGCACGTAGACTAGAAGAGGTCTGTGCTAACACATCTCTCCTTGGCTTCCCAGCTTGTGGCACAGAGGTCATTTAAAGAAACTATTAATGGACATAAACAAAAGCTTGCTCCACAATCCTATGGCATCACTAATGCTTCCTCTTATGTGTGGAAGCCAAAGAGGAACTGACACGTGTTTCTGCTTTGGGAGCTGAAGACAGCTCTAACGTGTCACTGGCTTTAATCACAACTAGAACTGTCTGGGCAAAAAATCATACTGATGGAACAAAACATCTTATTAATCATCACACCATGCTGCTCGGTATTTCAGAAACACACAGGCAAGAGTGTCAAGAGAGCCATAAGATACTGTGATTTAATTGGAAGATAGAGATTCTTTCTGGACAGAGAGTTTATCTTCTAGATATCTTCTAGAATGGCTAGAAATTATTTCATTAGGTACATTTTTAAAATATATGTGGTTTTCTAGAGGTTGAGATCTCATGAGAATCCAAGTTTGGAGGAACTCCTTCCTCCTCATTGGTCCCCCTTCACTAACAGTGCTCTCTGTGCCTCACCTGGGGGCTTATGCATTTTATCAAAAAATGCTTGCTCTTCATCTCCACCTTGCTCCTGGCTCACAGCCACCTAGCTTGGAAAAACAGTGAAACCTCAGGCAGAATATTGCACTTAAGCATACATTTCCTGCAGTAAAATACAGAGAGAAAGGGAAAGGTATCTAAAGTCAACTCGTGCAGGTTTGGGAAGAAGGACAGCTCCTGTAAGTCGTGTCACTGACTGGTGCTGGTAACATCTGAGCTAGCATAAGAAGAAACAACTGCTTTTTCCTCAGACACCACTCATCAACCGTGGTCTTCCTGCAACCAGAATTTCACCTGACAGCTCATCATCATTAGTGGCCTTATTTCATTGCTTTCATTGCTAGTGACTCCTTTTCCTTTCCTGTCTTGTACTTTTCAGAGCCAAACACTTGAGGAAGTTCTGATTATCATTATTTCCTCTACTCAGACTGGTTCTAAATTTATCATGGTATTTTGCTAATGCTAATCCCTCAGTTGGCATTCATTTACCCTTTTAATCTTTTTGGGCAGGCAGTTATCAACACATACTTACTAGTTACCATTATTGCCAATCTTTTCTTAAATATTATGTGCAAATGTGAAAATATTGGAAAGGTCATAGAAAGCATGAGAAGCAGTCTGGTAGGACTTCAAGAAGTACTAATCAAGAAGCCCACTTCAATTGATTACTAAAATTTGAAAGATGTTCCTGTTCATCTTAGCTTTCCTTGAAAGAGGGATGAGGTTGGGTAAAGATTTTGAACTGAAACCTGCAGAAAAGTGTCTGACTCCTGATCCAGCTGCTCAGACCACAAGGCAGCCCAGATATAAAAGTCCTCCTGGTCATGGTGCAAAACTGTCACAGCCTTACCTGACAAATTCCATGCTGATATCAGCATGGGTTTAGCTGAAAACTGCACTCCTCTTCTGAAAATTTAAGGAGCATGTGCTTGATTAATAAATTATAAGATATTTGCCCAGGAGCAGAGAATGCCCAAGTGACCCCACGTCAATGCATAGTATTGCTACTTACATTATACCAGACAAATCACATCTTTGGGTGCTCCCACATACACTATCCATGCATATTGACAAACAGGAGACAGTAGTCTCTATAACAGAGCAGCATCAAATCATAAAGCCATTTATTTTTATTTAAATAATTTACAGATTTGGCATATTGGATTTTCTGTAGCCAAAAGATTTGCTACTTCAGGGTTGTTTACTTGCAGTAATTTTCATTCCAGTACAGCACTGTCAAACTAAGCTGTTTATTTAAAATAGTTTGATAATTTAACATCTCTACTTAATAAATAATAAATCCCCATAGCTCAGTGGCAATTCAGATGATGGGCAGAAAAATCTTACAGCTCCTGTGCCATTACAAACCCCGCACTCAACAGAAGACCTGAATGACGACTTCAGGTGTCTATTTGGAGATTTTTCTACAGAATGGTTTAGCTTAAATGAACCTAAATGTTGTCCAGCAGCTCTTGAGCTCACAGTGTGCCACCACAGCATCTCCTAAAGACACTATGGCTCAGTGACAAAAATAAGTGGTAGGCAGCTGAATCCCATCATCATGTAAGGGTTGCTCTTAAGTGGAGAAACACCCTGTTAACTATAGATAAACTTAATTTGCAGACACCGTCATTACAGCATGGCAAAAGAGCTTGAGTAGGAGCCAATAATACTTTTCATATAAGTGAAATGCCCTGAAATTATTTGCACTTAATTATATTATCACAGCAGTGAGAAGTCTAGGACAGGCAGTCATTTCCATTCTTTTTTCAGAGCAAGAACTTCACCTTCCTTCTCCATCTCTCCCACAAATACAATATAACCCAATTAACACTTTATCTAACCCTTATCAGCACCTTTTCAATTGAATTCTGAAAAGGAAATAAAACCCATGTTCAGCTAGGTATAATGAGAAAGTCAAATAGTCCAGAGTACTTTTCTATAATTAGTGGGAAATAACTGAGAGTTTTAAAAGATTATTTCTCTTGAGATACATACAGGCATGTACATTGATGAGAAATATTTGTGTAAATATATATGTGCCCATCTCTACACAAACAGAAAAACAGTTCTCATGGGGCTGCTCTACTGCATTAAAGAATATAATATATTTTTAAACATAAGTGTATTGCTTTTCCTTTAATTTGAAGGTGCTCCAAACAATGCACCCAGAAAACCAAAAAAAAAATTAGCTCTGTATTAGAAGTTTTAAACGCATGCTGTACAGAAATGGGGCATTTGGAAAGAAGTTTTACAGCTACTATCCAATTTTCTTCTGTGCTAAGCCTTGGAAATGAATGAAGTCTGTACTGTAGGGGAACAAGAATTTTAGCAAAAAACTATAAATTTCATGCTTAGAAATCTCTTCACAAGAAATGAAATCTATTGCAGCTAATTCCCAGTATTATTTTGTTTGTGCACAATAAAATTCATCAGGAGCCTAACTGCCTCTTTGGAAAGTTTCTTTAGACACCAAAAAATTTCAAGAAGCACCTGTTCTGCGGGTACAGAGGTGTCTCTCTCTTCTGAACACTGTGCTACAAGGAAGGAGGTGGGTTCAACCTCAAAAGGACCAAAAAGCCATATTCAGGCTTGTGGGCAAGCTTTTCAGCTGTCTCCCCACATACCAATGATGTGGGATGCTGGTGACCCAACCATTATGTTTGTAAAGAACAATCCTGGCTCTACTAGGATACTGTCCTCAAATAAGAGATAGATCAGATCTCAAGATGAGGATACTAGGTTTTTTAAATTATTATTCTCATATAGTGTCAGTGGAGAGAGATGAGTTCTTTACTTAATTGTGCTGTATTGCAACTCCAGAGGAGTTTTTTCCCATTGCTGAACCAAAAGGAACTACTTTATGTTTGGATTTGCCATTAGCCATTCCTAGGGCTTGCTATCAAGAATTTAAGCATATCTGCACATCTAACAGGCACTGTGAACCACAGAATCCCTTAACTGCTTTTAGTTCCACTCATTTAATGAAAATTACCTGTATCTACTCTAACCATTCCTTTTTTTTTTTTTTCAAGGCAGACCTTGTTGCTTTTTCCACTTTAATGAAGATTTCTAGGCAGTTTTCAGAGAGCTTGACTGCTATGTTTGATTGTCCAGATTTCATAATTTTTTTAGAACAACACTGTAATTTTTAAGGACTTTTGTTTACAT
Source organism: Pseudopipra pipra (assembly GCF_036250125.1). NCBI lineage: Eukaryota > Metazoa > Chordata > Aves > Passeriformes > Pipridae > Pseudopipra > Pseudopipra pipra. Next base: position 80,411,150 of record NC_087550.1, read on the forward strand.
GAACTTTTTTAACTGCCCAGAAGGATCAGCAGAAGCAGGGTCTGACTGGCTTTCCACATAAGGAGGAATCCTCCAGATGCCCTTAGGCACCCATGCTGCTGGCCAAGCAGAGATCCACTCACAGTGACAGTGAGCTTCTAGCAAAGGTGGTCTGTCATGATGGATTTGAGAAGATTCAATATCTTTGTGTAAGTTAGGAAAAAATGTCTTTAGATATTTCTTGAAGCAGAACCTAGGTGTCCCTGGAAGTGTTCAAAGCCAGGTTGGATTGGGCCTTGAGCAGCCTGGTCTAGTGGATGGCATCCCTGCCCATGGCATGGGGGTTGGAACTGGATGATCTGAAAGGTCCCTTCCAATCTATGATTCTATGTTATGTAGCAAAACCCCTTTGTCTTCAATTTTTTGTATAACTGATTTTGCAGTTTGTAATAACATTTCACAGGTACCCTTGTTTCCAAAGGTGCATTTCAGTGTACCATGTCAGGCTGATCTTAGTCTTGTACTTTCAGCTATAGCTTTGCTTCAGCAATGGTGAGTTTTAAGAATTTCAGCTGCACTGCTGTTGCGATCGTAGATCTGCATCAAAAATTCAAATTAAAAAAAATTTTTCTTGGTCAAGTGAAAGGGAGAAATCTGGAAAATGTAAACCACCTAATTGCCTCTTGGCTGTCATTAAAAAAACCTGAAAATTGTCTGTAACTGGAAATAACATATTTCCATCAGTAAATTTCTGCTGTTGAATGAAACTTTTCTTCTGTTTTTCAAAGTAAAAACTCTCGGGTACTAAGAATACTGTTATAGAAAGCATATATCACTAAGCTAATAGGAGTGGTATGCTACTATGATGCTTGCTAACAGGAAGAGTGAATAGAATACTCAATAGGCAAGAGAGGAAAGATACTTTTTTCTACCTGGAATAATAATGTTATCTCCAACTGAATTGAATGGTGAACAGTTATTTTTTTTATTTTACTGAAACTATTCAAATAATTAAATTTGAAGGATTCCACAAAACCATATCAATGCCAGCGTGACAATTTTTTCTCCATTGTCTGGAAATCACCATGGTTGTCCTTTTTTTTTCGACACTAATTCAAAAGTGCCTTAAAAATATTCTAAGAAATCTGAGAAACATTTGTCTTGATAAATTGAGGGACTTTACAGATGGCACTGAAATCCATGAACAGCCAGGAGGTGAATTACCAAAAAATAACAGAAAGAAAATGCACACTCAAACATTAACATGCACTCCAAAAAGGACTGCCCAAAGAATGAGTTTGTGGTCTCAACCAGGATATACAGAGGTTACAGCTGGAGGAGCTGGAAGACCTCTAAGGCAACTTTACCCTGTATTTACCTTCTCCAGAATGCAATTTCCATCATTTGAAGATAATGAAGAGAACAGAAGTCATTGGACTTCCTGGTTTATGAGCAAACAAACCTTTTGTATTCACAGTTCGAAGCACGTGGAGCCCATGTGCATACCTTTACCTGTAGGCTCTCATTTCACTTTCAGACATCACAGTTTATCAAAGTGAAGCTGAAATCACCAGCATGCTTCAAACACCACTGACTTGCAGTTGTAGGTCTATAATTAAAAGCCATGTTTGACATATGAATTTAACTGACACCCATATATATGGCTTCAGGCTGGTCTCCACTGCCATTGTGGTTTGTACAACATTAATTGAAATGTTTCCCTTGAAGGAAAACTTTCTGACAGCCAGGGGAATAAACAGCTTGGGTTCCAGTTCCCTTCAACCACCCTACTGAAGTGATACACTAGAAAGTGATTTTAAATCTGAACTGTCACTAAAGATCAAAGCTCAAGGTTAAAATAAAGAAACAGTTATCTGAAGTTTTTCAGATGACAAAAAAAAAAAAAGTTTCACACAGAACTGTGTTTTAATTATGCCAGCTTGGAAACAGATCAAATGAAAAACAGCCTGTATGCTATAGAGCTGCAAAGAAGCAAAGAAAACCCAGTTAAATACACTGGGGCAACCTAAAAAAACTCTTAAAAATGCACTTACCACCAAACATGTTATTGAATTATGACTTTTTCTAGGAATGTTTATTGAATGTGCTGTGGATTTGGACGAGAGTTTTGGTATGAAACAGATTAGCAAGAGCTCCTGCGTTTTAAATCAGAATTGTATATATATATATATAAATCTAGTTACACTTTTCACAGTCTTTTTAACTAAGGCAAATTCACAAGATGTTTTCTTGGTACACCAACAGCCATTTGCATTTCGCTGCTTTTACTTTTAACTAAACAAATAGTGAAAAGATTTGGTTGAAATGTCCAGTTTCATTAGGAAAAAAATAGAACAAAACAAAACCAAACACCTAAAAGCCCTAGGTTAGGTCACCCAAGGCCCCACAGTTTCCTCTTTACCCACGGTAGCCCAGAATATCTCTGCTAGGGTGTAGTCCTGACTCCAGTAGGGAAACCAATGCCTCTTCCAGTTCCTGGAGAAGAACAGCTTTTAGGAGTGCTAAGGTTGTACATTTCAGAAATGTTGTATTGGACTCCTCAGTGTGTTTTTGTGCTGTTTCAAGAGCAAGCAATACAATAAGCCATTTTGTACAGCACACCTAAAATGATCTCCTCATCATGCAATAATGATGGTTGAAATTATTTGCCTGCACAGTAATTCTCTCTACTTTTCCCCATGTGTAGATCATAGTTCTAGCTTTTGCAAGGTCAGAACCGTTCTAGTCTTTTGTTAACAAGTTGTTCACATAAAAACTCTAAGACTCCATGCTTCGAAATACAAAGGATTTATTTTACAGATTTGAAGGAAATGTATGACTGTAAATGTTAGAGTAATGCTATCAGAAACCAGATTATCTTTGGTCAGGTTTTATCTTGTACATCCATTTTATTATGTCAACAAACACATGGCATAGTTTGTTTTTTAAGTATCAAGAAGGATATTCATTCAACATTACCTAAATTAAATTCATTTGAAGTAAATAGTTGCATTGGAGTGCTGCAACTGGTTTCCAAATCAGAAGATAAGATAGCATTTTGAGCAGAAAAGAATTTTAACTAGTAATAGATGAAATGCAAATGGACAACCCCTTTTATTTGAAGTATTAATTTCATCTGTAATTGAGAAAAATGCTTTTCCAGAATATACCTCCTATGCATGATATGCTGAGAAGTAGTTTTTAAAGAAACATACACTTCATGTTAAAAGAATGACATCTTTTAACATGATGTCATTTAACATCTGTTAAGTGATGTAGATGTCTCCATCTACAGCCAAAGTCCTAGAGCAAGCCAACCACCTCTCTTCTTTTTCACACATCAGCATTCAGCCCTGAAATGCATGTCCCCAGAAGCTCGTGTACCTGACTGCATTGAATGATTTACATCCTAATGACAATTGAGGCCAAGAACAGCAAACACTAGTTTTTCCCTTAAATTTTGAATTGAAAGCTATCTATAAAATTAACTAAGCGAAAAACTGCTCAAATCTGAAGGCTAAAATCATATATTTTTTTAAATCACCTTGCACACATACAACGGCTTGGACAGACACAAGATTTTCCCCAAAACAACTGCTGACATATCTTCTTAGACACTTCCACAATAAATGTTTCACTGCACCCAAAGATTAATCCACTATTTCCAGCCTAGGGGGACTTGGAAGTAAATCTTACAGTTCTCAGCCTTTAACTGAAAGGTAAAGCTTATGTTAACCCTAGAAGATGTTGGTGACAAATTACCAGATTTTGAAAGGTCAACAAAAGCATTTGAAGTTTAAAGTTTTCCTTCCTAACTTATAACAAGAAATTTCATCAAGAACTGCTGTCACCAGGGCACATAAAGAATTAGGAAAATACACAAAAATGAGAGAACAGAAACATACCACTGCTTTCTCAAAATTAAATCAATGTTTCTTATTTACTTAACTGGTAATAAGACTCATATGTTTCTCAGTATTTGGCTTGGAATTATTGGAACATTGCCTGTTTAGATTCGCAACATGTTGACTTCTTCAGTTACACCACCAAGGGGGACCATAAAGAAACACTTCTCTATTACTCTGTAGGCATTGCCATCTATCTTATCTTTATCACTTTGAGCACTATTTCAGGAGTGATCACTGCCATAACTCAGAAGCCATGCACCAGCACTTTGACCTTTTCAAAGCTTAGACACTATCTCAAATGCTTTTGCAGTTCAGAACAAAGATTACTTACCAGGTGGACCAAAAAATCTTTATCGTTCAGCAAGAGAGGTGCAGAAGTGTTCTTTCTCCTTACTGATCAAGGAAATAATTACTACTGAGACATTATGGAGAGACTATTACAGAACATGAGATAAGACTGAAAATAAGTGATTTATATATATATGTTATAATAATAAAAGCTATTTGAGTTTACATTGCTAGTTGACAGATTATCCATTGAGAATGGAAGTGGATAAAGCCCATAAGAAAAATTGCAAGGTAACACACGGGGAAGATTTTGTGTCTGAGATGCCTTTCTACATGATTGATTCAGATGAACAATACTAAAAGTTTCTTTTCATTCTTAAGAGCTTCATCCAAGATTTGACAACCAGAAATTTGTCCAACAAGTTGCACAGTATAGAATGAATGCAGTTACTGGGATGCTTTTTAAAATATATGTAATAACATATCCTTTACTTTATAAAGTCCTTAGAATAAACATATGTCATACCAGATGAAAAGACATGAAAAATTTTTTTCCCATTATCTTCTCTCTCTCTCTCCCCTATTCAACTACATGATTATTAATTGCAGATGGCAAAGGAAAATATCTTCTTTTATGTGCACAGCTGCATAATTATGTTAGAATCATTCTATGATTCCATGAACTTCAGATACAAAGTAAAATTCAAAAAGTCATGAAGCAACCTTCCACTGCTGTGTGAACAGATTTTGAACCACAGAAGTGAACACCAAAAAAAAACCTTTTTGAATTTAAAATCATAAATATTTTTCTATCACTTCAGCACAACATTTACTGAAACACCCAGAGCAAATCTCTTTCACTATAAAGTTTATTTCTGTTTCCCCTCACCTCCTACTCAAGGGAACCTTGGAAAGGGAAGCACTGGGAGGAGTACAGTCACTGAAATACTGCTTGGTAATAGTGATTTATACATCTGGCTGAAACAGCCAACCACTGGATGTCACTGTTACTCCATACGAAGTAAGCCAATACAACCATGAGATTACCACTACCATAGAGTAGCTATCTACTTTTTTAAGTTGTCTAGCTTAAAAAAAAAAAACAACAAAACTAACAACAACAAAAAAAAAATAAAAAGAAAAAAAAATGCCGTTTGTAAAAATACAATGAATTTAAAATTTAGAAGGAGTGCAAGGCCAAACCATGCTTGGAAATCAAAGCTTTAGGGAGTCTGCAGTGCAAAGGGTGGTCAATAGTGGCCTATGTTACTGTGCCAAATTTTGGTTTTGAAGAAATCAAAACGAAAAGTTGACTTTTCTTTCAGAGTGGGAGAACAGTTTCTTCTTCAATCTCTTTGCATTTCTGGCCTCTGGGATTCCTGACTGTTTTCAACTGCTGCACATTATATATTGCCACTGTTGTGCATGTACTTTTCTAGTTAGAAGAAGACTGACTGACATGACTTATTTAGGTAGCACCACAAAGACACACATGCACATGCTCAAAAAATTCCTATCAGTTGTCAGCTGGGTATCCTAACAGAGAATGGCTTTCAGTTCTATTAGTTTTCCCATGAGCAAAATGGTTTTCTGGTGTAAATGGTTGTAAGCTGCTTCACATTGCATTGTAAAAACAGTCCTGTATAAGAAAAGAAAAAAAAAAAGAAAAGAATGTTCATCTTCTCCCTAGAATGCAAAAAATCCTTTCTTGACCCCAAGTGATTTTCTTGGCGACAATCTTGAACGTGAAAATTCTTCGATCTGTTGGATAAGGCAAAAAACTTTCTTTTTCTTTTTGTGTATTATGTTTCACCATGCAATTGTTTTATCCTTATTTTAACCTCCTTACCTAACTGTCTCTAGTATTTCCAATAGCCCTTGAAAATACAGAAATAACTCAGCTTACTATTTCCAACATCACCTCCAGGAAGCAACATGATTCTGAGTCCCCTGAATCTGAAAAGAGACATTACTTTAATTTAATGTGTAACTAATTGGGCTTAACCAAAAAGTATGCTCTCAGTAAATGTGAAGTCTGTACTTTAAAATCAAGACTAGTCCTAATTTGTAAGGGGTTATGATTTATTCTCAGTAAGTTCATGTTATGTTTTTTAGAATAATTTCAACTTCCATTAGAAACTTCATCTGATGATATTTCTGAGACATTTTCATCTTTCAAATTAGAAGAAAGTGTTAGGAATGAAAATAAAATCAGAAGTTCATAATGAGAGTTTGAAAGGTGTTTAAAGTATACAATCATAAATAGGGAAATACTGTCCCTAAGTATCCTTAATTATAGTGCCTAATTTCACCTTGTGTATGTGATAACACAGCAGAAAGAGAATTTTTAGAAGACGTCCACGCATTTTTCAGTTTTCCTTTGCAGTTAAATATCTACAATATTACTGAACTTGTTTACCCTTTTTAAAATAAGATTTCTATGTTATCAACATTAGCTATGGAGAAACTATAGCTCCACTGAGCTACAAATTCAAACTTAACAGAGTGCCTGTATTTCCAGTCAATACTTGAATCTGTTACTATAGTTAGATGTCATGTGATTTTATGGTGTCGCTGCTCATGTACTATAATTTTTTATGCTTCTAATTAAACTTAAGGCTATAGAAAAGCATAGAAACATGTAATCTGTACAATTAGGAAGATGAGAGTATCTGGGATGCAAAGACTGAAAAAGCATATAGAATACCTTAAAAATTATCTGCCCAATGGAAAATGCCATTTTAATGATACAAATCAAGGGATTTCCAGACAAGTAAAAAAGCAGAGTCCATACAGATTTTACGATATAAAATGCAGCAGTGATTACATATTTTTATATGACAGAAAAACAAACAAAGAAAAAAGGCATGGATCAGGAGTTAAACGACATTGAATAGTCACGGAAAAGTTTTGAAAGTCAAAGATGAAGGAAATAAACAGCCACAATGTCGATATTTCAATCAAACATGGCTTTTTAGTTATCTTGCTAGAACCAGACCAAAAAAGGATGAAAAATAATCATAGAGATGGCCTTTGCTGAATGGCACATCAAACCCGGCTTGCTCTTGAAACTGGCAGGTCACATGGGCTCAGCATTTCACAACATGTAAATGGAGCTCTACATATGATGGCCGCAGACTCTGCCCACCCGTTTTTGTGATCATGATATTGACTGTAGTTTAGTAGTGAAATTGAATTTCGTGTATGCATTTGTACTGATGGAAATCATTCACTAAAATAATGGCTCATAAAAGGCAGGCAGTGATATGGCACATTACATGTATCCTGGGTACAGAATAGATTTTTGCCTATAGTTTACACTTGTCTGACTTCTCTTTGCACTTACCAACTAGCCAAATAATATTTGGGTCATTCAAAACCACAGACAGCAATACAAATTCTGCCACCAACCGTGCTTTTAACTTCAATAGAAAGGCAGAAATTGGTTAAAGATGATTCACGAAAGCAAAAAAAAAAAATCTCTGAAGATGTCTTTTTATTGTCTTTAGACTGTTACAACCACAAAGCCTAGGTGATAGGAACACGGGGGGTGAGGGTGTCAGGGGAGGAGAAGCTCTGATTACTGGAAGACCTCATACAGTATATTACCATACAGTGCAAAATACTGAAATTCCACAGAAAGTACCTTGAGGCATTTCTTGGCCTTAGATAAGTCCTAGTTTGAAATTTTCTCCTTTTAATCCTTTTGCACTGACTTTAAACAACTCCCTCTTTCACGGTGGGTAGTTAGCATCTCCTGGTGCTGCCTGCCACAGAAGAGGTTTGATATTGCAAAGGTATTTTCTTTGATGAACTGTAACACAACCCATATGCAAGGCTGTATTGTCTTCAGCCTCCATAATGGGATTGTTCATTTAATGAAAGGTAAACATATTAAGAATGACAATTGCCATCCAATCATTCAGTTTAGAAAAGGACAGAGGCTCCTTACAAAAAAGAATAGCACGGCAAGGTTATCCATAATAGGGATTTTACAGTACAGCTGTCAGCATTCAGAGATCATCTGTATACCAACAGGTGTCACTGTCACTGTCGTTGGGCTTTTCCTGAAGCAGAAGGGAAAACTGACCAATGACAGAACCATGTGCAGTATCTGTGGTCTTATACATTCAACGAATGTTGATCCTGCAGCAATGGCTGCTGCTTTCAGACACACTTGCAGCTGCATCCTTTGTTCATGCAAGAATATAAGAGGAAAGTTCAGAAGTGAAGGTGCCAGAACTACACAATCATTTAAATACTGTAGGGGCTGATCTTGATTTGCTTCTGAGCTTGGTGCTTATTACCGTGAATATTCTTTCTAAAATTAATGGAAGTACTCAAGCAAATAAAGCTTTTAATGCCTTAATTGTCTGAGTCTTGAGGTCCACAGGTGCGTAAATGTAGATCATTACACCCACATGGAGTCTCCTGACTTCCCAAAAAACCCCTTTGTTTAGGTGAAATATCTGCCCACATTGTTCTTTTTTTAAGGATTAGAGATGGAGTTTGTGGTATAACATACCAGGTAATTTCTTTGAACTTCAACAAGAAATGATTTTCTTCTTGTTCAGACAGACAAGGAGAAATTGATGTAAAGATACAATCTAATTGCCAAAATATAATTAGGATTGACATAAATGTGGATGTAGAGACCGTCTGGAATTTTCTTTGCAACCATAAGGAAACTCTACTTTTATATGGTCATAAAATACTCAACTACAATTTGCAAACAGGATTTTTGCAAAGGTTCTTCTGTTTTTCATTTAGAATTTGCACAGGCCTTTGGACAGGTTGATGGTCACACACCAATATTTGTCTCCCAATTTTCACTTTACAAAGACAATAAGCGTCCAAAGACTAAAGACCACCAAATTCATACCGATGTCTCAACATGACACTGTTTCATACTCGTGTCCCTTCCCTTCTACTGCCTTCTTCCTCTTTCAGGGTTTCTGTAAAGCTTGCAGAAGTTTCAAAGCAACTAAGTACATGAAAGCTTATAGAGATGGTGAGGTGCTAGATCCAATCTGTTTTCATAGTCCCTAGAAGAAATGCAAGATGACCTCAAACAGTTTCTGAGACTCAGTTTCATCACTAAAATATCCCTTAAAATTCACGATATGATATTGTTCCAATTAATTGCAACATAAATTATTATGGGTACTGTATTTGATTAATGGTTTTGTATCCCTTTATTTTAAGAAAGCTTCATTTTATCAATCAAATTAGAACTACCTTGAAGAATCCATGCAATATTGGATCTGGTAATAGTTCCCCACCTGGAAAGCTAATTATCCTTCCCTATTGCTTGTTGGATATCTAATTCTGCTCTTACATTAGACACAATATATTGGTACATTGGACTCACTTTGGATAAAAATTTTCTGCTGATTTCTGTAATGTGTGGCAGACCAATCCTTGAATGGACTACCTGTACCAAACTCCACATGGTACAACACAAATGTAAACCTATCTGGCAATTACTGAAAATACTCCTTTTCTCAAAAATCCCAATTACAAAATGAATGCAACCCGTCACACCAAATTAAGTGCATAAGAAATGCATAAGAAGCTTGCTTTCATCTAGGCATAAAATATACATGCTCCCAAGGGGCTGCTGAGTCTCTGTTGACTTGCAGCTAGGGAGCAAGTGTGGGCCCATTGAAGTCCTGACTCCAGTGAGACAGAAACCAGCTAACAGCTCTGAAAACTAAGCTAGCCTGTGGACTACGAAACCAGACAATTTTCTTAGGGCACTAAAACATGGAGATCATTCTGGGTTTGCTGAAATAGTGCTCACCACACAATTTACTTCATGGGCAGGAGACTTCTGTTGTTGGTTCCTTTTTTATCTTTTGTGTGAGAGAGAATGTAACTTCACTATTTTTCCCCATAGAGAAGAAAGAATGTGTTTGTAGGTACATGTGAATATGTATAACTGACAAGTAATGTATATTGTCAAATCTTTGAGGCAAGAACCATATCATCTATATTTTGCACCATTTTACAGTATCAAATCATCACAAAAATCTCTACGAACAGTTAACAACTTTTTTGGTATTGCAGAAAAGTACTGAACATTATTTTTCTCAAAAGTTAAAGAGCTGCATAAGAAGAATCTCCAACAACTATGCTTATTTTTAATACAAATAGGAATTAGTGGGGAATTCTCATTCTAATGCCATGCAAATATTTGAAAAGGGCAAATGGACTGATTGTATGTCAGTTAACACAGCACCAATCAACAGATGCATCAGTCAACAGACAACAAAGCAACCAATCAGAAAAAAAATATTGGATTTAATTAGTTGTTAGTTAAAACTTAGGCGTTTAAGTGGACAATTCAACATGATACTATGGAAAATTTTTTTTTTTCCAGAGAAATACTGATTCATTCATTACTTTAAATTTGATAGCTGACAAAGGAAAAGACAAAGGAAAAAAGACATACCATATTTCAACCATATTTCAACTTGTAAAAGCATCTTGCTTGATGCTTTACAGAATTTTGACTGAAAAAAATAAGACATGCCTCAACCATAGCTGTCTTAGAAACCACCCTAAATTGGTGCTCCACCATATTCATCAATGAATCCATAAAGTGTTAGATGATGAGAAAGACAGGTACTGGGCAAACTGTGTGGTAAAAGGGGCAAATCCAGACAAAATATGTTAACACAGCTACAGGGAGACTCAGGTATTTAGGGACAAAATGAAAATAAAAATTCTACAATAAGGAGGAAGAATTATGGAAAATGTTACCTTTAAACAGGACAGGTGAGAGGAGACAAACATCTTAGCATGAATTCTCAGTGCACAGTGCTTTGGCAAACAGGAGTTACAGTAGTCTGGACTTAATAAAAACCAAAACCAAAGCTAATATTCGGAGGAGGTGGCTTTATGTCTCTATACAGCATGACCAAATCAGTAATGGGTTAATGTTTGCATTTCTGATACCCATTCTTTTACATTTGGAGTCATGGGAATAAAGAGCCGTGGCATTGCATTTATCTATTCCTTCATCACAGTTCTTTTTGGAAGATGTATGTTACATATTTTTAAGGACTGATTCAATGTTCACTGGTCAAAATGGTAGGGTGTCTAGTTGTAAAAGGTATAAACCTTGAAAACTAGTAATCTGGTCATCCTAAACTGGCTACATTTTTGTCCTAGTGCCTACTGTGCTGCCTCTGCAGTAAAAAAAGGTCCTTCTGAAATACTCTCCCCGTGTATGCTTTCCATCATTTAAATTTACAGGAGGGTTTCCAAGGGAAACTAGTATGAAAATTAAGGTGCATCAAAATGTAGTTTTCATGAATAATGCACCACCACAATATCTACTGAAGAGAGCCATACAAAAACTCCTTGCTTTGAGACTCTTGGGAACACAGAGACATAACCAAGGTAACTTCTAGCATCCTGATCATACTTCTGCACCCATACTAATTGCTCTCATGAGAAATTAATTAGAAAAGGCATAGTGCTGAAGTAATGCAGGTACAATGCTGCTAGCTGTGCTAAGGCCAGCTCCTTTGCAACAAGCTTGGCTGTCTGGATGGGTTTGTGTTATGTGTCACAGGCTGTCCCCTACACTTAGAGGAATTGTTACTTCATCCTCCCCTGATATCCATGGTGTTATCACTCTATTATAAAAAGGAGGAACTAATACAAAATTAAACAAGATAATTGGTGAACATTAAGGGGATGCCTACATGACAGACTGAATAATTTTGAGCAAGTTTTGCCTTGTTCTTTGGGTCACAAGGCAGCTCATGTCTATAAGCTCTGTGATAACAGAGTTCTGAGCTCAGGCTCAAAGTTTTGCTGAGAAACAGTATAATGACTAAACATGCCATAGTACTAATGCAGATATGTGAATTTTGAATTAGGTATAGCTCATAATCTAACTTGTCATGATACAGGTTGAGTACTCACCATCCAACTTATAGACAAATGCACAGAATACCAATGGCAGTGGCAGGGACAGATGTTCTTTACTTAGTATTCCATACAAGGATAAAACTAATACTCATTGCATAGAAGAGCTTAGAATTCAATTATTGCATCTTTTTCGGTAAGCATATCTCAGTTTTCAAAGAAAGCTACATAAAAAGCAATGTGCTGTACGTGAGTAGGGAAAGAAGTATTCCTAGCAAAACCATTGAGCAACTTTAAAATCAATCCTTCCTTATTTGTATTATTATTTTATATAATATCTGAATATTAAAAATGAAAATAATTTTTATATTCCATTGTTGCTGAATCTCTAATGTATAGTTATGAAGACATGAATAATAACCTTTGGCTTCCAGTATAAGAGTGTAAAGCATTTAGATGTGAAAAATATATTTTTGCAACTTACATTAACATGACATCATCATGGGTTACACCATGAAATCAGAAAATGTTTCTACAATTTACTGCATGCCCATAGAGAAATAGTCTCTGAATAAAACTCCTCGAGCAAGAATGCAGTATCTGCTCAATCAGGAAAACAGTCCATACCATAACTTTGCAAGAAATAAGCTGCTATGACAGAGTATCCTATAAAAATATACCTCTGCAAAAGTTCAACAAAATGCTTCAATTTTACTAGATCCTGAAAGGTTGCTAAACCACCAGAAGTTGGCTATTATTTCTGTTATCTCATGAAAGGAAAGAGCAAACCACAACTGGGATACAACCGCTGCATTCTGTTTAACAGAGAGAAGCTTTTTAAGACAGAAGATTTTATGCTCCACAGGATACAGAAGTCTGAAGAGTGAAAAGAAGGAACAGTATTGCAGATCATTTCCGAAACATTCTGAATTCGGGGGAAAACACAGCCCACACTTCACAAAGTTAAAAACTCAGGCTCCCCAATCTGTTTCCATCCTAAGGTAACCATCAATCCCATCAAATCTTACAATGTCTTCATCATTTGGATTTATCTTCTTTACACTTTTCTATAACTTTGACCATAAATTTTACAGGATTTCAAAATTTGTATCACCATAAGTCTGGTTTTACTCTGAAAATATCCGCCAAGGTCTCTTTTGTATCACAACAAAGTCAGGAAAAATTATGCAATAAAAATGTAAAAAAGTAGTTCATATGTCATTGTTCAAAAAGTTTTAAAAGAAAAATTAGTAGTTTTGGCCATTCAAACAGGGCGTTCATTCACAGTAGTAAAAATATAATATTATGTTCAGTTTTAATGCAGAGTGATTTCACAGATTCCTAGTTAGCATTAGTTTTCCAGTAGGGAAGTATCGACAACAGTGTTAATTCCAATTTTAATTAGCAATGTCATAAATAACCTAATGGGATAAAAGCACTAATTAAGTGCACAGTTAATACTAGATTAAACTTTTCTGTAAGCATTCATGAGATTGGGGATATAATACAAAGGAACAATAATTTACTAAGAGGAACTTCTACCAAGACTTGAGGATTGTCCTATATCGGTATCCTCTGTTAACAGCTAATCAAAAATTAAGATATTAAGTTCTCGATATCACCCACTATATTTTATTAATATGTGCCTACTCTGATATAAAAGGTAATAGTAATAATACATGCAGTAAATGTGAAATAAAGCCACGTGCTTTGGAGAAATCATCTTGGAACACAGAGTAGGAGATTTTGACAGCACTTTTTCCAGTGTAAGTCCCAAAGACACTTGGCATGTTAGAAGGCATGTCTTAGAGAGGCATACATAGTACAACTTTTTATTAAGAAATTGAGATTTTGGTTATATCTTGTTGTACTCATAGAATGATTTAATCCATATGACTTTGCTGATTATACACTTGGAGTACCATATGCAGCTTGAAGCTACTCCATGCTGCTAAATGGTAGCAATTTTGGAAGAAATGCACAGAAGCAGTTGGAAGGGTTCATTCATTCATTCATACTTAAAAAAGATAAAATAGAAAGGTTGATGAGGAGAGGACAAAATAAAAAATTTTATATCCAAATGCGCATGTAGAAAATGGGTGCAAAAGGAGATAGAGAGAAACAGACATAACTAAAAATAACAGGATTCACATTTCTAAAAGTAAAACCAGATATTAATAAACTAGCCAGGCTAATGCCTTTCCAGCCATTAAATTCCTCTCTATTGTGCTACATTTAATTGCACATATTGTCTAAGGATTAATATTAGCTAATAGACTTGTTATCTTCTTTATTAGTGCTCATTATGCTAAGCTATACTCTTGTATTGGACAGCTGCCATTCCTATGTTATTTAAATTTTGTATACTAAATATATTTAATCCATTCAGTGCTGCCAAACACAAAAAAATAAAGGAAAGAACTCTGGGAAAGGAGACTGAGTTTAAATACCTAAATGAACACAATCCATTTAATAAAGTATTATCAAATAACAAAGCATAATCCTGCTTTGACAAAGGAAAATAGCAGGTATAATAATACCTGCTACCTACATAAAAATTATCTATCAAACTAAGATTATGTTAAATCCATTTTAAAAGAATTTATTCTTTAAAAGTCCTTAAAGGATAAAGTTTAAAATAACTCCCATATTTCCCAAGATGCTTAAATGTTTATATCAAGAAAGCATTGCAATTATGGCAGGATTGAGTTGTTATTATAAGGAGGTATTTTGAAATGAGACAATGACAACTAGCTAGAAGACAATGTAGGTCTTGCTATTTTGATGTAAATTTTCTTGTAAACTTCCTATTAGTTTATCAGATGTATGAATTAGAATCATAGAATCGTCAGGGTTGGAAGAGACCTTAAAGTCCAACCGTCAACTTAGCACTATCACTGTAACCCTTAAAACCCCTAAACTTTATTACCCAGCACCAGATCCAGACGCCTGTTAAACGCTTCCAGGGATGATGACTCCACCACTTCTCTGGGCATGCTATTCCAATGCCTGGCCACTTGAACAGTGAAAAATTTTTTTCTAATATCTAATCTGCATCTCCCCTGTCTCAGCCTAAGGCCATTTCCTCTGGTCCTCTCACTGCAGGCATGGCAGAAGAGATCAGCCTCATCTCACTACAACCTCCTTTCAGGCAGTTACAGAGAACAATGAGGTCCCTCCTGAACCTCCTCTTCTCTAGAAGAGAAGTGAACTCGAGGTGTGGCCTCACCAATGCTGAGTACAGGGGGATAATCACTTCCTTATTCCTGGCCAAGATGCCATCGGCCTTCTTGACCACCTGGTCACACTGCTGGCTCATATTGAGCCAGCTGTCAACCAGCACCCCAGAGTCCCTGTCTGCCAAACAGCTCTCAAGTCACTCCTCCCCAAGCCTGTAGCACTGCGTGGGGTTGCTGTGACCCAAGTGCACTTCTGCTTATTGAACCTTGTTATGCTATTAATACATTTTGCTATAGTTTTTTAAATATATATATTATACCTCGTGCTTTCTGCCTGATGATTTGCAGAAAGACAGTTTTGCCATTGCCAATATCTTGTCATAACTTCAGTATCACAATTATGTTGAAAATTCAGTGATGATACTGAGCTGCATTCAAAATAAATTTTAAAAAAATCAGTATAATAGTCTCATTCTTCATTTCCCCATAGAACGATCCTTGGTCACAGTAAAACAACATAAAGTACCTCTAAAGTCAATGGGTCTGCTGCAGAAAAATGAGCTATAAATGTGTAGCATTTGTTGCTATGATCACTCAGGGAATACCACCTGAGGAAAGTGGGGAAGAAACCAGGCTTGTGTATACCCACAACCTGCCAGGTAGAGACAGATAGACCTTCCTCCCTGCTAAGAACAGCCTTGACTTGAGCACCCTGCTGTGCTAAACTGTGTGCCATGTTGTAACCTGACCCATGCTAAAATTAGTACAAAATACAGGGAATAAGAACACATCCTTGCCTGGAACTCAGTTCCCTGCAGCAAGGGATATGTTACCTTCCTAAGACAATTCACTTCTTGACAATTACATTTTTATTACTTTTTTTAATAAATATTGAGACAGTCTGAACAACAGGAGAAAGATTGAGCATCGATACGTGAGTGATTGAGCAGTGCTCACTCCTGAGTGACTGCACAGTCACCTGGTGGGTGCCAGTACAGAGGGAGGTAATAGAGGGATGGCAACCTGTGGCTTCAGCTATTCAGAGGCTTTTGACCCTGTCAAACCAAATGGCACACAACAGACTGACTGCAATTTTTCTCTAGTGCACAAAGGGCAACAAGAGTGTCAAAGATGAAGCACTAGAAGCCAAGAGTATATCTCTTTTTTGTGTGTAACTTATTGAAACTGAAGAAGAGACAAAAATATATTTGAAACTTAAGGTGATTTTTTTAAAAATTATTTTTAGAAATTAAATATAATTCATGCTAAATCCTTGGTAGAAGAAATGGATTTCTGTCAAAAATCAATTTTTTAGTTTTGGTTAAATAAATCAGTTTTATTTTAAAATTCATAAAAGAATCAACATCCATTTCAAAAGAATTATTATACAAGTAGGTAGTGAAAAAGACAAGCTATTTGAGCATGTGTATCTCAACATCTCAGTACCAATGTCCTGCCCTAGTAAAAAGCTTGAGTATGCCAGAATTCATCCTATTGATGACATCCAAGTTGGACTTGTAGTTTGAAGGTGTGTCAGTAGAGATAAGGGTCTCCAGAAACCAAATTCAGCCTAATTAGGCAACTTCCTGATGACTCCTCTATTCTCCATCTCACTGTCTGCATAGGGTGATAGGAGAACTGAACTTGTGAGTTAAGCATGCCAATTATATCTGAAGTCTGGGGCAAACCTGGGCTTTATGCCAGCTGTTTCTCAGTGTATAAGGCATGACACCATGTTTTGCATAACCACAGGCTAAAAATAGCACACTGAAATCAGACATAATGGTACAAAGACAAGTGGGATGACAGATTTCAGTTCAGATGATGTTCTACAGGGTACTTATCACATAACAAACCCCTCCTGTCCAGTTACCATACATAAGGTTTTCCTGTTTTGTTCTTGCACAGGAAGTGCCCTGCTTTAACATCTTAGCAAATAAACCAGTGAAGAGACATAAATGATTTGCATTGGCCCCCTATGGCTTTTATGCTACCGCGAAGGTAAATACAGCTGCTGGTCCTTCCTCAGTTCACAAGCTTGTGGAAGTGCTTCAGGTTTTCTCTTTAAACTCATTGTCCATCCATTACTCCAGGTCCAAGTATACTGAACTACACTGTCAAAAATCTATGATCAGGAAGCTTGGACCAAAGCTCTCTCTAAGACAACAACAGAATCAGTCACTGTTTTCCTCTGGGAGTCCAAATTTTCCAAGAAGTAACAAAACAGGCAACCAGAAACCAAGGAAGAGATTCTCTAATTTTATCTGCAGAATTGGTAATGAATCAACAAGATGGCAGAGTTGTGTTTTTTGACAATTTTTTTAATTATTAGAAAATTATATTAAGTAGTGAAATGGCAAGTTTCTGATCAGTCCATATGTAGATACATTCAGTATACTGATTCACAAAAAGTAGATGAAGCCATAGGATGTCAGATTCTGAACACTCCTGGGCAGACCCTCCAGAATATTCAGCTACATTTATGAAACTGTCTAACCCTTTTGCAATCAGTTATATCTACTCTTAATTCTAGCAAAATCACCCATGGCCAGAATTCCTCTGATTTCTTCCTTTTTGCTAATTTCATCGACAGTTTTCAAAACCACTGAATACCCTCTGAACCATGAGAACCTCTGTTTTCCTCTCACTGGTGTGAGGACAGACTCATCTAGCAGAAATACCAAAGAAAGAAGGAGGGGGGGAAAAGGAGACCCTTTCTACATTGGTATTTTTGCTTGCTGCTTTTCTCTAATACTTTTAGGGATGTATGAGCACAGATTAATCCCCTCAGATCACCTTCTTTTTGCAGAATTTGATATTGCCCAAGTAAACTGGGTTATTTTGAAATATCACCACTCCCTTCAAAACTCTACTGCAAGACATGTCACAGTAAGCAGCATTCAAATAAGTAAAACATGACTACCCACATGTTTAAATTATGTAAAATGCTAGCAGTATTCTAAATACAGGAAAAGTGTTTCTTTAATGTTCTTTTTTGACAATTCACCACAACTCCATCCATTTCAAAGGCTTCTCCTCCCCACATAGAATTAAATAGCTGCTACAAATGTCCTTTGAACAAGAGCTGCCATCAGTGGAATAAGAGCACAAGCAGCCTGGGGGCTAGTATCAAACAGTCCTCCAAAAGAAAGATTATAAAGCAACCAAGGGCATCTAAAGAGAAATAGGCTGAGAACTATTTGAGGAATTATCTTGAGAGACATTTCTTCCAGAAAGTATATCAGATATGGTTTACGCTATGAAGTATCTTCTATCAGCATGGTCCAGGGCATACACATACTCTAATCTACTTTCAGTCCTGACAGCTGAACTCTCACCTTCTGCAAGTTAAGTAATAGCAATCCTTGGAGTCATGTGACCCTTTGATGGACACTTCTCCACTCTGACAGTCTGTGTAGGTGTTTGCCAGCACAAAATGTGACAGTGCCATTGTCTGCAACCCTGGCTCTGCTGGCCAGATTTTCTAACTGCTACCTGAGAACTACATGACTATACATTCATAAGCTTTAAGGTGTCACTTGCCTTGAAAATACCCCTTCTTTGCCTAGGTTATCAGCACAAATGGATGCTACTGCCCCAGATAAGGAAAGGTATCCTGGCTGTTTTTTCAGTCTGAGGGTGTAATAAAACACCACAAAAATTCAGCTGCCAGAAATCAGAGGGAATATAGATGTTCCTTTGGACATTTAAAATAAGACACAAAATCTAATGGAAGATGCTCTTCACCACACGGGGAATGCCGAGATCTGAAACAAGAAGACAGAGGACATAAACAAAAGACAGTGCTGCTACATGTCGATACTGTGTAGGGCTTAATACCATTTTTTACAGGAATCAGCAACATTCCAGGAATGCAGAATACTCTTGAAATGCCCAGAGGAAGACTCCCCAATATCAAAAGGCAAGGAAGAATTCATAGGGAAAGGAAACACAGAAGATGTAGAGCCCAGAAAGACTCAGGAGTTCTTTCAGACTCAACAAAACTACAGAGAAAGATGGAAAAGGAGGAGCCCTGGCATTGCAAGAGTATTTTCTTTGGTGAACTGTTAAAAAACTCATGTGCAAGGCTGCATTGTCTTCAGCCTTTTTGATGGGATTTCTCATTAAGTGGAAGGTAAACATGGTTTACAACTCTCTGTACCACAGAGCGTTAAAAAATAGAATAAAAATCCCTATAACTCTCGATTGCTTCAGCATTTGATTCCAAGTGCCCCATCACAATCTCCAAACACTTCTCTCCCTATTGCAAATGTCAGGGAACAAAGACTCTCTTTCAAGGTAGTCAGTTTGCTTCTGGGGCATGTACATGATAAAAGAAGGTACACAGAGTGACAAATTCTTAATCAATAGCAACCTACAAAAAGGAGCATGGCAAAAATATTGTGTCCACAGCAAATCTGTTCCTAAAATTTATTGCGTGGTAGTTTTCGTTGTAGGTTATAGTTTTCTTGTTATGTTATATTAAAAAAAAAAAAGGCAGTAACAAATTCTACTAAAAAAAGTTTGGATTCACAAAGAAAACATTTTATCAGAGGATTCTAATGTAAACAAAATAAAAATGATCCCCAAGGAAACAAATAAAAATGTATATGGAACATTACTGATTTAAGTTAATTTAAGTGTGGTGAAGATTTTCAAAGTATATCTGTAAAGAATTCAGCAACTGGATACTTCGACTATGCCACATTGCAAACAAACTAATAAGGACTCCTCAAAAGTAGTGTTTCTACATAAAAATACATTATTTTTTGTACCCCAGGTCAAAAGTTCAAGTACAAAGGAACTACTCTCATATTGCACCTTGGTTCAATAAGGTTCAATAATCAGACAATTACTGAATGTTCTAAGAACAAAACAGCAGCAGCAGTTCCTCTGAGATTCATTTTAGCTTTTTTATATCAGTGCACAGTTATTTAAATTTTCCTGGAGTAACGACTAGTTTTTTTTCCTTCTCAATTTTTCTAAAAGGAAAATAAATTTTGTCTTAATATGGGGAGGAAGCAAAGCAAACACTCTCCTCTTGTTCAATGGTAGTGGATTAGGTTCTAGCCCATATTTTGTGCCATGCAATATACTCATGTTCCAGTGAGGAAAGACAGGTGCCACAGTCAGTATGTATCTGCCTGCCTTTGCTGCCATGCTCCAGCAGGTCACCACTGAGGAGAAGCAAGTTGTACATGTGGACATTGGTAGTTCTATAAGGTTGCTTGCAACAGCAACAATATGTGGTGAGTTAGGATCTGGCTCAGTTCTATGAGACTTCTGCTGCCAAACCAACTTGTGCCTGCTTCAACAGTAAGTAATTTTTGTCATCCCTATCACAGTTTCAGTCTGGGCACACAAGAGTTGCTGTAGGAATAGTAATGGCACTGAATACTCCTGTTCAGCCTCACAATTCACTGTCAGCGGATGATAACGTACTTACCCTGGATTTTCTGATACCGAAATAATTACCATTGTCCAGTTCTAGGTGAGACAGTAAGCTGTGTTTCTATCATCAAAACATCTCTTGGTTGTCTCACAGTTGATTGCATTTCATGGATAGGAAGAGCATGATGCACAATTTCAGGAATGATATTCCCCTGTATGAAAGTTCTGCAACAGCCAACAAGTAGCTGTACTTTCCCACACTTGCTACTGAATATTTAAGGGCTCACAACTACTACTCAGCTGTAAGCATTTGGTGTGTAAATGCCTGTGACATCTGGTGACTTTCATTTACTATCTTCATCACAGATTTCTCAAATGATCTAATTTCCAACATAGCACAATTGACTGCTCTGGTATTGTTTTGAATGAAGAAAAATAAAAGAATTGGTTACACATATTCTAAAACAAAGTATCTTTACTCATTTTTCCAAAATAGAAGCTTCTAATAAGGAAGTTGTGAAGAGACTGAAAGTCAGTTTGAGAAACTGTGGTCAGGAAACAAGTTGGAGATAGTGACTGGATGCTTAAAAAACCCCACATAATGGAGATGAAAAAATGAAATTTTAGAGATTTTGATCCTCATCACCCACCATACCCTGAGAGCAGCTCTATTACAACATGGCACAATGCTGAATGCATGAAAATAATATTAGGATGGTAGGATTACTGCATAATGTGACAATTAAATTCTGCCACTGCAAAACATTGGTGTGAAAAAGGGTTGCCTTAGAAAAAGACTAAAATATGAAAGAAACACAGAATCATAACAAAGTTAGAAGTTGTGTACTACCGGAAATTTTACTAGACCAATGTTTTAGTGCACTGCAGAGTACTTGCAGGTGGCAGCAATTGGACTTTGTATCTACACTGGATTAAAAAATAAATAATGCAAGCCAAATCTTTTGAAATCCTAGAAGAATAAATGTGAGCTATCCCCCTATTATGTAACAAGATGCAATAAATAACCTGAAGTAGCACAAAGATGCTTATCACAAAATAAAATACTTTTAAAAGATACAGTACCATGTTTGACTCCTACTGATTTAAAAGTCTACTGACCTATCAAATGTTCAGGAATATGAATCAAGACTTTAATATACCCTAATTAGTAAGGAATACTATGGTATATTCTGCTGAGTGTACTAGGATATCAGTGTCAGTAACATATGAATGTAAACCCAATGTTTGCAATGGTAGTTTCAAAACACATTGCTGTACTTGTCACTCAAGAGTCTGTTCAATCCCCAGATTTAAAGTCACTGAGAAATAATTCTTGATCACAGCTTGTACCAGTTTTTTTGTGCATGGGGTCTCCCTGGGTTACAAGGCTCCTTTTATAAACATGTACAGAACAAACAGCACTATATTAAGCTGTAATACAAATATTTGGCTCATTGCTTCATGGTTCATGGACAGTTTACTGATGGAAAATATGCTGCTTTTGTGTTTCATTAACCTTCTTACTGTCTTGCATTTAAGTCAGTGCTACTCCTCTAAGAATGAAAGGATAGAAGACCATGAGGGGAAACAATGAAAATTCAATGATCACTACAATTTAGTCATATATCCATATCAAATTCAGAACTGATGAACAAATGCTGGTTATATATGTTCCATTGCACAAGTATTAATCAAAATATTTATACCTTGCAATTGTGTGAGCCGGCATGCATAAATTTTGTTGTGAGGAAAAATATGTCAAGAATGTAGTAGGGATTGTAAAATGACAATATTAGGAATGTTCTTCTCATCCTTCTGAAAGATGTCTAAATTATTATCAGTAAAAGGTTAAGCAGGAACCCCAACACTCTTTTTCTTTTCAAAACATCATGACATTGAATGCCTCTAAGAGCTAAACTCAGTGCTGTGATCCAGGGTGAATCTGGAAACCCTCCAATCCCACTTCTCAAAGGTAGTAAGATACAATATTCAGAAGCAATGACATTTTAACACACAGAAAAGCTGCTATTGACCCTAAAGTGATTACTGATTGCCCTAGGGTTCAGGCAAACTTAAATCCATATTTTGGGATATAAGTAGAAAATGCTTCTCTGACAGAATCAAAAAGCAAAACCAAAATGTGCTTGTTCTGCATCCTCTCAAGGGATTCTGAATAAATCCACCCAGATCATAATGACAGAAAATAAGTAATGTGTATCTCTCTGGTCTGCCACAGTTTTGTTCCAGATGGATGGAGGGAGGAAAGAGAGGAGGAGACTTTATTAATCATCATTCTCTATATAGCTTTAGTACCTATGCTATCTTCTTAGAGAGCTCATTTCAGAGGGCTTTCATGCCAGATATCTGTGTATCAGAAAAGTTATGTAACCAAAATTCATCAAGACGAAACAACCACACCCAAATCTGGAGAGATTTATGTGTTTTAATTCTTCCCCAAACCAATCTAAAAATTCTAACTGTTTTATCAGATCAAACTGACTGTCTAGAAGATAAATTTCTGTACTGCTGGGTTGGAGACAATACATAACAGAGTGTGATGGCTTAATTATAAAAAGATGGGCATCAGGGAACTGCCAAAGAATTGTTTGAATGGAACTCCACAGCTGAGAATTCCACTGTGTTTGCAGAAAGCATTGCCATAGCCAGCATCTGCTTGTAAGCTTCCACTAAACCGATGCAGTGATGCTTAGGGTGAGTGGAACCAGGAGGCAAGGAAATTCCATGGCTGGTCTCTACTACCACTGACGAGCAGTGCTGCAATAATGCTGTTGGTGCATGACAGCAAAAAAGCAACATGTGCAGACAGGTTGGGGGATAAAGAGTGGAATAAGATTGGAATATTTCAAGTAATAAATGTGAATCATTAACCTTTTTTTTTCCCTCTTCCTTTTGTATTGCCAGGCATATGAACAGACTAGATTTTGTCCTATACTACATCTCTGAAATAGCACAGAAAACAGTGGGATTTGGTGCATAGGAGGTGTTAAAAGGCGTCTCTAACCTGGATGAGGATGCTACAGCACATCCCGGGGATTATTTCTTCTCTCCCTTGGGAGATACTAGTTATCTGTGCAGGTAACAGTTAAGGAAGAGCCCTCAGGATTTTTCCAGTTGGGTGTAGAGGTTTGTTACTGCAGTTTTCGGGGACTTGCCGGGTCTGCTTGACTGCCCCTTACTTCAGGGCACATCCTGATAGTGATGCCTGCAATTAGCAGCAATTGGAAATAGAGCTACTTGTACCTTAAACTTTTCACTTATCATTTTGCCCTCAAGACTTCATTCAGCCCTTTGGCACACCTGCTTCATCTAACCACTTCTCTAGAGAACAGCATGTGAAGGGATTTGAGCTGTGAATTAATTGTGCCTATACAAAACCACCAGGGAACATGCCAGTGCAGATTGCTCATTTGCCTCATGGGATAATATGTCAGAAAGAAAATAGCAACAATATATCAGGCAACCTAGTGTTTCTGATACTTGACACTACACATTACAGGAAAGGTATTAAGCTTTGATACAGTCACAAAGCAAAGAAAAAAATCACATGATTTTAAAGAGAGATTTCTGTGAAAGCACAGTTATGTTTGTGCATAATAAGGCACTATTGCAGCTTTGTCTTCTGTATTGATTTCTCCTTCACATTTAAAAATCTGTACAGAAGACAGACATGCTTAAACAACTTTAAGATCATAAATATCACCTGCGATATGAAGGAAAAGTGTAGGTTAGTGCTGACAATTTCAGCTTCAGATTGTTTATTTTGGCCTAAATCTCAAGAGAAAAAAATCTATTTGAGGCCTTTTCAGTGCACAGGGAATAGCTGAAACAAGGACCATTTTTAACTTCTGCTTTAATTTTGCCCGCTTGCCTACTTTGCTTCAGATTTTTCCTCTAGCCTTCATTACTGAGTTTTGATAACAGCTCCCAGCCCACCATTTCCCAAGCCTATAAGAATAATCATACTGGAAATTACTACAAATGTAAAAGAACTTTTAAACCACCATTTAAACAAACAGATACATTTTTTGTTGTTAGGACAAAACGTATGTTGGACTCCTCCAGACTCAGGAACTAAAATACCTCCTTTTTCACCAGATGAATAAAATGTTATCTCCTTTGCATTTATATCACTTGCATGAATTGCTAAGCAAAACACTTTTTAGTGATTGCTATTTTAAACTAAGTAATTGTCAGTTTTCCCTGTTCATAAAAGATCCAAATATGATTTCTTTAATCCACATCAGTTACCAATGATCTGTAAAACTAGAATTTAAAAAATAACATGAAAGCCCAAACAGAAAACTTAGGAAAGTATTAAAAAAAGGAAGAAAAATGTATGAGAAAAAGCACCTTATCCTTTCATATCTCAGAATCTCTTATGGTGATGTTTTTCTTTAATCTGTCTGGTGATAAGAAAATAATATAATCAGCGTATGGGTTTGAACTGTGTGCATTGACCACCAGATCTGAATGTAAGGGGGAAGCTCCTCAGGAGGGGTGCCAAGAAGGAGGGGACAAATGAGAAATGCCAAGATGAAAACGTGTTTTCACTGTGAGGGGGCTCCTCACAGTCCCAGCCATGAGAGAGGGGACGAGGCACGCAGCCCTTGCAGCCACGTGCCTGCTGATACCTGTCAAGCCCTAAATGCCAGCATGCCTATTGTTCTGCAATGGCTGGTGTTATGCCACCTGGCACCAAATCACTGAGGGTCTGGTTGAGGAAGCATGAAAGTTGGGGGAAAAAAGGGCTACAAAAAATGTTTTGTAAAAGGAGGTCCCATGCCATACATCTGACTGCAGATGCCTCCCCACTGTGACTAGACTGCTGCTGCTCGTACCAGCCATGCCAATATGTCACAGCAGCGTAGCACAGTCAGGCAGCAGAGAAGTACTTCTTAGATCTGAAGGGTAAAAAAGACAACTAATAAACACAGTATAATGTTCCCTGGTGGCAAACTGTAACAAGATTTATTGATTTTTAGCAGTTTACTACATCTTCTGAAGCAAGCTGTTTTTTGACATGTACAATACAGTATGGCATTAAAGGTTCTAAATACATGGCAAAAATATAAAATTGCATCAAGTTCTTGATAGAAGATTATTTGGTGTCTCCTCGTTTCCACTGTTTGAAATTGTTACAGTTTTAAACTTTTTGGTTTACAGGAAAGTCTTAAGACATGGCTAAAGGACATGGTTTGAACACATCTGAAGAGAACACAGAAAATGCAAAGTTAGCTGAACCTGAAAAAGGAGCAAAGGACACTGTGAGAGCATGATAAGTGTGGCGCAGGGAAGGAAGTTTCCTAGTGGCCTTGCTATAAGCTGATGTTTGGTACCATTTGTTCTCGCTGAGCAATGACTAGGAGAAGCCTACTGGCTTAGGCTTTAAAAGTTAAGTTTGCTCCTTGTAGCCACAATGCTGCTAAGTGCATATTACTAAATAAACAGAAATTCAAGGCGTAAAATAGTAGTTTAACCGTTTGCTTGGAAAATGTATTTTTCTATTCACATTTCTCTATTCACATTCAATCTGTTGAGAAACTATGCAACCAGCTTAATTCCATTAACAAAGAGAGAAACTCAAGCTTATCTATATCCAGGTTTAGGTACAGCCCTGAACACTTAACTCAGTTCAGACCTAAAGATGACCACTAGACTACAGATTTGGTGACTAAAAAAATCCTGGTGCTGACTTCAAATACCTGAGGCAGCATGTCTCCCCAAGAGCTGTGAAGAAAAATGTTAAACTTAAATTTGAAATACTTATCATGCACAAAAGTGTGATTGTGAAATTCAGTGTGTGCTTCTACAGACATCTCTTGAATCCAACTGTGCTATGAAGTCTAAGCATATTAGATCTCCTACAAAACACAAAAGTTCTCTATTATGTTTTTCTTGATATAAAGGTTGATGGTTGTTTAAGAAGAATTTTTACAAGGTGTTTATAAACTAGAATACGAAATTTTATATGAAAGAACCCAATGTGTTTTTTAATAATTTCAATATTTGTGCACAGAAATCCTAAAATTTTCTTATAAATTACTAACTTAAGTACACTATTGAATTTTGGACACCATTAAGTCAATAAAGTTCTGTCTTGTTTCTCATCAAAGATGCTGTACGTGGAATTAAAATTATTACAAAGATATAACTCTTCTTATAGTATAGAAGAGCCCTATGCAGAAGGATACATAGTGTATCAGTGTAGCTATGTACATCCGTATAACTGTGACCAAAACCATATCAACTATTAAGAAATATACTGGTGCAACCATTTTGTGTTTCATCTATTTGCAATTCTGAATTAAAAAACGCAATCATTTTTAATGGTATATGAAACCTGGGAAATAAGATTGGGCTTGAATTATATTCAAAATGGAATACAGAAGGAAGTAAAAACCTTAAGAGAAATTGCATCAGTTCTATTTTGCCAAGAAGGGCATTATGATCAAATAGGAAATCAGAGGCAAAAACTTTAACACCACAAAGGCTGAGGCATGTGGAGGTCAAATGCCACAATGTCAACAGTATTACAAATTACTTAAATTTGGATCAGCTTTGATCACAAGAATGAGAACCAACCTCCTTTCTCCTCCAGTCTAAAACTATCTCCCAGATTCTTTGGTAGTGTGTTCACAAGGAGTAATGGAATATTTAATCCAAATGGAATTTTCGGAAGAAGCTTATACAGCTATGCAGTATAGAAGAGCTCAGTGCACCCTACATCACAGCTCTTGGGGCTGTGTGAAGACCTCCCTCTTCCTTAGCAGCTCCACTGTGACAGCTCTGTGATCTGGAATCTCATCAGGTCTGGAGTGTCAAACCATATGCATAGTATTTACAGTACTAATAAACGGTGAAGGTGGTAATACCAATTCTAGAAATGGCTAGTTTTTGTTTGCAAAACACTCTGCAGAGGAAAAGAAATAGTTTTGTTTTGAATTTGGAAGGATATCCAGTTCACTGAAAGCTACAGTTGATTGCAAAAACAGATGCTTTGAAAACCCACAAATCCATAGATTTGTAGAGCTTGGAATAAGAAGTCAAATAGAAAGAAAATAACTGATTTGAACAGGGTTGATTTGCAGGATTTTTTTCATGTTTTTCTTTTAATTTCCTCAAACTTTCAAATTTAGTAGTTCATAAAATAAATAAACAAGCCATTCCAAACTGAATTTGATTTAAATGTCAGTTATGGGACAGACAGATGTTTTTTTCAGAACGAAACTGAAAAAACTGAAACTTTCTCCTGTATAAGCAAAAGTACAAAAGATCCTCTCTGGCAGCTTAGTCCAGCCAAATTTGAACCATCACAGTGTCTGCTAAATCGAAAGCTAAAATTTTATCAAACTAGCCAGAGTTCCTTCTGAAAAGGCTCTTGGTTATGCATTGCAGTAAAAACTCAAGAGTAAAAAAGGAAAAGAAAAAGGTTACCTAACTCTACCATATGTGAAAACAGGAGATTTAAATCAAAAACCAAGGCAAGGTATGGACATAATGAAAAACAATTGAGTTCGGTGTCCCAAACACACAAAGCAATTCAGGGCATCAGTTTTACACCTAAGTTTACTTCTAACACTTGTAAAATCAGTTATGTCACTACTGTCTAACAGAAAGAGTTATTGAAATGTCACATTAGTCTGTTGCTTTAGCTTGAGTTAAGCTTGTTCTGTCTAAAATATTAAATCACCAATAAAAACATACCATTAAAAGCAGTCTTTATTGCATAGAATGCAAATTCATTTTTGATAGGTGCTGACAAGAAATATAGGCAAGAAAAAGCATAATAACTATACGTACTTACTATATATCCATTTACACATCATTCCACTATGTGCTATATTTCAGTTTTATAGACAACAGACATATCAGCTGTTCAGCTCAAGTACAACAAATCATTTTTATATCATCGATTTGCAAATTTTACTCACTGAATTGCATTGTTTCAGCCATTTGAAATGAATGTGATTGCTACCAGTAACAATGGTTTCCTTTACCAACACAGCATCCTCATTAAACCACAAGCAAATCGGAAAACTGTTCCAGATTCTATTAAATAAATCTGTTCTTTTAACAGAAATGAAGTATTCCTTCAAAGTTAGCTGCATCTGAAAATCCCAAACTGAGAGGCAGAAAGACTTTTCTTAACGCAGAGGACTCACTATAGTACATTGATTTCTGTGTGTACTAAAAGCAAAAATTGATTTTTTGTATGTATGAAAAGCAAACATGGCTTTTATTAGATCCATAATAATAACTGTACTGTTGCTTGTTCTGTGAGCTAATTACTTCCTTTTTCTTTATCACTTAAGTAATATCCTCACAAATTGTTTTATGTTATGTACACCCATTGTTATTCCAATTGGTTTTGCCAGTTTAAGAGAGAATATTTCATGACAATGAAGAAGAAAGTATTTTGGGATTGTACATTTTACTGCATAGAATTCGTTTCTATTTCTGTATATGAAATAAAATATAACCAGAGTTCCACCTCAAATTTTTTGTCCCTGTTTTGTTATGCCAAAAAACAGTGTCAGAAAGAATTATATGAATCAGTGATCAAAAACCGAACAAAGCTGAACAATACCATATGTTGCACGTGTCTAGTCTCCTTTATGGTCTGAGTCTTAACAAGTAGCTCTAGATAAAAGAAATTAAAATGCAATCACAGCCACTGTCAGTGTTACGTCAGTAGCACTCTTCAGGCACATTTTGAGCTAAAACTCTAACAATCTTGGAAATAAATTACTGTGTTCCCCTTGCATCCCTGTACAAAACCAGGTGTGTCACTCTTAAAATCATGCTAATTAAACCATACATACAAATTTTGATATTACTAGTAGAATTTCCTAGAACTAGTGCTGAGAGCTATAACTAAGTATCTGACATGTGCCACCTGTCTTAATGTAGCACTGTGAGCCATGGCAGCCGTATAATGACTCCTTGGAAAGAGGAGTAAAAACCAAAATGAGCTGCTTGTAGCCCTCTGTGGCTGGTTATAGACAGCAGTGACTTGTGCACCTGTCCTCTTGGGTTTTGTGACCAGGACCCAGAGACCTGTGACCTCAAGGCCTGCAAATGAACCACAACAGGTACCCCACAGGACAGCACAGAGGCAGCAACAACCCGTCTGCACATCACCCTGTGACTCCTGGCTCAAGGTCTCAGCAAAATAGGTGCTCTGCAAAAGTGATCACAGATTCTTTATAGGTTCATTATGTTACTCCCTAGCCACAGGTAGGCCCCCAAATGCTGACTTTGTTTTGCAAGAGTGATTAATATTGGCACATCCTAATAAGAGACAGAAATCTCCAAGGCATCCAGCCCTGTCTCCTGGGACTGCTCTGACCAGGAACAAGGCCAGGATGACAAAGCTCAGGAAACCAAGATGGCATCACCTTGACACATGAGATCTTTCATTACACACCAATACAGCTCTTGGATAATCACCAAAAAATAAATAAATAACACAGGTAATATTTCCTTCCAAGAGGAAAAAGCACAGGCAGCTGTTACTCCATTGAGAAAGTGAATTTTTAGAACCCTCGCCTCTTGAAGATACAATTTCTGTCTTCATATTGAATTCTGTATCTGTAAAGTATGATAAGTATCTATGCATCATCCAGGAGCAATAGGTAGTATTGCTCCTGGATGCCAGCTGCTGGTTGTTACCAAATATACAGAATACTGCTTTGCTGAAATTAACAAGTATACAATTTGGAGGAACATAAAAATATGATAAAAAATTATGCTCCTGGATATAAGTCACAGGGAACGTACAGCAGGTGTGTATGAGGCCTCCAAAAAATCTTTAAATATTACCTTTACCTGCTTCATGCTGCATTGTGAGTAACAACACAGCAACCAGCAGACTCGTAGCAGTATAAACCTGACTTGCAATGCCATTGACTCTAAGGTTCCACAGAAAAGGGTCATATCAGAACAAAATCTATCTAGCCCTGTAACACAGGGAGCAGCCAAAAGCATATTCATATAGAAAGAGAAAAAACCACAATGACAACACTGAAAATGTATGGTAGGTAGAGAATCAGAATGACCACTTTCTTTAAAAACGGGGGAAAAAAGTTCAAACCTGTAAGTCATATTCAGGTAATGTTACTAGCATGCTGGTGGCCTATATAAAATGAAAGCTGTTTGCTCCCGTTGCATCCCCTCCTGTCCTATAAGAACAATAACAACATGTGCATGTAGTACAAGGGAGATGGAGTAGGATGGAGGCAGACCTCGGACATCTTTCAGTGAAGATGAATCATGTTTGAATATGAATACATTTCTTCATACATGTCTTAGAAGATATCAGGCACTGTCTTTATTGAGATTTGCATAAACTAGATTATTAGTTCTGGATAAAGGATACAGGGGTATTCTAATTTGGTTTTGAACTTTTAATTGTGGAATTTTAAAGTTTTCAATTAAATGTTTAAATCAATTTGCTGTACACCAATGGAGAAAGAGGTTTGGGAATCTAGCAGGCTGAAATACACAGATGGCTACAAACTTTATATAATTTGTTTCTTTCATGATGAGTCCAATTACAATATAGAGCTCTGCTGAAAAAACACTGATCTGGAACCTTTGAAACATTTAGCTATTGCTGTACTTTATGGCTTAATTAAAACATTATTTTTATATTTTTATATTAATATAAAAATATATTTTTAATATTTTTATATTAATAATAATTATTATTTTAACACACTGAACACGCAGTCCTTATGAACTGACTTTACAAGCCTATCAAGAAAGCAATGCCACCATGACACTGAGTAATTTTGTGTGACAAGAAACACACTCTAGCATACAAGGAATTTGTATTCCAAATAAAACAAAAGTGACACCAGATTTATCACTCAATGAAAGACTCAGTTATAGTGTAGGAAGAACTACCTGCCCTAGGATACTTCATTCAAATTTAGCATATTTCAAATAGAGTTTAATTATCTAGACCATAGTCTCTGACTAATTAAGCACTAATTCAGCTTTGTTATCTTCAGTAACGTATCTCCTAATCTGTGTCTGTATCAGAGAAGAATCAGGTCAGTAGCAATTCTGCACCCCAAAATACTGGAGTTTAGGACCTTTCCTAAGTTAAACAAATCAAAGTAACCTTGTGCTCTGCAATTAAGTTGAAGGGAAGCCACCACACTCATTTATGTACTGTTTCAGTCATAAATTCTTGGACCTAGTCCACAGAAACTACTGAAAATTATTCTTGTATTTTGAAGGAAGTTTAAAGATGTCTTTGTTGCACATTTCTATTAGTCAAAGGAGGACACAGACTTGTCTTCCAATGGTAATAGTTATATTCCGTGCCAATGCCTACATAATTTCACTTCTTGAACCTTTTGTACCTACATACTACTTTAGCAAGTTAAAATAATCAAAAGAACTCATAAGAGTATAATAGATTACCTCAAATATGTCCTAACCCACTTGTGGTAATGGAAGAAAGTTGGTGCAGAAGGTTTATGTGGCTCTAAAAATTTTAACTGAACATGAACTTTTGCTATTTAACTTTTATTGCATTCATCCAAAATTCAAGCAGCCCTTTGACACAATAATATTTTGTTCTGAAGCATTTTGGCCAACTTAAAAAGAAGTCAAACACTTATGCTTTTATTTGTTGGGTTATGGAGGCTTTTTAAGTCTTGAAGTCATAACCATCTGATTGCTTCCAAATCTCTGTAATATTTCTAAAGTATACTTTACCTTCACAGCAAGCTCAAAGGTTATGCCCTATTGCACATCCATGTCATATTAAACTGCCTTCAGGAGAATTTATAGGCGTTAAAACTATTTCTAGCTTTTGCTAGAAAATAAGTAAAAGAGGAATGAGGAAGCAGTGCACAATACAAGCTTAAACTGAAGCTTCTTATGAAGGTACATTTTAGAATGTAATAAAAAGTCACATGAAAGTTTACAGAATAAATTCCTCAAGGAATATAAAGTTCAGTTATTACTATTACATAGTATGCTAATGGAACCTCTTGGAACTTAGTTTACTTCTTACTTGTGATAATATTTTATTTATTGACAATTAATGGTTACTTTTTTTGAAGAGGTGGAAAATTGAAAGGATATGCAGCATTTAAATTTCATCCATGCCTTAAGAGAAATATTTCTCTACTCTTAACACAGCCTATCAAAACTATTTTTCTGTGGTTTCCTAACATTTTTCCCCTTTCAATAGCATGAAATATTGTATTAGTGTATGATTATTATACCATTTCTGAAATGTCATGTGGTCATCATGCCATTCCCTTTCTAAATATTATTTACTCCTTAAAGTGAAAAACAACTCAAGCTAAAATGCACACAGCACAATATAGAGCAAAGCTACTGCAAATCTTAAAGAAAATATGAACTATCCCTAAACTCAGAAGGGTAAATTAAAATATAAATTTATTCTTAACTTGCTAAACTAATCAAGAGTTATTATTGTCTCTCACTTCATAAAAACATCACCTCTCAAGAATGTATCAAAACTGCTCAGACCTCACAATCAAACTAATGCTAAGAAAACTGAGCTGTAAATCGCAGCAATAAATGCATTTTTTTCAAAGTGTTAGTAGTTCAACTACTTGCAAGTCCTTTTACATGGTACCTCATTTTTTTGTGATAACCTCATTACACCAGAAAATAGGCAACTGGTTCATCATTCTGTTTAATGAAAACAAGAATGGAGTTTTCAAAAGTATTCATTCTTATCTGGGCTTTGCTCCACTTGAATTTAATGTGAGTTTTATGCTAAAATGAACATATTTATGTTTGGGCCATTGCAGCTGCTCAAGGTGTTTAGGTGCTACCTACATTATAGCTACAAAACTGTGCTACTGTTCCATGAGATTTCAGCTAGGGCCAGAGGCCACACAACGTCTTTTCTTTGAGCTCTGTTGAACATCAAATGGACACTATTACATACATTGTTTTATGACAAATAATTTAGACTAGATCTTTTTGTTTCATTTTGATCCCTCAAGGACAAAAATGAAGGTTTAGATTCCAAGTAAAAAGGACAGCACTGAAGACAATTTAAAAACTGTTTAAAACATTTTAGAGTAAAGATTTTTCTGTGCTCATTTTCATCTTTGTGCACTCTAATAAAAATGAAGGTCTAATGACACTAAATTTGGGCAAGAAACTAGGAAAACAGCCAGTAGGAACGACTGGCAGGAAGTGAACAAAATATTATTGGAAGGATTTTCTATGCTCTGTGCTGCTAACTGGATTTAATTTCTATTTTGAATCATTCCTACTTCCCTTCCTATATTCTTCTTTTTCTGTGTGATGATTCAAAATAAAGGTCTAAGCCGTATTTTGTAAGGACTGGAATAAGCAATTTGGGGACTGAGACTAGAGCAGTAAATACCTTTCTGCAGATCCCCAGAGCAGTAGGTTGTGTTTATTGACTGAATTCAACAGCTTCCCTTTCATGTAACGAATGACTCCTTTTAGGAAAGAGTATAGTATAAATAGTGTAATATTTAGTATAAATATTACCTTTGAGCTATATACATTAAATTCATATCATATAATCTGATGGCAGCTACGATTACAGTGATTGATTTTCCCCTGAAATAGTATCACACAAAACAAGCAACTTCACCTTACTATCCATGTGATTCCAAAAATTAAGATTCAGAACCTATATCAACTGTACTGAACTTATCTGAGCATGCATACCTCCTAAACAAACCCTCTCAGAAAAGTACACCAAATACTGACTGAAATTCATCAAGCTGGTGAAATTAGACCTAAAATTCAGAGCTGTATAGCTCTTAGTAGAAATAAAGGCTGCTACTTTTCCTACATAGCAATACATCTCTTACACTTAGAATCAACAAAGGTTACTAGAAGGAAAAACTCAACTTCAATAATTATTACCGAACTTACTGAACTGGGCAGTCCTCTAACTGCTTTCTTTTCAATTCTGACACCTTGATTAAGTGCTGCAGCCCAAATCTCAAGAAATCCAAGGTAAAGCAGATAGCAGTTAGTAATTATTTGATTGCATTATCTCTCAATACATAGTCATAGACTATGTAAATCAGAGTAATCATACAAGTGTTGGACTAGAAAAGGATTTTAGGTTAGAAGAGTTATAGACCTTGATGAAGTTGCTGGCTCTGAATCAGAAGCAAGTCTGTCTAGATCATGCTGACAAGTTTGCCTCAATCATAGTTAGAAACCTCCAGTGAGATGATTCACAGGTTTTTAGCTTTTCCCAGAACATCATGTAGTTTCAGATTTTCCCTGACATTGCCTTCACTAACAATTACTAATTACATCTTATCCTATTCTAGATTAATATAAAAATAACTTATTGCTTTTCTTGCCCCACTACAGTACAGATGTAATTCCATCCAGTTCTCTCAAAATCAAAACCTTACTAAATTCAAGGAAAGGCATACATATAGCTTTTTCTTAACAGTAGTTAAGCTACACTATCAAAGACAGCAATGAGACTGATTTCACACTGTAACTTCCTGATCAATTCATCTGGGTTGTTTCTTACTATATTAATATTTGTATATTTATAAAATTAATATTTTTCTACAGAATTTATATATTATATTTAAAAAGATACTGTTTGCTAGATTCTACCTCCTCCTCCCACTCCATCCCATCCCTCAAAGCTAGATAGAATGCTTGCCTTGGGTTTTTGGGTCCTGCCTTATCCTTAGAGCTTCGAGTTCCTTTGGTGCATTAAAGACCAGGCAGAGCAGGAACTTCTGATCAAATACATCAATTTAATCTACAAATCCTCTAGCTTTGAGTGAGTCTTGTTTTGACTCACTTCTCAGTGGGTCCAATTAGGTTCAGATTAGTTCTGGACCACCTTGTGATAAAAAATTATTAAAGAAAAAATCCCATTATTTGGAATTTTCTAGTCTTGCCCTGTGACATAATTAAAAAATACCGAAGTTCCTTACTTAAATTATTAGCGTGTGTCACACGAAAATTGAAGTACTACAAGAAATCAACTCAAACTTTATGCCAGAAATTCTTAAAATATTCTACTAAGTTTTTTTAATGCTCTGAAGCAGACATACAAACACCATGAATAGATGAGAAAACTTTTTTCTAAGGATTTACATTAAGAAAACTTTTTTTTCACTGATTCATTTCTATGTAAAAAAAAGGTTAAGCTGGAAGCACAGTTAGGAAAGCAATACAATGGAAAAGATGTTTCAAGTCTTCAAAATTAGTGCATATACACTTTTATTAATCTTTCATATTGACTTATCTTCTAGTTCATAACTTTTTATTTAATGCAAGAGAATTATGGTTGATGGATATAAGGTAAGTTATACACACATTTTCAAGACAAAAAAGCACATTCAAATCAAATTAGAAGAACTGACAGCAGACAGGAACAATGCAAATGACAAATATTGTGTCAAAGTATCACATAATTCTTAGCTAAGAACTAATGGGAGACCAAATACCACATTTTCCCACATTAAAAAAACAAAAATAAAAAACCAAACAGTACAACAAAGTCACAAAAATATAAATTTCAAAACGTTCCATCAACAAAAGGTCCTCCAAAAATGTTTTTCCTATTTGCTAATGGAGAAGTAATACAGTGTCCTGAATGTAGTGAGTCATAGAAACAGTATGTAAAGAAAAAGGGTGAAACAAAGGCAAAGCTTCATTACAAATTAATAAGATTTCTATATAGATAGCATTTAAGTCTACATAATAAACCTCTATTCTGTAGTTTAAAGTCACAAATTACCTTTCAGATCTCAACAGGAGAAAGTATAGTATATATTTATTCACAGGTTTTAACATAATTTGTTTCCAGTTATAGATTTGTTTCTATGATCTTTTTACTCATGTAGGTCTTTCTCATTTCAAAACAATCTCTACAGCAATTTGTATTTTGTATATATTGGTTTCAGGTGCACTTGCCTGCTTCCCATCTCCTCCTGGTAATTGTCCTGTTGAGCTACTCAGAGTGGGGTATTGGAAAAATGCATTCATATTACCATCTTACATTTCCAAGTTATCTGGACATATTTAATAAAGTAATTATTTTCATTAAAGTAGTTAATCATACTATGCACTATTGGCTAGGTTGGACATTATATTCTGATGCATTCCTTCTGTAAAGTCTTTTTCTTTTCCTTGAGCACTGGTACTAAAGTCTTCCTTTGAACAGCAATGAAAATGATTATATATAATGGAAAAGGGGAAAAACTTAAGAAAATAGCTTTGTTTAAGTTTTACTAGTCCATGTATAAACATTTAGCTAATTTTGTTACAGAAGACTACATTTATCTTTGGCTCTGCCATTCTTATGGTTGAAAAGCAAAGCCACCCTTCATGTACCTCCATATCCTTCTGGAAAGTAAGCAGGAGTCTTAATGAACAAAAGTAGAAAATTGGATGCTAGAATCTGTTACATATACCCTTTTCTTGGAAACTCATTTGTAGCTGGGTTTTGCAATAATGTTCACTGATTTTAACCCCCTGAGGCATACCATTTGCAGCCTAATACTCCATTGAACTAAGCACCTGTAACACTGCAGCATGGATTTATCCCCAGGTTTTCTTCACAATAAAGGGCTGTTAATTGCTTCTAATATTGATGGGATTTTTCATGACAAATGTAGGTTATGTTTCTGTTTTCATTACCTTTTTAGGAATTTGTTAAGCAAGGTAGGAAAAAAAAAAAAGAGAGACCACGCATATGAACTAGGTCCTATACTTTTCTTTGCTCCTCTATACTCCTATGTTATTTTGGCAAAAGGCATAAATTGTTTTTGAATATCTTAATACTGGTATGACTACCAGGCCACTTTTAGGACATTTTAGTGTCTTCTAGACCACTAATTTTCAACATAAATTTCACAAAATATGTGAGGCTGTTCTTTGAAGTAAAAGGAGTGACAGATACAAAATATTTTCGTGTATTTTATTCCCTGACATGCAGCATTTGAAAATACAGAAAGTGGGAAAAATTACCCAAAGACATTATACAGAGATTCAAATAAGTAATGCTGAGAAGCATTCTTGAAGCTCAAAGTAAATCCATTCACCCTCTATACATGGTGAGATATATCTAAGAAAAGAAGTAAAGTTGCTGTATTAAGATCCCCAGGGCCGGAAGTCCTGACAAGTGAGGAGACAGGTCTCTTGAGATGTCACACGAACAACTAGCTGTAGAGGTTACTTAGCTTTTTCAGCATCTTAGAAAAAAATAGTAATTTATGGATAAGGTAATATTTTTGTGTTATATAAGCTTTACAGATTTAAAGGTTTTTTAGTACAAAGAAATGGAAACAAAGGAGTACCTTCCATTTCAAGGAGTACCTTAAATCTTTCATTATTACATTACTTTTAAGACAAAAGAAAAACTACTGAATACATCTCATCAAAAAGAAAGAATCTCGTTCAATTGTATTGACATAACATCTTTAAAACATAAAAACTTTGCAAGTGATATAATTTAATTAAGTAGAGAGAGCTGCATAAAAGTATAGCTATTGTTCTAAGTGTAAATTGCATTTCAAACCACCTGTGGTGCTCTTAATGCTTTTCATTTCACTGCATTTCACTTAATTGTTACCCATAAAACATGGATTTTATAATTTTAAATAACGTGATTTCGAAATAATTATGGATTGTTCAATTTGTGTGCTAAATCTGACATCTGAAATGATTGGTTATGTTTGATCTGTTCAACATTACTTTCTTTTCGTATTCTCCACTGCAGAAGTTGCAACTAGAAGACAACAGAGTGTTATTAGCAAAACTTTTCCAAGAAGAAGCAAAACATACCAAAAGCTGTATGTGGTTCCTGGTGCTGCTGCTTTGTCTTACTCTGTAACATAGCTAGGAGATTTCCACAGTCAGGACCAAACAAGCCAGATTGGGTTGTGAAAGTCAAGTTTTATATGTATAGTAATAAGATAGCTCTATATAAAATTCTCCTGGGAGAAATTACATCTTAGTCTCAGTATTCAGGTAATCCAGTTAGCTAACAAAACAGTCTTGAGGTAAGAAAGAGTCACCAGAAATAGGGAGTAAAAGAAAAAAGAGAAGGCATTTTTGACAGCTACTTTGAACATGATGTTTTAGCCCATGGCAAACAAACTGTAAGAAAAAACATACTTGTTTTCTCACTGTTCTGCCACTGTGTTCACCATTTTGTTAAAATGATAAAAAGATAGGACTTTCACAGAATCTGCTTAAGACACATTTCTATAGACAGCATGTGGATGAACTATGCAATTTTGCCATGGTTTAGTGGCAGAAATTAGGATATTCCACACTGCAATCTAAATACAGGATTTTTGCAGAAAGATTTTCAAAATTTTGTTAAATTCCTTCTACCATAAAGTTAACTAAACCATTTGAATCTATGTCAATAATTTTAGTAGATGTTTTCCTGGTGACAAAAGACTTTGGGACTACATTCAAACCACATGCTGTGGTGCTACAATGAATTTATTATTACTTTTGAATTCAAGAAAGTAATGAGAAATTCAGACACCTGCTTCCAAATCCTGTCAGAACCTGGACTCAAATATTCCAGAGAAAGAACTAGGGACCCTGTGCAGACCAACTTCCATTGTTACATATTCATATATCTCAAATCTCTGCTTTATAATTAACACTCTAACATATACTTCTGTTACGATAGCCAATTAAACTCTTCTCAGTTAAGCAGCTTCCTAAATTTAATCTTTTTTGAAATTTTTTAACAGGCAGTCAAGAAAGCTTACTCTCATTCTTGCACAACATACATTGAAGTAACAAAGCTACATTCATTCCTGCATGTCAAATTTTTTGGGGTCTCCAGGTGGAAGCCACTAACAAAATAAGTTTCTGTCACTATGATATTATGGATATTTGTTGGCAGTGCTTAGGCTCTGGTTTCACAAAGCTTTTTTTCATGGAAGCAGCAGAGTTTTCCCCTCACTGAGACTATCCAAAAGTACAAAACTGCTGACATGTGTGAGAAATCCTTGGCATATTCCTTTATCAGCATAATATAAGATTATAACTTTAACAACCTGTTCTACAAAAACCTGACTTCCTATCGATGTTTCAACACTGATATTTAAAAGGCCTATGGCAAAGAAAAATATGCTGATGAAAATATTAATTTTTTTTTGTTCACTTATTTTACCTATTCATACTATAGAATAAATAAATAAGTCTAATTATATATTTGATGGTATTTTTACAGTTGGAAATAGATATTTACTTCAGAATAAAGGAACAATATATCACCTTAACAAGGGCTTATCCAGCAGACCTTGCTTTCCAGGTCACTCCAATCACAGAGCGATATCAAGTTGACATTAACAGAAAGATACTACTAACAATTTTAAGCATAGCTAGAGAACCCCCTGCTGTCTACCAGTGAGGGGAACTGAGTTGGAAACCTTTAGAAAAATCACTAGGCCATGAAATGCCAAATAAAATTCCTTCTTCCATTCAGAGATAAAGGAAAAAAGTACAGCACTAGTTTAACAAATAGGACTTGACAAAAAAGAGAGAAAATAGATGCAGGCATTTTTCAACATTTCTTGTTTTGACAAAGGGAAGAATGTGAAGAAAAAGAGGTTGTTTCAAGTTTCAAAAAAAAAAATAGCATATATAAAAACCTATTTACAAAACTTCTGAAGTCCACCTCTCTCACAAAAATACCCCCTAGTCTGATTAGAAATTACCCACAGGTGGTAATAACTAAGAAGGCAATACAATTCTCTAGTTTTCTTTGATTTCTTATAAAGTTACTTTTACATATCCTTGAATTCAATTCTTCCTGATTTGATTATCAACACTTTCCATTTACTGATGGAAGAATGAAAGAAATATTCGAGTTCTGTAAAATACAATGGTTCAGTTCTTATAAAAATGGAGAGTAATTTGAATTATTCAGGCATGTTTACAGAGAACAGGTTAATTCTCAAAATAGTTTTGTGGGGTTTGTGTTTGCTTTTTTGGGGGTTTGTTTTGGGTTTTTTGGTAACTCTAATGCCTGTGATTAAATTACATCTTTATGTATAATTTACACTACTTTTAGTCATGCATGGTGGTATATATACTAACACATCCCTTTACACATATAAATCATAGGAGCATTTTTAAATGAATTTGTATTTATGTTGTTATTTTCTCTTGATTATCTAGAACTTTGACTAAAATCTATGGGAAGATTTCAGCATTCTCCCCATACCTAAAAAGAACATGATTCAAGATCTTGAAAAATTGTTTGAGCAATTATTTCTGAGTTTCTGAATTATTTACTTTATTAGCAAACTTTTTGCCTAGATAAATACAGAGCATCACTTTTAAAATATTTTCAATTTTTATTCAATATCTTAAGCGCTTACAGTGTTACAATTTATTCATCATTCCTTTGTTCAGTAATATCTAAGTTAACAGCTACACTCCTTGAGTTATTTTGTGACTTTTCAGTTAAACAACCTATCAACATTTTCTTTACATTTCTACGACTAATGTTTTATTCCCCAAATCTGCCCATGAAGTTTCTGCCACGGTAGGCTCATACAAAAATATGTCTAATGAAGTCATGAGGATAAAAAGGTTATAGTGCATTTATTTTCAAGACCAGAACTGCAGAACTCCATTATATATTTCTGAATTTGATGTATGTACAAATGAATGAAACTGAACACACCTCTTCACAGTTAACAAAACCTGTGACCTGCCAGAATAAAAGGTCATTTAGTGTGAATTTTGCATCTTGTCTGTCTCTGGCATGGCCAGAGCTTACACTTCTTTTCAGGGTAATTCCAACAATTTCAAGTGAGGTTATTTTTATCTTGGGTAGTTTCTGACAAAATTTACTAGTGATACTTTTCATATAGTGAGACTGTTTTCATATTATTGGCAGAGTTTGAAGTGAACCTACTATGATCTACCTGTCAATCATCTAATCCTAATCCTTTCCTCTGCCTCCTTCTTTCTCAGTGCAATACTTGCACACCCAAAGCTATGAATTGGACACAACAGTTCAGACACTCTCTCAATACTCCTCACCTGCCATCTGTAGAGCAGTCACGTCCACATAATAATTCTCGAAAATCAAAAATCAATTGACCTGTCTTCTACTCTGATCATGTCAGTTGAAGAAAAGTGAATTTCACAGTTCTGAGTAAGACAGCACAGGGCAGGATGCTGACACTTGGCAAAAATGCAGTGAAATTTCTGTAAGTATTAAGAGAAAACACCAATTTCATCTCTTATTCTGTTTTGAAATGCTATTCTTCAATGCCACCTTCAATGCTCAAATGAATGCTAAATGGGTGATAGAATTGCCTCAGTTGATGTTTCCTGAAGTTGTCACTTCCAATGCCTGAAAGGCCGATTCCTTCATCTCCTTTGCTGCTGGTGCCAATAGATACTTGAAAATGAAGAGACAAGGGCACACTCCTGATCTTCAAATGTCAAGAAGATAGTCAACTCAATCCCCCTCACTAACAACTAAATGTTGAAAAAGAATACAAAATGCTGCTTCCTCCTATCTTACCCTAAGCCTTAAAAGTCCTCCAGTAAAAAAAAAAAAAAAAAAGCAGGATGGAGAGAGAGGAGAGGAAGAGGAATGGAAAAGCACAAGGAAAGCATATTGAAATTAAATACGCATTTTTAACAGGAACATTTACATGTTGAATTAAACAGAGGAATTCTCCCTGATATATTCTGTTCAAGAAGCTGAATAAGAATGATGCTTACACTTATCCAAATCCTTCTAGTACCTACTAAAGTATAATCCAATAGCTTCAGATCCCACTAGAACAAATGGAAAAATTCCAACTAAATCTAAAAATCATTCTATGTCATTGCTAAAAGAAAAGTAATTTTTGTGAAAATATGAAGTTACAACTGCTACTGAGTTCTGAAAGAACACATTTTTCAGTTCAATAATATCAATCATTTGCAGAGATAGTGCTTCCAGATTATTCTATATTAATTATACTTTACTGTTTTGTCTAACCAGTCTATTGTCACATTATCACAATAACATGTCTTTTGCTCTTCCTTTATCAGGGAAAATCCAAACCCATTCTACAGTAAAGAAAAAAATATCAACAAGAATTGTGGAATGTGGTTAATCTCAGCTAGGTGTTCTTTTAATTAAATTTTTATAAAATTAAACCCTTATTTTTATTTTCTTTTAAATAAAGCCATACTCAGCCAAGAACACAAAATATTGGGGATGGAAATAGTAGAAATACTTTGCAATCAGATTTAAAATAAATATTATACTTTTACCTAACATCTTCTAAGCTACTTTTAAGAGTGGATCTTTTCATAATATTATTCTCTTTCCTGATGATTTGGACTGTGCTCAGTTTTGGCCTGTAGCCTGAATAGTAATGTGACAGGGTATAACTGCTTAGGGGACATCAGTCACAACATGGAAGACACATGCTGGCCAAGAGGGACATGAAAAGGAGAACATATTATGCTTTTGAAATGTTGGCTATATTTTGTTTTGTGCCTCTGGTATAAAACCCTCCCTCTATCTTTTTAAAATTCACTGTTAGGCAATTCTGCAATAAGTAAACAATTCCATGGTGAATTAGGCAATCACATCTCTTTTGTGGAAAACTTTAGGTCTTTAGCTGTGTACATCTGCAGAGTCACAAAGTACTGCTGAAACACTGTTTTTAGCTTTGCAGCCACAATCACACTGAAGATTAAGTAATATAACGTAAATATCTGGTAATGCTAAAAAATCTTATCATACTGTTAATAAGCCAATGCCATCCATAAAGTGACATGCTATCAGAAAAGAAATCCATGGGTGCATAGAAGGAATTAAGTCTTCAGTTTTTTGTTTCGGTTAATCAAAGTACAAGGTTCTCCTGTAAATCCTGCATATTAAGTCCAGGCTTTCATGGTTTTCCAGGTAGTTGCATCATGTCACTTTTTATTATAAAATGCTTAGTGACACAAAAGCAGAATGCAGAGAACAGTCACATCTGAATTCAAACACAATGGGGTGAGTTGTCTACTCACGCCTATTCCAATGCTTTCAGTGCAGGATACAGGTTTGACTGCTGATTTTCTACAGATTTATGATTTCTTTTGAGACATCCTTGGGGAGAGACATTATATCCCCGAGGCTGTATTTGTAGTCTGCTAAAAAACAAGAATCCTTGTCGAATCAACAGGAATCAGTCAAGAGAGCTTCTCATCTGACAGTGAATAGAATACATTGAATAAACATTCCACAATAAACCTTACCAGTTTAACCCTTCCAAGAGGGATTTTTGAAAATGCTCTGTTATGCCAACCCTGATAGTTATGAGGTCAGCAACTGTAATTAACATCAGAACTTGACCAGCATGTTGTACTTCTAAGAAATTCAGAGCCCTCCAATATTCAGACAGTATTTCACAAATTTAAAATTAGAACTTTTAATTACACAGTTAAAAGGTGTTGTTCTGATGCCATTGCACGGCTAGAGCTTGGTCAAGTAACAAGACAGATGAACCTCATACATTCCTCCTGGAGATCTGTTTCCACTTAAAACTGCCTCTGACTGAATAGTGTCCCA
This sequence comes from Pseudopipra pipra, assembly GCF_036250125.1. Lineage (NCBI taxonomy): Eukaryota > Metazoa > Chordata > Aves > Passeriformes > Pipridae > Pseudopipra > Pseudopipra pipra. The sequence goes on from NC_087550.1 coordinate 80,455,369, forward strand.
AATGAGGGAGAGATGAGAAGACAGGAAACAGCCATGCTATACAAAGAAAAATGTCAAAAGTAGGTTGTAAGAATCATAGAACATCCTGATTTGAAAGGGACACGCAAGGATCATTGAAGTCCAGCTCCTGGCTCTGCATGGGACCAAAAGTCTATGATACTTGTCTAAATGAACATATATGATCACAGACCATCCATGGGAATACACCAAGGATCACTGTCAGTGAAAGTTGCCAACCAGAGAAAACAGAGGATTGAAACAAACCAAGAGGGAGATGACTACTTGACGTTAGCTAACTACATATAAGTTGCTGGATGCTTTCTTTCCTAGTCAGTTTTGTATAGACACATAAAAATCAGTGTTAACACACTTGTAAGTGAACTCTAATCAGCAAATAGTCAGCTACAAATTTAGATAAAGGGAAAAAAACATAGCCTCGAGTTATCCTTTCAGAGGTTTAGTCCTACAGGAACGAGAAGGCTTTAGAGTTGATCCCAGTCCTTTATGTGGACATATTCACCTACAGACTGTCACAGCTCTGAAAAGACGCACGCCAGATCTAGTCCCTGGACAAAGAAATTTCAACAGGGGAAAGCAGGTGGAGGCTGTCTCTGTTTCCTGCAACATGCACACTTAAGAGAGGCGGCCATGAACACCCTAGGGCAGGTCCCACATCAACAAGCTCTGCCAACATGTGAGAGGCCAAGGTAAGGGGTCATTAGTCAGAACATGCAGAATCAGCATTTCTATGAGTCACCCAGATGGTCCAGTTTCCATACAGGATCCAGCCCAAGGCTAAAACTGCCTTAGAAACAGAAATATCTCAATTTTTTCAACAGGGGCACTTGGCATATGGGAATATTACACGGGATATATATTTATGCTGACCATCATTCACTAAGCTTAGCTAAACACTTGCCTATTCAAGTAAAAAAAAAAAGAATATGTTACAACAAGAAAATAAATGTGTATAATAGCAATCTAAAACAAGACCACCCCCCCCCCAAAAATCCAAAATAATGGGAAACCTGTTTCAAAATTAAAATGGATATTGGGTATAAATCAGTCATTTAAATATGTAACACTAATACAGAAGACAGCTATGGCTTTTTTCAACATTTGATATTTACAGAAACATTTTTATACAAAGCCTTATGAAGGTTTGCATATAATAATAACATTTTAAATATACTATCCTTCTTTTAAAACCTAATCCTAAGGACCACACATGATACAGAATTGTGTCTGTCATGATTTGAGAACTCCAAAAATCCAATTCCCTAGATTGATAAAGATTCCCTAGACTGATAAAGATATGATGATAATTTAATACTCACATACTTGAGCCTCTACCTCTCATAATAGGATATGTAGGGTGCCTTACCAAGTTCCCTGAAGTTATAGGCTGCTTGCATAATTTTCTTTAATGACCTAGGTAAATGCAACATTTTCCTCTTTTATCTTGATATTATCAGATATAAATTGAATATTCCGATACAGACACAAGATTTAGAGAAATTTTAAAAAATCACAGAATATGCATTTAACTATTTAACATCTGCAAGGGAATATGGAACTTTTCTTGCATAACGAAAGCACAATTCTTCCTGACTGAAGCCATTCTTCAGCCAACCAGAAATATTTTTTTAAAAATAGACTTTATATGTAAAAGCTCACTGTTCATTTCTATTCATCTATCTTGGTATGTAGCCATATATGTTTTGGAAATAGTCCTGAATAACAGAAGATGCATTAACTATGCCATTACAGCAATGATAAACAGTACCACATGTCTAACTGCTGTTCTGCTCCACAAAAACTTCATTTTTTTTCTTATCAAACATCGTCATGATGAAATGAGAAGTCTTCTTTACGCTATGAGGACCATATTTATTATAAAATGGATTTAAACTTACCATAAAATCCATCAACAATTGTCTTCAATATTTTGAATATTCATTAACCAATAATGGAAAGAAGTAATAGAAGTTTGTTATGGAAACATTTTTTTTTTTTATAATTGTCTAAAAATTAAGAGATTTTAAATCTTTGGTAGTCACTTTTCTTACTTAGATGCAATGAATTACAAAGATTTAACAGTAATGAATGGAAAATTAGAAATTTCCAACATGATCCTTTTTGCTTATGCAGTGACAATCAGAAGGGAAGGAAGAGAACAGAAGGCAAGCGGGGTATACAATAGACAGTGAGATGCATTCAACATTTAGGATTACAGACAACCCCAAATGTCTAACAACCACAATGCAGAGAATAAACATCCAGAAAAGTGTAGTTGTATTTGCGCAACAAAACAAACATTTTGTTTGCCAAAAACACAGGGAGGAATTGCCAGAGGCAGAAATTTGACATACTTGATTAAGCTGCTGGTCCATCAAGCCTGTGCTCAGCCTTTGGCTGTGACCATTGCACAACAGTTCAGAGGTAAACCTCCTTCAGTGCTACAGTAAATGTTGCCATATATTGAGGAAAACATCCCTCTTGATCCCTGTGGCAATAATCTTATTTCCTGAAGCATGAGATTAGATTACCTCATTTCAGCATACCTACCTACAGTTACTATTCCTTGTCATAAAATTATTGAAAAATATCCAGTTGCAGCTGCTGACTCTGATCATCCATGCTCTGGCAAGAAGTTTGGAAGAGCATCTTTTAATCTTGAGGCATTTATGTACATTTCTGAAGTCTCAGGGAGAGAGAACACATACAGCAAGAGATTTTTTGCAAGTGGATATGAGATGTATACATGAGAAAGGAAAATAAATATTTTAAGCAAATATGAAACAGTTTCTTATAGACAAAAATTTCTAATAGATCCTGACAAGGATACTGTGGATATTAAGGAACCAAACAGGACATACATACTTGGTTTAAGTGGCAAGAAACACCACTGCAAGTTTTGAGTCAAACTCTGTTATTACCCCCAGTACAGCATTTAAATGCCAGGAGGATGGAACAGGTGCCACAGAGTAAGAAGCCACACTAAAATACTGTATCTTTATAGTACTAATTATCTTTTTGTATATTCATATTAGCATATTTCTTTAAGAGATATTATTTATTAGCTGCAATTCAAATAGTAGCCGAGTGAAAAACTCAGAAAGGTAGTAACCTGAACAATGATGATACCATCCTAAACATCTCTACAATGATGATATCATCATAGGGTTTTCTACAGTACCGTTCTGCTCAACTGCTTTCTTATAACTCTTCTTATCACAGTCTCCTCATGGCAGCCTCATTCCATTCATCTCTTCCCTTCTCAGTTCTCTTCTCCCTTATCAAAATCTTATGTGTCTGTGCATGCCTCCCTTTTACATTTTCTTGTGTGTGAAAGCATTGGCTTCACCACATTCAATCAAAAATGTACTGAAAACATAACCCAGTGAAAAGAGTCATGGACCTAAAATGTATTTTATATCCCTTTTCTACCATACTCTGTAGCAGGAACATCTGGAACTATTTTGTACAATACAGCAGGGTTATGTTATCAGCTGTTCCTTAAGTTTCACCATAGAATAAATAAATACATTAGTAATTTTCTGTATTTATTTTTGGCAGGCAACTTGAGAGACAAATTATCTACTTCCAAACACAGATATAAATAAGCATAAACCATGCAGATGTTTTCCTCCTCCCTGTCAGTGTATTTCAACTGCTGGAACACACTGATCTTGTTTACCTTTTGAGCAATGCAGCCCAACTTATACAGGAAAAAAGCCCCCAGACATGCTATATACTCCCCTCTCAAACAAACTTTTTTTATATGAAACAAATATAGGTTGCCTTCTAACCAATACCAGATTGAATAAAAGATAACAGGAAATGCAAAAATGGTAAGGAATATGGTAAGGAAACGTATTAGTGGTAAGCCCTTAAGATTGCATAAGGTCTATGCACTTACACTCTTAAAAATATCACAAAACCAGTTTTCAAAAGTCTTTATCAGAAGGTGTGATTTTAAAATAATTAAATCCACCCGTTTTTGTCTCTCCAAAGAGAACCAGAATACTTCCAAGACACAGCTAATGGCAACTGACATAAGGTCCTACCCTTGTCCTAGTAAAGTCTATGCTGGGAGATAAATGCGTGGGAGCAGGTTGAGACCCTAAAGCATAAGTCTGACATGAGAAAGAAAATTACGTTTTCTATTGATCACAATACTATGAAAGGAGACACTCCAGTCTGATGTATTTGCATTTACAAAACCACAGATACCTCAAGAGCAACAAGACTTATCCTTTTCTAATATTCAGTGTATATCTAACCACTAGAAATAAAAGTCTACATCTTTCGAATCATACAGCAAGCTCTATTTGTCTCCTTCTCTCTAAACAGATATATTCCTGACTATTTCTACAGTATCTTGCAAGATGGGGAATAATCTTTGCCAAAACCTAGGTCAACTACTGTTATAACAGAAAATAATGCCTTGATGTCAATGTTAACACCTTTCTGATTATTCTTGTAAAAACCTGCAGATTTTAAAACATCACATTTCATCTTTGGCTTTGTGTAATTTTAACTTCCTTCTGCTCTGTTTATTATAAGGTGTTAATTAAAAATACAGACTACTTCAGTTCTCACTCTCAGCCTTTGCTGTCTGTGCTACTATCTTCTTCCTTGAGGCTGAATTTGGTTCTCCTCAGTGAGGTCAATTATGTGGGCTTAAAGAAATGGCGGAAATTTCAGCATTGGGAAGCTGCTGAAATGTCAGGAGAAATCCTCAAAGGCTTTTCTTTCAGGTGAGAGTTGCCAGAGTCATATAACAAACGCACTTCCCAGTAACAGATATGGATATTATCTCTCTTTCATGAAGGCTGTGATACAGACTGACATCTTACTGCAGAAGAAATGCTACCCTGACCAACACCCTTCCAACACCCTCAACACTGCATACCGTGGCAGATCAAAAATACAGACCATCATCCTACAGGAAGATTTTTCTATTGTGAGTGGTGTGACATTCCTAATTCTGAAACACTTTATAAAAAGTTGGTGAACTTCCCAGAAATGCAGCCATGTCCTTCCATCCTCCCAGTGACGTTCCCACTGCCCCAAATGCAGAAGAGGATCTCTGGAGCCACGGTGCACAATGCTGGAAGAGATGACTAGGCAGGTCAGATCAGGCCCTTCAGGCTCAGTCATCTTTTAAAGTTTCAGTCTTACAAGGAAATCAGACAGTGGCTTCCTAGGTCTTTAATATCTACTGATGACAATATCACAGGTGTAGTCTTCTCCCTCTGATTTTGTCCACATCTCTGGTTTCAGAAAATTAGCAGAAGAAATAGTAAAAAAGGAAATATGAAGAAGAAAGTAAAAGCAGGTGAAGGTGTTCTAGAGTTAGGATGTTTCCTTTTCTACATTTTAGATTTTCTCTTTTCTTTTACTCTGATAGCCACCAAATGTTGGTAATACTCTGCTCCTACGATGAAAAAGGAAACCAGTAGCCCTTCCAAACCCTCCCAGATATATAAAATAATTCTTGAGAAAAATTCACTGATATAAACCCAGAAGACTCTCATATCGTCATCACAGGAAAATAGGAATCATAAAATGGACTCACATAAGTTTTACCTTTGAATTCGTCCTGCTAAGATAGCAGAAAATCCTAAAAGCAAAACAAGAAGCTTCAGCCCCCTGAACATTGAACTAGTTAACCGCTTGCAAAGGGAGTTGAGCAAAATTAGCATCAAACCCAACAAGAGATTCTGCCATGTACTGCACTGCCATCTTCCTGCTGCAGGCAATACCTGTTCCCCATGGAGAATCCCTGGAACTGTGCTTCATTTTTCAGTGTATGGAGCCAGTTTCACTCTTTTTGATTATGACAAGATAAAACCTGGAAAAGAAACCTCATCTTGCTCACCGTTTCCAAAGGCAAGACAGGAGTAAGGCATCATTTTTTGACTCTGATATATGAAGTCCATAACTATTATGTCAAAAATCTTGCTAGCAACTGAGATGGTTCTTTGTGGAAAAATCCAGATTCTCCAACTAGCTTTCACAGTTATTAAGTCAGTCATAAATACTGAATTGCTCACAGTTCATTAAACCAACTAAAATAAATTTCAACTCACTTTTATAATTGTCACTGCTCACTAACACATGCAGAATTTGAAAGCTGTCACTAGATAAATATATCTTAATTATGAGTAGATATATATCAATATGAATATATATGTGTATATATATACACACAGAAATAAAGTTGAATGCAGTAACCCAAAACTTCAAAATAGGTGAGATAGTCTTTAGGTGGGATAACCCTTAAAAGTGCAAGATAAAAAACAACATGAAAAGACTCTTGTTCTCATATTTCATCTGACAGAAAAAATGAATTTTGATATTACAATAATTAAACACATAGAAAAAATTAGGTTATGATTTTGTAAAAATAATTTCTCTCAGGAATTCTGCAAATCCCTGTCAAACTCCAAAGATTTTGCTTCTCCTTTATTTGACAAAACTTTGATGGTGTATGATAGAGACCCTGGCTTGATCAATCCCAAAAGGACAGAATACAAATCTCAACTGCTGCAGCAGGCAAAATAAGTATGAAAAGCTCCTGAGAGTGACCTTCCTACACAATTTACTGTCCCCCTGTTTCTGTTCAAAGAAATATTGCCATAAGACTCTTCTATGATTATTCTGCATATTTTGATAGTTCTAATTCTGAGAAATAGTTGAAAAAATCTTAAATATGTCAGAATAAAGTAAGGGAGGAAAGGGGAAAAAGACTCTCAAACTGACACAACTAACTACTGAGACAAAAAAATTAAAAAAAGGCAAGAGACAATGTAATTCTGCTTTTGGTGATCTGTATGCAAAGCTGGTCTGTAACTGTACCTTCGTTTTCTTCTTACTGAACACTTCATATCAAAGAAAGCAGGTTCACACGTAATACCTTTCCTGACAGTGCTGTTGCTTAATTAGTCAACAGGATGTGAACCTTATGATAAAAATAATTGAGTTGGGGCCTTCAGTCTCTGAAGAAAGGCATCAACACGTAGTATATTCTCACAAGATATGGATTTTGTACACTGTGAATGGAAAAAGGGACACTGAGGTATTCTGCGGAAAAGGACTATACAGTACTTTTGTCTCAGACTATAAATGCTGCTTAGTCTACAGTGCAGGCTTCCATTTTTTAAATCCCTATAATAAATCAGTAATAAATATAAATATGTATACATTTTAACTATCATTCCCATTATGCAGCACTTTTTTTCAGTTATGATGGTCGTCATACAAAACTTCAAAAACTTTTTTCTTCCATCCTTCTCTAAATAACCAAGGGAAAAATACATGACATATAATATAGAACTTCAGCATTTAAGTGCAACAGATACAGAAACACGAAAATGAGTCAAAAATCCACAAACAGAACAGTAATAGAAAGTGATTTGTTAAAAATACTTTTCTACAAATGACAGTATTTAATTCTGCATACATTATTTCTTCATCTTGATCCTCAGGAGGAGACAGACTTCTCTCATGCTTTGTTGTCTTATTTTCAAATTCATTAGTCTTTATGCTGAAAGCAGGCAATTGCTGAGACAAAAGTGTATTACCAATGTTTTCAATACATTAATATGAAACAATCAAACCTGTATCACAGCACTGATGTTTTGAAACCACTGCCTTTAAATTTGTATTAGATCAAATTATTACTTTTCTGCTTGACAAAAGGTTAAGTTGAAAATCATTTTGTAGACATATCAAAACTAAAGTCTTCCACTGTGTTTTCTAATGTATCAAATCTCTTTACCATTTAATGGACCACTCATCTTTCATTCTCTGCACAAGAGTGAGCAGTACATTATAAAAACACTCATTTCCTTGCCTCACTTTACTTCATTTAACTTGAACTGTTTCCAGAATGCATAAATACAGTGGCTGTGAGAATTTGTATATGTAGGGTTACTCCGTCTGCAGAATTATCCATCAGGAAACTGTACACCTTCTGAAATTTGTATTTCTTTCTGAAGGACTGAGTGCTCACTTCAGAAACAGTGCTGGGCAAGAATATACTCTTCACTGTGCCAACACATTCAAAAAGTACTCTTCATGCCATGATACAGAAATTAACTCCCCACATGAAGTGATGGAACTGGAAAGTCAGTAATTCATTTTTTTCTAATAACTCTAGGTTTTTTTCTTCTAGTTTTCTTCCTTCTGACAGCAAACATTGCATGTTTTCCTGCAATAGAATTTTTATTTTGAAGAGAAGCGAAAAAATGTTGTAGACCATACTGCTGGAGTTTCCAGCAGACATTGTATAAGGAGGAATTTTCTCTCTGTCTTGACATTGACATTCAAGATTAGTTCCATTTTTTTCTTCCTAATTAGCTTTTCCAAGAAAATTGTATATTTGAAACAGAATACTTTCCCTCAGGGCATCAGAAACTTAATCTTTCCAATTTCCTTTCAACGGTCATTGACAACAAAGCATTATATTGTAACTCAGTGGGGAATTAAGAACTATGTGACGTAAAAAATGGAAAAAGCACTATGTAAATAAATTCCACATAGATGTCAGTAAAAATATAGTAATGAAAAATCCTTTAGGCCACCTTGTTAATACCTGACAGAACTGCCTGTTCACATTAAAGTCTGTTTGCCTTTCAAAGGAGGTTAAGACACTAAATTTATACAAAACTGAATACAAATATTCACAACAACACACTGAGTGATTAGCATTAAATCATTTGAAATATCATAAACAATGATATCATAAACATGAGATCTTTCCAATCACTTTACCAGCAGTCTTCTTTGTGACTCAAAAGATTTTTTTTTCAACTTTAATCATTCCACAAAGATATAGTCCCTCACAGAACTCTTTATTTTCTTTATATCTGACATAAAAACCAATAATGCTAAGACACAATTACAAGATTATGGTGATAAACTGTAAGGCTGTTAACAACCTTTTAGATGGAAGTTGCACTTGTAAATCTTATCAATAAAAGTAACTGTTGGAGCAGCTTTTGGATTCTGATAACAAGTCACTAAAAAAATAATTGCAGGTCTTTATTTAAAGATTTTTGAGAAATTAATTGAAGATTATAAGCTTTGTGACATATGGCACACTACCAGTATAGCCTACCAGGAAAAGACATTTACAGCATGCCTTTTCTGGACTGTTAACATGCAGACTTTCATATGTAGTACACAGTAATTTCTACTTAATCCCCTTTATAGATAATGCTGTGTACATATATGGTGTGTGTACCATATGTATATATATATATATAAGACATTACAGAACTTCTTAAAAGTGAATGTCTCATTCTTGTGTAGATTTCAGCTTCAGTTGTGCCTCTTAAACAGAGTTCAGCAAGGTACTTACTGATGTGTAGAGGAAACCTTCTCCATTTAGGGCTATATACAACCCAGTCTTTACACCCTGGATAGCAACAACTCGAAGTCCCACTGGTATAAGGTTGAATAAAGCTATGAAGAAAAAACATAACCAGATATTAATATGCTATGACTAAAACAATATCCTAATAAATATCACTAGTAAAAAGAAAGAAACTATATAATAAACTGTATAATTTTTTTTCCGATTTTGAAATTAGACTAATTCAGAAAAACCAGCTTCTTATAAAGTTCGTCCTCAGAATTAAAGCCTATCTATCTACCAATAAATTCTGCAATAGTTTAGTGTCTGGCACAAGTGTTAACTAGTAAATACAAAGCACAGCAAACTGGGCTGTAATCATTTATGCAGCACTGCAAACATGAACATCTGAGACAATCTGAATAGAGTCAAAGAGCCCACCAGTTCCCTCATCAACGTAGACTGATCATAAGAGTAATACTTATGATATGCCCTGCAGAAAACATCTCCAATTCTGGCAAGTAACACAGAAGGTAATGGCAGAGGTTTAAAAGTTCATAAAGGCACCGAAATATGTACTTGACCCTAAATGTGCATAAATGTTATTGAGCTAAATACAGAACATGCTCAAAAACTTGGGGCTCTGTGCATGCGTGTGTGGAGTAATTAGAAAATAATTAGAAAACTACCTAATAGCAAATACTGTAGGAATGGTATATACCTCTGTAGTAACAAACCAGCCACAACTTTGATCACTGTCTGAAAAAGACCAGTGTGAGGAGTGGTAGTTTACCAGCCTCACCACAGAAAAATACACAGAAAACCAGGAAAAGTTATATAAATAGGAGACATGAAAGATTCTTCTTCTAAAAATTATGCCAGCACACACCTATACTACATTTACTGACTCATACTAGAAAATCAGATGCAAAGCACACATCAGTCTTGGAAGAAAAGCTCTAGATGAGATAGAGTTCATGCTAAATATTTTTCCACTGCGAATGAGTCAAGTACTGACAAGTCCTTGGATGAAAACCAAAAGCACAACCTATGTATTCAACATATGCAGTGAGGACTATGGTTCTACTAAGTCAGGTCTCAGGAACACAGTAACACCTACAGAGAGTTCCTCAAAATTTAGGAAGGTCGTTCAGAGGTGTGACCAGAAAATGTACTGTATGAGGCTATCTGTAATCAGAATGCCAGAGCTAAAGCCAAAATCAAGAGAAAAAGTGTCATGTACTTGCAGTGGATAAGTACATTTCTCAAGGTGTGAAAACTCCTGTTTGGTCAAAGGACACAAATCCACAGTTTGTTTATGATGAAGATGATCAAATCTTTACAACTGAGAAAAAGCATAGGTTGACTACTAGAACTTAAAGATAGAAGTGGATGAAAAAAAAAAAAGATACTTTTCCTTCAACATTGTTATGGAGAAAAAGAGTGTGTAACATTAGATCTTTTTATGAACACAAAAAGCCAGTATAAAGCTAGGAATTGTAGCAGAGTGCTTCCTAAAGGTGTAGAAAGAAAAATATATTCAAAAGAGGTCTAGAAGAACAGATAACAATTTTGGGGGAGGCTTACAAAGAAGAATAGAAAAGATGACAAGAATTAGCATAAATAAATAGCATTTTAATTTCTGTAATTTCCAAAAGTCTCCATTATGCTAGGGTCTTAGTGGGCTGTTGACTAGAAAAATACTGGATACAGACAAGGTTCCCTCTCTATATTAGGATAAACAGCGAAATATGACACTCATTGATAAGATATCCTAAGAGTATATAGGCTAAACACTGCATGGCTTGAGGGCTTTCAAATGTTCAATATAATCTGCAAGTTAAAAATTAAAGTCATTACCCTGAAAGGAAACAATTCAAAGCCAGCAAAATCACTTTTGTGGATGGTGGATGGGGAGTCTGTCAGAGAAGAACTAAGTTTCAGATAGCAATTGAGTTTGGGTTTTTTTCCTAGAAGAAAAGAAATTGTGGGGGAGGAGGACACCTGCATAGAAACACCATGCTAGAGGGGGGGGCAGCAACAATTGAAGGGGCACCAGAAAGAAAAAGTAAACAATACTTGTATAAAGACAAGAAATGAACACAAAAGACAAGTCAGCCATGAAAACTGCTATGGAAAAATAACTTCAAATCATAGAGGTTCCGTCAAAAAAATTCTGGAACATAGATATTATTTGCTGTATTGCCATTAAAAATAAAGCAGCAGAGCTAGAAAAAAACCTCCAGCCATCACTGAAGAAGAATTAGAGGCTTGTAACAGGGCAGTGTTTTATGCAACCTATAAAATTACTAGAGCATCTTATAGTTGCTGGTGAATTTAGAAAGCATTGAAGAGGGTGTGTAATGTATCTTTTACTGCCACTAGATTTTAATTGGAGACTGTCGGAGCTCCTGTAATTAGCCTAAGACCATAAAATTTTAGAGTATGATCTGAAATGCTGCAATTCTGCACATACAGAAAATTCAGTAAATTTCACAAAATCTTTCAGACTTGGTTGAAACTAGGCGGGCCAGTCTACATTCAGTTTTCAATTGACAAATGATCAGCAATATGTTTCATACTGGGGTCAGCAAAACATGTATCAGGAAGGTACAGTATGTGGTTTTTAGGTGCTTTGAAGGTGGCCAAAGGAAAGCCAATTTCCTCCAGACATGACTGTGCAGTACTCTTTAATGAACAAGACTCTTCTGCCTAATTACACATTTCAAACCTTCCTAGGATTCACCTATGCTATCCCCCACTCTAATAAGAACCTGCTTTGAGAGAAGCAGAAAGCCTTCCAGAGTCTGCTGGCATTTTGGTTCTGCACAGCCAAAGTTATGCTCTTACCTGAGGGGGCTGTGAAAAAGAACCATTTCCCCAGCTTTCTTCTGTCTTTAAGACATTGATCCAAAACCAAAACCAACTGGAGAGTGAGGCTCCTGAACATCTTTATGTACCTAAACCCAGTTCAATGAGTCCATAGATGAGTTGAGAGAGGGGGCGCCCTCTTTCAGCCTAGGAAATATAACTCTGCCTGATGCTCAGTGCTCCTATGCTGCACACTCAAGCAGAAAGCCTGGCGAATCCAAATGTAAATAAGACGTGGGACCATTAAGCAAAACAAAGGAACCGATCAGCAAAAACGGTTCCAGTAAAACCTTTTCTTCTTGTCAGCACTGAGCCTGTGCACTCCCTTAGCTTTGATTTGTATTCCATCTAAACCGTGATCACAAAGCACACAGTTTCTCCTCCTTCTCCTAAGCCTACAAGCCTAAGCCTATTCCCATCACAGACAAGATCAGAAAATGGGGGTGGAGGGCAGTTAGCAGAAACAACTGGCATGAAAATGGTTATCTGTTTAGGTGTCATGGAGGAGACTTGCAGGAACTCCAAATCTGACTTGGATTCTAATCCTCACAAAGCTTTAGCCAAAATTTAAGTCCATTTTTATTTTTTTTATGAGCAATCACTCCTTTCTTGAGCAAAACACAAAACCACCACATAACTTTTTCCTTCTTTTATGCAATATCATCATAGTCTATTAATTTGAAATCTGAAATGCCTAAAATCAGATATTTCCATTTACTTATGAAAATCTATGTAGGTACAACTGACTTGTAGCTACAAGAAAATTGCTATTGCAGATCACTGTTTTTCTCAAGAAGCTCGCTAAAAAAACGATTGCTTAAGGCTTATAAATTTGCTGTCTCTTCTGAATGTTCTGTGCTCTTGTGTCAGTTAATAAAACTTTCCACAGCACCAAATCTCCAGTCAGAACAAGGCAACTATTTCTTTAATTTTTTTTCATCTGCAGGTCCACAGGCAAAAATGGCGACTCATAACATCTCATCATAACATCTCTTAGATTGGCAATGAGTGCAAAAAGGTTGGTATTTAGAGCTCTGTCCACCCATTTCTTATGGAGTAAACCCATTCTACCTACCTGACTTTACACAAGACATAATTAAAACATAACTGAACATGGCCTTCACTGACTCTGTTAGACTAAGATTATCCCAATGGGAGAAACAGGCTTACCTAACTCCCAGAGGTAGTGTAGGTAGACGAGTAAATGCCTGAATAATTCTTGGAAGACAAACTTCAGTAAAAAGCAATGTGAAAATCAGGCTGCAGGTATTTCAGTGCAGTAATTCAAATTTAACGTTCATTAATCCAAATTTAACAGCACTGCAGGTGTTGTTTCTTAATCTTCATGTGCTTTATTTCTGTCTAATTATCTCCTTTACCTTAAAAGGGTGCTGTAAAGATTATTTTATTTCTATCTTCAAACCAAAATGTGATAGGGGTAGGTACTTTAGAAAGACATTAAAAAATTAATACTTCCATATTCAATTTGGAGGATATAAATAAAATATTAGGACCATGCATTAAAAGATGAAAATAAAGGAATGTTAAATGGTTGCAGGATTTTCTTGAACAGCAACTCTACCAGATACCAAGCATCACAAAAGAGGAAAAGCATGCTGCAGAATAATAAAGGAAGAGATGTTCACAACAAAACCAGATCAAAGTTGCTTGGTTAACGTTATCTTTGTCATTTATAAGCTTATGAAATAAGGCTAATTACCAATGAGTAATGCTCTTTTAATTACAGCATGTTATAAACATGTTCTAAACATGACTGTAATTCATAAGGGGTGCAAATAGCAACATTTGAGTGTTACAATCAGGTCTATCTCCTATAAAGGAAAGTATCACCATTTATGTTAAATATTTTCAGTGGTTGTTGTCTGAGATACACTCTCTAGGTGAATCAAAAGAAACCATAGATCTAAAAGATTTAGGGCTTTGATCTCAGAAATTAAAGAATCAGAATTGTCTATTTCTCAAATTTATTAGTCTTCCTACAGAAACTACCCTTCATTCATAAGACAAAACTTTGAAGATAGACCAAAACCTAAAAATGAACTGGTTTAGGTGGGGAGGACAGGAGGAGAATGTTATGCTTGTTACCACAAGCACATATGGAAATCTATTTCTTTATGATTTCTGTGTAGTAGCTTGTAGCTTTCCTAATTATTAACAATAAGGCCCATGGACAACACTGAAGCAAGTTGCATTTGCATCTGTAAAATCCAGGAAAATTAGAGCTAGAGAGGGACAGCTACACTGAGTAGGACCTCAGTAATCAACCCTACAGCTTTAATCACAGTCATTCCTGCCTTTACTACAAACATGCTCCAAAAGCAAACCATAAACTGTAAGGCATTAGAGAAACAAAAAAGAGAAAAGCAGCTAAAATAATAAAAGCAATGTATTAAAGCCTCTTTTTACATATGATTGAGAGTGGGGCAAAAAAACCCACAGACTGAACACACAAGATTGCTTAAGCAACAGCCTTGATCTGGTGATGTGATCTAAGGAAACAGCATCATTAACCAATGGGTGCATTAATTCACACTCTTTCACAAAACATGATTAGCTTGGAAAAGTTATACATAGAAATTACAACACTGAACTGAAAACTATCAGTCTGTTTAGGTTGAGTTCTAATATCATGGCCGTCAACATGAACAGACAAAAGTACCTTTAGGGATGTAATTACAAGTAGTCACATCTTTCTTCCTTTTTTGTGGAAGGATTTGTGTGCAGCAAAATGTACTACAAATCTTGCCATCTCTCTCTCTGCAGACTCTAGCCTTTACTCAGATTTAAGGCAAGCTGGGAAAATGGCTTGCACTAGAGCAGCTGATTAAATCCACTGGTACTACTCATTTTGACTTCAAATAGAAGCAAAATGTCATTAAAGTGACTACTGACAAGCTTTAAAGACATCTTAATCTTGGTTTACGCTACCTCTCTGTAACACTGCGACTCCAATAGTGTGTAACTTATTGTTTACTGACATACATATAAAATGAGTACTAAATGATATAGGCACTTGAGGGAATTTTAACTTCAAGCACTGCTCTAACTGCTTGACACAGAATACATTGCAGAAGCACAAAAAGTAGCAGCATGACTAAGCTTCAAACAGTTCCCTTGCTGAAGACAAAAAAGAAAATATATCTTTTTCTGACTCTCACGCCTTGCTTTTCTGACACCCATTTACTCAGATGGCCAGTGCACTCTCTTCAGGGACAGTGAATAGTCCAGAAGACAGGTGGAAGGCTGGCAGAGGTGCAAACCCTTTGGTGGTCTGTGTTTTCCTTTTTTATGAACACAATCAAATGGAAGTCATCTTCACTATCAAGAAAAGCATATTATCTGTCCTACTGACAGCTAATATATGTCCATCCCTTCACCCACTGGGCACATTAAATAGGCAGTCTGTAAACACAATGGTCAGAAGCAGGATTTTCTCCTTGGGCCACTGCCAGAAGTTATTTACCTGTAAGCCTCAGACAGAAATTATCATGCTAAGGAGCTCAGAAAATAAAATATCAAAATACTAGGAATTCCATCCATGAGAAAATTATTGTTTTAAAGTAAAAAAGAGAAGGAAAACCAAAATATGCTGCAATAAACAAAAGCAATAGGAAAAAAAGTTTAACAGGAAATGGAAGGAAATAGAGTGGAAAGGGAAAAAAATAAGGAGAAAGACTGACAGCACAAAAGAAACAGACGCATATTCATATCTTTTTATATTAATGGATAGACCAACTAGATCAATCTTTTCAGCTCTTAATATAGTGTTGATACATCTATACCAGCAAAATTTCAGGTGGAATTATAGGCCCTCCTGGCAAACACATTAATTTTGCATTCTGTTCTAAACTGTCTTTACTAAAAAATATTGTAAAATTGGACTAGTGAATAAAAAAAAAGAATCACACCAGTTAAAGACAGAAAAAAATACTCTTATGAAAAAAAATTAGCTTAAAAATAATTTTGAAGTAAAACACAATGTTATCTAACAATATTTATCCAAAATACACAATATTGCTATCTGGTATTTGGTTGAGTTTGGAGAAGTTCTATATTTCCTAATACTTATAATATTAATTATAATATTATAATGATACATATATAATAATTATAATATTATAAGTCATTCTACATTTTGGAAAAAGAAGAATAAAAGAGATGGATAGACAGATGGAAAATCAGAAAGACAGGGAAGAAGGGAGAGAAAGGTAAATTAAATAGTAAGAAAAAAAAAAAGATTTGTGAAGCTGACAACAGCAAAAAGAGAAAAGTAGTATGGTCCAGTTTTGCAAAGAATCCAAATTCATAGAGTTCTAAGATTTAAAAAAAACCTCAGAAAAAACCAATAAAACTTTGCAAAATTATTGTAGTCATACACACCTTCTCGCTGAAGCTGAAAATAAGAGAGATGGGCAGAGAGAGACACACACTCGCACTCTAAGATATATTTCTCAGACCTCACCTAGGCAAAGCTTCTATAAAAGGCAATAATAGTCTTGTCTGTATAAGGTCTTAGTATTTAGTCCAGTACAGAAGTGGGCATGAGAGATGGACACACTGAGGGAAGAAAATAAACAAGGAATGGGGTGGGGAGGGAGGGTGTGGGGAGGGACAAAACCACTTGGAAAGCAGGCAGAGAAGTACATATCAAAATAGATTAATCAGCTTTTCTCACTTTAAAAAAACCAAAACAATAAAAGATGATCATGTTATCTGTTGATGAAAAGTGTTATAAATGACAGCCATGCATTAACAGATAAAATAAGACCTTACCAATGTAAAGCAGAAACCTCAAATCCCCTAATTTCTGTAGCCTAATTCCAAGATTTTTGAGGAAACTGAAGGCTTATTTATGTATATGTGTGCATAACAAGAAGATAAAGCTTTTGTATTAAAAGTGCCTAAAATAGAACTCAAGGTCACACAGAAATGTTACTTAAATATGTCATTATAATTAAAATATACAAAATACAAATCAACTGTTTCTAGAGTAAGAATAGGCTTTTTTAATTAACATTTGCAGCTGAAGTTATCAAAGACATATATCCTTATTGAATGAAAATATGTGGCCTTATCATAGGAAAAGTGTATCAAAGTGGTCAGCCACACGGCCTTTCAAGACTGTTTTTGTTTGGAATATTTTTGAAAACTGTCACTGATGCAGCCCCTACAGTGGCAGAAATTTGCTTAAGGTCATTGGAACTCTTTCTGGTATAGGGACTGTAGGATTTTTAGCCCCAATTCAGCAAGGTACTTCAGTGTGTGTTTTAAGCAGAACTTTAATAGTTAAATGTACATTTATTTGCTTTGCTGAATCAGGGTCTATATATCCAGATTTTTCAGGGAAATTTAGTTTCCAGCTCTTTTTTTCTTTGTTATTTATTGGAAGGTAAAAAAAAATTATGTTAAATGTATAATTTTTATTAAAAATATTTTAATATAATTTTGCCATTTTTATAAAATTACCAGAAGACAATCATTGGCCTAAATATCTCACTCGTAAGGTCCATGGGCACTTACACCTTTGTCTTCAGAGGGAACATATTTAGGCCAATGTCCTGTACGAGCCATGCTGGTGGTCATCAAGCTTCAAACAGACAGAACCCTCCTCCTTTGAACAAAACACATTCAGAAACCCTTCAAAGGCATTAACACGGTGTCTGTGCATACACATTCGAGCGATGCGACCTGTGTGTGCGATTAAGACATTCCCCTGGGGCAGTCACTTACTAGAATTACTGCTGTCATCCTTGGTTCCATCGAGACTTCCATCGGGGTGCATTTGCAAGTAGTAGCCTTGCCTGCAATATAACCTGGTCACTATACCCTTGAGCTGGGGATCTGAAAGACAAACATATTTTGTCACTAGCCTCAAAACTTTTTCCAAGAGTTATCCCTACTTCTCTCACTGTAGGAGGAAGTTTGGTGAAGCAGCATTGCTGTCTTAAAAGTAAGTACTACAACAGGATGTGTGCTGATGGAGATGGAGAAAAATCTTACTGCAGAGTGTTATTAGATCAGTTGTGTGTCCTGTTCTCTGCCTCCAACATTCCTCATTACAATTAACACAGGTAAAACAGAGAAAAAAGAACATCCCAAATACCCACAGTCAAAAGCTTAAACCAGATTAAGCCCTGCAAAAAATTTTAGACTTCAGCAACAAGTATAGTTCCTTACAGAAAATAACAAAACATTTGAAAAACTCTACTCGTTTCATACATGTTAGTAACTTACTGTACTGCACATAAGTTTTAAGGAAACTGGAAGAAAAAGGTCTCTTTCCTTTTCTACTGAAAGTGATAGACTAATCTGATATAATTTGTAACAGTATCATCTGAAGAGTTCCCAAAAAATTTTACCAATCTAGAAGCGGATTCAACCCACCTACCCTCTTACACTCCCCAGGGAAAAACACTCATGATCAGGGCAAGATACAACCTTTCTTCAACAGATGGAAAATCCTCAGTAAGCTAAAGCCATGAGAAATTTAGGTAGCTGAACAACGAAGGTAATCTCTTTAATACTCTGCATATATGAAATTTCTAAGAATTGGACAGGGACTGCCAAGTCACAAACTTTTTGATTCATAGCATGGATGTTGCCTTACCAAATTACAAATTGAGCTGTTTCAAAACTGGTTCAGAGAAAGAAGACATCACATCTTAAAAAAAATCAACAGCACTACCTCTGTGTGATATTGGTATTAATATTGTTAAACATTAACTATTAGGCCCAGCTCCAGGTAGCCAGTACATAGACTTGTGAGAACATTAGCATTAAAAGCATCTATGTCATATCATACTTAGTTCCAGAGTAGTGAACTAAATTCATAAAGATTTTGATACAGATATGTAACAAAGAGGTGAACTTCTAAGACAGAAAGTGTCTCCATGCAACCCCGTGGCCAGAATATAAAATCCTCCTTGAATCTGTGTATAATTGCTCTCACAATTAATCAATCTGAGTTACTTATAGTATCCTATGGGGAGGTGAAAATAAACACTAATAAACAAAACTTACTCTAAGTTATATGTTCAGAAGTTTTCCATAGGGGCTCAGTTCTATGAAATTATTCTGAATATGTTTTTATTGAGTATCCAAATTACAAAGTCATATTAAACAATAAACCCATCTAAATTATTAATACATGATTAAACTGTAAATATAATAAAACTGTTGCTATAAATAATAACACTGTAAGACTTCTGAGGCATGCAAATAAATAACATTACCTTTTGATGATTAACCTGTAAGCACATTACAACTTATTCTTTTAAATTTATTGTATCTGCAGATTTTGCTTTCCATGATTTTTTAAATTAGCAAAAGTTTTTCAGTCTTTATATAGGAATAATCAGAAAGAAATATTTTTTAAAAATTTATAAACATGTTAAAGTGTATTATCTTTTAATGTCTCCATCAACTTCATCAGGCAACTTAAAACTATTTTCATAATTTAAAAAGGAGACAAGAGCTCTTTCATATCAATGTATGCTTTCAATGTGTACTTTCAAACTGACAATTTTAAACATGCTTACTTAACACGTATTAAAAAGGGCATTTTTAAAGACTTAATAAAATAATTTTTAAAATGTTATTAAAACTAGATCTTTAAATATTATTTACAGGAAAAGTATCAGCATTTTGAAAAACACTTTCTATACCTATAGAATTATGAATAAATGATTATTTATCAACACTTTCTAGTGCCAAGTTTCATAGGAAGGCAAAGCACAGTCAACTCACTGTCACCAGTTGTTTACATTTATTGCTTCAAGGGAAAAATGTCAAACTTAGAAGTGACTTTCAAAGTCGTTCTTTATACTTATTCTATTAGTTTTTCTAAATTGACAAATCTACTTTCTAACAATCATTTGAGTATGTTTTCATCAAAAGCATTATTTAAAGCTAACCCTGCTTTACCAACCATCCAAAATTATACCCAAATGAAAGTATCTTAGTGAATAGCTATCCACTTCAGCTAGCTTTTCAGGCTATGTGTGATGAGACAGAGTATGAATCCTCCACTTATTTGTTCACTCAAATCCAAACATAGCAAAATAATAACTATTGTTATGTAGCAAGTGAAACTTTCTTCTTACTTTGTTAGTTTCATTTTTTTTTTCTGTGGATTATCAGAATCTTTTTTACCTAAGAACATCTTTTCTGCCTTAAGGCCCCCCCTGTCCTTGGCGAGATTGAAACTTTTATTCCTGACAAGTAATTTAATCATGCATATTTTACTAGTTCTTGATTCTAATCTTTAGTAAACATATATCACAGTGCATCAGATCACAGAATCAAAGTAAATAACAACTAAATGTTTTAGCTCAACAGTGCTCAGAAAACTGGAGGAACTGGAAATTAGACATGGTACTTCTTTGATCTTATCCAAAACGCAACCCAGATTTAGTGATAGAGTTGTGTGAAATGACACATCAATCTCTATGTGAGTCATAATAAGCAATAGTCACAAAGACTACTCCATACAGCTTCAAGGTAAATATCTCCAAGATGAAGCAGACAATCCTGTCAAGCAAGGAATTTATCTCTTCTCCTGGCAGAAAGATAAATTACTCTTTCAGGTCCTTTTTGAGACACCTGAGCAGCAAGCAGAGAAGAGAAATCTGGTAGTCCTTGTATTTCTAAGGTATTTTTTCCACCCATTGCCTCTTAATAACATTACAGGAACAGTCTTAACTTCAGATGTTTTACAAATGAGCTTCTCAAATCCTTCAGGACTACACTTTCTTTTAGTTTATCTTTTTTTTTTTAATACTGTCTGCTAGACAGCAGGAGCGAGCAGCAAAGCCCAGAAAAAAATAGCAGAATTCTGATGCTGCCTGTCCACAAGGGTACTGGGTATGTTACCTTTCTTTAACTCTAACGGCAGTGACACAGACAGAAGAACAGCATTTATTCTTATCCATTAAACCCCACACATGCCTTTATCTTCCCACATGTAAGAGTAAGAGAATGGCGAGAAAATACAACAAAATGATAAACCACAAATGAACAGGATAAGGGTGATTTTATTATAGATATACTGCTGCTAGTTTTCTCCAAGTCCTAGCTGCCACACTGAAGTGTTTTTTGTGAACAATACCATTTCTATATAATTTTAAACACCTTGAATTCAGGGGAAAAGAAACAAAAAAAACCAAACTTCACCATGGATCAACAATCAAAGTTCAACATCTCCTAATGATTTTCATTGGTCTCATTTTGCACCTTGACTTCTGAAGTTGAACAGTTCTGTGTGACATGTCAGTAAAGCCCTACCGTGGAAAAAATTATTCTGACTTGTGGTTATTAGAGGTTGTCATTTAAAATTCAAAGACATACTGAATGGACAAGCAACAGCTTTCTTCCACAGCAATTTGTGTGACAGCAGCCACTTGCAGCCCACTTGTATTGTTTTTTTTCCTTGTCAGTGGTAATGGCAGTATGTGTGATTGCAGTTAGCATGCACACTCTGCCAGTAGCTTTTCTGACGTCTTCAACAAAGGCAAAGTTTAATTAAGATGTCTTCTCTCTCCAACAGTGGCTACAAAAATGGCTTTGGCGTTAACTCAAGGCAGCCTGAGTGCAGCTTTTGCTCTAGAACAATTATGACACTTCATGTTTTGAATTTCGAATATTTTCTGTTCACAAAGAAAATGGTTTTAGCATCTCCTTCCCCACTCTGACATACTGCCAGGACAGTTCTTTTTAGAAATTTTATAGATTTAAAATAATCTAAGGGACAAACTCACTAAATATGAGTGTTAAGACATAGATGAATTTACTAGAAGAACAATGTTGAATATGCCCACTGTATATTAACACCATGAAAAATTAATCCCTTAGTATCCACTGGAGTTTTAATTTTTAGTTTTTACCAGAGGAGGGCTTTTTTAGCCTGTCATTATTTACTCCCTCTTCTGTGTAAAGGTACTAAATAAAAGCCTGTTTGAGATGACAAGCAAATGTTTAATGGTGGGTTAGTCTCATATTAACTTACATTCTTATGGAGAATAAACTTTCCAGTCAGCTGCCAGTCTGTCAAAAAATGAATTGCTCAGTGAGCCAAGTGAAAGTCGGTATTTAGAAGTATATTCTGCTCATTTATAGTCTGCATCAGGATTTTAAAAAAAGTCAACCCCTCAAAATTCTGCAACCCGCAGATTTCTTTTGAAGTTGGGAAGTAAAATACCCACCCAAAGTTGAGTGTCTCATCCACTCCAGACATCTCATTAGTTTGTAAGGCCTGGGACATGTAAAAGGCCCCTTTTCCTGACTTCTCACACAAGAGTACCCCAACAACGGGGGCGGATAAGAAGGAGAGGTAGTGTTGGACTGAGATTCTTGCCATCTTTCTTGCTGAAGCGTCTCTACTTTGGACAATAATTAACTACCCCCCCTAGGCAGGATTAGACCCCTTCCACTATACCACAGTTCAAGACAATCTCAAGACCCATCACCGCACAGAAAGCTATTGTTGCTTCAGTTTAGTGTCTGGATACTTTTTAAAACTTTAAACATGTCTCTGTACTGCTTAGTATTTTAGAAACATATTCCACCAAGCAATTCAGCTCCAGAAGCACGGACCAGATCCCATGTAAATGACACTTCCTTTTTTTAAAATTCTCATTTCAGCTATCTCAGTTCCTGCTGTAATGCTTTTCCCAGCTTCCAAAAGTAATTTTCTTCTCAAGCGTACTGTTTATGTTTAATTGCAACAGTACTCAAACAGGTACAGTCAGTACAGATGATTGCATTACACTACTTTTGCCTTCTTTTTGGCAAGTCTTGAGACATCATTCCAACATGTTAAAGTGCAGGGTCTTCTGATACACGTGTTACACCATCACAAAGGCAAGCTTCCTGAAGAAAGTACATAGTCAATGAAAATGCAGAACTTTGTACTTCATTTAAAGGTGATAAAGCCCTAAATAGGCATCTAAACCAATAATGTTCCTTTGTTACTAGTGTCTTCAGCTGTTTCTGAATCTTTCAGCATTCAAAAGCTTTATACACTCCTAATTTCTTTATTAGACTGTCCTATAATCAGGTGTCTCAATGTTTCCAAGTTTCTGATTGTGTTGTTTTTACTTTCATTCTTAATAGAGAAGGATAAAATCTAGATATTTATATCCTAAAGCTCTCTGATTTTAAAAGTAATGTTTTCAATATCTCATAGCATACATCAGAAAACTAAAATTTAATTAAAAACTTTAAAGAAAAATATTTTTAAAAGAAAGTTTTGCTTTATTCAGGGCAGAGGGGAAAAGGACATAATGTGAATTCAGAAAAGCAATAGCTTCCATTATCCCCTGTTCCCATAAGTAATAATAGTACTTGTTCTGAAACATGGTGGCTTTCTCTTTGCTCACTTATTTTTCTGTTCTCATGATGATTACAAGGCACTCAACTTTGGTGTTTATTTTTAACTCTACTTTTTATCCATTTATTCCTCACATCACAAGCTCATCTCCCGCAGAACCTCACTTTGAGAGCACATTTAAGAGACAGAGAGTCCTCCTACGTTCCTGCGCTGTCATTGTCATTGGTATTTCCACAGCATTTATGAAATATCCTGGTAAACTATGAAAGTGGGTTGGAGTTCTGCAAAATGGTTGCTTTTCTTGAAAGTACAGCATCACACCCTTTGTGCTGGCATCCTTGGCTTTGTATTGCAAATGTTTTTATGTTAACTGAAAAATGTGCTCCCTTCCGTTTGTGGGCAGTGACATTTTTTCTCTAGGTCTCGCAGTACATTTCAAACTACATTAGATTTGTTTCTTGCTGCATGGTTTTATTTGAACAAATTTGATTGTCAGTAGAATTACAGCAACTTGGCTTCTAGCTGGGATAATTTATATCTGTTCAGATTTACAAGATAATTTGATTTAATAGACTTGTCTACAGCATAATCATTAATAGCCTCCTTTACCGGGCATATTATTTTTGAAGGGTATTTGTTGGAAAGAGAAGAAGTTTAGGTTGTTCAGAATAAACATTGTTTCAAAGTCACAATTTTACACAGTTATGGTAGTTCAATTTTAGTACATTCATTTAACTGTCTGCATTTCTCTTTCTACTGGACTATACTGTACACTCTAATGGTTCTGATCTTTCAACACAGGGATTTCTTGGAAGATTTCTGGCTAAATACTGCTTTCCACTGTTGACCCGTGTTTCTTCTAATATGCTAAAATTCAATGATCTCCAGTTTTTCAACATCTAAAATAGCTTATGTTGTACACAGGAATATTGAGAAGAAGGTAGTGTCTGCTCCCAAGCTTACTTAGATAGCACCAGTTAGAGTTCAATATATTTGACTATCATCTAACAAGTATCACCTTCCACAGATGAAAACAAAATCCATTTTTGCACCTATATTCTCTTTCTCAGTTTACTCAAAATGCTAAAAATTCTATTGTCTAAATTCCATGCTAGAGAAGTCTTGTTATTACAATTTTTACTTGTTCTTTTTACTTTTCATAAGCCTAAAAAATACCCTTTCTTACTGAACCTTATTGACTTGGACAAAATAATTTTCTAGTATTTTGTTTAGGACCCCTTCCTATACCTGAACATCTTAGTTCTACAAGGGGTATTCTTGATTCTGAATTCTGACACTAAAATATTGACATTATACAAAAATTGCTTAATGTTTACCTTAAAAAAAAAAAAGGCATCAAACAATAGATTCCAGAATTAAGTAATTTCTGTGTCATCATTTTTGCAATAATCTCTCCTTTGTTAGCTTTCCATAAAAAGGCTTTGTTAAAGACCAAACATAATTTTAGTCACACTCAAAAAATACCAAGGCACCACTACATGACAGATTGTATTACCATTTAACTTACATATATATTTGAGTAATGCATTACCCTTTGAATGAGTAAATAAATGGGTTTTAAGAATGAGATTTCTCTGAAGATATCACTGAACACTGAAAGCACAATAGGATGGGCATACATGACCTTTGCAAATGTAACTGAATATATTTCTCATAACACCCAACTTATCAAAGAATTAATTTGATACTCCCTTTCCTAGATAATTTCTATTTCTGGAACTCAATGTTTAAACATTATATTTATTTTTTATAAATTTCATTATTTATCTCCTTGCATACTGCATCACAAAACAATGAAGTATCTGAAGTCAGCTTCTATTTTTTTCACCAACTGATTAGAACTAAATCCTAAAGCACTTAAACCATCTATTCTAAAATATTTAAAGCCATCATGGTAATGGTCAATGGACAGAGGACAAAAAGATAATCTGCAAAGCTAAGTATTGAGTCCTAAAACACACCTTTTTTTCTATTGTTACATTTGGGAATCTTCCATAATACCAAGTAGCAGGAGCCCTTAATTTGTTATTAACTTCATTTAATTCTTGTCAGAATATATAAAAGTCTACAAAATGAAGGAGTATATTCCCTCTGCTTAGATATGCAAACCCATTCCTTCTGAAATACGCTTTTCAAGAACATGGCGTATTAAATTTACTTCTACTTTCTTGCCAAAATACTGAAAGAAGCCATTCACATTACTTTCAAGAAATTTTAAGTTACTGAGTAGTCTCAAAAGGGAGGCAAACAGAAATTGCACTGACAATGAACCGGTACAAGGGAGATTTATTCCAGTTAGGAAGTGATAATTAGGAAATGTAGTATATAGAATCACAGAATCACATAGTTTGGAAAGACCTTTAAGATGATTAAGTCCAACCATTAACCCAGCACTGCCAAGTCCACCACTTCCTTAGCAACACATCTACACCTCTTTAAATACCTGCAGGGATGGTGACCACCACCTCCTTGGGCAGCCAGTTTCAGTGCTTGACAACCCTTACCATGAAGAAATTTTTCCTAATATCTAATTTAAGCCGTCCATGGCACAACCTGAGGCCATTTCCTCTTAACCTGTCACTTATTGCCTGTGAGAAGAGACCAATACCCACCTGTCTTCCATCTCCTTCCATGCAGTTGTAGAGAGCATTAGGTCTCCCCTGAGCTTTCTTTTCTCCAGGCTAAACTCCCCCGCTCCCTCAGCTGCTCTCCATAAGATTTGTTCTCATGTGGTATGTCAGAGACACATTTCAGAGCAAAGACTCAGTTGTCTTTGATACTGAACAACATATAAAGCTTTCCTTGTTTCAGATGCAGTAGATTCCAAATATCTCCTAATGTTGCAGTCTCATTTCTTACTGCCACCACCATAAACATATACATTACTACATTTTATAAAATTGCAAAAAATTACAAACTGTCATTTTTACATGACAGTTTCTTGAGTTGAGTAAATTGAACTGAGATTTGTGCAGGTTTAAACACATAAATCAGAAAGTCAAAAGAAACAGGAATTGTTCTTTTTCATCAGTGCTAACCATTTAGTGCAGTGTAAACTCCTGATTAATAATACGATAAAACCATCAAGTTGTAACAAAAGATAAATAAACCTGTTTCATATTAAAAAAAAATAAAATCACACAAAAGGAAATAAAGACATTGATAAAATAATTAAATTTCAATTTAGTGATCAGTGATGTAGAAAAAAAAGGGATTTCCTTTTTTTTGTTATATCTGACAGGAAAACATCTACTATGAAAAATTTGGATCAATAAACTCATTTCCAACCTTTAAAAAAATAGAAAAGTAAAAATTTTCCTTAGTTGAAAATTATGTATTTTTATATATTATTATTTAATCCTTATGGTTTAAGATAAATCTTTATTGTCAAACCATGTCATTCACCAACACTGCCTGAACATATTTGTTTACAAAGACAAGAAATCGCAGAAAATGAGATCTGTTAAGTGCAAACTACATCTCAGATCTCTTCAAGAACAAGCAAGATTACTGGAGATACATGACTCTAAAGGAAAATTGATTGAGAAATTGATAATCCCACTGTGAAAGGGAAATAAATATAGTTCCATATTTATTTATTAGTTAGCAACATTATTGTTTTTGTATAAAACGAGATTGCAGAAGTTCCATTAGACAAGCTTAAGTTTATGCTGCTAGTATGAGTACTTTATATAATTAGAAAAATACTTCATTTTGTAGGAAAGCATGAATGCACTGTCATTAATTCATATGGAAGATAAAAAAAATTTCTATATAATATATAAATACATATATTAAATATATATTAAATACATAAATATATATTAAATACATAATATCATTATACATACAGTATCATTAATATTTTTTAACATTTTAAACAACATTACATTCCTCTTTCACAAAGGGTAGCTATTTTCACTTTAATCTTCAAAACCACTTACAGCAAAAGAAGTGAAAGGAAGGCAGTATCACCAAAAATTATGATTGAGGATCTACAGCTTTTTATTTATTTATTTATTTATTTTAAAAATAGATACCCAAGAAATGTCATGAGTTATGTGAAACATATTAGTAGGAACTACTTGAACCAGCAAGTAGCCACTCATGCTAAATATTAAGTTGTTCTTTCCTCTTTACAGTGTAACTAAGTGTTATCTGGGAGTGCTTTTTAACCAGGGAAGAAATAGCAGACCTTTTCCTATGCTTGTGCTTGTACATTTTATTTGCGAGAATACAATGAGATGGAGAGATAGAAAGAGAAGTAATGCATGGCTGCTTTGGTTTACTGAGATCCCATTTTCCCCAAATTCTCCCTGTGAGGAAGATGAGTTCTGTTCAGCCTACAGACTGCAAGGCTTTATAATGTCATATTAAACACAGTTCAGAAATCTTAAGAGCAGCAGCTTGGAAAACTGATTTTCAAATAGTGAGACAAGAAACTAATCCCCTGAGTTGAAAAACACAGTCTGAACCATTTCTGATTCAGAATAAGAGAGCAATTTCTTCTACCTTTGGTATAACAAAGCTGTATCTTACAGAAGTTCCTCTCTGCTTATTTTTCAACTTGGGCCACACTCTCAAAGGTTTTTTGTCTTCACCCCACCTCTGCTATCCAAGAAAACTTGTAGTACACAGAAAGAAAACAAACTCTTATGAAGTTACATGACCTCAGGATCTGGGCTTTAAGGACATCAGTAGAATTTGACACTGATACAGAACAATCACAGGAAACTGTGACAGGCAGTCACTCAACTAAAACCATTTGACAGACTTCAGCACAAACAATCTTGCTTCTCTGGAACTGTTCTTGCTTCAAGACTGACTCTAGCAAGAAAAAAATGGTTATAAGTGGCAGACTCCTTTCATGGCAACTAATACTCCAAGAAGGAAAAAACCCCAAAAACAACAATAAAAAAAAACAAACCACAAAAAAGCCCAAACAAAATTGAACCATTTATCCCACTTAGATTATTCCAATTGTCTTAGAAAAACCTATTTGGTCCAGATATTTAGCTATAAACCAGAAACTAAGCAGAACTATACTCATAGCATCTATGAGAAAATGAGCAAAATCAGTTTGGGTTAACTTGATTATTCACTAATAAAGAATAAGTAAATCTTCCAGTTCTGAGTCTTTTGATGATATAGTGAAGACAGTCAGTAGCCTCTCACTGCCACTATTAACTAAACCTACTCTCCACCTCCAAAATAATGAAAGTATTCCAAAAAGTCTTACAAGACTGAAAATGTCTGCCAGGTTTTGGAGGATCTCAAAGTTGGTTTGTGCTTTGATGGTGACCTGACCCAAAACATCTCAAAAACACCAAGGCAGCTTTCAATCTCTAAATCTAAATTTTATTAGAACACAGACCAGAACAAATAGCTTTTAAATATATAACCTGAAAGTCAAATAAAATAGAAAAAAATAAGATCTTTATAAGGAATCTCCCATACTATCTAGTATATTTATGCAGTGACTTCATGATCTGTTTTTTTCATCCTGCTTTGTCTGAAGTCCAGCTTTCTCAGCATGGAGAACTGGCTATACATCTACCACCATGTACTTTTTTAACCTGTTCAGGTTACAGGCTTTTCTTCCCCTGTTTCTCACGTCTTTCATTCCGTACCTGCTGTACTCTCATTCCAGTATTGTTTCCCAGTCATGCATCTCCAACAATGCTCAGCATTCAAGAGGACATAAGAAGACAGACCTCTTCCCTGTTGCCCAATCATATCTTCACTTTAATAACAAAACATATTTTAAGCTTAAATAAAACAAATAGGCCATCAGTCACATACGTCCTTCATTACAAATTTATAGAAACACTTAGATTGTCTTCAGGCTAACAGAACTTAGCAGAAGATGAAAACTCCACCTTGTAGCTACCAGAAATACAGTGTAGTCTGTAATTTCTGGTTGTTTACACAGAGGCATATGAGCACATAGAGCCAAAGCCACCATCAACTTCATCAGCCATCCAGCCATCACACGCATTTTGCAGAGCAGTGAGTCAGACTGAAGAACCATGGCAGTTCCAAATGAGCATTTTCTCTCAAGATATGTAATACAAAACTGACAAAAAACCATCACCAAAACAAAACATATTCCTGAAGGCTGCTGAGCCACAACATTTCCACAGTGACAGCTCCTCCCTTCACTGCTTGGCTAAAAGAGTTAACAGCCTCATCATTCCTTGTCAAGTCTGGTATCATCTCTTAATTTATTAAAGATGCCCCCAATTATTTGTGTGAAGGTACTAAATGAGGCAAATTCCAGACCTGCCATTGGTATCTTCCAGTAATATAACACGTGCCATTCTTCTAACCAGGTATGGATCTTTTCCCCTAAGCTAATGATCTTTAACTCCTTTGAGAAGGAGTGGGGAGAAACAGGGAGCTCATTCTGAAGGGCAGTCCAAAAATGCCCTGAATTAACTGCACCCAAGACAGCTTACTTATCCACCCAAAACATCTGACCCAAACATCTATGTGCTCTTCAGGTCTGTTCCCACTCTAGAGACACTGATGCTCTTAACTCTTTGGATAAGTCTTTCCACCCTAGGACTCAACTCCAGACCTTGTCAGGCTATTCTGGTTGGACTGGAATTCTGGCCAGACCCAGACAGCTACTTATTCTCTTATGCTGTGTTAAGCGACCTACCTATACTACAAAAATGCAACCATATGGGCACAACTAAATTTAAACTACCTTGCTTAGCATCCTCAACTATCAGCTGCTGATTTTTCTCACACCAGGATTTCCATTCCCCCCTTCAATTTGAAACTTGTCCTGAAAACCACTTTACAGAACATAAAAGTTCAACTAGCATGTTTTAAACAGAAATCAAAAGCAATTTCATTCTCCAGATCTATTTGCTTGTACTGCAGCAGTAACTTCTGAGACCCAGTGTAGACTGAGGTGCTACCATGTGATCCAGCACTCAAAAGAGGCAACAGGTATGCTCCTAAAAAACAAATTACAACGCTTTCTCAATATTAATATTAAACCCTCTCTAAATCTCTTACATTTACCTCACATTTATTATACCGACAACTTAGATGTTATTAGAAGCTGAAAGATTACAGAGATTGAAAACCAGGAAATTTATGCTTGAGATTTCCACAGCAACTTCTGCCTGTGCCTGGCGACACTGCAGCGACAGCACTGCTATCAGCCAAGAGCACAGAGCAGTTGCAAGAACTGATACAAATTTCACTTTGTAATCATGTCCTAACAACATCCTTCAACTGAATGTTTCAGGTTTCTTTAGCCTAATACTGCAGGTGAAATACTGTGTGCCTTAGTATCATAGCACATCTCCAGTGCAGATTTGCATACACTTCAAAAGCAACATAGCATAGCTGAAACACCTAATGCTTGTACTTTTTATCAGGACATAAATTGAAGCTTCTCCGGCCCCTATGTGCAGTTGGGACAAAGAAATAAACAAACAACAAGGACACTTCTAATTTAGATAGCTATTAGAAAATAATCTACTTCCTTTTCAACAAAGCTCACAATGTAGCAGAAGTCCTGTGTGTTTTTCAGAGGCCTTTGATAAAGTTCTCTGTTTCTACACCCTACAACAGAAGACTCCGACATAAATCTTGCTCAGATTTGACACAAAATCTAAACTCCCTTGTCTACACACAGAGAGGATTGGCCTTGATTATGCTTTATTAGATTCTTCACTAAAATCTGTGGCAGCAGCCTCATGAAGTGGGTGACACTTGACATTTCTAAGAAATTATTTTTATCTACATGCCATGTGGGTTCACCTGAGAAGGAAGAGGAGGAAAAGGGGAAAGAGAAGGTAAAAGCTCACATCATCCCAGCTAATGCACTGCCACAACTGTGTGCTGCCACAAACCCCACCCACCATATTTTTCACTGTGTATTTTTGGAAAAAAAACAGGAATCTGCTGCTTTACAATCAAAGTGTCGCTTCAGCTGTTTCTCGGGAACCTCACAAGACAGCAAAGCAAGTGCAAGACATTACACCAAGCAATGGTCAGCAACAACTTTGCTTTCAGTATAAGGCCTGAAGATGATGGGCCCACCTCTTCTTAAGGTTGTCAACAGCCCTTGACACTCTATTGCAAAGCAACACAGGGGTTTTCAGCAAGGGCTTCCTTGTTGCAACCGTAAGTAAAGAAGTAGTGGCATCCCACCCTAGAATCACAGAATCATAGAATGGTTTGGGTTGGAAGGGACCTTAAAGATCATCTCATTCAAAGCCCCCTGCCATGGACAGGGACACCTTCTACTAGACCAGGTTGCTCAAAGCCCCATCCAATCTGGCCTTGAACACTTCCAGGGATGGGCCATCCACAGCTTCTCTGGGCAGCCTGTTTCCACCTGATAGTGCTTCACCACCCTCACATTAAAGAACCATACCTCTAACCTAATTTTCCCCTCTTCCAGTTTTTGACCTTACTGAGAAGGACTGACACATAGCTCAGAAACTATTTATGCTGTATGACTTGAAGTTTCTAAGATGAGCACCCTGACTTGTGCTCTGAAAGGTCATAAATTACTCAGGGCACCCGATGCTGAAGACCATAGTCTGAAGGACTTGGATCTGAATCTCTATAGCATCAGCAACTGCCTGGAAGTAGGATGGCTGACCTTTGTTTTTAGAACAAAGATAAACATAATTTTTTTGTAGTTTACCAAAAGAAAAGGAAACCTTGAGAAGAAAAGCAAAACTTAATGGATTAAAAGCTTTTCCATTCTACTCTA
The DNA here is from genome assembly GCF_036250125.1 of Pseudopipra pipra. NCBI lineage: Eukaryota > Metazoa > Chordata > Aves > Passeriformes > Pipridae > Pseudopipra > Pseudopipra pipra. Next base: position 80,487,721 of record NC_087550.1, read on the forward strand.
ATAGGCCAAATTGAGCAATGGCAGTTGAAAAAACACCTGGTCACACCCAAATAAACAAAATTATCAAAGACTCAATGTTTAGATCCTGACATATGAAAATACTTAATTTAGTCAAAGAGTAAATATTTAATATTTAATGTCAAATACAAATGCAATTTTATAATTTTAAAATTAAACTGATTGACAAATTGAAATAAAGACCTGCTTCAAAACTGGGAATAAAATTTCAAAATTCTGAAATGTCTATCTGAAAAGGCTTACTTCAGACTGCTTCCAGGTTCACACCTTTCTATTACAAGGAGCAACATGGTTAAATTAACATGTCTGTGAAGTCTCTTTTGTTGCTTTGAGTTCTACATTTAGAATCAAGAATTTTGCAAAGAAAAGTACCTTTAAACATAGTCTTGTCCTACCAAATAACCTATCTAAAGCAGAGGCACATAAATCCTTTCTACCTGAGCTAATGGAATCGACTCCGAGGCTTCTGGTTCCAGCCTGGTTCTGATGTGTGTGAAAGGACCCAAAATCTAAAGAACTTGTCATAGAGATATGCCCTATTTGGAAACACAGAGACACCAAGAAAGTAGAGTATTACTATCAGATTCAAATTCTCATAAGAGCAGAATATATACCCTCTCATTGGGAAAGTGTCATGCATTGAGAGAGGACAAGTGTCTTCCATTTAATTTCTCTGGTTGCATTCTGAAATCTCCAGATGTTCAGCTCTAATGCAAAGCAAACCAAAGCTAGTTTTTAATTTCTGCCCAAAACAAGTTGCCTCTGTATTTCTACTTTTCATTTTTTAATTTTAGAACATGGTTAGTTTTGAATATTTTGAAAGACACGCTTTAAAATCTATACAGTTATTCATTGAAGTTATTGTTTAAGTTCAAAGCAAAGACAAGGTGCTTCCATCATATTTTGGTTAAAAAACCTGTAGTATCTACAAAATATTTTACGTGTCCTATTGATTACAACACTCTGTAGACTCTAGTGAATATGTTTCACTCTAGCAGCGTGAAGAAGGTGGAATGGCCCTATGGGCAAAGCACAGAGGTCTCAATCAGGAGAGAAATGTGGATCAGTCTCCACTTTGAAGTGGACTAGGTTGGTCCAGAGCACTGGGGCATTGTTTCTGGAGGAGCATAAGCATATTGTAAAGTCATAGTAAAAAGATCCTGCTGCCCAAAGATTTCCAGACTGAACATAAACACAAGAGATCAGAATTACCCTCACTTTAGGCAGAGTAGTAGAAGCACTACGAGGATGGATGGTTTGTCCAAAGCAGCAGTAAAAAAGTGGTTTGCTGCATCCTTATCCTGGATGTAGATGCCCCTGCTAGGCTATACAAAAGGACTTAATATGACTGAAAAAGACACAATTAATAACTGGATAGAAGAAATTGCTATTTTCTAGCATGTCAGAGGCCCTGAGTTATACATTAATTGAGTATATTTGTTTCTGTAAGACAGTATTAATCCCACTGCTGGGGCAAATGGAAGGATTTTAATAGAGGAATTTTAAGTGGGTGAAGTGAAGGGAAAAAGGTTTGCCACTGTTAATAAAATAAAAAATGTCAGTGCAAATAGACATCACTTATTAGAAGCTTCCTATCTGTGTAGCAGAATGTCATCTACTGATGAATGCAACTGGAAGGGGGGAAAAAAAAGAAACCCTTGTCGACAGTTTCCAAACAATTCCAAATAAAATAATCTGCTTTTAAAATCACATTTTGGTCAATTCATGTTAACTACTGGATATGTATTATTCAGAATAAATAATTTGTTAGTGGAATTTACCTCCTTTGAAAAGTCACAAAGAATTTTAACGACAGTGTTTCTAAACTGGAATTAGCTCTAAGACTTTTTTTAAAGTTCTGAGACATTTCATTGAATCATAGAATGGCTTGGGTTAGAAAGGACCTGAAAGATCATCTAGTTTTAACCTCCCCTGCCATGGGCAGGGACATCTTCCACTAGACCAAGTTGCTCAAAGCCCCATCCAACCTGGCCTTGAACACTTCTAGGAATGGGGCATCCACAACTTGTCTGGGCAACCTCAATTTAAAGCTGAATATCTGCATAGCAAGACTTTTCATTCAGTCAGGTAAATCTCATCCTAAGGGTCTAGAGTATCTTCATGGGACACCTATTCATTCATTGGAAAATGTACTTTGTTTTTACTGAAACTTCAGCGGAATCAAAATATCTCAGAAAAGCAGTTTGATTCAATGGTAAATGATCACAACAAACAATCAATGATGTAACAGATGATTACAATGAAACTTCTCTGAGAAATGTTGTGAGTCATATGAACCCAGCCAAAATCAAAATCCTTTGAAATGCCATCCTGAAGGCAGAACTTCTTAAAAACTGGACTTAACAGGAAATTATTTCCTACTAGGGACAACAAGAAAATGTGCTCAGTAACTCTGTTTCTCTCCAAAGAACTTAAAATGACTACCTTAAAAGTCAGAAGTCTACAGAAACACATGGTAATAGTTAAAACTTCCCACAGCTGAAGGGGAACAGACCTCTGCCTTTGTGACACTCACCCGCAGCATTCCAGAATATAAATTACTTCCCTGTCCTACTTGATATCTGTCTTTTTCAGTCTCTTGAAGAAACAAATCTGAAATCCTTCAACAGCAAAAAGCATATTGCATAAAGATCTACCTCCCAATCAAAGTGTACAGGTAACAATAGTGTACAGGTGGCACGAGTATTAAACTTGTCAACTGGTGTCTAAAATTAGCATGTGGATGTGGGAAAATGGATAAAGCCAACCTCAAAAGGATAAAGTTTATATCTTCGTTTAACAGAAAAATGCTTCTAAGACATTGAAGTGATTCTTTTTTGCTTTGATGATCTGCCTAGCAAATATTCAAAACCAGATGATGAAACACAGATTTCACTGTGCTCTGGAGTAAACAACTTTTCACCTCATCAACCAAGAATGAACATCCGGCTCTGTAACTGTCCTACAACTACCATCACTCCACACCACCAAACCCTCTCTGATAATGTCCTGGAATTGGTAATAAACATCTGTCACCTCCTATCTGACTACAATAATGTATTTTGAAAAAGCTTTCTAGACAAAATTAAGCAGAAAATATTGTTCCCATTGTGAAATACTTTTTCAGGATAAAGCCCAGAACAAAGGTTTCTTAAAGAAAAATTTAAAAGAAAGGAAAAACATTACCAGGGTTACCCACACAGGAATAACTAGCAGCCTGGCAAACAATGCAGAATCAGGTTAAAGGCTTTTTGTCTGTATCAAAGCAAGTAGGAACTCAAGACTTGAAAGGTCCACATGGTAGGAAAGTGCTTGACCCACAGAACTGCTTGTTATACCTTTGAGGAGAAATTTTAACAAAAATATCCTGTTTTGATGGAAGTTTGGCATTTGGCCAATCCTGACAGACCAGGAAAACTGTTTTGGGCAAAATCAAAATATCTACTAGATATTACAAAATCAAGAATCTCTACTAGAAGGTCAGGGAAAAAAAAGTAATTCATCTGCCTAGGAAGAAGGATCACATGTGACAATTTCACTTTACTTGCTCACCATAAAATATTTGGTTAATTCTTTTCTCCTTTCCCAGATGATGATATACAGTCCTAAAGAACTGCTTCACTTTTTTTTTAAAAAAAGCAGACAAAACAATTATAGTTACAAGCATAAAACCCAAAGAATAATGCAAGCGAACATAGCACAACAGAAGATCGCTTGAACAAGTCACAAAATAAATTATGCAGATCTCTTATTCTTTAAGGAAGAGTTTCATTAATGCTACAACAGCAACAGACAATCTCAAAATTAGTGCACACACACACATGCACCTTCCACCCTCTCTAGCACAGGTGACTTACCACTGTCATCACTACTTTGTTGTTATGTGAAAGCACAAACCCTCTCAAAGCTTATGTTCAACTGCTAAAATTAAAGCCTAGATAAATGAAGCTAATTTCTTAAATCATACTGCTAACTCAGTTTGCTAAACCAGGTACCCTACTTATCTCTACTGCCTTAGAATGACGATCGGAACCTTCTAACCTTCTTGATGTTAAATGTAATACATTGATGTGCTTCCATGTCTGAAGTCTGGAAAGTTTGCTTACATGTGATAGCGCAACTCCTCTATGAACGTAAGCTAGAAGACCAATGCCATGTACCAAAACCTGTCTGGATGCCAAATGTGACTCATTTTAGTAGGCATCCAGTAAAACTTATGCTAACAGAATGATTTTGGTTATATTTTAAATTAATTCAGATTCTTTATGAGACAAATATTAGTTTGATCCTTATTTGGGGGGGGGTGTGATCTTTTATTTTTTTATTTTTTTAAAGTTCCCATTCAAATGAAACCTTCCAACATTCATTACCAATAGGCCACAGCAATTTAACAAATTCACAGTTGTATCTTTCCTTATACTCAAAGTGGACAGGAAATGAAGGCAGATGTATTTTTGATTCATATATCTTCTATGGGGCTACTTTGCATGGGCTTATTGTCTGGTCAGTCTTGCTTACTAGTTCCAGTGGAGAACTCAAAATGAGGAACAAGTTCTTCAGTTTCATGTACTAAAATGAAAAACTCAGTCTTGAGAGATTTATATAACTTCTGCACATACAGAAATGATCGAAATGGAATCAAAATCTCTATTTTTGTTTATCAAAATCGGTACAAAAATTGGTTGTGGTCATCAGCAGGTTCCAAACTTGCAGTCCCAGAACTAACTGGTTATGTTTTATTTTACCTTTACAGAATTGAAACTAATTCCAACTATCTGCCTCTTTTAGTATTAGAAAGCTTTAAGGAAAATAAACTCAGTGAAATACAGGGACAATACAGGGATAGGCCTGAAGTTCACCCATAGTACAGCATGACTTTGCTCTAAACTCTGCTCTACTGATTGAAATTACATAATTGCTGTCGGGTAGTTGGTTGTCACAAACCAACTGTTACTCCGCTTGGCTGTGTTTTAATGCATGAAACTGAAGGATCTTGGCAGATATGAGGCATTACAGAATCAATGACAAAAAAGTTAAAAACTGAATAATTCATGTAACAGTACTCTTTGAATAAATCTGGTGTACCCACCACAGTTTTTTAGATGGAACAAGATATGTGTAACTCATTTGTTTGAGTTTCCCCCCAGTCAATCCCCCTCCTTGGGTAATCAGGTGTCTTACCAATATGGTAAGTCAGGATGTGTCTGTCAGAACAGGCTTTGGCTGGAAATGCTGTCCTGAAAAAATAGAAAATACAGCATGCTTCACAGTGAAAAACTGCACAAACCTAAATGTCGTTTGTTTTCCCAGATGACAGTACAGTCATTTTCTGCACAGCTTTGTTTAATAAGTTGTTGGTATTACTACTAGTCTGATTTTCAAGCTGAAGCTTTTAAGGAGCCAGAGCAGTTTTCAATGCATTGCTATGTCCTTCTGTTAAGAGCTGGTTAGGGAGCAGACTAAAAACCACAACTGCTGTCTCTGTTTTTGGGTTTTGAGCAATCTCAAGGTGCAGGCCTAAGCCAACATGCCTTCCATGGTCTAAGCTTTATAACAGCACAGATAAGGATAACTATGTCCTTGTCTACATTAGAGAGTCATATTCTTGTCCTGAAGAGTCCCAGTGCTCAGCAGTCACATACTACATGTGTTATGTATCTACAGCTGCATCCTGTTGCTAGGATAGTCAAAAGAATTTCTTCCCTTCTACTGTTTTTTTCTAATTTAATTTGCAGACACATAGTTACCCAAGTGGCATATAAGCACTATGATATCTGTTTCACTGCTCCCATTGGAGCAAGAGGTGAGATTCAGTGCTGTTTGATCTTACTGTAATGACTGAGCAACAGCTTCATGGCTGGCCTTATTTCAGCCTTATATTCACAATGAAGAGGGATGGCAACATTAATCCCTGTGATTCTGAATGGCAGGACTGCACAACTGCACGTTGGGATTGTTGGAAAACAATCCTGTTTCCTTTGAAAAGCATTTCTGCTGAAGTTTATGGGCAAAGGTGGTGGCAAAGGGTTTCCAGAGCTACAGAAAATCATATTTCTCCTTCCCCCGTTGAAATGCAAATAGGAAAATGTCTATCTTGCACCAAAATCTGAATGACCTCAATTATAAAAATCTATTCAGTTTCCTCATTTTCCCCTTAAATGGGAGATTAGATAGAAGTATATAGACAGATGAACTAACATTATTCAGAATTAGTTCACTGATGAACTGCCTCACAATTGTTTTTAAAACATTGATACAGTGCCTTCCTACAAAGAGTGAAGAATAACTGTAACTAGCCACACACTCAAAATTTAGAAAATCCAATGCATCCAGTGTACAGAAAGACCAAAGTCCAATTCATCATGAAAATATTCTCAACAAGGAATACAATAATAATAACACTGGTATTTCAACAGGTGTCAACTAAAGACACTTTTTTTTCCATGACAGTAGAGAGTAGAGTCCAAAATTGTTCATGTTAACTACCAAAAAAACAACAAAAAAAAGAAAGATAAAAGCCTTCTCAGGGGTAAAAATTCAACCTGATAACCAAATGGACGGAGAGTCAGGACTCACCGAGCTGTCAACATATTAAAGCCACTGTGTGAGACATTGCTGATACTATGGCAGAAGTGAAGAAACATTTTTTCGCCTCCTACATAGCTATGACATATCCCTAAAAAAAACTCAGTATGCCACAATCTATTGGACTCAGGATGTGAGTTGTGCCATTAGTCCTCTGGTATCACATCTGAACGGCTCCAGAAAAAAAACAGCAAACACTCAAATTGTTCCTATGTAATTGCACACATCTATCTGGAAATAAATTGGAAAAAAACACCATTATATATATAAACTATTACACAATCAAAATATAAATAAAGTAGAACAACAGTAAGTAGCAAATAGTTAAAGACTGTTTCTACATCATGTCTTATTTTTTGTAGTTTGGGTCATCCTTGATACAATTAAAGGCAACAAATATACCTAAAAAGAAACAAAACCTTTTTCCTGCTTTAGGCTCCAAATGTAGCTGACTTCTCTACTCTAATTAGGAACTAAAGTTCTGAAGTTAAACATACTACTAATATTCAAAGTATATTAAATCCAAAGATACTGCTTCAAACAACTCCTATTATGTCCTGGATGGATATTTATATCAGAACAGAAATAATCAAAAAACCTAAAAATTACACTGTCTTTACAATGCTGTTCAAGCTAAAAGTACTAAAATCTCTAGTCAGATTGCTCAGATGCATGCAACTTATCCTTTCCACACCTTAACATGATTGAAATTTCTGAAAGTTTAGCCAAAATTTGCAGTGAATGATTTTGGAAAAATGTCATCAGCAATTTACCACCAATGCATTCCCCACAGCTACTTATACCCAACACTTATACTACTTATATCTGAACACTTGTTAGCAAAGAGTAGAAAACAGGCTGATTTTCCTTACATCCCTCCCTGTATTTAAAACAAATGCCAACTGTGAAAACAAAAATAACTATATTGTGTGAAGTTGGTAACAAGCTGACAAAATTATAGTTAAGAACCTCTAAGTATAAACATTTTTTAAGATGAGATTCACTATGTCCCTCATACATTTGTCACTCAGGCTGCTTAAACCACTTTTTTAGCTGCTATTATTTGAACTCTGAAAGTTGAGAGTTTTAGTAAATCAGATCCTGAATTGTTGACTGTTTATCCAATACAAACTTTGAATACAACCTGTTCACTGATATCCAATGACCTAAAAACCTATCCCAATAACTCAACAGAAATGTTTGCTTATGGCACCAGTTCATTTCAACTATTATGTTAGTGACATAAACCACTGATAAACAGGGTGATGATTGATTGGTTGACTGACTATGATAAGTGGCCCTGAGATGGCGATTGCTTTGATCCAGCCATTGTCATCACAACCATGAGATACAAATGACTATTCATACCTGAATGCTACTAATTAGCAGCCATTAGTGTCATAATTTATATAAATCTGAGCCATCCACTCATTTTGATTTATTTGCATGCACAATTTTCCTTTGCTTATTTTACATAGAAATTACAGTAGAATAATTTTTATAAAGAGCAGTACATATAAATTTTACAAAGATTCCCAAAATCGTGTATATTAAATCAAAATATCTGGTTTTAGGGTAGTAACATCACAACATCGCAGTTGTTTAGCTCATATAAGCTACTTAGAAAACAGAATTTAATAAATGAATTTACACCTACAGAAGTGCTAAAGTGCTAAAATCCTAAAATGTTATATTTCTTAGTTGTACCCAAATTGACAATTTGGGGACATCTGACCTTTAGAGCTGGAATTAACTAGAATGCCAGCTATTTCTACTTTGTCAGAAAACTAAAATATAATTGGAAGCAATAATGAAGTGGGGTTTATCAATCTAATGCCTGGAAGAGTTCAGCCATACACTAATCTCTGCACAAAACCATCTTCAGGGGAAAAAACAAAAGGTAAGTAAATATAAAAGCTTCTCAGAATTCAGACTGTTGTTTTAAGCAAGCCAAATCTATAGTAATAAGGAAGTTAAGAGTACAGTCTTCATTTTTTCATTTTTGTGAAAAAGATTTAAGTAATATATGCACCAGACTCTGTTTGGAGTTTGTGATAAAGGTATTCAGATGAAAAAAAATACTTGCTTGGTAGTGAGAACTGATGATGGTGATGATGATGATGATGTATATTGTTCACTATCAAAAACTTTCTAATGGTACCTTAGGAGGAACATATAATTTCTAAATCCTTAAAACATACACAACCTAAGTTCAAAAACACTTGCTAGAAGCAAAAGAGGTTTTCTTTTCTTCAGATTACCTGTATCAGCAATATAGGGATCAATCTCTCATTTTTTTAGCTCCAGAAATAGCTTTCCATTAAAAAAACCTGAAGTATCATGTGTTATTTTACAATTATTTCTACCTCTTGGCACAGTCATGATCCCAGAAAATTGATAAGATAATGAAAAGGAACTACTAGCAGAAGAAATCCATTACTATTTATAGTGTGTCCTTACACAAGAAAAGGGGTAGACAACCATACTTAGGTCTTCATTCTGTAATCATACCTCTACTTTTTTGAGGGCAAGCATGGGTAATCTTCAGGTACAAGCCTAACCAGATCTCTGATGAGACAGGACTTGTAGTGGACACAAGGGAAGGCTTGCTAAATTCTGAAAGGTTGTAGCAAAGACCTTCCTACCATGTAAGTTTCTTTCTAGTTTCAGAAAGAGATTCAGTAGTTGATGGAATCTTATTTTTGTTGGCTTAAATAAAACAGTTTAAAATACTGTTTGGAACAAAATATTACACATTTCATGTGTCTTTGTTCTGATTACAAAGATAGAGCTGTTCTGATTGCACAGCAAGAAAAGTGAAAAGAGAAAATAGAGCAATGAAGTTTAAGAGTTCATTTATTCAATAGTTGATGGTATACAGATTACAGTGGCAAATTTTTTCAACTCATCAGAATTTCATATGAAAAGATACAAACCACTAATTAAGGTAGAGGAATTCAAGTCTGTTATACATAAACTAGATAGATGAAAATGAGAGGAGCATCTTCTTAAGCTGGAATATTCACAATGCATAAGGCAGTAAGTGTGTGAACAACTGAACTCTCAGTAAAAGCTGAAAGATTTTGGAACAGTTAAAACTATATTCCAAGAACTACAGAGTTTAGGTTGCAAGAGAGAGTGGAAAAAATTCTTACTTCACCACATTTATGAACATACCAATTTGTTATAAGATTGTTCCTAAAAACAAAACAAAGAAGAAATAGTTAAGGATTAAAAGAAAACCAAATGTAAATACCTATTTTCTTTATAGTCTAGCAAACAGACTATTCTTTATGAATTAACAATAAACTTTAAACACATTGTTCTAATTACAAAAATTAAGTCTGCTTCTGTATGAAAAATGTTGCAGGTTTGAAAAGATAATATAAGAATCATACTGAAATAGACTTCACTGTTTCATTATAGAACATACTTTTAAAAGAAGAGCACTAACACAAGCATTAGTATGTATTGTTTTTACGTAAGTAGGTATATATAAACCATAAATTTATTACTTATGATTACAGAAGTCCGAAGTAAACAGTTGCCTTTCAAAGACATCCCTCCTTCACACTACAGAAAATACTACAATAAAAGCATAGTAAATTTACTAAAGACACATCTCCCACCCACCACCCTCCCATTGCTCTAGTTTTAAAACTAGAAATACCTATAATGCATTATTGCATGAAGGGACACCCTGGTACAAGTTCCCACCTCTAGGCTTATAGTTCTATAAGAAACTTCACTGCAAAGAAACCTGCTGACCTTTTCTTAAGCCTGACATATCTGCTGTGTGCTGAGTGACTTTGAAATTCAGTAACAAAAATACCTTGAGGCTCGAAAAGTCCTTTTTCATTAGGACATGAAACTTCACTCATGTTTACCTGTACAATGAGCTGTTAAAAAATGCAGACTAATTTAAAAAATCCCCATCCTTACCTCCTTCCCTCCCCTCCCTTTCCTCCCTTCCTTTTCTGTCTTCCTTTTCTTTCTTCCTTTCTGTTTTTTTTTTTTAAAAAGAACACTGGAAATAGCCTAGCAACCAAAACTAGATGCTTCCTGGAGCCAGGCTTCACAGTACTAAAGGAGGAGCAGCAACAGCTACACTTTGTGTCTTGGATACATCTTGGAGTTTGCAAAAAAAAGCAGAAAGGGCAGGCTTTGCAATGGAAATGATAGTTAATTATGAAGGACTTTTTATTTTTACAGATTTTAAAATTGACTTCTACAGAGACAACAGGCTGGGTGCTTGTGTTTCATAAAGCTGAATTATTCTTACATGGAACAAAATGTTTGACTTAATATTTTAAACAAATGCTGAGTTCCATCATCTATTTATGTTAAATACTGCCAATCAGCTGTCCAGTCGTGATTCAGTTTACAGCAGTTTTATAGCACAGTAACTCCAGTGCCTTTCAAAAGTTCTACACCTGGGCAAGGGAATAGAATCAAGACCACAGATGTAATTAAATTGTTTAATTTAGTTACATCCTAGGGATAACGCTTTATATCTTAGAAAAAGGATATTCTTCACATTCCTATTTCAGTCATCTTTCTCTAGGTTCATTTATGAAAATCTTACTGAAAAACCAATATCATATTTATTAGCTTCTATTCACTATTTTACAAAATGGCAACCATAACAACCCGAGACCCTGAAAACCTTGAGGGAACAAGGTTTCTGTATTTTTTTCAACACAGTCCATCTATTTAAATTTTATGTAGAACTTTTACCATTTACTTTTTCCAATCTTATACTGGCTTTCTTTTGAAATACAAAAATTCTCCATCTTCTTTTGTTTTATTTACAAAAGTATAAATTTAAGTAATGTCACCTATTGATGAAATCATCTAGAGTTTATAAAGTAGAATCAGAACTTGAGAGTCCTGGATTCTACTTCTGCCAATCCCTATCTTGATGCAAACATATATTCCTAAATTCTGGCATCAAAAAGAGCTAGTTCCATCCTTGGCACCAGGAAAGCATAAGTTCCCTCATTTTCAGTCCCATAGGAAAATAAATTACAATATCTACCCTTGATCTCAGCAGGTTATTATATTTCTATATTGAAATGAAAAAACAAAACCTCTAATGTACAGAAATGTTATCATCTACAATGGAATGGAAGCAGGTTGCTGATTTTTAATCATAATAAAAGAAATTTAGAGCTTTATTAATTTCCTAAACCTTTTCTACCATGGAATGTAGTATCATATATTCTTTCTATTTTCACACCACTCAGTGTATGGCAAAGCATAAGATCTGAGTTAATAATAATAACTCTTGAAAACAAAAATGCACTTGTATCCAAGGGTTGCAGAAAAAGCTGATGGCACAGTAAGAGTACATGCCACTGGAGTACATCTTCCTGTCTATTGCTAACTCTAGTATTTGCCAAAGGTAGAAAGGAGTTTACATATTACCAAATAAGAGAGACCTCTGTTTACTCATTACAAAAAATGGGGACCCACAGCTGACTATCTTCAAATTTATGCTTAGAGTCTAAATCAAAAACCTTCAACAGAAAATTTTTCTGTAATAAATGTTTTGAGTGTTAGCTCTATATTAAAATTAATTATTTCTGTTTATAAACTACTGACTTGAAAAGCAATCATTCAAAACAAGTTTTAAGCTCTGATTTTCATTTATTTCAAATTAGAGCCTGAAACATCAAAAAAATTACATCTACTAATAAATTATATACTGTTAAAAGACAGAGTTCTGTCTTTAAATACAGTAAAGAAACCTCACCTCACCTGTCACTACATCACCATGAATCAGAAATTATCTGTACTGCAATATCCCTTAATATCTCTATTAATCAGATAACTTAGTTCTACAACACATTTAATAATACAATAATGGATATACCTTACAAAAAAAACAGGCTATATGTGGACAGAACTTGCCTGAACTTTAGAGATTCAGAAGATCACTCAAGATTGAAGAGTACATTTTCTAATGAAGTGCTACATCTCCAATTAATGAGTGAAGATATCAAAAAGCAATGTTTGTGTATAGGAAAAGTGAAATTTGGGTTCCTCCAATTTCACATATCCTTCAGATATACAAACTACCTGAGGTAAAAAAATGTAAAACAATGCTTATCAGAAAGAAAGCACTGACCCAAACAACACAGCACTTTAGACAAAACAAGCAAGAAATTCATGAAAATAGCTGTGAAGTCTTTGAGAAATTTAACACAAATCTTAGCTTGTAACTAACATCAAACTTAGAATATTTAGAAAAGATAAAATACTTACTGCTCTCAGATGTTATCTGATTTCTACTTTTAACAGAATATTTTAAAATATACAACAGTTAAGTATTTCTATTCGCTTTACACTAAAATAGGAGATATTCTGAAATAACATTGGTACAGAACTATCTGTTTATTAAATGTCAACTATTCTATCACCCCTATTTGGGATATTTTTAAATATCAATAGTCCCTAAAATTATGTTACTATTTTTCCCCATTTGCTCTCAAAACCAACTCGCTCATCACTTTTAGACCTACCAAGACCAGTTTAGAATAAGAATTACATTCCAGCTATTACTGCATTTCTTTTAAAAGCTTCCCTTAGCAAATACAGGATTTTTGTGAAATACTGAATGTATGGGAAACAAAGCTTGACACTGAGTCTAGCAAATCATGTTTTCAAAAATATTTTTTAAATATGCTTAGAATATTTTACATTCACAGTTCCAGTTTGTGATGATTATGACATCCTTCAAATAGGTTAACAGCAGTGAGAGAAAAAATTAATAATTTCTTATATAGACTGTTAAGACTGTGTTTATAGTTCCAAAAGGATTCTGGGTTAATCAACTTCATTTGCAGAAAAGAAGCAAAAAACAAGCAATATCAGTTCAACACCCTGAGAAACAGGCAGTCTTGCACCTAGACAAAACAGGAGCAGTGGGCTTTGGAGAACAGTCAAAAAGGATTAATTCTGAGGACAGTCACATAGGAAAGCACAGCTACAGGTTTTGGTTTGCTAAAACTTTGAGCAAGCCAGATCATCCAACGCGGGAGCTAACTAGTGGGAATTTGATGTGGTTTCTTAAGCTTTGGGAAATAAGTCATGTACACTCATGTGCACAGATCTCCATTTCAGTTATACTTCATTCCATAAGTAGGAAAACTAGAAACTACTTAGGGCACTATGTATATTGGGAATTATCTTATATCTGAGATTATGGGCCACTCCCACATCTGCTGAAAAACATTAGCTGATCTACTGAGCAATTTTCCAAAAATGCTTTCTTTGGAGAATTAAATTACTTTTGTACATGCAGTAAGATCTAATCAATGCATTTTCTGAACATGTTCCCTAGATCTCTCTTTCTTATAAATATTAATGTACAAAATCAGAGGCCAAGTCATTCCAGAATTCAGACACTCCGTATATAAATTTAGAAGGCTTAATGTGGTATTAGCACACAGAAACAGTAAACATCAGACATTAATACATTTAAATGTTGAGTATTTTCCAGCAGAATATTCTCAAGGGACCTAATTAACCAAATGAAGATTTTTCAGATTAGCAAAGCAGCTAGATATGTAGAAGAAAATACAGGCTAAGAAGTTTGAATTTGCTCTAGAGACAAGCATACCTTTTAATCTCTTATCTCTATAGGTGCCTGAGGTGAAGAAGTGGCATTTCCCCAGGTTAGCTAAGGTTATTTCACATGAAGACAAAATCTTGACTGTCAATTCTTCTATTTGTGATTATATTAATGTAAATTAAACCATTATAACTAAACAACCTTTAATCCAGGGGAGGATGATTCATAGTTGATTGGTGCCTGGCATCAGATCAGGCAAGATCTTGGCTTCATGGCTATCCAGAAATTAATGACAGTGATTTCTTCATCAGATGAAGGTAGAATAAAATAAAAATGAGATAAATTTAAAATATCATAACACTAAACGATATGAATCAAAGCTGTCCAGTAAATGAAAATGGTTTCTTCCACTCAGTAGATTATCAGGCAAGTCTCTCACAGAAAGCACTTTGCTAGTTTAATTCAATAATCAACATTTTAGTAATGCTGTTTAAAACTACCATGGCATCTATCGTTAGAGAAAATATATAAGTAAACACAAATATTACTCTTTGCCCTTAGTGGGCTCCTGGATGTATCTTTAATGCTACTCTTCCAAAATGTTAGTTTCCCAAAGAACACTTCTGTTGATATTTTAGTATGCCCCTAAACAAAGGACCATGAACAGAAAATTTGTCACAGTGACAGAAATAAATTTCTACAGGGCATACACATGATTGTAGCATTTTATGTATTCATAATAACTTCATTTGTTTTCAAATAAATCCCACTGAACCAGAACAGTACTAACAGGCATTTTTAAAGAAGAGTTTAAAAATAAAGAATGCTTTTCAAAGTTTGCTAACATGTTGGCATGTGTGCATATATTGTGCATATCTATTTACCTAACTCACATACATATATGTGTACAAGAGTAAATGTGCATTTTTGATTGAAAAAGCAGCATCACTGGTTTTCACTGTCTGCTTCAAAGATGGGGAAACAGTTACTTTTCATTTGTAAGCACAAAGCAAAACACTTCTTTATTTCATGGAAAACAGAGTCTCGCTTTTACTGCTATACATAAACATTTTACATATACTTCTACACTTCCATTGAATTGTATGAGAATGCTACAGATGGTTTGTAACATCTCGATTAGCTCATTTTTCACAGTGCTCTTGTGACACTCTATATCATTTACAGAAGGTTTATTCGTCAAGATCCCATAGCACCTTTCTGACAACAGATGTTTTGAAATTCATCCTATTTTGCTTGGCAAAGATTTATTTTAATGGGTTTGACAGTATGATTTCAGTGAAGACTTCACATGCCATTTAGCTCAGTTTAGGAGAACTGAAAAGGCACTCTGATAAATGTTCATTCATCTGATAAATGTTCATTTATCAGATGAATGTTATTAAATGTTATCTAAAAGATGCTCTGTTAAATGTTTATAAAAAAGACACTCTCATAAACAGTAGTTTCGTAACTCTTATAATGTATTTTAAAGCAATCAGCCCTATAAAATGTGACTTATTTGGGTTTTTTTCCCGAATGATTTTTCATTGTAAGTTATTATGCAAAAAATGTTTAAGTAATGACTTCAGCTTGATTATTTCTTCAGTTTCCTTCTTAAACAGCATGCAACTTTGAATCCACAGGTACTCCATGTATCACTTTGTGCATCAAGAACATACACAGTAAGAAGTATGACAGTATTTTTTTCATCAGGAATTCCTATGGATGAGCAGTAATTGAGCCTTTAACTTAAATCAATGGATAAATATCATCATGTCTCAACATGAAGAGTTCTTAGAGAAAATAAACTCGGGGGTCTGATGCTGCAGACTTTACTGATGAATAGCCCTTTTTCTGATTATTCTTACTGAAATCTTCTGTATCCGTGGTACAGGTTAACAGCAGTTATATTCTAATCCAGTTCTCTTGTTCAAGAATGTCACAATGTACCTTATGAAAAGTGACTAAATGAAAAAGAATGAATTCAAAAGTCTCTATAAAGTCCCTTCTTACCTAGGAAAATGTTTGGCATCTCAGTGCTGTGAAACAGTCATCTCCTCAAATGGTAATATAGTCAAATACAGAGTTTTCCCCCAAATAAGACTGCACAGATGATCAAGCACAATTGTTCAATTAGCAAATCCTCATAAATTCATTTTCATGAATAAGTATCACTTATAAAATCCACCATCATAAAGAAAATACTCCAGTCTGCTTCAGCACACACAGAGACTGCTTAAGAAAAGCCACTATAGATTTTGCCATTGACATGTTCCTCCTCATCTTTCCTGCATCATTGTACTACCTAAAAATGGCAAGACTTAACTTGCATTTAATGCAAGTTACAATAAATAATTTCACTGTAACAAAGCTACATGAAAATAAAATTGCATGGATTTTGTTGATTTATGCTTTTTCATGTATGAGGCATGGAAAAGAGGCAGGAAGCATCAATCAGGACAGTTCCCTGATTATGCTTCTTAAAATTATCTTCTGACCCAACCTAAAGAGGAGTTGTAGTATACATACTGAACCACAACACATGGTGGCATTCTCTAATGTAACAGAGGGTGGTTTGTGCTTTATCATGGATAGATAGTATTAGCCACATTTCAGGTAATACTTAACATTTTCACTCTTATATATATAATAATATATATATAATCCTTTTGTTCTAAAACTACTTGTTTCCTGAGGACAAGTACAAAGTAAGTCATCATAATTTCTGAATGCTGTTGAATACCACAGACCTGTAAAAAATGGATAAGTCATTCCAATATCATTTGACTCCTTTTATTTCTGGTGTTCTAACACAACGTAGTGGATAGAATGCAATCATCACGGAACCAGTTTCAGTTTTCTCCGTTGACTACTGATCATCTACCCTGAAGAACTGCCTGCAGAACCTGTTGGTCTGCATGGCGAGGCCCTGGTTGGGGATGGGCAACAGGCAGGTGGACCTGCTACCTGGGCACCCATTGCGATGCTGAGAAGCTCTCCCACACCTCTCAGTGTGCTGACTGGGAAGTTACCGGACAGCTCGGAGCGAGACCCCTGCACTAGGGCCAGGCTGCACCCACCAAAGCCAAGCGGGTGTCTCAAGGAAGGGCTGGTGAACGACGGCCCTCAAACACCGGACACCCAAAGAGCTTTACACGCTGTGCGCTCTTTGTCCTTCACAGAGAAACACGGGAGAGACGAGGACACGCGGAGGGGCGGGCAGGGCTCTCGCCGCGCCGGCCGCCTCTCCCGAGGGGATCCCTGCCCGTAGCACACCTGTCGTGACCAACACCGGCGCTCCAGGGCCGGCTGGGCTCGCCAGCCGCGGCTCCTCGGGGAGCCGGGAGCCGCCGGCTGGCAGGACCGGGGGCGGCGCCCGACCCGGGAAGTTTTTCGCCACAGGTTGCCCCCTCCCGTCCCCCCACCCCGGGAGCCCGCGGGCGGGCCCGGCCACGAGGACGCACCTTGGCGCCGCAACCGCCGCTTCTTGAGCCCGAAGATGCGGACCTTGGAGAAGATGTCCACCAGGTTGCCGTTGCAGAGCCCGCGGTTCTTGCTGGGGCTGTTCCGCCTCCTGCTGGCCGAGGGCCGGTCCCAGTGCTGCTCCCTCGCCTGCCGCTTCTGGCGGATCAAGCCGCTGGCGATGGCCGCTGCCATGGCTGCTAGCCGGATCGCCCACGCCGGGCAGAGAGGCGGGAGGCGGCGGGGCGCTCAGCCCCGGCGGGGACCCATCCCCGGGGGACGCGGGCGAGCGGGAGCCTCCTCCGGCCCGAGGCGCGGCTGCGGAGGGGCACCTCCACCCTGCGGCCGGCGGGAGCTGCTGCCGCCGAGGGTCACCGCATGGGTGCCCCACCGTCACCCCCGCCGTGTCCTGGCACAGGGGCACCTACTACCTGCTCGGGCGGGCGTCTGCGGGCGGGCGGGCTGGCGGCGCAGAGAGGAGCGAGCGGGACTCGGGGCAGAGCCGCGCCCGGTCGGGTCGGATCGGGTCGGGTCGGATCGTGTCCGACCGGCAGCGCTGCCCCTCAACCCCGCGCCACCGCCTCCCGCTCGCCCGCCGCTGCCATCGCCGCGGCCGGGGCGGCTACCGCCGCTTCTTCCCGGCTCCCGCCTGATGATTGCCAAGTGCTTCAGAAATCAGCATCTGGAGAGAGCAATCTTCTTCTCCGGGGAGAGCTGTAATCACGGCTCCTCGGTCCCACCCCGCTCCAGCCTCCCCTACACACGCACACGCACATAACACACACACACACACACACACACACACACACACACACACACACACACACACACACAGGCACGCACCGCTGGAGCTTTTTTTGTCCTCCCCAAGGCGAGGGGCGGCGAAGGTGCGAGGGGTGGAGAAGGAATGAGGGAAAGACAGAAGAAGGGGGAGAGAGTCGGACGGACGGGGTGTTGCTGATGCGGTTTTCTGGTGGGAACCGGGGGGGGTTCCCGGTACATCCGCCTCCAGCTGCCTCTGCCCCCCGTCCGGTTGCCTTTGTAAGGGGCTCCCTCCCCGGGGGCCGGAGGCCCTCCGCGTTCTCCTCCGCCCGCCCGAGGCACCCTCGCACGCACCCTCTCGCCGGCTCCCCGGCACCGGCTCCCTGCCGGCCGCCCCTGCCGCCCCCAGCGGTGACACCGGCACCTGTCACCGTCCCCAGGCCGGAGAAGCCATGGGAGCAGGGCCGGCGGGTGAGTTGGCACCGCGTTCCGCCAAGGGCAGGCACCCCGCCCCGCGACTGCCCCTCTGCCGGACAGCCCGCCCGAAGCGGGGCAGGAGCGCCCCACAATCCGGGAACGGACGGGGCTGGGGGTGTAGTCTGGCGGGAGAGGAGTTTCTGCCTCAAGGGAAGGTTTTAGAGCCACGAGGAAGAAGCACATCTACGAGCTGGAGGGCAGAATACCGAATACCGAAGGGATAACATAGGGCACCCACAAACAGCCGCGGCTGGTAGACTTACTGATGACAAGCACCGTGTAAAATTATAGGCCGTTTTGGAGCACTTGAGGAAGCACCAACCAAGTTCACTAGACACAGAAGCCTAAGGAGTATCTGCCCCGAGGAGATCACAAGACACTGCAAATAGTAACTACCATGTAAAATATGACATCTCACTTGTTTCCTTTCATCTTTTTCACTTTGCTCTTCTCTCTTTTCAAATAAGGGCTTAAAGTTTTTCGGATTTACTTTCTGCAAGCCTAATTGTTAAACTTCCTGAAGTTGTAACTAGCCAGAGGAAAGTAGAAAAAGGAAGTAAGCAGCTACACAGAAAAAAAAATGCAGTTATCCTATAAAGAAGGACAGATGCTTGCACAGGGAATTATTGTGTAATAAATATCTATTTTTATACTGTTTACAAAACACTCTAATTTCTTATTAGAGGGGTTTGTGGTGGTTTTTTTGTTGTTGGTTTGTTTTGTTTAACAGGCTTGGAGGTGCAAATATCAATCCAGAACAATTAATTTATTTGCAATACAGTACCTAGTATATAAGAGTATGTTCTTGTTTCAGCAAAGGCTTCAGCATCTCTGATATTGACCATTTTTTCCCTAAATCCTTTAATCTACAAAGTGCTATTTTTATACAGAGGGCAAAAGTGTATGGTGGGAACTCCAGTATACAGGGATTTTGTATTAATACTAGACCAGCTAGGAACAGAACATGCACAATCGGATCACGATAATACATTTTAATTCTATTTAAAAGTGTCTCTAAAGAGATTCAGCTAAGTCTCATTGGATTTTCTATCTGGCAATTTTTACAGAGCAGCAATTTCCTTACAACGGTTACAATTGCCTTAACTAATGCAATTAGACAGAGAGGTGGTTATATTTTTAAATATAAAATTCACTGTAGTATTTTTGTATGCTGCTTTCCTTTTCCTTCCTTCTCAGAAGTGGACAAGACACGGTGCTGCCTTCCTTAAGAACTCTCAAGAGGGAAGCGGTCCTCCAAGTGACTCCCCAGTGGGCCTTCCCCAGCCCCGGCCCTGGTCCCGTCCCCGGCCCGATTCCCTCCCCGGTCTGTTTCTGCCTTCAGCACCACGGACAGCGTAGCAGAGAGGAGCACCGAGTGGCACAGAACATCCCGTGCCACCGCCGCTGAGCTGACAACACGCAGCCTAAGTCAGCTCGACTTGGCTGCTGGCTCCGAACAAAAGAATGAATGAGAGGGAGCAGAGTGAAATAAAGGCCAATCACCCACTATCTTTCATTTTCACAGGATTTTAGAATATGTACATACAGACCTAACATTAGCATGAGAATCTCTCTCCAAAAAGATGTAGGTTCCACTTTCCCTTTTGCTGGAGGGACCTCTTTATATTGTCCAACGATGCTATGCTATATACTATCTACTACCATTGTTCCTTTTCTGTAGTTTCCTTCAAATATTGGGCCTTTGCCAAAACACACTGCCATTTCTCAACGACATGATGCTTGAGGTGATGGCAAAGAAAAGAAACAAAGAAGGTGAAAACGGGTGGTATGCCTATAGACAAAGAGAAAACGTGTTTCTTACTCCAGAGATCAAAAACAATAGCTTCCTACTCACATCTCAGAAATGCAGAGCAGTTGTTTACAGCTTGAGGTTTTGCAAAGAAAACTCAAGAGAGCCATCTGGTGTCTTAACCTGTGATAAAATGTGTGCAGTTCTAGTCAAAGTGAAGGTTTTGCTAACAGATGGATTGTAGAAGTATGAACATATTGGCTGCCTTAAAGACTAATAACTGTAGAAGATTATGTATTTAGGACAAATATCTTACTTATGACATTTTTTACATTAAAACAGGATCTTATTTCTGATTAACAATACTCTGGATGTGAAAACAAGTAAATAAAAGCCAAAGAGGGTGAGCAGAGATTTTCAATACTTTCTGTTCTCCCATCTGTTCATTTCTAACTTGTAATTTATTATAGATTTCAGGAGTTTTCTGACACAAAAACGTTTTAGAATCTATAAAATTGCTCGCTTGAATGAATTTTAGAGTAAAAAATTCAACATATATAAATTGTGTATAAAATACTTGCAGTATTATATACTAGGGTATATAATACCTACATAATAAGAAACATTATTATTCCTTAAATTTATTCTTTGCTGTATTACTGGGAAAAAACCATATACCATTTCAACTAATTTAACATATAAATTACAACGTGGTATTTTCAGGCATTAATATTCAATATTAAAATTTACAACATTAATATTTGTGTATATGCACGTACTAGTGATACATAACACGCTTTTATAGGGATTTCCTTATAGGAAAAATGGAACTTAATCTTTATAGTCTATTGTAACCTAGACACATTGGCTTCAAAATTTACAGAACTTAAAATGTCATCCTTATGCATCATGGGCTGTTCTATTTCTTCTTTCTTCCCCCCCCCCCCCCCCCCCCGTATGTTTTGCATTAAGTTAGATAAAGTTAAAAGCTGCAGAGTAACTTCTGGTCAATGCAGACATGAAAGCTCTAGAGTTCTTTCTTTTATAAACCATTTCAATATAAACAAAAATATCTTTCTACAGGTATTTCCTACCTATGCACACTCCGTCCAAATTTTCTCCTCCCAGATATCCTGAAACCATTCTTCTTATCAAATCCAAACCAAAATAAAAAAAATAAACCCCAAAGTTCTTACACACATATATTTTATAGGAGTGTAAAATGTCAGATTATTACATTGCTACTAAACGTGTAAGTTTCATGAGCTCTAGTGAAGTTTTTATAGCAATTCCTTGCCAACAGTAGGCCCACACAGCTCATTTTTCCAGTTAAATACATTAGAATATGATGAGGTAGAGTCAACTTATCCTGTATTCTAGAAATGATTAGTAAAGTATTGTGAATCTAGATGTTCTTCTAGACCCTAAAGAGTTGAAGATTGTTTCATGTCTCTGAAAATGTTGTTTGCTTTTTTTTTCTTTGGAAGATGTTGTGTGCTATAGTTGCAAAAAAGATTAGTACCTTATTCCTTATATTTCCATTCAAACTTGAAAGGATGTCCTGGGGGTAAAGGTGCCAATTTAGGCACACAATTGCAAGGTATGCATAAAGGTACATCTAGACCACTGGGAAAATTTAATATCATTCCAAGAAGTGGCCTCTCAGGAGTGGAAAAAACACTTGTTTCTAAGTTGTGATGGATTCATTTAATCAACCTTGTGGTGCTTTTGAAAAGACAGTAGACTGATTACCAGGGTGCTGTTTCTAACTAAAATTGGGATTCTGAACATTAGTTGGTTCTGATAAAAAAAATTTCTTGAAGGTTGCTGGTAGTTTTGTTGGACCATAATCAAAGTACCTAATTTCAATGTACATACTAAAACACCTGCACTCCCACACTATGATATCATAAGAAAATGTGATACAGGCCTACAAGTAGGATTATTCATATAATTGCAAACTGATATTTTCCCAAGGCACACAATATGTACTTACGCAGGAGGATGGGTATTGGTAAGCAATAGTAACTTTCAGTTCTTGTTTTCGTTTTCTTGGGGGACAAAGATGGAACAAGAGAAATAACAATGACTTGAAGAAGATGAAACATATAATCTACTCTGTAGGTTGGTAAATGTTTAATTGAAAAAAACTTAAGTTAGAAAAACATGTCAACATAAAAGGTCGTATTTGTCATGATCATACCTGTGTGAAAATATGAAAACATAGACAAGAAATCCCTTTTCAGATAGTTTATGCGCATTCCATGCTTATAATAAGACTAGTATGCTTTTGCAATGAGCTTTAAATTGGGTCCATTTTACATATTCTTGTATATTAATCTGGATATAGTTCTCCTTAAAAGTTATTGTTAACTTCTTAAAAGACAAGGCACTGGGAAGCACTGAAATTTAAAATCTTTGACGCCCTGAACACCTGACACTCATTGACTAGAATTTGGAGAGCATTAAGAACAAAGTTTATTAAACATGATAATATACTTCACAAAATTTGGAGAATTTGGATTTCTATGCTTTCACACTGCTCTGTATCAAAAGCACTCAGCTTTCAGTCTCAACATTCAGAATGCACTCAAGGAGCCAAACTCATACCTATTAAAATCTACTGAATACATAGGAGTTCCTGTGGAGTCACTTTTTTAAATAGGTCAGGTGAATCCCTTTAAACAAGACAAAAGTAAGATTTCAATACATTGTTCAGAGGACTGCACATAATTTAGCCACCTTCTTCACAGGCTGTGGACTCACTTGACCTTATGTATCCAAGTCATAAGAAGAACGGTTAAAACATAACTAGTGCACATACAAAAATAAATTAAAGCACTGTGCAAGGAAGTCCTGCATTGGATGACTGGTTATACAGAGAACTATCAAAACTTGACCACTAATATGCATAACAGGTCAGGTGCTGCCTACAGCAGCTCAGAGCTGATGCCTTAGCTAGTGCAATATTTGTTCTGCATTCATTCTTTCACATATTACCTGGAATACATCTGTAACTCAAAGGACTGAGTACCTCCACTCTATATATTGGCTTACTCTTTAGACATTAGAATAGTTCTAAGAATGCTTAGTTTTGCTTTCTGTTTTTGACTTTGCTTTTCCCATTCCCTTCCCAATGCTAAATTGCACCTATTATTCTGTAGTAATGAGTCTCATTACTAGTGCTCTGTCAAGTAAAATACCTACTTTAATTACTTCAGAACTTGTTTTTTATTCCATTGGCTAACTCTTCATTCTTCAATAGAGGAAAAAAAAAGGAGATGGAGATTCTTAAACTATTTTTTACAATTGATCTTTCGGCAAGATTGTATGCATGATTACAGCTGCTAACTTTAAGCACAGCTCCTGCGACATCTTTCATGACTCTTCCTGGTTTTCACTCTATTTGTCCTCTACTTCTGATACCACTTCTTTTGAGAACAAAACAAATCAGCTGAGTTGACAGGAGAATCTGAAGAGCAGACAGATCATATAAAAATCTCCGGGATAGCTCACCCAGGTCCAAAATTTAATTCCAACAAGTCTCTTTTAAACGACAGTTAAAAAACTGGGGGAAAAAAATAGTCAAGATCACTTTCAGGGAAAAATCCATAAAAGTAATTTAAAATTGATACATTGTGGTTTGTTGGATTCCAAAATATGATATCTGCAGAGAGAGATTTGAGTGGTCTCTGCAGAAAGCCATGGCCTACGAAAGTTGGGGAAAAAACCCCTTGATATAAGAAGCAAACAAGATACCATCCATGTGAGATGCCCTGCCCAAGCCAAGAGTGTCCCATCTTGGTCTCATCAACCCGTGCAGGAGACTTATTGTGTTTTATGTCTCCCTTTGTGTCCTCTGTATCCTGTGTATTTTGCAGTCCTGAATACCCTTCTCCCCCCATGAAATCCCCCAAGATAAAGTAGGGTTTTTCCTACGATGTAATTGTAAGACCCCAAGATTTGTTAACCTGGGTTTTTCCCTTATGTCATTCTTGTGAAACCCCCCAATTTTAATAGAATGAATATGCAACCCCCCTGTTGAATATGTAGACCGTGGACCCCTTAAATACCAAATTGTAAGTCCATAAAATATTCCAGTTTCTTGCTTCCCTGGGATCATCTTAGCTTTATTGACCTCTGCAGTGGTTTCTGCAGTGACATATATGTTATTTTACCTCTAAAAATTAAATAGTCCCCTTAAAGAGAGGTTTTTAACAACTACAGCAGAAACACATTGCCGTTAATTTTGTTCCCACTGAAGCTAACAGCAGATTTGCTTCAGACAAGGCTCTGGCGACACAAGCCAGAACAAGGACTTTCATTAAAGAAAAGCAAACACAAACATCACCCCCCCATCTCTAGTCCACACAGCTGCAGAGAGCAGTTTAAGATTTAGAGGTCTAAAAACAGCGTGGAGAGCTTCTTCATTAATATGCACAGCTTAAGCCAACATCTGTTGTGTTTACTTATCTAGCCACAGCAGGACTTGTCTGTTTTGCTTGACTTCTGAAACATGCAACACATTTTACTATTATTCTCTCAAGTAACTGAAAGTCCCTGTAAGGTTAGTCTGCTTAATTTTGTTCTACAGAAACAAAAGGAACACTGTTGCTGAGGAATTAGGTCTCTACAGTGAATTTCCTCTGAAGTCAGTTCAGTTGGCAGAGCATGTAAGCTGTTATACCTGTTTGAGAATACTCTCCAGTGAGGATTTCCTACTCCTAGAACATCTTTACAAGTGTGTTTCTTGCTTTCCTTTGAACAGATATGAGAACACATGACAATACGAGAAAAAAAATGTGCAATATTTCTGAACCTTAAGAACAAAGGTGGTGTCAGATACTGACCATCTCAGAGACCCAGAAGAAAAAGCACATTATACCCATTACAATAAAATGCTGACCAGACAAGACAGTATGTGCAGAGACATACATGAACAACTATTTTGAGAAGCAGAAGAATGATTCACCTCAAATTAAAACCAATAATCCCTTAAATATAAAAAGTGATTTTTACCAGAGCTGGGATGAACTGGAGCATGTCTGCCCATGCATTTGCATGCACACATGTATATGCTTGCACATACAAACACATCCACAATATCATTTTGTTTCTTGGAAGAAAGCATGAAAGACACTTCTTGACAAATAATTTAGAAAAAACAGTCTTATTTTCTGCTATGTGACCTAAAATTGACAGTGTAAGTAATCTGGCAAAAGAATTTTTTTATAATAATCTGTCTTTTTTTACAATTCTTCTACCATTTATTTTCAAATCACTTTTGTTTTGCAATCCCTTTCATACTAATTCTAAGATATTTTGTTCTTTTCTTGTTCTAAAGGGGAGGTAATACAGTGTTTCTCTGAGTACTGCTAATGAAGAAATTAAGTTTCTGAAGGAAGAAAATGTAGATATAGAACAATTCAGGTTAATGCCACATTCATCAATAGGGCAGGCCTTGATCTCCTCTGAGATCTATTCATACAGACACATTCCTTCCTTTGGAGTTAAGACGCAACTAATGTTCTCTGAAAAAAAAAGTCACATACTGTGGTACCCCTTCCAAACAAACAGAAAATTCAGTGCATAGTCTACTATTTCTATTGAACAGAGTAAGTTAATGACATATATAAATCTCTGCAAACAAGTATGCTTAGCTTCTTTTTAGTTAATCCAGATTTTCAGAAGTATCTGGCAAGCATGAATACTTCTAAGATAGTGACCTGATTTTACAACACAAGCTTACAAACATAAATTACAAAATATTTGACACTTAGGACGTAATTCATTGAAACCTTTCAAAAAGCATCTCTCTCTAATCTGCAGTGCAATTATGTGATTTGCCAGCAGTGGACACTGTCTGTCTAGTTTTTCACAGATATATTGACTGAGGAATATCTTGCAACACGTACCAGTAAATTTTTCTTTTATTACTTGCGCTGATGTAAGAAATGAGAGGTATTTGTACCAGACAAAAGCTGAGTAAAAATTGCTTGGAAGGAATATTTTTGAACATCTGTGTAACATCAGACTGTACCTTTCTTTAAAAAAACCTGTTATTTTAAAGTAACTTTAAAGCTAGAAATCAATCTAGCTAGTTGAAAGAGAGTTTTCATTCATCTTAAAAATAGAAAAATCTAAGCATTTAAAAAAAAAAGGCACATATTTAATCACAGATAATAAATATTACCCCAGGCACAGTTATAAGAGTTACAACAATCACCTGTTAATCTCAACATTAAAACGACTCATTAAGCTCCCTCTAAAATGCCCTTTATCTTAATAGCATAATGCTCATTGTCTGCCTAATGTAGCTGAAAACTCAAAAATAGGGCTCAATAGTCTGCTGCCAACAGGACACAGGACACCCACAAAGTCTACCTTAACTATACTTTTTGTCATGCAAAAAGTCACTTGTAATTAGTGATAGGATCATCTTAGATCAGCCTAAGACTATTGTGAAATTGCCTCCCAGAAAGCTGTGAACTTTAGAAAGATTGGCCATCTAGCTGCTAGGTGGCTATATTTCAGTCTTTGAGAACCTGGAGTGTCCATTATGTCAGTCCGCTTATTCACAGTCTTTTATTGTGTGAGTAAAAGTGACTTAGAAGCATCAGTCAATGCATGAATCCAGTCAAAACAGAATACTTGGACTAGACCGAGAGACTACTGAAATTTCCTTTCAGTCGCATCAGCTCTTAAACCTGCTCAGACTTGAATACCAGTAGGAAAACACTGTCCCTTCCCAAAGCCACTTTTCCCAAGCTGTCCACCTTAAAACTGAACTTTCTACTGTGTACATGGTTACTTTTCCAACTCAGTCCTTTGGGACACATTTATTACCAGAAATCTCTAAGCATCCCTTGCATTGCCCTTCCGTGTTCAAGTAAATTTTGCATTTAAATAAATAAAATTAAATTAAAATTTATCACCAAGTCTCAGAGTTTTTGGGTTATTTCCAGCTTTACTTTAAGCACTATGGAAACTTGCTTTAGCTACAGATGCAGGAAGGAAGAGCTAAATTAATACCAGGAAACAGCTTGATGAGTGGAAGCTCTCTTTGATGCAATCCAAACTCTGCTCTGTAAATAATTAGTGAGTGGTTCTGGCTATGCTAGACTGACAAGGAAGAACAGAAGTCATTAGAAACGGAACAATCTGGCAGCCAAATTGCTGTGAACCTTGGCTCCTTGACTAATATTTTCTCTCTAGAAAACAAAGCAATCCTTTCTGGGCCTTAAAGTTCAAAGATATACAATCTACATATTGTAATTTATTGTGAAGAAAAAAAGAAATCTTAAAATTACCATTTTAGTTTTACACGTTGTCCTGGGTTACACAAAAATTCTGGTATTCATCTTTTCTTTTCTCCTTTCTCCAAATATGCCTTTTTGGCTTTAAAGAGACTGAGCTGCTAGTGATTAAGGACTCAAACATTCAACTGCACCTGCTAAGGTGCTGTAAGGTACTGGACTATTGGTGCTCACGGCTCAATCAGCAGTGTGCTTTGCTGACAATGTGCAGAGAGACCACCAAGGGCAGGTGCTGAAGGCATGCACATTGGACACCTCAGGCAACAACTCTATTTGGTCTGGTGGGTGGGATTTGGGAAGTTTCTCCTCATCGGGTGGTTTAACCCAGTTTTATCATAATTGTTATCATCATTCTCCTTGGTAATGAGTTATATCTGGGCGTATTTGGTCTCTCTCTCTGTATTGGAGAAAGCAGGGCTATGAATCCAAGGGAGGACACTTCTGTCTGAGTTCTCCACACCTCCAAATTGTCTCCAACTGAGACACACGTGGAATAGGGTACTACACCATGATGTAAGTATCACTCATATAAGTAAGCGTTCAGTGATTTTGTTTACAGGTTGTGTTACACCAAATAATAGTGCTTTGATGCCACTCACATTTTTTAAATTGACTGCTAAAACCTTGGATACAGGAAGATCAAATTTGCATTGAATCGGTTTTTATAATTTTTAATCTCCTAATTTAAAAAAAAAAAGAAAAAGAAAAACAGCCTATCAAAAACAGTAGACCCGGATCTGAACAGCATATAGATATGTCTATCCGATCATTTTCTTTTTCCCAAGACAGATAATCACTTCTGTTTTACAACAGGATCTTTTAAGTGATGATGTGGGCAAAAAAGGATTAAAAATATTTTATCTGATAAGCTCTCTGATCATTATTTATTTCTGAAATTATTTATGATTAGAAGTCAGCACATTTAAACACATGCTGCTGTTGACAATTTAAACTTTGAATGCTTCTTGCATGATTCACATGACATGAGGTTTTCTGAAGGACAATCTTTTCCAGTAGACTTTCAAAATATTATTTTCTGATGTTCTTGATTTATGAGCCATGAGATTCAAGCTTTCCCTCTACATGAAATTAATCTATCAATGGTCTACACAGGCTTAAATATGAATCTCAGTGATTACCTGACAAAGCTTAAGAAACTTAGTTCTCAAGCTCAAGCAATTTCTCCAAAGATTATCACACAAAATAATTTCTTATATTCTTACTTAAAAATATTTATTTAATAATTATATTTTAGAAAGGCATAGATTTATACATAAAACACACAGATACATACGATTTTCCTACTGCTAAAGGTGAAATGTAAGATTGGACTCTAGAAAACAAAACTTCAGATAGCCTATCAAGAGCAAATGTAAATGAAAAGATAGGTACAAGATGGAAGGGCATAGGATAAAATGTATCTTTAAAAGTCCTCATAAGTTTTTTACTACAAGGATAAAGAAATGAAAAGTATATTACATATATATACTGAAACACGTGAAAACACAGGAATGTGAGAGAGAGTAGACAATAATATAAATTAAGATGCTATTCAAAGAAATCTGTGACCAATTTAGTGATCTAAGCAAATGTCAAATCTATTAATACCAAATGAGGACAGTTTTCTTCATTCCAAGTATTCAAGAAAATAAATGAAGCTACAGAAAAGCCTTTTTGAAAAAAATGTCTTTTGCAGACTGAAAAATAAATTGGCCATTTTTGGCCTATGAAAATAATAGTATATGAGGAAAATACCAGAAAAGTTATATTTCTGTATTTTAGAAGAAAAATAATTCTGAGTATCATACAGTTACCAATCAACAAATCTGGTCTTACTAAAATGCAAATCTGTATCATAACTTAGCATATATAGCAAAGTTAGAGCAAATATTTTAGCAATTTCAATAATCACTAAAAATTTCAAGAATAAAGAAGGAATAATGTAATTTTCAAGGAAAGATATGGAGATTGTTCAAGGAGAAGCCTTGCTGTGCCTTTTTTTGATCCTCTCCAAACAAAAACTAGGACCTTTTGTTCTCATACAAAAATTAGAAAAGACTAGTGGGTTTACTGGGCAAATGCCATTCATAAGATTGTTACCTAAACTTGAAATGTAAGAGAGTTTCAGTTAACAGGGATCTTCACAGTGGTATTGAGTACCCTGTACGTAGAGGCATTTATCCAACACAAATTCTGTGTTGCCAAATGCAAGACCTCAGTCTTCTTTCACTGGCTCTGAAAGTAGCCTTTAGATTCATAAGCCTAATTCTGCCTGTCTGAAATACAATTCTGATGCTTCAAACACTGTAAAGTATTTAAGTTCCTATGGGGGTTAATACCAAAAAAAAAAAAAATTGAGATAAGTTTTATAGAAAAGAAATTTTCAAAGGTATTAAAAAAGCTATCAGTTTTCAGCACTTAATAAGTCATTGTTTGAACTAGGCTTTCTGTATTCCAGCATCAGCTGAAATATCCTGGATTTCCTTTTTTTCCGTTTTTGTAATGCTCATGCTCATCAGAAGTCTTTAGGACATTTAAATTTTTTCACAAAAGCCAACAAGAATGCTAATTAAAAGATTATGTAAAACAGTTCTAATGTGAGGCACTGAAACACTATAAATTATCAGGGATTACCAAATTTCATGCATTCAATTATATCTGCTAGAACTTTAATATTTTGTATGGTAGCTCTGATCATTTCTCCTGGTTATTCAGTGATGCCTGAACACATCCCAAGACAGATCTCCCTTCTATTCTCAATACACTTACCGAATGTTCTAACATATTAACAAAATCTAGTGTACATGTACTTTGTTACATACAGGGGCTCCCATTGTGATCTCATCCTTAAAAATAATTAGAGATTTATTATCTAGCTAACAGAAATTAATGGTAGTGTTGGCATCTCTTCTCTTTTTGTTAAGAGGCCTATTTCTTCCACTGTTTCTCTGCAGATGAGTGGGAAGATTATTGTTAATGATGGGCTTTTTGGGTGTGAGTGAGGAAGTGGAATGAAAGCATTAGTCCCAGCTTGCAAGACATCTTGAGAGAAAAAAGAAAAACATCAGCCATTTTCACATACTCTGAATTTGAAAGAATATTCCATTTTAAAGCCTTTTTTATTAAAATACTATATAATTAAATGTCCTTTTGTATGTGTTTGATGCTAATTTTATTAATCGAACTAATTATTAAAAAAATAATCTTGATGCGCCTCTGCCACAAAATTAAACATTATACCTTATTTAGTTGAGACCCAAGAGACGAGTTCATTCCTTCTAACCATTAAAGTGTTGATATTGCCTTAGTTAAAATGAATTTTAACTTCATTTGAATTTAAGGCAAGCTAGCGATACTGCCCTGCTCTGGGTTGCTCTGCTCCAGATGAACACAGAATTGCAAGAAGAAGTCCCTCTATTTTTCCAAAATATCCTTGTGGATACTCAGTTTTCAAATGGAAATTAATGACAAGAAACTGACTTTTCCCAAAACATATTTTTTCTGTCCCTTTTTTTTCTGTTTGGTGTACTGCACCATTAATCCTCGCCTTACGCTGTTCCATTCCTCTGGCTTTGTTAACTTTGTCATGCTACCAAAAAATCCCAATCTTTGCATATTGTCAAGATTCAGTCTGTGTTATTATTGAATTGTTAATTAACTTGTTTTGGATCCCTTATAATCAAATCCTATGCTCTCTTTTATGGTGGAGCTTTCCTTTGGATAACACTGAACTCCTCCCATAGTGTTGTAACTGATGACTATCATCTGTGTGGTTTTGGAGAAGGCTCTCACACTGCTCAGTATATGTGGTATCTAGCGCAAGGACTGAACCTCTGCAACGACTATGACAAGACAAAGCCTCCAGTCTGCTGGTGATCTCCATTTGCTAAACATTTCTGCTTTCATCAGCTATCCATCCTACTAGTAGTTTTCTCCCGCAATACAAAATGTTAGGAGGAAATCAGTGCAGTTGCCAGCATCAGAGCATTTGTAAATTTTTGATGTGCTTCCTTTAATGTGAGTTAGACTGTACAGACCAGCTAACTTAAGTATAAATAGGACCATATTCTCACTGGTGTCTTAGTTTTGTGGTAATTACAATTACTAATACAGGAAATGAAATGAAGTCTGAGGAAGAGTAGGTAGATTTTAAGAGACAAAGAATAGTTTTCTCTTTGACACACTCAATATTATTGTCAATTAGAAGTAACTTCTTTGCTTACCCTCTCCCCACAACATAGACAAATAAAAGAACAAAATCCCTAAACCAGACATTTAGAAAAATAAAATTTTATGAGTAAAAATGAAAGAAATTCATATACATTCTTTAAAAGCCAAGATCATAGATCAGAACAGCCTAATTTTCTTGTAATGTTATCTTAACTGATTACTTTCCAGTTGAAACTACTTGGTTTTTTACGACAAACAGTAAACACAAAAGGCAAGGTATTACAACCTCATTCAGAAATTGAGCATTAGAGTCAGTGAAATGTTACCCTATTCCCTTTTCCTTACACTCTAACCAGCAGGTGACATAAAGAGCAACAATAAGGCTTAAATTCATCGAAAACACATTATTATGTACTACAGTTTCCTCACAACAGGATCAAAGATAAATCCTTTGTGCTTTGTGTACTACCGATTCAACTCAAGGTCTAAACAATGCTAGACAATGCTAATATTGCTCAAATTTTTGAAAAATCCCCCTTGTTTATTATGACCCATTAAGAAATCATCATCTAATCAAGGAAATATTACAAACAAAACACTGTGTGAATATGGGGTGGCAGATCATGCAATAATGTACATATAATATATACAAGCAGTAAGAGCTCTTTGAGGACTCAGATTCCCTGTTGACATAAATTTATAACAACAAAAGATGCAAAGGGCTAGATTGAGCTCACCTAAATTTCATCACTAGGAGTCTGGAATTTAGGCTCCTGTCCAAAGGAGACAAACACCCACCCAGTCTTTGGAAATTCTTACCACCCTCTACCGATCATAAATAAATCCATGCTCCTAGTTGAAACACAAGGGAAGCATTCAACAGCTCTGATAGAACAGGAACTTTTTTGCATGCAGTGACACACACAGAGTTCTCCCTTCTCTGCCCAGTTTAGGTTCAATAGCTGTGTCTTTTTCATAATCCAGGTGAAGATTTTGCAAGCTTATTTTGTACAATCTTCAGAGAGGTTAACTTCATTCTTTCTACCCTGTATTTTGCTAACTATTCCTTCTCTTCTTTTCTGGATCTCTGTCTTTCTCCTCCTGGGTGTGAGAGGTACTGCAGAAGGGCTCTGCTGAAGGGCAGGTTCAGAGAAGCCATGAAGCAGTCTCTGAGTGCTCATGTTGTGCCAAGTTGCAGTTGGCACAGTGCCATTTTTGTGTTGAAACATAGAATTATTTAGGTTGGAAAAGACCTTTAAGATCATCATTTTGGTATGAAACAGGAGAGAGAACATTGGTTTGCTTAGCACAGTCAAATTGTCCTTGTGTTTAAATGGTCATAAATGTCCTAACTTTCTGTAGATACATTAGGAAGATATTCAAATGAAATGTGCAGAGAGACATTAAAATGCATTAGCTACATCTATTTTAGCTAAATAATTTCCTGTGGAAATAATTGCATTCAAATCTTGCAAGAGTCATTTTCAATAGAACATCTGGAGATGCTATATTCATTGTAAGAAGATCTTAGGGATTAAGGGACAGTACTAATGATTTATTTTCATTTTATTTTTTTACTATCCTGAGCAGTAAAAATGATATACAGCCTTTGAGGATTATTGTGCTCTTGTTTAATTAGGTAATATTTAATTAATCTCCTGAGTTATTAATCTTTGTGAATCACATGCCATCAGATGGGCTTCTAGTACTTAACAGTGTCAGAAATTATTTATGTATTTTTTATCTCACTACCTTCTGCCTCCAATTTTTTGCTCTCTCTTGCTTTTTCCCTCTACCCTCAAGCCTTGCCTTTCCCTTTAGCATTCTAAATCCTGTAAATTATTCACTCATCCTCTAAGGATGACCCACTCACTGGGCAGGGTAAAGAACTGCCCTAGCAATAGGAACTGAAAGCCGGGAAACCTCTCCTTTGTCACAAGGCTACTAACCTAACCCGCTACTCTCCTCTCTTATGAGGTATTTGCTGCACAGGGCTACAGAATGAACAGGAGAAATAGAGTGTCCCTTGTCATTGCCTGATCTGTAAACTGCAATTCCCAAATTCCTCCTGTTTGCAAAGGGTGTGTAGCTAAGATCTCTCATTGTATCTATAGTTCAAAGCAAGTAGGTCTGTAACTGCAGAGGCTATATTAAAAAATCAGCATTATTTTATTCTGTATCAGCTGTGCATTATGGCGGGAAAAGTTAACTAAGCTCTAATATTTAAAGTAACAAAGAAGGTTCTGAGCACAACCTCCAGAGAAGGCTTTGGCTGTAAATACCAGGTGGAAAAATACAAACAATTCCAGGGTAGTTTATATCACTATTGCCAAAAAAACCTAAAATTTCTTTTCATCACTACAGATGAAAAAAATTTTATTCACAAAATGAAGGATTTTGGTTGACAGGGAAACTGTCTTTGCACTCTAACAACTAAAACTTCATGTTTAGAAGTCATGCGAGAAAATTATTATTTTGATTTTAGTAAACAAACAGGCGCTAAAAGAAAAAATGCTTGAAAGAAACTAATGTTCAGGGGTGACAACATTGCAACTATTATAGGTGGAGTCAACACTGCTTTAAAACTAATTTAAATTAGTTACACAAAAATCAGGGCATCTCATTCGCTGTTCATTTATGAAAAGCTCAACTACAGCCCAGGCTGCCTATAAAAAGGCATTATTTTCAATATCATAAAATAAATATCAACAACATTTTTGCCACAGAAGGAATTGACTTTCAACATTATTCTCCGATTGTTGCTGAAAAATTATGTTTCTTGGGTTCAAAAAAAATCTTATTTGAATGCAAAGTTTAATATGTTAGCATTCAAAAGGCTTATATTTTAGTTAGCAGAAAATGAGCAAATCCTTTTTTCTGACAAAACATTGAAATGAAAGGTGTAAATTCAAGTAATACTGTCATCTACCTGTGTTAGAAGCCGTTTTAATGAGAAAAATTCACAGCAAGTGTCTTAACCGTAAAAAACCTCAAGAGCTACAAATTAAAAGGTTGACAGGCAATTTGGAAACGTCTAGCCATTCCTAACTTCTTGTCTATAATGGTGTACTAGAAGCAAAATGAATTGCCATGTTGATGTCAGTAAGATGTACAAAAGAAATGTCAATTATTTGTTAGTGAATAATCCCACCATGACACTCCATATGTGCAGACACCTTTTCCCCTCTTATGTAACTTATCCTCAGTTTTGAAATTCTGAAAGAAGCAATGAGTATAGTCCAGCAATAAAGAACCAAGAATAGGGATCCATTTCTTGTTTTAAAAGTCACTAGAAGTATAGAAATGCAAATTGCTGGACACAGACATGGTTGTTCTGTGGAGACAAAAGGTCTCAGCCAAGAGCACATTTCTCTTTGCATTTGCTCTGTGCCTGTTTAGATAGGTATTCAGTTCCTGATCACTATTATGATCTAACCACTACTATTCAGCTCCCTTAGCTGAGCACTGCTTCCCTCTTCCAATAGCCAACAGCTTTAGTGGGAGTAGGAGCAGCTCACTGATCCAATAGAAAAGATGGTATTAGTTAATATGGTAGGTCAGGATGCTGATCCTGCTTGCTCCGTAGTCACAGTGCTGGCGGACAGGAAAGAGGAATGTGAGGCCACAAAGAACATAAGTCCTTCCAGATGGATAATTTTATAAAAGCTTGGTGTATTTTATTAAAATGCTAGTGCTCTGTAAGAGGTGGTTGCCTTGCATACTTGAACTTCTACAGTTTGTATGTTAGGCTGGGAACTGTTAGCATAGCTGTAATTACTACTGGAAGCCTATGACTAATGTTCTATCACAAGGACTTCATAAACATTTTAAATAACTGAGTGACATTTTTTTAAATCAATGCAAACCTACTTCAAGGAATTTTCAGAGATTCTTTGTAAAGAGGCAGCATCATGCAAATAGTGAGGCTATTTCAAAGGCAGTGCCAGGATATAGGAAAATTTAAAGGCTTTTTGTATTGAGAGAAAGAAGGTGTTATGGACTGAAGGAATTTTCAGGTTGTTGTAATATCTTCACAAGTGTTCAACATTGTGTGCATTACTAGATCAGCTACTAACTTCCTATTAGAAAGTAAACCTGAAAAATAAATGTTAAAGCAAATGATCATGATTTACCCTGTATCTGCTCTGAGCTTTATGAGAAGATATAGAGTCATCAGACCCAATTCTCAATCATGACTTCTGAAGTACAAGGCTTGTAACTGTGTGATCTCTGCACTGGAGGTCGCTCAGACTTGGTGCTAGAACTGTTGCCTTTCCATGTGACAAGTCCTGTGAAGATCTGTGGTTCTGTGGTCCTAACTTGGCCTTCCTATGTAGTACCTGACTGACTTTAGTAAGCTATTAATGCATTCAGACATGCATTTATAGTTTTCTCTGTAATGCTTCTTTTCAGATTATATTATGACTGCTGGTAGCAGGGACCTGTGAAG
Source organism: Pseudopipra pipra (assembly GCF_036250125.1). Lineage (NCBI taxonomy): Eukaryota > Metazoa > Chordata > Aves > Passeriformes > Pipridae > Pseudopipra > Pseudopipra pipra. The sequence goes on from NC_087550.1 coordinate 80,524,287, forward strand.
AGCTACTCAGAGTCCCAAAGACCTACTCAGAAGTCCCAAAAAGGAAAAAAGATTATGAGCAGTGAAGAACGTAGGAGCTGGTGACCTCCAGTTCTGATTAGCATAAAAGTCCTCTCCCGTGGTTAAATAAACGTAATATCTAGAAGAAGCCACAACGTAGTTGAGGGCTAATTAATCTTACAAACTGAAGTAATAATCAGATCAAATTTTCTTTCCACTCTTTCGTCAAAGAAGATGTCATTGAAAAAGTAAGTATGAATGACAGGTTTAGTGAATCCCTCTAAACAACCTATGGAAGAAAGCCTTGGCTATAAACCAGAAAGAATGTTTACACGCATCCCACTCAGCTTAGTCTTGTCTGCAAACTGATTTAGGGTGCATTTAATCCCCTCATACAGATCGTTGATAAAGCTATTAAACAGGGCTGGTCCCAATACTGAGCTTTGGGGAACCCAAAGCTGCTACACCGACTGGGTGTAGCAGCACTCACCACCACTTTCTGGGCCCAACCATCAAGTCAGTTTTCAACACAACAAAAGAGTCCATCTGTCCAAGCCATGGGCTTCTAGCCTTTCCAGCGGAATGTTGTGGGAGACAGTATCAAAGGCTTTACTGAAGTCCAGGTGGACAACATCCACAGTCTTTCCCTCATAAAGCGAGGCACAGGGAGAGAGACTTTATTGCTCTCTACAACTACCTGAAAGGAGGTTTTAGCAAGGAGGGGGTTGATCTCTTCTCCTAGGCAAATAGTGATGGGATAAGAGGACATTGCCTCAAACTGCACTACGGAAGGTTTGATTTGGACATCAGGAAGAATTTTTTCACTGAAAGGGTGGCTAAGCATTGGAATGGGTTGGCCAGGGAGATGGTGAAGTCACCATCCCTGGAAGTGTTCAAGAAATGATTGGACATGGAATTAGTGCTATGGTTTGGTTGGCAAGGTGATGATTGGCCAAAAGTCGGACTTGACAGTCTTGGAGAGGTCTTTTCCAAAGTTAATGATTCTATGATTCTATGACTGTATTGAGTTGTTCACTGACCTGTTTTCCCGATTGTTTCAAACACTCAGATTCAATGACTGGGTTGTGTGAGACACAGAGAAACTGCATATTTATATTTGTCATGATGCTGAGAACCTCTTTCGTGCCAGCCCACTTTATAACAAGTACTTATTTTTGTTACAGCAATAGCACTGGTGAAGTGACTTTTCATGGAATCAATGGCAAAATGTCAATGATTTTGAGAGATCAGACCCAAAATATTTTCCAATTACAGTACTCCAAATTTATTTTGAATGCATTTAAAAATGTTTATCTCCACCGAGGCAGTGGAGGAAGACCTACTTGTTATTTCAGCTTGCAAATTTATTTGTGCAACAAGAATTATGGGAAAAGCATAATTAAATACTGTATTATATATAATTTCTCCCTTTCTGTTGGGATGGGTCAGAGAACATCATGTGCTTTGTTAGTTTAACAGAGGCCATTGGAAATTTATGTCCAAAAATTACCTATGCTGAAATAACTGACATATTAAGAAATGGCTTCAACAATGAATTAAAGATTTGTGGCATCTTCCTCCTAAAGAGGGTGTGTGTTTAAATCCTTGGACCTCCAACCCCAGCCTGTGATGAAGTAATAATACGGAATTTGTCTTAAGTAATATAGATAAAAGTAGGGCAAAAAGGGAAGGTTGTAGGGAAAACCTAAGCAATAAAGAAGAAGTAAATAATAGCTACTCAAAACCATGAAGAAAATAGTTTCCCAGTGATGGAAAGTAAGTATATAGAATAATTCAGAAATGAGGTTTGCAAATATAAGCTAGTATAATTGGTTTTAAAATATCATCCTCAAGGAGAAGGTTGTTTATTATGCTATCCCTTTCAAATAATACCAAAGCCTCTTAATTTGATATAGCCTTTATATATAAAAACATATTTTCATTTGTAAGATATTAGATTTTTTTTTTTTAAATAGTTTGAGTCCAAATATTTGTCAGAGAAATTTCCAGTCAGGCTGACGCATAGTTGAAAGTGTTTGGAATTTCTAAAGTCAGCTCAAGTTTGATTTACAGAAAATGAAAGAGAGGAGGCAGCACATGTGGATTAAAACCAGTGTTTAAAAGGCTCTGCTTACATCTAATTTTAACAGTTTGAGAACAAAACTAAATTTTCATTTGAGGGATATTTCCTCAAAATAATTAAAATGAGATTGCAAATAGTTCTAGGAAGAACTGCCTTATTTTACTAGAGATTCAGAATGACCTTGCTGAGCTATGCATGCTTCTGGATTAAGATAATTTGCACATAATTGATGACTTCACGCATATTGGTGACCATGTGAGAATATCTTACCTTTGAGCTCACTCTCAATATCTTATACTATGAACTGAAAGGAATGTCAGAGACTTTCATCAGACAGTTATATTGAGATTTTACATTTCACAAAATATAGGTATACACACAGATCAAGAACTTGTGGTTTAAAACTTATTGCAGACTGTTTGAAATAAAGCATATCAGAAAGATTTTCTTTAAACTTGTGTGCAGAGCACTTGAAAACAAATGATGGATTCAAATACTCTGATGATAGTGAGGTTAACCATTAAGTGAATCCTTTTTATTTACACAGTGAAGCAGAGTAATACACTCACAGTTATATATGTAGAAATTGAGCTGGTGAGAAACACATGTTGGTCTTCTCAACATTTGCCTCAAAAGTTTGGCACTAGTGAATAAGCAATTAGCCAGAACTAATTGTTTCCTGTTTTACATGTTTGGTTTGTTTGTTTTCAAATCATTGGACATTTAATATGCAGGTTTAAAATTTTATAACAGATCTTTTTGGAATGTTTTTTAGTATCTGATAATTAGGGCTTATTATTAATGAATGGTTTTTATTAAGGATTGCTTACAAAATAACTGTTTATGTAAATCAGATATATTTATGAGAATTTATTGCATAAAGCATACCACATTCAAATAAAAGTTAAAAGATATACACAGGAAAAATTATTTCCTTCTGTAAGAAGCTATAGCTGAGAATGGTTTATGGTTACCTTAACATCAAAACATACATAGTAAAAACACAATGTTCTGTATTGCATAAGAAATTGCTCATTAAATATTTTTAAGAGGTGAGGGAAAAAGAAAGAACATGTTAATTTCAGAAGGTGAGCTTCACTTAATATACTGTAAACAATTATGCTGAAAAATTAAATTTTCCTGAAATTTAAAAGCAAATATAGTTAAAGTCCTAAAAAGTAGGCACAAAACCCCTGCTTGTACTTGGGAAAAGTTAGTTTGCTAATATATTTGGTCATCACACGGCACCATTTCCAAGAAGGGATAGTCAAAGAAATCAGAAACAGAAGTAGGTGAATTCAAATTTATTTGTTCAGGAAGAGAAGTGAAAACTGGAATACATTATTTTTTAAAGACTGTTATTAACTAGTCCAATGTCTTGCTGAAATGCATTATTTTGATATATCAAGAGAACTATGAAAGCAGTTATTATGTCTGATGTGTTTTCAATAACAGAATCCTTTGCTATACCTTCTCTAAATGCATGAATTTCCTACAGACACTAAAAATGTTTTAGAAAAGGATTAAATTAATGGAAGGTTTGAAACTTAAAAACAAATTAATTTTGATTTGCCAAAAATAAAAAATTTCCTTGTAAAAAGAAAAAGTAATTAGAAGTTTCTGTCGTATTTCCAGGATCAGACTTTTAAATTTTTTTGATACTTTTAAAATAAAGTTACTATTTTTTTGAGACATCACAGAAGTCACGCCCTTAAAGACATATTCTACAGGAAGTTATCAGTAGGCTAGTTGTAACAATGCTCATTAAAAGAAGAAACAAAATTTGCTGCAGCTCAAACACCGTCAAAATTGGGGGCTCCACTCAATGGTCTATCATAGAAGTTGTAGCTACAATGGCAGACACACACGAGCATTAAAAAACCCTCTGTTATTTTAGATTTAAGTCCAAAGGAATATGATTTTTTCCCTGTTCATCTGTAAGAAATATCTTGTTCTTAAGTTGGATGCTTGCAAATTAATTTCCTTTTTAAAATAGTCTTTTGAAGAGAAATCATACTCGGTTTGCTCTGGTCAATAGTTTCCACAGGAAATGTCCAAAGGAACCTTTCCACTCTTCTATCACATCCAAAAGAAGCTCGCTTTGCTAGCAAATGTTCATGTGTTTATCACCCCAACTTTCAATCTCTCAACTTAGGCTAAGGCTTTCAAAGGCAGTCTCTTAACTTCCAAGGCAATGCTTTTAGGATTATAACCTACTCACCTCAAACACTTGCAAAGGCTGATATTCTCCATTTTTGGAAGTTCAACAAAAAATCCTTGCCCAAGTTTATAATGTCAGTCATGCTACAGGACACCAAAAATCACTGAGCCCTCTTCCATCTGTTGTATCCATACAAATTTCCAGTGTTTATTACAATAAATCATACATAAGACAGTAGTCAGTAGCTTATACAAAATTTCTAAAATAACCTTATGTTTTACAAAGAAAAATAAGAATGGTAAAATGTATATATTGGAATTGAGGAAGATAACCATAACACCTGATATTGAAAGGAACAGTTGCTTATATAAATTAGTCCAAAAGAAAGATGTAAAGAAATACCTAAGTTCAGCAAAAATGTCATGAAATAAATATTTCTTGAAAGAAGCTGTCTTTAAAGAAATATGTCCTCATTTTTCATTATTTTTCATTGTCCAGTTGTTGTACCATAATGTTAAGACTTGAGAACTGGGAACTGAACAAAAGTAAAAATAGAAGCAAAAAAAAAAAAAAAGGTGAGGGTGTAAATTAAATTATTTTTGTGACAGTGGAATACATATGGTGAAAACTAAATTTAAATTGGCTGTGATCCCATGCATCCCATTAATTTTGGCTTTCAAACACAGAAAGACTGCTTGGAACAGCCTCAGCACAGTGGGGTCCTGGCCCAAGACACTGAAGTATTAGATGAGAAGAGTAACCATGCGTAAATATTCACACACATATATAAACAGACAGGAAGAAATGCATATAAAATTCCAAATATCCATTCTCAGCCATTCCTCATTTGCCTCCCTGAAATGAAGGGAGGTAATGTCTGATCTGCATGAAGGTCTGACACTTGTCCTTAATCACAACCTACTAGTGTCTAACAGGACACAAGCAAAGCTTATACACTCCGCCGTTGACAGGGCAGAAATTTATATACAGAAATATTAAGGTTAGTATGGATTAAATGAATGGAAGTCGGGTTTTATAGAGAAAGGAGGGAGGGGAAAAGAATGTGCGGGTATGCAAGGGAGAAAGCTTTGATTTACAGGATATAGTCTTCAGTTTCTTAGAGTTAATCAAGAGAATGCTTACATTAGTCAGCTCCTAGCAGGAAGGCATATTCAAGGAAATCTGCGGGGAAATTGAGCAGAAATCTGAACTTTTTTAGTTGCAGTGATTGGTCTGTAGGGTCTATCCTCATTACACCACTTCTCACTGCACACCATTTCTCACTGAACTGAAATCTTGAATTTTTATATAATGAACTTTCCATTTAAAAAAGAATAAAGCAAGATTTTTCTATTCCCCTGGCAGTCCACAACTGTGCCTCTAGTTGCTTCTGTAGCCTGATTGGCAACATGGGTTCTGAAGAATCATAGCCTGGAAAAACACTGTAGAGACAAAAGTTCCCAAAGAAAGAGAATCCCAAAACCCAATTTTGCAAGATCATGCCAGATTCAAATTCCCCTGTCAAAGAGAAGCTATTGCAACCTATTCACCAGCTGTGGAATTAGAGAAATATCTGTACTCTATCAGCTGTCACCTCGCATTTGTGTACTAAACTAGGAGTCACCATGTAAACTGAAGTGGCCCATAATAAATTTGTCAATATACCAAACCAAGATAACTTGAGAATGAGAAAACTCTATCTCCTTTACATCCTACAGGCCTATCTGCTTAGGTTTGTGTTCAGATATAAATAATGACTATTTTGAGAATTGTTCTGTGTGATCTTACAAAAACCCCAAAAAAACAAATAAAACCATTCAGACTAAACTGGTTACCTTTCCCAGTTTTCTTGTTTCTGAAATATGTCCTTAATGAAGTCTCTTACTGAAAGATGTGGTTATCATTTATGTGAAATTCAGAGGGAGATTTTACTTGGGAAGGTGACAGAAGTAAGAAAAGCTAAAATAAATCAGAAAAATGCAGCTACACTGACTATTTTTTTTTCTTCCACCCCTATACTTTCTACTTTGATCTGTTGTGTCCCACAACTTGATAAATTGTTAAATTAAGGACGGTACTTGAAATTGAAATGCGAATTAATTGCTTCATTAGTTTTTTCAGGCTCCATTCTAGAGTAAAAGTACAGAACTGTTGTTTGACATAGAAGTAAACTGTGTTTAGGGTACACTAAAACCCACAGTGATGTTTCAAGTAAAATCTTGCAAACTAATACAAGTCAGCTGGAACATGTTAGCTGTTTCTGGCTGTCAAAACAAGACATTTAGAGAGGTATTTCCCCAGCTAGATTTAAAGAAAATAAATGTTATTTTTACTGTTAAAGTTCTGCAATTGCCCTAAGTTACAGGTGAGGGCACTATAAGCAAAAATAAAACCTTAGGACAAACTACATGCTGATACTTTTAAAGTGAAATATCTTCAAAACGCACAAGGAAATGTGATCACTGACATCTCAAATTACAGGACAGTAAATCCCAACTGAAGAGTTTTATATTTTGTATGTAAATACCATAATTTAGGGAATAATTGAAGCTTTTCCTTATAAATTGTATATCATGTGCACCTGCATATAGACATTCACAGAAAATTGCCTAAACCCAAAATTTATATAATCAAATAGGATTACCTATGAAAGGTTAAATCTGCTGCTCAGTGCACTTGAATTAGGGAATAATCTGAGATATAACTGTGCAGCTCAGATTTTTTCCTCTATGGTTATCAAACTTCACTTGATAATGTGCAGGAGAGCTGATATTCTAAGATAGCTCTACTTTTTAGTTTCATTAAATAAATGCAACATTAAAGTCTTTCTGTATTTGTTTTAGAATAGTAATTTCAAAAATCACATGCTCAGAATTATTTGAATAGTATTATTAAATGGCATAATATTAAATATTAAATAGCTTTTTTTTCTTTTCTAAATTGCTAAATAGGGCTTTAAAAATAGATTTTTTTTTTGTTTCTTTTTTAGTCTTCTATTTTACTAGTATGAAAGGTATTTTGAAAGACAGCTACCTTGATTTTTCCATTAGGTATATCATTTCACTTCCAAATACTTAATTGAATTAAGCAGGGAAAAAGGCCATATTTAGTAACTGATGTAAACGAGATGGCTTTAAAGAACACTCAGTATCAAACTTTCTCTGACAGTGAAGTACTTTTTCTATTTAGCTGACTCAGCACACAATTCAAAAGTTCAGCAAGAAAGGAATAGGGTCTTTATTTAAAAGTTTTGAACAGGATTTGGACTTTGATTTCATGCTAATTTTTTACAGTCTAAGATATGAAATAATGGAAATGTAAAGTATTTTTCTAGAAAGACTGATATGAAGAAATGCAGACTGTTGTCTGAAAACTGGCATGAGGCAACTGAAGATGCTGGCATGGCTCATGCACAAGAGTGGAGTCTTATACTTGCCTTCCTCTGAGTAAAATTCTTAAAAAAAAACCCCAACAAACAAATAAAAAAGTGTTCCAAGAATATGAAGTAAGTAAAAAAAAGGAAAATAAGAAGAAAATAGCTACAGTCTCTGGGATTTTAAAGCTCATGAGACTTCCAACATTTTGCAACCTTGAGCTATTACTGTCTTACTTTAATGAAACTGTGCAAGCAGAAACATGCTGTAGTGAAGAGCTTCATGAAGACAAACAGAAATATTGGACTCAGTTACCAAAAGTCTGTCATCCTGCAAAGCACTAGACATCAGGTTCAAAACCTAAGCTAATAAAATTACAGCTAATCCAGTGTCTGTGTACAGGCTCTGTGACACAGAATTATAAAATGCCTAAATGTTTTGATCTTACCCCACATTTAAACCTATCAGATACAAATATAAGCAAAGACTGCTTGGCAAACAGACGGATTCACAGTGGAACTCACTTTTGAAACCTGGGATATCAGGTCAATTTTTCTATTCATCTTTACACTGCCTAAACATAAAAGCTAGACAACTCAAATTCTAGGTCAAAGTCATCTATTAGTGGGGCCAAAATAATGCACTGTGTGCATAAGTTGTTTGCTCAATGCCTTCTTTATTCACAGCAACACTGACAGCTGTCTAACCCCAGAATGGTCCCCAGGATCCCAAGACAGGGAGTAAGATTGTCTGTAAAATACATGGTGAGAGTGAGGAACCAGGAGCATGATAATGATGGAAACACTTACTCCCAGAACACTGCAAGAAGACACTTCAGGTAATCTGATGGTTACCAAAAATCTCTTCAAAGTTCCAAAGCCTCTCTCCTGAGAGCAGACAGCTAACCCATCTTTTTAGTTAACTATTCTAGACTACACTCTTTTCACTTCGAGAGGTAATACATCTTTGGATTCCCAGAACCCAGCTGCAAGTACAGTGGCTCAGAATCACCCCCAGTGGATTTGGATCTCAGGTCTTCCCAAATGTATCAAAATGGTTGGAACGGTATTATGCAATTCACAGAGCTCAGTCCGGTTCTTGTCTCTCTTTCTTTTTTTCAAGAGAAAGCCTTAGGTGTATTTTGGATAGAATATCTTATTTTGTGAGTCCTATATACTGAGGCCCTGGTGCAGGAGGTGCTACTGTGCCAAGTCCCCCTCACACCTAGTCACAAGCTTGTTACCAGGTTGCCTCAACCTGTTGACAAGAAAGTGCTTCCTGATATGCACTGAAATAAAATTTGAGGTAAGAAATTGTCCCTGTAGAATTTGAGTCCCCTCAATGTTAGGAGGTGATAGCTGAGAAGAGCTTCTTTGGACTACAACTTGGACCTGGTTTCCAAGGTGTCATTCCTAAGGAGGTACTTCTCTATGCATTGCTCCTCAGTGAGTGAGAATGCACTTTTATAACATTTTGAAAACATAAGTACCTATAATGAGCTTGATAATACAAAATAAAGACAACAATGTCACAGTGAGGCAAATGTAATTTTTCTTTCAACTCAAGGCAGTCAAGTTATCATCCCATGTTTCACGTTTTGAGAGCAAGAGAGCACTACTTCCATACACAAATATTTTAGGTTAAACCTCTAACACTTAGTAAGATTTTGATGATATTAAGTTTGAGCAGGTACAATTAAAAAATAACTATAAAAATAACAAAGTAATGCCTTGTTTTTATCATAGTAAAAGAATGTGGAATAAAAAAAATCCCAAGTTGTCACATAAATTTCAGAATTTAACAAAAGTATATTTTCTTTCATACTTGTTTTGCAGTAGAAACAGTTCATGAATGTAGACATTTATCTGATATATATTCCCTCCACAAAAGTAGTAGTTTTGATATAAACAAGTAAGTTTCACTGAATCTTCCATGCAAATGAAGATTAAACAGTTGGTATTTATCAAACAAATGATGAGAACACTGTCTGGTAAAACACAAATTAAAATCTATTGCTGAAGCTAAAAATATCTATAAAAATTATTCTGGTGTCACCTACCCATATTATTTAAGAGTCTAAGTGCCCAGGAGAAAAAAAAAAGAAAGAAAGATAAGCCTACTTTCCCACCTTGCTTCCTCCATCGTCCACCTTGCTGCCACCAAAGGAGCCATGAACCCCAAAAGTGTTATTGATGTAAGTGTCCTGCAGATCACATACTTTCTAGCACCCTCAAATATATCTGTATATTACCGATCATCAATCTTCCAGTTTCAAATTTTCTTTACTCCAATATGGTAAAAGTGGGGTTCTTAAGTGTTAATCTTAGATAACACAATACAATTGTGACAATTTATGATGCATGAGACTCCATTTTCATTGCAAACTATTTTTATCATGTATATAACACCAAATAGGTCACCTATATCAAGCGTAAAACACCGAAAGTAAGTTTCTATCAGAGTACAACTAAAGAAACTCCCACCAAGTAAGTTCAGAAGTAAGAAGTCCCAAACATCTGATATCAAGCTCTGTGAGAAATAATTTATTTAATGAAGAACATAAAAACACTGACAGTGGGAAAGTATCATATGTAGTTGATTCTTGCAGCAATGCTCTGCTAATACAACCAGCAAAAGGAGGAGAGCCTCAAGATAGAAGGGCCACTATGTCTCAGCCAAGAAACCATATATTTCTGGAGATTAGGAGCCCAGAGAAGGAAGTAATTGGCCCAAGAGATGGCACTTCTTATGACACAGATGTCTAAATACTTCAGGGGAGACATCTCCTTTACTTCAAGGTTTCACACAGTTTTAGGTTAGCAGTAGTATTTACCGCAGATTCATGGCCAATGATTAAAAGGAAAACTACCATTGTCATGTTCTAGCATCTGTATCCACAACCCTCCTGATATCGTTCAGCCAGATCTACTTTATTTAATTTGCTTGAGTTTGTAGGCCTGCATGAAAAATACAGCTGGATTAATTTGTTGTCTCTTGTATAAATGAAGTAAGCTACACGTGTAAGAAAAGAATAGTGTTTTACTGAATCAAAGCATTATCTTAACAAGAATAAGTATGCATACCATAATAAACCAAATATTCATGCAAATTAAAATCTGAAATAATGATTTGTAGGCTAAGATAAATGCACACTCATACATTTCAGTATCACATAAACGCATTTAGTAAATGGCTAAAGTAGCAATGCTGTTTATCTATCATGATTTTATGCCTTTATAAAAGTTTAATTTCCTTGGTTCCTCTGGATTTTGCTCTTGCCCTAGCTGGAAATACAATTGAAATCTTTAACTTTGTCTATTTATGCAAACACAGTAAATGAGTTATTTACTATTTTAAAGAAAACAATAACAAAGTAAATTTTTGAAGTAAAATTTTTGAAGGCTGCGTCCCAAATAATGAGAGGAGTAAGCAAAAAAACTAAAACTGGTTTGAATGTCATTATGGAATTGTATTACACATTTTGAAAGGTGTGCATGTGGGTGCATACTGCAGACAGATGACGAATCAGAACAACTATGCATTATGATTATTAAATGCTAACACAATTATAACAGTCAGGTAGCACATTTACTCAGGATATTATGCTGATATACCACAGATGCAGAATTATTAGTAAATTTAATACCTGCACTTCCATCAAGAAGGCTAGTGGTTGCATCTAAGACTACCAAACAAAACATATTAAATTAAATATCCATAGGCTCTTAATTGATGAAATTTATTATATTGAAAGAAAAAATCCAAGAAGAAGGGAAAAATTTTCAGATAGACTGAGTGAAGAAGTTTCATTGGAATATTCTTTGGTGGTTTTATACTGAAATTTGTGCTTCCTCTTTAATATAATGCTGGTCTTAACAAGTGATGTCAACTTCAAAACATGCCTTAAGAACAGAATGAAGCATGGTGATGAAACAATTTATGAAATGATGCATAAATAAACTGCCTGTGCAGTTTCCCTATGAGACTTGACAAAACATACTGGATTCTACCCAGACATCAAAATGTAATTAAGTATGATTTATTATGTATATTCATGGATTATTCACATCTGAACACTTCGCTTGCTTGAACAGCATTAGGGTATTTGGCCCTGATCTATGAAATATTTTAAGTGAAAAATCAAACTAGAGAAACTTTTCCTAGAGGAAATAATTTTCTCTTTGTCTCCCTTTCTACAGATCTGGAGCAATTAATAGTGTAAAACGTTGGATTATGTTAGATCATTAATCTAAATATTTAAAATAGCAACAGATTGTGCCAATACAACACACAGTGTGATCTTGCAGGAAAGAGAGCCCAGCTATGGGAGCAACACCAATATTCCATATGTTCAGATTGATGGTGAACACATTAAACAAAAAATAATTTGCTCCCAATGGCAACAAAATTGCCACAATTCCTACATAAACCAGCAAGGTGTCAAAACAGTTCAAGAACCACCCTGTGCAAATCTCTACATTTTCATGCCTTTGTCAGGACACTCTTTTCAAATATACCAAGAGCCAAAAGAAGCTCCATTTTCTCTCATTTCTAAAGGTGAGAAATCTCTCATCTCTTCAATCCTGCCAGATTAACCTTAACCTGTTGTGTTCTTGATTTAGGAGGTTGAAATTTTTTGTTTAAAGAAGTGGTATCTGATGATTAAGAAAAGAAGAAGATGTGCATTCTCCCCTTGCTCTACTCTTCCCCCCCATTCCCTGCTCCGTGTAAATATAATAGTTTTTAAATGTTCTGCACATTTCAGGGTTGCTCAAACAACTCTTACAAGACATTGAGAAAAAACACAACCTCCACAGTCCACCCCTCCAACAGTAAGGGTGTTATCTTTGGACATGTGGCTAACAAACACACTACTACTGCTTCCTTTCTTAAAGTACGCTTGCCGTAACATTCCTATGTACCACAAACTCTTCACTCCTCCAAGGTTTAATTTGGCCCTCTTTTTGGCAGCTAAATTTGGCAACAAATTTGAGACCCTTTGATGTAGCAACATTTCTATGAAATTCTCTCCGTGTGGTAAGAAACACTGGGAGGCCAGTCGCTGGCTGGGGACACTCAGAAGCACTTATAGCAGCAGTATTAATTTTGCTGTTTGTCATGTCCTGCTATCAAGGCCTAAAGAATGCTTACAAATCCTAGGGACTATACTACGGACTGTTTAGTTGTAAAAATATGCTGGAAAAATAGAGATTAAGTACCAGGATTTGTTCTGGAATAAAAATGAATACAGCTGATAAAGGTATTTAGGTTGAAAGCAATGCAGCTTGTCAGCAAGAGAGTGTTGTAACAAAGTTTTAAGCATAATGTAGAAAAAAAACCACATCCATTTCCAAAAGGAAAACTCATCCCTTTTTTTTTTTTTTTGCCACTGAGCTCTCTAAATAATACTGTCTAATTTTATTTATTTATTTATTTATGTGAAAATGCTTAGCATCCTGTTACTATGGTAACAATTTGCCTTGCTGAGTTAACATCCCCTTGCTGTAGTAATGCTTCCATCTGGCAGCGACAATTTTTTGCTTGAGTGAAAATTCCCCTAAAGTATAAAAATCAGGCCACTTATTTTTAGAAAGCTGACTGCCCCACCTCCTACTGACTTGCAGAGTCCCAGTCAGAACCTCTGTAAATTCAGTCATGTGATATTGATATCTTAATGAAGGAGATAAACAACACTGTAAAAAATGATTGAGTTACAAAGTTAACCAGTTGTCCTCTTGCCTTTGATGGAGAAAGTTTATTTTTCAATCATTTTAAAGAAGTGATGTTTTAAAAACCATATACCCCACCTCACCTCCTTTGCTTCACTGAAAATCAGTGGTATTAGGCAGGTGGTAAAATAAACTCAGTCATTAGTAAGATGCATTTCAAGAATATCACATGAAGACTAGGAACCCTGCAGTTTCCATGGTAAATCATTTGACTCTAATATACTTAATAAACATGTTTAACATTCCATACTCTGTGGGTCAAATGAAAATAATGTAACCACAATTATTAGGCCAAATAAATAAGGTAAGAATTCAGAGGAACAGCAAAAAATGGGTATGTACTGACAAGCCAGGTTGGACAGATACACAAGCAAAAGCTCTTTCAATCATGGGCCTCCCTCACATCTACATTTTGACATTTCAGTAACTCTTCTGAATTCTGCTCTAAAGTGTAAAATAAGCATTATTTTTCCGTTAGAAATAATGTAAGTGGTATTAAATATTTAATTAAATCATGCTGGGATTGTATTTTACGTATCTAGTATTACAAGTCAGCTGATTAATAAATGATTCATGCATTAGACGTGTTCTTCAAAATGCATAAAACCAGCTAAATAATTCTTCTGGGTTTTGGGGGGAATACAGGCAACCACCAAACTGATAATAGATCTTAGGATGCATTTTAGAGTTATGTATTTAAGTCTTTGGTGTACATGAAGAGTGTAATATAGGACTATATTTTTCTAGATCACTCATCCAAGCATGTGATACTGCTGATTTCTCCCTTCAAAATCCAGAGCATAAGACCAGAGTGTTCTGTCCTGCTCTCTGTAGTGAACATATGTCAGGCTACTTTACATGCAAAAAATTGCTTTCCATGTGTGTTCATATACAGACAAATCTCCTCCTCAGTGATGGGGGTTTTGTCCCTGAAAGTAAATGTTATCAGGAAAACAAAAGGAATTGACAGCAGCGTCTTGCGTGGCATTTGAAAACAGTGGAGAGAGCACCATGTAGTTTGACCAGAAACATATTGATGGAAGAAATGGGAGAGCTGAGAGACTGCAATAACTTTTAAATTCTAGGTCAGTTCTGTAGGGTTTGAATTCATTGTAGAACAGATATGTTTTAAACTGAGAATATTTAATGTGAACAATTGAGAAAGAATCTGAAAAATAGCCCCAAAATATTGAGTCCTGTGTTGCAGAGCATCAAACAACCCATATTTCTGAGTGAGAAGTTACCTTAGGGAAATGACTGGTTATCTTTAATGATTCAACATCTCTTGGGTTGGGGGTTTCAATACAACTTCCGAACTGCAACTTTACAAAATCTTGTTTTGTTTTGTTTTTCACGTTACTGTAAGCTTCCCTTCTTTCACAATGGACTATTCTTTGGGGGGGTTATTTTATACTATTGAGGAAACATGCTGCCAATTTATTAAACATGAGATAAACTGTTTTTTGAAAAGATTGAGGAGAAAATTTACCATTAAAAATCTAGTTTCACTTTTTAAAGGAGGCTAGCATGTGTAAGATAACTTTGGAAAGGTTATGGTCTGTGAGGAATACCACTACAAATTTTCTGACCAGAAAACAAAATGATAGCATGGAGTTCCTTAAGCAAAAGGATAATGCCCAATATTTTTATATTTTTCTTTATAAAGTAAAGAAATCTAACTTTTATTGAAAATCATTAATCCCTCTTTGTGTTACCATTATAAAGTGCATAGTTCTTTTCTTTGGGGAAAAGGTGATCTGTTGAAAAGAGAAACATTGTTTTCTCCAATATCTTTTATAGAGAAAATTTAATGCACATATTTGCAGTGCAGAAGAAATTATAAAAGTCACAAGAACAAAACTAGCAGAATTCTCAGAGCTACATATTTCTTGAATGGATATGTGAAAATGATAATTTAGCATACCTTAGCCATAAGCATGGTGCTAAGACAGACATCTAACGCTGCTCAGATGGTTAGGAAGGGTCAGCTTCTGATAGGTCCAGTCTCTCCACTGAGCATGAATAAGTAGCCCTATATCTTAGTGAGGCTAAAGGGAGGCCGGTTGAATCATCACCCTGCTTGTCATCTCCAGCACTGCTGTGCAGGTCAGACACAGCTTCAATAAAGTCAGCAGTGCTGTAACATGAAGGAAGTAATAGCATGAACACAATCTTCTGGTTTTGCTTTTGGTTTTGGGGTTTTTTTAGGAGAATTAGACTGGAGTTATTTCAAAGATTTGAAGAATCATAGAATGATTTGGGTTTGCTCGCACATGTGCTACAGGTTCGCCTCACCTCAAACTCAGGAAAGCTAATATTTTGGTGATTCCACTTCCCTGGGAAGTAGTTGCATAAGAAGGCTGTTTCTTTTCAGCTGATGTCTATTTTGTTTGGACATCAAGTCCATGACTAATGATTTTCGCTTCACAGTACTTCCAGAATGCTATCTCAGAATTTAGCAAGAGAAATCTCTTCTCTTACTACTGCTAATGAGAATTATAAATAATTTGAAACAAGGAGAAAAAAATATCAGAAACAGAGGATAATAGAAATTATTTTAAAGGCAACAATGGTTCTATTCATGGTAAAGTAAACATATTTGGCATAAACCAAGAAACTTGTGAGCTATAGGTCAAAGAAAGCCAGCCAAAAGTGTACACCAGCTGAAAAATAAACAGACATCAACACAGAACTACTATTAATCTGATTTGTTACACCTGAATAGCAGTTTTCAGGTACTGAAGCAATTCAAACCTTAACATCTTTCTAATTCACATTGTAAAAATTCAATATGACTGAAGAACAAGAACTTTTTTAAATATATGAAACTTCATACTCTAAGAATCCAGTCTCAAAATCTACACTTCAGTATTCTTAAGTGTTCTATTTCATTATTTATAACAGAAAACCTACAAAAATCTGGCAAATGACAGAAAATACACCCACGCACCTGTTACTAAGTATTTATTCATGCTCATAGGAAAGCTTAAAAAGGTTTTATATTCTTAGCAAATTATGCTTCTACTTCATCACATTATGAGGATTGTTACTAACCTTTTTTGCAGGAAACAGCAAATACGACACTGACATGCTGCACTATATATCTTTCATCCACAATTCAGCCAAAATGGATACTGGTGTCTTCACTGCTAAAGAAAATTTCTAGGTGCTGCAGAGATACCATGGACTCTCTAGAAGTCCACAGGTGCCACTCTTCCTCTCCACTCCAAGTGGTAAAAGAATCACTATTCCACACCCATTCCCATTAAAATATCTTTCATCCACAGCACCAAGATAAAGATATTATGTATCTGAATAACCTGCAGGTGGTGGCCCCCCCACTATAATACAAGAAAAACTCTTGAAACTATAATGGACCGTCTTCTAGGCTGCATAGAGAGAAGTTTTTTTTATGATTATGCAGATTAATCACAATTCCATTAAAAAAAAAAAAGAAAATAGTCAAACCCCTCTGCACCCAGCTTAAATAGAACTTAATCCACAGTAATTATTCATCCTTTTGAAACTTTTAAAGTGTCATTTTTCTTGACATCTTAGTAGCCCATGCACTTTCTGCCAAACAGATAGCTCTATTCAATATGTGTCATGTCTATGCAATAAAGTTATCATGAAAATTAATGGTAATGTTATGAACCTCAGAATAAAAGCAATTAACTTTTTTTTCCCAAATGCCAACAGTACAAAACCTCTACATCTTAATTAGTTCTCTATCATTTTACTTCATATTTTTCCACAACATGCAGTTATTATTTAAATAAAATACACTTTGGGGACTCATTTTCCATCATGATAAAGTAGTTTTGCTCCATGTTGACAACATGAATTTAGGTTTTACCCTAGTCTGGGAAGAATCCTTCCACCAAAAGGCTGTATTTTCTTGTAGTTGATTTGTGTAGCTGTTTCTTAGTAGCAGGGAAGCTAAAAGGGTGGCTTCTGTGAGAAGCTGCTAGAAGCTTCCTCCATGTCCAACAGAACCAATGTCAGCCAGCTCCAGGATGGACCCATCACTGGCCAATGTTGAGGCTGGGCTAACTAGAAATGATGGTAACACTTCTGTGATAACATTTTTCAGAACTTTAACTTAATTTTTTTAAAAAGTTGTTGCATGGATGTAATTGTGGCCAGAGAAGAGCAGAGCGAGAATATGTGAAAGGAACAACTGTGTAGATGGTAAAGTCTGTGGAGAAGGAGGGGGAGGAGGTGCTCCAGGCACTGGAGCTGAAATTCCCCTGCAGCCTGTGGTGAAGGCCATTGAGTCAGGCTGTTGTCCTGAAGCCCATGGAGGTTAATGGGAGTGCAAACATCCACCTGCAGCCCATGGAGGAGACCCATGCCAAAGCAGGTGGATGCCTGAAGGAGGCTGTGAACCTGTGGGAAGCCCATGCTGGAGCAAGGCCCTGGAAAGGACGTGCTGACCCAGGGAGAGAGGAACCCAAGGCACAGCAGGTTTTCGTGGTGGGAGTTATGATCCTGGGGGAACCAACACTGGAGCAGGCTGTGCTGAAGGACTGCACCCCATGGAAAAGTGACCTGCATTGGAACAGTTCATGAAGAACTGTTGCCCATGGGATGGAAGCACACTGGAGAAGTTCATGGAGGACTATCTCCTGTGGGAGGGACCCCACGTGGAACAGGGGAAGGACTCTTCTGCTTGAGCAGCAGCAGGAACAACCTGTGATGAACTGATAATACCCCTTCCCTGTCTCCCTGTGATGCTGGGGGGGAAGGAGGTAAAGCCAGGGAAGGAGGGAGGGATGGGAGGAAGTTGTTTTTAAGATTTGTTTTACTTCTCATTCTCCTGCTGTTATTTGATTAAAAATAAATGTAATTAATATCTCCAAGCTGAGTATGTTTTGCCTGTGACGGTATCCACTGAGTGATTACTCCTGGTCCTTATATCAACCCATGAACCCTCTGGTATATTTTCTCTTCCCCTGTCCAGCTGCGGAGGGGAGTGATAGAGTGGCTTTGGTGGGTGCCTGGCATCCAGCCAGGGTCTATCCAGTACATTCCTTTTAAATGGACCACGCACAGACAGATCATACAAAATCCCTTTGTTTCTAGTCTCACAATAGAAAGAAAAGAATTATCTTGATCATAGGCATCATGTCAGCCCATAAACAACACCACCGTGCTGAGTATTAAAGTAATCCATTATAACATTTTTTTCTGACAGGAGAAAAACAAAATTATATTTTACTAAATAACAAACAGATGAAGTTTATTCTACCTTTTCCATTTACTTTCTTGACACACACTCTGTGCAGATCAGTTAATGCACAGAATGTGATACCTCAAGTGCTGTTACCAAGAGGAGTGCAGATTCAGTACTCTGTCGAGAATTTACTGTGTTTTGTTCTTGTTTTCAACTGAAATGGAAAAGCTTTCCCATCATCATGGCAAATACAAATGCAGCTTTTGTTTCCTAATTATCACAGCTATTTAGACCTTGAAAATATGACTTGTTTTTGCTGTAGCTGTACTGTGCAGATCTTAGGGGTGTCATAGAAACTAGGAATGATTCACATGATGGGAAGACATGTTCAGTCAATACTTAACCAACAACCCACAACAACAAAGAGAAAAATTGGTTACTGAAGATGGTAACTCTCTTGAAACAAGTTTTTGACACATCATTTGCTTTTCTCTACTCCTCTTAATAACTGAATTCGGTAAAGCATTTTCCCTGTTATTTTTTGTACTACAGCTATGATGCTTTATGTATCTCTCTGATAAACTGTCAATTTGTACCTTTTTAACAAGAGAGCAGAAGTGAGAGCTTTATGATAGAAAAAAAAAAATCAACCAACCAACCAACCAAAAAAAAAACCCAAAGCCCAAAACAAAGGACAATGACTTTTGAGTAACTTGTATGCTTTTGAGAGAAATCTTCAAACAGTACACAACATGGTATTTTGAAAGTGCTGTCCTACCCTTAGAAATAATACAACTTCTTTATCTAATAGTAATCTTCCCCTTTATTTTACAAGAAAGTTCCCCCTAACATCTAGGTAATCTGTGCTATGCACAGCTGAGTATCATCTCCTCGTGTCATTCAAACTAATTAAGATTCTTCAACTAGAATTTAAGTTTACAATATTTTGATGAAACTTGACCCAAAAATCAGGCAGTTCTGTATCAGTTCTACAGCATTAGCTTTTCAAAAAGTTATCACACTCTATGCATGTAGTTGATTTTAATTGAAATAGAAGGATGATTACTCTTTCCCCATTGCAGCTGTTTTCTCCAAAATTCCACGCACAGCAGCTTGTTAAATATTTTTAAAGATAAGGCATAACTGGAGGACTTCAGATGTCACAATGGGATATAGAACCCAGTCAGTTTACATTCAGTCACATTGTGTCCTATGTGTTGTATGTAATATTTCATTTATATTCTTTCTTAAAATGCTTCAGGTATTTAACTAACAAAAACTGGGAAGATGTGCTGTTTTTATAAAAAGCAGCAAATAGTACAAGGCATCATCATATGATTGAGCAAATTCTGTGTTAAGATTGGTAGGAAGGGAGAGACAAAGGAGAAAGGGAAAATTACATACCACTATTTGTGTTTGTTGTAGTCCTCCCTCTTCTTCCACCCTACAAAACAAGATCCCATACAGCAAGCGTTATCTACCTACTAGGAAGCAGGAGGCAAAAAGACTGTCAATCACAGGGGTATTACATACAGTAAACTTTCACCCTTTCTCCCCCTTGCAGTCATTAAAAATATATATATGAGAAACTTTGTAGAATTAGGAAATATACTACTATGGAGAAAGTCAGTATAATGTGAATAGGGGAAAGAGGGAAGATAGGATGGCAGAAAACAAGACTATGACAAAGACAATCACTAGTAAGTAATTTAGAGCTTTGCAATTCCTGTCTCCTCCCATTCTACAAAACAAGATTCCATACAACAAGCAGAAGTGGTAAGAAATGAAGTTTCGTGAAAGGATTCTCTTAATTGCCAGCCTGAAGAATTCTTCAATCAAATCATCCAGCTTAAGCAATAAGTCATGATAACAATAGTGGCAAGAACTGTATCAAGGATCAAATCTCAGCTTTGTATATAGCAGATATTGCTGCCTCAGTCCTTTGGTCTAGAAGATTAAAACACTTCCAATGGGCCGCTCATGAACAAGTATACAGCTAAGGTTTTTCTGTACCCCATGGGGTATCTCCATAGCACTACTTATTTGCAGTATTACTTTCTCATAGAATAAAACAGATCTCTTCTTGATGTGAGCATGGTCTAGGTCAAGGGAGATGCAAGTTCATCTGATGGCTCTTAAGAAAACCCAGAGGTATAGTAATTAATATTTAATGCTGAAAATTGAAAGAGACAAACACACACTGCACAAACAACTTTATCTGGAAGTAGTCAGTTCAGAAAAATAATGAATTCTGACTCCAGTGGCTGTTTGTATAGAAGTAAATTATAGGGCTTAAAGAAACTCACAATGAAAATTCTGGAATAACCAAGTTTTGAAATAAGACATATCCTTTCCTTACTGTCTGACAGATTGTATCTTGAATAAACCAGGTACAGAAACTTCTTGAGCACTAAGAAGTGTTTTTTGATGATCTTACTGGACAGGGGAATTAACACCCAATAACTTCAGAGATCGCTTGATAACAAAACTATCCTAAAATAAGACAGCTCAACAAGTGTAAAGCAGCTTCAATGCTTAAAAATATAAAGAGAAACTGATGTTGTAATTATAAGACAAATATGATTCAATGACTACCAGAGTAAGGTAGATTGCAGGTAAATTCAAGAAGATTGAAAGAATAATTGTTGAAATACATACATTACTGCAGCAGGTTATTGTACTGCTTTTACACACATTTAAGTAGGGAACTAATCCAAAGGGGAAATAGAGGGGGAGTTAGGTACTCATGCAATAACTGGTCAAATGTTGCAACAGGACAAACTTGAAAAACTAAGTGTCCTGACTCCTTAAACATAAATGTCTTCTAACTGCTATATATTTTAAAATAATTGTTACACTACTGGGAAGCTTGCATACTCTAGAGAGTGATTTTTTTTATAATGAACTTTATAAAAAATTTACCTACCCGAGATGCAAAGTTCTGAAAATATAAAAGTTAAAATTCTTCAACTCCTTTTGAACTCTCCTTTAGAACAATATAATTAAGTCATGGGGAGAAGAGAGAGCAAGAGGGAACAGCAGTATGATAGAAGAAGCAAAATCCAAGAGAAGAAAAATAAGTTTTTTCCAATAGTAAACTCAACAGAAGCAAACTTTGAAGGCAGGCTGAAGATTAAACAAGTCAATTTAAAAAAAAAACCAAACAACTCAGAATCAGAGAAACTGTGAGAAAACAGAAATGCACTGTCAGTCCTGGGGAACAGAACAATTAAAATAGATAGAAAGCAAAATAAATTAGCTATTTTACCTGTTGTAGCTACAGCAGAATTTACAAACTTCAATTTTCAGGTAGAAAAGAGAAGATAATTGTCGATGACACTCAAGAAAACTGCAAAGCCACGGGTGACAAGAAAACAAGAGAATGCAGCACCACCAGATGACCCACCAGATTAGGGAAGACAACACAAACTGGATCTCATAGCTAGTGCACACAGGCTAGTGATACAGCCATTCTAATACCCAGCAACTTCTGGTTTCCCAAATATTCTATTCTTGTCTGCATTACCTGGACCAGAACCTTCAACCAGGCTTAAAGGATCTTTTTGCAAGGGCATGCAGTGAAAGGCAAGGGAGAATGGCATTAAACAGAAAGAGGGCAGGTTTAGATCGGATACGAGGAAGAAACTATTCACTGTGAGTGTGGTGAGGCACTAGAATGTTTTGCCCAAAGGAGTTGTGGATCCTTCACTCCTGGAAGTGTTCAAGGCCAGGTTGGATGATGCTTTCAGCAACCTGGTCTAGTGGAAGGTGTCCCTGCCTGTGGTAGGGGGGATTGGAACTAGAGAATCTTTAAGCTCCCTTCCAACCCAAACTGTTCTATATTCTATGATTCTATTATGATCTTGCTATACAGATCCAGAGGACACAAAACCTCTGCAGTCATACCTACAGAAATGTTTTCCACAGGAGAAAGGCAGAAATTCCAACAAGGAATTGGAAGGAACCCCAAGCATGAGGCTGCACTTCTGCCTTTTTGGCTGTGGAGGCTGTTTTGATGCTACAGTCTCCTTGAGTTCCACTCAAGTCCTGCTTATACACATCAGCCACTGAAGACAGAGGATACAGAGGATAGCAGGCTTGGATTTCTCATATGACTTCAAACTCTGCTCCTTTAACCCCTTTTTATTCAGCAGCAATATCCTAATAGACCCAGCAGTCAGATTACATCATCGTTGAATGCAGTTTGCTGTCAGATACACACTGCTTGCCCAGATAAATTGGAGAAAAGCCTGCACAGAGTACATAGTACAGAATACTCAAAGAGGCCCAAATCTCGTTGCACAGTTCTGGTAATGTGAGCATAATGCTCTTAGGCCTGCAAATTTAGTCATCTGCATTTCAAATAATATAATAGATTTTCTCACCAAAAACACCTTAATGATGCCATGAGAATCAGAAAGCACCGTAAGAGATGTCATTCACCTGTGGTGTCCGGAAGATCCTTTGGAATGAAAAGTTTTCAAAAAAAATATATAAGGAATTCCTATGGTGTAAAATTTGTTCTTTAGCAAAAATCATCAAAACATTGATTTGAATAAAGCATATTTTGACTGACATGAAATAAATAAATTTTTATCATTCTTCTCTTTCAGAAAAAAAAAGTTTGATCTTAACCAGCTTTACTGAAGTTGCAGAACTTTCATGGTTTGCAGTGGTTTCCTTATACAAAAGATATAACATGTTGCAAATAGCTGTTGAAATACTGTACTCAATCAAAATCTGAAATGGCCATTTCTTTTGTGGTAAATATCATATCCTAGAGGTTTTTGAAAATTCATCTAAAATTCTCTAGACAGATTTCTTTTTCCTCAGAAGAAAACTCTCCCATTTGGAAGTTTTCCTACCAGCCCGCAAAGCAATTGGTTTTTTTTGGTAAAGTTTTGTATCCATATAAATGTCACTATGTGAACAACAGGTCCCACTGGTCCAAGCAGCAACCAGCCATAATGCTGGATCAGAAGCAGGCAGTACAGGAAAAAAAAGAGCAAAGAAGCTATTTCTGCAGAAAGGGACAGCATTTTCTAGCAGGGACATGCTCTGTTTAGCAAGTGGTGAATGGGCAAAGAATAAAGAGTATGAACTGAATGTCTATTAAAAAAAAGAGAATGACTAAATAATAAGAACAGTTACAAAAAGACCACCTTTTGGTCAGTGGAGATGAAGGACAGTTTTATCGATTGTAAAGAATGCATCACCTGCCCTAATACTTGGGGGGAAAATACAAAGGAAAAAAGCCAAGGATCATACAAGAGCAAAACAAGGCTGCTGAGGGATCATTTAAGGATTTCACACACACAAAAAAAGGTAGAAATGGAAATGTCCCCCAAAATCTGAAAAGACACTGCATCCAGCTATATCTGCAGCCTGAATTTTAGCATAAGCTCAAGCAGAAGACATGCACCTGCAAATAGTATTCAAATACTGGAAGTTCCAGTTTTCTTGAAAGTCTGTTTGGCAAAGAAGGGGAAAATATTTTTAAAAATAGAAAATAAAAAGGAAAAAACTACCAAAAAACAACCAGTGATGCCTAGAACATTGAGAAGTAGAATGAGGAAATGAGGAAGTTGCAACTAAACCAACTCTGCTCTTCCAGGAAGTCAGTGATATTAGATATTTCTGTGACAACATGCAGTGCTAAGAACTAGTACAATATAATTTTCACATTTCTGCAAGAGACAGGCAACCTTTGACATGTGGGCCAATAAAGCCGACAAAAGTTTGAATACGATTTTTTTCCCTTAGATATCTTTAGGGCATGTACAAAAAGAGATATATCTCGTGCCTGAGTTGTCCTTTGGAAGCCAAAGCCTTGGACTCAAAGCACAAGTATTAAGAGAGTCAGTGAGCTAAGGTACCATGCAGCTGAATTTTTTATACCTCCACTATTACATTTTCTTTCTGTTTCCTCATTTCAAATTGATGGAGTTATATTGCTTTTTGTATGGAAGGTTATTTTGTGGGCAATGATAAGAAGCAACATATGAAAATAAAATTAAGATGAAGGCTGAAAAATAGGACAAAAATTTCTTTGGATGAGGTTCATCTATCTCTGAAAGATGAGCATAGATAGCAATATTGTAATCACCACACAACAGCAGCATCTTAGATGGTGGAGGTGTAAGAAAGGCAGGAAAAAAGGAAGAAACTATCTACTAGATGAGAGTGCAGAGTTCAGTTTTTAGGCCTTTGCTCCTATAAAAATACTGGTCAAAAAAAGTGGAAAAAAAATCTATAATAATGGCATTTATTAAATGAAGAAGACCAGACGTTTTCCACACATTTCAGATGGGCATGTAAACAACCTTCACAAGACAACACAATTTTGTTTCTCTAGAGTCTTTTAATTTTTTAATTGTTATCCTTAAGGTGAAAATGATGGTGAATAGATTCTAGGCTGGGGGTTTATTGTTTGTGTCAGTTATGTTCATGTACTAAATAGCTCCTATAAATGCACACATTGGAGCATACAGTGCACCATAGGCATTTCATCATTGTTTTGAAAAGTAACTAACCTCTTCTGGCCCAACAGCCTTCACAGCACAACCAAAGTTATTATACATACACATAACAGCTCAAAAATTACAATATAATTAATAATAATTCTCTAGTCACAACAGTTGATCACTCACTGTGCTGTAGACAGACAATGAGTCAACAAAATACCAGCTGTAAAAATGCAGCCATATAATTGACTTTATTTTATTTATAAATGAGCACCTTTTGCTGTCTTAAATTTGCTTCATAAACAATCACAGTTTGATAATACCATGCTAATGGTTTTAAGCCATTTTTACAGTAAGACAATTACATACTAGGTGTTTTGGGGAAAAAAAGAAGGTAACATGAATTTCATAGGATATAAGCATTGAAGTTACGTGCAGGTCTTGTGGGTTATGATTATGGGGACTGAAGGAAAACCAGAAACTCAGAAAAGAAAACAAAATTACTCTACCAGTCTCATCCAAGAAATATTAGAATAATATTTCTAACTTCCTTTATAGTTCCTGCACTGACACATTTAAGAGAGATGTTACTCCTCAGTTGCATGAAAGCAAGAGCATGAGAATCCACTTTGCTTGCTCTCAGTTTTTACAGCACACAGTGGATTTCTGCTATAACTGGGCCTGTGTAATGCTACTGCAGTACAAGTAACAGGTCTAACTATCCAATCTTTGTGCAAAGCTGTTCAGTAGTGCCTGTTGTCCATCACTTATTTGAAAGGACTACTTGATTCTTTAATTCCACTCCAAGATAAAGACACTTATTTGTAATATTTTGATTTTCCAGCCATACAAACATACTTTTTTTGTGTGTTTGAAAATACACAATGAATGACACCATTTCTGATGTAAAACAGTAATCTAAGTGTGAATCTGATAAAATAATTACAATAATACCCTCAAATTTCAGTGAATAGCGTACAAGGGGCATCACAAAAGGCAAGCTAAAATCCTCTAGAAAACAGATAAAAAAACTTTTATAAAAGAGAAAGGCAGGAACACGTGATGAAAAGATAGAGCTCATGTAAGTTTTACATCAAAGTCAAGAGGACTGATGAGAAGATACCCAACCTGGAGGAGAAAGTGTTATTCCCTTGCTATCCTTGTATAATTATACAAGCTGAACCCTATATGAACAGGGTGAGGAAGCACACTTGGAGGAGAGAAAAGGATTGGAGACAACAGAATAAGAAAAAGCGCATACTTGTGTGTGTGTGTCTGTGTGTGCGTGTGTGTGAGGAGGAGACTAACATCAGACAAAAGTAAATTAGAAGACAATTAATACATGAAGGAAGCAGGCATTTAAAAGAGATTATAAATAGTCTTAAAAAGAAGAAATATGTGGAAGAAACATCCACACAGTAAGTAGACTACAGATAAATAAATGATACTTCAACATCTTTCTAGAAATCTCGGTTTTCTGTAGATCTCAACAGCACACTATCCTGACTGCCTAAAACAGTTTTAGAACCTATAAAAATTATACAATACATGTATGTGTTTAGATACAGCAATTAAATGGCTAACGTTGCAGAACTGTGTTTGAATCCTGAGGTCTTTCTTTATGCTATGATAATTCTCTCAAACATACAAGAAATGGGTTGTTTTTAAACTAGCTACCCTTCCCAATCACTAGAATAGGAGCTGAGTTGACTTACATCAGTTTTAGAAGTGTTGATTATAATCCCTCAGTGCATTGCTTGCTATACTTTTTCTTTAAAGTATATTAAATGCTGAAGTAATAAGAAAACATTAAGTTCAGCTATAACAGCTTGAATCCAGAGCTGACATTTTTTCCAGTCTGTATATCAGATGGCTCTTGAATGTGGTACCTAACCTGTGTCAGCAATTATTATGGGTCCAGCATGTTGTGCAGAATGACAAATACGTTGTTTATTTAATAATCTATTTTATTTTAAAAGTCTTGTTTC
Organism: Pseudopipra pipra; assembly: GCF_036250125.1. NCBI lineage: Eukaryota > Metazoa > Chordata > Aves > Passeriformes > Pipridae > Pseudopipra > Pseudopipra pipra. Next base: position 80,551,262 of record NC_087550.1, read on the forward strand.
AACCTTCTACTAAAAAAAAATCTCAAGAATGGGTTCAAAAGGAAAGAAAAAAAAATTATACACTCCATGGAAAATGAAATATTTATCTGCCTTTTGTACCTTTTAAAGCCTCTTCTTTTTATGGTAAATATGATTCACCCTTTGTAAGTTGTCGTAACTTGCCACATAATTTTATGATTACAGTCTAGATTTGTGCACATTCATTTAGTCCTGCTATAGTTTTCCAATGAGAATAAATAAACACTGACCTATCTTCTCTACATGTTAATCTGAAGAAAAAGAAGCCATTAGGAAACGCTTCATGGATGATTTTTCTAATTGCCCAGCTTCCACTCAGGTACCTAAAAAAGATTTTCCAAAATGCTTAACATCAGACATATTTAGCATCTTCAAAAAAAGCTGATGTCTTATTTTGATAGCTAGATAAGATTGGAGTACTTTGCCAGTGTTTCAGAAAAAGAAAAATCTAGTTTAGGATACTTAATCTTCTTACACTGACACCAAGTGAAAATTTCCTTAACAGTACTGGAGTTAATTTGGACCTGAAATATATTTCCAGCATTATGACCTCTGCAAACATTGTAAGGGGAAAAAAGATATAGACTGCTACATAGACAGAAGGACAGTATAAGACATAATCAAATTAAGATGCAAAGCAAGAGTCTGCTAGCTTAAATGTACTCAGAGCTTCTGAAATAAAAAGTATGTTTACCAAGTGAATAAAGTAGGATGGTTTCTAATATGTACAACAAAAGACTCATCTGGGTTAAATACTTTATTACCCTAGTCTGATTGAAGATTTCAATTTCATAACCAGCTCCCCTTCAAAAAAGTATAATTTAATCTGGCTTCACATCCCACTATTGAATATTTCACAGAAAAAATTTTGAATGGATTTCCACCTCAAAGAGTCAAAATTTCTTAACGAGTAATGCAAACACAACAGAATTGGGTTTCACATCGCTCAACATAGTAATTGTGATAAACTTGCTGCAGCAAAGCTGCCCAAAGGCAGGCTATCCGTATTCTCACAAATGAGCCCCAAGATGTGTGGGATCCTCCCTGGCCTGTAACACTGCTCCTGCCAACCTGCCTATCATTAGGCAATGGATGACATCTGTAAACATCTGGGAATGGTGCAGTTCAGCATCCCTATGTGCTGAATTGTGTATGCAGTGTGTGCTTTCCCTCCTAGTTCTCACATTGTTTATATACCGGGTAATATGAACACTGTTCATGACTTGTCACTGTTCATCATGAGTTTCTGAAACCAACAGTGTCTCCTCACAGCCCATTCGTGGAGGTTTCTCAGAGGAGCAGAAGACAAATGTTTTTAAGGATGACAGTCATCTCCATTCTTGACCTAATGGCTGACAGCAAGATAAATCCTAGGTTACACTGCTCACAACCTCCTTCAAATTTCTGCAGGTGACCAATATTCAATTGGCATGGGAAAAAAAATCCATTATTCTGCTCAAATGTGCAAATTTATGGAGAATGATATGGAATATTCTGACCCTGGCAAGGACTCAAGGTTGGATTTAGTCCAGCATTATGTGATCTCCAGAGAGGAAAATTAATCTCTGAACAAAGTAGTTCAAGGGAAGCAGCACTGGGTACTGCCTGGAAGAGGATATGCACTTTGTAGCTCAAAGAGTCAGGTCCTGCAAATTGAAGAGTTCCCTGCAATATCTATAGGGCTCTAAACACATCTCAAGATAGTGAGTTGTTGGAGTTCAATTAAAAGAAATATCTGAAAGTCTTAGCTGGTTTAGAAAATAACATCACTTTTTCTCTTTTGCCATTTGCATCTCAAAAGATATAAAGTAACCTGGAAAAAAATTTATACAATTCAAAAAGGAAAATGCCTAATTTAATAACACCAACATCTCAGTCACATGAACAGGAATATAGTACCTGAAAAAACATAAGTCAGATGTCTTCCACTTTATAGGTGATTCATTCACAAAAAATAAATATTGTGCAAATAAATACAAATGAACCCTTGCTGCCTTTGAGTGATCTGATTGTAGTCCATCAATTACATACACATTCATAAGACCTAGGAACTTATTTCTGTAACATGAAGTCACACTAAATCCAACACCGCAACTTAGGAGAAGAGTAATATCATCACTGAAGTACAGCTGAGAATTTTAGCTAATGTCTTAAATTCTAAATCTCACCACCACCACCCCCCTGTGCTGATTCAAAGGAACCTTTTCTGTACTTACACCTATGCAAGGAGTTATAGGACGATACAGATTGATGAAGGTTCACATCACAAATCCTGGATGGATATTCAGTGTCTATCATCACAGTTAAAATATAACTATTAAGAAAATCAAAAGGGAGCAGACCTGATCATTTTGAAAAAAATGCATCTAGATTGTAGAGAATTAATGATCATATTCAATGGCAAATTTAAGACAATAAATGAGCTAGGGTTTTTTTCCAACCAGTATTTCAACTTAATGAATAGCTTGCACAACAAGTCATGGCTACAGCACATTTTCTTCTTTAAGCACTTTTAATAATACAGTGTAAAATATAGTGAAATTATTCTCTTGTAAACTCTGGTTAACAGAAAGTTACCAAATTCTACCCAGTTAATAATTTTTCACTAAACCCTGTATGAAGTTAAGGTTTCCAAATCTTACTGAAGTTTTCTCATACTGTTAGGAAATTCTTTGATAATATTAAAGAGGTTTACTAAAAAAATAATAGAATAAAATAGAAAAGTGATAAGATCTTCCTCTTCACAGAGAAAATGTCCCTCTGAGTTGGCATAGGAGGAGTGACAAATAAGCTGTTCCCGAATTGAGGCAAGAGGAAATCAGCTGTTGTTGACACAGAGGAATGATGCTGCCATACTTCAAGGAGACTGTATGTGCAAGAATGCTGAACCTTCTGCACATGGTGTTCTAACACGGGACAAATTCAGCCCACTGTGAAACCACATGTTAAGTCACTTGAAGCATGTGAATACAACTTCAACCTCATAAAAACTCTTCTATGGGATTTCTGAAGCCAGTAGGTCTTCAGCAGCTTATCAAACAATTTTTTTTTTATTAATGTCAACCAGAAGAACTTGCTGTTTGTGTTTCTCACTATGGTAGGAATGGTTTACAGTTCAATGTCAAGGAGTATTCACAAAATATTCAGCTTTCATAACTGCTCTCTTCCTTACTTGGGCTTGAATTCTTCCTAGCAAGACATTCTCTTTAACAAAATCTACCCAAATGAAAACTAGAAGTGATACCTGCTTATGTTTTCATGTAAAGCACTTCTCAATCCCACTTCCCAAAAATCTCAACTAGACTAAATCCAAGAGACTTTATTTTCTGTAAAAATTCTTCCCATTGATTGAGGCTTAAAGAGTTCTTCTTTCCATGAAAAGCAAAAATACAAGGTATTAATGAAAATATATAATTTTACTATAGATGGAATCCATTTATTACAGAGTGAAAGAAACCCAGGTGATATAAATTTACTATTATGAGAAGAAAGGGAACACAAATATTAGGTCATTCATTTTGGTCAAAACATATGATAAAAACAAGACATGTCTACAACTATGCTATTCCCCACACATGAAAATTAGCAACCACGAAAAAATAGAAGAAATTAAAAATGTTCTTCTCATAAGAATATTTATTTTATATGCTATAAAGACATACTACTGGTGCAATTCATCAAGTGTCCACCATCCAAAGTCGTTTGGGGGAAAGATACCGTTATCAAGTCTGAAATTTTGAGGAGGTAAAAATAAAAATTCAAGGAGTCCAACAAGTCAGATACATTTCTGTGTAGCAGCAGCACAGAAGCAGCACTCCTGAATATCTTCCAGAATACAAAATCATTAATCACTACTAATAAGGGTAAATTTTACATCCCTGTACGTTCCTTTAAAACTTTGTCTCCAAAATCCAGTATGAGCTGCCTTGCAGCTGGGGGGACCACACTCTAAGAACAACCTTCACAGCAAAATGATCTGAGTTTTTCTTTGCCCTCCAGGGCTTTACCCATGTCTCCTTCATTGTCCTAATAGACCAGCAGTTATCAGATGGTTTTGCTCACCCAGCACTTCACCCCGATGCTACTTAGGGTCAAGTAAAGAACCAGCAAGAGGCACTAGGACAACAGAAATCAGACCTACCAGTGTCAACCCAATCTGGGATCCTTGACACAGTTTTATGCATATCACTATCAGGATTTTTCCCCTCTCCTGTGATGGAGAGTTAACAGAGATGCAGGAATAGTACCTTTATTAACAGGTATTTGTTGATTGTTGACAAATGGTACAAGATAAATGACGTGTTAAAGCTCTCTACTCAGTTATCACTGGATTTTTTTTTGTGATGGGGAGAAGATACAACTGTTGCCCCTTTTGCTTTCTTCATAAATCCCTTTCTTTTCATTCTTCCATCATTTTATAGCTTTTCCATCTTCTTGATTAAGTTTATCAACCTATTTCTTATTCCCCTTTCTCCCCTCCCACAGACGTGGTTTTTTCAGTTTTTAAATCTCTCCTAGAAATCAGAGCTGGAAAGGCAAATCTGAAGATGCCCAGCAAGCTGAGTCAAAATAGCAGCACTAACCTGACAACTTTGGCCCACCAAAAGATTTCACAGAGGACGTTCATGTTTAAGTAAAATATTTAAGATATATATCATTGTGGAGACAGCAGATATGCTCCCTGTTTTTGGCTGCAACTCCGTGTTGTACCATGAATTGGACCCTTTAGGTGGGAAGCCTGAACATTAAATAAATAAATCATTTGAGGTTTTATTTTTAAATTAAAATCAATGAAGAATTTAGTACCCTTTCAGTAAACAGGGATTTGATTTTCTTAAAAATTTTACATTTTAAAACTATTTGATTTTTCTAACTTTCCTTCAGGATAAAATTACAACAGAATTGGTGAAGAATATGTGAATGCAAGTTATGGAGGAGAAAATGAACTGTGGAGGAAAAGCCCCAACCTTTTAAAAATCAGACTAGTGATATTGTAGAGCATCTTACTCAGAAGAGTAGTGAAGAAGAAGAAAAAATATCAATTTCTGCCATGGAACAATTTGAAAATGGCTAGCTATGCTGCCTGCAATAATATGAGGGTAAAACTCTGCACAAGAATTTCAGTCATTGTATTCTCAAATTCCTGACAACTATGTCCAAGCAAAATGATTCCCCACAATTTGAGTAAAGTCAACATAAAATTAAAATTTTGCTAATAATATAGCAAACATAAAAAAAGGATGTTGTGATTAATTTTTTAAGACAAATGAGAGAGAAGAAAGTGCAGGAAGAGAATTATAACAGATCTATTTGTTCCAGTTACTCGAATGCAACAGGAATCTGAAAAGACAAGAGGTTAATTATACTCTGTAAATAATGTTTTCATGAGAACACCTTTGGTAAGTATAACAGGTTCCTTGAAATTGCTACCATTATTTATTGCAACCATCTGTCCAGAACTACATATTAGCTGCAATGTCTATTGAACAAGAGATACATACCACACTTTAAACACAAGTCTTAATGCCAAGATAATATTAGCAATTCCCATGTAAAATTTTAGCTATATTTCTAAGTTTCCCCACCTTCAGTTTTGTGACTCAATATTATTATTCCTCTTAGCATTAAAGCCTGAAACATTCCAAATGCATTCCAGCGTTTCAGAAAACCACAACAACACCCAGCTGCTTCCCTCATTGAGTGAAAGCACCATCACACACAGCAGTAAATCACTGTTTGTCTTCCACAGTAACTGCATCATTTATATACCATTTATGTGGGGTTTTGTAATATCATTCAGGAGAGCACTGTAAGCAATATTATAAATTCAGCACTGCCAGCCTGATGCTTACATTTTCAGATCAACTGATGTTTTTTCCCCTGATAAGTAGAGATACAGTTACTGATATCAGATAAACTTGGAAACACTAAAATAAAAGCCCTGTTGATAACAGGCTTTGGAATAAATCACTCTTATCTGGACAGAGAAATACCAATGATAAATTCAAGAGAACAGAAATGACGATGGGCTGCGCAAAATGTGGAGGTTGTTCTGCACTCTCTTCAGCTTCCTCTTTGACTGCATCTACCCAACTTTGTATGCCCCCTCACCTGATGTCTTTGCCCAGGAAAAAGGGAAAAGAAGACCACATGCAAGTAACAGAGGACTTACACATTATGATGGTGAAAACTGACAAGCCATATCACAAGTCAAATTTAAATATGTAAGCATGCAAACCTTTTTAAGCACTAATCTAAGGAATTTACTGCCTCAAAATTTTGCCTTTCTGCATATATGATACAAGATTACAAGGTGTAGATTTGATATATCTACTTCAACATTGCAGAAAAAATTGAGAGATGATGCCTTACATATTTAAGAGAATTAATTTCAGTTAATAAAATTTTGGAACAGTCCCAGAACAAGTTACTAAATAGAAATGATTGAACATTTTTAGAAAAACTATAAAAAGATTGTTAAAAAATGCATGTGACCCTGTTTTCCTTCATGTAATTGAAATATTATGCAGTTAAAGAGTTCATTTAAATGTATACAGTTCTGAATGAAGAAAAATTATGGTAATTCAAACTTGCAGCTACTCATCTATACACAGTAATACATGACATAAGCAGAAGGAAAAGAAAAATCAGAGAGGCCAATCTCCTATAGGTCATACAGTCATGCAGAGACTGTGAAAAGCCACAGAAAATACCTCATCTATTCATCTTTGGAATAAAACCAGTCTACTTTCATGAAAGTACAGTGCTGAATATAAAACAGTCCTGCTCAGTTGCATGTGAAAAATATATATTTTTAGCTATAAAGAAACAGAGAAAGGAAGGGATTAAATGGTAGAAAATAATGGTAAAGGGCAAAAATACCAGAAAACACATAAATAGAAAGAAAAAAACCCCTAGATTTGTGTGTGTTTTTGTTTAACTTGACTTAATATAATATTATTTTTATATTTTCTATAAGTATATATAAATATTTTTATGTGTCCTAAAAATATAAATATCTATAAATACCATCATGGGAGCAGTCCTCAAAATCAGGTTGTTCCCATGTTTTCTAAAGTTTCATAGCTTTTGTCTCTTTAAAAACAACCTTGTAAGTGCTACTTACAAATAGCATTTTGCAATTAAAAAACCAAATAAATATTTTTACTGGCTGGTCTGAGTGTGCATGTAAGGGAAAGCACATCATCCTTCATGCACTTAAGGCATTCAAAGTATTATGGCTTTTTCACTGCTGAAAACTTCATGCTGTTGTGGAACTCCATGCTCTTAACAATGTATATAGATGCTTGCACTAAAAATGCCTCTAATGTCTAACTTTTCTTATATTGTGCCCCAAATGGTTTTTGGCAAAGTGAGAGGAAAAAGCACAACAAATAAATATTAATTTCATCCAAAATTTTTTCAGACCTGTAAAATCATTTCACAAGTTTGGATGGATGCAGCACACAATTGGCACATAGGAGAAGGTACTACAAAGGAGAGACATCCTCATTAAATCCCTGGTCTTTTGACAAGTTCAACAGACAGAGGCTTGTTGAGGTTTAGCAGAATGTATCTATAACTTCCAGGCGGACTCTGAAAAAAATTCTTGGCTACCTAGAAACCAGTAATAATTTATCTGCAGTATATAAATATCTCTCTCTCTATATATATATGTATGTAGTATTATTAGAAACTTAAAACATTTGAGAAGGTTAGGCTCTAATGTTTTGGCAGTGGAGGGGTTTATTGATATAGGTTTGAGCAACCTGGTCTAGTGAAAAGTGTCCCTGCCTGTGGCAGAGTGGTTGGAACCAAATGATCTTTAAGGTCCCTTCAAACCCAAACCATTCTATGATTCTATGAACTCACATGTTTATACCCATACAATAATTATATTTCTATGAAAAAAAAAGCAAACAACTTTAATATTAATTCTCTGAGATGTAATGGGCAAAGCAAAGAACACTATTGAAGACAAGCATTTGCACAAAAGAACAAATCAACCAACCAACTTTAGATGCTCTGTTAGAGCAAAAGCACTGTGAACTTGTAATCTTAACCTATACCTATTTTCCACTTGTGAAATGGCATATACATAATATAGAGGCATTCAGAACTCAAAAAAAAAAATCATTTTCGTCTAGTTTCTGGGTGTGCCTTTGGAAATTGCAAACTGTTCTGTCATCTGCTGGCTTATAAGAACAATTATTTGCGATATCCAATGGTCTGGCATTTTTTCCCATAAAGAAGTCCGGAAATAACGTGAATGATAAAGTTAGAATCATATTCCATGGAGCAAGATTACAGCTTTCTTCAATGCCTCATTCCTACTAAACCGCTATGATTCAGGTGAGGTGTCTCCGTCTCCTCTATGTTGCTACAGTATCTTTTTATTTTCCATATTTTGTCCCACTCATCTGAATTTGCTCCAACAGTGGTATGTAGTTTTATTACTACAACCAAAGTTTTAAATTCTTCTAGATAATGTTGAATAAGAAGCGTAAGTAAAACTAACAGAGTTGCCCAAGAAGCTATTCTGTTGTGATTCTTTTTATAAATGCAGTAGTAAAATAACAAACCCACAAAATACCCACAGGTAGAGAATGGTTGCACCTTTTCAATTACTTTACAAAATGTTATGACACACAAGACAGCTCAGAGAAAGATTCAATAACCTGGAACAAAAGACATATTATTGATACTACCATAATGTTGAGGCAATCCTGATGAATACATACCAGGGTTGTTAAAAAAAGAAATAAATCTTACCAGTACTCCTTTTTATTTATTTACAGTTGAAGAAATTTAAGTTGGAAATAAAACCAAGGACTCCACCATATGCTCATAAAATTCAGTAAATTGTAAGATCAGCTATTTTCAGGTTATTAGGTAATATATAATACTGTTGAATCATCTAGAAATATAAAACAAAATTATTTGTTAGACAGTCCACATAAAACAAAGGTCTTTAAAAATATAACCAAGAAAAGAAAAATCCAGAACATACAAAGTAAAAATGGAATTTACTTTGCATAATATTTTGTGTTCTTCCTATATATAGATTAATTAATATGAATTCTGTTAATTTAGAAATTAATTAATACAAATTTGGTTAATCTAGCTCATGCATCATTGGATTAACTTGGATGCACGTAGTTGTATCTGCTTAATTTCACAAATTTTAAAGTTATATTCAATGTATCACAGTTGATTATTTCCATAATGCTTCATTCTTTTAATTTAATTTTTTTTTCTTCAACTTGAGCTAAAAAAGTAATTGTTATAGTAGTGCAATATGCTAAGACAAGAAATCCAATTGCTTTTAGACCACTGAGATATATCCTATTTGAAGACTTTAAGCTAATGAGAAACAAGAGAAACATGAATAATATCATGAAGGACATAAAATTAGAAGGCACAAGGCTCAGAGTTCCAGTCTCTGTTTGTTTGCCGTTCCTTATATATTTTGCGTCATTTTTAGGACTCATAAAGGAAAGGCTTGATAGGTTTGGGATGAGTGGGACAAGAAGCTTGCAGCTTTACAGAGGCAATCTAGGTGAAGACAAATATGTTCAGAACAGAGACAGGCAGTAAATAACAGAGGAAACATTTTTTTTGTTGTTATCTCTTTGTTTCATGTAATTAAAACTTGGGAAAGGACATTGAAGAAAACACAAAAAAAGGAATAAAATGTGAAGAGAAAACAAGCTTAAAATGAAAACTACATGTGATGGTCTCTTCTTTTGTTTTTCTAGTGATGAAGAACCTTTACTACTTAATGGGAGTAAGAAAAAGACTAACATCTTTCAAGACTTGGATTTAGTTTATCCTTTAGACGAAACTAAGTCAAAGCCTTTCTGCAGTGCAGATGCTGAATCACATTTAATACTGCCAGGCATTTCTTGTTTTATTCACATGCATGTTCATCTTTCTTTATCCTAGCTTCTCTGTTACAAGTGTTAGAACAACTTAAATTCCCTGTTTGGATAATAACCAATTACTCACTGAATTTGTTATAACATACTTGAGTAAAAAAAGAATTAACAGACCAAAATGAATATGACCTTTTTGAACAGTTCTTATATTTTATTCCAGCTACAACTTCAATAAAGAAAAAGTACATATAGCAGAAGGAATAGGTGGGAAGATGGCTATGTCAAATTCTGGCTTCATTTTGTCCTTTTTATAAAGGTTACATATATCATATTTGATGTGAAAATCATTAAAGAGAGTTGATAGGGAATGAGAAAAATAATTGAGGAAGACTTAAATGCTTAATTACCATAAACTGGCTTGCAAAATACTAGTCTGCTATGACAACTTTCCACTCTTTATTATTGTTTTTATTTAAACTATTTTAGCTCCTGCTCAGAAGTGTTAATCGAAATCAGGATCTTTCTTCCACTCTCTGCATATTTCACTTAATGGTCTGAATGCAGGTTGTCAGCAATTCCTTCATGCATTGCAGGGTGATAGTGTTTTCTTTAAAATAAATTAAGAAAAAAAAGAAGAAAGAAATATAGACCAGATGTGAAAAAACATCAAAATAATTATTTGAGAGATCTAAACATTTGGCTGGAAGACATTTTTTACTTTTCACAATAATGGATTTTTTTCTTTTTTGACATGGAAAGAGGAAAGAAAAAAAGGAGTAAAAAGGCAGCCTAGAGAAGTAATATTTAAATAACATTCCCAGCAAGTGCAACACTTGATATATGGAGACCTCATTTAAGATCCACTTTCTGTAAAACTTAACAGGAGGTATATTTTAACCTTGGTCTCCATACCCCAGTGAATATTGATTATCAGTCTTTTTAGGTCCAATGACTAAATATAGTAAAATGGCAAACAAATTGCAGTTGTGTCTCAGCTGGTTGACTCGTTATTCTGTGACACATGCACGTGCCCGTTAGCTCATCTCCAATCACTCAGTCCTGCTGCAGAACAGAATGCATTTAAATTCTGACGTGTCCTAACGACAGGGAAATCACCGTTCCCAACTCTTCCTACATACCACTTATGTTACAAAAGATTTTGTATCAAAGATGATCAGAGGACTGGGAAGCCTGCCATATGAGGAAATCTGAGAGAACTGGGTTTGTTCAGTCTTGAGAAAGGATCACTTAGGGGAGACTTCATTACCATGTTCCATAAAAGGGTGACTAGAGGAAAGATGGAGACTCGCTTTTTACAAGGAGTCACATGGAAAAGATAAGGGGAAATGGGTAAAAGTTACCCCTGGGGAGAATCTAATTGGACACAAGAGGAAAATTTTTCACATTGAGAAAAATCAGCCATTGAAATAAACTCCCTGTGGAAGTGGTGGCTTCCCCAGTGCTGAACACTTTTAAGATTTGCCTTTAAGATTTTGGAGAGGGTGCTGGGCCATCATGCTTAGACCATGCTTTCACCAATAAATTTGGACCAGATAATTGGTAAGTTCCCTTCCAACTTTCTATGATACTTTGATTTCTTTTATAGAGTGGCATTAAAAATGTCACACATCATCCAGTAAACTACAAAAAGGAAACATCTTTAAAGTGTATTCTCTTAAACATACATCCTATTTCTTAAGATTTTAATTTTCACCAGATACTTGTAATTAAAATTACTATAAAATAAGTAGAATGACATTACTCAACAAAAGTCAGAGTATGATTTCCAACATAATACTGTTTTCCATAGCAAATCCTGAAAAAAAAATATTATGCATGCACACTCATTCATACATTTACACTCATAAAAGTAAAGCTAATCTTCTAATGTTTCCTAATGATAAAGCCAAAAATCTAGGCTATATGCAGGGAAAATTAAATTTACGAAGATTTTCTTGGAACGGATAGCTAGTTTTCCTTTTTTTTGAGGGGGGAGAGGGGAAGGATGGGGTTACCCCAAGCTCAGTCATGAGTTGATTCCATTCTCATAACACATTTTGGATTTTAAGCGAAAGTTCAAATTAGATTCTGTTGAAAAATATTGGAAAACACTAGAAAGAAATCAGCATTTTAATTAAGTTTTACTTAGAAGTGTTACGTGAAGTAGGATCAGTGTTGAGATCAATACTGCTGTGGTTGGGGATCATAAGAGTTTTCTGTAAACTCAGAAGTGCCATAGAGAACATATAAAGAAAGCAAGTACTATGACACCAAAGGAAGCTGAGAGATGGCAGATATGAAAGAAACAAAATTCAGTGATCAAGCTCTTTGTCACTGAATACTGTAGATGAATCAAGGTGTAAACAGTCCTGAAAATTGATTTGACCAGTTCTCAGGAAAAATTTCTGAATCAAATCAAGTTAAATAAAAATATACTGCCTCTGACTCAGGAAGCTATTTAACTGCCTGTCACTACAACACTACTTTCTGGAAAAGCGTTCCCACCTGCACGCCCTGTTCCTATTGTTCCTGAAACACCTATTATTGAGTGATGGTAAACAGAGCTAGATGGACTTTTGGTTTGAACAAGTAGATTTAACATGATACATATTACTGCCTACATGCCTTTAGATAACCATAATAAATCCCAAACAGCAAATGACCAATATACCATCTAGAAAAAAAAAACTGAGCAGAGCTCTGGTCTGGGAAGAACCCATCTCTGTACTACATGACATGAGACTGGGTGCCACATGTGGCGGGGGGAAACAGAGAGGACCTGCCTCTCCCTCCTCTTCTCAGCACAAGTCTGGACAAGGAAACATGCAGAGCACACATGAAGGATGATCGTGTTCCCACAGAGTGCCAGCAATGAATGTCCTTCAGCTGATCATATGTCAGTATATTTTAAAGTTCATCAGGAACCTGTTCACAAGAGGTATTTGCCTTAGAACAGCAAAAATCAGTGTTGCTTTTAGCAATACAGACCAAGTCAGCTCAATAGAAATAATCGAATACAAGAAAACTTGTGACAAAGAATACAAGTAATGCTACTAAAGCATGAGATGCATACTGCCATTTGCACGTCCCACTGGCCAGCAGGTTGAACCAAAACTGGTCCTGGAAGGATCCAAACAGACTGAAATGGGCTTTAGCCGAAGGTCTATATACAGAGAGCTTTGAAGTTCTCCCTGTTTGGCTGGTCACAGATGTTTCCCTTCTCTCCCTTCTCTCAGAACACAAGACAACAAACCAAAAAAAACCCAATAAACCACACTAAGATGGCAAAACCTGATCAAAAAGCTACGCAATGAGGTGCTTGAAATATGCTATTTTTAAATGAGCAGATTTTGAGTTAGTATTCCATTAAATTACTTGCTGCATGCTAGTAGAAATTTTATGATTAATGTAGCTTCATATTAATACTCAAACCACTAAATCTGCTTTACAACAATTTGCTTTAAAGAGATGTACAAGTTCCAGAAGATGAGGGTGCAAACTGTGGAACACATCCTAAAATAAAATAAACAGAAGAGGAAGGAAGCAAATGCATTCTAACAAAATAAACCTATTTTAAACCAGTCCCATTTTTGTGTCTTCTATATGCATATTTAATTCTTCTCCTTTTGTAGAGGAAATACAACAGTCTTTTATCAATTGTTCGCCTTTCTAGTCTCAATCTCTCAATGTATTAATATTAAATTATCTTTTTCTTTAAGTATATCCTTCCATTAAGTAGGGTGCTATCACATGCTGCTTTATCAAGAGAAAACCTAGAACTGGTGTAAAAAAAGGCTCCACCATTAAAAAAAAAATACAATTTCTCTTTTTTGTGATGGTCAGTTTTCACAGTGGAGGCCTTACTGTGACACGTTTATGCTCATTGCTTACACTTATGTGCTCTCAGTTTTTAAACAAAATGCATGACTGTTCTGTGTCACTGTGATGGAATTCTCCATGAGGAAAAGAGAGAAATACAATAAATTGGTAATATTAAAAGCTTGCAACATTTTTCATTGTCTTTAAAATTTAACATCAAGTGCTATTTGAATTTAAATATTACAGGTACTGTAAACTTGTAACAAGCTGGTATTAGTTATGTCTACAGGCTTCTGTAACACAATAAGGTTTCATAAGAAAACTGCTGCTTGCACAATTTATTCTGTTGGGACAATGAAATAATTTGTCCTTTAGTAGAAGTTTCATGTGACACTTGGCAGTCAGGACAACAGAGCAAAAGGATATGTCACTGGAGACAGAGGGCCTTGGACATGGCAGGGAGCAGGTACTCACTCAGGTTTCTTACCAGTGCAAAGAAGTAATTGTAACTCTCACACTGTGCTGGTTTTGCAATGTCGTTAGTAACTCTGGTTATTACTTCCACTCCTCAGTCTCTGTCTAGAAGATGTGAGCATGCTTTAGTGCCTCATAATCTTGCAGTGAAACTCTGGAACTGGCTCTTGTGATACAGTGCCCCCCCCCCCACTACTACTATCTAGGTAGTCCAGCAGGATTTGCTGTTGGTGCTTCTTTTTTGTAGGAGTAACCAGCGGTCACCCAAGACTACTTTCTTAAAGCAAGGCTGTTTGGGAATAAATCATGTCAATGAGACATACTAAAGCAGAAAGAGGTCTATTGTGGATGTGTATTTGCAGTACGCAATTGGAGACATGACTGTAACAGACATAGATTTTTACAGGTCAATCCTGGGATCATCCTTACACAGCAGTGGCAAAAATGGATTTCAGTGATGAGAAGATTCTATCGATACTAGTTAAAAACAAGCAAGAAGAAACAAGACAGCAAATAAACAAACAAACATGAAAATACCAGGCTCCATGCCCTCTTGCTGTCAATGACCCAAAGAAACCACTGCAAAACTACCAGTTTTTCCCTTACTCAATATAAACCCTAGCACTACCAGTACTATAAAATTATTTGATTCCTAGTACTGATTTGGGGATTTGAAATGAGAAAACAAGCACAGTCTATTTCTAATTTATTGACAAGGAAACAAACTCCTCTCATTCTCCTCTCAAAGAAAAGAAGATGTGATACTCTGACTGTGCTTCAGCTTTGAACTTAAAGTAGTTAACTTACACAGGTGTGGCAAAAATTAGTGAATTTATTGCAAAACAACACATGAAGGGAAGTCAAATGCTTTTAATTGTTCTCTGAACTACTTTCCCATGCATGGTAGGAGGGAAATAGAAATGGCAATAGACTACTAATAAAAATAAATAAATATTCTAATAATGAACATAGGTAAGGAGAAGCGGCATCATTTTCTTTCTCTTATCCCAATTTTACATCAAGATCACATTAATCACTCAGTAACCTCCCATAATTACGCACAAAACTGTACTCAAATTCATAATTTTCAAACATATTTACCACCATTTTTGTTATCCCTCCCAGATATTTATACTCCCTAAAGCAGAACATATTAAAGATTGTTACAAATTTAAAATACTTCAGAATATTAAAACACTCCCTATTCCCTTCACATCCCGATTGAAATCTCTGTTTTGAATAGAAGAACAGCATAATTTACAACATGAAATTCACTATCTATTCAACTCTGATAGTAGCAACAGTGCACTTTCAGATAGCTTGTCTGGGGAATCGTGCATCAAATACAGGTTTTTAGTTTTTTATACGAAATACAATGCAATCTGACAAGGTGATGGAAGCAGCAGAACAAGATTAGACTGTGTTCTGTCTCCCAGTAAAATTTTGAATGTAAACCAAAACTAGCCTCAATAATGAAGCAGTGATACAGCCCTGGAGGCTGCCCTGCTCCAGCCTCTCCAGTTCTGGGCATGGGGAACAACCTCCCATTACTCAGTCACAGCTTTACGAAGTCTGTGTCATCAGTGTAGGACAACAGCATCATCAGCAAAACACTGTAGCTACTGGTCCCTCCTGTCAGACAGGACTTGACCCCTCTTGGCCAGTGAAGAAGCACAAGCAGAGTGAGCAAAGGCTTGCCGTGGTACAGGCTGCTTTGTGCCAAGGTCTATGAGCAGATTTGGTCCTGAACAGTCCGACAGGAGAACTTAGCAGAAGCCTACAGAAGCCAGAGACATCTGTTCACCCTGTCTTTTCACTGATCCCTCCAAGAGAAAGTACTGCTGATGTGTTTTCTGCTGCCGTTCTCCATATGCACATGAAACACCTGTTAGCCCTCTCCTCTCAACAGCAATTTGTCACAGAGCTGTGCTGGTCCTCTGAGGCTGATATCCACTATTCCTCTGCTGTAAATAAAGAAACAGAACACCACACACTATCTTATGTATTTTAGAAGTTGTTTGAGCCAGTAGGCAATGGTATTTTGCAGAGCATGTGTACAAGCACTGTTGTAGGGACACAGGAGCTACCACAGATCATTGTCCCTTCCATGAACTCTGTGTGCTACAGTGCCAAATCACTGAACTTGTGCGCTTATCCCCAGAAAGCATCACCTTCTGGAAAAAAGTTGAACATAACAGCAGTTAAGCATTCATAATCCACACATGCTGCAGCACAGCATAAAGTAGCTGAGGAATTTTTGACAATTTTTTGCCCTAGGATTAGCTAAAAGTCCTCCCAGCTAAGTAAAAGACTATTTCGTAAGTATATTTGCCTTTCAGATAGAAAATTTAAATTGTGAATTTCAGAGGACAGGTAGTGAGATGTTGTTAGAGAATAATATCTGACCCTTGGTTGTAACAAATATCTAGCAGCACTTTAAAATATTGGCAATGATTGCAGAATAAAAAACATGCACTCGATTTTGTTTAAATCACCCGCAAGTTTCTGGTAAAACTAATATCTTATTAAATCTTAGGTGAAGTAGAAAGAGGGAAGAAAGGTTACAAGAGGTTTTCAGGAAAGAAGCAAGAGAGTGAGACAAAAACATCCCTGTACTGACTAGAAAAGACTAATTTAGTTACTATCTGTGGTGATAAGAAATGCTAATGAATTTAGTTAGTATATGTTATAATACTGTGGTGATAAGAAATCCTTCTCATCTACTGTACTTACAAGCTCCAAGAGAAGTACTGCACTGTAAAAGAAAGAAGGTGAGCTAGGGATGATCTTGGAGACCACTGTGCTCAAATTTATATATATCTTTTTTATATATGTTCTCATAACTTGTTTTCAGGTTCAGTCAGAGGAGACAACATCATCACACTAGGGACAAATATTTCAATGATAGGGACATCATAGAAAGAACTTTTCACAGCAGGCAGGGCAAACATAGTAGTGTTACTAGCACTGCTGGTAGGTTTGTTGTTTAAAGATTGAGCAATTGCAGAGAACTGTAATATTAGCCCCATCCTCCCTCCTTCCAAGGTGCATGCTTGTGTCATTCTGAGTTCATGGGGAAGCTACTGGGCACAGGTTAGGAAACATCCTCAGAAGTTCTTCTGAGCAATGAACTAACTTAATGCAGGCATCTGTATTTAATTCCTTCATCATACTCTCATCATTAACTTTCTGTAATGTTTCTATAAATCCCTTAAGGATTATTCTTATATTGGAAAGCAACTATGCCACCGACAATTATCTTGATTTTATTTGCCTTATTCAGCTGTTCTGTAGTGAAAATAAGTTGGTCTCAGTAAGAAAGACTTAGCAGTCAGCAAATTTTTTTTTTAAAGTGTTTTAAACTGTGTACTAATTTTTTCTCTTGTTACTAACATATTTGGTTCTTGCTTCAAACTGATTGTGCTTAGAGAATTTTGTTTTGGCATAAAATAGACTTAAAAAAAATCCATGATCTCATACAGGGGAGAGAGGGAAATAGTAAGACCATTTCCCACTAATGGAACAGAAGCAGACAGGGTAATGGAACAAAAGCAGACAGGGACAGAACAAGGAATACCAGGCCAGCAAACCTTGGTATACTATATTTTCAAAACAAATAAATGTGCACAAATAATATATTTGTGAAAACTTAATTCCAAAGACAGCCAAGCTCTGAGAGTGAAAACAGAAGCATTCCATAGAGTTACTGGCAGCTTTATAAATAATGAACAAACCTTTTAATTTTTTGGGTTTCTTTGTTTGTTTGTTTGTTGTTTATTTGCTTTTGGTGTTTTGGGAGGTTTTTTTGGGTGTGATTTAAAGAGTTCTTAATACTTTACCAGAAATCCAGGCAACAATGTTCACGTCTCCAACAACGTAATTATTTAACTGAGATATATATTCAATTTCAGGGTTTTTTTGCCACTGGCTGCCTCAAGAGAGGAGCCCCAAAGAAAAGATACAAGGACTCCCTGAAACAACATCTCAGCCTTGGCCATATTGATCACCATAACTGGTCTACTCTGACCTCAAATCGGGAGGCCTGGAGACACACCATCTATAACGCAGCTGTCTCCTTTGAGAACACACACAGGATCACTCTCGAGGAGAAAAGACAATGCAGAAAGAACCGTGTCTTGCAGAATACACCATCTAAAGAATCTTTCTGCTGTGCCTTTTGCAATCGGATATGTCTGTCTCGTATTGGCCTCATAAGTCACCAACGTGCCTGTAACAAATGTGGATAGAGCCTTCCCAAATCTTCGTTCGCGAAGCCCAGCCATGATATTCAATTTCAAAGGCTTTAATGAGCAGGCTCCTTCTGTCTCTCAAAAAATGTGAGTAAAAAAGAAAAGCCCATAAGGTCTTTTAATCTACAAGTTATTGTAAAAGAGAGAATTAGACTGGAGTTTCAGTGAGGCAGCCAGTTCTGAGGGTAGGCTTTTAGTACAGTATTAACTGAGGTGATAGGCCAGAGTTCTGCAAAAGCATCTGAGTTTACTTTAATTTTACCCAAATAGACCACCACGCTGAAACTTAAACTTTATGAGGAAGCCTCAAATAGAAGAACCTTCATGCTTGGAGATTATTAGCAAGAGATATGATATGGGAGAAAGGTGTTTAAAACACATTTACATAAATAAAATTCAAGAATAGCAGCTCTGCTTCTAGCAGCATTCATTAAAGGCTGCTGAAAATGAGTCTGTTACCACAGTAACCAAGCTAATATTGGCTTTCCAGCTTGCAGGCATTAAATCCCTTAAATACAGGTGCAAAGGATGAATTCACAGTTTTGGAGTAGATGAATTTTCTCTGTCAAAAATGTCAGAAGTGGAAAGAAGATTCTGTAATTTTTTATTATAAAGACATTGTAAATCAATTACTCAAGAAAAGAGATGGAGAGCCTTGTGATAGTAATGAAATTTGGTCTAGATGGAGTGCAAACCCTAAGTACACAAACCTATTGTTTTTACTCAGAAATAATGGGCATTATTTGGAGAGTTATTCTTGTGATGTTTAAGGTGAACCAGAACTCACTTCACCCCTTTTTAAGTGTAGGAATCAGAGGCAAAATATGGATTAGCTTTTTGCTCAAGTGAGCAGGTGAGGCCCTGAGTACAAACAAGTAGTAAACCTATTGAAACAGAGCATCCTTCCCATATTTTCCCCCCAAAGTAAAAAACTCCTCAGGCTTTGAAATGCACAAAATTCTCTCTGAGGGAAGTGTATTGGGCTAGCCTCTTCTGCCAAACAGGTGTTATAAATAGGCTATCTCTAGTTACAGGTCACAGGCATAATTTTTCCTAACTTAATGATTAGTACTGAAGTTCAGGAGTACATTCACTGCTAACTCTTCCCAGAAATATTTTTAAGACATACATTTTAAGAGGATTGGGTTATTTTATTTATTCATACTTTGCTCTTTTGTCTTCTGTATTAATGGCATCTTAAAAAAAAATCCTTATAAAATAGAAGTTTTACAAATCATACAAAGAATACACATATTCTAAAGAAATTTTGCATTTAACACCAAGTATTTCAAAACAGAATTGCATTCTGGAATTAAATTGTTGTTACATCATGCATTTAAAATAGACAAATATATGCATGTTCATACAGCATCTGACTCTACTAACTGTATAGCTCTGAGAAATCTTTGCAAGTCTAAGAACATGAATGTTTGGGGAACAGAGACAAAAGATGCTTGTCTCATCCTCAGGGGCTGTGAATGACACCAGGATGCCCTAACCTCTCAAGAGGGCTGTGCTTGAAGTGAGGTTCATGAGTCATTTCTTTCTCTCACCCTCAGATTGACTCAAGTATTTTTATAAAAGCATAACAGGGGTAGGCAGGTAGCTGACGAAAGACACTCTGGCACCCTGGGAGCAGCTGGGACATGCTGGGCCCGCTTAGGAGAATTTCCTGCCTCTTTTGGTGCACAAACTCACTCAAGGAGCTACAGGTTGCAAGACCTGTATTTCAGGGTTACCAAGATGACATTACCCAACTCATCTGTGATTTTATCAAAATTATTTCAGATATTCAGATTATTTTATCAAAAAAATTCAGAAATTAACAGCAAAAGAATACAAGAATAGGTAAATAACCGTGCTTACATTGCTGTGGGCATAATCAGAGATTTTACTTAAATTATTTTAATAAGTCTATCCTCTCTGACTGTCAGAGATGATATTTCAGATTCAAGAAATCTCTGAAGCACATTAGATAGACTGTTGAAACTTTCTTTTTTTTTTCAATGAGCAAAGAATAAACACAACAGGTTCCTATGCCAAAAATCACAAATGTTGATGCAATGTTCTTACTCGGTTTTGATAAGAGTTGGTGTCTTTGTCAGTATTCTCCTAGTGTTCCTCTTCAAGACAATGGTCATTTAAGAATCTATGGTGGTCCACAGGGAGTTTCTGAATTAACTCTTAAAACTTGTCAATAAAAGGCTATTTAGAATATCAGACATTTAAACAACAGACATACTACTGAAGCATGTCACTATCCTAACACATATTTCCTTTCACATATGATAGTAACACCTTGAAGACTAAGCAGCATGACAGAGTAAAGTCACTGTTTTACAAATCAACACAGATCAGACAGACTTTTATAAATCCTGCTAGCCAGTGTACTATAAACAGGAATCTATGGCAATCATTTGTGATGCAGCACCTAAACATATATAGCATGGCTATTAAACAAAAATATTTTAAAATGCTTGATGCATAGGGAAAAGGAATTCAACAGGATACTATTCAGTAGAAAATGCTCAGAAAGAATTGTTCTTTCTACTCTAATTTATAGTTTCTTTCAGAAACTTTTGCAGAGCAGTATCCTATGAATGAATGTGACTTAACCTGTTAAGAATCATATAAAGTATGTTTCAATTTTATTACCTCATTTTCAATCTCATACCAGGAAACTTGTAAAGTTTTTGTTAATAGTTCACCATCGAAATTCCCAAGCAATATTTCAGTGTGTGGGAAAACACCAGAATTGAAGCACTCAATGGTCACTTATTGGCCTCTGCTTTTGCTTCTAAATACCTGATGTTCTCTGTACTGCTTTTCCTCCATTCACAGTCAAGCCATTTGTGACAACACACCAAGGATGTTAAGAGTGTTCATTTGACAAATTACACTCAAATGTCAATTCTTGCAGTTTGCAATGAAAACTAAGTCAATATAAGAGGTATTTTGGAGAAAAAAAGAAAGTCTTGAATAAGTCTTCACTTAAGTTATCTGGTTGATTTCATATCTAATAGGAAATGTTGACCAGAATGCAAAACTGAAATTATGAACTGATTTCCATAAAATCTCTAATAGCTATTACCAGTTAGAAAATATCAATATTATCTAACATAATCTTGAAATGTTACAAAATATTCAAATTTTTCCCCTTAATTTTTAATTACAAATTGATATAAAATATAATCCATCAGCTTCAGGCTTTCAAAAATATTGATTAAATGCACAAGATGCCAAGTTTCTGAAATTTGTTTCTCTGCCTCAGGGATCTTGATATTAAACTCTGTTATTAAAGGAAAACTAGCTGAAGTTATAATAATGAGTTTAAGCAATATAGAAATACCTGTTGTATTTTTAAGAAGGCCCAATAAATTACAAGTTTTAATAAGGGAACCAAACTGTTGCAGCATAGGACTGTTTAAAATCCAAGCACAAGGGATACTGAATCAATGACCTTACAGAAATTCAGAAATACAGTCAGCAGGCAGAGTTGTCATTTCTGCATGACATGGTATCACTGATGTTTTTGTGACAGGTCTCATTCTTCATAAAATTATACTCACTGACTCAAGTAAATGTTCACCCTCTGATATCTTACTCACAGCATCTGCTGTGGTGGCTTGAAGCTTTGATGACAAGCTAACCTGGTTACAGTGTTCTCTATCAATCTGTACTAACACTTAAAGCAAAAAAAAGTACTGAACCATTGCATTTTCCAGCTCTTTTAAATGCATCATTAGTATCAGATTTATTTAACTTTGTCACTGACTCAGAAGTGTGTGGTCAATTCTTTCTAACATCTTTAGTATAAATTACCAAATCTGCAGGTAGAAAAGTACCCCTTGGTTTTAGCTGATGTTTAACTTCCCCTCTGATTTCTTCTTAAATAGGTGATGTGTCACTAGTTCTCTGACATTTTCCCAGCTTTCCTTTAAGAAAAACAATTCATTATTTCTGTCTTTTCTTCATCATGCTTGACAACTTCATAATTCAAACTCATACCAGTGCAGCAATTCTGATATGTCAGAGCTCAGATGTTTACTGAACTACTTGCCATGCACATAATCTTTACTGGAGTGTCTAACAGTGTCTAACTGCTTCAGTCACTCACTCTTTCCTTCCTAAATTAATATATTCTCATGATTTAATATTCCTTAAGAGTCTGAGTAATGTCAGTCACATAAGCTATCACTTGTACATAGAATATATTCTATTAAATTAATGGAATGTATACTAAAAACACTGCATATAAATAAGCACTTTAAATTTCAGAACTTGTAGGAAAATAAAACAATCTTTCTGAATTTCAGTGCAGTTACGTTTTTTTAAAAATCTGAACATTAAATATTCTGGAAGACTTGACAGGTATATGCTGGTTTAATGTTTGTAAGATAAATAAATACTCTGAGCCAGACAATAATTTCTGACTCTCTCAATTTTATCATTTGAGAAACAGTCACATAATATATTAATTTAGCGTAAAGAACTCAATCTCACAATTTTCCAAGCTGTCATGCAAGACAGCAAAGGGTCCCAAGACTGCTTCAAATAAAGGTGGTATATTCTTGGTAGAATAATAAAAGAATTCTTGGAAGAAATAATAAAATATCAACATTTGAGTAAGAAAAGTTTTGTTTACCAACAATCCTCAAACACAGGCCCAGTTTATTTTCCTGTTTCCTTTATCTACTTCCAAAAGCCCTGACTGTTTTCAAGGTTTCCTGCAATATTTCTCCATTATTATAATTTCCTTTAGCTTCACCAGTCATACAGTGTCATGGCATACAATGGCATATAATCTGCATCCATTACAAAAGCAACCACATTTTCCTTATCATGTTCACATTGGTTTTAATTTCTGATAACATGATAACTTATCAATTCTTTTTGATGTTATAGAGCATGTTGTTGTATTACGGAATTACTTCCTTACTCTACAGAAAGCTTGAAAATCCTATTTGTTTTAAAGTAAAACCTGCATTGATATTCTCTAGCTAAACTAGTTTATCAGTTGGGCTCCTAGCATGGAGAAATATTTTTTCTTTTTTTTTTTCCCTTTCTTTTGGTGGGGGAGTCAAAATGTTAAATAAATATGCAACATTAAAGGAAAACATGAAAATGTAAGAATAAACAAAATTTTTAAAATGATGCAATATAAAAATATTCTCATTTTTATAAAAATAAAAGCTTACTTCCCTCAAGGGGCTTTCACTGAACTGAGCTAAAATCAGCCAGGAGGATAGCAGCACACAGCCCACAAGAGCTACAACCTCCAAATCTTGTGTCATGTTTTCCTAACCTCCTCCTTCCCATTGAAAAATGTGTGCCAATCATCATTCATGCATATTCAGACCCAGCTGAAGTTAGCAGTTCCCAGATTTCGAGAAGTGAGATGAAAGAAGTGAGAAAACCCACAGACTGCTGCTCAAGCCATAATCTGTAACTGGCTTGAGACAAGCTGCAACCCAGAGGAGAAAGATGCTCCCTAAACAGGCTAATTTAGTCAGGCAAAGTCTTCTGGAAGCATCAAAATGACCTTTATACCTTCACATCTATTATTTAATTGTATAGTCCTTTAAAAGAAAAGTAATACTGGATTAACTTGGAACAATTTCTTTACTGGTTATCTATCTAAAATTTTGGCAGAAGTTAAGCAGAAATATTGGCTCTGGGTTTGTTTGATTTTCTTTTTTTTAAGTAATGGAGAACTTCAACTAAGTACTACTACTGCAACATTATGGTCAAATTGTAGCAGCACTTCACATATTTACATTATACTTTTAATGCCCAGAGAATATCCTTCCGTTAAAAAAAAAAAAAATCATAGAAGCTTCAACAAATTGATTTTGGTCTCTTCAGTAAAGCAAAATGAATATTCAAATCCAGTTCCTCAGTGAGACACCACAAAAAATCTTATCAGATTGCAACAAAATTCTGCTGTCATTTCAAATAGCACAGGAACCAGCAGAATACTTTCCACTTCCCTAAGTAGCTTTAGGTTGAAGGGACTGGCAGCGCTTTCCTTGTCCCGTCATACTAGACAAATCTCTAAGTTCTACACATTCCCAATGAAAATATTTTTCAGTGAGATAAGGATTAAATAGCAGAGATTTGTAATTGCTCAATAAAAATAACCCAAGGAGGTTGTTTGGCTGCTTTATACCCACCGAATAGCAGGAACAAGTAAGGGAGGTAACCTAGAGGTGTTCTGCTCAGTCCAAGTTAGAAGGTATTTGTCTTTGACCCTAATGAGAAAAGAAAAAACAACAGGGCTGCAAGAAGCTTTGCCCAGGTGGTATCAACTTCCTTCTTGCTTCAGCCTTCTGCGTGGGGTACTCATGTATTCATGCTCTCAACATCTCTGAAATGCTGCTGTGGGTGTAGTAAAGCATCTTCTGACAACATATGGGACTGAAACAGTTATTTCCTTTAATAGAGGTTAATTGCCAAAACGCATTTTTGTAGGAAATTCAGTGATTCTGTTCTCACTGAACTGGTCAGCATCTGTGGCAGACAGCATTAAAGGCAGTAAGGCCCTCCAAAACTGTGACGTGGTAAAATTGTAGCTGTGTTCTGATCTGTTTGTTATATGTCTCTCTTTACACTGATGAGACACTTTCAGTGAAAGGAAATTTGAGGGGGGAGAAGTAACAATGCTTCACTGAAAACAGTATTCATTGATTTAGTTCTAGCACCAGAGCATGGTGATTTGTTAATTTAGGCTTCTGCAGTTCCGCTAAACTTAGTAAGTGATGTCATCAAGCCCAGAAGCAACTCTAGAAATACACAATTTCTTTTCAGAGAATGAAATCATCTGAAGGACACAGGCAGAGCTGGATGAAAAATAACAAAATTCACAAAAAATGTTTTGAAAGTTTTTTCCTTCAACTTTTTATAGTTTGACATCTTGTGAAAAAGGAACAACAGCTGCCTCAATGTCCTCTCCACCAAAAGCACATGAGCCAGAAAGGTACTACACCAGTGTAGATGTAACACAGACACATGTGCCTGTTTGTCACATTTCAAAGAAATAACTTAAACTTTGAAATACCACTTATTTCAAGACAGATCTGTCTCATTTTAAAACAGAAATTAGGTTCTAGAAAACCCTATCAAAAGTAACAATTGAAGACATGCTTGATTTTGATAAAATTAGATTTTTTTGTCAGAGACAAGTGAGATATTTGAGCAAGAGCTATTTGGAAATAATTTCCACCTTGAATACTTCATCTGAATACAGGTACAAGGACAAATTCCTGAGGTTTAAACAAGATTGTAGCAAAACTTGGCTGCTTTTAAATAAAACTACAGCCCCCCAACAAGCTGTGAGCAGGTAAACTGGCCTCTCTAAGTCTCTGATGAGGATAGATGGGAATCAGTGCAAATTTTATTCAGAAAAAATAAAAAGAGGAGGAAAAAACCAAAAAGCAGCTCAGAAGGTGTTGGTGTCTACCCTCTGGTTTCTGTAGCAATAATCCCTTGGGATTATACTTCACCTCCACCTCATTGCAGGCTCCCAAAGTTAACATCAAGCAGTAAACCTCTCTGAAGTAGTGCTGACATACTGAATTACTTAAACAAGAAATTCTTCATAATAAGGTGTTTTCAAAAGCAGATAATTATTTTGCTGCAGTTCTGTTGTATAGCTAAGAATTCAGAAAATGAAAGCATCCTCCAAACACGTTGTAGGTGATATCAGCACTGGGGGCTGTCAGTAGGAGGTGAATAACTGAATTCTCCCCTCAGAAAATGATTTCACACTTTTTAAAGGAAGAATACATGGGGAGGTGGGGGGCAGAGCCAGGAAACTGTCTCTACTGCTCTTGCTGAGCTCAGAGATTACTGTCTTTAACTAGTTTCAGCTCACTAATATCCTTGAGGTTTTCTGCTCCGATCCCATTAAGTTAGAAGTGTAAGGTAAGGAGGCAGAAAACAGAGTCTAGTGATACTGACCCTACTGGTGCAATGCCTAATGAACATGGAAATAATTATGCCAAATACTGATCCATATCGATGCCACCAGCCCTCTTCCCCCACTTGAATCTCCTCTCTGGTCTCCTCGTCCTTGCCTCGCCTCCGAAGCATGGCTGCTGAAACAGCTCTTGGCATGGTGGCTGAAGCCCAGGGGAGTAGTAGCAGCTGGAGTGTAACCTCTGCTGCTGGGACAGCAGCAGATGGGGACAGCTGATCTGAATCTTGGTATGGGAAGTGTATGGAAGAAGTCTTTCTGCACTGTTAAGCCACCCTCTAATGCATGCATTCAAGCAAGAGACTCTACCAGTCACCCACTTTACTGGGTTGCGGTATGATTTTTGGCATGATTTGTTTTTCATGCTTAACGTTGCTCTTTTTCCCTGAAGAGCAATAACTCATCTACATAGTGGGATGCATTATTACATACAACTCTGAATCCTATCCAGGGAGGGATGGTGCAGAAATACTGCAAGTCACAAAATCACACAAGAGAAAAATCTAGTTCTGAGTTTCAGATTTCGTATCTCCCTGTGCAGTTTGGCATCTGCCATCAACATGATATTTTTCTTTCTAGATCAGAACATATGCCTCTTCATGCATGAGACAAGACTGGACGATGGATGACATCATCTGTATCTTTGTTAACCCATTTTCAGGAATCTGGGGTCCTTTGAAGGTTGAATTTAGAAAGACAAGTAGTTTTTCCGTGTGCTAAACCAAGATAATCTCCTATGTTTTGTTTCTTTTGGCATATTATGCAAATTTTATAATTTATTTGAGCCATTTGCAACATTAAACATGGAATTGATCAGACAATATGCACAACCAAATTGCACAACCACATGAGAATGAGATCGTTTCCAAAGATAGTTACACTAAGCTTACATTTGCAGAATAAATAATTCAATCCTCATGCTTCACATTTAAATATTTATACAAATACACTGCTTGTCACAATTAGTTTGATTAAAATGTTAAGAAAAAGGAACTGTGAAAGAAATGAGACTTTATCCAGGAGGAGAAGCTATTCATGGTGAAGTAAATGATGTGAAAATACAGAAGTAGCAGCAGGTCAGAAAGCAATCCTCCAAATCCACACAAAGATCTGACCCCCAGTTCAGTCAGGGAAGGTTTTCTACCCATTTTTTTTTTTTTTTAGCAAACAAGACCCTGAGTTTATTTTCCTTTCTCTCTCATGGAAACATGAGATATATTTTCCTCTTTTTTCTCTTCTAAAAGTCTTACTTTTAGACTGAAAAGACCGTGTAGTTTACGGACTATTTTCTGCATCATTTTCTTTTACAACATGATCAGGAAAAAATTATTTGCTTCCACAGAACACTCACCACACGTCCTTGAAAGAGGAAGGGAAACATTAAAGGAAAACCTTTTCCCTTTAGTCTGGAGGGCATTTTTCAGGAAACCTCAAAAATCCTTCAAAATAGCCTCAGAGAAAAGTCACCTCAGAGAAAAACCTATGCAAGCCTCTTTATAGATCAGAATAGGGATTATTTCTGATCTGTGTGAGGTCTGGTGCTACAAAGTTTAGGGGGACTGAATGACACTCCCTCTCTAAGAGGAAGAAATCAGTTTACCCCATCTCACTGGCACTAATTCTAATGTGACTAAGACTAACCCAGAGCTTAGCACATGACATTTTGTAGTTCTACTAAGAATTCAAGCTCTGACTGTATGTGCAATACTGCAGAGCTGCTGCAACAGGACATGAATAGGCGTGTGGGTCACCTTGATCTGAGACAATTTGTTCTGTGTTTTTCAATAATCAAAGGAAAAAAAGGATGACGGGTCTACTCCATCACTGGCCAAGTTCAAGCTGCAGGATCAAGTAAGAGCACAATGTAAGAGCATTTACTGCACAGAACAATCAGCTGGTGAGAGGCGTTCTGTGGGACAAGCCAGACTGCCAAACCAGCCTCCAACTCAAGCTCATGAGGGATTTGCCTTTGCATCAAAGGGCACTGACTAGAGATTTTGTCCAGAGGACAAATAAAAAATTTCTTTTGATTCTATCTAGTTATTTTGATATCATTTCTGGAATAAACCTATGGGAGAGGGAGCCAGATTAGGAATGCTGCAAACATTCACAAACGCTGCAAAAATTCACAAATGCCTGTTGTACCTTTGGTGGTGATTGGTGGTGCAAGAACATGAAGAGTGGGAAGAAAAGTGTGGGATGCTGCCTTTAACTGCCAAGAACCTGCCAGGAGATTTATTTATTTTTTGATTCAATGAAAACAAAGAATTTAGTTGTATCTATGAAGTAAGCTGAATGTAAGTGGAATGTGAGTGGAATTTGGCTTTTTTTATTATATATTTGGTTGATACGTTTCCTCATATTCCATTTTCCTCTTACCTTCCCCTCTCAAGTAAAAAATATGTCCTTTTTCCTTTTTCTGAGAATGAATGCATTAATTAGTTTTAAATGAAAGTGAGACCAAGAATACGTTCAAAGAGATGGTGTTTTATTTTCCCAGTACCAAAAATGAGTACATGCAGCTTTGGAAAAAGCACTTTACCATTTGGATTTAGTTTAGAAGAGCTCTAGCAAGCCTGAACCTGGTCACCTTTATTGCTGGCATCTGGAAGAAGGTTAAATGTCATTACATACACCCAAATGAATCCATAACCAAGGAAAGAACTATCACACTCACAGAATAAAAATAATAATAGATAGGTTTGACTATTTCTCCAAAGGTTGTCAAGAAGGAGAGAAACAGGTGGATACTATGTAAAATCCCTACTTCCCTCCTATGCAGGCAAAAGTCAGGTATGAAAACACAGTCCTCAAGAAATAAAATCAGCTAAATTCATACAAAGAATTGATATTGAGCTTTTGTTACTGATAAAAACTGCCACCACACCACAGATCTGCTCTTCCAGAGTAAAGGAAACAAAAAATAAAAAAGGAAGAGGCACCATAGTCTTTGCTTTTGTGGACAAGTTGAGGGGGAAGTTAGTACACATGATATGGGTGTTTATCAGCATGACTTTTTCAGGAAATGGATTACTAGAATGGTTCTTTTTCTTTCTTTTTATATGTCACCAAAACAGAGCAAAGAGCAACATTTCTGTGTCAGAGAGGGCAGCTATCTGGAACTTTATTATTATATTTATTACTACCTAGAGAGACTTCCTCCCTAACAGTCCTTAATGTTGGCAACCTGCTGAGAAAAAGTAGAGTGCTTTAGCTGTTTGCTGTACCTGTCAACATGTTTCTGACATTTTACAGTGGCTGGGGAAAGGTTTCATTTTCACATTGATCATGTGGCAAATCAGTAATGACAAATTCCCATTAAAAAAAATCCCATTGTAAAAAGAGTATTAAAAACCAGGACTTATTGTAGGACCTGTGTGTCAATGGAATTCTTGTTTATTTTTTTCTTAACTGTTAGTAATTTAATTAAGCACTTGTAGCAGAGAGCACTTTACACCAATTTAACCTGAACCTGTCACTGAAAGAAACAGTCCCACAAGGTTGTTTGTAACCCGAAGAAACTCTCTAGCTCTGTTTACTGCTTAAGGGTTTGCACCAGTCCAAGGCTCTGGCTGGCAGATGTAGTAACAAGGGGCAAGGGGTGGATGATGCACTGGACTTTTCTTTTAGGAGTAGAGCTGATATTAAACATTCAGGAAAATATGACCAAATATTTGGAGTATGGGAGAGGTTTGCCATTATTTTCCATCCCTTCCAATATAGACTGGGCAAAGATATAAAATCTCTGTTTCTCCCAAATATCACACATATTTGCAGTGTCTCATAAGATTTAAAGTTACAAAAACATACAGATTAGCTTTAATAAGTTATTCTTCAAAGAGCCATGCAGTGCTGGAATCTGAGAGGTAGTGCTTCCCTTATCTCTCCATTGCCCCTGTTTTTTCCTTTATTTTGGTACTTAGCCATGATCATGCCACTTCCCAACAGTCATGCAATCAAAACATATTTCATTCCATCAGTAATACAATAAATCATTTAGAAAAACATTATTCACTGAGTCTGACCCAGAAAAGAAAATATCCAGAGGTTGTAGAAGAGATCGATCTTTTAACCATACCATTGATTTCTCTAATTTCACAATGTGCTACTCTCTAGTCATTATCCCTTGAATATGAGGTTTTAGAAAAAAACAAGCTAAAAGAAAATCCATCATAAAACAGGAGAGAACAATAATGTTAACCAATATTCCATTCTCTGTAGCAAAGAAGAAAAAGCAATTTCAGTGACATTTTTTGATTTTGTTCTCAAAGTGGCAGTAGATCTACTATACAAATAACTAGATCTTATAACTGTATATTACTACATACCTTCAACATCACATGCACACACTTGCTAAGTATAAGAAGTATTTGCTTACTCATAGATAAGATATTTTGATTAAAATATTTTCATTTACTCAAGTGAAAGCAAAATAAGAACCTAATCCCTTTTGGGATTGAACTAAAGTGAAATAGAAAGTTGACAATGTTTAAAAAAACAACAAATAAACAAATAAAGACCTGTTGTATTAAAGATGCGAATGAGCATGTTTTCTTTTGACATTATAAGAAAGAAGACCATCTGGTCTTCATACCTCAGAGAGAACAGTGTCACTTCAGTAGCCGCATGGTTAAGGTGTCTGACTTACTGCATTTGGACAGTATAACTTTTTGGTTCGCATCTCAAATAAAGTTTATCTCCAATGTGTCTAACAAGAAGCAACTTTCTTCACGCTGCAGTGAAGAAACTTAATTACTTTGTGATACAGTGAAATATGCCTAATTATTCATTGAGACCTTTTCCCTTGTTCATTCAGTTGGCCTTAGATCACCTGTATTAGATTCATTTACATTTTCTCAGGAGGAAACAGTAACCCATTTAGTATACATGTTTCCCAGTATTTTAAAGATACTACCTGGGAGAGGGAAGGTCTTCAGGAAGAGGCCTATTGATTAGAAAGTTCCATAAGTTGCTACAAATATAGGGGTTTTAACTAGCTTCAAAGTGTTAACAGTAAAGATGCATTTGTGATGGGACACTTGTTAATATTCACAGAAGCACGAGGTCAAACCTTCTTAGAAAGCTAAGACTATGCATACGAAGTAGAAACATACTTTAATTTTGGTTTATGATCTAAACACTAACACTAAATATTATTCATTTTGCAAATTACATAAAACATGGTTCTAAAATAAAAAAGAATAACCCCATGTTAATTCTATAAGTCTTTCAGACATGCAATTGTTCAGCTGAGATACCATTGAGAACCATTTTGCTCTGTAGTTAAACTGTAATAAAAAGGAATGCACTTTAAACACTCAGTAAGTCTAAAGAGCATGTTGCAGCTTCTGGAAGTATCACTATATACTTTCAGCAAACAGGACGTACAGATAATTATCTTGCACGTTGCAGAAGCTGTCATACTGTACCTGTACCTTGTATTTAAATGCATTTTAATTTTTATTGCGTAATAATAATAATAATAAAATTAAGCAAACTTCACAATTTCAAATTACTTAATTGGAAGCAAAAGGAGAAACAAAACATCAAGTTGTAAACTCACAAAATAGTGAAGACAACATAGTAGACTGGTGTAAATTAGGAGAAGCTCAGTTTTACATCACTATCTCATGGTATGAATAAGAGCCAAGAAGAGCAAATAAAAGAAGGAAGCCATACTTGGACACAAGGTGGGAAAGTTGCATCCTGTGTCTCTAAAAGAGCTCAAGGAAAAGTTTTGCCTTAAAGAAGGCATAAAGAAGCTCGAATCAAGGCTATGTAGACTTCTAAAACTCTGAAAGCAGTTTTCAGAATCTCCACTGTTAAGTGCATTTGTAAAAAAAGATATATGCATTGTGCCTGTTTAGGAAGTAATGTGAGACATCTTAGGATATAATAAAAAAAAAATGAAGTAATTGCTAGTAGAAAACAATGGTTGTTTGAGGACGTGTTTATTTTTCCAAGAGCAAAGTCCAGCTATGTGAATTCTGCAATGTGATTCCTTTTGTAGTTTCTTTCTTAGTTTGCACTCCATACTATACCAGAAATGCTACAGATGATTTTGTCCCTGAGACTTACCTCTAGCTTTGACCGATGTCTAAATATTCAAATATGTACAGAATGTATGCTGAATACTTGAGCAAGTAACTGTTGTTTCCCAGCAGCTATGGTTCATTAAGTACAGGCTTTGCAATAAATTATTCAGGATGACACAGTTTCTAAGCAGACTTTCTGCTAAAAGTGTCACAAAGGACTAGAAAAAAAGCCTTATTTTCTAGCACTAAATTAGTTAATTTTTAGAGTAATAATGCAACCAAGAGTTTGAAAGAAAATGTTTATTTTAGTTCAAGAAGAGATTTTTTTTTACATGTCCTATGTAAAAATATAAACCAGAAATTTTCAGCCTCTATTTTGAGAATATGTGTTGTATAAACACCAACAAATTTTCAAGGTTATCTATTTTATAGCAAGAACTAATTTGAAATATTATAATTCCAAATACCAGGATATAAAGAAGATGGATCTCTCTCAGACCTCTGTTGGCTTTCAAAAACAGGTTAAAGATCAGTTTAACAATAAGAGTCTTCATAATATTCACTGTTCTTTGCATCTCTCAATGCCAATCACTAGCTAATAAAGATGGCACTAGTCTATAAAAGTTGCCCCAAATGGGTGAACTAATGCATTTTGTTTTCTTATTTAGTTAGAATAAGTGGCCATCCTTCGATAGCTGCCATAAAAAGAAATACTATCTGTAAATTCAAAATTATTTAGGATCTTTCTATAATGACTTACTATGTCCTCCTTCCAAAACAAGGTAGTATATTACAACAGACAAATCTGCAAAGAATTGGGCTGGTCAGGAGAGTCTAGCAGACATCATTAGTCACAAATAATACTCAAATGACAAAATGACAAGAATATATGGGAAAATAATGACACTAAAAAAAAAAGAAAGTGCAAAATAGTTACAGAAATAATCTAAAGTTTATAAAATCTTAGACAAGTCAGGCTAAAACTTTGATTTAGCTAGTTATTCTATTTTCTTTCAGTAATTCTATTTTCTTTAAGAGAAAGCTCATGCAGTAATCAATAGTGAATGAAAGACTTTTATATTCACTCCTGGAGAATCTTCCTCCTGATATCCTCTCAGACTTCTTTAGCATGCATTATAAGTTATACTTAGGATCATAACACTGCTCTGCTGTACAGATCATCCTTTTCTTATGTGCTTGTATTATGCTCAGCCTGGGGGGGGTATTAGTTTATGAGTGTGATCTCAAAATGCTATTCTAACAATATTACCTAATTTTACTCATTATTACCCTAAAAAAACTCCAACATCACTTAATGTTACCTTAACACAAACATTAAATCACTGCCTTCTGTAGCAGAAGGTGTAATGTGTTACACCTACTTAAGTCTAATCACATGCTCCTCCCAAAAACACATTTCCACTCTGCCTCCTGCCATATCTCATGAACACATGGATGGAGGGCAAATGGGATAAGTTTGGTGATCCAATGAAACCCTGCATCCCATGCTTTCATTAGCTAATTATCAACAAGACAAATCAATGTGACTCAATTTCATGCTGCACAACTGCAAAGGGGACTGAAGCTGCAAGTCCCTGAGGGTCCAGGTGGGGATTAGACTGCCCAGTTAGTTTTGATCAGCTGTAAAAAGAAGCTGCACCCTAATAGAGCTGAAAACCACCTTGGAAGGGCACTGGTTGGTCATGAAAATAATGAAAATAATTTGGATGATCTTGTACATAGATACTGTCATATAACTGTGTTGATTTATAGTTTGTCCTAATAGTCAGACTACTGATGGAACCAGCTTGGCTGAATAGATACCCAATTCTAGTTTCAGAAACATAACAGGAAGAATCATGCTAAATTGCAAAGTAGTGCACTGACACCCATCAGTCATCAAGCAGAACAACACAGAAAAACATATGCCACAAGAAGGAGTCCTTGATTAAAGTCCTAGCCTTGGATGCAGACTCAATTTTTTGCTCTCCCATAAACCTCTCAAGATAATTTATTGCTACTACCTCTACAGAGTGACTGAGAGTATTCTAGCACTAAACATTGGAAGACCAAAACTTAAAATGTGTGGGCCTGAATCCATAAAAGGACTTAAAAAATAATCCAGTGAAAGAAACAGCTGTCTTAAATTAGGCATATCTAAGTGGTGATGTCTAAATAATGTCTAATTTTTCTAATCTTGTTCAAAAAGCAGAATAGAAAATTCAGAGCTAGACAGAGAGTGAGCATAAAATGCCCAAGGAGAATTAGACATAAAGCAAGAGATTCATGCTCCAAATGGCAAATCATCAAGAACTAAGCAATAGGAAATATAATTAACAAGAGATATGAATTCATCTTCCCTTGAGCTTCTGAGTCTTGAGTCAGCTTGGTGTGCCAAGCAGTGCCCACAACTTGTCTTTCTAAGAAACAAGCTGGAGGCAGGGAAGGGCATGTTGTTTCCTTGAACTCTAGAATTCATGTGCTTTCCCTAGATGGCTGGTGATGGCCTCAGTGCACTCCATAGACCAAGGACCAGAGTCACAGACTGGGAATGAGCTGCACCAT
Source organism: Pseudopipra pipra (assembly GCF_036250125.1). Taxonomy (NCBI): domain Eukaryota; kingdom Metazoa; phylum Chordata; class Aves; order Passeriformes; family Pipridae; genus Pseudopipra; species Pseudopipra pipra. The sequence goes on from NC_087550.1 coordinate 80,586,276, forward strand.
GTACCCTGTGTCTCCTGAAAGCCTGCAGGCAGCAGAGCCAGACCATGATGCAGCTGCCTAACAGATGGATACCCCAAACACTGACTTTTTGTCCAGTTCCCTAAGACTATCATTACAATCTAGAAATAGTCATCATATAAAATGGACAAATTTTATCTTTGATTGGTGCTGACAGTAGAGCTACAGTAAAAAAAAAAAAAAAAACCAAGCATAACTGAAAGAAAAATATTTTGAAAAATGAAAAATCAGAACCAAAAGAATGGATTTCCTCATATCACCCAACCCAACACATTCCAGACCCTAAAAGAAGTGCAAAATTTTGCCACCTTTCCTGGTCCCCTTCCAAACTGACTTACAGCCTTGGAATTAAGGTGTTCAAGCAAAAGCCTGTAGTCAGACTGTGAGAAGATTTAGCAGTTTCAACAGTTAAAAGGATTTCTTCTTTTGCCCTTATTCTCAGTCTTGACTATTTCATGCATCTGGTGAGGTTTTACAGCATATGCTCAGCAGGTTTTTTCTTTTCCTCCCTTTGTAAGGAAAAATCAACCAAAAAACATGAACATCTGAGAGGCAGGGAAGAAACCCCCTTGCGTACTTCTAAAAGCAAAAAAAAAAGTTAAGAAGACTATGAAGTTTTCATACGTGTTGTGTCTCACCAGAGAATCAGTGGTTTGAATGTAGATTGATTACATTGAAATATCCCCTTCAAAGGATTTCAGAAAGCATAAAATAATTAACAATTCAAAAGAAACAGATATTTTTTAAAAAAATACTCCAAAACCACACCCTACTTTAAGGAAGGGCATCATTTTGGTTTTGATACACACAATTAAAGTTACAATAACAGGCAAATCAGGGAATCCATGACAGAAGTCAAGGTCACACTGAAGACACTCAACCTTCAAGGAGAATAGCTGCAGAAACCACTTGCTCCTGACTGTCTCACTTGCCAGAGCACATCCAGCAGGGAGGTTCCCACAGAAAACCCCAAGCAGCACAGGGGAAGTCCCATGCACCCTGCCTACTGCACCTTTGCCAGATATGTACCTCAGCAGGGAATGCTGTGAGCCTCCCCAGCACCTTACGTTTTTTATGCTGAGATTTGGATAGAACAGATTACAAAATGGACAGAGGATGAAGCAGGAAACAAACAGGTATTGCTTAGCAAGTGACTTTCCTGCTTCTGTTACGTTGTATCTTTCAAGTTTGGCTGTATCTACTGAAAGGTGAAAATTCTGTGGTTGTTTTAAGTCCTAGGGGTTATTTTCCTATTGCCTTTCTAAGTAGAAAGCTTAGAGAAATAACATCATTAATTGCTAAACAGAGAGGTACTTGTGAAAGAGCTAGGTCAGAACACCAAGTTTAGTACAATAAATAACTGAGGAGGAGTTTTGGCTTTTGGCACTATTAAAAGTAAAATTCATATAAAAAATGTTCTGACATTGTTTGAAGATATGCTGCAAAAATAGATAAAATCCAGTGCAATCTAAAACTTTACTCAGATTGTGCACCAACCACCTGTGCTATAAGAATGAGCCTAGAAACAAAAGTGCTTGAATGTCTTCTGCCTCAGTAATTAATGCCAACATGTAAATGTCTTCCTACAACCATCACTTAATTATTGCCTCAAAGAACTAAAGATTTCAGAAATGTCAATTCAGAATAAAGCTTATTTTCACTTACACTTGCCCAAACAGGAGAGCTTACACAGCTCTCCAGAGTGACTGGGAACTCAATTTCATGCAAGGTGACAGACTTTGAGGGATCTTGTGTCCCTCGGTCGCTGTAATTGTTGGTGTCAAGCAGTCACTTCCAGAATAAGGGTGACAAAGGACACAAGCCATATGCTGTTTGGATCGGAACAGTCTTCTTAAAAAAAGCTCTGTCTGTAACTTACATGTGTGAAACAGTTACTTGCTTAAATTTCAAATACTGTTTTGCAGTGGAAAAATTACTATGGCACTTGGGCATCCACCTTAAGTTTAAATGTGGGTCTTCACTAGTTTTCTTAAAGATCCTCCATGCTAATTACAAATATATGTCTATATGTACAAGAACATTATGCTGTTGGATCCCAAGACTTATTTTCCTTTACATGGCACTCATAAAAATTTCAGTTTTGTCAGAATAATTAGTAAAGGAGTACACTCCCTGATGTTGTTATTATGTTTTTCTGAGCACAAACTGATTAGTTCTTCTCTCCTAGATTTAAAAAAAAAAAAAAAAAAAATTAGGGTTTTTATTTTAATTCCTTATTGACCTTTCTCACCTTTTGTTAGGAAAGTTAACTTCTAAATTCAAACAGTTAGCTTCATTTGCTTTCACTCTATCCAGGAGATAAGTAGTTTCTTGTACTCCTGAGTTCAGCAGAGCAGGAAAAAAGAAATGTCTTTTCTAATCCTACAGTAGGCTCTCACTGTCTTTTAAATCCATTTTCTTAGGAGATGCAAATTTAATTGTTCAAAACATTACCAGGATCCCTTTGAAACAGAAAGCTCAGTTTTTGGGGTTGGTTTTGGGAAGAGATACCCTCTCCTGACAATGTGAAAGCTTTATCCTTTTAACACTGTCTCTACAGAAAGGAACATTTCAGTCACAATGACAGTGAGATCTCAGTAGGAAGAAGATTACATTTCCTTTGGGTATTGTAAGCATAAGGCTTTTCTGTGTCTGAAGATAAGACAATTTTACCAATTCTTCTAAGTTACCTTCAGACATGTTGTTATTATTTGCTACAGAAATGGTGAGTTCTGTCATGTGAATAATGTTAATCTTTAGAGGTCAGTCTTTTGCATATGCTCCTTCTAGGCAGGTTCATAGAAATCATAGATCTCACAGGGAGAAATATTTTTTCATTACAGGTAGTTAAATTCAAGTAGTGTTATGCTTTGCAATAGTTAATTTTCTTAATTATTTTACAATAGCATTACAGAAGGCAGCAGACCAAAGAATTCATAGTATATCAACTGTCTACATGCCAAGCACCCACCACAGCCTCTCTCTCACTCCCCTCTGCAACTGGACAGAGGAGACTTGAGGTAAGGACCAGGAGAGAACACTCACTGATTACTGTAATGGGCAAAACAGACTCAAAGCAGGGATATTAAGTGAATTTATTACTAACAAAATCAGAGCAGGAAAATGAGAAGTAAAATAAATCTTAAACCTTTCCCCCACCCTTCCTCCTTCCAGTTTTCTGTCTCCTCCCCTCACAGCAGCATAGGGAATGGGACAGGTTCATCACAGGTTGTTCCTGCCGCTGCTCAGGGAGAAGAGTCCTTCCCTCACTCCACTGTCAGGTCCCTCCCACGGGAGACAGTCCGCCACAAACTTCTCCAACATGAGTCAATATCATGGGCAACAATTTTTCATGTCCCTTACCAAGGGGTGCAGTCCTTCAGGCACAGGCGTGGGTTCCCCACAGGGCCCTAAGTCCTACCAGGAAAAACTGCTCTGCTGTGGGTCCTCTATCCGCAGGTCAACAGATCCCTGCCAGGACCCTGCTCCAGCACAGACTTCCCACAGGGTGACAGCCTCCTGGGCATACACCTGCTCTAGTGTGAGTTCCTCCATGGACTGCAGGTGGATCTTGGCACCACCATGGTCCTCCATGGGCTGCAGGGGCACAGCTGCCTCAGTGTGGTCAGCACCATGTACTGGAGGGAAACCTCAGCTCTGATGCCTGGAGAACCTCCTCCCCCTCCTTCTCCACTGACTTTGGTGTCTGCACAGTTGTTCACATGTTCTCACTCCTCTTTTCTCTGGCTGCAATTTCATCTGCCCGATAACTTATTTTTTCCCTTCATAAATACATTATCACAGAGACATTACTATTATTCCTGATTGGTTTGACCTTGGCCAGCGGTGGGTCCATCCTGGAGCCAGTCGGCATTGGCTCTACTGGACATGAAGGAAGCTTCTGGCAGATTCTCACAGAAGCCACCCCTGTAGTCCCCCAGCTACCAAAACCTGGCCACACAAACCCAATATGCACTAATACCAATTTCACCTAGGTATTCACCTAAAAGAGCTTCAGTTTATAAGTTTTTTTCTCAGAATTCTTGACAACTTTATTATTAAAATATTAGACTGAATGAATTCTCTTACTTACAGGATCTGTGGTCTTTATATGTAACCAGATAGATGACAGGACCTAAGAGGCCAAAAAACCTACCTACTGAGAAAGAGTGTGGGAAGACCCAACCAACCCTGCATACATAGACACACCGCAAACCCCAGTACCATCTTTTGCTCTAACTGCAAGGCTTAGCTGATTCCATGGATGGATTTACAGCACAGATTTTACTGCTCAGGCAGAGATTTATTGAGCTGTAACAAATTACAAGACACCCTGGAAACGGGTTGCTAGTGCTCATCCTGTGAGATTGCTGAACTCCACTGACAGACTGGCTGAGATGAGGGCAGTGCCTCTGGGCTTAATTTTTGCAGTAGCTGCCAGGAAACACACACTACAGATTTAACACATCATGTTACTTGAAACTATGTACACATGCACACAAAAAAAAAAAACCTGAAAAGTGTAATTCTGGTATAAAGCCGAACCTGTCAGCAAATAACAGCTTCAATTCGAAACTCTCACCCTTCCAAAACTCCCCTTGCCAATTCTGCAGAAGTGTGAGATTATTTTGATAGCAAGTTATCTGTGACAACAATACAAGTATGCTCATTTCTCACAAAGAAAGAAAATAATACACAACTCAATAAGTCTGTTAAAAAAAAAAATCCTGCAGAGTACAGACATTCAGTGAAAACAGAGATCTAAACCAATTCTACATCATCTATTTTAAGACTTCATAAAGGAGTTATATCTATTCAGCAGACTTGCTGCTGAATCTAAGGAAGGCTGGAAACCTCACAGTACTTCATTTCCAGGACCATTTAGCTTACATTCAAAATCTAAACATTGTTCATTTAATTATTCTTTTAAAAAACCGAATTTCAGCTAATATCAAAGTAATAAAAGCAGTCTAAAATCACCACACACTGCATAAGGACTGTATTAGAAGCAGCAAGTCCTTTCAAAAGACCCATTTAACTCAAACCCTGCTTTACTTCTCCATCCCAATAATCTCAAACCCAAAGTCCATAAAATAGCCTCAGAGAAAAACCATTAAGTACCAAATCTAGTAAAATTTCTGTCAAGAAAAAGAATGGTCATTTTCATATTCTGCAGTTTCATTAACATTATTTAATATTCATATAATTTCCCTTAGTGCTTATATGAGATTTATGTCTCATTAGTGCAAGGGTCAAAAAATACAGTTAATCTGTAAAGATATGCTTTCAGACATATTTACACAGGATTTGTTTTGTTTTGTTTTGTTTTGTTTTTTTTCTTTTAGAATTACTTACCAAGTGTTTGGAAGAAGAATTATAAAAAACCCATAGTTTGTTGCACACATTTTGCGTGATGACAGTTTTTAGGTTTTACATGAGAACAGTGGTGTTCCTGTATACCTTATGTTTCCAATAACAAATCATTGGGTGAACATATTCTTGTAGCCAAACTACTTCCACAGCAGTTGTACAGTATCTCACACTGTATTAGGACAGATCATTAAAGGACCTGAAGAAATCCGGGGATACCAGATCATGGCTCAGTCAACAGGATCTAGGAACAGGGGTTATAATTTGCCATTTGGAAGTGAGACCTTTTCAGTTCTTTCATAAAGGATGTTGGGTTTAGAAGTGTGGTTGGACAGAGGGAGTTTTGATGAGCATTGTGTTGAGAAACAATCAATACACACTAGAAAAAGAACAAGACTTTTTCTCCCTCAGATTTGGATGAAAAAGGAATTGAACTATCCCACAGGACACCAGAGAAGGTGAAATCATCTGTGCTTAATGCTGCAGCATACCCTCTTCACAAAAAAACTCTATACAACCCATCATAGCTGGGGGAAAAAGGCAGTGACCCGAGAATCTATGCGATAGAATAGCAGAAGTTAACATCTTTCTAAAAGTTGCTAGTGTATTAAGTGGCATTGAAATGAAAAAGGCTGAAAACATTACACACAGTAAAAAAACAAGGAGGGGATAAAAGTACCCTTTAAATTACAGGTACTGGTAAACCAAATGGCTTGTGGAAGATATATTTCACTAGAACAGCTAACATAATTGCTACAGCCAAGATACAATTGATTAAAATCAGTTTTTCTTAATTTAATATATATTGAATAAATACATCAGCGAGGAAAACGCAATTCTGTCTAAAGCCACACAGCTTCATTCCCAGAGCAAATAAATCACTGCTACAGCAAAAAAAAAAAAAAAAAAAAAAAGTGATCTCACCCCTTGGCTCATTTGGTGTGTTTTGACAAATTAGTGAAGAACTCCAATTCTTCAGTACCACATTTATTAAAGAATATTTATAGGCTCCCTCTACATGCACATTCCCTCATTTTCACTAAAAAAGACACGTCTCCAAGAATGACTAACTGGAAAGGGGAACACAGGGGTCCTTATTGGTAATTACAGCTGCAGTAGAGTGCCATCCTCATGGGCTTGCCTCTTCCTCCAGGGCTCCAGGCATCACAAAAGAGAGGCTTTAAATTGAAGAAAACTACTGAGAGGCAATTACCATTTTATCTCAAATTCCAATGTATTATCCAAGGGACTGATGACTAACTTTATTGTGGAAGTAAAAGCTGAAATGAGACCATGGATGGTTGAATGGGAAGTAGTTAGACCTGGGTGTGGGCCTCTTCCCCTTAAAAACTGAGGGACGGCTTTGAGTCCTTGTACTGAGTAAAAGGCTATCAAACAAGTTTTAACATGCCCATGAGGAAAACGACATTACAACTCAACAGAAACCAGATGAGAAATATCTTTCTTGTTTGTTACCTGTCCATGAATGAATGTTTACAGGGGGAGGGGGGGGGAAAGAAGGGGATGGGTAATCCTTTAAAACCCAAAGTGTTAAACTAGAAAAAGATGAACAAAAATACTTGTAATTAAGTGTATGCGGACAGAAGAAAAGCTCCAAAATTAGTATACCATCATGAAAAATTAAGCTTTTTGGTTTTTGTACATCATCAGAAGTGAAACTGGGGGACACATCAGTCACTTCAAATATTGCAAATGGCTGGGCATTTTAACAGCTTTTACAAATAATGTTTTTGACATCCAGTAGAGCAAGTACCCCTGATGAGAATAACAATAACAAACAAACAAAAAGCAAAACAAAACCAAACAAACAGACAAACAAAAACAAAAAACCCTAAACCAACAAAATCCAGCAACTTTTCAAATATAAATTTAACCTCACAGCAACCTTGTAAAAAGTTTGGCGATATCAGAGTTTCCTACCAGGACACAAACAGAAATAAAACCAAATTGGGAATGGAAGCACTGATGCATGTGTAAACAAGGAGAGCTCTCAAATTTTTAAATATAATTTTTGTACACCCAGAAATACAAGTGTGAGAACTTGAGCAAACTGACTGCATAATAAATTATAACTTTTTTTTAAGATCAACACTGTTCATTCACTTTCTTAAAGGCTTGATTACTGATGAAGAGATTTCTTAAAAGAGAGGAGGAAAAATTTACAATTATTTATATTAGTCAAGTGACAGAACATGATGGTTCATTAATTCAAGCAAATTAAATTCCTTAATGTAAGAATATCAATATATTAGACAGCTCTTACAAATTTAGCGAGCTAACTTATGTCTACTTTTGATCCACTATTATCAGTTAGTTAATTTTTTTCTTGCAACAGCCTCATCTTGCAAAGATTTATCGCTCTTTAATTTTTACGCTGCAATACGCTCCCAGATCTCAGTGGAACTATTCATGTCATTAAATGTAGAGAATACACATACATCTTTTGTAAGAATAGAGCCCAATTCTCAAACCAAGCTCCAAATTCAAGTAATAAGTCAATGTTAAAGTAAGGCAGAAAAGACTGCCAATTGCTTATATCACTCATACAGTTATCAGAATGTGTGCTAAGGAAGAGAGAATGAAAAATCTCTCCCCTTTAACAGAGCATCTAGGCAAACCATTCAAGGGAAGATGTATTCTGGGTAAAGATTGACAAGTTGCTAAACTGTAGAAAAATTAAAAATGAATATGTAAAAGAATTTCTGCCTATTTTAAGGTAATTCGTGTTTTCACCTCAACATCTGAAAATACAGACTTTGTTCTGTTACTATTTTTTTTTGTAGTTATAGGCACATTTTAATTGAATGGAAATGCAAATAAACATTAAAGGTAAATGTTATGGTAAAAGCAGAGAAATGAGAAGAGCTAAATCTTGGTGGAGCAAGATCCTGAGCTAGAAATAAAGAGAAAGGCAGGCTTGTATTGTTCTTCTATGCCTAAATTTGCCTCAGTTGGCTTCAGTAATTTAGACATTAGGCATCTGTGCTGAATTGCAGTTCTTTATTCAGACACCTAATTTTGAGTGCGTGTAGTCCCTTTGTAATCATTTGAGATCTAGTCCGTGTCTTCAACAAGGATAGGAGATTCATCTCACCAAAAGCAACCATCAGTTCTAGTCATCTGAACAATGGTCTCTGCTCCATTGGGCGTATTTTCTGCATCTCCATTGACTCCTACTTCTAAGGCATCGCTGGGGTAGAGATTGATGGCCCTGTGGCAAGCCATGGGTAGGGTGGAAGAAGACCCCAGGGAAGGCTGTGTAAGTGAGACCTTTTTGTGCCTTGTCAGTGAATTTACATGAAGAAGGTTCATCACATTTTGGAATGATTAAGCCTTGTTTCTGATTATTGAAATCTGAGCAGATTTCAGTGTGAGAAGACGCTGCTGTACTATGATTGAAGGTATGCTGAATGTCACTTCTCGTCATCTGTTCTCATCTCTACATCTGTGCTCAAAAAGATGGACTTTGTAATGAACTATGAACAGAAAAAAGGACACACATCATTGAACTGCATGGGTGTGGACAGATCCTGCAGTTAAACCAACTTAGACTTTCATGGCATATCACTTAAACCATAGCAAATCCCCTGCAAAAAGAAAATAGTTCAAAGCAAATCATATGTGTGGGGGACAATAAAGAGTTTTTTCAAATATATTAATGGCAAAAGGCAGTATAGAAATATAACCAGCCTGCTACAGGATGAGGATGGTCACCTCACAAACAGAGACAAGGCAAAGGTGTTTAATATTTTCTTTGCCTCTGTCTTCAACATGGATGACGGACCACAGGGGTCTCTGTGCCCTGATCTGGAGGGCTATGACTGTGAGAATGACCAACTCCCAGTCAACAGTGAAACTGTGCAGGATCTGCTGCTCCAGGTGTATCCCTACAAATCTATGGGGCTTGATGGGATTCACTCAAGAATCCTCAAAGAGCTGCTGATATCATCACAAAACCTCTCTCAATGATTTTTGAGCAGTCTTGAGAATCCAGAGAGGTCCCAGCTGACTAAAAGCTGGTGAATGTTGTCAAAATTTTCAAGGAAAGCAAGAAGGAAGACCCCAGAAAGTACAGGCCTGTCTGTCTCACTTCAGTGCCTGGTAAAGTTACGGAGAAGATTATTCTGCGAGGTATTGAAAAACACCTGAAAGACAACATAGTCATTGGTCAGAGCCAGCATGGCTTCATGAGGGGAAAGTCCTGCTTATCAAATTTCCTTTTATGACAAGGTAACCCACCTAGTTGATCAAGGGAAGCAAGTTGATGTAATTTTTTTGGATTTCAGTAAAGCTTTCAATACAGTCTCTCACAGGTTCATTCTGGACAAGATGTCCAGCACACAGCTGGATAAACAAATCACTTGGTGGGTGTGCAGTTGGCTCATGGGTCGAGCACAGAGGGTAATAGTGAATTGGGTAACATCAGACTGGTGACCTGTCACTAGTGGGTTTCCACAGGGCTCCATCTTAGTCCCTGTGCTCTTCAACATCTTCATAAATGACTGGGACATGGGACTGGAAGCGATACTAAGCAAGTTAGCAGATGACACAAAACTGGGAGGAGCTGTTGACTCCGTCAAAGGCAGGGAAGCCCTGCAGAGAGACCTCAACACATTGGAGGACTGGGCAATCACCAACCATATGAAGTTCAACAAGGGGAAGCACCAGATTCTGGACCTGGGATGAGGCAATCCTGAATGCATGTGCAGACTGGGGAATGAGATGCTGGAAAGCAGTGCTGGGGAAAGGTCGATGTGAAGTTGAATTTGAGTCAGCAGTGCCCTGGTAGTCAGGAGGGCCAACCGTGGACTGGTGCAGCCTCGCCTTGAATATTGTGTGCAATTTTGGGTGCCACAATATAAAAAAGATACAAAGCTCTTAGAGAGCGTCCAAAGGAAGACAACAAAGGTGGTGAAGAGGAAGCTGTATGAGGAGTGGCTGAGGTCACTTGGTCTACTGAGCCTGGAGAAGAGGAAACGGAGGGGGGACCTCATCACTCTCTACAACCTCCCTGCGAGGGGAAGAGGAGGGGCAGGTACTGATCTCTTCTCTGTGGTGACCAGTGACAGGACCTGAGGGAATGGCCTGAAGTTGTGTCAGGGGAGGTTTACGTTGGATATTAGAAAATTATTCTTCACTCAGAGGGTGGTTGGGCACTGGAACAGGTTACCCAGGGCAATGGTCACAGCACCAAGCCTGACAGTGTTCAAGAAGCATTTGCATGATACTCTCGGACACATGGTGTGACTCTTGGAGATGGTCATGTGTAGGGTTAAGGGTGGACTTGATGATCCTTGTGGGTCCCTTCTTACTCGGCATATTCTGTGATTTTGTCATTCTGTGATCTGCAGCCATCACTGCCAGAGGAATATTTCAACAGTCTGAAAACTTGAACTGCTGGCAAAGATATGAATTTGGGGTGTGACACTGTAAGAGAGAGGATGAAACACAGAAAATGTTTTGTATGTTCCAAAATTAGAAAGAAATTTTCAGGTCTTTTGAAGTCTTCACAGTTTATTATCACTCATTGATTAATAAACTATCAGTCATATAAATGATCAGCCAGTGAGGTAGGTAACTTAGAATATATTTAGTAAAGCTGAGGTTACACCTATCCTCAGTACGTAATTTCTGAAGTTTAAGTTAAAGTTTCTGGGTCTACTGAACTCATAGAAATTTTATAAGTGACCCATGTAGCACAAGATTTCACCAACTATTCCATTTATTCAGATAGGAATTTATTTCCGAACTGAAATTCTTGACTTTGAACTTCTATTTCTCTACACTGGCTTAAGTGAATTATAAATGCACAGAAAAAAACCTGAAAAGCAAGAATATCCACTATGTATATGTGACTGTCACTGCAGCATCCACAACAAAGTCAGTTATGACAGTGCAAGTCTATAGTTTCTAGCAATATTGGTAGTTATATCCTATTTCAATCTTGAACAAACAAATTATAAAATGCACGCTTCTGGTATAGTTAGAACACATCCCTGCATCCTGAAAACTGCTTCAATGCATAGAAACGATTTTTTTTTGTTCTTATCATCATACAAATGCAGTATCTCTACAACTACCACAGTCAAAAGGTAGAAAACTAGTATTGAAATAACAAAAATAGTAGATTCTGCCAGCTTGAAATCTCACATACAAGAATTTATTTAAAGAACAAGGACAAACTCATATTGTCACTTTACACATAGGCAACTTTGGGTGTCTTAATGGTTCCAGTATCACAGATTCATACATCAATAGAAGTTGCATATAAATGTAGGGGGTTTTTTATTCTGTTCCAAGAGTAATTACAATAAAATTACACTAACTGTAATAAAAATCATCTTCGTGACTTTTACCTGGCAAGTTAGTGCTGCTTATTTGACAGGTAGTAATTTGCTAATCCAAAGTGGTCAAACTATTGTGATTTATGTGACTGTACTCTTTTCATGTAACCACTGTTGAATACCAATTACTTCATACATGATGCTGAACTTCAGACTTGGGAGAATCCACCTCTCCGCCATGGAACAACTGTGGCTCAAAATGTGTGGACCACTTAATGGTTTTGATGATTCACCCATCTCTCATTTGGGGCAAATCACTGTTTCATGCAATTTTTATTTAACACTGTTTGCAAGTGTGAGGTGCTTTGAACCTGACAATGATAAGTGCTTCTATTACACTGAAATTACAGATAAGACAAAGATCTTTCATAAGTCTTCATAAATGTAGTCTTCCTTATCTCATTTTAGATAAAAGTGGCAACTACTTGGACAAATGGGCATTGTTGGATGCTTTTTAGTGTATACTTGAAAAATTGGTCAGTGCAAGGATTGCCTGCTCTAAATGGGTGAATATCAGTACTTTTAACAAATTCCAAGAATTTGGAATAGTAAAAACAGAGCCAAATTCAGGACTCCAAGTTTTACATACCTGAGCAAGACTTTCAGCAGACTGAGGGGGACTAACTATATCAATATGCAAAATATCTGGTTTGGGCTACAAATACTTCTATTTAATAACAATGTTTCCTCTCTGTGAATTTGCAGCAAAGAAGCATTTCTGGCTTTTTAGCCTTGTGTTTCCACTGCTGGCAGATATGTGAACACAAGGTGGTAAAAGCCAGTTCCCTTTAGTTACACCCAAACTGCTGTGCTGGCTTAGAAAGCACCCAGGACTCCCACCCCCCCCACCCCCCACCCCCCTCCTCTGCACAGCTTGCTTCCCAGAGGGAGAAAGAGAGGGTTGGCAGGAGGAGAGGGGAGGGAAGGGGAGGGGAGGCATCCTCTGTGCACCCCAAGGTGCTGCCTGAGTGTAGGTAGAAGGTACCTCTGTGAACTCAGAGCTCCCAAAGCTCTGATGTACACCACTGTACAAACAACAGACACTCCATAATTCCTGATGAATGCATACATTAAAACACATAGTCTCTGTAAAACTCCACATACTGCTGAGGGCATAAGTTCAGAAATGACAAGGTTACTGAACTGAGCCCTCAGGATAACTCAGTGCTGTTCGCATTATTGCTGTCTGTATTGCAGCAGTGATACTGACAGTGATCTTATTGGATCCCTTGAACTGCACTATGTGCAGATACACAAGATGGCAGTTTTCCACCCAGGAAGGTTTTGTGTTCTAAATTAAAATGAGATCCCATTTATAAATAGCAACAGAACAATGTCATTAAATAGTCTCCTTTGCCAGCGTCATGATGATTCCAAATTACATCAATGGAAGCAGAGAAAATTAACAGCTTTGCCTTAATCCTTTGTATGTTATGTTGGGGAATGTGTCAACATGATTCCATTCCCAACACTTCCATTCCTTTAATTTGTCTGTAAAAATCCCCTACAAAATAAAATGTCCCTAAAGACAAATTATCTAAACCAGAAACAGTAAGAGAATTAAGGTAAAAAGTTCAAAGTTGATGGCACTGCCCATGGAAACTGCTGAGATTGATTGTGCTTCTTAAACAAATAAACAAACAAGAATCACACCAGGAAAAAAGTAAAAGTTAACTTTCTTACTTTCTAGTGGAAGTCCTGTACAGTTAAGTATTGATTCCTTTAACAGTTGGATAGCAGTTGGATATAGCATATGATACAACTTGGTTTCAGCATGTTGCTCAATAGAAAGCGTTGGTTCCCATTATATTACTGAAGCCTACAGAGGTATAGTTAAATGCCATGTAAATACAAACCATAGAGCATTTTACCAGATGGCTGTTCAAAGGCTCATGTAGGCATCCAGAAAAATCTACAAAGATAGCGTTTGTAATGGCAGTAGTTGCTAAGTGCACCTCTAGAAGCAGTACAAATATCAACAGTGACGCAGGAAAACAACAAAAAAGGGAATAGTTCTGATGTATCACTGCATTACTTTAGTTTCACATGACTTATACCAGCAATTTTCCCAGGAATCAGTCCAATTCAAAATTATATCTTCTCTTTTAATTTAGTTCACTACAAAAAGTGCATGTCTACTAGATTGAGATATGTCTAGATATGAGAGAAGAATGTATAATAGTTCACTTCAACTCCACTACAAGTAAAAACTCTCATTTTAAAGCATTCTCGTGAAAACATGTTTAACTGTAATGCAGTAATGGCAAATATCAGAGTTTAAACAGAGGAAATATCATTCATAAAGGTTTGAAGGTGATTTTCTGACTTGAAATCAAAGCCAAAGGAAAAATTATGTCTCAAGATACAAAGCTGTGATGACCTCACATTCAAAGGGATAGGACTTCTGAGGATGGAGATCAAGAGTGAGATCTAAAAAAGACGGTTTAATGTTATCACTCCCACAGATACATTTATTACGTTTAACAAAATGATAAAAGTGTGAGTATAAAATGAGAGACTAGAGTGGAGAAGGAGGATGGAAGGGAGAGTCAGGTAAATTAAATAAGGTAAACTTCAATAAAAGAGAAATACTTTGGGTGAGGATTCAGGGAAATTAATTCTAGAATTTGAGTGAATGAAGTGGGCTACCTGAAGCAGGTTACCTTTTCAGGGGTCTAGCGGGGGTGCCATTTACCTGCCCAACCTAAAAAAAAAAAATCACATCTAAAGGCTCAGTTACAGCTATACAGATTCTAAACATAGCTTTTTGGCTTTAGGTGTTTTGAGGTTTTTTGACGTTAAGCCTTACCAATGTGTAATCAAACATTCCTTTCCCAAAATACTAAGCTGCCCTTTCTTTTCTTCAGTTTCTTGTTTTGGGTTTCCCTTTGCCCAGAGAGATGTTACACATCATTATCTAGAGAACATGTAGACCAGATGTGTCGAACGAGGGTAATAGCTAGATTACTTCAAATAGAATTGAATAAAATTAAATTGTTATTGCAGTTAAGGAGGTATGAGATCATATCAAGGGATTGGATGGAAACTGAGCACTCCGGCAGTGTTTCTATCTCTAATCAGAACTTATTTTTACATCTCCAGTGACGTACGCTCAAGTAGTTTCTTGAAGTTCTCTTTTGTTTTTAAGGTTAGCCCCTGTGAACTTGAGGATGCCATGTAAAAGCCCTGATTGACCAATAACAAAACTTAGCGGTCAAAGCAGTCAAAGCAAACATCGAGGCACTTTGTCAATGTAAAAGAAGAAACAAACTATCTAAAAAACCAAACCAAACAAATACAAACCACAGGAAATGTGGTTTTTAAGGTTATTAAGGAGAAATAAAATCAAATGAGCTATTAGAGGAGTTCAAATTATAGTGCTGTTATTAAGCCAATGATTGCAGCATACTCAATGAGCAGAAGCTCACAGCGCATTTATTGGATGTACAGTGATATATTTTATAAAGTGCTAGCATATATTCTTGGTGCAAGAGAATATTCTCATTGTAAAACAAAGTAAAAAATTTTTTGGGTCAGAATCATTGGCTACCACAACCAGGAAACACATAGCCCTTTTTTTCTATGAGGATTTGTTTGTGGGCTTCTTACGGTTCCGTGGTGTAAATGCTATCTGAAATTCACACATTTCTGATAATGGTTGCCCGGATTCTGCCTTTTTTTGGTTTCTTTTTGTAAGGAGGAGGGGAGTTACATGTTTTACAAAAAACAAGCTTCATTTTCAGGACAAAGTCCCTGCTTGCACCCATCAGTTCATTTGTTTTTTAGGCAGATGCATAATGAAAAGATGCCTTTTGTCCTCAGAATGTTATCCAAAATGAAACAGGATTACAAGTGGCAAACTAGTCCAGGCTTGACTTCTTAATGTCAATACTCATTTGTGTATCACGTTTAAAATGCACAGACTGCAGATAGAGTGAAACAGATTTCAGACGTGTTGCTAGATACCTGTGTGATTATGCATATAATAAATCCCCCAGAAATTAAAAGCCACCTTCAAATAAAACTCATGAATGCAAACCATGCAACCCACATGTGAATCTCTTCCCACAAAAAAACAATTTAGTTGAGGAATGAAAATAATAATATAAATTCTTGTAGCTCTTGTGATATTTTGTGCTCATTCATAGGGTTCTGTCTAACCTTGTAACATTAAGCTTCATAAGGAAGGCTCAGTAGGAAGAGGTATTTGTGTCTTGAGCAGGGATAGAAAGGAAAGGAGCAAAGAGAATTCACAAGTAATGCACTATGTTAGTCTTCTCTAGCTCTAGTCTCTCTCTTTTCTCTCGAAACAAAGAGGGAGATTCCAGGTGAACTTGCCAAAAATCCAAGGGAGGTCAGAGATCATCTGCTGATCATTCAGGTTAAAAGCCTTCTTGATCAGTGATGCTACATCACTCTTGATCCTAAGAGTTTTAAATGTCCAGCCTCACAGATTAGCCAGCACTAAACAGTTAAGGAGTACTAAAGAGTTAAGGAGTAAGCTATATTAATTTCAATATGTGCTATTTTTAAATTACCATTTTCATTAAGAAAATCTTTTTTATTCTAATAATTTTTAACAAATCTGTAGCTGGTTAAGAGGACAGAGTCATCTGATTTGTAACAGCTTTCCTCTTCCTTTGGAATTCCTAAATCAAGTTGGTTTAACTGGTAAACTTTGGCCACCAAAAATCAGAAAGCTCTGGTAAACTGGGACATGCATTGCAGTTTCTTCCTCCCACAAATGCCTGTAAGACTACTGAATGAATAATCTCTGGTGAGTTCTATCCAGTGTTTCAGTTCCAAGTGAGAAAAGGGCGTGGAATAAACTCAGGTTTCCAGAGTTGCTCAACAACAGGAAAAAACGGGAGAGGTAAAATCAGTTTAGCTGAACAAAGCATGTATAAAATACGAAAAACAAATACAGCAAGTCCATTGCATATTCCTTGTCAAACATGGCAGCTCTGACAAGAGAAAATAAAGCACTGTCTTAACAATTTTAAGTCTATTAGGAACAGCTGAAAACCAGCACATTGCAGAAGATATTTGCTAAGAGTAAGCCAAAGATGATTGTGATGGCAAGTAATTAAAAACTGACACTGCTTCCATACATGGGAAATTATGTTCAATTCACTAATTCTGCAGATTTGCTCAAGCTTGATAAAACCGAATGGGAAACCGCACACAAACACGATAGAAAACATGATGAAATTTACTTCTCTGTAGCCAGTGCTTACAGTCAGACCTCCAGTAGAGCTGATTATACAACTAATAACCAACAGACAACCCCCCTCCAGATTCATAAAAGTAAACCAAACTTTTTTTCTTCCTACTTGAGCCATTTTACTTGTAGTTTCCATCCAAAACTTTTCCCTGCTAAAGAAAGAATCAATGAAACTCCTTAATAATTTTAATGTGCTGACAGATTTGTTAATATTTGAAAGCTTTAGAAGAGGAACACAGTTGTAATTCTCATGATATGGCTAAAAGAGCCCACAAACCACTTCAGTTCCACTTTAGTTTTGCTGCAAGTGGTCAATGTCCAGCACAGAAAATCCTGGTCACCACTGCTGACCACTACTATTTCCATTGCAGAATGCAGCTTCTATGGTCTCTCAAGATCTTAGCTGACTAGTGGAACTAAATGCTTTAAGATATGAGTAGGTTGGATAGTTGCTGCAAAACTAAGGCCACCTCACAAAACAGCATTTCATGGATACATAATGTAGCTGCATATGCACAACTGTATGAAAAGTGAATTGCGCAAAACCCCAACTTGATAAGGCTACATAACAAGTGTTTTTCTGTGAATCAGCACGATATGAAGAACAACGTGAAGGTAAAATAGTACGTAGACACTACAATGAGTACATAGAGAAGAGTCCACCTACCATGTGAGACTCCAGTTGGGAATTGTTTCCTCTTTAGTCGTCTCCTACCTGAGACTCTGCACATGTTGAAACACATGAATGTGATCCCCAAAAATCCCTAGCACAACACAAATGCTAGCAATTGTCTCTTTCAATTTTGCTTAGTAAAAGAAGTAAAAAATCAGTCCTGTTGTCTTTCATCCACTCTGCACCAGATGAGTCCTGCAAACAGCAAAAGGTATCTTTTTTCTTGTGACAGGCTGGTGGAGAATACAGAGAACTCAACAACCAGGGCTATAAGAGCAAGAATGTGAGAGCTTGAGTGGAGCAGAAATAGAAATTGTATCACAGTCACACACAGCGAGCAAGAACGCTCGAATACCAAGCTGGTAAAAAGGTCATAACCCATGTCATGTATGCCAAAGCAGGAGGGTGAAGCAGTTTTCAAATCACCACCAAGTACAGTCATGGCCTCTGAAGGAGAGAGACTAGTATGGCTATAGAAGCCATAGAAGAACGGGCAGGACATTTGTATTCTCACCCTTGGATATCCAAGGCTTTTAAGAGTCTTTTAAGTAAAATTATGTAAGTTTTTGAGGGCCTTAGGAAGAACGGACTGTTTGTGGGAAAGGAGGAGTTAAAGGGCAGGATGGCCTGGGCTGGAGGAATGTTGGGCAGCTAGTGAGAACACTGTGAAGATAAGAGCAAGGCATTAGGGGAGGAAAACAAATGCTGTGGGGATCACGCTGGGGAGTACGAGGCCAGAGAATGTACCTTTGCTGCAGAAGGGCTAAAAACAGCTGCTGCTGGGAGAGAATGGAGAGGATGAGAGGAAAGACCAAATAAAGACATTTCAGATATCACACAATGTGAGGGAAAAAAAGAAAACTGAGCTGGCTCATGTTAAGGCAGCTGTTACAGTGGTGCTGGAGAAAACACAAGAGAGAGATGGAAAGGTGAGGATCACAACTCTTACATGAAGATAACTGAGATGCTTAAACAGAAATGACAGGTAAAATGGGTAAAGCAGTACAAACCAGAGGACACCTAGAAAAGCAGGATCGTGACAACTGGCACAGAAGGTTTTGGAATGACCCCAGTCCACCTGGTACTGCTCCTTGTGAGAATAAATCATCCCCAGTTGACCGATGCTGATCAAAATTACCTGTTGGAAACAGCCTGTGCAGCCACCAAATGGGTCATGTGCAACACCCAAGAAACACCTAGCTGTGGGAAATGAACTATGGATACTTCCAGAGTTGAAACATGTTAAAGCAGCTGGAAGCAGCGTCTGTAGAGCTTTGTTTGGAAGAATAAAAGCCAAATGGGTCCAAAGTCACATGTTGTTAAAAATAACTATTGTCTGTAGTTATTAGACTCATGCCAGAGGGAGGTGTGGTTTAATTATGGCGAGTTATGAACATTCACAGCTTCAGTGCTAGAGGATTCACTCATCCATTGCACATGATTATGGGTCCTCTGAACCCTGATATCATAAACAGGCTGGATTCAGAAAGGCAGGCTGGCCGGGCTGGGAAGACTCTCCAGGAAGGAGGACAGCTCAAGGAACCTAAGAAAAAGGAGAAGAAAAATACATACAAAAATAAAAGATACGAGCAGCTATAATGCTTGCTAATACAGGCCTTGAGGGCAAACCAGCAAGGACCCTGGTAAGTAAAGACAAGACGGGTCCCTGTGGTTCTGTTTATGGGGCTTGACTGCAGGATGGCACAGAGGGGTTTTTTATTTTTATTTTTCCAAGAATGCTGTGTGAGTCCTGAAGAAGGCATTGGAATTACAATAATTGACTTTTCAATTAAAAATGGAATGCCCAGGAGAAAATACAGCCAAATGGAATATGAAATCAGTAGCCACCTTCATGCATAGATTGGCAAAACTGTATGCTAGAAATGAAAGAGAAGATCTCAAGTCAAGTGTCTCAATGAAGAGCAGATGATCTCCAGGAATATGAAAGCAACACTTTCAACTCCACTAACTGAGGAACATTCAGAATTTAAGACTGGGCAGGACCATTCACTCGACCCTTGGGGACACAGTAGATTAAGGTATAATTAGTCAGAAGAGCCTGTTAGTACCAATCTTACTGAAGATGTAATGAGTGACCCTAGCTTGTTAAGAGAGTTTGGTGCTGTTACTGATGTCTTGAAACACACTGGGTGCCCAAGAGACACAGCATACCAAGGCAAGTCTGTGGGAAAGTGTGTATTGTATTCAGCAAGACAGGAGAAAAATTACATTTTAGGCAATGGTCTCTGACTAGAAAATGGTCTCATTCTGGATCTCACTAGTAATTGTTTGTGTGGTGGTAATGTAGCAACAGTAGTAATCTTGGTTACACAATGGTGAGTGGCAGTCTAACCTCAGAAACACTTGAAACACCTCAGGGATGAGTGGCAAGAGAAGTTTGTACAGGTATACTCAAGATAAGTTAGTGCAGAAGGATTAATGCACTTACGTTAGCTGAGCTCTTTGGGCTGGAAGTCAGCTTAAAGAAGACAGAAGTCTTCTATCAACCTGCACCTCAGGAAGTCTTCTATCATCCCCATATCACCATCAGCGAATCAGAGCTCAAATCAGTCTAGCAGTTTAATTACCTAGGTAGCATCATCTCCTCGGATGGTAAGATTGATGGAGAGATAGACAACAGGTTAGCAAAGGCATATAGAGCTTTTGGAAGACTCCATAAAAGAGTTTGACAAAACAAACACCTAAAGAAAAGCACAAAGGTCAGTGTTTACAGAGCCATTGTGCTGTCTACTTTTTTATATGGTTTCGAATCATAGGTCATTTACCACCACCACCTGCGTCTCCTAGAATGCTTCCATCAACACTGCCTCCAACAATCCTAAACATCCACTGGTCAGATTATGTGCCTAACACATCTGTTCTAGAACAAGCAGCAGTCACAAGTATTGAGGCCATGTTGCTGAGAACACAACTGCGCTGGGCAGGGCACGTCTCAAGGATGAAAGATCACTGCCTCCCTAAGATCTTGCTTTATGGTGAACTTGCCACTGGCTGCCGCAAGAGAGGAGCCCCAAAGAGAAGATGCAAGGACTCCCTGAAACAACATCTCAGCCTTGGCCATATTGATCAACATCACTGGTCTACTCTGGCCTCCAATCAGGAGGCCTGGAGACACACCATCTATAACGCTGCTGATGCTTTTGAGAACGCACGCAGGATCACTCTTGAGGAGAAAAGACAACACAGAAAGAATCGTGTCTTGCCGATACCATCCAAGGAGTCTGTCTGCTGTGCCTTTTGCAACCAGACTTGTCTGTCTCGTATTGGCCTCTTTAGCCACCGACGTACTTGTAGAAATGTGGGTAGAGCCCTCCCCAAATCTTCATTCATGAAGCCTAGCCATGATGAGGAGCCAAAATCACAGAAACTGTATGAATGTCCAAGTGAGGCTGAGGAAGGATTGTGACTCACTATTTTTAGCCAAGTGATTATGGAGTACTAGTTCGGTGACCCAGTTTATATAATCAACCAGTGTATCACAGAGTGATGAAAGGATCTGGAGTCTGGATATCCGGGCAGTAAACGCTGTCACTCCACAAACAGCACCTAGTACTTTTAAACTGCCACAACTCATGGCTACAAAAATACAAGGTAAAAAGCAATTTTCAGTAATGGACCTAGAAATTTTTATTTTTTTTTTACCTTGGTCTGCTGTCGAGTCTATTTTTTTTCCTTTCCTTTAGAAAGGAGTGCTGGTATAAGTTTATTTCTATATTTCAAGAGCTGCAATATGCCTTCATATTTCTCAAGTCTCACAATGGTCCTCCAGTTTGCCAAGCACACATGACCTGAATGTGTGATAAATTAATCCATGAGTGAAGGAAAAATAAAATATCACAGATTCTGGAGTAAATGTCTGCTGCTTTTGTTGAAAAACTTTAAATTTTTTATAACTAATGATGTTCATAAATCATCCATACACACAAACTTATGTGTTAGACTAGTAAAGAACAAGAGAAAGATCATACAGTAGTGTCCATAACTCTTGGGACTGCTAAAGGAGTTTAATGTACAATTTATATGAAAAATAAAAACAAAATTTTAAATCTACAGACAACTGAAATATTACTCAAAATTACTATTCTGTGTTTAACGGCAGGAACAGACAAAGCGTTTACATAGTAAATTGTTTATAACTCCTTTATCCAAAGTATATACATCATGAAAAAAAGAAAAACCTGTTTTTCCTGGTCTTTTATCAGTATACAGGCATCAGCCTTAGATCACTTTTTGTCACTAGACGCTGATACCATCAGACACACTGTGAAGGAGTCAGTTATTGAAAATAACAATTTGGCTTTTTGTAAAGCAATTGGTATTGCAGTTATCTGAATAGCTTCTTGATAGGAACTGCTTGCAACATACCCTGGTTTCTGCTTTTCCAGAACTGATTCCTGTGGAGTTACAACCCACAATTCCTCTCAGTGGTAAAATTAGACATGAATATTTTAAGAATTGTAATGTTAGTGTAACTGAACAGCTTAAAAATCAGTAATAGCACCTGTATTTTTAACATTTGACATTACTAAGAGTTTTTAAAATAGCACGGAACAAAAGCCTGCTTAAATGAAGCAGGCTAGTAGTAATATTAGAGTGACAGTTGCACTTAAATTTCTGGTTTACTTCTGTATTTTCTTTAAAGTTGATAATTTTTCTAAAAGGCTCTAAATTGCTGGGTCACAGAAAGGGCATGGACAGCGGTGAAAAGCTCAGCCTGCCTGTGTGAAGATGATCCTGTGTTGAGCAAACTAGCCAATTAGCTGCCAGCTGCAGTTTCTTTTCCAGACTGATCCCAAACCATCACTTACTGCTTCTTTTCTGATGTCTTTGACACTTGCTTCTGTAAGAGAGCAATAATAATAGTGCCAAGAATACATTGTTGCAGTGACATGGCATTACAGCATCCCTGTGGCTGCATCACGGAAGACCTTTACGAAGCGGGTTGGGGAAAGGAGAAGGAGAGACAGGAGTGTTCACACTATGGGTCAGGGTATTTGCAGGCAGCTGGATGATGGGCTGTAAGCAGAGTATTTCCCCTCAGCACATTAAATCCTAATGGGCTGTAGGTAGCTTTCTGAAGCTTGCCTCACTGGGCTTGCCTCACTGACCCCTGTATGGGGGAGCCAGTGAAGTAGGAGCCTGACAGACATCTGGCTAAAAAGCTGCTACTTCACTTATTTAAAAATCCACATACATATTTAGGTAAAACTTTATTGACGAATCTTTCTTTCTGCTATTTTTCTTTCTCTGCTAAACCGAAGGACAAAGGGTGTCTCTGCTAAGAAGCGAAGGAATCTGAGTACAGCTGGGAGAGAGGGAAGCTAGTTCTCCACACTTCTCGGCATCAGTGGGTAAGAGGGCTTTCAAATGTCAATATTCTCGTCCATAATGACGGCCTCTTCGAAAGGCTAGAAAAGCCTCAGCAGCGCGATGCAAAGGGAGGGTTTTTTCCTATTCAACCAACACCTTACAGTACCATGCTTCGTGAAAGCAGAAAATAGTTTTCAGTTACCAAATAATTTTCTTTCTGTGGTTTTCCACATCATATACAAAGGAAAATTTATAAGCTACACCCCTTGTTCTCCATATTATACAAGAAACAAAATCTTACAGTGCAAAGGCCACTGTTGATTTCAACAGTTGATCTGGGATCAGGTACAGAATGTTGGGTCTGTGTTTCCCATCCCTTTCAAACAGTCCTGATGTAATTTTAATAGCAGTGACATAACCACTGCAGTTTAATGCTGTCTTGGTAATAAATGAAATGAAAAAAACTGCCAGTAACATACATTTTCTATATTAGGGATACCTTGTTTTTTCAGTGGTTTAAAACTTATTAAAGATTTTAAATGCATTAAGTTTAATCTAGTCCGTAAAACAGCACTTCCAAGAGTAAAGTTTGTACTGGAAAAGAAAGTGACTTCTTTTCTTCCAAATACACTACACTCAAATTATTTTGGAAGATTATAGCAACCAAGAGCCTAAATAAAATTCCTTGAAGACTACCATAAGAAATTTTCAAGCTCTTCCATCCCATATGAAATACCATTTTAACATCATGAAGGTGAAAGAATGGTTTAAATGCACCTTCATTAAAATTGTAATTATTTAAAATATATATGACTTTCATTAACTTTCTCTGTTAACTATTATGAATTTTTATTCTTTAATTAATTTGTCTTATGGTGGTTATAGGTTTAAGTGGGTGCAGGCTTCACTGCAGGACCAGTATCTTACCTGATTCCAGCTCTGATACTCTTTCATTGTGCATCCTATTCTCATACGCATCACTAATTAGCAATGTAAGGGCAGCTTGGGTCCAGATACCTTTATTCACAGAGCAGAAAGCATTTGATGAACTCAAGATACTTTCTCTCTGGCTCTGATCTTGAGCCTTCTTATTTTTGTGTGCACAGTGCATTTCTGGCTTTTATGCCATAAAATAATAAATATTTTCAATTGGCTCCTGTTTTAATAGAGCTTCAAGTCCTACATCAGCAGCAGAGATATACTGCACCACTTGAGCTTTACCATTGCAGTCTATATGGTAATAATAGTCATTTCAGCGAAATTGCAGCCTTGCAAAGCTCTGCTACGTACACAGTCTTCCTCACTGTAATACAAGATTTACAAGGCAATATGTAGGAACTGGAACATTTTAAAACCCGATGAGTATGTCTGAAGTAATAGAGCACTTTACAACAGTTAATGGTAGTGGATGGATGACAAACATGAGTTATGATCACACTATATTTAGGTAGAGGTATGAGCAAAACAGATGTTAAGCCTTCTTTTTCTTAATGCTCAAATATATTTTTTCCCAGTGCCTTCTTTAACTCAAGTCAAATCTCTTTCCAGTATAAATTCCCTTTTCTCTGTTTGCTCTCTGCACAAGAGGGCAGATGCCCCTCCCTTACTCCCAGCCTGCCCACTGCTAAGCAGGTAGGGTTTCTCATGAGTTTGCAGATCCCCACATGCACAGCTGCACAGCATAGGAGCAACAGCTATAGTGTTGAACTAAACTATGTGTCATGCTTTTGTGTCCTTTCCTTTTCTCACAGCCTGAATATTTAAGCAGAAAAAGGAAAACACTGTCCTGGCCTTCCCAGGAGCCAAGGAACAGACGCCTAGTGGTGCTAAAAGCAGACTCAGCAGCATCTCCCTCACCTTCACTTGCAGATGCTTTATCTTATCAAAGAAGGTCTGCTTTCCTTATTCTATAAAGTACTCTCCATGTTAATACCCACAAGCCACCCCTCGATCAGTAATCAAAGGAAACAAGAATTAAGAAATAGCTGATCCAAATTGTCACACTCCTTTCAAGGACAGTGGGTTTAGTACTTTGTTTGTTTGTTTGTTTATGTTGTCTTGCCTTTGGAAGCAAAGACTATTTTGTATTCCTCACGTCTGATGTGAAGTAGCAGTAACTTGATATGAAGGACATCTTGAAATATTCTGCCTTTGTGAATATGAATGTAGGAATCTGCAGAAACTGTGAATGAACATTTACAACAAACTGTGAGCCTCCTACTGATGCACTCAAATACAAAACAGGAGGCGAGAGAGAGAAGGAAAAGAGATGAATTTGTTTTCCTAGCAAACAGCTGTCTTCTTTAACAGAAGAAACTAAAAAGAAAACAGTGTGCGAAGAGGCCAAAAGCTGCATTAATTACAGTATTTTTAGATGCTACAAGCACAATTTTGATAAACACTCTAAGCTGTGAAAAAAATGTACTGTCAATGCAATTAAGTCTTTTTCATGGCGCAGCATCGTCAATGCATTTGTCTGCTGAGAATATATTGTGGGCTGTGCAATGCAGTTACCCTCTTATTAATGATTCAAGGCAATCAGTAGGGACCTCACCAACTCCTGGGGGATGCCACAGTAAGCAGGCACAATGTCATCATTTAATTTCTTCTCTTGACCTACATTACAAAAAGTGAAGTCTCAGTTACTATTAAGGGCCAAATTCCAGTTGTGGTTATAGAAAAGCAACTCCAATGAGGTTAAAAGTAACATATACACAGTTTAGGAGCAAAATTTGGCATGGAGAGATCACTTCTTGGGTATTTGGAGGGATGATATTTATTTGTTTATTTATATCAACTGCAGGATATGGAAGGTGACAGACTAATTCTATGCTAGCTTTAATGGCTAGGCTGCTGTGAGTTACGTATAGCAGCAAAAACAATCCTTCCTGCTTGAAAAAAAAGCTGGATCTTGTTTCTTAGCTGGTTAGTATTTCTATTTAGCCAAAGCATGGTATTAGAGCTCTTGTTTTACCAGGGTAGACCTAAAAGTCAGCCTGAAGCAATCTTTTTGCTAGTGGCACCCACAACCAGTGACATCAGCCTGTCAGTCACATTGCTTTCCTTCACTGACATTAAGTCCTCCATTTCATGCCAATGGGCGGTGATCACTAATATAAAATACTGTAGCACCTCCTTCAAACAGTGTTTTGTACTGTTTGGGTAGCAAAACTATCTTCTGCTTCCTGGACTGGTTCCCTGTACAGTATTTATTCTTGTCCAAGGACTCAGTTATTGCCTTCTGAAACATCATTGTTTCAAGCAAGGATAACTGAAAGGCCAACATTAGCAACATTGCCGACAGCAGTGTTTCTCTGACATGCTGAAATTTTCTACAGTGAAGGTGGAGTGCATCTGCACTAGAGACATCAATTTCTCCAGGGCTAAGCGTTTAGAATGTACTTCCTGAACAACCAAAGTTATTTTCAGCTTTGACTTCATTTATAAACTCAAAGTGTCTTCACAATTTTCATTTTTCCCATAAGGAATAGATGCAAGAATAGATATGATGGACGTCAGTTACATTACTTTCTGCACTGCAGAAAGCTTCTCAGACACTTCAGAATGAAAGTTTACATTATATGAAATAGAACAAAAGACTATAAATGCATTGATATATGAGATTGTAGATAAGGAATAATTCTGCCTGTAGTGGGAGTTGTCAGTTTAAACAGCTTCACTGGGTTATTGGACAGGAACACACCTATAAGTGGAAGCTTCACAAATTTTGCTAAGTTTCTATTTTTTTTTAAAGGTAATAATTTAACTCCCTATGATGTTGCCTATGAAATGTAGTCCACAGAGTCATATACACCGAAAACTGACTTCAAATCTGTGAATTGCCACACATTAAGTACTTCCTCTGAGTATGTAATAAAAAAATCCAAAAAAACCCTCCACGCTCTGTGATTAAGAAGTCTAAAAGGAGCTACTTCTAGCCTAGTACAAAAGAATTCAGGCAGTAACAAAACTACTCCGTCAAATGTCTACAAAATTTGAAATTGACCAAAACTTGCGAAGTCATTAATTATTTGGGACATTAACAAAAAATTTGTATTTTTGTGTTTCAATGCATAAATTTGCCAAGTCACGGGAGCTTTTAGGGAACCAGCTGCTGAAACTGTCTTTTATGTATTTATGGGCTGTTCACCAGCTGTCATGAGCTGCCATGAAGGTGAGTTTTCCTCACCTTCAAACCAGAGATGGTTTAGTGCCTGCACCTTTTCAAA
This sequence comes from Pseudopipra pipra, assembly GCF_036250125.1. Lineage (NCBI taxonomy): Eukaryota > Metazoa > Chordata > Aves > Passeriformes > Pipridae > Pseudopipra > Pseudopipra pipra. The sequence goes on from NC_087550.1 coordinate 80,613,486, forward strand.
TGGAATGGCACATGCACCTTGCTGTCTTATAGAAATAGTCTCAGATTAATCACTTAATTATTAAGATTTATATGTTATGCAAAACCAGTTATTTCTATTGCTGAATCAATATAACTGGTATGTACCGCTTAAATAAGGAATATATCTCTTCTGAGCTACTTAACAGGGATTAGCTTCTTTTATAAGCATCATGCATAAAAATACAACTCTCAACCCTTTTTCCTCATCCTTGTGTATCCATCTCTTTTTATGCAAAGAAGTTATCCTCCCTTCAAAGAATAAAATTTTTAGCCTTCAAAATCCTTCAGGCACCTGAAACTGTGCTTTCATGCTTAAGCAGTACTGGTTCAAGACTGAGAGAGTTGAAGAGTAAAGTTACTTTATTGACAGACAATCTCTATTCCAAGGATTTCACTTACTCATTAACTATTTAATATAAAAATGGGTCCTTGGACTAAGAACAAGAATCAATGCATCCCATTTCTGTTGCTCTCCCTTTGTGAGCCCTACCACCCAAAGACCTCTGTCTACGACAATTAAAAGAGTTAATTGGTGCAATTTCAGCAGAAGGAAGGAGGGCAAACCAATCAGTGTACATCACAGACTTCTTTTTCCCTGAAGACATATTTTAGGCATTTAAATACTTCATTAACAAGACCTCAAATGCATATTTTGTACTTGTAAAAATAACTGAGAAGCAGCCAACCTAAATTTAAGAATAAAATGTGTAATCTTACTCTAAAGAAGATACATTAAATGTTCTTTAGAAGAGCTCCTCTTGCTTCTCTGGCCATGGAGAAAATCTGGTTGTATCCCTGGGGTGAGAACCCCTTTCTGAACTCTGTTGCTGCTGTCTTCCCATCTCATGTTCTTATGTGTACATTCAACAGTTACTGGATTGGAGAAGCCTAATCTGATAAGAATAAAAACTGACAGACTGCCCACCTGATCAAGTGCCTAAATGTCCTTAGGGACCAAAATTCAAGGCCTAATTAGGAAGAACATAAGACAGTAGTGACTGTGCAGATAGGATTGCAGCACTGACTACTATGTCATGAGAGATTAAAGGCAGAAAGGGTAGGAAACACGAGAGTAGTAATTACCCTCATAAAGGTTCACACTGGTATGTAACACAGATATCACATTTTTATGAGTACATCAACAAGTACATCCTGAAGCAGCTGTGAAGGCAGCCCAAAAACTGGGACACCTCCCTCAACCTTGTCCATACTATCACATGTGGTTCAAAACTGCATGTGTGACTCTAGATAAACTCCGTATCCCTACAGGAGCAACAAAAGTCAAAAAGAAACACCACAGTTTTGCCCCATTTCAAGAGGTAGAGCCACACAAAGATGAAGAAACTTGTTTAAAGTAAGCAGCTAAGAGAATTAAAACCTTACAGTGTAGAGATTATTGAAGGAGCAGCACTGATGAATGCATATCGCAGAGTTTTTTTAAAGTATTTTTAGAAAGGGTAGAAAAGTCATGAGGACTGAACAGCAGGTGAGGGAGGTTAGTGGAAAGAAGAAGGCATCTCTCAGAAGGCTGAAGTTGTGTCAAACCTAAGAAAAATGAAATAATCGTGAACTCTGAAAGATTAAATGCAAAAACATAACCAGGAGGGCCCAAAAGAGGGTTTGAAGAACAACTGTCAAGGGGAATTAAACTAAATACAAAATTTTTCTTCAAACAGTTCAGCAGCAAGAAGTTTGGCAAAGTCTATAAGGCCAACAGTTCGTCAAAGTACTCAAGAAAAACCTGAAAGAGGACAGGATTGCAAAGCATAAAACCAGTTCTCTATGTTAGTGTCCACTGTAAAAGAAACTGGGCAGATTTCCATACTGAAATTCTTATTTTAGGGGGACTCGGTAAAGGAGACTTCTGTATCACATTTTACAGTTACTTAAAAGAAGCTGGTAATAACGTGCAAAACCTCTCTAGCATACTGTAAGCAGTTCTAAGAGAATTCAGGGGTGAAATTTACCAGTAGTAGTGAGCAACCCTTCCACACAAAGCTGTCAAAATACTTGAAAATGGTAAATGCAAGTTGAGTTTTCCAAAACTGGTTAGCTGATAAGTATGCATGTCCAAAGCAAAACAACGGAGATGCTTAAGGGTCTAGAGCATAAATCTTCTGAAGAACATCTGAGGGAACTAGGGTTGTTTAGCCTGGGGAAAAGGAGCCTCAGAGTGGTACCTTTTTATTCTCTGCAACTACCTGAGAGGAGATTTTAGACAATTGGGGGTTGGTCTCTTCTCCCTGCTATCAAGTGACGGAAGAAGAGGAAATGGCCTCAAATTGGGGCACAGGAAATTTAAATTGGATATTAGGAAAAATTTCTTCACTGAAAGGGTTGTCAAGTTTTGTACCAGGATTCCCAGGGAAGTAGTTGAGTCACCATCCTTGGAGGTATTTAGAAGATGTCTAGATGTTGCACTTGGGGACATGGTTTAGTGGTGAACTTTGCAGGGTCAGGTTTATGGTTGGACTGGATGATCATAAGAGTCTTTTCCAACCTAAATGATTCTATGATTCTAGATAAGGAAAATTCATAAAGAGTGATATAAGCACCCTTATATTTTAAGCAGTACAGATATAGTTTTGTCTTCATCAATAAAAAGATGACTAATCTATTTGTCAATACTTGAAATAATAGTTTAGGCTGTGACACTAAATTTCTGTCCCCACTTCCCTCACAGCACACTCCTTCAGACGCTAATTTTGGATTATTAATTCAATAAGAGTTTGGATATAACAGGTTAAAAAAAAAAAAAAGAAAGAAAGAAAGAAAGAAAGATTCCTTTTGGTTTGGATTAGCTATTTTCCAAGCCAAAATATGTTATCATTCTAAACCACAAAATACAATACTATAATAAACAACCCCAAAATTCCTACCTGAAAGCAGGTTACTCATAGTATTTGAGGTAATTGTCTTTCCTTTCATGCATCAAAGTGTCTGCCTCTAAACTGCTTGTTCCTTTCATTGGCGCAGGTTTACTTAAATGACTTGATCTTTGAAGAAAATTTACTAGAAATGACCTGGCAAAGAGATAGTTTTATATTTTGTTGTACTTTGCTCTTGTTCTCAATATGTTGAAAGACTGCATTTCTCACTGCTTATACAGTCTTTTCAGAGCAGTGCTTTCAAAGCAATTATAGTGCTCACCATTTGTACCCAGATGTCTGCTTGCATGGACAAAGGGGATGTCAGAGCTGATATATCTTCCAGGATGAACATTCATCCCCTTTCTTTGCTCTGAAATATGCACATTGGACTTTTTCCGACTTCTCAGAAATTTGAGTGAGATCCATCTTGTCTGACTCTAGTTATCTATAGGTTACATTCTTATTTTTCCTCATAAAAATACCAGTATTGGGCAAGTCCAAGGATTTATTTGATTTGATATTGTTCCCATCAATGGCCATAGCCATCTGCTTGATGACAGCAAAACCAGCAACCACATAGAATGATTTGGTTTGGAAGGAACCTTTAAAGACCATTTAATGTAACCCTGCCATGGACCTAGCTTTCACTAGGTCACGTTGCTCAGAGCCCTATTCACAATCTTAGCTAAATACAATACTTCCCCTGAGTACTTTCATAGGTTCCACATGTTTGCCACTCAGCTGATTTCCAGAGCCTGATGTGATTTCTGTGTTTACTATCCCCCAACAGATACTTCTTCCGAGTACTTGTCCATTTCTTCCTTAAGACCATGTAACCTTTAATCATTCACAACATTGTCTATCAGTAAGCTCATGGGTTCCAATTACAATCACACGAAGGACTTTCTCTTTCGTCTCTTTGGTAATGGGCTTCTCATAGATTAATTTCATGCCCCTAGTTATTGTATTTGAAGAGGCAGCAAACACTGTCTCCTTTTGCCATGGCATTTGTGATTTTAGAATTATTGTATGCCTGTCTCCTCCATGTTCCCCATCTCCGTGTCATCTATTTGTGTCATCTGTTGTAGGTTGACCTTGGCTGGATGTTGGGTGCTTGCCAAGCTGTTCTATCATTCCCCTACCCCTAAAAAGGACAGGGGAGAAAATTTAAAAAAAGCTCATGGGTAGAGATAAGGAAAGAGAGAGATCACATTTCAATAATTGTCATGGGTAAAACCTGACTTGATTTAGGAAAATTAACTTAATTTATTGCCAATTAAACAGAGTAAGATAGTGAGAAATGAGATAAAATCTAAAAACTCCTTCTCCCAGTCTTCATTTCTTCCCAGGCTCAGCTTCCTTCAGACTTCTTTACCTTCTCCACCCTGAGCAGAGCAGGGGGATAGGGAATGGGGGTTGTGGTCAGTTTGTTGTGCATTGTCTCTCCTGCTCCTTGCACCTCGCACTCTTCAAGCATGAGGTTACTCCTATGGAATACAGTCCTTCATGAACTGCTTCCCACAGGCTGCAGTTCTTATGAGCTGCTCCAGAGCGGGTGCCTTCCATGGGCTGCAGCCCTTCAGGAACAGGCTGCTCTGGTGAGGGTCACAAGTCCTGTCAGAAAACCTGCTTGACTCTTGGCTCCTCTGGTGAGGGTCACAAGTCCTGTCAGAAAACCTGCTTGACTCTTGGCTCCTCTCTCCATGAGTCCAAAGGTCCTGTCAAGACCCTGCTCCAGCATAGTCTGTGCATGGATTCACAGCCTTCTTTAGGTACTCTACCTGCTCTGGCATGGAGTCCAGCAGGGCTGTAGGTGGATCTCTTCTCCCCTGTGGACCTCCATGGTCTGCAGGGACAGAGCTGCTTTACCATGGTCAGCACCATGGGCTGCAGGGGAATCTCTGCTCTGGCGCCTGGAGCACCTCCTGCACCTCCTTCTCCACTGACCTTGGTGTCTTCAGAACTGTTTCTCTCACAAATTCCCATGCCTCTCTCCCAGATGCTGTTGCCCAGCAGTTTTTGTCCTTTCTGAAATACATTATCCCAGAGTCACTACCACCACCACAAATGGGCTTGGCCTCCAATGGCAGGTCTGTCTTGCAGCCAGCTGGCATTGGCTCTATCAGACATAAGGGAATCTTCTGGCATCTTCTCTACAGTACGCTCCACTACCAAAATCTTGCTATGTAAACCCAATACATATGGCCAACCCCCCAAGTCACAGCTTGTATGGAAGCTGCTCCCTGCCTTTTACCACTGTTTTTCCCTGAATATTTCCATTACTTCAATATGAACTTTTCGATAAGAGGGAATGTGAGTGATGAGGTGTTCAAGATATGGGTGAACCACAAACTTACAAACACACACTCTGTTCTTTATATAGTTTCCTGTTATTTTCCTATAAATTCCTACTACTTGATACTTTCTGATTGTCAATGAGATGGTAGTTCCATAAAAATAACTGTCAGAATCAATAATGTCTCTGTGAAATTATTGGTTCTTAAAAAAGAGTTTTTTCCAGTCTTCTTTGCCAAAATCTTCCATTCTCTAATTTACTACACCTCTAGTTTTGATTAAACATATATTTACTTAATATTTGGGATAAAAAGAGTATTAGAAAAAGTTGAAAATAACAAAAATGTTAAAGTAATTTACATGCTTCTTGCTTGTATAAGCAAGCCCTACAAGAAAAGCATTACTTTTTCCTCACTTATTAATTCATCTTTTATCTCACACAGTATAAGGGAGTAAAGGGAAAAATTCTCATAAAGAATGGAAAAAACATTAATTTGCCTGTGTCCAAGCCAAGTACTTGCATAACACCGTGATTAGGGTACATTTATGTCTGTCCTAAACCTAGAAGAAGCTCTCAGCAAGCCAGGTGACACTTGGCATGCAACCAACTGGGTCTAGAGACGTTATAATGAGTCTGATGTTTTACTTTTCCCTAGGGAAATATAAATCCCACATGCATTCATCTGTTGTATTTCTGATACATGTGTTTGCATAGAGAAGATAATGAGACATTTGTAAGTGGCATGACACATTACCCTATAAAACTGATAAGCAACCCATGCATCACACTCTAAGAGAATTAAGAAATTAATCAGTATCCATTCTTGCTTTTGAATTCTAATTTTTTAGAGGTGCTGTGAAAACTGTAAACTATTAAGAAGTCAAAAGTTAAAATTCTGCAATAACATATGATTTCTGCATCTGATTTGAAAACTACCTAATAGAAAGATTTAAGTGCTTATTTCTTTAATTGAATAATGCAGGTAAATGGTGCAGTCAGTGGTGCAAAGGGAAAGAAAAAAATCCACAAAAAGGGCATATTCAGGAGGTTTTGGCAGGGAGAAAAGCTATCCAAAACCATGAAGATATACAGCTTAGGCAGAAAGCCTTTCATCGTGAATTATACAGGCTATGTGATTATCTTTCAGAAGTGGCTTTCACTAACTTATAAAGAAACGTTCAAGGGCTGAAATAGATGGATGAGTGGAGAGAGTATACCTCCATTGTTACAATATAATAGCCAGAAACTTGGCATGAGTATTTGGACCTGAGAGTTAATTTCACTTTTGGACTGCTCCAGAGGCCATTTAAGTATTACCTATTCCTTGCCTGGAGCTGGCTATAATTCAGTCTTAGACAAGAGGTACTAGAAATACTTTCAGAACCCTGCAAAGTTCAGAAATATTCACATCAGAGAGTTACTCCAAACTGATGTAATGCCTACTTTCACCAAACCTACAGTTTATCAGCTAAAAATACCTCAGATATTTTCAGTGAGAGACATGATATTGAAGAGTCTGTTCTTCAATTCATTGATTCCACTAGGGTTTGTGTTAGTCTGTAATCCTTAAACATTGAGTAATGTCACAGATAGAAGAATTAATTGTACCAAGTAAGACTGTGAGATACTTGGTTGAGAAGAAAAAGGACAAAGTAAAAGCAAGCCAAACCATGTTCAACTGAAAACACGGAGTTAATGTTTTGTTCTTTTATACCCCTTACAAAGACATCTGGTTCCTGTTAATTTAATATGAACCTTCCATCACTGTTATTTCATTCTTTCTCTTGAACTTCAGCTAAATGACTATTGAAAATCTTAGCAAATATCTCTTAAGATTTTTGACATTTTTTTTTCCAAAGGAAAAGTTATGGCTTGACCGATTCATTTCAACTTGAAAAAAAAGAAACCTTTGACACTGTCAAGACAGGAAAAATGTTCAAAAAATTACTTGGAAGCAATCATCACCTATATAAAAGACATATGACAAAAAACTGAGCAAAGTACCAAAAAGCACAATGTTGATCTGATTAGTGATGCACTTAAATAGTTTTTAAGAGTTTTACCTTCCCTCCTGACCCCTGAACTGGAGAAGAAAAAAAGAAAAAACAAGAATACAAGTTCCTCCGAGCTGCAGAGATCCCCATTGAGGAAAATAATGAATTTTAGAGTTAAACTCATCTAATTAAATAGTGAAAATTACATTCATATATATAGTACCCATTCAATTGTGAGAGCACACATCTCTGCAGCATGAATGTTCTAATATCTAATGTGAAATATAAGTTTTTAATAGCTCTAGAAGGCTCAAATGGATATGAAAATTACTTTTTAATAATATTCCTTATTCCATTTAAGGAGAGAGAATTGCTAATCCTTTTGTTTCTTTATTTTTAATTTTGTATTAGAAAGGGATAAATTACACCAAAGATGTTACATTTGAATCAATTCTCAGTCACAAATCAATTGACTGGAAAGTAAAGATTAATTTGTGGTGGAAACAAGAGAAAGAAAATGAAGTCTGTTCATAGGCACTATAGGAAAGAAAAAAAAGTAAAACAAACCAGCTGAGTAACTACACAAGGGAATACTGTCCACAGAGACAAACCAAGCATCAGACTTTCTTGACCTTTTAGCAACCATTTTTTCTTATTTAAAAGTAAATTAAAAAAATAATTATGATAAATGACAAGATTTTTCTGAGAAGTTTGCCAAAAGGTGAGGTAACAAATCTCACTGTTTTCATGACTTAACTATAGATTCTCTCCAATTCGAAACAAGTATGGCAATGAATATATTTCTGTCTTACTAATCTAAGCTCTTATTCACCTGCATATTTATGCACACAGTTCAGTAACTATTAGTAGCATTCCACTCAGTCCCAACTGGTCTCCACATCCCTCATCCACTTATTGGAATTTTTCCTATTAACTCCTGTCTTCTCTAAATTGACTTTTTTATGTGATGTTATCAAAAACTCTTTTCCAAAACAATTTTACAAGATACTTAATAAAGTGGCTTATCTTTTCATAATTAATTTTCTAGGAATTGACTACTAAAAAAGGATGGTGTTCAAAGCTATCAATACCATTTATTTTTTTTAGGAGGCTTGGAGATTCTCGAACTTCCCTTTTTCTTCAATTCTTCATTGTCAATTCCCTCCATCAACAAGATCAAAAACTCACCCTTGTTCTCAGGATTGCCTTTTACTGAATCTCTCCACTTACATTGTTGATATATTTGAAGATAGGTGCTTTTCAATAACTCTTTCAGGAGATGCAAAGACTACCTGTGAAATTTGAACAGGATCACTATAGGCAAGGCAAAAGAAACAAAAAAATGTCAAAACCAAAACTTTGCTTTCAACCAGCATAATTTTCTCCTCTTCCCCTGACTTTTTCAAAATCAAGATAAAGATCACTTTGACTGAGATGTACAAAATGACAAACACCAGCTAGTTGTCCTAATAGTTCCCTTTGGGGAAAGGTTCTTTGAAAGAAGTGACTCATTAGTTTCTGTGCTTTCTAAAAGAAAAAATGCCTTCACTGCACTTCCCTCAAACACTGCTCTACTTGCCTTCTGCAGCATCGAATTCATGTTGGAAACAACTGTTTTGTGCTTCAGGATTGGATTACCCTGGGAGACCTCTACTCACTCTGAAAACAGGAATCAGGTACCATGGAGAAAACAGAAAGGCATAAGTAGACTTACTTCTGTAAACCACAGGAGAATAGCATGTTTCTGGGACGTTCTAAAATAAACTAACAAAACCGAGACATTAAAAGCAGAACAAGTCCTGCTCTTTTTGAAACAACTGGGTGGGAGCTAGGCTCATTCCTGAAGCTGAAGATTTGCTCAAGCCACAAGCTGTCAGATACCGGGTTTCTTAAGACAGTCTGGAGGGAGTAAGAACTTATATGTTTAGCCTCCCACAGTCAGAGGTGACACAGTGGAGGCAAAAGGGACTACAAGGACCAGGAAAGCTGAATTTGGATTCTGGCTCTGTAAGTAGAGCCAGCTCTTGCTGAAGTCAATGAAACAGAGTCCACATTTAGGAGAACTGTGTGTGAATCAATAAAATTGAACAGGAAAAAGAACAACCAGTGTGCACAGGAGAAAGATATACCTCTTAGAAATATAAGAAGTCATCCTAAAAAATAATTTCAAGGAAAAAAATGAGGGAAAATCATTTTCTTTGCTCTTACACAGTTTTTAAGTGTCCCACATTTTTGTTTTTTAGAGTCTACAATAAAAAGTTGTAGACATGCAATGCTCTTAATATCATCAGCAGCTCTGTAGATGTACTTAGATGAATATTCAAAGACTGAAATGCACCTGGCAAAGAAGAAGTCAATGGGAACGTAGATGTTTCTCTCTTTGGTTTTTCCTCAGAAAACATTACTTTCAGTTAAGAAATTCTACTGTGGCCCTCCATGCTGGTCTCCACATTTTTGTTAGAAATGTACACCACTAAACACTGCTGTGGAATTACTGTACCTTCACCAATGGTCAACTAAGCTAATGTTCAACTCGACCTACAGATACTAACTCTAACGTGAAGACACCCAAGTCCTTCTTAGCACAGCAATCTGGGGACATCCTGTGTGCCAGGAACCATGGCTGCCTGCAACCAGACTCCCTGTCTTATCAGAGATTTTGTCAGATTCCCATGGGGTCCTTCCCACATGAACAGTGTGCTTCCCAGGCTATTCCTGGGGTAGCACTGACTCACTGCACCCTTGCCTAAGTACTCAGGACTTTGCCATGAAAATAAACACCAAGTAACCTTCACTCTTATCTGCTCCTCATAAGTTTTCCCTTTGGTCCTTTGTCACAGACTTTATTTCTCTGTGCTCTGAAGAAACTTCTTTTCATCACCTTCATGCCCTGAATAGAGAACACCCAAATCAGCTTCCTCATGTGTTTTTAACAGTGCTTGCAATGAGTTTCTACTTCAGATGTGAGAACAGGATGCCTTGACAAAACAGCTCCACATCCCAAGCCCAAGTGTGGAGTCTGCCACCATAACTGTTTTGATTAAAATAGAAAGCATTACTGAATGCAGACAAAAAAGGCCATGAAGTACAGACTACTTACCTCAGAAGGATTTTGCAAATGGGTCATCATTTACAGTACATTACATCATTACAGTACATCACATCACTGCAGTACCTCATTTACATTTACAGTACAGATGCTAAAACCAATGCTCTAGCTGCAATATCAATATGCTTCTCAACATTTTTTGAAGAAAGCTTTCTTCCAAAATGTTTGCAGGAAGGTGAATTCTCAGCATAGGCTAACATGCATTGAAAGAATTTCTAAACATATAAAGTAATAGTAAGTAGAAGAGATGTAGTGCAATTTGTTGTTATAATTACAGCTTAAATTTATTTTCAAATGAAAATGAAGCATTTTAATAGCAACTGTTTCCGAAATAAAACCTTTCATTTCATGAACACAAACCTTAGACTTTTCACTTGGGATTTTCTCAGTTTGCTTAGAGCACCTATAAAGTTTCACCCTGTCCACTGTGCAAATTTTTATAGTTCACTGTGATTTCTGTAGTGTTTTGCATATATATATATATATATATACATATATAAATATATAAATATATATATAAAGAAGAAGCCTACAAAACTGGAAGAAATTTTGAAAGAAATTAATGAAAACAGTAGCCTTACTCATCAACAATGCCAGCCGAGAGTGACCTATTGTCATAAATATGAGAAAACAGGAGAAGTCTTCCAAATTCCCAACATATTTGCACATCATATAACTTGACCTATTATAATAAACAACCTGCTTCATCTACTTGCCTTATATTGAAATATATGTGGGACATTTCCTTCTTCAAGTTAACAGCTGTCCCTGTGAATAGTAGAATACTGCCTGCAGATAATATTTTACTGTCTCATCTGACCTCTCTATTTTCTTTTGTGATGTGTACTTTCTATCATTTCTGCTTTCAAAGATCTTGAAGGAAAACTCAGGACACTTCTCTACAACCGAAAAAATGAATAAATAATTTATATGTATTTAGTTCTTTAAGAAATGCCTACTGATTTTGTCCAAATATAAAGCAATATATGAACATGTTAATATTAATCTTGATTTCCACATATAAATTCTACAGAGAAATAGAACTCTTAAATTACTGTCCAGAAATGTATTTGTAATCTTGAAATGAAAACTCAGTTAGCAACAAATGAATTCATATTACTGAAACAGAGTAATAGCATCTAATAGTGCTATTAGGTGAGGGCTAGAAACACAGACAAACCTCTTTTGACCCACATCATACTCTCAAGTTGAGGAAATGAAGTCCATGCTCGACTCTTATCAGCACTTCTTGGAGTCTGCCAGTGCCACAGGGGTAATCATGCAGCGGTGTTGCAGTGTCAGCACCCTATCAACTGGACTGACACCATCGAACAGAGCCCTTGTCAGCCCAGGGATGATATCTAAAATAGGCTCAGCAAAGCACAAGCGAAGGGCTAATAATCTCTGCCCTAGAGAGCACATCCTCTGGCAGTTTGATGCTGCACTGAAATTCATAAGCACAGCCCTTCAGTCCATGCCAAACTCTGAAATAACCATAAAACTTTGCATAGTCTATCCTCTCTGCTCATGAAATTGAGAGAGATACTTTACTTTAAAAGCTAAGCTATAGATAAAAGGCAGCAGGGTGGGAGGAATGCAAGTAAACAAGTTTGTGTTTAAAATTTTATTTTTTTTTCTTCTTTTTAAGGTGCTGAAAAGTCCTTCAGCTTTGGGTTTTGTTTCTCCACCTAATTCATCCCACCCAGGATCTATGAGTTTGGCAGCATGCTATATAATTTCTCTCTGCTAATTTCTTACCCTAGTCCTGCAAGCTTACAAATAGTGAAAATATCTCTGCACCAGAGAAAATATCATTCTGATCAAATTTTGAAAAATATTTCCATATACTTTTTAATAAAGTGAATAATTTTTTCTTAGTCTGTAATTTTTCTTATGATGTTTGAATCAACCCATTATCTAGGAAATAAAGGAAGTGGCAGAGACAAATGTCTAATGCACTAAGGAACACATTTTTATTGCAACATTTGAGTGTTTTATTATAAAGAACTGTGATTGTCTCCAAAAAACTTATTTCAAGGGGACATGTCAGTATAGTTTTTAAAATGATACACACAAATTAATTCTCTAAGTGCCCTTGCTGGTTGCTCTCTTCCGGTCCTCTCTTTGTTCAGGAGGTTCATTGAATCACAGCTTTTCTCCCTTCCTGAGTTTCACCCACTCGTTATCAGGAATGAATCACATCTCTGTAGCATCTCATCTCCCAGCCAGAGTCTCCAAACAGAAGAACCAGCCCACAGATGAGCTCCTGATTTCAGTCATGTGAGTGATTCTCCCTCCCCTCTAGGTGTGGGTGTTCAGCTGAGGGGTTTGCACAGCTCAGCACTGGCTGGGTGAGTACAGCTGGGCACTAGAGCTGCATGGTATCAGGGTTACCAGGGGAGCCCAGTCCCTCGCAGTGGGAAGTCATAAGCTGACAAGACATACCACAGTACCCACTGAAAAGTCTCTTTCTCTCCCATTCTGTCACTCCTTACTTGTGAAATGACCCCACTGCTCCCCTTACGTCCAGGGGTATGGCTCTAAGTTGAAGTTTCTAACCTAGTCTATATTGGCACCACCCAGAAGGAGCTGCAGTTTACACTGTATTCACTCAGGCTGTAGTATCCTTTAACCCCATTCCTGCAAGTGATTTGGATTATTGACTGATAAATGGTTCAAAAATAGTTGATCTATCTTTTTCTTTTCTTTTTGTTGTTCTTTTTTTTTCCCCCAAACTAATGTAAAAGCAGCTGACAACCTGGGGTTCAGATTGTCCCATATTTCAAAAGAGAAATAGATGTTCTACTCATATAGAAATTACTGACTATTGTACTCCTGAAGTCCTGGAGCTGAACCAAGCTTTTCCACCAAAGCTAAAATAAATACATTCACACTAACAGCTTCTTTTGACAGTTTTTGTTATTTTTACTTTATGCACACAGTTTTTCAAAAAGAGGCTTTATTGCCCAGAACTTTCTTTCCAGAGCCCATTCTTTATTATAATATCGTGTCAGATAAAGTAACAGAAAGAACACAGTAGGACAGGAGAGCAAAAGGGGAAGATGAAAGAGCAAGTGGGGGAAAAAATTGAGGCTCATGAATGCAGCAAAGGCTTCATGTTCAAATCATGGCAATACTGATGGATAAATTTTCCCTGAGGAGAGAGGCAGGTGTGAGAGCTGTTCGCAGACCAGAGCTTGGAAAGAAACTTTTGTAACAACTAGCTTTGGGGTTTTAAGTGCCTTATGAATATGCCATTTGGGAGTAACATTTTCTTATTCTTTTTATGAATTCAAGGATAATTCAGAAATCCTCCAAATTCAGAGTTCATCTCTCTTGACCAGAAGGCCGGACTGTATCCCAATGTTAAATATCTGTAACTAGGTGACCTGACTATCCTAGCTGAGATATTCACATCCCTAAAGTTAAAAACATGATTTCAGAGGACTGATCACTAGAACTTTATGACACACCTAGTTAATACAAGCATCATACATTATATAAGAGTATATATTATTCAGAGTGGACTCTTGAAAACTCTGTCAAGATTCATAAAGCATCCTAACACCCTGAAGTTACTGGCTTAAGGCAAAAAACATGGAGTAGGACAGCAGATATAATCTGAAAAAGGTTTAATACCTTTGATAGAAGGAATAAAAATTGTGACAAGTGAATAAAGGAACAACAATAAAGAAGCCAAAGGAATAAGAAATAAATTGTATCTTATTATACACTAATTTATCTCTGTTTTGAGGGTAAGAGGAGAAGTAGGAGAAGACTTTAGATGGGAAGCAAAGCAATGGAAGCAAGTGGAGTCAGAGGATGAACAACCATTGCTGCTACCCTTTTCATCATTCCCCAGAGTCACATTTGGACACCGAGGAATCTCCTATTTTTTGTATGCTGTCCCAGTAAGACCCGACAGAGGGGTGGATGCAGATTTACAACCATACCCATAACCTCTGGCTAAGTCTGGAGCAAGTCCTGAGACATACCTGTTTTGTACTGCTCCCTATTTCTCTCCTCTCTAACAGTCTCATTTTGACATGTAAGGCCATCTTTTTCTCAAGGCAACGTTTCTGTGAACTTGTGACAAATGAGGTAACTCAATAATAGTCTCAACAGCCCAATCCTTCTACAGGTTTGCTACATCACAGAGCAGCTGATGAGACCATGTGTTCTGCCTACGTCTTTCCAGCACCTGAGACAAGAATGGCTTTTTCTATTTTTGCTGATTTTTTCTAGTACATTTTGTCTTAAGAAAAAAATCTTTAAAGCAGCAGTTCATCTCAACAAACTTTTTCTCCTTTATCCTTTCCCCAGTACCTAAGAGAGTGGTCATTAGTTCCAAATATAGTAAAAGGCACTCAAGTAGGACTTTCCCCATTAAAAGAACAAACAAAACACCCAAATAAAAACCAAAACCAGAACAACAACAAAAACCCCCACATACTTTCTAGAAAAAAAAGGAAATTTAAAAAGCAAAACAAAAACACAAAAATGGAAGTCTCAGTTCCTGTTTAATGTTCCCATCGCTTGCCTTTAGCTGTTCCCCTCTCTCTCATCCATCCTGAACAGATAAAGATGTGTAACATGAACAAAAAAGCCCACAGTATCCATTGGCAGCTACATCAGCATGTAATAGGAACAGATCTATAAGGCAAAGAGGCTGGTTCTAGGGACCAGGGGTTCTAGGGGCATCCACTAAAAGCTGATAAAGGTGCACTCTTTGTTACTCAAAACTGCAAATGATCTCTGAATTCATTACCTACAGTGAGAGAGACACATTAAACACCTTTAATTCTCTAGGTCTATTTATAGAAACACAGTGTAACTCTGCTTTTTCCTCTGTGTAAGAAAGTGTTATGCTGATATTAGTAACACCAAACAAACATTATATGGTTTTCAGAATTACTTGTTCTAGCAGGTGAAATTGCCAAGGTAGTGAAGTAATATTTATGTCACTATATAAGATTTGCCATCATTACAGAGAGTTCAGAGAAGACACTCTGATGCTAAGCTAGTTCAGCTTAGCAAAAGCTCACACATCAACAGTTTTGTTGAGCTGGGGGTTGGCATCTCACTGCAGCTTTTTGATTGAGATATCTTTTACTAAAACTTTTTCCCGGATCAATATTTCATCTCTATGTTTTTTTGGTACATATCTTTTGTTTAATTCTCCTTAGGTGTATTCCAAAATATTCACACATTTCAAAAAAATCACATTCTTTAATATATACAGGAAATAATTGAAGAGGAACTCTAACTAAGATGTCCATGTTAATGGGCACTTCGTAACTGGCAAAGCCAGCTATTGCAACCAGCATGCCTTTCCAAACGTTCCATTCCCTGCTTGCTTTGGAGCTCCATACTCAAGCAACATTGAAGATTCAGGTTTCTAAATCAATTTTAACATTCAGGAGAAAAGGGCAAAAGTTAAAACAAATCTTTAATTTTCAAATATTATATAGGAGAAGAAAGAAAGTGGCAGTTGGGTTAAACAAAATGTTCGTGACCAATCCTTACATGGGTGGAGCTCTTGGAAACCACCTGTGTCCAAGCTTGCTATCACTAGCATAGAATTGTTCTTACTCAAAGAAGTTAGGTTTTCTCAAAGGTTCATGTTGTTTTGCTTAAAATTCAAGAAGGAAATAAAACAAAATTATCTCTAGAGGGAGATCTGGTTCGATGCTCTTTCAATTTTCACTCCACATTTGTGACCAACCTACAGGGTTAATCAGCCTAAATTGCTTACATAAAATTAGCACTACAAATCCTTATATCAGAATATGCTAAAATTGCATAAAGCAAATGTTTGAAAGTGAGAGTATTCAAAAAGAAAACTTATTTATAAAATTGTAATTCAATCGAAGAAAATGTGCAATAAAATAAATAAATTATATAAATAAATAATTTTTTTCTGTTCAAAAAAATGCATTTGTCATTAATTGCACCTTGTTGCTCCCACATAGGGTCATCATGAGAACTAGAAGAGGAACATAGGCAGATGCTGCTTGGGGAGAAGGAAGAGATTGAACTCATAAGGTAGTAACTACCCAATGTGTGAGCTGTGAGATATGTGAAAGGATTGCAAAGTTGTCCAGGTGAGCACATGGTTGTTCTGGGTGTTCTGATGTTGAGATAATGGGGCCAGTAATCTGGAATTAAAGGTTAAGGAAGCCAGGTAGGTCAATGCATTTTTCTCGATCCCTTTGACAGCAGAGTGCAGGACACAATTTGCTTTGACTTGGAGCGGTGTCCAACACACCTGGACTGTTCCAAGGGGGGAAACACAGTCCTATCATCTGCCATAAACTGATCCAGACTGCACTGGAACAGGGTGAAGCTCTGGAACACCTGAAACACATTGATGTCATTATTGTGTAGGACCACACACCATTAGTTTTTGAGAAGGGGAAGACAATAGCCCAAGTCCTTCTGAAAGCCAGTTTGGCCATAAAACAAGTAAGGTCAATGGATCTGCATAGGAGATCCAGTTTTTACAAATAAAATGGCAAGATGGATGCGATTAACAAGGTAAGAGTAATGTCTCCATGAACAAGCAAAAAGGAAACACAAGCTTTTTTAAGGCATTGTGGATTTTTGGAGAATGTGCTGAAGAGGCCCCACTGTATAATGAATTACCATGAAATGAAAAACAATATGCCCTATTCATTGATGGGTCCTGTCGTATTGTAGGAAACCATCAAAGGTGAAAAGCTGTTGTGTGGAGTCCCACATGACAAGTCATAAAAACTACTGAAGGACAAGGTGAATTGAGTCAATATGTAAATGTGAAAGCTATTCAGCTGGCTTTAGATTTTGCTGAATGAGAAAAATGGCCAATACTTTATTTCTATATTGATTCATCAATGATGGCAAATGCCCTGTGGGGGTGGATACAGGAATGGAAGCAGAGCAACTGACAGCACAGAGGTAAACTCATCTGGGCTGCTGAATGATGGCAAGATATTGTTGCTGGTTATAAAAGTAACATCATGTAGGTGCTCACATACCCACTAAAAAATATAAAAACAAATCAGCAGGTGGACTAGATTGACGTGGCTCAGGAAACTCTGGGCTGACAACAGAAGGGGTGGATTATTTAGGGCCCAATGGGCTCATGACACTTCAGGCCATCAAGGAAGGGTTGCAACATATAGATGGGTTCATGATCGAGGGGAGTGGGCTGAACCATGGACACTATTGCACAGGTTATTCCTCAGTGTGAAATATGAGCTGCAATCAAGCAGGCCAAGCAATTAAAACCTTTCTGATATGGAGGATGATGGCTGAAATATGGAGAAATCTGGGAGATTGAATATATCACACTTCCTCTAGCCCTTCAAGGCAAGCACCATGTGCTTATAATAATGGAAGAAATCACCAGATAGCTGGAAACACATCCCATGCCCCCCATGCCAACACTACCTTGAGCCTTGCAAAACAAGTTGTATAGTGACATGGCACTCCAGGTAGAATTGATTCAGAAAATGGGACTCATTTCCAAAACAATCTCATAGGCACCTGGTCCCAAGAGCATGGCATTGAGTGGGTATATCACATGCCCTATCAGCACCAGCCTCCAGGAAAATTGAATGATACAATGGACTCTAAAGACTGCACTGAGAAATGGGTGGTGGGACCTTCGAACACCAGGATACACATTAAGAAAAAGCCACCTGGTAAGACCCCCTCAGTCAAGTCTAAGGGATCTGCCAAACCCAGCTGGCTGGCCCTGCCCAGTCAAAATTTTATGCACTGTGGAAGGGGATAAAGTCACTGTAGTGTACATAAAAAATTTTGCTGCGGAAGACAGTCCAGGTTATTCCTGCTACAGGCAGTGGCAAATACACTTGTGAGACTGCTTTTGCTCAAGGACCTGGGTGCACTTGGTAGGTAATGAGGAATGATGGGGAATTCTGATGTGTGCCTCAAGGGGATTTCATTTTGGTTAAGAATAGTCAGTGATTTGAACTATATGATGTTAATTGCAGTATAATACTGTATGTCATCACTACTACAGTTGCTATATGCCCTATCAATTACAAGACAGGAAAATTGCCCAGATTAATGAAGAATGAATTTTGATGAACTGGGGCAAAGCGCAGCAATGATAGAACCAGAACTGGCCTCATCATGTACCAATCCAACACCACAAACCATTTTCTGCCCTGAAGGACTACTATGATGGATGAAGTCCAAAGCCATGGACTAAATTATCTCAACAGACATTTTAGAGGAATGGCTCATAGACTAAGGGAATTGCATCTGTATGTATATAAAAAAGACAGAAAAGAACGTACTGGAAATGTTGGGACCTGGCCATGATGGAAATGGTATAGAATGGGGTGGGTATTGTCCTGGTTTCAGCTGAAATAGAATTAATTTTTTTCCGAGTAGTTGGTACAGTAATGTGTTTTGGATGTAAGATGAGAATAATGTTGATAACATGCTGATGTTTGAGTTGTTGTTAAGAAGTGTTTACACCAAGTCAAGGTCTTTTCTGCCTCTCCCCCCACCTCACCATCAAGCAGGCTGGGGGTACAAAACAAGCGTTTTTCTCCTTTTA
This sequence comes from Pseudopipra pipra, assembly GCF_036250125.1. Classification (NCBI taxonomy): domain Eukaryota; kingdom Metazoa; phylum Chordata; class Aves; order Passeriformes; family Pipridae; genus Pseudopipra; species Pseudopipra pipra. The sequence continues at coordinate 80,632,347 of NC_087550.1, forward strand.
AACCGTCTTTATCTAAGCCCAAGAATTTTTACCTTGATTTTTTTTCCCCACAATTTTCTCACTCATCCCACTGAGGTGATGACGGACAGAGCAGCTGTGTGGTGTTTAGTTACCTAATGGCTTAAAACATGACATCATTTCAGACCTAAGATGACTCACATTCAGCTATGGATCATCAAAGACCTGCCAGAGTACATAAAATTTGAAATCCCTCAGAACTACGTGACTTCTGTTTCCCTTTAACATACTTTGACGTTAAAAAAAAAAATCACTAAACAAATAAAAGATATTCTGAGGCAAACACTCAACATCAATAGTTTCACTTCTATGTTTAAACTTGGCAAAATCATAAACCACTAAAAATACCGCCTTCCAATGCAAAAATAAGGCAAAACAAAGCAAACAAAACAATCCTTACTTGGTTTCTTAAAAAATATAGAAATCATAATTTAGATGGTGCAAGGCATTCTAACTTATTTAAAAGCAATAAATTGGAAGTGCGCCTTACAACACTCTGCCTACAAGAAAGATAGACTATTTACAAAAGCATGTAGTGACAGGGCAAGGGGAAATGGCTTTAAACTGAAAGAGGGTAGGTTTAGATTAGCTGTTAGGAAGACATTCTTCACTACGAGTGTGGTGGAGCACTCATACAGGTTACCCAGAGAAGTTGTGGAGGTCACATCCCTGGAACTATTCAAGACCAGGTTAGATGGAGTTCAAGCAATCTGATCTAGTGAAGGGTGTTCCCGTCCATGGCAGAGGGAGGGGAACTAGAAGATCTTTAACGCCCCTTCAAACCCAAGTCATTGTGGTTTTCATTTAAATAATCTTTTTCAAGTGCTTGACTGCCTTGTGTAGAAAGATTCCACCTGAAACACTTCTGATGCCAGGACTACTCTTCAAGATCTTAGCAGATGTCTGTGGGGCTCTGCGTGCCTCCCCATGGCCTTAGGTGAGGCTCCTTCTGCATGGAGGTACAAAAATCTCACTGATCCAGTCCACTCCAGATTCCATAAGAAACTTACAGTATTGTTTAAGTTTGTATTGCTTAAACATATCCTTCCACCTATGAAAGAAAAGTAATTGGCATGCATTGCTGGCTTTCCATTTCTTCTCTTCTAAAGGTATGGTATGCTTCATGATCCATCATAACAAATGCAGGGAAGAAAATAATGAAATACTCTTTACCGTGTGTAATAAGTGGTTTATTCATACAGTTATGGAAAACATTTTGAAACAGTTATGATTAAACACCCCAGGAAGCTGCTGAGGTACGTTATTTATCAATATGATCTGTACCAGTATTTGGCTCCCTCATCCTGCAAGTAATTTCCACTGTGCAATGCTTTACCAGGCACTAATTGGTAGCTCTGAAGGTTCTCTTACGGTATATTTTCCCTTGCCTTCAAAAGTCAAACAGTGAAAAGTAATGTTTCCAGGTTTATATTTTTATCTTAGATTTATTCCTTAAGGAAAGACTACAGGAATAACCTCTAAAATTTGAAACATGGCACACATGGTCCTCACAGACTACTAATTTTAGATTTTTCTTAATATTTAAAAAAAGAATGGGTTTCATGTGAACAAAGGTGTTCATTGTTTTTTCAAGTGTAGCAGAAAATTTGTTTTAGCATTTCGAGGAATATGTTTTGAATTTGGTCTTACAAGCATTTTAATACTGCAATAATTTTAAGCACATTATTCTGTAACTTAATGGTGCTTGCCTGTCAAATTAGCAATGATTACTCACTCATTTCAAGTGTGATTCACAACCAACAAGTAAAATTCCCTTGCAATACAGTATCTTCTGACAACATCCATTTACAGATCCAAATGTGCTGCTGTTCAAAGGTGATAAAAAACACTTGTGTCCTGTAAACAGCTAAGCTAATAATTTTGATAGCTTGAAGGAAGCAAATTTTTGACTTCTCGAGAAGGTCACCCTGATAAACACCCAGAGAAGAGATCCTTCATAGGTTACTATAGTAAAAACACTGCAGATTACTGAGGCTTCTTTTTTTCCAGATCTATGATCTATTGCTTACATAGAGTCTGGGAAGCAAAGGATTTCACAATTAAGTGTTTTAGGAAGCAATTATGAGATGCTTTCTGATAACACAGCCATCCCGAGTAACTGCTTTGCCTTGGTGTTTTACTTCATTTCCAACAGCTCAAGGTTAGTCAATTTATTACACAAAGAAAAGAGAACTATTTGCCAACAACTTGTATAAAACAACAGCTCAGTTTTCACTGTTACCTCTCATGCTTAGAAAAGGATGTAGACTTAGAATCATATAATTATAGAATCATTAAGGTTGGAAAGGTCTCCGAGATCACTGACTCCATTCAGCTGTCTAAGATTTGTATGATGTTGTCTAGTAATTCTGTAGCTAAGACTTTAATTTTAAGCATCTCTGAGAAGACAAGAGTAAATGAAGGTAGAAATTTGCAAATTTAGGAGGGACACTAATGGCACCTCAGACCATGGTGTTATACTACGGGTTGAGTAGAGTTCACCCAAGAACTGTGGACCTGAGTATTTGTAGAAATACTTACATCTCCTCTACCTTCTCAAAATCCACGCTGAATGTGCTGTTGGACCTTGGGGTTGTAAAGCATAGATGGATGCACCAGTTGCACACACTTCTAGACTTGATGAATCATATTCTGGAGTTATAACTAAGGACTTGATTCTTACATTTTAAAATCAGGCTCATTTCCTCACAAATGTCCAAAATCTAAGGGAATTGATATCGTAGGGTATAGAAAACTAATAATAGATAGATAGTTATTTTACATATATATAACCACATCATTCTTCAGTTTAATCATCCCCAAAAACAATTTCTAAAAAAAGAAATTACAAATACACAATGCTGACCCAAATCTGTTTTCTCCCCATTCATCTGTATAGGAGAAGCTTTAAGTGCTTGTCAGAGCACAATTATTTCACAGGATGTGATACTCCTCCCTGAAGATAGCCTTAGCACTACAAAAAGTTTATTTTGATGACACATCCACAACTAAGGTGTAAAAGACCATTCCTTGTAATCAACAGACTCTTATGTGACTCTATCAGCTGCCTTCATAGAATCATAGAGTCAACTGGGTTCAAAAAGACCTCCGAGACCATCAAGTCCAACCATTAATCCAACACTGCTGTGGTTACTAGACCATGGCACCAAGTGCCATATCCAGTCTCATCTTAGAAACCTCCAGGGACGGTGAATCCCCCACCTTCCTGGGCACCCATTCCAACGTCTGATTACTCTCTCTGTAAAGAAATTCTTCCCAGTATTCAACCTAAACTTCCCCTGACAGAGCTTAAGACCATGCCCTCTTGTCCTACTGCTGGTTGCCCGGGAGAAGAGACCAACCCCCATGTGGCTACAACCTCCTTTCAGGGAGTTGTAGAGAGTGATGAGGTCTCCCCTGAGCCTCTTCTTTTCCAGGCTAAACAAACTCAGTTCCCTCAGCCTCTCCTCATAGGACTTGTGCTCAAGTCCCTTCACCAGCCTCATTACTCTTCTCTGGACCTGCTCCAGCACCTCAATATCCTTCCTGAATTGAGGGGCCCAGAACTGGACACAGTACTCCAGGTGTGGCCTCACCAGCACCGAGTACAGGGGAAGAATCACTTCTCTGGTCCTGTTGGCCACACTGTTCCTGATCTAGGCCAGGATGCCATTGGCCTTCTTGGCCACCCAGGCACACTGCTGGCTCATGTTCAACTTCCTGTCAATCCAAACTCCCAGGTCCCTTTCTGCCTGGCTGCTCTCCAGCCACTCCATCCCCAGCCTGTAGCTCTGGATGCGGTTGTTGTGGCCAAAGTACAGGACCTGGCACTTGGCCTTGTTGAACCTCATCCCGTTGGAATCAGCCCAACTCTCCAGTCTGTCCAGGTCCCTCTGCAGAGCCCTCCTACCTTCCAGCAGATTAACCCCGACTTAGTGTCATCTGCAAATTTGCTAATGGTGGACTCAATCCCCTCATCTAAATCATCAATAAAGATATTAAACAGAACTGGGCCCAACACTGATCCCTGGGGGACACCACTAGTGACCGGCTGCCAACAGGATGCAGCACCGTTCACCACCACTCTCTGGGCCTGGCCCCCCAGCCAGTTCCTAACCCAGCACAGAGTGCCACTGTCCAAGCTGTGGGCTGCCAGCTTTTTCAGGAGTATGCTCTGGGAGACGGTGTCAAAGGCTTTGCTGAAATCCAGATAGACCACATCCACAGCCTTTCCCTCATCCACCAGGTGGGTCACCTGATCATAAAAGGAAATCAAGTTGGTCAGACAGGACCTGCCCTTCCTAATCCCATGCTGGCTGAGTCTGATCCCTTGTCCATCCTGTAGATGTCATGTGATTGCACTTAGGATGATCTGCTCCATAACCTTGCCAGGCACTGAGGTCAGGCTGACAGGCCTGTAGTTTCCCAGGTCTCTCTCTGGCCCTTTTTTTGGATCAGCGTGACATTCACCAACTTGTAATCATCTGAGACCTCCTCAGTGAGCCAGAACTGGTGATAAACAATAGAGATTGACTTGGCAAGCTCTTCCTCCAGCTCCCTCATCACCCTAGGATGGATCCCATCTGGTCCCATAGACTTGTGAGGATCCAAGTGGCTCAGCAGGTCACTGTTTCCTCCTGGATTACAGGGGGGCTATTTGGCTTCCTGTCTCTACCAGCTCTGGAGACCAGTTGTCTTGAGGACAACTTGTCTTACTGTTGAAAACTGAGGCAAAGAAGGTGTTAAGTACCTCAGCCTTTTCTTCATCTTTGGTGACTATGTTCCCCCCATGTCCAACCAAAAATGGAGGTTTCCCTTGCCCCTCCTTTTGCTATTGATGTAGTTGTAGAAGCACTTTTTGTTATCTCTAACAGAAATGGCAAGATTGAGTTCAAATTGTGCCTTTGTCTTTCTAATTTTCTTTCTACATGACCTAACTATATTCCTAAACTCTTCACGAGTAGCCAGCCCTTTTTTCCACAGTTAGTAAGCTCTCTTTTCCCCCCTAATTTCCTTCAAAATCTCCCTATTCAACCAGGTTGGCCATCTTCCCTGTCAGCTCATCTTTCGTCACACTGGCACAGCCTGCTCCTGTGTGTTCAAGACTTGCTTCTTGAAGCATGTCCATCCCTCCTGGACCCCTTTGTTTTCAAGGGCTGTTTCCCAGGCTACCCTCTGAACAGGTCTTTTGACTAGGCTGAAATTTGCCCTTCAGAAGTCCAGGGTAGAAGTTTTATTGATGGCCCTCTTTGCCTCCCTGAGTATTGAAAACTCTATTATTTCATGGTCACTGTGCCCCAGACGGCCTCCGACCACCACATCTCACACCAACCCCTCTCTGTTTGTGAAGAGCAGGTCTAGGAGGGGCCCACTCCTGGTAGGCTCATTTACCAGCTGAAGCAGGAAATTATCTTCTCTACACTTCCAGGAATCTCCTAGACTGCCTCTTCTCTGCTGTGTTGAGTGCCCAGCAGACATCCGGCAGGTTAAAGTCACCCACAAGAACAAGGGCTGGCAATTTTGAGATATCTGCCAGCTGTTTGTAGAATAATTCATCACCCTCATCATCCTGGTTGGGTGGTCTATAGCAGACTCCCACCAGGATGTCAGTTTATTGGCCTTTCTCCTGATTCTGATCCAGAGGCACTCAACCTTATCGTTACTGACTTCAAGTTCTATAGAGTCAAGAGACTCTCTAACATATAGAGCCACCCCTCCACCTCTCCTACCTTGCCTGTCCCTTTTGAAGAGCTTGTAGCCATCCATTGCAGCATTCCAGTCATGTGAATCATCCCACCACGTTTCTGTGACGGCAACTACGTCATAGCTTTCCTGCTGCACCATGGCTTCCAGCTCCTCTTGTTTGTTACCCATACTGCGTGCATTGCCGTACATGCACTTCAGCTGGGCTGATGATATCACTTCTAACTCGGGCTTTCCACCCTTAGGCTCATCTCTGGAGAGCCTGGTTTCAACCTCTTCCCTCTTGAAACCTAGTATCATGACTGATATCTTTTTTGCTTACCTGCAAGGGCAGGCACAGGGACAGAGGAGGTAGAGCATACTGCTCTCTCAACTGCCTCAAGCTGGCATTTACCTTGAGCAAGCTCCTGTCCTCACTCACAATGAGTGTAGCACAGTGTCAGCTCAAGGCTAACAGCTTTGCAAGATTTTCCTTCCCTTTTTTTACCTTCTTCTTTCCTGTCCAGACCCTCATAGATCTGTAGTATGTTGGGGAACCTGTAGATCAGAGGTACCTTAGTTCCGCACAGTTTCCTCACCTTTTAATTCAGTCAACATCAAAAATGTGCATGCTAATGTCAGCTGTGCTGAGGGCATTTGACAAGCTGATTCAGCCCTCTGACCTCACTCCAGAAAATGAGATGTGAGCATGTACTTCAAAACACAGTGCAGTCCTATGCCTGTAGAATGCTGCTATGCCTTAACATTTCTGTACTTTGCAATGTTTGTAGAAAAACATTCCCTTCAGGCATTCATCATCTGGCAGGGTTTGCTTATTAAATCTTCTACAGGCCTCAAGGGAGAGCTATGGGCAGATCTAAGGCAGTAACAAATACACCAGATTAGGCCCTTAGTCTTTTTAGCTGTTGTCTGTTTTAACGGAGAGTAGGGAGAAGGGGAACGTTCATCATGATACCTTATATACTCTATAAAATACCTTTCCCAGACAAAGAACAATCTGTTCTTTCAAAACACTTAAATAAATGTAAATTGGAAATGCCATAACCAGAAAGGAACCACACAGCCAGCCTAGGTATAATTGCAACTCTAATATTCACATCAACTCAAAATATCTTAAGTAATGCATCTCATCATAGCCAGTTATAAAAACCTGACACCTGAGAATAGGATGCTAGCTTACTTGAGGAACACTTGTATGACTAACCAACCATGTGCTTGAATTCAAGTTTCAGAATCAAGCCAATGCTTGGAAATTTATTCCTTTTCACAGATTCTTGTATTTGCAAAACACAGTTGCAATTTTTTTTCTTCACCCTTCAGAAGATACAAATTCACTCAGAAGAAACAATGTCAGGCTTAAGGGAAGTAAAAGCAACCAAGTTGTGGATTTATGATTTTGTTGTTTGAAAGGCTGCTAACTCAAGCTCCCTCCCTCCCTTTTTATTTTTATATGAGTACATAGGAATTTCTGTCAGAACAATAAGTCAGAGAAAAAATAAATGCTATACTCAATGGAATACATCCAATAAATAATCACACTGAAATCAGTTTATCTCCAAGAAATTGAAGTGTATGGGCTCCAGCTCTTATGTGAAATCCTTTCTTTTTATTGAAACCAAGTGCAGACACCACCAATTCAGAAGATAAATTTCCCTCTTTTCATCTATTCTGCCTTTGTACTTATTAGTACTGATGCTCAAACTCTGGAAAGAACATACATTACAGATTAAGACAGCTCAATTCTTCACTTCCCAATTCAAAAATCTTGTCTGAACACACAAAAATTGATATATTACCTGACATTCTGTGAAGACTAAACATAGTTTTTTTCCTGTGCAATCCCAGAATCACTCAGGTTGGAAGAGACATCAGAAGGTTTGTAGTCTGACTTGTGCTCATAGGAGTGTCAAGGTAAGATCAGGTTGCCTGGCCTTTACCCTGTTGTGTTTTGGAACCCTGCAAGAATGATGCCTGCACAATATCCATGGGCAACCTGTCCCTACTTACAATTGTGTTCACATTTTTCATGTTTATCATTTTGCTATTAGAGCAGCACTGGAAATTTTTCTTTCCCTTCACTTTCAACTGAAGTTGAGCTTTGGTTTTCCCAACATCATCCATACAAGGCTGGGCAGTGTTTCTACATTTCTCCTTTGTAACCCATCTCTGTAAATTATTTGTGTGTCAGAGCTCACTTTTGAGCTTCCTTTTTAGCCAAGCTGGTCTCCTGGTACAGTTTCTAGCTTTCCTGAGTGTCAGGACAGAGCATTATTTTTTCTTGGAGGATGCTGTCCTTAACGACCTTTAGGTGATGTTGTTAAAGACCTTCTAGCTCTACTAAGCTCCTTTGCCCTTCAGAGCTGCCTCCCTTGGGATCTCCCAGACCAGCTCCCTGCAGAAGACAAAGTTTGCTCTCTCCTGAAGCCCAGGTTCTGTGCTCTGCTAACTACCTTCCTTACTGCCCTCTGATTTTGAACTGCAGTTTTTCATAGTCCCTACAGTTAAGGTTGTCACAGATTAATTATCACATCCAGTTGAACAAAATACTTTCTTATTTTGCATAGCAGATCCAGGACAATATCACATTTAGCCAGCCAGTCTAGCATCTATGTGATTATTCTAAGCCTCCTGAATTGCTTGTATCCCATTCTTGCTTTTCTAACAACGCATCTTAAAATGGAAATGTTTTTTCACCAGGAGAATTTCTAAGCAAATCAAGTAAATTCTTTTATATTCCTCTGATTTTTTTTATTTTTTTTTTTTTATTTCAGCATGACAGTTCAGTATCTTTTGAGTGAGTATACCTCAATCTTGCAATATTCCCCTCTGGTTTTCACCCTACATATAACTTCATGGTGTTTTCACACTAAAATGAAAATTTTACCCAGATCTGTACTTGAATCTATAGGAGCATCATTACTTTCTCAAAGTAAGCTCTCTTTTTAATTTATGCAAATCTTACCAAATGGTGCATAGGAACAGTTTTCCCTTGATATAAATATTATTGAAGTTAAGCTTATTTGTTTTCGTGCTCATCCCAGAGTGATAAAGCTCAACCTATATGCCTCTCTCTATGTCCATAAGAGCACAGAGGAGCAGGATGATAAAGGTATTTCATGTCAGAAAGAAGAAAGAAGGAACAGTGGTTTCAGCTTCCTCTAGGCTAATTTGGTAACTAAGGTCCAAATGCCTTAAATAGTGTTATTGCAATCTGCAAATGATGAACTACAATACTTCACAAGGCTCATTTTGGGAAAGGACTGGCAGTTGGGGAGTTTTAATAAAAGTCTACAGGCTGTGAGGTTTTATTGTAAAATAAAAAAGTGATACTCTATGTTTCAGCTTATTAATTAATTAATTAATTTTTTTTTCCTATACATAGTCTTCAACAATAAGCAAAGGACTGGGGAAGTGTGTAACTTAAGTAATGAAGTTTCAGATTAATCCTTTCTTTTCTTATATGCCCATACTGTGTCTGAATGCAAAGATAACTAGCAGAAATTGAATCTGACTGCTCTATTAGAATAAATGTTGATTGTTTTGCATGCATCAATCTTCAGTGCAATCAATAAACAAATGTATGGCAAAAGGGGATTATGGTACAACGGTTTTCTCTTCTGTCCCTCAGGAAAAGGGAGCTCATAGACAGAAACAGTGTAGGCAACTCTGCTGAAGGCTGTGAAAATGCAATCAACAGAATAATCCTTTATATATCTGTTTTAAACGTTTGCTGAACAACAATACACAAGCTGAAAAGAATAATGTTAAGAAATGAGAGGTTCCTCAAGCAGACAGATTCAGAGTCAGAGATCAAAGAAGACAGTAAAAGGGTAAAGATTTCAATGCTGCAAAATACTCAGTATTGTAAACAGACATGAAAGTCAGAAGCATTTGCAAGATTTGAGGATGTCACAGGATCACTCCCCACCTTGGAGAGTAAATGTGGCAAATATTGATTTAGGCAAAACAGTTTGTAGAAGAGTGTGAACAGTGAATAACATAATTTCAAACAAACAAAGCATGGTGTACATTAATTAAAAAATAAATTAATTTTTGGCTCAGAATTTACTTAAAAACAGGACAAGTATAGATTACAAGTTTTTTTTTCACAGCTGAGTAATACTCTGATCAACCATGTGCTTTGTAAACACCTGCCTGAATGTCAGGTCAGATGAATCAGTCACATCTGAGTTTCTTGTTTTTCAAATACAGTTACTTTCTTCTTCTAGACAATGAGAAACATTCTTAGGGGTGACTCATGTGCGTTGCTGTAGCTGAGTTTCTATGATGTGAAACTTACTCATTCCAGGACAACTTGTAGCTTGGTAAGAAGTAGCCACAGAACTCCACCTTACAAATGTCTATCCAGTCCATTGGAGTACAGTACTGACACAGTAGTAAGTATAAAAACACTCAGACATATGCAAATCATATTAGTGCAAGAGCAAGTCTTGAGTCAGCCTTACTGAGGTATGCAGACCTGAGAAGTGCAGTGACTGAAGCACTCTGAAAGACCTCTCTCCATGAGCAGAGTAGCCCTGATCCAAGTCCTAATACCAGGTAATGCCCTCAAGATCTGCTGGTTTCTCTCATTTAGAGGGGAAAAGAAAGAAATCCAAGGACTCCATGTGTACACACAGACACATAACATCAGAATAATTGGATTTGTGCTTTCCTGGGCACCACTCATTAAGCAATCCTTGGTTGTTAGGCTTTTATTATTATTGCTACTTTGTGTTGTGAACTCTACTCATATATAAAGTAATATATATATGAATATATATTATAAGAATAAGAATATATATAAGAATAATTGCAGGTTTAGATAGGTTGAAATCTTGAGCTAATCAATCTAATGTTCTATTGACAAACAGCAAGAAGGAAGCACCTAAACCAAAACCTAGGCAAAACAGGCAAATCCCCTAAGTAACTTGTAGAAAGAGATACAAAACACACTTGTACAAAAATGTCACTTGGACTGAATTTTCAACAACTTCTTTGTTCACACTTGATAGGCACAGAAGAGTCACAGAGCAGGTCTGGCACCTGCTCCTGCTCCTGAAGGACAGTGTTTTCCATACAATTATTATTGGTACAGCTGCTTCACACAAAGTGCAAAACTGCTGTTCCAGCACAGATTTTAAGCACCACATCACTTTGTCCTGTGGCAGAAGGGAAGGTAGGGTGGTGTTGGTGGAAGAACATTGTTGCTGCCTCTCAGCAATTCTATACCCTTGACCACTGAGACAGGGATTCAGTGTAAGTATGAGAAGTGCCAGAATCCCCAACACTTCTGTATTGTCCATTGCAGAAGTTGATTGTACCTATGTCATTTGAATGCTCTGGGAATTTGGTAAAACCTAAGGAAAAAAAGCCCTTTCTGGGTATCAAAGCCCATATCAACACAGAATCCTAAAAAGGTCTTCCTTCACCCTTGTCTAGCTTGGGCACAGCTTTTCACAGTGCTGCAAATCTGAGAAAGTCTTCTGCTCCTGGCCATGATTTGCTTACTTTCAGTCTCACAGTGACCTTTGCTTCATTCTTTTCTTAGGACCCTTTCTCTAACTACCTATATGTCAACAATGCATCTTATTTGCACCTCACAAATTTCCATCCATGTATGTGATTTTCCCATTACAGGTTTGCTCATGCTTTCCTGTCTGAACACTCAAATAAAAGGACCTCAGGTATTGCAGCAGCATGCCATATATATCTGAACAAATCTTAGCCTCTATCAACCCTCAGTATGATAACTGCAAATGGATTCCTATCATTCTACTTGAAAAAAAGTCCAAATTCCTTTGGTTTTTAAACAAAGCAAAGCATTTTCAAAATGAACCAACACCATGTTAAATACAAAATTTCTTTCAAATATAGTGGTTTTTTTCTTTGAGGTAGCTCGAATAGCCTACAAATACCTGAATGCTTCTTGGAATCTGGAAATTTGAAGAACAAAATTAATATAAATCTCAGACTCAGAAGTGCTAAAAAATTTTGTAACTGTAGTTGTGTAAAATATTAACCCAGAAATAAAGCAGAAGCCAGTGTTTAACCTGGTTGCTAATTTAATTTATGTAGAAAAGCAAATTATTACAAAATACACTCTTTTGGTTCATTTATTTATTCACCTATACAATTTCACCAATGTCAGCTAGAAGCACAGAAGTTTGTTAATGAGAGATTAAGCCTCACAATCCTCTTCCTGAAAATTTTGAAAAGACAGCAGTGAATTTAACTTCTCATAGAGTGCTGCATATGACTGAAGCATCTCCTTAGACCACAGTTTAAAATATACAAATTTTTGTACCTATTCAAGTGCCTAGTAATTCAAAACAGAATCACTTCAGTGCCCTGCTACCTGAAACAGTGCCACTATTAGCCACTGCAATAGGGTTTTTTTCTGTCTGAAGCTGAGGCAATTATTCTGTCATCAGATTAAAATTATGTAACTACTGTGGGGCTTTTTTTCTCAAATATTGACATGTTCAGGATTATTAGAATGCGGTAAATCATGAGGATTTTTTTATCCAAATTCCAGGTATTGAAGAATGTGTAATAAAGAAGATATGTTTCTTCATCCACTTCATGTTCATTGCAGAAATAACCAAACCAACACACATCTAATGAAGCCAGTTCTAGCAAAAGTAAGAAGTGTATATTTTACAAGGCTGACTGTAATGGTACAGATAGATTCCAGGCAAACCTTCAAACTAGGCTTGAAAACCATTCTATAGATTCTACAGATTCCTCTCCTGAAACAATTTGGCACCATATTAAAAACAGCATCCTACAATCCTCTGAAGAATCCTTAGAGTTCTCCTTCAAGAAGAACAAGGACTGGTTTGATGAAAACAATCGAGAGATCCAGGAATTGTTGAGGAAGAAGAGAACCGCTCACCAAGCACACCTCGCACTGCATTCCTATCATGCAAGAAAAACAGCCTTTTGTCTTGCATGCAGCAAGCTCCAACAGAAATTCTGTGACATCCAGAACAAGTGGTGAATCAATCTAGCTGAAAAAACTCAATTATGTGCGGATACAGGTGATCACGAAGGATTCTATGAGGCCCTGAAAACAGCATACGGGCCTACATACCAAGTCCAAAGCCCTCTAGCCCTACATACCTAGTCCAAAGCGCAGATGGTCAAACGCTTCTAACAGATAAAACCTCCATTCTGAATTGTTGGTCTGAACACTTTCAGACTCTTTTCAGTACCAAACATGTAGTCCAAGACTCAGCAATTCAGTCCATCTTACAACAACCAGTGAAGTACGAATTGGATACTGCCCCCACTTTAGGAGAAACCCTTAAGGCCATACAGCAGGTGAAAATCAGCAAGGCAGTTGGGGTTGATGGAATTCCACCTGAAGTCTGGAAACAGGGGGGCCTTGCACTCCATGCTAAATTTCACGAGTTTGTGGTGCGCTGCTGGGAACTAGGCAAACTCCCATCAGACCTTCGTGATGCAGTCATCATCACTTTGTATAAGATGAAAGGAATTAAATCTGACTGCTCAAATTATCGTGGTATTACTCTGCTCTCCATTGCTGGCAAAATCCTGGCAAGAATACTCTTGAACAGACTAATACCCGCTACAGCACAAGGAATTCTTCCTGAAAGCCAATGTGGTTTCAGAGCCAACGGGAGTACCACAGACATGGTATTTGTTCTCAGACAACTGCAAGAGAAGTGCAGGGAACAGAACAAAGGTCTCTATGTAACCTTTGTCGACCTCACCAAGGCTTTCAATACTGTGAGCAGAAAAGGTCTGTGGCAGATTTTGGAACATTTAGGTTGTCCCCCCAAGTTCCTTAAAATGATCATCTCACTCCATGAGGATCAGTGCAGCCAAGTCAGATATGGCAATGCACTTTCTGAGCCCTTTCTAATAATTAATGGTGTGAAACAAGGCTGTGTTCTTGCACCAACCCTATTCACAGTCTTTTTCATCATGGTGCTCCAAAGGGCCACAGCAGACCTTGATGATCAGGACGGTATCTACATCCGATATCGTACTGATGGAAGCCTTTCCAACCTAAGGTGACTGAAGGCCCACACCAAGACCTTAAACCATCTTGTCTGGGAGCTGCTTTATGCTGATGATACCACCCTTGTTGCCCACACAGAAGCAGCTCTGCAGCGTTTAACATCCTGCTTTGCTGTGGCTGCTGAGCTCTTTGGGCTGGAAGTCAGCTTAAAGAAGACAGAAGTTCTCTATCAACCGGCACCTCAGGAAGTCTTCCATCATCCCCATATCACCACTGGTGAATCAGAGCTCAAATCAGTCCAGCAGTTCAATTACTTAGGTAGCCTCATCTCCTCGGATGGTAAGATTGACGGGGAGATAGACAACAGGTTAGCAAAGGCATATAGTGCTTTTGGAAAACTCCATAAAAGAGTCTGGTGAAATAAAGACCTGAAGAAAAGTACAAAGATCAGTGTTTACAGAGCCATAGTGCTGTCTACTCTCTTATATGGATCTGATTCATGGGTCATCTACCACCACCACCTGCGTCTCCTAGAACGCTTCCATCAACGCTGTCTCCGTTAAATCCTAAACATCCACTGGTCAGATTATGTGACCAATACATCCGTTCTAGAACAAGCAGCAGTCACAAGTATTGAGGCCATGTTGCTGAGAACACAGCTGCGATGGGCAGGGCACGTCTCAAGGATGAAGGACCACCGCCTCCCTAAGATCTTGCTTTATGGTGAACTTGCCACCGGCTGCCGCATGAGAGGAGCCCCGAAGAGAAGATACAAGGACTCTCTGAAACAACATCTCAGCCTTGGCCATATTGATCAACATAACTGGTCTGCTCTGGCCTCCAATCGGGAGGTCTGGAGACACACCATCTCTAACGCTGCTGATGCTTTTGAGAACGCACGCAGGATCACTCTCGAGGAGAAAAGACAGCGCAGAAAGAATCGTGCCTTGCAGAATATACCTCCTAAAGAGTCTTTCTGCTGTGCCTTTTGCAACCAGACATGTCGATCTCGTATTGGCCTTTTTAGCCACCAGCGTGCTTGTAACAAACGTGGGTAGTGCCCTTCCCAAATCTTCATGATATTTTACAGGGCTATACCTTCTGAGTTATTTGGGACAGATTTGGTAAGTATAGTATATAAAACTCAATTCACTAAAACATTAATATCCTCCCAGCCTGCCAAAAATTTGTATCAGGATAAAAATTCTGTCCTTTCTTTCTCTAGAGATCTCTATTATAACAACTTTATTTTATGTTTCACTCAAAAATAAATTTTAAACGTTATTATTCAATAAATCAATTGAATAATTTCCTCAGCTTGTTTTAATATGAAAATATTATTTAGTAACTAAAATTCATTCCTTTGTTAGGGCATTCATTCTCCCGCTAAAGGAACTGAGAAGTGATACCTCAGACCCTCATGATTTCCTTTCAACTGTGGAGGTGTAATATTTGCATTATACAAACCCCCATTAGTTATAGCTCAGAGATCCTCTGGAGGTGCATCTTTCATGTCTTGGAATTTACCACACACCATTCAATATTTTTAGGGAAAACACACCATCAGGCACAGGAAACAACTCGCCAGTGATAGCCCAGTTATTGGACAAACATGATAAAGCCACATTTCTCCTGGCCTTGA
This sequence comes from Pseudopipra pipra, assembly GCF_036250125.1. Classification (NCBI taxonomy): domain Eukaryota; kingdom Metazoa; phylum Chordata; class Aves; order Passeriformes; family Pipridae; genus Pseudopipra; species Pseudopipra pipra. Next base: position 80,647,700 of record NC_087550.1, read on the forward strand.
CCCTGTTTCATGGACAGTTGACTCTCAGTTCCCTAGACCTGCATGCAGCATCTTCCAACCTCCAAGATTATCCATGTCACCCCTTCATGATCACGGTAGTCATCCTTTAATCCCTGCCTCTCCTGGATACAGTTGCTGCCTGACCCTCCCTGCTAAGGGACAGTTGTGGATGACTCACCAGCTAACCCTAGCTAGCAAAGATGAAGTGTTCAGCTTTGTGCCTAAACCTCACCAGTGTGCAAACCCCACCCAACACATGGACAAGTTTGGGCTAATTCTCAGCCATGCATTTGGCACACTTTTCCAACAGGAGCCTTTTCCTTTGATCTTAAATAGTCAGTTAGGAGTCATATCATCATCTAAACACATTCCATAGTAGCAAATATTGTCTTCTGGTTTTGTCTTTGCAAATCTACTAAGAAAGCGTCAAGCAACACCACACTGAAAGCAATCAACCCTCCTTTTCAATCTTGCCTATCCTGAAAAAAAGAAAAACAACAGACTTTGAATCTGTTTCTTGGAATTTCCATCCAAAATAAAAATAAAGTAGAATTAAGTAGTGGGTTTCCTTTTTTAAACACTTTTTATTATTATTATTTATTTCTGCCCCCAAAAAGGTTTGTCTAACAGTTTATTTTGCATTAATTTCCTATTTTGGCAACCCCACAAAATACTAAATCAAGAAGTTTACGCAGTTTGATACTATGAAAAACACTGGAAGGGGAAAAAAATCCTAGGAAATTGTTTTTCATGAAGGGTTTCGTCTTTCTTCTTCTATTTTTTTATGTGATATTTTTCAAATTTATTATGCCTTTATGTGTGTTCATCAGCAGTTCACTGTACTTATGAATCAAGAAAAGCCCCCTTTTCAGGTTTTCATCTCGAAAGAAAAAAAGATTGATTACACCAAAACCTTACTAAGCTGTCACCCTATCCATGTGAACAAAATTTAAGTATATACAATATGCCAGTTGAAATCAATCAGGAAAAGTTTATTACTTTGTACTGTGTTCATTAATGACCAAAAAACCCAAGACTTTTGATGCAGATATCAAATTAACAGGCAAAACATCAAAAAAATGAAGGCTTGGGAAACAAGTAGACAACAGTTAAAGGATAAGAAAAGAAATACAACTGTGTTTAATGCAATTATTAAGTGCACAGTAAGGGAAAACTTCAGCTTGCAGCAATCCTAAACAAAACAGACACTCCGAGATGGCATTGTTCTATGCAGCTTCATGTCTCATCCTAAAAAAAAGAGAATTGTGCTTCTCAAACATCCATGGGTTCACAAAAAGAAAAAGACAGCATTTTCAGTTTATTACTGTCAGCTCTCTTTACATATTGTTGCAACTGCCACTTTTTAAAATATTAAACACAGCAGAAGAAACTTTGATAAAGCCTAAAATTTGCAAGAAAGAGTAATAAGATGAGCCCACCAAGCAAGTGATTTGTCACTACAGCTTGCATTCACCTCACCTGCCTGCCAATTTAAAGATCATGTACTCTTAATGAAGTCAGTTCCCCAGGGGAATTATGGCATTACTCTTTACAAATAACATAAATATTAACAAGGATTTTACTTCCTATCCATTAAAAATCTGTAGGTTGTAATAACTCCAATTAGAATAATAGTTAGTTTCACATCAATTCCCACCTTCTCCAAATCCTTGGTTTTATAGTTAATAAGATTTTTGCAGATTTAATATTTACTTTTAATCCAGGATTCAAAAACCTTTTCAGATGTAAACTTACAAAACATCACTTAAGCACACATTGTTCTCCCCACTCACAAAAAAAAAGGTGCTGTAACAAGCTGGAAGGCTTGTCTAAAAAAGGGAGCTGATGAGGCTGAATTTACAGCTTCCCAGATACTTCAAGGCAACTCAAACGCCCACATCGTGAAGACACAGTAAATGCAGCCACCTCGCGGCACATCTTACCAGGATGAGCTGCCAGAAAGGCCTGCTGTAGATGTATCCATGCGGAAACACGGCCACCAGAAACTAGGCTCCATCCCCATTCTGCTAAGTGTTTTCAGCTGGACTGGTGAGGTGTCCTCACTGGGCCACAATGTTTTCTGTTTAAGCAGGTGCAGGTTGTGTGCCTGAGTCAGGGTATGCTAGCTGGCTGGGTGGCCATGTCAACACACCTCCTTCAGCAGCAGTGTCATTTTAGATCCAAGTAAGCTACATGTCGAATTATATCTTACTCCATTTTAACATACTTCTTGGTAACGTCTCCATAGTACAGACTCTGTGCAGCTTGCTCAAATCTCTATATGGGTACTTTTCCAAGAGAAGCAGAGAGTTAGCAAAGTCAGGTCCAGAAAGGTAAATGAATTAACTCAAGGTGTGATTTGATGACAGTTCAAACTAATCTATGGTGGACCTGCCACCCGTTTCCTTCAGCCCTAAACCTAATCTCACCAGAAAAGTAACATGTTAGTGGAAAGCAGGGCCCCCTACAACTCCAGCTAACACTACTTGACTGCAGCCCTGATGAGAAAGACCTGGGGGTGTTGGTTGACAGGAAGCTCAACATGAACTGGCAATGCACACTTCCAGCCCAGAAAGACGACTGTATCCAAAGTGTGGCCAGCAGAGCAAGAGAGGTGATTCTGCCTCTCTACGCTGCTCTCATGAGACTCCACCTGGAGTAGTGCATTCAGCTCTGGGGTTCCCAGCATAAGGAGGGAGTGAACCTCTTGGAGCAAGTCCAGAGGAGGAAGGACCATGAAGATGATCAAAGAGCTAGAGCACCTCTCCTCTGAAGACAGGCTGAGAGTTGAGGTTGTTCTGGCTGGAAGAGAGAAGGCTTTGGAGACCTTAGAGAAGCCTTCCACTACCTGAAGGGGGCCTACAAGACCCCTGGAGAGGGACTTTTTATAGGAACATGTAGTGATATGACAAGAGGGAATGGCTTCAAACTGAAAGTGAGCAGGTTAAAATTATATATAAGGAAGAAATTCTTCCCTGTGAGGATGGTAAGGCACTGGAACAGGTTACCCAGAGCAGTTGTGGAAGCCCCATCCCTGGAAGTGTTCAGGGACAGGTTGGACAGGGCTTTGAGCAGCCTGGTCTAGTGGAAGCTTCCAAGCTCATGGCAGGGGGATTGGAACTAGATGATTGGTAAGATTCCTTCCAGCCCAAACTGTTCTATGATGATTCTATGGTTCTACTTTATTCCACTACTGACATTGCAGCTCCAGACTATTTGAAATAGGTAGCCAAATTACAGACCTTCCCATACTTCATTTCAGTACAAACACAAATCAATTGTTTCTCCCCCACACCAATTTATAATTCAGCTAATCTTAACATAACATATGGCCTACACAAGATGTATTGCTTACACTGGACTCTAGAGTTCCGGCATATAAATGTGGACTAAAACCCAGGAAGATTTCCAAGCAATGAGGAAGCCAAAATCGGTATTCAAGAGTGCTGCTATATAGCTTACCATTTTGAAGGGCGTGGCAGGTGAAAAAAGGCTTATTAAAATACTAAGGATCTGCACTTAGTTCTGGTGCTTCTATACAGACTCAGTTCTCTGCCTACATATGATTACCTTTGCAATCATCTACCAAAGCAAAACGCACTAGTAGAGGATAAGAGAGCAATTTCAGTATAAATCCATTCAGAACAGAGAAGTTTCCTTATGGACCAATTTGAAAATTAATCATTACCTAGAAATTTATGTACTCCTCAAAAACTCCTACAGTCAGCTTTGCAATTAAACTCATGAACGGCATTTTGAGAACACAATAGTAGATATCCAGAAACTATTTCAATATATGACTTCTTGTAGTAAAATTAATTAACTGATTTGGGGTTAGGTGTTGTTCTTTTTTCTTTCCTACCTACACCGCAGCACATTTCTGAACACAACAGCAGACAGCTGTTCTGTCTGGGTTCTCACTAGTTGGTGAAATGCCAGCTGATGCTGTCATTTCCCACCAAACTTTCCCTCCCGCCGCAAAGTCTTACAGTCACACTCTAAATTTTCTTTTAGTAAGGTCCGTTCAATTTAAAATTAACTCAAGCATTTTTATTACCTTTGTTTCTACTCCAACACATTAAAAACTATTAAATGTGTAATTACATTATAAAACTGATATATATCTAATAAGTAATATATTTTATCTTGTCCTTAATTCAACTTTTACTTCAGCAGTATAGAAAAAGTACAGTCTTGGGCTATACTATTTTTAGCACTGCAATAAATTAAAATATATTGGAATAATTAGCAGCATACATTTCTGTGAAAACTACACCAGCTTTCATACCAATTATTCTCTAAGTATTTACAAGAGAAGATTCAGGTAAACATGCTATTTGAAAAGGACAAGCTGCCAAAGGCTTCACTTACAGAAATATTTTTTTTCTAATTTTGTGTATGGTAATTCCCTTTTTTTTCCATCTTAAATTATGCTAATATCTTCTCAGCCTCTACACTAATTAAACTTTTTACAGTGACCATAATTATGTCTGATATTCAGAAACTAAATGGCATTTTTAAATTAAATATAAATTGAGAAAGGATATTACTTATGTTATCAATTAGGATCTGTATCTTTACTTGTCATTTACAAATATGGAAATTAATCATCTACAAAATCATATGCACATGCACTGAAAAACCTAGACTTTTGATTAGACTTCTCTACAAATAAATTTGAAGGAAAAAGGTGATCTCCACATAAAGGCTATAAGCCTCCACTTGAAGAACTTTTGTCTGGATGAAAAACCTTTGTAATTTTCCTGTGTCTTATAACTCTATTAACAAAATGTAAATAGTAACTATATGACTATATAGGTCAGTGGTGCATAATGAAAGTACAAATAAAAACTATATAGTATCATAGAATGATAGATCCACAGAGTTGTTTAGGTTGGAAAAGATCTTTACAGTCATCAAGTCCAACTGTTAATCCAACACTTCCAAGTCCACCACTAAACCATGTCCCCAAGTGCCACATCTACCTGTCTTTTTAATATCTTTAGTGATGGTGACTCCACCACTTCCTTGGCCAGCCTGTTCCAGTCCTTGACAATCCTTCTTGTGAAGAATTTTTTCCTAACACCCAATCTAAACCTCCCCTGGTGCAACTTGAGGACATTTTGCCTTGTCCTATCACTTGTTACTTGGGAGAAGAGACCACCCCCACGCCTGCACTCTACAACCTCCTTTCAGGTATTTGTAGAGAGCAATAAGGTCTCCCCCTCAGCCTCCTTTTCTCCAGGCTAAACAACCTCAGCTTCATCAGCTGCTCCTTATAAGTCCTGTGCTCCAGCCCTTTCTCCAGCTCTGTTGTGCTTCCCTGGACATGCTCTAGCACCTCTCGTCATGAGAGACCCAAAACTGAACAGAGGATTCAAAGTGTGGCCTCACTAGTGCTGAGTACAGGGGTTGGATCATTGACCCAATCCTGCTGGTCACACTATTGTTGATACTATTGTTGGCACAAGTTATTGCAGATACTTTCAGGGACAGGTAAAAATCTTTGTTGGCATTCACAAAAATAATAAGGAGCAAGATGGCTTTAACATGATAAGAGCAGGAGAATGTTCCACTCTGGGAATGAGCCTTATCCTTGCTGGGGTCATATCTGAATGTGGCCTGAAAAGTAAGTTAGGAACAGGAAAAGTGCAACAACTACTTCAGTGAAAAGGGATAATTCAGGACAGTCTCCCTGCCAAGCACCAGGGTGTGCAGAGGGCAAGCAGAGGTGAACAACCACTTAGCCTTCCTTTCAAATCCACTCAAAACATCTGTCCCCTTCTTACTCTCATGACAGCACGCTTGAAGAAAGGTGAAACAACTCTGTGAAATATAGCTCCTTCAAGAGTACTTATCTGTTATCTGTTAAAAACCTGTTCTGCAAGCAAACTAGAAGCTATCAACGTCTTTATATAAAAACACTCCCTTTCAAAATAGACAAGTTTACCTTCAGGTACTACAAATAATCACCTGTTGACCTTAGTGGCTGTTTTGATCTCCCTTCCTAGTGCTTTGAAGGCCACGCATAAAGCTAGATGGAAATTAAAGAAAGAGAAAGAAAAAGCCCACTGCCTTTGTGCATTAACTTCCTAGTTAATACGTATTTGCTCTGCCTGATAAGGAAAATACCTTAAAATTAAATACCTTAAAATTTACATTTGTGTGGAAGAAATTAATTACATATGAGGGGGAAAAATCACTATGTGATATATGTAGGTCTTTAAATAACAAGACAGAGGAAACATAATTTATCACATGAAAACAACATATGCAGACAAACTTACAGCCCTGAGAATACAACAGTGAAACTCAAAATCATATCTCATTTTAATTTTTCTGAGACATAAGAAAAATTTTAAGGTGTTAAATATTGTAACAACACATTAATGCTAGTATAACATTAGTCTCTAGGATTGTTTATTCCTAGGTGTTGGAAAGTTAGGGGTGTTCAGAAATAGCTGATGTTGCCTACCGAATAATCTACTTAATTTCAAGTTTTCAGGATGAAAACCTGACTTTTAGCAATTGTTTTGTCACCTTTGAAGTATGAAAGGAAAGCCTCCAAATTTTGACTACTGAAATTTGGGATAATTAGTGAAAAGAAGATTCACAGTATGTGAATGCCCTGTCTTGAGCAACTTCTACAGCTGACCCTTAGAGACATGACACTGTGTTAGATGACACACTGTATGGATTTCTTTTGTTACCAAATTGATCTTTCTCCAAGAATGCCTTCCTCTCCTAAAATAAAATGTGAAAACTAGGATCTGAACTTCCCTCATAATAAATGCTGCAAGCCACAGGTACAATACATCATCAAAGACAAGCAATCACTCTTGTTAAAACATAAGAAATACTCTAAAGTGTAATTTAGGAAGAAAAAAAAAATCAAAAAAATCTGAAATTAAAAAATAAAGACATGACCACTAAGGTTAAAAATAATGTTGTGAGACTAGATTTGTAAATCAGTCTGTATGCACAAATAAAAAAAAATAATTCCTCCAGGTTAGTAACTAAATTTCGTCCAGAATTTATGGTTCAGTCTTACTCTCATGATAGTGAGTTATGAATCTTTTATTGAAATGAATGCTTATGAGTCTTTTAATTTTATTGGAGGACATATGGATCTTCCATTTAAGTAATATTATTTCTGAGTCTTAATGATTTTTTTTTCCAACAGTACAATATTATTACTTTTTAAGTGTTCAAGATCTTTCATTTTGGCAGTGATTTACAGTACCTGTTAATAACTACTGCTTCTATTTCCTGGAACCAATACAGTCATTCAGGGGTGACCTGCACTGCCTAAGGTACCTTTAGTGATGATGCTGCTCATGCATATCTGAATCATGCATGTCCACCAGTTAATTCCTCCAACGGTTTGTCCTTTTTGGACCAATGTAAAGGTTAATCTGCTGCAAACCGGAAGATTTTCAGATTTCTTGCAGCTAGGCAATATCTTTTCTATTATTTTCTATATAGTTGCAATTCACTGAATGCTGAAAACTATGCAAATACTGTCCTACAGGTGCAGGTTACAGACATACTAATACACAAAATTCTTTTTTAAAAACAAACAAACAAACAAACAAACAAATCAAGGTAGGTCACTTCTAAAATAGCTCAATTAGCTCCTGTATGTGGGATTAATCTCTGCAGACTTTATCAAGATAAGGTTAGGACTCCAGTTATTAAAGATGGAAACATAATTCCCTCTGTTCCTTAATAAAAACAAGACTTATTTCTGACATTATTAATTAAAAGTTCTAACATCTTTAAGAAGTACTAATATAGCTAGTATCATATTTAAATCTTTATATTTAAAAGAAAGTCAGAAACTATAAAAATGAGACTTACATTTTGTAAGAGTAAATACAAATCAGAGAAATTCCCCATTAAATAATGTTTTGACAGTGAGTGGAAGAGCAGAATCTATTTTTTGCAATATTTTTGTTATACTTGTTTGTGATCCAAGATGCAGAACTAAAATCTTTCTTTTCACTTTTTAAATTCTGAAAGTTCAGAGTGGGGTTTTTAATTTGGATTTGGGTCATTCGTACACTTGTTATATGCCTCTGGGTTGCTCCCATTGATTTTCATCTAAAATGATGTTTTTAGAAACTGCTTATTTAGTGCCACATTGAATCTAAAAACTGCAATCTTAAATCTTTCTCTTTGAAAGATGTGAACCCTAAAAAAACACTATAGTTACCAGTTCCCCGTACATTATAGCCCCAAACATTGGTTTTGTGCAGTGCAGAGAGCATGAGATGTAGTCTAGAAAACAATTCAATTGCCCATTCAGAACAAAACAACTAGAACAAACAAAATATAAGGAATTTGGTTTCTGCCTGTATGAAACAGGGACTGAGTGGCATGGCAAAGGCTGGCATAGCAATTAATACTAAAAACACCCAAAATCAGCCAGATGTTCAGCTAAATGACTTGCAGGTGAGGATCACTAAGACAGTCTCATGGGTGAAGCAGCAATTCAAACTGCTCCTTTCATGTCCTCTCTGATGGTACAGCATACCAGAAGCAACGAAGTTCATTTGGAATGAGACTAAAGAGTGGGGAAAAAAAGCCTGTGTTATTTAGAGTCAGTCTGGTATTTTTGGTTCAGGCCCAGTTCAGGGTGTATTGATCTGGTTAGCTCTGCCATGCTGCCACAACGAGGCTTGAATACTGATGTGGAGAATTCCACAAAACATAAGGCATGGACCTTAGAGGAAAAAATTGACTTAGTTGTAGAAATTTCTCATTACCGCTGTAGAGATGTTTGTTTGGGGTATAGGATAGAGGGAAGGAGGGAGAGAAGGAGGGTGGCCTGTTCCACAACAACTATCACAGTATAAAACACCTCTCATGGAAACATCTAAAGACATTTTTTAAATATAGATGAAGTCTCCTGAGACCCTGACAATTTTTGGAAATAATATGCTTGTATTGTGGAAAGTTACTCTGATGTCTGGAGGAGTTACAGAATTGCACAAGACCATAAATGAGTAACAAAGCTCTTAGTAAATGTAGGTTATTGAGGAAGAACTGTAAGAAAATACTGTGGCATAAACATGGGGCAGGAAGAAGGGAAGCTGATTTCTCCTGAGAGTGATGCTCCATGTTTCCCCCTGCAGATGTTTACGGCTACTGCCTGCCACCAGCCTGCCACCAAGGACACGCAGCCCTTCTTGCAGGACAGTGCTGGTCTGCAGGGCTCTTACCTGCCTGCTATTTAAACTTTTTCTTTCAGAGTGCCTGGGGTAGTCACCCATCTTACTTCCCCTTTGCTATAGCTCAGTGACTTGCCAGAGTGCAACAACTATGGCAGGAGAGATGCTTACCTTGCTTCACTTTCTCTATGACAAATTTATGGCTCAAGAGCATGCAGCTGAAAGTCGACTTTTTTTTAAGAATACACTTGTCTTAATATGCCTGTAATTTTGTTAGTAGCTGGGTACTTGGAAGCAAACTGCAAAAAGTCCATTAAGTGTTGTGAACACTCTCAGCCTAGGTGCAATTTTAATTTAACTCATATTCTTTAATAACATGGCACCTGAGAGACAAGAATATTTCCGTTCAAAAAATAAAATGGATGAGAAATTTCAATGAGTATTAATTTTGTGAATAGAAAACATTAAGCAAATTATATTATTAAAAATTAGGTTCTTCTACACAAGATTCAGTTGGCAAAACAATATCTCTCAGCATTATTAGTTTTTTGACTTGTACATCCATAAAACTATTATCATGCACCCGTTGCACTACAGTGATCATAGTGATTGCTCTCATAACCAAACAGGGAAATACATATGACCAATTAAAAAAAAAACCCAAACAAAAAAAAAGCAATGGAACTGTCCTAACACATCACATAAAAAGGCTTTTAAAACTTGGACTTCTTTTTGCTTAAGTTATTGATTTTTTATTAAATGAGCTCTCAATTTGGCCATTTATATCACAATGGAAAAAGAGAAGTGGTTACCTATCAGTGCCAAGTCAGAGCAGTGACTGAAATCTGCACAATCACTAGTTTTTATTTTCACAGGTACTCCTCCTAAGTGCCTAGGTCACAAAGACAACTGATGGACACAGCTGCTGGCTTCCAGGGAGAGTTAAGCCATGAATCACCTCTCTACTTACTAAACTCACCACATTGAATTTGTAAGCATGACTGTTCTTAAGCACCTCAGGCACCTCAAGTACCCCCAAGTATCAAAAAGTGTGCATTTATCTTTGGAGAGGGGGTGGATGTTTATAATATAGGGATACAAAAATATCCTCATACTATATATGCAATTGACCATGAAATCACTAAAAAATCAGTTATGATTGGACTTCTTCAGGTGAACACCCAGCTGGGCAGTGACTGACAACCTCTTTTACCTGTCCTTAGTGATATAAAAATTACCACTCTGAAAAAGTCACAGGAGACTTTAAAAAGGTTTTGGCAGGCAGGCCATGCACCTCCCAGAATACAAATTATTAGGACTTAGCTCCAAATCTTCAAAAGTTTTAGTTATTACTTTCTTTTTTCTCTTTCCTTGGAGTTTTTCTACTCTCTCAGCCTAGTAAGCCTTATGCTACTTTTGTTGTTGTTATCATGAAACACTCAGAATATATTTCTTGAGTGAGTCTTTAGAGTGTGTATTGGACCTGTTTATCAAATACAGGGCAGACTTATTCTGTTGCTTCATTCTGGAAAAAGGTTAATCAGCAATTGGAAGAAGACAATCTGTGTGGACTAAGTCCACTAGATAGCAAAGATGAAGACCCTTTTTAGATATAGTATTGAAAAATCCCAGCAAAAGGAAATATAAATTTGATACTGAAAATGAAAGAAGTATGAACAGTGACCAAAAGTTTAATGTGAAAAAAAATAGATATGCATGTATGTAAATATGAACAAACATTGAAGATCCCAAATATGAGTTTTATTTACATCCACACATTTTTTAATGCAGAAAGAGTTCACTGATACTGAATTACAGTTATTTGTTCAAACTAATTCATGGGAAATTGTAATTTTCCATATTTTTTCACAGATTCAAATCATATCTTACAGTGATGAAAGTAATAAATTAATATGCCTCAGAAATTTCCTTAATTTAGTCAGAGGTCAGAAATGGTATTATATCTTATTGATGTAGTATTCAATAACAGCAAAATGCACAAATACAATGCACACAGCTACACTGAGTCAGAAACTTCTATCAACAAAGAATACATTGATAGTCTTTCCTTCAAACAGGCTCATCCACATATCTTTGATATTTTTCTTTTAAACCTATCCTTCAAATAATAGGTTTTAAACTAGAGTATAAAATGTGATTAACTGCTCAGAGTAGATAAAAGGTAGATACCTTAAAAAGGCATTTTTAGCTTTCTTAGAAGCCCTCCTCGCTTTGCCTTTTTTTTTTTCTGTGAAAAGAAAGACAAACTACTCTAAGACAGTTTTAACTGGAGCTCTAGGCAGCCTTGCTAAACTGCCTGGTTAACTGGACGGGAGAGTTTTCCTAAACCTTTTATGAAATTATCTCACCTGTTTTACCTGACTTCTGTAGTGAGCCATGACTTGTAATTTGGCAGGTTTTATATTTTATATTTTATTTCTAAAAATTACATATTATCAGTTATATATTCCTCATCTTTTAAATCTAAGCCTCAGGTCCTTTCATTGAAGATCGGAACGTAAAGAGAACTTGACATATGTGGCAAATACAATAAGCAACAAATACACTTTTGGATCATCCTGAAATTTTCTCCTAATCAGGTTTTTCCCTAATCCTGTTACTATAAAAGCACATTGGATCTGTTCTTTTTTATCTATAAGAAGACTTCAGCATCCATACAGGGATAGCAAGAGAGCAGACCTCAATTGTGCCACTACAGTTTTCTTCTCTCCTCATGTGGGAGTATCATGAAACACGAGACTAAAAGAATCATTAAAGATCGCTTAGTCTAACTCCAAACACTGAGACAGAATAATATATATATAAAAAGATGTAGGTAAGATAATAATCTGAATCTACCATTAAGGACAATTTGTTTTTAAATTCCAGGTGAATGTGTAGTTGGTTAAAAAAATTATTTCCTGATTTGAATTCATCTCTTAGGGCCAATTCTGAAAGCATGACTTTTTATTAGTCATTAGGCAAAGACTTAATTCTCCTTGAGTCATTTGAATTACCTGTGAAAGAAAAGCACAGTATCTGAAAATATGCAAAACACAGACTGACACGCAAAAAATATCCTAATGGTGAAGGACTTCCTTCTTCGTGTTTTGATTTGTTGAAGGGGAGGTTTAATGAAAAATGGTGATATTGAAAAATTATCTTTTCTGTACTTTAAGTATGAACTAATCGGATAATTAATACAAAAAGTAGGCAGAAATTTTTTCTAGACTATAAGGAATTATATAATTCCAGTAATTTTTAAATTCAAATATTTCCATCTTTAAAATGTCACTGATATCATCTTACTGTAAAATAAATATAGAATGTAGATCTATATTCTGACTGAAATTTACTTCCTCTAGCCAAATCTGTTGTGTTGACAAATATCCAAGTTCCTAATGCAGAAAAAAGAGATATCCCAAACTTGGCATGTGCTGATATTACAGAGAAATTACAATGATTTTAAGCTTGTGCTTGATAATAAGAGAAGATATTTCACTTAGCACAAATATTATACACAGAATAACAGCTTCAAACTTATATTTCTGGAGATTATATACACACTTATAATTCCAGTGAACTTTAAAAACCTTATTTTTAAAATATTGTGATATTGCACACAAATTTTTAATTTAAAGAATCACAGAATCAAAGAATGGATAAGGTTGGAAGGGGCCACAGTGGGTCATCTGGTCCAATCTCCCTGCTCAAGCAGGGCCTTTCTAGAGCACATTGCACAGAATCGCATCCAGACAGTTCTTGAATATCTTCAGTGAGGGAGGCTCCACAACCTCTCTGGGCAATCTGTTCCAGCGCATGGTCACCCGCACTGTAAAGAAATTCTTCCTCATATTCAGATGGAACTTCCTTGCCCGCTGCCTCTTGGCCTTTTGCTTGGCACCACTGACAAGAGCCTGGATACATCCTCTTGGCACCCTCCCTGCAGATACTTATACACATTGATGAGGTTCCCTCACAGTCGTCTCCTCCAGGCTGAACAGGTCCAGCTTCTTCAGCCTATCCTTGTAAGAGTGATGCTCTAATCCCCTCATCATCCCTCAGCTGGACCTGCTGCAGAAGCTCCATGTCTCTCTTCTGCTGAGGAGCCCAGAACTGGACACAGCACTCCAGATGAGGCCTCACCAGGGCTGAGCAGAGGGGCAGAATCATCTTCCTCAACCTCCTGGCAATGCTGTTCCTAATGCACCCAGGATACCACTGGCCTTCTTGGCCGCAAGAGCACATTGCTGGCTCATGGACAGCTTGTTGTTCACCCAGACCCCCAGGTTCTTCTCCTCAGAATTGCTTCCCTGCAAGTTGGCCCCCAGCCTATACAGGTGCCTGGGGTTATTCCTCTCCAGGTACAGGACCCTACATTTGCCTTTGTTGAATTTCAGACTGTTCTTCTCTGCTCAGCTCTCCAGGGAGGGCCCATTTCTTTAAAATGCTTTTCCACAATGCCTTTGTAAATAGATCAGCTTCACAGTGCTCATTTGATGAACATTTATTCAATATTTCATTATTGTTAGATGCTTAGCCTAATATCTTATTCACTACAAATTATTCAAACCCTAGTTTGAAAAAGCAATCATTAGTTTCCTCATGGGCTTTTTAAAGGCTGCCATCATTTATGCTAAACAAAAGCCTCAGGACTGGTCATCTCCTTTGCAGATGAGGGCTGTCACAGCAATCCTGATTTCACAGCTAGGGAGTTGTGACACAGTGACGTCATGTGAGATATGTCCACAAATGCCAAGTCAAACTTAGGTGAACTGAGGTACATGGAGGCTCACCATTCAGACAGAGCTGAGCATATTTTCATGGGAAAAATAGCTGATGTGAAAATGACCTTATCTTTCCCATGGAAAAATCTCGCATCAAGATAATCCTATTCCTCACAGAACAAAATTTCACAACCTTCCTCTCAATCACTGAAGTGCTCCTCTACAAATGGGGTTGTGAGATAGTTTAGCACATAGAAAAACTTGATAGGCTTGCCAAATTTCATTCTTAGGAAGGACCTGGGGTGTTTTCTTTTTTTCCCTTTGTCTCTCTCTTTTGTGAATTTTTCCCCTGAAGATCAAAGGGAAGCAATTCCTGAGAACTAAGAGATCTTTGGGAAGCCATAGGCTTCTGCTGCAGCCATCAGACCTAAGAAGACATCCACTGGCACAGGCTGGGTGTGTTTAGACCACCCCCTCCCACTGACTGTATCCTGCATAGAAACAAAGCAGTGGAGTAAAAGTCAAATATAGAAAACCTGCTTAATGCTTATGTTCTAGAGCTGTCACAATGATGACATTCAGCACTTCCATGATATTCTTTGGGACCATCTATATCTTGCCAAGCCAAGATAGCTATTATATAGGTACTTAAATCTGAGCTAGTTGCCCTAGGCTCTCTTTAAAGTCAACAGAGTGAAAGAAACAGTTCTAGGCCATGATTCAACTCCTCTTAAGGCAGGTGTTCAAAATAGGTCAGATGAATCATACCCTAAAAGCATCTGTTTCTTTTGATTGACAATGAAGGGGCCAACACCAACAAGCTCAAATGCAAACTTCTGTCACATAAAAGACTTTTGAACTTTGGGGAATTGAACCCCACCCCTTACAAACAGGTTGAGTACCATGGCTTAACCTTCCCAGGAGCAGCCTTCCTAGGAAAAAAAGCTTTTCTTTACTCATCCTGAAACTCATTCCCAAAAGTGCATCTTTATGTTTTCCCCTTCACACAGAAGCTGTTTTCCTACTCCCTTCTTTCAGAGGCTCATGTCACCTTGAGCCTCACAACATGTCCTTCTACCAGCACTAGTCTAAGTGCTTTCCCTACTTCCTTAGGCATTTCCCCTCCTCTGCAGCCTTCTCCAAAGTGCATTTATCCCTTGCAGCTGCATTTCATCATCCCATCTGCTGTCTTGCCAGTGCCTGTGTTAACCGTTTCTACTTGAAAGTACTTGTAAGTCCTACCCCACACCACATCTTCAGATACTTTTATTAGCAGTTTATTACCATACTGTAAAGCATATATGCATGTTAGGTTGTTGCACTTGAAGGAAACAGTCTAGGAAAGTGATAAAATAATGTAAAAAAATCTAAATCTTCTGGACCTTTTGAAATAAGAATAAATTTGTGTTTTCTCCCCTCAAAAAGTATTCTACAATATCCAAAAACCCTGCTGTAATACTAAAATATTGCAGCAGCATAGTACTGGTGATTCTGTAGTTCAACCACAATTAAAATGAAGCATGCAAGTATACGGAAGCAAGATGTATGAATGAAGAAACTATACCTTTTTTCCTTTTCAAGGGAAACTACAGTCTATACACTTCAGGAAAAAAAAAGTCAACTGTGTTTCAGAGAATTTAGAAGTTATGGTAGCTTCCACCAATACAAAAGAGCAGCAGCAGCACAGACAACTCCACAAAAAAAGGGAGACAAAGACAGTGTCTCATGAAATCTTAATTCATTAAAGAATGAATATATCCTACAATTTGTAAAGAAATAACTCTGTTCTGAAGAACAAGGCAATTTGGGGAAAGGAAGAGTAGCTATCTTTTTCCTTTTGATCTGAAAATACACCTAAATATCACTATATGTAGCTGAAAAAACAAGAAGTGAAGGTAAAAGTAAAACTATAAATATTAAAAATACTGTAAGAAATCCCAATCTCTATGAAGTTTTCCTAGTTCCTAAATGGTAACTATCATATAAAAGAGTAAAAAGCATATAACAAACAGAATAACTTTTGTCTCTATACTACATTATTTTTTTTCTGTTTCTAAGCCTTAATTTTCCAGTCCCAAGTTAGCAGCTCATCCAGGTGTGAAGAAAACAAAAGCATAGTGTAGTCTTAAACAGTACAAAATGGAAGCACTCTGGAAGTGCTGAAGGCCAGGTTGGATGGGGCTGTGAACAACCTGGTCTAGTGGAAGGTGTCCCTACCCATGTCAGGCGGGGTTGATCTTTAAGGACTCTTCCAACCCTAACTGTTCTGTGATTGTACAATTCTATGAAAATAAAGATGTTATTTTAATTTTATGTATATGAAAAGTATTACTGAATGAAATGGAACCATTCATTTACATTCAGTTAGGTGCATGCTTGTAGGATTACAACCTATTTCATGACTAAGTATACTTCAAAACATGCAACTCCATTGAATTTTTCCCATCTATCATTTTCTCTTTTCTGTCAGATTCAGAGAAGATATGCAAGTATGAGTATAAGGTAGAAAAAATATCACTGGGATTCAACATTCTTTTCTCCTCTTGAAGAGAGACAAGAGAGTGTCAGATGCATGAGTGGAACAATAATTTCAATAGAGTAAGAATGCTTGAGCATGGCTCTGTGGTGAAACTACTTTTTTAACTTAAATCTGTACACAGTTTTAGTGTTCATCCCCAAGGAGCATGAGTGCTGTCAGTCATTTGAACGATCAATTAAAAGAAAAGTGCCCAAAACAAAGATATGACTTTGTTAAAAGCCTGTAATTGGCATACTGGGGCTGTGACCTGGCAAGGTGCACTCCAGTGAGTATGGGTAAACTGTTATGCCCATACACGCTCAAGATGTGGTATGGGAAATGGTAGTGACTTCAGAAGAAGCAGCCTACTCCCTACAAATCAGCTGCAGAAATCAAAGCTCCACTTTACCACAGTGCATTTAGACTTTGTCTTTAAGAAAAAAAAAAAAAAAAGAGGAAACCTTCATTCTAACTTTTACAACAGAAAGTTTTCTATTATTCTAAGTTTTAAGATAGAAAGCCTATTATTAGATGGGGGGCTTGGTAGGGGCAGGCAGGGGAAGCTTTTCTGAACCAGCCTTGAAAATGAGACATATACATTAAATACATCAATTTTATTGAATTAATTCATGCTGTTTGCCTGTATTTTCCATGACAGCATATTTATTCTTCTAACATTACTAGCATTTGCTAAAGATTCATACTAACATGGGGGAAGGTGCAAGATGATGCTCTATTCTGTAAGTTGCTCTGTTACGCATGGTTGAAAACTAATCATCCTGAAAGTTAGCAAACTGCTGGAAGAAGTTCACAGATATATATCCTCCATATCTGCCTAGATCCTTCCATGATATCTGTGGAGGCAACCCTTTATGTTCCTATGTCCTTATGCATTTTTACACCACTTTCTAAGGTGCTGTTTTTCAGCCTAATCTCCTTTGTATCAGGCTATTATTTTAGAGCAATAGTTAATTGCAACTGCTTTTGTATTGCACAAGCCACCCCACACGCAGATTTGATGGCGCAGGTGTCTCTGGGGCCATAGGGAGGGACGCGAGTACCACGTCAGGCTGGTACAATGTGCCTGGTACTTTTCTGCAGGTTTCAAGTAGAGCTATTACATGCTACTTCATCATTTCAGAAAAGAGAAACATTTCAAAAAATGAGAATGAAATTTACCGTATGGATTCCATACAAGCTAATTGTTGCAGACTGGGAGTGTACAGTTCTAATATGCTATTTCTTCCATATTTCTTTTCCAAACACTCACATCTGCATGCAGTTTGTTCAGTTGAAACAGTTACTGAATTTCTGCCTTATTCATGTGCATTAGGCATTGTATCCTTACTTTGGACACAGCACATGCACCATCTCTTCTCCTTCAAATCTCTGTCCCTTGTTTGTGTAAGCAAAGCAGAGAGAAAGGCATTTAACTTCCTGCACTTAATGGATAGGTACTAGATGTTGGGTTTTGCCTTTCATACAGCAACTGCCCCTAGAACAAAAAAAGTGAAACATAACTTCATACGGTTCCTCAAAGCCTGACTGTTAAGACATTTTTAAGCCAGCGTAACTTAGGGTCTCTCAATTAATACTGGGGGAAAAAAATTACTTCCAACAGACATCTTATGTAAATTAAGTTTAGTTTATCCATCAGGACAAGTACCAAGTATCAGTCATGTTAAAATACCACAAATCTGTGTCACAGTCAGGATCATCTTTTGCAACGTGGTGGAATAGAACTGGTCTGTAGATCAGTTCAACAAGCCATGAGGAAAGAAAAGGTTCTATTTGTCCAAAAGTTCTGCGGGGATAATTCATTTCTGCCAGATTTCTGAGTTTTCAGGACAACTTCATGTTTTATTAAGTGGGAAATTGAAAAAAGAATGAACTGGAAGGATATTACTTTGCAAGAGATTGCTTAGATAAGATTTGTTAAGGAGATTGACATTTACAACAATAAAATTTATTTATGGTTTGTGCAGCCACCAGAAAAAGCAGATCAGATTGCAGTTGATTTAGGTTGGTCAAATGCATTCTTGGGAAATGAAACAAACAGCGTCTATGTATCAGCATACAGCTGTCAGGACTTGAAGCAAACTGATACTGTTAAGTGCCCTCCAATGGCCATGTGCCAATACAGTTATCCTGTCTCTAAGTAGCTAGCTACCTGTTAAAGTTATCTGCTGTGCTGGTTTTGGCTGTGGGATAGGTAATTTTCTCCACAGTAGCTGGCATGGGACAGTGTTTTGGATTTGTGCTGCAAATAGTGTAGATAACACAGGAATGTTTTCCCTATTGCTGATCAGAGTCAAGGCCTTTTCTGCCTGTTGCCCCACCAGAGAGCAGGCTGGAGGTGCGCAAGGATTTGTGAGGGAACACAGCCAGGACAGATGACCCCAACTGACCAAAGGAATGTTCCACACTATATGGTGTCATGTTCAGCATGTAAAGCTGGGGGAAGAAGGAGAAAGGGTGGACATTTGGAATTATAGTGTTTTTCTTCCCAAATCATCATCATGTGTGATGGAGCCCAGCTTTCCTGGAGATGGCTGAACACCTGCCTGTCCATGGGAAGCAGTGATATTTCCTTCAGAAATAAGTAATTCCCTTTCACCTTCTTTCAATTTATTGAGCAAGCAGTACAGTCTTCTCATTCTTTCTATAGTATTAGAGTATCAGTTGCCTACTCATTATCAGCAGCTCCTCCACTCTTTTGGTATACTTTTCTTTATTTCTGAACAGGAAATTTATCAATACATTGGGAAGTGTGTGTGTGTGTGTGTGTGTGTGTGCGCGGGCGCGTGTGAAAGCCCAAGCATTTGCCACAGCCTTCACATGCTGGTTTTACAATTCTTTAACTAGGTCCCCACAAATATTTAGGCAGAATTTAGATGAGAGAAGAATACTATTTGAGTGCTTTCTGGTTTTGAACATTTAAACAGAGCTTTTGAATAATTTCCTGACTTTTCTCTTGCAGGCCTTAGAGATGAGAACACATTAAAAACTGTAAGTGGATTTCTGATACTTACATTGCTTCAAGAACTAGAACCTTAAGAAAATTTCCTAATTAATGCTACATTCAGCATCTATGAGGAGTGTAATTCTTTCCAGTCTATCTAGAGAAGATCTTTTCCATTGTATCCTAAATCTACAGTCTTTGTACCTGCCATTTATTCTAACAGATAATTAAACAAAAATTTCATTAAGCTTAGTCTACATTGAAATTAATCTCTGCAGAGAAAATCTTTGTTGATCATGAAACAGCAGCTCGGAATCAGAAGTGTTATTTTCTGATGGTAACTATTTTCAACAATAATTCACATTTCTCATTTAAGCATGTTGGTATACAGTTGATAAACATTGGAGATAGGCTGTTGCAAAGAATTAAAAGATTGTGCTTGCTACTGTGAGCATATGTGAAGGCACATGTATGTGCATCTTCAGTTAGAGTTGTGTTCTTTCAGCTTGTTATTCCAAAAATAAAATGGTTATAAAATGGTAGGCATTTCTGTGTGCTTTTCTTGTTCAGATACATGCCAGCAATTAAATTTCAAGCTTAACTGAAAGACTTGTTTAAATTGTTTTTACAGTTTTCTGCACTTAGATATTATCCCTTGTACTATTCTTTAAATACATGTTGGGCTTAGCCAAGCTATAAAGAAAGGGCTCTGACATTCAAACAAAAACATAGAAAATCCCAATTGCTCTCTGACAAGGAAATTTAATTCCTTCCCCACTGACTTCATAGATAGGCCAGTCTGCTTAGCTGTTGAAACACAGGTGCTTGAGACATTTACAATCTCTAAAACACAGAGGAGACGGTACACAGAAGGTTGACCTGGAACTGAGTAGAAATCTTGGACAATCTACAGAAGAACTATGTGTTCATTTTGTGATGCAAATTATGCTTCTCTTAAGAAAGATTTTAGGCCTGTGGTGAGACCTGTCAGTGCAGTCTGACACACTGGCAGCTAATTTGCACTCAAATTTTAGGCAGCAAAGTGGTTATCTAAGGAAATAATTAAGTTCCTCATATTGCAAATGGAGAAGAGGAAATTCCTGCAGAGGAATAACACGTCTGTCTAACATAAATACACATGTTCAGTCAGAATGGATCCATCTTTGGACACCTCTGAGGTATCTAACTTTTTCCACTTGTACTCCTAGGAAAATAGTTTAGGAGAAAAAATTAATTGAAGTGACTCAGTAGACTAAAATTGAAGCTCATATTAGATAAAGATCCTCACTATTAAGCTCTACTTGGCAAAAACATTTACTTGCAACAGATTCTGACTCCTCAATTTCATATATTGCTATTAATTAAATATATATTCCCTTCTGTGATGTTAATGCATTCAGTTATGGATGCACAGTTGAGCAGAAAATTTAGACAGAGGTATTCTCCTATTCATGAGAAACCTGGTGACAAGAGTCTTATGGGAATGGATTAGTAAATCTGAATGAAAGCCAGCAAATGAAAAGAGAAAGACAAGAAAAATCACGATTGATAGTGTATGTTTTTAGGTTTTTTTCTTATTCCACAGAGGTTAAGAGGAATAAGAGCTTTTATAAGCATCAGACTCAAGAACTGCAAGAAAAAGAAAGCATATTAATAAAGGAAAAGTGAGATTAAATTAGTGATTTCAGTAATGATTGTGATACTGAAATCTCTTTTCAAACGCGCCTTTAGGAAGACAAACAAAAGAAGTCTGAATAAATAGAAAGCAATGAAGACACGAAAATATAAATTGAGAAAACAGAGATGAACGAATGTATGCTACCTTGGATGAAGCCTATCACACTGAGTTGCTGTATTGGAAAAGACACAGGCAAGTAAGTGCTGGAAGACTGGAAGAAAATGTTACTCAGAAAAGGAATAGAAAGACAATGCATTATTCATTGTAACTACTCATGGTCTTTTATTAGACCAAGTAAAAAGGGCAAAACAGGTACAGCAGTACCAGTAAAACATAAGTGTGTGGATAAAAATGCAGGTAATATCCCACAAATATTTTATTAAAAATTTAAAAATGCCAAAGCACACAAGATTCTGCAACTGAATGCTTCCACTGTATGTATTTCCTAGGTAATATAAAGGACGTTATTACGTATCTAAGCTTTGTCATTTGTTCTTTTTTTTTTCTATTTAGAAATATTTTGATTTTTATCTACACCCTGTTCACGGAAAAGACATCAGAAGCTCTTTAAATGAGAAGACTCTGCTAAAATTTTATGTTCCTGATGACTTAAGAAAAACCCTATTTCTTCTCCAGGTAAAATTCAGCAGAAAAATTATACTGGGGCAAGTCAAAATATTGACACAAAATCCATCTTATCCCTATAAAATTATACAGAAAGAAGTCAAAAACTGTTTTAATTTACCTGTGATAGCATCTATAAGGAAAAAATTAATGCTCAAAAGAAATGGGCAACATTCCTTGTAAAATAAAGGGAAGAATTAAGATTAGACTTGTTCACAGCCATATAAGCTTTGAATATTACTGAATGTCTTTAAGTCACAGATTCACAGAACCACAGAATATAGTGAGTTGGAAGGGACCCACAAGGATCATCGAGTCCAACCTTTAGCCCTGCACAGGACCATACGCAAGAGTCACACCATGTGCCTGAGAGTATCATCCAAATGCTTCTTGAACTCTGGCAGACTTGGTGCTGTGACCACTTCCCTAGGGAGCCTGTTCCAGTGGCCAACCACCCTTTGAGTGAAGAACCTCTTTCTAATATCCAACCTAAACCTCCTCTGACAAAACTTCAGACCATTCCCTCAGGTCCTATCGCTGGTCACCACAGAGAAGAGATCAGCGCCTGCCGATTTTCTTCCCCTCACAAGGAAGTTGTAGACTGTGATGAGGTCTTCCCTCCATCTCCTCTTCTCCAGGCTCAATAGACCAAGTGCCCTCAGCCACTCCTCATATGGCTTCCCCTCAAGGTCCTTTACCATCTTCCCTACCCTCCTTTGGATGCTTAATAACTTTTTTATATTGTGGCACCCAAAACTGCACACAATATTCAAGGTGAGTGCAGAGCAGAGAGGGATAAACCCCTCCCTGGACCAGCTGGCGATGCTTTGCCGGATGCCCTTTTAGGATTCTTGGATAAAACTTAGCAGGCCCCACAGATTTTTAGGGATCCAGCTGGAGCAGCAAATAAGCATTCAATTAATATGTCCATATTTTTATCTTTCCTTGCGTATTTCTGTGGACACACTTGGAATAATGTTCTCATGCTTCTGAAGCATGGAAAAACTCCCACTGGTGAGGTTAGAACTGAACCACACACTGTAAACTGCAGAACCACTTACAGCTTTGCTCTAATACAGCCTGTGTTCCTATTGTATAGTCACCATGCATGTGTGCTTGGAGATTAATTTTGGCATGTCAGTAAGTGGCTATTTTGAGCAGTGAAGATGGACAAGTTAAAGTCAGAACTTTAGAGAAGGATAACAC
The DNA here is from genome assembly GCF_036250125.1 of Pseudopipra pipra. NCBI lineage: Eukaryota > Metazoa > Chordata > Aves > Passeriformes > Pipridae > Pseudopipra > Pseudopipra pipra. The sequence continues at coordinate 80,670,588 of NC_087550.1, forward strand.
AAAGATGAGTTTCTTTTAATGTTGAAATTTTCAGAAGACACTCATTTCTGCTTCCAGCACAAATTTGGTCTATTTTTTTTTTGATGTATAACCAGTATTGCAAGCCAGTGCTATAGCTGGGGAAAAACAGAACTTCAAAATGAAAACTAGTTTAAGCTTCAGGCTGCAGTTCAGTAAATGTAACTCTAGCTAAATATAGCTTTTCCTTATTTTTAAGAAAACCAAACCAGAAAACCATGCAACTCTATCAAAGTAGTTCGGCCATTTTGTTTTATTTGATGACAAATGATGGTGGTGCTCACGTGAAGTTAACACTTCACTCTTGAGCTAAAGACATGTTTCTTTAACGGAGTTGAGAAGGAGTGGGACAGCGTAATTATTGTGGAAAAGGATGTTGAAAAGTTGTGGGTTACAAGAGTGTAAAAGGTAGCTTCTCAAAGGCACAGAAAGTTCTAAAAGATGAGAAAAATGAGGATATTTTACAATCATGAGAGAAGTAATAATTTTTGTTGTCAGCTGGAATGCATGTATTTCTTTTTATTTATTTAATTTAATAAAATTCAATTGGATTTAGGTTTGAATTCCAGATAAATTAGCCAAAAAAATCACCTGAATCTTAATGTTCTTAAGCTTCTATTTTTTTTAAACTCACATTCCACTGTCAGCAACTAGATCTTGTAAAACTATTCCATACATTGACAGATGCAGTTTGTTAATAGCATGACATTCAAAACACTGCAGCAAATGATGCAGAAAATACAAGATTGTGAGGTGTGGAGATTGCCATTAATAACAGATAGGACAGCAAGAATACTATTTTTGGAATGCATAACTATGAAAATTTTCACTATTTTGGATTATTTGTTTTTGCCAGTACTTTAGTATGCAGAAAAATGATTATTATTTTTTGACTTCCTAAAATTAAAGTCCTGAATGTGACAGAATGCAATGTATATGCTTTGATATGTACATGACTTTAAAGGTGGTGGATCTTTAGAAGTTCCCATTATGTTAGTGCTATATTCTGAATTCACTGAGACACACAGCATAACTTTGAGCACCACGAGGTGTCTTGTCTAACATTAGCTACCACTCCAGAGACTCTCCTAAAAGCCTTCTGTTATATTAACCAGCAGTATCTTAAATGGCACTTCACATTTATATTTTTCCTGCCTGAAATATTTAACTTTCAGAATGAAATGCCTACAGATATTTCTGAATCATATTAATAGCACATACAGTACACCTGAGAAAATACTATATATTTCAATGTTTTAAAAGGATGTTATGACATAACTCTGAGTAAAAAACTGTTCCCAGTGTTTTTGTTGACAAAGGCCGCAACTCTGTGAATCCCACACAAGAAGACAGTTTTTCCAGATCTGGAGCATGATAAAATTTATCCTTGTGTTTTTTCCTTTTCAGTGTGACTTGACTAGAACCCGAATTTGTCCAAGATAATATATAGCCAAATTTTAGGAATATCTATCACAAAACACTAGAATGGATTTTTTTATTATTTTATATAATAACTTGCAATAAAGAGGTTTCACTTTCTTGAAAAGTTTTCCTTTAAAAACAGTTAATTACTTAAATTTTGACATCTTAAAGTTTATATTGCAACTACAATCCGTTGTTGTCAGTGAGTTCAATTACTTTGAATAAACTAGTTTATAGACAAATAATTAAAGCAAAGGGTAATGCTAAGAAAGTGGGAAGAAGTTAAATTAAACTATTCACAGAAATTTTAGCACCATCTGCTAAGGTACATAAAGTCTCAAAAAACAGTATAAACTAGCCAAAAGTTAATCATGAAACATACAGTTCAGAACTGTATGTTATGCTAAATGCAGCAGCAGGCAAGCATAGGAGCTCAGTATAAACCAGGTGAAAAATGACGTGTTTTGACATGTTAAATACTATGGGGACAACATTTTTCAAATATTTTTTAAAGTCTAAGCAGCTTCTTTGGAAGGAGAAGATCATCTCTGCATCCACCACTCAGCAGTTACTCAAAGAAGAGGTGCTAGTGCATAAATGAACATGTGTTTCTAGTTTGATTTCACTGAAGGAGGACTTCACTAGAAAGAAAAAAAGGAAGTCCAGATAGGATGCAGCCTATGAGGAATCAAAAAGCTGTATTTTGGGTTTCACAGTCTTTGCAGGAAGAATTTGAATGGTTAGACAAAATTTTTGATCACCAAGTAAGGTCACCTTACACAGCATCTAGAGCATACTTAGGCAGTGTAAAAGGTTAGAAGAGAAGCCTGTACAAGTCACACAGATTAAAAGGCAGTTTTGAAACTTAAGTGAGCATGCTTACTACTGTGTGGGCTTTATGGCGCTGAGCAACCAGGTACTCCGTGGGAAACATTTAGTTGTGTCTTTTGCAGAGAAGAGATAAAAGGAGCTGTGTCAAGGGCAAACTTCCTAATAGCCAAGGCCACAGAAGAAATCTTCAGCATGAGAATAAAGCCATTAGAGAAAATACTAGTTATCTGGACACTAGCATGTTTACAGCCAGCATGTCTGTCACCCTGTACCCTGTAGAACTTCCTACCTATCAGGCCAATGCTAAGTACTACTTGAATTTGAAGAGAGTGAGGCAACCAAAGAAAATCATTGCATGTTTATGCACATTTTCCCACAAGAACAACCAAAACTAACTAATCAAAGTTTGGATCTGTTCCCCAGTGTCAAACAAAGATAGTTCTGCTGAACTGGACAGAAGCATAACTGAGATGCAGAAGAGGTGTGATGAGCTGTATGGAAATACAGTGGGAAAAGAGTGTTCTTCAAGAGCATATATAAACTTCCTTTCCCCATATCCAGCACTCTTCCACTACTCTGCTCTTCAGAATAATGGGCAAAAGCTCCTAGTACTGTGGTTACCTAAACATTATCATTTTCATATAACTGTATGAATTGTTATTAGGCATAATTGTAATAAGAAAACTCAAGACAGTACGCCTGCATGAAGCACTTGAATCAGCTTATAAATGTTACCATGTTACACAAAAATTGCATGGCCTCTGTCAAATTAAACACATTGAAATCTACATTAAGCCTTAATTCTCTCCCTAACAGCTATCCAATAATCACTAAGCACTCCAATAGCACACAATTTAAAGTCCATTACAGATATTTATTAAGTTGAAATCTCTTCCATCACCAAATTTAAATAGTTGCCTTCAAACTTGTCCAAAGTATGTGTCCAGTTTGATATCTCTTTGCCGTTAAGCTCACAGGAAATTTTATGAGGTATCAAGTCTACTTGAGAAGTACTCTAGTGTAAGAAAGTGAAGAATATGCATTTCTTAGGTTTCTCTATGGGCTATGCAGTAGAATGTACAGCTCTGTGTGATCCTGATTTTTCAAGGTTAAAGAGAGAAGGATTGACCATGACAGTATTTGGAAGGAAATGTGGCAATGAGTATCTGTTCCACAGTGTAAACAGGCAGAAACAGCTGTGTGGCATTACCAGGCATCTAGCAATTCACTGCAATTGCAGATTGCAGTATCAAACAGGAGGACAACTGGCATCCCTTCTAGTGACCACCTGCAGTATAACAGAAGAGTTGTGCTAATGGAAACCTCTAAAAACTCACTGTAACATATCCCGTCATAAGTCTAAAAGTCCATAATAGCCAGAAAGTAATTTCAGTTTTCTATAATCTTGCTATTTTTAAAGCCAGGAGACTTTAGCATGAAAATAGGAATAAATGTATGGTTGAAGTGCAGGTGTTTCCATCAAATTCCAGGTACTGTTGAGTAACTCTCATTTTTTCTTCAAAGATTTTCTGTTCCTATTCCAGGATGCTTACCAAAGAACTTCCCATACCTCCCAAGAGAGGAGAGGGCTACTTAAAGAGGGCTACTTAAAAAGATTCGTAACTGACCTCCTAACTGAACAGATGTGGGCAATGGATCCAAATTTGCCTCATAAGGGCGAGCACCGAGCTCTATTCCAAATACTAAGTCTGAGGATCTCAACTATCAGAAGCCGTCTGAATCTAAGTACAAAAATTTTTCTGGTACAGAAATAGCAGCCATTTTAGAGCATTCTTCTAAGCAAGGCCTCATACACTTGTAACAACTGATCTGTGGTAACACAGCTGTAGTGATTTCACCGGAGTAAGCAGAATAAATTCTTAAACCCAACTATCAGCACAAATTCATCAGCTTTTTGGACCTATCTAGCTATGAAGCCACAAAAGCCTCCCAGGGTCTAAAATATTCAGCATTGCCTCATCTTGCAGAGACAGAAGCTTTTAGGAAGAAAACTGACACATCCAAGGCTTCACTGAGATGTAAATCTTCCAAGGTTAAAACTGAAGATGAAGCCTGGAGTTAGTTGATGCTATAGCAGTGACAAAAGCTGTTGTGCTAGGTTAGGTGATATTGTCTCATGGGTTTGCAGAAAGGCTTATGAGCCCTATAGGAAATTAGGAATTTGTGAGTCCTCTGCTCTTACCATAGTACATTGGTACTCCCTTGTTCCACATAAGAAGTGGGAATGACTGCCACTTTCAGGAACAAAGAAACAGTGTTGAGGACACAAAGCGATACTGTTATTCCAGGTCAGTCTGAGAAGAGTTCTGACTCGAATTAGGGGTAGATGGAAACAACCTGAAGAGGCTCAGTTCTATCCATGGTCACCTCAGAAACAGGCTGACTGCTTCAGAACCTGGATTTCAGCACTTTTTGTGCTCGGGTGGCAGAGCAGAGCTCAGACCAGTAAGAGATATATTGCCCAGGATGCTGGATAAAGTGATTTGGTATCTAAAAGCCAGATGCCTTTCTAAGGTGTCAGCAGATACGTGTGACTAGGATAGATAAGGTATGCTTCATATAATTTCCCCCCTACTACCACAGCTTCCCATCCTGTGCTGATGCAACGAAAATACTCATAGTCTTGATCCAGATGATTTCTTTTGGTCTTTTGCAATGAGTGGATCAAGTAAGGTGATGAGTAGGCCCTGCCACCTGGTTCAGTAGGAAGCACATAAAAAGCTTACGTTGCCTGTGCTTGGCCCAGAGAAAGCAGCCCACTATTTCATTCTATGGTTTGTCACAAGGAGACCTAATTCCAGTCACAAAGGCTGGAGGGATGGGAGTGCTGCTGCACGTTGCCCCTTGGGGAACCATCCCTGTGGGGCTAACTGAGCCCTGTGGTATTATTCAGCAGGGGAGCTTTGCTCTTCCAGATGAAGAGCTACAGAGTCCCACAAGCCCCTGCTCTGGGGCAATCATATGAGTCATCTTGTGTTTAATACTCGCACCTCCTGCACACTCTTCTGGGGAACAAAGCCATGAATGTGGGCCTGCCAGCCCACCACCCAGCAGCTCTGCAGAGCCACCTCTCTGCTGCAGAAACAAAAGAGTGCAGAATCTTTTATGTAAAGAGCTGAAGATGAGTGGTGGAGGAGGGAGAGAGATATCTTCCCATAATATCCTGTCTCAGGGAGCCCCAGCAGACAAAGCAAGCTCTCTGGAAGCAGTTCAGCTTCCTGTGTTGTTGAATAGGTCTGAACCTGCTGTGTTCCTACTGTCTCTCTTTAGACTCAAGAATTTTTGGGTATGAAAGAATGAAATTTTGCCCAAATGATTTCTGCTGCACAGATCAGCAGGAGGAAGTGCACTTTGTCCATTGTCACAAGAAAAAAAATCTGATAAAATAATCTAGCTAAATTAGTCTAACAGACTCTGGCACACCTTCAAGATATGCACAGGGTCTCTGAAAGCCACTACTTTTAAGGGTTTTGTCTTTTTCTCCCCCTCCACTCACAAACACCATTTTTGTGGTGCAGCCTGTGACTGGGCAACAAACAGAACAATCAGCTGATCAATGATTATTTTTAAGTTATTCTGAATTCACAAAGACTATCTTTTTAACACTGCCTTTGATTAGACAATTTCCTTTTTAAAAATGGATGGGCTCAGTTAATGAAGAAGAAAGCACCCTACTGATCCTCCAGTCACCAAGCAGCTACCAAGTGTAAATATGCCCTAAAAAGAATGATGCTGTATAACTGTTTACAGGGAAAAAACCTAACAACCTGAATAAAATTGAACAGCTAAATTATATTCATTGCTTCAGAACAGTTGTCTCAGAAAAACCCAGACAGTTTATTGGATCCCTTAAAAATCTTTAACAGAATGTCAGAATAATAGAGTGGCTTTTATTACCTTTGGGTTTAGTAACCAGTGTAAAAAGAGCTACTTCCCAAAATTGAAGAAGCACTTAGAGCACACACGCTTTTCCCTTTTGGACAGCCATAATCTATTGACAGGGCAACCACTGTCAAAACATGCTGACTCTATTTTAAATAACTGTAGCAAGTTAAGGATAAAAAGCAAAGTAGTTTACTTTTGGAATTTTTTTCTCATTTTTTCTAATTCCATGTTTATCTTATTGTCCTGTTACTGAAAAAGGTAGTATCATGAGTCTGACCTTCAAAATATCTCACCAATTTTTCAAATACACTCTTCAGATCTGGGTCCTATTACATGGCACAAACATTTAAATACACAAATATTATTTCTCATGAAGAATTATTTCCAGACAAAAAGCTACTATGAGAATCCATCTAACAATATGAGTGGGACACAGTGGCACCATTTTTCTCTATTACTGACTTTCCCAACTGGCTTTTAAAAGCATGATGAACCACTTACTGATTATGAGTGATCTCATCAGCACTAACAACGTCCTCGAGACTCAACGCTGTGTCTCCTTTGAAGCACTTCCATCAGCAGCCAAAGATCACATTGTAATTATCAAAGGCATCAGAGGTAATTCAAACTATTTTATAGCTTATTATAAGTACTTTTGATATACTGCATCCTTTCCTGGTTGCAGATGATCCACATGTGCTCTGAACAGCTTAAAATTTAGCACCTCTGACCTATACAAGACTTGTTCATAATGCAAAGTAGGATATATCTTTTTTATAGCTGTCCTGGTTTCAGCTGAGATAAAGTTAAGTTCTTCTCAGTACCTAGTACAGTGCTGTGTTTGGGATTCAGAATGAGAGTAACATTGATAACGGACTGATGTTTTGGCTTCTGCTGGGTTGTGTTTATCCTAAGTCGAGGACTTTTTTTCTGTGTTTGCCTTCTGCTCTGCCAGTGAAGAGATATATAAAAGAGAAAAACTAGGAGGGACCATAGTCAGGAAAGATGACCTGAACTGACCAGAGGGATACTCAACACCACAGAACATCAATCCCACTATATAAACTGGGGGAGTTACCTGGAAGGGAGACCAATCTGGGTTCAGGCACAGGGTCTGGCAACGGTCAGCTGTCGATGAACAATTGTTTAGGTTTATTTCTTTTCCCTTTTTATTACCATTATTATTATTATTTACTATTATTATTGTATTTTACGATGTTTTCAATTATTAAACTCTTCTTATCTCAACCTGCAAGTTTTACTTTTGATTCTCATGTCCATTCCACTGGGGTAGGAAGTGGAGGGGGTGGGGCTTGAGTGAGTGAGTGGCTCTGTGATGCTTAGTTGCCAGCTGAGCTTAAACCACGACAATAGGTTATATATTCCTAGAAAGAACCTATCCCAACACCAACAACAGCTGAAGTTAGAGCAGTAAATACTGTTTTCTTCTCTTTAAGTTTCTATACAGGGACGTTGTTTGCAAGCCACCTCATTTGAAAGCTGGGTTGGTATACCAGGAGTTTCTGTGAAGGATGACTGTGCACTTGAGAAAAAGATTGTCATATTCTCCATAGCTGCATGGCAATAAACAGATGCCTTTCACAGTAATCCACCAGTATGTCGGAGCCATAACTACTGTTAGGACTCTGGTTCTTTCTCTGCCCTACACTTAGAACATTAATTGCTAATTAATGAAAAAATAAGTAGGTATCTTTCTAGTGAAAACTGCATGGGAATCAATGCAGTTCCAGTAAGATATTGCATAAATTACTTACATTTTTTGACAGCATTGAACATACTGAATTAAGCATTATCTACAAGGAGAAATTTTCAAACACCATTACCATACGAAGCTACCACATCTCCCAGATGACTTAAAATGTATACTCTTGATTTTATTTGAAAAACAGTATCCTTAAAATTAAGATTTTTTTTTGCCATTTCACAGATCAGAAATTACTTTAACTCTACAGACTGCTTACCATGAGAAGATAAGCTGTAATGGGACCACCTTCCTCTCATCTTCTTTGCATCCACCCAACTAACACTTGGCTAAGCCTGTACGATCATCTCTTAGCAGCATCATCTCTCTCCTTTAAGAGACTTCAGGGGCTAGCTTTCAGGAAGAGAGTGTAAGCCCTTATCAAGCTCCAACCCCTGACTTCCTCATATCACTCTTCACTCATCATCTTCTCCTCCCTTCATTTCTACAGTCCTGGCAACTTATTGCTTCCCAGTTGCTTTGCAGGCAAAGGGAAAAGCAGCAGAGACACACCAAAGCTTTTTCATATCAGACTGCCTCCAGCACATGACCCATATGGGCCCATGGTGTGACTAAGCATGACAATGTGGTCCAGCTAACTCCATGACGTGACAATTAAACCTGACCCTGCACATATCTCTTCCAAAGCAGGTCCTGAACACTTGCTGCTTGCTGCCTGCATCTTCACTGATGATAAGACACATTTGTCACCCCGTTCAAGGTGGAGAAGCTGAATAATATGCTCTGTGACCATTAGTAAACTTGTGGCACTTGTCCACAGAAAAAAAATTCTACATGAGTACTGGTGAAATCTAACACATTTTTCCCCAGCAACCTCATTTATACTCCCGCACTATTTATAGGGGGAAATATTTGATAAACAAAATGCCTTTTTATGATGCCAGACCCATTTTAAACTGACTTGCCTAACCCAGCACTGGTGTGAGGGGGATAAGCAGGAAGGATGTTGCAGAAATGTACCACAGCAACAAACCACTTGGAATAATTTAATAACCTCCAGTCCAACACATGCCTTTTCTCACACATGGATACATCTATTTCAGTGTCTTCAGATCGATGCCTTCATGTTATGGACTGAGGAACCTCTGCACTGTCATGAGGTGCTGCTTTAAGCAGCTGAGACGTTTAAAGCAGTGACAAACACTGCAGAACAGCTATGTTGTACCATTCTGCTACTATTATTTTTTTTCTCAGTATGTTCCCAAGGGATAGAAATGCACTTCACAGTGTATAAACAACATCAAACCATTATCTTCAAAGCATGAAAAAGATACCAAAGTGAAACACAATTCAGAGGATGACCTTTAAGTGCTATTATCTGCAGTGCACTAATTAATTTTATCTGCTATGCACAAATGAAATGAATAGTGTCTTCTAAAAATATGGGAATGAATGGAGGAAAAATGAATAAACAAATAAGTGGAAATTGTGAGAAGCTTCATCCAAGACATGCCCCTTTGTTCCGCTTTGTGAAGGTGTACAGAGGGGCAAAAATGAAAGACAGCAGCTAACAACCCTATGTCTGTGCTTGAAGTGCGCACTTGCTCACTCTGAAGTTGTACAAAGAATTATTTTGGCTTCAGATGCCAAGAAAATCTTCCAGCAAATGGGACTTCATTACACCTGTCATCCAATATCAGAGAAAAAAACACTAGTATCATTCATGCTTTCAGACACCAGCAAAAACTTAGTGGCCCAGGTATTACCTGGGTAAGGGTGGGCTTGGTGACCTGTGTTATGTTTCATCTGTGGGTGTCAGGTCTGGCTTACAATGGAATAAACTAGGAAGTCAGGGAAGAAGTTTCTGCAGAACTATTGTAAGCTCATAAAGTAAGCAACTCAAACAAGTGCTTAAATTGTGAAGTTTTTAGCAAGGCAAGCCACACCGTTATATGCCACACAGCCTAGCTATTCTTAAAATAGATCATCATAGGCAGATGTCGCAGAGAAAACCCAAACTGGCATTCTTGCATGCATTTTAAAGAGTGTTTTCATATCCCTCATCCCTAAATTTTAGTAACAGACATGCTCCTGACCTTAATCCAATGGTATCAGGCCTTGTATTTCTGAAAATAAGTCATAGAAAGAAATTAAGCAGACCCAAGGGACACACTTGGTTTTGGTTTCGGCTTTGCAAATCCCCTTGGCTCTCCCCCCTGATGAGTTCTAGTCATCAACATTTGCACTTTTAAGGTAATTTTCCACCAAATAATTACAGAAACTCAGAGATATTTTTTTTCTGTAGAAATATACTAATTTTTCATTTGTTACAAATATGCAAATTTAATGTTACTTCCCCTTTCCAGTAAAATGAGTATCACACAGAGACTGAGCTTTCCCAAAGAAAGGGTTGGTTCACCTCAAAGTGTCATTTTAACTTTTGTAATGACACAACAGCACGGACTGACATCACTTTTCATCTTCCTTCTACTGATCCATTCATTGATGGGAGGGAGACACCATGAAGTGTGCTGGGCACACTCAAGTCATCTCTACTTAAGTAGAGTACTCAGGACGTCGTTTCTTAACTGCAGGAGAATTATTTTTAACCCCAGGGCTCATCCACGCAGTGTTATGTGGTGCTAACTCCACACTCTGAATTCATTACAAAACTTTGGAGATCTAGTTTTGGGGATTGTCTGCACATTAGGTCAATAGCCCCTGTTGGTATCTAATTTGCACTGATCACTCAGTCATGTAAAGCTGTACATTAATTAGGCCAATAACTGAAACATATTGTGAGGAGGTTTAAGCTTTGCAAAGCTGACAAAGATTACTGAAGTATCAAACAAATAAGAAGGGAAGAACACATTTCAATGGGATGACTAATTGTATGAACAACTTCTTTTTAAACTATTGTCATTTTTTTTAATCCTTAATTGAAAAAATAAGTTAAATACAAGAACAGTGAAAGCTCCTTGCTCCTCTCCTGCTACAAACAGTGGCAGTTCCTGAAGCCAGAAGTACCATAGCAAATTACTAATATAGTATTGAAGGCCTTATCCATATTTGTAAAGTCCTGTAGTGACATCTACAAATGCAGTCACACAAAGATCAAAAGACAAAGGCATATACACCTGCCTCCAAAGGTGTACCCAAATTAACTCTAGCATGCTGGAACATCAGAACCATGCTCGATTCTGCGGATAGTGGACGTCCTGAGCGTCACTCTGCCCTAATTGCCCATGAACTGTCCCATCTCCACATTGACATTGCTGCTCTCAGTGAAGTTCGTCTCCACAAGGAAGGCAGACTTAGAGAACGTGGTGCTGGTTACACACGCTTTTGGTCAGGTAAACTCAGAACTGAAAAGCATCTCTCAGGAGTTGGCTTCATGATTAAAGCTTCATAAAAGAGTTTGGCAAAATAAATACTTGAAGAAAAGTACAAAGATCAGTGTTTACAGAGCCATAGTGCTGTCTACTCTCTCATATGGATCTGAATCATGGGTCATCTACCACCACCGTCTGCGTCTCCTAGAACGCTTCCATCAACACTGCCTCCAACAATCCTAGACATCCACTGGTCAGATTATGTGACTAACACATCTGTTCTAGAACAAGCAGCAATCACAAGCATTGAGGCCATGTTGCTGAGAACGCAGCTGCGCTGGGCAGGGCACATCTCAAGGATGAAGGACCACCGCCTCCCTAAGATCTTGCTTTATGGTGAACTTGCCACCTGCTGCCGCATGAGAGGAGCCCTGAAGAGAAGAAACAAGGACTCCCTGAAACAACATCTCAGCCTTGGCCATATTGATCACCATAACTGGTCTACTCTGTCCTCCAATCAGGAGGTCTGGAGACACACCATCTATAACGCTGCTGATGCTTTTGAGAACGCACGCAGGATCACTCTCGAGGAGAAAAGACAACACAGAAAGATTCATGCCTTGCAGAATTTACCACCTAAGGAGTCTTTCTGCTGTGCCTTTTGCAACCGGATGTGTCTATCTCATATTGGCCTTTTTAACCACCAGCGTGCTTGTAACAAATATGGGTAGAGCACTTCCCAAATCTTCGTTCGTGAAGCCCAGCCATGATGATGATGATGATGAGCACAATTACTCCTTACTTTATAAATAGTTTTTCAGTAATTTGGAGGGTTTTTTCCTTTAAATTTTGAAATCAAGATAATTCATCAAAATTAGGAGTTTTATTTATAAAATTATAAAAAAATGTGTATTCTTCATGTTCATTATAAAAATCTTGAAAATGTCACATGAAAAAGAAGGGTAGCAAGAACTTACCAAAAGAAAAAATCATATTATTTTCATTGAAAAATATTACTTATGTTTGAGATGTATTTTGTATTTTTAATGAAGTATATTAAAGAGGGTTTGGGTGTCTTTTCATTGCTTATAAAGTTTCAAGCCTTTGAACATTGCACAGTTATGATTCCCCTTACTTTGCAAGCGAAGAAAAAGAGGCATAAAACGATTCGAGACCCAGGGTTTGGAAATGTTCAATAGCTTTGATTTCTTCCACATTGTGGAACTAAAATTAGTTACTCTGGACTATATTCTGCTCTCGTTGATGTTTCTGCAGATTTCTCAACACAGAAAAATTGTTACGAGGACTTATTTTTTTACGAGAGGTCCATAACTTTAGAATTGAGTCCATACGTTGTCCTAGAAATCCCTAAATTGTTGAAATATGCTGCAGACAAGTTTAAAGTTCTTCTCTTTTGAAGAAATTTGCTGATTTTACATGCTACACCTTCCAAATGACATTGTGTGGAGAAATCTCACATTCTTCAGAGAATAAGCACTACTTTATCTTGCAAGTGATCTCAGGGATTACAGTAAGAATTTTAAAGGATAAGAGACATTACTTGACTTGAGAAAAGGAAGAAAAATCTGGTCAAACTTAAATATTAACCTTTCAAGGAGTTTACAAGTCTTAGAAGGATTGCCAATTTAAAAAATGATTTATCTGAGAAATTTCTGTTATATTCTACATTGAAAAACGGATTATACCCTAACAGTGGGATTATGCTAACATCAAGAATCTCACTGTTTACAAGCCTCAGCTGTACTTTAAACCCACTTTGGTTTTTCAGTTCAAGTTTATATTTTGCAGTTTTAAGTGAACACATTGAGTAAAGGCTGTCACTTCTTTTTTTCCTACCAGCAGGTAGACACAAAGTTGATTGCCTAATTAAACAGTAATGCTGCAAGAAACAAATGAGCACCAAATCTCTTTAGAAGAAAATTTCATAAAGAAATAATTAATCAGTTAATAAAATCATAGAAGTCAAATGAGTCAGCTTACAAAAAAACCCCATGCATTTTAGCATGATGTCATCCCAAAGACACACCCTTTCAAAGAAGGCTTTTATTTGTACAAACAACATTTACATTCTCTGTTTTTAAATTGCTATGAAACAAATTAGGATTTATCATTAAAAAGAGATTATTTATTTCCTTTTGCGATTGACAATATGCTGTATATCTGATGGGTTCCTTCAGTTCAGGATCTAGTTTTATTTGTACTGGAGTAAAAAAAGAAAACACAAAACAAACAACTTGACGTATTTTGATTTTAAGTATCAGTTTCTGGTTTTGCCAGTCGAAGTTTATTGCAGCAATTCAAGCCTGAGGAAGATTTACCTATTGATTTTATGCGGTATAATAATTTATCACTACTTCTTATTTTTATAATAAGGTCAAACTGGAGGCAAAATATTTCTTGGGTGAAAAAAAGACAATGACATAAAACAGGATCTTAAAAATACCATATAGTACATATTTTCCTTGAGATGTAAAGTTCTACAGCCTCAAAATTTATTGTTCAATCATTCAAAAAAAAAGAATTTATTATTTAAACTAGCACTTATCAATTTTAATTTACTTTAATACATCTTTCTTCATTCACAGAAATCTGGAAATATGGAAAACTGAACTTTAATTAGGAGCTCAGGCTTAACAGAATCAATATGCAGAAGGTTCTGCAATCTGTCCACATCTCTTTAGACAACATGGTCTTTCCACTGCTGTGTTTGAGGCAGGACTGAACATCATGATTTCAGAATGATTAAGAAATTGAGACAAGAGCAAATGGCTAAATCAAGTTAAGGTAAATTTTATTGTTGAAATTACAGTTTGAAGACAGATATTTACTTGCTAATACACTGCAGAGTTAAAGTCTCTGTGTCTTTCTGCTTCGTGATATGTTTCTAATGAAAAAAAACCTGTTTACCAGATTTTTTTTCAGGAATGACTTACTGTAATTAACCCTCCAGGCACCTATATTATGTAATAAATTTTATCACATATAAAATATTTTTTATAGCTTTCAAATTCCTTCATAAAATCTTTAAATATACTGTGACAGAAATAGAAATTAGTATTATGTCATTGACAACATTTCTTCATCTTTGTCTTCCATAAAAGGATTTTAAAATTGCTGTCTTCATACAAAGTAGAAAGCAACTAAACCACTTGGAAAATATTTTTATACACTTTTGACTGTAGGCTTAAGAAAGTGTCAGATCTGAGGAAATTTCATTGAATATAAACAGATCTGAACCTTTTGGAGTTGAAAACAAGAAGGAAATACTACTGTGTGGCAAACAGTCATACTAATTTTTCACTATAGTTAAGTGACCTGTATGAATGATTATGCATAATATGTAGTAAACTAACATACTTTCTCCAAAATCTTCATCACATATTGTATTTTCTTATTTCATAATGTTAGTACTGCAAAAGTTTCAAGAATTGTTATTGATCTATGATAGGGTTGCATTTGTGATCTACTTGATTTGCATGCCACCCTATATCTGACAGTCATTTCTAAGCAATTGAGAAATTTCTTCTGCACAAACTTCAGCAAGTCTTACTGCTATCTCTGCAGATGCATGCAAACTGCTCTCCTACTCACTTTTGAAAAAGTAAAGCTTCCCTTTTTGTACTTTTACTTACCACTGTGATATTACCACCATGGTAGCACTGAATACAAATATGAACAGATTGATGAAAAATATTTTTATAATATCAAAATGTAGACTTAAATAATTTTACATGTTCTTTCTTTCATCCCTCATATTCAACAGACCTGAGATTCTGCATCCTATAAAGGTTGCATTCACCAGTGTAATCTACCTACAGCTAATCTGTGAATTTTTTTATTTTTATTTATAATTTCATATTTAATTAATCTGTTCATAAATTTGAAGAACAAATTTAGGCTGTTTTATAGTAATCTTAAATTACTGCATAGGTCTAATTATACAACACCTAATACCATATTTACTCCAAATTAAATATAAACTACTCAACTTCAAATGGCAGGGTGATTTGGGGAAGACAAAGAACTCACAGCCAAAATAAAAACAAAAATATAAATCAGAATTCAAATTTGGGGCACCAACATTTGAAGTTTCTTCAGAATTTACTATCTCCTTTGTTTCATTGAGGTCACTCAGCCTTCAAACTGTAGTCCCAGTTTTGGAAACGAGGGAGATGTTTTGTAGCAGTCTTTCACAGCAGTTCTCCTATAAAACTTACATTCAGTCCATAACCTTTGGGGTGGCTGTTTTGCTACTGATTTGACACTTTCATTCCAGCATCTTCTTAGTGACTCAGCACAAATCTGCACCAGAGTACAAATTATCTCCCCACACTCTTGCACATGGCCTGCTGAGACTGGATGCTAATGAAGAAAGAAAAATCCAGATTTTACTAGATAGAGTTGTCCTGACCCTTTGTTTCACAGTACTGTCACACTTCAGAGCAAAATGAGAGAAGAAAGTATCTTTTCATTAAAGCTTTGCAGCTTTTTATCCAAAACATTCTTCTCAGGCTGCATTTTACAAGAAGAAGGAGGTTTATTCAATGCTTAAATTGCCTCATGATTTTCTACAAAGGTTTGATAGATTGAGTCTTCCAATTGATCACAGAATAAATGAATGAAAAAATCTGAGTCCCTTATAATTGAAGACGCATTTTTCTCTCAGAAAGAAATTGAAGAATGGACATCATAAAATATTGGAAGCATAATCTCCCGAAGTCCCCAACCCTCTAACCATGTTTAGCTTAACGCTGAACAAAAGGAAAGATTAACTTTGTTTAGGAGACCTGAAGCCTTATTTGTAAAAAAAATACTACTAGTGTGTTTGACCCAGAGGAGAACATGGAGGAGAGTAATGATAATAAGGTCATGCAATCATTTAGTTTTTCTATCACACACTTGATGTCTTAGATCGTAGTAAAGATTTTTTTTTCTTAACAATCATCTTGTGCTGTCTGCCATGATCTAGCTATCACGGAGTGTTTAATTTTTTCCTGTGTACCACAGAGAGAGATAACCTCAAAAAAAGGGCAGCAGATACAAAGACTTTTAAACCTTGAAAGCAACGAGGTAAAAGGGAACAAAGAAGATATTTAGAGATGCAGAAGTATTCCTAAAGTTCATTCCTTTAAGTAAAACAGAAAAAATTGCTATTCCTGCAGAGGATGATAATATTTCATAAGAGGGCTGGAGGAGAAAAAGAAATAAAATAGTGCTAATGAGAAATGCAAAGGTTGAGAAACAGAAGAATTCAACCGCTGGAAATTACAATTAATTAGAAACAGATCTCAATGGCATTTTTAAAACTTTCTTTCTAAACCTCTAACATCGTCTTTCTGAGCAGCCATGCAATGTAAGTTGCACTTATCTCACACTTTTGGGGGTTGCAACTGCATCAGGTAATTCCTTCTTTTCAAATAAACAAGGACAATACCTTCAAAAGTGGCATTCTGAGGAAGAAGTCATTAGAACGGTTACCAGGTCTTCTCGAGCCTTTGTATTCATGGCTGCTAACATTTCAGTTTTCTGAATATCAGGCAGATTCCATTTCTTTCACACAGACTTTTTTTCAGCACAAACCCACGCTGTATTTTTGTGGTAACTAACTCTGAGATGAAGCACTGGTGAAGACCAGGCTCTGGTAGTTTTAAAAATATTTTAGGACTTCCAGGCTCCACCCTAATCTATCCTTTGATCTGTTATTCTATCTGGGAGATATAAAAACTCCTTATGTTCACTGTGGTCCTGCATCATCTTAGTTAAAGAAAGTGTTCAGCTTTCATCCTGTGGTGAACATGTCCAGGCACAGTTGAGAAAAAAGTGTCTTTGTTAGTAGAGCTGAGAAACCATCTGGGCAGCAGCTGCCCTTAAATTCATCATCCTTTACACTCAGTGTTAAAAATACTAGAAAAATGAGGCATGTCTGTATTTAAAAAAAAAAAAAAAGAAAGAAAAAACAAAAATATTTAAATTAAAACTTTGAGAATAAGAAGCTATCAAAAAAGAGAGTAGAGGTTTGAGTGGTACTTCAATGTATTTTTTTCTGCCTTACCACTGATGCCAAGTCCTTCGAGAAATGCTGATCTATGCTCCCCGGGCAGGGCACTCAGAGTTTCCCTTTAAATTAAATGCAACGTGAATATAACTGTTCTCTAATTCCAATTTTTAGACATTTATTGAGGGAGAAAAAAAAAAAGAGTAAGAAAGAAGTGGGGTGGCAAATGTACTAGGAGGCAGAGGAGAGAAATTGTGCATGTATGTGTGTGGGAGAGCAGAATGAGTTCAGAAGAAAAAAGTCAGCTTTAAATCTCTTTTCTGCCTTAGCCCAGATGTCTTTGCATCATCAGATTTTGGTGCAGCATCCAACACCAAGACTCATTTTCTGTTGGAAAGCTAATTTATAGGAATCATTTAAGAATGAACTTCCTTTAGCAGAAACTATATAAAATGAACTGAATCAGAAATTTCTTCTTCTGCGGGTTGTAGTTAGGTTCAGGAAACTGAAAGAAGGAGATTAGGATTTAAAATATTAAAATAAATTTAAAAAAGAAAAAGAGAGAGAAAATAGAAGAAGAAGGAGAGAGGAGGTTGACAGTGATTGAAAATATGTAATGGCATATAAAAAATACCATATAGAAATATATTCAAAATACCAGAAAGTTCCTACCTGACTCATTTCTCTTTTTCCTGCAATTCTTTTGGCATTAGGAAAGATTTAGGGAGAGATACATTGCAAAAAAAAACCCTCTAAAATTTTATTATTGAAAAGCATTTGAATCTTATGATTGGTAAATTATACTTTATGAAATTATGAATTACTGCATCACTGTTACCCCTCCTAAGAGCTGCAGAATAATCACAGTATGCATAAACAGCCTAGCAACAACACCCATGAGAGTTATGGCCATAAAACACTTTTATTTTGTTGCAGTGTATTTACATTGAAAAGATACAGTTTAATTAATGATCATGGTGAGGAACTGAGAAAATAGGAAAGGTGACTGTTGATTGTACTTTAGGTGCATTTATCCTGAAATAAACCTGATTTAAAAAAAATGCTTTATTCTGCCTGGACAAATAAATTAAATAATTTGTCATTTTTAGTCCTCAGTTGTGAAAAAGATGACTTCATTCCAAAAAAATTAGGGTAAAATTGGCAGATAAAAAGATTGTCTTTCATAAGAAGCAACCTTCTAAATTAGATTGCCCCTTTATGAGTAAGCAGAAAAGATTACTATGAGACTAAGCAGATCTTCAGAAAAAGGCCTGGAAAAACACACCTTTACTGCAGGAAAAATTGTAAAGACAGCAGCTAAAGACTTCAGCTCATTTAGGAGAGCTTCACATTCTAGAATTCAGGAATCTGGTTGTGGAGTCCTAGTACACTGAAACAAATGCATGTGAGAAAATAGCAAACCTGATAACTAAAGGAAAATGCGTTACATGGATGTTTTCAAAGATTTCAGAGAAAAGAAAGCATAAAATATTAGTACTGCAAGAACTACCGGCTCTGGTGCTTTTGATAATGCTTGACAATGAATGGATCTGACTCTAAAATTGTTTTTTTAAGGACACTGCACTGAGAAAAGCATAGAAGCATCCTATTTACGTGGGGCTAAAAAACAACTTAGACCCATGACTTCCCAGAGTTAGCATAAATTTTGCTCAAGAGTCTTTAGCCATCTAGACAAAAATCAATCCACAGGAAATGGTGGGCTGGCTGGTAGCAACATTGTACTGGGACTTATTTGCTGACCTACAATTTTATTTTTAAGGAAAGAAGACTAGGGGTAAAGACACAGAAAAGCAGGCAAAACACTGGATATTTTCCATTTCTCTAAGTTAAGATCCAAATGTAACATCAAGATGATGCTAATATTATACAAGCTTGCTGCACTGCACCAAACTCACAGAACATACTGCACTACTTAAAACACTGCCACACTCTCTCTACAAGCAGGCTGACATAAAAAATCCTCCTAAGTTATTTCTAGCATTAAGCTGTTCATCAATCAAAGAAGGCATTCATTTAATCATCTTAAAGGGGTGTAATATTTTGCTGTGTTATCCACTCATTGTTAAATATCCAACATTACGTGATCTATAAAACTAAAATCCAAAATAGTTGTGGTTTTCCACTGCACAGCTTCCTTTTATGATCAAAAAACCAGCATTTCTTCACCTGCATCATTGACATTAGGCCTACAAGGACTTTCTATTATTAAGGATTGTGCAGTTTTGCAAGGCATAGGATCAGTTGGGTAATAAAGAGTATAAATGTCATGTTACACTGCAGGAACAAAAGAAAAAAGTATTGAAATATTTATAATACTTACATCAACCTTTGTGCAGTTAAACCATTAAAATCTGATTAATTCTAGATGAAAGCACTAGTAACAGAACTCAGGGAGAAGCCTCTTCATGTAAGAAACACACAATATTTGCCTAGCCCACCAGCATAATTTTTATCCACCATGGTAATCCCAGCATCTAATATTCAAATCCCAATCCAACATACTGGCAGAGGATGCAGGATATCAAGCAGGTCTAGTGCCATACCACATACCCACCCTACATTGCACCTGTGGTTTATTACAGTTTGGGTCTGCCCACTTACCCTTACGTTTAGATTGCACTGGCATCCTCCATATCCCTAATACGGGACAAACACAGCTCATTAGGCAGATTTTATGCCTTAGTTGGCTAATGAACACCTCTAGAAAAGGCCCAGAGACTTTGCTTAGATTAACATCTACCTGTTGGGCACAAATACACATGTCTGAGCATTGGCAAATGGTCCTTCAGAGTATTAAAACATTACAGCTGTTTCTTACAAGGTTTTAGCTAGGTCTGTGTAGTCTTGTTTTAAAAAGGAAGAGCATCATCTCAAGGATAATGGCAAGCTGAATGAGCCAGCTTCAGGGTCAGAGGCCATCTCCTGGCTCATTTTATTGACTAGCACAGACATAAGAAATTCAACCTACAAAGAGACTAAGAAGTCGCTTGTTATATGTAGAGAACAGGAGAGTTTGACATGTAGATGGTAACTAAGACTTTTGCAATGGCAAGTAACCAGTCAGTTAGAAGCACCAAGATGATTTCAACTGGTGATCTGTGGTCTACGCTGCTGAGATAAAGTGAAAAATCTCTAAGGTCTGTGCCTTTCAGAGCTAGAATACCCAGCTCGTGCACCCTTCATCTTTATAGAGACATATCTTCTCATAATGTTCAGCTTAAAGTAACCCTGTAAGATTTTTTTTTTCTTTCAAATAAAAGCCTTCTAGTTTCCTGTTTTCCTTACTAACAACCAAGACTCTGTCAAGAATCACAGACACCCTCAGGGAAGGTAATGCAGGCCATGGTAGATCTGCTTGAGGCACTGATTTTTCCACAGACTATCATAAATCTCCATTTTAAGATTCAAAACTGATGACAGATGCTAGGCCAGATCACTCTCCCTCAGGTGCACTGGGGCAAGCGCCAGAGTCAGACAATTTTGTGCTAGAAACTGGACAAGGAGCATGACCTAATTCTAGCACATGTACACTTCTCATGCCAGAAGTATCTTCAGTGGTGTTACTAGCAGTGTCCCATATGGCCTATTTCTGTTCTCATTTTGATACAAAAACACTGCTCATTACCTATACCCCAGCATCAGTCCAGTAGTTTTACTGGTTCTGTGACTTCTACCAGACACATGTCTATCAGTAAATCTAAATTTCAAATCAAATGGAATAACCTGCAAAGCAGCAATGACATTACTATATCTAAGCCAAATTTGTTGCTAGTGATTTTCCATAACTAAAGAAATTTAATGCCTTTCCTTCTTTGATGGTACACTGACTTTTTCTGCTTATAAATCCTTGCAGAGAGTGTATATGGACATTGGAAGTATTTCACAGACTCTTCCAAGGCAATGAACTTGCACTCATAAAAGCCTTCTGAGCAGTTACGGAAAGGGAAGACCTGACCAGATAGTACATCAGTGAAAAAGAATAGGGAGATGACAAACCAGAGAAAGATAAGATAAAAAAGCAAGATGGAAGGAAAGAGGTGAAGATGATGAGAATGCCATGCTGTAGTTGTACTGAGGTATCTGCAAGTCTTAAATACTGTCACTCACTTAGGAGAGGAGAAGAGAAATAATTCAAAATTATATTATGTATCTACAGGAAGGGTATTTTTATATTTAAAACCATCTGTCTTAGAAAAGTTCAGGTCGCATCATTCAGTTAGATAATTATAAGCCCTTCCAAAGCCCCAGTTTTAGTAGAAAATGCTAACTTTATATGAGTTCCTGGCCTGAAATAGCTGTAGGATTTGCTAATGCATGACAGAGGCAAAATGGATGTGGTAGAAAATCTTTCCAGCTTCAGAAATTCCTGCTCCCTAAGGGAAGGTAGATTTGCAATTGTAAGGCTATGCCAAGTCACTGGGAACCCCAGTAACCACAGGATTCATGATTCAGAGTGCCACGGGCAAAGACAGTGAACAACATTCTCCAGAGGATTTGTGTACTGGGTATACTTAACAAACAGTGAGACAAGAGTTTTACTCTACTTGACTATGAGGCAATCACACTTCCACTGCCTCCAGTGCTATAGTTACCAGATCTTGCCATCCCTTTCCAGTACGAATATTGCTGCTCGACCAGGACAGTCAGGCAGAAAGTCAGGTTAGTTCCCACCATGTCACTGCTCACCATGACCCATGTTGGTTGTTACAAGGCAAAGTCCCCAGGTGTCCCCTGGCATTCATCTCCACATAGGTCTTGGTGAGATCTTTGGTCTCCAGGATCACTTCCAAGATCTTTCTTCCTACCAAGTTCTTCACTTTCATCTTTCCAGGCTCCCTTCTTTTTTTTCAAAGACTGTTTCTTCTTTTCAGAAACCCTTCTTATTGACATCAGCTCTTCTTTCCAGCACCCCCAAGCCCCCAGCTTTCCTGATCTAAATTGGCTACATGCAGAAGCACAGTGTGTGATCAGACACCCAGTTGCTGTTTCTGGTTCATGTCTCTCTTAGGTGGAGAACTGAGAACATTACACTTCTGTTTAGTCCAGGTGTTATCAGAGTTTACAAGCAACTTGTGCTGGTTGCAGCTAGCAAGTAGCAGTCTTCTGCTCAATTCAGCAACTCAACTTGGGACACTCACCTACACGCATGCACGCATCCCTCATCTGCCATCTCATGGCATTCATAGTTCAAGCCAGTTTTTCACCTGTGACAGTTACTCCACCTTATACCAGGAAGTGTCACCTAAAAACTATAAATGCTGTGTTTTGTAGCTGCAATACACACCTGAGAGAGCACAAATGCCCATTCCCAATCCAAAGATTCATTTTAATAACATCAGATAAGCATTTCTCAGCTCAATGAGGGACCACAGTTGCTGCTTCTCATATAGTAGTGAACTTGCTTTACACAGAGGTAGGAAGTCAAAAAGCAGAGAAGTTTCCCTCCTCCTTAGTGAGCCATGCCTATCAAGTGGTACTGGGCAATCTCCTGAAAGTTGGAAGGTTTGGCTCATTAGGAAACTGTACCAACATTTGCTACTTGCTGCCTGAGCACTCCACCTGGCATGCCTCACTGCAAAGTGTTCTTCTCCTGTCCACCACCATCCCACTACCACCAGCTGCCTTTTTCTTCCTGGACCCCTTGGCACGGTCCCTAACCTTCTCTACACACTCTCATGTTGTCTGTCCTATACCAGATTGATACAGTTTCCTCCTTCTCTTCCCTATGATCACTTCTGGGGTGCAAGCTATAAGAGAAGCTTGGTAGCTTGGGCTCATTTTTTGAACAATGCCACCCTCCCCATATCTAGTACCCTCTAACCATAAGGAGCTTGGGTCTTGAGGCATCAAGAAAACAGTTTTTATCTCAAATTTCTCCAATGCTGTTTTGAACAGCGGCAGCAGCCATCAACACATTGTACTCAGTGTGTCCAGTTCACATTAGCAGTGCTCCAGAGGGCAAAGGAGAGGAAGCTTTTGAATACAAATGGGGCTTCAGTGCAAGTTATTTGACCACATCAAGAATCATGGAAGTCAGATTCCAGGTGCCCAAGAAATTTTGCCATCAGAGAGAGCAGCACTCATACGGTCCTTCCAAGGTTAGAAAGCAGATGAACAGCAGTTTCCACATCACAACTTTGTGCCCTGGCTTTTGAATTCTGCTTGAGACACATTTAGATTTTGACAAGTGCCTTTTGGGTCCAGCCTTTTCTGTTTCAGTCAGATTCCTGGAATGTGCTTGGTACTATCATTAAAAAGTCTCAGCCACAAAGCCAATGATTGATGTGATCAAACAAGGCATCCATATTACTTGCCAGATATAATACTGTTATACACTCCTCACTCTAGCATAGATGCCAGAACAAGCCTGGCTTTCTTGTTTGAAACAACATGGGAGAGACATGCAGCAGATCGTGAGTTTACAGAGGCTAAGGGGGGAACAGGACGTTGCTACTTATTACGATATGGTGATGCATAACTCAGTAGGGTAGAGATAAAAAGAGTGTACAGGATTTAAAAGAACCTTGAAAGAAGGGGGGTTTTGTTTGGAAATAGAGGTTAAAAAGAAATTCTTACAGACTCTTGTATAACTTTTTTTTAAAAAGATTCTGACATGCTACAATAATGTTGTAGTATGCACTGCCACCCTTCCCAGAAAAAATAGGCTCACAGAGAAAACAATTCATCTCAATCTTTTTCCAAAGCAAGGCAACCCTGACAGGCTACAAAGAACCTGTCACATCTTCTCGTGGAGGCCAGTCGTTTAAAAATCCTCCTAATTGTAAGATGGGTGGTCAGGTCAGCGAGCTATCAGAGAACAATGAGCACTAATGGGATACTTGCACTTGATTGTGAAGCTCAAACTCTACCTAAATATGTCCTGCCTCAAAATGCTCTGACAAGGAGTCAAAAAATATACCAGACTATTTTTGAATGTGAACTGCTGTCATGAAATATTTCACCAAGGTTAATGACCTAATCTTCTAAGGTGCCAAGGCAAATCAAACACAAGAGTTAAAATTCCTCTTGTTTTCAGAATTTTTGTTGCTTGAAATAACAGAGAGTAACACAGCTCCCATATTCCATTGCAATCAGCCACTTCTGAGACAGATATGTAAAGGCCTAAAAGCCAATACCACATATATATATATATTACAAAGCATCAGTACATACCTTCTATACATAGTTCAAATCTTGGTGCTGCTTTATCACAAATGTTTAAGGCATCACACTGATTTGTACTAAAAATATCAATGTCTTGGAGTGCAGCAGAAATAATAATCTTCTTGCAACACTGAAATTTTGTACCTATTGTCTATATTCTAAAGGAAAGGGTGGAAATCAGAAAAATTTAAGTTAAAGACTTTTTGACTGGCAAATTGCCTTAAATATGAAACAAAATGCAATGCAAACAGGGGGTTTTTTTATTACCCCCTGTACCTGTATATTTAGTCACATTTTTATAGCTTTTTGCTATGACAGTCTCTGTGTTCCACCTTAGAAAATTCTTCTCAAAGGGGCTGGAGAGTGGATCCACTCTTAAGCTGCAGACAGCTGTGAGGATTACCCACAGTTCTGTATTATACCTCTTCTATTTCAGGCATCTGCTGAAGGCTGACACCAAGAGAAAGACCAGGAGAAACATAAACTAGCCAAATCCTCAGCAGCAAGCAGGTCCTTGTAATATGACAAGCCAAAGGCAATATCAATATGTATTGATATTGGAAAATAATTAGTATTGATGCTCTGCTGAGTATTACTACTTTTATTAGTGCGACAGCATCAAATTCAACATCAAGAGCCCAGGTCCCTACCTTATCAGAGTCAGTTCAAATATTCCTATTAGGAAGTTAAAGTTCTGAAGATATCAAGGTACCGGAACAGACCAAATGATAGAGATTATAGTCAGATCATATCCTCTACACAGTAGCCATCTGACTTTACTCACTCTTGTAAGATACAGAATAAAGCATCCGCATCAGCTCTCACACTGTTGCATCTGCAAACTATACAGATAGATCACAAAGGACAGACTAATACTGAGCAACAACTTCCTCTAGAGGGATAGTCTTGGTTTCCTCTGTGCCAAAAAGTCACAAAAGATGACAGTTTTAACACCTACCTTTAATGTAAGTTATCTTACAGTAGGAGAAATAGAATTGTTCAGCCTATAACAAGTACACAACCAGTAAAAATTGTACAATATTTGTGTAATCCCTATGCTTCAACTGCATAACACACATCCAAACAAACAATTTTCCTTTCCATGTAAGTGATTGCAAAGGACATCTGCACTGGTGAGGTGGAATGATGGATACAAAACACTTTTCCATTCCTGACAGAGTAGTTGTGAAGAGGAGGTATGGGGTGATTTTTGTTTTATGGCTTTTGAGTTCTCTAAAGTAGGGAGTTTATAAAGGAAATGTAAAAGGGAGGAGAGCAGAAAAGGGAAGAAAATTAATGTTTTAAAAAAATCTCAGTAGTATTATAATCCCATCATCTTCTTCTCATGTTTCTTATGCATATATTGAAGTTTTTTCTAAAGAGATTGGGAAATCAGTGCACTGCTTTTGCCAAGAATAGCATGAAAATTCCCACACAGGAGACAGGGGGATTGCCAAGTCTGAATAGAGATCTGCATTTTCTCATTATGGCTAATGAGAACCAACGGCACAAATTGTGGTAATTTGTTCAGCCAATAAGGGCTGTTTTCAGGGACAGTTTAAGTATTTGTATACTGCACTTTCCCTGGACAAACCTGTATGTTGCAGGCAGAAGCACAGCTCAGGAGTTAATAACACTGATGTACAGTAACAAGATTGTTGTTGCTAACAAGACTGCAGCTATGTATCTGTGCTTCTGCATTCCCTTGTCAGACTTAGGTGAACGCTATTTTGGGGATATCTGTACCTGCTCTGATCATATCCTTCATCTGCAACAAAAAATAACCAAAGCTATATGCATGTTATGAGAAGCAAGCAGGTGGCAGAAATCCAGTCTCTCTAACTCTCATATATGTTCTGAAGCACTGCTTAAGTATCACAACTGTAGTAAGTGTCAAAGTGGCTGGTACAATCAATGGAGTAAGTGCCTTTAAAAGTCCCCAAGAGAGGCTAGATTTTCCCTTTGTTACATAAACAAATTGAATACCCTCATCTGGCCAATTATTGCCTTCTAAACATCAATTTCTAAGTGTTGTTTGACAAACAAATAAAAGAGGGTGCAAATATAAATTGAAATCAAGATATTTGTAATTAACAGCACATAGGGAGAAAGCTTCATTCTCCTTCCATGTTACTTGTGATTGATTAAACCACCTCCATAACATCAGCATCCTGTGATCCTGAATCAGATGCTCAAAGTCAAAATGAAAGGGTTTCATTGCAAGGAAAAATGTTTATTGCTGACACAGATAAATGTATAGCATTCCTGCACTCTCTGGGACCTTTTTTCAGAAGACTATAAAATAATTTGTAACCAAAAAAAAAGTTTAAATTATGTCTATAGCATCTATATAAAAGAGAGAAAAACAAGAAGCCTGTAGCAGGCATAATGCATTTATAACTTCTTTCACATTTCTCAGTGTTCCTTTTTTTTCCCTACATTTCTTTGAGGGCAGACAGTGGAATAATTAACATTTTGTCTAAATTAACTTGGTTTTGCTAGTTTATATTTTATCTTCATACAAGAATCTATATTCTCATGTTCTATAGCTCCAAATAACTAACATTTTAGCTTAATATTATGAGATACCATTGGCAGTATATTTAATTGCTTCTAGGTTTTTTTGAGTGTGTTTGATGAAATAGTTTGCATATCTGTGTATGTACTTGTACAGACATGTATGTAGAATGAAAGAGGCTTAAAATAGGTGATTTAGGCTTCGCTTTGCCACTCTACCTGGCAATGGATTTTGCCTCAGTACAGCTAACTATAATCTGCTGCTGTTTCAGCTTCAACAAGACATCTGGTGTTGACAAGACAAGACATCATTTGAATTAGTGGAATTGATTTCAACTGGAAGCAAAGTCAGTCCTACCAAAGCACATAGTTGCTTTGCCTGTCCATCCAAATGGTTGCTCTGGTGCAGGCAACACAAGGGCTCAGATTGGCAAAAAAATAAACCATAAAAGTTGAAAATTTAGGATTACTTACAGCTGAAAAAGGTCACTGGAAGCAAAGGGCAATACTTTCAGTGACAGCCTAGGTATTTTTGGAGCCTACATATCATCCTCATACAGCACTTAAGAAGACAGGACCAGACTGTTACACATGAAAGTACCTGAGGCACAGAAAGTCTCTATATGAATTTCAGCTGTATCCAGAGACTGAAATCACATTAATTTTGACCAGTTCAGACATGTGAATGGACTGGCCATCAACCCCAGTAACCAGTTGTTGCACAATGGGTGAACCCCAGGAAATTCCCAGCTCTGCCATAGGTTATTGGTAAAATCATTTTACTAGATTTTTTGGTACTGTTCTAATGAAAGACATGAATTCTACAGTCACTCTCCTTCTATTACTGCCTGAATCCCTCTGCTGATAATTTATTAGGTTTCTCTGTTTGAACAACTGCAGGTGGTAATAGAATATGCAGAAATTTAAGACATGTTCACAGTTTGATGTGGTGGAGTTCATAAAATATAATTACTGTGGAGTCATATGAACACCATATTAAGAAGGTGTGGAAACCAGTTGATTTTATGAATTCCCTGTGTATACCTTTGTAAAATGACAGCTTATATTTTAATTTTGAGAATAACTACATATTTATTATTATTTTTACTTCCAATTCCATATGAAATCCGAGGCACTGCTGGCATCACTAACTAATGGAAATTCTTGAATCTTGAAAATACTCTGTTTGATGAGAACATCATTCAAGAATATGGTCAGGAAAATTAAGCTAGACAGATTGAAAATAAAAAGTTAATCATTACAAGACAAGGAACATAATTCCAGTTATCAAGATTACCCAGTGAACCAAATTGGAAAACAAAGTGGAATTTTTTAAAGATAAGCTCTCCTCTAGGTGAGAGAAAGGAGGAGATTTCAGCAAACACAACAGTAATCCTGATCCTGCATCTGTAGTTTCTTGTATTAAGTGAAAGCTTAGACTTCCTGCAAAGTGGACGCTGGGTGTCTCCGGTGTCTGAGGAAGCGACGGGAAAACCCGAGCGCCACTTTGGTCCAACAGCACGCTCACAGGACCCCAGCTCATCCTGCTCATCACAGAGACAGCATCTTGTTGAAGTAATTAAGAGAGCACAAACCCTTTTACTGATCAAAGAGAAAACAAGAGGCTGGAACTGGAGTGTACCCAAACTAAAGAAAGCTTAAGGAAAGTGTAGTTTCATTTCCTGCCATATGGCAGGAAAGCTTCCCTTCAGAACACCTTTTCTGATCCCTAAATTAACTAGAGTGTGCTGTGAAGGGGTGCAATTTGATATTTACACTCTTCTGTTACTGATGGATGTTGGTTTGGAATACAATGCCCCAATATCAGCCACAGAATATCTCCTTTTCACTTATTTATTTTTACCTAGATCTTCATTGAGAGATTGCCACAAACCACACACAAGGAAACAAGATGCATGAGTAATTGTCACTTCTGTATTCTTTTGAAATGAAATACATTTTATTATTCAGCATATCTGTCATCCTCATCTTCTGTCTTAGCTCTAGAAATTCCATCTGTAAGTACCTATTGTAAATCATGTGTATAAACTGATATTTCCAGCGTCACAGGGTATATATATTCCTTATGTCTTAGCACATTCTGCATCATTTGAAGTATGAAACATGCATCAGAGAACCAATTTGTCTTTTCAAAAAAGAAAAAAGGAGATCCTTGGTGAAAGGGCCTATAGAAATTTCTGCAAAAAAGCATAGACTAAGCAATGAATAATCTCACCTCAATAAATTATGCCTGCAAAGACCAAGGCAATACTAAATTCTAATATTTCACTTATGTAATATTTTCTCCCAATTCTCCTATGCACTGAGGACAGATACTTGATACAGTGTCAGCATAATATTAGGGAAAAGAAAAACACACAACTGTACAGATCCTCAAGATATTGTCAGCTAGCTCCAGTATCTTATCTCTATCTATTTACCTTTTTATTCTTTTCTACTATTTGAAAAGTTGCACCCCTAGTTCTGTTGTTGATTGAATGCACAGTTCTCGTTTGGGCAGGCAGCTGGCAAGCACAGCCCTACTCATGATGAAAGTGAGAATCAACACATTGGAAAGGCTTGAGCTCTGGTAAATAAAATACTAAATCTATATAAATTGAGAATTGACATCTGTACTCTAGATGTCTCCTCTTCCTGACCCTGCCTTGAATGTCAAGTTCACCAAAGTGGGTGGAATAATTTATGTCAAAGGAGTAAGACCATGCTAGATGATCTAATAGTCATTTAATGCCTGCTCTGTAACTTCCACAAGGAGCACAAGAAACCCTGAGTACACTACTAAGTAAATTCACTGTTAGAAACCATAATTTCCTCATTATCTGACAAGATTTGGCTGAAGAATTCAAATGTGTATTTAAAGCGGTCATTTAACTCAGTGACCACAGACATACTTTCCAGGAGAATTTGAAGGGCATCCTTTGATACTAGCTGGACCATTCACTTGAGCCCTAAAATCCAAACCTCTGAGCAAAACTATCCAACTAGGGGTCATATTTCCAACCTGGAAGAGCGGACAGAATCACATTAGGGAGCAGGGGCATCTACAAGGATTCATTGGTGACTACTGAGCTGGTGGACAGAAGAGTGGGGGGAAAGGGGAGACGGACCTATTTAGCTGCAGCAGCACTATTAAGAGGGGTTTTCTAGAATCACAGAATCTAAGGCACTAGACCAGGTTGCTCAAAACCCCATCCAATCTGGCCTTAAACACTTCCAGGGATGGGAAACCACAACTACACTGGGTAAACTGTTCCAGTGCCTCACCAAATAATTTCTTCCTAATATCTGATCTAAACCTACTCTCTTTCAGTTTGAAGCCATTCCCCCTGGTCCTGTCACTACATGACCTTGTATATAGTCTCTCCCCATCTTTTTTATAGGCTCCTTTCCGGTACTGGAAGGCTGTAATTAGGTGCCCTGAAGTCCTCTCTTTTCCAGGCTGAATAATCCCA
Source organism: Pseudopipra pipra (assembly GCF_036250125.1). Taxonomy (NCBI): domain Eukaryota; kingdom Metazoa; phylum Chordata; class Aves; order Passeriformes; family Pipridae; genus Pseudopipra; species Pseudopipra pipra. The sequence goes on from NC_087550.1 coordinate 80,701,011, forward strand.
ATTCTCCCAGCCTTTCCTCTTAGGAAATGTACTTCATCTTTCAAATTATCTTAGTGGCCTTTCTCTAGACTTGCTCCAACAGGTCGATGTCATTTCTGTGTTGGAGACCCCAGAGCTGGATGCAGTGTTCCAGGTGGGCCCTCACAAGAGCAGAGTAGAGGGGCAGAATCACCTCTCTCGACCTGCTGGCCATGCTGCTTTTGATGCAGCCTAGGATACAATTGCCTTTCTGGGCTGCAGGCACACATTGCCAGCTCATATCCAGCCTCTCATCCACCAGCACCTCCAAGTCCTTCTCAACAGGGCTGCTCTTGATCCGTTCATCCCCAAGCCTGCATTGATCCCGAGGGTTGCCCTGACCCAAGTGCAGCATCTTGCACTTGGTTTTGTTCAACGTCATGAAATTCCAATGGGCCCACTTCTCGAGCTTGTCCAGGTAGAGAAGTAGAGCTAGATAGTGAAATGCACTTTCTACTTTCAGAAGAAAGCAAGTCAGAGATGGCAGAATTGCATGAGAAAAACTGCTTTTGGAGAGAAAGAAGCTTAGGAAACCCTGTCTTCTCAAATGAGGCTGTAGTGAGAGGTAGTTTAGGCACCAACTGTCTGGCAGATTTGAAGTTATCAGAGGAAAAGGTATTCTGGTGGGGAAAAAGAGGTGGTTTGTGGGCTTGAAGAATATTAAAGGCAAAGAAACAAGTGAAACCACACACATAAACCCCCTCTCATTCCTCAGTAATTCTAGACCGATTAAGAAGCTCCTATTGTACTGAAGGATGATGTATTACATTAATTTGAAAATACATTCTTTATTTCCATTCTTAATCAAGCTGGACAAGAGCATTATGCTCTGAGGTTAGCTCAGTTGGTTAGAGCGTGGTGCTAATAACACCAAGGTTGTGGGTTCAATCCCTCTATGGGCCATTCACTTAAGAGTTGTATTCAATGATCCTTGTGGTCCCTTCCAGCTCAGAATAGTCTGTGATTCTGTGATCTTCAAGCTTCATTATTGCTCATTATTTATCTAAAGCTGAAGACTGCAAAATCATGATTACATATAGAGAAGAATGAACTAAACTAAAAGACGAGGGCAATGAGTGGACACTCCTCACACTGACCAATGCAACAGCTCCTTTTTGTTCGTCTTAAGATGACAAGTTAACAGGAAAGTTAAAATTTCTTGAAACTTTATATTTTATATTACAACATTTGTAAGAACCAATCTTTATTCCTCTACTGAACCATTCCTTTCAGACAAAGCAAGAAGTTGCTGAGCTGTAATTTTAAAAATTATCGCTCATACTACAGTATTTGATGCATCTTAGGAAGCAAAGAAATACTGGGAAAAGTGTTCATATATCAGCTGGAACCTCTTCTCTAAGATGCCTTTAAGGTGTCTTTTAGATGCCTTTGTCACTGGGACCAAGAGAACTGTTCTTCAGTGTTGGGTGCTCTGGTTCCTTAATTAAGGTTACAGCTTTAGTATTTGTTAATCTACAAGCAAATTAAAGGTTTACATTTCACCCACTATCAATTCCAGTAGCTGAGAATGGGAAATAAGATAAAGACATCAAGGACCTTGAGAAATCATCTTCTACTCTTGGAAGAAAAGAAGGCGGAATGTCTATAAAAAACAAGATATCTCTTAACATATAAGTCTAGAATTTTACATACATAAATTAGTTGACCTGATTACATCAAATACTTAAATCAGAGATTCATGTTGACGATTTCTGAACAGGACTGTAACTGGAATCAGCAGTGCTAAATAATACACACAAAGACACCACTTTCTGTATTCCCTCAGGACACTGTAGGAGCATGGAGATCCATCCGCTTGTGGATTTTACCTCACAAAGCCCCCATTGATAGCCCACACTAAACCCCAGCAAGGAAATTGCAGTAATAGTGAGAAGATGAATAAGATAACTTCAACTTTTTGCTCACTCATAAGATAATATGCCAAATACTTGCTGAGGAATAGCAACTTCTCAACAAATACAAGTTTTTTTTTCCATTTCACCTTCTATATATTATAGCAGATATCAAAAGAAAATCTGTCCCAGTGGAAAAATTGCAATGTCTGTTTTAGAAGTCTCTCTTAAAGGTCAGTGGGAGTCAGAGATTTTATTTTAACAAGGCTCAAACCTCACTGTAAGAATTTTAGACATCAGAAATCATTATACGTGGCTGGAAAGCCCTTGGCTATAAAGATTATGTATCTTCTACTTAGTCTTACCAAGATGAAGTTTGCAAAGGACTCAAAATCTAGATAGATAAGTGAAAGACAAAGGTAACATTTTTCAAGTTGTGTGGACTTCCTGATTTGTCTTTTTTTTATTTTTCATTACAACAAAATTTGAAGGTTTGCATCAATGATGAGAAAACGCAAGGATAGAGGGTAAACAGTAAAAAGAATATACTGTGCATTTATTAGGTCTTCCCAAATGGAGATGAAACAGATACAGGAGACATATAGAAAGAAACAGGTTATTTAAAAGACTAGATGAAAATCCTAGAGGGAAAAATCTGTCTTAAAGAGTCAAGGGGAGATCCATCCATGAATGCTACCTGTAGGAGGATATACTGGTGTTTAAGGCAGCAAGAAGGGGCCTTAGTGCCTTGACTAGTCCCATCCAAGATCTATAAGGCAAAGACTGCCCTAGCAATAGTAAACAAACAGTCGTCCCTGTGTGGCACCATTCTGATAACAGAAGCAATGCAGTCATGTTAACTTCTCCCAGGTATCTTTCTTGCAGAAAAATTAAAATTCTCAAGTGCCCACATTGTCACCTCAACCACACAGCTCAAACCGAGTCTTCGAACATTGCACCACAACTTGCCAGATTCTTAGGGTACACCTACGCTGCTAAGTCACAGAAGTTTTCCCACTGCTTATTTGATATTTCATCAGGCAGCTGAATCCTGCATTTTCTATCCTCTCTAAAAAAGAGTCCTAACCACTTTTCTGTGGACACTTCATAAACTGCAAACTGGGTCAAAAGGCAATACAATCAACCACCATGTGATGTGCTCCAACTATGTTCAAGTTCTGCAGGGTTAAGCAGTCACTCCTTAGCCAGGCATTGCAGCAGTCTGAGTACCACACATCGAAATACTGCTCTGCAAGGCAGCCATACGTTCCCCATGCAGGGCCCAGTGAAGAACCAAGGCCAGGTACTGTGCTGTTTACAGACAGACAGACAGCTCTGGAGAACTAGTCCCAAAAAATGGTTATAAAGGTCCTTGGTTTTCTTTTATTTAATTAACAGTTGACACAGCCTTAGTTTCTAAAAAAGTATATAAAAGTCTTACAGTCAGTGTTTTGCAAATCCTTGCTGCAGAAGGAAGAACAGAAAAGGAGTACAGGATTTTTGCACCATAACAAAGGGGGCACCTTAGTAATAAGATCAAGATCAGCTCTGCATCACAAAAAACGAATCCAAACTCTTTTAATTCTGATGCCAATTTATGTAGGTGGATTGAGAAACTTGTAGGCAAACAGATTTGTCTAGGGAGAAGATGATATTTCCTTGAAAAGGTTTTTCTTTGCTTAGTTCTTATTTTGCTTATTTGATGGACTTTTAACCAAGCTGGGCATGCCAGAATAGAAGTTATTTAGCGGCCCTGCTGAGTCAGCTGCTTGAGGGCCTAAATATGCTATGATAGTCTTGATGAGCCTGAGTAAGAGTGTCTGCAAAACCCTTAATTCCCGACGGGATCCGCAGAAGTTGGTGACTACTACCCTGTAGGCTATGTATGGACTTTCGTTGTGACATCTCCTTTGCCTGACTCCTCATCTTTCACATCAAGGGACTTACAGTTGCAGCCTTGGGGCTATTAAACTAATTAAAATACATAGCATTAAAGATGGAAAGGCTGCTGATCTGGCTTCTGTAAAGATGTCAAAACAAAAAATCACTTTTCCTCTGAGTCTGAATAAAATCAAATTATACATAGAGTAGATTAGATTAGAGAAGATCTGTTTCTTAAAGTATCTTATCTGTTCTCTTCTCATTGTATTCAGTCAAAGCAGGCAGATTCACTGAATGCTGTTTATATCTGTGAGCCTCATACTTGCATAAGGATCAAATTCTGATCCTGTAAACGTTTAGCTCATTCCAACAATGATATGTATAATCTGCGTCTGACTCCAAAGCAGAGGATTTCAGCAAAAAGAGCAAGTAAACTGTGATGGGTGTATAAGTGCATTAATGGCTCCTGCTAAGTCTCGGTGATCCTCTTACAGGTACACAGGCTATAATAGATCCAGAGTAGACAAGGTAATGCATAGTAGTTCATGCATAGCTCACCTTCATAGCAAAACACAAACAGTGCTTGCTGACAAGATGAGGGAATGGAGTTTTTTTCAAAAATGTCTTAGCTGTTCAGGAGCTACCATGGAGATCTAGTGGGCATGAGTAGGATAAAAGCTTATGTTCAAAGGAGCTCAGTACTTGAGCACTCCCTCAGAAGGAAGGTCTAGAAAGCATCTAACCCTGTTCCCAGCTCACAGACAGTAGCAGATACACTTCCATATTGTGCAAGGACCACTCGGTTTTTGGGGAGAGGTGATATATTTTCTCTCTCACCTAAGAGACTCAGAAGTTGGAGGTGAGCTTTTAGTCCCACACACCAGGGTGAAGGGTGCATGTGGGCTCACTGCTTTTTTCTGACCATATCAGTTGACATTACTGCACATTGAGCAACCCTGAGCAGTCACCACTATAGCAGCAGCAGTTCTGTGCGTGTTTCTCTTACTTTTCTCTTCTGTTACACACATGGGGTCACTGCTCCGAGATATGTTATTGTCTGGCAGAAACACAGCACAGGAATCTCTTGAGTAAGACATTCTCATGCCACTGGAAAGAATAAACCCAAGAATATTAAAGAAAAATTAATTCCTCCTTGCCCTTTTGATAAGGAATCCCTCCAGAAGTGGAAGTCCATATAAGTATTATTGTACTATCTCCTAGTTAAGGGGCAGCTCATAAACCATCTAAAAGAGCTGTAAATTGAATATATTACAGCTGAATCACAGTCACATCATATCACTTTCCATATATAACCATGTTTTCCTGGGTTCATTTAGTTCTTTAAAACTTTCTGGTTAACTAGACAGGCATTTAAGTAGTGTAAAAGACAGAAATAATAAATGTGAAATAATTGGGACTCAATTATTTAGTTCCTTTAACTATTGTTATCTTGCCTTGTGTTTTTTATCATTCTGCTACACTAAGTGTGGGGTTTTTTGAGACAGTTAGTGTCATTGAGCTTTTTCCATTAATTTCTGAAAACTAAATATATTTCATATTTTATGTAAGCATTTCTAAATATACAAAATATGTTTAAGACCTGTTTTTTTCAAAGAAGATCTTTCAGTCAAAAAAGTTCCAATGCATAATATTGAGAAGTAGCTACCTTTTTTTGGGGGGGACCTATATACTTATGTATAGAAAAACTCATTTACATATAAAAATGTCACAGCTTTTAAGTGTACTATCTTTCTGATAGCAGACATCTAATTAGATAATGTTTGGTATGCATATGTCTAAGACCTTCCAGAACCATAAATAAAACCTTTACTGCAGTGAAAAACTTTCAGAAACATGGGACACCAAAGTTTTTACTCTCACTCACCTAATTTGTACATCGTTTGGTGAGTGGCTGCATATTTTGTACTGAAGGGGACAGAGTACAGTAAATTGCCAGAAGCAAGTAAATTATTTGTAGCAGAGTATATTTACTGACTATTCACCTGAAGCAGTTGAGAGGTTTAGAATACTGATATCCCTGACAGGGACGTATTAGTGAACGTTCAACGGTGTTTAAGTCTAATTCATCTGCTTTCTCTGAACACTGCCTTATGATTATCAGCTCCATATCTGCTGGATGCTCATATACCACTCTCCTAACTTATACTTAAACAGTACCCATGACTGCTGCTTGTGTTTGTATTTAAGTTTTGGAACTTTTTTCTCTGTAGTAGGAAAAAGGAACTTTAATAATAGGAACTTTTTTTCTCTATAATAAGGGGAAAAAAAGAGAAAAATATTGGAAAAGAGAAGAAACTCAACATATGGAGGACAGAAAGACAGGAGAAAGGGATAAATGTCAGAAATGGCACCTTTTTGTATTCTGAGTAGTCATTAACATCTGATATTAGCTCAGAGACAAACGACCACCTCAAGGCTACCTTATCCATCTGCAGTATTTTGCACCTTGCACAGAACTCGTCTTAAGAACAGGGAAAATCAGATAATTGTAAGATAAATTTGAGCAGTGAAGATGAATAAATGTTTGATTATCTCAGCTACCACCTTATTCACTTGAATTTACCTAGTCTATATATGTATTTCCAAATAGCATAGATTGATGAGACCATTTCTTCTCCTTAGTCCCTTACCTTGGTGTAAAATCTATTTGAATGCCAGAGCAAAATTTCTTTGGATTTCTGAAAATGTGAGAAGGGAATTAAAACCTTCAAAGCCATTTAATTATAACAGGAACTGTCTAAAACACTGAAAAAACTATGTAGTATGATTTATTAACCTGAATCCAAGAAAACACTCAAAAGGAAATCTCAACCTTTAAGAAGTGGAATTACAGTAACTTATAGAGATCTCTGCAATGGTATGGAATCAAGAAATGCAATACAATTTTAACAATTTAACCATGATAGTAGTCCATTCCAACCCAGCTCAAAGCTCAAAATCATCTCATAAAATAGCATTAGCATTTCTGCAGACAAACCAGGCAGGCAACTTAGATAAACATTTTCACTGAGGCAAAAACATTTTCAGCAAATAACTACGTGTTCTTCAAAACAGTTTGTTCGTTAGAAGACAGAAAAATTGGAGTATTTTTCTCTTGAAGATAACATTGCGTACAACTCTATTTGCAATCCTCTCTGAATCCTGCCTGCGGCACGAAAGCCCACAGTGCTAAGGAGTCACATCAGATGTCCAGTGTCACACAGCATACTTTTAAATAAACCAAGCCTTGGGACAACTTAAAACTACAGAGCAGCTGAAGCAATGAGAAGAAAACTGAGTTATTCTGACTGTAAGGCAGGAACAAGTTAACCTATCACAGATACTGACTGATCCCTCCTGGTTTCCTTCAGAGCACCTTCATTCTTTTGATGTTCAGATGCCAACTACAATCACCTCTATCAGTATGAGCAAAATTCACTCTCTTCAGAAACCCTAATACACAGACTAGCAGAATTGTCACTGTATCACTTATTTTTAAAAAAGCTTTACTTATAAAATATATCTGAAAAGTGACAGACAAGGCACACTGTCCTTCTTTAAAATCTGTGATCAGGTGCCCTCTTAAAACCGGTGTTATATTGCAGTCCAAGTAAGTAAATATATTCATAAAGAAAAGTCAAGTAACACGATATAATCCAGTAATCTCATTTTAATCTCATTTTACTGTCTAGATCATTCATTTGTACTGTGATTACATATTGAAGTTCTTACACTGCAGAGACACTTCCCTGCTGCTTCTGTTTGCTGTCTTATCTGATTCAAAAGGTGCTCCAAGCCATGTCCCCTGTGCTCTGGGAGACAGACCACTTCAGAACCCTTCCTGCGGTAGACCCAATTCTGTGCTGACCCAAAGGGACATAAAATGGGCAGCAAATGTTGTTGGGTGTGCAACAAGATAAACACAGTGTTGCCCACAGAGCTGTATGAGGAAGGTACTGCTTCTGTCTTCTGCTCCTCTCGCTGTCACCCAAGAGTGCATATGTCTTTTTCATTTCCGCTCCCCATTCCTGCCTTGGCACTATCTTAAATTCTGAGGAGAACCAGTTTGATCCAAATTCAGGTCACCCGGACTAATGAAGGGAAATGAAATAACACTGCTGCAACCAAGTTCTTGAAAACATTAGATTTTCAATGTGAATGAGATGATTCTAAAGTTTTGAAATCATTAAAACAGATTTGTAGCCAGGTCTAAAATCTCCTATTTATTTGCAGAAAACTGTTTCCTTTCTGACCCACTATATGAATGACTGTTTCAGTGCTATTGCTGCCTGACCAGATCCTATGCAAAACAGACAATTTTCTGTCTGGCTCAACACATCAAGCACTATCCTGCAAAACAAAGACAAATATCACAAAGTACATCTGCTTTGCACACACCTCTCTTTCCACCTAGACATTATACTAACACAACACCCAAAGGAGTTTATGAGAAGAGTCTGAGTGTTTACCAGGTTGGTCAGTACAGCAGCAGGAGCCCTGCCCACATTGCCACATGTTCAGAAAACCATAAGCAAATGTCCATTACATAAATATAGATCAGATCTAAAGTTCACAAGCATAGTCTTTCCTTCCTGGGATGCCTGCCTGTGCACTGAACAGGCTGTGTGCATTTGGATGTGGTAAAACTGATGCAGTTTTTTGCATATCAAACATTCTGCTTGTGCCCAGAACTAAATGGCACATAGACAGTTCCTGTTAGCCCAGATAAAACAGATTCATTCTGCAGAGGACTAGCATGCACTCTTGAATTTATGGCATCTGTATAAATTTTAGTTCTCTGAAGTGCTAAAATGGACCTCAACATAATTTAATGCTCTTTAAAGTTGCAGCATAACTTATGCTGCTTATAAATGCTGAGGATCTCATCCTTTCCATCCAGGAAGGGGAAGAAAGGACCATGGAGTTTTTTCTCTTGGAGCCCCATACAGTACTCTTTGCAATCTTGTTCTGGTGATAAAATCTGCTGTGGTGCTGGTGAATGTACGAGGCAAAAACCTTCCCTTAACTATTCAGCTTTAAAATACATATTTTGTAATTTTAACTACATTATTCCACACTGAGTATCAGAGAGAGAAAAAAAATAGAAACATTGTGGATTTGCATAAGACACATCCAGTACAAGGAAGCTTGTGAATTAGCAGAAAAAAGCAAGAAACTAGTTATTCCAAAAGGGAAATGTTTTTTCAGTGAAATAAAAAATGAATAAACAGTTTGGAATGTGCCATATCTTCAGTATTGCTGCCCATCATCAGATGGCAACGCTCCATGAAAACAAATCTACAGATACATAAAAAAATATTCAAAATGTTTGAATTTTTAGTAAGGATATTAAAAGAATCTTCTTACTGAAGAAAAAGAAGGTGCACTTAACTTTCAACTCAGCCACTCCTGAATTTTGAAGGAAATCAAAAAGTACATCTTGAGTAAATTGAGATCTGTCACTTTTATCTGTGGTCTTCAAACCCTGCCAGTATTAACATGAAATACAGATTCTATGTTTGAAAATTAAGTACACAGGTCCTGGACTCCTAAAGTATACTTGACAGTGGACTGCTACAAAAAGAAAACTGGAAAGATTTACAAGTGAGAGCTAATATTGAAACTGCAGGCAAGATGGATGCATTCATTTCAGTGGATTTGCACTCTTTTATGCAATAAATATGTTTACTGGTACTGAACTTCAAGTTACTAAAGTCAGAGATGATTTCTTTCAGTTTTTTTAATTACCGAATCACTTTCTACCCTTTTAAAACTCTTTAGCAATTGGTGAGTGCCTTTCCTTAGCACTTGCATGCAACTACCTTTGAATCATCAGATTCAATTAGTGGCACCATGTTACGTAAAGAGCAATGCTAAATCAGATAAAGAGGATAAGAGGGAGCACAAAGTGGTTTAGTGTGAAAAAGGATTAAATGCATTTACTACAAACTAGCTGGTTCTTTTGGGGAGTAATGTAGTGTCTTACAAGTATTTAGAGACTACAAAAGCCATTTTTGGGAAAAGAGTTAATTTAACACATAATGAAAAACAGGTAAATAAAATGTTATGATTACATCAGGAAGAAGCACATGTACCCATCTTTCCAAAAAGAGCACCCTCCTTTCAGTCACAGAGCAATCTGGCAAGAGAAAAGGTACAAATCTCATTTTCTGGGGGTTTGAAAATAGAAGTCAGTATTATTTCAATAATAAACTAATAATACAGTAATTCCTTATGGAAATACAGGAAATGATCTTATGTTTCCAGGAGACAAGCATGATAGAGCCTCCTATCCTTGCAGTCACAGAATACTACTATTTTGTGCAATGGAACTGTCTTCTTCTACCAATGCTGTTTGAAAAAGGTAGTGATACCAGAGACTGGTGTAAGTCATATTTTGTCATCTTTACACTTCTTCCAGCAATATTGATGCCTGAAATGACAGTGTTTACTGCTTGCTTCTATGCCACACTAATTTGGGGATATCTAAACACACTGCTTTTGTAAGGAATGGCTTTGCTCTGGCTTGCACATCAACACAGCACAAGGCAGCACAGAGCAAGGCTCACATCATGGTAGGTAATGCCCTGCCTCAACTTTCATATCAGGAGATAAACATGCCTCTTTGCAACCTTCTATTAAACAGTGAAATTATCTAGGTGGTGTAGATATAGTCTCCCAGAACTGTATGACATGGAAGACGGTCAGATGAGTGATCAGGACTGTTATTTGTCTTTTGATCTCATGACAGCCAACACAAAATTATAATATATGAACTAATAGCTCCTTCAAATTTTAGATGTATGCCCCAGCTATCTCAGAAAATGATAAATGATGTGGTAGCCATTTAACAATTGACAGAAACACTAAGCTTTTAACAGTTTCAAGTGTAGAAATTAATGTGGCAAATTTTAGTATATCTGAAAAGCTGCTCTGTTCAACACTGTAATCTTACTTTTATTTGCACAGCACAAAAGCGGTAAAGGCTAGTAAATTTTATCTGTTCTATTTCTTCTTTCCCTGTAAGTCCGAAGTGTTTTGGTACAAAGATCATGCAGCTCAGTGTACTTTTTCAATAATTACAAAGTGAAAACCATCTGACTTTATGTTAGGTAATCGTGCAGCAAACACTTTTACCCACTATGCTTATTTATTTATGTAGAAGTCGATAGTCGAAAATGATTGTGCTGGTTCCCTCATGATGCTTTGATGTGCATGAACAAATGTGTGAGCTGCTTCCCTATAAAAGATAAGTGAGAACCTGGTTGTTGGACTCATCACACATGGTCAGGTAGAGCAGATGTGCCAAGCACTGCAGTCACTAACGCTGCAGGACTTTCCTTGCACTCAGGATGTAGAACAAAGAAGAAACTAAGCTTGCAAGTGCACTGAAATAGGACTGCCGGAGACTTTTGCTGCAACAACTTGCTTGCCAAACTTGACTGTAGTGCTAAACTTTCACCTTGCACTGTGGTTTCTAGTAATGTTTTTCTAAGTTATCCCTCCAGGAGTATTTGAGGCCCTGTTGATTGCTGTCAATATTGTTACCACCCTTGTTTCATTACCAGATTTTGAATCCTTCAAAATATCTTCTGACATGATGAAAATCATGTGAAAGAACAATTTGAGAAATATTATCAGAATATACTGGTAGGTGTTTTCCCAGAATCAATTTATTTCCAGACTGCTTGGAACTGCTTCCAGACCTGGTATACATGCCCAGTTTTTAAAGAGGTAAGTGGATGCTTCTGGTAACAAATATGAGGAAAACAAATGAGCACAAAAGGATTTGGAAAGGGAGAGAAGCACTTTCACATTACTGATGTTTGTTCTTACTCTTTTTAATGTCTCCTGTCAAACTGTCACAAAATAATGATTATAAATCCTTTGCCTCTCTCTTTTTTCCCTGCCATATAGACATCACCATCTCACAGTTCAGCCAGTCTTCACTGATTACTCTCCAAACCTGATCTTAGAAAAGCTGGTAAATCTCATTGTATTTAACATTTGGTTTCTTCAACATACATTTTTGACATCAAAGAAATATTATTTTTTGTAAAACTGTGAAGTCATTCAGATATTACGGAAAATACAAAAGGACCTTAAAAGGCTAAAACATCCCATAAAGAAAGAAAAATAAAATTCAGCTTAGAAAATGCAGAGAAAAATAAAATGTCTTGTAGAAAATAACTCAACTTAAGTGTTCAACAATACAGTTATGACACTTTCTATTTAACCAGCTAATGTGTTTTACCAGATATTGGGAATAATTCTTCCATCCTACACCTGAGGCAGTCAAGGTCTCAAAATATTGTGCTCCTTATTTACAATAAAACAAAGAGTGAAGAAAAATGTAGGTAGTAGAAGAAGTACAGTCTGTGTGTGGTGCTATATACCTGATCACAGGATGAAGGTCAAGGTCAGAGAAAGGCCAGAGACTACTTTAGTTGTGGTGGGATTCTTCTACCTGCCTCTTTTTAAATTGTTCTCCATCATGATCAACCAGATATTTTGTTTTCTTTGTTGTTTCTTTTCTGGATTTGGGTGAAGTTGTGATGGACTCTGTTCCCATGCAAGGGAATAAAAGCAGAAATCTCCTATTACCACCTTAATGCCAATGTCTGATTCTTGCATTTATCTTCTCTGGGGTCTAGAGAAGAAAATGAGTGATGCAAACACACCCTCATCCTCCCTGGAGATGATAAGAAACCTCTGGACTTAGGTGATAAAGGTTTTTCCTCTACTCTGAGATTGTGTTTGCTCAAAACAAAAACAAAACCAAAACAAACAAGTAACAAAAAACCCTCATACCTAAAACACCCAAGCCCACATTTTTTGAAAATATCTCCTTTTCTTGTTTGGGTTTTGGGGAGGTTTGTGGAGTTTATGGACTCAACCCTTTCTTCTTTCCGGGCATTTTCTGCTGGTCCATTTAAAGAGAGTCTAGACAGGTGTAAATGTTACGTATATAAGAGACTGTTAGTGAGACAGAGGATAAGCACACACTTGGAATTTTGCTGAGCCGATAATCAGTCCCAGGCTAAAAAGCAACCCGAATACCCTGTGATCTGTGCTTGCTTAAGCTATCAGTGTTTCAGTCAGACCTCTGTTTAGAACACACTAACCCCTGGTGTATGGAGAAAAGAGGTCTTACTTGCTACTTCCTTTACTTGTTAATAATTATTATAATTCTAAACAAGTTCCAAATTAGTGTGAGCTAAATGCTCAGTGCTAAATGAGAATCTCTTAGCCTAAATAAACATATTGTTTAGTGTCATTTGAATATAGAAGTGATTCAGTGCTTACTTTTAAAATTACTCCTAGAGCTACTGTTCTAATACTTCATACTTGATCTTTATCTGGCTGTTACACTCATCTACAACAGATAAGGGTTTTAAAAAGAAAAAGATCTCTATGTCATGGGTTCTAATTTTAATTTTTTTTAATAAACTGTCACAGGCAGGATATAGAGAGCTTTTAAACTGATTATATAACCCACAGAAAGATCCATTCCCTCCTTAGTCATCAGTAACACTATTAAATAAGCAGCTGCAATCCACACACCCATTTTTACTTTTATCATGAAAACAGGATGAAATTTATCAGTTATCAAACACAATGCCTTCTCTGTATGAATAAATTATCTTGTGGTTATAACTTACAAAATGTTCCCATCTCTATTCATACCAAATGCATCAAGTCATTTGGATGACAGAACACTACAAAAATTATCTGAACTGTCAGGAAGCTGCAATGACTTATTGTATAAAAATTATTCCAATTTTTATCAATTCAAAACAGTAGCAAAACGGGGAAAGAGAAGTCTTTCAAGAATATTGGTCATATATAGTTCAAAATGAATCATCACTGACTAAATCATGTTTGTTCTTTCTAAGGAATCAATGATTTGCATCTTAACAACACTTGACAGGGAAGTCATGGTCCCTTCTTTCAAACAAAGCTCCCCTCCCGCAAAAGAAGCACTGTATGAAATTTTCAAAGTATCAATAAGCTTTTTTAACACAAATTAATTTACAGTAACAAATACCTTCTTATGTTTTGCACTCAGATAATGTCACCCACCATGAAATGACATAAAGCCTGAATCATTATAGCAGTCTACAACCTGCTCATGAGGGGAAGAGGAGGGGCAGGCACTGATCTCTTCTCTGTGCTGACCAGTGACAGGACCCAAGGGAATGACCCCAGGGAAGTGGTCACAGCACCAAGCCTGTCAGAGTTCAAGATGCATTTGGATGATACTCTCAGGCAGATGGTGTGACTCTTGGAGGTGGTCCTGTGCAGGGCTAAGAGTTACGCTTGATGATTCTGTGTGTCCCTTGCAACTCAGCATGTTCTGTGATTCTGTGATATATGATTATTAAAATATCTTTACTTTTCTCTGACAAGCTATACTCCATTTGAAAGGAGCTCTACAGATGAGGAAGATGTATACTGAGCTTACTGATAGATCTGGAAACTAAAAGAGGTCTTTCTATGATTCTGCAGCTGAAATCTGATCAAAGTGTGCTTGATATATATTTACATAACTGCAAAGAATGGGTGATCTATTAAAAAAAAAATAAGACATATTTTCTGTCCATTTTAGTAATCATAAAACCAGTTCAAAATTTATATTTTCACGGCAGGATGTAAGGCTTCAAAAAGATTTTTCATAAAATAAAGTTGCAGTTTCTTAAATCTGTAAAAGAAGATTTAAAATAAACTTTTTTTTTTCTGGAGACAGCATCTTCTCCCTCAAATGCAAAACTTCAAGCAGTTTTCACTTGAGCTGACTCAACACAGATTGAGCTGAAGCATCTGGTCCTATGAAAGCTGCTGTGAGAGTTTGCAGAATTTTAAATTCTATTTTAGGAGCATCGTGGTGACACTGTAGTTATCACACTGCACTACTAAATAGGCTCGAGCTCCATTTTAAACACACAGAGCTTATGCTCCAGCATAGCTCAGAAACACTAAGCTAGGCCTGCCTGGTGGCGTGACTAGTCCAGTAATATCTTCTACAGCAGCACCCTTGAAGCTCTTCAGTTAAAAGAAATAATGAAATAGGCAAGTGCTACATTACTGAAGGAAAAAATATCCTTCAGTAATAATCAAAGTTTGGGTTATGCCTCAAAGTGTTGAGATGTTGAGTTTTCCAGAGTTACAGAGGTAGATCTGTAGGGTTGTGTCACAGCACTGAAGGCTGTAGCTGAGGTACCAGCCTAGTTACTGGTGTTTCTTTCTAATCCCTGCTGTATGTCTGATTGCTTTATACTCTGTATAAAACTTTTAACCTTAACTCTTTTCTTTACTGATATCTATTTGCACTGTCGATCTACAAGAGTTTCTTGCAGTACAAATATTAAATGTCTTTTTCTTCTAGCTGTACTTTGTTTGCTCCTGAATCTCTGAGTAGTCAAAGCTTTTAATTTACCTTTTTCATCCCATTGCCTTCTTTATTATACATGTCCTTCCTGAACTGAGTGATCACAGTCTTTTAAATAATTTTTCTCCTTCTGCTTTTCCAGTCTGTTTAAAAAAACTCTCATCATTGATCTTAAGTCATATTTTTAACAGTGGAGAAAAAAATCTCACCTTCAGTAGAATAATATTAATCAATACACAGCACAAAATCCCCTACATTGTCCCCAGACCAAAAAAAAAAAAAGTTTTAGAGATGTGCCTCACATGCAACAAGGTTCCATGTACCTCATCATTCAGGCTCCATATAAGGAAGCTGGCACTGAAATAGAGATGCTACCATAGGCTACCTCTGTAGTCCTTTGCGTGGCACCAGGTGACTGAAAACAAGTTCCAACTTTGTTGTACTCACTCTATACAAACCAGTCTTTACACTTTACTAATAAATGTTAAAATACAAATACCACCAAAATGTGTTAAAGTTGGAACAAATGCACTCCAATGCCTTTGACCTTGTGATTCATGACACACATCAGTAAACAAATTATAAGATGTACTCAATTCTGCCTATTATTTCCCAGGTAACATCTTGGAACAGACAGCATTATTTTTTTGATGTGAACCTACAACAGGACCTTCATTCCTAGGTCCTAGGAATTTTCTAGGGACAACAGCAGACAGAAAATAGAGCTGATAGCAGAAGGAACAGTATTTGACCTTTCTGTTGTTGTTATTAATAAACAAACAACATGCTGCCATTTCCTCAGCATAGCACACTGAAAGAAAAGATCCCTCTCTGTCATTCGTTGCCAGGCTCTGTCTTTCTTCCCTCCTTCCTTCCTTCCTTCCTTTCTTCCTTCCTTCCTTCCTTCCTTCCTTCCTCACTTTATTCAAGATGACTTGTATCTGTATAATTCCATCTTGTATCTGTATAATTCTGCCTTAGTTTACTCCAGGGCATGATCAAAAATATATGTGGCCATGCTTCTGTTGCACCAATTATTTTAAATCTCTTTGATTTGTCAAGTACACTTCATTTTTTTTTCACTCTAACATTTTTCTAAAATGATGCTCTCCTGAGTAATTATGGAATTAACTTAAGGAGTGTTTCTCCTGCATAAACCTTAACCCTGTCTCCTTTGATCAGACATTATCCAAACTAAAAATAAGCCAGCTAAAAATCCTCCCATATCACAGACAACATACAAATTGTGCCTTACAAAATGACAGACAAAACTATAATGAGTCTGGTGGGTATGCGTATAGATAACTCAACTGACAGAAAGGAATTCAGGTGAGGTATCCCCTGGATCTCTGCTACTCTTGTATATGGTTTATTCATCAGCAAACAGGAACATATTGCTTTCACAGGAGAAAAACAATGTGGGAAACTCCCTTGATTTCCTACCATTCATTGAGGTTGAAGATGTAGTACCTTAGAAAAAAGAGGCTCTGTAATGTCAACCTGCATAAAAGAGGAGATTTTCCATTAAATGTCTGCATTTGCCCACTAATATACAGAGGGAGTTCAAATGTTGAACCAGGTTGCCCAGAGAAGTTTTTGGCATCCTTAGAAATATTCAACACTTGACCCTCAGCAGCCTTATTTAGTTGGGCCCACACTGCACAGGAATTGCACCTGGTGAAGTCCAGAGGCCCCTTCCAACCTAAATGACTCCATGATTCTGTAATACTTATCTCAAATGCTTCATTTTGGATGTATTTAAAGGCAAGGTTGGTTTTTGACCAGGCCCACCTCAGGCATTCTTTCTAAAAAGAGGTAAGTATGAATGTTTTACATATAGTACTTATAGAAGGGATGGCCTCAGAACAAAGACACACAGTCTATAGACCATCCAAGGCTACTGTGAGAAAGAAATATTCAAATCCAAGGGTTTTTGCTTCCTTTAACCTAACCCTTGCTCATGGGAAAACAGGAATGTGTAAATTTACTACAACAAAATAACATACACTCTTGCAAAATCTTTCCTTGTTTTCAGATTTTGACAATCACAATACTTAAATTTCAGAATAACATCTTATTGTCTATACGAGTTTCTTTTGTATTTCTCATTGAAAGTGTCTAACTATTTGACCATCTTTTGTGTTATATAAACTTAACAGAGCTTGAACTCAAAAAAGCCTTTGTTAAACTGCAACCTGTTTTTAGTATGGAGACATACAAGATGAGAATCTCTAATGGTTGAAAGAAAAGGTTACTTGAAAGAAGAAACGCCTGATATTTATTATTAAAGGAGAAAGCAGTACTGTGTTTTTAAAATTAAGTCTAAATAAGGCTAATTCAGAATTGTGAACTTCAAAGAAAAATCTAAAATAAAATGCCCAGATTCAAGCTTAAAAAAATGAAGGTATAAAATAACTTGTCTAGACCTTACTGTGACCAGGTGCATCTAAACATTCATTGGTTACAGCTAGTATGTTTTTGCAAAAGCTGTTGCAACATGAGCCTGCACACAATGCAAAATGCAAATAGTTGCCATCAATCACTTTTCATGCAAATGGCAAGACCACTTAGACACAGGCCATACCTATGGCAAACACTATTACTATCGTGCTTTAAAAAGAGTGCAGTGAGGAGGCCTTTTAGTCAAGCAAATACCACCCCCTAAATCTGTCCATAACAAGGACTGGTTTTCTCCTCTCTGTTTCTCGTCAGAGTATACATCGTGGGAAGAAATTACAGCACTGTGCAGATGGTTCCTCCCTGCTAAAATGAAGGCATTTAAGGGAGAAGAAAATAGAATTTGCCTACTCAAGCATTTGTTTCCTTCTAGCAGTTGAGTAAAAAGAGGAAAATACTTATATAAGAGATAATCCACCAAAAAAAGTACAAAGTACAGGTATATCCTCCATCTGATACTTTAATGCATTAAAAACCCTAAAAATAAAGAGCATGTGTGCACATATCTCTCTTAGCAAAAATTAAATACTATGTTTTTAATTAGATGTGAAAAAATAGTCAAAACCTATTTTAATGTTTAAGGCAAAAAGCTTCCTGGATATGAGTGTTGTAGTCTAAAATGATGAACAGGTTCATTTACACAGTTGATAAACATGAAAGGAGTCTAAACAGGCTTATTTTCCATAGAAATGACTGCAAAAAATGGTTTTCTGACAAGTCCTTTATCAACTTTCTAAGGTATAAAATCTCAAAGATCCCTTATTAAATAAGGATATGTTCTAGAAAGTGAGGTCAGAAGAAATGAGATAGGCTGTCAAAGAGCATATAGGAAAATGTCGCTTTAAAAACCCTGTAGCACATAAGATACATTAAACAAGATGAAAGGCAACAAATGTGCTTAATCTAGTGAAGTTTTTTTCTTTCAGGCCAAAAAGCCT
Source organism: Pseudopipra pipra (assembly GCF_036250125.1). Taxonomy (NCBI): domain Eukaryota; kingdom Metazoa; phylum Chordata; class Aves; order Passeriformes; family Pipridae; genus Pseudopipra; species Pseudopipra pipra. The sequence continues at coordinate 80,719,547 of NC_087550.1, forward strand.
ACTTTGACCTCTAGGCTGGGTTTTCTGTTATGGGTGTAGGCAGACATATCAGCTAAATCAGTTCTCTGGGGAAAAAAAAGAAAAAAAAACATAAAGAAAAATCAAATCACTTAGAATTTTCTTAAAAATTCCCTCCTAGTTTCTTATTCAAAACTCTAATTTGAAGCAAAGACTTGGATTTAAATATAGTAAATGGGGTTTGTGTGGAATGTCTCCTAGAAAATCTGCATTCCCAAAGCTGAATGTAGGATAAACTCTCGGGTTAGTGATATTCGAAAGGAATACAGGAATTACAGAAAGGAAGGCAAGCTATACAAAAGGGCAATGCCTATGATACTAGTATCAATTCCTTACTTTCAATGACTTTAAAACTATGGCAATGCATCAATTTTTATGGTAGGGTGCTGGCCTAGCGAAAAAGGAGAAAAAATTATCTAGAGAGAGGATATTCACAGCATTAGCTGTAAAGACAGCATGCAGACCCTTTGGCTAGTATGGACAAAGATAAAGTGATCCCTTAAGCAGTGTCTGGTGATTCCAGATGAATTCCAATGTAGAAAAGCTGCTAAGTTAAATAACTTGGTTTTAACTTAAGCATGTTTTCCAGAAAGGTAGTCCGTGTAGATTTGAAGACATAAAGAGGTAGAAAATACAGTTCTCAATAATTCATTCCATCTATCAGTCATTTTGATCATTAAAAAAATGATGCCTCGTTTCTGATTTGACTTTGTCCAGTTTCAGCTGTCAGACATTAGTTTCTCCTATCCCTTAGAATCATAGAATAGAATAATACAATGGTTTGAATTGAAAGGGACCTTAAAAATCATCTAGTTCCAACCCCCCTGCATGGACAGGGACACTTTCCAGTACTAGAACAGGTTGCTCAAAATCCCATCCAACCTGGCCTTAAACACTTCCAGGGATGGGGCAGCCACAATTGCACTGGATAACCTGTTCCAGTGCCTCACCACCTCCACAGTAAAGAATATCTTCCTAATATCTGATCTAAACCTACTCTCTTTCAGTTTGAAGCCATTCCCCTTGTCCTGTCACTACATGCTCTTGCAAATAGTCTCTCTCCATCTTTCTTGTAGGCTCTCTTCAGGTATTGGAAGGCTACAGTTAGTTCACCCCAAAGCCTTCTCTTTTCCAGGCTGAACAATCCCAATTCTCTCAGCCTTTCCCCATAGGAGAGGTGCTTCATCCCTCTAATCAACTTGGTGGCCCTCCTCTGGACTCACTCCAACAGGTCACCGTCCTTTCTCTGTTGAGCTGGATACAGTGCTCCAGGTGAGGTTGCACCAGAACAGAGTACAGGGGCAGAATCCCCTCCCTTGACCTAATGGCCATGCTGCTTTTGGTGCAACCCAGGACATTGGATTTCTGGGCTGCAAGCACACGTTGCCAGCTCTGGTCCAGCCTCTCAACCACCAGCACCTCCAAGCCCTTCTCAGCAGGGCTGCTCTTGATCTGTGCATCCCCCAGCCTGTATTGATACTGAGCGTTGCCCCAAGCCAAGTGCAGCACCTTGAGCTTGGACTTATTAAACTGCATGAGACTCCCATGGGCCCACTAGCTAAAGTGAAAAACAACTTCATTTTTGACACTTTCATTTAGTTCTTTTGGGCTGTAATGAAGAGACATTACAGAAGCCTGAGCTCCACATATCTATTTCTAAAATGTATTTTCTACAAGATTAAAATCCTTTTTTGGGGTTTTTCCTCTGCATCTTCTCCTTTTGCTCAAGCCTCTTGAGAAAACAGTGTCATCAGAACTACACACATGGCACTGTGTATTAGCAATCAGAAAATGCTGGTATACTCACAATATTTATATTCACACAAACTTATACATGGCCAAGGACTGATTACAGTCTTTCTGGCAAATTATCTCCCAGGTGTCCATGTTGACGTATTCATCTACCATAATTCCCAAGTCTTGCTGAAACTCTACTTTCCTGCACAGTCTTCCTTTCTGTAAATATAGTCTCCGTCCTTTGATCCAGTGTATATTTGGTCTAGCAGATAGACCTTCCCAAACCTCCAAGTCACACCCTGTGAACACTCTTCCTAGAAGGTTCAGTCCTCCTGTGGTGATATCTTTCTGTTTGTTTGTTTTAAATCAGCAGTAACTTTTAAATTTTAATCTTGAAAGTTTATGAACAAAAAAAACCAAGCAACTTCTCAGGTCCCAAAACCCCCAAAACTAAAATGACATGTAGAACTAAATCATTGGTTTTATAAAACTGGATTTTACCTAAACAGCTTTCTTTTAGTCTTTCAATCTAATTTATAATCTCTCAAAAATGAAATAAAGGCTGTTTGATGAGACTTGTTTTCCATAAAACTATGTTGACTGGTATTAATTAACTTCCTATCCTCTAAGACATTAATAATTACATTCAGTATCAAATTTTCATTATTTTCCCCAGGGCGTCATTCATTCATGGTTACTCATGTCAGACAAACTACCTTTAATTAATGCTGAAGCAATGTTTCCCTGTGATAGTTCTCTCAAATTGCAATATTTTTCTGATAGGTATTAAAAATTAACACTAGGGTGGCAGATAACCTCCCAATCAACTACTTACAAGTTCTACCGATTTAAAACTGCATTTCCCTTGCAGACATTGTTTACCATCCTAATTGTTTATGAACCAGAATCAGAATGTCTAAATTATTTTCATGTAATAAGAATAGACCATCCTAATTTTTCCAAGTACAGAATAGAAATATTTCTTGAACAGTCTTATTTTTCCTGAATCATGTTAACAATTTTATATTTTTCATTCCATGTTGGACTGACACCTTTGCCAACATTTCTTTTGCTCTTAATCTATTAAATAGAAAAAAATGTCCCACAGCTTAGACATACACAGCTTTATGGGGCCAGATGAGATCCACCACAGGGTACTGAAGGACCTTAGTGGAAGGGCTCACTGAGTCACTTTCCATCATTTACCAGCAGTCCTGGCTCACTAGGGTGAGTCCAGGTGGCTAGAGGCTAGCCAGCATGGCACCCATCTACAAGAAGGGCCAGAAGGAGAATCCAGGGAACTACAGGCCTATCAGCCCGACCTTGGTGCTAGGGAAGGTCATGGAGGGCATCATCTTCAGTGCTGTCCCACAGCATGTGCAGGACAGCCAGGGGATCAGGCCCAGTCAGCGTGGGTTTAGGAAAGGCAGGTGCTGCTTGACCAACTTGATCTTCTGTGACAAGGTGACCCACTTAGTGGGTGATGGAAATGTTGTGCATATTGTCTGCCTGGACTTTAGTAAAGCCTTTGACACCATTTCCCACAACACTCTCCTGGAGAAACTGGTTGTTCATGGTGTGAGCAGGTGCACTCTTCACCGGGCAATAAACTGTCTGGGTGGCCAGGCCCAGAGAGGGGTGGTGAATGGTGCTACTTCCAAATGTGGTCAGTCACCAGTGCTGCTCTTCAGGGCTCAATACCGGCGCCAGTCCTGTTTAATATCTTTATCAATGACCTGGATGAAGGGATTGAGTGCACCCTCAGTCAGTTTGCAGCCAATACCAAGTTGGGTGGGACCATTGATCTGTCAGAAGACAGGAAGGCTCTGCAGAAGGATCTGGACCGGCTGGATCGATTGACCAAGGACAGTGGTATGAGGTTCATCAAAACAAAGTGCCAGGTTCTGCCCTTGGGTCACAACAACCTTATGCAGCACTACAGGCTGAGGACAAACAGAGTGGCTGGAAAGCTGCCCAGGGGAAAAGGACCTGGGGGTGTTGGTTGACAGCAGCTGAAAAAGAGCCAGCAGTGTGCCCAGGTGGCCAACAAGGCCAGTGGCATCCTGGCTTTTATCAGAAATAATGTGGCCAGCAGGACTAGGGAAGTGATCATCCCCCTGTACTTGGCACTGGTGAGGCTGCACTTTGAATCCCATGTTTTGGGCCCCTCATGACAGGAAAGACTTTGAGGTGCTGGAGCACACCTAATAAAGGGTAACAGAGTTGGTGAAGCATCTGGAGATGAAACTGCTCTGGTTATGACGAGTGACTGAGAGATCTGTAACTGTTTATTCTGGAAAAAAGGAGGTTTATCACTCCCTACAACTACCTGAAAGGAAATTGTAGAGAAGTGTGGGTTGGTCTCTTCTCTCAGGTAACAAGTAAGAGGATGAGATGAAGTGGCCAGAAGTTGTATGAGGGGAGGTTTAGATTGGATATTAGGAAAAATTTCTTTATGAAAAGCATTGTGAAGCATTGGAACAGACTGTCCAGGGAAGTGGTTGAGTCACCGTCACTGGAAGTATTTAAAAATTGTGATGGTTAGGGACTTGGTTTAGTGGTGGACTTGGCAGAGTTAGATTTATGGTTGGAGTTGATGATCTTAAAGTTTTTTTCCAACCCAAATGATTCAATGATTCTATTATGATTTACCTCATTACAGAGGCAATATTCTTTAGCTCAGACAATATTTCCTATCTGTTTCAAGTACATTAATGTTTTATTATTTCTTGTGTGAAACAGAGCACACACTATTCAAATTCAGTATCTTTTTCCCTGTGTTACACACAATTCTGTCTGGAATGGGACAGACAAGAAATCACAATGTATTGAAAGTATGACAGCAGAACATCTGACATAAAACCTGAAAACTAACATGCTCTGAGACAGCAGGGGGTTTATTAAAACAGTTGCAACATTCATTAAAAAAAATGCCACCAAACAATGGGAGAAATCTGAGAAACAAACTAGGTGATTTACTCTGCCTGGTAATGATACAAGACATCACAGAAACACAGAAAATTACTGTACATGAAGATAAATAATGAAAATGAATATAAATCCTGACTATAAAACACACAGGAAAGACAATGTTTTTGTAGTAGAAGAAAGAAGCATTGTATCTGAAAAACATGATAAGAAATCAGTGAAGAAATATATTGAATAGAGTATCAATGAATACAGATCTTGAGTTATAAATATGTAGTATAGTACTGGTGTTTCAAAAGCCAGTTGACCAATAAAAGGAAGTTAATTTCATAAAGTTAAGGGATACTAAAGAAAAGGTTCCAAATGTTAAGTGGTTATATTTCAACTGCAGATAAAAAATATGTTACGTAAACCTAATCCCTAAAATTACAGCTTCTCAGAGCAGCCTCTTTCACAATCTGCAGAACTCAAACCTATTCTCAGGTTCCTCCTCTAAAACATACTGGAATCTGTTTAAGAAGTAACTAGAGCCAAGCTACTAATTAACAGTGACACAAAACAATTAAATTCAACTTCCTCTATGGAGTAATCATAGCATGAAATCACATTGTCACACCAATCTTCTGAGAGGAGTATTTTTTAAAAACAAAAGTGTATAAGTTAATCAAAAAGAGACAGAAGAGTGAGTAAACTAAACATTTTAACCACAGCATAAAGAAAATGAGTAAACTAAACATTTTAACCACAGCATAAAGAAAACTCTGGGATTTTAAATAGTTTAAGTTGTAAAATACCAGTACTTATATCTTTAAATAGTACGGAAGGAGGAAGAAAATAATGGGAAAGGGGTGAGTACTTCCATGCTTCAGAAAATAGATAATTAACTCTAGTCAATAGAAGTGAGTAGTAAATGGGAAGAAATTATTGCAAATAAAATGGTCACCCTGCAAATCAATAAAACAAACAATGCTGGGATAGCAGCTGTGATAGTGTAGGATACTGAACAAAAAGCAATTTTGGACTGATTATAAGGTTTGGACATGAATCAGTACAACCTTAATTGGAACGCCATATTTTGGTCTCTGAAATTGAAGAAGAGCAACAGCAACTGCAGATAACTCCTTCCACCCCAAGCCTATAGAGTCATAGAAAGACCAGTAGATATGGAGAGTGAAGATATTAAGCCCTAAATGTGAGAGACTTCAATGAGTTAGGCAGAAAAACCCAACCAACCAAAAAAACCCTAAACAAATAAAATAAGGGACAGAATGCATGAGAAACTTTTGAATGAAATGTTGAACAAGTCCATAAACTTTACTCTTCCACTGTAGAGGCAAAAATTTATAATTCACCAGGAAAAAGCACTTTTTTTCAGTTAACACTTTCATTGTACACATAAAATTTTAGAGTTTTGAAAAAGTTTGGGGAGCAACCTTGCCTAGCTTAAGGGGCAAAGCCAAAAATGCTTGTTTGATAATTAGAAAATGAAAGATATACTTGAGCATCCTGGGCCAACTGGGTTTAAACAGTAAATGACATAATATCATTAGGAAAAGTAATGGAAGGCTGTGAGAGGGAAGATAAACAGTGCCAGGGAAAGATGGAGAGTCCAGGAACACAGTCAAAATAAGAGCTTAGAAAAATAACTTTGTGCCAGAAAAATGTGTGCATGGAAATATTGTACTCAGCAAGGCCTACCTCTTCTCTTTTTCCATGTTGCCCAGAGGGCTCTACAAATACAGGTGAATGAGAAAGAAGACCCAAAAGACAAACTGGCAAGCAAGATCATCAGGATCATACTGTGCCCCAATATTTGCAATATACAAGCATGAAACAAAAACTTGTGTGATGGGACAATATAACCGCTCTCTATACACTCCATATACAATCATTAAACATGTTTAAATCACAGGAGAAAAAACCTAACATTTCTAGTAAGTGCTGAAATTTGAGAACTACATTATTTATATGTGGCAAAGATTCCTGCTACATCAACAATGTAAGGATTTAAGTTTTGGTGCAGATGTAACATTGAACACTGTGTAACACTCCTTGGAGGGCCCTCGGCATTTGATATCCGAGTTTCTCATGAAAATTTGCTTCCCAGAGGATGAGACTCCCAGTATAAACTTAATTACTGTTCAGAGAAAACAACCCATGGTGCCACAAAGTGTGGCATAAAGCAGTCTTTAGGAAAGAGGTAAGTGGGAGAGTAAAATCCTCTGTAAAACCCCGGTCAGCCTCCTGGTCAGCTTGTCAGTGCTGCACGTGAACTATAATAGTTCAGTAAGTTGGTGCTATTCGGCCTCGATTCACTAAAGAGGATCTCTTGAGAAATAATCACTTTAGATAATGAGATGTCATGAAATGGTCTACTTGACCATTACAGAATATTTTCTCTACACATTTTCTGATGGATTGAATGGAAAGAGTATGTTTCCTTCTTAGTGACTCTGAGCTGCTTTTTTATTTTTTTTTAAACAGTCTGACTTTGAAAACGACGCAGGTAAATATTGACTGCTCCTCATGTTGAATCACACACTCACTGCAGATGGATTAGAATGAAATTAGCATGAAAAAAACCGCTTTTTGATCAAGCCTGGATCAACATTTCCTGCCTCCTACGATTCACACAGTCTAACATAGGAATATAATGTTAGACATCCAGGTTGGAGGAAGTCAGCCTGAGCATTCTGTATTCAAAGGAAATAAACTACCATTTGCAAAGAGTGATCCAGCTAAGCACAAAAAATGTGTCTAAAAATGGTCAAATGAAGTACTTTCTGAAATTGCCCATTTCCCTCCATAATCTATGAAACTAAATTAGGATTACCAGATCAGATTTAGAGGGTAAATGCTATGATGCTTTGATCAACATAAAAAGGAAAACTTCCTTCTCATTTCTATATGTCTACACAGAATACCCTAACATATGCTTAAGCTTCTTCTTTCCCTCCAGTTTTTTAAGGCTTCTTATTCGGGGTACATGCTAGTTTTCATAAAATTGATCCAAGATCAGCAAGGGAGTAGGAAAAGGAACACACTGAATATCCATCTGCTTACCCCTTGCAGATCTTTGTAGGATGTCCTGACTGAATAAAAATCTTAGATCTAAAACCTTTGAAATCTTCCAAAACAAATATCAGGACTGGATTCTACTTTCTTAAGCCCACACTCTGATACATATTTTTCCTAAGGAAATGCATGCTGTGTTTATTTAGTCTTTTCTTTGTCATCTGATGACAGTTTCTTTTAAGTCAGCTTCTACAAAATATTTTTATACCAATCTGCAGCTTTCTGAAAGACAACTCCTTTCTGTCACTTCACTTAGTGTTCGAGCATTGTGTGTCCTCGGATGAGTCAGCTCATGGAGCCCAGAGCCTCTTGAACTGAGGCCTGAGCTCCAACACTTTTTCAAAAGTGCAGGGTAAGACCACTCAACTTTGAACTGAGGATCTACCTTAGAACAATATGTGTTGCTGGTGTACCAGCCTATGTCTCATGAAAGCCCAGCACCACAGTTCGATTGTCCAAATTAGATTGGACATTTAGAAGCATTTCTTTACTGAGAGGGTGGTCAAACACTAGAACAGCTTCCTAGAGAGGTGGTTGATACCTGTAGTCTGTCAGTGTGTAAGAGGCATATGGACAATGTCCTTAACAATATTCTTTAACTTTTGGTCATCTCCAAATTTGTCAGACAGTTGGACCAGATCATTGTCAGTCCCTTCCAACTGAAATATTCTATTTTACTCTGTTCTATTTACAATTCTAAGACATTTAGTCTGATTATTCTTAGGACTTCCTGTAGAATGATTTTGCTACCAGACATGAAGTCAGACAAGGTAAAGCCCAACTTATTCTTCCCTTCCCTTGTCTCCATAAAAAAAAAAAAAGAACGGAAGGAAAGCTGCAGCATGGTGACAGATTACAAAAAACTGCAGTGAAAGCAGAACATGCTGAATGACCAGAAGGCCAATCCACAGTGCTGTGCTGGTGGCTCAGCCTTAATCATTCTGTGGAAAGATCAGCTTCTCCATGTTCACTCATTGTTTTACATCTTGTACCACGAAATTCTACCTTACTACAGGGAAAAACCTTCTCTCTCTTCCATGTTTGTCATCTATCTACCAAAGCAATGCAAAAACAAGAGGGCAGAAGATCCGGATAAGCCTCATTAGTAATTCATAGCCCTTCAGATGACTACTGGGAGCCAGTAAAGGTTTTGACAGACAGTGGCCAGATGGCTATGCAAATTCTGCTTTCCAGCACCAGCCACACACAGCTCTGTACAGTCAAGACAGAGAAAGGGCAGATTTTCTCTGAGTCTCTCTACAGGCCTAGAGATCAGCCATCACCAGGTAATCAATGGATGGCTGCTGGTAAAATGACTGGGAACGAAAAACTGAGCTTGCGAATGCACCATGCTCAACCACATCTGTGCCTCAAACTCCTCACTTGTCAAACATTACTGTATCGCATGGCCTGCCCTATCTCCAGTGGTCTTTGCTCTTCATCAGTTAACAGCTCTTTTCTTCTCACCTAAGAAAAACTTAGAAAATGCCATTAAAAAATACTTTTCTTATTTTCATTTCAGCACACCTCCAGTATCTTTGCCAAATGAACCATTGCTGGCTATTTCTTTTGTTCACAGGTGGGCACTAGAAAAGTCACCTATTCAACTACCTCTTTTTAACACGAGACTAATTTTTAAACTAATTTCAATTTTGAACATTAAGAACAGACTTTCTTGCACCACTACTGAACTCCAAACTAATTTATAAATACGTTGTATGTTTGGGTTTTGAAGAAAAACTTCTTTGCTTTATTACTTACAGAAACTCCTGGTAAAACAGTATTAGTTTAACAAGGGGTAGCAGCCTTGATTTGGCATTGTTTGTTTTTAATGGTCCTCAGTATCCGCAGGTAATGATAGTGCTGACAATCAACAATTGTCTCCTAATAAAAGAAATGCTTTCATTCTACCTGGATCGAAAGTGGGATGTGGGAGTTAATTCCTGGAAAGAATTAAAGGCACAAGAAAGTCTTTAAGAAAATACCTGGAATAACCATGCCAGATTCTAATGTCCTGTTTCATTTGTTTATCTTTTAAGGAACTGAAATTCTGGTATGGAATTTCTATATGGAATTCTGTAATTGTGTGGGAACAACATTTCCTCACATAACTTATATTTGGTTAGAAAAAAAATTTAAAATCTCTCTCCCCTTTATTTTCAGGTAAGTGAATTGGAAAATAATCAAGAATGTGGCAAATAATTTTATTTTCTTATGAACCTTTGTTTCCTTGACAGGACAAAAGAAACCTGGGAGGGGGAAAAAAACAACTATATGACTGAAAAAACCTTGAAACTTTATTTCAAAAAGTGCGGAAGTTATAAAACACGGTGAAATTAAACAAATTGAGACACCACAATGCATTAAGTCCATCCATTTTGTAACTGTGAAGTTACTCACATGGCCAGATAAATGACATTTTTTAGGGAAATTTCAGTCTCTGTTTCTGCAGGGTAACTGAGGGACCTCCTCTAAAGTACCAGGAAGGTCCTGCTGTTCTGAAACCCACAGCCAATCTTTAATTGCACAGGCTTAGTATAAAGTGGAGAAAGCAGCTAGTTAAAATTTCAAACTAGTACTACTGTCAGTTTGCATTTTTCTCATACCTTCCTGTTCACTGTTATAACCTAAAAATATCACATTTTCAGTATTTCATATGTTGGGGATTTAAGTCCCACTAATCAGTAAAATTTGTATAAACATGAATGACTTGATATCAAATGCTCAGAAATAACTCCTATCAAAATTATTTCTTATGTGACTAACATTTGTGATTTTCTGTAAAACTCATGAAATCATCTTATCTCACAGTATTCAGAACCATCATTGTCACTTTCCAGAAGCCAGGGAATCTTGGTTATTTTCCTAATCAAGGTTCAGCATCTATATATCACAGCAAGAAATACTTTTAAAATCCACTTTATCAATAGCTAAGATGGATATTTCTTTTATATTAACACAATCAGTGAACAGTTTTCAAGGCAGATTTTTAAATAACTTCAAGGATTTCAAATGAGATGTGATTTTCTATCACTGAAGCTGATGAAAAGAAAATGGAAGGAAAAAAAAAAAAAAAACAAAAAGGGGAATATGTTTTACAATTGCCTCTATCAAAACATGCTTCAGGTTACCAAAGCAAAATCTGAAGGTGATACATTAGTTCTGCCTAGTGATCTCTTGCCATCAACCTGCACAAAAATCTGCTACGAGCCTTCGTCTGATCTGAAAATACATGGTAGAAGACATTGTCTGCAAGCTGAGTGTCTTTGCAGCTCTTCTTCTTTTTATGGTGGAATACAGATACTGTGTTCCTATCACTACTGATGCTGCCACAAATATAATTTAATTTGGTCTTAATTTATGAGATGTTTTATTAATTTTCCTCTAAAAAATACCAAAGGCAAAAAAAATGTTTCATTTTATACATGAAGAATATTTTAGAGAGCAGACAAATCTGCTAAGTGTACAAATATTCAATAATTATCAAGGAAAAAACAAACAGGAAAAATAGAAAAGGTCATCTCAGCTCTTCTACCTCCTTCATGCAGGGAACTATTCTTACAAAACTGTGTATATGTCACTGCAAGAGTATCTGGCAAGATGATAAATATTTTGACCTATTTTGACATTAGTAGTTTTAGAATATAAAGTCCTAGTTTAAAGGAAACAAGGAATGAAAAGGTCTCAAGGATAGCTGCTGAAGTATAAGTCCACATAGAAAAAAACAATAATCACAGACCAAAATAGTCCTTATAAAACAAATGCTTTACAGTCTTACGAAAAAAAAAAATACCAGGAGTATTTTACCAAAGATTTTTCTTTCCCCTGGTAGACACATTAAGTCTTGCTACTTCTTATCACTCCACAGGCTCCTTAAAAACACTATTTTCCAAGGTGGAAAAGACAAAACCTCAAAGCGGGATGCGTGGGAAAAGAAGTGCCCCCTGCAAATAGTCCCCTGACGGGTATCCCAAGCCCTGGGTGGGCAGTATTTGGGCCCCACAGATGGTTCCCTATCATATTCCCTCATTCCAGCTGCCATTCTCTGCTGCCAGACCATGCTGCTCAGTTGACTGCAGTTCAGATACGCAGACCAGAAGAGCTCGTCCTACCTGCCAAAGGGAGGTCCTGCCAAATACCTGCTTTGTGGAGCATACTAGAAGGGGTGGTAGGGATCTGAACTGTCCCTGCATAATTGTGTGAGGGATATCTATGTGTGGTTGTGTGTGTGTGTTTCTCTGTGTTGGAATGTAGTTCCACAAATACTTGTTCTCAGAGGCAAAGCCATTTTAAGAGACTTCTCCTTTTTGGCTTTGGGTCCCTATGCATCTGCCACACCTCTCAGATGCATCAGCTATGCACCTTTTCTGAAAAATTATCTATAACCCAGATTATTTCCCAGTCTTGGTGTGCAGTAAGGATCCACAGACCCCTTATATCAGTACAATCACGAAGTTGGAGACCTGAGGTGGGAAGGTGGGAAAAAGAAAACCAAGTCCAGAGATCTCCTCAGCTGCCTTCACATGTGCAAATAGGTTCTGCAAGTGCACAGGTGTGCCCTCTTCAAACTTTTCTGAGTGATTTTTACTCACACTATAAGAAAAAAATTAAAAAGAAATGAGGTCAAGCCTACCAGTGACGCATTGCTCATTGTTTCAGCTTCTCACCTTCCAGTAACACCATTAGATCAACAGCTACTGTGTAAAAATAAGTGTGGTCATGTGTATACAATAAAAGAAAAAGATTAGAAGAAGCAGAGAACAAACGAGTGAAGAGAAGGTGATGAAAAGAAAGAAACTGAAAGATGCAACCTTTGAAAAAAAAAGAAGAAATCAAAGCCAAGCCTAGGATCTTATTTCAAGTCTGCTTCCTTTTAGCATGCTATCATGGACATCCTCATGTCATCCTATCAGCATCCTCCTAATAAAGATAAATATAGTGTGCACAACCACAAACATATTTTTGAATAAGGATAAGAGATATTACTATAATAAAAAACGGTTGTCTTCAATACTTCCTTTCCTACCCTAGTTGTAGAGTTCTTATGTTTGTCCCTTTGCCTTTTTGAATAATTAGACTGATCTTTCCTCCACAGCACACACACAGATTTTCCTAACAATTCTGCTCAGTCTTCAGCAGAAAATGATTGGGAGGTGACAACATAATTGTTGCATTATGCAGACAACACCTCTAGAGAACCACTGGCTATAGAGCAGACATAATGATTTGTTTAAATGCATCTGTCCTGCCCAGTTGCTTACGTGCATAGTGCTGGCACTCTGCGTACAGAGACATCATTGATCTGGTAGGAGAATCTGCACAACTATGTCTAAGAAAAACATTGGTGTTTGGCATGAAGAGACTAGATTAACTATGATTGAGTATTTTTACTACTGTATTTTTATTCATTCTGGGGAAGGATGCTCTAGGGATCACCAAAGGTCACTGTGAGTTCTTCAGGTCAACAGCATGTCCATTAACACTCCTGTAAAGTCTCTAGTCTTATTTTCATCAGCTAATATGCAATCTGTATGAAGACAGGCAACACTGCAAGCCACTGGCAGTTACACAGGGCAAAAATATGCCCCGTAGATGGTCATTCTTCTTTCAACTAAAGCGTACCATTCCCTGGCAAACACCTGTGTGCCAAAAGTCAGGGTTTTGTCAATCCTGCCTGATATAGCAGAGTACCTGGGAAGCCCTGGATCTTCCCCTTCCCCTATCTCCACTCACTTAGTAGTCAGCTGGTAGCAGGTACCTGTGGCCTCATGTATCAAGCTGATTATTTTGTTGCCTCATGCACCAAGTCCAATATTATCAAGTCTGACTTTTCTTACCTTGCACATATGTATCACAGCAGTGGACAGGTCATTCAGGAGATCTGTAACTCAATGGCTGCTCTGGGGTTAGAGGCAGAGTGCAAGGCAGTGCCTTACACAGAGATCACTAAATCCCCCTAGCATGGACACCTCTGAACCATTCAATTAAAAAGGACTGGCACCACCCTCCTACAAACTCTGCAGATAGACCTGCTTCCACTCATATGTCTTCCTGTGCTTTAAAGGCTGTGAAGGAGAATACGCCTCAGCACAGAGAAGCAGCGATTTATCAATATCATAAAAGATGTATTCAGAACTGGCTGAAGGGCAGAGATCAAAGCGCTGTTGTGAAGGGGGTGATGTCTGGCTGGTGATCTGCCACTAAGGGTGTTCCTCAGGGCTCAGCTCTAGGACCAGTTCTGTTCAGTATATTTATCAACGATCTGGATGCGGGAGTTGAATGCGCTATTAGCAGCTTTGTTGATGATACCAGACTGGAGGTGCTGTTGACTTTCTTGTGGGACAGGAACACTTGTGAAGGGATCTAGATAGAATGGAGCATTGGGCTATGATTAATGCAAACAAGTCAAAATTATGGATTCTTCACCTAGGATGGGTAATTCAGGGTACAGGTGTAAACTGGGAAAGGAGTGGCTGGAGAGCAGTACTGCAGAAAGGGATCTGGGGGTGCTGGTCAGCAGCAGTTCAACAGGAGTCAACAGGGAACCCAGGCAGCCGGGAAGACAAACTCCATTCTAGGTTGCATCAAACCTAGCATCACCAACCAGGCAAAAGGTTCTTCACCCAGAGGGTGGTTGGGCACTGAAACAGGCTCCCCAGTGAAGTGGTCACATCACCAAGCCTGACAGAGTTCAAGAAGCATTTGGACAGTATTCTCAGGCACACGGCGTGACTCTTGGGGATGGTCCTGTGCAGGGCCAGGAGTTGGACTTGATGATTCTTGTATGTCCCTTCCAACGCAGCATATTCTGTGATTCTGTGAAAAGAGGTCATTATCCTTCTGTATTCAGCATTGGGGTGGCCTCACCTAGGCTGCAGTTCTGGGCCCCACAGTTTAAGAAGGATATGAAGGCCATTGAATGCTTCCAGAGGAGGGCAACAAAGCTGATCACAGGGCTAGAAAGCATGTCCTATGAGGAGTAGCTAAGGCACTCATAGACTGGTCTACTTTGGCAAAAAGGACACTGAGAGGTAACTTTGTTTCTCTGTACAGCTTCCAAGTTCCTGAGGGGAAGTGGAGAGGGGTACTGATTTCTTCCCCCAGTACCCAGTGATAGGATGTGTGAGAATGGTTCAGAACTGTGTATGGGGGAGTTTAGACTGGACAGTAGGAAGCATTTCTTTACTGAGAGGGTGCTCCAACACCAGAACAGGTTTCCTAGAGAGGCAGTTGATGACCCAAGACTGTCAGTGTTTAAAAGACATTTCGACAATGCCCTTGACAACGTGCTTTAGCTCTTGATCAGCCCTGAATTGGTCAGGCAGTAGGACTACATAATGGTTGCAGGTCCCTTCCAACTGAAATAGTTTATTCTGTTGTATCCTTCTGACCCTATCTATTATATTCTGTTCTATAATTAGAGAGGAGAAAGCATGTGATGTATAGGTTGCTTTTCCTACATTCATATGCCATATGGAGACTTGGTAAAGTATGGCTGTGTGATCAAGCAATCCCAGCTGCTAAAATGATAAAACAAGGAAAACATCCAAGGATTTATCTTTTTTTCCTCATGAAAAGGGTGGGAAAACCAACATAATTTGACATAATTGTTCCATTTGACTGACTTCATTTTGGTCACATATGAAAAACAAAAGGCTACATTAGTAGCAACTGCAGCAAGTAGCTTTTTTCTCCAGGAACTGACTGCCTTGAGTCCTGAAGGAGTTCCCTCTCTTTCCAGGCATGTGGTTCAAGAGCAATGGTACATCTTTCTCCAGGAGGTTTCTACTCTTTCAGTCTTTTCTTTATTTCTCCAGTGGGAAGCACATGGTGGATGTGGCCTCATTTGCAGTACTTTCAGGAGTTCCCACACTGTGGTTGCCAGAGCCTTTACTACCAGGTCCAGCGTAGCACAAGTAACACAGCTATGGCTGTTCATGGGGCAACAAAATGCTAGGAACCACTTCAAGGGGGAGCAGAATTTCTCTTCAAAAAAGCACTGATCCCCATGATTTCATTCCATGCTACACCATAGCCCAAAGAGGAGAACAGGTAGTAGTTGTTACACATGCACATGTTTTGTCCCCTGCTTCATGACCGATGTAGAGGTCTTGATGAGTAACGAGATTACTTTTTCACAGAAGGACTGATAAGCTGGCAGCCATTAAAGAGAAGTTGAACCAGCACTCTCCACAGCATCTTACATGGCAGGACAAACCCTTATACATACAACTCCTTACATATGGGCCAGTATCCCCTTTTTTAAATTTGAATAAACCTAAGCAAAAGAAATACTACAACAGCACATCCCTCTCGTTTCCTTTGCTTCTTCAAGATGATTGTACTGAATGACTTTCTAATTTTTACTTTGTTGAAGTAGAAACAACCAAAGACTTGGAAGCTACAGACTATTTCTGACAGAAATTAATCATATTGTGTCCTTCTCTTAAGCACATTGACATAACCACTGATGTGTTTGTTAGGCTAATTTCCTCAACAACAGCAAATCAAGGCCAACAGTCTGCAATCATGTTAAGCAGACATACTGTTTGTGTTGGGTTACCTTGCGTTTACTTCTGGCACATGCTGTCAGCTTTCACTACTCTGTCTGACTCAATATTTCTAAAGCAATGTTCCCACACCTTCCTACATATACTTGATACAGCCCTTTGACCTGCTTCAGCACTAGAAACCTACGTAGCTAGCACTTGGTGAGAAGGAGCTTAAGAAGGCTATGAAAAAAAAAAACCCAACATTTTTTTTAAGTCTAACTAGTGGTTCCTAACCACTCTGGACCAAAAGATTGCTGTCAAACCTTGACATTTCTCCTGAACCACTAAGTACTGTGCCACTAAACAATGTGCCTACTGCCAGACAAGGGATACATTGAGTCATAGGCAGAAGAGAAGTGATGACATCCAAATGAGAAGGAAAGTATTCACCAAATGAGTTCTGTAATGAAATGAAATAATCCATGGGACTTATTTTAGAAGGCCATTACATAAAATATTAATTGCAGAACAGAGCAAATAAACCAAAGTCATGGAACATAAGCATTGCACAAAAGAAAGGCATGAGACATTTAAATTTATTAACATAGCAAAAAGATAAGATTTATGCAAGCTGAAACATGGCACTAAACTTTAGCAGCCCTTTTGTTCTAAGTCTTCCCTTAGCCTCTCTAATGGTGCCACTTTGGGATGAAGAGGGTATCCCTTTTTGCCTGCAAGTGGGAACTGAGGATGAATACGAGTCATTGCCAGAAGAACACTGCTCCAGGGCAAATCCCATCTTTTATTACCTAATCACTAAAATGAAGCTGTTTTAGTATAATTATGATAAGTTGTTGTAATTAGGATATCACCCAGTTTCCAGGAGATTCAGTCTAAGCTTAAACCTGATTTTCATAACCTGTGATTCCCTAAATGATAATCTTGTTTGGTAGCCTGTGAGATTTGTGCAGGTGAAATGTTATTCTATATTTCTTACCTGTGACTATTTCATTTGACTTTTCTTCCCTTAGTATCTCTTTTTGTTCTGTTCTAAGGCAGTGACTGTCAAAGCATGCTATTAAGGTCTCCAAAATTCATTGCTACACCCTCTTTAGCATACTAGGATCTTACTCTGTGTCTTTCTTACCTCTATATCTTATTCTCTGTTTTTTCATTTCAGCCAGCAGCATGACAGAGTTTGAGGCTCTGAGGTACTGTTTAAGGCCTAAAGTCTTTGTTGTGCTATATTAGAGCCAGAGGAGGTGTCAGCAAAGACTGTCAGCTGTTTCTTTCCATGGGACAGCTTTGTACTAATTTCTCTAGCCTCAAAGACTTCCTGAGATCTGCTGAAAACAACTCAAAGACTCCCAGATCCAAGCCAACCAGCACATATCAGCCAGCACCTAGAAAATCAGTGAGTAAACTTTCTCATTTTTTCCTTGAACTCAACTCAAAATTATGTGTTACCTATATTCCTCAACCTCTCCCTAACTTCTTTGTCCCCAGACAGCATTACTTCCACTGCCAATCTGCATTCAGATGCTGAGACTTCCCACTTTAAAACTATGTCAAGACACTGATGATGTTTTGACAGTGCAGGCTGTATTGTAGAACATTTGACACAGCTTAGAAGAGGTAGAAAAAAATCTGTTTCAAATACAGGAACAACCAGTTTTTTAACGTTTCATTAAAGATAAAAAAATTTAAAAAAAAAGCTAGGTCATCATGATAAAAAAAACCATCGACAAAGACATGTTGGCTGGTAGAGTAGATTATTTTAAGATGGTGTCTGCTTGATGCAGAAACTCTGCATTACATATTATTCTGCACTAAACCACCAGTTTTTAAAATATGGTTGTGCAGAGTCAGTTTCCTAAATCAAATATAAGTGCCATATTTCCAAAAGCACTGAACACCAACAAGTCCTGCTGCAGTGCTTTCTACTGCCCTAGCATGTTGAATTTATTGTGATGAATACTTTGATAAAACCAGTACATTTATTTAGATGCCTAAATAAGGGCTGAGCTAGCATACCAAATTTCAGACTGATGAAAATTATTTTCCATCAAAACACAAGACGTCTCTGCAGTGAAAATTCTGACACATTCTTAACAGCAATAGCAAGACAAAATCCTAGAATAGATTACTTGTTCTCAGAAAAAGAGTTAATTTCATTAAATCCATTATGACTGCTGTTTAAATCCTCTATTACAGGAGTGCTTGATGTGCCTTGGCAAGCAGAGCTTTTTTTGTGTGCATGTGTTCAGTTCCTGGGCAAATGAGCAGATAATAGACATTTTTTCTAGAAGCAAAGCCGTGGCCTGGGGGTGCCCTTAGAACACTAAAATCACAAAGCTTTGTGTGTCCGAGAAGTCAGGGTTTCTGACATTTTTTCGAGCCCTCCGCATCTCCAACATATGATTGCCAACAGAGATTTTGGGAGCAGAGGGGCAGGGAAGCAGAACTGAGCAGTCTGAAAGGCAGAGACATGTATTAATAGATTCACAATCAGCCAGGGCCTATCAAATCTCTACCTCTTTTTTTAAATTTTATTTTAAGAAATAAACATAAGACAAAAAAACCTGTATTTTACAAAACAAACTGTGGTGTAGAACAAGGACAAATTTTGAAGCATAAGCAATGTGCGCATGTTTTTGACAGGCTCCTTAAGTCTAACTCACTACTTTCCAAGCTTAGTCCTTGATTTTTCTCCGGCTATGTTGATGATGCCTGCTTGGACACTTTCCATACTAAGTTGCACTTTGCTTTTATTCCAGTGTAAAACAGTGGATTGCAATAAGCAAAACGTTAGGAATGGATTCTTAGCCAACTTGTATTCCGAAACAGAAGATGCCATGCCACCTGTGCTGTCTACAAAATGTTGCATCATGTTGTCGTGAAATAACCATCATGTTGCTGTGACACAGTGGAGAGGCAAAAATCCCTTCAGCTCCCTCACTAAAACAAAATGCATTCTCCAGTCAAGAATAATGCAGTAAATATAAGCCTCCTAATGGAGAATTATTTTTCTCTCTTTCAGCTCACCCACATGAAATCCTAGAAAGAGGATGCTGCACTGCAGAATTGTCCATGATTCAGATGTCCCCATTCCTCCCAAAAACTCTTGTATTTGCCAGGCTGAGCCAACCAGCTTTCTTGAGGGTATAAAGCACTGAGTCTCCAACATGAACACATGAATAAAGCAGAGCATGGTCCACAGAAACCTACAATAATTGTTTCCTGGTCAGTATACTTTGCACTGCTTGTCCAGTTTCCTGAAGAGCTGAATATTAGGAAGACTAAAGTGATGCTGGCAAGGAGAAAAGCAGATGGAAATACACAAATTCTTCCACAATAGCACCCCCCATGATGAATGTCTGCCCTGAGACCATGAGGACCTTCAGTAACTAGGCTGTTCACCTGAATTTATGGCTGTTTCTGAGTATCTAACTGGAGCCACTGCAATAAAAACACCCTCCCCTTTCCTGGGCTTAAAGAATGTTGGACTTCTTCTTGTCAAATGAAAACTGAACTTTAATGCTCTCAAATGTAAAGCTTCCTTATTATTTACATAGCTGTAGCTTTTAGTAGCCTTTGCAATCCACCTCTCTCTTTATGACACTTTTAATCTTTAAAGGAACTAATTCAGGCAGAACAGAAAAATCAATAGCATGTGATTAAGTGCATTGCCGCCTGCTTACCCTGTTAAATGATGAGTCACATTCAATAGTATCGAGATCTCTTTAAAAGCTGATTGTCATGCAATCAACTTCAGGTGATCCTCCAGAACACCTATATCCCACTACAGCGATAGGGCTGCCATTTTCAACAGTGAAATTCATAAAAGCATTAGAACTATTTCTTGACATCACACTCAAAGCTAGAACTAACTCCTAGAAGAGAAAACAAATTATTAACAGTCACAGACAGGCTACTGTCCCTGAGGAAATTGAAAGAATAATAGAGCTCTGTTATTATTTTGAAAGTAGAAGAAAGAGAGTAATTGTCATTGACATGCACTTTTTATGTTTTCGAACTAGCTGAGTAATACGGAAATGAAGCCGCAAGAAGAGAAAGATCCACCTTTGCTTTTCTTTGTGGAGAGCTTTAGCTCTACAGATCAAAGGAAGGCTATCGAGGTCCTGGAGCAGGTCCAGAGGAGGGCAACTAGGCTGGTGAAAGGACTCAAGCACAAGTCCTGTGAGGAGAGGCTGAGGGAGCTGGGGCTGTTCAACCTGGAGAAGAGGAGGTTCAGGGGAGACCTCATCACTCTCTACAACTCCCTGAAAGGAGGTTGTAGCCAGTGGGGGTTGGTCTCTTCTCCCAGGCAACCATCAGCAAGATAAGAGGGCATGGTCTCAAGTTGTGCCAGGGGAGGTTTAGGTTAGATATTAGAAAGAATTTCTTTACAGAGAGGGTAATCAGACATTGGAATGGGCTGCCCAGGGAAGTAGTGGATTCTCCGTCCCTGGAGATTTTTAAAAAGAGACTGGATGTGGCACTTAGTGCCATGGTCCAGCAACCACAGTAGTAGTGGATCACCTCCTTGATTATCTCGGAGGTCCCTTCCAACCCAGCTGATTCTATGATTCTATGATTCTATGAAAGCATAATTATACTACTTGATCTGATTACCTACATGTGAAGAGGCAAATGCATAAAGTGATGGCTATAAATGCTGAGATGGGCAGAAAGCAGGAAGATAGAAAAAAATCCTGTTGGCATTATTGATCCTCACCAATGGGCATAGCCAAGCCAAAGCCAGTTATTTAGCTCAAGACACTTTTATGATTTCTTTGTCTCTTTTTTCCCTTCTCTGCAAGGTAGAAATCAAATCTGTCACCATATTTCTTGTCAGAGCCTGAATTAGGAACACAGTTATGACTTTTCTCTCTTTTTTTTAGAAATTACAACTGTAGGAATGAAGCTGTTACACACAAAAGCAAACGTTCCTCAAAGCCACTCAAAAGCCCCTTAAATATAGAATTTTTTTGGTCTGAAGAAATCACCATTATTGCAGTTGTAGACTCAAAAATATTCTTTTTAGTCTTTAACACAGATTTATGCCTCCATGGTTCTATAACTTTCTGTGAAGAAATCAGAGTCGTCAGTCTCATTACCATCAAGATTTCTATGGAATATTCTTTTCTTCTTTGGAAATCAATGACGGATTAAAGATTTTATATACACCCACATGGACATAAGCACATTTTTTGGTTTAGTGGATATATTCACCTCCTCTCTGAGAGAAATATAAAAAAAAAGCCTGAGCATGGAAACTATACGAGAACAGAGAAGGTGACTTTCAGGTTCTCTCATAAACTGGGTATTATGCTGCCTGAATGTTTTCAAACACTCCTTGGCACTGCTGTCATGCTTTGGAGCATTACAATCAGGTTTCCATAGGTAGAGGTGTATGCAGCCTGAGCTATGCTAGCTTTGAGTCCTCTGAAGAGCTTCAGCTCTACATTGCATCTGTTTGGCCTCATCGAAATCAATGCTCGTGCGCTTGGCTAATTGCTGATCATTTTCTCAGAAGCAAACAGCATTGACCCAACAGCAGCTATTTGTTTGATCTTCCTCTTCAATCACTGGGAAAGAAGGAAGCACATCTAGTCTTCAGCCTTTTTCAAAAGAATAGGGATGAATGATGAGCACAGCAGCTTGCAAGCAGATAAAGAAAAGCGTTTGCAATCTTTCATGAATAATAAAATAATGAAGGACTGAGGGATACTATTTAAGTATACAGGTGCAAAAAATTTTTAGCAACAAAGCCTGACTTTGACCAGATAATACAATAAAAATGGTAATATTAAAAAAGGAACAGCAGCGGCTACAGCAATGGAAAGATGAAAATCAGAAATACATCATTTTCCAGAAAGGAAATTAAGCAGAATAATACATATGTTTTGCTTAGTGGCCTGCAGTGTAAGACAGTGCTTCAGCAACAAAGAGTTGCTTTGACATTGTTTAACTCTGTCCAAGACTGTAATATTTAGCAGTATTTCAAATCTTAACAATGTAATTGACAGGAATGAACTAAAATTAAGAATTCATATTTAATGAGTGTTTAGAAAGATATATGTCAATAACAAACAAAAAAACTTCATACTAATTGCAAAGTATTGGTTACTGAATATATAGGTTTGCTAAACAACAATAATGGGAAATACATTTAATGTTGGAAGCCTTTAAATAACTGGGAAAAAAAGTTTTAAAGAATAGTGTACTAAGCATTATGCCACTTTCATAAAACAGTGGGTATTATATGTCCTCCACAAGTTTTGAATATGCCATAAAATGCTACGGAGGAATTACACGTTTAGAATCATCATAAGCATTTGGCTAATGCCATTATAATAAACAGACTACTACTATGAATATTTAAAACATAAGCAGTATGTATGTAATGAAATTAAATCTGACATTTACAGTATTACATGACCTTAAGGCAATGCAGGCAAATGACTTGCAATGCACCTGAAAGCTGCTTACCTCTCAATAAATTGTAAGATTGCATGAGCTTTGAAAAGAAACAGAGAAATTCAGAGTCTGAAACAACTGGAAGACAGTAGGAAAAAAATATATATAAGTACCATTTTTCAGACTTTCCTTCTATCCCTGTAAAGGCTGTTGGCAATGCTCATTTATGTGCTTTAAATTAGAGAGAATGATGGACATAACATTAATAAATTACAATACATGCAATGCTTTGGCTGTGAGTGTACCCTGCATAAACAAAGTGTATGCAAAGTAATTTCATTTCTTCAGAGATCATGACATTTATAAATTACTCTCTTATAAAATGAGATTAAGGTTGCTAAATGACCCGCACAGGCACATTTTACTCCAAAATGAGATCCATAACTCATAACACGATATTGGTATATGGATATCCATACAATACACTGATCCTTTACACTCCAATGGCTTTCCAACAGTAGTGATGACTTCTGACATGTTTTCTTTGTACTTTTCTTTGGTCATAGAAATATAGCATAGCAGCATTTCCAGAAACAGATTTCACAAAACACACACACAAGTAATGCACAGAACCCCCTGAGGCATTGTTCCCCCTTCTCAAGCAATGAATGCGGCTCCCAGACACAAGTTATTTCACAGATGCAGCAAAACAAAATAAATTTAATTTTTTTTTAAAAATGCACACTATGGTGTGAAGGCGAGAAGCTGAAGTCCTCACAAAACTATCCAACCCCATGTACTTTAATAAATTATTAGCATTTGTCTGTATTAGAATCTCATTATCGTACTCAAATCAAAAGCATAAGGCTTTGTAAAAGTCATTGTATAAATACAGCAAAATATTGCATCACTTCTGAGCACATCATCCAGTACATATGTATCCTTTCAATACCACTGTGTTGTAGTTGGGGATCTAAGAGAGTTGATTTGCTTATCCCAACCTTCTGGGAAATCTGCAGACATAAGAAGAACGCACTTTGCCTCTGCAGTACCAGCTACCATCCTTTGTATTACATCTAGCATAATTTCTGACATTTAAATTTTAAAATTCAGTACAAAAGATGACAATCCACATTAGAAATAGTAATGTAGTACACACAGAGAGAGAGGTGCATGAATAATGGATAATAGTTATAAGAAGTAAGCAAGGGGCCTTTCCTCTTTTCTCAACCTAATAGCAGAAGACCTTCAGAACTTGACCTAAAGAAGAATAAGACATAAATCTGCTAGGCATCTATGAATGTATGTAATATAGTGGCTTTTAAGGACTTGGGAAATTCTTATCATTTTTCTGACCTCAAGAGGGTCAGTATTGATATATCCTGGCAATGAAGCATAGACTGGCAATGAAACAACACTTTTGTTTTTGAACACTGAAGAGCTTCCATGATGAAGTAGGCAAGACTTGGACAACATAGATTTCTCCTGAGCTAAAATATGTATTAAATTCTTGGCTATTCACATAAGACTCATAAATGATGGAGGCTCTGAGCTTTCTGAAAGTTTTGGGAAATTTAAAGGTTTGAAGGACTCTACACACAGTCTATTAAATTTTAAGTATGAGAAGAAGGAGCTCCTCACAGTCATCAAGTCTAACTACAATTTCTAAAGAGTATCAACAAAAAGTGCAACAAAACATTATCACTTATACAGGCTTCTTACTGTAGACTTTGGGGAAGTAGTAACTGCATTTTTTTTGTTTGGATAGATGTCATAGGAAGAGTGAGTCTAAGAAAGCTGAATATTTTGGTCAATTCTCTTCTGCAGATGTTCCATGATTCTCTTTTTGCAGACACAGAGGAGATTGTAACACTATCAGCTCTGCTGGCATGAATAAGATTTATACAGATGGGGGGGTTTTAGTCACCACAATATAAGAAAGATATTGAGCCATTAGAGAGCATCCAAAGAAGGACAACGAAGATGGTGAAGGGCCTTCAGGGAAAGCCGTATGAGGAGCAGCTGAGGGCACTTTGTCTGTTCAGCCTGGAGGAGACTGAGGGAAGACTTCATTGCAGTCTTCAGCTTCCTCGTGAGGGCAAGAGGAGGGGCAGACACTGATTTCTTCTCTGTTGTGACCAGTGACAAGATTGAGGGAATGGCCTGAAATTGTGTCAAGGGGATTTAGGTTGGATATTAAAAAGAGGTTTTTCACCCAGAAGGTGGTTGGGCACTGGAACAGGCTCGGGGAAGTGGGCACAGCACCAAGCCTGACGGAGTTCAAGAAGCATCTCGGACACATGTTGGGATTGTTGGGGAAGGTCCAGTGCAGGGCTAAGGGTTGGACTCAATGGTCCTTGTGGGTCCCTTCCAACTCAGTATATTCTGTGATTCTGTGTTAATTCACCCTTTTTTTTCCTGCTTTTTCTCCAAGGATTTTCTGAACAGCTGCACTTACTGCACTCTCTAGACACAGAAGACATTGTGCTTCCCAAATCTCTGGATTTCTTTTTGCCTGAACATGCAGTTTAGGTCTCAGAGTTATCAGAAAATAGTTTATTGGGGGCAGGTTGTAGTTTGAATTTATTTTTATGTTATTGTGATTCAAACATATAATCCAACCTGATAACAAAACTTCTCAAATTGCAAACACCAAACTAATCCACTCTGCAATTTGATATATTCTAGTGTTTGACCTGGGAGAAAGGTACATTATCTATCTGAATTGTGGGAGACAAAGGCATTTACAAAATTATGGTATAATATGTTTAGAGGCCCACTTTTAAAATAAAATGTAAATTCTATTAGTTGACGTGTTAAATAAGTATTCTGCTATTATAACATTACAGAATACTTACACTGAGAAATACCCATAAGCTTCAAGGAGACAGTAAATAAGCATCCCAAAAGGATGCTGTAAATATTGCCTACGTATAGAGTAAGTAATATACCAGTTGTAGTACACAGTACATCACATTGCAATTATACATAATCAAAACTATAGACTTCTCCTGCATATTCTATTCCCAACCCTGACTTTCTCTTCTTAATTAACTACTATGACGACATCAAACTAGTACTTTAAATTCCCATCTTTGAATCTGGAAAAAACTTGATTCATATGCAGCAACAATCCTGAAATCAAAAGTTTAAAATTTTTCAGCCTGGTCATGAAATTTCTAGATAACTTGCTCAATTGAGAGTAAGTCTCTGTTAAGCAGGCAAGTATTTGCTAGTGAGAATTGCCTTTATCATCAGCTTTATCATCAGAACTACAAACAACTGTACTTGAAACCAAGCTTTGACTTCATTGCATTGAGCTTTGTTCAACACTCCTCTTTCCAACACAAAAACTGGTAATGGCACACGGTGTTTAAATACCTTTCAATTTTTCCTGTCATATTTTATTCCGACAACATAGGCTGTGATATTGCAAGATACTGAGTGTTATAAAGTACTGTGACTTTTACTCCTATGAATGTCAATAAGAGTTCAGTTTCTTACAAAACTGGGATGATATGCCCTATCTTCTGTGAACAAATAATCCATGAAAACAAACAAAAAAGTCTAACATGCTGCATTAAGTATATTTTCATGGCAAAGTATCGAAGTCTTCTATCAGACATTGGCAATTTCTGTAAACATTTCTGCCAACCATAAAGTGAAAGCTATTACAGATCTGCCATTCAGCAGACAAATCCCCACATTTAGTGTCTTTCTTATGGTTCACAAGCTTGAAGCAAAACCCATAGAAATTTTAAGGACCTGTTATGAACTTTAGCAGATTTTGCATGAGGTGCTGCACAGAATCAGCCTTCTTCAGATCACCCTTTTTTGATATGAAGACACCATCAAGTTTGCAATAGCCTTTATCCTTTATGATCTCTGCCCTTATACTTAAGCTATACTGAAATGGACATAGATGCAAATGTACTTTTACCTATACTTCCCAATACTTTAAAACAATCTAATGTAGTATTTTCAAACATATCTGATTTTCCAGCAAGCACACCACCAGTACACACAGTCACTTAAACTGTTGCTAACTGCAACACTATTATCTTAATACTAGCCTAAAAAATTTCTGCTTACTGCTATGCATTGAACCAAGTCTATATAAGGCTGGATATCTCACTTATTCAAGATAAACAACTGTGCTGAGAAATAAAAAGGAAAATAGTATTTATAAAAATTTGAACACAGAAGAATACGATTGTGTGATAAAAAAGAAAGACTTCTATATAAAATTTTTGGCATTCAGGTACATGTAAGTAATGGTTTCAATCAATCACATCATCACATGTTATTCAGAAAAATATATAAATCAGCTATAATGGAGATGTAGCCATTTCATGGACTCTGATATATAAATGTGTCTTTAAGCAAGGCAAAATACTTCTAGCAGAATTTAATTGAACTTAGGAACTCTATGTAAAGTGAAAAAGGCAAATTTCACTGGAATGCATAAAAGGAATAAAATCCTAACACCTGAATGTCATCTGACACATAAACCTAAAGAAAAAAATCCCAGGTTTATAAGTGACTTATTTAAATATAGAATTGATTTTACTTTCTTTGTGCCTGATGGTCAAAGGTGTCAGCATCTATTGATATATCTACCTCTGGAATTATTTATATTGCAAGTATAATATTATAAAAACAGGCCCTAAAGCAAAGAGTGCTTTGCAACAGAACCATATTTAGAGTCATCTGAAAGCCAAGTGGAAAAACCACTCTTGCTTACTTATTTCAAACAAAATACAGTTTAAATGAGCTCAATGGGGAATAATATCTGTGCCTGATAACTGAAAAAAAAAAAAAAGTGCAACCGAATGCAGTTACTGCCAATGTGTGAGAGCTTTCTAACTGAAATATAGAAACAAATTGTGTCCTACTGCTTCAAATTACTAAGAATGGGATAAAAAAAAAAAAAAAAAGTAAGAAATAATAATTCAGCACTGTCTGTTGGCAAAAACGACCTGTCAGATCTATGACAGTCTGACAGCACTTTGAAAAACCCTGAGATTTTTCCAAGTCATGCTAAGATCCAGTTCATCCCTCAGCTGCATAGTGCCAACACAAACCTTTTACTATAAAGAAGAGGCTGTATTGAAGTTGAAATTCACACAGCACTTCTGATGTGCTCCACATTCCCAGAAGTCCCATGGCCAAAGCTGTGTGCCAGGGTACTGCTGGAGAAGACTGTTGTGTGGACAAAGGATCCTCCAGCATCTGGTGCTGCCCACACAAAGGAGATTGTGCTACTGCCTGCAGGAACACAGGAACAGCAATCAGTGCTGATCGCTGATTAGGATCATAGTGTAATCTGGACTGGAAAGGACCTCATAAGGTTTCTAGTCCAACCTCCCACACACAGCAGGGTCAGCTCCAAGGTCATACCATGTTGCTCAGGGTAATTATCTCTAGGATACTTCTAAGCAGGGGGGCTGCATAACCTAATGCCTTTGAGTTTAGGCACAAAGTGAGTGCTTGCAGCTAGTAACTGGCCTGAACTTCACTGCCCATACACACATCACATGCACTTCAAGCCCTCAAAAAAAAAAAAAAAAGGATTGGCCTTGTCATTCCCCCTCTGTGCTGCACCAGTTCAGTAGTGGAGATGCACAAACTGTGCATGAATTCCACTTACCCCTCAGGTATAGCAAATGCAGCTCCACTGCAGCGTCAGAACTGCCTTTTGACAGTAGTACCTTATTAACTGTAACTTCGGGAGAAAGAGAAACCTTGAACTCACCTGAGTTACATGTTCATATACTAAAAAAAAAAAAAAATAAAAATCAATATTAATCATGTCTTTGGAGGCTGTCCTCTAGTAAACAATTTTTAAAGCAGCTTCCATGGATGATTTCATGTGCTCAGATGTGACTCTTGATATCACTCTCCGGAACTGATTATTTTCACTGTCTCTTAGAGAATTAATTCACAAGAGACAATGACAAAGAGAATCAGGTCCTTATTTACGAAATAATCTATAAAAGCTTTATTTAATAGAAAAGAAAACAAGACTTGTGAACTTGTCTACATAACAATGTTCTCTAATGAATAAAGCAAAAGAAATATACAATAGAATTTTCATAACACAACTAAAATATTAGTATGTTGCCAGTTTTTATACAGTCACATAAGAGACATAATTTTAAGGCATTAACAAAGAAATTATTTTGTCTGTGGCTAAGGGCTCCAACATGCAGTCTGAAAGGTCTCTTTGCTTATGTCAGCTGCACTTTACTATAATGGTCATGATTTCCCTCTGTTTAAGACTAGTTATTCCAGAATATATTAAATCAAACTCAAAGTCTTGGCACACTGCCGAACAAGATCCCTGCACTTAAGAAAAATGCAGGTTTTTGAAGCTCAAAATTAGAGCTTTAACGTTTTTGATGACTACTTATTGTAATCCTATTCATTTGTTTTCCAGTATTGTCTCAGCTGTGAAGGCTGCTCTGTTCTATGACTTTTCACCTAGCTATATAAAGAAGGTATCTTTCCCAATAATTAATGCAAATGCAAAAGCAAAGGCAGACAAAAAGAAGAGGTTTGCCATATAGACTACATGCAAAAGTAATTAAGCCTGGGAATTAAAATAGATATTTCAGTTTCTCCCTAAGGAAGCCGTCCTTGAAGAGGGACTCGCACAAAGGTTACCCTTCTTCCTCTAATTGCATGAACAGAAAATGTTATAGAAAGACTTTTTTAATTATAACTACACTCATTTCTATCAAATCTGCAGTTGTACACACTTACAAATGTAAATTCAATAAGGCTCATCCTCCTTTTTCAATTCTTACCAGATATGAACAGCTTATCTGAAAACTCACCTTTTAATTGCACTCTTGACATGTCAACCCATGTACAGGTATTGTGTTCAAAGGCAGCAGTGCATAATCAAGCTGTATAAAGCCATAAAGACTACCTTCTGCCATATAGCTCTATATACACATGGCCAATGGCACATATAATCACATTAAATTATTTGTATTGCCTTCCAGACTGGATTTGAAAAGATGATGGGTATAAAGGCGTGTGTGTGTGTGCGTGTGTGTGTGTGTGTGTGTGTGTGTGTGTGCATGTGCATATACATACAGAGAGACAAGCAGCACAAAAGACTGGTGGATATTGGTTTGTCTAGAGAAATTATGACGATAGAGTTTACTTGATTCTCCTTACTAAACTGAAACTGTGTTTCATTTATTTCTTAGCTGGTGAGTCCTGCACTTCCCTAGGATATTTGCACTTTCATCACCACTCAGCTGCAGGTCAGCAACTTAATCTACACAGAAGAGTGAATACCAAGTGACGCATCTCAACAGAGCTTATCTCCATACCCATTTTGATTGTTAGATTTGGTTTTAGACTACGTGCATTTTCCATGCAATATCAGGTTCAAGGCTCTAAAGATCTATTTCTAAAGATCTCAATGGCTGAGCATCAAGATATCTAATAGTTCAAAAGCAGTGAGGATGTGGCAAATAATTTCACCCTTCTGGAAGACTGGAACTTTCTACAGTATAGTTTTTCTCAGTAAGTTACATTAACATCAGAGATGGAGCTCACCTTGCACTTCAAATGCATTTGAATCAAATGCATTTCTTTGAATCTTCTCTAACAACCCACATGCCACTTTCTGTTAAGTCAGAACAGTTAGTTTGACACCATACAATTCTTGTCTTAGAAAAAAGATTAAACGGCTAGTATTATAATGTCTATTTTATATTATTATATTGAATTAATTATATTAGTAATATATTTTTTATTGTCATAGTAAGCATTAATATTATTTAATGTTTTTACTGAAAAAAGCAAAATTAAAGAGGTAACTGTTTGTGTACAAAATAAATGTCAACACAAGACAAGGTTGTGGTCAGTCACCCTTCCTTACTCCACGAATGCTTTGCTTTGCTCAGGTACGATAACCGATAAATATTATTTTCCTGTGGGAAGAACATGGTAAATTAGCTATAGGTTTTGTATGCAACTACAGCTTTTCTGTATCTTGTATGTGCCCATCCATGTGTGCCCATGTCCACAGACAAAAGAACTAGTAAAGTATTTAGGGATGTATTCACTACCTAAATACTGACTCATTTTTCTACCATGCCAGTCTAAGCCAACTAATCTTAGTTTAGACACACTGGTTTCTGTGGTCAAGAGAGCTCCTATAGTACCTGACTCCCCTTGTTTCCCAAGACCTAATAACTCACTACCCAGCTAGAACTGGATCAAATGAGGCATCTTGGGTACAAACTCAGAGCAAGAATCACACTCTCATTGCTGGTTGCACATACTGACTGCAATGCTCCATTTGATCTTATGCCATTATAATGTATTAAAGTCTCTCTGTTTTTCAGAGAAGGTTTACCAAGGTATTTCGAACTCGTTATTTTTACACAGTGGATTAGAAAGCTTTTCTCGGTACAAAATTAAATAAATGATCCTTGCTGTTTCACTTTCTTTTCATTTAATCGTCAATTCACAAAATTGGGTCATTTTCAATGGTATTATCACATGAAACAGTAAGGAATAATAATAGCCAGCAATTAAGTCAAATTTAGCACTTATTACTCAACAAGAATTGCCTAGGAACAGAACATGTTTTCCATAAAAGCATTCATTGTTCAAAATTCTTTTGAGCATGGAGCATGTTTTATGCATCTGTGTCCTCTCTTCAGATACTTAATAAGCTGCTCATTGCAAAAGAATGTATCAGAAGTTGGATAGTCACAATTCAAAATTAAAGTTAATTTGACCAATCTTCAGCTGAATATATCTTTTGCTGATTACACAATCACAGCTCATCTGATCTGCAGTATGTCCATTCCTGAGTCTTAATTCTATATTTACTTTCCATTAATATTCTCAAGGAATTATTAAAAAAATGTTTTTTCTAACTGCTTCTATAAGTAACGTGTGTTCTCCTAAACAGATTCAAGTTACATACAGCAGGAAATACAAGTGAAACAGCTTATTTGAGCTCTGTTCTGTCTTTGAGCACCAACTCAAGTAGCCATATGTACTTGAAATCTGACTATAAAGTTCTAAAGAAGAAAAATACAGTGTGTTTGATATGAAATTGAGATAATTCTGCTTCTCTTCTGTTTGTGTAAGTGAAAATGTGAGCTCCTGTCTTACCACGATACACACTTAGTGTTAATAATTTCATAGCAAATACATAAGATGAGGAAAAGGCTGAGGTATTTGACACCTACTTTACATCAGTTTTCAACAGTAAGACAGCTGTCCTGAGGACAGCTGGCTTCTGGAGCTTGTAGAAAAAGACAAGAATCTGAATAGCCCCCCTGTAATCCAGGAGGAAACAGTTAGCGACCTGCTGAGCCGCTTGGATCCCCACAAGTCTATGGGACCAGATGGGATCCACCCAAGGGTGATGAGGGAGCTGGCAGAAGAGCTCATCAAGCCTCTCTCCATCATCTACCAACAGTCCTGGTTCACTGTGGAGGTCCCAGATGATTGGAAGTTGGCAAATGTCACGCCAATCCACCAAAAGGGCCGGAAGAGGACCCGGGAAACTACAGGCCTGTCAGCCTGACCTCAGTGCCTGGCAAGGTTATGGAGCAGATCATCCCAAGTGCAATCACGCAGCACTTACAGGATGGACAAGGGATCAGACCCAGCTAGCATGGGTTTAGGAAGGGCAGGTCCTGTCTGACCAACCTGATCTCCTTTTATGATCAGGTGACCCACCTGGTGGATGAGGGGAAGGCTATGGATGTGGGCTACCTGGACTTCAGCAAAGACTTTGACACCATCTCCCACAGCATATTCCTGGAAAAGCTGGCAGCCCACGGCTTGGACAGGGGCACTCTGTGCTGGGTTAGGAACTGGCTGGAGGGCCAGGCCCAGAGAGTGGTGATGAACGGGGCTGCATCCTGTTGGTATCCAGTCACTAGTGGTGTCCCCCAGGGATCAGTGTTGGGCCCAGTTCTATTTAATATCTTTATTGATGATTTAGATGAGGGGATCAAGTGTACCATCAGCAAATTTGCAGATGACACTAAGGTGGGGGGGGAGTGATGATCAGCTGAATGGTAGGAGGGCTCTGCAGAGGGACCAGGACAGGCTGGAGAGTTGGGCTGATTCCAACAGGATGAGGTTCAACAAGGCCAAGTGCCGAGTCCTGCACTTTGGCCACAAGAACTCCCTGTAGCGCTACAGGCTGGGGACAGAGTGGCTGGAGAGCAGCGAGGCAGAAAGGGACCTGGGAGTTTGGATGGACAGGAAGCTGAACATGAGCCAGCAGTGTGCTCAGGTGGCCAAGAAGGTCAATGGCATCCTGGTCTGGATGAGGAACAGTGTGGCCAACAGGACCAGGGAAGTGATTCTTCCCCTGTACTCAGCACTGGTGAGGCCACACCTCGAGTACTGTGTCCAGTTCTGGGCCCCTCAGTTCAGGAAGGATATTGAGGTCCTGGAGCAGGTCCAGAGAAGAACAAGAAGTCAGAAGTCTGGTGAAAGGACTCAAGCACAAGTCCTGTGAGGAGAGGCTGAGGGAGCTGGGGTTGTTCAGTCTGGAGAAGAGGAGGCTCAGGGGAGACCTCATCATTCTCTACAACTACCTGAAAGGAGGTTGTAGCCGGGGGCGGTTGGTCTCTTTTCCCAGGCAACTATCAGCAAGACAAGAGAACATGGTCTTAAGCTCTGCCAGGGGAGGTTTAGGTTAGATATTAGGAAGAAATTCTTTACAGAAAGGGTAATCAGGCATTGAAATGGGCTGCCCAGGGAAGTGGTGGATTCTCCATCCCTGGAGGTTTTTAAGATAAGACTGGATGTGGCACTTAGTGCCATGGTCCAGCAACCACAGTAGTAGTGGATCAAGGGTTGGACTTGATGATCTCGGAGGTCCCTTCCCTTCTATTCTATGATTCTATGATAAGTGATCCCTTCTGTATTCATCAGCTTTGATATGCTGTCTGCCCTCAAAGACCCTCTTAAAATATGTACAAAGGCTGCAGTACCAGATTTTCTGGACCATTTCTTTTTTTAAGCTGTAATATAACAAGATACCTACTACAAAGTCGAGGTTTTACATCTCTCTCTTTTTAATTTCAATTATAACCTGCAAAAAAAGTCAACATTCCCTTACAATACAGATCACTCAAGTTGAATACTCACTACGTTATCAAAATAGAAAGTGAGCAGTTAGAATAGGCACACTGTATTTATAACATCCTTTGACTGTAACCATCTTCAGTTCCCTAGCACAGACAATCAAGTCTTTATGTTAGAAATAGTCTACAAATCTTTGGTCTTTAAGTTAAAATTAGCACTTGAA
The DNA here is from genome assembly GCF_036250125.1 of Pseudopipra pipra. Classification (NCBI taxonomy): domain Eukaryota; kingdom Metazoa; phylum Chordata; class Aves; order Passeriformes; family Pipridae; genus Pseudopipra; species Pseudopipra pipra. The sequence continues at coordinate 80,753,531 of NC_087550.1, forward strand.
AACATTCACAATTTAGGAATCATAACTCGAGCAACTAATCTCACCACTTCAGTTGCAACATGATAACGCTCCTCTGCAACACCCAAAAAGTTGACATAATGGGATGTTCCTTACTAGGTAGAGACTCAGGAGGCGTAACAGCTCCAGGATGGGCATAATGTGGGCTCTGAGTCTGACACAAGAACATGGTGCTGCAGATGCTGTACTACACATCCAACCTCCACCCCACAGGCTTAGGGGAACAGTGTCAGGTTGAAGATTTAATACCACAAGGCAATGAAGTCAGTCTGCCTTGGGGCCTTGTGGCCCATCTCAGAACATACGCTGTCTCAGTCACCAACCCTCATCCCATAGCTCACACCGTTCACAACCATGCAAAATGGAAGTGCAATAAGCAGACAGATCAGATTTGGTATTTGTGCTTTGCACAAATGCAGGAGGCATTACGCTGGTGCACAGCAGCAAAGTCAGCCTAGCATTACTCCAAGTTGTTTACCATCTAGCTCTCACTCCCACATATTTGCAGACTGCTAAAAATGACAAGTTTTCTTCATTTCAGCTGGTTCTGCTGACTGTCTACTATGGTTTGAATTTTCCAGTCTGAAACCTGAAGCCACTGAACCTGGAGGGACCCTATAATGAGACAAGTGAGGTCATGAAGGTCTGTCTTCCAGACACCATTTGGCACAAATCAAATCACCTGTATTGGCCAAATCTCTGTACAGACTATGCTGGCTTGCATAGCCATTCATCAGAACTTAATAAAGGTAATAATACTGGCTAACTAAGATTTGCCCTTGCCTTGAAATATATATATGTAACAGAATAATTAATATAACAGAAAAATGAACTAGAGCATATCTGTCTTCTAAATGCAATAAACTTGTCCATAGGACTGTTAATATTAAGAGACTGATATCCAGAAGGGGTAGTTAGGTATTTTCTCAAAAATCCAAATAAATAAAGGATCAAATTTATAAAGGTATAGCTACATCTTCAGCACTTAAGTATCATAGAAATGGATAAATACTCTAAAATGCTTTATTGCCTCCCATTTTCTTTCAATTTGCAAATTTTCTCAAATTATATTGGGGGCTATACATATATATGCACACATAGCATTGCCAACCTCACAAGATTATAACCCACAAAAGCAAAATCAGTAACAACATTGAATAGTGTACTCGTATCTTGGTTATACCCATTCTTTGGAAAAGTCATCTCTTTTTTGGTTTGAAGGGTTTGGGGAAAGCCTTCCATAGAGGTCTCCATATTTCTGCTTCTGTGAAAAGGCAGGGGAACTTCCACTGCCTCCTTCCTGCATGTTCTACTGCCTGTTGCACCCTAAGGCCATGATAGAGATGAACTCTATCATTGGGCACTGCTTTTGCCCAACTTCCCATCTCTTTAAAATATTCTGCCTTCCTTTTCCTCCACACAGTGTACCCAATTCAAGGACAAGATGACCAGCTCTCTTACCCCATGGATATAATTTCCAAAATGTTCTTACCCCTTTCCACAGCTCACCTTTTCCCCTCTGAGATCTGATTATATGCACATGGGGAGCAAAGCAGGGAAATACAGAGATTCTGGTCATCTGCTACATGTTCTCCTTTGCTTCTCTTTCTCCCACTTCACCCTATGTAAAGGGAAAGGGTGGGTGAGGAGGTGCAGCAGGCTTCTTCATTTGCCACACAGGCACTCCTGGGACAGCAGAAAGTGGTGCAGGCTGTGCAACACCTGCCTCAGCTGGAAGCATTCTTCATGCCAGTCCAAAGCCATCTTCCACTCTCCTGCACTGGCAGCCATCCCACCCTCTGCAGCCAGCACTGAAGCAGAACTGCTGAGCTGTCAGCAAGTTTTCACAAGAGGCCAATTTTTACGCCGCATAATTGTAGCAAAAAAAAGAAAAAAAATTCATGAGAGTTGGCAACCCGTGTTAAATTTGCATGCATATCTGATTAGCTGTGTCTCTAGAAAACACAGTCTTACAAAATATTGCAAAATTATTCATTTTATTTTTTTTAAAGTCTGGATTGAATTCTGTCAAAATATAAAGCCTGTTTCCTTCTTCCTTCCCTCCCTCCAAGTGAGTATAATCCAATTTTCCTTTGAAACTGTAACATTTTATTTCATATTGCTTTGGAGTTATGAGCAAAAAGAGAAAAACAGTAATAGGAGTGAAAAAGGAATTTGCCAGCTTCATCTTTACTTAAGAAGCCAGAGAATGAAATAGAACACTTCCCTTCCACCTACTTCCCCAGCAAATATCTAGAAGACAAGGCTCCAAACTGGTTAATCAAAGCTTGTGGAAGTCAACCTCAAGGGCATTTTTTTATAACCTCTACATTCCCTTAGCCTGAGTTCAAAGTACTGAGGTCACCATATAGGAAAGGAGCCAGGATGTTACAGATCTAGGCACAGATGGGAGACCTGCTCTGGCTTACCTACACAGTTGGTGTCAGAAGGCCAAAAAAGTAATTGTAATCCAGGCTACAGTGTAAGACCTGTAGTGAACTTGGATAAGATTTTCATGTTTGCCAGACTGACTGGGTTATACTTTCTGCAACTGGAAACCAGGACATTGCAGGAAGATTGAGGTAGGAGAGTTGGAGGTCACCTTTCTGACCCTGAAGAAGAATTTGGATCTGAGGTGCTGCTGTTTCATCTTTACCTGTGAAGGCCTGAATGACAAATGTTGTATTTCAGACTGTGGCCAGGGCTGCCAAAAATCCATTTCATACAGCAGTCTCAGCTCACAGCTTGGCCCCTTGCACCCAGCGGTCATGTGGGACCACCCAACCCATTCCATTTCCCCAGTGAAATTAAAGTAAGGAAGAACAAACACTTTCCTCTCAAGAGGAAGGACCCAGTCTGCATCTTTACCTGCCAAGCTACTACACATGACAACACCCTTCCAACTTACCCCCAGCTCAAACCCACCTCAGAAATTTCTTCCTAGTCAAGCATGAGTAAGCCCTCTTGAGCCATCTTCCCAGTCACTGATTCCTCACAACGGTCAGAAATTTACATCAAGACACAACCACCTACCTTCATCTCCCACTCATTCCACCTTCCTCAGTGCCTTCCTGGCACCCATGGCTTAATGAGTATACTCTCCAGCACAAGTCCCTACTGCACAGCTCCAGTGCTCAGGCGAAGCTTAGTGCTCAGGCAGTGAAGAAGAAGAATAAAAACCAACAGGCAATCAACACAAAACAAAGTATGCACATCTGCGTGTATGAGCTAAAACTAAAAGCTATCCTTTCCCTTCTCTTGTACTTCCAAAGGTATATATTCTTTATTCCATAAACATGCATTATGTAGACTGTCAAATACTACTATGAAAAAAGCTGTATCAAATTGGTTAATTTTTTTTTTACAATATTTCAGGCAGAATTTTTAATGCTGTATTTTGCTTAGTGTGAATATCTGAGCACTGAAGTTACTTTTTAAAAACAATAGTTAAAAAAAAATTTAAATCTTATTTCAGGAATTCCATACAATGTCCTGGGTGTGTTTGTATAGCACCTTCTGAAAAGAACAACAGTGGAAAACCCAGGCTTTATTTCAAAAAATGCACAAAGGGAAAGGTTGCAGTGGCTACACTGATTTCGTTTCAGTATTTCAATATAGAGGTGCTTATGTACATTTGACAAACATTAAGCTATTAGAGTGTCCAAAGGATGACCAACCACATGGGTAGTGAAGGGTCTAGAGGGGAAGCCGTATGAGGAGTGGCTGAGGTTCGGCCTGGTTTGTTCGGTCTGGAGAAGGGGAGACTGAGGTGAGACCCCCACTGTGGTCTTTGACACCTGCACAGAGGAGCAGGTACCAATCTGTTCACTCTCATGACCTGTGAAAGGACTCAAGGAAATGGCAGCAAGCTGATTCAGAGGGGCTTTAGGTTAGATATCAGGAAAAGGTTCTTCACCCAGAGGGTGGTTGAGCACTGGAACAGGCTCCCCAGGGAAGTGGTCACTGTACCAAGACTGTTCAAGAAGCATATGGACAGTGCTCACAGGCACATCATGTGATTACTGGAGCTGTCCTATGCAGGGCCAGGACTTGGTCTTGATGATCCTGATGGGTCTCTTCCAACTCAGCATATTCTACAATTCTATGATTCAATTACAAAAATAAGCCTTCCATAAAGACATCCTATTTGGGGATAGAAAACCCAAACAAGCAATTCACACTGTCACAAATAAGATCCATCCGCTTCTGTGGTGAAACACCACCTTTTATTTTTTATTATCCTCTTTACATAACGTGGTCGCCATAGTTCATTTTCTTTGTGATTAAACTTTGTGCTTCAGTTCATAAAAATAGAGCGTAAAGTTTTGCCACAAAGAAAACACTTGTCAGGGCCTGGTCATGTTGACTTACGAGTCAAGAAACAATAGAAAAATAAAGAAAATCTGGGAACGAAGGAACTATGAATCCTGCATACTTTTGTCAGTTTACAAACAGTAGCTGTAAATTCAAACAGCAGCTGCAACCATTTCTCTTGACAAGATCCTCAGTGCCTCTGTAGTTAACTAGGTGGCAGCCCTCAACCCTTGAAAGGGGTTTGGACACTGAACTCATGGTAAGAAACTGTCACTTACATTAACTACTTTCTGCACGTGGAGGGGACATGTCCTCCCCCCAGTTGTGCTCACACCATTTAAAAGATGCCGTGAAATACTTGGCATCATTTTGCATTCATCAGAGATTTTTTAGCTCCAGATGAGCACCAGTTTCAGATGGGTCTAGACAGCTTTGGTTGGAGCTACTTGGATGTTTATGTATTGCACTCTTCAGTACACCACATAATAGGAAACATTATTCACTTGGCCACTGTGCAGCACAACTACACACAGACAGCTTGATTTCTAATCACACCTGAGCTAATAAGTCCTCCTGAGACTTATTAGTGTCAGCTTGAGCTGTCTGGAAACGTTTAGCCCATATTTAAAAAAACTCTCAGTCATTTCTCTGAAAAAATCTAGTACATCCATGAAGTAGAGCAGACATTTGTAAAAGCACCACAGAAAACCTCAGACTGTGGTTTTATAATAGACTTACTAGAATTTAGCAGCTACAGTCTCTGGCTGTGCTGTCCATGCTTCAGCCCAGGATTTTGATTGGTGAGCAGGGAGGATTTTGTCTCTTGTTGCTGCTAACCCCTTTTCCAACTGCCTGTGAGGTACTCCCTACTGCACGTCTTCAGTGCTCAGGCAAAGCTCAGCTCTCGGGTAGTGAAGATAAAGAATAAAAACCAATAGGCAATCAAGTAATTAAAGCCATAGTTGAAGAAAATTAATACATATAATGGAGACTAGTTAAGAAGAAAGTTAACTGCTCTACCAACTAGATGTTATTTTATACCCAGGCTGCTTATTCCTTCCTGGTACAACACCCTACAAACTAGAGGATTTAATCCTGCTGCAGTAGTTAAAGCATTACAGCTTTCTGAAGTCAATTAGATCTAACATTTGAATGCTTGATTCTGCAGTTACTTTTAATGAATTTTAATTTTTTGTTTGTTTTAATGATGTATTGACAAATATTGTCAAACAGCAACAAAAACAAGCTGAAAGCAAGCACTGTGATTATATGCACCACGTTTAACTTGCCTAACATCCCTGGGAGCTATTTACTTTTTTTCAAGTTCTGGATGCCAGAGTATGAAGACTAGGAACAAAGACTGTTTTTAATGTTAAGACATTGAAAAATAAATTTGTGTTCTTAGAGATAGTATTACACAAAAATGTTAAATCATTATAATTTTCTAGTCCTCCTTTTCTTACATCCAAACAGTAGTTAGTAAGACTCTTTTAGCCTCTAGAAATTTTGGAAGCACTAATTAACACCTGCATAATAATTTATGATCGAGGATGGATACAACAAATAAAAACAATTAATTTTATTGACTACATTTTCTATAGTGCAATTAAAAAACCCTGCATTTGCAAACTGGAATTTCTGTATTCCATGTAGTAATCAAAGGAATACAAAGTTCCTGGTTATGCTCTGTTTTCTCAGAGCCTTCAGCACGTCACTGAATGCATTTAAATGGAGCTAATTTTAAAGGAAAAAAAATTAAAACTACAATGCATCTGATAGTTTCCATAGCAGTAATTATACTCTTTTTCCCCCTCAAAAATGTCAAAATGCTTGGAATTATCAATGAAAGCAGCCAAAACCTTCTACTCCTTTCTCCTTAAAGTCACTACAGTTGCAAAATATTCTGGAGCACTTTTGATTACTTCTAGTCATACAGAAAAAAAGGTAATGCACTTGTTTCAGATATTATATTATGTGGCAGTCTTTCCTAGGAAGTAAGTGCTGTTGTGACAGAAGCAAATCTCCACAGCATAACTGATGTGAAAGAAACCCTTTCAGTTTTCATCAGCTGAGATGCTTTCTATGGTGAGGGTTTGGCTAATTTTTCTCCTGAGGCTGTTGGTATCTTGCTGCACATCCAGCAGCTTAAACATAGGAGAATTGTCAACACTGTCCCCACATCAGATAGAGAGATGCATATGGCTCCTGGGCAATTCTCTTTCACGTGCTCATAGAGGGAAGATTTCAGCCAAAGGAACTGGGGCATGACTTCTTTTCTTTGTTCTCCCACTGTCATCTCAGCCCCCTGGGGTCAATGTTGAACAGCATTTTTAACCTGAATCAGGAAACTAGACAGCCGGACAGGGACTGCATGTCTGCAGTGAAGAAGTTTATTTACATCATATGCCCATGCATCAGCTTCATGACATAGCCAGAGAACTGATCTTAAAAGAAAACAGCAGAAAGATTAGAAAAAGGAGTTATCTCAATTCTGCAACAGGAAGGAGGTGGTCCTTTGGTCCCTCACTTTGTTGATTCCCGAAGTTGCCCTCACTCAAGCAACAACAGCTGAACATAGAACCTGGTCTTTCTGCCTACATTGCACATGCTGCGTTCAAGTCATCTGGATATCAACCACGTCCAGCTTTGAACAGATGCTCAAAGTGCAGTAGAATAGGTAATATTGCTTCCACTTGTGTAAATATTGTATGTTTGCAACTTTATGTGAGTTACAGCTCAAATTCTGAGAAGAAAGATGCTAAAAGTCCTCATCGTTCATCTACCTGCTTACACCCACAAGTAGTGGCCATTTGAAGTCAGAAGTCAATATTTGTCAAATATTTGAAATAACATCCTGTAACTTGTTATTTTAATTTCTGCAAGATTTGACAGCAGTGTACATGAGCAGAGGAAACGAGGAAAGCAGGAGTCTTTAATTGCAGATTAAGTAGAACTCCCTGTTACAGCATAAGGACAAATGAATGTGGAGAAGGAAGCATCTATCTACATTTTGAAAAAATATTACAAAAAAAAGAGACAGAGTTGTCAATTTTAATTGCTATCTATATTAAAGCAGAGTACTGGCTTTTTGGTTGCGTCCCACATGTCATTAGGAATCTGTGAATTAGGTGCCTTTTTAATCAGCAGAATTGCAGCACTCCATGTGACACCAGAGACAATTTGTTGTAATTGGAAAAAATACGGTATTATTCCACATCCTGCAGCCCACAGCTCTACCTCTAGCCTTCCGCAGGTGGGCTTTTCCCACTCCATCAAGAATCAACCTCCTGGACATCCCTCTATGCCCCAAATAAAAGAAATAAGTCTGTGCCAGACAATCTGCAGGAAGACAAGGGAGAGAATCAGCTAAGCACTACTTTGTCCTTGGTATGCCAAGTGCAGAACTAAAGTATAATTTCACCCTTACCATATGAATAGTACCATTTTAATGAGCACGTATTATTGTATGAGGATTTTCTTCAGATGTATCTGCCACAGTCAGCACCTATTTTTAGTGCTTTTTTTTCATGACCACAGCAATATTATGCAAATAAAGCAGAGGCAATCAATTGTAAAATCTTATCCTTTGTCACTGCCCAGGGAGAAGTTGAATTTGGATAGAAAGCACTGTGGGGATAGTAAGTACTGTGGGGTCTTGGGATGAAGAAGAATGACCATCTGAAACTCTGTTTTAACTGTACAACAATATTTTTCTTATTCCTTTTTGTCCCTGAAAAAATATTTCAAGCAAGACAGGTTTCCAATCCTAGTTCTAAAAGTGAATAAATATATGACCATGACTTCAGTGTCTCCACTTCTATAGGTATTGTGACCTATTTATTTAATAAGAGAGAAGAAGCCACGGATAAGACAAATCAAATGTTACCTTCCTGTTACCTCTGGAACAATTTGAAAGACCAATGAAGAATAACAAAGAAATTTACTTAGGATCAAGGTTAGCTAGAGTAAACACTGATTAATTCCTAGCTTTTCAAAAACATTGCTAAAATGGAATACTTTCCTTATTTCCTACTGAAAGTACAATTCCTACTAAAGTATTTTCCATTTATATAAGTAAAATCATCTTAGGCTAAAATAATAATAAATGAAAGAAATTTATTAGAATTCACTTTGCATCTACTTTCATGCTGCTTATTAGATGAGTACATTTTTCCTTAGTTTAGGCAATAAAAATAACCCTAAAATCTTTAATTTTATTTCTTAAGTGTCTTGTCCTCTCTTTGACATGCATATGTTTGCTGCCCCTATATATATGGCTGTATTTTATTATTTAATTATGTGTTATATTAGGCCACTGGACCACTCCCTAACTAGGTATTTTAGAAAAAAACTATACAGCATTTAATGTGAGTTTATAAAGACAAAATCCTTAACAAGTCAACGCAGTTTCACTCATTTGCATGAGTGACAAATTTGGTCCAGCAATCTCAGTGGGTCTTGTGTCTTCTCTTTGCATGTACAGTTCTTCATAACTGCAGCCTGAAACCTGATAAGGTGACACGGGTCGTGCAGCATGCAGCTTAGTATGAACATGTTTTATTGTGAGTCGATTGATACAGTAAAATCAGTCCTTATTTAAGTTTCTTGTGGTACAATAACAGCTAGGAAGAGTCCAAACCTATGGAGAAGGAAAAAAGGCAATTGGCAACACTTTTGTTACAGCACCCAAGAGCAAAGCAAAAAAAACCAAAAACAAAAAAACTAACAAACAAAAAACCAAACAAACCACAGAAATAATAATTTCTTACTTTCTAAAGGATAAATCAAACATCTGGATTATTTGCAGGAACACTTGGATGCAGGACTGGAAGGGATACTAAGCAAGTCTGCAGATGATACAAAACTCAGAGGAGTTTTTAACTCTCTCGAAAGCAGGGAGGCTCTGCAGAGAGACCCCCAAAAATAAGAGGACTGGGCAATCACCAACCATATGAAGTTCAACAAGGGAAAGTGCCAGATTCTGCACCTCGGATGGAGCAAACCCAGATGTACAGACAGAATGAGGAATGAGATGCTGGAAAGCAGTGCCTTGGAAAGGGACCTGGGGGTCCCGGTCGACAGTAGGTTGAATATGAGTCAGCAGTGCCCTGGCAGCCAGGAGGGCCAACCATGTCCTGGGGGGCATAGGGTAAAGCATCACCAGAAAGTCCAAGGAGGTGATTATCCCGTTCTGCTCTGCACTGGGGCAACCTTACCTTGAATACTGTGTGGAGCTTTGGGCACTGCAATATGAGAAAGGTATTAAGCTCTTACAGAGTAACGCCTCCGTGATAACACATTTAAGAACAGAAAGGTATTGATCAGAAAGAATTCCAGCCAGGGAAGAGTGGAGTGAGAACATGTGAACAATGTAGACACCAAGGTCAGTGCAGAATGAGGAGCAGGAGGTGCTCCAGGCGCCAGAGCTGAGGCCCATTCAGCCCATGATGCAAACCATGGTGGAGCAGCTGTGCCCCTGCAGCCCATGGAGAACCATCACGGTGCAGAGACCCATGGTGCAGAGACCCATCTGCAGCCCATGGAGGAGCCCATGCTGGAGCAGGTAGATATCTGAAGGAGGCTGTGACCCCTTGGGAGGCCCAAGATGGAACAGGATCCTGCCAGGGACCTGCAACCCGTGGAGAGAAAAGCCCAGGCTGGGGCAGGTTTTTCCCAGGTAGGACTTGTGGCCCCAGTGGGGGACCCACGTTGGTACAGTTCATTCGTGAAGGACTGAACCCCATGGAGGAGTGACCCACGGGACAGCAGTTTGTGAAGAACTGTTGCCTGTGGGATGGACTCACACTGGAGAGGTCTGCCAAGGACTGTCTCCCATGGGAGGGACCTCACAGAAGCAGGGGAAGGACTCCTCTCTCTGAGCAACAGCAGTAACAACCGACCATAACCCCCATTCCCTGTCCCCCCGCACTTCTGGGGGAAGGGAGGGAAAACATGGAAGGAAGGAGGGGTGATGGGAAGGTGTTTTCAAGGTTGTTTTATCTCTCACTCTTTTGCTCTTATCCTGTTAGTAATAAATTTAATTAATAACCCCACTTTGAGTATGTTTTGCCCATGAAGGTAATCAGTAACTGACCTCTCCCAGCTGTTAACTCAACTCATGTATCCTTGGCTATTTTTTAAACTCTCTCCTCTGTCCAATTGCAGAGGGAGACTAAGAAAGTGGCTTTAGTGGGTACCTGGCATCCGGACAGGGTCAACCCACTACGAGTTGGAAAGGCTGGTTAAAAAACTGAATGCTAATATTAACTGTAAGAACCAAACATGCAAGTGGCACCTTCCATTTCACATTGTTACTAACTCAAGAGATCCCATTTATTAAATAATCATACAGAAATTTTCCCCCCAACACTCATCCAAGTCAAGGGCAATGTTCCTGCTTACTCAAAAGACCCTTGGTCTGGAGTTGAATCCTCAAAACAAATGGAATTCTTTTGTAACACAGCTGATATTCCAAGATATGAGAAATTAGCCATTAGCCTGATCCCACTGTTAGCATTACACTTTACCTTTAAGAACATTTTGAGATCTGTCAAAGCAGAATGGGAATTCGTATACTGTATTAGCCTATTTCTCTCTCAAATTATCACTAGAACTTTTGAACTAAAAATTGCCTGCCAAAAACCAAAATCTAAGTGAACTGAGCATCCACCGAAAAATCTTTCATGCTTCTTTGTACATGCCAAACTATGAAATATAAAGGCTGTAATACTAAAATTGTCCTGTAAGTGTTCTTTCAGGTCCTTATACATCCATCATAAATACGACTGTTTAGACATTATCTTTTTAAATCCTCATTACAGTATTGCCAAACATGGAGTAAAGTTGAGTGGACACAACTGATATGGCTGCTGCATGATGAAGAAGAATCAAAACATAGGTCATTTTATAAGTATTAATAATCTCGTGGTACCCATGAGCCTGGAAGAGCAGGGAGAGGAGGACACAGTGAATACTGTTAGTATAGTACATGGAAGTACAGAGAAGCTCTTTATAATAAAATTAAAACTAACAGTCTTTTTACATCTTTTGTAGAAGAGATGAACTGTCAGTAATAAGACCCAAAAATTTTGATTCCAAGTCACAAAAAGCAAATTTCCTTTGCTGGACATCTGGGTACCAGCAGCTTTGTTCTGTCTCCCTCTACTCCATTCACACAAATCCCTCTGCACACAGGTTGGATGGTATAGCGAGCAGATCATGTGCTCTTTCTATAGAAATTTCAGAAGCCTTTTCCCTTCCCATCTGTTATTCAAATCCACCCTAATTTGTTCAGAGCAGATTTTTTTCTCAGAGCAGATCTTTTTCTCAGAAGGGCAGCATTTGCCCCACAGTAAACTCAAAGTTCAAAATCTCTTCAGTCCTAAAGAAAAGGTTTCTCCTTTTAGGAAATATCTCCATGATATGAGTTAGGAAACTCATCAGGTGACAGAGTCACATGCTGTGCTTGAAAGATGATGGTCCTTGCCACTGTGGTGGCAAGGAAAAGCAGTCACCAGTTACTTCTTCTCGTCACTGAAGGGGAGTATAGGAGCAAGACCATGAGATCACTTACTGAGCACAGCAGAGTTCTCAGGCTTTTTAAAATCCATCAGGATTTTAAATACACGGAAATACACAGTGCTGCTGAGGCCCCACACTATAGCAAAGGATGTGAACTGACAGGAGCTTTGTATTGTACCCACAGAAGAGGAAAGAGTAGTGAGGAAGCATTACTCCAAGTCCCATCCCCAGGTGGAAGAATTTCCCCACTGGGTGCTGTAAAACAGGATTTTCACTCTTTATTTATCTGAAAGGATGATGAGGACAGAGAGATGGAAAAGGAAGGACAATAAGTAGATGGGCTGTAGTAAAGGTCATGGCACTGGTAAAAGTAACCATGCTCATGTCCCCACCCCTGGAGATATTCAAAACCTGAGTGGATGTGATCCTGTGCAATCTACTCTAGGTGACCCTGCTTTAGCTGGGGAGTTAGAATAGATGGTCTCCAGAGGTCCCTTCCAACCTGAACCGTTCTGTGATTCTGTGTCCTCTGTGGGCTAAGAAGAGGAAACACAAGCTAAGGACTTCTAAAACAAAATAATCTCTAATTAAGTAACTGCATCTAGGGGCAAGAGCAATCACCCCCGTCATCAGATATGGAATATTCTGACAGAAATTGTGCCTTTTAACAGGGTTATTCCAAGAAATGTAAGAGCAGCAGTTAATTTATTACCTTCAATAAAGAGTGGTAATAAGTTGCCCAGTTCTAAACAAAGCAGAAGAAGAAAGAAGAGTTTGTAAAAGTATCTGCAGGAAAGCTTCTGCTCCATCCTTTTGCTATGAAAGCACCGTGTGTGTTGAAAGATCTGGCAGCTCTTGAAGTGCAGATACGAGTTGCCTATGCAAAGTGCCACATTCCAGACACTCCTACTTACTAGCATTAAGAGAGTTGTTGATCAAGAACTGCTCACCACTAATTTAAACAAATTGTATATAATTGGTTCCTATAAACCCTACAGAAAATACTGTTTCACTACCTTAGCTGCCTGTCTCTTATTCTTAGTTCAAAAGTCTTAGTAGGCACTCACGAGGGTACCAAGAACACTGAGTTTAGTATCATGGAGGTTTTTGGCTGAACTGCCCTCCTAAGTTGAATATCTCTGAAATTAAAGGAAGAATTGTTATATTTTGTTTCAGTGATGGACCTTTATTTCATAATTATTGAGTACTGCAGGCCACTGGGCAGCATTTTACATACTGGCCATTTTACCTGTGCTCTTTCAGAAGCTTTATAAACTCACCATTATATCTAACTTCAAAAGAATTAATATTTTTAGTGCTATTCTTTGAAAAGTCCTGCTAAGATCTACTGAATACCATGTATTTCTATACTAGTCAGATCTTTCTGTACTAAATTTAAAAAAAAACAACCAACCAACCAAACAAAAAACTTTTAAAAAGGGTAGCACTCTGCCAGGATACTGTACATACCCCTGAGGGAGAAAATATTAGTGCCATGTACCAGGGACAAGGAGACTACCAGGTGACCTGCTTACAAATTTGTATACTGCAATGTGGGCAGTTTAAACTTTCATTCTCTGATATTCCTTTTTTTAGAAGTATCTTTCAAAAGGATTAGAAATTCCTGACAAGTCAGCCTTTCATTTTTATAAATTTTCTTCTAGGTCCTTCATTGTAGACACATTGAGATTTCTGAAATCCATTTGTGTAACCTCCAGTTTGTTCTGTTTTTCACTGTTGCCTGTATCTTACTGAGCAGTGAAAAGAACTTAATGAGTCTGAGAAAAAGCTCAGTTCTCCATAAAAGAAAATCCAAGAGGACGATGTCCACATCAGGGGGAAAATTCAGTCCCCACTGTTCCTTTGCTGCCTGTTTTATTTGGTTTCTCTAGACCCAGATTAGTTTGTTAACCTAGATTAATTAGCACCCTTGAATGTAAACTGAGGAAGACATGCTTGTTCTGCAAATTAGTCACTCTAAGTTAAAATAGAAGAAGATGAATGAAACTGAGGCTGATGTTGTAAGAATTATTCAAGTAATAGCAGATTAAGCAGAGAACTATTAAATCTGTACAAGAAAATTATTGTCTTCCACAGAAACAGGAGCCTTCCCTTACAGAGACCACGGAATGGAGGATTAGCAAGAAAGATTTGAGTATTTATTTTAAAAATCGAAAGCAGTGTGCCAAGGCCTAAAAACATCTCCTTTTTTTTCCTCTGAGAGCAAAGATCACTTTCCATCACAAAAATGGTCCCATGGAGAGCATGCTCCCTTTATCCTCCTGTAAAACACTTTTTTGGATGTCTTTATGACCAAATCTGACAATGGAGCACTGCAGCATAAAGCAGATAGCAAGAAACTTCCAGAAGAAGGATTAAAGGTGGTCCTTTCAGTTAGCACGCCAAAAAGAAAAACACTCTAAATGAGAAAACACAAAAAAACTTATTTCCCCAGCCTAGAGGGGAAAAGATATTTTCACTTCTGGAAAGAACCTCAATGCAAATAGTCTGGCCCAAGTTGTCTTAATTGCCAAACCACATGAAAGTCTCTAGACATGTTATGTTAATGTGCTACTAACAGAAGAAACAGTTTCCAAGATACCTAATACATTAGACCTAATACACGAGACGTATTTATACTGAAAGTCTTTTATTTCCCTATTGATAAAAAGACTTTACTGGCTTAGAAGATTTTACTTAACTTCCAAATTTACAGAGTGTTTAGAGCATTTTCAGAAATCCCAGCTTTTTCTAAGAAGCTCACAGCCTGAACACAACCCCTCATTGTGCTTCATTTTAAGGCAAAACATAACTGTGTCTCATCATCGGAGCTTTTCACAATTGCTTTTATCGTCAGCAATGAAAACATTAAAATTTCCATTCTTGTTAAATGCAACACCACTCTTAGCCCCAGATCAAGCAGTGATACTTGGGTTTCTTCAGATATTCAACTTGTAAAGGAACAGTCACCTTAAGGGGGTTTCAAGGAATTGAAGTGGAGAATCCACTATTTAAATTCAACCTTCTCATATTTAGCATTAAATGCAAGAGTAAACACACCCTTTGCATCCTTAAAGAAAAGAATCAAGGGATTCCAAATACTGTAAACTGATTTTCCCTGAAACTACTTAAAAAACCACAAGCAAACCAAGAACCAAATGCTAACTGCTTTATGCTTTCTAATTTTCATTAATTTAAGAAAAATACACATACAGTCATACTGTAAGCCAGATCCTTTTAATTCACAGACCATCACCAGGTGTAGCCCGCCAACATATCTAAAGCAACAATAATCAGAAAAAAATATTTCTTTACTCATGCTCCTCACAACTCTATAAGGGAAGAGAGGGACTGGTGGTCATGTGGGGAGAAATATACACCCTTAATTAAAGAAAGATCAAGAAACACATACAGCAGTAATGCAGGTTGATGCCAATATATCTCACCAAAAAGAAGGTGGGTGTGCAGTGAAAAAACAGGTTACTCAGATGACCAGTTTTGTTGCACATGCTCGCAAAAATGAAGGAGTGATCTCTGAGGTCAGTGAGAAGGAAAGGAAGTCAGTGAAGCAGCAGAAAAAAAGATTTTATTTAGAGACAGAGGAAAGCACCTGTCCTTCAGCTCTTCCTTACTCTGGAGCTCCATCTTGTTCTTTTTCCTTTCCCCAACAAGACTGAGCCTCCCTTCCTGTCTGGTTCATCCTCCTCAGAAATTCATTATGATTCATTCCCTGCAGACTCTGATCTCTGCTGCTCATCTGCCAGACTCACTCTGAGGTGGATGTACTCTGGTCTCCTTCCTCCACCAGTTTTTCACATGGTTAACCAAGAGCCCATAGGTAGCCCCTTACTAGGTGCTCCTTCTTCAAAGGAGAATCTCTAATATACCCATAGCCCTGCCAGGAAGGTGTTATGCTGTCATTAGCCAAGGTACAGTCCCCCTCTGAGGCTGGGGGCACAAGTAAATCACTCTACAAGTAGAGCTTCCCTTAACTTTCTTTGGTGGGAGTGGCAGGTTTTTTCTGATCCTCTTTGGCTATGTTTAGACTGCTAAATTAAAGAAGTGCTAGACCCCTGGTCACCCACACCCTTCCTTAAGTCCCAGGCAGTTTTGCACCACTTGAGCAAGCTCTCTCCAAGCCAAATGTGCTAGGGAGGGTGGTAACTGTAAGTAGTGTAGACATGACACAGCCTGAGCTATTTGGACTTGGATCAATCCCTGGCCCTTTTTAATTAAGCAATATAAATTCAATCTTGTGTTCCTGAACAACTAGGAGGAGTGTAAGGTGGGAGAGGGACATCAGTGCCAAACTGAAGGTGGAGAGTTCTTACTCACAATTCTGACTTGCCATCTGTTAACAAGAAGAAGGCTCTCCCTCTGAAGTTACTTGAAGATCTCCATTATAGGCTTCTTGATGCAAATTTATGATCATCTACAAGGTCTGAATGACACCTGACACTCTTGGCCTGTTTGACTGTGAACTTAATAAGCTACTGGAAGAAAAATGCAAATTAATATTGAACTTTTGTACTCTCCTATAGTTTGTACCACCCAGTGCATTGCGTCTGATACAAAGATTTACAAAGCTTAAGAACCACAGAAGCACATACTCTAGGTTTTAAAAGTTGTGCTGTAAATCAGTTTGGAGGGGGATAATACATTTCCTCTCCCCAGCAGTTACTGTGGCAACTATACTGGCTGCTTCAGTTTAGCTTGAGGGCCACCCTCATGAGCCATCTCATGTGACATCTCTCTTGCAGGTGGGCTGGCAGGTGTTAGCCCAGGCAGCTGGAGCACACACAGGACTCCACACACCCATGAAGGTCCAAAGCATCAAGGGCTGCCAGGCAGGCAGCTTGTAGGGCATTGGTGCAACAGCGCACAGGCAGGAGGCACTAGACACTCAGCCTGAGGTCACCCTGGAGGCCACTTCTTCAGAGATGTGCAGTGACAGCTGGTAGATTCATGAGAGTGTGGGAGCACCTTCATTTATAATAGCAAAGCAATGTTTACAAGGATATCTCACCTTTAGCAAGATAGCTATAAATGGAATAAATTGAGAGAAGCTAGACTCTCAAACATGACTGTCTGATATGTCCTTGGGAAAGAAGCACTTCTAGAAATAGATGTTTTCCATGAAAATGTCCTTAAATTTCAGATCTATTTGCTCTTCGATTGATAAGTAGCTTAAACAATTTCTAAATTCTGCCTGCCTGTAGGCCTCTCTATCACTAACCTGTCTAAATGACTACAGATTCCTTTAAAGCCTTTATTATTTACTTTATAATTTCTTTTATCATTCTGGTTTTTCATCTCCCTCTGAGAATAAGTGGGAGAGAAAGCATCCCACACTATTCATGTATCATCCACATAGCCTCTGAAAAAAATCTCACCTAATGTACTAACGTCGCATTCTGACTTTTGTTCGAACTTCAGCAAGTTCCACCCCCAATGTCTTAACCTGCATATGTAACTACAAGGGCTTAGCATTTATTTTCTCATCTTCTATCTTAAGTCTATTCACAAGTGTTCTTTTTGGCAGCCTACCTAGACCACAATTTCTCCAGACAGCCATGGAAGACCAAGGCAAACGGGCTTCGGCAAATGTAACAAACCCTCATTTTGCTGTTTCTCCTGATATTTTGTTAAAAGATTTTAACCTAGCCTGCACAACATACAGCTTACTTTTGCTTTGGTTATAAGGTCCTAAACTGCTGCCTCCACTTTTACTCACTTTTACTGGCACAACTGGAATAAAATCATTCTCATCCGGCATCTAAGAGAATCTTAGTAGCCCTAACAAAATACCTCTACAGACAAAATACCGTGAAATTCACCTTCATAATCTTAGGTTCAATTATTTTTTCTCATTGTGCTTAAGGACATTTCTTTTTTCTTTCTTCTTTTTTTTTTTTTTTTTTTTTAACGAGACCACCATATTGAGTTAGCTTTTTGAGAAACCCCCCAGACTGTGTTTTCATCAGTGGTGCATAGCAATGGCCAAAATTGACATGCATAATGTCAAAGTGATAAAAAAGCCAATGTCTTCTCAGACATGCTGAGAAGAAAACTGAAAACTTTCAATGAGGAGAAAATATCTTCTGGGGCACACAAATCACTGGGCTCATCTCCACTTCATGTCAGTAATGCTTCAGATACATCATTTCTTATAAACCGCAAAGATGAACTGAAATGAGGAAATACATTAGGACAGAAAATCATGACTCCATTCCCACTACTTTGATGAAAATTCCTCCTCTCATGGATAAACTGATTTATTTTACACATATATGTATTACACAGGAAACTATAACAGCTTAACTTACTTTCTCTCACACTTTCACAACTCCACAAACACTATCAGAGTTTAAAGTCCAGTTTAAAAACAAAATAAGACCTCCTATTACGTTCAATAATAAAATAAACCTGTGCAGTCATTCTGCTCATGACCACTAACTAATTATTTGAAGTTGTGCAGAGAACTTAAAAATACCTGAAATACAATTAAGAGCCAATTTTCCTCAAAGATCCTATCTAAAGTGAGATGCTTGCACAAAGAGAAGGTGAAAGAACTGAAAGAGATGTGAGAGGCAATAATGGAGACAACAGTGTTTGGAATAGATCAAGGTCATATTTGTAGAGATAATAAACATCTGAGTAAGGCCAGAAGACTAGAAAATGTTGGTACTGAAACTCTGTGTAACCACACTTTTTGAGGCAGAAAGTGTCCTTCAGATGGGAGTATAGATTTATAAGAGCAAGGGGATAGGAAGAAATCTCTTAGGGGTGCCAAGCTTTACAAACTTTATCTGTTAATTCTACTTTAAAACATGGATTTTAGTGAAAGGTGGAAGAACCCAAGCCATAAAATTGTCTTGGTTTTAGACATTGTGAATTTAGTTCAAATCTGAGATCTTGGGTTGATCTCCTGGTGGGATAATCTGCCTAAATCACACCTAGGTTCAGTTTCTCAGGAACTATTAGCATTCTGGGTTTGACTTGAAATTTCCAGTTGAAAGAAAATCAGAACAGTAAAGTGGTTTTTTGTGTCATGAGCACTATGAATTAATAGGGACTACTATTAATTTAAGCCTTATTAAGATATTCCTGATAGGATACTCTATAAGATACTACTATACTAATGATTTAACATACTTTTTTAAGCATTTTGCTCTTCTTTAATTTTTCTACATCTTTTTCTATATTTTCCACTATGTTTTGCACTAGTAGTTCCTCTTCATCTCGTTCAGTGTCAATAAATGTGCCTATACAGCAATGAGTGATACGTGTAGAAACTATTGAGCAATGGTAATGCTCCATAATGCACTTCTCTAATGAGAAGCATGAACTGCAAACTGTATAATCTGGACATTGTTTGAATGTAGGAGGACATGCTTAGAAATACATTTACTGAAAGAGTAACAAGTCTGGCAAACTTGCCTTCTTTAAATTAACGTTTTCGGCTCAAACCTCATTAAAGAGCAATGAAATTCCTGTGTATTTCCTTTGCTAGCATTGGTGAGAACCAAGAGACTCATGTGTAAACAGAAGTCTTTGCTTTTATATGCAAGCTCTCTCCTGTTCAAACCATTCAACAATGGTAAAAAAATTCTAGTTTTCGGTCACACTGGAGCTTAATTCTTTAAAAGCTTCTTCGAGGGAGTCATATCCTTCTTCTTCCCTCAAGGGAAAGGACTTTGTGAAAACATGCCCTTTTCAGGAGATATTCCCTTATCCCATAGGCCTAGAAAATCCATAGAAATTAACTCCTTTTAGCTGGATGAAAGTAGAGTGTTCAAAGGGATGTGTCAGCTGCTGCCTCATTTGTGTCCTCCAAAGCCAAAGGTACCTTATATCCTCAGCAAAACAAGTTACACTGCATGGAAACTGAGATGATAGAAATACACAGTACTTCAGGACAGCTCAAGGAAGAAGAAGAGACCATGAAAGAAGTGCTTTTCACCTGAAAAGCACTGTAATTGGTAATTACAAATACAGGGCAGAAAAAGCAGGGTTAGCCTCTGTTTTTCAACAGAATAACCAAGTACCCATAGAAAGTGCAAACCCCTCCACATCCTTTCCACATGGCACATGGTTATGTGCAGCTCGCTGCCATGCAAAGTTTTCCTATGCCCAAAAACAGAAATGCAGTTTGATAAGTAAATTTGTGTAGCTCTTTCAGAGGCTGCTACATGCAGTGGCCTGAATACAAGCTCTGACCTCAGACAGACAAGTGACAGCTGAAGACTGAGAGGATGGATTAGGGGAAGTATCAAACCTAGATTTGCCCCAGGTCTTGTATTTTTGCTTACACCATCTAATGCCCAGAGATGGGGACAGGACGTGTTCAAGAGCTAAGGCACAAGTCCTGTACATTCTGTATCCTCACTGTGTTCTTATCTTTACAGATGACAAAACCATACACACAAAAAACATGGATGACTTGATGAATTTTCAGTGAACAGCAAAGTCTATTCCTCTACCAGTTCAGTAAAATACAGGCTTTTTGAGAACCTCCTTAGAATAATTTTTTCATAGAGGATTACAGTTTATTTGTGTCACTGTCTGTGAACAAAAGTCAAAACAATTCCAATTGAATTAAAATGTTTAACCTTGGTTTGATTATACTGTCTGATGGGACCAGGTACATTTTAGTGCCACAAAAAGATTAAGCCACGTAATTTCCAAGATATTGCCTTCTGAATGCCAATGTTAAAACTTGTTCAGTGCAATTCCTCATGCTGTTTCCAGTTAAAAGTAAAATAAGCAGGTGTCAGAGTGAAAACACAAAATACAGACATTAAAATTAGACTATCAATTTCTGCTAGCAACTGCATGACATCTTTTGTCATCTGACCCACACAGCCATTCAATATTAACTCAAAAACTATTAAAATATTATGTTCACCACGGTATGTTACCTAAACTAATGCATTAAATTTTACTGCCGAAGGTGTTATTCATCTGAATAGTGCATTGAATATTACTACAGATATTGTTATTCTGAATTCTCAATGCTATTTCATCAGCAACTATTTACTTTCCTTGTTACTATTAATGTTAGTGCTTCTAATAGCATATGCTACAGATACACCAAACCTGCATTCCATCTACACATTAAAAGCCTTTCACTTGATTATTGTTGAGGTTTTGCCCTCAAAAAGTTCTTCTTCAGAGTCAGCGTGCTCCTGTTTTGAATAACAAATTTGTTAGCTATTCACACTCTATTTACCTTTACTGCAGAGTATATTAATAATAATATATTACTTACATTTTTCTTGCTGGGCGTTCAGTCCATCATGGTACCAAACACCATTAGTTCCCTTTGCAATTATTATTTTCAGTACTTCTGGTTGGCTCTAAAGATCCACTTCAAGAATACAATAATTTTTTTTTAATAGTTTGTCCAAAGATGAATATACTCTTTTCAGCAGTTTATTATATGATCTCCAACAAAAATAGTAGTATTTTTGACATTAGTAGTATTATGACAGTAGAAGCACATTCTGTGGAAGAAGCAGGCTCTTTCTGAATGAAGCTTGGCCATGGTCCTGCAAAGTTTATTTCCAGGTACACTGTTTTTCTACTGTACACACACATATACTCTTTCTGTACAGTGGCAAATAGCTCTCGGGTACATTAATCGTACATCAAGCCTCATGCTATGTCTCAGTAATTTTTTTTCACAACAAAGATTGTAAAACTTTAAGATCATTCAATGTTTTCCTACTCAGTAAGTTGTTCAGTAAACTAGTAATTTATCTTTGAAAAGCTATCATTTGCTGAAATGCGAAAAACAAACAAAAGGTCCAACAGCACACTTGTGCAATGTTCAGACATTGCCTGTGATTTCTAACAAGCAGGAAAGCAAGGCATAGGAAAGCAACAGTGTGTTCAAAATCACAAAAGCCATCTAGAAGAGAATTAGGTAAAGAAACAAATCACTTCTCCCAAAGTAACAAGATCATCATTGACTGAATGAAACATGCTCCAGCAGGACTCACTGCTCACAGGCACATTTGGCAAACATCCGTAAATATTCAGCAGAGATTAATTTGCACACAACCACTTCATTTATCCAGCTGGATTCCAGACTCGCAGTGTTTCATCCTATATATTAAGTTTTCTATGAAAACTTCAGTAGTGAACCTACACCATCTACAAAATGCCACCTCAGAGTCAGTGTAATGCCCCGATTCCTGTTTCTTTAGATTTATGAAGTTCTCTTGAAAAACTGGTTTCCAGTTTCAAGCAACTCTCTACTCTCCAGATCATATTTTTACAAGCATTTACTGGACAGAAAACCTTTACAAAGAGACAAATTCTGAATATCTAAATCACTCCTTATCTAGATTTGAGGTCAATAGACATTTTAGCTTAAAATTTATATACTTAACATAATCCAAGAAAGTTATGCAGGATAAACATCAAACTCAAATGAAAACTACATACACATAAATATTTAAACCAATGGTATCTGTAAATACATTTTTTGTATTTTCCTTAAGCCTAAGTCATCTTTTTTTGTATTTGAATTCATTTATAAATGGCCTGTCATTAGTAGACATTGAACTAGGTGCAAACATTTTATCACAGTAGGGAGATACATGAGCAGGCATAAATTTCACCCCTTAATAAGTAGAATATGCAATTTAATTTGATCAAGAATAATTAAATTTGTATAAATTCAGGAAATGTATTCCATAGAGGACAAAACTCCAGAAGGTGAAATATATGTAAATAGGTAATTTTACATTTGAGCAAGAGAAACAGATCACGGCTCAATTACCATTACGAATTGTGGTATTCAAGCAGTCAGAGCTGCTTTTCAGACCTACAGGAGAGAAACTTCAAGGACCCAATCCCACAGGTCTTACTGAGGCAAAATACCCTTTGTCTTTTGGTGGGAAGTTTGTTTTCTATGAGTAAGAAAAGTGGGGAGGCCAAATTGTTTTAGAAATCAGACAAAGACACATACTGTATGTTTTATGGACAGGACCCAAGCTTCCATTTCAAACAGATCCTTGCACGGCTGTGCTTAGAAACTTTTTCAAAATTGTTAGCAATCATGAAATAACAATCTAGCTATTTTATGGAGAAGGAAATTAACGAGGGACTATGCAGACATTCCAGTTCATCCACAGCCTGTATTTCTTTTTAAATAGGTTTTGTATTTGAGATTGATATAGGATTGATACTTATTTCCTAAACTAAATTCCTCTATCAGCGACATATTTATAGTAATGCCATTTTCCATCTATTCTCCTGTCAACAACCATGACTGCATTGGAGAGATGCTTCTCCTTGGAGGTAAAAATGGAGAGGAAACCCGATCCATCCTGTCTGTTGGGTTGCCACCAGGAGTGAAATGTGATAGCAATTCCTGCAATGGGGGCATCTAGTACTCCAGCCAACTAAAACATCTCCCATAGGCACCCAAACAGCTGTCATCCGGGGAAAAGAAAATCTATTCACTTGCTAGATTTGCTTCAAAAGGCAGCCAGAGATAACCTCTTTCCTCATTTCTTCTCAGGCCCCAAATCCTCCCCATGACGTAGCCATTCCCAAACTAAACAAACTCAGTTTAGAGCCTGGAGGTGGTGGTGGGGAAGCCACCAGGATGGCATATTATTGCAAGCCATGGCTCAGGGCATATGGTCTGGAGCAACTTTTAACTCTTTGTGAGAAAAAACAATCTCTTTTTTCCACACTTTGAGAAGTCCTCTCTGTGTGTACAGCAAACAGGAAGGGTAGAGTTAGATAGAAATAATTACAAAAGCAAACATTTTCGTGCTGGACAGGACACTGTGGATACGTGGGGCTTCATTACTTTTGGCACCATCAGGAACACTCAAAAAAATTCAGTAGCTGAAAACACAGACACACCTATTGATTTGCAAAGTTTTTGTCCTTATAAAGAAATGTAAAGAGGTAAATAATTGTAGTAATCAAAAACAGCTCCTCTATCCAGGATATGAAATTTGAAACCAAGGGGTTTCAGCCAGCTGCATTTCTGTGATGAATAAAACAAAGCCTCCTGATGCAACTCTACCAGAGACTTGCACACAGCCCGTCGGACACCACATCCCTCCCTGCCCCACTCGCCCTCCCTCCCCCTCCCCCCTCTAGAGCTCCGATAGGTGCCGGTAATCCCGGTAGGGCCACCTGAGGCCCCGGGAGACGGCAGGGGAGCCCGGGAGGGGGTCATCACACGTGCAGCCAGCGGTGGGGAGGAAACGCAAAGCAGAGAACATTTGGAAAGGAGCCACCCAGTCCCATTTCTGGAAATACACCAGCTCTTGAAAGGGATAAAAAAAGTGCAGCAGGCCTAAAATAGCTGAATAAACTGCAATTACAGCCAGCGTTAGCTGCCTAACCTGCTGGATTTTCCGCACGGTTGGATCAGCGGCAGCTGCTCGTTCATGTGATGCCTTTTGAGACTAAAAAACCCAGCGGTTCCTGAAAAGTTTGGCGGGCAAAGGGGGCCGGGGGCGGGTGGCGAAGCCCCACGCCGCAGGGGGGATGGGGATCTCCGGCTCCCGCGGGCCGAGCTGCCCGCAGAGGGGGAGGCCCACGGCCCGGAGCGCGGGGGCACCGGGGAGGTCGGGCATCACGGCACTGGCTCTCTGCGCTCCCGCAGGCTGCCCCAGCCTGGGTGGAGATGATCTGCCGTCAGAGCAACAGAGCCTGTGACCGAGCTACCAGCTAATCCGGCCAAGCGGATTATTAGCCTCCTCAGACAGATAGCCGCAGTTCGGCGCTCCCGGGAACGGCTCGGCTGGGCTCGGCGTCCCGGCTGCTCCGCCGGGATCGCGTCGGAGCGGAGCGGAGCAGCGCAAACTGTGCGGGCGGGGAGCGAGACCGAGGATCTGGCCGGCGGGGTTCGTACCTGCCAGACCCCCTGTCAGCGTCCACATCCCCCTCGCCCCGTTCACCTCTCTTGCTTAGACGTGCTCCCCCCACTCCTTCAGGAGAGGGGATCAGCCCTCTTCAGACCAGGTCAGCCCTCCGCAGGCAGGGTGGCGGTGCCACTCCAGCCACCCAAATCCGCTCATCCCGTGCAGAGGGAGTAGGTAAGTGCGGCAAAGTCCCCGGGGAGGTGGAAAGCTGTGCTGTGGCCCCTGGCACTCCGAGATACATGACTTGGCTTCAGGGGCCGATGCTTTGACAGCGTCCCCTCTGCAGAGGAAGGACACGGGTCCTTGGGGGAGGGCTGGAGGGTGAGGGGGATATACACCTCTCCCACCGGTATGCAAACTGAGAGGTCTAGAAACCACCAGCCCCCCACTTCCAGAATCCCTTCCTCCAGAACATCGCCTCTTGCCCAGAGCACCACGGCGCTATGGGGCGGCAGCAGCGGGCAGGGCAGGCAGGGCCACGCCGTGGCTCTGCTCTTCCCCCGCGGTCACGGCCCTGTGTGCGTGGCCCGGGCAGGGGGAGAGGGGCGTCCCCAGGGACTGCGAGAAAGTGTCCGGCTGCCCTGCCCCTGTCTGCTCCATTCCTCCCCGGGGGGCACACGGCAGGGAAGTGGCCCTCGGCTGGCCGCAGCGCCAAGGGGCTAGTGAAGCAAAGGGCACTTTGCGGGAGGCTGAGCGCAGCCTCCGGCGGGGCATTTCGGCCTCTGGTATGCTAAGAAGTGGCTGCTTTTCGCTGCTGCGGCAGCGGCGGGGGGAAAGGGGCGAGACGAGCTGGTAAACGGAAGGCGGGGGCGGGGAGGGGTAAATCCGCCGATGTGCCCACCTCGGCTCTGCACCGGTCCTGGACTGTGCAGAGCAGGAGCCGGTACCCCGGCTGCCGGAGAGGAAAGGGGTGCGGGCTGCCAGTGCTGCTGCTTGTTGATGTTGGGGTGTCAGAGAGGTAACGAGAGCCTATGATCTACTACACTGCAGTGCCAGCGTCAAGAGCCTTCTGCTCGGGAGCTGCCACTGCAGGGCAGCCGGCACACACACACACCAGCGCGCACACACGGCATCCCTCCCCTCACGGCATCCCTCCCCTCACAGCCTGGACTCCGGCGGCTCTCATCTCCCCAAGCACTCAAGTGCTTGAAGACAACCTGCCGGCCGCGGGGAGCGAGCTCGGCGGTGGGGGGGACCGGAGGCCGGTATCTCCCCTGAAAAGCTTGGCTCCCCCGCCTGCCAAGCATCCCTCCTCGCCCACCTTGCTCGCCAAGCCTCGGGCTTGGCCGCACGGACGCCCCGAGCAAGAGGGATGCAACAGCAGCAGCGTGACCCCCGGAGACCAGGCGGCCCAGAGCACCTGCATTTGCATTTCTTATGTAATGTACTGCAAGTTTCCCCCTCGGAACCGGGCTGAACTGAAGCGCATGATCCCGACTGCCAGGCAGACATGGAGACGGACGCAGAGACACCAGCGTGTGCACAGAGGGGTCATCCCGGCAGGGATACGCCGAGGAGCGGCGCAGCCAGCCAACCCGCCGGTGTTGCTGCGGCCGCTCAGCATAGCTGGCTGAGTTGCCACCTGGGCACAAGCCCTAAGAAAGTGTCCACCTCCATCCCTCACCCCCCTCCACCCTCCCGGCCTAGAGTGCCGGAGGGCGAGTGATAAGGTAGAGCCCCCAGGCCGGGGGCGGGGGGTGTCAGGCTTGACTTTAGAAAGCAGAGCGAGGCGGTGGGTGGGTGTGTGTGCGTGTAGGGTGACATACTGCAAGCTATTCAGAAAGTGCTGTGCAGGACCCAAGCCCCGTCACACTCGCCCACCGCAGGCAGGGCCGGCTAACACCAGCACAGGAGAGCCAGTCTCCTCTTTCCAAAACTGACTGGGGGGTTTGCATCGTGGTCGTGAGTGGGGGGCTATAACGGCTTCCCCTCAATATGGGTAGTGATATAAAAGTTTCCACCTTGGAAATAGCACATAGGAACTAGGAGATGCCGGCTGGGCTAGGGTCGCCTTTGATTATTTTTTTTTCCCCTTTTCGGTGGTGACAGTGGCTGAAGCTAATCCAAACCGCTCCTTGCTTATTCATACACGTACGCACATGCATGTCCGTGCTGGCCTCTATATATCCCCCCTTCTCCCCTCATCAGGATTGCAGATCTACCTCGGCGAGCAACAGACAGGTTAGCATAGAATAAAAACAGCGCATTGCAATGGATTGCTTACCAGTTGGGTTCTTGTTTTTCTTAAGACTCTTGCCACAAAGACACTGCAGCATATGCGATCCTTTGCTGAAAATGTTCCAAAGAAACCACATTGATTTGGGCGAAAAGCAATCCAGCAGCTTATACACCCTGAGAAAGAAGAGATCCTTGTGGTTGCATAATAATAAATTGAGACCAGTTCTCCTGAAGAGGGGCACCAGTTTTATCATAGAAAAAGCGATTATATTCCGTTCTTCTCCCAGTTTTTTTTCCTCACGTGGTATATTTCTTTGAGACTTTTCAATGGATGCTTTTTTTTCAGCCAGGCTGAATGGTTATTCCCCCTAGACCAACACTGGATTATAACCAAAAGCGTGGAGAGCAAATATAAGAAATCCCTTTTTTCAGCATGAAGCCAAACGAAAAGTAAGATAGTGAAATCCCAGCCGAGGCCAAAACCTCATCGGAGACACCGGCAAAACGCAGAAGAAAGATCCCCAGAGAGAAAACCATAGCCTGGTACTTGACTGCTAGGAGGATGGGTGGATCTGCAGAACAAAAGCCACGGCAGGATCCATCCTACTGAACGACTGCCATTGTGCAGCCCCGCGGCGGGAGAGCGCACCGCCAGCACCCGGCGAAGCCCAGCTGAGGCGCAGAGAGCGCTGCCGGCCGCGGGCGCGGACCCCGCCCGCAGCCCCTGCCGATGCCCCGCAGCCCCCGCCGCCGCCCCGCGACGCCGCCCGCCCTCGCCCGCGCGGGCCGCTCGCCTGCCGGCCCCGCTGCCGCTGCGCCCCGCACCGCCCCGCACCGCCCCGCACCGCCCCGCACCGCCGCGCAGGAGGCAGCACCCCCGCCCCGCGCCGCCCGCCGCAGCCTCGGCGCCCAGTCGCCGGCGGGCGCCGGGGGAGGAGGAGCCGCCGAGCCCCGCCGGCCCCGATCGCCGTCACGGACCCACGTGCGGTCCGGCCCGGCCCGGCCCGGCCCGGCACCGCCCGCGGGCAGCACGGCAGCGCTGCCCTGGGGCCGGCCGCGGGACGAGCAGCCCGCCCCCGAAGTGCCCTGGACCCAGACACCTGTCCCTTCCCCAAGTCTGGCTCTTGCTCGTCTTGGCCATGCCATGGTCTCAGCGGGCACGGATGACCAACGCAGTCGTGAGCTGAATAAATCAGCCTGAGGGGAGTGTTTCTAAATGCTGTTCCTGCTGGCATCAGACCTAAGGAGTGTTCTGGTGAGGTCTGGGGTTTGCCCCAGCAGAGGCAAGCACTGTCTGTGTCATTATGGGATAATGCTGTGAACAGTGGAGCCTTGGGTCGGGACTGGGGTTCCCAAGTACCACAAATACCCAGAGAGGCAGTGCTAACATAGCCCCACAAAGCACCTGCTGCACAGCCGAGTTGACAGGTCCACGGGCAGACATACCAGCTCCTGAACAGTGCCAGTCATTGCTCTCCATAGGCCCACCCAGGGAGCATTACCCTTTCAGCAGTCCTCCCGGCCTCCGCCTGAGGAATGCCCAGATTGTCTGCCCTCACACATGGCAGTGGTAGCACTGGAAAAGCTGGAAGTTGATGCCCATGTTCTCCTCTTCCCCTTTAGATTCTCTGTGGACCGTTTGCATACTGGAAGATGGTGGAAGATAGGACAGAGTAATCTATATCCACCTTCATGATCATCTTTACTCCTTTGAACAAAGGTTCTCTCTTTGACCATTAGCTTTTTTCCAGTATCAGAATACAAACTGGAAGTACCAGGAGACTGGTTTCATCTATGGCATTTCTATTAATATTCACATTCGTTTAGACATGATCAGGTGTTGGTGTTTTCTCCTGAAGCCATGGAAGCTGCCATTGCTCAAGGAAGTGTAAAACTAAAATATGAAAAAAACAGAGGTTTGTGTGTGTGCTTTTTCTGCTCTGCCAGGATCTCTGTTTGCTTATCAATTTTTGAGAAACTCTTACAGTAAACGTTTTGCCAGCACACTAAAAAAAGCACTGGGAAATAGAACTTTTCCAATAGTTTTAATTTCATCAAGATTCTGGATTTACACACATAGATGAGCTGCTTGGTTACCAGATCCTTGTCTACATGCTATTTAAACATCATCACCCTGTTTTATGGAGATGAAGAGTGATACACAGGAATGAAGTGCTGTATTGTGAGAAGTGGCCCGTGGAATTTGCAGAACTTTGGAGAGTTCCTACCTCTGAGCACCCAAGTTTTTAAAAATAAAAAGAAGCCAAACTTGATAAAGTGTAAGAGAAGTTAGAAAGAGTGAGGCAAAGGTCACAGAGGTGATACTTCTTAATGCTAAGAAGTGGCTGGTCTCTTGTTCCATCCCCTTGGCTGTGCTACCTGCTGAGTTAACGGACTGTCCTTCCTGGTGTGCAGACGTTCCACAGGCTGCTGGGAAGACAAGCTGGCTCAGCCACCTTGCAGCCAGCTGGCTGGGAGTTCACAACAGCCCTAGTGCTATTCATGGGAGCTCATATGTCACGACTCCCTACAAACATAAAATTGATCTAGAGTATTCCCAAAATATCTGAGATCTGTGTTTATCCTCTCTTGTCCACAAGAGCCAACAATATATAGCTGGAAACAGTTTTTGATCTGTAGAAAACAAAAAGTCATTTACAAGCTTCCCACCCAAGTAATTGGTTTATATACCTCCCTCAGGCTAGCATGGAACTTCCTACTTTCTAAATGAAAATAAAACTTCTCTTTATCATCTCACCATCATTCACTTGTCAGGAATTGTGGCTACAGAACTGAAGGGGGCTGGTTCTGAAGGCAATAATAAGATTTAAGGTTTACTATAATTATAACAGAGGCAGAAACTTCATATTTCAACAGAGAAAGCAAAAACACACCTTACCTGTCTGGTAACTTAATGGCCTTCAAGAGGTCTCCAAAACACAGCAGGCCTGCAAAGAAATACCTGAGCAAGAGCAAGCATTTATTCAAAATTCCTCTTTACGCAAAGTCAAAGCCTTTTGAAAGAAGAGTTGACCTAATGTGAAAAAAAAAAAAAAAAAAAGAAACACAACAAAAAAGCAAACAGAGGAAGTCTTTTCTTCTAAGGTGAAATGTGTATAAAAACCTTAAAGAGTCTAAAAAGTATATTTAGACCTATTTAGCCAAAGTATAACTTAAAATTTTCAATACCTTAATTGATTTACAAATGGCCTATCATTAACTGACACTGAACTGGGTGTAAGCATTTTGTCACAGTGGGAAGATTTATGAACAAAAATAAATCTCATACTTTACTGTGCACAATATGCAAGCAATCAAATTAAAACAATGACCTGGACAAGGAGAAGGAAACATTCCTTCAAGGGCTCTTATATGTTTTAGGACCATGGAATAAGACAACTTTACTTGAAGAGGGATATACACATAAAAGTTGAGTAGACCTCTTTCATACCAAAGTTTGGGTATACATTGATTGCAAAAGTAAATTGGACAAGGTTAGTTGCTTACACATCAACCTTAAAATTCTCTGTCTTCTAAAATAAAGAGCCTGCATAGTTTCCATACAGTCTAGAAAATAAAAAGACGGAGCTCCCCTTTAGTGAGACTGAGTCTGCAGAACAAGAAGTCTAGATTTCTGCTAGCCAACTAGATGGTTATATCCATTATGGTCCATGAAGATCTGGAACTTGGTTTAGCTGCTGAAATTTAGACATCTAGAGCCGTCTGAGATGATCCCGGGATGTCTTGCCACATAATGCATGGAAGATATGATTCTGGATCTATGGGAGACCCAGACCCTTAGGTAGCTGCGGGTGGAGACCACACAGTGCATCCTAGAGTATCTCGAAAGGACAGTAACTGGTACATATGTGTAAGCAATTGTATATAGAGCTTCTAAATCCCTATTGGTTGCACTGGAGCTTAGATACTCAGCTCATGGCTTTACACAGACACAGACGGTTCAGTTTAGGCATCTTACCAACAAACTGTGTCACACACTAAATGTCTATACATGCAGACTCTTGTTGTCTTTGGAGACGACTAATTCTGAATGCCTCTTCTGTGCTGGGGGATAGTGTCTAGAGGAGTAGATGAGGCTAAACTCTTCATTATACTCCATTGCAGATTTTTTTGACTGTTCTACAGAGAGAACATCAGAAAGAAGTTCCCAAATACCAAGAGCAATGGAGATAAAGGGATTGAGCCTTTTTGAAATGTCACTTTGCTCCTACTGGGAAAGGGAAGAAGGATGGATTGTCATTCTCCCTTGATTCAGCACACAGGTGCACTTGCCCTGAGTGAATGAAGAGTATGAGTTTGAGCATCAAATGATCTTTCAAATTTGAACATGCTGATCCACCAGTTCCAGCCCAAGTGCCAATTTCTGTAGGACTAGAAAGGTGACATTTCTTACCTGAAAAAGAAAGGGATACAATGGGGAATAGAACATATTCTCACAAGCAGATATCAGCGAGATCCATAGCTACATATATATAAAAAGAAGTTAACAAATATCGGGATTTTCCTGTTGTTCCAAGATAATGAAAGAGCTGCAGAGAGTTCCTGGGGCAAATCAGGTGAAGAGTGCCCTGTACAGGTGATGACTGGTTGAGTATAGTGGGTAAAGGTGAACATACACTGAGGACCTGGGATCATTTTAGGTTACTAAGGCAAGTCATATGCATGACTGCTGTACTCTATTGTCTGTCCTACCAGCCTAGTATCTCATGACAGCATTCCTTTTGTGGGAAAGAAAGAGCTAACTGAATGGAAGAAAAAGGGCCTAGAGCTGCCTGCTCAGTAGAGGCCAAAGGTCCTAACGTTCAGAAGCAATTGTAGAAGGAATCCTACTGCCTCCATAGAGTATAGTAAGACTTTATGAGAGAGTAACTGGGTGGTGGGTGGGATATAAATTTGATGTAGATCTAGTGATACATAAAATGGTCTGACATTCAGAAACCTGGCCTGTTACCCTGTTTTGGACTGGAAGCAAAATGAGAAGCTTTACAAAGAGGTGCCAAGTTTTCTTTGCTGAGAAGATTGTTCATTTTAATGTAGCAATGCCAAAGAGAAGCTTTAGTCAAAGGTCAAGACCTCAGCATACTGGGTCCAGTAAAACATAAAGACTATGCCTAGACTAAATCTACCTTTGCAGGAAAGAATTAAAGTCCTAACTTGAAAGCAGCCAGACTGAGACAAATTAGATGTTGTCCACATTAGCCAAAATTTAATCCATCCATCAGTCTGTAAAAAAACATGAGTCATGTTCACAGAAACACAGATATGGTCCTGCATGCCTTAACTGTATGAACATATTCCCTGAAAAATGTAAGGTCTGGTGGCCATAAACATTTATTGGTCCACTCCAGTGTGTATCACCCCTGCTTTTCCCAAGGGAGAGGCTAAATGCAAATGATCTGACAGAGCACAGAGCCAGCCAATGGAGTAGCATACGATGCAGAAGTGACCCATGTAGGTTTGCCTGTAGGATTTGACTTCAGGAAGCCTAATAAAATTCCCTTTCATCAGACGTGGGGCAGACATGTCTGACCAGGTTGTGGTGGCCACACTTACCTCTACCTAGGTGGCAGTGACTGCCTTTAAGGCACTGGCAGGGGTTATAGACAGGTGAGAAAATTACAGATTGAGCTTTTCTGCCTGCAGACATGTCCTGGCTGTGCTGCTGGGGGCTGCCCAATACCAATGCCAGCTGGCTTCAGCACAGAGCATCCTCAGTGGACCAAGACTTTGGAGAACAGAGCCCTGGCTACTCCATGACATACAAGCAGCTGTAAAGCTCTCCAGTTATGGCAGAAGGCTGGGCAGCATCCCTGTTTAAATTGCGAGGCTAATAGTTCAGTGGTTTGTTCTGTGAAAACACAAATCTAACATTGCAGAGACTATAAAGTGTAGGAAATCTGAGATTGTTGTGGTCATACAAACAAAATACAGCTATGAGTACTAGAGCGGAAGGAATTAATTTTTAAAAATACCTGGTCCAGCCTCTGCTTTCAAAAGCAGATTGAGCTTCTTTTCCTTCAATAATAGAAGTGCAAGATCATGTAGTAGAGGGCAGAGGGCAGTAATTTGAGAAATATAAAAAAGTTGAGGAAGCAGGTACAGTTAAGATAAAACAAATATGCTGCAAGAAATGTCTCATGGACTTAAGGGCAATGGCACTGAAGAAACAATTAACTGTGAAACTAAGCAAATATTGCACATTTTAGGACATAGGAAAGACTTAAAATAGCTTAGTCTAAGAGACTTAGGTGATACAATGGTTTGTATCTGTAGTTGCTTGATTTAATTTCAGATACGTGTAATTACTATGAGGCCTGACTAGTGAACCTTTCATAGTTCTTAAAGGGCAAAACATTTGTGTTACAGCTCTGTGGCCAAATTGAAAACTATGTCAGTGAAGAACAGCAAAATGCTTTAAGTGGTTAAGAGGAAGAAAACAAATCTGCTTCAGCAGAGCTTTTGTGTCTCAGTTTACTGCATTTGAAAGATATGGAGAAATCAAACTATTAGGAAAGGACAAGATACCGTGGTGTTTTTTTCAGTTACCTGAGCAATAGAAGTAACAAAGTCTCTGAAAGAACCTTAGAACTGATAAGCAGCAAAGACTGCTGAAAGCATAAGGAAAGCATAATTGATACCTTGAACTTCATTCTATGATCCAACAAGGAAGCATAAAGTATATGTTGATCTAAATGAGTGTAATTGATACAGAAAGCAGAGACTTGGTTCCTGAAAAGACAGAGAAGCACAGTAGTGACAAGCTTGAACACACATTTGCAGACTGTTTATATTTGCCTTGGCATGTTGAGCAAAGCACCCCAGGGCAGCAGCTGCGCCAATTAAAGCGGTGGGCATTGAAGGTGGTGTGGTGGGCTGCCAGGCTATTTAAACGCATCCCAGTGAATTGTGTGGACAATGCAGCACTGTGAATATGAGAATGGATCACCAAAAAATGGAATAAATCTGTTTACCATCAAAGCAGAGCAAGGGAATTTGCAAATGTGTACCTGTTGGACACAGGGGACTTTTTTCCTGAAGTGTTTTAGTCTGCAGTGTTTTCATGTCAATACATATGTTCTCTAAAACAATAATCATCATCCACAGGAGGAAATCAGAGTCTTCTAAAGGAAAAAAATCCATCCGATTCCTAAATCAATTGCATGTGTTTTCCCCTAGAATAAATTATTTTCCAGGCTTGACTTGATTATGCAGTACATTGAACTCAGCCAGCAATATAAAACTGTCACGAGACAAAGAGTACCCTTCAAATACGTAAGTAAGAAATAGTAGAAGTCAACTCACCTGTAGCATTGGTTGACATAGAAACTGTCTTACTGAAAAATTAGACACTCGACTATGAAAGACAAGAGGGGAAATATAGTCTGCCCTATCTGAGTATCTTTATCTTCCATTAGTTATTCAGAGAACTGAATCCAGCCTAGCCGCAAAATTAACCAGCAGTCAGAGTTAGAGACCTAGAAACAAAGGGCGCTCTTCAACATAAAGAGAACTATGTCGTATCATTGCTGTTATCTATAACAGTCCAATATAGCAAAGTGTACATGGGCCAGGCATTACATTTCTCCACCTATCTCATGGTCTTCGAATTCTAAGTAGATTCAGGCATTCTCTCCTTGATCATGTCCACAAACATGTCAAGATCAGGAGAGATATGGGACAGATTTCTTGTCCTACTTTTGATTGAGGGTTGTTGTTTTTATTGATTCCTGGCACACCACAGGAACATGTAGGTTGTCCTAAGATGAGTATAAATGAGAAGCACGTTTAAGGAGTCTGATGGAGAATCGTGTGACTGAATTTCTCAAAGCGAACCTTAAAGGGATATGGTTGCAACACCACTATGTCTAGAGATGTGAGGGAAGGGAGAGTTGTGCGAAGCATAGGCAGATGGACGCAGTGGAAAACATGGGATTAAACATAACTGAGGAAGGAGGTAAGAAATCTTCCCTTCCATTTCCTGGGTCATGACAACTAATACCTTCAGCCAACATCATTTACAAATGCAGAACTCTACTGGAGAGCTGGTGGAGCTCTCTCATTTAGGAGTGAGAATCATAGAAATTGTGAATCCTCCATAAAAATTTTTCACTGCAAGGCAAAAAAGGAGTTCTTTTTGTCCCATTCTCAGCACAGTCTCTAACGCCAACCTTCCTGGCATAATCAGCAGAAAGACTACAAATTTCTATGCCTGAATTTTCGTGAGTATTAGGACAAAAAGTAAAAGAACCATCCACTAAACTGCTTGCTGGAAGGAGCTGTTAACAGTATTCTTCTCTGTTCTATTTGTGTCTAATGTTAGGAGCTGCAGCCCTACCATTACACATATTTAGGTATCTCCTACTGAAAGTAATATTTTAAGGACTTGATCCAAGATCGTAATGCTAAGGTAGTTGACAGGAGCTTTTTCTTCTTTCTATATTATGTGTATGTCAGATACTAGGAAACAACAATTTGTGAATAAACCAGGTAAGTAAGACTAAAAAAACACCCCAAACAGTTAAAGGAATTAAAGAGCTTAGCAAGTAGAGACAGTGTCAAGAGTTGTTGTTTGGTTTGGGGTTTTTTCAGTGAGAGCTCTCTAAACGCCAGGTTTTATCACTAAACATTTCCAGAGCTGAACTGATCAAGAAGAACAAAGACACTTATTCTCTTTTTCTTTTTCACCTGACCATAAAAGGACCCAAGGCTTGCCCAAGACAGAACTAATTCAGATTTAGCTTGAGTACCTTGATAGGCAATTTTGTTGTTCCATTGAGACACAACTGAGATTTGGAAATCTGTCCCCCCAGGTGACTTAATTTTGCTTTTTCTTCCTGCCTAAATAAAGAAAAATCTTTTCTTAATGAAGACTACAACAGGAAAACTACCCATTCTTTGTCTCCAAAGCTGTGTTTTCCACTGTGTAAGTTTTCTATATGCTCTAGTTCTGAGAGCTTATTAACATATGAGCACTGCTGAAGACAGCTGCAATAGAACTTAATTTTTTTTACATCTAGGAATGCAATAATTCTACAGTGGATCTATGCAGAGACTATTCAAGACTGAATTCAAATTTTTATGCCTGACGGTAGTCATAGCGAGTGGATTTCTGTTCCTAGTTTAAAATACCTAAATGTAAGAGATCTACGTCTATTTACCATAATCTATATATGTCTAGATGTGAGATAGCTGCCTCTGTTCCCAAGGTAGTCAGTGAGAATTCCTCATCACAGTGAATGGACTTTCAAGAATTTAGAGTATTGCAGCATTTTAATGCTCCCTTCAAAACAGACACCAGGTCAGCTTTGCATCAGCTGGAAACTACTATTAATTTCACTAACTCTACTGACTAGCTTTCCATAATAGAGATTACATTTAAGAGCCCTAATTTGCAAGTTGAAACCGATCCTTTTTTAAGTATGGGTGATATGCCAATGAAAGGAAAGTGAAAACAAGTTGAGTTAATTTAAAAAATTAGTATACTGGTAATAAAATTAATAACATAGTAGGTAGGTCAGACATCCACTCATGAAAAATACCCTCTGTGTGGACTTGTTGGCTTCTGCATGTACAAGTTAAGCTGAATTGGTTTCACTTTCTACTATGATCACCACCCACATAAACAGCTTGATCTTCTGAGGTGCTGAGAATTCATACTTTCTGGAGCCAAGAAAAGCTTCAACAGTACATCATCTGAAAATTGGGACATTTATTTAGATTGCTATGTGGCAATGTTGATTTAAATACCCAGTTTGAAAATGTTGGCCACAGCTTCTTCGGTGAGGAAAGAAAACAGGTCCTATGACTATTATTTCTTGTTCTTCCAGTCAATATCTTCTTCCAGTCAGCCTCTTTGCTTTTTTCCAGTGTTTTGTTTTGGGTTTGTTTTTTTTTCCCTACAGGTACTGACATTGTGTTCTCCTGATTGATGTCAGTGATGGTCCCTCTTTGACACTTTTGGCAGTTCCAGATCTTTCCTCATTGCTGTCATTGTTGAAGGTAGAGATTTGTACCATACAGAACTCGTGTTCTCCCTTGCTTTCTTCCTTGTGCCATCACTTATAGAGTGAGTTTTAAATGATTGGGTAAGACCAGACCTCTGATCCCTCATTATGTTACATTTATTCTGCTTAGGCGTAAGTGACTACACAAGTGGTGTAAATAAGTGACCACAGAGCAAAGGAAAGCAAGGTTTTAACAAAGGCATTTGGTATCCCCATGTACATTCTTGCCACTCCAGTGTATGAAGCATTCTAATCTGGAAGGAATTTGATAGAATGTTTTCTGTTCTGCAAGAATAAAGTACCGAGGTCTATCTATAAATAAAAATTATTTCTCCAGTCCTTTTTTTTCCTTGGAAATATATTTTTTCGGGGAAAAAAGAGTCTATAGTGGATTTAATTTTTACTATTCCAATAAAAAAATTAGCAACTCCAATAAAGATGATGAAGACAGGATAATCTCAATCTTGCCTTACAATAGAAAGTACTAAATAAAATGTATATAACTTCTTTCTTTATATCTTTGTCTTCTAACAATACCTAGTAGATGTTAATTCTGGACAAGCTGTTAATCTAGAACACCTTTCTAAAATACTTTTTATTTATCTTTTTTCCCAAAGGAAAAATATTTACTCTTAGTTGTTCACATCTTTTTTATATTTTTTTCCCCAGTTAAATTATTAATTTCAGGTCTGAACTGGGCAACTCACTAGCTTTTCAGCTATATTAACATGCTAATTTTTGAGTAGGCACTTGTACTGCACAGAGTTTGCACAGAGATCACAAAAAATTTTTTAGTTAAAAGCTTTACTTTGTACTTGGAGCGTGGGCCTTAGAGGTAACAATCTACTCTTTAATAAATTAAAACACATAGTGATGTACTTTTGTACTGCAAATGAATGAGAACATATTGTAAATAATAAATTATGAGACTGACAGCGTATCTACAGCACATCTTAGATCTTGCACTTGTGTTACACTAAATGACTACTCTGTGGCTTCTGTCTTGGAAGTGTAGAACAAAGTACATTAAAATGAGGTGGGTTAAAATGTGAGTGCTATTAGAAAACAAAGCTCAAGTTTGTTTCCTGTATGCATCCTTGATAATCTGGAATCGCTGTCAAATTACTGGAGCTGCTATTCCTTCTTAGGGATACAAATTAAGAGCAGAAGATGGCTTAGAATAATGGTCTAATCATCCTCTGTGAAGAAATCTGAGCCATTCTGCTACTATGTTTTAAATAAAAAATTGTACTTCTCAGAAGCAGCAGTGTGTTGTTTTTCATTTAAAAAGTAAAGCAACAAAGCATTAAAAAATAGAATCAAAGCCATTCACTTTAACCCCATTTACCTATCTGAAGTCAGATCTAGTGCAGCAAAATCAAGAAACAGGGAAATCAGCTTAATCAAATTTAGTATAAGTTCAGATGTTGCAGCAGCTGCAGAAATTCCGCTATTAGTTCCTGAACTAAGGCTCATTTTCGCATTGAATGATGGCAAGATAAGGCTTGCAGAAGTCATTTAAGTGTGAATAAGTTACTGATTATATTTATTAATCCTGGCTCCAACATGTATTAGGTTTCAATGGAGTTCTAGAAAGAATCCAACTGAGGTGACAGCTGGCAATGATGAAAATATTGCTGTGGAAAACTAGGCAAAGTAGAAAAGAGTTGTGCTCTTTTATAAAGAGCTTAAAGACCTTAATAAATAAGGTCCCATATTTTTTTTTTTTAATATATTCTGAATACATTCTGAATCCCACCTCAGGACTGCCTGAATCTGGGCAGGAAAGAACATTTTCCATACTTTGCGTTCTGCAGGTGTAGAGGCTGTAGGAGCATCTTCTGAGAATGAGACCATAGAAAGTAAAAGGATTGTCTAGATACCTAGACATCTAGGATCTAACTATCCCTGGAATGTATTGGAATGACACAGTCAGCACAGATTGATTCAATACTTTCCTATTCTGGTTTGTGCTCATCTCTCTTTATATCACTCATAAACTCTCATGGAATCAGAGTGATGTAGAAAGCTCTACACATATGAGAAAACTGGAGTTTGCTTCATGTACAAGTATCTTCATAAACCCTTTATTAAAAAGAAATAAAATTACATTAGAACTGATGAGAGACCAAGGAGAAAAAAACAGGCAGAGCCCCTGCCGCAGTGTGCCCAGAGTTGGTATAGGCACATTGCTATTTGTACATGTAAGGGGTGTGGTTTAGGAATGAGGGCCCTATTTCTCTCCTCTTAAAACATGCTTGTAAAGAAGCTGAGTTAAGCGAGAGTAAAAAATATGGTTTGATAACAAGAATGCTTAGATTATCCTTGATCTAGGCATAGAAAGAACCCATAATGTTTCTTTGGATTTCATTTGAAAGAGATAGGAAGTTCAAACGTGTTAGCCCACTGGAAACACCTGAAAATCTTTAAGTAAAATAGCTACTAAAATTATAATTTTTTTGTTCAATATTTAGGCACCAAACATAAGTCACATTGTGTTATTGAGGTTATGTCCAAGTTAGCTGCCACAAAATATTATCATAAAATTTGAAAACTTCCGTGCTTTTCTCCAGTAAGCCTATTTATCAGGCATCAACTGCCAAATAGGGTTAAAATACAGAGAGAAGATGAAAACCAGCACAAAACGTTAAGTTCCTCCCTCTTGCCACACTCAGTTCTAGAGGCACTGCTTTTTGTCGTTGTCCACCAACAGGAGTAAGAGATAATGTTCTGCACAGCATTAAAAGAGGACACCGCCAGCCTAGCTTTAATAAATTAAATCAAAATCTAATAAAGTTACTTTTTCAAAAGGGCACCTGCCTCTGAGATCATCTCCTCTATATTCTTTCGCATTATTTAAACTAATTTTATCTAATTTAATTTTTTTATTACTTTTCCATTGTCTGCTGCTGTGAGAACCATATTTTCCCCCTGCACAGATACAAGCAGCTTGCAAAGATTCCTCTCAGGATGCCTGGAAGTAGGACCAAAATCTCAGGGACCCTTAATGACCCTCAGACCTCCATAAAGAATCCATTGTTTCTACTATGTGGCAGTTGTGGTTTTTCTAATCAGAGCTGTCCCAAGGAAACACTAAATATCTTCTTCCCAGACCAAAATCATTCAGAACATTGCACACTGAATAAAGTGCATAGTTCATTTTCCATGGCAGCTTGGTGTTATTCTGTGTGTTCCTCCTATGTCTTTGGGGTAGGTAGAAAGGGAAAGCCCTTCCTCACATCCATTAGAATAGTGACTTCTCTAGTGTGATATCTTCTGTTCCTGCTTCTTTCTCAGGGCATCACAAAGTCTAACCTTGTGCTTCTGAGTCAGGGAGCAGCTTCTTAGACAAAAAATCCTTTCCCTAGCATCTGCAGGGATTCAGATGAGAGAAATAGTACTACTCATCAGCTTCTGCATGGACCTACACATTTTTTGAACATTCAGAAAACATTTACAGGTTAACTAATCCTGGTAAACAACATTTTCTTACTGTCATCTAGCTCAGCTTTGCAACTTAAAGCTTTATATTTAAGCAGCCATATTTACAAGATCTATGTTTATATCCTAGAGGAAACATTACTATCGAATTCTCATTTGTCATCCCTTAGACTAGGGCATGACACTGACCAAAGGGACACTCATTTCATATGCAAGAAACAAATTGGAAATCATTTCTCTCCAACTGGACAGTTCTGGGAACACAGGTCACATTTTCTGAAACTCATTTCAAAGAGATAGTGCTTTGGAGAAAGCTGTCCAGTGCCAATTGGGGTGGCAGTGCTGGTCTCCAGATCTAAACCTCATCAAAAAAGCTAACTACCCTTTTGACAGAATTTCCTAATATTATTACATCTTCCATGTAAAGGATTTTTTGTCATAGCCATAAAGTGCAAAGGCTTTTGAAAAATGGCACTGCAGTGGTTTGAACTCAGATAGCCATGCTTCCTAATTCATACTGCTTCACTGTCTATTCCCTGCTGCTGAGGGTGGCCAGCTAGTCCAAGTAGGCTACGCCACTCCTCCTCACCTCTCTCCTGGGACATCTGATGCCATTTGCATGTCCAGGTGCAATTAAGCCACTGAGCAGGTCAGTTTGAGTAAATCACTGTGCTGACCCTCACACAATGCAGTGGGCAGCTGACCTGCACACAACACTCAGCTTCTCACTTACCCTTCTAGGACAGAGGTCAGTTTTTGCAAGTGTTGCCTGTGCTCACACCTCTTTGCCGTTTCTGTTGCCTTCACATCTCGTCTGGAGTCGTGGGTTTTGCAGCCATTTCTCTTTGCTGCCTGATTTTCTGTCCAGTTTCCATTTCTAAAGAAGGGAACATTGTGTTAAATTTGGTCTGTTCCTTATTTTTTATCCTGAAAAATATACTAGGACTTCAGGTTTCCTGCTTTTGCCCCAAAATAGGGATGAATGTTTAAGCTTTCTAGTTCCCTTCCTTTACATTATTGTTACCCTTTTCTTCACCCTACCACTTTCCTATTGAATGACCACTGGTCCACACCACTGTTGTGCTGGCAGCTTAGGAAGATTCTGAGATTCTGGTCTGTGTGGTTTGCGTGGACAGACCTTTCCTTTGTACAATGCTTCCTGAATTTAAAGTGTGAGCTTAATCTTCTTCTAGCATAGCAACACCAGGAGCTCCATCAGCCCCAAATCTGTTCTCAGAGCCAATTTATATATTGTTATGGTTGAACCACAGAAACCAAGACAGTTACATAAAGCCGTCAGATCAAAAGAAAATGCTTATAAACTTCCTGTTGTTGTTAGCAATGCGGGCAGATGTGACCACAGGGGAACAAGGCTCTGTTACCAGTTTTAGGCTACTGGCAGTTTAGAAGACAATTCAGTGACAACATCCAGGAACATGTAAAGAAGTCAATGAATCTGAAGTAAAATTTGTTGCTGATGGTGACTATTTTCCAAGCCGGTTCTATATGCCTAAGAAACATGGCGTATGCTCCCCCCCTTACATTTGCATAGCTGGCAAACACCCTTTGGTTATAAAATGACACATGTGGAATAAAACCACCGAAGAACAATAAAAATTAGAGTCCCATGAAGCCAGTGTACATGATGATCAATTATCAGAATATGGTTCTATTTTAACATATGGCCTGTAAAATATGTTACTCAGTATATTTTAAAATCTAAAAGAATGACCTTTTTAATTACTGATGGAATTGGCTTGCTCCCCAGGCAGTCCAGTTTTGATGAAGCTACAAAGCAATTAACTGTTTCATAACAAAAAAATAAAAAATGCATAGCTTATCTTTCCAGGAAATACCAGAGATTAAAAGAAAAAATGAGAAATATGGTGTGTCTTTTAATTATAATTTTTTAAAAATTTATAGTGAGAAGAAGTAGAAATCAAAGTTATCATAAGCCACCATTATAAACATTAATTCAACTGATTAAAATTATATTAATAATTTAACCATTTTTAATAATAGAATAACAGACTAGGTTTGATGAGCTAATAATACAAAGATTTATCTACAGACAGAAACACATTATGCACAGGGTACATAATTTCTCATATTCACAGAAGATCCATTTCTCTTATAATGAAAAGATTGTAAGGTTTGATCTACTGAAGCATCATAGGATACCCCAGTGTGACTGATGTAAACCTATCAGGGTAGCTATACCAGATATGTTGATTCATATCTCTATCTTATTT
This sequence comes from Pseudopipra pipra, assembly GCF_036250125.1. Lineage (NCBI taxonomy): Eukaryota > Metazoa > Chordata > Aves > Passeriformes > Pipridae > Pseudopipra > Pseudopipra pipra. The sequence continues at coordinate 80,796,179 of NC_087550.1, forward strand.
TAACCCTGTTACTTTTCAAATAGTCATTTGTACAGCATGACATGGGGTTCAATGCTGCCTCTTTAAAACCTTTTTTCTTTCATTAAATGCCATAAAAGCATTTTCTTGTGAAGAAATCATAGCTCATTTTACATTTCTCTTAACAGCATTCACTTAACGACCTCACCACTTTGGAGTTACAGCTGGGACTGACTCATAAGATATTTATATAAAGGACTATTTTATCTTGTAGCTAAATTCCCATATACAGACAAACTCTAACCATAGATAGAGCAGGACAAGATTGGTATCAAGAAATGTGGGTTTATATTTAGGATTGCTGAAGACTCAATTTTACAAAAAGCCTCTGAAGTGATCTTACTGTTTATTCATTTCCTAATAGACTAACCTGAGCTTATTTCTAGGCAGAAAACACTTGTGAATCTTGAGGAAAGAAGACCATTACTTTTACAGTCCATTTGCTGCCCTCTTCTACCCATAAGATGTGGGTAGCTCCACAGCAGTATTGATTTGTTCCTATCAGAGTATGCTCAAGAAGGTGTCTCAATTATTTCCTGTAATTTTCAGGGAGGAAAAAAAAAAAGATGGTTCCTACTAAAAAATAGGCTGGGAAATTTTGAAAATTACCTTTCCTCTACTGCTACAAACCACAGCCAGTATCTGCTAGGAGATTTTTCATTACTGAAGCCATTACTCTTAATAGAGGTGGGCTGTTACAATTAGCCATCAGCTGCCCCAGCCAAATGCTTCCTCTGAGGGCTGAGGCCCGCAGGGTCAGCCCTGGAGTGCCACCCTCCAAGGGTCCCAGCCCCATGGGACCCATATGCCTGATCACAGCCTTTACAGGGTGGCGGCTTCCTTCTTTGAGACACCCCACCCACCGCTGAGGCTGGTGCCCATGGGCAATCACTCTCAGATTCAACTGACTTGTGATGTTATGAGTTTATCCATTCTCATGGGCTTGGATGAGATTGGTCAGTGGAGTTTGTCAGCTCTTGGGAGACCCTCACACGCTCCCTCTCAGTTCCATCACCAACCTTTGGAGGGCTTTTTTCAGTAACTCCTTCTCCATCCATGCCCATGTGGCCCTATAGAGCTCATTCACACAAACTCACACATAGGGTGCTTTTATGAAAAACTGGCTTTTATTTTTGACAGGAAGAGAAGGAAGGGAGAAAGGACCGTCCTAATCTAAAATCTTAAAGTAACAGTTGTATTTTTCTCCCTTGCAAAAATATTTTGCTCTAGTTCTCTGCTTCATCTTGTTCATCACTGAATTACTGTGGAAAATGCTGTTTTATAAAAGCCTCAGATCATTATGATAGATACATACTTATATTCCTAATAGTAGGAAAGACTTGAAGAAAGCCAGGTGATAAACTTGAAGATAGCACATCACTACAAAGCGAAGAACAGCAGTCCCCATGGGGTAAGTTGTCTACCTCGGTTAGTAGCTAAAACTTAGGGGTTACATTAAAGCTTTTACTATATATATTAAATGTATTACGCCCTCCTCCACCCCAGTGTCATAATCCATTCATACCTACTGGCAACTTCTTGATGTGGCTGACCACACAAACACTTGTTAAGCTATTTCTTGCAACTTGGAAAGGGAGAAGTCTTGATCACATGACATATCTGTGTTATTTCCAGGAAAAGACTGGGGAAAGTTTATAAAAAATGACAGAATTCACACTCAGAAATCCCTGGATGACAGTGTTCAAGGTAAGAAATCTCATGCCTGTCCTTTTTCACCTAGTAGTCTGTAACCTCTTCACTTCAGAAAAAAGGGTAGATATTTTCTCCCCTACTTAGTACACCAGAGCCTGTTAGGAGATTTTCCTGGGAAAGATGGAGACAAACTTCCCTGGGCCTATGAGGGTATGGAACCAAGCTGTCCCACCCTGGAGCAAGCATTTGCTTTGTTAGTATCTACATGATAGGAAAGTGGGACACCATGATTATAATTTTATTTTTTTAAAAGAGCTGGTCATGCTTTATTATGTTGACATCTTCAAAGAGGACTTCACGGAATGGATTCTGAATAGGCAAAGTCATCTAATATTTAAGTTGCTGTGCAATTAATGAAGAAAGATAAAGATCTGACTCAGTGAGGCTGCATCTCCCTTCTACTGTCTTCAGAGACACCTACCCAGCTCCATTAACTCTAAAGGAAATGTAGGCATTATGTTTTCTCCTGCCAGGCCAAATACCTCAAATTTCCGCAGATTTTTGCACATCAATTCGACACACTGTGTTTTGCTTACACAGACTCTCCTTCCACAGAACTTTTTATAATAAGCACACTAAAAGTCCCATTGTAAAACAATTGTGCGTAGCATCACATGCTATGTATGTTTGGTGCTTTCAGGATACATTGAAATGATCAGCTGATTTCCAAAGAATCAAGGAACCAACCTGACTGTTCACTCTTTGTACTTTCTTTGTTCTGTTTGTACAGCACAAAGTGAATATAAAACACTGCCAGACTTCCTGTTTTTTTTTAAAATACTACTCAAAGAATTTTAAGTGTCTGTGACATGACAGTGTTTTATTATATGTCCCACACTGTCTAGCTCAAAGGAGTCTTGGGCAGGGAGTGGAGTTTTGGGATATCATTATTAATGGAATTGTATATGAGGGATTGTTTTTTAATCTCAAGATGTCTTTTTTTTTTCCCCTGCCTGCAAAGTCTATTCCAAAAGGAATTTAATAAAAACCTGGAGTCAGATTTTGAAGGCATGACCAAAAGTAAGTGGTGAGATTTTGGTCTTCTGGGAAAAGGGATGCCGCAAGGTGAGGGTGTGGATCATCCAGGTAGAACAAGTCCTGAGATAAGTGAATATGAGATGTTAGACAACCGTACTAGTTCTGGGGAGAAGTGGTAAGCAGACCTCATTACAGATTGTTTAATTTTCTGATAGAGACATGTTAAAAGTGCTGGGCACCTCTACCCTGTGTGAGAAGGACTGTTCCTTTGTTTGCTTGTATCTCCATGTATCTTTGCCTTTTGAATGTATTTATAGCTTCTGAAAGGTCCTTATCTTGGAACCATGTGTACAGGTATTCAGAGCCTATTAGCTACTGGGCTCTTCCTGCTTTTCATAGAATCACAGAATATTCTGGGTTGGAAGGGACCCACAAAGATAATTTAAGTCCAACTTTGACCCTGCACAGGACCATCCCCGAGAATCACCATGTACCTGTCTAAACACTTCTGGGACTCTGTCAGGCTTGGTGCTGTGACCACTTCCCTGGGGAGCCTGTTTCAGTGCCCAACCATCCTCTGAGTGAAAAACCTTTTTCTAATATCCAACCTAAACCTCCCCTGATGCAACTTCAGGCCATTCCCTCTAGTCCTGTCACTGGTCACCACAGAGAAGAGATCAGTGTCTGCCCCTCCTCTTCCCCTCACGAGAAAGTTGTAACTGCAATGAGATCTCCCCTCATTTTCCTCTTCTCCAGGCTGAACAGACCAAGTGACCTCAGCTGCTCCTCTTATGGCTTCCCCTCTAGGCTCTTCATCATCTTCATAGCTCTCCTTTGGACAATCTCTAATATGTACATACATACAGGGTTACCCCATTCCAGGTGCAAAATCTGGCACTTGTTTTGTTAAACTTCATATGGTTGGTGATCTCTGCAGCTCTAGGTCTGTCAGCAGGGCCTCTCTGCCTTAGAGGGAGTCAATAGCTCCTCCCAATTTAGTATCATAGGCAAACTTACTTAGTAAATCCCATAAGATGTGACACCTTTCTGCTGGTGATAGCAACGAGTTTAAACCTGTTGGCTCTTAGTGGAGGCACCAGCTCCCAGTTCTGGAGGGTGATTCTGGGGTCTTGTGTGCTACTTTCCAGGTATTGTGGAAGCTGCGTGTGGCTCGGTGCACCAGCTCCCTGCTCCTGGCTGAGAGACCCACAGATTCCCCCATGGGGAAACAGAGAGGAACTAGGGCAGGCAGAGGTGGGCTGCCTGCCCATGATGGCAGGGTGCATATGTAATAGCTGAAACTAGAATGAGATGGAGCTAAGAAGGACCCAAAAGACCCTAAGTAAGCAGAAAGCTTTGTGTTAAAAAATGACACTTGATGGCTCAATGTGACGCTGTGTTCATAAGGGAGATCAATTAAGAGAAGTAGTGATTTCATCATTTCATGGAGTATGTCATCTTCAGAGGCCAGAGATGACTGTTAAATTACTTAAACTGACTTCTCGTATTAAAGACTTGTAAATGTCACCCACTCATTCCTGTACTGAACACAATGACTTTAATTTGACTTAAATATTTCAGTCCTCAAGCAACTAAACGCTTTTTGTTCTGCAGGGTGGGAACAGACAAGACTGAGGCATCAGTCTACCGTGAAGGGAATTTACTACCACAGAAAGGACCTGTTTTGTTTTTTTTTTCCTTAAATAGCAATAAGTGTCATGACTCTTTCCAATATGGATATATTTTTCTTCTCAGAAACATTTCTTTATCCTCCCCAAATTTGATGTTCAATTGAACTTTTGAGTAAGTGTCAATCACCAGTCTGTTGACAGGTGCATTTCAGAGCACCAGTCCCTCTGCTGTCCAGCATCCAGCTACAGTCAAAGTCAGATATCTTACAATGAGGGACAAAGAAAAGAAAAATTGGCCAGTTGTTGTTCTTGCTGAAATCAGGAACCTTGGTAGCAGATTACAGCCATTCATTGCAGAGCTGCCAGTTCTGTGGCTCTGCACAGAGAAGACTGTTGAGTCTTCCTCACCCTAGTGATGTGTGGCTGAAAGTGGATGGCAGAGTGGTATTTAGAGCCACAAGATCCAAGGCAAGAAGGACCACAACAACTTTAGGTTTACTTAGCCACCTGCCTGTTCAGTATTCAAGCTCTCAGAAGCTGGATCAAATCCTATCTTTAGGACAGCAACTAACGTCACCTTCCAATTATAGTGACTGCACCGCCCTCCAAAATCAGTGTTAATTTGTCATCTTCCCTGTTAGAAAACTGCATCATATGTCAAGGTGAATTTGTCTGACTTCTGCTCATTGGATCTGGTTGTCTCATGTTACGTAAGACTGAAAAGGCTTCCAGTTTTACTTTCTTTCCGAAAAGCTAGAACTTGTAAAGATCCTTTTTTCCCCTACATGTATGAGTAGATCTTATCTCAGCCTCCGTTTTATAAGCTGAATAGGACCAGCTTCTCATCTTAAGAGTTATTTTTAGCAATTTCATTTTATGACTCTTCCTCTGGAATTGAGGGTAGCAGAGCTGCTATGGTAGTCCAGCATATTACAGTAGCACAGCACATTACAGCAGCACAGAAGTACAGCTATTGCAGAAGTAGAACTATTACAGTGGTGTGTTGCTCCTATGTGCAAAACAATATTGAATCTCTCCCCTTCACTTTGATACTCCCTCTCTTCTCCTTGATCAAGGAGGAATATCACCTTGATCAAGGGTGATGCTGATATCTCCGAGGACAGTGTAACACTGAAAGCTGACAGGAAGGTGATGAAGACGGCCATTGAGTAAGCAAAAAAAAAAAAAATTAGTTTCTGAGTTCTGGAAAAAGATTTCTTGAAAATATTTGGAGTGGTGGGGGAGAAGAAATTACATTTGTAATTATTATGAAAGTGGAGAGCTAGGATGTTTGTATATTATATTTTAAAAAGAAACAAGAATGAACTACTTGACTGCTACATGTCATTGTGGACCTATTACAACTTCTCTGAAAAGAAAGTACAATATTTTAAGATTCAAGGACAGGACAAGGAGAAAATAAAACAGAAGAAATATTCTGACTGCCTCAATCTTCTTAGAGTGAGGCTCAGATTCAAAGGAAGAAAAAAGCTGAATACATGCCACATTTGGTAGGAAAGATTTCACCAGAAGTAGTTCTGAAAACACATTTGAAACCTGTAAAGTGCACCTACTTACAGGGATATGTGTTTAACTCCCTGATGAAGTAGGCAACTTAAAAGTTAGATGTAAAGTTCAAAAACGTTCTGATGTGTCCAAAACATATCACTTCAAAATGGTTTGAAGAAAAGCAGGTTTATGTTGCTAGAGATATTTCTCAAGATAATTTTTGAAAGTATAATTTTATTAGTAACCAGTTATATCAGAATAGAGTAAAATATTTTTAAATGTATGTAGTAACTGAAGCAAGCTTATTTGGAGCTATCTGATAAAATGGATATATTTTACCTTCAGGGAAAACACAGAAAGACATTGAGCATTGTTAGTCCAGAAAAGGAAAAAAAAAATTAGAAACAACCACTTATGATAGATGTTTCAGAACATATTTATCATCAACTAACAAACACCTATATGAAATGTAAAGAACATGTTTCTCTTCTTTATTAATCAGGAACAGCTAAGTGAAAAGACTATTTCCAGATTTTAAAAAGCGTATTACATTGACAATAAAATAGCCATATAAACAGTTCACAATCATTTCAAGTTGCAGTATGCTGGCCTAAGTAGACAACAAAAATTGGTTACTTATGCTGGCAAAATGAATAACTGAATTTTCACTGAAGGGTAAAGTTTCATAATATACAAATGCTAGTTAGAGACTTGATTTCTATCATATACCTATGGAAATTAGATCCCTAACTGATTTTTGCACACATAAAAATCTTTCCTGCAATCACCTGCCCAAAAAACCACAATTGTGGTGGGCTTTTTTTCTCCTTTAGAAGGATCAGTATTCTTTCTACCAAATTATCAGTGGGGAGTATAGTTACTTAGGATTTTGCATTTCTGATGATGTTTTCAGTCCTAATGGATGGATCAGAGTGCAAACTTAGCATCTCAAAAGGATCTGATCTCTGAAAGCAAATAAAAGCAAGACAAACCAAAATGATAGAGTTGCCTTTGCCTTTTAAATTTGAAGCTGATGTGTTATAAGTGTATTCTGACTTTATTTGAGGAGGTAAAAGCAGAAGTCATAGAATTGGAGAATCATAGAATGGTTTGGGTTGGAAAGAACCTTTAGAGATCAAGTCCAACCCCACTGCCATGGGCAGGAATACCTTCAAGTAGATCTGGTGCTCAAAGCCCCATCCAGCCTGACCTCAAACACTTCTAGGGTTGGGACATTCACAACTTCTCTGGGAATGTCTAGGGAATAAAGTAACCCAGGTAATTAGTATTGTGGAGAAGGTATCCATCAGTGGATGTTAAGAGCTGAAACGCTGTTGTGAGTTGATTGTGACTAAGCTGGACCTGGATGACACATGGGATTGCTCAGAAATGGAGTTCTTTCCAGTATGACTCCAGTGTTCTGAGCTTATTGAGTATGCTACTCTAAAGGATAGGTTTCCCTCAAAAAGTTTCCAATCTGTATAGCACTATTATTTTTGATTCCTTCTGGTTTGCCCCACTCTCCAGAAGCACCTGTTGCAGGCTCTATTAAGCTCCTGTCACTATAGCCATTCACATAAATTTTCTCATTATTATGTAGGAATATAAAAATTGGTAGACAACTGGACTGTATAACTAAATATATTTACCCTTATGACAAATCATAACACCATTTAGCCTCACATTTTTCTAACCACATGAATTTTGTGCAGTTCTGCTTCAGAGAAACTAAATTGATTTTTTTTCCTTCATGGTAACTTTGATAAGCAGCAAAAAGATGTATGACAGCAGCCTGTGTTTTAGCCATGGAGACAATCTCCAGTGATATCAGCAAATCTGACAAGCCCGACCCTGAAGGTTACTCCAGTCCCAACAGACCCAGGAGAAGGTCGATGTGCTATCTTTGGTCTTCAGCTACTGCCAGGGAGACAAGCTACACTTACTGTTTACCAATCTGGTATCTTACAGAAGAAAAGGTAGGTCAGAAACTTCACTTTTTTCTCTCTATACTCTGTTCTTGTCTCACTGAAGAATGCCATTCTTCTCTTCTCTATCCTCTCCTTGCTTTAGTGCAGAGGCTTCTCTGTGTCTGATTCTGGTCCAGAGGGGACCTATACAAGAGCAACCAAAAATATTCAGTATCCCTGAGCTGCAAAATTTTCCTCTTGTTCATCCTCCTGGAAATCACAAGATGTAGAATCAACTTTTAATTTTTAAATTATTAAAATATATATTTCTGTGCAATGATTTCTTTAGAAAATGTCAAGCTCAGAGGTAAATCTAAAAAGCCCTTAGTACTTAGTTCTAGTTCAAACCTACCTTCCCTCTGGTCTTCTTGCGGGATTATCTTTCCACTGAGGAAGTGTGTATTTCAGTGGAGGAATCTGCATTGACTGCCTCCAGCTTCTTTCTTCTTTCACTGCAAGATAGCCATTCCTGACCCTCTGCCTCTACTCAAAAAATCTCTTTCCTTGAACAGTTTTCCAGATTCTTTCTGAAAACTGAGTTTGTTTCTGATACATGCTGCTGTGCCATGTGGACATCAGGAAATGTAGAGTAGCTGTGCTTCTAAGAGCCTAAAGGTATTCTGGTTTATGCTGGTAAATCATCTGCTGGTAATGCCTAGGATTTGCTAGGGGAAAACAGTATATACAGTTCAAAAAGACGAAACTCATTCACCATTTGCCCCTCTCCTACTGCTGCTGAAACTACAGGCCCCAGAACTTTTGGGTCTATCCTGGGAGGTTTTGGACCTCTTCAGCCCTTCACCAGCTTCCAAGGAATAAGTGAAAATTGATGTTGATAAAAAGAGGTGATGGTTCTGTTGCAAGAAGTCTCCCTTAATCATGTGGATTTTCCATTTTTCTTGCAGGACCCTCGGCTTGAGTTGACTGGCACAGGTAGGTGTAGGGAATTTCCAGGTGTAAGTGCAGCTGGGCACCATTTGACCCTTTCCATTCTTAACTACTCTGACAGCCAGTTCAACACGCATCAACAAGATGGAAAATGAGTTGCACCAAAATTGTGAATATTTTCATAGTTACATGTCTTTCTATATTTAAACAGTATTTGAAATAAAAAAATTAAAAAAAAACATTTAAGAAGACTGGAACTTAAATAAAATACAATGAAGGAGTTACAAATGGCTTAAATGAAACCATGCTTGTGTGAAACTAATGGCATTCACACAAATCACATTTTATAACGAATGAATGAATTTTGACTGCTTCACAGTTTTTGCCTTTGCACTCAATGTGTGTGTGTGAGTGTATCTGGGAATGAGACCATCTTCCCTGTTGTGGTTTACTCGCAGGAGCAGCAAACCATGCCTCTCCATGACTCTAACAGAAGTGAGAACACCAATTGCCACGTGACCTTCAGAAGGCAGTTGATGGGTAGGAGAAGGCAAAGTAGAAGGATACAATTTAGTGTTTTGCTTTAGTATGCTAGTAGTATTAAAACTACATTTCCTTCTTCATGGACACCCTTTATCTAGAGGAAGAGGGGAAATTCACAATTTTCAGATGTGATTATCTTCTGTCCATAGTGGAATTAGCACAGTGAGTTGAGTCTTCCAGCCACTGTAGCTAACAATAACCCTTTTCTAATGTGTTCCTGTATTGAGTATTCATTCATTCATTCTCCTTTTGTTTATTCTTTGAAAAATAAACTAAGTCTGCAAATGTTTGAGCCAGCTTGATATTGATGTTGGGTCAGGCTTCAGGCTTTGATATTTATCATTTGTTCAGTGAAATGGAACTTTTTAAAGACAGTTAATAAATCACTTTGTCAGCTGAAAAGTGAACCACCAGAAAAAGAATGGAAGTGGCGAAACGACTTTTAAAAATATCTTATACATATTTTGTGATTTCCTGTGAAAACTGTGGAGGGAATATTTTCAGTCACTTCTTCAATCCATTCCTACTTGTCCTCTGAAACTTTTTATGAAGGGTCTAGCGTGAAATATATGTGCACAAGCCAAGCTGAAAGATAAATGTGGCTCTTTGTTCTCACTCTTTCCTCCAGATAAATCTAGTACATTGTAAAGGAAATAACTGCAGGACCTGCAGCTCACCTCTACAGGCTGAAGTGAAAAGACATATATATCTGGAACTACGAGAACCAAGAGGGCTTTTCTAACAATAGACTAACACCAAAAATTGATGAGTGACATTCTCAGTGAGGTAATTAAATGGTCATTTCACTTGAACATATGTCTAAATGACAGAAAGTTCAAATCATTAAGTTACAGGATTAGTGCAGTATGAAGAGAGGGGGCATCCCTGGGATGGGCATGCAGAGCTCATCTGAGGCATGTGGTCAGATGATGGAATGCCACCAGGGCAGAGAGGAGGCCAGGACCCCTGAGCATCCTTTCATCTGGGCACACCCACATTCTTGCAAGGTCGGCTTTGAGGATTTCTAGACTATCAAAGTGTGAACTGAATGTTTGCTTAAAGCTTAAATGCAGAATCCACTATCCCAGATGAGAATTTGAATGCTATTGCTCAGTTTCTGTTAACAAAATAATTATACAGTGATACAACTGTATAACATGAAAGCCTTGAAAATTTACTTCTAAATTTGCATCTCTTAATTTAAAAGACCCCACCTGTGAGAAGAAGGAGTTCAACATAAATTCAATGCTATGTTTCATATATTCAATGTTCCATATATTATCAAAAAAACCACAAATTCAACACAGGTAAATATCTTTGAAGGATCCTGGAGTGTCTTTCATGATGTTATGAACATAAATAATTGCATTCTGCAGCAAAGCAAATTTATTCAATTTTGCTGTATTGGACAACAGGTGTCTTTTGTGCATGATGGCAGGTTAGAAAGTCTAGCACCTTTAGTAATCGATTTTTTTACATCAGTGACTCTTTTGCAGCATGTAATGAGTGTGCGATATTTATGTCACCACTTTCAGCAATTTTACCAAAAGTCTGGTGATTGTTATTTTGTAACAGTTGAAAAAGCAGTTCCACTTTACTGGAATCTGACATTGGATTGCTTTGACAATTATAGTATGTCCAACATGTGCAGGACAAAGACAGGACAAAATTAGAACTGCTGTCCTTCTTTCAATCGCAGTGTCATCAATATTCAGGACTTGAAGTAGTGGGACATTCTGGTTTGCTCGGTTCTTGTACTTCAATGCCTTCATAAAGCCAGAACTGAACATTTAAAACCTAAAGGACTAATAGCATACAGAGCCAATGTGAGGAACATGCTAAGGTTTTATCAATGCACTCTTGACTGAAAATGTTACCCTAAATAGAGAGGTTAACTCTGTTTATTTCTGCTATTTCAAGAAGCTGTTTCTGACCATATCAAGCAGCAGTGGGCCAGCTAGTCTTCTTGAAATCTGGGGCATAAAGACATCCTGGCAGAGGTGTATGTGTATGCCTCATCTCTTTGAGGGAAGTACTGCAGAACAACGTAAATTCTCACAGTCTAATTCTCATTTACAATTGAGCTCGCTCACACTGATCTGGCTGTTAATACGGGGACTTTAGAGCTTGATGAAGGTGAAGCCGCAGTTAGTATTATTTTTACTCTGTCATATCATAAAAATGGAATTTCTAGATCCTTGCTGTAATGGGCCAATGAGGCCAAACTGTGTTCACCTCGCTTGCACGACTAACCTCATCATCTCTTCACAGCTTCATCCCATGAGGAAAGGGAAACGATGGGTTTTAAATTTCACTGAAATCAATGTAAAGGACTCCGTAGAGGATGAAAACTAAGGTTGTGATTCTGTAAACATTTTCTTATTTGGGACATTTTACTTCATTTGTCCCCTTGTGTTACTCATTTTCCAAACCAGCTTCTTAATAAGGTTTTGCCACACATCAACCTCTCATGAGAAGTGCAGCATCCCTGCCAGGACCTTGTTTTGGGGGGTGCCCAGCTGTCATGTCCTCACCTACACTGAGCCTTGACATGCAATTAATTTCATCTTTCTCAGAAGTCCTTAAGAGAGAAAAGTAACAAGCTTTCCTGCTCACTTATATAAGCGTATGGTCTTATTCTCTACATTTTGTTCTTTCTCTCCATATTCCCTCTTGTTTGGTACTAATGAGGTTCATTGATTTGTTATGTCAAGTTAGTATGTAAGCTCTTTCAAGCATATGTGCCATCTTTTGTGCTTGTATAATACCTGATTTCAGGATGCCAAGTGCAATAGATGCCAAACCCATATTAATGCTACTGATATGTGCCATTGCATTCCATGCAATAACAACATTAGCCATAGTCATAATCATACATATGGTTAGTGCTTCATTTTTGTTTGTATAACTATGAACTATACAATTGTGGTGTTCTCCTATGAAAAAAAGCCCTGTGATTTCAGCAGCAGTGTAGGCTGATTTCACAAGCAGGTAGTGCAATACAAATTCACCTTAGAGTCCTGATCATCCAGCAAAACTTTTGGTTTTGATTCTCATTACATGATTATTTTGTGAGCATGTGAATTCTCTGAATACTTAGTTTCAAGGAACAACTCCTTTTACTGGGTTGCAGGTGATTTGAAAATATAATAATACATTATTCAAACACAAAGCCTTAGTTAGGTTTTCAAGAGTACTATATAACCTTGATTTCAGGTGCTTTGGTTCACTCCATATTTCTTGATGCTCTGTATTCTTCAAAATGCTTTCTCCAATCAAAGAAGAATAAAAACCTTTCCATTTGGCATTAGTTATTCTATTTCTTTTCAGAAAAGAGCAGCAACCTTGGGAGTGTTCATGCTCTGCTATTAAGGACTAAGGGACCATTTCCTTTATCATATTTTTGCAGACAATGCCTTCATCTCACATTTCCCAAGGCAGATAATGCCATGTTGCAACACATCAAATCCTGGCATACCAGCCACACACCTCATTATCCCGGGTCATGGAATGGAATACAAGCCCAGTATAAATGGATGTCATGAGGCACAATGTAGGATGTCAGGGATGAGTCTCATACAATAGGAGCCTCTTCCTGCTTCTCATCACTCAGGATCCAGGGCATTCAGCTTTGAGAGACAGCATCTCTCTCCTGGAAATCATCAAAGTCAGTGATGCACCCTATTTTCTTTATAGGAAAATTTGGCCCTTACTTGAGAAGGATTGCTTTGTTAGACACCTAAAGTGGATGTACAAGCAAATTACACTGACTTGATACAATCCTACCTTTTATTTCTTGTTTTAGGAGTATATTGGGCTCATTAACAACTAATTTATTAAATGCGTGGAAATAGTTTACTGCTCAAAAAAATAAACACAACATCTAAAAGTTATTTTTATTATGTAAGAACAGAACTCAATGATTTTTAACAAACTAATCAAGATATATGCTTCAATAATTTATAAAAAATAGCTAATACTAATAACATAGCTAATACTTCCCGTAATCTGAATAAAAACAGGAATTAATTTTGCAATCAGAAACCATTTTAAGCACTCATACATCCTGTAGCCATTATGGACAGGGTATGCATAACTGAGGGACTGAACTGTAATAAAATAAAAGAGCTTATTTTTTGGAGAAAAAAAATAAAGAAAATATATCAGCTTTTCCAGGGAAGCAAAAAAAAAAAAAAAAGAAGATGATGATGCAGGACTCCATCTCATGTTCTATTCATCAACTTTCCATTACCTCTGGTGTTCTTGGGGCATATTTCTATGGTGTTGTCTCCAGACTTGAAATGCAATGTAATATTTTGATGGCATAAATAGTGTTCTAAATCCTGTAAGCAGCATTCATTCTCTCAAGGTGATGCAGCTTGGAGGCAGGAGGCTTTGCTATTTGTAGAAACAAAAACAAGGAAGAAAAGGATCACTCAGAGCAGACTACTCTGAGTGTTAAAGTATTTTGTGCAAGAACCCCAAAATTGTGCTGTTCAGCTTGAACGAGCCTATATTTTTTAAGTTGTTTCACTGAAGCCTGAAGCACACAAATGAAAGCAAATTCTAAAACACTTTTGCTTTCTGGGATTTTTTGTAGCTATTACATGAATTATTTAAATCTGTTAGATAAAATGGAGTAGAGTGAAGAGGGTTCACTTGCTGTTCAGTGCTTTCCATTGAAGGCATTTGAAACTACCTCCCAAAACAAAAGTGCAGTTCTTTTCCAGCTATATGACAGCGGAGTGTAAAGCTCAGTGAAAGCTGCAGTTACGTGCTCATTTGCACACTGCTTTCTCCTGAAGCAAAAACGTTTGGGCTACAGTTCTCTGCTTTACAATCCTGCTTCATTTCTCAAGGTCAGAATCCATGCAAACAGTGACACTCTTGCAAAACACCATACATAAGCTGATGCCACCTTCTTCTCCTCCCCGGCAAGCAAGAAGGGCATTTGCCTTGTGCTCTGCTTCTTCCAGGCTCCTTGCTGGGGCCCAGCTCATGGTCACAGAAGCTGTGGAAATATCCCTGAGCACTAGAAGGCTGAGCTCTCTACGTGCATCACTGAGTCAGGCACTTTGGGATTACCGAGTATTATATCAATAGAAGAGGCCTGTGTGCACACAGTATGAGTCTGTTTATCTTCCCCAAAATTTACTTGTGTGACTCATAGCTGGTTTTCTCTGTGCCATTAATGGCATAATTGAAATATTTTTCCACTGGTCAATTTAACGTGCTTTAAACCCAACAGTAAAATGAGAGGAATGGCAATTACACTCCCACACACATTTTGTAATTTTTAATATTCACATGCTGAGCAGAATATATTCTTGTTTGCTAAAAGTGTGGCAGATTGCCGATGTGCACCACATCGCTGCACTCTCCTCACGGCTCACGCAGGATTTCAATGGGCTGTGGGCTGTGTCTGGAATGGGATCAAGTTTGCCTGTGTGTTGCTCAAGCCAAAACAGAAGAAAGGTAGGGTAAGGTAAGGTAAGGTAAGGTAATGTAAGGTAAGATAAGGTAAGGTAGGATAAGAAACATGAAAGGACACATGGAAAAGAAATGTTATTAATGACAAAGCAAGAGAAAAATACTTAGGAAAAATACAGGATGATACTCTATTGATAGGTGGAAAAGAGCTGATCCTGTGCAGAGGGATGAATGAGGAGGACAGACAGATGAAGTGAGAGACAGTGAAGCAAACTACTTGGGTTGGTGCAGAGAAGGGATGAGGAGTGCTGTGAAGCATGTGCTGTATGGAAATGAGAGGCTGAAAGTGTCCCACTGCCTTGCCTTTCATTACATGACAGCACTTACTGATTGCAGAGGAGCAGCCTCACAGAGGGTGGAAGCAGTAGTCCTCACTCCAGAGCTGGCCAGTCCTAGGCAGAACTACAGGCATTTCAAACAATAGAACAGTATTCGTTGTATTTGTCAGAGGTCTCAGCAGCCAAATTTGTGGTGGGTCAGTCAGCCTTGTCGCACCGGTGATGCTTCTGACGATTGAGCTGTTGCTTTGTTTAGCTGCTGGTCCCTGCTAAGAACATAAAAGTTCAAACTGTCACATTGATAGTCTGAAGAATAACTGTAATTTAGGGAATAACCTCAGTTTCTGCATCAGGGACATGTCTGTGACACCATCTATGACTGAAGACATTTAGAATACACATATTTCAGCATTCTCTCCCTGAGACTGACTGTTTAAGCTACACATGATGCAGTATATAAAGTACTATTCTGATGTAATTTGGTGTAAGGCTATGCAAAATAAGGGACTTGAATTGCACCTGATTCCTTAGAGTTGCTAGCAAACAAATCAGATCTGAGCTTCCCTCCTTCTGCTCTTTTTCAATATTGTCCAGTGCAATGACCCACATCCATGCTTGAGACTCCTCTCAGACTGTTATTTGGGTACAGAAAATTATAGGATGGCCATACACCTTTAGTTTGTGTGTGAATCTATTCAGACCCAGATCCAGACTCTGTGTAGGACAAATTTTAATTGGCTTCCAAAATTTCTTCCTATGTCAGCAAGATTCACATGAAGGATGGATGTTAATGGGAACTTTATACAGCAGCTTTGCTGGATAAAGAAATTCAGCTACTGATATTATGGTAGTTTCTTGGTTTATCTTAAAATAAGGACAGAGGACTTTTTATTTTAAAAAGTGATTATTAATATACTTTGAAATACCTATACTGGAAAGTATTTTTTTACTGCTAAATGGAGTGATTATAGCACTTTAAAAATCAATCACTGTTCCCCCTTTAAAAGGTTCTTTGCATTTACCAAGCTGATGAATAGCCTAATTAAATTCAAAGGAGTTAAAAAAAAACAAGTTCAGAAACTGAAGCATGTTGAAGTGCTATTTTGGGGAACACAAAATATGACTATGTCAAAAGCCTGTTTGGTGAAGCAGCATGTGATGAAAATTGTCTTGCTCAATTGAGTCTGCTCCCTTTCCATCTCTCATACAGCTTTTTAATGAAGAACAGCAGTGCTGTTCTTTGAGGATCAGAATTCCTGTTTTATCCTCACCATTTTCACTTCCAATAATGATGTAAGACAGGAGGAAATTATAAATGCAGTAGTGTAAATTATTGCTTTCCATTTTTATTCTTTGCAGAATTATGGATGCATAATCATTTTATGTCTTATTTTATTGTCCAGGCAGAGCAGAATTCTATCGCATGAGGCACTGTGCAATCATAAAGTAGGACAAGTTACTTCAGTGTAAAACAGCCATGAGAAAAAGTAAAACAACTGGGAGATTTACGGGATAGTACTGCATTGCTACAACTAAAATACATCAATTTTTGTATCTTTAATTACGTAACTAATGTATAGCTTTTTATTATCTATTTATACTTGTTGGGATTTTTATTAATTTATGATCTATATTTATGAGAATGTATGTCTTTCTTCTTCCTAAAGCTTTAGCACAGTGAAACAACAGAAGGGTGCTACAGACATTTACATTAGCTTAATCTAAACTTCTATTGAAGCCTTCTTTTAGTTTCCCAGGCTTGTTTAGTTTTCAAATACAAGAGCAGGAGTTAAAATTTCCTTAAAAATGGTGAGTGGACCATTGAGAATTTGGGTAATCTGGCACTTGAATACTGAAGAAATAAATTCTCTTTTCTGCACATGGATTGGTTGGTTGCTCACCTTCCATGCAACACTTGTAGGAACCTGCTGTACTCAAAATTTTGAACAGTTATCTCAATTTAAATTAAGTGAAAGAAACAGATGGGCGAAAGAGTATTGGGAGTATTGTTTTCAATCCCAAATTTGAAAAGACTGGCTGCAAAAGAAGAACTTACGTAGAGAAAATGATAAAGAAGAAAATATGATTGTGATTAGAAAAAAACATACCAGACAGGCAAATAGAGATAAGGTCCAGAGAAAAACTCAGTGGGTAGGTCAGAGATGGAGTTGAATGAGGGTTGGGACAGAGACTCACAGCATAAAAGCCAGAGGCAGTGCAGCAAGGGAGGAAAGTCAGTGTGTTAAAAAAAAAAATGAGAACTGCAGACAGATGCAAAGTGTCAAGTCTAAGAAACATAGAGAAAAATAGATATGTTAGCAAAGTGCTTATTATACCAGTCTAGTCAGAGAGAAAGGAAGAAATAGGAGGCATGGAAGACTAAAATACAGCTCTGTGTTGGCCTTAAGTGTGGAGTTCCATAGTTGAAAGCAAAGATCAGGTGTCAGCTAATGTGAGGAAAGGGAGAAAGAACTGAGCTACGGTGATAGATCTGTGGTTTTTAAACACTGTGCTCAATGTTATGTGGGTTGGCTTTTCTTCAAACTGTCATGTTGTGAGACATTCAGGATTACCCTTTGCCTTGGAGGAGAGGGAATGAGATCTTACTCTGATTTTCTAGTTATAGCTCAATGCTTTAGCAAAATAAATGGAAGAATTTCAAGTAAAAAGAAAACTACCAGCAGCTTCTTTTCTTGTTAGGATTCCTTTTTTCTGACACATACAGGAGTTTGACATCACTTTCTCTTTGCTTCCAGATGCATTAGTGTGCATTTTTCTATGAGAATAGTATCATTGGCAGGTTTGGATTGACTTCTGCTACTGACTGACTTAGAAAGTGAAGCCTTTTGGAGGAGATAAGCTTATAAGTAGCTCCATAAAATTTCTACTTGTCTCATTTTTTATATTATGCAGAGGTTATCAGGCAGCCAAAGTTCAGTCACCCTCCAGTGCAGTTCATAGCTTGGGAATATACAGGTGCCAGAAGAACTTATTGCAGAGTGGTAAAAACTGATTTCAGTGCATGAATGGTCCCTCCGTTGATAGCACATAGAATTTGAAGTTTCCAAAAAGCATCTCACAATGAGAAGCTGAAATCTGTAATAAACTTAATAGGTGCGTATGATAACTTTTTTATTTTGTGAAATTCATGTCTGAAAAAAAAAATCAATCTGCTAGTTATTTTATTTAGACACTGAAGTTGTTAGTCAAATCCTCCTTTTACTTTTTGTTTTTCTTCTTCTTTTCTTCTATATTTACACTTTGAAAATCAGTGGGCAATGATTTTGGGCTAGTTCTGACAATACAACCTGCAACCAGGAACTCCTGGCAAATGGCTGATGTGTCTCCATTGAGTAGTGAGTACGGTTGCACATTTAGTCAGCTGAATTTTGGAAATTTGTAGCATCTGTTTTTGTTCTCATATGCTAAGCCATGTTTGCATAGCTGTGAGGGTAACCACATTAACAGAATGATTTTCATTGCCCACTACTGCTTTGTGCTGATCCCTCAGGGTGTCCTGGTAATGTGCAAGTGCAAACAAGATAGACATAATTGTTAAGAAACAGTTAGTGAGAGATGCCTCTGCCCAACTTAAGGTGCACATGAGACCATATGCCAAAGTCAATAATATGGATTTTATTTAACAACGAATGTGAGGTAGAGAGATAGAAAGAAATAGAAAAGAGAGAGAGGAGAGAAAGAGAGAGAGATCAAGCAGAAAATAGTCCCCATCCATGGATCCAGCAGCGTCCTGTTGGTCCTTCTTCACCCTGAGACCCTCAGTGGTGCAGATCCCAAGGCCATTCAAAACTTCTCACTATTTATACATTTTAGCAAACAAAGGAAATATCACTCATTGACTACACAGTTCTCTTATTCTATTGACTTAAGTTCTGTTGGTTAAATCATTCTCTGGCTTCTAATGCTAATTAGCCCACATGCTCAGTCTTTCTCTTCCTTTGAGTTGGTGGGTTGCTTGGGTTGGTGGGCTGTGAGTCGGTGGTCTCAGTCTCCCCCTGCCGGCATAACTTTTACCCAATCGGAGCTAATTTCAGCACTGTTGCTGAGTTGGCTTTCCTTGTGGAAAATAAATTCTCCATTCTTTGTGTATTCAGTGATACATTCTTCTCTTCAAGCTCTGTTAACCTCACCCTAGGTTTCCTCACCTGGAAAATAGTACCACCTTTACCTTGTCTCAAGTTCCCACTGTTGTGGCTTATCTTACAGTCCAAGTTCCAGGTATTCACAGAGACGTATTCTGTGGGGATTCGGTGGTTGTTGATGATTGCAGATGCCATCTGTCCCAGAACATTACCCCAGTAAAGGTTGGGGTAATCTTTGTTTGACTGGTGATATGCATATGAGCAGTTGCTTCTTTACACTGTTTGCCACAGTGGGAATTTTTGTCTGGATGTGTTAACCGGGATGAGCCAAGCAGATCTTGCCTTTGCCAGGCTGGGAGTTAGTGTCATCCTGTCTGTTCCCTTCAGTGCTTATCTCATGGCAAAGTCCTTCTGTGGCCTTAGCAGCATTTGAGAGAGGCAACTGTGCTATTTAAATCATTACTTAAATGTGCTTTTCCATATTTAACTTTAAAAGGTATATGCTGGTTGACAAAACTGTCTCTGCTTTATTTTTCTTTCAGCTTGTTTCACTTGTAAAACCTATGCTCTGTGTGCATAAGGTGTAAGTGATCTCTAGCTTTAGTTTCAGACATATGAAGATCCCCCACCCGGTTTCGTTACAACTCTTTCATTACTCAGCTCTTGAATGGAAAACCTCATCCCTCTTGACGCTCCCAAACTGCACACTGCTGGGAGCCACAGCAGTGCACTGCAAGACCACCTAGCAGTGATAAATTTCATTGGATATTTGGACTTCTAAGTTTCTGAATATTCAGTACTACATTCTCTTGTATTGAATGTAATTTTACTTTTTAGAAAAAAAGATTATGTTTAAACAAAATTATGGCTGCCAACCAACCTTCTCCATGTGGGTGGGAGAGTTTGAGTACTAACAGTATGTGCTGCCATTTACACTAGAGCAGGATATGTGCCAGGGAACAAGCAGGACAGATGCTGCCCTTGCAGGCAGGGGAGCTGGGGGCAGAAGGTGGCAGTGCGGCAAGACCCTGACCCACCTGTCAGAGACCCATAGCACTCAAAGAGGAGCAGAGCAGGTCCAGTGACAGTCCCCCAGGTCAGAGTTCAGATGGCCAGGGTAGTTCACTGCAACAAGGCAGGGTCAAAGTCAAGATGGGAAGCCAAGTCAACACAGCAAGGCCAGGCTTTATATGGTACAAGACTGAGCACTGCCTTTCCTGTTGTATAGCTCAGACGGGGACAGGCGGCTAAGCTTAAAGTTCAGTTAAGCCTGGACTTAAAAGCAGATACCAAGTTAAGGGATGGGTACCACTGTCTTTGACTCACCTCCTTCCCAGCCATTGACTCCCAGTTGACAGAGCTGGGCCATACCAGAGCTGGCTTGAGCGTGGGTGGCCAAACCCAAGGAAGGTGAGAAGAGAAGGTAGAAGTGTCTATTTGTGCATGTAGGGACATGAAGCAGATAATGATTCGGAGAAGCTTGCAGTTCTGCTCCCAAATCATCACACCAAGCTGCTGTGGCATCCTCTGCTTCCTAGCCTGCCTTTTCTTCCAATGAAAATGACCCTGTGGGCAGGGAATGGAGAAAATGCTGCTAGAGTTCTTATCTTAATGTGCAGTCTAGACATGGCTGGATAAGGACCTGCCATCTAAAGCCAGAAGACAATCTGGCCTTTATTGTTCAGGCATAGATATCACGGAGTAAAGTGGTATAAGTGCCCACTGATTTTGATGCTCAGTCTGAAACACCCAGATTCTAGTATTTCAAAGTTGTTACAGTTCTGCAGCCCATGGCATGCAGGTATGGGGGCCAGTTTCATAAAAGTTAATGTGAGAGGCTATTGGAACAAGTCTGAAGTGCTAGCCAGGGAATACTTTTTGTAAAATCATCACAATACTTGGTTTGGTTTCTCAGTCCAGTGTCTAAAGTGAAACCACCACACTCATTTTGGGGGGTGCAGAGAACTCTGTAGTTCCTGTTTTCCAGTGTTTTGTATAGATAACATCTTCAGCAACTGTAATGATCAAATTGTAAGCCTTACTGCCAAACTGAGTGTGTTTGGTAATTTTCTAAATTGTTTGAATTTGTGCAGAACCTTTTGGGAGAGAAAATACACTCTGCCAACAAACTTGAAGGTTCTTCTTTATAGCATGGGAGCTTTAAGGCTCTTGACAATATGTTCTTAATACCAGAAAGACAAAGAGTTTGTCCCCAGTCTCATTCTTACCTAAAATATTGTAAGAAACAACAAATTCCCAGCCAGGGAAAAAAATTAGTCCAAAACTTTGATTAACCATTGGCAACATTTTAAATAACTGGAAAAGGAGTCTTCTAAAGGAATGTGTCAAGAAAATTGAACTGTAGGAGGGACTGTCAGTTATGCCTACGATTTCTTACACTCAACTCTTTTGGAGATATCCCTATACAAAAATCTTAAAATATGATCAGTATGAGCACTGCACTTTCCTAATAGTTTTCCTTATTTGAGCCCAATAATTGTCCATTAGATCACTGTTACTGCAGTTAATCATACCTTTCTTCCCAAGGTTCACTTTCTTTGCAGTTAAGTTTTACCTCAAGTTATAGCTGGTTTTAGTGTTGTCTTTAAGGTCTAGTAACAGCCTAGTCTTTGTTTCTGGTGTCTTGGGACATGTAGATAACATATATGTCTTGAACCATATCCAGGAGGAAATGCTATTGAGACCTTTTACCACTACCTGAGGTACCCTTCTGCACATATCTAGATTTTAAGTGCTTGAAGTTAGGCAAAATTAATCCCATCCTAATTGCAGTTACTCACAATTACCCTCCTCACTATCAGATGAAGGGCAAAGAAACATGAGCAATTCCAAAAATCTTCATTTGCAGGTGTCATCTGACAATTTAATGTCATTCTCCAAGAGTAGCGAGGATACTATTCTGAATCTGAATTCAAAGTAGGCAAATCCAAATCTGTGCAAACAAATAAACAGAAAATTAACAGTCCAGTCACATTTGCCAACTCTGAGGACGAAATGAGTATAAAAGCTATGTTGTCATCCAAGGCCATAACCATATAAAGGAAGAAGATCTTTAAGCCACCTTTAATCATAATATGGTCAATTTTTTGTTTAAAATCCTTTTTAAAAGTTAAGGTTGTGATTTCCCCCTAGTTCAGCCCAAGATTTTCTCATTTTTAGCAGGCTGTAGAAAACTAATTCAAAACAAAAGCTCTTATGGGTCTGAGGGAATAGCAGGTCTCCCTTTCTTAACATGTTATACATGAATTCTTATGAACTGTTGGCTTTTGTCGCTGCTGGAGGAGCCCTTCATTTGCATTCTTCAGTAACAGTCTGAAAAATAACAGAAAGTCCTTCTCTTCAGCTCTTCCAACTGCTTCAAGCCAGATGGAGCGTTCTCTTTCTGCTTCTCCCGCCTTTGGTTTTGGAAATGCAAAACTATTTATTGTTCAGCAGGAAGCCACAGCTTGTCTTTCTCTTCTCCTCCTATTTTGTATCTCCTGCTGCTGTAAATACTTCCAGACTATCACTAGGACGCTTCTTCAAAGCTTCTCCAAGCTTATGGAGGATGAGTCTGACCCAAGTTTTCTCAGTTGCTCAGTTGTACCCGAGGATCCCAGCATTACCACTGTCCATTGCAATCCCAGCGGTGTCTATTCATCTTATTCTAAAATAGACATCTAGGGCAGATAAAAGTGTCAAGGACCTCATGAAACCATAGCACTTGGGGAAGCTCGAAGCAGCAGCAGAAAAACTGACCGCTGTGCCTGTAACCTCCAGGAAGACAACATTGCTCTGGTCATTCCTGCTTCACATTCAGAGAGTTTTCATCTAAACCACACAGGCTCAAGCCTGTTTATTTCCATACTGATATTTAAATAAAGTTAAAATTCTGCAGAATTTGATAGCACTTGTTTGGAAGAATTGAGGTTAGAGAGGAGCTGTTTCGTCAAGTCTTACATATTTAGTAGCTGACATCTTCTACTATATTTAGCTTGTGTACTGAAGAGCAGATAGCTGATTATGCAACAATTTGAACTTTTTCCGGCCTCTTTGCAATGAGCAGGGCATTTAGCAACCTGATTACAACTGTAAACAGTTAATAATTATTGTAATAACGACTGTTATCATTAATCTCACATTAAACTTCAGATATTTTCAAAGCATTTTACAAAATACTGGAGACTTGTAACACTCCTGTGAGTTAATTAAGACCTAACATTCTTATTTTGGGAGGGATCTGAGGATTAAGGGCCCCATCTGGAACAGAATGGAGATGGTATTGACTCAGGTTTCAGTTTTAACATTAATAATATTTATAATAATTGAGTGCTTAAGCTCTTAACTTGTGTGCCCTAATACAGTAACTGCAAAGTTATACCAAGCTACTGTTGTCCCAACTTTTCCAGAAGTTTCTCTTGCTATTTATAATGAAGGCACAATTAAGCCCCCTGTTAATGAACTTATAAATCCTGCTAATGTAACATTTGTTAAATGTCTGAGAAAAAAGAGGAAGGTTGGAAGAAAATTCGTGGAGCAGAAAGCCATTCAAGTTTTTTTAAGCCCCAGTTAATGGTGAACCAACTATATAAGTATCAAACATAAGGATTTTTTTTAAGAAAAGTATTTTTGTCAGTGTTTAATTTCATGAAGTTGGCACTTTCTAAAGATTACTGAGGAAATGGGTGGCATCAGGACTTTGACATATGAAGAAATTTCCCCAAATACCCAGGCCTTTCTTCTCTCAGTACTCTTCTCTAAAAATTAAATCTTCATCCTTCAATGAAAGAATGAAGCAGATTTCTGAAGCATCATTAGTGTGCTCTTTATATCTCCACAAGTAAATCAGGAAAGACGCCTCACAAGACACAAACATCTCATATGCTTTGGTTTCTCTTGAAGTGCTCAGTATCAGTACTATGCTGTACTGTTCTTCTTTTTGTGAACAATCTTCTAGTAATTTAATGAATTACCATGGTAAAAGAATGACTTTGACTGTTTAACTGTGCAGGAAATCAGCTGTTATTAGTCAGCAACATTTCATAATACTATGTTTGTGTATATAGCTCTAGGTAAATTGTCAAAGTAACATAACAAGTCAATAAAGAAACCTGCAGTTCTTCTTCCTAATTTCACAAAAAAACAGTATTCGCATTTGAAATAGAGAAAAAAAATACAAAATCTGTAGCTGATTCTGTTGACTTATTATTGCTTGATTCATTCATGCTTATACAAGATGTAGACATAGCCATGGGAAGCCTTCCGATGTTCACCCATTTAAAAACCTCAAAAGTTAGTGCTGATTAATTAATGTACATTTCATCATCTGCTAAAGTGTCAGCCCTGAGGAGATGGATGAATTTATATTCTGTATTCCCTAAGGAATCACACATTACCTGTGCATTACCACACATTGGAGACAGCAAGGCAGGTTGGTTTTATGGGAAACAAGCTATATCTCCCAAGATAATAGCATTTTGTGTTTGAATTAATGTATGCTTCCATAAGTACTACTGCATGCAAAAATAATTTATTATTTTAGGTTTTTTTCAGATAAAGACACAAAGTCTTTCACCTTCCTTCTCTGATTTATTGACATTTTGATGTAATTTTTGATGTGTTATCTTATGTATTCTTTCCTCTTCTAGTAAACCAACTGCCATTGCATTTTAACATTCTGTTTAACCATGACAAAAAGTAACTTCTGATTCAGTACTTTAATTATTTCTTCTTTAAACATTGATATTCCATGATTTTGTGCAAGCCACTGTTCCAAAGGAAAATAAATCAGAGCTAATGAGTGGCAAAAAGAATTGCCCGTTTTTCATGTGATTCCATCCTACCTTAATCATGTAACATCACCCATCAGGCTGTAAGGAGGCAAAAGCACAGTCCACCAAATTAATGACAAAACACTTTCCAGTCTCATTCAGCCTCAGAGGAAAAGAAGTTTCATGCTCTATTTTTTCCTTCTGTACATACTTCTACAGTTTTGTGGGTTTGGTGAGTTGGGTTTTTTTCCCCCAGTAGCAACTCTTGGGATTCGGAGAGCAATGGATTAGCTTGCTGATTAGTTTCTTCAATTTTAATATCTCTGAATTTTCTGACTAGGCAAGAGATGACATCAGATACAATGGCTGAAGTCCTGACTACTATGTGACATTAATTGGGAAGCTGACATTACATCAGCTCAGATCAGAAGGAGGTGAGGAAGCTTGCTTCAGTCTCCAAGCTCAGACTCACACAGCTGCCGTAATTGCCCAATGGCTGAGCTACAGTCACTGTCGATAAACGTGCCCCAAACAAATGTGATGCGATAGGATTTAGCTTAGCCCACTGTGAAGAAGGATAGCAGCAAGTTACTTCCTGCACATTTGTCATGGTCTAGGAACATGTGCACCAATATCTCTTGCTTCTCAGCAGATACACACTAACATTTTACCCTGCAGCAAATCTGGTCATGCATCTGAGCCTAGTGCAGAAAGCAGTGAAGAAAGTGCTACAGGTTGCTAGGAAGAAAAGAGAGAATATTCTGTCGTAGTCACAATGTGATTGGAGTATTGTTAGAGGCATTTGTCATACCAAATTTGGCTCCTGATGCACACCTTCCCAGCTGTGTTCAAAGTCTTAAAAGTTTTAATTAAAGACTTTTATGTAAATTAATGACCACTAGAGCATTCAGAATTTTCTGGGTGACAACTCTGTTACTTGTGGCAGACTGCTCAGTTATCAGTTAGTGAAAACATTAAATTTATATGAAGACAGTATATAAGTTAGCTAGAAAACCATGGATCCATCTGGGAAGTCACTATCTAAGCAGCTTGCTGAGATTAAAACTCAGCTTTGCATAATCATTTGATACATGAGCACCAACAGATCCAGAAACTTTATCCACATCTGGATTACCATTATTAGTCAATTTTAGTCTGTTACGAGGATCTCAACACGCACATTAATCAACACAGATTACCAGTTTAGTATCCTCTTGCTCATTGTTCCATTTTTCAGCCAGTAGTCTGTTATGAAAAGCGCTATATTACATTTAAACTTTTATTCTATTTTAACTTAGCACAACCCACTGCCTTTTGTTCACATATGTGGCAGAATGTCACTATGGTAATAACTGTGCTATTTTTTTCAGCTGTTTTAATGGTATTCTAACATTTGTTGGAAGCTAGAGATTTGCTGGGGTACTATTTCTCACATCTGGAACATATTGCCTACTGAGATTTGTATTGTTGATTCAATTCCTGATTATAAATCCAGCCCTAAATTTTATTTGTTCTCCTTGGCTTTCACTGAATGAGCTAAATTTGTGGGTTTGTACTCTTTATGTGTAATTTTCCTTAAGACACCCTGTGAAAATCACTATCCAAGCACAATTTGTGCTGTATGGCATTATTAAGTATTCTCTTTTGAGTTGTACTGTGAAAGAACTGTATAATTCATTTTGTTATAGCTTCCCAAACAAACATATTTAGCTAAAATATTTTTGATTAAAAATTGATGTGTCATGTAGCTACTTCCCACTGATTTTAAGTGAACACAAATAGGATAAACTGGAGGTTTTTCGAAAGAAGTGTTCATCTCATGTATTTTCTTCAGGTTGAATCTAAAAGGGCTTCCACTGGTAAAACACTATTTCAAAGCTACCACATGTAATTTCCTATGGCAGTGTTCCCACGGAGATCAAGATTTTAGAGTAAGATTGTCAGTAACAGAATGTATACCTCATAGTTGGGGCAAGTGAATCAATTTCCTTTTCTTTCACTTTGAATTTTAGTGTTGCAAATCACAGCATGGAGCACCATGGTATGCAGTACGGCCTAAAATATTCTGCTGGTAAGAAGGCAATGTGAGAACTGCTATTTAAAATAAAAAAAAAAAAAAAAAAACATTTTTACGTCAGACCAGAAGTGATTATGCACTGCTACTTTGCAGTACACCATAACAGCAGTGAATAGTAAATGCCTGCTGCGAAAACATGGTTGACTGGGTTTCTAAACAGATTTTAACCAAAATGCTCTTCCATAGGAATCACCTCTGGTGCATAGGACTTCTAAAAGGTTTTTTTCTGGAGTAAAAAACTTTGGTTTCTTTGGAAAACAGTTGTTACAGAAGCTGCCTTTAATGTTTTGCAGAGGGATAGTTTTGTCTACAGAATTGCAGCCAAATTTTACTCTCTGATCTATCTGATCAGCTTTCATTTATCTTCATATTATTGACAAATGTATACACAAGCTGATCAAATTTTACTGTGTCATAGCTTACACTGACAAATTAAGATACAATTCAAATAAATCCTATGCATTCCCTTCTTTAATAAGCATTAAATTTGAATTAAAATGCCATCGAGAATTAGGAACATCTCTAGATGTCAATATACACTGAAGTTTCACTGAAAGTAATAATGGTCCTGAATCAAATCCAAATGAAATACCAGTCAAAGTGGGCAAGGGAAATTTAGAACTGGATCTGAGTTTATGTGACCCACACCTGTCCTTAACAGTTGAAATTGAAGTTACAACCATTCCTTCATTAATTGACACATCCAGGGCACAGCAAAACTTGAGATCCTCTGTGAAGCTTTACTGTAGTCCAATTTTTACTTGTTTTTCTGAGTCCCTGACGTACAACAGTATCTCTTCTGCTCTTGTCACTGGCTCTTTCATCAACTCCTCCCTGGTTCGCTACTCCTCAATGTCATATCCTGTCTGCTCTGCAGTCTTTCCATTCCTCAGTCAGCATATATTTTTATTTTTCCTACTTTTGTCGAATCCTGCTTCATAAATGTATGTCTACTCCTCTTCCCAAATACTGGGTGGGAACAGATGAGGGCACAGCACAGATCTAGACTGAATAACTCAGAAATCAGACTTGCACCTCAATTTTATGTTCGTAGTTCATCAGTTCTTGTAAATTGGATATCTCCTCTATATCTAATGAAGAATGTACTTTTGAAAGCCTTCAGGAAGAGGGCCCTATCTACCTAAATTTTTAGTGCAAGTTAAAAGCCTTCATTGTGTACACATTGTTCATTGCGTACACATTGTTCATTGGGTCGTGTTTCGTGACAATCCAGATGGAGACATGGGATATTGTTTAGGCTTGTACTTCCTTAGGTTAAGATGACTAAAACTGAATTTTCTTTCTTCCTGTACCTCTTTTATGTAATTTTCATTGACATTTTAGATGTACTTTTAGTAATTCAGATTTCCAGCTGTGCAGTTCTTTGACCTATCTTAGACTTCTCATGGGCAGCTTTACTTTTTGGGTATCCTTCAAAATTCATCCTTTTCTTTACATCTCCACCAGTGACACTTCATGTCATTTTTTCTTTTAATTTTTTCCAAAGTTACAGTCTCCAAAGTCTCTCACTGAACATTTTCTTCTTATAATTGCTCAGCTTGCAAAATTCATTTGGTTCTGCTCTAAAATACAATTGACATGAGTTCTGAGATCCTGGATTGGGTTTTTATCTCTTGCAAGATAAAGCATTAACTCTGCTCTCTCCTCTTGAGAGAAACCATGCTAAGTTGCTGTGTAACTGTGGGTCTTCTCCTCATTCAAGTGCCCTTCTGCCTTATACTCCCTATATGTGGTTCTCCATCCATTTTCCTACTTTCTTTCTTTCTTTACTTTTTCTCCCCCTTTTGGAGGTTTTTCGTGTAGCTCTAGTTTAAGGTGGTGGAGGTGTGGACAATGCAGAATACATGATGGCAGAATCTCAGCTGATCTGGCAGGACCCTCTTCCTCTCTCCGTTGACTATGGAAGGAGACAAAGACAGCAAGCCTCTGTTGAGTCAGCCATCTACTGTGTTTTCTTCTTTATTTTTCCCTCTATTTAGTAATTTTCTTGCAGTACATAAAGAAACACGTCTCCCTATAACTCCAGCCTTCCAATTGAACAATGATTCCCTGGGTCATCGCCTAGTGGATAGGGGCAAAAGTATTTTCAGGTTGGATTGCTTTGGAGAGCAATTTATCCTTTTAAGGATAAAAGTATATTGGTAATTCTGGCCCTTGCACAAGACATTCTCATGTGTTTGCTTCAAATTGTATTTTTCACATAGCTTTTATTTCTACAAGTAAGATTTATTTTTAATATCAAAGCATTCTTGTCATGAGATGGTTTTTAACCCTCCTTGGTTCTATGTTTAAACTGCACTGAGAATAATATTTCGAGTAAAATATTTTCTTAGACTTGAATGACAGAGCAAATATTAATGAGAGATTCTGCACCACAAGAGCTGCAGAGAACGAAACAATCTTTACAAAATACATTTTTTGTCCTGCTCACTTGAACACTGAATTATTATTCTACCTCCCCAGCAATGGCCCTTTTTGTCCTAATTATACTTTTAGTTCCCAGGAGAGGGTCACACAGGACAGAAGACACCCATTCATTCTAGCACGTGTCTGCTCTGGTGGACTTCCACTTCACATAAAATAACTTGAGCTGATCAGTCATTTTCTCCAAGAAATTCATTATACTTCCATGCATCTTCAGTGTCTCACTGACCAAACATTATGGTCTTGTTGAATTTGTACTCTGTCTGGAATTCTATAGACAGGAAAAAGCAATAGAGGACTTTAGTTATCTGCATCTTCCTCTCCGTTCACAAAAATCACTTCTCTCTCTGCACTGACAGGTATTACTAGCTCAATATGGAGAGACAGGTCCACCTAGCATTTATATTCAAGGTGAAGGATGAATAAAAAATGACAAGACTTACAATACAATCTCTTTAGGTTATTGCTCTGCCCCTGCAGAATTTTATTTCTTTCACACAAAACTTGTAATACTTGCTCTGTCTGACTTCATATGATGGATTACTTAGAGTGAAAAATTATTCAGTGGTAACACCTCACATCACTCCAGTGCAATCTCACATGAAGATAAATGCTTCAAGTGCTCTGAGCTCAGACTTGTAGAAAGGAGAGATTGAGGATGTTCAACAAAAACAAAAGCTAACATGAATGGGCTTTCAAAGAAAGATGAGAGCGGAAGTTTCAAGTAAGAAGTTACAGTGCTCTGAAATAAGGGACAAAGCTTCATTTGTGTCTGATCAGTGGTCCTTGCAGTCTGGGAACGAAAGGAGAAGAAACTTGACTATAAGACAGTTTTATCTGAGGAGTGAGGTAAACTGAAACTAAATACTAGATATCCAGTTCCCTGGCAAAGAGACTAGCAGGGCTGACATAAACCAACTTCCTTAAGATCTCCTCAGCACTGAAAGTTTCCTTTACTTCCAATAGCTTCCAAAAGAGACTTTCCATGTTTGCTCCACTAGGTTTATGGCATGCCTATCTAAAGCTGGTGTCAAAGGTCTTGGCCTTATAGACAAGTAAATGAGCCTAGGTTTTATAATGTTTCCTGTATTTCCTTCCACTTCTCCAACTGGTCTGGGATATCTCAGTGGTAGAAGGGGCACAACTAGTAAACCTGGCTCAGTTTTCTGCAGTGTTTCCCCACTGACTTTGGATGCTAGCCTAGAGCTACCTCTCAGAAATGCAGCAATGAAGGTGGGAAGCATGGTATAGGAGCCAGAAAACTATGTACCCCAAAAAGCTGTCTGAGAGCTAACACTCAGAAGTAGTTCCTTCTCCAACCATCTCTTTGCACACAGACGTTTCCTAGATATAGTAGCTCACATGCACCTAAAAGGAACTAGAATCTGGAACAAGCTCTGAGCACTCTCAGGTGCAGAAGCATCTGAACATTCCATTGATAGGAGAGCTTCCTTGCACAATTGGCACTACAGGTCCCATCAGGGCCTTGAATGACTCCAAAAGCCTGGAAAGGTTTCACTCAGCTGGGAGCTAGGAGGTGAGGAGGGATCTGAAGAGATCCTGGAAAGGGAGTGGGAAAAACCTTTGGTAATCAGTTATTAGGGACACTGCTTTGTATCACCATTCTGTCGCAGGATCTCTCTGATCTCATACGAAGCACCCCCATGGAGCTTTCTCCACATGAAGTGAAGCCTTGCCTCCTACAACTTTGCAGGGATTGAGGCACATATGGAAGTTGGACTGTGGGATTAGAGGGATCTGGCAGAAATTTGGGTATAATGGGGGTTGCCAAGAGATAGGGTACAGTAGAAGGAGGGGGCCTAAAAGCATCATGTGCTGACTGTCCCTCGTGGGGCCATTCTGTGTCATGCACTCTTCTCTGAACTATATTTCTGACATATTTGACAATGTCCATCATGAGTGAGGCTCTGGTTGCTGTAGAGGTCTGAGTTGTCCGGCATCAAAATTTCTGTGCAGCAGGGAAGGAAAGGAGTCCCTCCTGGCAGTTTACGCTTCAATTAGCATCACTAGCACCCAGAAATAGAAAAGCTGTGCCTTGCACTTTGGACCTTTTAAAAGGATGCTATGGATGAGGATGTGGGCTCTGACCTACATCAGATCCCAAAAGGACATGAGGACACCCTACGGATGTGGGGAGCTCCATGACATGAGGTTGTTGAGAGAACCTGAGGGAGGGCCAGAGACCAGATGCCCAACTGTACAAAAGCAACCACTCTTCAACACTCCTGCCTCCCCACTAGACAGTCGCTAGGCCAACACAAGCTGCATGTCATCATGTCCTGAAGACAATCTTGGAAATTCTCCTATAAGATGTCACAGATATAGCCCATGCAGTCCCCCTCCAGTATTTCACATTTAAATAAATGTCTTTCTCACCAGAAGTAAAATCTGGTATCATCTAAATATTTTGAATTTTGATGCCATGACAATGATCTAAACGCTTTTTCCATAATTACAGAATAATTTCTAGGAGAAGATGTTCTCTGAGGAAGAAAGCACACTTTCCCTGAGGAAAAGCATGTCTTTGCATAGAGTCGAGCAAAAAAAAGGAAAACGAAAGCATATAACAAGCAACTTCAGTTCCTGTCACACAGGTGTCAACCAGGAATCAGTTACTGCTCTCCAGTTAGAGTATATGTGGTTGAAGAAGTTTTAACCTTAGACTTTACACTTCAAAGAAATTGAAAGCCAACATTGTTACCTAAATTTACTTTCAGAACAAGTAATTTTTAAAATATCTAAACTGACAGTCAAAATTTGTTATATAGGGAATTGATGTCAGATCCAGCTATATTCAAAATCTAAAACTGACAGAAAAGTTTGTTATACTTGGATTTTTTTGTGACACACTAGGGTAAAGAGGATTTTGCCTGACAGCTCCTCAGGGAGGCAATCTTACCATTCTTGTATTATGAAAAGTATGTTAGCAGTAGAGCACTGTAAGTGGTATATGTCAATGTGCAACAAAACCTGCTCAGAATTTTCAATGCTATTTGAAAACAAGTGATGCAAAGACAGCTTCAGCTTTGCTTGATGGACTTACAAGAGCATTAGAAAAATCAAATAAACCTGCTTAGACTATCTAAATTCCTGAAACTATAATAACGTGTTCCTGAAATGTTATATTTTCATTATTTTTGATAATTTTCAGGTTAACAGACCTTTGATTTTGAAATATTTTGTGTTGTAGAAGCCTCATCTTTTTTTTCCTGTTTGGCCATTCTTGGACAGTTTGCACTTCAGGTACATTTAAAAATATATCTGAGCTATAATGAGGAGGTCAGAATTCATCCTAATAGTCATTTTAGGGACTTACTACTATTCAATAGAATGTATTTTTTAACACATATATTCTAGTCTTCCCTTACAGACTGGCCCTTACAGCTTTACACAGACAAGCTAGACTTGTCCCAGTACTGTATTTTGCAAGATGACAAGTTGGTAGACCCTTCTACTCATGACCAAAGTGTCATCACTCTAATACATAGGTTCTGTAGTTGAAGGTAATTAAGATATTCATTACTGATGTGTCTCTGCAAGAAAAGAAGCAGCGAAAATGTACCTTTGTCATCAGGATCAATCTGAATACAATGGCACCTGTGGTTATGAGTTTTACCTAGTATCTTACAAGAGCAGTTCTGTTTTAATTAACCATCTGAGCTAGTTCTTTCCTCTGTTTGTTAAATAGGTATCTCTGTTTTAATTATCAGAATAACTCTATTCATTTTTCTCATTAATCTCCCTCCACATAATCTGATAGCAACTTAATTTTCTTTCCCTGAGTTATCCCAGTCTTCTCTGTTTTCATTTAAACTTTGTTCTGTTCACTATTTCTTCCCCTTTTCTTTATCCATTCTTTCCCTATGAACTCTGAATTACTGTTTCCTTACAGCCATGCTCCTGCTTTTCCAACTGCTACAACCTAGATGTTTCTAAAAATCTCTTCCTTGTGAAGCATCTGGAACACTGGGTCATTCTGTATTTGAGGACCCCCATCTGTGAGTGCCTTCTCTTTATTCTCAAGTGCTTCAGGACTACTTAGAAGAATCTGCTGGGCTCAAGGGTCATTGCAATGCATGACCCATTCTACAAGTAATATAAATGTCAGGGTGTTGAGGAGCATTGCCTTTCACTGAAGAACTGAGGTGCAGATGTGACAGCCTGCCCATGCAAGTTCATGGTAGAATTTGGAGACTGTGGGCAAATTAATGTCTTTATTACCAAACCACCTCATCCTCATCGCTGGTAAAACTGAGTCATGGTTATCAGTCACAGAGGAGTACAGATGATTCAGAGGTTCATTAATGAAGCACTTTGATGTTGTTGGAGGTTGAACTAATTAGGTTTGGAGATACAGCCAGAATACTCAAGAATCTTGTTGTTTCCCTTTGTTTGCTTGTAATTGCTGTTCTGCAGTACAGCAGTTTTTTGCGCTAGGGGATTTATTTCTCGTTTCTACAGAGTATTGCATTACCCTTTAATGTAACTCTCTAGTGACATTTTTAAATGATTCATACACACTTCATATATACCGAATTATTTTTAAATGGAAAATGCAGAGGAAAATCTTAAAAGACACACATCTGTACAGGAAGCCTTGCTGAAGACATTGCATTCAAGGAGTCGGTGATCTCGGACAGGTCTTTTAGGGCTCATACTTAGGGCTTGAGAAGCCCCTATGTTATTAATATAATATACAACTTAAAATACAGCTCTGGGAAAGGTAAACTCTACATGGATCAAGGGGTGGTATGTATTGATCCTGACCAGGAGAGCACTGCTCCTTGAGAAGGGAGGGAGCCACACCACAGGTAACCTGAGCAGGCACAGGCCAGTCCTGTGCTATCCATGTCCCTTGGCCACAGAATGACCTCCAGCAGCTCATGGTATCAGGGGAGCTTGCAGGCAGCTCCCACCTGACCCTGCTAATCACTGTAATGGTCTAATAAAGCTATCATGGTCCCAGATATAGAGGCAAAAACTGGAATGATTTATTGAACACTCAAGTGCTATTTAAGGGTCTCAGGGGCTTCCATGCTAATGAGGAGGTAGGGTTATTCCAAGCAGGGGATTCCATAATCTATTAGTATTTCCAGTAACAGGGGTGACATAAGGGGAAAAATGATTTTACATTTCTCAGATACAGTATTTACATTTTAGGGGAAAAGTTTTGATATTTCCAGTAAGCAGAGTTACATTGGGGAAGGGTGATCAGCTTTACCTGAAAGAAGGATTTACACAGGGAGGGAGAAAACAATGAGATATCTGATAGCATCATTCAAAGTCTCTCTACATCCTGCTGGGGGAGATCAGGACAACGGATCTTGTCTGGTCTTTTAGATGATGGTTTTTCCCCAGCCCCTGTGGCCTAAGATTTCCAGTTTAATCCTAGCAGTTCAGTTTCTCTTGGTATCCGAATTTCAGACTGCAACAAATCACAGCACCTGCCTAGCCTTGACTTCATCTGAAAAAAGGGTAGCAAGAAGTTAATGTGTGAACATCCTGTACAGTAGTTTTCCTGTATACAGTACAATTATTGTACTATACAATAGCTCAAATGGCCAAAACAGGAGACCCTCCTTCCACAGACATGATCTGCTCAGCACAGCATGACTTGGGAAAGTCCATTTGGTTTAGCCACAATGCTGCACGAACACACGTGCCCTGCATCTGAAAGGACATGACATTTACTCGCTATCTATATTTCTTGTCCTCTACTGTCTTATTAAAGCAGCTATATTATTAAGGCTTTTATTGTCAGGCCTTTATTATTGAGATCCAGGAAGAGCCCTACATGTGCTTGTCCCCCTCTCACCCTCCCACAGAACAACCTCTTTCTTCACCACTCTTAGTGCTCTCAGACTGTACAAAGTCACTAAGGATCTTAAAAAAGCACTATTCTGATTTTTAAAATACAGATAAAGAGGGAAAGAAAAAGAAAAGTGAGGCAGCTTCTGGTAACTGAATTCAGGACCTCTCTCTGAATTATGTATTGTTTTCTGTGGTCAATCTCTACAAAAAAACAGAGTGCTTTCATTCATATTGCTTAGTAATGGGAGGGAAATCATCATAGAAGAGGAAGTAAAATCCATGGCATATTTATTGTTAAAATAATCCTTTGAGCTTGGAAAAACAGCACCTGGGGACTTCTGATTCTTAGGCAAGAAACTTAGTAGAGTTTCTCTATGCTTAAAATAATAGTTAGATTTCTCAGTCAGAAAGTCAGATGATTATATGATTAAATCATGGAAGCATAAATCAGGATTCTCCTGCAGGTGACTTTATGAGAAACTTTAATTAAACTTTGATTAGGTGTAGATAGGAGAGGAGAAGTATCTTTAGCTTGCCTATCCACCTCTGTGTTCACCTCTCTGTTTATTCACTGTATAATAATTTTGGAAGCTACCAGTCAGTTTCAATCCATTATGACAGACTAGTTGAGGTCTTAAATACATCAGACGCCAGGCAAAGCAGAAACCAACAGTACTGCTGCTCAGAGTACTATTTGCTCTTCTTTCCTTTTCTTTTTTAAATCTTAATGTTATATAAGAGATGGAAATGTTTCTGTCCTTTATGATCGGTCCATAAAATCAGTTAAGCCGTATCCTATTTCCAGTAGTGACTGGAACAAGAAAAGTATTTGTACAAGTACAGAATTGCCTGTCCACAGTGGGACCCCCATTCCCATGCCCTCTTATTTAACAGCTGTAGTTAGGCCTGAACATGATTTTATATCCCTTCTCTTTTCTAGGCTGGCTTTCTAAAGGCAAAAGAAATTCACGATTTCTCTGCCTACATGCTTGTGCGTACAGGTGTGTCTCACACCCACCAAAAACCATTGAACCCACTGGCCATTACTAGCAAAACCTGAAAAAATGATAGAAGTCTGGTAAACCATGTGAAAAGTGGTGGTTCTGGAAAGGGGCTTATGTTACTGTTCCCACTCAGAAAAGATGTGGCAAAAGTCAGCTGCAATACACCCAGTTTGCTGATAGCTTGGGAGCCAGCCTGCGCACAGGGAGCTACAGGAGTTCTGCCTCTGGCACATGAACATCGAGGGCTGGGGAGTGAGAGCCAGGGTATATGGGGGGGAAGCAGATGAGGGGATAAGGAATACAGTAAATCAGTTGGATTACTGTTTACAGGCAACTTGCTTCAGACAGTCTTGCTTCCAAAATAAGAAAAAAAAGTACAAAGGATCACAATTTTTATGTCAGCCTCTTTATGTTTCTGGAGGAAAGGAAGAAAATGTTCCCTGTCACCACAAGAAAGTTGTACAGAATATTTGCAGGGAATGACTCCATTGTACTAGCAAAAAGTTTAACAGTGAAGTGTTTATGAATTTTTTAATCCATATAAACCAGAGTAGTTTAATTACATATAAAAAAAGAATTGCATAACCTTTGTAAGGTGTTGAATATTTCATCTCAGCCTAAGGATGCTAGAGTGCTCCATTAGTTGAAAAAGCCCTTGAGGATGTGTGAAAGTGCTCTGTGAGAGTGTCTCTATGTTAGATCAGGAATGCATGCATACATGTATGTGTGTATACATAGGGGAGAAGAGAAAATAGCTATGGGCAGTGTAATATTCTGAGGAGTAGGTTGTATCTCACTGAGAAAAAACAGGTATTGTATGGAAAGATATAAGCATTTTTTATTATAAAATCCTATTTTAATAGTATAATAATTTTGACTTGAAACATTTTTTTGCTTTGAATCTTGCCTTTGATTTCTTTAAAGAGAAAAAGGAATGTTTATGTAAAGTCTGAATAACATTCACATACTCTTATCTGAGTATCGAGATGCTAAACAATACCTTGTTTGTAATATTTGGCATTTGCCTAAGATGTCTTCGTTTTTATGCAATCAGCTTGCTGCTGAATGTTCACACTTCTTATGGCTATTTGAAGAAAACAAGATTTAATTTAGTAAGGTATTTATTGTTAATTTGTTAGGTAATTTGGTCTCCACTGACATAAAGAGACTTTATTCATTCAGTCATTTATTTTGCTCCTGGCTTCAGCAGAAGCACATTATAAAACATATGAATTCCTCTAATTGCATTTCAGAGATGGCATATACTACATTCCCTGCAGCTCAGATTCACACCTTTGGAAGAGCAGGGATCTGAAATGAGTTCAGCATCTGCATTGGATAAATGTAAGTTTGGCTATCCAGTCATGCTCGGTTAAGCAAGAATATCCCTCTCTTAATGGGTACTGAAAACTGCTGTTAAAACTTTAGTTTATTTATCTGTTCTTGCCATGTCTCCTGGATTAACCTGTTAATAGCATGTAAGAGTTTACTAATTTAAAGCTGTTCCATATTTAGCCCTTATAAAGTACAACACTTGGCTTTTCTCGTCTGTCACAGAGCTGGAGCCTAGGCCAGCTCTGGGTAAGATAGTAGCATTTTATGAGGTCAAGAAACACAGGGACAACATTACTCTGTAGGTGCCTGGTCCAGAAGATGGTGGAGACCTTCCCAGACACAAGGATCACTGCTGTGATATGGTTGATGAGAGCGGGAGAGGAAGAAGTTCAGCAAGCCCTGTTGATGCTTACAAGGCATGCTTAACTAAAGCTCTGTAAATGTCCAGGGGAAGCATTAGGGAAATAAAAGGTTAGTCTTCACCATTTCCCTGTGAATGTGAAAAGATCTGATAAGCAGTCCCTCTCTTCCAATGCTGGCAAGCTGGATTGCTGCTCTGTTGTCTCCTCTGTAGTTTAGTCTGAGTAGTCCACAGTGCACCTCATACCACTTTCCATTCCAGTCTGTCATGGTTTAACCCCTATCCATCAGCTCAGCCCCACACAACTGCTGCTTACTCTCCCCCAGAAGGAAGGGGGGGACAGTCAGAAGAGCAGAAGAGAGAAAAGACACAGAGTGAGATAAAGACAGTTAAATAGGTAAAACAAGAGCCATGCACACAAACAAAACAAAACAAGGAATCCATTCATTTTCCGTTGCATGGGCAGGTGGGTGTTCAGTCACACCCAGGAAAGATGGGCTCCATCATGTCTAACAGTGATTTGGGAAGACAAACGCCATCACTCCAAACTTCCCCTGCTTCTTCTCCCAGTTTTATATGCTGGGCACAATGCCATATGGTATGGGATATCCTTGTGGTCAGTTGGGGTCAGCTGTCCTGGCTGTGTCCCCTCCCAACTCCTTGCGTCCTCCAGCCTGTTTGATGTTGGGGTGGGCAGAGAGGTAGAAAAGGCATTGACTCTGTGCAAGAACCGCTCAGCAGTAACAGAAACATCCCTGCGTTATTAACACTGTTTCCAGCACAAGTCATACCAGCTACTGTGAAGAATATTATCTCTATCCCAGTCAAAACACTGTGCCACAATGTGGAGGCTGCCCTGAGCTATTCACCAGGAAGGCCCTGGACTTACCTGTCCACGCCGTGCCCATGTTGAGACCTGTGCTCCAGGGCAGGTGAGGTGAACAGCAAACACAATTGAGTCCACCAAGCCCAACCTATTTATGCTGCAAGAAAGGAAAAGCCCACGCTGAAGCACCACAGAAGCCTGGGCTTTCCCCTTTAACGCCCCCCAAAGCTCCTCAAAACCCTGAGCCTTTGAGTCATGTTGGATTGGTGCAGGTGCAAGACAGGCTTGGGTCCAAAACGATGTGGGCCCACGCTGAAGTGCAGTGTCAGTTTTTTGGACCACTACGACTGCAGGGTTTTATTTCATTTGACAAGTTTAAACAAGGTTTTTAATGAACTTTGGCAGGAGGCTCAATCACAGGGGTAAATTTTTGAGGTAACCCCAGGAAATGCCATCAGTGTAGGGCACATAACATGACAGAAATTCTCTTTTCTCTCTCTGTGAGGGGCTGGGAGTTGTAGCTTTCAGTGCTCCCTGTCAGCACCTGCCATTTAAACACACTGGACATCTTCTCAGCAACAACTAAATCTCACCGGACTTTGAGGATTCATCCCCTGTATTAGGCTGTGACCTCACAGCCAGCTTTGTCCTGCTCCCCTCCCATAACACAATGAAATGAAACAAAACAAAACAAACTCAACCTACCAAAAACTAACAAACAAGCAAACAAACAAAAGAAAAATCTTGTTTGTTTTGTGCTGTAGTAGCAAAACAAATTTGTTTCCAGAAGTTCAGCAGGAGTAGCATGCGTGCTGGAGAAGGCAGCAAGACAGACTGAAAAGGAAGCATGTCCTCTCAGTCAGCAGTGGTGGATTTTAAATTTATTCACCCCATCCTGTGAAAACCAAGTTATGACTGTAGATCATGAGCAGCTTCTAGCCCAGTGACTTTAATACCTAATTGAAATACAGGAAATTTAACCAACAATTCAGTGCATCCATTTAAAAAGCTAATTGCAGAGAGATGATTATTGAGATTGCTCAAGGTGAAGTGCATTTAGGATTGCTTTGTCAGAGTCTCACCCTGTCCACATGAGGAACACACTCCAAATACCATTTCTCCAAGATGGGTGTTTTTAACTCTCATTTTTTTCTTTGGAAAATGGCTTTATCAGTCCTGGTTATCACCTGGAAGACATAACTTCACTCAATGGATTTTCACACTACCCACAACTTCTCTAGACACATTTCAAGAGATATCTCAGCTTTGCTTCACTCACTGTCCTCTTCCTTATAAACCTTTTCTTAAATGCCTTATGATCAGGCAGAATACTATCAGCTAGCCAAATGACAGCACAGATGTCATACCATCAGCCAGAAGGAAGAAGAGGGATCAGACGCTAGTCCAGACAAATGCCAATATCTAATTAGTTGACATCTTGCGAAATTCTGTGAGATTTTTGCAGACTGGTGGGAGCAGAAGAAAGAAGAGTACTAATAGGTGTTGGTAATAATTTTTTCCCATAGTCTCCAAAGGAAGTAATTGATGACCCTGTCTTTGAGTGTTTTGAAAATTGTCATGGGTAGAGCATTTTGCTATCTCTAAGCATTTTCTATCTCTACTGTCTATGATGCTGCCAGGAAACACTTCAAAGTTAATTAGGGAATATTTGTAAAACACTTTGGATATTCAAGTGCTGTGTGAGAACCAAGGTGTTATTAAATATGATCCTGGTGAAGTTTAGACTCCAACAGCACCAAGTGGGCAGTGGTGCCAGGCTGTTTTAGAGAAAAGGGGAGCTGGTGGGGAGAAGAGGGTTTCAGAGATGTACTGCAAACATCTGAGACATGTGAGTAGCAAAGTGAGAAACTGGCCAAGCTAGACATGCTAAACCAGAAGTCACTGAAATGATTCTCAGCTGTAACTGTCACTTACTAAAGGTTCCTAAAGAAAATTCTCTGCAGCACAGAATTAGTAGTTACTGGTTCCTAGTTGGAAGGAACAACCATCAGCTTCCTCTTTGTTTCACTGTTCAAGTTTCTTTTCATATAGAGGATCATAAATTCTGGACTTTCGATGTATGACTGTTTTCATGTTGACTCTTTGATGTCGTGCACAGAGCAGCTCACACATTTCCAACATGAAGAGAATGGCTCTTCTCCTGGGGCTCCTGCTGAGCTGAATTTTCCAGTTGTATCTTGTCTCTCACCTACCCATGAGCACAGGACTAGAAGTGATGAGAGCTCTGTGATGCCTTTGATGTCTTTTTTGTAACATCTATCACCCTAAGTTATATGAATAAAACTCAGGAATGCACTGCATCTCACTGAAGGAAAGAATCTGGAAGACTTCTGGGTGGATACATTCCCAGTATTATTCCTCCCCTTCTAAGTTAAGCTGGGTTACCTAAGTTTAAGGGAGCAGAACTTGAGGCCAGGGGAAAAGCACTTTATTTTAACAGTCTGCTGCTCCATTAATGTTCAGTCTTTCCAAAAGACATGGTTCCTTTGAAATCCCTCCAGCCTGGTATAGTTTGAACAAGACACCTGGTGACCTGCAACATCAAATTTTGAAAAACAGATGATTTCTGTAATTTCTTGGATCCAATGAGAGACAGGTAACCCATTTTACTTACCTTTTCTCTTAAGAGAAATGTGTAGATCCTCATGGGATTGAATCTTCATTCACTTGGAGGATGCTGTGAAAATTGTGATTGGTAGCTACCACTAGCCTGTGCAAATGTGTCTTGCTATGTATGCAATGGCCTTATGATGCATGGGAGCTTTGACTAGGTAGGACTTTTTAAAATCCAGCCTTTTATGTTCAATGAACATAAAATACACAACTTTAGGTACCCAACAGAAGTACTTAGAAATCCATTCAAGTGCACAGCTTGTTGTCATTTTCTAGTTTTTCTTTTCTCTGCCATTGGTCTCATCAATTTCTGGAAAATTCAACGGAGAAGAAAAGGATGATAAGGTCAAATAAAAAAAAGGCTGCTTTTAAAAGCAGATTGAAGACATTAGAGGTGAGTGTATATTTTTCATAAACAATGAGGAAAGATGAAGTTGATGAGCCAGACTCTTAACACTGTAAACATCAGGACAATTGCCACTGGTTTTAGTGGTATGTGAAGTTACCTACGCTCCTGCAGGAGGTAAGTATTGCCAAAATTTTCATGCTTAATTTTAAAAGTCAGGAAATTGAATATTATGTATTCCAGAGAGACTGAAAAGAAAGCATACCTGGGGTTTCAAGGTTATGAAATGTGCATTTAACATCTATTTATTATTTTTTTTCAGAATGCCGACCCTGAACCCCGGTAGACTCTACGTGACCAAGGAGCATCATGCATGCATCTGTATGGTACAAGTTGGACTGTTACCACATGCCTATGTTTCAGCTTCGAGCCATGAGTCCTCAGGCTGAAATTTGAGTGTATTTGTACTGGAAGGTTGTGGTCCTCAGCCTCTGCAGTGCAACCAGCCAATGCCTCACTTTTCTTCCTGAGAGATTCCAACCACTCACCCAATCTTACTTCTCTAGGTTATGAGCCCTGGGTATTGTAAATGTTCAGTAGTGCTTAAATAATTCATTTGGGCCTTTTAATGTTGTTCACAGATGAGAAGATACCCTGGGTCACTTCAATTACAATAGGACTTCAAAGAGTTTAGTCACAGAACTGAGAAAAACTATGGGAAGTGCTGGGATTATAGACACTGCTCTTTCTGGAAGAGAAAGAAAAAATCCCAAATTGGTGACTGAGCAAACTTCACAGCACATAAGGTTGGAAGATCTCCAACAGGACACTCAGAGCTTTAAAAAGCTCATAAAATGGAGAAAGTAAATAATGATTTCCTCAATGGGTAATAATATAATTTCTTTTTCCATCCACTGCTGAGCAGCAGTGAACACGGGAGCCTATGTGATGCAGAAAGGTATGTGTATACGTATGTGTGTATAGATGCATATATATATATATATATATATATATATACATATATATGGTCGACATTTTAGGAAAAGGTCCTGAACTATTACTTAAATGCATGGCAAGTAAGTCACAGGTAACCCAGTCAACAAAACTTCTCCAGGAAAGGCTGATCACTGCTTCTGTCCCTACTCGAAGTTCATCAGGAGTTCACAAAATCAGCTGGATATTTTCCTCTCTTCCCAAAGGGAGATGAAAGGTAACCTGCTTTGTAAGGTGTCAGACTACAGGCTTATGAACATGTCAGAAGCAGAGTCTAATATTTCGTTGTTTGAAGCCCAAGGCCCACCAATAAATTTTGAAACTTGTATTAAAGCTGTAGTGAAACTTGGGACTGAGAACACCCATCTCCCAGACCAATGAGAAAAATGAGAGCTACATTTTTTCATGTTTTTCTCTCTGTTTGCATTAGTACACTAACCTGTCATGATTTGTTCCAGCAATCCATACTGGACGTACTAATAACACAGTCATATCAATTTTTTCTTTTGTGACAAAACTGCCATAATGACTCAAATATTTTCAGCATGCTAATGGTTCTGTCACTCCAGTTGTACTCCATTTCATATCAAATTACATAAATTACAAAAAAAATTCTTTCAGGTTGGACATTGGGAAGAATTTCTTCACTGAAGGGGTTGTCAAGCAGTGGAACGAGCTGCCCAGGGAAGTGATGGAGTCATCATCTCTGCAAGTGTTCAAGAAACAACTGAATTCTGATATGTGAGGGCATGCAGAGGTAAAGATTAGTAAATACTGCAAAAAACTGAAGACACAGAAACAAACCTTGAACATGTGGAATATTTATTTTTAAGGGACAAATTAAACATTCTAAGACAAATACATAAATTCTTTGACTGCAGTCAAAATACTAAAAGGGAAGAAGGAGAATTAGATCAAACAGTCATTTCCAATTGATAGATGAAACCCCCTTTTTTTTTGGTGGATAACCTCTAGAGTTACATATTTCCCTTTAAGGGCTGTTGCAAATCATCTTTGAAGCCATGTTCTAGCATATAGTCTGTACTCATGGCTATGCAAATCTTAACTATAAGGCAACCAGTTAATCTGCATTTAGTACTTTGAAAATTATTACAAAATTATTAAGAAATATAATTTTTATTAAATTAGTAATTACTTGTCCTTATGACTGTATATTAAATCCTACTTTTAAAATGGATTTTTATTGTACAATTTTGTTACAATTTTTTTTTCTTGTAATGCTATTTTACGGGGACTTTAATAGTCAGGTAAGCAATAAACTTTTGAATTTGCTTGAAGTAGTCTTTACAGAAGTCCCTCTTTGTTCCTTCATATTATCCATTTCGGTTAAAATGATGAAATAAGAGTGGCCACACTGGCTCAGACTGGAGGTCCCTTTAGCCCAGTGCCCTGTCCTTGGCAGTAACCAGGGGCTGATGCTCAAGGAAATATGGAAGAACAGGACAAATATGTAGGATGTTTCTCCTGTACAATATACACCTCTGAATTTCTGTGGCCTGCACACTTAAAGGTTTATAAGCATTTTACAACTACTACTTGACCAAGAACCATGAGGTCTCTGATCCCATAAATTTTTAGTAGCCACAGCATCCCATGAGAATGATCCTGCAGCAGAATTGTACTGTGCACAAAGATATACATCCAGTTTTATTTGTTACATGCCAGGTTTTGTACTGGGGGATGCAGAGAGGAACTTATTCCTATTCACTTTCATCACACTACTCATCTGCTTACAGACTTCTACCTTATGGCCC
This sequence comes from Pseudopipra pipra, assembly GCF_036250125.1. Lineage (NCBI taxonomy): Eukaryota > Metazoa > Chordata > Aves > Passeriformes > Pipridae > Pseudopipra > Pseudopipra pipra. Next base: position 80,840,696 of record NC_087550.1, read on the forward strand.
TCATTTCTCTCTCTTTCAGACTACTTCCAGCATCTCAGTTTACCGAGAAATCCATGAACTTGCTCATCTTTGTAGCTCTTCTCTGAAGCTTCTTCCAGTTCTGTCTTCTAATTCTTTCTGTCTAGGCATTATATTCTATTCTTTCCCATTTGAGATGAAGCAAGAAGAACCATATGTAATGAACCATTCTGTCTTACTCTGTGTACCTTCTGCTTAAAACTTAGTACTTAGTTTTTTGACCTCTATCCAGCACTGATTTGATCTTTTCATCAAACCATCCAGAAAAATTCAACATGGCATTGGCCTTTTTAGCCACCAGTGTGCTTGTAGCAAGTGTGGGTAGAGTCCTTCCCAAATCTTCGTTCACAAAGCCTAGCCATGACATGACATGACATGATATACATATATGTATAATTATGCATTTTTTATATGATACACTGTTTCTTTGCCCTGAATGATTTACATATGATACAATCATTTCTCTGAATGATTTAGTATTATCTGAAACCTATTACTTTGCCACTTCCCTTCTCCAGGCATGTGCACATGTCCCACCACAGATCCATGCAGAACTCACTTATGAATTTCTCCCATCTAGAAAGATGAGAACTTATTTCTATGCTGTGTTTCTTATTCCAACCGATTACTTGAACATGAAACACCAGCATTCCCTGGTATCAGAGATTGCCAGAGGCATATGGGGCTGCAACACAGGAGCACAGCCAGGAGATCAGGGAGGTTATCCCTAATCCCTGACTGGTTATCCCTTTCTACTCAGCACTCACTAGACCAGATCCTCTGTTCCCCAGTACAAAAAAGACATTAATAAACTGCAGCAAGTTCAGTGATGGTCAGGGCTGGAACAATGCCCCTGAGGAGAGCCTGGATCAGGGGGTTTGTCTCAGCCTGAGACAGAGATGGCTTTGGGAACACCACACAGCTACCCTCCTACAGGAAGGTCAAGGAGATGGGTGTTATACTCTCCAATGTGGTGTGTGGTGGGAGGCTAAGAAACAATAGGAATAAATTTAATATTCTCCAAAGTCTCACTTTTTCCATTAACAAAAAATATTTTAAAATCTCTGGACTGTCTGCATTGACTTAAAAATCAACAAGTAATGCTTGTGCCTCATGGTCTCTTAAGGCTCATGAAAAGTAACTCCTTTATTTTTGAGAATTCTAAAGTCTTGGAGTCCCATTCTGGACAGGCTTTTACATCATAGTGATTTGCGGTTTCCGTTTGTGATTCCACTTTGCTGACCATATTTGTATTTCTCACTAATTCATGAGCAAGGATAAGTAGATGATTGACTCCAGGAGATATTTTGCGTTAGTTATCTGGGCAGGACAAACAGGTATTAGGAATCTCATTGGTGTGATATAGAAAAAAAATTATTGAATTTATTATTAATTAGGTCTAATGGTTATTTTGGAGTTGGAGGAAATAAATTAGCAATTGAAAAGGCATGTTTTCCAATTTCACAGTTCTATCTGAACCGTAAAATATTTTGAGCATCTAATCAAATCAAAAAATGAAAGAACATCTAGAAGATCTTTCATTCAAAGATCTACTAATTTATTTTTCTACTACCAATTTATTTTTCTAGAAATAATGGTTTTCTTCTAATACAAAGATCCAACTGTTATATTGTATACATAATAATATATATACACAGAATAATTAAATAATGTATTTTCATTACTTTACAAATTCTAAGGTTTAATTTTTAACATTTGCTAAATATTCAATGTGTAGCATTAAGGACACAGCCACTGGAAAGCTATAGAGTTATCCCACTCCTTTTTTTTTAAGGGACTTCAACTTAGAGCAATGAATGATGCTTCAGTCATGTATACATAGAGCAACAGTCACATCTAGTGGCCATAAAGCTAATTATTTCTATATACTTTGCATGGCAAATCTGAAAAGCATTTTTTATATGAGTATCAGATGCTATTATTTTCTATTTACATTGTATGCATATTAATAAAATTTTAAATACCCATATAGGAAAGACACACATATATCTGTGCAAAAATGAATACTTTATAATTCGGAATTATGTTAGAGCAAAAACTGCCACAACACTAATAGAGGGAAAAAGAAAAAATTCAGAAGGCACTTAAAGATACTCATATGGGCACAGAAAACTTTTTGATTTTGGTGTGGGGTGATGCCATTTATGAATCCAGTCAAATGTAACATGTAAAATGGTAATATAGACAGAATTATGAAGGACTGAGGTTTTTATACCCTTGAAAGCAGGAGATTTCCATATATAACAGCAAGGAGACACATACAACATTTTATTAAACTAATCCTTCAAGACATGTTAGAGCATATGGATAAAAATCATGGCTAGCCTAGATAAGTTGCTCTTCTGGCACAAGAGAGATCAACCTAGGTAAGAAAAGGGAAAAGGAAACCTTCCCAGGGATCAGACAGGAGCCACATGGGTAGTTCTCTGAAGGACTTCAGGGAGGCTATACTAATTTCCCCAGGTCCCCCAGCTTACCACAGTACGTGGCCTTCCTGACTGCTCCACGCAGGGCCACCAGTGCCTTAATTTCCAATGAGAACTGATCAGCAGCATCCAGTCCTTGAGTTCCCTAATCAAAAGAGAGTATAGGGCACTATATATGGACAAGGGACAGTTCTGCTCCCCAGCCCAGCCCTATGCCAGACAAACTGATGCTCCATCCAATCCTATCTTGCCCTCTGGCCTCTCTTCAAGGCATAGGCAGGAGGGGGCTCCACATGATTTGACCACAGAGTCTTACAAGCAGGCAAGGAGCAAGTTGAAACAGCTGCTGCAAAGTCAGCTATCCCAGAAAGTGATGGGACTAAGTCCACCCATACAGACAGATGGAGCATATGAATCATATGCCCTCTCACCAACCGAGAGGCAGTTCACCCTGTGCACCATACAGAATAACCCTGCAAAACCAGGTCTCCTTTGCAAGCCTGCGTGGACATGCAACCCCCAGTGCCTTTCACGTGATTCACAATGAGTTTTATTCTTTTGGTCTACATGATATTCCTTTCAGATGCTTTCCCCTAATTTCCTCTGCCTTATGGTGAACTGGTCAATAACACCATGCATGAAGAATTCAAGTATCTGTAACCTACTTTGATATTTGAGGTATGGGATTTGGATAACACATGCAGAGTATACATTCTTGCTACAAGACTGCAAGTACTCCTTGAGAGTGCAATTTGGTACAAAACAGCTATACCACACTTAGAACGATATCCAGCTTTACTGGGAGCTGGAAGAAAGCCACAGAACAAGCAGAGGACAATGAAACTCCTCTATTGTTCCCAGGAGTTCTGCATCACTCTCCAAGTTTGAAGGCACTATGTTTTCTAGCACATGAAGTAAATTCAAGGGAAGTGGGTCATGCCTGGGTCAGGCATACTTTCTGGGTCAAAAGCAAAGAGAAAATTTCTGAAACACAGTTTCTATTAATAAAATACCAATGTGCATTTGTAGTATTGCCAGTATGAGAGGTTACATTTATACTTGTCTAATTTATTCTTTCATCTAGCTTCATTCAAAGACTACACAGAAGTCATAGTTATCTTCAGTAGTAAATATAACAGTAGTTCAAACTGTTCCTTTATGATGATGAAGATTACAAAGTTGGTGTGGGTAAAGTGCCTGTGGGTAAAGATCAGGGGGAAGGTCAGCAGGGCAGACATCATGGTGGGAGTCTGTTATAGACCACCCAACCAGGATGAAAAGGCTGATGAGGCATTCTGCAAGTGGCCAGCAGAAATCTCACGATCACCGGCCCTTGTACTTGGGGGTGACTTCAACCTGGAAGCTCTCTACTGGAAATGCAACACAGCAGAGAGAGAGCAGTCTAGGAGATTCCTGGAGTGTGTGGAAGAAAACTTTCTAACACAACTGGTAAATGAGTCTCCCAGAGGAGGTTGCCTGCTAGACCTGTTGTTCGTGAACAAAGGATGAGTGGATGGTGTGGTGGTCAGTGGCCGTCTTGGGCATAATGACCATGAAATGTTAGTGTTTTCTATACTGGGTCAAGTAAAGAGGGGTGTCAGCAGAACTTCCACCTTGGACTTCTAGCAGACAGACTTTGGCCAGTTTAGGACATTGATTGACAGAGTTCCTTGGGAATCAGTTCTCAAGGGCAGAGGAGTTCAGGAAGGCTGGATGTGCTTTAAAAACAAGTTATTAGATGGAGTAGGCTGTCCCCATCTGTAAAAAGATGAGTTGTAAAGGAAAAAGACTGGCCTGGTTAAACAGAGAACTCAGGCTGGAATGTAGGGAATAAAAGAGAATTTATCATCCCTGGAAGGAGGGACAGGTAACTTGGAAGAACTACAAAGATGTTGTGAGGTCATGTAGGGAGAAGATTAGAAGGGCCAAAGCCCAACTAGAACTTGATTTTGCCGCTACAGTTAAAGACAACTGTAGGGTAGTCACAGAGAATGAGGAACATACCTCCTTTGCCTCAGTCTTCAGTATCAAGACCACTTGTCCCCAGGATACCCAGCTCCCTGAGCTGAAAGTTGGTGATGTGGAGATGAGTGAAGCCCCCATAATCCAGGAAGAGATAGTTAATGAACTATTATGATAATTAGACATTCACAAGTCTATGGGCCCTAATGGGACCCACCCCAGAGTAATGAGGGAACTGGCAAAAGAACTTGCCAAACCACTCTCAATCATCTACCAGCAGTCGTGACTAACTGGAGAAGTTACAGATGATTGGAAACTAACAAATGTTAATGCCCATCTACAAGAGGAGACACAAGGATGATCCAGGAAACTACAGGTCTGTCAGCCTAACCTCAGTTCTGGGCAAGGGGTTATGGAAATCATCCTCAGTGCCAATACACAGCGCATGCAGGACAACCAGAGGATCAAGGTCAGCCAACACGGATTTACGAAAAGCAGTTTCTGCTTGATCAACCTGATCAACTCCTATGACAAAACAACCAGCTTTGTAAATGAGGGAAATGTAGATGTGGTCTATCTAGACTTCAGTAAGGTGTTTGACACCATCTCTCACAGCATCCCCCTAGTAAAACTGGCTGCTCATGGCTTGAATGGGTGGACTGTGCTGGGCTAGGAGCTGGACTTGATGATCATTGTGGGTCCCTTCCAACTCGGCATATTCTGTGATTCTGTGACTCTTTGATGGGTAAAAAAGTGGCTGGATGGCTGGGCCCAGAGAGTTATGGTGAAGGAAGCTTAATCCAGTTAGCAGATGGTCACTAGTGATGTTCTCCAGGGCTCAGTTTTGGAGCCAGTCCTATTTAATATTTTTATTGATGACCTGGACATGGGAATTGAGTGCACCCTCAGTAAATCTGCAGACCACACTAAGTTGGGTAGGAGTGTTGATCTGCTCGAGGGTATGAAGGCTCTACAGACAGACCTGGACAGACTCAGTCAATGGGCAAAGGACAGCTCCATGAGGTTCAATAAGGTGAAGTGCTAGGTCCTGTACTTGGGTTGCAGCAATGCCAGGCAGTGCTACAGGCTGGGGGAGTGGCTTGAGAGCTGTTTGGAAGAAAGGGACTTTGGGGTGCTGGTTGACAGCCGGCTCAATATGAGCCAGTAGTGTGACTAGGTGGCCAAGAAGGCCAATGGCATCTTAGTCTGTATCAAGAATAGCGCGGCTAGGACTATGGAAGCGATCATCCTCTTGTACTCAACAGTGGTGAAGCCTCATCTTGAGTACTGCATTCTGTTTTGGGCCTCTCACTTTAAAAAGGACATTGAGGTGCTGAAACATGTCCTCAAAGGGTAACAAGGCTCATGAAAGGTCTGAAAAATATGTCTTATGAGGAATAACTGAAGGAGCTGTTTAGTCTTGAGAAGAGGAGGTTCGGGGGGCACCCATCACTCTCTGCAACTACCTGAGAGGAGGTTTTAGTGAGGTGGAGGCCAACCTCTAGGTTGTCCAGGGAGGTGGTGGAGTCACCACCCTTCGAGGTGTTTAAGACATTGTCTGGACCTGGTGCTGGGTGATGTGGTTTAGTTGTTTAGGACTTATAGTGATAGTGCTGAGTTGACAGGTGGACTTGATGATCTTGAAGGTTTCTTCCAACCTTGATGAATCTATGATTATATGATTCCATATGTTTCTACTTCTTGGTTACTCTGTTCTCATTTGGTTTATAAGGTGAACCTTTCACCCTGCTGTTTCGACGCTCGCCTGTCGCTACAGGACTTTTTGCATGTGGGTAAAGCCTTCGAGCCTGCGCAATGGATTTTTAGGTGAGATGAAGTATGTGTGGAACTGAACCCACCCTTTAATCCTGAGGTTCATCTGCCAGGGCCAAGTGAGCTTGGACATTGGCAGCGAGGTCCTCAGGACGTAGGTTTGATTAGAGTGGCCTTCTCTTAGATGGATGGTCTTACGGGGCTAAGCGAGCTCAATCTGCCCGGGTTTGGGATTAGAGTTGTCCTTCTCCTAGGATGACTGCCAGAAGGCTAAGGAGCTCATCCTGCCCAAGAATGTAGTGTATCTGGTCCTATGGTTTTGACCTGTCTGGCATGAGCGACCCTACCGAAGGCATGTACCATCGCCAGCATAGCTCGTAACCACACAGGGGCACACAGGCTACGTTCCTGTTAGAACGGTTTGGGCAAGTCTTTCATTTCCTGCTTTACTATCACCTATTTATATACAATCATAAGGAGAAAGGTGAACCATATGAACTTGGTTTTGTATACTGCATTTTTCACTTAAATTTTCAGGTGTTGTCCTTTAGTACAAGAACTGTAGGGGCTGTAAGTAAAGCTGTACTCTGAACCCTGAGGGCCAATGGGCAAGCTAACTCTGGCCTATCTCAAATCCAAGATATTCTTTATCTTCTCATTAGGAAACATGAACGACTTTTAGTTCTGAATGTTTGCTGCCCTCAAGAGGAGAACTTTAAAAAATACTTATTTCATTACCTTACTCATTAAAAACAATGACTAAGGGGTGTTGTTTTTAGGTTTCCCAAAAAAGAAACACATTCCAGCCATTATGTTTCCAGATCTCTATGTTGTTGAAGGGTTTGCAGTCTGAAACACTTAGCTTTAGACTTATTCATATTTTTAAATCAGATACAAATTAAAAACACATACTAAATAGCTATCACATCACCACTGTCAACATATCATTTCAAATGGAGACTAAATACATATTTTGAAGACAGTTCTGTGTAAGGTTACTAAATAGACAAGCCTCATCAGGTTCAGGAGGTCCCCTGAGCTGAAAATAGTAGAAGTTTAGATTATTCACAAATATTTATGCTTGACCAGATCTTGCTTCTGCCTTGGTGTCTGCTAATGGGCTCTACTGGGAAGCAGGATGTTGGATCAGATGGAGCCATTAGCCCCTCTTATGTTCTCAAATATAGCCTGTAATTATTAGGTAAATAACCTAGGACATGCCTCTGAGGAGTCCAGCGTCCTCATTATCTCCTGCAAGGAGCTCTGCAGCTCTTCCTCCTGGATGCAATCAAAAACTTTTCAGGAGATTCTTGGTGACTTTTTCTTTTAGTGAAATTCTACTAATGGATCTACAAATTTCTTTGAAATTCTTGTTTAGCCACATCTTTGTCTTTCCGAGAAAACTGAAGAGTAACAACAAAAAAAAAATGGAATTAGAGAAAAACTTAAGAAAAGCAAATTAAAAAAAATAATAATAATTTTAGTATTTAAGCTCAAAAACAATCTAAAACAAATTTTAAAAATAAATAGTTTGAGTATTTAAGCTCAAAAACAATCTAAATAGTTTCAGATGTCATTCACGTCTTGTTCTGTGAAATACTTTTCTTAGCTGCCAGATGTTCTTTTAGCCTTGTGCTGCTCAAGAAATTATGTTAATGGCTCGTATACCACACATAGCACAGAGAGTGTGCCTGTGATACTTGTTAGCTGATGGGGATCTCAACAGAAAACATTGTACCAGATCTCTGCACCTGCATATAAAACACTGGAGGCTGAGACAACAGTAACGTAAAAGTCAAGAACAGCATAAGTTATTCTGTTCTTTGTCACCCACTGGAAAATAGAAAACAAAAGGCCATACCTTGTAATTTTTGCCTTTGTATCCTTTTCTCTTGGCAGTCCATGCTGTCATATAACTGTCTCTGACCCTGAAGAGAGATAGCAATATCCCCACTGAGGGCTGCTAATGTGTTCAAGTAGTCATTAAAAAAAAATTAGGGAAATTACTTGCCAAACAAAAAGTGTTGCTACATGTTGTAACTACTTAGTATGAGGTTTGTTGCTGCCTCTGTTTTAAAACAGAGGTAAACTCTCACTGAATATTTGTGCCACTGCATCATGTACAGCAACAAAGGAAGATTCATGAGAGGCATATAGAGATCACTGTCTTCAAGGAAAGAGCTGCTCCCATTTGGAGAAATTTCTCACAGAAGACACCCCTTACATTAAAGGAAATTCACAGTATCTTCTCTTACTTTGGTGCAGATTTCTTTGTCTTTTATTTCAGGATATGCTGGTCCTTAAAGCATATTCCTTAATCCTGACTACTGGAATCCAATAACTGCTGATCATTTCCTATTCGAGTAAGCCAAAGAAAGATACTTGGTGTTCAAATTTGTCCTTTAGAGACAAGAATTAGACCTTTAGATCTCAAATGGTGTCTCCATGATAGTGCAGGCTCAGGATAAAAAAAAAAAAAAAATGACAAAAATATGGTAAAAATGCTTACAGGAAAATCTGGAAATATTTCTAGTTGCCTTATTGCATAGTTTCTAAGAAAGCATAATTTCAAATGCCTCATATATTTACTTCCAAATGCATAAAGCATTTCTCATACAGAAGCTCCTGAATTCCATTTTAGGGAATATCTACATATTTCATATATGTATACAGACATATAGCACATTTTTCAGCCTTTCTAAAGTGGGGCTTTAGAGTTTAAACAGATACAGGAAATCTTGTGAAACATCCTGTATGGATGCAGCTTACACTGCATCATTTGCAGCTTACCTTACAATGCATCATAAAGAAGCATTACTTGTTGTGCTTAAACTTATATTAGTGCGTTGGTTTTGGCTGGGGTATAATTAATTTTCTTCCTAGTAGCTGGTATGGGGCTGTATTTCGGATTTGTGCAGAATGATAGTGATAACATAGGGTGTTATCTATATTACTTCTGAGTGGTTGTTACACAGAGTCAAGCATTTCTTTTTTGGGGGGTTGTCTTGTGCAGGCTTAGAAGTTTGACTTGATGATCCTTGTGAATTCCTTCCAGCTCAGGAGATTCTGTGATTCTATAAGGCCTCTCACCCCATCCCACCAGTGAGCAGGCTAGGGATGCACAAACAGTTGGGAGGGGACACAGCCAGGACAGCTGACCTCAGTTGACCAGAGGGACATCCCATACTGTATTGTGTCATTCTCAGCATATAAAGCTGGGGGAAGAAGGAGGAAGTGGGGCATGTTTGGATTGGTGGTATTTGTTTTCCCAAGCCCCTGTTACACGTGATGTAGCCCGACTTTCCTTGGGACTGCTGAACACCTGCCTGCTCATAGGAAGTAGTAAATTAATTTCTTGGTTTTCTTTGCTTGTGTCTGTGGCTTCTGCTTTACCTATTAAACTGTCTTTTTGTCAACCCACAAGTGTTCTCAGCCTTACCCTTCTGATCCTTTCCCTGATCCCAGTGGGGAGTGAGCTAGTGTCTGTCTGTGGCTTAGCTGTCAGCCGGGGTTAAACAATGACAGAAGTGTATCTGCATTCATAAATTGAAAAAGAAACAAAGTTGCAGTGTCTTATAAAATTCAACTAATTAAAAGCCTAAAACCGCCAAACTGACTTTGATGTAACAGAGTAACACTTGCAATACCAACTGCCATGGCAATCACCCTATTAGCAATAGTATTCCTGAGACTGCAAAAATGTTAAACAAAAATCAGTGTGAAACCACATGGAGGAAGAAGATTATATCTATGCTAAACAAAACCAATTTTGGTCGTTTATATTTATTATCTCATAGATTGTTCTCCTGCACTCCCGTGTTCATTTGCACCAAAATGTGTGTCCCAGTGATCTGGCCAATTTCACTTATACATGATGCAGGGACAAGGGACATCAGCTATCAACTCCTAGTTAAATCTCTTGAATTCCTCCTGATGACAATGGGGTTAGACATAGGTTTGATTTACTTTGTGAGTTAGTCACTATGGCATGAATTTATGCTTCAGAATCTAGCTTAAAGGTTCTTCTTCCATACACTTTTTGGTAGGTTGCTACCCACGAACTGTGTATCCTCATTTGGGCATCCTTCTGGCTACAGTCTTGCTGCCATCCTCCTGTTAGCAGAATTCAATCTTCTACTTAAAGTATCATCATGCTATGGCCCCGCAAGCACTCAGGCCTTCAGGTCTTTCTGTAAACAATGCATTCCTTTGTGATCACCCCTTTGATGTTAACTGTGTCCTTGGTTATCAGTATATGATGTTCTTTAATCTTGTTCGATATTGTTTCTTTTGGTGCTTTTACATACATACAATTCCATCCATAATTCCTTCTATTAATCTTTGTGTTTCTATCACAAGTCTCTGCAAGTTACACAAGGCCAAGCCTGGGAAAAAGGCTGAACTCAAGCTTCAGAAAAAAACATGAAAAATGAGTGTGCATGCTCAGCTCTAGAAAAAAACAAGTATGTATTTATATTCAGCAATTTCTTTGCTCATTTCTGCAGTATACTTAAAGAAGACCCTTCAAGCCTTCTTGCATCTGTCCTCTGCTGATGAAGGCATGGCTATCTCAGTTTTATTTCAGCTAAAGAAACAGTTCATGGTGGACACATTTCATGAATCCTTCTCCTTCTGTGTTATACCATTGCAAACCTCAGCTGTAAGTTAGAGAATTACATTTCTCTCGTTCCTTTAAATGTCTGACTCATCTCTCCTATGTGGGGCAAAAAATGCATGTATAATTTTCTTAGAGAAGATAAGATTCAAGAAAGTCACTCTGCAATTTTAACACAGCCTCCATTGATTTGGGTGATTCTTAGTTAGGAAATCAGAGAAGGAACGCTCCCTATAGGGTCAACTGCCAGCTGTGTTGAAGGCCTGTGGTGGCACTTGAGGCTCTTATGATTGGGGATGTATCAGAGCCAAATACTCTCTGAGCAGGTTCTTTGAGATGTTCCACATGAGGAGGGCTTCATGTTTAATACCAAATTTCCTTATTTGTAGATATCTGATATTGCACAGGATTTTGATTTAGCAGAGTGATACAGTAATGTATTAAAATCACAAGAGCAATATAGCAATTGCAATACATAGTTCTGTCACAATACAAACCTGATTACTACTACCAGTCCTTGTATGCTCACTGTCATGACACTGGGCATCCCAGGCTCCAGAAAGGAGTACATGAGTTGAAACCATCTGAAGTGAGTTGCTCTTTTCAAAGTTAAAGGTCACCCTCAACAACCTTTGTGCTGAGATTAGTTCAGCTTTCCTTATGATAATTGGAGGTCATTCTTTATATTCTTCCCTGGGTTTATCATTCTTGCCCTTTTCCTCTGAGCCTTCTTTCATTGTAGGTGTTTGTTGTCACAGTGTACATTTCTTTATTTCTTTTTATATCAAAAAAAAGCAAACTTGAAAAACGTTCATTACAACGAAGATAAAAAGTGAGTATGGCATTTTGTTTTGTGCCTCTTTCTCAAGGAAATATGTTTTTAAGAAGCAACCCTACTAATAATTTTGCCACAGAAGACCACTAAATGTTTGAGGTTCAACTGGTACTGAAATGCAGCCTCAGCTTTTTGCTGAGGTCAGAGTCTTGCTAAATGAACCCTACCTTCTTAAAATTTCAGGACTAATAATTTCGTTGAGCAGTATTCCTGAGAAAGGGTTTAAAGCAATATATGAACAGCTCTCCATATGGATATATTTTCAGACAATTTCAGACAAGTTTGTAAATGAAAATACATCCTCAAACCATTAACTGGGCCCCAAAAGTCTGACAGAGAACAACAAGAGTTCATTAGTTTTAGCTGCTGCTGAATCTGACAGACATCCATGATTATGATGGAAAGTAATGCCAGCTGTTGTCCACTAATGATCTCATCATGTTACATGTATGCAATGAACTTCTTATTTTATATTTATCAAGGGAAGAATGTGGCAAATTGACCCATCAGAATAAATACCTTCACAAAGGCAAAGCTGAGGACACATTGTCCACAAAAGAAGTTTTGTTATCAAAACTACAAGATGGGTATATGTTTGTCTCTGTGTGAAGAAAGTGTCAAACTGCTCACTCTGTGGGTTTGATATCTTTGTCCATGCTGAACTGTTCTCTAGTAATCAAAGAAAAAAGAACTAGGACTGAGCCTTCTCTGAAAATCTTTATTAAATAGATCCACCAAAAAGACACACACAGGCTTGTAGCTATCCTGGCCCTTTGTCTCAGTACACTGCCTGGTAAACAAAACCCAAATCCTGTAAAGCCAGCTTCCCTGACAGAGTGTGTTGCAGATAACATGCAGTGGCCAAGGTTCCCCATGCAGTGCCTTAATCCCGTGGTCTGCTTGATTGTGGAGTGCTGTGCTGGACAATCTCCACTCTGCACCAACACAAGCATGGAAGAGGTGGTAGAGGACCCTGTCTCACGTAACAGGTCCCAACTGCTTTTGTGGGATAGCTTTCAGCCACATTTATTTCTTTATCTGTTCCATCATGAAGCCACACCAGCACAAGTGATTGGAAAGCAGAATGAGTGAATGGCCAAGGATCAGGCTGGGAGGCAGTGAGAAACTGCTTCTTCTGGAGGACTTGTGTTGTTTTACACTTACATGGGAATAACAAGACCCAATGTGAAGGGAATGGAGACAGAAGCCAATCGCAGGAATTAAGTACATCTTGACTTCCACTTCATTAAAGGATCATCTAACCCCATTAAGTCCTAGGAGTTAGACACTGTAGTTAACCCTCTCTCCTAAAGGGGGAGTAAGGAGGAGTCTCTACTGAGCACCTCGGTAATTAATGAATTCACTCAGAACACTGAAATACCTGCCTGTAATTTGATCAAACACCTCCTCTCCCTGAATAACTGACAGGCTCATTCCTCCTCTCCACATGTTGCAACTGAGGTAGGGTTGAAACAAGACATGAGTGGGCGAAATCTGCAACATAGTGACTAAGGTAATTGCTTACAACTGAAATTTAAAGAGTTCATGCTCAACCCTAATTGATACGTTGTATAGAGTAATTTAACCTTAATTAGAGAAAGAATGAAAATCCCAGTATTTCTCCATCCATGTCAATGCCTGCACTAGTAAGATATTAGGTCATGTTGTTTCGGGTTCACTTTGGGATGTTTCCATGCAAAACAAAAGACCTGACTCAGAGAGAACCCTGCAGCAGCAAGAGCTTTTAGTTTGCAAAAAGATGCGTGCTCAGACAGAAAAGAAATTTGTAGCCCAGCATCTGACTTCTGGGTGTAACATCAGGCAGAAAATGCAGCAAGTATCCTCAGCCTTCTTATCTGCAGTGCATCAGGCTAGAGGTGAAGTCAATGGTGGTCGTTGGCCATCTCCACAACCTGACAGGCCTAACACATGAGCAATGTGAAGAACTAATCAGGACTGTCAAGACTGGAGCAGCTTTGCCAGGTCTCAGATTCAGACCTAGAAACACATCCATTCGGGGAGTATTCAGAGCTGAATCTGGGTGGGGTATCATATGCCCATGGAAATCTATGAACATTTAGATGTTCATAGAATCATAAAATGGTTTGGGTTGAAAGACATCTTAAAAGGTCATCTAGTTCAATCCCCTTGCAGTGGGCATGGACGTCTTCAGCGATATTTGGTTGCTCAGAGCTAGTCCAACCTGACCTTCAGTGTTTCCAGGGATGTGGCATCCTCCACCGCCCTGGACAATTTGTTACAGTGTTTCACTACCCTCATTGTAAAACAAAATTCTGCTTATATCTAGTCTGAATCTACCCTTAGTAGTCCTATTCCTGCAGGTCCTTCTAAAAATCTGTCCCCAGGCTGCCTGTGGAAGTGGTTAAGTCAGCATCCCCGGAGGTATTTAAACAGATGTAGACGTGGTGCTTGGGGGCATGGTTCAGTGGAGTAGTTGGCAGTGTCAGTCCAACTGGTAACCTAGAAAACTAAACATAAGAAATCTGAGAAGCTCAGAATTAAATGTAAAATTCCCAAATTCTCAGTACAGTCAGATCTGCAAAGGCCCAGTAAGATGCACAACCTTGACATTAACCCTGTGTCCTAACACTGCAGTTGTATTCATACAATTAACACGATAGTTATGCTTTAAAGGTGGTCACTGAAATCAGGTTTTTTTCTTCTCTGGTATTGCTCAATGTCTGTTAAAAGGTGTTTGGCACACCTTCCACAAAGCCTGATTTTTCCTGAAGAACCTGCCCTGCTACTTAGCAGTGCACATCACTGAGTTATACACACCTGTATAATTAAGGTACCCGCTAATTAGATGAGTTGTTTGTGGTATAACTGAGACCAAGGCAAAAGAACAGAGCAGAAATTGTCAGGGTTAGTAGTAAATGTCTCCAATGTAATAAATGTTCATTGAATAGGATATTAAACATTTTGAGAATTTGATGTAGTTTAGTGTCTCAAAGTCTACTAGGGATAGGATATATTAGACTTGCACTGATTTCAATGTGCTGCCAGAAATAGAAGCCTCTCCCATTGAGATGCACTCACAGTGATACACAAAAAGAAAACTCAAGTCAAATGGGCTGTGAATTACATATTAAACAAGTGAATAACCACCCTGTCAGAATAATTCTCTCCACTGAGGTAAGATCAGTCAAGGTTTTATGTAATTACAAAAAAGAGCCTGAATATGGCTGTCAGACACCAGCAGTATTCTAACACAGTCAAGCACATGGTACTTAGACATCAAAATGTGAAATTTTGACTTATGATTGAAAATCAAAGTGGGAAGCAGATTTAATTATACACTAAGTATATACGGTACAGCTTTGGCTTTTTTTAATAATATGTATTTTTATAGCAGTGCTCTTCAGATTTATTTTAGTATTTGCATAAAAATCCTGTAGATCTCTAAAGCCATTGATGAGCTGGAAGACAATGCTGAAGGAGGTTTACAAAATGGGAAAAATACATAAAGTACCACTATTTGTTAGCAACCCTCCCCCTACTGCTAAGAAAGAACAAATGCTAGCTCTATTCCAGTGAAGATTAATGTCCGACAAACATTAATGAGACCCATGAAACAAACAAAAAAATTACAGAGGTAGAAAAATTCCCAAAAGTCAAAATCCCCTTTGCTTTACAGTGAATATGTTAATGCAGCCAAACTCAACCTTTTTCTCCCATGGTGACTCTCTGAATAGAAACTAGCCTGAAGAAAGCAAAGTGATACCCTAGAAACCAACCAGTTTTACACTCATTACCAGTTAAAATGGCTAAAGAGTCACATGTCTGACACTACAAATAAGCTATCTTTTCCAAAGAAGTTCTGTGTATATTTGGTTTCAGATACTCCACAGTTCAGAGGTTTTTTTGCAAATTTACATGAGAGCATGAAAGCTAGAAAAATACCTTTAAAATGTCTGTTCAAAGTTGAGATTTTCCCTTAACAGCTTCACCAAAAAATTTATTTGGAGCCCTCTACAGTCTTTAGGTAGCCTTTTTGGTTTGGGTTGTTGTTTTTTTTCCTTAGGTTGTCTTTTCGGGTTTCTTTTTCATTGTTGGTTTTGTTTTTTGTTTTGTTTATTCTTCTCTTTGCTCAACTGTTGCCCAAGTACCCAACTGCTGCGCAACACATTATAGAGATTGTGCCAATCCACAGCAATGGACACATCGTGCTCCTGCTGGCACTGCCACCGCAGGACCTGCTTTAATCACAGACAATGAATCAGCAGAAGAAAAAAGAAAAAAGGAAAAAATCATTAAGTAAATGTTTGCACATTGGTTCATTGAGTAGAGGAGGCTCGAAGGTGACCTTATCACTCTCTACCTGAAAGGAGGTTATAACCAAGTAGGAGTCCGCCTCTCTTCCCAGGCAACCAGCGGCAAGATGAGAGGACACGGCCTCCAGCTGTGCCAGAGGAGGTTTAGGCTGGACATTAGGAGCAATTTTTTCACAGAAAGGGTGATTAGATCTTGGAATGGGCTGCCCAGGGAGGTGGGGGAGTCACCGTTCCTGGAGGTGTTAAAGGGAAGACTGGACGCGGCACTCAGACTAGTTGGCACGGTGGTGTTCGGTCCTGAGTTGCACTCGATGATCTCAGGTCTTTTCCAGCCTAATCGATTCTGTGGTTCTGTTGCCGATGCGGAGGACCACGCGCACCCCCGCGCTGCAGCACTGCCGGTCCCCCCGGATGGGCCCGCGGCCGGACCGCGGCGCTGAGGCGAGGCCGCCCTCTCTCCCCGCGGGCGGGGCCGCCCGAAGGTGCCCCCGGCTCCCCCCGGCTCCCGCCGCCTCCCGACGTGGCCGCCGCAGCCCCCCGCGCCCAGCGCGTGGAGCGCGTCCCTTCTCCGATTGGCTGCCCCCACCACCAGGCCCCGCCCGCCTCGGCGCCCTATTGGTCGGTTTCAGCCCCGGCGCTCCTCGCTCCGCAGGCTGCAAGAGGGTGCGCGTCCCCGCGGGCGACCCCGCGCATGCGCGTTCCCGCCGTGGCCTCTCCTAGGCTCTCCCCCCGCCCCGCTCACGCCGGCCCCGCGCCCCTGTCTCGCGCCATGGCGGCCGCCGCCGAGGAGCCGTTCCCGTTCCACGGGCTCCTGCCCAAGAAGGAGACAGGCGCCGCGGCCTTTCTCGCCCGCTTCCCCGACTTCGACGGGCGGGGGGTGTTGCTGGCCGTGCTGGACACCGGCGTGGACCCCGGGGCGCCGGGCATGCAGGTAGCGCGGGGCGGCCCTGTGTCACGGCCGCGGCCCTCGGGCAGCGCCCGGGCCCCGCCGGGTCGGCCCTGCCGCGGGGACGGGGGCGAGAGCGGGGGCCCGAGGCGGCGGCGGCGAGAGCGGGGGAGGCCCCTGAGGGGCTGTCCCAGGGACTGCCGTCCCGCGGAGTTGTCCCAGTGTGTTCGTTCCTGGTTCCCGCTCGGCAGCTGGTGCGGGAGGGCGGGGAGATGCCGGATCCGGGAGGTCCGCACCGGGCACTCCGGGTGCTGCTGTGGGGATCCTCCTAAGCCGTCCGCAGGCGTTTTATGGTATTTAAATCTCCTCGGCTGCCGCCTCTCACGCAGAGCTCGTTATAAAGGAACGTTTTGTGTTTTTGTGTTGTTAGCGCTACTTCGGCAGTGGGTGACTCGGGACTACACACGGCCGCTTAGGGCTTTTACATGAAAAGCGTATTTGTGGCATTTTGCATACCAGTCTTTGAGAGTGTATTTTTCGTGCGTTGTATTGCAATAACAGTCTGTATCAGATTCGATTCTGCCAGCTTTTTTTGAGTGTGCCAGCTTTGTATGTCAGATCGCACAACGATTACCATTATTATCTCCATCTCGGTTTTGTAAATTTCTCTGTGCGTGGCTTCAATTTGGGCATTTCTCAGCACTTCTCTCTTTTAACTCTTGTCTCTTAACATTTCTGTATCGTGTAAGTTTGCATGTGGCCTTTTGTGTCACTACTGTTTCTTATTTCTTGTCAACATGTTTTCTCTGAGTTGTAGCAAAAGAGGCCTTGAAGAAAGATTCAGAGTTGAATGCAACTCATTTGGATATTGCATCCTTTATTTTTTTGACTAAGTAGAGATTGTATTGGTTTCTGCCCTTTCTGTGGTGCAGATTTAACTCCTAAGTGACCTCATTCAGGGACTTGACCCTGGCAGATCATTAGTTACGTGTTCGGAAATGACTCCTTATAGGATTCAGTTAAGCAAAGGGATGAGTGAAGAGGACAGGTAGGGTGGAAGGAGGAACTGAGCAGCTGTAACTTCGATGGATTTAAGTTGAAATGAAGATGGTACTTTTGGCAAGAAGTTGTGGGTAAGTGGAATACTAATTGGGAAGCTTAATGAAAGTTAGCCAAAAAGCGAGCAAGATAGTACCATGGGCAGAGCAGAAAGTAATAAAGACAATTGGGAAAATGTGAATGTCAGTTGGATGACATGCATAGTTCTGAAGTTTCATATATAAAAGCAAAAAACTCTAAATTTTTAGAGGTTATAAATGAGGAGTAGACAGCACCAACAACAAAAACACCAACAACGTGAGTTTATGGACAGCAGTGGGAAGCTTTGTTCTGAGGTAGGTGACCCAAAGTTCATAAGGGATGCTTATGAACCATCATGATCTCAGTGCTGACCATATCAGTTTTCTTCAGCCTGTTTCTTTTATATGCAGAATAAAATTTCAAGTAGTTAAGTAAAAAATTTGTCAGGAACTTTGGAGGGGGGCTGGAATTCATGTTGCAATGAGTGAGTTTGCAGGGGCGTTAGAGAAATGTGTAAAAAAACTTGTATTCTCTGTCCATGCTTCCCAGTTAATACCTGGTTTAAGCCACTTGCTGAACTACAGACTGGGGAGGCTCATTGCACAGGGAATTGCAAAGGAGATATAGCCTGCACACAGCCTGTAGAATAGCTTTGTAGGTGTTTATTCAGCAAGAGGATGTCCTCACTCTCTGGAGTATTGGGCAGTTTACATTTTGCCTCCATGCAATACATCAGTGTCTTGGGCACAGGCAGTGAGACAACATAGCTGTACTGCAAGAAGTAGCTTCTAAACTTGGGACAATTTTTGGATTTTTTTTTTTTGCACCCTTGTCCTTTCTGCTGCTGCTTTTTCTTACTGTCAGTTCTTGGCCTGGCATGGAGTTAATCTATGAGAGTTGAATCAGTTGCTTAGAGGGAAGAGAAGACATGTTTAGCAAGGTTTATGGGTATTACAACTTTGAGTTCAGGTTAATGACAATAATGATTACAGGCCAAAATGAGCTACCCTGTTTTGAATATAGTGGGGTTTTTAGTCAAAACAAAACAGTTCATTTCTTTTCTGCTCCCTAGTGTTTCATTCCTGGGTAGGTTTCCTTTTTGTGTTGATTCTATGATTTGGTTTGTAAACACTGATACCAGAGTTTGTCCCCTTTACAAGGGACGAAAAGATTTGGGGACAGAGTTAAACAGAGAAATACCATAATGTTTATATTCTTCCCTGGATAATTGCTGCTATAGAGACAATAGTTATCAGGCTTAAAAAACCTTCTTTTTTCTATTCACTGACCACAACCTTTTGTGGTCAGTGCCCTCTAGGGAACTTCTTTCACGTTATCTTTTATTGTTTTATGCTTCACCTGTTGATGCCAACTCTTAAGTTCAGTTTGTCTGATTCTTCAATGCTGGTTTTTGCCCTTTCAGCCCTTCTTGGTAGAATCCATTTCCTGTTGCTGTCTACCAAGTCATGACTTGTAATTCCTTCGTAAGGCACAATGACTGATGAAATTTTAGGTGGGCAGATAAGGTGCACTTAATGGAGTGTTGTGGTTGTATATGTATTGTCTTTGTTCAACCCCAACCTGTCTGTTCCCTGTTCCTGTTGTGAATTCTTATGTTTCATGATAGATAAGTCATTCATCTGCTTCTTGCAAATTTATTTATTTTGTGGACTGCCTGCTGGAATTATTATTTACTACAGTTAACTTGTACTTTTGTATGACAACCTTTTAGCAGTAGCAGCTAGTTTGGTTTTACTTGCTTTTCAGCACTGAGTTGCTTGAAAATTATTTTATTTGTAATAACGATGACCAGCTGTCCCATGACCCAAGTGCTGAAAAATTTGTTCATCTCTTGTTGCTACAGTAGCTGTCTGTTGGAGTCAGTAACATTGTATGGGCTGGCAAAAACATGCTCAGTGCATCTGGCTTTCCCTTTTCAATTGGGATTGTCACAGATACTGGTGCTTCTCTATTTCTGTTATACTGATCAGTTGCCAGGATTATGCAGATAGATTATTTTTAGTGTGCTCAATTTATCAATTTATTTGTTTTGCAAAATTGGAGCTAACGTGTAAGTAGGTTTTTCAAACTTCAAGCAGAAATGTATAAACAGGAAAGTAATTTTGAGTTTTGAGGTACTAGAATATTATTTGTTTTTCAAATGGCTATAGGCAAGCCATGATAATAAAGGTAGGATTGAGAGGGATTTTATAAATACAATATAAAATATTTTTAATTGTATAAGAGTTCTTAATTTTTTTAATTTTAATCCAAAAGGTACTAAAATATACCTTCTATCCGTAATCAGTTCATTAGTTCAGGATTCTGTTCACATAAGGGAATTGATCAAGCTTACATGATTATTTTTGTATTATTATCGTTTTTCCTCAGAATTACAAGACTTGAAAAGCAAAACAGAGCTGAACTCTGAGTTAGACTGCAGCATTACTGCTGGTGGCAGTGTGCCGAACAGCAGTTCGGGTCAGCAGAAGCAGCCGTATCAGTTACTTGCGCTAAAGGACCGTGAACCTGTCTGAATTGCTGCTTTTAGGAATTGAACCTTGGACCATGTGAAACTCTCGAGTTTCTTGTGTCTGACTGGGAGACTTTAATTTGTTGGTTCTAACTGTACAAACTCACATGCATGTGCAGACCTGCTGGGACTCAGCTACAAGGCAAAGAGCCACGTAGCGTAGGACTTGCATGTTGTCTGTCTGGCTAGAAAACAACTTCTAAAACTACTCAACCATAAATCTATGTTCTGGCCACCTGTTGCTGTATAACTTGCCTACTTCAACCAAGTCACCTTGAATTACCTTTCATTCTTGTACTTTGATCACTGAATAGTTCATTTTGAGTAAAGGCATATTGAAAAATGTCCAGTGCTGCTAATCTCAGTTTTGGCTTGCAGTCCCTTTATTGTTGGAGCAGCTCTTAACTTTTCTGTGAGTTTAGACTGACATTTGAAGGCATTAACTACAAATGCTAGAAAATAGTATTGGTTTAGTGCCTACGCGCTGTTCCCCAAGTAAATTTTCACTACTGTGTAACTGTTGTTCAGTGGATGTTTTACCAGGTTAACATGCTTTAATGATTTTCTTAAGTGAACGTGAATTTCTATGAACAGAATAGCAGTGTTGGTTTCTATAGTGGAAGTTCTTCCTTAATAAGACTCTTCAAAAACCATATTTGTTTCTGGGAAATGAAATTGATGTTCTTTTTATGGTTGCTATGGGTTTGGAATTTTTTGTTTAGTTTTGGTTTTTTGTTTTTGTTTGTTTGTTTGTTTTTAGTTGTTTAAGCCTGGTTTTGTTGGGGTATTGCTTGTTATTTTTCTGGGTTTGGTTTTTTTGGTTGTTGTTGAGTTTTGGGGGATTGGGTTATATGGAGTTTGTTTTGGCTTTTGTTTGGGGTTTGAGTTTTCTTTTAAACCATGAGAATTTGAGACCATGGAAGTATTGTCCTTATTTGTTGAGGTGTGATAAAAGCCTGACCCTTGTTATTTTGGCAGCAACAGAAAGACTTTTATGAAACAGCTTGAACGTGTTGTTAACTTCCAGCAGCTGAATCCACAATTGCAGAGCACGATTGGAACAAAACAACCTGTCATATATGTTACACCTAGCATAAAAATTACTAATAGAGAATAAAGGCAACAATACCAAATATTTAAATGACAGAAAACAGCAAATGTGGCTGCTTTTCTGAATAAGAATTTTTTTTCACTTTCAGTGTAGTTATTGTATAGGAGATGTTGGGAAGATTTTTTTTTCTTCTTTTTTTTAAAAAATCGGTCTTTAATGTAGGACTAGAAGAATATGTGCATATGATCAATTCATACAATCATGTAATGGTTTGGGTTGGAAAGGACCTTGAAAGGCCAACTAGTCCAACCCCCCTGCAATGAGCAGGGACATCTTCAACTAGATCAGGTTGCTTAGAGCCCTGTCCAACCTGACTTTGAATGTTTCCAGGTATGAGACATCCACCACCTCTCTGGGCAACCTGTTCCAGTATTTCACCACCCTCATAGTAAAAAATTTCTTCCTTATATCTAGTCTGAATCTACCCTCCTTTAGTTTAAAGTCATTCCCCCTTGCCCTGTCACTGTCTGTGCCCTCCTAACAAGTTTCTCTCCATTTTTTTAAGGCCCTCTTTAAGTACTGGGAGGCTGCTATAAGATTTTTCCAGAGCCTTCTCTTCTCCAGGCTAAACAACCCCAGCCTGTCCTCATAGCAGAGGTGCTCCATCCCTCTGAATTCATATTGCCCTTCAGGCAAATGCTACTGTATATGGGTATAGTTTATTTGCTGAATAAACTCCTACAGTATCTCCTAGATGAAGAATGTTATTACAAGAAAGTAACTTTGGGTATTTTTGCCAAATGTTAAATGAATAAAAAAATCTTAACTATACTATTGTTAATTGTGTAGGAGGTTCCTCTAGGTGAAAGGGACATTAGAAGGGTTAGTAGTTTCTATTTTGATGTTGTTTAGTTACCCACAACTACTGTAAAGTCCATCAGGGCTAGTTTTGATCTAATTTGAGTAGGCTTTAAATATATGTTCATAAACTCCTCATAGGTAGTCAGCTCTTTTTCTTCTTGCTCTGGTAAAAATACTCCTTATATGAATATTAGGAGTATATAGCCATAGCTACTAACAGTGAAGCAGAATCCTTGAAACAGGAAAAAGGAGATGATGGTAACTTGTGTTCCTTTTAGGTTTAAGGTCAATTAAGAGACTCAAGCTTGTGAGAGCTTGTACTTCACCTTTCATTTTGTTAGTTGTGCACTCATTACTGTAAAATTTGGCCATAATGGGTGGATGGAAGCAACACAGCAAATAATTTGACCACAAATAGTAGTTTTTGCAAATTTAGGCTTGGTTTTAAAGTGAGGCTGCATGTGCTTTGTTGATACAGTGGTTTTACTTGTTTCTCTTCTAAGTCCTTATTAGAAATAAGTGGGTTTGTATAAACCAGAAAGATGAACATGTTGATCTTAGTTCATTTAAAATATAACCAAGTTCAAGTTGGTTTTGTGTCCTTCAGTTAAAGTTTGGTGTCTAAGAAAGTTAGTTGCTATTTTTGATAAGAAAAATGAAAACTTTCCTGGTTTGTGTGCTCAAGGGTAATCAACTACATTTTCAATTCTCTGGTGCTCGTATTTTCAGATTACGACTGATGGGAAACCGAAGATAGTTGATATAATTGACACAACAGGCAGTGGTGATGTAACTACATGTACCATTGTAGAACCTAAAGATGGAGAAATTACTGGTCTTTCTGGAAGAACTTTAAAGGTGAGTGTTTGGTAGTACAGAAACACCATTGAACATCATCTTTTTGATTGCTTAATGACAAATACAGCAGCTATTTTGGTTTCTGCAGAACTTAACTTCCGTTTAATCAGATTTTGTGGTTTAAGCCCAGCCGGCAACCAAGCACCACACAGCCTCTTGCTCAGTCTCCCCCCAGCAGTATGAGGGGAAGAGAATCAGAAGGGTAAAAGTGAGAAAACCGATGGGTTGGGAGGAATTCATTTACCACTTCTCATGGGCAGGCAGGTAAACAGCCATACCCAGGAAAGATGGGCTCCATCATGGATAATGGTGACTTGAGGATATAAATGCCATCACTCTGAACATCTCCCCTTATTTCCCCAGGTTATATGCTGAGCATGACACCATGCAGTGTGGGATACCCTTCTGGTCAATTGGGGTCAGCTATCCTGTCTGAGTCCCCTCCCAACAGCTTGTGCATGGCCAGCCTGCTCATTGGTGGGGTGGGGTGAGAGACAGCCAAAGCCTTGACTCTGCTCAGCAACAGCTAAAACATCCCTGTATTATTAACACTGTGTTCAGCACAGATCCAAACACAGCCTCATACCAGCTACTGTGAAGGAAATCAAACCCAGCCCAACCAAAATCAGCAAACCAGATCCAAAGCTAATACTGGACTTGATCATCTTCATACAGATTGCTTAGTGTTTCTTTTACTTTTCATACGTCTTTCTTTTTAATATTTTCTGTAGCCAAATGGGGGTGTGTACAGTGTTTTGTTGGGTGCTTGATTATAGTTTAATTATTTGTTCAAAACAGTATCTGATATAGCTTTGGAAACTGGCTGAAGAAAACATGCTAACATTCTTTAAAAGTGCTAGTATTTTCCACATTTGCATAAACTACAAGAGGAATTGTGCTAAGCTCATGGTAAATAGTTTTAGAGACTGAAAAATCTGTGACAACTTAGATGTTGGCTCACTGAATTCTCACTATGCATAGAATAGAATGCAGGGTTTTCAGAAAGGACACAATGAGATCTAGTAGAGGTCTTGAGTGCACAGAACTGCTGATGTTGTGACATGTTCTTGATTTCCTAGTTGGATTGATGAGGTGATATGGGGGCATCACATCTTTGAATCTCTCCATACTATCAGCTTTCTTCTTAATTTTGCACAGAAGGTGACTGTAAGGGTGCTCTTTTGCTGTTGTTACTAGGATTAGTGGATCTAATATACGGAATCTAAGTTGCAGCAAGATGTAAAATGAGACATTCAGATGTGTGTCATGACTTCCAACTATAATGCTCCTTCATAGAAGGGTGTGTCTTTTCATTTATAGGACTGTTATTTCCCCAGATGTCTGGTGAATAAGGTCACTGCTGGGGCGTTGCGTTTTAAAAGTAGAGTATCAGGGAAACTGATACTTAAAGATGTTCAATGGCAGTGTCACAGGAACTGATACTGATTCTTTTGGAACTAGATTGAAATTGCCATGTCCTATTGTTGAAACAGTGTGGTAGTTGCTGTCCTGGAGACAGGGAATTAAATTGGCAGTATTTGCAAGTCTGTTCTGCTAAGTTATGTTTTTGTTTGTTTGTTTGCTGGTTTTTTTCTTGGGATTTTTTTGGGTTTTTTATGGTTAGTTAACTTATTTCTGAATATACTTTTCTGTAGATTCCAGCAAACTGGGTAAATCCTTCAGGCAAATATCACATTGGCATAAAAAATGGCTACGATATCTATCCTAAAGCTCTTAAGGAGAGGATTCAGGTAAGGAGGTACCTTTTGTTTTTGGTGTATAGTTGTATTTCACTGTTCTATTTCTTAGTTTTGTTTTTGGAAAACCACAGCATGTGATTTGCTAACACACTTAGGCTGCTAGGCAGCACTTGAGTGCTATTCTCTCACTGATTATTGTTTATTTTTGATATGATCAATTTCCTCTGTGATTTTTTCAGAGCAAGAGCGATTGGCTCAGTAGTCTTCCTCACAGTGCTCCATTGAGACAAAAAGTCTAGAAATTACTGATACTCTTTTTTTTTTTCTGTGTGGCAATTTATGTTTATTTATAATATTGTATGGGACACTTTTAGCCATTGTGTGTCAAATCAGAATTTTCAAATTGTTTTTGAAGATTTCATACTTTGACATGTATTTGCCAATATAGTGAGGAACCTGGTTTTATTTTACAGAAAGAACGCAAGGAAAAGCTCTGGGATCCTGTTCACAGACTGGCTCTAGCAGAGGCCTGTAGGAAACAAGAAGAATTTGATGCTGCTTTTACCTCTCCTTCACAGGTTTGCAGAAGTCTAAATTTATAAACTTGTTGTTTGCAACAATTTGTTACTAGTTGACAGGATTAAAATATTTCATTAGATGAGCAAAGGAAAGATACTTGTGACTATTTTGGTAGATAACTTACCAGTGTATCTTTTGATTAATTTAAAAAGTTTTTATATGGATGATTGTTTGATTTGCTTAGTGCTGTTAACTTTCTAAAGTTGTTGTCAAATATGAAAATGGTATTACTTCAAAAACTTTGTAGGATACTTTTAGTAAGTTTTATTTTTAATTTAATGTGCTATTTTTTGGGCCACCATCTTTGCTTTGTTCAAAGTTGGAATCTTCTAAATATATTCTTTCATTTGTAAACTATGTACTATTTCAGTGAAGTACCAGAAATGCCTCAGGTTACTACTTTATCATTTAACTGTCTTTAAAAAAATAATGGCTTTAAATGGTACAATTGCAGAAATTGGAAATAGTTTTGCATAATTAGCTGAAAATAAACAGTGCACTGTTGAAGGCCATTGAACTTCTAGATGTTTGTGACTTCTAGGATAGTCTAACATTCCTGAAGAAGCAATGGAACAAATATATAGCATCAGAAAGAAATTTAGGATTACCTGTCTTGTAATAATTTTAGAAATACTCTAACTGAAGTTTGGTTGCCTTATTAGGTAAATAAGCTAATAAAGGAAGAACTTCAAAATCAAGTGGAATTGTTGAATTCTTTTGAGAAAAAATACAGTGATCCTGGCCCAGTATATGATTGCTTAGTGTGGAATGATGGTGAGACCTGGAGGTAAATGCCTAAACTTGTCTAAAATGTCTTGTTGTACACATAAAACAACAGCTTGCAATGAAGACTCTTATTAATTTTTAAATCTGCCCCTTTTATAGAGGTTTTAAATATATTTTGCTTTAAAATAATCCTGCTGTATCAATTGAGTTTTTTGACAAAATTCCAATCCCAAATGAAGATGGGGAAGAATAAAATTGAAGACAGCATGATATGAGTGGAAGCTTGTGGGATTTTTTTCTGAAGGAGAATAAAATGGCTTTGAATATCCATTGAGGATAGGGAAAAAAAACACCTGAAACAAAACAGGTGTCTGTGCACAGACTTCAGGCTGTAACATGTCACATTTCTTGACTGATAATGTGCATCATATGAAACAGTGAGTAAGACTTCAAATGTTTGTGTACCAGCCCTGAACAGGTAGCTTTAGTAAAATTTCGTCCCTGAAATTGGATGAATTTTCATATCCTTGTTTTTCAAATGTGGATTTATTTGAATTTAGTAGCTTTTGGCAATCAGTTTATTTAGAGATCTTGTAATTTCTGAGTCTTAAGTGTAAACAACTAGATTTTAAAATAGTGATTTGAAGAAGTAAGATACCATAAACACAGAACCAAACTTCTTGAAGTCTTTGTAGTATGTTGTGCTGGAGGGGGGAGATAACAAAAAGTTTGCAGCAGCTGGAAAATTGTCTTTTTATTTGTTTTTGTCAACAGAGCCTGCATAGATACAAGTGAGAGTGGTGACTTAACTAACTGTACAGTGCTGAGAACCTACAAAGAGGCTCAGGAATATGGATCTTTTGGAACATCTGAGATGTTGAATTATTCTGTGAATATATATGATGATGGAAACCTCCTGTCCATTGTAACAAGTGGAGGTAAATGAAAGTAAACTTAAGAATATTTTGCTGCTGCTTAGATGTCGTGAGAAGCAGCAATTTATATTGGGTCCTGATTCTGATACTTGTGATGGCTTGAGGCCACTGTCTTAATACAGCATTCATTATTATGGCATTTAAGACTGATATTCAGATTTCCTGAACTAAACCTATAATGACAGCTCATTACCAAACTTGCTTACATTTTTCTCTGAAATATTGTTAAATTTGCTTACATAAGCATGTATACATAGAATGTGTGTACTTAGGTACTCCTTAAGATGTTCCTGCATCTTAAGGCCTAAACTAGAGAGAACCTTCTTTCAAAACACCATTTTTGTTTTGTTTGTTAAGTATAGAGGGATGATTGATTTTTAGTTGCTATGCTTTGTGCTTGTATATTTTAAGAATTTAAATAAGATATCCATGAACAAAATGGGTATTGATCTTTCTTTAGGTTTATACAAACTTTTTTTTGTGATGTCAGGGGTTACTATAGTTCTAGCTCCAACTACTCTGAACCCATAGTGGTGTACTCTTTAAATAAGCATGCTTTGGAAGCATCCTGAGTGGTTAGGCTGATATGGATGTATTTGATTTGAAAAATGCTCTTAATTCTTCATGAAACTATCTCAACTACAAAACAACTACAGAAGCAGTTCTGGTTTCTAAATGGTTGGTAGTTTTTCTGAGACATTCCTTTTGTATTACTGTGCAGTTCTATTTTTTTTCCTAATCCTCACTATCCAAGTCATCTCAGATACAGTATTCATAACTTTGAGTAGGAAGCATTGAGCCTTTGAAGTGACTTTTGTCAGTGGGATTAAGTTATACTTCATTTCTCTCTCCCCGCTACCTCCTTTCTCTCCTCAAAAAGCTGTTTGGTTTGTTGAACCTCCTTCAGTTGGCCTCAGCCTGTTGATCCAGCCTGTCCATATCCCTCTATAGAGCCTTCCTATCCTCCAGCAGATCAACACTCCCTCCCAGCTTGTTGCTGGCTGTAAGCTGACTGAGGGTGCCATTGGATCCCCTTGTCCAGATCATCAATAAAATTATGAAACTGGACTGGCCTCACTGAGTCGTGGTGAACACCACTGGTGACTGGCCACTGATTGGATTTATATTGTTATAGCTCAATAAGTGAAAATTAGTTGAGCTGTAGTATATTAAATTGATAGAAATGGAATTCACTAAACATACACACTTTTCATTTGCACAGGAGCACATGGAACACATGTGGCTAGTATTGCAGCTGGATACTTTCCAGAAGAACCAGAAAGAAATGGTGTGGCTCCTGGAGCTCAGATTCTTGCAATCAAGATTGGTGATACGAGACTGAGTACAATGGAAACTGGCACTGGTCTAATAAGAGCTGTGGGTATTTCACCAAATAAATTGTTAATCTCAGCACTGTGATTAAAGTGTAGAATATTGTGAACCTTTCTGCAGGCTTATAGGCTATGTTTTTATGGTTATGCAGTATTTACAACAAAAAACCTAACCAAACACAAAAAAACAACCACAACAACAAAACAACCCACCCACTCAATCCTAAAAAAAACCTGAAAACAACTAAAATGTATTTTAAAGCATATTTTAAGACTAATGTTTTAATATAAAACAAGACTTCTGTTGCACAGAGCACAGAGTTTTTTCAGACTGACAGACTTGCAGTGTGTCTGTCAAGCTTGACACATAGGTGAAGTTACTTGCACGTTTGCTTTAAGTTCTATGTGTTGTGAGTGTATTTTTTATAGTTACTTAGATATTTATAGAAGACTTAAATAAATCTAGAATAGAGACTAGTATCTACCTATGTGGCTGAATTTATGTGAACTTTTTTATTAAAAGTGAGGAAGAATATCATTCCTTTTAATGATGAAAGGCCCAAGACCTTTTCCATATGGTGAGTTGATGGGGAAAAACTTTACACAAGAAAAGGATCTGAAAATAGAAAATTATGTTTCTGGCCCATAGTACATTTTGATATAGCAACATGAAGATGTACAGTAATGTTTTGCAACTTTTTGGAGTTCAGCTGAACTGCACAGGAAAAGGAGAATTTTATGTTATTGAGGACAGACCTTAGTGACAATACTGATGATGTCTACCGTTTTCTCTTAGGGTAATGTCTTAATTTATAGCTTGGAATGTGGCAAGAATAAGGCAGTTCAGGGAGTGGTTTGTTTTAATTCTCTTTGTTCATAGCACTTGAAAATAGCACTTAAATAACTGACTGAACTAAATTATTTTCTAGAGTGAAAAGAGATTTATCCCACTTTCTTAGATATGTAGCAGATCAGTTCAAGCAGATGTTTTTTTGTCATTCTGGAAGTGACTTACTCTGTGACTGGTATATATTTTTGCTTTTATTTTTATTTTATCAGATGATAGAAACAATAAAATACAAATGTGATCTTGTCAACTATAGCTATGGAGAAGCAACACACTGGCCAAATTCTGGGTGAGTAGTACTGTAGTTAAAGTATTTCAATTTCACAGAAGTGGAATTATATTTGTTGAGCTTTGTGTAAACCAGCTGTCACTAAGAATGAATTGTCCAGGCCCATATGATTCATGTGTTAGAAGCTCTACAGTCTACATTTTAAACAGTCTTTATCAAGTAAACCCATCCAAAAAGCTATTAATTTATAATATACAAACAAATATATAATATACAAATTTATATATATATATAATATTTTAGATTAATAAAGAATTTTTGTAGCTGCAACACCGCATAGTCTGTGGGGTATGTTTTGAAGACCTAAGATTGCTGTAGCTGTTACTCCTTTTTAAAACCAGAAGGTATTTTTGCGGTCAACTTCTGTACTGGAACCACCTCTGACAGGTGTGGGAAGCAGGCTACATATTCCTTGTTTGGTGATTGCTCAGAAGTTCTACTAAAAATGGGAATTTTGTCCTGTGGAATAAAGCAATATTGTTGCTTTAAAGCAATATTGTTAAATGACTTTTTTTTTCCTCATACTTCAGGAGAATTTGTGAAGTGATTAATGAAGCAGTGTGGAAACACAACGTGATCTATGTTTCAAGTGCAGGAAATAATGGTCCTTGCCTCTCTACAGTAGGATGTCCTGGTGGAACTACATCGAGTGTGATAGGTACACACTTTGTTTTGAAAAAAATTTTTACAATATTCAGCTTCTGTCTTTTCAAACTTTGTACTTTTATTACGTTTGATTGCTGAACTAAATCAAAAAAATTTTCAGGCTGCTGGGCTACAAGATTAATTCTGACGAAGGCACTTGTTTATATGCTTAGGGATAAAAATTTAGATTATCTCCTTACAATTCTTGCAAGACCCTATGTAGAAAAGAGAGGTAGGAGGCAAATGGTCTTGAATCGATATGGCTTTGTATCAAATGTATAAAAGAAATCTTTGGTTTTACTTATTTGAACATTTCAGGATTAAATGATTAAATTAAATTAAACACCACTTTGCTCAGACCAATAGCTGCTGGTTAATGCAACTTGTAAAAAATATGATTCTAAGTTGGATTCCAGTTAATCTTCTGGAGAGTCTTGCAGTGCATTCTGAATTGTCAGAACTGTGTTTTTGGATCATTTGTCTTCATCAGATACTCTAATTTTATTTGTAGTGAAACAAATTTTTTTAATTTGGATATAAAATAATCCCATGTCAGGACCTAGACAAGTCCTTGAGGGGAGGAATCTTCCAGGTACAGTACCACTTCTGTGCAAGCCTGCTACTGGCGTAGAAGTTGGTTTTCTGATGGACTAACATGTTTTTGATATTTCAGTGAAAGATTGATTTACAAGACTTAGCAAAATGTCTAGCATTTGGGGGTAACTTCCTTAGTCTTAATTTTTATATAAATCCTCTGTTGCCTCATTGTTGCGTTATGCAAGATGCTTATTAAGTCTCAGAATTCTCATTCAAGAAGACTAGCATGGTAAGGAGACTAGCATGAAGTCATGAAAGCTGGAGAGATGCTATTTCAGGGCAGCTAGTAGAATTAATGCTGATTACTTTCTAAAAGTTAATCTGCAATTAATTCCTTGCTGAGACTAGGGGTTGGAACTAGAACTAACAAACTCTTTTCAGGTCTGTATTGGCTTTGCTCTTAGAATGCATCTACTCTGTCAATTCAACTTACTTGTTGTATCACTTTAGAGACTGGATGATCTTTCACTCTGCATGCCAAGTAGCTTGGTCCTTGTCCTCCATCTGGAGTGAATCAGATAGGGGTTTTTTTTTGGTTTTGAGGGTAAAGCAAAATACAGCTGGCAGGTTGGCTTAGTTTACACAGACATGGACATGGGCCTTGCCAAATTTGTCAGCTTGACATTTCTACCATCCTGATAGTGCTTGTGCTGTAAACAAAGTGGAGTGTACACTTTAGAATAAGTAAATGGCATAGTTGTAACGTGCATCCTTGGCATTCTGTTCTAAAAATGCTACTTTGTCAGGCTTTGATGTAGTTGTTTACGTACTCTCTGCACTTTGAACTGATACACAGTAATGACTGTCTCATAACTGAGTTTGAGTTGTGTGGATGTGGCTCCAGGTGGTATAGCTGTGAGCCACGTGAACATGAACCAAATCATGTATGGATTGCTTTGAAGTATGGTTGTTATAGTTCCTAGCAGTGTAAACGCAGCCAAAGGGGCGCAGGAGAGAGTGGAAATGAGTAAAAGGCATCTGTTGTGAAAGAAATGTGGAAGGTGAATACATCCTATTCCAGCTGAATAAAATTGAAATTTGGAAATTTGTGTAATATTTTAGTATTACATGGTGTGCCCATCAGTGTTGTTACTTCATAGCATGCTGCTTTACATTTGTTTAGCAAAAATACCTGGATTTAATGAGATGGAAAATGTGTGTTTCTGTTTTTAAAAAACAAGAATTCTTCTCATAATGAATTAATACCACAGAAATATTCCACTTTAGCTTTTATTAAAAGTTCATATTACATCTAAAACACTTGAATGTTTTTTACAGGTGTTGGTGCCTATGTATCACCTGACATGATGGTTGCTGAATACTCTTTAAGAGAAAAACTGCCTGCAAATCAATATACTTGGTCATCCAGAGGGCCTAGGTATGTTATACTCTTAGAACAAATTATTGCTTTGAGGTAATTCAAAATCTAAATTGGTCATTAATACCAGAATAAAAATTTATTTCCTGTGGAAAGATCATAGATAGCCCGCTGTTCTGGGAAGGCTTTTGAATATTGGGCTCTAGAACTCCTGGGGGAGGAGGAATACCACTGAACAGCTTCAGCACAACCTGTATTTTTCAGGAAACTGTATTTGGGTGCAGACCTATTCAGAGATGATAAAAGTCGATGGAATGTTTGGAAATTTGTTTGGGTTTTTTTAATTTAGTTTTTGAGAGACTTTTTCATAGAATTTATGTCATTAAGTTAATGTGGTGAAAGTAATTATTCTGTCAGTGCTGAAGATTAAAAGAAATACTGCAGGGGTGTTACCTCTGGCTTCACTGACATTGCTGCTGTGGCACAACTTACTCAAGGGTTTTGTTTGAGTCTGGCAGAGGTGTGAGTAGGCAAAGAAATTTTTTTTTCTCCCTCACACTATAGAAAATTACCTCAAAGAACTATAAAAGAAAATTTAGGGGCAATATAAACTTCAGTTTTTATTTCATGTCTCAGAAGCATTTGGTACTAATGTGGTAGACAAAAGAAGAACCAAAAGAGTGTATGTCTGTTTGAATTCTTACCTGTGTTTAGACTTTAGAATTGTTCTGTAGCTGTCATGGTGTTTGCATAGTGGTGAGGATATTGTTTCAAGAATCTTGCTATGAAGAATTGTCATGTTTCATATAGGGAAAAGAGAAATGTGGTCTCTGCCTTCAGCTGAGAAAGGGAGAAAGATTTGTAATTTTTATATTCATACACACACACACATACATGTAAAAAACCTACATTTTGTGTGCTTAGTCACTGTGCATTGTAAAGTAGTCAGAGTGAGCATATGTCAGCTGAAAGGCCCAAGTCTGGCCAAAGGAGGATTCCTCTTGTGTTGGTTACAACATGCAGCTGACTGGAGAGTTCCTAAAGCTTTACTACAGCAGCCCTGGTATAGGGGATCAGTCTGTCTGAGTAAGCGGCAGAGGCTTTCAGGCAGCTGTGCCTGTGTGTCCAGAGGTGTTCTGGTGCAGAACCTTCTATATGTTTATATGTGTCTGTCATAAAATATGTCCAAACATCACATTAGAGTATTGTACCAAGAGTACTCTTGATTTGAGAGAGATTTTAGATGTAAGAAATTGTTAGTGTGGTATATAAACGCCCTATAATACCCTGCCTCTCTACAGAACCCAATAGCTCGGGTACAGTGCCGTCCTTATTCAAGCGATGCAATTTTTGTCTATCTGGAGCAAGAAAGATGGAGCATATCTGGCTCTTAGAGCTGAAAACTAGATGATGCTTTAACTGTGCCAGAGATCCTTGCTCTGTTCTTAAATATGCTTGTGAAAGATAGGCCTAGCTAATCCTGATCCAGCTCTTGACATTACGTTTGTTTTTTTTTTTTTGTTCTTCCCCTGCCCTCCTTGTTTCAGGTTTGTTTGTTGTAATTCAGAACTTGACCTGGTAGTGAACTGGCAACATAGAAAATTAGACATCTGGGGTTTGGATCTTTTCTAGCCTTCCTCTGCCTTTTACTATTTTTCTTTAAAAATAATAAACATTTAATAGGCTGTGTAAAATACTGTTTTATGTATTAAAGTGTTTAATAGGTTTGTTTACGTGCATTTTCTAATTCAAATCTCAGAAGATAGTCTGCTGGCTAAACCGAAGAGTATTGAAGGGGTGAAAATTTAGAAACCTTTCACTGTAAAACAGACATAACTGATGATTAATGTGACATTTTAAACTGTTACTTGTTGCCGTGCTTTGTCTTGGCTTAATGGGTTAATGGATTTAATAAAGTACTAGATTGCAAATGTTCCCTAAAGCTAAAATTTTTTGAAGTGTACTGATAACTTCAAGATAAATTGTGCAGAAAAAAAAAAAAGTTTGTTTTTTAACCAATTTTTTTTAAACACTAGCACTGATGGAGCCCTTGGAGTAAGTATTAGTGCCCCAGGAGGTGCTATTGCTTCTGTTCCAAACTGGACTCTGCGAGGAACACAACTCATGAATGGCACATCCATGTCTTCTCCCAATGCATGTGGAGGCATTGCATTAGTGTTGTCAGGTAATGTGCTACAATGTTAAACTTGGATGGGTTATCTAAAAGAGATTAAATAGTTTTTCCTCTTAAAAAAATGCTGTAGCTTTCAATTTTTTTGTTGTGTCCAATAACACCCTTATTTTTAATTTCAGGACTCAAAGCTAATGGTGTTCATTACACTGTACATTCTGTCAGAAGAGCTTTAGAAAATACTGCAGTGAAAGCTGAAAACATAGAAGTGTTTGCACAAGGACATGGTATTATTCAGGTATTTGCTAGCAAAAACTCAAGGATAATATAAGTAACTGTCAGTGGAAAATTAACCCACAAAAAAGCTGCTTTCTTGGTGATCTCGCTCAGTTTGCTCTCATGCTACTTGATTCTCAGATCTGTTTGAGCAAGAGGAAGGGAATGTAGTGGGAGGGGAGAATAAATGAGAAATTCTTCCAGTTTCAGCATGCAGTTACTGTAGAATAAATGTGTTAACTGGACACATTTTTAGGCTCATCAAAAAGGTACATGGAAATAAAAGTGGAATGTGGGTTTTTATCACCCACATTTGAATGTGTGCCTAAATTCTGTCCTAATGTCCAAAAATGTTTTTATGTATTGTCAGAGAGAGCTGAACTTGTTCTGTTCAGACAAAAGCTGGAACTGTAAGTTCTGAGCAGTGAAAATAAATGCCCATGCTGGTTCACATAGGAGTACAGCTGCAATTGTGCAGTGACTTTGCTGCAGGCTTGCACTGAAGTGCTCATTGTATCCTGTGGACTGTTAAGTGACTTGGCAATCTGATGTGATCCTTTGTATGATGAAGGCATACTGAATTAGTGTCTCTGTATGCATAAGCTTGTATTCTTATAGAGCTGCTGCTCTTTTTTACCTACAGTCACTCCCATCCTAGTCAAAACAAGTACTGAGATTTTTCTCTCATGCTTCAAGATGGTAGATATTAACTGCTCAGTCCTAAACTCACGTTCTGGAGATGCTAGAATGTAGTAGGTAATGTCCACTAAGTACATCTATAATGACACAAAAGGCGGCAGTGGTGGTAGCCATACCAAATAGAAAACATTGCTGCAGAAAAATGGAATGCATCAGTTATACTTTGTGTTTTAGTAGCCTGTGATTAAAGCATGTGTTAAATTGTGGTTAGAACTGATCTGTGAGACAAGGCTATTGTATGTACACTTGTCTCAAAGGAGAGCACCCTAATCTTTGCTGGTGAAGGTACCTTGCTGCCAAATAGAAGAGAATGTAAGATTTTTGTAGTCAGTAAAATAGCAAGCAAGGGAGACGGTTGTTTTCTTAAAACAAAAGCTGAATTTGTCCTGCAAGGTTACTATGACAGCTCATTTACTTAGACCTAGGGATGGATTTCATGGCCTGATTCTCTTATTTCATACCAATTTTTAAAACTTACATGGGCATCCCATATTGCTTGTCTCTTTTGAATTGCTCAACTTTTTATTGTATAAAAGTTTTAAATGTTTAACTAGTGTTGCTTCACCTGTGAAATAGTCACCTGAATTGGTATCATAGGTTTGGGCCTTGAAGTCCTCTTTGTCCTTGAGGTCATCTCTGAAAACTCGTGTTATGAATTTGTTGATTGATTTGTAGCAGAGGAGATTTGGCCTTTTTATTTTAAATGTTCTTGGCTTTCTGGGCTCTGTGTGGCTGTTGCAGACAGGAAAAGTTGCCTCACTTTCTATATTTGGTATTGTGGAAGCACATGTGGCTCAGGTAGCATGAGGTACTTCACTGTTGCTGTGCTTGCTGAACACTTAATGTTGAAGAGAATATGCATAAATTACTATTAAGTTGCAATTTGTTAATTTATAACTTGTTCTTTCTAACAGGTTGATAAAGCCTATGACTACCTCATTCAGAATTCGTCATTCACAAGCAACATCGGCTTTACAGTTACTGTTGGCAGCAACCGTGGAATCTACCTCAGAGATCCGGCCCAGATTGCTGCACCATCTGATCATGGGGTTGGCATAGAACCTGTCTTTCCTGAGAATACAGGTAGGAAAGAGCTTTTGTATGTGAAGGTGGGTGGGGACATAAAAGCGTGATCTTGAAGAAAAAAGTTCTGATAACGAGGAGTGGTAGGAACCTGTACTGTAAAAGGAGTCACTGTAACTCTAAATTTCATGGTAAATGAAGACACAACTAAAACTTTTCCATTCTAACCTCAGACTTATAACTGCAGTGCTTTAATGTTTTGGGAGAGTCTGTTGCTTCATGCTTCCTCCCACTGAAAGAATCTCTGTTCTGTAGAAATTTAAAGTGAAGTTATGGGACTAGGGAAAAATAAAAAAAAAAGTCAAACATTCCTGATGTTTCATGAAATTATAGAACTATAGGGGCTTTATTGTAGATAACTCTTGACAAGGGATGATTACTGTTCTAAAGATGAAAGCAATTACCCAGAAATTAGTTTCTCAGTTGTTTAAAGAGTATAACCTGAGAAAAATCTTGTTTAGCAATCTAGACTTCCATTCAATATCTAATAATTGATAATCATAAATATATCTAGGGGCAATACAACAATTGATACGGGTTTTACTTACAGAGTAAAAGTAACTTATGCAGATCAAAATAAGATTTGACATCTTTTTTTTCTGTAAACCATTTTGCCCTGCTTTACTTTATTTAATAAAAATTGGAACTCACTGAGAGACTGAATTACACTGTATTTGAAAAATGAGCCATATGAGAGCTTGTTACTGAGATTAATTCCTTTCCTAAAACTGGAGATTCTCAAGAAGGTTGGCATGTGGCAAAGGGAGTGAGTTTGCTTAGGGGAAGAAAGGGTGTTATTTGGGACGGGTTACTGACTCAGAATAGCTTAGTTATTTGACAGCTTATATTGCAATCAGTGCATTTTAAATTTAACATGTGACACAAAAAAATGAAGTCATCATACACTAGACTCTTCTGCAGGAAACAAACAGTTTGAAAACAATTAGGCATTTGTAATGGTTGAGAAGCTTGTAGCATGCTGTTGTTTCCCTAGTACCTGTCCAGTTGTTATTTCTGTGCTGTGTCTGGTGTCTTCAACAAGACTGAGTTTGAGAAACTGTACTAAGTGGTTAAGGGACATTCATTGCTCAGTCTGTCTGTTGAAGCTCTCTTTGAGCTTTTCATCTACCCATAACGGAATTACATCTCATAATAGAATGCTCTTTTCTCTAATAAAGATGTGATGAAATGTCTTGAAAATTAAGCTAAGCTTGATTAGGAACAGGAAACCTGAAAAAAGTTTTTGGAGGTGTTATCTTTGGAGCAGGAAGTTGGTTTTTAATAACTAAAACATTTCAACTGGGCTGGATACTTTCCTGGAAGCTTAGAACTTTTTTTGACATAAAAGCTAATTTATAGAATCTGACTGTTTGCAAAGTCAAACTAGATTATCATAGTAATTTTTAAAAGATTTTTCTTCTTGCTTAGGTTGCTCAATAATGTAATTTGGTAATTAACATAACCTTCAGAATCAATGGAATTGCTTTTTATTGTATTTCTCTGCATAAGGCAACACTTTATCTATAGAAGGAAGTTTATAACTACTTCCAGACTATGTTGTGGGTAACTGAAGCATTTGCTTACCATCCTACCTTTGACTTTGTTGGGTTTGACTGTTTTAGGGGGGAGGACTTTCAAAGTTGGATACAAACTTTATTTTACTGCATACTGCTGCTATTCTGTTTTTCTCAAGTTAAAAGAAGTAATATAGAACACTGCCCTTTGTGCAGAATCTGACGTCCAAGTGCCCTAAGGAATTGATTCCTATTACATTTTATTGACATGTGCATTTCAATAGTAAATGCTGCATTTATAGCAGGCTATGTGCCCATATTTGTGTTACTGACTTGTTTCTTAAATTTGTTTCTTGACAGAAAATACTGAAAGAATATCTCTCCAGCTTCATTTAGCTTTAACCTCAAATGCACTGTGGGTCCAGTGTCCTAGTCATTTAGAGCTCATGAACCAGTGTCGACACATAAATATTCGTGTGGATCCACGTGGCCTCAGAGAAGGAGTACATTATACAGAAGTATGGAAATATTGGTGTTCTAAGCAAGATTGTGTGCTCTTTCCTTTTCATGTGGTCTCTATCAACTTTTTATAGAAGTAATTTTTAAGGAAATCAAGTCTGTGTGCTGTATAGACCAGAAAATAGTGCCACACTCCATTTCACTATAGAGGCTGAAGCCAGGGTTCAGCCATGGTTATGCTATACAATGTTGTGTAGCACATGCCAGTAGGACTTTGATTATCTATGTTTAAAAAATAAAAATATATAAAAATATAAACCAAATAAATAACCATTGATTAAGTTTTTTCCTCTGGATATATTTTAACCTTTGACTATCTGTCTCAATGGACAGATACTGTTATTGAGAATAGAGATTTGTGCTTTTATGAGATCTTAAATATTTCTTCTGTGGTGGCTTAAGGACTGGCTTGGCTTTCGTGATGTTGCCACGCAGCCTTGAATGGACCCAAGATTTTGCTTTGGCTTTAGAAGTTGCTCGTGTGATTACAGTGATGTAACATATTTTCTTGTTTCCTTACCTCTACTACATCCCATTTTGGAAGGCGAAGGAGAAAAGTGTGTGGTAATGGCTGTGTACTAGAAGATGTAGCTGACTTTGACAAAATTTGAATGTAGATGCTCAAATTTAATAACAAAGCCATTAAATTTCTCATTTACTCTCCCAGTCATCCTCTTTTACTCCTACGAAAGTTACCCACCAACAACAATTATTTTTCAGCCCTCTCTATCCTTATCACAAACCTTATATTAACATTGAAATGCTTTCATTGCATTGTACTTGATCATAATAAAGATGATACCAGCTTTCTCTTTCAAAGTGCTTGCTTAAGATGTTTAGAGTTGCAAGTCTTCTATGGTACCACTGAGAACATTTTAGCAAAGTCACTGTGAGAGTGGTGAGATACTGGAACAGGTTGCCCAGAGAAGCTGTTGGATGCCCATCCTTTGCAGTGTTCAAGACCAGGTTGGAATGGGGCTTTGAGCAACCCAATCTAGTGGAAGGAGTCCCTGCCCATGGCAGAGGAGTTGGAACTTAATGATCTTTAAGGCCCCTTTCAACCTTAACCGTTATGAGATTCTGTGATTGAACATATTTTTCAAAGATAGTATTTAAAGCTTGGCTGTGAAAAGCATGGTAAATCAAATTATATTTTTTCTAACATAATCCTGGAAGACAAGAATAAAAACATTTTTTATATAACAATAAAAATATCTGAACTAAAGTAAGTCTGTTTGGGACAAATTCTGAGTTGAAACTAGGTTGAGCTTTTGATATAGGAACTATCAAATGTGCGTTGAAAGTTTGAAGACTGTTGGGGAAAGACTGAAATGAGTCAGTATGAAAACTAATTTTTTTTCCTCAGGGGTTGTTGGTGTTTTATTATTTCTAGGGTGACAGTGGTCAAATGGCTTTTTTTTTCTCAGTGATTATTACAAAGATTCAAAATACTCTGCAAGTAGTTTAAATTGAGTGTTGTCTTCTGTAGTTTCGTTTTGACCAAAGATTTTAAGTAGTTGTATTTATTTTGTTAGGTGTGTGGATATGATACAGCAACGCCTAATGCAGGCCCTCTGTTCAGAGTTCCAATCACTGTTGTTATACCAACAAGGTCAGTAAACCCAGAACTCTGGGAGTTCTAGAACTTAATACTAGCTCTGTTAAGGGAGTAGACACCTGAAAAGATTCTTACAGCAGACAGGCAGCTGTGACATTTTCATAGTTTTGGTCCTGACAGCCAGAAGGCAGTGTGTTCTGGTGGGCTTAGCCACAGTGGCAGCAGCTTCCTGCTCCATCAGAATACAGATGCTTTCTGGCTTGTTTTACAAAGTATCTATCGATGTACTCATACTTGTAGGTCAACTGGAGTTGGCTTTTCATTTCTGCCTGGTGGACTAGAGTACACAGAGGCAGAGGGCATTATTTGGCCATTGTACATTGGCATACACTTTGGTCATGACTTTAATACAGGGAGTTTACAAATAGTATTGTGTCCATCACTGTTTTAAACATGACTTCAGCAATGTTGATAGAGAAGGGCAGTATTTGATTAAACCTGTTTGGTGAACAATCTGCCCTGAGGCAGTGAGGGGAGGGGGAGTAACTGTTCTCTGACTCGTTCACAGAGATATTGCTTCTTTCATGCCTTAGCTCACTTCAGTGGCAATTCACTCAGCCAGGAAGAGCAGATCCACTGAAAATGAGGATTCTTTGATACTTATGTTTAAGTGCTGTAACTTCAGGGAGGTGGGGAGGGTGTTTACTTAGTGTGGTGGAACTGATGTTTTACATCTTTTGGATACGTTGTGCTGTCAGATTCTGTACTATTATGGATTAAAATAATTGGTGCTGAGGACTAAATATCCTCATTGTAGACATTTTTAGAGTGTTTTTGCATTTAAAAATACTTTAAATATTGGCTTCACAGCTTGTTTGACTATGATTTGTGTTTTCCTTTTGACATACAGAGTAGATGAATCATCAAGCTATGACCTGACATATACGGATGTTCATTTTAAACCTGGTCAGATCCGAAGGCATTTCATTGATGTTCCACAGGGATCTACATGGGCTGGTGAGGAAATAACCACCTTAATTAAATAAAAAATCACATCTGTCAAACTTGACAAAGTTATTTTTAAATCATTTTAAGTTCTGCCTGAATCAATACTGAAGGATTCAACCCATGAATATGTAAAATATTTATTTGATTTTTAAGCTCTTAAAGGAGTGATTGTGAATTATCCTATGTTTTTTGGTATAGTAGGATCATGATTCTCAGTCTTAAAGAAACCAGCAAATAACAATCTGAAATGATTTCCTATACCTGGAGGAATGCCCCATGTTTATGGAAAAGTATTACTGTCTGAGGTTTGTCTAGTTTATGAGGTGTATGGATGCAGTGTTGAAAGACGTTGAACTGAAGAAAATGTGATTTTCATAAGGGGCAAGTAGCCTGTAATTTGGAAAAAGGAAAAAAAGGGTTTTTTTCCTCGTATTCCTGCATGAAATTATTAAATAATAATCCTTTCAAAAATCTTACATTTAAACAGAAGTTAATGATAAGACTCTTAATTTGGAGTTCAGTAGTCTGTCCTGTACAGATTGTACTCTGTAGTATCTGATTAATTTTCACGATTTGTGAAACATAATGTTTCTTTTAATTTTTCTCTGAATGTAGCTAGTTTGCCTTGATCTGAAAGGGTCTTTGAAAATAACTGATATATAAGCATTTTTCACATATGGAGCCACTTGGGCTGGTGCATAACTTCTTAAATTACAAATGACTTGCAAAAGTAGTGTTTCTCTGATGAATCTCTGCTTTCCTTCTAAAATTCTCGGGTCTTGAAACTAAACCTAATTTCTTTTTCTATAACCTAGAAGTGACAGTGAGTTCATGTTCAGCTGATGTGACTGCCAAATTTGTGCTTCATGCTGTTCAGCTAGTGAAACAAAAGGCATATAGAAGTCATGAGTTCTACAAATTTTCATCCTTACCAGAAAAAGGATCAGTGACTGAAGCATTTCCTGTCTTAGTAAGTTACTTAGGGTGGTGTGGGTTAAATAAAGTATCCATGCATTATAACATTGTTCTGGATTTTTTTTCCAAAGAAAAACCCCCAACCCAAGAAATGTGTTTGTTACAGTAGTTAGCGCATCTGATTTTCAGTCTAATAGCTTTCTAGGGTTTCTGAGCTATTTAGTAATATAATACATGTTAATATCTTCAGTTTGTTTCTACTTGTTTATACAAAGCAGTTTGTTTCCCTTTCAAGTAGGAACTATGACTTTAGTTCAGCTGTAGTTCAGCATATTTTGCCTTTAGTGGTTAATGTGGTAGTCTGGGACATCTTGATGTTTAAGCCAGGTGATAGCTGGTAGAGCAGGCTTAGCTTAGATAATGCTAGCTCAAGAGTCCAGAACACAAGCTGGGAACGAGCTAACAGTTCAGGGGTGTGGATAACAGAGCCTCCTTCTGAAGTTTGTCCCCTGCCTTGCTCAATTTAGTTGTATAGCTCTAAAACCAAAGAGTAGTTATAATTTCTGTGCTATTCAGTCCCTTAACCTGTGTGAAAATGTCTGGTGGGGGACCATAAGCTAAATTGGTCCCACTGACGCATTATGAATTTTATCATATTAATTAAAAAACAAAGCAAACAAAAAACCCCATCAACCAGACAAAAATAAAATCAACCCAAAGCTCTCAAGCTTCATGTCATCTTATTTAGGCAGGGATTGGGATCTCTTTTTCTAATAGGTGTTTTCTGGGGCACATATGTTAAACTCATCTATGACCTAACCTGTCTGCCTAGTTTGAAGGATAAGAAAGGAAAAGGTAACCTTTAAAAGCTTTACCATTCTGTGTAGGGTATATCCCAACACCC
This sequence comes from Pseudopipra pipra, assembly GCF_036250125.1. Taxonomy (NCBI): domain Eukaryota; kingdom Metazoa; phylum Chordata; class Aves; order Passeriformes; family Pipridae; genus Pseudopipra; species Pseudopipra pipra. Next base: position 80,883,484 of record NC_087550.1, read on the forward strand.
TTTGTTCTGATGCATTCATCAGTCATCCTGGTTTTTTTGGAGCTGTCTTGTGTTTTTTAACAAAGTATGTCTTATTTGGTACTGTACAAATCTGTACAGTTGGAGTAAACTGGACATAAGAGGTCTTTTTTGAGCTGTACTCTGATGTTTTTGTTTTCTTGGGAGGAGGAGGTTGGGGATTGGGATCAATAGAAGAGGAAGATGGGAGCTTGAGTCTAACTTTGTGCTTTTTTTTACCCAGGCTGGAAAAACAATTGAATTTTGTGTTGCTCGGTGGTGGGCAAGCCTTAGTGATGTTAGCATTAATTATACAATTTCCTTCCATGGTGTACTTTGTGCTGCTCCTCAACTAAACATGGTAAGTTTTCCAGAGTGTTTATTTTTAATTATTTTGAAATCCTATGGTACCTCAAAAAAGAAAGATTTTTCCTTCTTGACTGTATTTAGAAAGAGTTAAAGTATCTTATACATGAGATGTTCATGTTCTCTCTTAAAAGTTGCAAAATAGTTCAGTCCCACAGAAATGCCCATTACCATTATTTATGCTTTTTTTTCTTTGCCTTTTCATTGTTAGTCAGTAGTGGGAAAAGAAAGGAAAAGAACCCAAGCAAACCCCCTAAACTCAACACCAATAGAAAAAACATACTAAAAGGCTGAAATTGTAAATACACTTACACTAGCAAGTGTTTGTGTAAATAAATTTCACTGGGCCCACAGTTCTTGAACTTGAATATCTAGACGAACATTGATAAAAAGACAATACTCTCAATATCATATTCAGAATAAAATTTAATTAAAATTTATTTTCTGTTCAGTGTTTTATTGAGATTAGCTTGAGAGTCATCAAGCTGATTGGGTTGAGGGTCATCATTTAGGGCACTTGAAGGCACAGTGGATGGGTCAGTGTCATGATGACTAAGGTTCTGTGACACTAAAGGATTTGAAAAGTTGCTTAAAATGTTAGTATCATAATAGTTACAGTACTCTGTCTTGGTCCTATATTTTTGCTGTCCTATGCAAGCTGGTTTAGCTTGACACTGCCTCACTCAGGAGAGAGCTCTTCAAGAGCTGATAGGGAAATACATACATGAAGCAGCACCATGCCAATTTATCCTGGCTCCTCTCTTTTTTTTCAGCTGAAAGCCAGAGCAAATTATAGTTGTCCCATGGGTGAATTTAGATGTAGTCAGGCTCTAAGAGCTGAATAAATTGGGGAAAAAAGAGTGGGTGCAATGTGCTAAGGTCCCAGGTCTTCAACCAGTAGAACGGTAAAAGAAGGATCTGGTGGTGGTGGTGTGCACAGCAGCTGCCCCCAGCCCAGCAGGATTACGTCAAATAAATAATGGAGGGTTAAAATGAGAGAATAGGAACAGTTTTGCTCTTCCTTTTTGAGCACTGGTGACTTTCATAAAATAAATTTTAATAGTGCTCATGTATAGTCTTTGTCATGGGATACTGCTAAAAAGAAAGTTTTCAAATGATTTTGCCCATTACTAGGTCTGTCTATGTAGTATTGTTTCTCTTTTGCAGAGTTAAGCTCTTCTGTAATAATAATCCTAAGAAGCACAATAAAATACTTGCTTTAATATTCTAGATGAATAATACTTGTATATATTGAGTTACATATTGAAAAAAAATCATCCCAAATGCGCAAACAAAATCCAGCCTTGCTCAAAGTATGACTTGTCAGTTCTATGCAAAGTATTTATATATTACATATATATATACTTATAGTAATATAAGTATGTAAGTATATAAATAAAACTGTAGCCCCACTTGCTAAAGTTTTGCAAGTCTTGGTGCCGTTGTAAAATAGAGAAGCACTTGTGATACTTTCAAAATCATGCAGTATTCTTGTTAAAGTGTAAATAATTACAGCTTGTGTTATATTTTTGAGGGCTATAACAGGTGGTCCACATCTGATATTATAAGTGCACAGAAGCCTAATTGTAATATACTCTTTTTATAGCATGCTTCAGAAGGCATCGTACGATTTGATGTTCAGTCCCTGTTGAAGTATGAAGATATTGCTCCATGCATAAATCTGAAAAGCTGGGTTCAAACGCTCAGGTAGAGTTTCTGGGGAACTGTTTTGGGAGAGTGCGAAAACTAATTGTGCGTAGAGTTAAAACAGTAACATGTTAACAGTGAAATTCAAAATTACAACAATATTCTTGTCAAATTCAAAGTAGCTTTGGAAGCATCAATTAATTTTTCAGCATTCCCTCTTTTGGTTTCTTTATGGTGACTTCTTTCCATACAAATTAGTTTCCTTAAGCTAATTTAAAAAAAAATACAAAAATATTCCATTGATTCTGAAGGAGACACTTAGAGGTAAAATGCCTTTTAATATCTAAAAGGAACTTTAATACATAAAGAAACAAATTGTAGAGTTATTTGGTGCTACTGTTTGTTGGCTTGCGTTTATGGGTTTTTTTTAAGCAGCTGCTTCAGATCCTGCCCAGTTTTGACATGGGAAGACTCTTCTCTCTTGCTTGATTAGAAGTGTTTCTGTAGGATCTAGTGCAGAATTTTTTGTGGAAAGCTGTTTTTATCTTGTTGTCAGTTTGACAGCAATACTGATTTGGAGGAAAAGCTTTGTTGGAAAATTCCTAAACAGTGCAGCAATTATTACAGTTGGTCACTTCAGAAGGATAAAAAAATGCCATGTGGTTTAAGCGGTGCTTTTAAGATGTGGGACAGACAATTTCATAGTGCTCAGTAGTCCAAAGTTTTCCTTTATTTGGGCCTGTCAGTGGAGACCTGGGGTCTCTGTCTGGAGGTTTTGGATACTTGTAACTGGAATTGAGGTCACTAAGAGTTTACTGTTTAATGAACTTGTCACCTAATGTTATATTCAGAAATACTCAATTTGATATGCCTTAAGTGAGGAAATAAAACAGTCCCTTAATATAGCTTTGCCTCATTCTTGGTTTGAAAAATGGAGATGCTCTTAAGTCCTTGTAGTCTTTAAGGCGCTTGTCTGACAGTAAATGAACTGCAATTAAGTAAACTATGGAGAAATACTTATGATTTAAATTAAGGCAGGAATAGTGTTTCTTGAATGAACTAAAGAGTCATAACACAGAGAAGAAAAATACTGAATGGCTTTTCATTCTGTCTCTTGTTTCAAATGCTTGGAGGCAGGGTGAACATTAGGGAGGTGTATCATGTGTGGTATTACTCGGTTCTTAAGTCTTCTGTCAGCAGTCTATCTAGTGTCTGCCAGACTAGGAAACCTGGGTTAAATGGACATGTGGTCTGACTCAGCATACACATCTTACTGGGTGACTAGTCTGTGCTCTTGGCAGTGAAAGAGTTGGCAGAATCTTAGAGAAAAATTCTGATCATGTAGTTAAAGGTTGTCAGATTGAATGAATGAAATGTAAACTTAAATTATGCCAGGCCACCATGATTCTGCTACTCTTTATTTCTGAAGCTCAGATTTTCCTATATCATTATTATTTAGTTTATATTCTTTGATGCTTAATGTCTAAAGTGTTTGTGTTGCCCTGAGCAATGGCTTTTCCCAACTGTTTCTGAATTAACATACACTCTCTGTAGTGTACATTCTTCTATATTACTACTCAGATTTCTCAAGACCTCTTATAGATTCTCTTATGATACAGTCTTCTATAACAAGGAATTATTAACTGTTTGTTCTGTCTCCTAATTGCCGTACCATTAATCTTTTTGTTATGAATACAAGTGCTGATTTCAGTATGGATACTAGAAGTGTAACCTGATTTTTTTGTTTGTTTGTTTCCTAAACCTGAGTCTGGTATTCTTTTTTTTTTTTTTTTTTTTTTAATGACCTTTTATTTTGAGTTTTAGACACGCTTGCTACATTGGCTTCTTTTTTTTTTGGTTGTGTCTGTAATGTCATTAAACCTTGTTTTTGAACTGACATTAATTTTAACTGAGGAATATATGCTGCCTGGATAGTTACAATATTTAAGAGATGTTATTGCATTTGCTGAATTCAGTTGTACTTCAGAATATGCTTCTACTTAAGACAATTTTTGGTAGAGGATACATGTTTCTTAAGAGTACCTTTTGTTGTTTTTTGTTGTTTAACTGCAGACCAGTGAGTGCAAAAATAAAACCTTTGGGTTCCAGAGATATTTTACCAAATAACCGTCAACTGTATGAGATGATTTTGACATATAATTTTCATCAGGTAAGGTAACTGTTTTTTTAAAAGTCAGTGATAAGTACAGCATGTTTTCTAAAACCAGATAGATCTTAATTTTAGCTAACTTCCTGTCAGAAAGGAGGTCTAGATTCACACTCTGGACTCCACATCAACATTCTGATTTGGTCCACTTAAAGAGCTGCTGTTGCATGAAATGAGCCACAGTTCAGTTATCTTTTAGAATATGTGTATAAGGATTGTACTTGTTTTATTCTGTACAAGATTAAATGCCTTGACCTTTCTTTTAATAGCCTAAGAGTGGAGAAGTAACTCCAAGCTGTCCACTTCTTTGTGAATTGTTGTATGAATCTGAATTTGATAGTCAACTGTGGATTATTTTTGACCAGAACAAAAGACAAATGGGTTCAGGAGATGCCTATCCACACCAGGTACAGAGTAATGTATATATTTTACCTTCTGTTTTCTGCAGACAGTGAAAATTTTCATTCTTTTTCACCACCTAGCCCTGCTGTTAGCTCTTAATATTTCCTGATGCATAGATATAATGTTCTTATGTGTTCTCAAGAAGACATAGTCAATGGTGATGTATTTGTCTTTAAAAAATTGATAGGTTTGTGTCCATTAAATAGAATATGATTTTTTTTCCTCTTTTAAGGTAGGAGAAACAGGAAAAGCTGTTAACTTATGATTTTGACAGGCACTTCTCAAGAAGTGAATTCAAAATCTTGTCTTTATGTGTCTTTATGTTTGGGGTTTTTGCAAAGACAATACCGTAAACTTTTCTATGTGAGGTGGAAAGAATCCATTATTTTTCTGTTGTTTGACTTGTCTGCTGTTAAATCAGAGTTTTCTGTATCCATGAAGGCTGTGGTTTTCTGTGCTGGTGCTTTCTCCAAACAGCTTTTAATGCTTCAGCATGGTTTTCTTCTTGTTTCCATTTTTCAAAGGGAGATTTTTGCACAACACTTGTAGATACTGTAACCTCTGTGGAAATCTTACTGCTTTAACAGTTTGTGTGTCTGGATCATGGGGAAAGTAGGCAGGAATTAAAAAAAAAAAAAAGGAAAAACAGAAGGAAAAAAAAAAGATGTAAACATTTTCCATGGTTTTATGGTTTTGAAACTTTTTTTTACTAATCTAAAATCCAGTTGCACTTCATCAATAAAATGTTTATTTTGATAGATTGATCATCCCAGAAGTGTACAAAAGATAGTTTCAAAAGACATGCTTTAATGTTTATAAATTACTTTCAGAAATTGCGTTAAACTTCTATTCCTTAACCTGCACTTTTAAGATGCTATAAAATCTAGAACTCTAGAAAAAGTACTTTGTTACTTTCACCTGGAGGGCCACCATGCTGTAACTCTGTGGTATTGTGCATCATGGGACAATTTTAAAGCAACTCAAAATTAATTAATCCAGGAAGAAATAGCAACAGGAAGCATGGTTCCCTAACCTAGGAGAGGGATATTCTGGGAGCAGGGTAGCTCTGAATTACTGTTCCTTTCCTCTTGGAGCTGCCTTTTGTATTATTGCAGCAGAAGCAGAAAGGAAACTTAGCATGCCGCTGCTCCAAACATCCACATTGTTGCCCTTTTAGATTGACTGAAATGAAAGAAAGTTTTCAAAACTAAGAATTTGATAGTCTGGAGGTTTTTTCCTTGGGTGATTTGATGTGGGGAGGGAGAGGATTCTTAGTTTTGTTTGGGGTTTTTTTGTTTGTTTCTTTGTTTGGTTTTTTTTTTTAATAAATGGAGATTATTTATCTGCATATTTTTAACTGAGTGACAAGCTCAGGGCAAAGAGTCTGTCAGCTCTTTAAACTGCAGCCATAGATCTCACAGGAATACTGGGTCCCTCAGTGTGAAAATTGGTGGTATTTGAGACAGTAGGAAATGTTCTGTGATCTCAACCCAGAGCACCCAAACATAGTACACTGAAAGTGTATCAAGGCAAACCTGCAGAGGTTTTGAACTGAAAGCTTAACAGGAATTCTGATCTGTGCCTGTTTTGTGGTCTGAAAACTTAATTTTTTTCCCCTCAGTACAAAACATGTTTTGGCTGCTATCCTGTCTTGAAAGCACTCTGTTTTCAGGAGATTCCAAAACCAAGCAATCTAATATATTTAAATGGCTAGAGCTATATGGATCAAGAAGAACATGACAGTTTTATTTCTGGGGTTTGTGTTTTTTTGTGAATGGTGAAATATTTAATCTAGACATTTATGAGAACTTCTTTCTTTCAGTATTCTGTGAAACTGGAAAAAGGAGATTACACTATTCGGTTACAAATTCGTCATGAACAGAACAGTGAGCTGGATCGCATCAAAGACCTTCCATTTATTGTTTCTCACAGGTTGTCTAGTACCTTGAGCTTAGATATTTATGAAAACCATAGCCTTGCTCTCTTAGGGAAGAAGAAATCCAACAGTTTGACATTACCACCAAAACACAGTCAGCCATTCTTTGTTACATCTCTGCCTGATGACAAGTAAGTTACTGAAGTCCTGTTTTTCCCATCTACGTCTAACCAGCTGCCTCTGCACCTAACTAAAATGATACTTGAATAGTGTCTACCTATTCAGGCTTGGTAATTCCTCTTGTGTTGCTCTTTCACTATTTGGCTTCTTCATTGTAGTTTTCATGGAACCTTAATTAACCTGATTTTAACACTGAACTTACTTTCTTTGAACAGAATACCTAAAGGAGCAGGACCAGGATGTTATCTTGCAGGAAGTCTTACACTATCTAAAACAGAACTTGGAAAGAAAGCTGTGAGTATATGAGATGGATGACAGTTTCTTTTTCTGAAACTTTTGTAGCAAGTGAATGGCATGCCAGGAAGTACTTTAAAGAGCGTTAGGTTTGATAATATATAATGCATTTTAGAAGCAGTTGTTTCATTATAAAGTCAGCATAATTTCTAAGTACCTCTAATTTTATTTTCATCTTCTAATTTCAAATTTAGTTGCATTTTCTAAATTGTGTCTTCTAGTTCTTTCACTCTGAAACCTTTTTATTTCTAGGAGCAACTGCTTTTTTGTTGGCAAGGAGCCTTTAAAATTGATTTTTATAACTCCATAGCTTACTGTAATTTTTGAATGAAAAATACATGCATCTGTAGTGTTTTGTGCATGTTGGTTCTGTAACAAGCACCTATACTCTTCCTTGCATGCATACAATTTTGAGCAAAAATACATGTTTTCTAAATACCTACGTGTTACTGTTACCAAGTAGTAGGAATTTTGCTGGCTCGAGTACATAGATGTTCTTACCTGCTACACACTGATGTTGTCAACCACTAGTATGACTGTATGCTTCAAAGCAAGAGATAAGATATTTGTGTGTGATGCTAGAAAAACAGCTGTAGGGTCTTTTTGCTCATAATGCAAGATCCTGTGAAAAAATGGTTTTTAACTTGTATGACTTTCTAGTGCAACAGTGATTGTAGTAAGCACAACTATTTTCTGTGTATCTGGTGGTACAGTGTTTAGAAGATTCCCCTAGCTATTTTTAAACAGATGGCATACCTGAGATTAAATTTTAGTCGATCCTGGTGATTGTTAGTACTTAAAAGGTAGTTCATCTGTCTATATATAGCTAGATGTGGCTGAACAATATATATAAAATTAGTATGTTTTCATACAAAATAGGTTTCTGTGAGTAGGGGGGCATGTACCTTTACATCTTGTCTAGCATAAAAGTTTAGTTCATTCAGTCTGATTTGGCTGTAGCTAGTACTTTTGGGGCAGATTGCCTATAACTGCAGGTGAGATAATGTCTGTCAGGAGAATTTACGTATCAGTGAGGAAAAACCCAGTAACTAGGAACTCTAAAATACCTAGTTTAATTATTTCTTTGTGATTCCTGTGAGGTTTTAAGTGTGCTTTTAGGAAATCCGTGGTAAGTTCATTACACTAGTGTAGTATAGTTTCCCTAACTAGAATTTTGCACTTCCTTGAACCATTGGTTGTGATTCTTGCCCATTTTATTTTAAAGCCAGACTAAGTGGCTATGTACAGTAGTTTCTGTGATAGGAAGTAGGAGATAGGTAGATACTGCCTGTCAAATTTCATGTGATGGAGAAAAATTTCTTTCTCGGAGAGAAGTTCTAGCTGAGGTGTGTCTCATGTCATAGTCTAAGGCATTACTGTTATGGTCATGTTTCACTGGAAAAAGGATGGTATCAAATAGCATCAGATACTTTCTGCTGCCTTTAGTGAACCTCAGTATGTACCAGGAGACAAAAAAGGAAGACTAGGCAGCAAAGTTGTCTCTAAGTCAGCAGGTGGATGCAAGGTAAGGGAAAATGCATCTAATTTCTGTATATTTATTATGAAATACAACAATGCCAGTAAACAGTCAACAATCTAAAAACTAAAATTCTGAGGCTCAATTTCTGTAATTTATTTATTGAAGCTAAGTGGTTAACAACACTTGCTTATCTTACAGGAGGAATGGACTGTATACACAATGATGCATTGTTTTATTAATTTTGAAAACATGAAAGAGCATGCTTTAAGAGCATGTTTGAACATAGATGTGACTCTCTAAAAGTTGGCAATCTGTAGGTTGAAAGTATGACTATAATTGTACAGAGAAGGTGTCTCCATCCTGTGTGGTGTGTGCATGTTTTCTTACAGTATGTTATTCTAACTCCCAGGGGCAGTCTGCAGCAAAACGACAAGGAAAATTTAAAAAGGTACTGAATGTTAGTTTTTGAAAAAGATATGCTTAAGTCTTTTTGCATATGACTTAAAGAATTTGTCTACCAGTCTTGGTTTTTAATTTGTCTCCTTCATCTACCTACTTAGACCTGAATTATTTATTTCAGCACCTTACGTATGTTTACTGGTAGAATGACAAAACACTGAGAGGCACGCGAGCATGTGTATACTTTTGCAATAAGTGGTGTAAAATGCATGTGGTGCTTAGTGGCCTGTATTTTTTCTCATTATTAAATATTCAGGAATCTTAAGTGTTTGTGGTCTAGATTTTCTGAGGCAAGTGTTTCTGCCTATTCTGTCTGCAAATTGAGAATTGAATATGAACCTAACCCATTGATATAGAATTGAGTAAATGAATATCTAACTCTATACCCAATCTACTGAATTGAATGTTGGCTTCATTACAGTCATAAAAAACATACTGTAGGAAGCAATATTTTCCTTAGGTGAGATGGACTTGGTGGAAAAGTCTCTCAGTTCATGTTTCTACTTAAATTGAATGTATTTTGTTACAGTCTAGAGTTTATACAGTTGTGTAGCAGGTAGTAGAATTTACAGAATGAATTTTGGAGTAAGTATAAGATATTTTAGGTAGGGGGTGAGTGACTTCCAATACAGCAGCGTTTAATATTGTGCTTTCTAGTATTTTTACATCAGGTAATACAATAGTCTGCCAGAAGTCAGAGTGTGAAACAGTTTATTAAAAGAATGCAAAAAATACTCCGTTAGACTACCTTTATAAAGTTACTGGGTTTTTTCTTGTTAGAAATAAGATCTGAGAACCATGGATAACTCAGTCTGTTGCCACATTCTGCTATTTTGTTAACAGTGAATTTATAACTGAACCAGCTAACTTAGTCTGGTTTTGGTGTAATAACTGTGTGGGAATGTGATTAGGCTTTACAAGGAAGGATTTTAGTGCACGTTGCTGAATTTTATTTTCATATCTGAAAATCATGCAGATCACTTTTAGTAAGTGAATGCATGGCTTCCTGATGAATAGGGTATAAAATCTTCACGAAGTTAATCTCTAACAAGGGAGTTAAACTCTACTCATAATTTAATTTGCATAACAAAACCTGTTAAACAGATTAGAGGTTTCATGTTCTGGGGGTTGTTTCTTTTTTTTTTTTTTTAGAACAGAGATTTGTGTTCAGATATACTGAGCAGTATACCCACTCGAAGTCGAAATAAAAACCGCTGCTCTTGTTACTTCCGTCTATTACTCATCAGTGTACTAGCAGCAAATAAATAAAACACAATGCATTTCACAGCATTGTTCTGTAAGACCTCTATTAATTAATGCATTTTTCTGAGAATACAACTCCGAGGCCTTCCTAGTTTACAAGTTTCAATACTTACCCTGCCCTGTCCTAAGTTTACATGCAGGTAAAATGTTTTCCAGCACAGAGAACTTGGGTTTTTTGGGGTTTTTTTGTGACACAGTTGATCAAAAAAGTATGTGTAGACTTTCCGTATTTTTCACAGACAAGTCCACGCCCTCTTGTAAGATTAGGAGTGTTGATTTACATGTGACATTTTTATTTTATGTGTGGGGTTTTTTTTGTTTTGGTACCAATGACTAGTCTATGGAAGGATTTTCTTGTTGTTTTGGGGTTTCTGGGTTTTGGTTTTTTTTCAGTTGAGGAGGGATGGAACTTGTTAGCTTGCACACATGTGCATGACACTATGAGAGATCCAGAGCAGGTATTTCTGGTTGTTTGAAAGTACTTCTGTTTTCACAGAATTATAGAACTGCTGAGGCTGGAAGTGACCTCTGGAGGTCATCTGGTCTAACCCTCCTGCTTGAGCAGGGTCTCCTAAAGCTGGTTTCCCAAGACCATGCCCAGATGGCTTTTGAGTATCTTGAAGGGTGGAGACTACACAACCTCTCTGGGCAACCTATGCCCTGCCTAGTCACCCTCACTGTGAAAAAGTGTTTCCCGGTGTCCAGAGGCAACCTCCTGTGTTTCTGTTCATGGCCATTTCCTCCAGTCTTGTCACTATGCACCACTGAAGACAGTCTGGATTTCTCTTTACTCTCTCCCTGTAGGTATTTACACAGATAGAGGAGTTCAATCCCCAAATGCTCCACACCCCCCAAATACCTTCTTTAGGCTGAACAGTCACAGCTTTTTCGCATCTTCATGGACCTTCACTGGGCTTGCTCCAGTAGATCCACATGTCTCTTTTACTGGGGAGCCCAGGACTGGACATAGCACCCCAGGTGAGGCTTCACTGTTGCAGAGTAAAGGAGAAGAATCACAACCCTCAACCTGCTGATAGTAAGTGTAATGCAACCAGGGATACCATTAGCCCTCTTTACCACAAAGGCACTGCTGGCTCATGTTCAACGTGGTGTCCATCAGGACCCCCAACTCCTTTCCTGCCAAGCTGCTTTCCAGCTGGCTGCCCCACAGCATGTTCTGTACCTGGATTTATTCTATTTGAGTTCTTCTTGTTGAACTTCATGAGGCTCCTGCAAGCCCATTTCTGCAGCCTGTCAAGGTCCCTCTGGATGGCAGCATGATCCTCTGGTTTATCACCCAGTCCTCCCAGTTTGATGTCATCAGAAGATGTGCTGGGAGTACCTCTGGCCCATCATTCAGGTCATTAATGAAGATGTTGAGCAGCATTCTATCCAATACTGATCCCTGGGGTACACAACTAGGTACTGGCCTCCAGGTGTGTGCCACTGATCGCCACGCTCTGGGCCCAGCCATTCAGCAGGTTTCAATCTGCCTGGCTGCTCATCCAGCCCATACTTGAACAGCTTCTCTGTATTGCATAAAAGCAGTTTGTGGTTATGCCAGGAAATAGCAGCCTAGTTTTCCAAAGATAGTGAATTCTTTTATAACTTGGACAAAAATGTCAATATGTTCTCTCTATGCAATAAGCAGGTGTCTTTGTTTTTACAATTACTGATTATAAAGCAGTTACAATCTGGTTACTTTTTCCCCTTGTCTCTAAGTTTAGTCCAGAACCCAGTTAGAATGAAAAACAAATCATTGACTTTTTCTGGTCTGTAACAGTAATTTTGTGTTGTTTTACATAATGCAGCTTTTGAACAGCAATATGTAACAACTAGCCAAGGGATAGAAAATTTCTACATCTTTCTCCCTGTTCTGCCATTCTTTCCTCTGATTTAAAACAAGAAACGCATTATGCAGGTATTGATAAGTACAAATGGGAGACTAATAAATAGCATTGTGAAGTCAAACATGAAGGGTGACTTCCTTTGAGCGTTAAGACACTATCCCTGTTTAATCATGAGGCCTTCAAAAACAGGATGAAGTATGTGCCTAATGAAATTTTGTGTAAGCCTGGCTGATGACTTCAAGAATCTTAATTTTCCATTAAATTAGAGTATTATCATAAAAATAAGCAACACTGCACGAATTGTATGCATCTTAAAGCAGATTCAAATTTCATATGTGCATTCAATTGTGTGTATGCAGAATTGCATTAATATGCAGATGCATATTAAATGAAAAATGAGACCTGGGATGTGTTTCTTGAAGGAGCTGTTTGCCTATAGTTAGTTTTGCTGTGAATGCTTTGAAGTACAGAAAACAGTAGTTCATATGTGTTTTCCACATAAAGTACTAGATATTGAATCACTAGACAAAAATCTTTAAAAATTAAAATCTTGAAGCAAAATTAACAGTTAATTAAGCTTTTTGGAGAGGTGATTGTTTTGAGCGCATTGTTCTTATTTACGTATGCAGTTTGTAGTTCTAGTTAAAAGTAAATTCAGGCTTATCAAACTACACAGAGTACACTGACCAAAGTGCATATCCTATCTACTTCCAAAGTTTTTAATACTCCACTAATTTTTAGAGGATAAACAAAAAGCATCTTTTGCATTAATTTGAAAGATTATTTAAAGTATTTTTTTCAATGGATAATATTCTCACTTGCTATCTTTATCTGTCTACAGTTCTGTATCTTTTTATAGGTATATGTAAAATCAGTACACTATTCTAGGAATTCTGTTCAGAGGGAAGTTTGAATAAGAAAACAAGCTGAAGTGCTGAATTGTAAAGAACTGCCTTTCTTCTCCTTAGTTTCTAATGATGAATGTCTCTTTGATGGCAATGACAGTGCCATTCTGAGATCTTCTGATATCCAGGGGGTTGCCAGGTTTTATAAATGATCCTAGTGTTTGCAGATAGAATAGAGAAAGAAGCTTTCAATCCATCTTACGGTCTTGTTATAGTTAAATTATATGTAATTAAATATTATAAGCACCTAAACTTTATTTATCCCATGAAATAAGTTTGAAGTCTGTGTAGAAGAGTGTACCTCTTATTCTGTAAGCTCTTTTAATAGGAGGGTGCCTGTGTCTGAAGCTCACTGATTTCCTTTCAGTGGTCATAGCTTGTAATGCTTGCAGAATCTCATGACCAAAAGTATCTTGCTGAGAGAATGGGGAGATGACATTTTACCATTGATGGTTTAGCTACATAGGATTAGTCTGTCTAAGTGAAAGTGTTTTTCCACATAAGTGGGTTTTTGTTAATCCAGTTATGCTTGGTTTGACACTTAAACCAGCGTAGTATAGTAGAGCCTTCTCATATAGAGAGGGCTTGAGAATGCAGAGATCATTTAGACACGTAACTCCAAAAATAGTTGCCAAGTAAGATCAAAAAGGACTTTCAAGAGGGAAATCCTGAACTATTGGAAGAATATTTCTGAGAATGGCTGGTTTCCTTCTTAAGAAAATATTAGTCTCAATAGAGGACATCTTTTAGAAAACATGGTAAACTCTTTCAGATTTTTGTGCTTAACCTGTTAGGTATCTTAAAATGTTAGTTTGTTTTAAACATGGCTACATTGTTGGTTTCTACTGTTCTCTTTACCTTAGTGAGCCCCTACCATGTTTCTGACCTCTGTACCTTCCTGCATGTGCTTACTTCCATGACCTCTTTCGTTGTGCTCTGGCCTAGGTCTTGCTGAGTCTTATTTAGCTGTACTGACTGGTCATGCGCTTCATATTTGAAATGCATGTGTGCGGGATAGTTCCTGTGAAGGAATTATTCTATATATTCCTGTTATTATATTCTTATCCTGTAATTATAGTATTTTTTTTCTTTATATGATTCCTGTGAAGGAATTCCTTTAATGTAGATTAGTTGTCTAAACTACTTTAAAAAAAACAGTATTTAAATGTCAGTGTTGTTGTTCTATGATTACATATTAAGTAGCTCGAAAAATTGTTTTAAGGGAATATTGATGTCACTGTTACCAGTACCGTGTTCAGTAACACATAGCAAGTTACTGGTCTGTTTGAATTATCAGTTCAAATAAAATTTTTCTGTATCAATGTCCTTGAATGTTTCAGAAGTGTAGTGTTCAAGTTCATTATTGCAATGTGGCAGTTTGAGCCACATTAGAAATCCAAAATCCAATTTCCAGGCTTCCCCACCCCTTCCTAGAATTTATCCTAACACCGAAGAGAAAACTTTCAGGTGAGAGGCTTCTATAGGGGAAAGGGGAAGTATTTACATTTATTTACTCAAATAAATATACTGTACAAACTAAAACCAACTATATATATATATTATTACACTTCTATCAGTCCCTTCGAAGCTTCTCCTTTTAACTTCAGTCCAGTTCAGGCTGATAAGTAATCAGTCTCTCTCTGGTGGGAGTGTTTGGGGACCCGAATGCTCCCCCCTCACCAAGCTCCAGCTGTTTGTGGAAGTCCTTCCTTCCTCATGAAGTCCAAGAAGGTAGCTTTGAGTCCTTTCTCCTTGGTCCTGTGTCATTTCTACTGTGTGATCTCTCTCTCTCTCGGTCTCATACCTCGGTTCTGTAGGCTGCTGTAGTGTAGCTTATCAACGTACGCATCCTCCAAGTCAGTTTTCAGCTGCCCCTGGTCAAACTTCGGCAGGGCAACCCCCGAGCCTCTCACTCTCTGGCCTGTCTCCAATTTTGCCTGGGATTCTTTTCCCTAGAGCCGAGCTGATTTGTTATCAGCCCATCCACTTGGCTCTGCTTCAGTGCCGAGCCTTGCACCACTCCCACTAAACAGTGAGAGGGAAAAACAGCCCCTTCTACAGCCTGGCTGCAAAGGGGGGGAAAGAAGAAGAGAGCCCGGCCGCAAAGCCTGCCTCTCTCTCTCTCTCTTGCTTACCAGTTGTTTGTGAGTCATGTCCCTCACAAACACACACTCACTCCAATGCTGTCTCTAACTCTGGCTTAGGGCAGAGTTGGGGGGCCGCAGGGCTCCCCTCTCCCCCCCGGAGGGGGAAGAAGGAGCCCAGCCACCCCCTGGCCTTCTACACCTACATGCAGCAGCCACCAACAGAAACTGCCAACAGCTTCCAGTGCTGTGTATATATGATTTTTAGCAGAAGCAAACAAGACAAGTGGTGACTGGCTCTCCAGGGAACACTGCCCTGGCACTCAATCACCTCTGAGCCCCTGACTCTCAGGGGGGACCAGTCTTAACCCATGACAGCATAGCAGTTTCTAATAGCCACCCTTTTACCTGCTATTTAAGTAACCTTAAATAACTCCATCTTGTGCACAAGGTTTCATTTTATTCCACAACACTGACATGGTTTACGGGAAGCATTCCCACAAATGTACTGTGGAACAATTGGTAAGAATAATTAAATTGCCACAGTGATTGAGCATGCAACTCAATATTTGGCACAACGTTGCAACAGAGTAATGGTATCTAGAGGATGTAAACTTTAATGATCTTCTATGAAATATCTTATATGTAACATAATGGGACACGTGCCCTCACTGTTTAGGGAAAAGCTTTTTTAAAGATTGCAACACAAAACCCAAAAAAGAACAAAATGGCCTCCCCCAGCAGTTGTAATATTTTAGAATGAGTGACTGAAATCTAATGCTAGCTTATTTGCAAACTTATATGTAAGTTGCCTTGGGAAAAGGACTTCAGAGCATGGTCAAAGATGAGTTAGCTGTAGGTGATTTTCTTATGGTAATTGTTGACTAGTATAGCATGAACTCAAACTATAGTGATATTTCTATAAACATATAGTGTTTAAAAAAAAACTTGCTGTTGTGATGACTTAATTTGAGCACAGGTACAGATGAAACTGGAAAGTCTGTAGCAGTTGACTGTAGATACATCAGCTAATTCAGTAGGCACATGGAAGAAATAGTATCTTGGGTGGAATAAATTTGTATATCCTGTGACGTGTTTCGTGTTTATCCTACTGTGATATTTTTTAGAAATCTGTCATCTTTATTAATTTGCTTATTTCCAGATTTATAGGATAGGATTTCTAGCTGTCTTCTTTTTCTTTGCCTTTATCCAAGTTATTTGCTTTTTTTTATAAACAAAAACCCTTCCATGTTTCTTATTCCCTAACTAATACCTTTTAAAATTATATGAATACAAAAATGTCAAACTTCATAAATTTTAGGCTTTCTTTTCTTACACCTAGTGTGCTGTCTTAATATTTATGTCCTTGCATTGCTTAGAATAAAAAGTTAAAGCAGTTCCTGAATTCTTAATATCTAATAACTTTGCTCTCAGAATCTTTACTCGTTGTATGTGTAGCTCAGAGTAGTTGCTGGCTATGATTTGGCTTTTATATTGCATCAGAAAAAAATGTACTGTATCCCTTTCAGTATGTGTCTCTTTTCCCACCTCCAGGATGTCCTTACTGTTCACTACCATCTGATACCATCACCATCAAAGAGTAAAAATGGCAGCAAAGAGAAAGAAAAAGAACAGGAAAAAGAAAAAGACGTAAAAGAAGAATTTGCTGAAGCTTTAAGAGATCTAAAAATACAGTGGATGACTAAGTATGTCTGCTGTCCTTGCTACACAAGCTTTAAGCAGCTTGAAATTCAAAAAAATATTTAGAATCTGTACTTTCATGATGTATCCTCCTCTTTTCTAGGCTAGATACCACTGACATGTATAATGAGTTGAAAGAAGCATTTCCTAATCATCTTCCATTATATGTTGCAAGACTTCATCAGCTGGATTCTGAAAAGGTTATTTAACACTTCTTAAACTTGATGTCTCAATACATCCATGTAGCCTGAAAACTGAGTCTTTCTTCATACATGTTGGAGTTGAAGTGACTGTACTCAGTACTATAAAGCAGAAATTCCTAATTAGAGTGACAACTGCCTCCTTAACTGGTGGTGGTTTACTTAATCCCACAGCAGGGTGAAAGTATGCTTAACTATACTGTTTGCTTATCAGTTACTCCTTGTTTGGTTAAACAAATTGTAAATTTCCTTACTGGTTTAGTCTACAACAATATTATTCTGAATGGTGGTTATTGAGAAAAACACACATCCCAATCTGTTCCTCTACTGGATTGGTAATTTCTTCTGGCAGAATTGCTTAGACGACTGAGGACAGTAATCCCCTGAAATGATAGAGCTAAATCCAGAATCTGTCCTCAAAAATGAGAACTGTGAACAGAAAAGTTTGCATCTGAGTTTTTTTGTGTTGAAGATAAAGACCTTTGTGTATATGCCACTAGCTTGAATATTTTTCTTTTCATTTGGTTCTGATTTTAAATTTATTTCTGAATTGAATAACTACTACCATTATTTAAGAGTATTGATTTGTACTGAAAAGTGATTTTTTTTTTCCATAAACTCTGCATTTTCCATGTACCAACCTCATATTTTTCACTGTTTATTTTCAGTAAAATGGACTACGTATGCAGGAAATCCTGCAAACTTTCCAGATTTCTTTAAGCAAACTTTGGAGAAAGGGGAGAAAGTGACAGGTTTAATTATCTAGTGTTACTTCTGCATAACTTTGCAGTTATCCTAATGTAGTGTGTTATCCAGTGAAGCGGTGTGATTTCATAGAGCTGAACATCTTTTTTTATTCTTCTTTTAGGAACGAATGAAAAGACTAGATGAAATTGTTGCAGCTGCAAATACTGTAATCTCTCATATTGATCAGACAGCATTAGCAGTATATTTTGCCATGAAGACTGATCCCAGGCCTGATGCAACTACTATAAAAAAGTACCTAACCAGTAAATAATTTTCTTGCATCCTATTTTTGCAATCTGTGTACTTTGTCTCTGCATATAAAAAATTGAATTACTATAACTTTGATAACTTGTGGTATTTTTTGGGACATAGGTAATTTCAAATTTGACTATACAATTACTGTGTTTTCTTATTATATCTCCAAAATGCAGGAACACTGAAACCTGCAGTTTTTCATTTACTCAATAAAATAAACGAGGCTGCTTTTAGGATTTAATTGTATCAGAAAAATAGAGTATTAAGTTTTTGTATCAATCTCAATCTAAGATCAGAGGGACCAGCAGAATATGAGTAGAAGCATGTGTTTTGAATGCTACATGCCTTTTCTTTATCTTTTGCAACCATTCAGATCTGTATTTGAAGACAAAATTGACATCAGCCAAAGAACTAACTGCTTGCAAAAGATTTTATTTGTGATAAGCATGATGACCATACTTCTGCTGCAGAGTATTTTTGAGACTCATTGTTTTTCTTTAGTTTTAGATTGTTCCTCCTTATTACCAGTGTGTATATATAGATCTCCAAGAAGACACTGTTTTGAAGGTGACATCCTAGTCTAGAGAATAAGTGGTGGATTTTGCTGGACGTAGTACGATGCTGTTTTAGTCATGAACAGAGCAGCAGATTTGAAGATTAGGCCCTAGACATGGGAGATGCATATTTTTTGATTAATATTAATTAATATTAATATTAAAATAGCGTATTTCAGTTGTAAATCTAGTCTATCTGTTCTGGCTATCCCGAATTCAGATTTGTGGGTAATTTTAGAATTGCTGTTGTAAAAGCAAAGCCATGACATAATAAACTTCATTCTAAACATTTCTTGGTAAGTTGACCCATTAGGTCATGCGGTTGAATCTAACATCTGAAATTAAACACCAGATTCAATGGTGCTTTAAATGGATGCAATTCCTTTGAAGTCAGCAGAATTGTATCTGCTTATGTTAGTGGTGGATTCAACTCTCTCTGTTGATAATGCCAGGAACTATAAAGCTGCATATCTAAATGCTGGCTTACTTTTACAAGTCTGAGTTGCCCTTGCCTTGAGACGTCAAAGGCATTTCAGACTTAGAAGAATGATTGAGTTTCTGTAATGCACAGTGTCTTAAGGTAATTTTTTATGATTATTTTAAGTTATAGTAACTAGCCTTGGTTTAAAAATTATCTTTGTGCTTATTTTCATTTTGCGTATACTAACTACTGTAAACTCAGTTGGCACTGATTCTGTTCTTAATGAGGTATCTGCAAAAATTCTAAATATTTTTTCATGCTGTTTTCTTTTTCTAGTGAAATGGAAAAACAGAAGAGTACTTTAGTGGATGCACTTTGTCGAAAAGGAAGTGCACTGGCTGACCAACTGCTTCATCTGCAGGCCCAAGAAGGGGCTGCTTCCAGTGATACAGAGGGCAAAGATGAGGATCATGAGAGGTGCTCAGAAGTTTTGACAGAGACATTCTGGGAAACAACAAAATGGACTGATCTTTTTGACAGCAAGGTAAGAGACCACGACAGATATTTTTTCTTTTGCATGTTGGGTTTTCTGATATTATGCACCACCTTTTCTGATATTATGCACCACCTTTTCTGATATTATGCACCACCTTTGTGTGCACAGCCTCGTACATTCCTCCCTTGTACTTTTTCATGCTGTCCCCATATCTTGTGCTTCCTAAATGACCTTTTTCCACAGAGATTTTGCCAAGCCTTTCAAATCCACAGTAAGCCCATCTCTGTGCATATGAATGTAGAGGTTAAGGGAAGGGTATAGGACAGTACCAGATTTACATAAAAAAGCTACTTGCTTTATTGAATTGCTTCTTTCTGTACTTTCCAGGGAATATTTTTGATTAACCTCTGCACTGTTGTAGCTGTGCACACAGAAGTGTGCAGCAACCCTACTCTGTTCAGTCCTGCATGCTGTAGTCTCTTCCACACCATGGACAAGAGAAGTTTTGCATTTTGCTGTCAGTAGTATCTGTAGAGGTAAAGGAAGAATCCCTTGGAAATAATTACACTTATGTTTTTATTAGCACAGACTTTCTTGACATTTCAAGGTTCCTGATCCTGAGACTTGAATTTTTTTTTTGTCTGCTTCATTCAAGACAGTTATTCCAGAAGGAAAAAAAAGTCATTGTAGGTGATTAGTTATGTAGCTTTTAATTTATAAAGGTTATGACTTTGTATTTTTGGCTGTTGAGCTATGTAGTTGCTGTACGTAGCTGTCACATGTGACTGTTTTAGTAGAAGATGAAGTGACCAATGTATTTGTTTATAATTGAGTAAAATTACAAACGCACTTCAAGTAGTTAAAAAAGAAAAACTTTGAAAGTGGAGGAAAAAAAAGCCCCATAACATTTAACTTCCTTGGCAGTAAATAAACTTCGTGTAAGAACTTATGCTTTAGGTGGAGGCCTGAACAAGAAGTTTGATGGTGCTCACTCTCGCTTAGTGTGTATACCCTTGTACCCATACATCTTTTCAGCATACCTCTCCTAATCATTAACTTATTATAATATTCTGTGGTAGCAGATTTTGTGCTTTAATCATATTCCTTGGTACGTGATTTTCTTGCTATCTGTTTGTAAATGCAGTACTTTGTTCCAGTATAGTAACTCCTGGCTTACTTCTGTCTTTTGGTTTTTATTTTTTAAAGCTGATAGAATTTCAGGGGAAAAATGCCTATATAGACGTTCTGTTAGGAGTTTATCACTCTTTGTTAATGGCTTTTTTTTTCAAGACACGTAGTGATTCCAGGTATTGTTGAGCTGAATGCTCTGGGGCGGGAATAAGTGACTGATTTGAGTTCTACAGATTAGGAACTTGAACCTTTCTCTTTGAGTGGCTTAAGAATGGATTTGTCTAAGTGCACATTCAGATTTTGCTCTGAAAATTTATGCTGCTGTATTGTTAAATTGGTACTGAAAAGCCAACAAAACTGTTTTACATTTCTGTAGCATTTCGTATGGAAATTACTTCCATCCTGTTTATGTAGTACGTTTGTCTTCTTTTTCCTCTTGGTTTTACTACTCAATTTGAAATCTAAACTGATTGATGGTCAGGAGACCTACAGAGCTGCTTGCTCATTCCCCTGCGGTGGAATGAGGGAGAAAACTGGAAGAGTAAAAGTGAGAACTTTCAGGTAAAGCAAAAGCCACGCACACAAGCAAAACAAAACAAGGAATTCGTTTGTCACTACCCATGGGTAGGCAGGTGTTCAGACATCTCCAGGAAAGCCAGGCTCCCTCGTATGTAACTGTGACTTGGGAAATCAAATGCCATCACTCCAAATCTCCCCTATTCCTCCTTCTTCTCCCAGCTTTATATGCTGAGCATGACACTATACAGTGTGGGATATTCCTGTGGTCAGTTGGGGTCAGCTGTCCTGGTTGTGTTCCCTCTCAACTCTTTGTGCATCCCCAGCCTGCTCACTGGTGAGGTGGGGTGAGAGGCCTTGACTCTGTGCAAGTGCTACTCAGCAATGACTGAAACATCCCTGTGTTATCAGCCCTCTTTCCAGCACAAATCCAAAACAGGGCCCCATACCAGCTACTATGAAGAAAACTAGCTCAGCCAAAACCAGCGCAGAAATGAAAGAGAAGGAAGGGTAGAGTGGAGTAGTCAAGTCAGACAGGAGACAGACTTTGTATGAATGTCCTTCAGTGAGAATCCTCAAGAAGCAACCAGCTTATTCTAAAGCACTGTGTAGTAAATTAAAATGTGGACCTCTTCTGTATGTGGACATGGCACTTGAAATATGGAACACCTGGATGAGAAAGCATGGAAATAAGGCTTTTGAATACTGCACTGGTCATTCAAGTATATATAGAGAGCTTTAGATAGAAACATTGCTTTAAGTGTTTTTAGTTCTAAGTTTTCTACCAAATTACATCCAGATGTCAGTAATTAAAAGGCTAAGTAAATTTTTGAAAACAAAGAGATGAATCAGGAATGTCATCACTTTTCTGTGTGCTTCTGCTCACTCTCTAGTAAACCAAGTACTGTCACTTGTTTCATATCTCCTCTGCAGCTGTTGCACCTATGTGGCCACAGGGCATTTGTTGGTTTCCTTGAATTGCCTGTTTCTCATGGAAATGTCGTGCTTGTTCCCTGTATTGTAGCAAATGTGTAGGGAAGTAAATTTCCTTTTGATAGTAAGTGCATTTGTTCACACTTTCAGCTCTTCTCTGAAGGTTCATTTTAAATGAAACATGAAAGAAAATATTTATGTCCCCTGTGTACACAAAAGCATTTCAAGTAAACTCTAGTTGAGACAGCTTTATGCAGCATTTGATTGCTTATGCTGACATGTTTATGACAGCACTGTAGGGTCTTCAGTACTGGAATACAAGTTGTGCAGTTTTTCTTTTACCTAGAACATAGCTTTAAATTTTGTAGGCCAAAATCCTCAGTTTTAAACAAAGCTGCTACAGGAGAGTAGTAGGATGTTGTATGTTTGTTAATGGGAATGACCAATCTGTATAATTTAATGCCCCTCAACCTTTATTAGCTGTTGGGGACAAACCTAAAGTCACATTTAAAAACAAGTAAAAGGTGCAGACTTTTTCATCTTGTCCTTTAAACATCTTTAGCCTGCATTATTTTTCCTAGTACTGTCTGCACCATTAGATGCAGCTGTCTCTTCCAGCTGATTGTATTCAGTCACTGCCAAAAACTTGCTGCTGGATACTTGATTTCCTTAACTACCTTCCCTCTCTTGAAAATATGAGTCAATTTTTTTATATGAATAATACTTTAATCTGGGATAGGACAGTCGACAGAAGTTAATTACCATAGTTCATTACCTGAAAAAGCTTGTTTGCTGGGAATTGTAAACATTATAACCTCAGTGTTCTTAATAAGTAGTTGCAGTATGTTATCTACACATTATATTGTTTAATCTAGTATTTTAACGATTTGTACATGTAGATATATTTTAATCAACTGCTTAAATAATGAAGTAATTGATTATACAAATCTGTTTTCATAGGTAACAACATTAGGACAATAGAACAGGTTTTTTAGGTAGTTTAGTGTTGCTGGATTCAAACACTTTTCTAAGAGTGTTTTCAGGTTTTTAAATATTTCAGCCCTACAAATGTTTTAGGAGAAATCGTTTCAGCGTTTTACTCTCCTAAACATCTTTATAGCCAATAGCAAGTTAGGCAGCTAATTAGGAGTCAGATGTTCAGCCATTTTCATGGGTCTGACTCCTAGCACGTGGAGTATTCCAGGCCATTAGTTTGGGGAATAAAGTATCTAACAGTGATATCTTTTTTTTTCCTCCCCTCAGTATCCTAGAAGTATGTGTTGCCTTTTCTTACTACCCTTCTTATCGCTCTTTGTACAATCTCTGGGCCGTATCACTTGTGATGTAAAAGCTAGCCCTAATTGTATTTGTTGCAATTATGAAATAATATTAATATACTTTGAATTAATTCCTCTTCTTTCATCTAGAAATTTGCTTTTGGATACTACAAATTGGTTTCTTTGCTGGTTTTATACATTCATATAGCAGCTGGTTTTTGTTTTATATCTTAATAGCATTCCAGGTTACATTTTGTTTACACACATCAAGGAACCATAATCTTTACTTCTGTGACCTTATAAAGCTTGCAATAGTTATAAGGCTTAATTTGACCAACATGTGTACAAGTTGTAAAATATCTTAACATCTTTTGTTTGTAAACCAGTTCCGATCTTAAAGCAATTCATGGATTGTTCTTAACTTCTAAAGTGCTAATGAATTTTTAGTAGTTTTACTGAACTTGTATACGGTTGATTGAGGGTTTTTTTCCAAGCACTACAATAGAAATTGTCTTTTATCAAGAGCTCTTGGAGCATTGTTTTCAACCTTTTGGTCCAGCAGAGAACCTTTTTCTCATTTAGAAATACCCAAACTTTTATTTGGCCAGAGCAAGGGTGTTTCGTAAA
The DNA here is from genome assembly GCF_036250125.1 of Pseudopipra pipra. NCBI lineage: Eukaryota > Metazoa > Chordata > Aves > Passeriformes > Pipridae > Pseudopipra > Pseudopipra pipra. Next base: position 80,907,312 of record NC_087550.1, read on the forward strand.
ATGCTTTGTTTTCTTGCCATAAAAACTCTAGGAAGCCCTGTTACGAAAGAAATGCTGTCAAGTGGCTTTCCTCCTGCCTTTATCACTGATGTTCAATAACCATTCAAAACTTAGAGGGTCAGGTAAGAGCTTTCTTAATAGAGCAGTGACATTATTTCTGGTTAGCCTCCGATATGTTATATTTGCTGAGAGCTCCAATGCATTTTTCATTTGATTTTATTTTGTTTGTTTGTTTTTTTGTTTTGTGGTTCTATCATCTTTTACAGAAGGAAATTTTTTTTTTTAAGTTTAGTTTAGCCAACTAAATGCTAATGGATCCACTGAGAGGTTATTCAGAAATGTTTGCTAATGTGTTTTGCTTTAGGAAAATATCCAGAATAATTGGATTGAGAATGCAGCATGGCAAAGTGTTTTTCCAATAGCAATATTTGGAAAATCGTATCTGTGAATGGTGCTGTATGCTCATTGTTGCATATATGTGTGTGTTTTAAGCTACAACAGATTAAGTGAATACTTCAACACAGCAAAATAAGTACCTGAAGATAGAAGAAGAAGAATGAGGAACTCTGAGTACTTGACATAGTATTTTGGAGCTTCAAAATTGCACCTTTACTTGCTTGATAATTGAGCTTGTTATTTCTTTTTTACCTGTCCTTTAAATATTCATCCTGCAAAGACTTGTGCATGTGATTAACACTAAATGAAAGTGTTCAGGCTGCTAAAATTAGACGGGTTCCTCAGTCCTTGCAAGATTCAGGTCTCTGGTTCCTTAATGTTTATATTCTTGAGATATATTTAATTTATTTTTTTTAATGCTATAATGCAAAGCATATTTCCAAAATCCTGTAAGAGTTTTTGTTAGCTTTTCTTAATGGGATAATTTAAGTGGGAAAATTTAACTTTTATTGTGGAGTCAGAGGGAAGGACAAATATTGTAATGAATGAGGGGAAATGAATGTCAAACTCTAATACAAGATTTCATAAACACTACCAACAACAGACATACCACCATATTCACCAACTTTACTGCTATGTCACTTTTCAGTAAAAAATAAAAAATACCTATTTGCTATGAGTGTTCCAAAGGGAATAAAAGATAAGTGTCTTGATTGCTCTAATTTTTAACGCTGTAGCTGGTGAAATGGTATGAACTATCTTGCAGCACCCTGAATGCCATCAGTGATTGGTGTTAAGAACCTGATTTATTTCACATTAGCGCTCAAGGAGACACATTTGTTTGCTTATGTGAGTTACTGCATTGATAGGGACTGTCAGCTGGCTCTTTAGTTAGTGTTATCAAGAGAAAGCTTTTTTAATAATCTCTTCTTAAGAAATTACCAATAGTGAGGAGCTCACCTGAAACCTGAGGCTTGTTTTCATGCTTACCTGTCTTCATTGCTTTTTTATAATTATGTGCATTTCTCTGTCTGTGTCTGTATATATATCATTCACTATGTACATTCATACTTTTTTCTGCAGTAAGTTAGTGACTACCTAGGAATCAAAATTCTCAGTTGGGTCTTTGCTTCTGTGGGTTGAAGATGTACCTGCCTGGTTCTTGATTTTTTTTTTAATTTTTTTTTTAATGTACCATACGGTTGCCTCTAGAGAATGAAAATCCAAAGAAGCTAGAAATGTGATAAATGAAAAATTAGAATAGTGACATCTGTGTTACATAAGATGTTCTGAAGTCAAATATGTTCGTCAGAAATAGTCTCTAGGAAGTTCACGTTTATAACTACTACTGTGAATCATCTGTTTTACTGCAAAGAAAAAGCTATCTTCTGTAAATGTTTTATTTTGAATCACTTCTTCTGCCTGAACAGAATTTGCTATTACTTGTCAAACCTTGTAAGATATACTTAATTTGTTTTGGTTTTTTTTAATTTGCATTGTAGGTTTTGACTTTTGCCTATAAGCATGCATTGGTAAATAAAATGTACGGGAGAGGTCTCAAGTTTGCCACAAAACTTGCAGAAGAAAAGCCAACAAAGGACAACTTGAAAAACTGCATTCAGGTAAGCAGTATTTGGTCAAGTAATGGACTATGTTCATGCTGAGTAAACTTTTAAGAGCAAGATATAAGTCTTCTGGAATTTTTGATACTTTTTACATTTTAGAAACCACTAAATGGAACATTTTATCTTTATCCAGGCTTTGGTAGCTTGCCCTCCATTTTTGATAGTGATTTCTTCTTTCTTTTTCTAGAATAACTCATTTGTGAGTAACTCATTTTAGCAGATTTACTTTCTGGAACTTCCTTTGGGGCATAAAGGAGGTAGACAGCTTAGCCAAAGATATCTGCATATTTAAAATCCTGTTATGTTGCTGTTTAACCACATTTTTTACTATTATTAATCATAATTACTGTTAGTAGAATATAGGTGGAGAATTAATGGAAATTACGGTAGTTCCTAGGACAAGATTTTTGTGCATTGAGTTAAAAGACTGTCGATCATATGGGGGGGCAGAAGTTTCCCCCTTTCAGGACTAAGGAATTCAAAGATCACTAGTTCTCCAATCTGTTATCTTTCTATAACTGACATTTTTAGTAAGATGTTGATATCTGTGCAGTGTTTGTTTAGATTTAGATGTTAAAAAGAATGACTCTTTTTTTAATGTCTGCTTTTTTTCTTCAGCTAATGAAGTTGCTTGGATGGACTCATTGTGCAACTTTCACTGAGAATTGGCTTCCTGTCATGTATCCACCTGATTATTGCGTATTCTAGAAAATCAACAGTTGTAAAATTAAAATGGTTTTATATGGGGCAGGATAGGAAAAGATAAGTTTGACTTTTTATTCGAACGCATGTTTTCATTACTGAATGCTGATTATTAAATTGTGTGTATTTATCAGTAAAGGCACCTGGGTACAGTTAATACCTGTTAACCTAACTCCTATAATTAGGGAGTTTCCTTATTGTGCATCCCATTGCTGGCAATGGATGTGCCAGAACTGCCAACACCAAGGATTTGGAATCAGGTTGGAAAGACTTACTGCATGCATGTTAGGTTCTGAACTGTTTCTTTTAACTGCAAACCTGTAAAAGTTCTGTATTTTTTACGATAAACTGAATTTTAACATGTTTGATCTTAATTTCAGTTGTATGAAGGCCTTAAAGCTACTTCAGGAGTGGCTAAACTCTTACTTATTAGACGAAAATAATGGAACACGTGTATTGTTTGCAAGAGTTTACATTTAATTTTTTTTAAGAAAAATTCAACCTCTCAAACTGTTACGGTATTTGAATTGCTGATGCATAGGTGCTCTTGTAAATCTTCATTTTGGAGTGATTTCAGACAAACTCAAAAATCTGTGTGAAGCTGAGTATCAAGGACAGACTGATACATGTATAAAAGTGCCAGACAGTTACATCTTGATCGGATATTGTAAAGCTATACATATATGTTTATTAATGTTAAAAGTATAAACCACAGCAGAATAAATGTGCAAAGCTGAAGATCAAAAAAAAACTATGTGCACTCTGATACTTTAAAAGATTTTTATAATTAATAAAAATACTGAAGCTAAAAATTGTATTGGTTTCTGGATTAGTACATAAAAAAAACTTGCTGAAAGAAAACACCTTACAAACAAAAGTTCAGTGCAGCCCAGAAGATCAGTGCTTTTTGTTAAAGCCTTGTTACTGACTACTGCTATGAAAATTGTTCCTTCAGTGAAGGGAAATTGGTCTGTTTGAACAGGTCATATGTATCAACCAGAGACAAATTGCCGTATCCTTTGCCTTGCTAGTTTTTTCAATACTTGCAATGCAAAACTTAAATACAACTGCGACTTTACAAATGTAAATGCACATAAGGTGCAACATAATCCTGCAAAGCATTCCAAACTGTGAGGTCCTGCCACTAAATCAAGAATAGTGATAGTTTTCTCTTTAATTTTCTCTTACTGTGGCTTTAAGCAACTTGACATTGGATTCTGGAAATTCTGCTAGAATAGTTGTGTTAAATATATTGGAAAGTTTTTCCAAAAATTCGTAGTCTGTAGTAAATCTGAATTTATTGGCCCATAGTAATACTGTTCCTGGCTTACAAAAATACACCATTGTTGCTAGCAGGGGATCCAGAGCTGCATGATGGTACACAACATCAGTTGCCAGTATGAAATCATAATGGTAAGTTGATACAGGAAAATCTTCGTTGAGGCCTTCTCCCCATACCAGTTTTCTCACTTCAGGTTTGTGCATATTCATGTTTTGTGTATTTCTTGAAATATTATATGAGAGATTTTCAAGAACTTCAGGCAAATCGGTAGCTGTAACATGAGCTCCTAAAGAAAACATGAATTTGTTTCAATTCACAGAATCATCAAGGTTGGAAGAGACCTTCAAGATCATCTGGTCCAACTGTGAACCCAGCTCTGCCATAATCACCCCTAAACCATTTCCCCACGTCCCACATCCAGATGCCTCTTGAAAACTTCAGAGATGGTGACTACACCACCTCCATGGGCAACTTATTCCAATGCCTAAACCACTCTACAGTAAAAAAAATAAACATCTAACTTTAAGGCCATTTCCTCTCATCCTTTCACTTGAAACATGGCAGAATTCATAGATAAGTAGTTAAACATATATAAAACTTTATCTGCGTAACTTCTCCAGCCTCCCCCTTGCCAGTAACTGGGGTAGTTAACAAAAGAGTTTTTTACAATAATTTTCATTAAAAAAAACCAAACAACCAGTGACGAAGTTTATTTCAATTGTTTCATTTCCTTAAAGTCACAGTGGCAGGACTAAATCATCTTTCACAGAAAATCTAAAAGAAAATACAAATTTACCAACCTAAGATACAGGCCACAATGGAAAGCAAGCCTGTTCCAGCACCAATTTCCAAAACTTTTTTGTCTTTGAGGTTGAATTGTTCTTGATTTGATTCCAGATATTGAGATAAAGCCAGTGCCTAAAATGGTTAACACATATCCGTAAGAGGGTAACAGCTAAGTTGCACAAAAATTCATTAGATGTTTTTATGCAAAGGTGTTGGTTTTTTTAGTACAATGAAAAACACTGAAGGGTGTAACATAAAAATGTAATATGGAAAGAATTGCGATGCTCTGTTTTTTTATATTAAAAAAATTAAAGCAGTTTATTTTTAATTTACTTTTATGGGATATGGATTTGCTACACATTTCTATGTGAGTCTTCTGACAGCTCAAGATAGGCAGTGGTAAAATGTAAACCATACAGTCAGAGCACCAAACGAGATTTAACAATATGTAAAAAGTAATGTTCTGGTTTATGATCATAAATGTTATGCTTTATTATCGCTATTATCAAGTAAATTCAGACTTCAGCAGAGATTTTTGGAAAACCTGTTTTTGTTTCAATTTTTTTTAGCAAAGGAAATATTAAAAATTTATTTACCAACTTGACACTTGTCTTGGTAATCATATAAACTTTAAAAAGGAAACAGCACTGTATGGAAATATTGTTTATCAGGCCTTTGTAAAGATCTTATCAATAGAATATAAAGGGGCTGTTTATAAACAACATAAACTGATGCCAAAGAAACTGTCTTCCCCCTTTTACTTCTCTTTAGAGTTGTGTTACTATTTTAATTCTTGTGCTTTTCATAATGCAACTCTGTCTACCTACTCTGAGAAAGCTGACAGCTAATAAATCACTAGTCCAGTTTGTGCAACCTCTCCATTTTCTTGGATAGTTGTACCATCTGCATTCTGACACCTGATTAATGTGTGAATTGATGATCGGACATGTCAAAATAAGATACTGTTTCACCCACACATATGCTTTCTTTCTATTGTTTTGAAATTGTCTGCCATTTTTTTGTGAGCTTTTTAAATAAATGTGGATCTGAAAATTTTGAAATCCTAATTTTCATGTCTTTATCGTTGACCCTCTCTTCCCTCAAAGGCAGTTTTCTCAGTCCATGTGAAATTCTGTTTTTAAGAGCAGGAGAAGCAGAGATTGAAGAACTGTTTGCAAGTGTAGTTTTCTGTACTGTGATGGAGCTGTTCCAGCCTGTTCTTTAAAGGAAGCATGTTTAATTGTTATAACCTCCTTTATTTAATCTCTCACAATTTTCTTTTTCAGCCTCCTTTTTGTACTGCTGATTGCTTACCTCCTAGCAGTGACTGATTGGAAACATGAAGGAAGCTGAATGCTTCTTCCTGAGTTCCCTTTCTGAATTTTTTTGAACGCCTGCATCCAATTTACAAATGCTTAAATGCCATAGTCCTTTTGGTGTGAACTGGCAAATTACCCTAGGGCAGAGCTTTCTGCTGAAGGTCTTTGTCCTGCGTAGGGAAACCTCCGTTGTCGGAAGTATCATCTAAGAAAGCTTCCTTAATGTTTATGTGCTGCTGTCATGGTTTACTCTTGTGTCCTGTCAGCTTTCTGCCGTGTCATGCACTTACCCCCGGCCATACCACGGCTCCAAAGTGTTCTATGGACTCCTGAATGATGATCCGGTGGCCAGCGTATGTATAGTGCTCTTTATCGAAGTAGTGCGAAACTCTAGGAACCCAGTTCTGCAGTATTTTGAGAGTTACTGGTGAGCCTGTGAGAGAAAAGTTGAAATTGGTGTCTTTATATGCAACTTGGTAAAAAGTGTCTTGCAAAAATAGTGTGTGGGCACACGGACTAGAAAGCTGTCAGGCCATTGGCCTTGAATTTCAGAATCATTAAGGTTGGGAAAGATCTGGAAGATTGTTGAATCTAACCCTTAACCAACCCAGCACCTCTGTGTTCATCACTAAAACATGTTCTCAAGTGCCACATCTTTTAAACACTTCTGGGGATGGTGATTTGATTGCTTCCCTGGGCACCCTGTTCCAATGCCTGACCACCCTTTCAGTGAAGACTAGCTGCTGTCCAAAAGCAGACACTCTGGCTGACCAGGTAGTGAAAGAAACAATGGTCATTTCCTGCCATTCTGAGTGTTCACGTGGGCAATTTACTAAATCAAATATAAAGTTGTTCTAATTACAGCTAGAAGACTTTCAGGACCGAGTTACCTTGTATTTTGGGGTAAGATAGTTCATACTGAGTATGAAGATAGTATGTAGGTGTTTGTGCTGTAGATTTCATTTGTGGGGTCAACAGCTCTAGAACATCAAATGTCTTTTTAAATAAGAAGTGTTTAGAATTTACCTCTTTCATTGAAGAAAACCTAACTCTTTTTAGTGGTTGTTTTTTAAGCATCCTTCCACAGAAGGAGAGTTGTAAGATACTTAAAGATAAGTATGTGTTGACAAAACAGCGTGGTTCAGCAAGTCAGTACTATGGCTGTGCTAGCGTGTCTCATCATAGCAAGCAGGCTCATGGGTGAGGCTTTTCAGAAGAGCTGTGCTGAACTGTTCCATCTGATCTCACTGAAAACAAGGACACAGATCTGAATGACTGTACTGTTGCTGGAAGCCTGTTAGCAGGATATGCACAGAATTAACCTTAACTGCAAAGAAAAATTTTGCTCTGGCTAGCATGGATTTTAATTGTTGCCTGCCAGGAATCCTTGGTAGCTGTTGGAGCAGTTTAGCCTGTTGAAATTTGTAATACCACAGCTTCAACAGTGCCAGCCAATTAATGCATATTATAATCATATCTCTGATTGTAACTGACAAATAATTCTTAGATATCCAAGTAAAATTCAGAGACCTTTTTAAATATACATCTGAATTATGGAGATAGTAATTTTTTTGTAGATTTGGTCTGATAATATATGCAAACATAAGGAGAAATGGGAAAATTGGATGTCAAAAGGAAAAGTGACATGGTGACATCTACTATTTGAAGACTGATAAAAATCAAAATATGAACTGCTAGCATGCCATAGCAATTGCAGAATTTAAATGGGATTAAACCTGTGTCAGATTCTGCATGCTTGGAGCTGCAAGTGCAGTTTTCAGAGTCACACTGCTCTTCACAGGTTTCTTCTTCCTCAGATTGGCAGTCCATTGCTCTTTGAATTTTGTTGGGAAATGGTGGCTGCTGTGCAGAGATCATAGCAGAAGAGCTGAAACAGAAGGGGAAAACTAATGTAAAATCTTGCAGGCACTCTTTGTATGAGACATGACTGGAAGAAGACATGAGTAGTTTGGGTGGACTTTGGTGGCCTTTTGGGGGTTTTTTTCAGTGATGGTTTGAAGGGACAGGATGACATGTGATATTCCCACTCCACTGAGTGTTATGATCACTTTCTGATAATGCAGTAATGCTATCAGAATTTTTATTTTATCACATTTATCATATTTATTATTGTGTTTATTTTAACACTTATACAGAATCTTAGCATTATGTCACTGAATTGATGCCACTAATCAGTCTGAAAATTGAGCTACTTTTATCAATTGAAGCAATAACTGAGAAAGATAACTGTCTTTTAACATCTATGACTTTTAATCTGTACAATTTACTGTTTTCCAAAAAACTTGGGACTTGGCATTCCTGAGATAAAACTGTTTCATTTGCTGCAGCCAGTGCTCTTGATTTTGTCTCTTAGCATCCAGTTGCCTTCTCTTCCCTGCCTTTTCTTGCAGAACAGCTTAATGAATTACTCTGAAATGCAGTGAACTGCAGAGTATGCAGATAGCAGTCAGGAAATCATTACAGTGAGCAGTTTGAATCCGTAGGGCTTTTTGGAGAATTGTGTGTGTTGTGAATGATTGTGGATCCTCAGTGTACAGGGCAGCACCCAGCCTAAAAAGGAACTGATTGATACCAACTAACATCAATAAAAGCAGGAATAGGACTGGATCTAAATTTGCCTGGGGAGTAATATGTCGGTGACACCTCTTGCTTGACTAGAATTTTATTCAGTGAAGCACCAGCATATATCTGTGTGTGTAGATAGATAGAAAAATAGATAAAGTATACACACACAGTAAAGAGCAAAAAAATGGTTCATAACTTGCTCTGGCCAGAGGCTGTACAAGCTCACCCTTCCCACATAACCTGACAGCTGGAGTGAGCTATGTTTTTGTCCATGATGAAAACATCTATCCATTCTGCTCAGTCTTGAGACTGCATATGTGCTCTCTCCAGCCACAGGCACTGCAGACTAAGCATTGTATAATTTGGGTTGCATCATACTGCAGGAGGCTGTTGTGGATATCCTGACCAGAAGCGGTAAATGTTTGGCAGTGACCAAAAAGTTCAGCAATGCCTGCAGGTAGTTTTTTAAGGAGCAGAGTACCTGCTGACTTGTGTGAGTGGTTTATTTGCACATGATATTGACACTATTGCAGTTTTACTGATACGTGATATATTCCTTATTGCTCTGTTTATTCACAAGGATGGGATTTAGATTCTAATTCCTCTGACACTGCATTTGCTCAGTCTTGACAGCAATTTTGTACTGTTTCAGAAAAGAGTGCTTTGAAGGAAATTGATTTCTGCAGATTTTGATTTTCTTTTCTTCAGAGGCCCTCCATCTGGCTAGTAACAAGTTCTGGCTGTGCACTTTTTGCGTGTGATTTCAGATGTGATGACAGTATTTAAGAGGCTGAAGTTAATGCTGCAGTTACGGCATTCCCTGACGAGTGAATTCATCCATGTTCACAGGTCACACATGACATTGTGCCTCCTTCCAACAACAGTGGTTTCTCATGTAATCAAAAGTAGACTTCTAGTTTTCAGCAATACTTCCTTCATGCCTTGAGCTAGAATAAAATCTGGTCATGTTTTAATGTTTTAGGAAATCTCTGTGAAAAATAAGACTTGGGCAATTTGGAAGGTACATAATGAAACGAGAAGAATCTGTCAGAACTGGTGATGGCTAAAGCCAGAAAACAGTTGGTTAAAGACCCAGTCTTCTTAACATTTCATGCTGAAACATGCAGAGCACTACATTGTCATATTCGGGGAGTTTGGGATGAGTGTTTTGTTTTGTTTTGGTGGGGATTTTTTTGTAAGGGTCTTGTAGAATGAAATTTGTGCTATATAAATGAAAAAGCCAATCCTGAAATTAAACAGCAGGAGGAAACTTTATCTTGTCCAGTACTTTTCCATGTATAAAACCAGAAGTGCTTGTTTAATGAGTAAACTGTAAATTGTCAGTCTGAGTAGAAAGTGATCCCTCTGTATTTTTTTCCTTCCTTAAACGAGTCACTGCAACAGGCCACAATTTCAGTAAGCTGTGGGTAGTGGTGAATTCCAGAAAACAGTTTGAAAACATGCTTAATAAATACAAGTTTGTTGATAAACACTAGGCACTCTGCATTTGTATGTCATCTAACACACTGGGCTCTGGTTTATCACTGGGGCTTCAAGATGCTATATTAATATCATAGGTGTAACTTTTGCTAAACAGAAAGCAGTTTATATGTGTGTGTGTGTGTGTGTATATATACACACATTCTATTGCCATAATTATTATGTTATATATTTCATAGGAGTTAAAAGTATGGCTTGTTTTTTTAGCTGCAAACTACAGGACAGTTTTAGTCATATAAATTCAAGAATTCAAGAATATTAGTGTCTTGGCCTTATTGATGCACAGCTTTATTTTATCATTTTAAGTGGCAAACTACCTGAAGACTACAGGTGAGTATTGAGAAGCTATTTGCAAATAGGTGGTTGCATTTTTACACCCTCTATATGTAATATGGTCAAGTTGTTGATGCGCTTCAAGAATTATAAAAAATATTTCTTGCTGTTTTGATATTTTTCTGTTCCATATTTTACTGAAAACTATATATCTCTAAAAGAATTTTGATTTAATAATGTTGCAAGTAAAATCTGTTCCCTTTGAAAGTGTTGGCTTTTTCTGAATGTGAGCAGCCAGTTTTTTTCCAAATTGTTGGGAAATAATCATCTAAATTCTTTCAGAGTTTTAAGACCAGCATTGACTTCAGTAATAGCCTTAAGCTGTTGTGAACAAAACTTACAAAATCACATTTGATTTCTTCAAAACCTAAGGAAGAAAGAATAATTCATAAAATTATATCTATTTGACAATACCACATAGAATTAACAAGGTAATCAAACATTTAAGGGCAAATTGTAAGATGATGATAAACCTTAAGGTAACACAGTTTATCCCCTATAATAATAAACTTGGTGCCTCTTAAACTGTTGAAATCCATTGCTTAGAAAGAGCTTTTCAAATCTAGCTATGTGGCAAAAAAAAAAAAAGTAGATTATTGAGTGTTAATGTAAACACAATTCTGCTGACATGTGTTGCTCTCACCTCTACACAAAGTTGCACAGTGTACTCTGGTTTAGTCTGAAGTATTTGGGCAAAAGCCAATTTCATTTGCTCACATGGGAAATGTAATTACAGTGTGTTCTTTGCAAGACAGGGCTTAACCATAGACTCTTACCACACAGTAACATCTCTGTTTCTTAAGGTTCATGCAATTTTCTCATGTTATCATACATTACATTAAAAAAAAAACAAAAAACAACAGTATAAATGCTAGGAAATAAAGAAAATGCCAATGCTAGGAATATCAATATAAGAAACTTATATGATATTTCAATCCACAAGGTAAATGGACCCAAATACTGAAAACCAGCAGTGACAGTCAATCCTCACAAAACAGAAAGGGTTAGGAAAGCTGGATTCTGTTGGCAAACAGAGCTGACCTGAAATACAAGAATTCAGGCAAAGGTAATTCTGTTGTTAGTTAGCAGAGAACACAAAGGCATGCCAGATGAGGTTAGCTGAGCAGCTGTGTGGGTACCTGATGTGACAAGGCACGGGAAGTTTCCTGTGGGTGGATGCATGCTCCAGAGGTTTTTTATACAGGCGTGCACCTGAAAAGAATAACTCTCCTCTCTGGCCAGTCGGATTGCAGGCTATTTAGAGTAACATTACCAGGCAGCGCTCAAAGAACTTAATATGTTACACTAAACTCTTCCACATTTGCAGTACAAAATGAAAACTCTTTTAGACTTTGAAGTCCCAAGCATACTAACCTTCAGAAATAAGGTTCAGTTTCCTCCAGCCTCTTGTTCTGTTTTTGCAGATGGAGTGTTCCCTGTGTTTGCCTTAGGTCAGCAGAGCTGAACCAAGCAAGCAACTTACTGTGGGCAAACTAGAGCATAAATAACGTGTGTGGCCACTTGGCAGCAGCCCGAGTGCAGAGAAAAGTTTGTGAAGCTCCTACTTACTGCCAGGAAAAGGTCAAGTCTTACTTGCCCTGCTGAGTGTCTGGCTGGGGAAGCTCTGGGTACCCTCCCCTGTCCTGAGTCACAGGGGGTATAGGGAACTGACATTCCTAAGGAAATAACAACTTTCCCAATGTCTTTAGTGCAGGTCATAACCACAGGAGATATTATATCCACTGAGAGTGCAAACCTGAAAATACCAATTTCATCATTGCAGTTGCTTTTTTTTAAAACAGGTGGATGTTGTAGATGTTGGAGATAAATCAAATGTGTATTCCTATCATGGTTCAAGAATTTTAGAGGCTTATATGCATTTATTCCTTTGCTGCCCTTCTGCCCTCCTTTCTCCTTCTTGGAAAAGTTTCTGTGGAAAGAAATTTAACTAGAAGACAGAAAAATTTAAAAGCAACTTTGAAAGTCATAAAGCTAGAAAACAACCCCTGGCTAATTAATGAACAACTGAAGGCTGGCAATAGAAATGAGGGAGGTGGGAGGATATGTAGATTTTTAACTCAATGTATAGGCATCTGCATTTTTGGATGAAGAGCTTTTGAATTCAGGTAATGCTCTCCTGAAGAGTGGCAAAGGGAAAAAATGAACCTTTCCTGTCACTGTGGCTGTTTCACGCATTAGCTGCTGTTTCTAGTAGTCACACCAAGTGTAGGAGACACTTGGCTCTGCATTCAGATGTTCACCAGTTTATTTCCTCTGAAAGTTTATAGTTAAAAGATACTTTTTAATTTATACTTGGGAGCTAGTATTAAGATATTAACTGTATTAGGTTGATATAAACATTCCATTTCACAGACCCGCCTGACTTTACAAGTACTGCAAATGAGTGGTCCTGAGCCACGTCCTGTTATTGGAAATAAAGGAGCAAATATACTGCTGTTGGAATGACTGCCATAGCTTTTGTTAAGATGTGGTTCTTTTTTAACAGGCATGTTCCCACTGTCATGTTTATTGTATTTGTCACCAGGGGTGAATGTAGCTCAGACTGGTGCTGCTGTCAAAGTTGTGTCCTAAGCTTTGGCAATGGGATTGATGCTGGACATAAACAGTTTATCTTTCAAATTAAATCAGAGGAACTGGCTTACTCTGTGTTATATCTCTTTTAAAAAGGATGCCAACTGTATGGACAGTGTTACAGCTTATGACTGATGCAGGCATGGCTTAATTTCTTTTTTATAACTGATAAAGGAATCGACACTAATGCTCTGAAATGTAGTGTTAGTTGACAAAGATCTACTATGTAACTTCTATAAATACTTCTTGTTCTACACTCTATCTCCAAGCACTTCTTTAACATTGAAAATGTGTGTTGTCTGGAGGGGTAGCCCCATGGAATTAAAATTTCTCCTGACTTCCATGAATAGTAAGGCTGAGGAGGGTACAGCTCCTCAGTTCTATGTGCAAAAGAGTGATTTTCAGTTATTAACATCAAATTCCACAAAGCTCTGGATTATTCAATTGGCTTTTCTGTTTCTCAAAGCACTCATGGGAATTTTGCCATTGGTGGAAGACAATATGCAACAGGCTGAAAAATGCAATGAAGTAAAGCAAACTTCAAATATTTTTAGAATGTATTTATTTTTAGTATGAATTGTGTAGCTTGGGTAGGTTTGGGGGGGGGTTAAGCCCGCTTATATGAAACCTGATTGGTAGTGTAGGTAGTGTACAGGCAGAGTAAAACTATACTCATATTATTGGATTATGGATTACAGTGATTTAAATTTAAAACAAATTTAAAAGTTTCTCTGCTGTTAAAGGTAACAAGTTCAATGTAAAATAATGTAAAATTGTTAAAAATTCAGTTAGAAAAATAGCGAGAGAGAGGTAGGAAAATGTTATGGTCATTTAACCCATCAGGAGCAAGAAACCTGCCAGATTTGTACCAAAAGAAGGCAGGGTTAAACCAGAAAAGTTAAAAGATGTACTTGTCAATGAATTTAATAGCAGCAGAGCACCAGGATCAGATGGTAGTTACTCAGAACTCTGCAGTAAAGTTACCGGCTCTGAACCAGAGCATGGTGCCTGCATCTGAAAGTAGGCTTGATATCAAAGCACAGGAAATTATACAAATGTGAGGTGTACGTCTAAGGGGGTTTTGGATGGATCTAGGGAACAGTGGAGCGAGTGAGTCTGACATCTGTGTCAGGGAAACTGAGAAGAACGGCAGTGTTGGTGTTAGCTGATAAGTAATAGGCATAGGATGGGAAAGGAAGAAGGTTTTATATGTTCTTTGACCATATCTACAAACATGTAGTTCAGGGTCCTCCAGTTTACAGCATATGTGAATTTCCACAACCTTTTCAAAGGTCACTAACTTAAGATCTTTACAGGAATTGAGCTTTGCTGGGATAAGGAGTCATTTTGCTTTTTTTAAATAATTTGTTAACAGCACGAAGGCAATAAATGGTCAGGTTTACAATGACCCAGGAGCAGCTGTGCTGCTGAGTGTATTCCTAAGAGTTAATGGGAAATGTAGAAAATAATGTGATGACAATAATGTAGAATTATTCAAGACCGTGAAAACAAAAATAAGCTGCAGAGTTCCAAAAGGATCTCTTGACATGTTACGAGAGGTGATAATATGATAAATGAAATTCAGTGTTGACAAGTATAACATAATACACAGAGACAGCCTCTAACCACCTGGGAAAGAGATCTTAATGGCACCAGAGACAGCTATGTAAAAATACCTCTGCAAAACCACATTGTAATCAAAAACATAAATAGATTTTTGCATTTATAAGGAAAAAAGCAAACAAACCAGGAAACAAAAAACAATGCAAAAGAAACATTGTTTTTTCCACTCTAGGAATTCAGAGATTGTCTTATGTACTCAGTGTGTGCCTCAAGTCCTTGATTAAAACATTCAGGGTCCTGAATCCTACAGAGTTTGCTGAAGTGGGTGATCTGGCAAATGACTGGTGAAGAATGACAAACTCACAGCTCTAGAGTATATTCTCATCCTTATTGCTGGAGGCATCTGCTGGACTTTTCTGGATGTGGAAAGCAGGTTTGCATTCTCCAGCTCACAGGGACTTCTTAACTGCAGTTGGCAGCCAGCTAAATGTCCACGGCATTGTCTTGACATTACCTGTGCAGTTTGTTCAAGTACAAACAACTAAGGGAAACTTCCTGGTCAGTGACTATGACAGGCCCCTGATCAAGGTGACCCTACTGATGAAGCCTTTTTGCTCCAGCTATAGGAGGCATCGAGCTCACAAGCAGAAAAGTGCTTCCCACTGTAAGCAAAGATCAGGTTCATGACCACCTGAGGAACCTGATTGTGCATAAGTCTATGGACCCCAGGAGGTACATCCCAGAGTCTGAGAGAATTGGCTGCTATAGTTGCCAAGCCTCTCTCCATGACATTTGAAAAGTCAGGTGAAGTCCCAGGTGACTAGAAGAAGTGAAACGTTGAACCCACCTTTAAAAAGGGTAGGAAGAAGGACCCTGGGAGGGCTGACTAACCTGTCAGCCTCACCTCCGTGCCTGAGAAGATCATACAGCAGATCTTTCTAGAAGGTATGATAAGGCCCGTGGAGAACAGGGAGGTGATTTGGGATAGCCAGCATGGCTTCACCAAGGGCAAGTCCTGCCTGACCAACCTGGTGGCCTTCTGTGATGGAGCAACTACATCAGTGGACAAGGGAAGGGCTACGGATGCCATTAATCTGAATTTCTTTAAAACATTTGACATGGTCCCCCATAATATCCTTTTCTCTGAACTGGAGAGAGATGGATTTGATGAGTGGACTGTTTGGTGGATTAGGAATTGGTTGGATGGTCACAACAAGAGGGGAATGGTAAAGGGCTCAGTGTCCAAATGGACATTGGTGATAAGTGGTGTCCCTCAGGGGTCCAAACTGGGATCAGTGTTACTTAATAACTTCATCAATGACACAGATAAAGGGATCAAGTGAGCCCTCAGCAAATTTGCAGATGACATCAAGCTAAGTGGTGCAGTTGACACACTGAAGCATGGGATGCCCTCCAGAGGGACTTGGACAAGCTCAAGAAGTGAGCCTGTGGGAATCTCTTGAGGTCTAACAACACCGAGTCCAAGGTGCTGCACCTGGGTTGGGGCAACTCCCAGTGTCAATACAGACTGGAGATGAACAGATTCCCATCCCTGGAAACATTCAAGGTCAGGTTGGACACGCCTCTGATCAACCTGATACAGTAAAAGATGTCCCTGCTCACTGCAGGGGGGATTGCACTAGATGACCTTTAAAGGTCACTTCCAACACAAGCCATTCTATGATCTTTGGTGTTTGACATTTTCTTATCCTATTCCTTATGGCTCTGGAATGACTCCTTAGCTTGAAGTCACTAATACCCAAAGTTAATTGTGGTGGCTCTCCTAAATAAGGGCAGCTAAAGGCGAAGGATAACACTGAACACTGAATATGATCCTCAAACCACACACACTGTTTTCATTGTTTTTAAAATAAGAAATCCTTTCTTATTGGTAGAGACCTCCTTTTGCTTGCCTAGCTGAGGTAACTCAAGAGTGGTGACTCAACCACTTCCCTGGGCGGTCTGTTCCAGTGCTTTACAGAAGCCTTTTTATTTTTTTTCTTTAATTGATTAAATGTTTCATGTTAAGTTAATCAGGCCTAACCTTATTTTTGCATACAATCAGATTACACACATCTCAAAGAAGGCAACAAAGCAGATAACTCTGAACAGGTTGTCTAGAGAAGCTGTGGATGTCCCATCCCTGAAAGTGTTCAAGGTCAGGCTGGATGGGCCCTAAGCAACCTGGTCTAGTGGAAGGCGTCCCTGCACAGGGCAGGGGGTTTGGAACTAGGTGATCTTTGGGTCCATTCGAACCCAAACCATTCTGTGATTCTAAATATTTATTTAAAATTGTGGTGCTATATAGGAGATCTTCATGTTCAGGAGCATGGAAGAATGAAGAAATGCTCCAAGTTTTTATGCTAAGAAGAGTGACACCAGGCTGTGCCCGCCTTGTCAGTGGCTCCTGACTGCTGTTAGCTGCGTATTGTGCATTTAATGCCTGCTCTCTCCTTCCCTGGCAGTGCAAGTGCTGCTGCTCAGTAGCAAAGCTGTTGGGGAAACCCCAACAGTGCTGCACCACCTGGGCTCATCACAAGAGCCAAGATGGTGAGGAATGAGACTCTAAATGAGTGTTTATTTCCATCATCTAACCATCCTCTGTGATTTAGGCTGTTCTGGATTAGGCTAAAGAGCCTTATTCCTGTGAGAATACGTGTATTCTGTACTTCCTGTGTCCATCTACGTGATCTGTTGAACAAGAGCTCTTCCTGTCTTGCTAAAAAGCAAGGGGACAGGTGAGTCAAAACTTGGCTTTGAGTGGTCTGAGCAGAACCTTCCTTCACTTGTCTTTAAGTGAGGAGCCCTGGAATATTATTTAAGCACAAACTCTAATACCAGAATTAACAGATTGGGGTTATTTTTAATTACTAATTTCCTTCTTGAGGTTTTTGTCCAGCTTCTGTATGTGCCTCTTATCATGGCAAAGACCTGTTAGATAAAAGAAAACAGGTAATTTAGATGCCATGCATTTGCATGAGGAGATTGGCGAGAGAGGTACAACTGTAAAAGGAAATCAGAAGTGAACACAGAGGCACAACATCTGGTATTGCTGCATGTGAAAAGTGCATTTGAATGCATGAAGCCACGGGCAAATCAGATCCTTTGCCCTCATTTTCACGTATTGACAGTAGAGACAATATAACTAAAATCCATGGATTGTTTTTTTGCAGCGGATTAACTCCTGTCTTATTATAAAGTCACACACTTCCGCTTCCCTCAGCAATGAGTTTTGGGGGTGTCTTCAAGCCTTCTGTAGTTAGTTTTTGAAAATCTGAAGCTGTTTGCCTTTAAGGGATTGTTTTAGTTTGGGTTTCCTCATTAATCCTAGTTCTTCACTGTTTTAAATAGGGACAGGTTTTTCCCTTGGTGCTACCTCTTTCTCATCTGCTTATTCATCCCATCTGTTTGGAGAGCTGCTACTCCCTCAGAAGTCGCTAAAGCTGAACTTTCATTTGAACTCTCTCAAAGCTTGGGAAGAATTTTAGCTCTTCGCTGAGGATCCCTCTCTACCCTGCCGTGGAGTGTTGTCTTACCTCCTGTGGTCCCTGTGCCATTTCTCAGCTGGTTGTTTAGAGAAGGACTCAATACCACCTTCTATTTTTTCTTTGTGGCAAGGAAAGAGATCTTGACCTAATTCTACGTGGCTTTTTATAGAGCAAAGAGTGTGATGGTCTTAATATACTGAACTGGAAGTTTTACAGCTGGGGCTCCCTTTACTTGATCTGTTTGGGGCTGGTTACTATATACACAAATGAGGGACCAGCTTAAGCTGGCTGTGTCAAGAATGAGCACACCACTCTCAGTGCTACAGCGTTTGCTTGGCTACAGTTACTACCATTAATAATGTCAGGGCTTTTTTAACATCTTGCCTTTCTGTTTTTGTTGAATTGTTTGGTTTTGGTTTGGTTTGGGTTTTTTTGAGGGGGACATTTAGTTATCCCCCATTGTAATAATATTTGCCAAGCAATAAACTCTTCAAGTTCTTATTCGGGTAAAGCTGCTGAAAGCAGGCAGTTTTGTCATGACAAGGGATGATTAAATGGCTGAATAACAAGAATGCAGGTTCTGATTAGTGGTATCCCACTGAAGAGTCTCCTTGCTTCTCTTCCAGTTGTGAAAAATGTGGTGTTTTTCTAGAAGGAAGATAAAAATGTATTTAAAGTCATTTCAAATGAATGACTAATGAGTAGCTCAAGCAATATTACAAAGAATCAATTTGTTTTGCAAGAGGAATTAAGTACTCAGAAATCAATTTTTGCAGACTAATATTATAAGTAACTTGACCTTATTAAAAAAAATTAGATGGAAGTGTCTCTATTGACTTAGAATTCTAGAATAATTAAGGTTGGAAAAGACCTCGAAGATTGAGTCCATCTGTTAACCCAGCACTGCCAAGCCCACCACTAAACCATATAGTTTTTAACAAACCGAGGCTTGTACGAGCTTAACTGTACAGATACAAAGGGTAATACAATGTCTGTTTCCTTAACTAATGTGTGTGCAAATCAAAAAATCTAATGCAAATCAAGGTAGCTCTGTGCCTGAATTAATCAACAGACTCTTGATGACATTGAAAACATAGCTGAAATGTCAGATGGTGACCATAAGGTAGATTTCTATGTCATTGGAGTCAGTGGGTTTTTTTTGCCTTGGACTGCAAAAAATATATATTTCATATTTTTTGCAAGTTTATCTGTAGCAGGGCTCTTATATATTTAGCATTGTAGGGTTTTTTAATTTTCTGTTTTCTTTTCTCTCTTCTCCCCTTTTTTCCATTTATAGAATGAGTTTGGGTGTGAAAGGGCTAGGTTTGAAGCCTCCAGTTTCACTCGGATTTAATCAACATCTGTGTGCTGCAGTGTGCAATAAGTCTGAAAGCTCAGCAGGTTTGTGTAAGCGAGAACTGCAGAATTTAATCCTGAGTCACTAGTAATATTTATTTTTAAAGAATCTATTTAGCTCCAACATCTATCATCACATCTTTTCAACTGCTGTCCAGATCTTACTGTGCACCTGCTTCACAGGCAAACCTGTGCTGTCCATCTCTTAAGTAGTAATAGGATGCTGATTTGGCTCTATGGAAGTTTAAAAGGATTGCAATCTGGATATTTAACAAACAGCTTTAGTCAGAAGTTGTCATAAAGCCCTTCCTAGCTCACTAAAAAGGGATCCACTGGCAATGTACCCATCATGATTTCTTTAGGACATCAAGATTAGTTCCTGGTCTTGGTCTGCAGAAGCACAAATTGGGCTTTGCTGCCTTTTGGAGACATAAATCAAAGTCTAACTGTTTGAAGGAGAGATTTGGCTTTTTTATTCTATGAGAGGGACAGCAGAGTCTTAGCTCATTTCCACAGCCTCACCTACTGTATCAGTGTGTTTTGTGGACGTGAGAGGCAAGAAGGCCCAGGAACTCGGTGGCAGGGAGAAAGTCAGAGTTGGCAAATGTTTTGTTGTGCTGCTGCCTCTGCAATCATGCAGTGTGTCTGTAATATTTTAGGAATGGCCCAGAAAAAGCAGAATTACGTTATCTGGAAAGTACCAGTAATACTTAAAGCTATGAAAGATTTGCCTGGCAGCTTTTGTAAGGCTATTCAGAAGAGATATTTTGGGATGGCTATTACATCAAGGTTAAAACTATTCCCTGCCAGCACCACCAAAAAGATGAGGGGTTACTTCAAGCCTCCTAAGCCAGTGATGGGCCCCACAAACACTTTGCTGTCCTGCTCCCCTCTGAGGATGTAGTTCCAGGCTTCCATATTCAAGACAATTGGTCAAAAAGAAAATTTTTTTAAAAGCTCTTTAAGGACCACACTTGCAGCATGACAGCACAGACAGAAGCTCAGAGGAAAGGTAGCTGTCCTCTGTAGGAAATAATCTTCAAGTGAAAAGTATGCCATATTGTGCCACTGAGCATAGGCTACAACAGTAGCAACCCTGGACAATTACACTTGGTGTTCCAAACCTCCATGAACTGAGTTTTGCAGTATTAGACTTGTTTATAATAATGTCTTCTTTAGCCCACGCTCTTGTTCTAATGTTTCAGAGACTTCAGTCATCTTTGTTGGTCAGCTGGCCCAATCTTCAGCAAAGTCTGTCTTTGCTGTAGGCAAAAGGAAAAAACAGAAGCAGAGACAAGAGACACTGTCTACTATGAGCAAGATTTGTTGTTGTAATTAGCATGACTCAACCTTTTGCAAAAGAGATCATTGTAACTTGCATAACTGTGTCACACTGGCTTTTATTTCTGTAGTATTAATTGCTGTGTTTATATCCAGCATCTGTGTGAGTTAAGGCAGCTGTTCCCTCTGACTGCAGTCTCCTGTTGTTCCCATGCAGAGTGCAGTGTTTGTAGGTGGGTGCTTGGGCCATCGCTGAGTTATCACTTGGATTTGAACATGATCAGTGCTGGACCCTGCATGTCCCCATAAGTAAAGCTCCTCCGCTGATGGAAGCCACAGCTCCCTGCTGCATCTGCAGGTTTTGGGAGGCAGTGAGCAGCGTGGAGTGCCTGCCCATTGGTGATGGATGTACTTCTCTCCCAGCTATTGGTCTTCCTGCTGTGCGCTTGCAGAGGTATCTATTGCAAAGGCACTTGTGACATTTTTTTTCAGTCCTTGCTGACCAGACCCTGTAAAGGCACACAGGTGTGAGCGCACAGTGATGTACTCTCAAATAACAAGTTTACCCAAACCCTTTTCAATTTGGGTGTCATCTTTGCTCTCTTGTTCAAAGAATCACAGAGTATTCTGAGTTGGAAGAGACCCACTAGGATCATCAAGTCCAACTCCTAGGTGAATGGCTGATATGGGAATTGAACCTGTAACCTTGGCGTTGTGTTATTAGCACCGTGCTCTGACCGCTCACGTGCTTGTGTCAAACTGACAATGGAAACATTTCATCACCTTGGCACTGAGGTTTCATTTATCCCTGCTGCTCCTCACCTGGCATGAAACAGCAAAGTGGCATTACCAGTTTATTGGAAAGGAGTTTATTATCCTTACACCTGCTCACTGAGGTAAAATAAGAGATCAGAACTATGTGAATTGCTGTCTCACAATGGAAAGACGTGCTCACCAGCAGGAGTATACAGAGACAATTCTGTACATTGATCGAGTGGATCTCCTTGCAAAGTCAGAGAAGGCACCGTGGAGCATTAAATTTGTCAAGACCTTCACTCTCTCCTCCTTTGCCTGGGGTGGATCCCCATTAATTTCTTTAGTTTAATCCCTCCTGTCACAGCTCCACTACAGGTCAGGATTTCTCCTGCTGTGTGTTATCCCTACCATTTCCTACTGTGCACAAAGGCTAAAGTTTGTTCTCACCCAAAAAAAAGACTGTCAGGCAAAGCCTATGTACTCCAAGGATGAATTTTATCTGAATTACTCAAACTTCCACTGCACATTGTGCTGCTCTGCAAAGTCTATGCTGATGCCAAAAAACAAATTTCAAACCACTGAATATTGAAATAAAATTTACAAATCTCTCTGAAGGACTGGGTTGGTAGAAAAAAATACAAAGCACGGATCTAACTAATAAGAAAGTACTGGGAATCTCTGAAAGTGCTGTTAGTATCAGAGGGCACAGCTCATGTCACTTTGACGGGACCACCAGATCACATAAAAAATGGAAATCTCAGCATCAGTCTCCAATATGCTTTTTGAGCTGGAAAACAGACTGTAGTGCAAAATAAGCATGGAGTGAATGAATGCTGCCCATGTAAGCCAGTGGTGAACCCACTGTAGCCAGCATACGTGACAAAAGTCTTGTGAATAATATCCGTGCAGGCTTTGGCTCTCCCCTTCCAGAAACATCAGAGTGCTCCTGGCACTGACCATACTGACAGCATTCTCCCAGCCCTCTTCAAGGCACAGATGGCTTGAGTACAGATGCCCAAAGCCCTCTGAGACACCTCAGCATGTCTGGAATAATTGCTTGGGGCTGACAGAGAAGACATGGCACTGCTGGGGGACCCTCAGCCTCCTGCAGTAGCAGCTGGAGTCCAGGTGGGGTACGTGAGATTGTACTAGACAGCCATATTTAGGCCACTTAATCCTGCTGGGAGAGGACATTCAATACCAGGTGAGAACATCTAAATTCAGGCATGAATGTGGGAATTCATTCAAGTCCATGGAAATATATTCTGTATAATCAATGAACCTAGAAATAATTAATCTTTCTAAAACCAGGATTCAGTTGCCTAAAAGCAAGTGTCTAATGCTATTTTAGGTGTTGTGGAGTATCCTGGTTGGCATCCAGTTGCTTCACCAAAAGGTCATGGACTTCCTTTGTCTTACATCATATCTGCAAGCCCTGTGCAGATGTCTCATCTGTCCTGGAGTATCAAATGGCAGGAAGAGCCCATCTGTGCTGGTAGGGCATATGAATCATCCCCCAAGCTCCTTTGACTGTATCAATCAGACCTCTGTGATTAAATAAGGACCCAAGATACTAAATTTTAAGATAAGATATAAGCCTGACTCTCCAAAATAAACCTATTTTGCTGGAAAAATAACAAGATTTGGGACACTGAAAGCCCCTTTTTATTCACAGCTAGATGATTTATAGGTGCAACTGTCTCTGTTGCACTCTTTTCTTGCTTCCCAAAATGGCAGTGCAGCTTACAGGCTGATGGTTATTTTTAAGTCAGTTTTTCACAGTCCTTCTTGTTGTAACTGCACCCCTGGTGTGAAAGAGGATTGAGCATACCATTACCTAGAGAAAGATGTCACAGATGTGTTCAACAAGGCATTCAGAAACAAAGTATGATGTGAAGCAAGGGTTAGACTTAAAATTAGGTCTTTGCCTTGCAAAGAGAAATAGATGGGAAAGTGTTTGTTTGGGAAATCCAGCAGGCCTTGTGCTCAGACAAAAGCATTTGGATTTGACTAGTTGTAACTATGGCCAGCAGCTGATAGATGGAGATTTTACCATGGAAATGGAGCTACAGGGGAGATTTAGCCAGAAACAAGCAGCAGCTTAGGGCGGGAGTTCACAGCATAAACATTTTGAACTTAGCTGCCCAAGGGACTTACGATTGCCATTTGTGATCTAGACTTTTTTTCTGCCTGTGTCAATCCTTGGGAGAAATAACAAACAAAATAGGATGGAAAGCATGTCCTCTCAATCAGTAAGTTGAAAAGGATTCTCTTCTCAACAGGAAAACATTCTCTTTCCCCCGTCTTCTCTTGTTGAAGGTGATACCTAGGTAAACTTAGAAAAGTTTAACAGCTGCAGAAAAATCTGAATAATTAATATGATTTGTTTTAATTTTGGCTACTAGCTAGTAGCTGTGTTTGTCACCCCTCTAATAGTCTAACCATCATGTTAATTTCCTAGAGGTCTCAGAAAATTGCGTTGCAATTGATTGTAGAAAGTCGTTCTTCCAGCCCAAGGTATGAGCAACTACACCTGAACCATTCCTGGCAGATGTTTGTCTAACCTGCTTTTCAAGATCAGCAAAGAGTTGCAGTCTTCATTTTACTGAGATATGTGATGAATAGAAGATTGCAGGTGCTGGGTGCAAGGGTGAAAGCAGGTTTGCATGATGTGGTTTTGTGCAACCTCTGGTTGAAGCATCAAGTCAGGTGATCACACAGCTGTGGCACAATCATTAGGGACACTCCAAATCCCGTTAAACCAAATCAGATTAAACTGAAAAATATATGTAAACACATCTTTGAATGACAACTGCAAATATGTTTGAGCATGAGGTGGGATTTCTTGACACCTTACTGTATCCCATGGTACCTTGCTAGACTCAGACTTACATGGCAAGAAGTTGTTACAGCCCCTTACGAGCCAAAAAGTTTCACAGTGGAGTGTCCTCTGAATTAAACTGTGCTTCTTAGCAAGATTAAAGGGCAAATGCTCATTTAAAGAGAATAAATAGCATACATAGACGGATACTCTACTATCATTCCCACAACATTTCTAAATATTTCTAAACTGAAAGGTGTGTGTGTCACTCAGATGTCTGCACTATCTGTGTCCACCAAGTATGTTGATGGAGGACCACATGGAAGAAAACTGCTTTGGTATGTTGTTTTTTCCAAACTGCATCACTCTGAAGACCGGACAAGAATGTACTTACTCCTCAAAACTGGAATGAGATCCTGCAAACAGAGCTATATCCAACAAAGTTTTATAGACTCAGAATTATCTGCAGCAACTGCAGGAAACATGAGAAAGGACATTCACTCAGTGATTTAAGATGTTGCTAATGAGGATAAGGTTGCCTCCACCAACGCTTGTCAGCTTCCCCATGCACATTCAAGCTATTTCCATCATTTTAAGCCCTCCTCTTGAACACCAGCTTGCTAAGGGCTCTCTTCTAAGGGCTCTTATCGAACTGGTCTCGTGTTGTAGTGCACATGTACAAGCAAGAACATTTGTCTAAGAGCACTCTCCTTGCACATGCCACTCTTCTTCTGTAGAAAGCCATGTCACCTGTTTGTGTGTTGTCTGACTAGAAGAACATTTCTCTGCTGCTCAACTGATGGGAGAATTCAGACTAGTTACTCATTGCTTTAGTTCTTGGCGACAAAACACATAGCACTGCTGCAGGCATGACTATTTTGAGCATTGTACCACAGGTCTTTCCAGTCAGCTGCTACCTAGGGCCAGGACAGCAATAGCCAAAGCCACCAGGGTCAACTGGAAGTAGCCAAGGCAGTGTAAAACCCCTTTAAAAGTATAGCACTTTCAATTTTTTAATTTTTTTTTTAAATGACAAAGCAAGTATAGCCTCAATTGAAGGTAACAATTTCTGCAAACATACTACTTAATTTACCTTTAAAACATAACTGTTTTAAAAGTTTTCTTCTCCATTTCTAATTTAACATCTGGCTATGCTGCGCTGAGTAGGATAAGAAGATCCTTTAATAAAGCTCTTTGATTTATTGGTTTTAAATTATAGCTCACAAAACACAAAAATCATTACCTGCTACTTTAGAAATATGTAATAAACAATAGAGGCAAAAGCCATGTGCAGCTAAGCTTGTTGTGTGAAATATTTATCTTTTCATTTAAATTCAACAGTGAGTAATAGTGTCATATTGTTTAGGAGAATGCCTTGCCAGTGTTTGCTAATCACTCTTCCTAAGAGTAACAAATATCCCGCTTGGTCCACCAAATTGTAAGTCAATCTTCAGATTCAGTGAAAGGCAATATCCTGAAAGAAAAATGACTTTGGCAGTTTGTGATGAGCAACTTGAATTACAGCCTTGGTACTCTGTGCATCACACTGTTTCATTTAAGAAACATGACCACATGTTTGTAAAGTGAGGACTGGTTTTTTATTTCATTGCAGAAGCCAAATTAGAAATCACAAGGATAGTAAGAGCAACAGCCTGCCTCATCCAGAGAAGGAAAAATCAGAAACTACTGTTAAGAGGAAAATAAATATATAATATATGTGTAACGGTTTATATTATATATATAATACCAATTATAGCATTGGGCTGACAACTGTGTAATAAGAGACTACTGTGCTGGTTCCTTGCTTTGATCTCTAGATACAAGTGTGGTATTCATTTTTTTCACTGTGAGTACCAATTTATCAGAAACATTGAAATGCTTGGTGTTCCCTGTCTCTGGAAACGCCCCTTTCATATACTTTGAGCTTTGAAGCATTGCTGAAAGGTGGGACAGAATTGAAGCAAAGACCAGGGCCTGTCTCACTTTGTGTCCCTGCTGGTGACATGAAGGAAGAGGCTGTGACCCTTCAGACTCTGCCCTTGCTGCCAGAGCTGGCTTGGCTGAGCACCTGGACTTAACCCAAACAGTGCCCAGTATGTGCAGGGTGGACCTGCTTCAGGTAATAATCCAGAGGAATAAATGACAGTAGCCTGATAGCCTGGGCTTGGCTACTCTTGGGAGCCAACCTGGTGAGCAAGGGAGGTTGCCAGGGCCATTTGCCAGGCCCAGAGAGTGGTGGTGAACGGTGCTGCATCCAGTTGGCGGCCGGTCACTGGTGGTGTCCCCCAGGGATCAGTGTTGGGCCCAGTCCTGTTTAATATGTTTATTGATGATCTGGATGAGGGAATTGAGTCCACCATCAGCAAATTTGAAGACGACACCAAGTTGGGAGGGAGTGTCAATCTGCTGGAAGGTAGGAGGGCTCTTTGGAGGGACCTGGACAGGCTGGAGAGTTGGGCTGATTCCAACAGGATGAGGTTCAACAAGGCCAAGTGCTGGGTCCTGCATTTTGGCCACAACAACCCCATGCAGAGCTACAGGCTGGGGACAGAGTGGCTGGAGAGCAGCCAGGCAGAAAGGGACCTGGGAGTTTGGATTGACAGGAAATGGAACATGAGCCAGCAGTGTGCCCAGGTGGCCAAGAAGGCCAATGGCATCCTGGTCTGGATCAGGAACAGTGTGGCCAGCAGGACCAGGACCTGTACTCAGCGCTGGTGAGGCCACACCTGGAGTACTGTGTCCAGTTTTGGGCTCCTCAATTTAGGAAGGATATTGAGGTGCTGGAGAGTGTCCAAAGAAGGGCAACAAGGCTGATGAAGGGACTCGAGCACAGGCCCTATGAAGAGAGGCTGAGGGAGCTGGGGCTGTTTATCCTGGAGAGCAGGAGGCTCAGGGGAGACCTCATCACTCTCTACAACTACCTGAAAGGAGGTTGTAGCCAGGTGGGGGTTGGTCTCTTCTCCCAGGCAACCAGCAGTAGGACAAGAGGGCACAGTCTTAAGCTGTGCCAGGGAGGTTTAGGTTAGACATTAGAAAGAAATTCTTTACAGAGTGATCAAACGTTGGAATGTGCTGCCCAGGAGGTGGTTGGAGTCACTGTCCCTGGAGGTATTTAAGAAGAGACTGGATGTGGCACTCAGTGCTATGCTCTAGTTGACAGGGTGGTGTTGGGTTGGACTTGATGATCTTGGAGGTCTTTTCCAACCTGGTTGATTCTGTGTGATTCTGTAATTGAACACAAAGCAGCAGGCCTTTTCACAGAACCAAAATAACTTGGGAAAAAGCATTTAGGAAATCCTTCCTTCATCACCCCTTGGCAGATAAGGCAGGGTTGGGGTTGGGCCAGCTAATACACACCTCATGGTGTGTGCTAGGTGTGGAGCTGCCCAAGTGCAGAAGGGGAGAGGTGAGCTTTCCTGGTCCTGGTCTCCCGCCATGCCATCCATAGCCAGACAGGGTATTTCTGAACTGCTGTCTTCAGGGCCTAATTAGCTTAGTTTCCAATGAACCATGAGACCCTCTTGAGCCAGGCATCAAATTTCCAATCACTTGATATGACCTACTCAGCCCTCCATGGGGCAGGAGTGGACAGCCTGCATGGGCACCTGAATCAGTTCCCACCAGGTCAATGGTTTTTCCAGGCAGGGGGCCACCAACAAGCCAGGACTTGAGGAGCTTGGCAGAGTAGCACCCACCTGTTCACCCACCTCAATATCAAAAAGTGGAGGCCCTTGGTGCTCCTGCCACCACAAGCAGGAAGTTTTGTTTCCCACTGCTATGCCTACCTCCTCATCTGGCTCCTAGCCTTTAGGTGACCCTGGCACTTGGTGTCTGTGACATCACTGAGCTTGGTAACCATCTCTCCACAGGAGGAGGGGGCCTTCTCCTCCTAGAGAAGGTTTGTGTGTACCACAGTGACCAACTAGCACCCAAGTGAGGGCAAGGAAACAGTGGCATTCCGTAGTGGGTAGTGTTAAGAAGAGGAACAGAAGTAAAAAAGGAAGATAAGCCACATTCTCACTTCCATTCACTGTCCTGTGCTGGCATGGAGGCTCCCACCCTGCCAAGAGTCCCGCAGCTGACTCAAATAAATTCAACAGGGTATTCACACACCAGGAATGAAGCTGGTGGTTTGAGGGATTGTCCTATGCAGGAGTGCTGCAGCCCCTTTGCCAGCCAGGTTCAGGAGTACCCAGATCCAGCACATTTACAGTGTACATGGGCAGCAATCAAGATGCTGAGAAGTCACCTTTCTCACCCATTTTTTTCCCCATTCTCCCTCTTATCCTGCTGTGTTTCCAGGTCACTTACTTCTTGGCTAGAAAAGTCCACTGGCACAATATTTCATGAACAAAGACTCCTTTCACAGAAACAGGAGCTTTTCTAATCTTATCCTTTCCCTGCTTTAAACACCTGCATTTAGACCTCTGACCAGGTACATGGTTATTTGTCATGACTATTACAGCATTTCTAGTTCAAAAGGACAGTGAGTAACTCAGGCTGCCTTTTCTGCTGGGCTGCTGGATCAGTCACACTACCTCACCCAGGCATCCCTGCTAGGTGGCTTGAGAATCCAGGTGCCAGGATTATTGATTCCCTATGGAAAGAGACCTGTAGTTTCCTGATGAAAATCCATGAACAAAAGCTTGTAAAAATGTAATTTAAACAAACCTAAGAAGTGTCCAAGGGCACTACTTACTGCATCTACAATGTAACACGGCCTCAGCAGACCAGAGTCTCTGGCCCTTACAAGCCTGCTGAATTTGCACCTAGGCAATTCCATTATTCATTCTCACCTTTCTACTGTCAGTGACTTCTTCTTATTGAATCAAGTACACTGGGTTTTCATAAGCAGAGTTTATGTCTGTTTGCCTGTAAAGCACTCAGCATAGTGAGCTTTCCACAGAGAGGTGTCCTTTCATCCTATGCAGTTGCAGATGTCACATCTGGACAGAGATTTCACCTCCTCCTTCAGACACAGGCAAGGAGAATAGGGAAGAGATTAATCCTTTGAATTACAGACTTTAATGTACACACAGTGTAATGTCTCTGATTCAAAGCCTCCTGGGCCATGGGACGTCTCTGTGCTGGAATGGAAACACAGTCCTGTTAGAATAAAGTTCATTAAACAAAATAGGCCTTCTAATTCAATTATTTTATTTCACTAAGCCAGCACTCCAAATTCTAATTCAAAAAAGTTCACAGTGGTACACACGTGGCCCATCACTCAGGCACGTGTAGCCCTACCCATTAAGTAATACGCAGCATGTTCAAGTTATGGATGTGCCTAAGAGCTTGTGTTTGACCTTGGTCCAAGCAGTGAACTTTTTTGGATCTAATGTGGATGTGAGGTAAGTAGTTCTGTTCAGTTAAATGTGACCTGGAAAGCAGCTGCAGATGCATTTAGGGTTCTACATACTTAAGATTATTTCTTATTTTAAAAGAGCCTGGAATTGTTTATTTCTGTCATGGGGTGCAACTCTTCACA
Source organism: Pseudopipra pipra (assembly GCF_036250125.1). Classification (NCBI taxonomy): domain Eukaryota; kingdom Metazoa; phylum Chordata; class Aves; order Passeriformes; family Pipridae; genus Pseudopipra; species Pseudopipra pipra. Next base: position 80,937,186 of record NC_087550.1, read on the forward strand.
AGTAACTATTCTTGTGCAGTGAGCTTTTGAACCCAGGTGAACAAATCTCACTTCAAACATACCCAGTTATCTGGATCTTTTAACTGTGCAGCTGTGTCCCTGTGGTACCAGGAAACACACTAAAGCGGGACACTTGACACAGCCAGGCATACTCCTGATCCTGCTCCCCACATCTCTGAGGAAAGAGGAAATACCTCGGCATGGTCCTTCCCTGGGAAACTGAAACCTGAAGTCAGAAGCCTCAACTATCAACCTGCCGGGATAGTGCCAGAGTGTTGATTCTGATATCAATCAGAGGTTAATATCCAATTACAGGGAAAAAAATGAGCTTTGCAACCAAGGAAAAACTGATGCTGCCTTTCCATAAGCTGGGAGGTCTTTGTCCCTGGGAGAGAGGTGTTTTTTTTGTTAACTAAGAAATATATAAAATCACTGTGAGATGCGTCTCCATTAAATTGAGAATGAGGGCTTCTTTCAATGTGTCACTACAAGTACAAAGGACATTATACACAGAAAGGTTCTGCTAATATATGAGTGGGGACATTAAACTGTCTAGCACTATCAAAGACCAAAGTTATCTTGATCAACATCTGATGCCTCCTTAAATTTCAGAAAAAAAATTTACCTTGCTCCATTTTTATTCCATTCATTTTACATGTCCACTGGCATGGCTTTTTATGCTTGCTGTTTTCAGAGTCCGTGGCAAACTGTTGAGCAAGTTAAAAAAGCTAATGCAAAGAATGGCACCAGACTGCACATCAATATATAGGAGACCCCTGCCTATGTGGGGATTAGGTTACTGCTGAGTGAGAAGGCCTTCATGGTCAAAAAACCCCTGGGAACAGTCCATTTCCTGACTCTACATAATAAGCAGCAATGAAAAAATATCTGCCATGGGTACCTGTGGAGAGCACTTCACTCCTTCACACAGGTTTGGGGTGCCCCTGCCTCGGTAAGCTGTAGTGCTTTCCCTCACCCGGAGGAACTGTGAGATGCTCTGCCTTGAGATATACTCCCCAAGGGTGACAGAGGCTGTGCTGTCCCTCTGCAGTGACGGCAATGAGATTGCAAAGGGCCACCTGCAGGGCCAAGGTGCTCAGACTGCCCCCTTGCTCCTGTCAGCCTACAGGAAGCTGATGCAGAAAACAGTGGCCAGGAAACTAACCCAACAGGGGCAAAACAGTGAAAAATTTTCTCTAGTTTTTTGCCCATTCAATTCTCTGAATGCAACAAGCCTTTCTATGGGAGCATTGTAAACCAAGTCATTGAAAGAAGACAAGAGAGAGTGTAGGAGGGCTGGGCAGACGCTGACAGGGGAAGGAGCAAAGTCTTCCAGTGGCACATGGACATCTTGTCTCATGAACCACATGCTTGTGACTTCTGGCAGTTAAAGAAAATGAAAAAAAGATGAACCTTTGAAGACTCACCTCAGCAGCAGGAGTTCAACCCTCCTCATAGACTCTCTGTGAACTCTCTGTCTGGTCCCCAGGAGAGTGGGGGCAGAATGTCTTTCTTCTCCAGTGACTGAAACAAAGGTGAAACCAGCCATCACCTCTTCCTCCACAGCTCATCCTAGAGGCCTCAGCTCCTCAGCTCCTGCTGCCAGGAGGTTTGTCACTTCTCCTGACTGATCAGTAATGGCACTTGGGCTGAGGAGGACAAGATAGCGGTTCTCACTTACACAGAAAAGGAGAATCCATATAGGGAATTGGAACTGTGGGGTACAATCCTGTTGGGTTTTTGCAAATATCTCTCTGCTGTCTGGAGGGACACCCAACCATAGACAAGATGGAGGTCACCTCACGCTTTTGGCAATCTCCTCCACAGCTGTTCCCAGCACTGCTTTCCTTGCCCTTCCTGCAAGCACCTGGAAATTTATTAATCATATCCTGGCATCATTTCAAAACCTACCAGTCTCCTAGGCCAGACAGCTTGAAATTACTGTTTGGGACGTGGTGGGTGGGAGGCTCCTGCAGAGCTCAACATTGCAAGCTGTTAGGGAAGAGGGCACTGAGAAGGGCCTTATGCTATGCCCAGGCCTCTTCTACCTCAAATATGTCCTAAGGCATAGTCTTGTATCAGCAGAGTGAACTCCCTGGCTGGCCAACATCTTGTTCACAGAGTTGCCTCATGGGCTGTCTACTAACATCAGGTATTTCAAGCATGGCTTGAGAAACATCTCTAAAAAATCACATTCCCTGGGGGACATTGATCTTGCAGCATCTGTACACTTGAAGCAAGGAGGTCACTGTCACCGGCCAGCACAGCCCTGCCCAAGCGCAGGCTTTTTCCAAAGTTACCTATAGACCTTGTGGGGCACACAGGGAGGTGCTGCCCTCACCTTCATGGTATTTTTGCCTAAGCTGCACACCAGATGCCTTTCATAAAGGTGGTGTCCCTTGCACAAAGACTTATTTACTCATGTTTTCCTGACTGATCAACTCCAAAGGATGTCACTCAGTACATGTTCCTACTTCATGGATGCACCTTCCAGCTCACTCCCCAGAGCATTGGTGGCGATCTTCCCCCAGCAGCATGGAGTGCAGTTTAGGCTTCAAATCCTATCCCAGAAATGAACAAAACAGCTCAAGCTGAGCTCCATGCTGTGACATTTTAATAGTTTGATGTTGCTGAACTAGCAGTGTTTTTGATGGGTTTATCTGATATGGGGACACTCCCCAGGCTGTTTTCACAGCACCGCTGCTCTTTCCCTTCTGGTGAGTATTTTGATGGGGATTTCTGCCATCCAGAGAATATCTGGAGAAGAATTTTCTGGTAGGAGCAGCTGACCAGCAAGGGATCCAGCTGCCTTCAAAACTGTCATGTGAGATTTTTCACAGGATGCCAGAGAGGGCACTGAAATCATCAAGATCACAGGTTTTCCAGGCATGGATTCCTGGTCATCCTACCTCTAACTATTCACACAAGTATTACTTCACAGTGAATGAACTCTACCCACTCCCCTTCCAGAGATGTGGCATGAGGCTCCTGCAACATTTAATACTATTTAACCTCTCAAACTAGGGCTTTAACAAGGTCTAAATACTGAGTTTGTGCTAGACTTTCCACAAGAAAGTTTATTTCATCCCGCAGGCCTAACATGCATAAACTTGTAAGAATTCTGATACAAGTTTAAAAAAAAAGTGCATAAGCATACCTGTATGTTTTTGTGGGTATTCCCATGTTCTGGTATTTGAAAATGCACCCCATTAAGTTTCTGGCCAAAGATTAAATGGCATAAATATAAACATGAGAATAGATGGGGTTTTTTGCCTATTTTTTCTGCTGTATTTGATTGGCTGCAATAAGCACAACATAAACTTACAGGAAGTGAGAGAGCTGCAGGGACTAAAAAGATTACCTGCTGTGCCTGTAGTGGCACAACCTCTTCCTTCCCCTCTAAGGGACTGTGTCACTGCAAACACAAGGACCGGTGCCATAATGTGGTCTTAAGAGTTCCCAAAAGCTACCACAGCGAATGTCACACAACGTTGTTTTGGCAGGGATAGGGTTAGATGACATAGTTGGATTCTCTCATTTCTGTGGTGCTAGGAAAATGTCTTATCACTTAAAAGATATTTGACTGCAGTGACGTCTAAGCATCTACTGAGATACATTTCTGCTGCATCTCCTTCTGAGGCATTCCACTACTATATATTGAAAGATTTCAAGAATTTTAACAGTTTGATGCAAAATCAATGCAAAACCATTAGTTTCTTCTGACTCTTCTTGGACAAATTAGCTGACCTATCTCACAGATCAACTGATCTGACTTCCTTTTTTGCAGATACAAATTCATTCTTGACCACATGAGGGCCTATAATCTCAGCCCAGCATTTGGACAAGGCCAAGAGCTCAAAGTGAACAGAGCATCCAAGAGAAGGTCAAGTTTATAAATGTGGTTTGCCACCACTGGGTGCTAAGACTGGTTTGGCCACCGTACCGTGATGGGCTAAACCTGATCTTGATTGAAACTGAGGGCTTATAGATCTCCCTTAATCTGGAAATGGTTCATTTTCTTAAGGGTCAATATTCTAAACTCACTGGCCAGAAACCCTGTAGTTATTCCCTTTGGGAAAACAAACAAACAAAAAATCAAACCAAATAACAACCCAAAATACCAAAATCAAACTAAAAACCACAGGGAACAAATGCTCCCTTTGGAGCATATAGAATTGGAAGGACTGAAAGGAGCAATTAAACCACAAAACATATAACACCATAAATTCCATCCTGCAGACGACCTTCCCCTAGGTCCTCTTTTCACCACTCTTTTCATTAGCTCTGTTCCTAGCTATCACACTATGAAGCAAAAGGCCAAAACCTTGACGTGTGTACTGGCATAAGTTGGCATAGGCATGATGCAGTTTGCCAAGCCTGTCTCCTTCTGACTTTATCACCAAGTTGCCTCTTGACTCCACAGACGGTGTTGCCTGATGTCATTACTCAGACATTCTCTGTCTGATTTGCTGCCATTGGCAAAGACCTATGAATTCCCTATGGAAACGAGTCCTCCAGCTTCTGAGTGTAATGTTACTATCCTTGGTGTTTTCCCAGAAGGCTGAAGTAGAATGAACTTTTCTCATAGTTGTTTTTCAGCTAATGAGATTAATTGCAGAACAGACACGTGAGAGACCTGTGATCTTAGATCCAGTCTCCAAAGTAAATGATTGGGCTTTGCTTATTGAAGTATCCAGGTGATCAAGACAAGGCTGCACGTCCAAAAGTTCAGAGGTTGGATGACCAGTCCTAAATAAGCAAAAGTCATGTAATGCTCCAGGATCTTTGAAGTACACATGGTGTACTTTCATTAAATCCTGTGCTTCACCTTTCTTCTTGCATCTTCTTGAAATTATTCATGTCATATAATCTATTGATTTACTAATGCTGAGGAGAAGTGCCAAACATGCCTGGGGCTAAAAGCTGTCATGTGGACTCCAGTAATTTGTTGCCCTTGCAGCATTCCATGGGACATTTTCCACTTCGCAATCAATGTGCCCTTATAAAAAGGAAAGCAGACTTTGTGACATGCAACCCATAACTTCAAGTTCAGGTCAGGATACCTGACATACTTAACTTAACATAGCAAGAAGCTTAGAGAAGAACTAGTTTAAGGCACATTTAATGGTGTATCAAAGAAGTACTTACAAGTCTCAGCATTCTTTAAAATCTGAATTTTAAAGAATCCATGTACAATGTGTGTGCTACTACCTGTACCATTCCCAAATCTTCTCTTCCAGCCTATCAAAGTCTTTGCAATGGCTGCAAGACCCATTGCCATACAATTTTATAACAGCTTTGATCCATGAATTTCAGACGAGTTCTGGCTGACTGACCACAGCACATGAAAAAACCAGCATAGTCAGAGCATGTCTTTCAGCATTATTTAAAGAGTGTTCTTTGGTCACCATTTAATGTTCCAGTTTTTGTGCATCTCTCTTGTAAATTTTACAACCAAAACAGCAGAGCACAAACAGATGGCTTGGAGATCACTGGAACCATACTTAACCATCGCTTTTCAAGAAGCTGTAGAAGATGTGAAGAAACTCTTACGCTTGTCAGAACTGAGGTGAGAATACACCTGACCAGGTTTGAAAGCTCCTAAACAATGCTGTTTCTGGCTGGTCTTTTCTTGGGAGGGAGATTGCAGAAAAGAAAGGAGGGTGAATGTAAGGCAGCTGAGATGAAAAAAATCTTGTATACAGAAAATGAAGAGCTTCAGCTCAGTTGAGGGAGTATGGATACAAGGACCCCAAAAAGGGGTAAAGAGTAGTTTTTCAGCTACTGTCGCAGCTGGGAACACAGGAGAGCTGTAAGACGGGACATTGTCTCTCAACAGTCAATTTCTTCTGTGTTCAGAAGAGCAGGTCTTGTAAAGAGATTTGTGCCAAAGATACCTGAGCCTAAGACAAATGTCATCTCTCCAGATATGCTCAGATTGTTTTTAGATATGGCACTAAATGCAAGACTTCAAAATGTCCACCTACTTGGATTTACAAGGAAAGTGATAAGACAAAGGGCAATGGCTTTAAACTGAAAGAGGATAGGTTTAGATTGGATATTCTGAAGAAATTTTTCACTGTGAGGGTGGTGAGCCACTGGAACAGGTTGCCCAGAGAAGCTGTGGCTGCCCCATCCCTGGGAGTGTTCAAGGCCAGATTGGACGGGGCTTTGAGCAACCTGGTCTAGTTAAGGTGTCCCTGCCCATGGCAGGGGACTTGAAATTAGATGATCTTTAAGGTCCCTTCCAATCCAAGCCATTTTATGCTTCTGTGATTATCAAGTGTAGCAAGATGCTAGCTGCTGACAGCACTGATGCATGGAACACATGAACTGAGATGAATTCACTATTTGGCTGAGCACTGAGTGCAGCTTCTCATGACACCAGGAGGATTTAAAATAGCTGGCAATAGCCTTGTAAGCATTCCTCCACCTAAGACTCACTGAGCCCAGTTAGATGTTGTACGAACTGTCCTATGAACACACTGAGCTAGAAGACTGCTGTGAGAAGTAATAGCACTTTTAAAAATTCTGTCTAGGGCCACCCATAGCCACATCTGTCAGTCTTTGGACATTTATAGGCTCATTTCCTTGCTCACTAACACTTTCGGTGTGCATGTATGTAAGTATGGATGTTTATATTCAAAAGTATACAGCCAGTAGCACACTATATCCTGTTACACATGTAAATTCATGACAACGTGTAAGATAAAAAGGGAAAATAAGAAGCTAATAATTAGACCTTTCAGTTTCTAGGCACTAAGCAAATACATGCTATCTGTGTACACTAAAATCTACTTACAGTTAATAAGTTGTGTTAAATCAAATTATTTCTCCTCCTACCCCACTGTAGCAGATTTTGTGAACAGCAATAATGTTGACTTCATTAAACTTTGCTATTGCTTCTTTCTATCTGACTAGAGAATCATAGCATAAATTAAACTTCCAACAGCACACATGCAAAGCCAGAAAACATTTCTCAGTAATGCAACTGTGACAGATATTCTGTTGGAACAGAAGGATAAATCAAAGATGGCTCCATGCACTCTTTTCTTGAACTCACTATGTTTAGAAATATCTTGGACTACAGAGTGGATAATGTACTTCTTAAATGTACAGGTAATGTAAGGCTGAAAGGGATTGTTGGAATGCTTTGGGGAATAGTGCTTAGAAAAATCATAAGTAAGTCCTATAAGGAATGGCTGAGGGAGCTGGGGTTGTTTAGTCTGAAGGAGAGGAGGCTCAGAGGGACCTTATTGCTCTCCACAACCACCTGAGAGGAGGTTGTAGCAAGGTGGGGGTCAGTCTCTGATCCCAGGCAATTAGCAACAGGACAAGAGGACATGGCCTCAAGGTGCACTAGGTTCAGGCTGGACATCAGGAAGAATTTCTTCATTGAAAGGGTGGTTAAGCATTGGAATGGGCTGCTTAGGGAGGTGGTAGTCACTATCCCTGGAATTGTTCAAGAAATGACTGGATGTGGCACTTACTGTTATGGTCTAATTGACATGGTGGTGTTCGGTTAAAGGTTGGACTCAGTGGTCTCAGGGGTCTTTTCCACCCTAGGTGATTCTGTGGTTCTGTGATTCTGTCTGTCTGAAGGAAAGAAATAACCTGGAGGAATGACAAATGAGGAAGGTGCAATAGACATCTGCAGAGCCTCAGTTGCTCATTCTGACAACTTATGGATAAATAAAGGGATTAATTCTCTAATTTCTGTGAATCTCTGTGTGAGTTAAAGGCAAAGAGAAGTGTAATGTCACTTTCTGCATCTCAAAATGATCAATTTATTAATGGAAGTGAAAATGGCCTAGAAGCTTGCGACAAGACACAAAATGTACACAGTGCCCATATTTAGGGGCTGTAGCACTGTGTTTATAATTATAACTAGCAATAAACTCCAGATAAGTAACCTACGTGGATGACTGATAACACGATTGCAAGAGGGTATCAGATTTTTGACTATGAGATAAATGTTAAAGAGTTTCAGATCTTAATGCAGTGTTCACAACAAAGGTAATCCCAGCAGCATCAATAATGTTCTTTACCATCCCTTACCATTCTAATCTTTTGAAAAAAAGACAGATAAAAACAGAGTGAAACTTTGGAGCGAAAACATACATGGAATTGAGCTCAGCATTCAAAGATTGTACGAACATGCCATAACTATTAATTCTTTCCTCGCAGCAGTGGGAGTAGAAAGGTTTGTTCCACTGGCTCCTGGCCAGGTCAGTTCACTGTAAGGCAAGGGAACAGAACAGCCAGAGCGATCTCCTGCCAGCAGTGCTCTGTGCAGTCCCAGTACACGCAAGGATTGTAACAGCTGCCACTGGAAAACAAAGTGGTTGCATTTATCAAGAACAATGAAGGAATACAAAATCCCTAACAAAGACTCTGAGAAATGTATAGCATCCAAATTTGCCATCCAAAAGCATGTGTTATGATGACATCTTCCTTAATTAAAGTAAGGAAATTCCATTTAGCACTACAATTACAAAGCCAAAAATGTTCCCAAAGGGTCTTGCGCAGTTCAAAGGGAGAGAAGTCTTTGCACATTTGCTGCACATTTGCTACCTCATGTTATGTGATCAATGTGATGTTTGTGGCCAATATAATGCTACAAAAGGCATCAGTTCTCTGTACATGGCATAGTTTCACAAAAATCACTATCTAGCAAATACACAACATTTCTTATTTATTATATATATTACATTATATTACTATGTAAGCATGTTACTAATACATTACAGTTTGAATAGGCTAACTATATATAACAGGTGGGCACAATAAGAAAGCTGAGATCACGGGAAAAAATATAATAATATAATAAAAAAATATATTTATATATAAAAACAAGTATAATAATAAAACAATCACATGGTTATCAATGGGGAACGAACAAATCACTTAATAAGTACATTTTATCAGACTGTATTACAGAATTACCACTAGTAGAACTGTTTTCAGATTGGTTTGAATACTCTGCCTTCTGACCAGCCCAAAGTCCTGAAAAAAGTTATAGCCAAGACAGTTTCTGATCTCACTGGTGGCCAATGTCTGTACCTTGAGAATGTGAGCATCTGGCTTGCTCCTTCACCCTTGCTAAAGAAAGTCATCCAATGCAAATGACCAAGTTTTCCAGCTCATCATGGAGACATGAGGATTTACATATGCCACATTAAAATCCTGTATTTTTCTGCATGTTATAGTGGTTCTGCTTATTGCCTGCCCATCACTTCCTCTTTCACAGAGGATCTCTAAACTTTTTCAGACCCTCTAGACGTATGATAGGATAGTTAAAAATTAGGCAGTGTTATGGATATCACCACTTTTAAACATAGGAAACTGTACTGGCCAATTAAATAATAGCTTGCTGATCACTTTCAGAAAATTAGTAAAGTTGGTTTTGATGCCTGTGAACACAGCATGTTCATGTGTTGCTGCATATCCACATCCTCAGGAAAAGAAAAAATGAAGGCTCTTGGTCAAAAGTCAAGTTTGTAATTTAGAGGGAGAGCTGAGCTTTTAAAACAAATATGTATGTCTTCAGCCTAAAACAAGCAAAAAAATTTGATGGTCTTTTATTAAACAGTTTAAGAAAAGAAAAAAATGTTTTTGATCCCCATGCCATTAAGCTGTTAGTTATTTTGCAGTGAAATACAGAAAGAAAATCCCAATATATTCTTTTACACTTATATTTACTTTTAAACATTTTTCTAAACAAATCTATTCCAACACAAGATTAGTGCGAAGGGTCGTCTCTGTTGTTCTCATTGCATGAGTTGTGTTAACCTAAGTCTCTGGTATGGAAAACAGTATTTATAATCTGAGGAAAAGAACAGGGATTGTCTGATGTGCTACTGAAAGTTAACAGGTCCCAGGTTTAGACTGGGGATAATGTCTTTGATAAACAGCCACTGTTTCCTCAAACCCAGCTGTCTTTGGCACATCAAATCTGTCAGAGGTGCTTACAGCAGTGTATAGGTTATTATAACACTCAACATTTATTCTCATTGAGAAATGACAAATCACATACCTTTCATAGTTTTCATATTTGGTGACAAATTTAGGTTACTATGCACTATATATTGTTTTCAGAATAAACTTCTATTTCCAGGGGTGATGTAAGATTAAAGTTATGAAATGATACTATGTACCTAAGAAACCACATTTTCTTAGATGTTTAATTAAAAATATTAATAAAGAAATTCAAAAAATATTTATAATGTTTTTTTCAAAGGTGGGAGCTTGAACTTAGGCTTTTAATTCATATATAAGTGTGTAAAGAAAAGAATTAGGATTTTCAATATGCCTATAAGTGAATACAACTGGATTTCAGAAGAGTTACCAGAACATTGCAAATCAACCAGAATCTACTTAAATGTCGCCCTAAACCCACAGAAACCTAATTTTGAATAGTTAGATATGAGGATTGCCTTATGTTGCAAAATTGAAAAACAATTCATTTGCATGTAAATCAGGGTATTTCATTACATATGCAGAACTTAATAAAACCCAGAATTTATCCATCATAAAAAATATGCCCATGAGTTGGAATCTAATGTATGTATTTATAACTCAAGTTCCTAGCCTTTGACATATTAGCAATATTTGGCACCACTTCCTTTTCCAGAAGGAAAGTTTCTGCAGGAGAAGTGTGGTAAAAATAGGCTAGTCCAACCCCGTTCACATGGACCAAAGGATAAAAAAAATGACAGAGTCTCTTCTTCCTGACACACTCATTTCATCATAGAATCACAGAATGGTTTCAGTTGGAAGGGACTTTAAGGATCATCCAGTTCCAACCCTCCTGCCATGAGGAGGAACACCTTCCACTAAACGAGGTTGCTCAGAGCCCCATCCAATCTGGCATTTGCATTGTTCTGGACTCTGCCAGGTATTAGCTAGACTACCTTGAAGGCTGTGCTTATTCAGAGAAGAGTTTTAAATATTGAAAAGAGTTTTGGTCTTAGAAAATGAAGAGAGAAAATAGAAAGGAAACTGGTAGAAGCTTGCTGTATAAGGAAAGCATAAGAAAGCAGTTTTCCAGTGAGAAGAGGTTACACTTGGGTAGATTTAATGGGATACATGTTCCTCAAGGACTGCTCTGAAAACAGTATGTGAATAAAGCAGGACAAATATAGCAGGTGGACTTAAGTGGGAGGAAAAATTAAAAAATAAAATCCCCAGAAAACCACATAAGCATCACTTAAGTATAGGAAAGAAAGCAATGAAAAAAAAATAGAAAATTAATATGAAGTTTTTCTTAACTTTCTTCTTGCATTCCTATTTTCTAGATTGAGGTTGTAACTACTTTGGGACAACAAATCTTCTCAGTCCCTTTTTGCCAATATCTCATTTATAAAGGCTTAATTGGTGTTAAGTATTAATCAGAATAGTGTCATCTTCATCCAAGATAAATTGATCTTGCATTGCTCTGAAGCATTTTCTTTCCCTTAGTCTGCTGGAATGCCCAAATTTGAGCTATGGCTGAAGGAGCTGCTGTCTCAACACCATCTGTGGTGCAGCTCCTCGTGAAAGGCATACAACTCATTCAGGCTGTGCTGCTGCCTTTCACTCAGCTTTAAGCATCTGCATCTTTCTTTAGCTTAACATTTTTTAGGCAAGGTAGAAATTCAGACAAATAAATCTCCCCATTTTTTTTCAGATTCTCCACTTCTGTCTTTCACACTTATGATAATAATGCCTGGACTGGGAATTTGCCTGTGAGGCTGGTTGTCCTCATGCAGCAGGGGTGGTCATTGAGACAGCAGGTTAGACCTGAGCTGCCATGCCAGGTTCACTTCTCAGAAGGCTGCAGGATTTGGATTCCAGTGTTTGACAATATCCAGCCGGTGGAGTGACAATCAGTGAGACGTTTGGAGCAGAAGTCAGAGAGTGCTTATTTTCCAGCAGGTGAACATGTGAAAAACAAAGTTCTATTTGGTGATGACATCTTCAATCAGCTAAGTAATAAGGCACCTTAATTGATATGAGTTTTTATACACTGATACTGGAAGAAAACATGATCTCTGACTAAATACCTTGCAATAGGGGATTTTGGAATTTTTTTTTACCTGAGAAATACTCAATATACAAATACTGCAAGCACTGTTGTAGATTATTGGTGCTGTTTTCATCAGTTTAGGGCTGTGTTTTGAATATACTATGTTATTTATTGTACAATAAAGCACAGTCCAAGGCATAGATATGTGTTGGTACCTAGAACACCAGCCATGGAGTCTATCTCTCCTGCTTGTGGATGCCAAAGAGATCCAGTGTGCCACCAGCTGCCAAAAAAATTGCCTGATGTTGCTCTGAACATCTGACCTTTCCATTTGTACTCAGCACCAGTGAGACTGCATTTTGAACCTTGTGTTCATTTTTGGACCCCTCAGTTCAGGAAGGACATTAAAGTGCTGCAGTGTACCCAGAGAAGGGAAATGAAGCTGGTGAAGGGGCTGAAGCACAAGTCCTATGAGGAGTGGCTGAGGGAGCTGGGGTTGTTCAGCCTGGAGAGCAGGAGGCTCAGGGGAGACCTCATCACTCTCTACAACTACGTGAAAGGAGGTTGTAGCCAGGTGGGGGTCGGTCTCTTCTACCAGGCAGCTAGTGACAGGACAAGAGGATATGGCCTCAAGCTGCACCCGGGTAGGTTTAGGCTGGACATTAGGATGAATTTCTTCACGGAGGGGGTTGTTAAACGTTGGAATGGACTACTCAGGGAAGTGGTGGAGACACCATCCCTGGAGGGTGTTCAGGAAACTACTGGACATGGCACTTAATGCTATGGTTTAGTTGACAACGTGGTATTCGGTCAAAGATTGGACTCGATGATTTCAGAGTCTTTTCCAACGTAACTGATTCTGTGATCTGTAACTCATCAGAAGCATCACATTTGTACTCCCTGAAGTCAGTGAGAACATGACTTTCCGAGCAATCCCTACATAGTTGGGTTTATTTCTTCCGAGTCACCATCCATCATTCCGTGTTTTTTTACATGTACAGGGGACTAAAAGCTATTTATCGTCAGTTTTTGTTTACTTAACGCGACTCAACCCAAGCACCCTCAGGGCTCCCCAACCGCCCCAACGCCTCCCGGCTGCCCGCTCTCGCCTCGGGGAGGGCGGGGCCTCGCCCGCTGTGGACCAATCAGCGCCAGGCAGTGCCCGGCCCCCGGGGCGGGACTGGCTCGGCGGACTGTCACTTGCGTGACGTCACCGCCAGGATGAGCGGGCATGCCGAGGTATGGCCGCGGGCTGTATCTGATCGGCTGGCCCTGCTGCCGGCGGGGTCCGCGTGCCTTTGTTCCCTTGGGATACGTGGGGTCTTGCAGCCTCGGCAACTGCCCTTCCCTTCTGAGGAGCCCCTGGAGATGGGGAAGGCGGGGCGGGGTGGTTGTGCTACCGCCTCTGCCTTCCCCGCAGAGGCGCATCCATGACTGGTGGGCAGCTGAGGCCGCCTGGGCTGGTTCCCGCTGAGCAGCGGCCCGGGGGTCGGGAAGTGCAGCTGTGTTTGCTCTGCCCATCTCTGTGTACAGGCGCCACTACCATCCCCTCGTCTGGCATCTCCCACCACTTCAGCCGGGCAGAGGCTATGGGAGCAGCAGCTCGGCCAGGCCGCCGCCAACCTCCTGCCCCTCTGCGCAGTTCCACCGTGGGAGCGCTGCCAGGGAGAGCCTTTGGGAGGCAGTGGAATGAAGTTGGGTTTCGTCCCAGCACCGGGGTGTTTGCCTTTTTGTTCTCAGAAGCTGCAGCAGGAACACGTATGCTCTGCTGTCCAGCTCCCTTTCATTCTGCAGAACATCAGCTGGTCCTGAGCAGTTTGGTTCTGCTCCTCCTGTGCTGACTGGGGTTTCTGCGCCCCCCTTGGAGCTGACATTGTCTGCACCTGTGCTATCTCCTGTCCCTGGGGAGAGTTCAGTCCTTGACTATATGCAGGCTGCTCTTTCACTGAGTGGTTCCCACTGTGCAGTCTGGAGATGTTTGCTGAGCTGTGTCTTAATGTTGCATATTCTTGTGGTTTAGGCTGCTAGTTAGTTCTGAAAAAGCTAGACATACATACATAGAGAAGGTAATAATCGTTTCAATTTATGCTTTGAAGCTAGAGATGCTTCATTTTCTAATGCAGCACATAAGGTGTTGAGTCATAAAGCGACTTGCCCATTTTTGTATGGAAAATCTTTGAATCTTTGAGTAATGTAAACTTACTCATTTAGTACTCTTAAATGGAAGAAATATAAGCAGGCTTGCAATTTTTGTTTATTTCTTGTCTTTATTTTAGTTCTTGTTCTTTATTTTAGTTCATCATAATGTGTGGACTTGGAACACGCTTCCTTTTTTTTTTAATAATATTGGGGTTTGTTTCATTTCTAGGTTAAAGTGAAAATACCTTTTGGAAACAAATATCTTGATGCTATCTTCTCTGTCCCAGAGAAGAAATCAACATATGGAGTGATTCTTACCCATGGAGCTGGAGGAGATATGAATTTCCCTCACTTACTGTCTTTGGCAACCTATCTGGCATCCCGTGGAGTTCTGTGCCTGCGGTTTACTTGTAAAGGTCTTAATGTTGCTTATAGGACTAAGGCTTTCAAAACAGTTGTGGTAAGAAGTGACCAAATTCTGCCAAAGCTTAGATCCATTGGTGTTGTCTTCCAGGTTTCTGAAATTACGGCCAGGCATTAGTCAAGCAACAGCAGGAAAATTAGAACCAATGATTAGCGAAATGGAGCTATCTGTATACAGAAACAGCAGAAGCAATTCTTACGTGGGCAATAGCTGGAACAGCTGCCACAAATATGTGGGTTGGAGTTCAGGGAGAGAGAGTAAAGCTTGAGAAAAAGCAAGGGTGTTTCCTGGCAAAATTTGCAGCTTGAAAAAAAACTCAAGTGTTTGGGATGGAAGCAAGAGGTAGGTGTTCTGGGAGGGCTTGGTGAGGGGTGGGGGATTAAGAGAAGCAGCTTTAAAAGTAGTTTTGAGAGAAAGAAGTTGATCTGGGAGTTGTGCTGGGTCTCTGAGGCTTGGAAGCTGGAGAAGCAGATTTTGGGAAAGAGTAGGGGACTGGGTCATGGCAGGATTTGAAGCAAGAGAGATTGGAATTAGCGTATGAGAGCCCTAATATCTAAGTAATCTTTGATTTCAAAATCAGCTTAACCTCTTATATGCAGGTGTTTATCTCTTTCTGCTGCTGGTACATTGTTAAAGATGCTCTCATGTAGTTAAGTTTTGTTAAAATAAGGAAGCTTTTGTTGCAATAGAATCAGTTTAGATAATCCTCCTCTTCTGGAGCATGTAGGACGGAATGGAAATTTTTTCCTGATTATTTTGTGACTTTTAGTGGAGCATGGGAAGCACTTTTCCTTGAGCATGAGGCAGTTTTGTAGGGGAACAAATTCCAATTTTTAAGGAACTAATTTGTATGTCGTTGAGATTATATGTACATTAACTTAAAGTCAGACTTTTCTCTCTTTAATGTGGATCTGTTCTACATTCTTTTTGGAAGAAGCACAATGTTTTTAGTGAGTTTATGTTAATATGCTGCTGTGTAAAGGTAATTTAAAGGCCTCTGCTAAGATAGCATCTGATTAGTTATCTCCTAAAAACTGAAAAAGTTGTTGCTGAATTTTATCTTTTCTGTCAGACTTAAATGATCGTGTCTCAAACGTGTAATTGGAAATACATGATCTGAATGAAGGGCATTTTTGGTAACTTATTTTTCCTTTTGATGGGCCAAGGGTGTGCATGGCCACTGTTACTACACTAAGTTAATACACAGTAATCACTCGTGTTTTGGTAACTTGATAGGGCACCTGATATTTTAGACTTGCTGAGAGCTAATGTGAAATCGATTATGTTTATGTCATTGCTGCAAAATGTTATGAAACCATTTGTGTGATAAAGCAAGAGAGCAACTTGTATGTATCTGTTTTTGTTTAATCTGAAGTGCTAAAAGAGCTTCCCATTTTGTATTTAGTAGCTACAAACAGAAGAAATCTCCAGCTTCCCAGCTGTCGTAATTCTGACTTGTAATGCTTCTCTTTATCTTATTTGTTTAGGAATACTTAAAACTTTCTGATGATTATAAACTTTATGGCGTCTTCCTTGCAGGTATTGTTTTTATTATCAATATTTTTCTCTCTAATACTGTCTCCAGTAATAGCAGTCTGTAACTATTCCAAGTCTATCCCACTTTGTTGAGAAGTGAACAAACAGATGTGGATGACAGGTTTCAGTCTGATGTTGGAACAAGCTGAATAACCTCCCAGTAGTGGGTTAGCTGGGGAGAGCTGACAGTTTAATGCTCTGTAACCTTCATTAGTGGATCAGCAGCCCTCTGCCTGCCATGGGAACATGGGTGCCAAGCCCACTTACAGATCTGCATTTGGGGGGTCTTCCCCTGGAGCTGAATGTGACCAGCCCTGGAGCTGGTGACTGTGCAGGGCATGTGTGCAGCTGGCTTGAGCAGCACTGCTGCTCAGGTCACCAGTGGGAACATTCAGCCTGCTACTTCCGTCAGATTCTCGAGGGCATGGCTGTCTAGATCTATTCACCTTCCTCACTATGCCACAGATCTTGCTGTAGAGGAGGAAGGAAAGAGCAACAGATTGCATTTTCCAGGTACTTTGGGAGAAAACTTACTTATCACTTAAAAGTGACAGGGCATGAGTTTTTTGATAATCCATGTGTACTTTTTAACTGCAGGTCTTGAAGAATTCTAGTTACTGGTAAATGGAAAACAGTTTTCCCAAAACAGGTTTTGGTAGTTAAAACCTAGTGGCAAATAAAAAAAAAAAAAAAAAAGCTATATTATGTGAAAAGGGCAGTAGATGGGGTGATTAGGAATAACTTGATATGGGAAATTCTAAATGTTCTCTGACTAAGTGAAACAAAATCTGTGCTGATGCAAGTTAATCCCACTGGAATCAGCCACTTGTAACACTCAATTACAGAGCATTGTCAGCTCATATGCCTTGTCTTTGAGGAGATGCTTTGAAATTCCCCTGCTGTTACTGACTGACCTCGTGCTACAAGTTCACACTTTATCTTTTTTTTCCCCTTTTACTTTTAGGTTGAAGTTTGAGGTGTGCATAAACACTTGCTGGTTTGGTTTTGGGAATAAGGTGCATAGAACTTTGTTTTATTTGAGCAGATTGGGGTTGCATGAAAAGAATTATATAAGATTATATAATGGCCATCTCAAATTTCAAGGCTCTAGAGCACAGGACCTATCCCTCTCTTCCCCCTGCCCCAGGATGGGCTGTATCCTTCCAGTATTGCAAAGGATCCTTCTTCAGTTATCTTTTCTTTTTCCCTTCTTTTTTAAATGGGTACATGAAATCATAATATAATTAGACAATTATTTTAGCAGAAAATGTTGAAATTAAGGTTAATATTTTTCATGGAATAAAAGAATAAAAGCATCACTAGCATTTCATACTGCTGGTACACTGATATACACTCGGTTGGATTGTTTTTAGGAGTTGTTTACTCAAGCAGAATGCAAATGAGGTGACAGCAGATATACTTTTTTCCTTTATTTCTACATGGGAGAAAGGCCGTTCCATGGGCTCACGAGCTGCTGCCTCTCTGATACGTCAGCTTAGCCAGAAAGATGATGATGATGACTTCATTCGAGGTCTCATATGTTTATCTTACCCATTGCATCGACCAAAACTTCAGTCCAAGCTCCGGGATGAAGATTTATTATTTATCAGCTGTCCAGTGCTATTTGTCTCAGGATCAGCAGATGAGATGTGTGAAAAAGTGAGTACCCTTGTAAATCCTGCCATGAAAAGGCAGTCCGGAGGAGTAAAAATGAGCCAGAGTGACATCTGTATGGTGTACCTGATTACAGCCTTCTCTAAATATAGGTCTTCTGAAGGAAGCCTTGGGTGGACTTTGCTGGACATAAGGAAGCCTGGTAGTGCTTTCCTTTGCTGCTTAAAACCTATGGATCACACTTGATCTTCCACTTTAGCTAACTCATCTTTGGGCCACTGCAATACCGCAAGTTTAAGTGTTTTTTATTGTACAAATTAAAAGCGGCTCGTGGAAGGAGTGAGTTGCTATTTTGTTTTAACTATTTCAGGTTACAAAACATATATGCTGTACTGCACTACCAATTTCATATTTGTCACGTTTTCATGACAAATTCTTCTAGCAAAGCAGTTCTGGCTCACAAATCAGGCTTCTGTAGCAGAAAGTGATATTTTTGTAGAGATGAAGAGCAGGTGTGCAGAGGTGAGCACACAGTGGTTTTCTGCCTCATTTTCCTGCAAACAAGTATCTGTTGTTCTGGAACAGGTCAGCTTGAATTTGGGAGTGTGTCCAACTGGCATTTTCCATGCCTGGACAGCTTCTAAGGAGTCATAGTGCATTTGAGAGGAGTTGTCACCAAAACAAGTCTGGTTAGCAACCGGCAGATCCCTGGAGTGCCCTCTCAATGCAGAAATCTTTAAGAGTTTCTGAACTGGTTCTTAGATCTGGTTGCTGAGAAAGTGCAACAGCATCAAAGCCAGTCCGTAAGGAATTATATTGCTATTCAGCCCCTATAGACAAATCTGACTTAGAAAGTTCTATCTTTATTGCTAGCACTACCCTCTAAACAGTAGAAGTGGATTCCTTTGTCACTGTGGGGAAGGTGCCCGCACAGGGTTGTGACCTTTTCAGTTTTTGAAGTTTTAATTTGCTGCTATTCTGTGTTTGAGTGAGGGCGCACCTTTGAGCAGATCCCATTGCTGAGCACAGCATTCATATCCTGAATACAGAATACATCCCATTTTCCTATCAAGGTGTTTTTCATGTGCACACAAATCCATTTTGTTTTTAAGAGCTGCCTATTAGGCATTACACAGGCAAAATGAGAGACATCTAGGAGTTGCACAGTTTGTAGCAGCTGATTCTCTAACTTTTTTATTCTTATTTTCTCCATAGCAATTGCTAGAAGGTGTGGCAAGCAAAATGAAAGCCCCCAAGAAAATCCATTGGATTGATAAAGCTAACCATGGGATGGCAGTCAAAGGACGAACAACAGATGATGTCATGGAAGAAATAAATGCACAAGTTTTTTCATGGCTTAAAGAGAATGTTGAACTGGAGCACAAATAATTTGCAGTGTTTAAGCAGTTTCTTCATATAGTTTTTCCTAAGTATGGCAAATTAAGAGTTTGTTATTTTTGAGAGGCATATTTTTTAAAACAGATCTTTTCACAGGTCTCAGTGCAAATGCAAATAAAGCTTTGTATGAATTAAAAAAATATGCAAAACAATAAAGAACTTCTTGAAGGACAGAAAATATTTAGTATCATGGCAGCATTTTTTTCTGTGTTTCTGTGCAATTAACCATATACAACACTTAGCAATGAGAGCACTAAGTAAATGCTTTTGACTAATATTTGAAGTAATATACTGGGAAAAAAAATCTACTTGGACAGCATATCTTTAGGTACCTTCAATTTCTGAGTACATCATTGATGCTGTACTTGCTTGCAATTAAAACCTACTGATTTGTAGAATTCTACCAGCACATCCCCTGAGGCTGGCAAGCCTGGTGTACTACCCTGCCTTGGTCCCACATCCTCCACTCCCGGGTGCTGAGAGGAGTCTCTCATGGTTTACAGTGTCGCCACCTCAGGGAACCAGACTGTGGGCCTGTGTGGGGAGGAGGAGGTAATGCAGGCACAGCTGGGCAGTGGATCAAAGAATGTGGGTTACAGTTTTGAACAGTCTCCTCCAGACACGTCCTTTGTGTAAAGGACTGATCACAGAGGCCCTCTAATAAATACTGATGAACAACAAATTGTGTTTATAGGGATGGAGGAGCTCCTGGAGCAGGAAGCAGTTCTGCTTCCAGTGTGACCTGCTGCACAAGACTTCTCTCTGGAGGACTCTAAAGAGACAGGCCAGGGTTTGGACCTCATTACCCATTAGCAAGGGGAACTCAAGTCCTTGTCTGAGCTCTGACATTGCACAGCAGATGAAACACTTCCTGTGTGCTGGCAGCTGCAGCCTTCCCCATTATGGGCTATAAGTAACCTGCTGGTGTAACCAAAGCTTACAGCAATATATGAATTGTGTTTTTCCTTCAGGTTAACAAGATTTATTATGAACCCCACACCCCTAACTTTGAGAATACTGATTCTCTCAGAAGGATCAAGGTTATGGTCTGAAAAAGAAGCCTTTGGGTAGATACGTGTGTGGGGAGCAAATGTACAATTTTCATCCGCCCTTTTTTGCAGAACATACTTCTGAAAAGACTCAGTATAACAAGCATGAGTAAAAAGAATCTGGATCTCCAAGGTAACTCAGGACAGGAACACATAACTGATACAAACATGTTTTTTATTAAAAAAAATTATAAAAATGTGTTTGAACAAGATTCTGCCACCACCACATAATAAAAAGGAAATAGGAGGTACTTTGTTTTCTTCCATATGTTGATCATTATATGGTAAACTTCATAATATCCACTGAAATTATCCACTGGCATATTAATTCAAATTTTTCTGACAGTCTGAATGTAGGCAAATACTGAAAAAATTAATTAATTCCTTTCTGTCAGAGTTCATCTTTGGCCTGCAGTCAAGAAAGAAGAAATGTGTTTCAGTTAACTGGAAGCTCAATTTTTCACTGTCTAGTCCTGCAAATACATCAAGAAACATTTCTAAGTTTGATAGGTGTTAATGGCTTGGCCTGTTAACTGATACCAGGGGCACTGAGCAGCGCCTCTCCCAGGGAGGTTGACAAGAACTGAAGACACCTAGCACTTCATCTTTAACTCTGCATGTACTGTACCTTTTTTCGGTGGCAAGTACATGGGAAAAGGTCATCATCAGGCTGTGGCACCTTCTCCATTCCATCTCTGATTTTTGGCTCGCTCACTTGCAAGCTGGCATATTCCTAGTTTTTTAAAAAAAAAAGGTATCGTTAATTCATAAAGTTGTTAGATTGTATGTCTGGCTGTAAATACTGCACCAACTCAGCTGAGTAATTCTGTAAAAACTCTGGGGTACACAATCTGTTACTCCACACTGTGTGACAGGGTAAGCAGATACTTAACTGCAGAAGGGAGCCCCTTCGGGTGCCTCACTGGAGTTTCGGTACCTTGGTGCTAATGCACAGATATTTTCAGCTGTGGTTCACAGGGTGTGCATCTGATGTGGAATTCTTTGATCATTGTGGGCAACATATTCTTGCAGATTAGATCACGATTTATGGGATCTGACTGCTTCTCAAAGCATCACATCACCATAGTCTTAAAGGGGTTTCACAGGATATAATTGAATACGTTTGTAAACCAAATTAAGATTTTAATTGCTGATGCTTGCTTTGTGGCTTCAAGTATTGGGCTGGCCAATTTCCAGCAGCTCCATTGCCCTGAATTCTTTCTCTGTGATTTCTATTTTTGTGCCAGTAGCCATTAAAAATATACTGACCTGGAAAAGTTTGAAGTAGTAACAAAAAATGTGGTCTCCCATGAGATGGTTTCTTGCAAATTCTTGTCCAGATTTTGCAATATTTTTTGCCTGTCAAAAAAAATAAAAGGTTTGTTTTGTTTTTTTATTACTCCCCAAAACTAATATTTATTTCAGCATGCCAGTGTTGGTTATGGAGTTAAGTATGATGTTGAGAGTTTAGGATAACTTAAATAAGCATTTTTAATTTAAATGTTAAGGCACTGTTATGAAAATGGTCTTCATTTTTTGCAAAGTTTAATTTCAAATTAAGGGCAGTATTATGTATTTTTCAAGTGTTTTTCTTATTTGTGGAGTTAAAAATAATTTTTAAGTTCTTCTAATAGGTTTTTTTGTTTGTTTTAAAGGAATGCAATTTTTGTTCTCTTCTAGAAACATTACTGAGCACTTCTAAATGTGTATTTACCTCTTCATCATGCTCTTTTGCCCACTGTAGTTTTTCTAGTAGATCGCTCAGGTCACTTTTAAATGGAATATAATGTTTCCATGGCTGCAGCTCATTATAAAAATGCTCATAGTATATGGAGTCTTGCTTTAGCACCACACTGTTTCCTGCTAGTAGATAAGGCAATCTGTATGCTGCCACTGTGCCATCAATATTAATTTGATATTTATACTGGAAAGAAAAGGACCATACGTTATTAACAAACACAAGATCCCAGTGGCTTGGTTAGATTATATTATTCTGAGGGCACTGGTGTTACTGACTTGCCGATATTGAGACATGTAGGATTGGCTAGGCAAGCATCAGTGTCTAAGTAGCTTTTATTATTTAGTTTGGAATTCATCACAGTGCAGGGTACACAGAGCTGCCCTCTTCATCAGTTAAGTTCTCCGGGAATTCTTAGACGCTCATCCTCTGATGTGAGGGTAGATGTGCCACTTCATCCACCGATTTTCCCACTATGTTAGTTATGTTAGTAGTCCTGATCGCTGAATCAGGAAAAAGAAATAAAAAGGAACTTGAAGTTATATAGATTACATAAGGTTCTATAGAACCTTTAGACGTAAATCAGACATTGTCATCTTCAGTGTAAGAGCTACATAGCAGTTAATCTCCCTGGAGGGATGTCTATTCATGCTTGTTACTGGTGTTGTCCTGAAAAACTAAAACCCACTTTATTATCAATAATACATACTAAATTATTCGATAATGGGAAACATCGAGAACCTAGTTCTATGAAAAATGGTTAGTGACTTACCTTAAAAAAATCAAAAAATGAAATGTGCTTAACAATAGGGCCATAGAGGCTTTCATCATGTTTAAAGAAAAAAAAGTTTGTGAAAGCAGCATCTATGATCTCTGGATATTTTCTGCTGAGTTTTACAAGCTCAAGCCTCTCTTTGCGGCTGTCACGTCCTCTCCAGAATGCTGTGGTATTCTTGTCTTCCCACGATGGGCCAGTGTTTGCTTGAACTGACATCATATCCAGACTGACTCTGGAGCGGAAAGAAGTGATTTAATAGGGAGGCCTGCTGGAAATATTTTTAAGTGCAATTACTTCAAAGAGTTCATAGTACCAACAGGCGAATACTAAGGAGGAAAGTAAGTCATGAGCACACCATGATCTGTATTGTATCAGTATTTTGCAGAACTAAAAACAGATAACAAATGTTAAGTTCACAGGCGTATGGCATGACAGCATCAGTTCAACAACATGGCATGGGGAAAGAGTACCTGGCAATTGTCATGGAAAAAAGCAGGTAAAAGTGGATATGTTTTCAAAACAGGTGAAAGCGATGCAGGGTAAAGTAACTTGCTTAATACAGCATATTTCACTTCCTTAGAAACGTTGCTAAATTAAAACACATAAACTGTGAGGGCAGAAGGTAGCAAATTTAGAGAAAGTCTTGATAATAAAAAAAGGAACCAGAACTAAATGCAGTGAAATGATAAACAGTTGCAAGATGGATTACAGAGATCTCTTAGAAGCTGGCTTGGCAGTATTTCAGGACAACAACAGAGCAGTTGCCAAGCCTAATTATGATCAGTAATCAACAAGGGAGATGGTAGCTCCTAGTTCAAGAATTCTAGCCATGCTGGGATTTTAAAGGTACAGAAAAAAGGACTCTAACAAAATCAGGAAAAAAAGACAGCTGGCTAGTCATCAATATGTTCATGTGGGGAGAAACAAAGCAAACAAACCAAATAACTACCCTTGAAACATTCTAACTGCTATTGGTTTTCGTTTTTTAAATAAAACAGTGAGCTGTAATGTTAACATATTGATTACACAGTTACTGCCTACCTGCAGCATGCCATTGTCTCAATGAATAAATGGAAACAGTTAATACACTGTTAATATACATATCTCTATGGAAAATCATTCACTGTGAATTTTGTGGAAAGTTTAAGCAATTTCTTACCGTCCCATACTCTCCAAAACTGAGTCTGTTAAGTCATATGTTGGCATAACGATATCTTTTGACTCACTGGACCCACACCACGAGAAGATGGGGTGCAGGTTCTGTGGGGACTTCTTTTTCTCCAGAGGCCAGTCCCCCAAATTAACAAAAAATTCTACATCTGGCATTTTCACCTAAACAGAAGCAAATCAGGCACAAGTGCAATTTAACACAAAGCAGTATTCTTCTGCTGCCATCTTGCATTTTGAAAGCATGAGGAAAAAATAACCAGGTGTCTAATATACTTAATATACCTGTAATACATCATTAGACTTTAGAAACATGTTAGAAGTACTGAGACCACAGAGTAAAGACTACAAGATAATATTTTTTTTAAAAAAGATTTGTACAAAGTCACAAAAATGCTCCCTTTTTAGAAGCTGGTTTCTTTACAGAATTGGCCACACAATCTTTGTATCAGGCTAGCACTGGGACCTAGTAAGCAATTGTATAGTTTCAAGGTAAGCTGAACCACCTTGTTGCTATATGGGATATTGCTGTTGGGTGGTAAATTAGTTTTCTGTCACATCAGTGAACTGATTCACCTTGTGTCTGCAGGATGCCTAAATCCAACGGAAGAAACAGAAATGAACAGCTATGATGGGAAGACCACATTTAGTCAGAGCTGGGGTTAATTATTAAGCATAACAGCCTCACTTATTTAAAATATTTTGTAGTATGAAACCATTGCTGAATCACTATCACAGCTAAAAAGCAAGCAAAATACTGTTGATGGCCAGGAAGCAGGATAGAGGGCATAATTTTGCAGATATATGAAATTGTGATGCACCCCGATCTTAAGCACTGCATGTGGTTTGGGTATTTGCAAGTGAAGTGAGAAAAGGTACAAAGAAAGGCAGCTTTATACTTTTCTAAAGAAAGGACCAGCTGCCTTGTGAAGAAAATCTGAAAACAGTAGGACAGTTCAGTCTGGAGAGCAAAAGGCAAAAGATGACATATGGCTGTGTTTTACAGAAACCTGAAGGTACCTATAATGTCAGTGTAGAACTCAGGTTGTATCTCAGTTCACTCTCTTAATATTTTAAAAAAACCATAAATCTCTACTACATCCCCCTCAGTTGCCTCTTTCAAAGCAAAAGAAGTTAATAATTTGGCAAATATAAAAACTCCCCTAAATGGTTGGAAGATATTCTTCTTTAACCTGACGACACGGGAAGAGGCAGATACCCAAAGCAGTACTTTTTGCCTTCAGTACACAGAGGAACAGAAAAGGTTTCATTGTGTACCTTCCGTGGGAGTTGCTATACATTCTAATCCTCAGCACTAAACTTCATTAGCACAGTGCCATCTAATGGTTATAATGGGCACAAACACATACAAATTGTATTTTATCTACATCTTCAATGGCAGAATCATTAAACAGGTTATATTTTCTTCTCCAACCAAAAGATGTATTGTCATTCAGTGACAATGTCTTGATAGAAATTTCCGAGAAGATAAACTGTGTTTTCTAGATCTGTAAACAGTTTCTGTCTCCAGAGTTAGCAATTCTTTTTCAATGTTCAGCCTAAATTCCATAGATGCAATTTAATCCCATTATTTCTACTGACTACTGACACCAAGAACAGTTTATTTCCATCTTCTGTGGAGCAACCTTTTAGATAATTAAAGGCTACATTGACATCTTCTCTTAGAAACTGTTAGATAAAACAATCCCCACTTAAATGATTTTTCATTTGTATGTCTAGTCATTCTTACCATTTTCCTGTGCAATCTTTCTTAAAGCATGACACTCAAAGGCAGACAGAGTAGCATAACCAATCTATTACTCATCCTGAGGATGGTTATTTTACATTTCTTTCACGTGTTGTGTTAATATGTGTGGTTAGTTTTCACAACAGCATGCCACTGTTGACTCACATTACATTTGTGATACCTTAAACCTTCACGCTTTTCTGCAGAAAATTACCACTCCCTCCTTTTTAAATAGCTGTCATAACTATATCACTTATCCAGCCTTTGTGTAGTATCCTGCCCTTGGCACTTTATTTTATCCATTTTTCCATACAATGTCTCTTACTTGTTAAGAAAATTTAAAGTTATAATGCTGTACCATGAGGTGCTTGCAGGTTCTTTCGTTTTTGCTATCTGAAAATTCAATAAGCATATTCTCTAGTCCATTATTCAGTCAAGATATAACTAGTTATTAAATGGTGACTGAATCTATGATAAATCTCTGAAAAGTATGTTTGTGACACCTTTCACATCTCTGGAAACACTGGCAAAAGTTATTTAAGTAAGGCTTTCCAAGCAGGTTACATTAGTTTCTTCTAGGCAAAGAATCCTATGTTGTTCGTGAGAAACTTGTGAGACTTAACCCCAAAAGCCTAAAATGAAGACATCATACAGGGGAACTGTTATCTTGTTATAGAAAGAAATTATAATGTTATGACTTATATTTCATGATAAATCCATGTTGTTTCATACCAATTACCTTATCTTTCAGCTACTTATAATGTGTTTATTTTTATTAAATTTTGAAGAAAGGTTTTTAGGTGAACAACTCCATACTTTAGTAGTTCCTCTCTCTTCCTTCTCCCCTTTTTAAAAGGCCAGGCACGTTGCCTTTTTGTAGTCAAAACCAGATATTAACTTGGCTATATTCATATTTCTCTTACTACTTATTTTATGTAAAAATCACATATTTGTGTGTGCTGAAACTTCAGCCCTGCTATATTCTGTCACCGTGTACATGTCAGGTTTTTTCCCAAAGTTTCCCTAGGAAAGAGTCTTCATGGTGCTTTTTGCTTGTACAATCAAGGGAATTTCCCCACACACCACCTGCTGGGCTTGTGGTACTCCTCCTCAACTGAATTTAATGGAGGGTGATATACATGTCCTACTTTTTTTAAGTCATCTTGTAAAATGTACTAGCAAATTTCGTATTAAATGCTACAGGATGATTTATTTTGTCTACAGAAAATAAAACCCAACACAACCTGTCCAGATTTATCAACTCACCTATAAAAGCCTGCTATTCAATTAACTTTTGTGATACTCTGATCAGATGGCATTCTAGAACATGCCAGCTTCAAATAAAGAAAATCCATCTGACCTTTCCATTATTAATCAAAGAACAAGAGCTTTTTAACAGATACAGCAATAAATATGCAGAAGTGTATTTGTTAAGCCCAGGTTTCTATAAACTGAGGCATACAGAATAAATGACTGTGCAGATATACTCACTTTTCTTGTCAAAGAAAGCAGTATGGCATCCATGAAAATTCTAAAGCCAACATGTTCCCCATATGTCTTTATATAAACCTGAAAATAAACAAAAGTTTTATTGGCCTGGTGTTTTCATTTCAGAGAATGGCTGCCACAATTTAGAGCTCTTCTAATTGCTTAGCAACTAATCAGACAGATTGTATGGCTGTACAGATTTACGAATCAGCTGGGAAGCTTTAGAAATCTCATCACAGAAAACTTAAAAAAAAAAATTACAAGCTTTGCCTGCTTTTTAAAATATTCCAGGTCTGTTTCATGGAAACAGAAACTGGTTGCCTATTTCTGTTGTGTTCCATTGTACTCATTTCCCTATAAAACTCTACTGAAGTACAGTTCTGTTAAAAAGAATTGTAGCTCTGATCCTCAGTGGAACTAAAAGTGGTATTTCCTTACCTCAGAACTATGCACAATGTAATTTATTAATGCACTCCAAATTAGATGATTGTGATACTTCACAGCAATATTACTCAGCGAACAGGAAACTGAATTAGCATTTAGGAGACTTGGGTGTGTGCCCAGTACTCATATTGATTGCCTGGAAAGTAATTTGCCTTTGCTGTGTTGCAGTTGCTTCAGTTGCAATGTGGAAAAGATGCACTTATAAAGCAGGACAGATATTGCTGAGCTCATATACAAACTGCAAAGTATTCAAGGACAGAGAAGCAAGCAAAGAAGCTTTTACAACTGGGAACAGCCAAACTGCCCAGTTGCATGATTTGCTACCAAGTTCCCAAAGGGACTTCAGATTATTCCATTCCGTACCTCGTTATCTCTGATGGTGTAGTGACACAAACTCTGTCTTTGTCCAAACCTCTGTGGAATTTCTTTTGCAATCTTATCTGGATCAACAGTGGGAAAATTTGCTAGGTCTCTTTGAATCTGTGGTATGGTTTGAGGGCAGTTCATCTCTTCCAGCCATGCACTGCTGTCCTCCTGAGGGCAGTCACAGTTTTCATGGTAAATAGGTCCTATCAGGAACACAATTATTATTTTTAATAAATCATACTATTGACTTGTTGAGATCACAAAAGAGGATCAGGCATTGAACATTCATTGCTTAGGGCCAAGCAGTCAGCAACTCTCCGAATAGACGTTTGAACTTTTTTTTTTAATTTCAATGGAGTCATGTCAATCTACATCAGCTTCTGTGTGAGCCCTCTCCATGTATTTGCTAGGCAAGAGCTTCACAGCATTTGCTTCTTTTTATTATTTTAAATAGTATGTGTAGGACACTTATAATGAATCCATAATTCCAATGGATTTGACAGTTCAGAAAAGTACTGAGGTCCCAAAGAATCCTATGCTTATCCAAGAAGACATTCTGGCACACAGTTTGTGAGAAAAAACTGTGATAGGAAATCTGTGTGTAATGCTGCCTCTTACCTTTTAAAACATATGGAGACTGTGCAACATGTTTATCTCCAGTTTTGACTTCTATCTTCAGGTTTTGGTAGCTTGCGTACATTCTGTATCTCACGAGGAAGGAACCATCTTTCCTGTCTAACACTTGCACACCAACCCGAGTGAACTGTTCATCGGGAGCAGTGATCTTCACCTGGAATGCATTTTCACCTGGTGACGAAGTGAACCTACCCGGAGAGTAAGTGGGAGCTTAATAAAAAAGCCAACACACAACAGATTTCTTAGTCCAACCCATTCCTTCTCAAGCCGACAGATTTCCAGTAACTTCACTGAGCCATGCTAGGCCTCTTTGAGCACATCCTAATGCTCACAAACAAGGCGTGATTTTTTCCAAAGAGAATTTTGTTAGGCTACCTAAAATGTCTCATGGTGTTGAAGCACAAGGCATCAAGAAGGTTTCACTCGGTCATGAACACACCTCTAAAAATCACTTGGTGCCCTTCAGGTTGAACAGTGTTGGAAATACGGTCTTTGACTATATGGGAACAGAGCAGCTTTAAAAATCCAGCACAGCTCTTGATTAGTAGTAGCTCAAATATAAAATGATGGGAAGGTAGAGAACATGTAGATAAACGGATATATCTTGGTGTCCTGTCCTGTAGGGACAGAGCAAGGGGCAATGGTTTTAAACTGAAAAAGAGTAGATTTGATTGGATATAAGTAAGAAATTGTTTACAATGAGGGCGATGAGACACAGAAATAGGTTGCCCAGAGAAGTTGTGGATGCCCCGTAAGTAGAAGTGTTCAAGGTCAAGCTGGACAGAGCTTTGAGCTACCTGGTCTAGTAGAAGGTGTCCCTGCCCATGGCATAGGGGTTGGAATGAGGTGATCTTTAGAAGTCTCTTCTAACCCAAACCATTCCATGATTCTATATAAAAAAATACTAAAACAAGTTTCACTTTAGCAGCTTAGTAAGTCTGTTATTTTACATTCAGACGCAAAATATTTTCAGATTACTTTATTTTCCAGTGTATTATTTAAGGAAGTAAAGAATAAACATCTTAATCATTATGGTAGCTCATACAAGGGGGAAAAAAAGAATACTAAGAATTCCATTGTCTCAGTAGGGAAAAAACATTACAGTGGGATCATGTAATTCAGTGTGCACTTATAATATTTTGGTAAAATTCACCATATACCAAACACAGAAAAATCTCCATAAAACCAAATACAGTAATCTGAAAAATCATCAGAAGTTACCACATATCATTGAGGTACGAACAAAGCTGGTGCAGTCAAAATGCTGCATCTGCCAACTTTCTTCCACCTTTCTTTCATCCCTTTAAACATAGTCCAAAATATTTACGGAGAGCCTCGGATAGAGAAAGAGGTGGTGGGACTAGCTACTAAGTTACTACTAAGTAGCTGGACTACAGCCCAACAGCCTGGTTACCTTAACTTGTCCAGACATACCAGGGAGCTGGCAGTTCAACGAAAGGCAGGAAATATTTACTTTCCATGATAAACTGAACTGGCAGCTTCTGGACTGACACAAGCCATGGTGCATCAAATCCGGATGACTGGATGGAGCATTCCAAGCTCCTACCTGGGCTGTACAATCAGAGTTTCTTCCCTTTAGAAATGGGAAGCCATGACTGTCCTTTGAAAATCACAAAATCACAGAATACTTAGGGTTGGAAGGGGCCTCTGGAGACCATCTAGTCCAACCCCCCTTCTAAGGCAGGGTCACCTACAGCAGGTGACATATGAATGTGTCCAGGTGGGTTTGGAATGTCTCCAGAGAGGGAGACTCCACAACTTCCCTGGGCAGCCTGTTCCAGTGCTCTGCCAGAACTCACACTGAGGTGGAACTTCTTGTGTTTTAGTTTATGGCCATTGCTCCTCGTCTTATTTCATTCCTATGAAGTTTTATCTAATGGACTATGGAATAATTAGTAAATGACTCTACTGATCTCATGCCTACACATGTAGGAGAAATACTGATGTTCCCAACAATGGGAACAAGCTGGATGCCTGAACATAATAAATTAAATGTACTGGTCACTGTTAAGGTTTTGACAAAGGAGAATAAGTAATAAATTTTTGGTTGGACTAACATGTATGTTTTGCTGCTGAACATTTTCATCCTCTTATCTCATCCCCTGCAAATCGCGAAGTTATGTGATAATCGTAGAAAAAATTAATTAGTCTTCACTAAGTGACATACAGAAAAAAGTCACGTCGAGATCTTTCAGCCTGCCCTTTCTACAGGAAAACCCCAAGCCTTCCGGACTGCCCCCAATGTCCCTGGAAAGCCGTCGCGCCCTCACCTCTGCCCCTCGGCGTCCACGGCCTGCACGTAGAAGTACCGTGCGGGGAGCGCCGCCTGGGCCCGCAGCCCGGGCCCCCACACCGCGCTGCGCTCGGCGCTCGGCTGCCCGGCCCCGCCCGCGGCCGCCGCCGCGGCTGCCAGGGCGAGGCACAGAGGCCACAGCATCGGCAGCGCTGCCCGGACGGGGGAACACCGCCGGAACCGGCCTCCTGCCCTCGCCGCGGCGCTGGGGAGTCCTGCCCTCGGCGGGGCTTCACGGGGCGGGGACGGGGGGGAAGGCGGGGCGGTGCCGCTGGAGCCGCAGGCTGGGCGGGAGGCGCCGCGGGAGCCCTCACTGGAGGCATCTGGAAGCCGCGTGGAGACGTTCTTGTGTCACCCGCACTATGAGACCCTGCCTTGGCAGGGGGGTTGGACTAGATGATCTGCAGAGGTCCCTTCCAACTCTCACTATGCCGTGGTTGTGTGATGTGTGGCAGCCAGTAGCTCAGGTCTAGGATTGTCCGCAGCGGAGGTGAAAGGGCACCTCATCAGTCCGCTGCCAATCGCCCAATATGCACCTTCGGTGATTCCATGGGCTTTAGTCTGTCAAATAATCCAACCTCAGGTTGCAGAACGCTAGTGCCAGTGCTGTGCTTAACTACAAACACAACCATTCGGGCTGCAAAAGACCCCTGAGAACATGGAGTCCAACCACTAACCCAGCACTGCCAACTCCACTACTAAACCCTGTCCCTGAGCACCACATCCTTACACACCTTTTATCTATCTTCAGGGGTGGTGACTCAACCACTAACTTGGGCAGCCTGCTCCACTGCTTCACCACCCTTTCCGTGGAGAAATTTTTACTAATGTCCAGTCTAAACCTTTCCCTGGTGCAACCTGAAGCCATTTCCTCTCATCACTTGCTACTTGAAAAAAACAAGATCTACCTTGCTACAATCTCCTTTCAGGTAGGTTGTATTCACACAAATGCTTTTGCCATTTAGCTGCAGAAGCCTTACAAAAATTAAGGCTTCTTCATGGGAGAACTCAAATCCCAAAAGATACTTTCAATTTTGCTCCTTTTTGCTTTTCTCTTGTTAAGGCAAACAATACAGGAAATTGAACCTCATCATCAAAGAGTCATGAATTTCAAAGAGATTTTGTTTTTTACATTTTGAAATACTGTATGTTTAGAGAAAAGCACACGAAAGTCACTTGCTTGGAGAAAATTGCAAGCTGAAAAATGATCAGTTGGTTTAATGAATGCAGTCTTTTCTAACCAACAACCTCATTATGAAATGACTTAGAAATTATCAAGCTCCAACTTTTAAAAATATAGTTTTTGCCCCATGATGTTCCCATTGACATGATTTTTCAGGACATTCAGTTAGAAGATTTGCAATTTCCAGCCTAAAAATTCACACAGGCCCTATTTTATATCCATGACCCTTTAGCTCTTCTTTCCCCATCTTTACCTTTGCTGATGTGTTATACAGGCAGAAATCATACTCAACTTGTATTTTGCTGTACCAGAGAAGCCAGTCCCCTCTAGTGGAAAAGAACTTTAAAGATGTTTTTATTTAAAAAGAAATCTGATAGCTATAGAATTCACTGAACATCCTTCTTCCTAGCAGGGTGGCACTGACATGTTAAAAAGAACACAGCAGTGATGAAGCAAGAGTGACACACTTCCACCCTCCTGATGTTCTCTCCTCCAGCTTTTCTCCTCCACATAAGTGCAGCTCAGGGAATCCATGCAGAGATCTGACACTATTTGTCAGCACCCAAACAAGTTGTAAGATAAATCATGCAACCTAATTTTAGTCCTGGCTGGCAAAGCCAACGTTGCTGCTACCCTAATGTCTATAATTTGGCTCAGATAAAAATGCTTTGGAGGGAGAATCATTTAATTACATCAAAGGCTGTTGGCCGACTAAGGCTCAACAGGCTTCCAGCTGGCAAAGGCATAAGGGCTGCTCTCCATTACAATAGGCATGTTGCCTCAGGATGAAGCCATGTAAAATACTGAAAACTTGTGTCCAGGGTGTTAAAGAATACATTCAGTGCAGGTAGCTCGGTGTGCAGCTGCAGTGCCAGCTGCAAGTTGAGCTCTGGGGGTGCAGAAGCCCCAGCCCGAGGCAAGGGGCTGTGAACTGCTGACCTTTTGCCTAACAAAGGGCACTGGACCCGTGGCCCATCCAGGGGACCAGACACTCAGCGACAGGGCAGGAGCCGACGACCCCCAGACTTGCCCTTCCTTAGACTATGAGGGTCTAAAAGCCCAGGGGTCTCTTTGTTCAGGGTCCCTCCTCAGAGACACCAGCACGAGCTGTTATTTTCTTATTTAGTTATTGCACCAAGATTAAATTATTTTAAGGATCTGGATGTCTGAGTCTGCGCTATGGGAAACCTGGGGTCGAGCTTGTGAGGAAACCTGGTCTGACTGTGAGTGTGGGGGGTGTAGCTGTGAAGGGGCCTCAGTCCCATGAGTCTGACTGCCAGAGTGCCAGAGTGGTGGGACAGGGAAGTTTCCTTAACACAGGGGATGGCAAACTTGGCTGTACCCACAACTTCTTTCCAGATGACTTTTGCAACTTTGCTCTGCCTAACCACTAAGAACTATCAAATAACTCTAGCATTCGAGAAGACATTTATTTTTCCCATTATCTGCAGCACTTCTCACATAAACTACTGCTGGGAGTAGGGGCTCTGTGGGCTGAGAGCACTGTGCTGTAATTGCTGGCAGTGAATCTTCAGCAGTACACCATATAACTTTTTTTATTTAAAATTTTGTAGCTACTTTGTTATAAAATCAATCAATTAATATCATGATTTCATATATTTAAAAATAAACTAATTTTAAATAACAGTGGCAGTACCAGAACAGCTCCAGTTGTATCTTCAGTGTCATTGTGTTTGTTCATGTTGAAATTGTGCTGGGTGAAGGATGCGATGAAAAATATTTTCAGCAGTTCTAGACACTTACCTAAAATAGACTTCTGTTCCTTCATACACTTTTCCGGAAGCATTTTTGTAACATGTACTGTTACTACTGTCAGGGGAACCAAGAGAAACCTGGTGCAAATAAAAGGTCCAGATGTCAGTCCCCTGTTCCCAGAGAGAACCTAACACTCACTATTATGCTCCTACACCTTTCCTATGTTCAGCAGGAAGATGTAGCCAAGTTAGAAGCGTGGCCCCAAAGCTAAGCCAGGACTTGTGTTGAGCCTGACCTACGATATCCCACTTTCACATAAGAGCTTGGGGCAGCAGGGACTGGTGTCCCAGACACCCCCTGGGCCATTTGGGGCAGGCAGGTGCCAGCAGGTGCAGGTACCTGGAGCACCCACATCCCAAAGGGATGTAGTGAGGGCATGGGGTGACCCCAAGCTGCCCAGGGAGCAGTTCCAGTGGCTGTTGGGGCGAGAGCTGGGAGGCTTTGCTGAGCACATGCAGCACTCTGGGTGGCAGTGGCGATGAACTGTTTGCATCAGGGTTTCATTAGCCAACACCACTTTGCTTTTTCACAGAATCACAGAATGGGCCAGGTTGGGAGGGAGGACAGTGGGTTATCTGGTCCAATCTCCCTGCTCAGGCAGGGTCATCCCAGAGCACATGGCACAGGATTGTATCCAGATGGTTCTTGAGTATCTCCAGTAGGGGAGACTCCACAATCTCTCTGAGCAATCTGTTCCAGTGCACAGTCACTTGCACAGTAAAGAAGTTCTTCTTCATATTAAGGTAGAACTTCCTGTGCATCAGTTTCTGCCCACTCACTGCCTCTTGAGCTATTGCTTGGCACCACCGAAAAGAGCCTGGATCCATTTTCTTGGCACCCTCCCTTCAGATACTTATAGACACTGATGAGATCCCCTCTCAGACATCACTTCCCGAGGCTGAACAGGCCCAGCACCCTCAGGCTTTGTGTTTCCCGCTTTGTGCCTACTACCAACGCCAGACCCCCTTCCCGCCATCCCTGACTTGCCCCTCCTCTCCCTCCCTCGCCTGCCCCGCGGGCGAGACCATGAGGGCGTATAGGTGGGGGGGGGGGGGGGCGGCCAAGGAGGCGCCTCTCACAGCGCCGAGGCGCAGTCACGGCCCAGCCGGGCGGCGAGCGGCCGGTGCCTCTGCAGCACCGTGAGGGCCCGCCGCGGGAGCGGCGCCGCCGCCGGGCAGCCCCGCGCCTCCCGCCACCCCGCGCGGTTGCGGGAGTTGGTGCGGGCCGGCGGCGGCGGCGCGGAGGAGGAGGGGGGCGGCGGGGGCGCGCAGGTGAGCGCGCGGCCGTGTCTGTTTCCGGCGCGCCGCGTCCCCGCTCCGCCGCGGCCGGGGAGGGAGCACGGGCGGTCCCGCTCCGCGCAGGTAACACGGGCCGGGAGCGGACTGCGGGGTCGCAGCCGCCTTGCCCGCCGGCCCCGCTGCCGTCCCCGCCGCCGCCGCCGCCGCCGCCGCCCGGGAAGGGAGCAAACCCACCCTCCCGCGGGCCCCCTTCCCCCAGCCTGCGGCTGTGCGCTCCGGAGCCGGCGGGCTGCAGCGCGGGAGGCGGGGCGGGGAGCCGCGGCCCCGATTGGCAGCGCCCCAGCGCTCCCGCCCCTCCCCGGGGCCGGTGCCCCCCGCCCCGGGCGGGGCTGTGCGGGCGGCCCGGGCGGTCGAGGGGCGAGTCTTGGGCCTGCCTTCAGGGCGGGCGCTGCTGGGCACGGGCGGGGGCTGGGACTGGGACGGGTCCCTGGAGGGTGTCCCTGGGATGTGCCCAGCGGAGCCCTGCCGGGGTCAGGCGGCCGGAGCCGCTCCCGGTGCGCCGCTGGGGTGCGGGGCAGCGACCCGAAGCCCGTGTCGCAGGAGGCGGCTCTGGAGCGGAATTTCTGCCTCCTTCGCGCCAGGTTCCCATCTGCGGCGCGTGTCTGTAGACGTGCAAGCTGCTGAGATGACAGATAACACACACGCTGTCGGCTTGCCCTTTAAAAGTGATCGTTTAGAGCAAGCCAGCCAGCTTTTCTAAATTTGTTTTTGGTAATTCTTAGCTACCATAAACAACACCTGCTTTTCTTTCTCACGTCTTGAGGGATAGGAGGCACATAAAAATAAAGGGAATCCTTAACAGCCATAGGAGGAAAGCAGTGGAACAGATTGAGGGAAGTGTTGTCAATTTACAGTCAATGGAGGTTATAGGTACGGTAACTGTACACCTACATTCCACTTGCAGAAAAAGCATGCAGGATTTGGCAGAATTAAGTGATCTTAAGTTGCTGTTCTGTGATATAATAATTTGTATAAATTATTTTGCACTCAACATTAACAGTGTACTATTACTGTAAGGGATAGAAGAGTCAACCGCAACTATTTAAATGTAGGAAGCTTTTAATTTCTTAATTTATTTTTTTCTTATTTGTATGCTCATTTATAAATGTAATTACTCGTTATGTCTTCATCATAGTATCACTATGGTGTATGCTTTTGGCAACTCTCAAATAATAAAAAGTGCTGTTTGTAGAGCTCTAGAGATGCTTGGGGAATGACACCATGTATGCTGTGGTATATCTTGAAGGGTATTTCAGATCTGATTGGCTATGAGTTCAAAGATAAGCTTTGTGTCTATTTTATGTTGATTGACACACATTTTCTTTCAGGTACCTCATCAATACCTTGCAGAGGCAATGGAGGCAATGATGAAAACCCTGGTGTAGTTAAACAAAAAGAAAAAGTATTCTTAGCTGCGCAATACTCTTTTAGTATCATTCAATGCCTACCATTTCAGAAGATGAAAAGGAAAATGGTTCTGGAAATAATGGAAACACTGAAAACAGAGCTGGGAAAGAATCCCCAGAAGCTTCTCTTCATGATCCTGTGAAGCCATACTGCATGTCAGACAGCTCCACTGCATCGTTGGTATCCAGGGGAGATGGGCATTATCCATGGGGATGTCCTGTGACTCATACAAGAGAGAAATTTTATACCATCTGCTCAGACTATGCTTTTTTAAACAGAGTAACATCTATTTGTAAAAGCCCAAGTGCTTCAGTTAGTGCCTGCCTGTCAGGCAGTGCTGCCTTAAATGTTGGAAATAACACACCTAACTTACTCAGCGTTCAAACTGGTGCTTCAGAGATAATCTACAGTGAAGATGCTGACTTGGAAAGCCTGCCTGGCAGTCTGGGAAAGCTTCCACTGGCATGGGAAATAGACAAATCGGAGTTCAATGGTGTGAACACAAATCTGAAGAACAAAGCAGGTGAGGTGGTGGAGTTTTGATGTGACAGGAAAAGACTTCATGTTTACAGCTTGTTTGTGGAGGGGCCTGGCCATGTATCCTTTGAGGAAGTGCTACAGAAGAGCCTCTACTTCATTTCAAGGAACCTGTTCATCGGAAAAGAAGAGGGTGAGATAGGAGGAGTGAAAGTCAGATGTAGCTGCCTGGGGAAGTGGCTCTAAAACAGGCTGGCTTCTACTTAACTGTGTATTTTTTTATTTTTTGGGGTGGTTTCTGGTATTTTTTTCCCACTGTGTTTTTGGAGTGTTTGGTTTTTTTTTTTTTTTTTAATTTTAGTAGGACCTAGTGCATTGTGCAGTGATTACTTTTGCCTGTTAAGTACAGGTTTGTCACTTGCAGAAATGTTTCAAGATACTTCAGAGATGTATTTTGAAGTTGAAGATGTGGTTTGTTTATGACAGTTGCCTAGGAAAACAGTAGGTTTCTGTAACAGAATTTTATTTATTTCAATTTGCTACATGTACACAGTGTTAGGGATCCTTTAAAACTGGCTCCTTTGCTACCTCCTGTGTTCTTTCTCTGCCTAGTCACTGATTGCAACTACAAATCAAACACTTGCATACCTAGTTGGTTTTCTTTGTCCTACAATCCCTCTGTTTACCTAGAGCGTGCTGTGGATTTTTTTTTTCCTTAATGGCTTGGCTAGCTAGTCAAACTGCTGTTTTCTCTACATTAGTATGAAACCTGTTCAGCAAAACTTAAAAACATGTTTGGGAAGTTGCCATTGCCTTTTCATGTATACGTGAAGTGTCCTTAAATAAAAGTAAGAAGTAAATTATAATGTCTTAGAGGATGGTCATAATTTCTAAAATATGTGGTATATTTTATCTGGATGTGATGGCTTCAGAATGGGACAAAAATATTTCTGCTGTACAATGTGGCTTGACTCTCCGTTTTTCCCTGTCTCCGTGGCTTACGAGAAGGAAGAGACCTCTGGTGTATATTATTCTTACTGAATTTGCATATAAGCTTTCATCAGAAGCTGGTTACAAGGCTGGCAGTGAAAAACAAGCATTTGATTATATTACACATGCATTTAATGTTAGGAGATGGGAAGTCCATGTTGGTGTGAGAGTCTATTTCTGGGATGGCTGATTTAACGCATTAGAATAATCAGATTGACTTATCTCTCTAAACAGTTGGGCAGGACATCATTAATTCTGTTCATGATCTAAACACCATGTTGTTTACAGAGCTAATGGCAGCTTTACAAACCTGTTGACAATCTTGATTATATATTTGAGCTTTTTCCTTTCACTTAAAGTCCCAGTTGGCACTTACTAACACAACCAGTGTCTCTATTTGAGCTGTATGCTATTAGTAGAAGTATTTCAGAAGAAAGCTATGGAAGGTAAACTAGACATTCATTTGTTTCTGAAATCTGTTTTGTAGGCAACATGAAGAAACAAGGGATGAAGAAAAAGTCTGTGGACAAAAAAAGCAAACAATACAGAGAGTGTCCTCAGCGTTCAGCTCTTGAAGATGTGAAGGAGAGAAAAGTGTTGGACCTTCGGAGATGGTAGTATTTTTGAATTGTGTTTAGAATTATTCCCATACAGTTTATCACTAAACACTGTTGCTAGTTACCTGATTTAAAACTTCTTAATAACGTCTTCATAAATTTTTTAGGAGAAATGGGGATATGCTACGCATACATACAGTGTCTATACAACCTATTATCATATGAATATGGTTCACTAAATTCACTTAGTTTAATGACTCTGTATGTCTGTGACATAGAAAATTAGGCTTAGCTTAGGGAATCTGCGATCTGGAATGACATTCATTAGTAAATTGGTAGAGATGCAGTTTACTGCAAGTTGACATGTTAGAAGAGACTGTATACTGCTAGTGCATTACTGTTTTTTCCTGTGGGATCATTTGTACAGAACTCCTGTGGAGCTGTTGGAAATTTGGCTGACATATAAAATAGCCTACTAGCATCTGAGAAAGAAATTGGTTAACATATTTACTCAATTTATTTTTCAAAGAATGCAGTTATTTTGGTTTTTTGTTTGTATTTTTTAATACAGGTGACATAAAAACATCCACTATAACATGACACTTCAGTGACGTGGCACACAGAAAAGTAGTTCAAGTTGGTCCTATAACTAAATCAAGAATGCTTATTAATGTGTTTGGGGTTTTTTTTGTTTAAGGTATTGTGTTAGCCGACCTCAATACAAGACTTCTTGTGGCATTTCATCGTTAGTGTCTTGCTGGAATTTCTTATATAGTACACTGGGAGCTGGAAGGTAAGTCAGACATAGACTGCTTTGCCTCTTGAGTGTCTAAAATATGTTACTAAATACTTTATTTACTTCTTTTCTTTTTTTTTCATTTTCAGTTTACCACCCATCACTCAAGAAGAAGCTTTGCATATACTGGGCTTTCAGCCCCCATTTGAGGAGATTAGGTTTGGTCCCTTCACTGGAAATACAACTCTAATGAGGTACGTTTGGTTCTTTTGATGTAGCTAAATTGTTAATTTATGCAAAAATAACATAAAGCTAAGAGATAGAACCTTTAAAAATACACCAGTTCATTTGTTTAAAAAAAAGTGGCTAACACAAGTTAGTCCTCTTAAGCTTTAGAATAATGAAGCATACCTGGGTACTCTGACAGCTCCCAAAGACACTTTTCAAAGAGTGGTTTGCACTGGCCATTTTATATAGTGCAGTGTTGCTACACAGGTCAGGTGAATGTGAAATTCTGTTTGATTTTTCGTTCAGTTT
The DNA here is from genome assembly GCF_036250125.1 of Pseudopipra pipra. Lineage (NCBI taxonomy): Eukaryota > Metazoa > Chordata > Aves > Passeriformes > Pipridae > Pseudopipra > Pseudopipra pipra. Next base: position 80,976,992 of record NC_087550.1, read on the forward strand.
GTTTAGTGGTTGTATAATACTCTAGTGAGTCCAGTCTCCTGGTTAGGAAATTTTTTCTTTATACTCATTTTTCTGTTTTTGAAAAGGCATGTTAAGTGCTTGCTAGTATCACTGAAACAGCCTGAAAAGGCAATTGATACACTAGTAGTTTTATGTAAAATATAATTTAAGAATTGAAAATGAGATAGTGCTGCAGCTTTGCTGCAATGGAGCTATTCAGGAGGAGGAAGAGGAAAAAAAACAAAACAGAAACATGGAGCTGAAGCCACAGAACACTTCAGCTTTGAAATTTTTTATCACTTCTGCTCTGCTGTTTCCTGTTATTTATAAGTCAGACCTAAAATCTTTATACTTTTTTTTGTTTGTTTTATATTAAAGGAATTTTAGGATTAAACAGAGCCAAGAAGCATATTATACTTGAATGTTGAACATCTGACAGGGCTTTGGCGTGAAATTAAAAAAAAATTTACAGTGTTCTTGCTTGCTTCATGAGTTGCATTTGGTTTAGTTAATTTTTTTTTTGGCACTATATAGTGTTGAAGGCAATGTATAGTGTTTGACTCAGCAGGTTGGTGCTGGATTTGAAAATACGTCAGCAGTCTGTTCTCCAGCCAGCATACTGGCTAGATCATTGAAAAGTGTCATGAAAATTTCCTCATCTGCCTTAGGAGACTCAGATACAGATACAGGATTTGTATCTCTTCAGGAATATGTCAGGTTATAGTGACCTTTGCAGACCAAGCTGATAAAATGCTCTGTCTCTTTAAGTCAACAGTCTATACAGACAAAAGTTAAACTTGTAATTCCTTGATTTCCCCTGTGAGTATCCTGTGTACTTCAGGGAAATTACTCTTTTTTTTTTTTTTTTATTTTCTGCCTGGTCAAATAATTTTAAAGTACTTGGCAGAATGGGAAACAGGAGGACTGGGAGCCAACCCCATCACCCAACATAGCTGTATGAATGAGGTGTTATCTTCAGGCATGTGAATTTGAATCTTCTAATATGGAAAAATTGCAGGCCTGTCCTCACCTACTGCTCCTAGGAGGAGTTGCAGTATGGGACTCCTGTAGCACTCAGGCTTTGTGAAGCTTATGTGACAGAAACCGAAAATGATGTGCAGTCTCTCTCTTGAAGGGTTCCTTCTGGTATCTTAGATTTCATTTGTGTAGCTTATAAATGATGGTTGAAGTTTGGCACTTCAGAATTTGGTATCTTTCTAAAGGCTGAGCAACTGAAAATTAAAGGTGTCTGGACTGAATACAATAGGACCAACATTTCACATCCAGATCTTTGGTTATTATAGATCTATGTCAGGTCTGGAAAAGCACAGTGAAGGAAAAGTCTTTGCATATTTATTTCTCTCTCTAGGATATGTTAAGTTTTGTTTGTATTGGGTACTATCTACTGTCTATATACTGGTGTGGTAGGTATTTAGTAGCACACAAAAACCTTTTTTCCTAAACTGTCAAGACATGAAGAGCGGGAGAAAATAAAATTGCATTTAATCACTCTTGAGTTACTACAATCTTTAAGCTTATTGTTTCAGATGGTTTAGGCAAATAAATGATCACTTCCATATCAAGGGATGCTCATATGTTCTGTATAAACCTCATGGGAAGAACAAGACAGCTGGAGAAACTGGTACGTAGCTAATCCTAAAGCATTCATCTTACAGTATATAAACTGAAAAATCCTGCAGTGTGTAGCATGTGACAGGACAAAGTCTGTAAGTAGTACTTCCAGTTTGAGATAAGATATCAAGAAGCTCCAAGTAGCCTGATTTTTCTGTTTTTACTTTTTGTCCTATTTTGCTACAATTTTCATTTTTAGTTTTATTATGATAATATATATTCTGTGCTATACATTCTGCACTATATATTCTGCTATCACAGAACTGAAATTTTAAAGTATCCAGGAGAACACTGCATTTCTGGTTCTGTGTTCGGGAAGATTTATTTGTTGTCATACACTGGGAGAATAACACATTTTTGTTTCAGCTTTTTAGAAAACTATATTGTATAAAAATTCAGAATGTCCAGCACAAAAGTATTAGTTCTTAATAAATGTTTTATACTTTAGAAAAACCCAGTTTTTAAGTTAATGAAGTCATGACTTTGGCTAACATCTGTCTCTAAAAGTTAGGTGATTATTCTCAATTAGCTTATGAAGCTGCATTTTTATGTCTACTTTTAAGTTTGCTACCTAAAAAAAAAAAATTACTTTCATACCCAGTTTACTAGCCTTTGGTATAGTCTGGGTAATTATCTTCTAATTAAAACATTATTTAAAAGCATAAGACCACACTGAAAAGTTTTGGGGGAGATTATTAAAGTAGAAATAACTTTTTTTTTTGGTATCCCATTTGAAAATTCTGTCATGTTTCAATGCCTCTTCTAGTTTTTTCCTGAAACTGAGTGTTGTGGTCACATTACAAAGCAGGGTATGCCCAAATGTGTTTCTAAGACTAGGAATCTCCAAGAAGCTAGGAATACCAAAACATTTGAAAGCTTTCAGTGGTTTCAGTAGTATCCTTGATATGTGCCACCAGTGACTTGGGGCAGCAGGACTGCATTGTGTTACAGTGTGTATTTCCAAGGTTGAGAGATACTTTTGGTTCTTTTTTTTTTCTTTTTTCCCCAGAACGATAAATTTTAATACCATTTTTATCCAAATACTAAGCAACTAAGCATACTTTACATTACACTTTCTTACTACACACTGTGTGGCAGATAGTACTTAATTTCCTCAAAAATAACAAGAAGTTTGAGATCAAAACTGTATTTTGTGCATGCCTGTCAGGTCATGTCCTCTCATTTAAGAAAGCAGTATAAGTACTCTCTGTTATCGAACAGGTCTTTTTTTTTGTTGAATATGTTGCACAGGGTGTTACACACCCTGTCTTGTAACCTGATCTTTCTTTGTAGCTGCAGGAGCCCTTGCAAAGCTCACACGTGGACTGAAAGATGAATCAATGGCCTACATCTACCATTGCCAAAACCATTATTTTTGCCCAATTGGATTTGAAGCAACCCCAGTAAAAGCTAGTAAAGCATATAGGTAAGATACTGTGTTTATGCTTATTTTAGGTGAAGAAACATGCAGGAAAATTTACTGCAAGTTGATACCATTTTTCTTCCCTAAGTAACATTTCAGTGTATGTCAAAAAGACATTTATGTCTGAGCTAGCAAAACACTACAGTGTAATTTGAAAGGATTGACTTAAAATTAAGCATAACTAAGCAGACTAGGTTGAGAGAATTTAAAACAGAAAACTATGAGTGGTACCCAGAAATTGTTTAAAGACATTTTAGCCAGATATAGAAAGGGTAGTTATTTACTTGAAGGACAAGTGAAGGTAACTAGTCTGAAAAATAAAAACATATGGGCTGAAAAAAAGCCAGGTTCTTTATTTTAAGGCAAAAGAATAAAAAGCCAGCTAATTATGGAGGCAGTCTGTTCCCAGAGACTTTGGAGGGGAAAACAGAAGTGTGTGTATGTTGCAATTTTTCTTTATAAACTAGAATCAAAAAGCCTACAGTGATATCAGTCCATCCTGGGGTTGATGTGATAAAATTTACACAAAATTTACACTTGTTTATAGCAAGAACAGGGAATGTGTAGGTATTGTAGGATGGTGGTTGCATACATTTTTTGCAGGGTTGGCTAATAATGATGATAAACTGCAACTACTGGAGTGTAAGGCATAGAAAAGTAAAGATATCTGAATAATTTGTTACCAGGAATTGGCAGGGGGTGGGGGGAGGGAAGCTAGAAGAGATCTTTGGACTATCACAGCATGTTTGGCTTTTTTAAGCAATGCTTGGAATGCTGGAGCACTTCTAAAATACCAGGAGAAGCTTAATATGCCAGTTGTTTTAGAATAAAAATACAGTTACAGGTACCTGAATAATTTCAGATTTCTCAGGGCGGTGTTGCTCAGGATAATGTAATGCAATAGTTGATAGAGATTTCAATTAAATTTAGGTTTTAAAAGAGGATAATAGCATTGATACTCATACTGAGTTTAGGGGAAGTCTTGTATTAAACCCACAGATTTTAATATTAATATTAATGCTGACACTATTTATATTTTGTAAGACATTTACCTTGCTGCTTTATGTAGTAGAGTACTCTGTGTACTCTCCTGTGGAGAGTAGTTTGTTTTACTTCATTCGCACAATCATATTAAACTCTTTTTCCTCTCTCAGAGTAGTTACAAACACAGTATGTACTGGAGGTTTCTGTTGGACTTTCTCGAGGTTCAACCATTGGTCAGTATTTATTAGAATTATCATAGTGCATAAGAAGACAATTCCTGACACAATTAGCAGATACCAATAGTGGGGAATATTAACCAATTAAAAGAATAGATCACTAGTATAAGGTGAGTCTCAGTCTTGCTGTTTGCTTGCTAAGCAGTCTGACTTTAGCTGTTAAGAGGTGGGGTCATGTCAAGGAATGGAGAATGATAGCTCTGCTTTTGGAGTTCAAAATGGTAATTCTTTTGAGGTGATAAAGCATAATCTTATGAATCTAATTTGTTCTCAGTGAGTCTCACCATAAGGTTAATGAAAGCTTTTAGTATATGAACAAAAGACTACAGTTTTTTATTAAGACTGCATTCACTGATGTGCCATGTTTGTGAGAAATGTGTAGAAAATATGCCCCAAGTAGAAATCCAATACATCAGTCTGCTTAAATTTACCAAAACATTAGTGGCTTACTTACTCAATCAGTTACTAAGAATCTGCACTAGAAAAACAAAGTAAAAAAAAAAAAAAAAGTTTACTAGATGAAAAATGCAGTTTGCCAAGTAATATTATCCAGTGTGTGGAAGCATAACATACCTTATAACTAATCTGAATTTACATTGTTTAGTAATAAGTGAGAACAACACTTTCGGTCCTTTACCCATGGCTGAAACAGATTCTTATTCACTAGTGATGTTATTTTAAAGTCAGTATTACATTTTTTTCCTAACAGGAGTTATCTTCTAAAAATGTAATGGGAAATAATAAGTTCAAAGAGCTTTCATAGCCTTACTTTAGGCTGGAGGTCAGACTAGAAGAGCATCCCGTTTTCTTTGTATTTTCTGATCTTACTGGGAAAAAAAAAGTGTTTCAGTTCCAGAGCACTATATAGATTCTGGAGCAGTTCTTGTTTATCTGTTTTAAGCTTTTCTTTAAAAATGAAGCTAAGAAACATTTTCAGTTCCAAAAGCAGTGGGTAGACAGGTTGCTAGGCTGAGCTAAGTAGATAGGCTGCTAGGCTGAGCTTAGAGACAGTTCTTAGGTCACCCACAGACTTCCTGTATGATCTTAGGTTGCTGGATTTGGACTCGGGAGACCTGGGTTCGGTTCCCAGTTCAACCACAGACTTCCAGTGTGACTTTAGGTAAGTCTATTAATCTATCCTGTGTCTTGGTTTCCCATCTGTGCAATGATGGCATACATTAGTTTTTTACAGGGAATTTTTTATAAGTAAACAGATTATTGTAAGCACTAAGGCCATATGCTGTCTAATACCCTAGGCAGAAAAATCTCAGGTTTTGTCACAATTGAAACTGAAGTAGTTTTTCATGAGGTAATTATCTACAGGAAGTCACAGAACTGTCCTGTGTATCTCATCAGTCTGTCCTGGTGCCTGTCACAAATTTTCCCTGATAAGGTTACTGCAGGCTTTGAGTTTCTTGGAAGTTGATCACAAACTTGAAATTGATCTGTTGAAGGGTTTGGATTTTTAATATGTGGTATGGGATGCTTAGAAGGAAGCATTTGAAGTTACCAGTTGTGTTCTAGAGGTTACCCTACAGCTGTTAGTAACAACTGTCAGTGGAGGTATAGTTTAAAAATGGTGGAAAGGACTCTTTCATGGCTGTTAGACAATCACAAATAGGGAGAAGGATGTTTGTTCCACATTCATGTGGCTTTCCACAGCTCTTATTTCTGTTTTACCTATATATTTATATTTAGATCATATACCAGACTGCCTTTCATCCAAGTAACACTATTTTTAATGAATATCTGTCTTTTTCCCAAATAATATGCAGTAGCTTTCACAAGGCTTGCTTCCAGGCCTTGTGAAACGAAAGGTTCCCTGTATGGAATTGCAAACTATATGTAGCACAGGAGCTGAGGAAACAATTTTAAACATTAGAAAATCCTAAAAAGAACAGCAGAATGTGAATATCTCTTTTTCTTTTTAGTATACACAATAAATCTTACTAGGATTGTATCTTCTGTTGAACAGAGGTCGTGTCTTGCAGCAAGAAGTAGAATATTGGATCTTAATTGGAGAGCCGAGCAGAAAGCATCCAACAATACACTGCAAAAGGTATGTTACTTGGTAAGAATATAAAACAATGTTTTCTTTCAAAACACTTTGTACTTCTCTACTCAGGGTCAACAAATGACTTTTTAGTTCTTTTGAATGAATATATATATAGATATATCTATCAAACAGAAACAGGTGGTGCTTTAGTGAGAGACTTTGTGTTTTGACGTTAGGGTTGGCTCTGCAGTTTTATATCACCTGTCAGGACACCTGTGGGCTGCTGCAAGCCAAAGCCCATTTCTCTTGTTTAAGTGTGACATCTCACATTAGTCAGGAAGAAAAGACACCTCACCTGTCTGCGATGGTGCCAGTCACAGGCTGTACGGCCCTTGGAGGAGTTTACCCCGCAGCTGAGGACATCCACAGGCTGTGTCTGGGCTGTGCACAGGATATTCTGCTGCTACCAAGGTCTCCTAGCTAAGGTGCAGTTACAGCCTGTACTCTGTTGTGTTATTAGCTTATCTGTGGATTAAAACAGTACATTTATGATGAGGTTTGGCTCCTACAAAGTTGGTGTCTAAACTAGACATACAGACTAGGAGAGCTAGAGGGTGCTCTGTAGAAATTTCATCGATTAGTTATATTTGTCAAGATAAATTGACAGTACAGTTTATCAGCTTAACTTATGCTTAGTATTATTTCTGAAATCGGGGAACAGTGCAAAATAGTAGTATTTCTCAAGAAACTAGTTCCATGGCCAAAATACAAGTTTTAGCAAATAGCATCTCTGTTACCCCCAGATTAATTATGGAGTGATTTTTCTTGATACATTAGGAGAAGAACAGTGAAAACAAATTATAATGATAATACTTCTTTTATTTTTGTTTTTTTTCAGTGATGTGACTACATTAATAATTGCAAATAATTGTGCATTTTGGACTAATGAGATTAAGTGCAACAAAATTAAAATCACATTATGCATGTGGTTATTGTGCTGAGAAATGTCGTGTTATAGATCTCCATGACAGAACTTTGTCCTGTGGTATATAGACTACAAATGGCACAGGAAAAGGTTTCTGAATCCAGAATAAAAACCTTTGTAATATTAATTTTGATTGTGGAGACATTCTGTCTTTTGCTACACTCCCAATGAGAGCTAGCAGAAAGTTCTGTGCTTAAGGTAGGAAGGCAAAGGTTGGGGTATAAATGCATTTGCTGAACTTGGAGGATGGCATTAGAGAGAAACAGGTAATTAGGCATTGGTAGAAATGAAAAGGTGATGTGTAGGTTTAAAGAGGTCTGGAATATGTAGATATTTGTTTCAGTTGTGCTAGAAGGAATTATGAATCTTTGAAGAGCTGAGTGAGTGGAGAAGGATTCAACCGATAGTTTAGATTTAAATAAAATGGAGGAGTGAGTTATAACAAGAGCTGTCTGGTAAAAGCAGATTTAATGTGTGGAAAAAACCAAGGGTTTAAACAAAATAATACAAAAGAGTAAGAGGGGTTTAAGTAAAGGAAAAGCTAATGTTTCTACTTGCCTAAACCACACTTTGCTTCTTCCTGTCACAAACTGATGAATTGGTAAGCGTAAGGAATGTAACTAATGACTCATGGTGCTCTCACTCATTTTGGAAGGCGTTTTCCAAGAGCAGGAATAATCACTGTGAATGCTTTGATTAAACATGGCGCTTTTATATCTATGTTGATGCCTCTGATATTGAGGCTTTTATATCTTTACACATTCATTTATCTTTAAATCACTGCTAAGACCATTTAAAGCTACAGATCTGTATTTGCATGCACATACGCCTGAGTCTTAATCCTGCTGAGATTTCTTAAATGTCAGTTGAGTAGTAATAATTTTATTCTGTAGGTGGGCAGATATTGTCACTGACTTAAACACTCAAAATCCAGAATATCTAGATATTCGACACCTAGAGAGAGGATTGCAGCATCGAAAAACAAAGAAGGTAAGGTAAACTTACTAAGACGGGAGGAAATTCATGGTAGATTTTTGCAAACTTACTGCTACTTCAGCAGTGTAAGATAACTTCACTAAAGAAGTTTGTTGTGAAGTGTTGCTGAAGAAAAAAAGTAAAACATGGGTACTTGCATACCAGCATCTTTTATATTTATTTGTAGGACAAGAACAGCAGTAGTTTGGCATATGCCAGGATGAACCAGGATATGTGTGTATACAATGTATTTGGTCACAATATTTACCTGTGCTGGTTTAAAATGTAGCTGCAGCAAGTATAGTAATACTCTGCAGCCAAATTACAAACCCTTTGGGGGATGACCCTTCTAGCTTCCTCTAAGTAGGAAACAAGGCAAAATCGAGTAGGATCAGGCATAAAAGAATGCATGTCTATCCCTTATGCAGACTTAGTGTCAATGCATGTGGCTTTCTTTCCTATAGATAGGGCTGTATCTCATGGGTGGAAGATGTATTTGTGATTTGCCAATTGCAAGTCTATGAGAAATAATAGACTGAAGAGATAATTTCAAACGTGAAGACCCTATGGAAGACTGTGTCAGCAAGATCAGAATGGACCAGAACACATAATTTCTGAGAAGGTAGCTAGAAAGTAAAAAAGACTAGCAGAAGATAAACAACACTGGCCCATGAAAGATAAAATGGATAACTTAAAGAGATGAGAAAGAAGGCAGTAATTGAATCTGGGATAGTTAAAAACTGATTGATGGGAGTTGTTTGTTTGTGTATATAGTTTTGTGTTGGGGGTTTTTTTGTTGGTTTTTGGTTTTGTTTGTTTGTTGTTGGGTTTTTTTCTGGTTTGTACTTGTTGCCTTTTTTTGTGTATTTTTTTTTAAATGATTGTGTTACTTGCCAAGATGTTGATGTCAAATATCAATGTGTTTTAGAAAAGCACCCATGTGCATTTAACAAAGAACGTTTTTACTTTGATTAGGTTGGAGGAAATCTTCATTGCATCATTGCCTTTCAGAGACTTAACTGGCAAAGGTTTGGTCCTTGGAATTTTCCATTTGGAAATGTTAGACAGAATAAACAATCCCAAACACAAGGACAAGGAATTTCCAAATCTGAGAGTGAAGACAATATCTCTAAGAAACAACATGGACGACTGGGTCGGTCTTTCAGTGCTAGTTTTCATCAAGAATCTACGTGGAAGAAATCTAATCTTCGGGAGAGGAGGAACAGTGGGTATCAGAGTTATAATGATTATGATGAAAATGATTAAAATTAACTTTAGATGATAGAGTTGATATATCAAAGTTAGTTTTAATCAAAACATATTAGGGATCTATTAGTCCTAGAATACATATGAATAGAAATTATGGCATAAGATACAGCCTCATAATTATTAAATAAATCTGATGATATGGTTGCAGTGGACAAGATCTGATGTGTAAAGTGATAGATAAGCACAGATTATTGTACTTTTGCAATCAAAGGTAAATGTGACAGCAAAATCAATAATTTCTTTTGAAGTAATTGTATTATGTCCTGATTTGTGAAAACAAAAGAACAGATTGAAATTAGCCAATGTAATAAACAGACTTCATTGAAAATACTTAGTGTTCAAAAGCATGAAAAACTGTGGTATGACTTTATAAAAAAGGGTTATTCTGCAAATGGTGTTAAGGATAAAAGTAATCATTGCCTTCCTTTTTAACACTTAATTTTATTAAGGCTGCCCATATCCAGTGCAAAGGAAAAAAAAAAATCACATGGGTTAGAAAACCTTTTGGATTTACGAAGGGAATGTACATTCTCCATTTAGTTCTCATTAGACTTCTGTCGGTCAGATAATCATATCTTGAGAAGCAGGTCTCACTTTCTTTTGGCTTATCTAGTTGCCTGTTTTAGACTGTGGGGAATTGCCTTTTTGAGGATGGAACTTCTCTGTTGCTTTTGCTCTGTGGGTATAGTGGCTGAATTCTTATCCTGGAGCCTCTTCAGAACACGGACTCACTTAACACAAGCTTGTGAAATTCAGTATTAAAAAGCTGCATTTACCATTAGCCAAATGAGCTAGCTGAACACTATGTTCTGTTGGCAGTTCTTTTTCTTGTTCAGTCTTAAAATCTCTGTCCTTTTTCTGCTGCTCTTTTTATTTTGTATGAAGGGGGTGCAAGTGCCGAAAACTGCTGACAGCCCCGATGATATACCTCTCAGCCAGCAAACAATTCAAGCTTTTTCAGGTGTCCACGTGCAGTCTATTTTTTTCTTTTCTTGTTTTCCCTGATTTTAAATTTATCTAGTTGTTTGCCCAAACACATCTCAACAGTTGCAATGTTCTGTGTACAAATGTTCATACCTGCTCAAGGATTAATTTTTTGACATAAAAAGATTTGTCATGGAATGCAGGGGTTTTGTAGGTTGCTGCTTTTGTTAACGAAAAATGGGAGACTTTTAGACTTTTGTTCACTCAATAAAATTTGTTTTCTACCTTGTTTGCTTTTCATTTGTCATGGGAACGGTGACCCTACATTTAGAAAAGGTCTTCAGCAGAGTAGGTAAGCAATGGATCAGAGTTGCAAATACTGCTTAGCAAAGTTATCCTGGAGGTAGGATCTCTTTGCTCATAAAAAGTGGCTGCTCTGTGCAGCCAATGTGACTTCTGATATTTAATTTCCCAAAGCCTTCAGCCTCACGACTGAACAGAACCCATAGGTTTTGAAAATTTATTTTCCAGATGAGCTGTTTTTGCAAGCTGAGTTTGAGCTGAGGGCTCAGGTTTCTCTGGGATACTTGCACTGTGTTCTTTAAGGGATTTAAGACATATATGCGGTGTTATATGTATGTCTCATAAGTTTTGCTTAATAATAGTTACACTGAGGAACAGGGACTCTCCTCTGATGGTAGCCAGCTGCTATGCTTAACTGGTTTTAAGAGTTATTTTGCTCTGGACATGGAGACTGTCACATTTCATCTCCACGTCCTCGGGGTTATGCTTCAGGAAGCTTTCCCTAGGGATTCACCGAGGGGTGGGTGTGTCCAGTGAGGGGCACTGTGGCTGCAGTGGGAGCGGAGTGGGGAAGAGCACATGCTGCAAGGAAAATCTCGTTCGGGAAGAAAAAAAAATAGAGGACTTTTTTTCATTCTGCGATGTGAGACTTTGTTCTGTGGCATGAGACTTTTTCCGTTCTGCATCCAGAGAAGGGCAATGGAGCTGGTGAAGAGTCTGAAGCACAAGCCGTATAAGGAGCGGCTGAAGAAGCTGGTGCTGTTTAACCTGGAGAAAAGGAGGCTCAGGGATGACCTTATCACTCTAAAACTATGTGAAAGGAGGTTGTAGCCGGATGGGCGTTGGTCTCTTTTCACAGGCAACCAGCGACAGGACACAAGGACATAGTCTCGAGCTGCAACAGGGAAGCTTTAAGCTGGACATAAGGAGGAATTTCTTCACAGGGTGATTAGATATTAGAATAGATTTCCCAGGGAGGCGGTGGAGTCACCGTCCCTGGCGCTGTTTAAGGGAAGACAGGACGTAGTGCCGTGGTCTAGTTGACACGGTGGTGTTCGCTCATAGGTTAGACTCGATCATCTCAGAGGTCTTTTCCAACCTAATCGATTCTGCGAGTCTCTGGTGTTCGGTACTCGGCTCTCCTCCGGGCCGGCAGAGAGGAACGCTGGCGCTCCCGGTGGGCGGAGAATGCCCGGTGGGAACAGCCCGGCCCTGCTGTGAGGGGCGGGAATGAGCGGCTCCTCGCAGACCGGGAGGGGGGCCGGCTCCGCCCCGCGCACGGCGCTTCCCGGCGGGCCGCGGGGCAGCGCCGGGGCGGTACCGGGGCGGTGTCTGCGCTCGCTGGCTGCAGAGGCTGCTGGGCCTGTCCGGTCCTTCCGGCTCCCCTGCCAGGCTCCCTTCCCGCCCCGCCGCAGGTGAGCTCCCGCCGCAGGTCCAACACCACGACCCCCGCCTGCCCCAGCTGGTCCCGGGCCGAACGGCTGCCTCGTTATTTCTGTTCGCATTGATGAAGCAGACGTGGGCCGTATCGTCTTTGGGTTATCCCTTCTTTTTGTCTCATAGATTTTCTCTCAAAGCAGGTAAGAAGGGACCATGGGAGTTCAAGGACTCTGGAAGTTGCTCGAATGCACCGGGAGAACCATAAGCCCAGAAACGCTAGAAGGGAAAATTCTTGCTGTGGGTATCCTTTAAAAGTAAAGCCGGGGAGCCAAAACTGTGAGGGAGATTATCTTAACTATTTCCCTTACTTATAAGTGATCATCTTTTCTTGTTGTGATTATGATGATTATTGTTGTTATTAATTTTAAATTGACAACATTTTGGTTGGTGGATTTTCTGCTTTATAATATGTGGAATAGTAAGCTCTTTCTGTTTTTATCGTTTGAAGAATAGGCTTTTCTGAATAGGTTCCTTACAAAAGTGTTGGTCTCTAGGATTTTGTGCTTTATAAATAAACGTGCTGCTCTCTGTAGGACTGTAAGATGAAAAAAATTAAATACTTAAGAATTAGCTTTCCTATCCTGTATGCTTGGTTAAATGCTGGAAAGATGTGGAGGGAAATTAGCCTTCATTTATGTGTAAAAATACTTGGGGAGGTACTTGCTCCACAGTTCCTTCCACTCTACTTTTTATGCAGGGCAATAAGGGCAAGAATTTATTCTTCTCCAAAGTTCACAGCTATTTGGATAATTTTGGTTTCCATAAGCCAAGCCTGAAGCAGTGGGCAAAAGCCACTCAGTCAAATATGTGCACTTTATAGAAACTTAATGTAGTATATGTGTAAGAGAGCACAGTTTTTCCTCAGCGGTTCTTTAAGATATCAGTATTTGGTTGAACCAAGCAATAAAGGGAGCCAGAGATCGTGGTGGTATTTCCGTACGGAATGCTCACCTCCTCACTCTGTTCCATCGGCTCTGCAAGTTACTGTTTTTCCGAATTCGACCTGTCTTTGTTTTTGACGGAGAGGCGCCTCTTCTGAAGAGACAAACCTTGGTAAGTGGCTTTGCTGAGTCATTGCAATGCAAAATAGGGTGTGCGTCCGCTGAAACTAAGTAGCCGTGTTCAATTTTCTTCCTACTGTTCTGCCTGTGCTTCTGATCTGTGAGGATGGAGGGCTTGAAGCCACTGCTGTGCAGTGTCCTCAGCAGTCCCAACCTGGGTTAGCTCTTGGAGCATGCGGCAGCTCTCTTTTGATAGAGGCAGGTTTGATTTCCATAGAAACCAGGTTGTGGAGAAGTAGAGGACGGCATAAGCCTGGATCATGCTCCAGAATGGACCTGAATGAACTCTTGTGGCATTTGTACCCAGAAGCTGAAAGCTGTTCCCAAGTCCCACAGAGGAAACAGATGTAGATTTAGAGGATTTGAAGGCCGTGACCCCAGGATGATTTAGGAGTAGCTCGTAGGCTCAGCACACTGAATTTTAACAGCGATTCGTTGGATGTGCATCTTCAGCATCTGGCAAAATCTTGTTGGTGTTAATCTTATTTTCACAGGCTAAGCGAAGACAAAGAAAGGAAGTTGCCATCAGTGATTCCAGGGAAACTACAGAGAAACTCTTGAAAACACTTTTGAAGAGACATGTTATCAAAACTGCTCTTGAGGGAAAAAGGCAAGAATAAAAATTATTTTTCCCTCATTTATAAATGTCAGATAATTCCTTATATACCTGTTAATCACTGTGGGTTTTTTTTTCCTTTTCCCTAAGCAATGAAGTTTTGCCCAGTATTACACAAGTTCGAAGAGGAGAAATTGATGATATGTACGTATTGCCTGCTTTAGAAGATGAAGAGAAGAATAGGTAGGTAAAATTAAAAAAAAAATCTTAAACTAGGATAAAAGCATTAAACACATTTTTTGATGCTGCTGAAAGGCCTTTGATCTATGAGATTCTATAATATATGAAGTATATTTTTAATTTATATTTCATTTCAGTTTCTTTTTGGATGGTTTGTTTATAACTGTACACAGAACCCTTGTAGTTACTTATGAGAAAGTAACAGAAGAAACTTTCAGCCCACAGATTAAATTTCTACACTGGATTCATGTTTAAGGATGAAAGGTCTACCTCAGTCTCTGTGACCGTATCTGTACAACTAAATGGGACTGATTGCTCAAACTTGGGTGATGCTGCCTATATGACTCTGTTTTGTGTCCCCTTGTTCAGAGCACTGACGTGTTCAGCAGAAGCAGGCTTTGTTTGTGCTGTCAAATATGACAAATAACAAAACTGAGAACATGAAGCTATGCGTTAGATTGCTCTATGTATATCTGTCCTTTCGTGTACTTTAAACACTGACCATCAGGTAAGGATTTAAGCAGCATCAGTTGTCTCAATCTAGTTTTAGCTGACATAGGTCTGCCTTCTTGCTTTCTGCTCAGATCTTTTGACCTGTGTATGTATTTATAATGTGTGTTTGTATGTATATGTGTATATATATATATGTGTGTGTGTGTATTTTTGTACTTACTACCAAAGCGATGACTAATGTCCTTTTGCTTTAAATAGGAACTTTATTTTCCTGGGTAAATATCTCCACCTTTTGTTTTCTCTGTGATTTTTAGCTCGGAGGAGGAGGAAGAAAAAGAATGGCAAATGAGAGTGAGCCAAAAAAAGATGTTGCAAGTAAGTGCAACCTAATTGCCCTGTTACTGTGAACAGTCTTCTCATTCATGTGCTATGCTTAAAAGATAAACAAAAAGCTTAAAAAAGCCCAATTGTTTGGAGATATAAGTCTTACTATAGCATTGCTTCTCAAGCAAACAAGTTAACTTTTGGTGCTCTTAAGTCTTCCTGATAATGAGGAAATATAAATGTAATTTCTCCACTAGGATACAACGGAAGAGAAATTTTTTATGGTATCCTTTTTTTTCTTTTTACTACTTTCTCTGAACATATTGAGAAAAAATTGGTTTTTCTGATGATGTACGTGACATGTATGCATTTATGCACATGTGTATGCATATAAAAAACAGCATTTAACAAAATTCCTGTGCTTCTCCACATATGAACTGATGCTGAAGCATTTCATTCCTTGAGTTTTCACAGATAAATTCTGTATTTGCTTCTGTTGTGCTCACAGGAAGAGGAGAAGAGAAATATATAACCTAAGGAGAAGACATAATGAGTAATAAAATTATCTCTGCTTTCATCAATAGAAAAAAAAAAAAGAAAAAACTCTTGAAAATACTGTTTATCTTTGAAGTAGTTCTCATTCAGAACCTCTTTAGAAAGATAAAATCAGACTAGCTGAGACTATAGAACCTACTTCTGTGATTTATACTAAATATCTTTTTGTAAAAAGAATAAAACCAAGTTTCTCTGTATAATGTACATCAATAATTATGTACTTTACATTGTTTTATTATGTAGCAGTTACTTTTTTTTCCTTGTTTTCTTTACCATAGAGGAAGTAGCAACAAAATTCTTAAGGTTTTTTTTTTTTGGTCTTGTTGTTTGGAATGCTCTAAATATTTTACTATTTTTGCTGTGCTGTAATATAAAATATATATTTTATGTTATTTTCCATTTTTATAGGAACAGTTATGTGAAAATCCTTATTCTGTAGATATTGAATCAGAAGATTTCAACAAGCTGCCTCCAGAAGTAAAACATGAGATCTTGACTGATATTAAAGAACTTACAAAGCGAAGAAGAACGTTATTTGAAGCAATGCCAGAGGTAATATTTAAAATAGTTTTCAAGCCAACAGAATGGAGCTATTGCCATTAATGCAGATGAGGACTATGTAAGCATATCAGATCTGGAAAACTTTACTCCCTGGACTACTTAATAAGAGATGTTATATTGAGGGGGGAAAAAATTCAATGAGATAATGACTCTTAACAGCCTTATCTCTTGATTTCCACTAAAATTAACAGAGCTAATTCAGTTTGGCAAGAACGAGAAAAAGCATGCTCTGTCTCATGCCTCATCAGCATTATGCCCAAGATTTCAATTGCAAAAACAAGCTAGTGGTGTGGATAAACCAGGCAGAATGAACACAGCTAGGATTCCAAACCCTGAGGTTGTTAGGGGAGCTGGCAGCTGGGAAAAGGCTTTTGTAACGTAGGCAGATGTGTTGCTGAAGCTGCTCAGAGACAAATGGAGAATCCTACAGTGCCGCTTCTGCAGTTAGATTTGAAAGTACAGTATATGTCAGATCAAATGATAGCTAAGAATCATAATTTTAAAATGGTCCACATGTGGATTCTGTTTTAATTACTTTCTTTTTTAAGATGGAAACGACCTCTGCAAGCCAACTAAGTTTTGTTGGTCACATAATTGAGATTTCATGTTTAACCAGCAGTCAGAACTACTGGTACCTTTTAGAATTGTTGCATGTTACCAGGGTAGTATTGCTGTCGCTTGGGAGTGCAGCAGTCAGTAAAACACAAATGTTACCTGTTTAAAGGAACTCTTAAAAGAGTTTCCACACTCTCCAGAGTGTGGGAAATGAACTTGCTTAAAAGGGGCATTTTATTTCAATTGACTTGTTTGTTTTGTTTTGTTTCATTTTGTTTTGTTTTGTTTTGAGGACTCCAATGAGTTTTCCCAGTACCAGCTTAGGGGCTTGCTTAAAAAAAGCAACCTCAATCGGTGCATAGAGAATGTGCAAAAAGAAATGAATCAACAGCACTCGGGTGAAATCCAAACACAATATGAAAATGAAGGTGGTTTTGTGAAAGAAGTGGAATCAAGGAGGGTGGTCTCTGAAGAGACTTCTCACTATATTCTGATAAAGGGTATGTCAGGTCTTAATTTTGTAAAACCTCTTGTTTGGAGTGTACACTCTGCAGCTGGCAGTTTTAAAAAAAAAAACCTGAATATTGTTTACGGGCGCATGTAGCCAATACTTTGTATGAAATGTGCATTACTATTGTACATAATTAACTGTGATCTGTAAACCTGTAGAAAAGTGTTTTATTAATCTTTATATAATGATGTTCATTATGTAAAATGGAATGTTATTATAAAGCAGTTTTTTACTAAAACAAAAAAAATCAACAAAAAACTTTCTTTCAGGTATTCAAGCAAAAGAAGCTATAAATAGAGACTTGGAAACTACTGCAGGACCCTCATCAAAAATGCTTGAATTGACTAAATTGAATAAAATCAATGAATCTCCTGCTAATGCAAAGCTAGTTGCATCTGACAAGATGCAAACAGAGAAAGATAATAATGTGGCGACAGCACCACCCTCTCCTCGGACTTTGCTTGCTATCCAGGCTGCTATGGTAGAAAGCAGCTCAGAAGAAGAACTGGATACAGGACAACTGAATGTAGACCAATTTGTGACAGAGGAAGGCAGTGTGTCTCCAAGAACACTACGGGCAATTCAGCAAGCTCTGAGTGATGAGGATAAAAGGGAGGAAGTTGTTACTATTAGAACTGATGGAGTGCTACCAGAAAGATCAGAAGTGAAAGATTTTCTGCTTAGTAGCTCAGATGAGGAAGAGCAGATTCCTGAAGTTAAGGAGGGAAAAAACATACTTACAGCTACAATTTGTTCGTCAATCCAAGTGACTATGCATGGTGCTGAATTTGAACAGAAAAGTCAGAAGCTGGAAGAAAATCATATTATACCCAAAGACACTGGTATATCCACAGCTGAAAATTACTCTTCTACTGACAATACTAAAAAAGGCAAAGAAGATGTAAGCAAAGAAGAAAATGGTTCAAAAAATTGTATTGCACCCAAGGATACCAATATATCCAGAGCGGAAAATTATTCATTTATTGACAATACTAGAAAAGACACAGAAGATTTAGACAAAGAAGAAAATGGTTCCAAAAATCATATTTCACCCAAAGATATCAGTATATCCAGAGCTGAAAATTATTCTTGTATTGAAAATACTAGGAAAGGCAAAGAAGACTTAGAAAAAGAAGAAAATGGTTCCAAAATGGACTTAAAGTCTTTGGAAGATAAGGATATGAATTTGTGTGTGCAGAAGCCAAGTTGTTCCTCTGTACAAACTAGTATAGGGGCTTTGATTCATGCTGCAACAACAGACCTTTCTAAAAATGAGAAAAACTTGAAAATTTCTGAAAATATAGAGGAAGTAATTTCACAAACAAAAGAGAATGTATCTGAGGTACAGAAGCATATTAGAGTTTTTCCAGAAGCAAGAGGTCCTGAGGAGGACAGAGAAGGGATTTCACAGTCTGAAGACAGTGATTCCGATGGTATGTGCTTTTTAATTGTGTAAAATGATAAAAAATAGGAACTTAGCATATTTGTAGTCATTTGACGTTAACCTTTTCTCTCAATGCTAAATGCTTTAAATACACCTATCCCTACACATACAGGATGTGGGAAGAAAATCTGAGCTATGTTTTTCCCCTTGGTGTCACATTGTATCATTGAAACCTGAGTATAAAATACAAAAAGCCAGGAAAGCATGTTGTTGTGTACACTGAATTTAACAGGTGTATTAATGGTCAGCCACTTGGTTTGTGTAATTTCACAATCCCTATATTTAAATCTGAATATGTTCAAGTATCTGTTTTCTCTTAATAGCAAGCTTTATTGAAGTGGATACTGAAATCAGTAATGAGGCTGAGTTTCCTACTAAATATGATGAAAAACTGGGTGATGAAACAGCGCTTTCAGAAGTAGAGACAGGCAGACCTGATGTGGTCACACAGGAGCTGCTGAAGGAGTCTGACGAAGTGCAGTTGGGAAATGCTCAGAATGTTGAAAGAGAAGCTGATAATAAAGATGCAGTGGATGAGTGGCAAGACATCAGTTTGGTAACTTATTCTCCTTGTTACTTGTTTTGAGCTATTAATGGAGTGCTTTGTCTCCAAGTAGTTGTTAAGGAAAACTATTGGACAGCTTTGTATTGTTTCATTGCTTTCTTATATATGTGTCTAATTGTACAGGAACTGATTTTTGTTTAAAGATTGTTAATCATAATCTCCCTGAAATCAGAGGGAAACTTTAAGGGTTTAGCACGCTGATGGCAACCTATCCCTGGTACTGCATTAGAGAAGCTGTAGCAACTTCTGAGTGTGAATCAATGGATCATATACTACTAGAATAATTATAGCCAGAGACTTAGTGCTGTACTTAACTAAGTATACCTGAATTGTTGAAATAATGAAAGTCTTGGTTTATATTTTCAGGAAGAACTAGAAGAATTAGAAAGGGACCTTTCTACTGAGCAGAATATGCTTCAGTCTCAAAAACAGCAGCAGGAGCGTGTTGCTGCTTCTGTAACAGGACAGATGTTCTTGGAAAGCCAGGTAGTATTTGCTGAGTCATTTTGATTTGGTTCACTTCTCCACCCCAGTAATTTATTCAAAAGCTGTTAGTAATTTTTGTTAATTATAGGTCTCCTTTCTTCCTCTAGCTGAGTGGGGAACATAATCCAGAATTGTGTAAATAGCACAAGTCTGTAAACCTAGTGCGTGTTGGATATGTAACTGAAGTTAACTAATGTATTCCATAAAAGCAAAAACGCATCAAAATACATGTATATCAAAACACTATCCAAAGAATGATTAGTTTGCCCACTGTTTCCTGCTTGATATGAATGTTTCTCAGATGCTTTCAACTATTTTCTTAGCTAAAGTGATGACCAATTTTTTTAAAATATGATTTTTTTTTTTTTTTTTTCATTTAACCTGCGTCTTTCTTTCATGGAGCCCACATAACTGTAATGCATGGAATTTTCTCCTTGCTGTGGAAAACACAGTAGTTAAGTATGCTTGTGTAATTAAGATAGCAGGTTCTCAAACTCTGTGCTAATAGGGTGCTCAAGTAGTGCTTGACTTATGTGGAACTATCTGCCTGAGATAAGTGTGATTTCCCCCTTGACTTAACTGCGCTTGGCACTTTTTAGGGGAAATTAAGATTTGCTGCCAAATATTAAATACATCCCAAGTGTGAATCTAGCAGTTCCAAGTCAAGCAGAAGTATAATAGAAGTTAATTCTTTAGATGAATTGTTGCTTTCCCTCCATCCTACAGGAGCTTCTGCGTCTGTTTGGCATTCCATATATTGAAGCTCCGATGGAAGCAGAGGCACAGTGTGCCATACTGGACCTTACCGACCAGACCTCTGGGACAATCACCGATGACAGTGATGTTTGGTTGTTTGGTGCCCGACATGTTTATAAAAATTTCTTCAGCCAGAACAAATATGTAGAATATTATCAGTATATTGATTTGCAAAATGAGCTAGGTAAGCCTCAGGTATTGGTTTGTTAAACACAGTCTTTAATTAAAGACAGCGGTGCCATCTGTCTCTTTGAAATTGTGTTTTCTACAGAATTTTGTGTGTCTGTTATTACAATGCCTGTTCTTTGGGTAGTCTCAAAGCCATTCAGTTAGGTTGCTGTTTTTACTGCCAATTGACCACCCTGAATATACAAACTCCTGCATTTCATATACTGAGTTAATGTGATGATCATCAAGACTGGAGATATGAACTATGATATCAGTTCCTGGGTAAATGTTAGCATGACTTTCCTGATGCAGTAGGAAAATTATATTCTGATGTCTTCTGGAAATGGAAGTTAGTTTTGGGCATACTGACACATAATGTGTTAAAAGAGGATCAGAAATATGTGTATGCTATGTAAAACATTTTTCATTTAGTTAACACTGACAGATTTTTTCCTTCTTTCAGATTGCTCTTCAGTCTAATCAAATGGTTGCTAATTTTGTTGAACTACTAAACTTCAGTGTCACATAGTGTATTAGGGAAAATATGAGCCGAGTTAAACTTGTTATTATGTCTTTTTCTAGCAGAATTCTTAAAATCAGTTTTGACACTTTCAAATTTGAGAGGCTGTAGACTTTGAAGTAATATTTTAATGTCTTCAGCATGTAACATTTCATACCATTTTTATGTGATGAAAAATTTATCTTTGGTTTCTTCTTCCAGCAAATCGAATGGAATATTTTTTCCCCTACTGAAGTATGCTACTGTAGCTTACTTGGAAAGAATTGCTGTAAAAGCATGTGTGTGATTTTTAACTGTTATTAATGTAATAAGCCAGAGCTTTTATTTATTTATTGGGGAAAAATAGTCACCATCGGTCTTCATGTCACATTCCTCTGCAGCCTTGTACTGCTACTTCTTTCCTAGGCGTTGCACAATTCTTCTTTCTTAGCTCCGTTCTTGATAGATATCCTGACTAGCATGATGATGATCTTGCTTTGTGTGTTTCGAATCACATCCCTCCTTTTCTGCATTGAATTTTTTTAAAGTTATTTTTTATTTAAATCTGAATTATTGAAGCTGGTCACTAAAAATCAGTCTGGTTGCCTCAAACCTTATATCAAGTAGAAGTGGTCGGCTGAGTTTTTCCTTCTTTCTGGCTGTTCCACAGGCTCTTCTGGCCTACTTAGTAACTGCACCAGCACAGAACAAAAGGCTCCCAGTTGGGGAACACTTAAGAAGCAGAGGCATTGATATTATGGGCTAGAATTCAAACAGAATGTTTTTATTTAAACATTTTTTTATTAAAGGATTATTAAATTTGAGTCCGCATTAGATGGGAATAGGACAGTAATTGGATAAAATAAATGTAAAAAAAAAAAAATCTCTTAGCAACCCTGAATTTCCCAAAGGTTTTGACATTAGACAATCATTTAGGTTGGAAAAGACCTCTGAGGTCATCGAGTCCAGCCTTTGACTGATCACCACCTTACCAACTAGACTGTGGCACTGAGTGCCATGTCCAGTTGTTTCTTGAACACCTCCAGGGGTGGTGAATCCACCACCTCCCCAGGCAGCCTATTCCAATGTTTAACAACCCTTTTTGTGAAAAAATTCCTCTTGATGTCCATTGTAACAGTTTAATTTTGGCAAGATGTATTTGCCCAGTTAGCACAACTATTGGTGCTTGACCTAGCAGGAGCATATTTGTAGTGCTCTAGAATATAATCGAGCAAATTCTGATGTTGAACTAAATATAATTTTACAGAGAAATGCCTTTGCATTCCTTTTGATTTTTACCTTTCAGATAATATTTTTTAATTTGTAAGACAATAAATGCTGAATCCACTGGTTTTATTTGGTTTATGCACTTTCTTTTACAGGGTTGGATAGAAGCAAGCTAATTAATTTGGCATACTTGCTTGGAAGTGACTACACTGAGGGCATCCCAAATGTTGGCTTCGTAACAGCGATGGAGATTTTAAATGAATTTCCTGGGCATGGCTTAGAACCACTCCTAAAATTTGCGTATGCTTCATTCTATTTTGCTCTTTTGTCTCTCCATATTATGAAAATGAATATGCTTTGCTGCTGCTTAAGCATGCACCAAGACATATGACCATCTTTGACCATCATTAAGGAGACTAAGCTGCAAAACATGTGTCTCCATTATATCACTATTTGAAATGATAGGTAAATAAGGTGACATATTGATACAGCGATTACGAGTGAGCAATTACAGAGAAATAGAATAGCTGTAAAACTGTGTGACTGCCTCAGAGTTCATTGCAGAGCTGGATCCATAATGGAGCAGAGGTTTATTCTGCCTGAGTTTGTGAGAAGTTGCTATAGCTTGTTCATAGAGAAAAGAGGATGGATGACCTGGAAAGAGACAGACAGGTAGGCTGTGGGGAAGAACAAGATTTGAAGAGGGCCAAGGCAGTTGTATTGGCAAAGGCAAGGATGGTTAGAAGGTTTGGTTTTTTGTTTGGGTTTTTTGTTTGGTTGGTTGGTTTTTTGGGGGTTGGTTTGGTTTGGGTTTTCTTTTTGTTTTCTTTTTTTTTCCCCTTTCATACCAAAAAAATCTCCAAAAATGATCCTTGTGTGTGGAAGCGAGGCTGAAGTTAGGGTCTTCTGTTCAGCAATTTATGGGGAATCCAGGTGATGTTTACTACTGTGGCTTACAGTGGCTGCATTTAATGTGTGTGTTTTGTCTTTTCTGCTTTCAGATTATTTATCACTTTGACCGTCCTTTATTTAGAGATTTTCTACCTCATACCTTGTAGCAACTGAAGTAGAGAGACTAAGGCTATTGAAATAAGCATGGTGGCTCTTGGTACTTCAAATTATATGTTATGGAGGCAAATTAATAATCTCTGTTTTTCAGTGAGTGGTGGAATGAGGCTCAGAAGAATAAGAAATTGAGACCTAATCCACATGATACCAAGGTCAAGAAGAAACTGCGGGAACTGCAGCTTTCTTCAGGTTTCCCAAATCCAGCAGTGGCAGAAGCGTACCTGAAGCCTGTGGTGGATGAGACAAGGAGTTCGTTCACCTGGGGGAAGCCTGACTTAGAGCAGATCAGAGAATATCCTTTTACTGTATGGTAGGACTTGTTAGGTAAAAGTACTCAAAGTTCATAAAGTGTGTTAATGAGTCAGTAATGGAGTGGCAAGTTCTTAACATCTCTTGGGTGTGAGGGGCCTCCAGCCCTATCTGCATGCGCTTTCCTAAAATGACACCAGCTCTGGAATGGAAGGGAATGCAGCCTTGCTTATGTGGTACTCAAGGCTGCTGTGCCCTCCTAGAGAGTGGGATGCTTTGCTTTGTGCGGAAAGAGAATCTTGTAGCTGTCCTAACTAATTAGTTTCGATCCTCCTGCTTCTGTAACTGTCCTGTGCCTGTTTCTAGACTTAGAGTGAGTGGGATTGTTTGCACACTCCTGGTGTATGTTTGCCATTTTTCATGAATAAGTCTCAAAGCGTAATCAGAAATGGTGTTTCAATCTGCACTTTGTCCCTAGTTATTCCCTGAATTTCTTCCAATAATGTCTGTTTTTTGAATCTGTTGCAGTCTGAGCTGCAGCGGATTGTTGAAAAGTAGATGGCAATGCATGCAGAGCTAATAGTGTTTTAAACAGTAAATGGAATTTCCAGTGTGTGCAAGTGTAAAAATAAGGTTTATTTATAGGTATTTTGTCTTATGACAATACCGCATAGCCAAAGTGAGTTCTGTCTTCACTGAATTGTGCCTTTGGAAGTGTTGATATTAGAGAAAAGGTTCTGCAACTATTGGAGATTAACAGTGTGATTTGTGATGCATAGCGTAATACTGGAACAGTCCACATAAACCAGCTATTATAACTTAGAGTCTTTTCTCTAGTTTTGTACTAGAAGAACTTTTGAACTGGAGCAACTTTGTGACAGACATTGTTTACTTGAGGAATTTTCATTTTATGTGTTTACACAATAGTAGTTAATAGCCATTTTGTAAAGTTCTTTGACTTTCTGCACATTCTGTAAGGATCACTTTGGCTGGACTACAACAAAGATAGATGGAATCCTTTTGCCTGTGATGAAACAGCTGAATGTGCAGCAGGTAAAGTATAAAACCTACAGTTTAAGGGCAACTGGAAAATTGTGAGAAGCATTTTAAAATTAAGAGCAAGGATTTAAACTAAAATATGTTTCTTGAAAACCGGGCTTTGGTCATATGTTTTATAATCTTTATGTATATATATTTAAATCATTTCTGTATGATTTGAGTGTGCTGTGAGGGACTCTACATAGTTTAAATTGTTGGTCTCAAATTTTATTATCTGTCAAGCACCTATCTCAAATCGAGGCTGCTGTTTCTTCTGGATGTAGTTGACGCTACAGGTACCTCAGGCAACTTTAGTAATTTTAAAAGACAATGTGCTGTCTCTAAAAAGTATTTATAAAAATGCCCCTAAGGTTTTGGTGAAGTGATACTGCCCATTTGATGCCATACATATCCTTTGAGGAGGAGTGCAGGCTGAACTGTTGAGCAAGTGCCCATTAATAATATTATTCTAATTTCCAAATAAATGTTCTGTCAACTTTAATAAAAGCTGAAAGGGAATAGTGATGCATACTGTGAAAACTGTCAAAGGCAGTTGTGAAATTGATCACCCAATCTCAGGCTGTTTTCTCCTTTTGTCATATACAAGGTAGGTATGTTGTCTAAACCAGTGTTCTAGGTTCTCTGTATCACTCAAAGGATTGAAAGGTACCAAACCCCATGGTTAAATAGTTATACTTTCAGGTTGACTGGAGCATCCTTTAGAAGCGTCTGTTTCTCTTAGACAATTTTAGGGAAAATATAGAGGACTAGCTTAGTCTCTTCAATAAGCCTAGCTGTGGTTGAATAGCACAGATCCATCCTGTATGACTACTTCTAGTTCTACTCTTCGGAATTATACTGTAGCAGCATGTGGTACAACGAGCTTGAGTCAAATGACTGTGTGTTGCACTTGCAGGCACAAATGTGAAGTGCACTTACAGCATTTACTTAGTAAACATTCTGCTGTTTTAACAGCTTGAAGCTAAGGATGTGTTTGTAAGGACATCCTTAAGAGCACTACAGAGGTTCTCTGTATTAGGGTTGAAAATAGCAACATATGTCTAATCATCATCAGCACAATGTTTATGAATTTCACTGGAGGTTGCTACTTATTTGGTTTCTGTAAAGGTTCTTGTTGTATAATTTATAATAAGGTATAGGTATTACTTAATAATGCATCTTATTGTTCACATCTATGTGCACATGTATTAATTTCATTAGTCCTTTGTCCTGCTTTAGTTTTGGGTGGCTTATAGCATAGCTGAGATAACAACTGAATTCCTATCCTATTCAAAGGTGTTTTTCTGTTTTATTTTTGATAGACTCAGCTTCGAATTGATTCATTCTTCAGACTAGAGCAGCATGAAAAACTAGCTATTAAAAGTCAGAGACTGCGCAGAGCTGTGACTTGCCTGAAGAGAAAGGAAAAAGAAGCAGACGATGAAATTCAGGAGACCACTGCTGTTACAGGGATGGAACTTGAACAGCATGAGAAAACAAAAGGAGAAGGTACCACAGGCTGCGCAAATCTAACTGTGGCAACAAAAGCCCAGAGGGGAAAGAGAAGAAAACACTCAGATTCCAGAAAAGAATGTTTATATGGAGGTGGTTTTATTGGAAATTTGCATCTTTCAGAAACTTCTAGTGACTCCTCAGAGGAATCAGGTAGTAGAGATTTAGGCAAGAGCAAAAGGAGGAAAAACACCTCTACGATAGAGACTGCAGACCATAAAGAGAAAAAGGGGTGCAGTAGCTCAAGTGATGAGGATGAAGACCTGGGAAATGTAGTCATGGTGACTGCCAAACCTGTGTTTGACGGCAGAAAAAACAAATCACGGGGCAAGAGAGGAATAAGAAAGAAAAAGTCTTAAAGAAGAAAAGTAATAAAAAGGGCAGACTCTTGTGGCATTTAGGATTTAAGCTTTGTAAATATTCTAATGAATTTTTGATAAAATATAATAAATTATTTCTATTTGTTATGTATTTGTCATGCATTTTCTGTCCAGACCTTAAATAGAAGGGATTCTAAGCAATGAAAAAACCAATTTTAGGACATTTACTCATAAAGACCTAGATTGAACTTGATATAAGTTTTCTGGATTCAGATTTTAAAATTGAGCCAATATGTGATGTCCATTCATTTACATTCTGAGTTAATTGTTAAAATGACCTGCAATCTGTTGCTTCCTTAACTTAGAACTTAAATGAAATTTTGAAAACTACCTGGGTGATTTCTAGGTGTTGCAAGAAGAAAAATAAGTTCAATTAGTTTTGTTTTTCTTTTCCCTTCACTAAGCCTGTCTTGAAAGTAATGTTGTTTATTGAAGAGAGATGAAGCAAACTCTCGTAAAATCTCAAGGAAAAACACACAGTATAATAACTCCTTACATAATCTGATGATCAGTAATTGTTTATGTTCTGAATGTAAATGTCATGTTTCTAGATTTGGATTTCCATGACCATATCGAAAAAGTGGTGCAGTTTTTTGTTTGAAAAAGTGGTGCAGCAACCCACTGGTTGCAGCACTCACATCAGATTAATTTGTGAGAGACAATGTGTTGGGCTCAGACTTCTCACACATCTCACCTCTTTGAATGATTGTAGAATTTATTTCTACCTCCTGTGGATTAAGGAGGAAAAGTACAGTCTTACTTTTATTCTCACATTACAGTTTAGTCCTTCTTGCCTTTTTTTTGTCTTCTCATTTGATATTTCTACTGTGTTTCTCATTGTTTCATTGTTTGAAATCCAAGTCCATATATTTAAGTTTTGTATTAGATATTATCCTCCCCTAAAAGGATGAAGGGCTGACGTGAACTGGGTGCGATTTGACCCTCATAGTTGCAGAGAGTCTAATACTTCATGTACAGTTTATATTGGGCAAAACTGATCCTCTTTAAACCTCTTTTCTAAAAGATTATAACATTTTAAGCAAATTCTCAGCCTGTACAGCCAGTTTACAGCACTAGTTTGTAAATCACTCATTAATATTACTGAATTTTACTTTAGAAGTGTGTATCAGGTCTCAGAGAATTGTTTAATAGTTTATAGGTCTAGAAGAGCTCCTGTTAATTTCTTCTGCTGAGTATGGTAAAGTACACACACCCTCACCTCTCTGTAGGGCTTGTTTAGTATTTTTGTACAATAATTTATCATTTTTCTGTAACACCTAGAAACCACAGTTGAGGTTGAAGTCTAATTTTTCTAAAACATGTGTAAAGTAAGAGACGGTTCTTGTCCTGAATTGATTACACACTAAAACAGAGAAATCTTAGATAGCTGTAGTTGTTCTTATGGCAGTAAGTATTTGCAATCTGTTGAGTGAATAGACATTTGGAATATAGAGGAGTGTGATGCCTTAAAATCTATATTATATTAAATCGTAGTAGTATTATATATATATATAGTATAACTCACTAATACTTTTAGTTTGCTAAGCACCTTTGTATTAGATTCCTAAAATGCTGTTTAATTCTTCCTGTCAAGAATTTCAAAGAAAATAATCAAAGAAATAATTTTCTGACAATTTTTAGTATAGAAAGGCAAAAAGCTATTCTTTAATTGAGGCGTTGTAGGTGCACAAAAAATATTGTACCGACCATGGCATAGACCTTTACAATTTTATAATACCATCTAATTACAATATCTGGACATTACTTCATTGGTTACACCCATCCCCAAAACCATCTCTCCCATCATCCCACCCTTGCCACACCTCCCAAATCTGAGTTGGTGGTCTCAAAATGACAACCCCTTCCTCTCCACCTTCATCTTCCTTGTCCTCTGTGTCCTCCTTGGAACAGCTTCAAGGCTTCTAAGTAGTTTTATCTGTTTATATCAAGTGGTCTGACCCTGTTATGTCTCATTTTGAGTACATTTCTACAGATAAGGTGTTTTTCACCTTGCTAAAATCTTTGTTGAAATTAATCTAGTAGTGTGTGGATATTTATGCAAATTGACAGCTGTCTCATGGAGTAAAGCAGAGCAGGATTTTGGGAGTTGTGTTGTCACAGTTTTGCATTCTAATGTGACCACCCCTGCTGCAAATGCACCCCCTGCCCCTTAGTAAATTTTAATCTGTGCTTTGGGAGACCCTTTTGACTGAGGAATGATATTATGCTCTGTGGTTACTTTTTAGTAACACTGAGTGTTACATCCTGCCACTATTTATTTTGTAAAAAAATACTCCCAAGTTGGTTACTTTGTTGGTTGGAGCTCCCTTGAGTGGGTGACTGGTGCTGTTATAAAATCCACTCCCTTATGTAAGGGACATGGTGTGCGGTGCCCTCTTTGTGCTCGTCCTGCAGCTGTCAGGATTTATTATTGCTCCCACTGTGGGGATGTTGGCAATGTGTGACACAGGCTTCGGGACACGCTCCTGCCTGTGGCTGCCCTGGAGGGAAGAGACCAGGCAGATAAGGACATTGCTGTTTGAGCACCATCTTCGGAAAGCTGCAAGAGATTCAGGTAACATTGACTGAAATGCGGTGGATGCCAGTGATATTTCACTTGTCTGTGTCTTATACTCTAAATTGTTTTGTATCCTTTGCTTTAAACAGCAAAACTGAGCTGTTCTGCTCTGTTTAATTGCTTGTAGCACCCTTGAATGTGTATGTTAAACTCAGACAGATTGCTATGTTGTTCAGTGTACTTCAGAGGATATTTTTAGAATGACATAAAAAGTGTAGAGGATCACAAAATAAAAAGGCTTTCCCTTGTAGGATGATTTTACAGTGCAATGTTACTTATCCTTTAGAATGCAAAAGGACTGATTATTAACCATTTCTTTTGTCTTCTAATGTGAAGAAAATTTGTCTTTTTTATTCTTCTGAGGTAGATGACAAGCTGATGGATATGTGTAGCATTTTCTGCTTAATGTCCCCGTAGTTTCTTATGCTACTTGTTATTCTGCAGATGCATACAAAGACTTCAAATCCCATTGGATCTCTTTTTTGTTCCTCATCTAATGATGTTGCTGTAGCTAAGTTCATGTGTAGACACAAAAATAATGTCAATAATTTTCTTCTAGGTGTTATGGTAACATGTAGAAACCTCCAAAGATATTTTTCATCTTCAAACAGGTTAATGGCTGCTGGTATTGTAGTAGTAAAGTTAAACATTAAACGTGTGTCTTTGGTAGGGTGAAGTCAAAAGGGCATGGTGCATCCTCTCTAAAAGGAAAGGGCTATTCCATACTGTCCTTTTTCACTTGAAGTTTTGAGACAAAAACCTGCCTAGGACTTTGCACTGTGAGAAAGATTCTTGGTATTCAGCATATTTTTTTACTTTGATTGTCCTTTTTTTTTCCTTTTCACTGTATAGAGATATTCCTTCACCTATTGCCTTATTAATTGCATTCCTATCGGGTCTTTAAACATGTGTAGGTTATTAACTGTATACTGCCTGTAACCATTCCAGCAAAAATCAGTTAAATTTGCACATAACAGTGGAAATTTAAAAATTAAATTAAAACTTCAAAAATTATTAAAGCACTGATTTTTTTTTTCTTCCTATGAACTCAGTGTTCTTCCTAATTGTAAAATATCAAGAATTGGAGATGATTGCTTCTGTCTACTTTTCTACAGACAGCAAAAATTGTATTGTCCTCTGTCATACTTTTCCTATTATTTTTTCTCTGAAGTCTGTGTGTTCTGTGACTGTTTATATAGGCACATATGCTTTCTGTTTAGCATGTTATTTGTAGATCCTGCTTCTTACTTATTCTCATATGCAAATTTATTCAAACAAGATTAGATCCTTAAGGTGCAGCTTTTCATGTCTTTCAGACACTTGTTGCTACCTTTCCTTTCAATCCTTTATAAGCCTACGAACCCTGATTTTAGTTTGTTCTAATTTTAAGATTTCATATAATAGTTTTAAACATTTATCAAAGCTCTTTATCTCTCTTATTTTTAAAAAAATCTGCTCTTTTGCCTCTTTGAGACTATAAGAGTTGAACTAATTTGGTTCTGGTTCTTTTATGCCTCGAATATTGATACTTATGTGTCTACATGTTTTTATCATCTATATAAGTAAATTATAGCATAGTACATGTAAAAAGAAGTTTCTTTTTTAATTAAGTGTTTGTGGGGAAAAAGAAATAAGGTACTTATTTCTTACATTATTCAGGCAGACTTGTGTTTCTCTGTCCCAGGGTTTGTGACTTAGTATGGATTTGACATCATCACAACATAATTATCTACAAAATGAACTGGTAAGAGAATTGGAAAGACAAGAAGGTAAATTGTTTCTTATTTCATTATTTTTCCTTGTTGCACTTAAGAATATTGTTAAGGATAAGGGACAAGGTGTCTGGCTGACAGTGAGCTATCTTCTCATTCATTTTTTCTGAAGAACTGTGTTTATGCCACTTGTGCAGAAAATACAATAGATAGCGCTGTTGTATTCTAGCTATGCAGTGGGTATCTTAAGTATGTTACACCTGCGTACTCTTGTCCTGGCAGTTTCCTACCAGTGCCTGGCATCTGTCCTCCAGCTACTTGCCTGTGACTGGTTCCAGGAAATGAAGCTGTGACTATGATCAAGCTATTCAGAGAGGTTTGTTTACGGGCTGTCAGTTAGGGAGAATTGGTTATTACAAGCTTGGTTTCTGTCCAGACAGTCTCAGACCTAATCTTTCAAATCCCTCAGGGGCTACTGACAGCTTTTCTTCTTCAGCACTTTCATGGCTGCACATCTTTCAAGATCCTAAAGTATTGTAAGTAGTCCCCTTTTTAGCAGTCACCAGGAGTAGACAAGGTTTTAGGGCAAGTGCATGTGTTTTGCGGTGGGGTCTAGTTATGTTCTATATAACATGTGTGAAAGGAAGAGGGGTTTAAAATTATTTTATTTTTCATAATATTTTTGTTTAAAATCTCAGCTGAGTTGTGGTCCATGTACAGCCAAGCTTTTGGGTTTCTGTTTTCTCAAGAGAGATCAGCATGCAGTTTTGCTTTGCTACCTGTTCAGTGAGGCAACATGGAGCTTTGGGCATGGCTGCAATACTTAAAATGAATTATTTTCTCATTAAAACTAATGTTTGTTGTTTCACTTTCAAATACTTTTTTTGGAGTACCCCAAACTGATGACCTTCTCTGGAAAGCTGATGTTGCACAAGAGGATGTCTGATAGCAATTGGTATAGGTTTCTGTTCTACAAAGCACTGTTCAAGTGTCTTAATTTGGAGATTTTCTTTAATGCAATTCTCTTTCCTTTTGTCTAATTCTGATTTGAACAAAGAGCTCAAGTTGATCCTATGCAGTGAAGCATGATTATTAGGAGAAGAATTATCTAGAAGAATAAATGTTAAAGATAGATCTACTAAAGACTGAAATATTGATGACTGTCATTGTGTGTTCCATAGTACATGAGGGCTGAAATGAAGTTCCACAGTCATTTCTATGCTTCTGAAAGCTTGAGTGTCCAATACAGATATTCTCTTCATGCAGGATTCAGGGCAGGGAGGAATGAGGCTGCATATAATTTCTTTAGGTTTTGAATTATGAAAATAAATTGAATTCTAGGACATTAGGTCAATGTAAGCAAATTAGTCAGTAGAATATTTAGATCAAATGCAGAAATACATTCCACTTAGCTAACAGAGGAACTGTGTCGATAGCAATAACAGATGGTTCTCTTCCATGTCTAGAAACACTAGTTTAAGAGAATGAGAAGACATGAATGGAAAATGGAATATCTTCAAAGTTTCATCTGACACCATACTTTGTCATCTTAAATTCCATGCCAGGTTCTGGAAGTAAAGGGTGCTGAACCTGCTGCATGGAGATTTACCTGCTCAATCACTCTGAGCCTGTGCCTTCCCTGTTCTTATCCTTTTTCTTTACTGCCTTCACCATCCCTATTTCATTATTTCACCTACCCAGTCTCAATATCTGTTTCTCAGGGTTCTTATTCTAGTTCAGTTTCTCTGCAAGTTCCAGTCATGGGATCATAGAATCACAAAATGTTTTGGGTTGGAAGAGACCTTAAAGACCATGCAGTTCCAACCTCTCTACCATGGGCAGAGACACCTTCCACTAGACCAGATTGCTCAAAGCCCCATCCATCCTGGCCTTGAACACTTCCATGGATGGGGCATCCACAGCTTCTCTGGGCAACCTGTTCCAGTGTTGCACCACTCTCACGGTCTGAGCTCTTTATCTTTGGTGCCTTCCCCTTTGCTTCTTAATTAACTCATCATAAGTTCTTCAGTTTAAAACTCCTTATTTTTGTTCACGATTCCCATTACTACTGGTTCTCAACTTACAGGTAGGTTCTCACCCAGTCTGATCCTTCCTCGTGTGTCTTTATCCAATCAGTTCTCCACATCTGCATTATTAGATGTCTCCTGTCTTTCCTCACATAATTTCTCCCAATCATTAGCTTTAAGTTTCCTTGGCTAAATGTTTCTAAGATCAGATTCTACCACTTCCATCCTAATTTCTTGGGATACTAGATTGCTTTACCCCAGTTGCATTGTGTAAATTTAACCCAGAATAACTTTATGTCTGAGACAGAAGGAGGAGGACAAGTTTGCAAGGCATACTTGTCCTTGACAGTCCATCTTTGCAGTTCACTTGGCCAGGCCTTAGTTTTTAATCCATAAATATCTGAGAAAATGCTGACCTAGTAACCTTCTAATAACTCCTGACACTTTAGAAGGGACACACTCCTTCTACTCCCCCTGCTTGACAGATGTCCTAATCGATGGCAATTCCTGCCATCATGTCAAGTACCTTTTTGTGAAGTCCAGAAAGGTGCCTTAAACAGGACATACTTGGAATGGAGCAAAATGAGAATCAGTCTAACCCTGTAATTTAGAAATTAAGATATTCAGCTGGGAAGAGGAGTGACCTATTTCCTGGGTTACTTCTAAAGATACTACTTCTCTTTCTCATTCCCTTCCCTGCTGACACTTTCCCACTGACTTCACAGACTTAGCTGTAAACTGTGAAAAATATCCTGGGACCTGAGCATGGAGTCCAAGTTTGCCTTTTCACAAGTGCCCAATTGAGTGCCCAATTTGTAGTTGGGCTTTTCCTTGCTTATTGTCCTTCTAGCATGATTCTTGCAATCCTGGTTTTCTGATGGCCCACCTCTGGTGGTGATGGAGGGGAGGGGAAGCACCTGGTTCTGTAGGATGGCTGGAACACACCCCTTGTGTGAGTGAGTTCTGAATTTGAATTCTTCTGAGGAAGATCCAGCACTCAGTTCCTCCATTTTGAGTTCCTCAATCACTGAACCATTCTTTATAAAGTGGACTTTGCAATTTATAGTGCTGGTTAAATAAAGAGCTTATTTATACTATATAGAAATAACACTTTTGCAATATCTTCCCACACCACCTGACTTCCCTTCTCTCGCCTTCCTTCTTTTTCATTTTTATTCTTGTCTTTTTGCTTTGAATTATGCTTCTATCTTAAGATTAAAAACCAACCAAACCCACAAACAAACATATAACCTCTTACATTAACGCTCACCCTAAAAGCATTAATGCTCATCCTAAAAGCATTAATGCCTACACACACACACACTCCACCTCATGGAAGTCACACCATTAGTTACCTACATTTTTTTCTTCATTGCAAGATTGAGAAATAGCAGAATTAAAATTCTACTCCTCTTAGGCAACAAGCTGTCTCTAAACCAAAAAAAGTCTAAAAGAGGTAGTTTAGAATAAGACCTCAGTGTAACTCAATTAAGGAATGACTAGAAATAAATGGCACCTTCACAGCAAAACAGAATAGTCTAGAAATAACTCTTCTCTTTATTTATCTCTTGAATGTCTTGCAGTAAGTTACCTCTGAGCTCTTTTGTTTGAAAGTGGCAGCATTCAGGTACTCTAGTAAACATCAGTAAAAATTCATTAATTTAACACTTCTGTGTTCCTTTTCTCTCCCCACAAGAAGTAGGCCCACTTTCATTGAAGACATTGCTAAGCTCAATTGGAAACTTCTTGGGTATGGATAGAGCAGAAGTTGGAGGCAACACTCAACAAATAATCAAAGTATACATCAACTCTGTAGAGAACTCTGCAACTTATTCTACCCTCTCAGCCATGTGCCCGTCTTTCCTATTTTCACTTCTCTAATCTTTGCACTAGCTGCAGTTTGACAATAAATAATATTTTTCAACTGCCACATGGAAAAGGTAGTAGGGTTGCATGGATTGGTGTTTTTAGTTTATTTCAGGTCCTTTATTCAAAGATGTATTTTAGAAACCTAGAATTATTGGTAGGTGAAAACTGATGGCATTTTCTTGAGTCTCTTTCTATCCATCAGGAAGTTGGTTGCCTTTTCTAATATACATTAAACTATCTAATTTAAAGTTACAGTCTTTTGTTGTCAAAGTCAAATAATTTAGTTATTTTTAGCTGCAGAGCTTTGACCTGAAGGTGCTTCCAATGACAGACAAACATGATGAAGTAACAGGGGAAGTACTTCACATATTAGAATCCATTATGTGTCCCTGAGATGGACACTATGGTACTTCTATTTTCAGCCTTTTAATGGGTTTTAAATGACCTGTGACTTGGATAGGACTAGGATATCAGTGGTGTAAATTCCAAATTTACAAGTGCCTCTCAAGCCTGGGCAAATACATAGACTGGATACTGTGAGCGTACCCCTCTTCAGTTCTTGTGTCCTCATGCTCTGAGCTAAGTGCATTTTGTCTTTTGACTGAGAAGAGGCTGCCTGTGGTGGCAGTTGTGTATTTCTGCATTTCAAAGTATAAAATTTCAAGTATTATATTACCCTGACATAGTATCTCAGGTTAATCAATATAATACACCTCTTCATTGCCATCGCTTCAGCAGGTTGAACTTGTGATGAATGTACTGCTAACACTTACATGATGATCTCCCTTTTTGTAGGTAGGGATGAAATAAGGAAAAATTAACTGTCATTTAGACAAGTATTTCAATGGTACTTTGCTTTATATTCTTAGAAAGGTATAGGTTACATCTGACTTCTGTGAAGTCAAGAACATGATTAGATTTCCCTCCTAACCCCTTCCTTTAAAGGTCCTCAGGCTGGAATAGAATGAAATAGAAATAAGTGGAATGACATAAAGATACTAAAGGTATCTTTACCTGGAATTTAGGGACTATTTTGTGATTCAGGATTTTGTATGTTTCTGTGGAGCCATCTGTAATGCTTGCAGGAGCAGGGCTCTGATCTGGAGATATCAGTAGCTCAGTAAAAATTCTGAGATGCCAGAGTCCCTTAGTATTGAGACCTTTCTGGTTTTTTTGGGGGTAAACTTGGTCTGAGCTATTGGAAATACCCATATGGATTCACAGGAATACCTTCTGATGATTTCTATCAGTGGAGTAATGTAACTCTTCTCCGGTCATCTCTTACAGTTACAGAACTGGTGGCAGATTTTTTCCCTCACCAATCTTTCTGCAGGTATCCTCTTGACTTTGGGATATATAGATAGCTATTTTATACACATATATGTATATATATATATATGCTATGTGTATTATATCATGTCCATATGATATATATAAAATACATCTTAAATACTTAGTTTGTATGACTCCAGTCCCATGTGTCCAGAGCGGGGGGATCTAAAGAGTCCTGGATATTACAAATTACTTTTTTGCATTATTCAATCAGTAATATCAGGACAGGTAGTCCTCTTGTGTTCATCAGACCCTGACATAATTGCTGAGAAGTCATGGAGGACTTCTCCACGTATGTCTTCACAGCTGTGGATACGTGGTATTAAAATATTTGTAAGTACAAATATATATGGTACATTTTAAATCTAAACTCCATATGTGAGATTATACTGCTTCTGAAGAAGGGAGAGTATGTTGTTGTAGGGCTGAACTTTGTCAGGTCAAGTTCATGCTTAAGTCTTGAATTTCATTCCTCCATGCCAGTTGGAGAAGATCCATCAAAGCAGGAGAGAAGCAGAAAATGATTGGATCTTATTTCCTTATGACCTTGGGCTGTGACACCATTTGACCTCAGGAGGTTAAGTAGGGTCAGAGCAGCACTTGAAAGAGGCTAACATGTATTTTTTTTCTGTAGGCTGTTTTGATGAATCAGTGGTTGAAACTATGGTTTCTGAATTAATGCTGTTCTAATCCACTAGCAAAGTATTTGGAATATGTTTTGTTACTCTGTGTGCTATTTGTGAGTGAGTCTGAAAATGAATGTTAACTGCTAGTGTCTTCTTAATAGCTTTCATATGTAAGGGTCATTTTACTTTTTTAGCCATATTTTAATTCAGGTATCTAGAAAATGGTAACTTTTTTTTTTATGTAATTTTGATTTACCCCCCTTGTCTTTGCTGTTTTCCCTGCATTTTAAGTGCTGTTTTATGGTGCCTATCTCTGCTTGCTTTTCATTCTGTGGAGAATGCAATAATGTAAGCAATATCATTAGTTATGCAAAGAGAGATTTAACATATGCTATTAATTGATGGATACTTAACTGAATTTTAAGATTACCATTTCCTAGTGGAGCTGTATACTTCCAGGCATGTTTTTATGTGACAAGTCGTGTAAAGGGAACAGCTGATCATGTAGCTAGTTTCTAAACAAGTACTATTTCTACTCATTCTAATCAAAAAGTGTGAAGATAAAGACAGCTTTCTGCATTGTTAAAGAAAAAAATGCTGCAGTTTGCAACTTCTTCCATTCTAACCTGGTCTATCTCCTGTTATTTTCTTCTGCCTTTCCTTCCCACTTGAAGGACTTCTCCAGGTCTGTCTCAGCAGAACTCACATCCTTTTCTTTAAGTTTTGTTGTAACAAGACAACTAAAGTCACATTTTAACATTTGACTTGTGAATGTGTCAGCAAAATCCTCTGGCTCCCTACACAAGATTTTGCAGCTTGACACAAGTTTCTCTAACTAACCTACCACTGACTTCACAACTCTGGTCTTCCACCTGATTTAGTATGTCTCTTTGGAAAACTGTGTTTGCGTTTCAGTTGTAATAATGATGATTGCTTTGCCTTTGAGAATGATGCTTTCGTTCTTTTGATGTGGTTGATACAGTGCTAGATGTGTCAGCAGTACCTGAGTTTTTTTCCCTCAGCCCTGATATTGACGTAAAATGCAGGGAGTTCAAACAACACACTCCAAAGATTTTTGACTCCAAGGTTAGACTTCTATAATAAACAATACTTTATCTGAAGTATTTCAAAGAACACTTAAGAAATTAGCCTATTAGGCATAAAGTCTTAAGCAACTTAAAGACATTAAAATTCTATTTCTTAAAGAATTTCAGCAGCTATAGATGGGAACTTCTTTGTGAACACAAGTTCAAGACCAAAGGAGTGCTATCTGTTTCACTAAGAAAAACTATCTCAATTTCTGTGTTACCTGAACAGGATCAGATTGCCTCATCTTACAATAAATAAGGTTTTAGACTTGAAACTCCAGTGGTTTCTTTGTATACATGCTCATGCAAATAGATAAATAGGCTGAAGAAAATCATTCTATATATATATACATACCACTTTGATGCCTCTCCACATCACAGAAGAGGAGTGAGGGCAAACCTACCTGGTCAAGCACAGGCAAATGAAGAGGGGAGGATCGAGTCCTAGCAGACCTTTAAGTTCTGACAGTTCAGTATGGGTGCTCGAGTAGTATTGCTGGAAATGCTCATTATGCACTTCCATACTTAGAAGAATTGACAGCCAAGTCATTCAAGCCACCTCCTCTCTTGTCTGATCCTGTTCTACTAATGAGTCATTTCTTTTTGTCTTAAAACGTCGTTAGAATCATTCATTGAGCCATAATTTCAGTTGTTTTTTTTTTTAACGAGAGAATATGAACATAGAGATAAACACTTCCAGGAGCATAACTTCCTTTTGGCTTTTTACATCTGTTATCAAGAAACTAGCTTGATCAAAGTACCAGCAGAGTTTTCTTAGTGTTTTCAGGTATTAGAAGACTTCATCTCACTTGGATTTTACTTACTCTTATAGTAATTTTTGTGTCACTTGACAGATTTTCCACTAGTTCTTTATTTTTCTGTTCTGACTGCTCTGAAGGCAGTTACAGAAAAATTAACTTCTTTCCCTTTGCATAATCCCACAAGAAGTTAGTTTGAACGATATAAAGCAGCAAACAGAGGAGTGTCTTTTGCAGTATGTAAACTTGTATGAAGGAAAGTGAATCTGACTAAAAGTCTGCACTCCTTATTTTGTCAGCACTCTTCATCAGGATCATTAGAATCCCAGTCCTGATAAAGTTTCTCAGGTTTTAAAGCCTGCCTACCATATGGTAACTCTGATGAAACAGATACTCTTCTTGATTCTTCACTATACTAGTATCATCTTAAGGGGAAATAAAAAAAAATAAAAAATTGTGTAAGCTTCTCCAGGGAACCCACCTGGAGGATTACCAAAGGGATAAGATGGGCAAAAATTTAAATGGTGTTATTAATCAGCAGATTGGGCATTCTTCTTTTAGGAGTGCCAGCGGTTTAGCTCAGGAAGGAAGCAGTGGCCTACAAACTCTGTTAGTGTAGGTGCTACACAAGGCTGAAATAGAAAGTTTGCTGATCACGTAGGGAATAGATGGGAAATGTTTATTAAGCGCTAGAGGGGCAGCTGTAATACTGCTAAAGTTTTATAGATCTTCTGGCAGAAGCTTTGTAAGTTAAGACTTAATAAGTTACCAGCTTCTCAACAAAATTGGATCCAAAACTGATGTCAGGGGAGGAAGAATCAAGAAAAATGGCTGTAATTGAGAAGTAATAGAAAGAATAGCTTTTACTTCCCAGCTAGTAATGATCACAGAACAAGATCAGACTGCTCTAAGCAATAGGAGAAGATTAAAAGCAGTCTGTATCTGGTATGCTTGGAAACAGGACGATATATTAAATACACTTATGATATGAGTAATAAGACAGCTTTATATTATTACTTTAATTAAAAAAAAAAGATTAATTTTGCCCTGAAGTAGCATTTCTCTGACATTTAATTCATGTTTGCCAAGAGCTCCCTGATTACAGGCACAATGACTCATGTGTTTTCTCTCAGCTTAGCATTAGAGGCTTGAAGAAGATATAATGGGCTGACACATACTACTTGTTTCCTAACATCTTAGAATACCAAAGTTTCAGTGTTGAGCATTTTATTTTAGTTATCTTTATAAAATTTATAAAAACCTGTTTGTATTTTTTTCCAGTAGTATATGCACTGCATTATTTTTAATTTTGCTGTATCCCATGATTAGGGTTCTCCCCTCACAGTAAATTCTTGGAGTACTGTGGTTGGTTAGTTGGTTTTTGTTGGGTTTTTGTGTCTTAGGGTCAACATACTAAGATTGAATATTTTTGCTTTTTCTTCTTCATTTGTTGCTGTTCTCTAGTCTCCTCTGATACTTGAGTTACAAACTTAAAGCACTGGCTAATGAACCTGAACATCTTCCTCATGTAATTTTGTTTGGTATCATCTTTTTCTTAGTTCACTCCTGCTTTTGTTCCTTGGGCCTTGTATCACAAGGAAGGGAGAGAGACTTTGTCAATATGTTAGCAATAAAATTACTGAGGCATATGGCAAAACAAGTGATGACACTTGTGGCTGTCATGTGGCAGTCCTGTGACTGCGATGATTTGAGGGAGAAGAAAATATGAAGAATCTTTGGTAGACCAATGTGTTTTATGCTGTTGAAAGCATAAATGTTTTCATTTTTAACAGCATTTGGGCCTGCAATTTCCATGCAGATCCTGATATTGATATCTGTGATTTTGTTGGAGGCTGCAGGCTTGATACAGAAACTCTGCTTTGGACAAGGTGGTAACCCAGTTATCTAAATCTCTAGCATGCTTTCTAGAATGTGTAGCTTGTAAACATGTTTTGTTTTAGCTGATTTGCCAACAGATCGTAGTTGGCACTGAAAGCAAAATTCTTGTGAAAACTTGGAATCTAGACTTTGCTAAGGAGGTGCTCTAGACAACTTCACTTACATATTTCTTTTCCTAACATTGTGGTGCTGCTTTGTGTGATGATGGCAAAACTGAAACTAGCTTGGTATGCAGCTAAAAAAGAATGAATCCTCTCCTGTTAGAAGAGTTATCCAAGATTATGTTAGCTATCATAAATATCCTTTGCTTAGCAACAGGAATGGCATTCAGGATATCAAGCCAACTGGAAAAAATACCTCTGACAGGGCTCTGTTGGGGTGGGTGGATAAGCTTTCCTGATAGCACTAGTGCTTTCACTCCTGTCTGTTATAATTTGTGTTGCTAGGATCTGTTTCACAAGTTTTGTGACAGACTTATAAATGATACTCTGCCTCCTTTTGTTTACTGTCAAAAAGAACCATAATGTGGGGAAAGTGATTAGCAAAAGGATATGGAAAATAATGAAAAATCTGGGCACATAAGACCATGAGTACCTATACTAGGGCAGCTGTTCTTGAAGGGAAAAAGAAGTTTAAAAATTTCCTTTGGATTGCTGAAAGGAAAAACAACGTATGGTGACATTCCCCTTCTTTACTTTTTATGAACTTAGCTGCTTCAGCAAAATAGGAAAGAAATTATTTAGTCATAAAACTTAAAACTTCAATTAGAATTCAGGAGAATTGTCATATATCATGCAAACTGCTAATGGTGAAATGTATTTTTACTTACAGATGTAATTCATGTTCTTGCTTCCAAATAAACTTTTCAACATAAATTGGTAGTTTCATTATCAGTCCTCTCAGCCTGTTTGACTTTTTATACTTTTTCTTCCAGGGGAAAAAGAGGATGAACAGATAGTTGCAGAAATCATGAGGAGGCGTTTTTTTCCAGCTCTTATAACTCATGAGCCCTGGGAAGGCTTTCACTTTGCTGGCCATGAGATAAGAATTACAGAAGCCACTGATTGTTATGGGGCAGTCGTCTGGCCATCGGTACAATATTTTTGCAGTATTGTTATTTTTTATTTTTGGAGTCTTCTAGCACTTTTTAATTTTTTTTTGTAGGACAAATGTGTTTTATTATATGTTGTAAACCCAAGGAAATAATTCTGTGCTTCTTTGTCTCTGTTCTGGAAATCCCAAACCTGAATTTAACCTGGTTTTGTTTGAATTTGTGGTTCTGAAAGCTTAGGTGGTATTTCTTCTTTGTGCCCCTG
This sequence comes from Pseudopipra pipra, assembly GCF_036250125.1. Classification (NCBI taxonomy): domain Eukaryota; kingdom Metazoa; phylum Chordata; class Aves; order Passeriformes; family Pipridae; genus Pseudopipra; species Pseudopipra pipra. The sequence continues at coordinate 81,018,572 of NC_087550.1, forward strand.
TCATACAAGGTGTATGATCTTGTGTCCCCTCCTCATTTACCAGTAACTTTTGATTCTATTAGGCAATTACATGCATATTTTGAAGGAAATATGGCAGTTTTACGATTATTGCATTTCTGTACGTTTTGTAAATACAGATGACTGTGTATCAGGCAGATCCAGGTTGTGGAAACCACTATGCTACAAGCTCACAAGATATTAGCACTCACAGAAGCTACGCAGGCTGCTCATGTAAGAAAAAAATTTACCTTATAAATATGTAGACAAGGGAAAAGGAGCTTTCAGTTTCTTAAGCAGCCAGAAATCTAGTGGGAGAGAACCATTGTCCCTGGCTCTTGCTATAAGAACCGTGAGCACATCCACCATACAAGAAGCCTTCTTCAAGGTTTTGAATCTGTACAATGTAGCTAACTGACTGTTTGGAAATAATTAAAACTGAAAGAATCCACCAAGAGGTGCCACAATAAACCATTGACACTTGTGGCTTTCAGGGAACAGTCCCTGTAGGAGAGACCCAGGAGGCTCCATTTCTGTCCCAGCTGTATCAGCGTCCCAGGTTCATACTGTTTTTAAGAAGTATGGCCATAGTTCAGCTGTGATATTCTTTGTTTTAGGAGATCTGGACAAATACTATATGTTTTAGTGATGTCAGTGCATGTCCTCATGGAAAGTTTGGCTGACTGCTGATTATTCTCACAGAATCATGGGCTTCATTGAAAAGCACCTTTTTTTTTTTTTTTTTTTTTTTCCTAGAAGGGCTTAACCAGTTTTGCTGTGTAGGGAAGACAACCTTTGATGTTCTCCCTTCCTCTTGATCTAGCTTTACTTGAACTCTTATGAAAAATGTCAGCCAAATTTGTCAAGAGGGGAGAAACTTTAACGAAAATAAAGTTTCTGTATGTTTCATGGGAAGGCAGAACTCTCAGGAACTTTGATTTTGCTAGCTGGTTTCTACAGCAGAATAGGGTGAACTCTGAGGGAAGGAATTATAGGAATTTATGGAATAACAGGAAATCCTAATATAATGTGCCAAATATTAGTCAAATATCAGACCCAATCTATAGGAACCTGACTTTAATTAGTCCTAGTTTTAGACTTATTTCTTTACCAAAGTGCACATTACCTATTCCTTCATGGTCTGAATTAAGAGGTAGAAAACAAAAACTTTGTTCGAATTTCTAGAATGTTAACACTGGGTCAACACTCCTGTTCCTTTCCTTCTACTTCTTAATTAGTTAAAACAAAAACTAAGAGTGTAATTTTATTGTGCCAGACCAAGCCACTAATAATTACCTTTCCAAATGGCAAAAGGATGTGGCAACCATAATATATATTTGTCAGTGGAGGCTATGTAATTGTCATCATCTGGGGAAAAATATGGGAGACAAGCTCGAAACTATCTTTGCCAGAGAAATAAAGTTAACAATTTCTATTTCAACAGTGAACTAAAATTCATTGATTAGTGTGAGACAGGGCAGATAGGCTAAAGGGGCTTTTTAATCACAGTTTATAAATACTTGTGTAAGGAATCTGTTGTAGAGGGCTCTTTGTGGCTATATTTACTATGAAAGTTTGCTAAGCTTAACGAGGTAAGCACATAGAAACTGAAAACAAACTGAACTGGAAGAAAAGGGGGTAAATCTATTCGTCCCTTTTGAATCATTATGATAATTAATTATTTGTAGAAATAATTTACCATTGGAAAACTTAACAAGGGTCATTGTGGATTTTCTCTCACAAGCAGTCCTTATGTCAAGATGTCTTTGTAAAGGACACCTTTTAAATCAATCAGAAGTTCCAGTTATAAGCAGAAATTGCTGACTGTAATTTTACAGCTCATGTTATGCATAATGACAGATTATCTAATTGTAGTTGTTCCTTCTGGCTATAATAATTTACTAACCTACGTGGAGGCATGTTGTGGCATTTATTTTGTGACCTATAGAGCTCAAAGATCATAGTGAGCTGTGATCCTTTAGGGATAGTGTTTAAATGGATATTGCTCATTTGAACAGACAACAGGTTTTTTGCATGCTTTTGAATGACAATGCATATTTAGTGAAGGGGTTTATTTAATTAATTTATTCAGCATGTTCACGGATTTCCTCCACTACAGGCTCTTGTTCTGTGTTATTTTTTGGAAACTAATTCTAAACAATACAATTTGGTTGACAAAAATGTGATTGAAATTGGAGCTGGAACTGGGTTGGTCTCCATAGTAGCCAGCTTACTGGGTGAGTATGTGCCATTGCTGTTATGGTCTTAGAAATAGCTCTCAGATGAATAGTGGAGGACAAAGGAAGTGGCTTAGTTCTTCTAAAAGGCTGTTGTTTGAGAGCTTCCCAGACCGAGAAACAGTAAATTCTAATTGGAAACATGCTTTGTCACTTTTTTTTTCTCTGAGTGTATTGATGCAAGAAAGGAATAAATATATTGTCATTAACTGTGTTAAACAGAGGACCAAAATAAGAAATTAGTGGCTTCACAGGATGTCAGTTGGAGCCAGATGTAAGTACAACCAATGCACCCCCTTCCATTTACCAAAGAAGCTCTTAGATGTCAGGTCACTTTCTATCCATTTGTGTTTCAGTATTTTCCTTCAGCAACTTGATTTTTCTGCTACAGACACTGTTGTGTTTTCTCTCATGGTAGCCTATTCTTCCTCAAGAGTATTCCAAGTCAGTGGTGTCTGCATTTTAACAGAACTTTAGCTTTCTGTAGTCTGAGAAAGCTTCTTTCTCTGTGAAAAGGAAGAAACCTGAGGCAATGCTTAAATCTCATGCTGACTTCTTGGAGTCAGTAACTGGTATTCCTCTATCCTTAGCTGGTCACTGTACTTTTAACCAATGTGATATCAAGACACAGTAAGTATCTAATTTCTCCCCACCAGCTGCATTTAGATGGCAATCTGTAGAATAGAACTATCACAAACCAAGTATTTATTTCAAGCACAATGTCTAAGAGTTATTGGGAGCATTTACATTGTTCTGTTAGCCTCAGTGAGAGCTATTTGATAAAACGAGTTCCTTGTGCAGTGGCTTTTGTGAATGGACTTTTACTCAAGTCTTGAAGTATATTAAAATGTTACATTTGTTTTCTCCATGCCACAGGTGCCTTTGTGACTGCCACAGATTTGCCAGAGTTACTGGGAAACCTTCAGCACAACGTTCTCCGTAATACAAAGCTGAAAAGCAAGCACCAACCTTGTGTTAAGGAATTGTCTTGGGGAATTGATCTGGAAAAGAACTTTCCTAGGTCTTCCTGTCATTTTGACTACATTATGGCTGCTGATGTAGTTTACCACCATCCGTTCCTGGATGAACTCCTCCTAACTTTTGATCACTTGTGCAAGAATGATACTGTTATTCTGTGGGCTATGAAATTTAGGTTGGAGAAAGAGAACAAATTTGTGGACAGATTTCAGACCCTGTTTGACTTAGAGAAGATTTCTTATTTCCCCAGTTTGAACATAGCCTTGTATAAAGCAATGAGGAAAGACAGCATGAAAGCCAGCCTTCCGAACTGATGGTCTGAAAGTGAGATATAGGAAGGTGACAGTTTCAGCTGTTCTGTAGCTTGTTCTCTTTTTAATAATTTCCATGTTAGTAGCTGCTAACATCTACGTGAATCACAGTTTTAGAGGTAACTGAAACAAAGCATCTGATTCCTAGTGCCTCCCTAATAAATTGCTGAATTCAATTTGCTGATAGTTTTATACACAGAAGAGATGTACTTTTGACATTTTCTTGACTTTTATGTGCTAAGATGACAACTCTAATAAAGTTTCACTGGTCTTACCACTATTGTTATGGGTCATGTAATGAATATTTCCAAAAGCTTTCAGTTACAGCTTTGAGTGGTGTCTTATATGATCAACCAATCATTTAAAACTCAAGACTGTCATGAATCTTTGCATTTAAAAGTTGAGGTGTTAAATATGATCTTTTCCCATTCTCACTATCATGTTAATCCTTCCTTAGAACACCCTTAATAGGATGTTAAATTAGCCGAAAAAAACCCTTACTACCTATATTGTCATAATACAGGGATAGAATATATTAGTCACCCTTTGATTTAATAATTATGCTTTCATTTTTTATTTAGATTTGGAGATTCTTCATCAGCTGCACACATGAGGCAAGAGGGAGTTAAATGTTTTGTTGCTTGAACAAGTGCTCAATATGTAAGTTGTATAAGAAGAGTACAGCATATCACCAGCTGCCCTTTGCAAAGACCTTAGATTCTTGGATGTCTGCTCCTCCAAAAATAGACAGTTATCTGGACATCAGGGAACAACAATGGAAAAATGATGGTGACCATGAAGAGAGGAGCTTTGCACTGCCGGCTGCTGGTGGCTGGAGGTAGAAAACTAAACCAGCCTGTCATAGTGTGCCTGAGGCATGGACAGGCTTAGATAGTTGTTTGGTTTTGTGATATGGACAAACAAAATACTTTCCTCCTAGTCCTTAGGATTGTGTGCTTCTGTTTACAGTGGCCTATCCAATAGTTTTCTTATGGGGAGATTAATAAAATTATTCTTTCCACATACCATATTTTCTGATTCTGCTTGATTTTGAGACCTTCAAGTCCCTTGCAGGCTAGAGAAGAGAACTTTATCACCTCTGCTGTAGCAGGCAATTGCCCTAGCAATATGAAGGCTCTGGGGACTGCTAGTCTTTAACTTTTTAGCCACTATCTGTACTTCCTCAAAGTGTATTTTATCTATTGTAGATTTGAGCATTTTTTTATTGTTGACTTCCAGAGCATACTAGTGTTCATACCTCTGATTGGGGCAGATGCATGCTACTTATGTACTCTGCTGCCTGGCACAAGTACAAGACAGAATTATGGTAAATAGCTGGTACAACTGGGATGTACTTTTTCTTCCAGCTGAACATTGGGTTTTCTTGGGACTAAGGTGCTTGGTGTTAGAGATGAAGTGTTGCAGAGAGGAGAGGCTGAGCTGCCAAGCTTTTCCAGTGGGAGCTGGGTATCCTATGTGTGAAAGGAGGTATTGAAGAGAATTTTGGGGGAGAGCAGATGAGGATGTGGCAGGAGGGATCTGTTTTTAGAAGGAGGGTTGCAGAGAAAAAGTAACTGTAGGGAGAAGGTCAGATGGAGAAAAAGAAAGAGAATAGTGAGACTGACTTCAAAAAGTTTTAAGAACCATAGCACCACCTTTCTTGCTACTGACTGTAGTGGGGGCATCCTTGGTGAGACATGGATAAAACTAAAGCAATCAGTAGTATGTCTTAGCCCAGGACAGCAAATGAGAAGAAAGGGAGTCAAGTCTACTTTCTAGCTTTCCTGATGAGAGATCGCATGTGAGATTTTGGTTTGGAGGTTATTGGAGAAAAAGCTTCTAATCCTCATCAGTTAGTTTCCTGTGACAATGTTTGTAGATACAGGTAGCATCTTTTATTGGATCAATCAGTATAGCTAGAAAATTAGACTCTATGCCATCTGGCAGGAAGTATTACCCCTCCTTACAGATGTTATTATGCACATGGCCTTAGATCATTACAACTGTAGAAAAACATGACTGCAAAATGGAAATATTTTTCCAGACTGTTTAATAGAAATAGTTCAGTGTAATGAATAAAGAAACAAACACGGATCTCTACCATTGCTTGATTTCCTTTCCCTGCTTCCTTATAACTTGTTTGCAACCATCAAATCTACTGCAATTGACACTGTAATCCATGTATCCAAAAGGGCATCTCTGTCTACAAATGCTTCACGGATAAATGGATTTGGACTATAAGTACTCAATAACAGTGAAATTATCTGGTGAATTCCAAAGTTATGAAGGCTAAAGAGGAACACTGCAGTAAAGTGGTTAAGTGTGATCACTTTTAAACAGCTAACTAGCCCTCCTGTTTGGGCCACAGACTGACCCCTGCTGAGCTCCTGCTGAAGTCAACAAGAGATGTGTTTGTTGAATGGATTTGAGAATGGCCACTTTAGGTTCAACAGCTTGTTACTATTTACTGGAATGTAATGTCAGTTCTCTTTCTCACAAGTCTGCCTAGCACCACTGTGTGAAGCTTCCTGGGAAATCTCTGGTGACTGGCTGCTCTATTGTACAGCCAACTTTTGTCCTCTGGTGTGATGGGCAGGTTATTAGCCATGACCAGTGGAGGGTGAGGTTGTATATCACATTTGCCTATGGAGTTTATTTCTGCTCTTTGAGAACAAGTCTCACATGAATGTCAAGTATTACTGACCCCTAAATTCAGTAATAATTTTACTAGCCACCTATTCTTTGTTTTAACATTTCAGATAAAGGATCAAATTGTTATTCAGTGCATTATGTTGCTAATACACTGGCATTTGTGTCTGTAGTTTGTGAAAGGCAGAAGGAAAAGAAGGTCAATTAAATTTGTGGGTGAAAGAGCTTCACCTTTGAGGAATGCCAGAGAATCTGCCTATGCTTGTAGGTTTTTGCAGTCCCTTATAGAGTGTTATGGTAATCATACTAATTGAAAAGATAAATTGGGATGTATGGTATAAGTTAAGTCCATTCCTCTGATTTTCTGTATTCCAATATAAGAATAACTTATTGAGCAACGCTATAATTAAATAACTTGATGGTATTTGCTAAATTTTCCCCAAGCAATGTTTTTCAAGTGCTAACCCTAACCCTAATGTTTTCAGGAAGGGTTCTTTCTGCATAAAGTATATATAAAATCATTACAGTGATTTACTTTGCTGCTTATTATACAATAATTTCATCAAGGTATTCTACAATTCATTGTTGTTTCTTTCTTAGAATTAAAGTAACAAACACTTTCAACATTGTACAGTTTCCATATGGTAATATTGTGCTTTTGTCTCTGTCTTGCTGAATTGCCGTGTTGCAACTCTGAGTGATTTGGTTTCATTTGCATTATTACACCCACCCATGTGGCCTCTTGCCTCCTATAAAAACTGTAAGAAAAAGCTGTAGCTGCTGAAAAATTAGAAAAAAGCATTCAAGTGACAGTACAGATCTATTGTGCAAAACCTCATTTTTGTTTAGAAGCAGCAATGGAGCCCCAGCCTAAGAAATGCGATTACCAAAAATACCCAAATAACTACCCATGGCACAAATGGCAGTTGAATGATGAAATAACCATTCTACAAGCACTAGGTGAGCAGAAAATATTAAAAGGATACCACATGTGTCCTCCTTAATTGATCTTTAATGCCAATTACCATTGAGTATGTCAGCACAGGAAACTTGGGGTGTTTGATAAATGTAGTATTTCTTCAGATGACCAAGTCCTGAAACCTAAATGGATTTAGAAGACTCCAATTCATCTAACAGCCTTTGAATTCTGAAGACCTGAAAGGTGCAGGACTTTTCCCTACTCATAGCCACTCTTACTGCACTGGTAACCAGTTCAATGAGAAAGAGATATAGATGCTATCAAAATATTACTACTCCATGGATGTAATTAAGAAATTGACATGTTCATTCTTATAATAACTCTGTGACATAAGGGAAATATTTTTACTCAGGCGTAAAACAAAGGGGAGACTAAGCTAACTATCAAGTGATTTAACGTCAGTTAGTGGTAAGGCCAGTACCAAAGTTCTTTCACAGTAAAAATAACATTTCCTGTGCTTTGAATTTGTTCACATTAAGAAAAAAATTAATTTTCATATTGGATAAAAACAAATGCTTCCATGCCACTCTAAATAAATTATAAACACCCTAAAAGTATAAGCACGCAGCAATAAGCAAGAGTAAAATATCAATTTTTCCTTTGGCATAGTTATGCCATCCAAACACACAATACGCAGATGGTATTGGATACTCTGGAATTTCAGAATCATTCGGGTTGGAAGGCACCTCTGAAGATTATCTAGTCCTACCTCCTGGCCAAATCTGAGTCAGATTCAAAGCATGAAGAGGTTACTCAGTTTCTCTAGTTGGTACACGAAAATCTTGAAGAAAGGACATGTCACAATATATCTGAGCAGCCTGTTAATTTCTTTTTTTCCCTCTCACATAACCAAATGGAATTTTTCTTGGTGCAACTGGGCATCTGTCTTTTGTCATTTTGCAGTGCACCTTTGGCTTCATCTTCTCTATAACTCTCTTGTTATGTAGCAGAAGACAGCTATGAAATCCACCTCTAATCTTCCTCTCAACAAACCCAGTACTCTCAGCCTTTGCTTCCTTCAGCCTCTGAACCCTTTTAGTCCTTCTCTGGATTCTCTTTAGTTTGTTAAGATTTCTACCATTAATGGTTCCACAAGTGGACTGCAGATGGGGTGTCATTATGCCACATACTGGGATAATTATCACTTTGAATGATCTGCTGGCTACACTCTTGACAATGAAGTTAACTTGCATTATCTGCAGGAATATGTGCAGGGTGCCATGCATTTAAACCTCTTCTCACAGAGTGCAAATCCACTCCCGTCTTTATCCTCTCTTCTTGTCCTTCTTAAAGACCTGTGGATCACAGCATTGCATTGTGCCATTTATCTGAAATACAAGGCTCTAAAATATACATGTAACCATTACTATCTCTGAGAAAGAGTGATAATTGGAAATCAAGAGACAAGTAAATCGGGATTACTTAAAAGATGCTGACTCTTAGGAGTTATACAGGCATAAAGTCTAAATGTACTGAAATCCTGAGTGCTTATGTTCTAGGAAGTCCATAATGAGATGAGTGTTCTATAGAAGTTCATTGATTGTTAGAGATTATTAACATCTAGTATGAGATTACTGTATTATTGGATTACCCACATTATGCATTATCAGATGATTATTATTACAAATTCTATTATTATTACAACTTATTACAAAATACTGTCCTCCATGTTATGTTATTGACCCTACTCACTTTCTTTCAAGCTTGAAAACAGTTCATGTAAACAGAAATGTTGTTGCTCTCATGACGCCTGTGATTATTATACTCCTGTGTGCAGCAATAACTGTGGCACTCCAAGGTGCTCAGCCTTGGCAGCAGAGTAGAAGGGTCATTAGATATTGACTGTATTCCTATCAGAAGTCAATCAACTTATAGTAGCATTAGCACTTGTGAATTAATTGGTAGAAGTGTATGAACACTCTGGGTAACCGTGCAGATTTCTTGATAGCAGAGACCATCTTTGTTCAGAACATATGATTTTTCATTATTTTTTCTGCTATTCTCTCAAAATAAAACTGTTAGCAATGTTCCCCAAGTGGCCTGAACAACCAAAACACATGGTCCAGGTGACCTAACAGTGAAACCCTAGAACATTCTGCTGTCATGCTGCTGTGAACAGTAAGAAAGACACCTGGCTCAATTTCAGTTTATTAAATCAAACAGTGTTGCTTTGCTTTACAAAGGGAATACACAGATGGAGATAGACTGGAGGATAGATGGAGTCAGACTAGAGTCTGATTTAGAGGTTCAGAGACTACAAGCGGAAAGAATGCTTTCTTGCCCATTTCAGATCACAGAATCACAGCATGGGTAAGGTTGGAAGGGACCACAGTGGGTCGTCTGGTCCAACATCCCTGCTCAAGCAGAGATGACTGTTAAAATATTTTAAAGTGCACTCCATAAGCACAGTCTGCCTCTTTCCACTCCTTCATCAAAGAAGGAAGCTTTTGGAGAGTATTTTAGTCTGAATAAGATGACAAACCTCACAGTTTCACAGACTCATCTGGGTAGTGACACTGAATGTCTGATGACCTCTGCTAGTACCCCATCTCCAGAAACCCAGTACTCTAACACAGGTGCCTGAGAGACTCTGGTTTTGCCTACATGGCAGTTAGAGACTTTTCAACATTTAAAATCTAGTTTTCCGAGCAGGACGGTAGGCAAACAAATAATTTCAGTCAAAATGGGTTTGTTGGAACTGATATATTCTGTAAAACCAGTGTTTTATACTGTAAACTGACTTTGTCAGGAGAGTCCTAACAATTTCTAATTAGGCAAATACAACAGGGGAAAAAAAGCTATTAAACAAGCTGTGCAGAAGGTTGCAGAGATAAGAAATCATATGGAAATTATTGCTGAGCTATGTAAAATAGCCCAGCTTTATTCAATACTTGTTTGCAGTCTAGTGCCCATATTTCAGTAAACTCCTAGCAGATAGTCTGTGTAGTAGCCATAAGTAGCTAAATAATAGAGGCAGGAAAACATTTGTATAAGAAAAATTGTCTGACACAACCTGTGAAGAGGAATCTGCTTTTTGGTTAGTACATAAGGGTGCTCACTGGTAATCTCAACACAGGTTGTAATAGTTGGGGAAAAAAAAGAATGTCAGAGTATAGCAAGACGATGAAAGAATAGATCTGGGATTCTTTTTCATGCATGTGGCCTTGTTAATTTTTTTCTTTTTAATAGAAGTTTGATATCAAATATATTTTAGACAGGGATTGGAAGCCTCCTTGCTGTGTCTTCCTAGCTGAAAGCCGTTTGTCGTGCACCACCACTTCCCAGTCTGGGTCAAGAGACACCTGCTGTTTCTCTCAGTGGGAGAATTTAAACAAATTTAAACAAACTGGCTCATTACCAAGGTGTTTAAATTCTGTGTAATGTAAATGTAGAGATGGAGGCACTGATGGTAAGCGCATTTGAAGACTAGGCAGATCTCTGGAGGCATCACTGTCTGCTTATTGTCTAGGGATGTTTGTGAGACTTCCACTGCATTACATACAGGCTGTGGCTATATGGCAACTGCTGATTAACTAGTATCCTATGCAGTGCTACAAGTCCTGTTGGATGCAGTCGACACCTTTCATCTACCTATTTTCTCTCCCTCTCTTTCTCCCTCTCCCTCTCTCTCTCCTTCTCCCCTCCTCTCCTCTCCTCCCCATTTCTGGCACTGTAATCTTGTGTGACACACTTTTTCAGAACACAAACATCTAGGTTTTCCTATGCCTGGGAATTAGCACAGAGAAATGCTACACTTAGTGTAGTATGCTAAGGCTGCACAATGCTATTTGTGTCCCTGCTGAAACCCAAACCCTATTCTCCAGTCTCTTTTTACAGGGATTCTTGTTAATGAGGGCTCATTGCAACAGAAGGGCAATACATCTCTTAGTATGCAAGAAGTTTCACTTGATCTTGTCTCAGTATTTGGAGTTTATACCACCCTTCTGCTGTTCCTTGCCATCCAGGCTGACAGTGGCAGGTGTCTGTCTCCTCCTTTGGCCAGAAAGTTCTTTCCAAAGGGCTAACAGCCTGTTCTCTCCTGTGAAATACAATCACCAAACAAGTGTGCTGAAGCTCTGGGAAGTAAGAACCTTCCACCTTTTTGCATGTTTTAGGCCACTTTGTGCCTATAGAGATGCATAGCACCACCATAGGCTGAGCCTTCCCTCCGGGTAATCAGGGATCTGTCCATACAGGAGACCAATACATTGAGCAGTGTGTTGCCAGTGTATTCTCCCGAAGCCAAGAGCATAGTTGTAACTGAGCTGAGCAAGCAATGGAAAGATTGTGATAATATCTTGAAAGCATTGGATATAAAGGGGGACTTTTAATAACTGGAGAATAAGACTGTTCAGGAAGACCCTGGTTGTACCTGTCTAGACGAAAGATCTAGAGGACTTGCCTTTTTGAGGCAAAGATGGGTCAAGGTACTGTGAGATTTAGAAGTGGGTTCTGTCACTGTTTAAGGAACTTTACTGCCTCTATTTGGGAATTTATGGCCTGCTGCTTGAAGTTTTATGATATTAATGGAATGTCTCAGTTTGATGTCTCCTCTGTTGCATTGTCCTTCAGTCTTTTTTCTCATCCAAGAACCCCCTCCATCATTCATGGGTGTGTGTTGTTGTGAGTCACCTGCACAGTGAGAGAACCCGTAGCCACAAAACGGGTGTTTTCTTGACACAAAAAGAAGGAATATCTATCCCTTTTAAAGATGTAATCTCTGTAGGTACTTTGACACTTGTCCTGACATGGCCTAGAAGGCTTTCCTGGAAATCTGATACAGAAGAAAAAAAAGATTTGTGCTAGGACTGCTGGTAACTATGTATGTGAGCTCCATAACACCACTTTGAAAAGGACCAGTTAGAGTTTCTTTTCCATTACTTGATCACATCTTAAACCCCCACTTATTTCATTTATGCCTATCAAAAATCAGACTACTGACTGTATCAGTATATATCCTTGGAAATCATTACCCTGATAGTATTTTAGTAGCCTGGAAACCATAATGAAGAGTGTCACCTACAAAAATGGGTGTTAGATGAGATGGTATCTCCCATCTCAAGCCAAGTCTGAGGAGGTTGAGCTTGCTGGCTTGGCAAAGTGTCTGCATGTAAATAGTAGGAGCTGCTGACAGAACAAGATTTAGCATACTGTGGGCTATATAAGGGACACCATAACATCTGTTCTCCCATGAATGTTCATCAGTCCAGCATGGGACTGAAAAAAGCTGTTGCACACTTCAGAAGATGAAAGAGATAAAGTTGTTGAACTGTAGTATCAAAAAATATTAATGTTTAGTGTATGCATTTCTGCGCTCTTCTGTCACACATGAGCTATTTATTCTTTTAACTTGGATGTTGCTTTTCCGTATTTTACAATATTTGATTATTTTTTTTTACCACTTGTGATGTGTTCACAAGTGGACATGAATTATGAATGAAATTTAGTGGGAATGAAATTTATCCTACTAAACTCAAAACCCAGAAATGCTACTAGAAGGATTTACAGATAGATAAACAAGTTCTGTTTAATTAAAGACGTACCAGCTGAAGAAATGGTTAGATAATGAATACTTTAAGCTTCTCTCTTGTTACTTAATTCGAGATAACAGTGTTAGTTAGTCTTCAGCTTTGATCTAGAAGTACAGGGATCCAATTTCTGTCTCCATTTCCAGACCCACCTGTCACACATGGATAATAATCAGGGATAGTTTTACCTTTCCCAAAATAAGTCTAAAAGCGTGAAAGGCTGCTGTTGGCCACTGGAGGTCACTGTAGCTCTACACACAAGCACACACACAAAAAAAAAAAAAAAAAAAAAAAAAAAAAAGGACCCATTAATTAACAACTGACCAGGAAAGATTTAAAGATTGAGTATTCTGGGACTTTCTTTTCTGTGTTTACAGTGTGAAAACTCTGGGATAAAAACAATAAAACTCTAATGCAAAATGTGACATATTTTTGCACGGTTTTTTTTATTCAAATGGTACATGTTTAGGATGTATTTTGAGCAAATAGTGTAGGAGTCCACTTCCCACATGCTTCTTCTCTACATGCTGTGAAGATTTCTAGTGCTCAGTGTGAGAGAAAAGGCACTAGGATAATGCCTGTCCTCTCATCTTTACATAGGAAGGAATTTCTCTACAAAGAAGTGTTTTCAGCCTTATGTGACTGTTATCTGATGCATTTGCTTCTCTTAGCTGGCCACCTCTTTAGGAGATCTATACCATGAAGATACAGGAAACATAATTACTGTTCTTTTGTGATTTCTAGAAATTTCACCTTTGTCCTTCTCTGTTCCCTCCAGACAGTAAAAGTGCAACATCTGCCTTCCAGCAGGCAGATGACATGCTCAGCCACAGCAAGCCCTGATGCACCAGGACCCCAAACCAGCTCTCATTACTACTGGTTACCGATGCATAAGCAAACACTTTAGTATGCACTGAGCTACCTTCACTGAAACTTGTTACCTGCTGCATGTATAGCAGTGACCCCAAAAAAGGCTGCAAAATCAATGTGAAAAGGTGGTTAGACATTATGGCTTTTATCCTGCCCCAAGCTCCATGCTGCTGCAGCAGTCCTGCCATCAGCTGTCAAGCCAGCCAGCTTAAAGCCAACTTGGGAAGGATGAAATTTTGGCAGTAATACACAAAATGGTTTCCTGCAGCAGAACTCTTTAGCATATGCTCAGTCACAGCTATGTTCCTGACTTCAAATGGTGGATAAGAATACAGTTGAAGAGCGTAAAAACTTTTTAGAAGACTCAGAATTGGTTAAGTTCTTGTACCAGAATGGTTACAAAGTTTCCTGTCTCTTGCGCTGCACTTTGGAGATCTCTCAGTGGAAGACATGGATCTGGCCTCAAAAAAGCCTCCAGCTAAAGACAATCAGTCAGCAGTTAATATGAAAAATACAAGTGAGGGAAAATATAGAGGCACTAAGGATCTGCTCCAGTAGATTGACATCTACTAAAAGCACTGAAGCCAAGGTTCATCTTATGCAAATTACAAGTCTCGGTTTCATTTAATAATTTAGTTCTGAGGGAATTCCCCCTCTCTGCACCCTTTCCACTGTGCAGAAGTAAGCATGAGTGAGTGAGGGTTGGCACCTTCCCAGTATGGAAGTACTTGCCCTTAGGTGACAGTCATGCCCAGTGGTAAGACAAGCTGTGCTATCAGCAACACAAGAGACCTGGTGTGGAGCAATCTGCCTGTTTCAGCAGGAAGAGGTTTGTTGTAAGTGAGGCAAGTTGGCAACTGAATAGCAGAAAAGGCCACAAATGTGGTGCATTTCAGAGACAAGTGGTCACTCCCGTCTCTTTCTTTGAGGGAGGTGGTAACGAGCCAGTTTAATAAAAAATTCATGCATGCTTAAGTGTTGGTATGTTAAGTGTTGATATCTTAAGTGTTGTTTATTATATGTATTGACATCTGATAGCTGGTGCAAACAACCTTCATGCACATCTGGACACTGGTGATGCGAGGTGTGGTTAATAGGCTTGCAAGACAAGTGCGTAGTGGATTGAGATAAAAGATGACTAAATCATATAGTGGAATCCTCTGGCTTCGTTTTTCTGCATATATACTTATACTGCATGCAGTCTGCATCTCATGCCTCCAGTGGGCTCATGCAGCCTTGCAAGATGTGTGGGGTAGGTATGTAGTATGTAGTGCTGTAGCTGCTGGCTTTATGTTTTTATCTCAATAAAAGGGGAATAAATTTGGAAAGGGCTTGAGATTTTGATGTTTCCATTTCAGACCACTGTTGCCTCATTTTCTCTGGTGACAGAAAGTCCAGAAAACATCTTTATTTCCTCTTTGTTAGAAATGCTTAAAATGATTATGAACAGGGCCTTTGCGAGTGTCCATTAACCCCTCCTTTAGGAGTATTGCCACTTAGGTCACATATTTTTAAGGCTGATGTTATCTGTTAGTTGTTCGATGTCTTTATGGACTTGCACAGCATCTCTCACTTGTGTGAGGAGCTGTTAGAATGTTAATATCAATATATTTGACTTCACTATGTGCATAAATACGTTCAATATATCATTAGAATTGAGTCCTGAGCTAGAGTTTGAAGGAGTATAGAGAAATGCTACACCAGGACAGCTCATTGCATGTGTCTCATGCACAAAAGATGTCTAGGGTAAAAATGCCAAAGAAGACATTTGGAGAAGATGAGAAAAGAGGGGAATAGGCTCATGGTTGATCTTGTTACTGGGCATTGGTACTGTAAGATGTACAGCTTCTCTGACACCAAGGTGTTACTTAAATCCTTTCCTGTCACAAACTTTAGCTCCACAGGATTATAGATGGAAGGGAGAGGCTGGTACAAAGGACATGAGGTGAGGGTCAAGGTATATGCTCTGCTGCTTCCAGCTGGCAGAAATTTGAGACACTTACAATGCTGACTTTGAATTTTCATCTGATTTACTAGCCTTCTGGGTTTGTTTCTTTGAAAGCTAAGTGTGGGAAGAGGCCTTACTTGAAGTCTGCAATTTTCCTTCCAGTATGTGAGTCGATGTTTGAATCACATCAGAGACAAGCAGAGAGCAGTTGCACCAGGTTTGCTCTGATGGACCTGATGAAGGCACCCAGAAAAAGGGGCTGAAAGCATAGTGTGGGCTGAGTATGGGTACTGTATCTGGAGAATAAGGGGCAAGGAAGTCTCCAGGTGCAGCAGTTATCCCTGGAGGAGGGGAGCATGTGTGTACATGGGTCTGGAGGCATGCACAGAAGGGAAAGTCTCAAGGGCAGGTGGGCACTGGTGCTCCTGTTCACTATTGAGAAACCTCCTTCACTGCTTTTCATAGAGAAAACAGAGATCATGCATTTAATACCTCACCAACCAACTCTACTGCTTTCAAAATATTTTGTGTTTACAACCTTTTTCTACCGTTCCATTTGAATATCAGACAGGAAAAAAAAATTCAGAGGAGGAGTAGGCAGTTTCCAAGGGATTTGCAGCAAGAATTTCACCGTAGGAGTACTCAAAAGGAAATATTTTAGAAAAGTTAACATTTGATCCTAACCTCCTATCGAATTTGAAAAATCAGCTCTTTAGCTCCTGATTAGAAAGTGTGGCTGACAACTCTGTAAAAACCAGCCAAGCTTTAAACAGGAGACCTGGCATCTGAAAGACATTATCCATCAGTCTCTCCTTAATACACCGGCATCTTTGGGAGAAGCGAGACCAAACACAGGGTGATGTACTTGAAACTCAACTTTGCTAATTATCTATAACTGCCTGAGTGATTTTAGGCAAGCCTCTGTGCTCCTGCCTCTGTTTTCTTGTCAGTCAAATACGGTTTTCCTGCTGAGTGCTATGAAACCTGCCTTCTCTCAGGCACTCCAGTGTTTCCAGTCTGTTTACCAGTTCCTCCCTGTTTTTCCAGGACTGCTGCTTGACCTGTTACTGTACATTTGACAGGGATATCGAATAGCTATGAGATAAGCTGCCCTCACCTCCTAGATCTCCCTAAGGAGCCTATAAGGCTGTGTGACACCTCCCATCTCATGTGGATCCGTGTTCACCACAGAGGCATATCTGAGAAAAATAACCAAAACCTGCTGGGTCTGTGGTTTCAACCTGCACATGGTCTTCCTGCTCTTTCTATCAATACCAATCCTAATGAAATGGTAACTGTATCATCTACACAGTCTCTAGCTGGTGGGGATGAGCAAATTAAAGCAAGTCTTTGTGTACGCTTGTGAGCCTCGTTCAGTGCTAAGCTTGTGCTATTATGGGTCATGAAACATAAGAGAGGGGGGTGGTAGTGGTAACTGCATGTGTCAATCCATGCCAACAGTTTTGCCAAGTCCTTTCTTGGCTCCTTCATGGCAGGTTGCCTTTGGAGGAACAATTCAGTCTCTCGCTTTCTCTTCTCCCTTACTAGGCTCAGTCTTGGTAACCTATTGTGTTGTTTCCCTTTTATTCCTCCAAACTTTCTGCGGATACGCTTTCTCTGCTGGGATGATTTTGATGTGCAGGCGGGTTGTGCAGGTGTTGCTGTTAATACAGGAGAAGTCATGGTCAGAGGCCTGCTCAGTTTCAGGACATATCAGTCACAAGGGCTGCATGAAATCCTCTGCTTATTGGAACAGGTGAGCCTTATCTGCTGGCTGCTGCAATGCTCAAAACCTTGCCAACAAAGTTAGGAATGCTGTAATGTATTTGCCAGGGCATCTCCATGGTAAAAATGAACCTGTTTCTGTGCTTCATGCTCACGCAGAGGTGGAAGGATTACCCTCACTGTCTATCACAGCAGCTCTGCATGACACAAGGGAAGGGGAAACTGCCTCTGCTCTCCAAGCTTGGGCTCCCTTTCTGCTGCAACAGACTGCCAGCCTTCCCATTCTCCCCCTTCTCCCTTCCTTCTGGGGCTGCCCTGAGGGTCTGGGCTTTTTCCCAGGCATCAAACGCTTTATTACACTTAGACAGTGCCCTGCTGGAATTTGTTTCTGCTGGGAGGTCAAAGATGTGGCTATCCTATGCAGCAACTTGCACATTCCTATTTTTAACACTATAAATGAACAGTTTATCATGTCTGAGTTATCCACCAGTGCAGATGCATCATCCTCCCAACCCAGCTTGACCAGGTTTGACCATGTAGCAGGGGGTGTGACAAAGATCTGGAAAGAGGGTGCAGATGGACACATACATGCAATCACTCATGTGCTTATGTTGCGTGTACTATCGTTTCAGAGAAAGCGCACATCCCTGCTTTACTTACCTTATTTGGGCAGTGGAGGCATTTTCCCTAATTGCTTGTAATGCTGTGTTCTTGAGTCACAGAGGGTGTGCAACTAGCAGGACTTGTTTTAGCTGTTGGGATTTTGGTTGCTACATGCGCAATTTTGGAGATGCTTCTGAAAGGTCCTCTCTTGGAATGAAAAGATCACAAAGGAATTTCACCTCTTATTTTTTTATTCCTTCTCAAAACCAAACAGAGATCTTTCCATGTTTGTTAAAAAATTGCTGAGGGTTGTATCCTGAACTGCTCTTTTCAATTCCCCAGGGGAGATACTACAGCAACTCATGGTCATACATATCCAGCCAATCTTTCACTACACATTGTGCACAGTGAATAATAATGTCTGACTGTGGGCCACAGTTTAGAGAACATAAAATTGGGCAATTTGCAGTAAAATTTGGATTTAGACACATTACTGCTAGTCTCCATCATTCTCGGTATAACAGACGGAGAAAAAAGGCATTAAAATAATAAATTGTCCACTGAAAAAGCTGTAAATCCAGACCGTGCTATGAATTTAGCACCGCAGAACTGCCTTAATGAGCCATGGGCTGCCACCTACTGACATGCTGTTCAGCAGGAGACTGAAAGCAAGACGACTGTAATGTTAGAAATAGTATGGGATTCACTGACAAGCTGCAGAGGTGTGAAGAAATAGGTAAGGAGGAAAATCATTAGTCTGCTCATGTTTGGAGTAGGAAATAACAGCTGCGGCTCAGGGAGGTGGTGTTGTCATACTGTAGCTGCTTAAACATCACATAACTTTGTGGTAAGATTTTTTTCTCGGGATTTTTTTGCCACTACCCTTCACCTTGCAAAATGGGGATGATATTTGTTCAGCAGAGTCACACCAGAGGAATGGGTACTGCAAAGAAAGGAGTCAGAAAGCCATTAATTTGACCCAGTGCAACTTAAAAGAGTTCAAATTGGAGTCAATATGCTCAAAAGCAGAAAAGAACAAAGGCAACCACTTTTGTGTTTTAGACAAATCTCAAGATTGTGAGAGTTTGATTAAGCACTGCTAAACTACTAAAGCACTTGTTATTATTTGACATTATCAATGTAATTACCTTAATAAAGGAACAATGTAATTTTGTTATTAAAAACCATTTTGATTTCGATGCTTACATATTAAAAGAAATTCAAAATTCTGTTGAATGAGCAGTGTAAAGAATTACACTGGTTACATACCACCAGAATTCAGCTTCTGCATGAAAGAACCAAAGCTTCAAATAACATGGCAAAGGGATTTAAAATGAAAGCAAAGGTAAGTTATTTTTCACTTCTACTTTGTGTCTGTCATTATCAACGGTACTGATACATGTATATTTCCCAAAACATTTGCACAGTGTGTGCAGGAAAGGATTAGATCACTATTTCTCAACTCTGAACTGGGACTTATTTTGCATAGTTTCAGACACTTACATTGTCCTTTTGTACACTTTCTGCTGAATAGCAGACTTCCCAAGTGCCTTAAAATAGCTGCTTGAAAATATACGGTTCACCTCTCCTACTTTAAATGTCTCCATACGGATGAGATGTGTTCCTTGCTGCTGGTGGTGAAGGGAACTGACACAGCAGGTTCAGATAAGCCCACCACATCCCTCGTCTGAGTACTCAGAGAGCAGACATGGTTGGAAATGTCAGAAGAACATTTTCCAAGTATCCTACCACTATCTCCTGCCCTTGATTTAGAAATGCTGTGCTGAAAGGGAGAAAAGAAGAGTCAATGTCTCTAACCAGGTCTCTACATGATCTCTGAGAAGCAGCTGTGAGAGCATCTGCCAGCACGAGGTGACCACTGGTGCCCAAAAGCTTTGCAGGCAGCTCATTGGGGTGGAGGGGGTCAAACTCATGGTCTACTCTCCTCATGGGATGCCCTTCGCTTGTACCCGGGCAGCACTGGCCTCTCCTGCCCATGCAGACTTCAGCTCTTGCTTTAGCATGGCTGTGGGCCAGTTCTCAAACACTGTACAGAATATTTCTCTTTCCTTCAGTTCTTGGCTTTTCTGTTGTTGGAAGAACCAAAAAAGCCATAGAGGGTGATAGTTCTTGTGAGAAGGACACACAGTCACCAAGACCCCGACTGAAATAAGCAATTATTTCCCAGGTGAGAATATTTCAATGACAGGCTGCCTTAGGATAAGAGAGCAACAGGAACAGAGTGGGGAACACAGTCTGTTTGCATGAGAATATGCTTCAGGAACTTAAAAATTCAAATGAAAAACTAATAAAACTTCAGGCTTAATTTTTTTCCCTATATCCAACCTCCTTACATCTCATAGCTGATTGATAATTTGCTTTGACATCTGAGCTAAAAAAAAGAAGGGGGAAAAAGGGAAACGCACGGCAATATGCCACCTAATTATATCTACAACACAAAATCACTGCTTCAGCTGTATCTGACAAACATCAGGGAAGCTTTAAACCTGGCTATGCATGAAATTTCTAACAGACTTACCGCATGTGTGAAAATTGCCTGCAAAACATTGAAAAGGATGAATTCTACACTTTATTGTGTTCTAATTAAATAGACAATGAGGTATCATATCTGGATTATTTTTTTAAACCTTAAATACTTGTATATCTCATTACAATAATTAACAATACCACTGCAAGTGAAAATCAGTTTTGAGAGAGCTGATACCCAAGTTATCATGAAAGAGAATAGTGAGGAGAATTGCTTTCTACTTGGAGAAAAGCAAGCTGTGAGATTTCAAAAATAATTATCATGACTGTGAATAATCTGCTTGGCAGCTCATTTCATTTGTGTCTCAGGGTTGCCATTCTTTCTTTTCAAAGATTTCTTGCTAGGTCTAAATACAGACCTCCTGTCTGAAGTTAATTCCTCACTTCAACTTTTAAATTCACTTTTGAAGTGAACTGGGAAAAAATTATGTTTGCTGACTTCCATGATACTCAGCATTTAACTGTACTTCATTTTCACTCCTGGATGTAAACTTCAAAGTGCTACAGAGCTATTAATCCATCCTTCAGTGTTTGCCACTTATTCCTTGTTCTGCTGTGGTTGGCATCAGAACATGCCAAGACAAAAAAATCTGGCCTTAGCAGGGACAGCAGGAGCATGTGTCCAAAGAATTCACACTCTGAGGTCTTGCTTTTGCGACTGTTTGTACAAATACTTAATTTTATTCTTATTAGTAGTCTGAATGTATGCATCAGGGTATATTATTTTTTAATAAAAAGGAGAAAATGAGGAACCCTTATAAATGGTTTCAAATATCAAGCTTGGTTGTAAAGAATCCCTTGATCCTTTACAATGTAAAAACATGTACAGGGCTTGATCACATACAGGGCTGGCCTAGTTTGGTTTTAATCCATTGCTATGGGGAGTGTCAAGGGTATCACTATAAGGGAAATTGGAATGAGCAGTGCTTATTATGGACTTTTGTTAGAACTATGCACTTGAAATAAAAATTAACTATGCTCTAGTAAATTTTGTCTTTGCTCTAACCCCTGGAAAAGAAAAAAAAGAACCAAAAACCCCAGAGAGTTATGACCTCCTAAAAATGAACAGACTTGCATGAAGATGTTGCTGATACTTGTTGCTGATATTTGAAAATGTATTATTCTGTGAAAGACATGACATATAGCAACTCTTTTTTTCTCTCATGCTGCCTGTTTTGTCTACAAAGAGTAACTTTTAAAAGTTAGTTTTTGATGCCAAATCTCTTTTGAAACACTCTGTAAACATGTGCATAGCTAAGAGAGTGGCAAAATGTGGTCAGAAGGAAGTCCAGGCAGATGGGGAAGAAGGTGTCCCTCACCCAGGGAGAAAGAGGGGCAAAAATGCACCTAGGAAGATGGGGGTTTGTAACAAAAATTGCCTCTAAAGCTCTGTTTGCAGAACACAACACTTGTCAAAAGAGGACTTCTTTCTTTTATTATGCTTCTTGGTCCCACCTGCTTGCTGCCTTAATTTATCTTTCACTACCTTGATGGTAAGCTTTTGGTACAAATGAATCTCTTCTTGTGTAGCTGTGGGTCTTTTATGTGAATAAGAATAGAGGGATGTGATGCTTTCTGTTTCAGTATAACAGTAATTAATACTGTGATGACTGGTAGTGGATGTAGCAGGAATTCTGCCTTAATTTGAAAAAGCATATTGAAAATTTTACACGTGACTGCAGGTATTGTATAATGACAAATTTGAGATTAACAGTGAAAGTCTCTGATTTATACAAGGCTTGTTACATCCGTTGGCCACTCCATAACTGCTTCATGAGATTTTTTTTATGTTTATATTTGCATGGATTTATACTGTATACTTTGGGTTGCTTTTAAAAAAGATACGACATTACTCCCACTGTCTCTGTTTTGGAGGAAGTTCTCTCCATAAGCACTAACATGGGACAAGTCTCGCTTTGTCCACACGCAACTAGAAGAGCAGGGAAGATACATCCCTGAACCCTTTGGCCTGGAGACCAAATATCCCACATCTGGGGGAAGTGATCAAACTGCCAGGCAGTGATACAAAATGCAGTGATACACTGCTTTTTTGCCCCTTGCACTGTTACTGATGGACTTTGGACAGCCAACATGTGAAGTCTAGGGTTTGCTCTCCTCAGCTGTGGTGTCTGAACTTCTCCTTGGTGCCCAAGGACTGTCCTGCACCAAGTATGTTGATGGTGACAACACAGCTTCTGTTTTGAAGCAGAGCAGATTAAGTGTCACAGAGACCAGAATTTTCTTTATCAAACTCTTTTTATTCCAATGAGCACATCCTAATTGCTTCTTAGTGGACATGAACATACTGAAAGGAGACCTTGCTTCTAACATCTGAAGGATGAGGTGATCCCTGGTGCTCAAACCACCTGGAAACACTGTTTTCCTTTCTTACAACTCTGAGAACTCTCCTCTCTTGCAACTATATTTATTGATTAAGCTGTCCAGTGTTTAGCAAAGCAGCTTGGGAGGTAGTTTTTAATAAAATATTTTATATGAAATAAACTTTACTGTATCATAAAGCTTCATGTCACACCCTGAATGTCACTACTGGCAAATCAACATCAAAACCCACATGATGATTTGCACATTCTCTTCTTCAAATCAGAAAAGGAATTTTACTCTTTAACTGTTATGTACTAATTTTCCTCCTCATCACATGCTAGTCAAAAGTAGCAGAACAGAAAGGCACTGCCATTTCTTTTCCTGGACATTCGAGAAACCTCCACCTACCTATGCACTTCAGTGCAAAGCATATATTCAGGTGTTAATGGCCATTGTGTGACGTTGACTGATCCCTCTGTGACTGACTCTCTCTGCTTGTGGGAAGCAGAGTTGTCTCTGTTCCTCCATTTCTCCTCCATTTCCACAGCTGTAGCTGTGACTCACCTTTTACTTAGACTTTTGTCACACTGTGCTAATCACCAGCTTTGGTCACAGGAGTCTGTCATGTCAGCAAGTTGGTGACAAATGTGAAATGACGGATAAGCTACTGAAAAGTATATGTACAAGAAACAGATCTGATTTCAGCTGTTTTGAATGTGTCTCCTATCAGCAAAAATGAAATGACATTTCCATGACTGTTTACAATAATTAGTGATACTTTAACAGAAAATTTTGCAATGCTGTAAAAATTGGAAACATAAATATATTTATTATCTATGATTTTCAAAATAAATATATGTCTTAGGGAAGAGCAAAAAGGCTTTTCATATGTTCCTGAAAAAAAAGTTAAAGGATCCTTTTTGACCTTTTTACTACAAGACTTTTATTTTCCTTGCAAGACTCTAGACACTGTGTGACCACTAAGTATCTGTTTATTGCTTTTGTTTTGCCTGTTTTGCTGCAGCCGGGTGGATACTGCCACCCCCTACTTCAGAGCTCTTGCTCTGTAAGCGTGGAGTGCTGCTGAGCCCTGGGCCAGCTCTCAGCACTGTTGGCTGCACAGCTTTATATTCAGTATATGGCTCCCCAGGGACCTCCTCAGATACTTCTCAGCTTCTGGCGTCTGGACTTTAAGCATTTGCATTTAACATGCACTGTCTTCCACTCCTTACAGAAATGGGACAAACAGATACACAGTTTGGTCCTGCGTTTGAATCTGAAATACTTTTAACAGTCTAGGCTTTAAATCCTTGGGCTGGATGAAGGGAGAGTTTATCAGGGAAAAGATTAAGTTTAAACCTAGCGTTTCCATGTTGATAACAACATTATTATTGCCATCAAGCGCATGCACTGCCTATCTCTCTGGTAAGTAGCTCTGGCATATCATTCAGCTTCAAGGTCTGTTCAAAGGATTTTTTGCTGTGTTCATGTTAGCTTTGGATTGACCTTGCTTTCTTTCCCTTCAGTTTTTGTTTGTCTGAGGAACAAGTTTTAGAAAAATTTTGTAAGCATTTACAAAGACAAAGCTAAATCTACTCAGGTTGTCTCATGTCACGGGGCACAAATGCTCCAGCAAAAAACTAAAGTATGTTACATAGTTATATTTTAAGTATATACATTTCAGCAGGTAACATTTAATATTTGATTTATCTTAAGTGTGGTTGTTGCAAGGGGAAGAGTATCGATGTTCTTGTTGGCCGAAACTTCATTTCAAGCAGATACTTATACATTCATTCATACTTATGCTTTCTCTTAGCCTCTGCAGTTAACCTAATCCAGTTGCCCGTGGTGCTTCTTGGAGGCCAGCCAAGGTCCTGGGGCATGGAGCTGGGCTTGTGTCCAATGTGTTTGAATGATTTGTGAGTGCCCATACAAAGAATATCTGCAAAACCTTTCATTTTTTTCGCATTATACAGTCTGACACCTTCAAGGATTTTCATCATGTCCTCTTCTTTGGCCTCCAACAGTGCTGCTCTTTCTTCAGCTTCTCAGCAGTGTCTCTGTCCTTCATTCTTATCAGAGGTGACACTCTCTCTTAGTTCTACCAGCAGCATCTCTGTTGTTTAAGACCAATTTTGCATGCAGCTGTTTCTCTTATCATAAGACAAAGGTTGAAATGGCCAGACCTCTATAAGTCATTGTTCTTTGGCCAGTTCTACAGATTGTTTGTGCATGACATCGACCAGGCACAATCTTCCTTTCACTTGTTCAATGTCATGCACAAATGATCTTCCATGCACCTTGTCATCAAAGCACATTCAACTTCATCAGACACAGAGGGGTCCTAACAAGTCGAACACGCTGGAGCATTTGTGAATAATGAAGTTGTTTTAAATGTAATACCCGAGTGGTGCTTTGGTATTCCTGAACATATAGGACCAAAACACTAATACTTTTCCATAAAAGCAAATGAATGAAAATCTTTGCAGTCCGTCTTATTTCTGTGTCAGTCTTGGTTGGTCTTGATAAAGGGTTTGATGGATATTGGCAGAGATCTCTGCATCTTGGGTTTTTATAATCTGACATCCTTAAGTGACATACTATATATTTTTAAATTATCATTATTGTTGCTTGGTTGTAGCTCTACATCCATTTCCTACACATATGTCAGTATTAACATTCTATTCACCTCTCACTTGGACTCAGAATTACACAAAGTAGGGATTATTTCAGGACCTGACTCGAGGTATTTGCTATAGGCACCCAAATTATAATCTGCATAGTCAGTCCGGGGAAAGTCAGATGCTGCTTGTCTGTGCAGACAACCTAGATTTCAAGCTCAGAAAACCACCTTAGAATCTGTAAGCTGAGTAATGTTGTAGCAGGGTAGGGCTGTTAACTGTATGCTTTGAAATTATTCAGTGGTTAAAAATGTTCAACTCTACGTCATTATCTACTGACTGTAAATCTAGTGAACAGTTTTCAATCATACAGAGAACCTGTCCTATCCTGAACAATTGTTTAAATGAAAACTTGCAATTAGCATGGGTGGCCGCTGCATTTTGCTTGGCAAAGTCTCATTGGCAATCTTTGGTCGCCAGTATTACAAATATCATTGCAGTCATATAGAATCATAAATTACTACTTGAATTGAAACTATACGTGCTGAATGATTTTTCTTCAATACATGGGACTTCAGATGGTTTGAAAAATGGACTGAAATTTCTCTTGGTTGTACAACAACACTGATCCTCATAAGATGGAAAACCTCTCATATCTCCTTTTAAAAGCCTAGTGTGTTGCCATAAAATGAATTGTTTCATATGAATGTCTTAGTTCTATGAGTAATGGTAAAACTGAAGAATTTTTTTTATGATATAGGAAAATATTTAGCTCTATCAAAAAGCAAACACCAAAAGGAGAAGTGGGATGTTCATCAGACAAAAAAAATTGAGAGAGAAGAATTTAGTGGTGGCCAGAGATTACAGTTTTGCAAATTCTGGCTTTTGGTCTGGTTGCTTCTCTCTCTAAGTGTTATTTCTGTAACTGTGATAATGTTAATAGGTGTAGAATAAAAATTGCTACAGAAAAAGGGGATTTGTGTGTGTGTCTGATGGCTTTATGACTTTGTATCTGCTGGGAGTGGGTTCAGGTGGAGTTTGAGACATGAGTTTTATAGCAATAGTCTCTCAGCAATCCCCTCATAGCACAGTAGCACATCACTCAAGAACAAATAGAGCTCCACACTCATGGCTTGCTGTGCATAGCTCCCTCGCTCCTTGGCTTTCTCTTAGCCAAGCCATATGTCTTCTGCTTTGTATATTCTTCACTCATGCCTATAGCACTGCCTCAGCGGGTCCAACTCACCTTCGATGACTTCAGGCCCTACCTGACTCATGAAGAAGTGGTTATGGAGCAACTCATAGATGCCATTTAGGATTCTCCAGGGTACCTGAGACACTTGCCTGGGGCTGTCACATATACCACAGGACCTAGGAGAGATCTGTGCTTTTCCAAAGGGGCTGATGCAGACCAGGAGGATACTCTGTGCTATCCAAGATAGTGCTGGCTACAAGTGCTCAGGCAACTAAATCACACTCTAAGACCCCTTCTATAATCAAGGGGGAGCAATAATAACTTTTGGAGGGTGGTTCAAGATCCTAGGTAAGTTGAATTTTTCTGTTGACTGCAGAAGACTCTTCACATGATAATGCTCCCAGCACTAAGCATCCCAGTTTGATTAGATCTGTTTGTACATCTTGCTGTTCCAGATGACACGGTAACTGTGAAGAAAAGCATATGCTGATTCTAATTAGTTTCTGATTAGATCTAGGCAAAGTGTTTTTCTCTGAGTAATGTATTTACAAAAAAACCCCTACTGTTTCAAGGTGGCTGGAAATAATTCATGATATTTGTCTCAGTTTTGCCGAAAGACTGGGTTACACAAAAGTGACAGCATGCTGTAAGGAAAATTGGAGGAGTTTACTTTGATCTTTTTTGAAGTGGTTGTTTCCAGATTTGTCTGCAGGGTGAGGTTCTTATACTGACAGGAGAAAAAGGAGACAGACACCACACTGCCAGAAGAGGAGAAACATGCTGCCTCTTCTTCCTCAGACCTCTGTGATATTCCTGCTGGTAGTAATTCAATGCCTTATTCTCATTATTCTTTGAATCCTGATTAGAAGCATCTTAGTCCTTGTAGTGGTGGGTTGGCTGGTAGACTGAAGATGTGGTATATCATGCCACTTAACACTGCTTCTCTTTGTTGTTGGTTTGTTTTTATTCATTCACCGCCTCAGAGCATCTGCAGCTTGCTGGAGGCAGGGCTGATCCCCTGTGCTGGGGCTGCATCTCTGCAGGATGTTGCAGACAGGGGTTCACCTTCTTCCCCTGCCTAAAGATCCTTCTTGCCCTTCCCAGGGATGTGGGGTGAAAATGAGTGTCCTTTGACAATGTTGTCTCAGCCTCTTCTGCTGACTCTTATCTTGTCTTTGTAAATGTAAGCCCAGGAAGACCTGGATTAGAGAGAGGATTGGGGCTTAAGTTTCCCTCTTGAGTCATTCTCACTCTGCTTTGAGTATTTCAGAATACTACAAAAAAACAGAGAGGCATCAAGGAGAGGAATTATAACACCATCAAGGAACAGCCCACAGCTTGGTTTTTAGGAGCAGAGCTATCCCTTTGGTGGGTCCCACACCCCTAATACGGACGTTGTAACCATCAGGCTGCTGACCATGACACATGCTGCCTCCTTCAGCAGACTTGTGAGACTAGCCTTTTGTTTCCATTCCCTATCCCTTTTTTTCTTTACCTCTGGAGAGCAAATGTCAGGATGATAGCACATTTTTCAGAGGTGTTATTTTGCTGGTTTGTTTTGACAAGGATTGGTGCATAGCATGGCTCCATCCCCGTGAATGTGTCTGTGTGCGAAATAATGAGCAGCAGTCCTTGCAGAACATTCCAACTCATCACAGAAAAGGCAGGGGAAACATAAGATAGCTTAGCCTAAACAGCCAGGAATTCTAAGGCTTTGAGAAATACTTAATTCTCTCCATGAGATAAAGAAGGAATAAACAACAGGACAAGGGAGGAAGGACCTCTTCCCTCAGTGCTGATCCTACTGAGCTGCAATACAAATGTCTAAGGAGGGAGGGTCAAAAGCTCTTCCTCCGTCTTCACTGCATGCATTGGCGATGGCTAGAGAAAACAGATGCAGTGACATTAAAATATAGTGATTAAATATTAGTAAGAAATTTTGGGAAGTCAGTTCATTTGGGAACTCGAGTAAATTGTCTTTTAAAGGTTTTCTGTGTATCAACAGGGATTGCTGTAGAGGATATGTTTAATTTATTTACTTGCTGTATTAAATTAGATAATTTACACAAATTATCAGCCATAAATTGGCCATGGAGTGAATCAACCTGATCTCTATGAATTAGTTTATCTGTGACTTGTTTTAAACTACTTGATAGGACTTTGATGCAGAATTAATTAATTAAACAGGGCAAATGTTGTCACTCTGAATGAGGTTCTAGCTCACTCATCTTATGAATCACAGATGTAGGTGTTCATCTCATTGGCCATGCATTGCTCCATGATATACTCCTTATCTGAAAAACTGCTTGCTCTCTCAAAAAATCTATAAAATATTCAATTTGATACCCATCGACCCAGTTGCTTATTTCTATACTGCTGAACTCATTTCCTCTGAGGTAATTGAGTCAATCAGTTTCTCATTATTTAGCAGATCCAGCCTTGGCATTTTAATTTTAGATATTCAATAATTTCTCGTCTGCCAGATTCTAACTTTGATGTACAAATCTCTTTATTACTGTATATATTAACAATTTCCTTATTATTAATTTTGATGCAGTTGATATTTGATCACTAATAAACACCTAACCATAACTTGTGAATTGCCCTGGTTTTTGAATTATTTTTATAATGTATTTATTATTACATATGCATAAACAGAAATGGAAAATAGACGTACAGACTTTTATATACAAAATCATGGACAGTAAAACTCAGTTTGGTAGAAAGTTGAAAAAACTATTTGGCAGTTGTTATAGCTAAAGAATAACCAAATATTTAAATGTCTATATTAAAAAGACATTTACAAAATTATTTGTTACTGTTAACACATGTATTCAGCAACTAGAAGAGGGACAGGTACTTAAAGGGGAATAAAACATGATATACAATATTAGATACATAGCTTTAGATATAAATTGAGGTGCATGTGTATTAAGATGGTGTGAAAGAGAGAGAGGAGTGTGAAGAGAAAAACATTGCTACTACACAGTCTTCATTTTTCAAAATATTCAGTTTTTCTCAAGGAAGTCTTTCTGCCCCTTTTTTTCTTCTCCATTTAACTGTGGAAACCTTCAGCATGTCTGAAAATCCCTTTGCATGTCTGTATAAAATGTTCTCTACTTTCAGAAGATCGAAAATGCCACCTTTTGAGTTCCCTGACTTTTGACACTTTAACCCCCTTTTCTTCCAGGTTGTGGCTGGGATAAATTACCACTGAAAAGATAACTTTCAAGGCAACCTTGAGCTATTGCCAGCTCACTATCTTGGGCCCTGAAGCTATCCTTTATCTGGAGTTATGTTGAGTTAGTGTATTCTGCTTGGGAGCTGTGACTCATGAATATAAACATATTTTTATTTAAACACTTTGATCATGTTGTTGTCCTGTGCTTTTGATGTATTTGGCCAACTTGAACATGTGGCCTGGTTATATCCTGATTGCACAGTGATCGAGGGGCATATGTAAACTAGTGCTCCTTTACTGTCGTGTCCTGGAAAAGGAAAACTCTTCCTTTGCTCTTGCAAGCATCGTATTTGTGACTGCAGTGTTCTGGAGGCTGAGCCTTTTCCTGGCCTGACTGATCCCAGGATGAAGTGTGTTACTGCAAGCATCGTCTGCTGAGGTTCTGCTTACACGGCTGGCCTTTGTTGCTGAATCACAAGCAATTATTGACTTTGTCTGACAAACTGATATTCATGCTTTGCCTTTCTGACTGCTAAGAAGCTGCCTGTGAATTTAATGCAGGGGATGAGTCTGCTACTGTAACTAGAAATGTGGTAAAAAAAAAAAATCTGCAGTGTGAAAAACACATCTGCAGCATGAAAAACTAGAAAATGAAGGAGATAGTGATAGCAGGCCAGGCAAGTCAAAGCATCCTTCCTTACTGGGAAAGGTTGGTCTTGTGCACACAAGAGGGGAAGAAATCTTGGGCCAATGAATTTGCATAAATTAACTTTTGGCATTCCTGACCCTCTTGGGATTTTAGACACTGCAACACTAGCAAAATGCAGACAGATGCTTCAGTTCATAGTATCTTCTTTAAATTAAAACAAACTCCAATCAAACTAACGAACAAACAACAATAAAAAGAAAAGCGTGAATGGCAAAAAAAGGCCACTCGGAGTGTGCAAAAGGGAAGACAATGACTTCTGGGGAATCCTTTCGTCTGTCTCACTTCTCTTGAGTGCTGGAAATTCCATCCCAGCAAACCATACTTTCTTATCAAAGGCTTTACTTCGATGCCACACCTCTGAAGACAAGCTCTAGCTTCTACCAAAAGAAAAGAGCACTCCCAGACAAAATCTCCTCCACTGTCATTCTCCAGACCTAAAGACTTTATATGATCATCAGATCCTTCCTAGAGTCCTCTCAGAGCAATTTCTGCCCTTGCAAAATGCTTTTTATTTTTCTGCTCTCTGATCCAACATAATCCAGTTGTTGCTTTCCCTGGTTTTCTGCAGTTGTTTCCTGCAGACATTAGTACGCAGGCAGTAGTACAGTAGGCAGTACCTAGTAGTACCAAGTACTAGGATGGAAGTAAATCATGAACTTCAGGTCTATGAAACAACTCCTAATATTTGGACACTCTGAGGTGTTGGCACTAATTTCAGAAACAGAAAAGTCTCTAATTCATATGCATTCTTGTTTTTTCTGGAGAGCATAAAATGCGTTGATTAGCAGGCACTTCCAGAGTGCTCTTCTCCTACATGTTAAGGAACAAGGCAAATTAAAAGGTAAATTGTGTTTCATGAATTGGGCATTAATAGATGAATTCTCACCTAATATCAGAAGAGACAGAACTCCTATTGTTTGCTAATGTGTTTCTAATATAAGATGGCCTTTAAAATGTGACACTGTATTTAAAAATGACCTAAGAGCCATTTAGAGAAAATTTCATATGGAATAAAAATAGTGATGAAGTGTTTATAAATATTTACATATTTATTAAGAACATGAAACTCAGCACTAATTTTAGCACTGTCGTAACACCAAAGAGGGCAGGATACCTTTGTGGTTATTCTGAACTTTACTTTGTGTGAACATATGGTAGTCATCACTGAGCTAGAGATCTTCCACTGTCCTTGGAGAGCAGTATATGTAAAGATGAGATTTGTGATTCTGTGAACTACTCTGCACTGCAGACTGTGTCACTGGCAAACTGTCACCAACGACCCAAGGTGAAATGCCTTCCAAATTACTGTTCTCTCTGTGCTTTATGTAGTTTCAAGAATACTGCCTGTGAGAAGGCAAGAATGAAAAATCAAAACACGCAGGGTAACTTAAATTCAGCATCATGAGGTGTTCACATGTACTGCGGAGACTTATTTGGATGGGTTCCCTAGATCAAATGTCTTGAAAGGTCACAGGGAGGAACAAGCATCTCAAGTCTAAACACGGGAAGAACAAGCAGCTCCCACCCTAAATGATATGTTAAAGGTAGATTGGACAAACCGTATCCGAAAATATGCCTTCTAACTAGGCGCTTGGGATGACTAACTTAGATGTAGATTATAGACACTGGAAATATCAGGTAAGGATGAATGCCTCTATGTCTGACTCCTCATTTTTCAGAGTATGTATATTATAGCAACATTTTTTGCTCTAGGTGCTTTTGATCAGTCTCAAAATTATTTGCTTATGGCCTTGTCTTTTCTGCTGAGGTAAGCATACATGTAGCTTTTCTGTTTTGAGTCTACTTTAATAGATAAATGTTGCACCATTCCAGCTGTCCCTTACTGCATTCAAATTTGTCATTTTTCTTAGGGAGAGAACTCAGCATACAGTGTAGAATTTAATTTAATTATACTTCTAGATATGTATATTGGCAAAAGCTTGTTTCATAGAGCACACATAGTGAAGAGTTGAGGACCATGAAATATATGATGGTTTAGCATTTCACATTTGCTATGTCATTATGCTGCTGAAGGAGAATAAGAGAAATTAGTTTACTTACTTACTGTTTATGAGATACCCAAATGCTATACTGACTACTGCTTTTCTAAGCTGGATATATGTTTCTACATCTTTAGAGGAAAAAAAAAGCATTGAATCATACTGAAACTGCTTAGTTTCTGAAGTCAAATGAAATTTGGATTTATGGCAAGCTACAAATATAGAATTAGAGGAGGTAGTATACAACCCTAATAGGTCCTTCTGCTACAAAGACATGCATTTTTTGTTACAATACACAAATCTCTCTGTAATGAAAACAGAGGAGTATTAAAGCAATTCAGTTGCACTTCTCTAGCAATGATAGAAAGATCATATGGCCCAGTAAATTTTTGTTGTATACAAGATATCAGGACATATTCAACCAGTAGTAAATAATTTTGTTTCATGACGTTTATCACCAGTACCATGAAATCTGCCAGTCTCAGTGCCTCATATTTACCAGCACCAGTTATGTCAGGGCTCCAAAGCTCAAGTCTCCTGTATTTCCTGAAAGGAAGAAACTTAGGGAGAAAATTAAGAGATCCGTCATAAGCCTGTGCAGCTCACTCTGGTTCCTGCATTATCCTGCACTTAAACAGGGGCCTTGAACTCCTGACTGCATTATGAAGCAATGTTCATCAGTTCTTTGCTCCAGGCAGCACTTGTTTTGCTAACTTGAATCATCTCGAAGTTAAGTGCCTGGGCTCTCTTTCCAGTTAATGAAGAGAAATCACCACCTTCACAGTGTAATTTATTTCTGCTGATTTAGATATCTTGGCTGGGGCTTGTACTCCACCCCCCTGTTTCTATGGGACCTGTGGCTAAATAAAAGATATCAATGTACTCGTGTATGGGTGGTTCCTCTGCAGCCTTTCAGGAAGAATAAATGTTCAATAAAAGAATAAAAGAGAAATGGAGAAGTGTTTTTACTTGAATGAGAGTAAAAGATCATCCTTACCAAAAGTGGGAAAAAAGAGGCATGAGAATCAGTATGTGAGAGAAAGGGAGAAGATGGTTAAAGCGAGGAAATAGTGACTATTTCCAAACATACTAAACAGCCAACTCACTCTGGATCTGCTTCTATTTAATTTAATGGTAACACTTCTGCCTATTTCAAGGAATGGGATAAAGCCAGACAGCATTGCAGGTGAACACATGTCCATTAGGAAATTAATGATCATTGTGATAGGAATATTTAGAAGAGTGAAAAATCAGGCTGGCTTTAAACATTAAAATGTAGCTTCACTAAATTAATTAATTAACATCATATTTCTTGATCATGGCTAAATCTTATAGAATATTAATCATTACTGTTTTGTACACAAACCTGTTAGTCTTTAACACTTATCCTGAATTAGCTGTGAGCACGCAATATCAAGGAGCTGATGCCGGGTAGTTGTGTTTAAAGGAATCCACACAACAAATGTTAGTCTTCATCCCAGGGGCTCATGCATCAAGTTCCAGATCCCATGGGTATGAAAGCCAACAAATGCTGTAGGACTGTTCTTTTTAAGTACCGTATTTAATGCACTTTTTGATGAGGTTAGGGTATTGGGATGCAGTGTTCATAACTACATGATGTGCAGTGAGGCTAAATTAAGATTCTCATTTTTTTTAACTACTCAATACTGTGAACTGTACAATCTGATACAGTCTGTAGAATTTTCATTTGGATCAAAGCCAATGCTTGTAATGTGTCTGAAAATGTAAACCTTGGACAGTTCTGATGTCTAAATTCTCTAAATTCCAATGAACAGTAGCTATAGTACTGTTTTATTTCACGATGCCATACTCATTTATCAGCAATTATCTTGAACTTTGTCCCTTTTTGATTTTATAGAGTTAACAGTTGATGAAATCAGAACGGTACAGTGCAGGCAGTATTGCTGAAACTCTTGTAATGATTAGCTTGGCAACATATCCTTAAAGTGAACGACAGAAATTTACTCCAAATTTTTTTCTTTTTTTTTTCACACATCCATGAGAGGACGAGGTCATAAGTAAAGAACAATTTTGTGAAATTAAGCTTCAAATTAATTCAATATTTTCTTTTTATATTTTATGAGTGGGCTCTGAAAATCTCTCTTGAAACTCAGGGATAGTTCACACTTTCTAACTTTTGGCTCCCGCTGATTAGAGCTGTGGAGTGAAACTGAGTGAGTTTCAATATGGTGATATATTTATCTTCCCATTGTGCATAAAGGGAGCTTAGGAAAATCAGGTTTGGTTGGAAATATTAAGTTAGTGCCTAAAAGAAGCTGGTGGAAAGCTCACCCTGTTCATTGTTGGTCAGTGATTTTCCAGAATGACAAGGTAAGTGTTTGTACCTCGCTTGTATTGCTAGTATCTGATGCTTCAAGCCTCCCTGTTTCATGCATCCCTGTAGAAGTTTTAAAAGGAGTGACAATATCTACCCAATGAAACTGCAGCCCCTGGAATCACTTTGCACTTTTTTTTGTAGAAAACCAGATGGATACATCAAAAGACCAATCTTTGTTATGTGGAATATTTTGGGGCATGATGTAAATTGTTGCAATTACTGTGAAATAGGGGTATAGAAGATGAAGGTTTCAGTTTTAATGGTTGCATAGACTTCTCTCTCATACCAGTAGGAGATTAAGATTAAATCTGGCATGCTTTCTCTGCATTAATACTGCTATTTAATTTTCCTTTTCTTGGCAAAAATGTATATACTGATAGTACCCTAAATATTAGTACTTACCTTTTTGCATTTTATTTGAAAGTGAATATACTTTCACAAAACTATTATCAAGTTAAAAAAAGATTTAGCTCTATAACCTTCTTCTAGGTACAAGGATTCATTATTTTCATGCTTGTCAGCCTCACTGTTATTTAAGGAGGTCTTATGTATTCAGAAAAGTGCAGGAAGGAGGAAGGTTTATGGGAAAGTCAAGCTGTTACACTGAGTCATATGCAAACATCTTCTGATCTCTCCTGATATGACATCAGCAAATTTCAAGGCATGGGAAAAAACCACAAAAGTGAATGAGTGCCAGAACATACTAGAGAGAATAGAAAGTTTATGCGAGATCGGGAATTAAAAGAATCTGAAACGTTCATATTGAGTAGACCAGTGGTATGCTGGCTCACACACATCCTTCAGTCTCTTGGCTGGGATGTAGGAATATGGTAGTTGATCTATTTGCTTCTTTCAAAATGTCATTACACCACGAAAAACAATGCTTTGCTTTCTTGACAACTAAGAACTGTAAAAGGTGCTACTCACAATTCAGAGGTTCACTCAGAAACATCTGGTGGGTTCTTCTGTGACAGCAGGCTCTGGAGGCATCCCCTGCACATTGTGCTGCGAGGTTGTGGGCAGCCCCTCACACTGAAGTCCCCTGAGGCTTTCCTGTCTGTCCTTTCACATGTTGCTGGACAATGTTATCATGCAAAACTCCAACATGAATGCCTGGTATGATCCCTCCAGATGGGATCAAGAAGGGCACAGAGTCCCCAGGAGCCACAGGTCCCCCATTTGGCTGGTGGTGGGCAGCCATCCAGCAGCCCAGTCTGCCTCTGCCCAAAACTGATACCAGCATTGATCCATCCTTGCAGGAGGGTAGTGGTGGCCTTTCTTTCAGATAAAAACTTTCACTCCGAGAAGAGCATGTGGTGGAGTTGTCCCTTATAATAGTTTGGTATTTTTTGTTTGATATTTTTTTGCCGTTGTTGTTGGTTGTTGTTTGGAGTTTGGTTTGATTTGGGGTTTTTTTAGTGTTTTTTAAATCTTTTAGCTCCTGTCTGTGCCTATCATATTCTGGTAACATAACCTAAAGCCACAGGTTTTAAATTTGTTATCTAAATTGCATAAATCGATGCTTTTACTTGTTGTTTTTTGAACATACAACTTACATTTACATGTATGATTTACATTTAAATATGATCAGCATATTTTTAAAAATTACTAGTGATTTTAATGTAGACAACGTACTGCCTTAGTGCCAGTAGTTGAGTGGCAACAGTTTTTAGTGACAGAAGAACACTGGAATTAGACTTGAATAACTTACAGGAATCATTTGGAAGCTTGGTTTTGGTTCTCTAGTTTTTTTCATGGGTTCATTTTTAAAGTATTCATAGGCAAAAAGAGACATGAAGGAAGAACTAGAAGAGAAGAAAACAAAATTAATATGTACCAACTATTAAAAAACATCTCCAATTCTTCAAAAAATGGTTACTTGATTAAACAAGAAATGCAGACTACACATGATGATTCTTGCAGTAGACCCAGAATTTTAAAGATACCTCTTAATAGCAAATTCCAGAACTGTGAAAAATGATTTGAAGAATGTAAGACACAAGTGATATTAATTCCTAGAGATGATTTTGAAAGTCTTCAAGTGGAAATAAAACATAAGCTTTTATCAAACCTTAAAAACAATACTCTGGACGAATGAAAAGCAGAAAAATCCCCAAAATTTTCAAGCTTAACAACTTTTTTGGACTACACGAGTAAAATTAGAAGATTCTGTGGAAAGTGTTAATAATGTGGTCATAAAATATAAACATAATTTGTATTTTCATCTGAAGAAAAGGATAAAGGTGTTTTAGTCTTTCAATATATGAATGATTCCAATCAATGGGATCTTTTTTTTTTTAATAAATAAAATAGAAAAAATATAACAATGAATGAAATTACTTTGGAAATCTCTTTGTTCTTAGCTCAAGAGTGGTGCAGGTTATCTTCAAAGTGTTATAGAATTAAATATTTTCCAATACATTGAAGACTATATGTTTGCACAGTTTATATTGCATTGCACTCCGTATGAAATTCCTGGTGAATCTGTAATAGCTAGGTAACAAATTTGGGAGATTATTTTAAAGTATCATTTGGACTCTTTTCAAGGTTACAGTATGAAAACTAAACTGGTTATTAAACAATTCAACACAGTGAACTTGACTCAAAAATGCCCTGGAAGTTTCAAAAGAACTATATTTAGCATTTTGAGAGTATTGTTGCACAATTCAGGATGATTTATTAGGATCACCGGTTCTACGGCTTAGGGGCAGAAAGACAAATACTTCAGTACTGACACCTTGAAAGCCTTCTGACATAGAGACAATTAGCCCTGTAGAAGTTATAAAAAGAAGTGTGGGTCAGGAAAACGCTTTGATGAAAGTGTTGCCCAGTCATCTTCTTTTGAAGAAGAGATAAAATGTGAGCTTTGAAAATGAATGTGCTGGCACCTTCTAGGAAAAAAACACTGTTTCCTCTACATTAAGGTTATGTGCTATAGCTTCACTAACTATAGTGGAAGGAAAGGCGACACTGTTGTAGAAGGAAGTGCAAACAGCCGAACACAACCAGCAATGACATTGTCTCTCTTTTTCTTGTGGTCAGGGAGGATATTTTGGCAAAGGTGACAAACGGTCCCCCTGGTTGCTGGGAGTACAAGATCCAGGACGCACAAGCACAGGTCTATGTGGGAAATGCACAGTCAGCTGCATGAAGAGTTTGGTAGAGAAGAAAAAAGCGGTGATGTCAGAAAGCCATAGTGTTTGAGTGACAGTAAGTGATGACAAATTTCCCAACAACTGATGAAGCAGAAAATTCTTACCCAAAACAAGAACTGTTGGCATTCTCTACCTGGATATCATATTCAAAAGAGAGTTAATTTTTATATCTTGTCCATCTCATCCATTTAATTTCCATTAAAAATCCCACAAAAACAACCCCCCCAGAAAACAATAGCTATCATAGTAAGAGGATGATGATGTCTTCCACATGTGACTTATCTTGGAATTAAATCAAGGAAAAAAAAGAGGGAAGAATCCCTTTACAGACTTGTAGCATCACTATCCATACCCTGCAGACTATTAGCAATATGATAGAAATGAACCTGTGAATGATGGTTTTGCTCTCTCAGGGCAAAAGTTTATGATTCCAAGTGTAAGTGGCCTGATTTTCAGATATATTTAACAAGCACGGTACACCAAAATCCATGGTAAGCCTAATTTCTGCTCAGAGAAACAAATGGAAACTGCAGATGCTCAGGTCACTTCTTCAAGGAGGCTTGTGTATTGGTATGAGCCCTTGATTTAAGATATTCAGGTTTTAAAATTTTGAGCTTAATACAGATTTATAAAGAAAATCATCCAGTGAAGAATTTATCTCTGTGCTCCTCAGTGCTTTTTGTTGCTGTTTTAAGGGAAAGCAGAGACAGCTGTCTCTCTATATAGATAAGATTGTGATGAGTTGCAGTAGTTTAACAAATTCTTTCTCACTCATTTTATAACGTATTATAAAGTATGTCTGGCAATATTTTACATTTTTGTTCTCAGGAATTTTCTTAAACAATTTGTGGTGTAGTTTTATTAGATTGTTACCGATCAAGGATCACCATTAAATTTGGCAGAAGGCAATGGAACAAGTTCTGTTAATTCTACATGTGTAAGCTTGCTAGGTACAGTGATGTGGTAAGGATGCAGTTAAGATGAAAGTATCCCTTTATGCATTTTAGGGAGGTTAAGAACAAAAGATGTCTGTCTTGTATACGATGAATTGCAGGAGATTATGAAAAAGCTCAGAGCTCTTGGTGTCTCTGTTGATAGGCATTTGGACACAGACCTGCGCCAGCTTATATTATTTTTCATATATTATTTCAGCTAAACTATAGATCATGAGTCTGCAAATAAAGAAAAAGGTTAAATTAGATGTATATAATGTAAAAAGCAGCTTGTTATTTAAACAACTTTAATTTTGAACATCTATTTTGAACGAGATAGTGGTCCAGCTTCTTAAAATATATTCCTTACTATGTTCCCAGCTCCACACTTGTACAGACAT
Organism: Pseudopipra pipra; assembly: GCF_036250125.1. Lineage (NCBI taxonomy): Eukaryota > Metazoa > Chordata > Aves > Passeriformes > Pipridae > Pseudopipra > Pseudopipra pipra. The sequence goes on from NC_087550.1 coordinate 81,057,819, forward strand.
TAAGGATTCATTATTGATATGTAAGCTCTCCACCTCCCATTCCCCAGGCTTTGCACCAATAACACTGCAGCAGTAGCAATTGCACACAGTCGTATCTGAACTTGGAATTTGACTGAGCACAAAGGAGAATGAGACCAGTATTTCTGACAGGTGAGGAATGGAGAGACAAAATTCCCTTGCAAGTGTCTCTACGAGACAACTGGCATCCGCTGGGAGTTCTGCATTGAGTAGTGACACTTGCCATGCTATTGAGTTAATCAGGTAGAAAATACCTTAAGCATCAGTATATGATGGCGGTTCAGGGAGACTGAGAGAATAGTCTCACTGAACTTACAGGGAGAGCAAAGCCTGACTACTTGTCACCGTAAGAAATATGGGAAAGAGTAGGTGTTGTCTAGGTCCCCATTTTTGATTTATCCAATACGGAATCAAATATATAAAATTTTAGTGGATTTGGAGGTCTGTTCATACCATTGTGCACAAAAAAGTGATAATGACTGTGGCAAATGACATTAAAATATTGATATAAAACAGAATAAATTGGTATATTACACAATGACAATGTCTCCTATTACCACTTCCTTGCCCTGACAGCACTGTCAGTTGTTTCTTGCATAGTTTCTGTGGCTCGGGCTCACAGTAGAGGGTAAATCAAAGCCATGGAGTCTCTATATACTTAAAATATCCCTAGTTTAATTGCATAAGACCTTCAGTCACTCAGGTAATCATAAGTGGGGGAACCCTTTCCACTGGAAATCTGACACTGATACTGCAACAGAAGGCTGCCTACCAAAAGCCGTCTCATTGCAGACAAGTAAAATGGAGTGTGAAATTTCCTAAATCTCACACAGGTCTTGCAGTAGAGGCACAGAGTCCTGCATAACGCAAAAGTTGCTGAACTGTGGTAAAACTTAAATGTGAACTTTTTCTTGAAAGTTAAGAAAAAAGATTTAAGATTCAGGGAGAGTTCCATCATGTTATATGCTGAAATCCCTCAGTTGTCTTGCATAGGCAGTGGGAGCATAAGAGATCCTCCAAAATACTTCAGATTCTGAAAAAAGATTTCTGCCTTGAATCAGGCTTCAGGCTGTCTCTCCATGCCTTTTCACTGAAAAATTCAGTAAAGTAGCCTCACCTGCAGTAGAGGAATTCATGTGATTTCCTCTCTAACAACTTAGGTGTTCAGGGATAGTAATTAGGGATAATGAGATAGCAACAATTTCTCTCTCTCTCTCTCAATCACCAAGTCCATTGGACTTGCTCCAGTACGTTCTTCTGTTTCTTGTATTTGGGACTCCCCAGACCAAATATAGTACTCCAACTACCAAAAAGTTCTTCCCTGGATCTGTTGTTTGCACTTTTATAACCAGGACACTGATGACCTTTGCCACAGCTGCTTGTGAATCAGGCCCCTGAGTTCCTTTCTGCAGAGCTGCATCCTAAATAGCCTGTGCTATCTCATGGGATTGTTCCCCTCTGAGATGCAGGACTTTGCATTTGGTTTCATAGAATATCTTCAGTTGGAAGGTACCCATAAGGATCATGGAGTCCAACTCCCTGCTCCTCGCAGGACTGCCTAAAAGTGAACCGTATGACTAAGAGCATTGTCCTTGATCTCAGACAAGCTTGATGCTATGACCACTTCCCTGGGAAGCCTGTTCCGTTGACCAATCAGTCTCTTGTGAAGAACCTTTTCCTTACGCCCAATCTGAACTTCCCCTGCTTCATTCCATTTACCTTGTGTCCTATCACCGGCCACCAGAGAGAGGAGATCAGCATCCGACCTTACTCTGCCCCCCTTGAGGAAACTGTAGGCTATGATGAGGTTTCCCCTCAGCTTTCTCTTCTCCAAGCTCAACAAGCCAAGAGTCCTCAGCCACTTCTTGTAAATCTTGCCCTCAAGGCCTTTCACCAACTTCTTTGCCCTCCTCTGGGCACTCTCATTTGATGTTCTTCTTGTACTGAGGTGCCCCAAACTGCACACAGTACTCAAGGTGGGACTGCACTTTGTGGTGCAGAGCGGAACAACCACCTTCCTCAACCAGCTGGCAATTCTGTGCCTGATGTACTCTAGGGCACGTTTGACTTTTTTGGCTGCCAGGGCATGTGGCTGACTCATATTCAACTTGCTGTCAACCCAAACCTCCAGATCTTTTTCCATAGGGCTGCTCTCTATCCTGTCATCCCCTAATTTGTACATGTAACCAAGATTACACTCACTCCAAGTGTAAAATCTGTCACTTGCTTTTGTTAAATTTCAAATGGTTAGTGATTGCTCAGATCTCTATCTAGGTCTCTCTGTAAGGCTCAAGGGAACCCACATCCCCTCCTAATTATTATTAGCAAACTTACTTAATTTACATTCTATTCCTGCATCCAGATCATTTATAAAAACATCAAAAGTTTTGCTGAACTTCCTATCATCCTTTTTCTCCAGTTTGTCTGAGATCTCTCTGAATACCAATATATTTAGTGTCATCTGCAAATTTGCAGGGAGTGCACTCCTATCTACATTGTTAATGAAAACACTAAACAGTGTTGGTCCTGGTATTCATCCCTGAGGGATGTCACTTTTAACTGGCTGCCAGATGAACTTTACGCCACCGATCACAACTCCTTGAGACCATCAGTCCAGCCAATTTCCCATCCACATATTGTTCACTCATCCAGCCCATTACCAATCTGGTGATACAGAGACCGTGAAGACTATATCAAAGACCTTAATAAAGTCAAGGTTTGTGGCATAATCTTGCCCTCTCCCTTATCCACAGCATCATCACAGAAAAAGATCAGGCTGATCAGGCATGATTTGCCCTTGGTAAATTAATGTTGGCTGTTTGAAGTCATCTTATCCTTTATATGACCAGGAAATGTTTCTAAATACATTTGGTCCACCATGGGTATTATCTTTCTTTTTCCAATTCTCTTCCTCATGCCCCTGGGGATGGGGTGGGGCAAGTGACTGCACGGTGCTTAGTTGATTGGGTTAAATTATGGAATTCTCGCAGTCTCTGTAGCCTTCCTTTTGCTGCCTCTGTCCTTAGAGAAACCTTCCTTGCTGACTTTTTTTTCCTCCTAAAGATATTTTGTCTAGATTTTCTACATAATGACAAGTTCCTGAATTTCTTTCTCCATTGATAGAGGAGAAACAATAAGAAAAAATACAACCATATAGCTGCTTTGCTACAGGATATAATGAATCCCAGTAAGGATGTCTGTGATTCTCTCAACACAGCTCTGTGGTGGTGAGCATTTATCACAGCAGGATCTCTGCAGCCTGTGTCCCTTAATTCTATCTTCAACATAAGAGACACAAACTGGGAGGAATGACCATCGTTGCAATGAACTAATTGTACAATTTAAAAAAAACCACAGGGGTAGGAGTTCATGCCAGCTGTGGGAGAATTCTATAAAGGTGGTTATTTTTATTCTAGGAGCTACAATGAAAACATTCATGTACTTTATAAAATCCTGTAATATAAACAAGATGAAACTCCTGTAAACAGAAGTTGTGACTTCTGTATCAGATGCAGGTATTCTTTCTGCAAGGTTGTCTTTCAATTAGTAACCTTTTGGTCAGAATTTATTGGGTGATAAATTCCAAACATTATATTTACAGAGTTATATAGAGGGCTAACATTATGATTTGCAGTTTCTGTAGTTACGTTCGCATTGGTCTTGTAGGGTAATGCACACTCCATGCCATGTGGTGCACAATGACTCATGTCTCTATGCCTGAAGATTTGCCCTACCCAGGGTTTGCTTCTTGCATTCACCTCTGCTTGAGCTTAGCTTTGGGTATCTGATGGGCTCTGTGTAGTCTTTGAAAATCAGCATCATCTTTACGTGATTTTTCAGTTCTGTGTGTCTGAAGTAATGCAAACGGTTGTGTTGCAGCCCATTAGGACAGTGATTTCATAGCATGCAATGAAATGCCTATGTTTCACAAGCATATGGGAAGTCACAGGTGAAAATAGCTTTACAAGCTGCCTAACAGTGGACAATTAGGTAGGAAATTAGTGTGGAAATGTATTTCATTGATGTTAAATAATTTTTTTCTTTTGAAATCAGACTTTGCTTTAATTAGCAATAATTAAAGAATCCTTCTCTTTTTTCACCTGACTTGAATCTAGTTTCATTTAAATGGAGTTCTATGTAATCCTTTTATAGCTCTTACTAGTGATGATGGTTTTCAAATGCCATCAGCTGCTTAATGTTTAACATGCTTTCTAATGTCCTTAACCTCAGAGTTTATCAGATTAGATATTCATTCCCTACAAGGGGGAAAAAGAAAAGGAAAATTTGCCTGACTTTTGTTCACAGTATATTCTAAGGTGCTTTACAGAGATTTGCATTAAGCCATGATCTGTCAATACTTAAGAAACAAAGTACTTTTAGCAACAAAGGTACTTTTCATTGATTACTAAAGTATGATTCTTAGAAAAATATTATTTATTTCAGAAATTACAACAATAATCCATGAAGTATTGCCTTATCCACTGTGCATCTGTAGGGACAAAGGTCTTCAGGGTCGCTGAAGACAGCAAAATTTTCTTTCTTTATAATGCTTCAGGAAAAGTGTCATATTGATGCTAATAACATGTTGACTTAGTCCTGGATGTCTAAAAAAGGCTATAAAGCTGCATGAAAGCAGTATGTACTTTCCATCTGTAAACTCTATAAGGATTGTTTTTTAAGTATATACAAGTATCTCTGATTGTGAAATTAATGCTTCTATAGATCTGTTGTCCCTAAGATGTTGTTTTTTTTTAACTTCCTGTATATTTTATTGTAATACGCTTTAAAAAAATTATATATATATATATTGCTATATAATAACAAAAAATAAAATTTAGTAAAATAAAAATTAGTAAGAATAAACCCACCAGTGCTGACTTGATGCTTTTCTTTTAGGAAGGCAGAATGGTGTAGAGCAAATATTCATTCCAGATCCATGGGAATCTGTTGTGGGGACCTTTGCCAAGCAATGGGAACAGATAATCTAGGTTCTGTTTTACTTTCAATTTCTTCACAGAAAGCTGAAGCCATCCAAGTGTGTTGTTGACAGAAAAGGACTTCTAGAAGATACTTGCCTTTGATCTCCTGCCATACTCTGCTATGGAAGTTATCAAGTGTTCTCAGGACTGCTAGAGCAAATTTTGCCCTCTGAATGCTCTTATCCATCAGAGCTGTGTCCCATATCTCTAACAGCTGTCACAGTGTTCTCACAGAGTTATCTGCATCTGAAGGAGAGCAGGTGTTATTTCTAGCACTCCTTCGTGGCCTGGCATCAGCAGTCTCTCACTGTCACCGCAGGACCATGGCAATGCTCCAAACTGTGAGTTTCCCACAAACACCGGATGGCAGGAATCTAGGGATCAACCAGAAGGCCCCCACTCAATTTTCTGATATAAAACTATAGCACTTAGGAGCTTTGTTTCACCTAACTGTACTCTTTTTCATTCAGTCATATTAAGGGAATATTAGAGTTCAAATTGTCATAATCCTAAGGACAGGAGGACTCATTTTTGCTTGTTTTGGGTATATACTCTGGTCTCATAAAAATCATATTCTTAGCTAAATGAAAAAAAAAAAGCTTCCTTTTCAACACCTCTTTCAAATATGGGAAACAGATGGCTCTCTTCATGCTTCATGACTATTACCACTTGATGTGAAGTATCTCCACTGTTTGAGTTTGACACATGCAAGGGCACTGCTCTCTGCTTTAACACATCTTCTGCATCTTGAAGATATCTAGGCATGCTATGAGACACCAGTTCTGAACAGTTTCTTAAGCTATGGTAGTTCTATGATGTAGTTGCTATAAATAAAAAAGAAAAAAATCCAGTGACTATTATGGAGAATATGGTACCTCAGACCAGTTAAACCTCTATATTGCCCAGCTGCCCAGTGACAAGTGACTGTTAAAAGGAAGAACCATCTCTATTTTACCTCTCTGACTCAATTGGATAGATCAGAGCACGATCCAGGTACATGACCCTTTTCTGCTAACAAGGCAAAATCACATAGAAGGATCAGGTTTTTTTCTGGATAGCTTCAGACAGCTCTAGGTAACTTAGCTTGCCTATTTAAAGTTCCCATTTGTCAGTTTTTAAGGAATCATGTAAGAGAATAATTCAGTCTGAAAGAAAAAGAAATTGGAGAATCGGAAAGAATTAGTGTTGAACTCATGAGTCTAAAAAACTCCACAGGTTTTTTTGCTTTTGGATTTGCCATTTCTTTGCTACCTACTTGTTCTCCAAACTGTAGCTTACTAATTTTGGAACTTCTTAATGAATGAGGGGCTTTCATTAAAGATCTTGAGCAGTGTAAATGATACTTTCTATACCTTTCAACAATGAAGTTTGTTGTTTTTTTTTTTTAAATTGCAAAGTAAGATTTTAAAAAGTAAAAGATGCATAGTAAAATTTCATCAGTTTTAAGTTAATATAATAGAGTAAAATTTCCTCAACTAATTTCAAGGAAACTTGTGCTACTGGTTTTCCACACTGAAGTTAATTAGAACCTTAAGGTTTTCTTATATTGCAACATTCAGTACCCTGAGTCAGAAAAGACTGAGTGTGGAACTCTCATAAACACAACACATAAATTAGAGAACTCCAGCTGTGACATACTGTTATACACAAAACCCTAGAAAAAAAGTCAGAATCTTTATAAGTCATCATTATGGTGTGGTGCTGCAGAAAAGAAAAGCCCTATGTACTACATGGAACTCTTGTTATTTATTTCTTTTCCTCCAGTGACTTTTCTTCCTCCATTGACTTCATTGACAACTGAAAGAAATACTAAAGAAAACAGTTGTCTCAGTTATTGTGCAAAAGGTAACAGCTCTTTCTGTTTCAGCTATATTTTGAAGTAGAGTACATTTTGAAGTCTAATTGTAGACTGTGTCTGGGAGTCTTATTTCCGCATTCCAAAAATTTTGGGTATGTTCATTTCTGCACTGATTTGCAGTTTACTAGGTTATGCTAACCTGCCACTTCATTCTCGGTTCCCAGAAACTGTTGTTATGAATCTCTCTTTCTACTGCCTTCCTCTCCCTCTGTGTCATAGAGTTCAGGCAGCGGCCTTGGCATGTTCATCTCCCTGAACCAGGCATCATTTTTTTGTGGGTGTAGTCCGGAATGTTTTGCCAGGTTGTCCCGGGAAACAATTGACTTAGCAGTAAACTGAACCCAGCACCTAAACTGTCCTTCAAACCATTTTCCTAATGTCTACTTGTCTGTGCATAAAATATCCAAGGAGATGACATTGCCACATCAGCCTCTTTGCAAAGAATTAATTGCTTTGGGACAGTGATGACTGCATAACTATCAACTAGAAGTATTATGTTTTCCCCTTTGAAACACATGTTTCTATTTGAAATACTGTGCGTTAGGTACTACAATGGCCCACCTAAACAAATAATTGATATCTGAAACTTCCTGTAATTGAACACTCTACTGATAGTAGGGATTATAAGTGATGATATGGACAATGCAATAAAACATGATGAAAGGTAATGAAATCTTGAACCTTGTCTTAACAGATTTACTTGCTTACTTTCTTTTGATATCTTTAGCAAGACCAGGAGCCCAAACTGCCCAGTCTACTATTTGAAGGTTGTGATATCACCCAAACAGGGCATACCTCTTGAACTTGCAGGAGAATACTTTCCCAGCTCTAAAACATGCTGCTGATACTGTGAAGTGAAAAAAAAGCCATTTTGAGATGATGCTTGTATCGTTTATTTTGACAAATGCAAGGATTAAGCAAAAGTGACTAAAAGTGGAGCAAGTAACAAGATAGTTCATTTCAAAACAGCCTGCAGTAGTGCAATCAACCTGTAATCTGCCTTCTAACTTCAACATTTTTGTTGAGAGAAGATGGGGAAGTGAAATTTAACTTTCAAATCTGATATGTAATAAAGGAATAGCCCATCCTGGGAATGAACGCTTTCCAGATCAAAGGTTCCAAGACTGAGTCTTGTTTCTCCTAGAAAACACATATCTTCTCAACCCTTTAATCTGTGTCTCCTATATCTCCTTCAATTAAATCAATGCAAAACAAACAAAAATTTAATTTTTTTTTTGTATTATCTGAAAAGATGGTTGTTAGTAGAAAAAAGTGCTCCTTTAGAAATCAGAGGGTTGAAGTTCTTTAAGTTCTCATGATTAAGGCTGTAAAGTTTAAAATTTGAGGGCAAATGGGGCTGCTATTCTAGAAAAAACAGATCAATTTAGCTTCAATTATTTTCTTATTTCTATCCCAGAGCAGAACACCTGGGTTACTAAAATGGCAAATAGTAGTGGAGGTTCATTGCATATCACAGTAAAAATGAAGAGATAAACTAAGAAAGAGAGAACTTCTGGCCTCAGTCATGTCAGTGTTAGAAAAGGATTTGCTAAGAAGAATTTAATCGCACCACCCTTTTTAGCCTTTAACATTTGAATTTGGTTCCTATGACAGAGAATACCTGTATAATGCACACCTTATCCCTACAGTGTGACCTCATGTAATCTTTAGTACACTCTTATCAATCTTCAATGGAGATACCAGGAAAAGGCGAATCACTGGAAACCCCAGTTCTCTTTATTTGGTGATTCACTTGAACCCCAAGTGGACAACCCCCCCCAAAATTACCAGATAAGAAAACTAACAAGCCAAACTGGACAGGATCTCTTTCTAGAAGTCTTAATTGCACTTCCTGCTCTCCTTGGACTATCTGAGTCATTAGGACCCTGCTTTAAGAAAACCACTTTCCTCAAGACTGAAAATCTGGGTATAGGTTACAGGCCAGAAGTAGGAAAATTTTACCTACCCCATGAGAATTTTCCGTGATATCTAATAGATGCATATACTTTATGTGTGTGTCTATACATCTGACTATTATGTACACACATATGGCAATATCTAATTAACATGAAGAAAAAAATTCCTCTTTAGAAAAGATGTTAAGCCATATAAAGGTGTGATATACATATCAAGAGCCAACTTAGAAAGGACTTATGCCGTTTAATTTGCCAAGTTAAATACAGCACAATCGAAGAAAACCTGTCCCTCCAGGCATTCGTAAGCCTACACTTGGGAGCTCTTGGAAGCTAACTTAGCACCAACTGTATCTTATTTAACTTGGCCATTTAGAGGGCTAACCCTTTAGCAACTTGGCTCACACTGATCATATCACACCTTTACATGACTGACCTTCCTCTCTCAACTTTCCCTCATTTCGTGCACACAATGCTTTTGATCAGATCTGATTTACACTATTTTGTCCAATTAGCATGAAAGACAAAACCAAAATCTCTGACGGACAAGTCTACAAACATAAAATATAATTGGATGGAAATGGACCTGTCCACATTCTTTTTGCCTTAGCTCAACGTGAGAGTGTTAAGTGCTAGCCACCTGGTTTTGCTGTCAGTGCCACCCTACACGGACCTTTCCCCAAAGTCTGGTAGTTGAACCTTTTGTGCTCTTGTACAGGGCTCATACACTACACTAAAAGAAGCAGCTACCTGCTCTGGTAAAGGATCTGAGTTAGCTGCATTTATGGTAGAAAATGGAGAGGGCAGAGGGTGTGTTACTGACTTCTGCAGTCATGTATTAGGATAGGTATGTGGTAGAGCTTAGAGTTAAAAGTGCAGAGAGGTTCAGATCTTGCTTCTTCTGGTGAATACATGTCTGAAACACACTAAATTAGAGTATTGAATTCCTGTGGAAAAGTGTCGGTTGTGCCTATCACAGAGAAGAGAGAATTCAGTAAAGAAAGGAATTTATTTTAATATCAAATGCTATTGCCATAAAGGGTGTGGAAAACAAACTTCTTCACATCTCAGACCATGAATAATTAAAGACAATCCCAGGAGACTTCTATCATTTGAGTCAGCAAAAACAGAATACATGGCAATGGAATGTGATGGAAATACTGTGTTGTAATCTTTGTAGATTATTACCTATGATAACTAAACTTAGAAGTCATAGTAATACCAGCAGTATAAAGACTTAGATTAGATAGAAAGAACACAAAATGACTTCCCTGAGATGTTTATGTCATCACATACATGGTGTCACACCATCTTCCTATCTCCTATGACATTCTAGTCTGTGCAATAAAACCTCTCCATTCGAGGTGATATGCAGACGGAGCTGCAGGGGGAATAAAGGAAAAGTTGTCAAATATGGCTCCCAAGAACATTGGGGTAGATAAAGATGGATTTATTGGTGGTAGGAGAAGGGAATTGAGTATATAACTTATCTTCTTGGTGGTAGTGACTATGTAACAAATGGTGCACAGCATGCTTCACACTGTTCTGCCAGCACCTAGTCCTCCCATGACACAGTTTGCATATGCATGAGTGGAAAAATGAAACGTAAAATAAGATTTGCTAGTCAAGATATACAATTTAAAATAAAATGTGATGCTTCATCTTCCTGCCTTCCCCAAAACTTTCATATTAATTTAGGTAATTTCATGTGACTTGCCCTTCTGTGAAATAAGCCATAGGGTTAGGATCTCAAGGGTTATCACTGTTTCTTCAACGGGTTGTGTGGAATTTGTGGTAATTTTTTTTTATTCTGTCTAAAAGATTTATAATGACTTGCTATAGTTCAAAATAAAATTAAAATTAAAGAACAATGTAATAGGAAAAAACACTTATTAATACTCTTGTACTAATTCAACTCTGTCTCCTCTTATCATCTTCTACTTTCTTCTCTGAAATCAAATAAAATATTCATTGGCTGACAAGTTATAAGAGCACAGGACTGGAATCAACTAACATTTGATAGCACCTGCCTTGTATTCTAAAAAGAAGTACTTTATGAAACTCTTACAAAACACCAACCCAAAATGTCACATGCTTTATTAAACATATACATCAGGCAATGAGAAAAAGAGACAAGAATACTACTAATGGCTTAAGTCCCGGTGTAGAGGAAAGTTATTTAATCAAACTGCCAAGGGGTACCTAGCGGATGACCGCAGTAGTGAGTTGTGAGGTAGCACAAAAAGTCCAACAGATCCTTTCAGCCTTGTCTGGGGAAGAGAAAGACATATTCTTCCTGTCACCAAATCTTTAGCCCTGAAAATATGAACATGAGGTACTAAACAGGTAAATGAGACCAATACCATTAGGAATAACAAGTTCTACATAATTTTTCTGGCTATTACCAATCACCAGTGAAAAGGAGTTACATGAAAAAATAAAACTACAGAAGAAATATTTTCTACATAATTTCTGTTACTATATCAGTTGAAGATGAATTGCTAAAAATCTTAGAAAACATTGCACTTCTTGATCTAAGTAGAACATACGAACCTTGTAACTGGTCAAATGAGAATGTTTACCATGCAAACTTGTATACCTGAATCTAGACTCATGTTTCTGGTCAATGGGGAGAAATAGGGATTCCATTATTCTCAGCTTCAAGATACTTATAATAGATAAGATAAACTATGTTTTATTAGTTGCCATTGCTTTCTCTTAATTAGAAAGGGAAGTCTAAAGAAAGTAGGCCAAATATAGACCATTTAAGGTAGGAAAGGTAAATCTTGGTCTAAGTAAGCAGGGTGTACCTTTTTTCAGAGGTATAACAATGAAGATTTATTCTTGCTTCTGTTTTGTGCCAGAGTGTTGGAGCATATTAATGAAACTGAAAACACAATTACGGAGAAAATTAATAAAATCAGAAAAAACAAACAGAAATATTACCTGAAATCAACAGATTCTATATTCTAATTTTCTCTGCAATGAAGTTACATTATAATACCTTTAGTCAACACATTCTTTCCTCTTCCACAGAATGTTTTTTATGAGTCCCCTCATAACACAAATAAACAAGAATGGGTTTTAGGGAATCACTGTGAAAAAATCAGTTTTCCAAAAAATTATGTGCAACTTTCCTCATCAGTTTAATAGAACTAACTATACTAGAAATAAGCACTAATTGGGTCTGTTTTTCCATGAAAATGCAGATAAGGATATGGACTGGAGATACTCTTTATTAAAATGGTTTACTGAAGCCACAGCAGTTAGAGGTGTGACCCCGGAGCCCTTTTTGCCTTCAGAGGCTGACAACCCAAACACTGGATTGTGTGAAACAGGCTTTATTGTGGGATGGAGTGAAAGAGCATTTACAGCAGTGGAAAAATAACACAAAATTCAACAGAATGAAGTAGGAGAGGAAGCAGAATAAACATAGTGTTTGGGAAAAATAGACTGAATTTTGTGCAAATGTGCCCAATAATGAATTCATTTTTTAGTACCAGAACTGCTTTCTGCTTTGAAGAGCTGAAGCCTGTGAAGATAGCTTCTATGGCTCTCTCAGACATGAAAGAATGATGAGAAGACTGTATGGCCACAGGATATAGTGCAAGGATGGAGGATGGGGAGGTATTCCTTGTCTGGACAGGGGATATATAACAGTTTTATTATATATCACTTTCTATATCCATATATATATATATACTTGTCTTTATGATAGTTTTGATTCTGTGAGGTTGCAACACATCATGGAGAGTGGCTATGGTGTAGGGGTCTGAAAATTGTCCCCACATCAATTCATTTAATATTATATAGTCAGGCTGTGGTCCTGTTTACAGCTGAGCCTAAGGAAGTGGTGCCTTCTGCAAGAGGAATTGGGAAGAGCTTTCCCAGTGCCTGGGATGTAGCTCTCTTCAGGAACCAATGGTGTGCTTGGTAGTGCTGGGTTCATGGTTGAACTCAATGATCTTGAGGTGTTTTCCAACCGGAACGATCCTGTGATTCTATGACTCTTGGCTGTGTGGGGTGAACATCCCATGAGCTCTGCAAACAAACAAGGTGACATCTTGCGCTGAATGCAAGGACAGGCACTTTTGTCCAAATCCAGCAATGGGCCAAGGCAGACTGGCCAAAGACATGTCCATGGGTCACACTGGATACCTGTTTGCACTGGGTTGATGTTTTCACTGAGTTGGGTAAATAAAGATCTTTTAGTAGAAGCATATGCAGCTTGACAGTAAGTGCCTATAGCTGTGTTGTTCCGAGCTAAAAATTAAACTAATTACTGCCTGGATTTTTGTCTCCACCTTGGTATCTCTGATGTCAGTTTTCGAGAACAAGATATGCAAAGAAGCAATAAATTTTTCACACATTTTACTGCAGATAATATTTATAGACTTCTTTTTATTTGAACACGCTGTGCTGGCACAGTGCAGTGAAAACGATCTGATCTTAAGGACTGATTATGCCAAATGAAACCAAAGTTCTGTTTTCTTGCTCCCATCATATGTCATGTTCAATGCTGATGTTTTCAGATTTCTGTATAAATATTTCACATGATTTCAACAGCTTAGCTTCAGGACATAGAGTGAAAAATAGGAGACAAGATGAAATAATTTAAGCTTGTTAGAAAGAAGGAAAAACAAATGCATCAGTACAGTAATTTGTTTTCCAACTGAAATAGTAAGTGACAGATCTTAGATGACCTATGAGTTTAACTCCACAGTTCCCTGGGTTTTTAAGACTATTGAGTTTGTTTAGTTTGGTGGTATAGGATAGGACATGGAATTTACATCAAAATTTCTGCAACCAAAATCTACTCTTGTTCTGAAAAGAAAATAAATTTTAGTGCAGTGTTTCAAGACATGGAGTACTCACTATTACCCAGGCCAAAATGCCAAATGATTGATTAAACTACAACAAAGGATTTCAATTATCTGTATTGAGATATAAAATTAGTCTAAAATCTGAATTCACAAATTCCAATAATCCGTGCAGAACCTTTATCCACACAACAGTCATATCTATCTGCATGACTTCAATATCAGAGTTAGGAAGGAAAGAGAAGCAATTTGTGCAGCCTACTACTTAGTAAGAGCACAGTAAAATGGTGCTAAAGTATTTTATATTTGCTTAAGATTCTTTCTAAGCTTTTTCTTAAGAATACATGGATTATATTTGCTACAGTACACCATTTTTCTGTGGAAGCTCAGTCTGTGGCACAAATTCAGTGAAATGGTCCATTACATGAAACTGTTTAATGTGTATCACTTTTTCTGACTCTAACTAACCAGCCAAATTAAAGTGGGCTGAGGAGATAGAGCCTGTACTGCAGCCTGTAAAAGTATATTCTACTTGAAAGTTACAGAGCAAACCTGACTGAAATGTTTGTTTAAAAGAACAAAGTTAGACGCATCTTGTCTATTTACCAGGGTACAAGATGAAGGGGAAAATAAATTATTTTCCTTTGATTCTTTTCAATTTAGCAGTTGTCCATTGCTCATTTGCTAATACAAAGGGTATATGTTTTAGGTGAACTCCTGTCTCATATCTCCTGAAATTTATCTGATAAGAAAAGACATTTTTATCTTTGATACTGTAAAGATAAGACTCACTGGTAAAAGTGTAAGGCACACCCTATTTGATTCAGCAAAACTGTTCTTACTGATTCTGGTTCCTCTTCTCAGTTTTATGTCAGAATTCTTCTTGGTTAGATTGCAGTGCTGCAATTGACACTTCTGGTTTTCCTTTTGTTATACCCACTTCTGTTTCTATCTGCTCACTTTTACTTCAGTCAATAGTTAATGTGGTTGCTCAGTTTCCCATTCTTCTTCCGTTACCTGTCTTCCTCATTTATTCTCTCTCCTTATAGTGTCTTCTGTGCTTATATATATATTCCTACATTCACATGTGTGTTCCCAGAATAGATAAAACTTCTTTTTGTTTTTGTCATGCCTCTGCTCATGATCTAGCCAATCTGCATGAAGTAGGACAGAAGTGCTCTCTACACCTCTCTGGTTGTGTTTAGACTTGCCTCTAGGGAAAGTTTTCATGTTGCTTGGAACATGGGATTTTTGTTTTGAGAATGTCCAGTCTCTCAGAGAGGTGACACAGTGGAAGCCAGTCGAGAGCAGAACTACAAGTACAGCTTGGTGCACAGACTGTGTGCTAAGGATGCTGATATATATGCTGAGCACAAATGTAATAAAAAGAATTAGGTGGTTGAGCTTTCTTTAGGGAATTGGGAAATGTGATTTAAATCTCCTTAGAAGAGGAAATCAAACTCTGCCCCTCAGGCCCCCTCCCACCAAAGCAAAGATAATTTGGCTAATGTACACTGAGAGAGGGAACAGGAAATGGATCAACAACAGCTGCATATAAAAAAGCAGCAGAAACACCCTGTTGCTCTGGGACTCACGTAAGTTTTCTCAGCACATGACTGTTAAACTGAGACCCTGAGGAGTGGCTGGTGGGGGAACCCCTCATTTCAAGGTCCTGGCTAGTCTTTAGTAAACTTTTATCTGACCTGAATAGTGTTATAAGCACTTTCAGAGTCTGCATGAATGTGTTACTTAACTGTCTGAGGAACTCCTAGATAAAACTGTAATGTGTCTCTGGAATTCAGGTACCTTTTCTGAAGAGTTTAGCATTAAGTGCGAAAACAGTTTTGCACATTTGCAAAGGTGTTTATAGATCTGACTGAGTAGCCTTGCAACATTAATCCTCTTCCTCCACTGTCAAGATGTCCTGGTTTTCTCTGGGAAAGACTTAATTTTTTTTCTAGGAGCTGGTATAGGGCTGTGCTTTGGATTTAGTATGAGAATAATGTTGAAAACACATGAATGCTTTAGTTGTTGCTAAGCAGTGCTTACCCTCAGTCAAGGACTTATAAGTTTCCCATGCTCTACCAGTGAGGAGAGGAACAAGAAGCTGGGAGGGAGGGACCATGGCTAGTTCAGCTGACCCTAACTGGCCAAAGGCATATTCCATACCATAAAATGTCATGCTCAGTATGTAAACTGGGGAGAATTGGCCGGGAGGGGCTGATTGCTGCTGGGTGACAGGCTGGGCATTGGTCAGTGGGTGGAGAGCAACTGTGTTGTGCATCACTTCTTTCTCTTGGGTTTTATTCCTCCTTCTCTCTCTCATTTTCATTACAATAAAAATAATAAAAATATTATTAATAATAATAATTTTATTTCAATTATTAAACTGTTCTTATCTCAACCCAAGAGTTTTACCTTTTTCTGATTCTCGTCCCCTTTCCACTAAGAGGGAGAAAGTGAGCAAGCAGCTGCATGGTACTTAGTTGCTGGCTGGGGTTAAGCCACGACACATGTAGAAAATGCAGGAGTGACTCTATCACTGTATACATTCGAGTCACAGATTTTTGAAAAGCATGCCTGAAGACAGCATATCACCCTGAACCTGGCTCTGTAGTTCTTGGCAGTTAAACACAAATAGATCATGCAACACAATTAACCTTCATAACATAGTAAAAAGTAGAAATTCTCCTTTGAGAACTTAATCTCGAGGATCACTTTCATTTCCTCTCATAGTCATTTATTTATTTACCAATAAAATATGTAATGTTCAAAGTGCAGTATTAATGGAACCATGATTAAACTGTAAAAAAGCCCAACTCTACATGAAAGATATAATATTCTTTTGGGATGAACATGCTCGGTTTTTATATAAGTGAAGGCTCTGTCCCACAGAAGTAGAAATTGTTCTAACTGAAGTATCTATTTAGTTAAAACTTAATTTATCATTAACAACATGAGTCAGAGCTGCCATAGGTCTATAAGGAAACAATAGGGGAAAATACATGGTCTTTACCCTGTGTTCTCTGGCCCCATTAAAGCCAGATGATTTTGAATGTTTAAAGAAAAAAAATGGTTTGGGGCATGTACTGTTACATTTACACCAGTAAATATGCCAAGGGGAGGGCACGGTCTCATGACTGTTTGCACCCTTTCTGGCACAGCTTCAGCTCTTGTGACCTGGCACTGCTGAGTGGTGCCAGGCTAGGGCTGATGAAGAGGAATATTTCCAGAAGGGAGCTGGAAATGCATTCCTTCTGCTCATGGGGAAAAAGAACTGTGCTTTGTTTATGTGAGAGGGACAATGCCGCTTAGCTTTGGGTCAGAGACTGCTCCCTGGTTTATTTTATTTACTAGCAAAGGGGTAGCCTAAACTTTCATCTCTGCTGTCATCTTAGCTTGGGCTTGTGCCTGAGCCCAGTTTATTCTCTTGCCTACACAAGTCTGAGTGTTGGCTTGTTGTCTGGCTCTTGTCTGGAAGTAACCAAGTGGGGAAAGTAAGCACAGAGAGTGAGACTGCCTCATCCTTCTGCTCTGCCATCACGGATGGTATTAAAACAGCTGGTGCAGTCTAGATGGCTGGAGAACAAGGAGTGAAATGTTGCTCTCTGGGCACCACTGACTGAATCCGGCTTGTTCTCTCAGCCATCCCCTGCTCCTCAAGTCTCAACTCATGCAGTTGAACACCCTACACACTTAGTAGCACTGTGGTGTTTCTGGGTGACTGCAAAGACCTTGAGGAGCATATGCTCTCTCTGAGTTTCAGACTAGTCTGACCATACTACAATGATGACCCAAATACCCTATGTGATTTTGATGTTGTAAACAGTCCAGCTGTTTTATATTTCCTGACTGTGGGAGGTTTTTATTTGCATATGAAATAGTTTCTGTGGAAGAATTCTGAAAAACACAACAGAATGGGTGAAGTGGTACAGAACAGACAGAAAGTAATTAATGTAATAACTGTTCCCTCTGTGGACAGCTAGATATGTCTTCATAAAATAATTTCCTCTGAATTTTCTCCTGTCCCCCCTATGACCACATTGTTCATTTCAGTATAGACAATTCTGTCCTTCTGCTCAGATGTCATTTCCCTTTCAATAGGCAAAATATTTGAACACAGCTTGTGTTTTTCCTTGGATTTAATGATTACTGAAAAGGACTGCACAAACAGACACAAGAACCTCAGAGCTCCAGTTAGCTTGGCAATGACACAAGCAGGTGCTTAAAGAAAGTGTGTAAGAGATATGGACAGTTTCCAGCAAACAACTATTAAAGAACTATCTGAGCTTTACCTTAAGTATCATATTAAATTGATAATTGCTGCCCACAAATCAGTTTTTTCCATTTTTTTCTTAAGATTATTTTTTAGATATTATGCAATAATTGTATAATTTTTTTAAACAAGCATTGGCTATCTTAAAACTGAAATATGTGTACTTCTAGGTGAGCTGTATGTTTTGTTCTATTTCCTCAGTGGTGCACTTTTATGGAAAATTCTTCCATATCAGCTGTGGTTTATTTTATGAGTTCAGGGTACATTTTTAAAGAAAGAGCCTTACGTGGAAAGAATTTGTGTTCTACCTACAGCAGATTTACTACTGACGTTAGAAACACATCACCAGCACAACCTGTAACCCTGACATTTTCATTAATCCCCTGCAGTTAATTCCACTTATGGGGAATTAATTGTACCATCAAATTACTTAAACAGGGCCTTACCATCTCAATATGACCTCCTTGCTTCTATTTCGAATTCATATGGGGGAAAGTGTCTTTTAAAAACTGTGATGAAATCTCCCAAATGAGTAATCCATAAACTCATTGCAGAAGAAGGAGACAGAAGGTCTGCAGTTATATATAAAAGAATGTATCAGATTGCCTTAATGATACCTGATCAGCAGACCTAATCAGAACATTTGTAGCAATTAAGTTATATCTATAAGATATGAAGATGCTAATATATGTTCAGGAACAACGGCAGTGAATGAGAAACCGTGCATAAGCTTTGTGTGCTCTAAGGAAAAACAATTAGATTCTGTTTGCCTGGAACAGAAATTGTTCCTTTTTATAACATTATCCTAGACATGTAGTAACCAGGGGATAAACTACTTAAAGGAACTGATTAACTCCATCTTGCAGTCAGTAAGAGTTTTCTCCAGTGTTGAGTTTTCTTTTCCCTTTCTTTGAAGTTTTAAAGTATTTGTGTGATTGCAAAGGATTTCTCAGTTGGTGAGTTATTGGAAAAGCAAAAGTCCAGTCCTCACGGCTAAATCCCCAATTAATTGAAATCCAAAAGATCGTGAACTTTATTTTAATTTGGTACTTTCAAAGTCTCACATTTTCCATAATCAATCCTAATCTGAGGTAGAAGGCTGACTTATGATCTTTCAAGAGAAATTGGGAATTGATTAATTAATTTTGTATTAAGTCCATTATGAGCAAGCAGAGATATCACAAATACTTTTTTGTATGCTCTTTGTTTATATAGACATAGTTTGGAATGTCCTCATGGAACTTTATTTATCTATCTATTTATTTATTTATTTTTTACAATGTCTTTGTCTCCTTCCAGAAATCTTCCTGTCCTTGACCAGGTGTCTGAAGAGTGTAATGGCTTGCTCTCCAGAGCAAAATCTATCTTTTCCTGCTGACAGTACTGACTACTTCTTTTCAGGGAGGCGTAAAGGCTGATACTAGAAACTTACTTTTCAATGGCTAAATTTAATAGAAATTAAATGGAGAGGATAATACCATTCCACAGCACATGTTTATTCATGAAAACACATTAAAGCTCCCTCAAAACTTTCAATTTTCCATATTCTCCAATTCCAGTTTGAAGATTGGCAGATATCCTGGCAAGTTACAGTTATTTTTACATTTAGTATTTTAAGTTCATTTAGTGTTCAGCTTAACTGAGATGTTAATGCTTCTGGAGCAGAATGAATATTCCTTAGGAGACACAAGCAGAGATTTACTTCTATTGCTTTTCAGTTCTGGCTTGGAAAATCCAGCCAGGCTTGCTTAGATACCATTTGATTGTGGGACACTTACACTATATTTGCTTTAATTGTGGTTGTGAGCAAGCAATACAGTTAACCTCTGGAGAACAGATTCTTGTCAGATACCTAGAAGTGAAAGTCTGTTCCTTTGGAGTTAGGGAATACTGATTATTGTTTTACATTTGCATCAAGTGTACAGTATGTTAATTGATTGGGCTGCCAAAAAATAAGTTCATTTCTGAGGCTGACAAAAATGATACTGACTGGCAAAGAACAACAGTAGGTTTTGAACATCATAACCTGATTAGTTTGAAACAAGAAACTCATTTAATGTAAATTGCAAATCAATTTGCTTGTTAATTCTATTCAAATTGCGTTCTTTTCCAACTAACATAGCACACTATATGACAGAAACAGTTCTTCCACCTGTCTTTAGGTCAGATGAGAAATTAGTTCTATTACAAGTTATATAATAGAAGATTAGAATCATAATACTGTCCTTTATTTTGCATAGTTTTCATTTTCTCAACTCTAAAACCTATCTTCCTCATTAAAGGAAACAAACTGGCTGCTCAGCAAATTTATGCAGAAAAGAAATGAAGACAAAAAGATGTATTTAATTTCAACTAATTTTTTTACTATCTGAGACTAAAAATTTTTTATTTCATCTAAGACAGGCCATCTAAATTTACTTTATAAAGACAGACAATTCTGAGAGAGCCGGCATGATTAACTCTGTGATGGTCTGTCTGCTTCTCTTTGCTGACTAGGGAATACATTTGATATCCAGATTTATGGCTAGAGATCGGCTTGGCAAGTGTGACTGTTGTATCTTTGTAGGCCTTACACTACAGACCTTGGCATGAGTTAGGCTTTCATTCAGATGTAATTTCAGCTTCTAAGGTGTGTCTATCCTTAGGCATACTTCAGCTCATTTTGACTGCAACAGCTTGAGAACCAGCATTGCAAAGGCACCTGTATGAATTCTTAGTCTGAAGTGATAAATTCTAGATTACTAGTATGTGCAAGAGTTAATTAGAACAGACATTTTTTAGCCTGAACATCATTGCATGTGCTTTTAAATTTCACAATCTGCAGTGTCCCATCCATACGTCATTTCCGTGGATAGAAGATTGTTTAACGAGAAGTGGTGACTAAGTGATACTGCCTGTCTTTGAAAGGATTTTCACACTGATGAGTGTGAGGAGATGACCCTGAGCAGGTTAAACAAGGCCAGGGTTTTCCTTTTGACCACACCAGGACAACTGCAACTGCAAGGCTGGAGATCACCAGACTTCTTCAGCTGAGAAGCCCATATATCAGCATTTATAGGGCTGACAGCCAAAGACACATAACATCTTTCTGGAGACCTCTGGGGAGAGAACACAACTTCCCCAATAGTCCCTTACACTGCTGTGAGATGGCCCACCACAGCTTCATGAGTGATGATCTGATAATGATGCTGTCCAGACTTCTACAGCTGGAGATTTAGAAGTTGCCCCATCAACATAAGTCCGCTTCTCACAATATTAACAAACCCTGAGATTTTGTTTTAGGTTTGATGTACTCTAAAGGCATATGTTGGGCAAGACCTTTGAGCTGGCTTTGCTTTATGTAAAACTTAGGACATATGATCCTTGATAGATGTAATTGCAATGGCTGCAAAAACTGCAGCCTCCATTCTTCATCTGAGACCTCGAGTGCACATCTGCATTAAAAAATGTGTATCCAATATGACATCTGGTGTTCATTTAATCTTCATTGTGTTGCCCAAAGAGCTGGTAGATGCCTCATCCATGGAAAGGATTGGCCAGGTTGGATGAGGCTCTGAGCAACCTGATCTAGTTGAAGATGTTTCTGCTTATTGCACAGGGGTTGAACTAGATGACTTTCAAGGTCCCTTCCAAGCCAAGCTGTTCTATGATTCTATGATTATTAAACATATCCATTTCACACATAATCTGAGTTGTTTTTGTTACATCTCAAAGTTATAAATTCTGTCTGTATGTTAGGTTTTTGTCTCAATTCCTTCCACCTTAAATTACTCCAGTGGGCAAAATTATAAATAGTTTCTGACTTTATTCAGTTCAATGTTTATACAGTTGCATTAAATACACACACACACATAATATAAGCAAGACAAAAAATTATTCTTTGATACGTTTCAAAATCTGCCTAAAATATTCACAGAAACATTGAAGTTCATCATGGAGGAATAATAGCAGCTTGGTGTGTAAGAAAGACATGATCCTAACTAACTTCCGCTGTCCATTTTTTCATGAATGAAGGATCAAGACAATAGGCTTTTTAGAACAGATGTCACAAACAACAGTTTATCCTTTTCTCAATGAATATGCTGTTTCACATTTATGATTCCTCCATAACAGTCTTCACCACATTGTTCTGTTTAATCTTTGTTCCATAAAACATAGCATGCCTTGTTATGTGCTAAACACCACTAAGTGTTGAACTCCTCCTTGGAGGGTCTGACCATTTGGAACTCCCTCCCAAAAGTAAAGCAGCTTCAGGCCTCCCAGAACTCAGGAACATTTCAAGATCCTTTCCCCCACAGATGGTGGATAGAAATAATTTATTCTTTTTTTAATACTGGGCACATTTCTGCAGCTGTGGAAAACTACACATTGGGAACTTAAACTCCACAATTTCAGTTTTGTTTGTAAAAAACCTGCCACATTAACTCACAACATTTTGGAAGGTCCACTTGAATATGACAGAAAGGTGGATACTTTCTGTGTGTTAATAGTTGACTCATTCTTGAATTTTTTGGTCCGTCAAACTCTCACTGATTCATATAAAGTTCTCTGGATGTTTTCCTTACATATGAGCTACAGAACTAATGTTACTGAATGTATCCATAAAAAATTACAGCTGCAATTTACTGCACCGTTTCTCTTAGAATTATACTTGTTTTCTCCACACACTTAGGACAGGTTTCTATATGTACTCTTGAAATTTCAGAGACAAATAATATATTTGTATAACCAATTATTTCTATTAGTGACTCATATAAATAAAATCTGAAAGTTATCAACTACATCAGTCTCTACATGTCACAGACATCTGTTAAGTTCAATTTTATTGAGTTCATAAAATAACAAAAATATATAGCTCTTTACAAACACTGCTGTCTCATGGTTAAGATTGGTGAAAGTAGTCCTGGATGAACCAGGGACAATTTTATTTGGTTTTCAAATGCCTTTCTTTTAGTGCAAAAGTTGACAATTTCTTGTACTTCCAGAATCTCTGCTTACCCTTTTGTATGCAGCTGTCACGCTAAAATTTCTCTAGGCTTATGTTCTCACCTTTGTCTCTCTTTTCATGTTTCCAGCACCTAAAAGACCCAGACTGAAGATGCAAAGCTGTTACTTTCTATTACTTTGGGAAAAAAAAAGAGCTATGAGGTACCTCATCCTTATTAAAATTATAGCTTTAGAATAAATTAATGTTCAAGCAATTAATAAGGTGCAATGACTTTAGCCTGCCCACACTGACCTGAATGAAACTTTTATTTCACTATTGGCTTGTTCCAATTTCATGGTTGATTCATATTCGGCCTTATCAGATCTTCCACATCAACTCCTGCTGCTGCTCAGGCACTTTCACGGGATTTCTCTTTCTTTAGTGTGAGGGCTGAAACTAGCAGATGGATTTGCAGGACCATGGGTTGGATTTGGTGTTACATACATCTGCTTGTTTTTCAGCAATAGCCCGCCTTTATTCTGCCTTTCTTTAAATAAGCCAGAATAAAACATTACATATTTTTGAAGAATTAGCTTCAAAACCACATTCTACAATTGTGGCAGGAACCATGCTCGAAATCAAAGTAGAAATCTTTCTTAAGTTAATTTTAAAATCTTACTGTAAAATATCAGCAGAACCTCTTTTGTTAAATATTTCCATAAACCAACAGCATGTAAAAAAAAAGTTTTAAGTAAACCACATATTTTATATCTTTCCAGCTAGTGGGAGCAGAGGTAAGTGTCTATTTGGTCTCATTTGATACAAATCCTCCATTTATTTTAGCATTTGATGTTGAATCCTCTTTTTGCTCAGTTTTCTCGACATCTGTCTTTGTTTTGACACGGAATCTTCTGTAAAGACGGTACCCTGGGAATCAATATATATTTTGTATTAAATATAGAAATTACAAAAATTACCTGAAAAAGGTACTGTAGTAACATATAGCCATGCAACATTTTCTTTCCTCATACTGTTGAAACATTCCAACCCATCCAGATAGTTTCTTTAAAGTTATGTTTAATTATTTCGTGTCACTCATCACTGGAAAACTATATTTAGAGATTTTAACAGTTTAAATTCTGCATTTGGTGTTTGACTGCTTTGTGTTCCCATAGTGTGGAGTGACTTTTAAAAGTACTGCCAGTCTCCCTTGGAAAACCTTTGGGCTCTTGGCTGGGCCTGAGGAATTGACTCTTACCTCTACGTGAGTCCTGCTTGGCAGAGCTGGGACAAAGTGCTTCATCTGTCCCCACCCCATTTCCTGACAGAGAGGACGGCTAGTTTGGGAGTGGGAACTTGATAGTCACAGCTGGTTTTATGTGTAAGTAACAGGAACAAGGTCCCAACCCTTCTTAGGTTAGGTGTAGGAGCAGCAGTGAAACGTGTATGTGGGAGGAAAAAGGGACTTTGCCTCTATTGGAAGATATTTTCTCACATTATTGATGAAGCTGATGCCTGTTCTCTCAACAGCTGGTGGGAGGGAGGTTTGTGCATGGTTGTGGGCCTGCTGGGCAGTTGCATGCACAGACAGCCTGGATCAGTGGAAGAAGATGCATTTGGCCTTCGTCAGCCACGTGTAATAACAATCCCATATTCAGTGTTCTCATATGCCCAGTAGGTGGTGGATACCCCCTTCCTTGTGCTAAAAGAAGGGCCTTTCTAATCTTGAACTGAGCCTGGTATCTTCCTGATTATGTACAGGGCCCTGTAATCATTTGGGTCATAATTTATTGAAGTATTTTGCATTTGATTATTTTTATCCCCTCTTGTTTTCTCCATATGCATGCAAAATTAAACTGATAATCAAAATAATGATAATTATAGTGCTATAATAGAAAGTAACTATACCTCCTAAAATTAGCAGTGCAAATAACAGCTGGAAAATGCTGTAGATGAGTGGGAAAGTAAACATCAGTTCAAGTTGGTCAGGAGTGAATGAGAGTTGTACTATAGTTGAACATAGCTGAGTATTTTGCATGCCTGTTTCCAGAGACACTGTACGACATCTAAAGAAAATAATACAGAGACAGCTGTGAAATAGCAGCCTGTGGGTCCTTATGCTTTTTAGTAATCTGGATAAGCAAGAAACATGCAGTAACGGATAACTAAGAAAATTGTATCTTTCAGCTCACACAGTCAACAAAACAGTCCACAAGTCATACAGCTGTTACTACCAGGTCACATATTTCAGCAGTTGTAAAGGACTGTGATCCCCCTTCGAGCCATACGGGGCAGTCACTGTCTCCCTTTCTTGTAATGATGTTCTATATTGTAGATTGCTGTGTCTTCATGAGAAATTTTACCGCAGTCCCAACCCACTTACAAATCAGTTCTGTTTTGCTTGTTTGCAGTGTAACACAAGGGGCACACAAGGGAAAGACATAGGAAGGACTGGAGGAAATCTTATAATCAGAATCTGTAATAAACACGCACAAGAAAAGTTTTATCTTCGCATACCATTCCAGAAACAGGGTTGGAGAATGAGTAACTGTAACATAACTAATGTTTAGGGAACATTCCTAGCACTGATCTATCATTACATAAAAACTTTTTACACAGCTGAAAAAAGCCCACAGGTCTTCGTCACAGAGAATTCCATACCTTTGCCAAGACAGACCAGCTAAGCGAGCCAACAGAAATCCTAAAGAATAGCCAGCTGCTGGAAATATGGTGCCAATGATCCATAATTTGGGTGTGATAACCCAGGAGCCTTTGTAGAGTATTCCCCCAACCACAGCAATGAGCACAATGAGTATTGCTCCCACAATGGAACCGACCTGTGAAGGGAAAGAGGAAGGACTGCATGAATAGGAGAGCCCAGTGAAATTTAATGGCATGTCAACAAACATGGTGTCAAACATTCCTGTGAGTGTCCCTGAGTCACTGAAACATCTTACTAAACACGAAATCCAATGTTTACAGCAATGCAATTCACAGCAGGAAGAGAGATTAGATAGCTGCCATTTTTCCCAAACAAGAGACTTGAGATGTACTTCAAGGTGTGACTACAGATATAGATCAAGGCACAGCTAGTATACTTATCTATAGCAGATACCTGTAAAGCTAGTGTTTTGAAGCTGTGACTATTGTACTTAGAACTGATATTGAAAATAATTTCACAGATGTGATATAAACGAGGAATAGTGCACATATCAGAAAAATTTCCCCAGAGTTGTTGGGAAACCGATAGCCAAATAGGTGGAATAATGCATTTTCCTCCCCATCCTTGGGCAATCACACTCTGGGGCTTATTACAGTGTATGCTAACTAGACGCTAGATTGTTAGTTAGTGATAGGAAATTATTTGCCAAGCACAGGAGTAAATCTTTAACATGGCTGAAAATTCATGCTTGAAAACTGGTTGTGAGGTTGTATAACACTTCTACATAGACCTAATCACTGAAGTTGATCTTATTTCCCGTGTCTGAGTGTATCGATATCTTTACTGCTGCCTGCCAAAAAAAAGTCATAACTCATTCTCTTCTCAGTACCCAAGTGAAATGTCTGCTGTTATGGCATATCTTGCCAGGGATCCCAGTGCCAGACTTCTCAGGCTAAGCTTAGGAGAATCTATTTCTCAGCTAAAACATGTATTTCCATTTTACTAGCTTCATCAGTCTTTGGCTGAAGCCTTTTTAAGAACGCTGAGTGAACAAGTGCTTTTGTTTGGCTGAGCTATTAACCGCATGCACCTAGGAAGAAGAAACATGATCTGTCCATGACAAGCTCCTCTATTTCACCTGGCACATTGTCTTTGTGCTCTTATCTCCATTTCTCACTATATGAGTCTTAATCTGACAGCTATGGTTCAATCTTCCCTTGGTGCTTCATCGTCATACATAAAGTAAATTGTCAATGGACCATTCTATGGGTTGCTCACCCACTCAGTAAGAAAGAGGATGAAATGGTGCTTTGCCGAGAGATCAAGCAGAGTTTCTTTTCATGTGAGTGCAAGTCCACGTTTTACCCTTAACTGATTAAACAGTAACAGTACTGTTTTGTAATTAGCTCTCAATAGTATCCAAGTTCATAATAAGCGCATTTAAAAATACAACATGATAAGCTAGCAGTTTAAGAAAAGGAATTGACTAAAAAAGGTGTTATTTTTGTTTTGTGCTGCCTGAGCTGATAGAAAAGAAATGATAACAAAAGAGGTAGAGTAACAAATGGACAGAGTAGTTTTCTTTAAGAAAATTTCGATAATATATCTGTTAACTAAGAAGGGTTAAAAGAGGTCAAGGGGCCTCAGCACATTTGGCAACCAAACATTCAGAATGATTAATTCGCTATTACCTTAAATACAACTAAATTATTATTATTATTATTATTATTATTATTATTATTATTTTATTTTGATGAGAACAGCTTTTGCCAAAACCCTTATATTTTTGATGCATCTGAAAACATCTTGCAAAGATAGCTGTATTTTGTGAATAAATTTGGGGTTTTTTTTAAGAGTTGGAATATTCTCAATTCATTTTTTTTAATAAAAATTAACTTCCCACTCAAAATTGAACAACAAAAAAATCAACACACTGGTTTAAAAGAATAAAGGTTTTTTGATCCAGAATGGTTTTATTTTTTTATTGTTTTGCAGAGAAAAACTTCTTCCAGTTGACCTGAATTATTTTCCTTTCAATTTCACTTTACATTATATACTGAACTCAATTACTAACTAGCCAAAGACAAAAGTAGGCTCTTTAGATAATGATGGTTTCTAATAATCTATGCAACTCATGCATGTTTGTGCAGGGGGAAAGCAATATATTTCCACAATATCTCATTTGTTTTCTGCTGAAAACTTCCTGGTTCTTATAAAGTCAGATACTAATACTATGAATAGCAAAGTACTGCTTCAGTGGTGCCACTGATTCCATAATTTGCCCATAATTGCTTATGCTTCAGCCTTATATATGTCTCTTACCTTAAGTATGATTTTTGCTTTACTAGGCCATTTGTAGTTAACAAATATTCCAAGGGAAACAGGAATTACGAGTGCTAGCAGAGAAGTTCCTGCAAAAAAGAAAAGAGAAATTAAGCCCTTGTATGGTGCAGAAGCTCATGACAGGACAGACACCATGTGGTGTGGCTGGGGGTATGGAGCAAGCAAGCTTTCAGAGGATGTTTCTGATATGCACATCCCAGACCACGCATGCACACTCTACCTGCACCTGCCCATTTGCTTTTCTATAGAGTCTGTTATCTTTGGCAGCCTGTTAAAGTAATTGCCATTCTGTCGAGCTACATGCTTATTCACCTGCATCAGAAAGGCAAACAGAAATTTGAGTGTGCTAATCATCACTATCCTGTGATGTGAGTAGCTATTTTAACTGTTCATTTTGTCTGCAGGTGTTTCTCTACTGCACCATATCAACAACCGGTTTAGAGCTTCTTTTGTTTTGACCTTGCCCCTCCAGTATTTATTTTGAAAGCACAAGCAAAGTATGTGATTTTTTTTCCCCAGGAGCAATGGGAAATGAAATTGAAGAATATGAAAGTGATTCTTCTGGCTTTTAAGATTAGCACAACATGGAACTGCACTTGATAAGCACTAGGGCCACAGCTTTGCAAATCACTGGAGCATGTATTTCTAAATACCTTAACTATTTTCTCTTTGTAGCTGGATGAGATTTTTGACAGGAAGTCAAATGAAGCCACTCCTGGCAGTGTAGATTGCAGCTTTTCAAAGAGACTCAGTAGTTTTAATCACTTGCTTAATTATCCATGTGTGCTTAAGTATTTTGCCAGATTATGGCCTCGGCATTTAGCGCTTCGCAGGATTGTGTCTTAAAGCTGTTACAAACACTCTCATCCAGAAGAAGCAACTATTCCTATACGAATTATTCTATATTCTTATTCCAATATCAAGCAGGTCTCAAAGTCATTTGGAAAGAAAAACATGCACAATCTTGTGATAAATATCTGTACAATATTTATAATGATTTCAAGTCTTGTGGATGATGGGAAGTGATTTCTGGTACCTAAGTCCCATGAAGGTTATTAGAAAGTAGGAAGACAAATATTTTAAAAAATTTGATGTGATATCTTCCTAACTCTGCAGGATGATGGTATAAAGGTAGTTGTCACTGGAGGGAGGATAGACAGTCAGAAGGGCAGCTGGTCCACTGGACTCACCAATGCTGTTATAGGGGAGTACAATTGCATCAGAATCAGTCCACATCTTGGTGTAAATAAAGAGGCAAAGTGGCATCATTCCCATTGCAAGCAGTGTGGAGCAAACTGTCATGCTGATACTGCAAAGAAATTGGTTACAGTGACAGTTCATCTCATGCTAGCCCATAGTCTTTCTCATTTTCTTAATACCACCTCACACCTTACGAATGATTGGGTAAGGATTGCTGCTGGCTGCAGTCAATTTATCCTGTATATCAGATTAGAAAGAAGACAAATGAAAGGAATGACTTCTGCTGAAAAGAAAGGAGCATGAAATATCAAGCTGTTCTGCAGCCACAGAACCATAATTTTGGTACAAATGAGTCAGTCAGATAGGTGGTCAGTGGGAAGGTCTGTTGGCAAGTCTGTCTGCATGTTGCCTGTCTGGTTGGTTTCTGAGAGGACAGCAAGCTGCACAGGGGAGAGATGAACATCAAATAGAGCTTTCCATTACACCAACAGTTCTAGAGTGTTCAAATTTCACTCTGAATTCAAGAGCATAAAAAAATATTTCATTGCCTAGGATGTTTGATGCAATAAAATTCCCTTTTCTGGCTTGTTTTGCTGTAGGCCAAAGAATAGGTGCTGAGAACTGCTCAGTGAAGCTTAGCAAAGTATTGTTTCCTCCTTTATGCAAAGATATTTCTATTTTCTGAAACACCTTGTACAAAAATATGCATTCTGCTACAGAATGAAGAAAGAGGAAAAGGCAAGACATCCAAAGTAAGGAGGAAACTGTCACAGTCTGAATAGAATGGATAAAAATTATGCCTACAAATCACTTTTCTGGCATAAAAATACTGAGAGAGGGTTCTAGTTAAGAGCCTTTGGAAGCTTCCTTCTGAGCCTCACTTCTGATTTCTCTTTTGTGCTGCTTGTCCTCAGAAAAGGGACTATTGACCCTGACCCACAACTGAGCAGATCCAGGGAAATATAGGACAATTAACACAGAAACCACAGGAATATTTGTATTAATTTTGGTTCCTGTCACTCTCTTCTTTAGCGTAATTGAAAAGGATTTTGCAGAAGCCTCTGGTAAGAGAGTTCTTACAAAAATTTCTTACAGAGAAAAAGAGTCATGGTCTACAATTCAGGTCTGATGAAGTCCCAAATGGATAAAAAAATATTATTTTTCCTACCTCTCTATTTTCTGCATCTTTATACTATCCCTGAATGTACATCTTTCTCCAAAGTCTGGATATCCTCTAACCCCAGTCCCTGTGCTCACAGAAGCAATTGTTCTTGTGAAATATCAAAAGATGTTTCTATGGGAAGCATTAGAGGATATCAGCTGCTTGTGAGTTACTAAGAAAGGTATGAAATATCATACTTCACCTCACTGTGATTGTAATACCAATTATAAAACTAATTCCTACTCTAACTTCTGGTCTATTTGCACAGTGATGTTTTGAAGCAGGATGTAGACAATAGTCATGGATTTTAATGTGTAAACATAAAATATTACCAGTTAAAAACAAAACCTTGTCTGATATGATGGGCAGGCTTTCTGTAATACTGTAGTGGTTCCAGAAACCAGTCACACTACTTCTAGAGCTATTCTACAGAGAACAGAAGATGCTTAGGTTGACAATCTGCTTACCTCTTATACCCTCTGGTCCCTGAAACTTTGTCACAAAGGTACTGACTTAAGGCTTTGACTTAAGATAAAGGTCTTTACCTGAAGAATAACCTTTTAAAGGCATTTCCAATTTACTTCACCTTCTGCTAGCATTATGGGATAGAAACCCTACTCATATTTATAGCATTATCAATTTGGATTTTTACCACAGATTTTAGTGATGCAGCTCTGAACAATACTGAGCTGAGAAAGCATAGTTTAGCTCAGTGTATTTGTCTGAGGAGAGACTGGAACAGAATTTCAGACTTGTACTGGCTATCTTTCCATCTGTGGTTTATTAGACCTGTATTAATTGAAATTAAGTGTCTTACAGATTCTTAATATCATAGGTCTTTCCTCTACAGTGAGGAAGTTGATGATTAGCAGAGCTGACCTCATACATAATTTGAAAGCTGGTATTACATTAACACCTGTATGTGACAGAACGGCTCACTATTTTCAAAGGATGGAAAAATGTCGTATTAAAGCTACAAACATTAACATTCTTAGCCTATTTGCTCTAGCTCCACATCTTTCTTACTTCTATTATTTTTTCCATTTCTAGTTCAGACTGGCATATGATAAATGGGATGAATGTTCCAATTTATGTTACTCTGTGGGAAAGAGAGAAATGATTATGTTTATTTTAGAGAAAAGTAATTGGGATATAAAAATAAAAAGATGGTTCATTTTTAAAGGCTCTTAGAGTTAATGAACCCCCCATGGAATTTTCATCAAGAGTAGGGCTAATTTTCCTGTGTGTTTGGTGTCCTAGGCCAGATTAGGTGCCTTACATATCTGCTTCCGAGTTCAGAGCACCCTTTCATTCAGATCATCACACTTTGCCACAAAGGAGTTTTTTCATTGCCCCCAGTATGTGGGATTGCCTTATGTAGTGGCTTCTAGCCTGTAAAATATTCCTTCAGTTCGAAGACTTTGCATAAAGTTCAAGGAGCAGATAGAATTATCACAAGTGGTATTCATTTGTATTACTTCCCACAGAGAAAATCAAAGCCTGTCTTTTTATTGTATAGAACACAAAAGGAGGGATAATATTTTTCCACAGGTGCTCTTTTTCTAAGAACAATTGCATAGCCACTATTTTGTACAGAGGATTCTTATCCTAAATTCTATGTTATTATTATTTTTTTTTTACTTGGAAGAAAAATAATAGTTCTAACTTGGGCAAAGTTTTCATAATCTTTAGTCTTAGCTGTCTTCATAAAGGATATTTGCTGCAGGATCTGAAGTTTTACAATAAAGACATTTTCTAATGTACACAATTCTGTTGTGATATGTTCTGCATGAATTCCCAATGAACAAATATTCCCAAGGATATTTGTTATTCTGCTTTTATTTACTGCTATTACAGTAACTAAGCATCTTTACAAGAAGAACCTCTACAGTGCATGTGCCAGGAGGCTAAGAAAAAATTCAGACAGGTGAGACAGTCCTTTTCAAGACAGACTTTACAATGTACATGAAGTACTTAGGGAATGGCTGCTCTTACCTTAGGTCCATGTCTCCATCCACCCAATAGCAAATGACATTGGAGGCTGTGCCTCCTGGACAGCATCCCATGATCAGCACCACGACAGCTTGAATAGGAAGGATGTTAAAGGCCAAAGATAGCAAGAAGGCTGTGAGAGGCATAATTCCAAACTGGCAAAGGAAACCGACAAAAATACCCCAGGGTCTTTTTATGTGGTGCAAGAAATTCTTAAGTACCACATTGCAGCCCATGGAGAACATCACCAAAGCCAGCATAATTGTTAGAACAGTACTTAAAACTACACTCAAAGTTTGATTAAAATTATCTTCTGGTAATACACAAGATGTCCCATCACAAATAGTAGCATTTTCTGGACAAGTTGTGAAGTCTTCTGCCAAATAGCTACCATTAAATAGCTGGGAAAGAAGGTATGTCTGCATTTTGAAGTACAGAACTGCTCAGTACATTGACAGTAAACTTTCAAGACTGTGTAAATGGTTGTTTGCCAGAGAGTCCTTTTAAACGATCAAGGAAGCAATAAAGTGCAATACATGCTTGAACACTTATTGTTCTTGAAGGGTTTGGCACAGTGCTGATTCATAGAGTTATAAAAGTTGCACTTGCTTGGTATGGTGACAATTAATCATTTATTCATATGATAATGAGGAATCTCACATCAAGAGAATAGCTGTGTTAATATTTAAGAGCGTAAAGGAGGCTTGTGATGTTTCTGAGCCTATGAAATGAGAATCACAGGAGGATGAGAAAGTTTAGACTTCATTCCTTGAATTTCTTGCGTGCCTTTAGGAGAGCTGTTCATGCATGCAATGTCACTGACATTACAGGGGTCTGTAGTGTGAGTGACCAAGACATAAGAAACCATGAGTAGAAGTCTTAAGATATAATTTGAAGCTGCAATTCTTGCTAATGGATGCAAAATTCACCATGACACACAGACTCATTTGAATGAGGTGGAATCTTCATTTCTGGTGGCATGAAGATTTGTGGTCCTCCTGGCACCTGTTGCCAGGTGCAGCTTGCACAGCCACACTTTGCTCCAGCTTGAAATGGAAGTGGTGGAGAGCGAGAGGAGGAGTGTGGGGTGGCGACAGCAGAGGAGGAAGGAGACATATTCTCTGAGCGAAGCATGGGGAGTGGAGAGCAGGGCAGTGGGACTGGCATGTTGTTGTGGAGCCATGGTACTCAGCCAAAGTCAAACACGTGCCATAACATGTTTGGCATCCGCGGTGGGGGGGTGTGAATTGACACAGACAGGCAGCTGGAACAGCCACAAAACCATGAGTGAAACACAAAGAGTAAATTTATTTCATTCTCTCTCTAACTGGAGGATCCCACAGCAACACCTGGACACATAAGAGGGAACGCAGGACCATCAGGCTCAGTCCATCCTGGTGGGCTGCAGGTCTGCTGTTTGCACCCATTTATCAAGGGCCCATACACATGTAATTTACCACCATGCTGTGATCTCCCTTATGTTTTTTATGATCTCTGAGCTTTGATCTCTCTCCCAAAACAAGGAGCTCAAGCATGTCTGTGAGAGTGCCTCCAAGTTTCTGTAAACACCTCTGTTATCTCTACACAGAGATTCTACTCCACAAAACTGACTGAGGATAAACAGCAGTAGGTATAATATATGACGTTACCCACACTGATATTTTTCAGACCTCAGTATTTCCAGCTGCATGGTCACTTGAGCAAATCTACCATCCTCCTCACCATTCTTCCACTTTTAACCCTTCCCTCCCAACAGGGGTGACGGTACTGATCCCCTTCTGTGCCCACTGTGGTGAGACAGGTTTCTTGTGCCCCAAGGCTCAGAAGGCATGAGAGGCTGAGGTAGGGCAGCTTCCCCGTGATCTCTTTCAGATCTTACAGCTCTGGGATGGGCACAGGACATGCAGTAGGGCATGGCTAATACCGTCTTTCTATGTGGGTCCAGAAGAAATTTGTGGCATCATTGGTGTATTTGCTTCCTGCTATGTGTCCCAATTCTCTCTGTCCTGACTTAATTCACATTTTTCTCTCTTGTGTGCTGTCCTGTGGAAACATGTACCAGTCTCAAAAAGCTGTCAAAGGTTTACCCCTCAGGCTTACTTCAAAATTTGAAATGTTTTCAAGGGAAGAATTTTGATTATTCTTTGCCTGTGCCCAAACTTTGTGGCAGAAGTATCTTCAAGTGTAGATCTAAGACTAAAATCAAATCTGAAACATAAAGTACAATTGATGCCCCCAATCATCCTTATTTTTTTTATTTTATTTATTTAATACAGACTTTTTTTTTTACTGGGGTAACATGCTAAGCCATAATCATTTTCAGCAAGCAACACTCATGAGAAGCCTCAGCACTTTTTGCCTAACCTCAGTGTGCAAAATGATAGATGTTGCTAATTTTTTTTCACCTTAAATTGTCAGCTGTTGAGGGGGAGCTGACTGCATCAGAAAGGATTTCCCAGCATGCTCAGATGGCACCTGTTTCTTTATAAAGGGGTCAGCTAAATGGCTGTCTCTCCTGAGTCACTGTTTGGTGCCTGTTGGGAGAAAGTCAGAGTAGCTTAATCCTCCCAGGCAGCTGGCAGCTCCTACACTGTGATTAGTGCTACATCTGTGTGACTATAATATGTCTAATAGAACAACAAGTAAGGTAATAAGGAGTAGATGAAAGGAAGAGAAGGTTACAAGATCTCGGTTTGGCAGAAAACCTTATTCTCCTTTTTTACTCTTGCTTTCAAACAGAATGTTTTAGCAGCTTTTATTTTTCAATCCAAGTCTTTTAAGGGGCTATTTAGGTTTTAAAACCATGCTGTATTAATATTTTCTATAAAACCTGTGTCAGAGTCTCGATTTGCAGTTGAACTTGCTTCTTGTTAAAATTAAAATTTTTTACTGGAGTATTTTGAAATCTCCAGCATGCCTCAGGACCAGGGGTGACTTTCCTAGTCCTATAAATGTCTGTGATGCTGTGGGAACCCAGAGTGAGTGGTCTGGGGGAGGAGTTGAGGGATCTCCAGCTCACAGTGGCTGCAAGGGCTTCCTTTCTCCTCCTCCCTCCCCTTTCAGAGCATGTATCTGGGCTGTGTGGGGATGCTTGATGCTGTCTCCTCAGAAACAGCACAGATGAAATGTGTCTGTTTTTGGTCTCCAGCCTCTGCTGAGGGATTAGATTCCAGCTCTCATTTTGGAGTTTAACTTCTGGAAATCGTGTGTAGGGGGAGACCATCGTGCTCAGGCTTTGTGCTTGGCTAAGGACAAATGGGACAACAGCTACTCACTTGCATGGCCTTGTGGGTCAGCAGGTTGTAAAAAATTAACCTGTACTTACTGCTAGCTTTGTCTTTGTTTTTTTCTTCTATTTTAAAAGGGGTGGTTGTGAGTCATTAGTTCAGCAACTAGCTGTGTAAAATCTTAGATTACAAAAAATGCTGTCTGAAAACAGAACTGAGCCCTTCTGAGTTCAACTTGTTATTAGGCCAACAATGCCACAATTAACACAGGTGCGAATATCTGTATCAAGAAATCCTCATGTGTTATTAGGGAACTAAAACCATATCCCAAACTTTGAAATATTTACAGGCACAGTTAAAACTTGGCATGTTGCAGGAGGTACAGCATTATCAAGTAGGCAGGTGAGTTTCTCTTGAAATCCAGGAGTGCTGGATTTCAAACATTCTTCTGTTTTTCTCTTTACACTGTGCTTCTAGGATTTATTCCACTTGCAGTCTAGTGAGAAACATCCTCAAGGAAAGCAGCAATTCAGAGATGGTTGTTGGAGGTACTTAGCTGCACGATTTCTGTTTTACTGCTTGTTTTCCACCCAAGTTATGGTGCTTAAAGGATGAGATGGACTATGTGGACTATGTGGACTATGCTCTGTGAACCCAACTGGCATCTTTTGCCTATTTCTCTTGCACATGTTAGTCAGTGTGATTTTAAGCATTTGTCATTGACATTCAGAGAAGGAAGCAGCAGTGAACTTGGTGGCATTTTGGTGATGATTAACATCCCCAGTCTGATTCTTGACACTGTCAGCATACCTGAAAAATGAAAACAATCAACACTTAAGTAGAGAAATAGCAACCTAAATATATATTTGCATCCCAAACAGCAGTATTCTGATTTGTTGTCTTGAAATTTTGATGATGAGGCTGCTAGCTTATTCAAGTGAGTTTAGGGTCACTTCAGCAAATAAATCTAGGCAGATGAAACTTGTAAGGATCCTTCCCTGTGCCAACAATTACATAATTGATTTGTCCATTAACTAGAGCAGTTATAAAACAAGAATAGCAGTAAGTGCATACAAAGGCCTACACTGAGAGAGACAATTAACAGTTTGTCTTTTATGGCTGTCTGGTGCTTATTTCTGTGATGTTTCTCTTAATGAGACTTATGAATCTTCCCTGTCTTCTTAATTCAGACTCTGAGATGCTTCTTAGTATATATATGTCTTAGGTAGAAGAGCCTTTTTTCAGATAATTGATTTCTTAAAGGCAATTACTTGTTTTTACCACCACCTTTAAAAGAGAGACAGCAGTTGTACCTATTATTGGTGACCTTGTTTACAATAATAAACTTTAGCATAACTACAGATGGAAGATTTTTTTGGATTTTTTTTTTGTTAAAAGTGGTACTATATGACTAGAAGCTTATAGAAGGCATTAGGAAAAGAAAATCTTGATGCAATAGCAGGAGAGAATAGCTCAGGTTAGCTTAATAAAAAAAATTCAAAAGTCAGCTGCAAAGCTAGCTTACAGAATCTTTACATTTACATTTTTACATTTCACTGTCTGGTGCATACATCTGCATTCTGCCTGTTAGACTCTTGAGCTGAGTTTCAGACGAAACATGGGGGCATGGGTGCTCCTCTGTGTGGCTGTTAAACTCAGCTGGGAAAAAAACCCTTATGTGTTAAGTATTTGAATTTCAGGCAAATTTAGCTTGCTAGTGTACTAGTCCTGAGAGATGCACCTTAAAATCATGGCTGAATTACTGTACAGAATATATGATTGACTGGAGGGTTATGATTTTGCTACAATTTGTCAGAACTTTAACTATTGTGCTAGGAGAAATACATAGTACTTTTGCATTTTCTGATACATTTCAGACTTGCCATCTAAATCATGTTTCAGGGTGTCTATCTTCAGTAGCCAAATGTGAGCATTTTCAATAGAACATAGAAAAGTGCATAGTTACCATACAAATGCATATAGAGAATGCAAATACCTTAGGATTCAAAGAACTTTGCTCTATTTTGATAGGTGTATGAGGGGAAATCTGCACATCCATGGTGCTCAGTATAGACTGTCTGCTATGACACAAATAGCAAGAGTCTGCCAAAAGTGTAAGCCAGGCTTTTGGCTGCCAAACTGTAAGAAAGGCCTCTGACATTGATTAAAAAGCTGAAACTTAGATAATTTCATAACAAATCAAAGAAATGAGTCATGATAGCAGCTATAAAAGTGTAAGTTTTTGAATGATTCTATTGGGTTGGAATCCCTTAATAAAAGAATGTTTTTCATGTTTCTCAGCAAGGATTGGCTTTGGACATCAAGGGATAATACACCACACAAACATTTCAAATATTACCCGTCCTTTCAAAGTTGTAATTTTAATTAGTAGTAAGACTTAACTTGGGATAAGTGGCCCCCCCCAAAAAATTTAAATTCTAGATCAAAGGTCTGATTGATTTTAAAGTCTGCAAGGTTAAATAAAAAATAAGTTGTTATAGGAATTTTATTTTCTTGGAACTAAAATTGGCTCTTTTAATTTTCAACAGAGGGGGAAACCACGTACACTGTTTCTTATTTGCTGCTATGTTGGTTTATGACATTTAACTTCTGATAAATACTAAGAAATCAGTGGTTTTGCCTGCAGTTCCAATGGCCTTTCCCACCATTGTCTAAGTATGAAACCTGGCTGCACCTTTTAAAATTTTCATTTAGATAATTGATAAATTAATTTGATATTTTGCCTTTGACTGGAGTAATAATAAAATCATCTAATTGTTCTCTCTGTTATTTTGAGAGATAAAGGTAGAGCACAGAAGGTAGAGAATTAAAGTAGAATAAACCTGACAATAAGTGAATAATTCTCAGTAATTAATTCACTTATCAGTGCATGGGACACAGCTTATCAAGAAACTAAGTAAAACAGAAGCAGATCAGTAGATCAAAACATCTGGTGCTGAGGACTTTAAAATATCTCTACATGCAATCTGTTTTTTTTTTTTACTTCAGCATAGGTTTAGTCTGGTCCCCAGTTTAGGTGTCCCTAACATACTTGGTCTGAATGGATCAGTCATGGGTTTGGATTCGTATGTCTCTAATATTGGAGCATATCCATGAATGTGCAGTGGGTTTTTTGGCTTAGCTGTAACCTGTTAAATGAAACCAGTTTCCACTCACCAAAACCTCTCTGCAAAACAACCTGGCACATAGTAAACGGGAACAGTATGGTGATTTATTTCTACATTGCTCTAGTGCTCCAGACCAAAACAACAAAGGGGGTGCAGACTTAGGTTATTCATGACATCTACACTGGGCCGTCTGCTGTGCTATGGGCTATGGGAACTGTGTGCCCTGCAGGGGTGGTGGTTGGGTGGAATATCCTAGGGCATCAAAAATACCATTAGCCACCTACGCTGAAACACCTGAGTCCCAGTCTGGATAGCTGTGCTGAAGAAGGCTAATCGTGCCCTGATGTTCCTGATGTTCTCTGCTGAGAATAAGTTAGTGCTCATGCGAACAGCTCTAAAGCAGACAGCTATACGAGGGATGTCTAGAGCTAAACTTTATAGAGCACATCCTTTAATGAACACAGAAACAAGAAATTTGAGGAGAAGAATTGTTGCTGAGTTCCTCTTTTCAGTTCGCCTAAGAATTTGAAAAGGAACAGAAAGCCTTGCAGCTGGAATTGCTTCATGTAAGCACTAAGCATCACTGCTGGGAATGAGAAAAAGAAGTGAAGAAGAGGAAATGCAAAAGTAAAGCTGTGTGGCCTTTTTAGGTTTTGGTTTAGTTTTTAGGGGGTTTGTTTGTTTGTTTTGCTCTGTTTTTTTCTTCACATTCTGTAACAGATGTTTTGCTTTGAATTCAGGCTTTCTTAATGAATGCAAATAGATTCATTAATTGGGGAGGCTATGCCCCCATCTCAAAATTGGGCTGACCTCTATGAATAAGTATGAGGCAGCTCCTTAACATTTCTTTTTCTTATTTACAGCAGAGATTTGAACTCAGACCTTTCACATAGTATGTTGGGAGGTGCTGGTCTCAAACTGTCTTCCAATGAACAGCTTCAGAGGTCTGAGCTGGGGCCCATATATGCCATCTCTTGTGTAATTACCAGGGACTATTCTCACGTCCTTCAGATTTACAGAAAGAAAGATTTATGAGACTCAAATCTCGTAGAAATGCATTTTTCTGTTGAATATAAAAGAATAGTCTCTTCATTGAAACTGTCTGGGATCCACCTAAGGTAAAAGGTGACAGGAGTTAATTAATGCTGACTCTAAAGCTTTTTGATTGTATTCAGTGAGGTGTGAGGGAGGGGAATCAGATAATGTAAGCACCGCTTCTCACCACTTCTGATTTTTTTTTTTCTGTAATATTTCTCATCTTCCTTTAACATACAGAATATGCCACACTACAGGTATTTCTGAATTGAAGAAAAATTAAAAGTAAAAAGGTAGTTATTACATATGTAAATTAGGTACAAGACAATAGTTCTGAAAAGCCAGTCTAGAACCATTACCCTCTTCTCCTCAGGGCAACATTTTATATGTGTGTCCATTTTTTCAAAGGTATTTTAATTTGTTTAGAACATCCATCTTCATTACAGTGAATAATACTGGTTGGGACTGTGTAATGTTTCTAGACCTTTAAAACTTTCAGCTCTTGATAAGACTGATTTCAGCAACTCGTTTGGCTGTTTGCATTCAGAATACCTTTTATTACCAGGAGACACTGTTTAAGAGTTCTTTAAGATTTAACTTTATATCTATACTTACAAACATTTATATCTATACTTATAAAACATTCAAGAATGCTCTGTAGATGCAACTTTGTCTGGAACCTGCTGGACTCTTAGCACTTGGGAAATTTGAGCTACATACCTGGATATTGGAAATGTACTTTAGTGATGCAGTTTTGGAAATTCAAACAGGTGGCTCTTTTAATGTGAGGTTTGAAAGTACTGAGGACAAGGTACCCTTGTTCTGGTGTACCATAGTGCTGACACAGTTTATGACTGGACTGGTACAACCTCTGTGTGAGTGTCTGTGTCATAGAATTGTTCTCATAGAATCGTTAAGGTTGGAAAAGACCTACAAAATCATCAAGTCCCACTGTGCTATGGGCTTGTGGAAATGAGGGTGTAACTCTCGGTTGATGCTTGGAGCTGTACAAATAGAATAGGTGGCAGTAATGAACTTTTATTATTTAATAGAATTTGAGTAATGTTTTGGGCCTTCGGTAAGCCATTTGGGTTAACAACTTGCAGTGAACAACACTGAACCTGTAGGCTTTGGGAGCTAGGGGAATTAGTTCTTAAATGCCTGATATCTTCATGCAACATCCATCAAAATGGGTAATGTTATAAAAACAATACAGGAAGATGGGAGTTGTGCACAGCAGTCAGTTGCAAATGCCATGGAATAGGTCTGTGACCTGCACCCTATCCCCTTCTGCACTGCCTCCTGAAATGTGAGAAGGATCAGCATCAGAAGCCCAGCTTCATTTTCCCCATGAACACTGTTTATTCATGACCTCTCTCTGTCTTAGTCAATATTTGATCATTTCTGTGGGCTGGCTGAGGGAGCACTGGCCTGGAGCAGCCTGCCGGCTGTGCTCAGAGCATTTTGCAGATGGCTTACCTGGGACCTGGTTTATGCAAGCTCAGGTCCCTCTGGGCAGAAACAGCAATTTTAAGTCTTCTAGCCCTTCAGCTCTCATCAGTGTTTTTAACCAGTGGGCCTTGGGGTCGAAAAAAGAGCAGAGGTGCCATACATGCTTTCTGCACGTTCACGCACCTCGCCTGTGCTTTACGTGTATTGGTAACACTGGTGGAGCTGGGGCACAGTCAGGCGTAAATGACGACTCAGTGAAAGCCTGAGGATCTCACCTGGTGTTGTTAGGCTCCTGCAGCAGCAGCCTATTAGTACAGTACCTGCACTCTTCATGAAGCATGTGTGCTTGCCAGTGCAGATATGTTTTGAAAAAGCTTATCAAAATTGTTTACATCAGGTCTGTTTTGAAATTATTTCCATGAAAATATAATCTGTGTCTTGTTACTTTAATTTCTGATACGGATGAATGTCTCCTAGTTGGAGTGTGATAAATCAAAAAGGTGAATTCGTTCCATCCTTACAAGAAAAGTAATTTCTATATTAATATGTAAAAATAAACATCTATAAACCAGCACATATATACATTTATATACAACATGAAAAATTATTAAATATAGGTTGGGAAGTGGTTTGACTTTTTTTTGTGAAAGAACACCTGTACATTCTGAGAATTTCCATGTGAATGAAGTGACTCTTCTAAAAACTTTCCTAGACTCCTTCAGTAAATGACAACATGGATAATAAATTA
Source organism: Pseudopipra pipra (assembly GCF_036250125.1). NCBI lineage: Eukaryota > Metazoa > Chordata > Aves > Passeriformes > Pipridae > Pseudopipra > Pseudopipra pipra. The sequence continues at coordinate 81,099,559 of NC_087550.1, forward strand.
CCTTTTTTTTTTTCTGCTGCTGCAATAATTATAGACAATATTAAATTTTTGTACATCAAGATCTTCTGTAGATATTTCAGTAACATCTATTTCCTCTTCATGAGGATTTTGTGATCAGTTAAAAATCTGGTGACCTACTGTCAAGTGACATTAATTCGGAAAAAAAAACCCCATATAATTTTGAATCCATTATCAGAAATGGGGACATATAATCTCTGAAGTTGTTCTTTTTTTAAAATTACTCCTAGTGATTCTTGTCTGATTCAGTGCAGTCTATGTAACCCTTTGCTCCCTATGAGTGAGTTTGCAAACTTAAATGTATGATTATTTACATATAGAGTATTCCAGTTCAAAATTTTTAAACATGTTTCAATGCTTTTAAAGGTATTAACTGGAGGAACTTGCTTTCTTTGTCTTCTGATCCCTAGATGGTTAGACTATGCTTTAGTGTTGGTTTTGAACTGTACTTTGTGAGACCTGGTAATGTTCTTAAAATGAGAATTAGAATGCTCATGCATGAAAAAAGACATCACTGTGGGACTTCAATGAAATCCAAGACTTGGTGACAAAATCCAGTTATCTGTTCAGAGTATTATCTCTAAAAACCTTTCAAATAAGTTTTAAATAGGAGCGCATGGACACAGAATCATAATGTAGATGTGGCTTTTGCCACATCAGGAATATAAAATTGATGAGTGGGACTCATTATAAAAAAATGGGACAGCACCATACCAATGTATTAACATTTAAAAATTTTATTAAAGTAGTTCATGCACTTTATATCAAATAACAAAGTTATGGTCCAAAGATTTTTTTATCTGCATCTCTAAATGTGTGGGCTTAACTTTCCCATCCTTCTTTTTCTTTTTTTTTTTTACCACTGTGACCTGGAGATATCTTGCAGTGGAAATAAAAATATTGAAAAAAGAGGACTTAAGAGTACAAGGCAGATCCTTAGAGACTTAGTAATACCATTAGTGGACAAGCTGAAATAAAAAAGCAGGTCCAATTTAGACACTAGCCTGCTGAACTCCATTTACATTATAAAATATTTGTCAGAAGTACATATTTTTTTAAATAGGAAAAAAAAACCCACAGTAAATGAAAGCAAAAAGTCTACATTTTTTAAGTCACTCAAGAATATAGTTAGGGAAAACCCAGAAATAACTCAGGTTTAGTACCAGCATCTGAACCAACTCCTCTTACTTTCCCTCTCTTCTGAACAGCTGCTATTTTTGTAGCTTTTATGTGGAGGAACAGCCCTGTCATGTGGCCAGTTTATTCATGTAATGTGTGTGTGTTCCCTGGAGGAGATGTCCTGCACTGGCCCCTCTGAAGGGACAGATGTTTAAGGCCAGGCGCGGGTGATGCTTTTTGAGAGTGTTGTAGGTTGAAGTGGTGATGGGGACCAGATTGTGCTCTGACCAGGACAGTAACGAGCTCACTCACAAGCTCACAGCTCAAAGCTTTTCTTTGGCTGACTTTCTGCATGTACTATTCGCTAGCTACACATTGAATCTTGAGATTTGATACATCTGTGCAGCATGTGAGGGAGATGGACCTTTATCTATTTAACTTGTTTTATCTTTGGTATCTAATTCCTCCTTCTCTGATCACTAGCAAGAATGAAGAATACTTCTCATTAACTTTATAGATTTGTAGAAAAAAAATCTTTTAAAAGCAGTCTCTGAAGTAAGAGGTAGATAAATTCATGTTTATACATACTTAAGGGGAAAAATGTTTCTGTGTGAATGATAGCACCTATGTTTATTTAAGCCTAGGTAAGAAAGAGACTATGACATGCCAAATAACAGGCTTGCTATCAATAGCATTATGTGGAAATTGAGAAATATTTATTCAAGTAAAAGATAAAACACTAATAATGAAGCCTCCTTTCTTCGCATCCTACAGGTCATCAGCAGTTCTTATACAATATTAATTGTGTCCTCATTCTGTGACTGAGTGAATGAGTAGTCTGAAAGTATCCTTTTGTTTTCAGAGCTGCTTGTGCTTGTGTTACCAGCACTGAACACACCTGAGCAAATGGGGATCTCTGAGATGTTTGATAGACAGAACTTTCCAGGAGTCCAGTGGTGCTACTGCTGCCCTCTGTGCTTGCTCTTGGTGGGATAATAGTGACAAAGACACACAGACAATGATTAATGCCTTTTTCCCAGAGCCCTTTCTCCCTCTGAAGTCCACTGTTGTCTCTAGCCCAGGATATTTTTACATAGTGGAGAGAGGAGAGAAGATAGGAAGGGATTGCTTTACATATGAATAAGAAGTTTTCCCTTTCTTACCCCAAGAAATGAGACACTTCCCCCCCCGCCCTGAGTAGCTGCAGCTCCATGCATGCTTAACTGGACTCCCAAAAACTACTTGCAGGCTACAGAGCTTTCTGAGCCAGAGGCTGTCTGTTCTTCTCTAGAGGCTTTTCAGTTCATTACAGGAAACTACATGAGGAGGAAAATTTAAAGCTTTGGTTTTGCTGGTTTGATAAGAAAGTTGGCAAACTACCTTGTCATTTTCTTTTCTTTTTTTTTTTTTCTTGACTCTTTTTCCATAAGAAGGAGACCTCTGGTGTTGGCAGCAGTGCTCTCTAAGCACAGTGGGTAAGATCCAGCTAGGGCAGAGGGCGATGAATAAAAACATATTGGTGAAATTAATCTGATTTGGAGAAGGTAATTAGGGAAGGGTTTTCTGGGGAGATGTGGAAGCTCTCCCCAGGCTTGATCAGGAGCATAAACAATGAGCAAGATAAATAAATTGCTAATGCCCAGAATTTTCTTTTTAAAATGCTTTCTACCCTACATAAGAAACAGCAAACTTTTTTTAAACAAAAAAATATAGAATCATAGAATCAGCTGGGTTGGAAGGGGCCTCCAAGATCATCAAGTCCAACCCCTGATCCACTACCGCTGCAGTTGCTAGACCATGGCGCTAAGTGCCACATCCAGTCTCATCTTATAAACCTCCAGGGATGGAGAATCCACCACTTCCCTGGGCAGCCCATTCCAATGTCTGATTACCCTCTCTGTAAAGAAATTCTTTCTAATATCTAACTTAAACCTCCCCTGGTACAACTTGAGACCATGCCCTCTTGTCTTGCTGATAGTCGCTTGAGAAAAGAGACCAACCCCCACCTGGCTACAACCTCCTTTCAGGTAGTTGTAGAGAACGATGAGGTCTCCCCTGAGCCTCCTCTTCTCCAGGCTGAACTACCCCAGTTCCCTCAGCCTCTCCTCACAGGACTTGTGCTTGAATCCCTTCACCAGCCTCATTGCTCTTCTCTGGACCTGCTCCAACACCTCAGTATCCTTCCTGAACTGAGGGGCCCAGAACTGGACACAGTACTCCAGGTGTGGCCTCACCAGTGCTGAGTACAGGGGAAGAATCACTTCCATGGTCCTGTTGGCCACACTGTTCCTGATCCAGACCAGGATGCCATTGACCTTCTTGGTCACCTGGGCACACTGCTGCCTCATGTTCAGCTTCTTGTCAATCCAAACTCCCAGGTCCCTTTCTGCCTGGCTGCTCTCCAGCCACTCTGTCCCCAGCCTGTAGCACTGCATGGGGTTGTTGTGGCCAAAGTGCAGGACCCGGCACTTGGCCTTGTTGAACCTCATCCTGTTGGAATCAGCCCAGCTCTTCAACCTATACAGGTCCCTCTGCAGAGCCCTCCTGCCTTCCAGCTGATCGACACTCCCCCCCAGCTTAGTGTCATCTGCAAATTTGCTGATGATGGACTCAATCCCCTCATCTAAATCATCAGTAAAGATATTAAACAGAACTGGGCCCGACACTGATCCCTGGGGGACACCACTAGTGACCAGCTGCCAACTGGATGCAGCACCGTTCACCACCACTCTCTGGGCCCGGCCCTCCAGCCAGTTCCTAACCCAGCACAAAGTGCCCCTGTCCAAGCCATGGGCTGCCAGCTTTTCCAGGAGAATGCTGTGGGAGATGGTGTCAACGGCTTTGCTGAAGTCCAGGTAGACACATCCACAGCCTTCCCCTCGTCCACCAAGCGGGTCACCTGATCATAAAAGGAGATCAGGTTGGTCAGACAGGACCTGCCCCTCCTAAACCTGTGCTGGCTGGGTCTGATCCCTTGTCCATCCTGTAGGTGCTGTGTGATTGCACTTAGGATGATCTGCTCCATAACCTTGCCAGGCACTGAGGTCAGGCTGACAGGCCTGTAGTTTCCCGGGTCCTCTTCCGGCCCTTTTTGTGGATCGGCATGACATTTGCCAACTTCCAATCATCTGGGACCTCCACAGTGAGCCAGGACTGTTGGTAGATGATGGAGAGAGGCTTGGTGAGCTCTTCCGCCAGCTCCCTCATCACACTTGGGTGGATCCCATCTGGTCCCATAGACTTGTGGGGATCCAGGCAGCTCAGTAGGTCACTAACTGTTTCCTTTTGGATTACAGGGGGCTGTTCAGATTCTTATCTCTTTCTACAAGCTCCAGAAGCCAGCTGTCCTCAGGAGAATCTGTCTTACTGTTGAAAACGGAGAAAAAGAAGATGTTAAATACCTCAGCCTTTTCCTCATCTTTGATAACTATATTCCTGTCCATGTCCAGTAAAGAATGGAGGTTTTCCTTGCCCCTCCTTTTGCTACTGATGTATCTGTAGAAGGACTTTTTGTTATCCTTCACAGAGGTGGCGAGATTCAGTTCAAGTTGTGCCTTTGTCCCACTAATTTTCTTTCTACACGACCTAACTATATTCCTAAATTCTTCTTGAGTAGTCAGCCCTTTTATCCATAATTGGTAGGCTCTGTTCTTTACCCTAATTTCTTTCAAAATCTCCCTGTTCAGCAAGACCGGTCGTCTTCCCCGCCAGCTCGCCTTTCGGCACACTGGCACAACCTGCTCCTGTGCTTTCAAAACTTTCTCCTTGAAGTACGACCATCCCTCCCGGACCCCTTTGTTTTCAAGGGTTGTTTCCCAGGGTACACTTTGAACTAGTCTTCTGAATAGGCCGAAATCTGCCCTCCGGAAGTCCAACGTAGAGGTTTTATTGACGACCCTCCTTGCATCCCCGAGTATTGAAAATTCTATTATTTCATGATCACTCTGTCCCAGACGTCCACCGACCACCACATCTCCCACCAGCCCCTCTCTGTTTGAGAACAGGAGGTCTAGTGGGGCTCCATCCCTGGTAGGCTCATTTACCAGCTGGAGCAGGAAATTGTCCTCTATACACTCTAGGAATCTCCTAGACTGCCTCTTCTCTGCTGTGTGGAGTTCCCAGCAGACATTCAGCAGGTTAAAGTCACCCATGAGAACAAGGGCTGGCGATTTTGAGACATCCAGCAGCTGCTTGTAGAATAATTCATCACCCTCATCATCCTGATTGGGTGGTCTGTACCAGACTCCCACCAGGATATCAGCCTTGTTGGCCTTCCCCCTGATTCTGATCCACAGGCACTCAACCTTATTGTTACTGACTTCAACTTCTACAGAGCCAACAGACTCTCTAACATATAGAGCTACCCCTCCACCTCTCCCACCCTGCCTGTCCCTTCTGAAGAGCCTGTAGCCACCCATAGTGGCACTCCAGTCATGCGAGTCATCCCGCCACGTTTCAGTGATAGTGACTACATCATAGCTTTCCTGCTGCATGACATGATTCAGTTAGCTATTTCTTCTGGTTTGAGATTGCATTTCCTGTCCCAGACACTGAAGTATGAACAGCCAGTTCATACGACATTCACTGATTCCTCAGCAGTTAAACTGAAATGTGTATGTCTATTCTTGCTGTCATTATTCAGCAATGTCAAATGTCTCCAGGGAGAGTCATTTTTACCTCAGATTAAAGAATGGAGTGTACTGAAAAGCTGTCAATTAGCTTGTCATCATCCATACCTTCTGATGCCTAGTGCTTACATGTTTTACTCAGACTCTTGAAGCCTATGTGTTTTTCTGATTCCTGTGGTAACACTAGTTCTTTTAATGAAGTCCAGATGCACAGCTCTATTGCTTTTTCCAAATTGCTGTTAAATCCTCAGAACTGTGATGGCTTTGTGCCTTCAACCTAACCTGATTAGCGTACAAGAACTTAAAGAAATAGACTTTAAATTCCTCAGAAAGTTACATTGAGCGTATGGAAGTGCAGTAACTGAGGGGAGCTGTTAATGATCCGCTGCTCTGTTCAGCTCAAACCATGGGTATGCTCAGCCTTCCCCTGTGTGGGAAACTACTTAGGCCAAAGCTGTGCAAGGAAGTCATACAGAGACTGGAAACATTCATAAACTAGGAAAAGAAAATAAAATATATTTGTTAATATATTGGCACAGTCAAGCTTAGGAGACTCAAACTTAATCTGCTAAATTGTAGGTAAGGATAAGTAAACAGTATCCCCATAGGTAATTATCTATTACCTATTTAAAAACTGGGCAATATAGTACATAATTACTTCTAAGGTAGGGCAAGCTCACTTATTTGGTTTTTTAATATGTATTTATTATTATTGGCCCATGTAATCACTGTAAGTGACACAAATGTCCTGACTAAATTATGTTTGAATTAAGCTCCATGACATGTCTGCAACAGCCCATCAAACCTAAAGGTGTGGGTGATTACCAGAAATAGTTTGAAATTTGGTTTCCATATTGAGCAATGGAGGACAGCGAGAAGTGGTGGAAGCACAAACAGTGACCAAACAGCATGGTGACAAGAGGCACTGTTCAATCCCAAAGCCTTCTGACTGTCCCAGAAAGCTTACACCCCAGGGGCATGGAGCTGGACTTGCGTCCATACAGATGAACACTTCTAACGTGTAGAAATTCCTGGATTTTGTTTAGCAACACCAAGTCTGTTGGTAAGAAGTGTGGGAGAAACATCCATGGGTGTAAATTATAGACTGTGTTGCAATCTTTAAGGGAGTGCACAATAATATTTTGTTCTATCTATGTGGTTGTTGTCCATCTTCTGTGACTGTGATAACTCGGTTGGAAGTCTGGACCACTTGAACATATCACATGTATATCCTGCAGCAAAAGAGGTGTGACTGACAGTAAAAGAAGCCCACCAATTTTATGATAAGATTTAGAAAGTTATCAGCAGTAGGAAGGAAGACATCCAGCAGAATGACTACATGACCAGCAAATGCATAGGCTGAGAAAGATAAGTAGTTCACCGGCCTCCTTTTGCACTCACTTATCATAAAAAGGTAACAGTGGCATTATCTCCGGGTTTATATGGTTGAAAGTAGCTTCTTTGAATCTCTGAAGCAGTTCGTGGACTCTGGGGTCTGAGAATGGCCAGTTGAAACGACTGCTCTGTAGCAAAGTCATCTGGGTCTCAAAGCACTTTGCCTCCTGAGACAATCACAAAATCACATTTTTGTAACCTTAGATGACGAAGCTCCCCTCCCCACTCCTCAGGTGGGAAAGAGTGCAAAAAAGCTTTCACAAGGGCCCACTCCACCGAGATGCACTAAACTCTACAAATCCTCTCCTGTTTGTGAGGATAGGGAGAACTGAATTCAGACACTTTTCTAGGAGGTACTCAGTAGAGAAACTTGGAAGATGCTATCTAAACAATTCAAAAACCAGAATGTCTTCAATCGTTTTGCCAGTTATACTGAAAAGTAACAGTAATTGTGAGACAATGGAAGCAAATGTGTATACAGGTGTAATTGAATGTATATTTTAGTGTATCTTTATACACACTGAGTGTATGTATTATATTATTTTTTATAATATGGATTTTGAAATTATCTTTCTATAGCAATGCTTTTGTCCATCTGTGAGTCAGAGGTTCCCTGCCATTAGAGACCTTCATTTGATATAAAAAAAATCTCGTGACAAAACTACGAAGATTTGTGCAGAGATGACAAATCAGGAAACAGAATAGTTCAAGAAAACTACTTTAAGAAGAAATGGAATTTATGGAGTTAGAAAATGTAACAGAAAGCTTGGCTGGGACATTTTTAGTCTTGAAAAATGTGGTCACCCCAAGGAGTACGAAGGCATTGGGTGATTGGCGTCACTGAGCTGAGAAGGAGGAGGAGAGAAAGACTAAGGAGTTCTTATCTGGGGGCTGTTATTTCATCTTGCATACTGACATAGCTGAGCTAGTAGCTCTCTTGGGTATTGTGGGCTGTCCCAGTGGGTGTTCACTCTTTATTTTTAATTATTACTTTTGTCCCATTGATGTTATTTATGAACCCAACAGTTAGTTAGTTAATCACGTATCAGTTATTTTTAAGCCATGTAGAGTACTGTTTTTTCTATATCTTCTGGTCTAGATACTTTCCCATCCAACCTGGTACAACAAGAAGAATCTGTCTGTTCACCAGGGACTTTTATGTCATTACATTAAAATTTGAGCTCAGGATAGGAAAAAATGAGTAGAACTGAATGAAAATGAAAAGCATTGATCATACTTTTTGGTTATGAAAGATACTTCTTGTGAGAAAAGATTATTTTTTTGAAAATTAGTGAGAGTCACCTTTCGGAATTGCTCATCCAACTACTCCACCTCCATACCTCTCGAGGGGCATTCAGCTATGCAGGAAAATGACACCTCCCATGGGCAGGAACAAGAATCCCATCATTACCTGTGTTATACACCTTTGCAGAAACTAGCTGCTTTTTTGTGTCACTTCTAACGCCAAATCAGCACTTCTAACGCCAAATCAGAAGGTAAAACTATAAAACTGTCTTGAATCCAAACAAAAAACTTTCCTGCATTTTCCCACATTATGTTACTACTCTCTATAATCCTGTCCTTTTGTCTTAGTTTCTGGTGAGGTTCAAAGCGTTAGAGAAACATGCTTATTCTATGGACACTGAGATGAAATAGGGATTCCTGGAGAAAGTGTTTCAATTTAATTTCTGACATTTAGTTTCTGCATACAATAATTTTGATTCCTAGTGCTATGAAAAAGTTTTCAGGGAAATTATTCAGTTTGTTTTTCATTTCAACAACTCCATAATTTTTACATCACTGTGCTAATTTTGTAAAAATTTGATTGTGTCCAAACCTGCATAGAGACTGGACACTTGATCTTGAATTTCTTGTGCTGTGAATTTTGCTACAGATTTTTTTATTTTTCTTCTGCATGATAGATAAGAAATGCCTGACTGTAAAAAATATCCTGTTGAATACTTTCACAGTTCTTATTACTGAAGAATTAACGTAAAGTCCTACACATTTACATCTGACTGCTCCCCTTATATAATATGACTGAATTTAAGACTTGAAGGACAGATGAAGGGCAACTTAGTTTTATAGAAGGTAGAAGTTTTACTTTTTTTTTGGTTCCTATTCTATCATCCAACAATATGTTAAAAGACTGTTAAACAATTGCTAGTCATAACAAATAAAGAAACTAGGATTGTTCTCAGGGGTATCTATTATGGAGTAGATAACCAGTAGGAAAAAATTCAATTTATTTGCAAGAAAAATCAAAAGCATAAAGCAACCTGGCATATAAAAATTTAGGTCTATTAACAATTCTGTTCGGCTCCATGAAGCATCATAATTTTGGTAATGATGACAAAAAGAAAAACTAATGCAAGTTTATGTCAAGTGCTCTCTGGAATTGCTGAATTGTTTTGTCCTTCTCAAAACCATAAGCCTAAGACCTTTTATGTATATAAAATTCTGAAACAATCAATCATGGAAACAGCATCTGATTGCAGAAAATGTGATTTCAAAATCAATTTGTCATGCTCCTGTACGGATTTAGTACCTTCCTTGTTTTGACATTTCTCATTTGCTAAGTGCAGGAACGCTACTATAATTTCTCTAGGTAGTGTTACAAATTAGAAGATTGGGATGAAAAAACTTTCTTCTGTATTTTTGAATTTGTCTTGGATATGGAATTTTTTGCATTTTTCTCATTGTTTTTTCTTATAGATTTCCTTTGTGATGCCTTAGACATTCTGTCTGATTTCCACTTGAAAATCATTTGTGGTGTCCGGTTCCCATCACAAAAGATCCTTGGGAATGGCTTTGACAACATGATCAGCTTTTAAGACCTGTTTACTGAGAAGAAATACACTGATGCTCCTTCTATTGTTAAATTTTACAAAGGAGATAGTTGGATTTTGTAGCAGCTCTGTGCAGTTACTGCACTTAAAGGCATGCTGGTTTATGACTCTTTTTAAAAGTACTTTTTTTGTGAAAATTGCTTTATTACACAAACATGTATAGTGAATTGGATACCAGTTTCTTCGAAGGAGATACCATAGGCCTGTGGTCATCATATTCCGAGAAAAATTCAGCTTTTATTTACTGATCAGCACAGGGACTCACTGTAGGAATTTAAAATAGTGAAAAATACTATTGTTGAATAGATCTGGTTTATACAGCTTAAGCTTTTAAAATTTGTCTAACATTAATATCTAATGCTAGAAACTGAGATCTTCAGATTTTCCTTTCCTTTAAAGGTATGTGTACATGTATATTTCTGCCTAGAAAGTTGTTTAGTGTCTGTGTCCTGTATTGCAATGCCTGTGAATTGTATCGAAATAGTTAGTAACCTTTCTTCCCCTCAGCCATGAGGTGTGTCTGGCATTATTTCAAGCAGTGTTACCATGTGCAATCTAGGGCTACATTCTTGAGGAGGATTTGACAAGGAGGGTTCAGATTTGGCACAGAAATAACCTAAATATTTATGAAAATTTGTTCACAACTTTCTACTTTTTTTTTAATATACAAGTTTGTATGCTGAGAAATTCTTGTTATTGTTGTTGTTATTTATTGTAACTTGGAAATACCCCAAATGAACACTCTTCTTCCTAGGTATCCCGTCAGAGATTTTGCACAATCACTGTATGCTTTTAAAACTTTTAAAATCTTCCCTATACGGAGGGGTGACATAACTGGTGACTGAAAGGATTGAGAAGCACCTCCACCTCCCAGTCTCTACTTTTCGTTCTGCCATCATTCACTTTACTAGCACACAGGCTTTCAGGGTGCCTTCCAGCTAACACATGGGAGGGGTTCTGATGGAGCATGTGCTTAGAAAACTAATAAGGATGGCTTTAGATTTGATTTTAGGTAACTTTTGCTTAGCTGCCTGGATGAATCAGCTAAATATCTAAGTGAAACTCCGAGCAATCTGTTTTGGAATCCATCCCAGGCAGATCTATTCAGCCATCCACTTAATTGCTAGTGCATCTTCATTTATGTACTTCTATTGATTTTAATCTCAGATGATTTATGCAATACCATAAGCAGGTAACAAGCCAAAGCAATGGCATTTCACTAGAGATGAAGATGCCTATAAACTGTCTTATTTGTTCAAAATCTACTTGTATATACAAGGCTTCTCTTGCTGTGGTTGTGTGTTTAAAGTTTTTACTTATGACTGCTCAACTAAACTTTTGTTCTGTTTCTCACTACAGATTTACGGACTGCTTTCCTGTATTTTAAAAGTAAAGTACATTTCCATTTGACTCCATGCTACTCATGGCCTGCCGCCAGAGTTCCCTGATATTTGTTTTTCTTCTAACTCTTTATTATTGATAAGCTTGTTCCTGAATGTGGGTAGAATTCATTTGGCCTTATATCAGATCCAGTGTGATAAGGCTCATCACCTAGTGAATGATGAGCCATCATGGCTTAATTCATAAATACAGAGAGAAATTAAGTAGTTTCAGAGTAAGAATCATCACACTTTAGAGCTTTACTTTAGGATTAAATAAGTCCTAGACAGTGCTTTTGTCTGAAAAAGGGTTTATTTGTTCCTGAGACCTCTCTGCAACAGAATTAAGACTGAGAATGCTCATAGAAATCCACAGCTGCTATCTCCTTGACTCTGCTACCCGAATGTCCTGGAGCAGGATTAGACCTGAACTCAAATGTTCCTATATGTGTCTGTAGTCTGTAGCACTCTTCAAATAGCTATTTAAAATAACTTTAAAGTAATGTCTGAAATGGTACTTATGCTTGAATACTAACATAACTAACACTTCAATCAAAACATGTGAGATTAACATTGCACAGATGAGCTGTCTGTCCTAGAGGTGTCTAAGCAGTCCATTAAGGTAATACTTTGTGTTTTGTGACTTTATTGCAGAGTATTATGCAATCTAAAAGAAAAGTGCATATGAGAGAAATCATCCTTTTTAAATGGATCCCATCTTATTTAAATTTTCCACTTCAAATCACAATTAATATGTATTATTCACACCTTTTCATTTCTCTGGTTATAGTATATTAAAGTAGAACATATGCTTTGCACAGGCTGAACAAGGCATGGAAACGTTATTCATGTCTTTCAGTTCTCCTTCACTGTGAGCAATAATAGCTTAACAGAGGGGACTCTCAGCTACCAAAAGCAAAGTAAGTTAGAAATTTTGTGAGATGGTTCAGAGAGAGGATCTAACTATTTCTTTTTGCAGTTACCACATGTGTCGTATCAGACTGCTCACTCCAGTCAGTGGAAAGAGGAGACAGTGGATTCAGGTGGTAAGCACCTCAGGAAAGGAAGGTCTCCTACATCACTTAAGTTAAAGATTTGTGGCTCAGTTATTGGTGTTTTATCTGTAGCTGCACTGGCTACAGTCTACAAAAATGAGCTCTGGGATGAGTATGGGGATAACTTGCACCCAACAAAGACCTTAGAACTCGTTTGGTATAGACTTCATCGCTTTAACTAAGCTTATTCATGTAAAGGTCACTAAGATCCTAAATAGGTAATTTTTAAAATCAAGAAGTCTGTGAGCTATAATTTTTTGGAGGAGAAAAGAACCAGCATCACTTTGTCTGCAGCTGCTCTCTGGTTTTGAAGGCTAGTCCATGACACAGCTCAGTATCTGGGCAACGGCAAAGCTTAGCAAAAGAACTGATATGACTCACTTGGGCAAACTCAGCCTGTAGTCTTGGTTAGAGGGTTAGCTTACCTGAATTAATTCATTTGGAGTATATATACTATGGTTCATTCAGGCTGTTAAAGGCCACAGAAGTTACCTGCACAGAGAGAAATACATTTTAAGCTGAGTAGGGCAATGTTTTTCACAGTAATACCGTTTCTCCAATAAACTGTGGAAGACTGCAAGCAAACTTTTCTCTAACAATGTTGAAGAAAAATGAGAAGCTATCCAAGAAATACTTAGGACTACATAAAATAAAAAAAAAATTAAAACTCAGCCTGAAAATATTAGTATCTTTTAGATCTGCTGCTTAATAATGACATTTCAGAATTGTGCATAATATAAACTATCCTATTGAATCTGTGGTGGAAATAGAAATACATTACAGTAAGGGTAGAAAAATGGAAAATATAAAAAAAAAATAGAAAAATATAAAGCTCTCCATTCTTAATCTGCATTGCAAATTGAATTATGCAAACCAAAATTACCCCTAACTCTCTTTTAGCTCAAAGAAGGTCATTTTACAGAATAGCTATATTAAATTGAAAATCATTATCATAAATCCCTGATGTCAAATGTACATATGGTCCACTGTGAAAATCAGATAAGTTACATTAAAACGTATTGTGTAGACAATATATTATCTCCTTAGGTTTGAAAAAGTAATAGACTGCTTTTATCTCTGATATACAAGGATCATCTGTAAGAGACATAAATGTGGCTGAAAAGTCACAGAAGAGAAGGGTTTCTCGGACATCTTTTGAAGAAGTCTTTTAAAAAAAGGAAGGAAGGAATCTTTTAGAAGATAAGGTTTCAAGACAAACTGGAATAAAGGTATTCCAGAAAAAAAAATGCAGATAATGATATATTCCCATATAATACTGTTCTTTTGTTAACTTCTTTAACATTATAATGGTGCTTTTGGCTTCTCCAGTAATTTCTTGTGCTGTTCTATATACTGTATATAGTATATATATAGTATATATATATATAGTATTTGTCCTGCAATGATAAATGTCTTATTGAAAGTACTCAAAGCATTTCAACTGCCAATTAATTGTAGGTCACCCTCGATTTCTAAAGCTTTGAATTTTACTTCTAGAAGATAAATACTACTAATTCTCACATTCCAGATGAGAATATTGTAAATGTAGCTGAAATAATGACACCTTCCTGATCTAAATTAACACATTTTAATTTAAATACCCAAGATTTTGTGATCCTCCTTCACCTGCTTTCAGACCTTTCCAAATATATGTTGAAGCAATTTTTCAATTTTCTTAACTTACCTACTGATCTAAGCCCCCTTTTTATCCCTTTTTGTCCCTTTTTATCTTTTTTATCCTTTATTAGGTTACTCAGTGTATGAATGCCTCTCTGGATTGACTGAAGAGAGTGTAGACTGCTAGTCTAAAAAGAATACGTTTTGATCCAAGGATATACTTAACACTTTGTTGAACTGATTTAAATGATAAGTGTTAACGTAAGTCTCTCTCTACCTCTACTAAAATGAAATTCTGAATTGAGTAAAACAGGAAAGATGTGTTACTGTTTTCCCAACCACTCAGTGGCTTAATGAAATCCAATTCAATGGCTTGATGTACCAATAAGGCTCTCCATGACCTCTTGAGCACATAACTCATTGAACCACCACTGAAATACCTATGCTATCAGCTTGACCTCATTACTTTGGAGAACACTGAGGTTTCTCTGTTGTTCCTGATGCTTTGTAACAGTAACACTATAATTTTTTTGGTGAGAAACAGCTTGTGAAATACTTGTTTTTATTTGCCTGCTGGTGTGTTGCTGCTTAAAATTGCACCATATAACTAATTATAGCCTTAACAGTTGTACTAAGTAATTTTAAGAAGACTAGTACAAAAAACACCCCCATGTCATCTTTCAACGTGGTACCTAGCCTATTAATAAAAGAGCAATAGAACTGGAGTCTGAGTATCACAACATTGCTATCTTTAGCTCATGACTAGCTCTGGTGTCCTCTGTGTGTGTTTGTGCAGCATGTAACGTAGCAAGATCCTGGGCTGCCTTTAGGACTCAAGTGCAATTCATATAAATACACACAGACTGTCTGTACAGCTAGTGTTGACTGCCCCTTCCACTAGTCAAATTATTCCAAGGCTTGTAGAGAAAACCCACTCCAACAATCTCCATCTGCCTATTTACACCACACTCACCACCGTGGAAGTTTAGTGCTTTGCTGAGAGCCGTGTGCACAGTGAAAGGAGAATATACTCATTAATGTCTAATGTGTTGTTCAAGGTTATATGCAGGATATAGAAGTTTAATGAGAACTTAATGGGAGTTCTACTACTACTGATTAGGTGTATCTATCATTTTGAGGATGCGAGTAAAACTGCTTAACACTGTAAAGTTAAGGAAAAATGAATGCCTAGTTTGTCACTCCCTTCTACCATTAATCACATTCATTAGCTGCCTTACAGTGACAAGATTCTGACCCATCACCAGTGCAGTACTGGGAAGACCACTATCACCGGCCTGCTGATTTGAACAGTGATTTATCACATTAGCTGTTGTGACTGTTTTTGTTCTTTTTGTCATATATGGCTTGTAGATTAACCTAACTGTGACAAAAGTGAGAGTCCAGGACTTCACTGTAAATTTATCATCCGTGGTGCCTTGCTGAAAACCTAATTCCAGAGGGAGAGACAGAGAAACTGAGATGGTAACTGCGAGAGAAGCAACACATCATTGCTTTGTTTCAGAAAGGCTGGGGAAGGTTGTTACCCTAGCAAGTGCTCTACATCTGTAGGAGCCTGTCAGCTACTACATCCCAAAAGGATGTTATTGCTATCTTTTGGCTCAGGGGGCACCCAGGAAGACATGACCAATTCCTGCTTTTACAATGGACTTTGTAAATGTATGAATGATATTTTTTACTCTGCTTTGTGTCAAGCAAATTTTGTCCAGTGTCTTGTCAACATTTTTCTTTGTCATGGGGAACCCTACATCTACCAATGAAAACAACACATCAATGTTTGAGAGTTTGGGGTGGGATAACTAAGTCTAGAACATTGCTACTATAACAAGGCTTGCAAAGTCCTTCCTCTGGTGGAAGATGGGCATTGACCTGTGTGTGCCCTACAGAAAATGTGTCCTGGAGGACCCCTGACCTTGCTCTGGTACTTCTACCCTGTGTTGAGACTTTGACTGTAGCCATCAAATGGTCTTTTTGCTTTTTCTTCTTTTCTACTGTGCAAGAATATGGGGGGGGGATTTTTTTTTTTAATTTGAAAGGGTAATAGGTAAAGGGAACCATCCCTAAATGTGCATGCTCCACAAGAATGCCTCACAGCATTCTAACAGTAGCTAAAGAGGTTAATATATTTTAAACTAAATCATGAGTACAATTGAACTGCAAATAGAGAAAAATAAGAGAAAAAGAAAGGAAGATGTAACCCATCCTTTTCTTGCTCAAAATACACTTATAGGATTGTTGTTGTTCTAAACTGTGACTCCTTCATAAGTTTTACAGAGGTAAGTCTGGAAAGGTTTGTTTACAGAGGAAGAGAATGCTGCTTGAATATTGAATCTGAAAGATGTTTCATGTTTGATTGTAGCTCATTCACCCCTAGCCCATATATAATTTTTTCATTCATTTGCTGAAGGCAGTTACATAATTCTTCCTAGACTGGGGCTTTTATTGGATTAAATTAGTAAACTATGTAATTTTATATAATTGACATGGGTTTGCATGAATCACGATTTGTCTCCTGGAACAATGAGGTGTTCTAGCTGCTAGATTAAAGCAGATTAATTAAGCATAATCTACATCCTTAACAGTAAGTATAGAATAATGTATTAATATTTATTTAATAAATATTTATTAATATTTATTTTTTACCTCAGTATTTGGTGTGGACCAGAGACAAACTTTCTATAACAAGCTCTTTGAGTGATACCTTGCAGATATTTTCCCTTTTACTGACACAGAACCATTACTAAACAGAAGCCCTTAAGAGTCAACCTTGAGCCTATTTATCCTAAAAGCTAACCTACCTTGAAAGTTTTTATAGGTTGTTTATCTTAGCTCGAACATTCTAGGGAATTTGTTTCTGTGGAGTGTGGATAGTTATGGCTACCTAAACACTCTCTTTTTAAAGAGGTATTCCAGTTACTACTAGTTATCTTGAAGGACAGTTATGTAAACATACTTTTTTCCTTCATATTCTGTCTGGCCTGAAAGTTGTTTTTTAAGTTTGATCAAATTCCTTCAGGCACTTTTAGGGGTGACCTTATTAAAGCAATTAAAAACTTTTAAAATATGTCTGAATATAAGTTTACTCAATATGTCTCTGTGGCTCCACTTTAAGAAATGTTCTAGAGTTATAAGAGTCTGGAAGGCTATAAAAACTTTTAAACCACAGGGAGAGTTTGTGCTTATATAACTGTATTTTGTGCTTGGATTTTGTGTTTGTAAGGAAGAAAAGGAATTCATCTTTAGTTTTGGATAATTCATTATCCATTGGATTTTGCTTGTTTCTCTGCTCGTTTTCTGTGACCTCATAATTAGATCAAATATATTTAGATTTTGTTAGTTTTCATATGCAGCCTGGAGGACATACTATTTTCTAAGCTAATCAGGTGGGTGCATTAACTTTCCTTTTCCCCAGGTGCTCCAGGCAGCCCTGACCCCTTGGGCAGGGAGGATTTGAGCATTAAGTGCAACAAAAATGATACCTGTCATCTGAAAGCCTTTGCCTTCGGGTCCAATTCTGCCTTCTCAGAAACCCTGGTAGGCTAAGTGTCTCATTTCCTAGAGTCTCAGCCTCATAAGCACTTTACAGTAGTGGTTCTTACTGAGCACTCTTCTCCCATTCTTTTAAGGGCTTAAAAAAAGCCTTATTTTTTTTTCTTCTTCTTTTCATTTTTCTTTTTGAGTGGTTTCAATTTTCTCTCTTATTTGTGACCTCTCAGCCTTGGAGTTTGCACTGTTTGCCCCAGCCTCTACCTACAGAATTAAAATGGGATTCCTCCTTCAGTAAAGCATGTCTCCCTCCTTCTTTTGTGCCTGAACTACCTACCTTTGGGCTTCTTGACCTACCTGTTAAGCTTTTAAACAGATATACACACATCAAAAGTTAATCCTCAGCAAGTTTAGCTGTTTGGAGGCAACTTCAGCTGCAATTTAATCTTGCTGCAACAGTAGCCAACTGACTCCTGAACAAATGGCAGCTACATTTGTCATGCTTGAAAGTACCCTTCCTCTTGATGCACAGCCTGCTCTGTTGTGCTCTCAGAAGCACAAGGTGCAGCTTGGATGCAGCTGTCACAGTGTAATTTGCTTCAGGCTTTTTGTCTCAGGCTTTACTTCTGTGTTGTTATGTCCATAACCTCTGTGATTTCAAAGACCTAGCTGTGCTGCCTGACTTCTTTCTCCTGCTCTTGGGGAAAATACTGCTGCTCCAGGTGCCCTATCTATGGGCAAAGTTATCTGGACTTATCCTTCTTTTATTATTCTTATTTGTATTCGTATTCTTCTATTAGTGGACTGTGTTAGGATATTTTCTTATAAGTAAGAACCACCCAGGTTTAGTGATCCAATTTTGTCTCCATCTTAGGAGACGATTAATTTCAAAGGTGCTCAGTGATACAAAAATTTCCGAATGTCAGCTCTTTGGAACATAAATGGGCTTCCTGTGCTGCTGCAATCATAAGGACCTTTTAAATTACTAGTGTTTTCTTGTTGGTACGGAGTGAGGCAAAATATCCAGGGCATAGAAGATCTGAATAGACATCTGGAAGAGACCCACTTCCACCTTGGATGCTAGAGAGAAATTAAAATAACTGAATTTCCAACTTTAGCGCATCACTCGAGAGTTGGGTGGAGTGACTCCAGGTCACAGGTTGCCAAAGTTTTAAGAGGGCCCTTTAAAAGCTGGAGACTGCTATCTACTAAAACTGCTATCTACTTCTATTTACAAGGTTGTATATGTAAAATTAGATGGATAGACCTTGACATAATTTGATTAAAACATATTTAACATTAATTTTTAGATGAGTGTATTAGAGTAGCCTATCTGTAATGTTTGGGGCTTAATGGCTTTTATGGCTTTAAAAAGGTTTAATAGCTTCCATTAGGCTTTCATTAGCAGTGCCAGAGAAAACAGGAAGATGTGCATGCAGAAAGGCAATGATTTGTTTTGTTATTTGGTATGTACTGTTGAGGATGAAAGCGTTTGTATACACCGCCCATGAAATCATGTGGCTGTTAAAGTACATATTCCTCCTGGTGTTCTTTGGTTCTCATAGATCTGGGTTAAGAATTCAAGTTTAGTATCTTTCTAAGATTAATTTTGTAAGATAATTTGTAAAATTAAGCTACTGGTTTCCCCTTCAGACCTTGTCTTAACTTAAGTCAGTGTTGTTCACATATGCTCTTCATGTTTGACTATATGCTCTGTTAACTTTTGCACTCTTTATTTTACTACTTAGTCATGCACAGCAGGAGACCTGTAGGTGTTTCTTGATGTACCTACAGGGGAAGAATGGGATATATAATACACATTAAGTGTTTCACAATTTTTTAAAGAACCTTTTATTTCATATGACACATCCGATAATATATTTGTATGCAAATGAGCACTGAATTTTAATTAAGTAATTCTGACAATTATTTTCTAGAAAATAAAGACAAGGAAGGCAAACCATATCTGTAAAGGTGGGTTCTTTTTATGCCGCAGTTTTCTGAGAAAACTGCATGTGCAAATCTGTCCTGTCACCACAGGATCAGTTTTTGACTGTGGTGGAAGGCCAAGACTATGAACCCTTTGAAGTCACTTTTGGTTACAGTTTACTTTGTTATTGGAAAGTACAATGCTATTGGGACTGGCAGACACTTGCATGGAAAACATACAACTTTCCCTATACAGAAAACTAGAGATGTGGGAAAATTTCTTCATTATTTCTTACCCAACTTTTATGTTATCCTTAAGGCTTTCGTAATAATTTCTGATATGTTTTTAATGGCTCTCTTTCCTACCTAAATAGAAAAACTGTGTTTGAACTAAACCTGCAGTTTGACAGGTCTGTGCTAGTGCATAACTGTTTTCTTGGTGCTGAAGAAATTACAGCCTTTTGATTTTTACTTTTTCTCCTGGAGATGATTGCAGCATTCATCTTAATATCTTATGAGTATGGAAGACTGTTCCAATAGACAGCAGGACATCAATTACAGATGTGAAGCATGCTAGCAGGCATATGGGTCTCGTGTTAGCAGTCTGTTCAAAGAATTAAGTAGTGAGGATCCAAGACAGTCCAGATGTTGCAAATTTCTGTCAGTGGTCACTGCACTATGAAATCTCATGTGAGTTTCACTTCTTGGAATCATTCAAGGTGAGTTATATAACAAACCTCATAAATTACTATTATCAGGACAGCTTTAATGAGTGATTAGCAGGAAAACTGAAGGATTAATTAACTTGAAATGTTCTTGCAGAGTAGCAAATAGTCCAAGCTTATTATGTGAAAAGAAGGTCTTGGCTTCTATGCAAGTGGTCATTCTATTGTTGCAATGACCTAATTGGGTTTTTCAGTTCTTGCTGAAGGAACAGAATCACTAAAGCATCATATAACTCTTGGGCAAAAAAAAGGGTCTTAAGCACTTTACTCTTAAATTTTTAACCTTATTTTTCCTAAAGACAGTTGTTAAAACTGATGTTCAGAATCCAGGTGAATCAGCTGAGGTTTTCTTCTTTTTGAACTGAAAAGATTTACGAGAATTCTCTAGTTCTAATTAAAAACTGCTAGCACTTTTCAAGGTCTGTGTAAGCACATGAATAGTATACATTAACATAGCTCTTCCCCAACAACAATTTTCTTGCCTTTTATGATGGGTAAAAAACATGACAGAACAGACTATCTATGGGTGCTTAACAAAAGTGACTGTACTCATTGACACCATAAATAGTGTTTGTAAACATTCTAAGGCCAGTCATTGAAACACAGAACACTGTCAAACAAATGGAAATTAAGAGTTAAAAATGCAGATTCTGCTGATTTCGTTTTCAATTTATCTCTATTGCAACATAAGATTCAGAATAACAAAGCCTGAATGATCTAGTAGAAGATGTGTTTAGTTCATGACTTATGAAGAGTAGGAGAATAAAGCACTAGAAATTCAAGAGAGACTGCTCTTAATATCTTGCTGTTCGCACCTGTGGGAGTAAGAGGTAGAACAAGTGTTCTTGCAGAGTAAAGACATGGTGCTGTGGTTGATTTTTCTTGTTTCAACAGACACATACCAGATATACAAGACTACTATATGCTACAAAAAGTATAAACACTATAGTCATGGCAGAACCCTTTGAAGTTTATAATTAAAATATATTTTTGGAGCCTATGAGAAACAACGCAATATTTCTTTGGAGTAAGTATCGGCTGTGATACTCTTCCCTCTCCTCCTTGCCTTTAGAGAAATGTGGTATGAATATAAGAATATGAGGTACTCGGGTGTTAAGTGGTTTTAGCCTGTGTTCCACAGCAGAGGTAAATCTGTGCTAACATTCAATCCAGTACTGTAACTCACTTGCACATACAAAATCAACAGAAATAGCTCTCCTGTACTCAAACCTGGATATTTTTTGCAAAGCTAAGAGAAGTTTCCCCCTTTTAAGGAGAACATTTTGATTTGGCTGTATGAACTAAAACTAAGAAGAAGATAATTCAAACAACAAAGGAATGAAGAGATTGAAATAAAACTCTGGATTTATAGATGTAAGAGAAATTTAAATTCTTTGCAAGGTTTTGAATGAAAAGATTCAATTTTGAATTTTCAGAATTTTTATTACTTTCTAGTAATATATAAATGCAAAAACTTTTTTTTTTTTGTTAAGCTAATCTTTCGCACCTCAACATTAATATACAAATGCCTCAGATGAGCCATAACTGTATAATTTAAGGGGAAAAACTTTTTGACAAGAAAAAAACTACCAAGTACAGCAAGATTACAGTTCTGCAGGGATTAGCATATCTACAAAACTGCTTTTGCATGCATGAACAAGGGTACTCTTATAACTACTTGCAAATTCCAGGCCTGTGTGAGGAATAAACAGTTAATTGAAATGTAGATTTGAATGTAATTCCAATTTTGTCTTGAATTCTATTGCTTTTGCTTATAGGAAATAGTGCTTTTATTAGTATAGTCCTGATTTAATAAACAAGAGCTAAAATGAATTATACAAAATATTATGAAAACATTTTCTAATTATTTATATTTCAGTAGTTCATTAAAGAAGTCTGTAATAACTTTTTCTCAGGAACTTTGTTTTTACTACCAGCATATTTATCAGCACATATTTCTTACAATTTGTAATTCTTACAAATCCAATGAATTTGGATGTGTTAAAACCATGCAAGGAGAAAGTAAGCCTCTGCTCCTGAAGAGTTACGTTTAATGACAGACTTGGTACTGGTCAGTTTTGATAATTGGAAAATTCCTTCCTAATTGTTTATTTCATCCTAATTTTTGTCATGAAATAAGTCTTCTACTTAAAGATATTTTGCATTTATTGCTTGTTATATGGTTAATAAAATGTAGCTGATGTAATCATTTTCTGGGGAAAAAAAGGAAGAAAAGGGAAAAAAAAGAAGCCAAAGAAATATTTTGATTACTTAATATTTAAGATGTAGGGTGTCCACATTTCTACAGAGATTTTAACTCATAGAGTCATAGAAGAGCCTGGCTTGGAATGGATCTTGAAAGATTACCTCGTCCAACTCTTAAATATGATTAATTTAATATATTTCAAAATAAGAATTGCAATTAGAAGTGCATCTTTTTTAAACATTTTACTTTGATATGGGTTTTATGTGAAGTAATCTGTTCAAATAAGTATATGAAATAAGAAAATTACATGAAAATTAGTAAATATGTACAAGCCCCAACAGAACTTCAACTATAGAATGTGTGGTTAAAAAAATGCACAGAATAAAAAGACTTTACATTCACTTTGCAGAGATTTTTCAGCCAGAACTCAAGACAATTGAACATCTGTTTGATGGAGAACCATTTTCACTTGGTTTCACCATCCTTCTGGGTGTCAGTGATAGTAGCTCTGATCCAGAAGGGAGGCCTCTAGTCTTTGCCCTGAAGAGGACTGAGAATACTGTTTGAGCAATCCCTACTCCAACATTTTACATTAGCATAGAGTTGGGGCATTTGCAAGTTCTAGACTTGAGCATTTCTAGTCAGGCCTCGAGTAGAAAGTACAGCAGAGAGAAAACTTCAGTGTTCAGACTCAAATTAAGCAAAGCATTTTTAATAAAAAATATTTTCTCATGATTTTTTTTTTAACCTTCTGAAGCCTTCCAATGTAATGAAATCTGTATTCTGCTACAATAAATATTAAAATCAGATGCTGATCCTACCATATAACTTGTTGATATGAAAATCCATAAGATTAGGTGGTAATATTTCCAAAGGTTCCTATCAAAACAACAACACAGGGACTTCCGTAAAGCTTAATTAACCTTTGTGTTTGAAAAGTTGTTACTTAGTTCAGCCACACTGAGGAGATTATTTGGCAAAGAAGTTGGAAAGCTGATGATTTGAACACAGGCATGCAATTATTTTCTCTGGTAGATTATGTGCTGATGGGATCCAATTATATGCCAACCAAGCCTCTCTGAATCATCAAAGAAGAAATGTTAAAAATTCCCTTGGCTCCAAATCACGATCTCTACTGCCATATGTCAGAGCTGTTTACTGACTAATGCAGGTCCCTGGAAGACATGTCTTTCTCATCCTTGCATTAACACCTCTCAGAGCATCCTAGGGGATTAAATGAAAGTATAGGCCACTTCTCTGGAGTGCATGTATTAATATGCTTGTTACTGTGAAATTATTCCAGTAGCCTATTTTATTTAAAGATTACCGTACTGTAGGGAGGGGATAATCTAGTGTTAGCTAACAACATTGAAATGCTGTTTGATACAAGTCAAGGTCAGTTGGAAGAGGACAGGACTTAAATATCCTACACACATGAGAGAATGATGACTGGAGCTGAAATTGGGAGACTCATATTGTTTAAAATTTTGACCATTTCTTCAAGTCTAAGTTGAACCTGTCAAGCTGTCCCTTGCTACCCCTGATTTGGTTTTGAGTTGATAGGATCAAGGCTGGAGAGGTGTAGGCAATTCCCATGATTGCAAAATGAAGAACCACTGCTTCTCCAGGTTTTTTGCTATGTCTGGGAAAGTAACGTACCTTTTCCATAGGAAACATTTACATAAATTGTTCCTTATATTTCACATAAATATACAACTACTGTTATTTGTCAGTGCATTAATAACTGTACAAACAGGTATATAAGACAAATGTCTTGGAAGTGGAGTGAGAACAGCCTCAGCTCTCTTTTGGAGTGATGTTGGGTTGGGGTGGCTGACCTCTCACTCCCATAACTTTCCCTGTGACAAGTGCCATGATAAGTTTTTATGCACAAAATTAGACATTCACAGTGATTTGAGGTGTTATGGTCTGACCTTCATTAGGTCTTGTTCTATTGTGTCTCCTAGTATTAAAAAAACATTATTGCAAATAAGTTTTACACAGATAAAGTCCCAGAATTTTAGCATCAATAAAAGCAATATATATAGATATGTATATATATTTAAAGCAAAATCACTTTGCTTAATTTGACAGAAATAAATCTGCTCTACTTTCTATCAGGAAATTGCTGCCAGGTCCAACCAGCAGATAAAATTCACTAATTCTCGAGATATAAGGAGTGTGTTTCCTCGATTATTATTCCTACATTTAAGATGGCAATTTTATGTTTAAGATCTTAATATCAAAGTTTCTAAGGTTTTATTCTTATAAAGCTTGGAGAGCTGCAAGATCAACAATTTTTGAAATTCCTGGGGAGGATGTGCTTGAGGACTTGCACCAAAAATCCATGACATCCACTCTATAGGACACAGTTTTGGCCCAGGTAAGTGTATGTATACATATATGCCTTTATTGTGTACTACATTTATTTTTTCAATAATGACATTTGCCTGAGTGTTTAAGCATTCAGAAGAATACAGCATAATGAACATAACAGCAAATGATGAGAAATTCCAGACTTTACTTTGAAGGAATCTGAGAGGAATATACATGTGGAGGTTAGAATTGAGTCAAACTTTCATAAAGACACTTTCTCTTTCTTCTCTCTGTTGCAGTATTTGGGTCCCTTTCAGATTTGCCCTTCTTATGGAAATATCTTTAGGTAGAACTCAAAACCTTGTTTGGAGAACAGAAAGGAAATGTGAGTGAAAACCTTCCTTCCTTGCTTGTGACAGTGAGGACCGAGACATATTTCCTGGATGACTTTGGATTGCATTGGAATAGCAAGCATTTTCTTATATTCTTGTTAATAAAAAATATTTTAAAAATATAAATACAGAAAACCTTGAATTTTATAGATCTATTGTGTAGACTGTCATGGAAAAAACTCACCTTAATTCCATATGTACAACGCAAATATAAACAGAACTCAAAAGGGCTTAATTAATTTTTCTTCTACCCCTCTTGATGTAATTAGCAGTAGACCATGCATTATCTAGTCTAAATATTGTTTTCATCTATATTGTAAACTAAGCAGTTGTAACACATCTGCATATCACTTGCAATAGCAGGACATTAGAAAATTTGTAGTTAAAATGCTTTGAATTGGTTGATTAATAATATAAATAGCCAAAAAATTCAAATCATGCTAAAAATTATGGAAATAACATCTGTTATTTTGCAAGCTTCTTTTTGCAGCAGCATGTTTTAATACAATTCTGCTCCAATAAAAATAGGGGTTTTTTTATAAGCTATCTAAACTGCAGGTTCATCTGTTAATAATATCATCACTTTTGCTTCATGCTTGTAGCTAACGTAATAGTATAATCAAATTTTCAGTGTTCTAGACAATCACACAGGAAATTATGAATTGAAACACAATGGTGTAATTTTTGTATATTTTTATTCCTCTGGAGGTTGAGGGAACTCACAGGGTGCCATTAAGAAGTCAGATCCTCTCAGGAGTTAACCACATGATGGTTGTTGAGCAATTACAGAGCAACCCCAATGATTGGAGTATTGCAGTGCATTAACTGTTAAACAAGTGATAAATGTTCATGTGCTCCATCTGTTTGCCCAAATGTTCATGTAGTAGGCATTGGGATCCTCATCTTGGTTATGTTTCATAGGTGCTAAAAAAATACAAACAAATTATACAAAGTAAATAAAATGCTGCTAAGATTCTGTACCTCAAAAATTAATCTTCATTCACTACATATGTTCTTGAAATACTCATTATCTTCAGACTGCTGCTGACAATCAGGAAGGTCATTTTGACTCCAGCTCCCCCAAATATTCGTTCTACTCCTCCCTCAGAGGTTCCCACCTATTCTGAGACATTTAAATAATCACACAGCAGTTCCACACTGAACAGCTGTGTTTTTAACCTGTTGGTGGTGTAATTTTTTATCTTTAAATGTAAACTAGCTATCAATGATATCTGTTTAACTGTTTCTCTAGCAGATCAGTTGCATCTGCAATGGTAGCATGAACCTCCTCCAGGCATACCATGCAAAAGAGATGGTAATAATAATTTCCTTCTGACACAGTCTTTATTTTTTAACATTTTAGCTACAGTACCATAGGAAGGCGAACTACTCTGATCACTCCACGTGGATTAATGCAAAATCCTGTTTGCCTCATCCATTTGAATAAATATGTTTTTTCAAATATGCAGCCCATTACGCAGCTAAAATGCTTCCTCCATGTTTTTATTTCATTGTGAGATTTGAAAAAACCCTAAAACCTTTCTTGTCAACTCCCAGCTTTCCTGGAGGCTACCCTTGTCTATCACTAATCACAATTAGTGTTTCTTGTTTATTCAATGACAAGCTAGCAGTTTAAAATAAACTGTCACATAATTCTTGCTACAGAATATGAATAACAAGGCTAAAATAATCAGACTGTTTCATCCTGGGCCCAGGCAGAGAGAAATTACTTCTTTTGAAACCTGCAGTGCAGGTGGGAAGTCAAGTAGAGTTCTGCTTTTTAGGCGGTTTTTGCAGTGGATTGTCTCACAAGCTCTAAGACCCCTTCATGAATCTTTGTCATACTACAAAAATCTGTTAAGAATTTAGCACGTGGAACTGAACTTGGAAATGAAGAGTATAAAGCAAAAAAATTCTATTCAAAATCTTTGCAAATGTATTTTAGATACCCGCATATCTAAACTTTTCTATACTGAGAAACTCATCAACTGTCTTTAGTCTGAGCCCACAGAAAATTTAAAAATTGGACTTCCCTTGCCTAAGTCACCATAAGCATGCCTAGATGGGATCTAAGAGTACTTCTAAGACTCTAGGACGACAGGTGAGAAAGTAACCCAGAGTGGATCTAGATTCTTGGGTTTATTTAAGAACCACTGAGATGAAAGTTTTACATTGCTCCCACGCCTTTGCTGTCCCCAGAGTTCTGGTCATGAGATCTTGCCATCCCTTCTTGTCAGGGAGGTCACTGCTAATCTGGAACAGTTGGTCAGAAAGTTGGGTTGTTTCCTACTATGCTGTTGCTCATCAAATTCCAGCTTGAGTGTTAGGGGCCAATGTCTCAGGGCAACCCCTGCATTTGACTCCATGCAGCTCTGGTTTCCAGGAATTTCCTCCACTTTTAGGGCACTTCCTTCAGTTGAGACCTTCCCCTTCTTTTCAGCCCCTGAAGTCCTTCTGTTTTCCTAACCTAAATATTCTCTGTGGGAAAGCACAATGCATGGTTAGTCTCTTAACTGTTAATTTTGGTTCATGTCTCTTTACCAACTAGAGGATTGGGGATGTGCTACTTTGGTTTACTCCAGCTATTATCAAAAACATGAAAACTCAGAATTTCAGTCTGAGACATCCCCTCACACATGGCCTCACTCCAATTATCTGCCACCTATTTGCATTCACAATTTTAACTTCTTTTTTCTTTAACCTGTGTGCTCTCACTGTGAACTTGGGTGACATGTATCATGAGAGTAGCATCACCAGCACTTAAGTATGTAGAGAACTGAGGTTTCAGAAACAGTTCAGGACTCCAATCACCTATCCATGTGGTTCACTTTAGACTTGGGGTCTCTTGACTGCCCCAGGAAACCAAAGCTCTTAATAACCTTGTAGCACAGTCTAAAGATAACCAGCTAAACTCCCACCACATCTTCCTTACTGTTTGATTCCTGTTTTATTTCACATTCAAATACCTTCTATTGATTTCTCCTACAGGCAACATCGCGGTTAATGCATTATTGCTTGAATTTGAAGACTTCTGCTGAATTTTTAGCAGTATTACAAACTTCCATTGGGATTCCCCTGTCCCTCTGCAACCCAGTTCCACATTTGCCAAATTCGCTTAATACTCTTTTCTGTTGAGTACAGTATTCATAAAGAAGGGAATCATAAAGGATGAAAAGCATGAGTATACTTTGGGGTTTCCTTTTGAGCTTTATTGCAGTATTTTGAAGGAATATTTAGCATATTTTATTGCTAGCCTTTTATAGAGAGTAACTGAAAACAATGTTAACAAGCAAACATGTTTAGAAGTGCATGCTTTCTTCAGGGAGGGCTTATAAAGCAGCTCACTATGCTCAGATCCTCTCTTCCAGCTCCCCTGATATCTTTGTATCCTCACTGTGCTCCAAATACCATCTGCTGCTGCTGATGTGCCTCGTCACTGAAATATAAACTGAAATTCCTCCACATTGGCAAAAGTGTACGCTGAAGAAATATCTTCTTCTCTTGGAGAAAAACAAAACCAGAACTGCATTACCATAGAAGCTATGGGATGTAAAATATTCATGGTGACCTGTGAGGTTCTAGAAGTTTTTTTCTAAGCTTAGTAATGCAATTAACTCAGCACCCATTTTTTGCTTTGGCTTAATTCACTGTTACAGCTTCCACAAACTGAGTGGAATAATTCTTAACAGGGGAAATTCAGTGTAATGAACACATTAACTCTGTTTTTCCTAAAGGTTAAATACAGTTTCTCTCATGGCCAGGCAGCATGCTTTATTTGTGGAAAGTTTCTGCACTCACATACTGATGAGAACTTCCTCCACCCAGCAAACCAGAGGGCCAAGCAGCTTCTCTCCTTTGGGCTCCAAGCACGCTAAGCCTACAGAGTTTGTGAAGCATAAAATGCACAAAGTACAGTTAGATGTCGAGCTGAATCAAAGTGGAAGATTTCAGTTAGTCTAGTAAACATTTTGATTACTGTTAAGTGTTTTGCTTTTGACTAAAAAGGCCTAGAAGAAACTAGGCTAAAACTTTTGTCCAAGCTGCATTTAGTGGATTGGATTTGGGATAGTACCCTCTCATACCTAAGGAATGTTACACTGATAAAATAATGCCAAGTCTTCTTATTTTATTTCCTATATCTTAATGTGAAATCAGAACTATAATTAGATAATTTGAAAATTTAATAGAACTTTCATCCTTGAATTAATACAGACATATCACATTGACGACTCTGAGCCAGGAAATGAAACAGAGAAAGGATGGTGTAAACTGCATAGAGTCATTGCATAATAGCAATTTTCAGTGTTCTTGTAAGAGAGACTGTCTAATAGTTACACATTGCCTAGGGAGAATTCATCAGCTTGGTGTAAAAAATAATAAACCACATTATCATGATAAGTGTATGAATTAAGTTAGAATCTCAAAAAGTATGGAGTTCAGTAATTCTTCTAGGAAACTCAATCTGCATTAGTAATTTCACCAAAATGAGGGCATGCAATAGGTCCCTTATTGCAGAATAATGGAATTGTCTTTAATAAAAAATAGAGGTTTGATTGTAGACAGAGATGGTAGACTCATTGTTTTGGCTGTAATAAAGACAGATGCATGATATTATGCATTTAAAAAGGACATTTTTATTCAATAAAACAATACATATTATATACCACATACATAGCAGCGGACTGATAGATTGCTGGGAAGACAGAAAGAATGTCAGTTTGCATTAACACAATAGCATTGCTTCAAATCGTCCCTGCCTGTGTAAACGAGGTAATATTCATGGCTTTCAATCTGCTATATTTAAGCTAAAAAAGATCAATTTCTTCTTTTACATATATTAGCACAATTTCCAGTCAATGGGTCAAATTGCCCTTAAACACAGTTTCCCAAACCCATCTATTTCAGTGTAGTGACAGCAGAATTTAGCCTGATGGCTCTTCTGATGAACTGACTTTCCTACCAGTTGCAGGCCAGACTGGCTGACATGTCCATTAGACCTATGGCCATTGCAATTGTACAGTTCTCCATAATTCTTTTGATCAATTAAGAAATAAAAGTGCTCCTGAAAATTTAATTTGCTGTACATTCATAGTTTTTTTTTCCAGTATAATGAATCCTGAATAGTGT
Source organism: Pseudopipra pipra (assembly GCF_036250125.1). Taxonomy (NCBI): domain Eukaryota; kingdom Metazoa; phylum Chordata; class Aves; order Passeriformes; family Pipridae; genus Pseudopipra; species Pseudopipra pipra. Next base: position 81,129,818 of record NC_087550.1, read on the forward strand.
AATTATCTTTAGAAGAGGCACTGAATAAAGGTATCGATTTAAAATATTCAACAAAATATAGATTTGTAGCCAAATGTAGCTTGTGAAAGAATTGTTCTCTTTCTCTCTCTCTCTCTCCCCTTCTCTCTCCCTTGGTATCTTATGAAAATGCTGCTTGTCCTGTAGGAGTATATATTATTATGTTCTTCAAACTCCTTATTCATTAAAAACAAAGACATTACATTACAAAACATCAAACAAAAGAGTCTTACATTACAAAAAGTTACAAAACCTGCCATATGAATGGAAATAAATGTGTGTACACATCCAGTCAACAACTGCTACCAACAGCTGGCTAGAATAGGCCTTGGTAAAATATAATTCAAGTTATAAAACTTCTAAAAATATAAGGTTTGTGTTTGCCTTCTGATCAGACTTTACAAATGGCTTTGCCAGTCTAAGAAAATTTTATTTTTAAAAAATGGTAATTCTTGATGAGTTAGTATTGATTTGAAGAGTGAAGTAAGTAGATAAAGAGAAGAAAGTTATTCAGTGGTTACTGCATAAACTTCTGAATCACTCTTCCTGGATTGCAGTTCTGCTTATGCTACCTATATGCCACAGCATCTAGAGAAGTCCTGAATTAATTTGATAATCATATGTGTAAGTAACTCATGTAGGTCTTTATTTTGAAAGAAATTGGATGTCTTGGGATGCACATAGGTAATACTGAATTTTCCAAAGTACCTCAGTCACTAGCTTCATCCTTAGGAGTCTAAACATCTCTAAAATGTAGTTCTGAGAAGTCTAGTCTCATTAAATTCAAATGATGCACAGGCTATATGTGCACTGGTAGTGCTCTCCTGGTATGGAAATAACAATATTCTAATGCAGGTAAGTGCTCCAGGAGGAAATTCAGTAGGAATTGTAAAGTGATGCATATTATGTCAGCATCAGTACATTAAATTACCCTTTGAGTGAAACAAATTAAATTGATCAAATTTTAGGTATACTGATCAAGCAGAATTACTTCTGAGAACTCTGCTGATGTAGCATGTCAGTCACATGCAATAACCCTTAGTACCCTGAAGTAACTTAATTGTGTCAATAGAAACCCATGCAGAGGGCCCGCCCTTAGTTCCTAAACAACTTATAAAGTGAGATTTAATCTCTGAAGCCACATAGGAACTTTTGGAAAGCTGTATTTGTGTTTCTAAACACTCGCTTGCAAATATAAAGTGTTCTGAAGGAGTTTTTAGAAAAAGTCCTTTCAGAATCTACGAGTTGTGCCTTCTAAATGCAATATTATGATTGGGGGTGTTGTAGTCCAGGTGCATTTATAGTCCCAAGGCCAGGACATCCTCTTGGGAGAGGAATTCAGGACCTCTCAGCTGAGAATTACAAATTAACTTGGAATACAAGTCTCCCATTTTAGCTCATTTATAGACCTTTGGGTAGAAGGTGGGCAGCATCCTACCAAGGCATGAATGTGTTGTTCACTTGTTTTCTCGTGTTCTTCTTCTTGGAGGTCTCTTAGATAAAAGTCCTTGAGAGGTTGAAATTTGCAGTGTACAGATATCAGATTTATCTGAGAAATATTGTTGTAATTTAATAGTGAGGTATCCACAGAGACAAGGAAGAGAAAATTAACTTTGGTGCTTGACTGTCTGTTTCAACTAGATATTATTTCACCAATTTACATGACAGTCTTAAAGGACAGAAAGCTTCTTTTCAGGAAAAAAACCCCAAATCTATGGAATAAGCAGAAAGGTCTTGGTGTCCTGCCAAGGTGTGACTGCATGAAACCTTGCTTATAGAGTGCTTTGAAGTCTTTAAAGAAAAATGCAATAAAACTGCAGGTTGTTGTTATGAAACATACAGAGACTCACCCCCCCTCAAATTTTCCTCTAGCATTGTCTGTGACTATCACCTAATTTCCTGCTTGGCTTCCATCCTCAGTTCTTTTTAATATAATTACCTGTTGGCAAAACTGCTTTGCACACTGGAAAAACAGACCTTGTCCAGAGAGTTACCAAGCACAAACACTCCTTATTAGTCACAGTAGGTTTTTGATATTTTTAAGTCTGTGGTAATATTTAAAAATTTAGGTCTTCATAGGAGTATTATTCAGCCTATATGTAATTGACCTTGACCTTCTGTTGCATTTTTGTGCTGTTCTACAAGCTTATGGGTATGCCTGATTTTATCTGGATTGTTGGTTTCTGAGATAGAAAAGGAAGATCCTGAATTCTCTGCTTTTAGCAGCTGAGAGCATTTAATACCTTGCTGTGGCTGAGATACTGGAATGGCAGAAATGTTGTTTTCTGATTACCTAAACACAATTTACAGTATTTACACAACTTTATTTTTAAAGCAGTAACTATCTTTATGTGCTTCTAAGTAAACTGAATGCAACCCTCTTTCCTTTCTGTTCTTTATACTAAACATCATTCAGTCATGAAACCATGATGAGAAAAGTGCTTAATTTTGTTTAGAAATATCTAAACCACTTTCAGAGCTTGCTTCTCTTGCACGGATGCATGCAGGTATTTATTCTAACCTCTACTGAGGGCTTAGAAGTCATCTTCATGTTAAGATATGCCTGTAGCCAGCTCTTCCTCTGCCTCCTGACATTACTATACCACCCTTGATCTTTCTTTTGCAAGCTTTGCTGTCGAGGCCTGTGTGCGTGTGGTCTGTTAAGGACCCTTAGCTCAGCTTTGCACTGCAGGCACAGCCACCTGATAACTGCCTGGGAGCTCTGCCTGCACTGATGGCTGCCAACCCCCCTCCATCAGTCCTGAACTGTGAGCATGGACTGTTCACCTTACCTGGGAATTTCAGCTGGGGAAATTTGACTGCACATTTCCTACAAATGTTGGGGAACAGCACCTGCTTTACCCAATTTATTATGCAGTTTCACCTTTCTCTTGTTTTCTTGTCACTGAGTTGCAGGTAAGATGATTGTAATTACTGAAAATCCTGTGCTTTGTGCAGCATTAGATTTTTCTATAATGAGCTGTCACTATGATCTGGGAGAAGCTTGTCTTGCTTGAATGGTTTATCAGAGGTTTGGTGTCTGTTAATTGGGTTTTTTTGTTGTTTGGTTGTGGGTTTTTTTTTCTCCTTTGTTAATTTTTATTTTCTCTTGTATTTGGATTCCAAAAGAAAGGCTTTTTTTTAATTTAATACTTTAATTAAACTACTCTTATTCAAGCATATCACTGTTGGTATTAAATAATAGAAACAAATTGCCAGCTGTAGGACAAAAGTCAGAGTCAAGTTTTGAAGGAAGTTATGAAGCATTACTGATGCAAACTTGTACTGATCTGCCGCAAATACACGGCAGTATTTTGATGCCAGGAGGAAGAATTTTCGCCAATGTAGATGGTGCAGATGTGGAATGAAGATATCCAGTGGAAAAAGGTGTCTTGTGTGTGTAGCACTCATTGCGTTTTGGTTTCTTAAGTGGGGTGAAAAAATACAGTCCTGCAAATGTCATATGATGTTCCTGGGAATGAATGTTCCTGATTCTTAGACCGAGCTTTGTAAATCAAATGCTTTTGCCCTATACCACTCAAGTGTTTGCTGGGCCTGTTGTGAGGGAACATGGGTTTCTACCAGTCTGTAAGAGCAGCTCGTAGAAGGGAGCTCCTGCATCACTGGACACGTGTATTCACTGATACAAAGCTGGATCTCTGTCAGATACTGCTGAGTTCAGTGGCTGTACATCTGGTTAGTTATGGTCAGAATGTTTTAATAAATCAATACCCACTTGTTTGTAAGCATAGTTTAATGTCAACAGCAGGAATAAAGCACAAACAATAGAATAGTCCAAGGAACTGTGCTGCAAAGTGGGTCACTGAAAAGATTCAGGCTGTAAAAGATATTTTGGAGTTGTTGTTTGACACTTGGATCAGTTGCCAACAGCTTGCCTGGCTGAGTGCAACCCACAGCATTTTGTGCAACTCAACTCTTCATGCAGTCAGTTCCCAGGTTTCTCAGTTCTTCTAATGACTCATTTAGGGAACTCTGTGGGATGCGCAGGGACTTCTCCAAACCTAAAGCTGTCTCCCCTTCCCCCTAGTGTTTCCTAGGAGATACATGTCTTCACTCTTTGTTTTGCTTCCCTGTTTTTTTTCCTCAAGATCTTTGTAACATCCTTGGTCCTACAGTACACAACTGATTTAACAGAGCAACACAAACCTGCTGTAACTGACTACTGGAAAATGCCACCTCCGTAAATGCCAGCCCAGATCCCTAATTCTGTTCTTGTCACTAATTTCTGTGGCTTCAGTCAAAACACTTGAGCTGGAATGATGACAACATTTACTCACCTGCAGATGCATGTTACTGCTTTGTGTGTTAAGAACATTGGATAGTTCCTGTGAGCTAAATATATTTGTTTTATATGTTTTACCATGACTTTCTAAGTTGGCCAACCAATGCTTCATGGGCTCACTATTGTGAAGATAAAGTTATTAGTTAGTGTGCAGTGCTTTGCAAATGTCTAGAGATACATACACACTTTTAAAAAAAAAAGTAATATTCTTCCGTGACTTATTTTGTTTGTTGTCTCACACATTGCACAGAATGCTAACAACAAAAATAGTTTGTATAAAACAAGTAGTGTACAGTTTAATGTATTTAGAGGCACTGTAGCTGTGATTAGAGGACTGAGGTATGTGATATGACATCTAAGCAGTCCACAGGTATGTCTGTTATTTCACCTTGCTGCATGATTTTATTTTCCTAAAACACCAATATATTTCTAAAATAGATAGGATTTTTAAAAATAAAAGGCAGGACTTACTGGATGTTATCCATTTTAATGTATTACTCTTTACTTGAATAATTCAGTGTGACATGTAGCTTCCAACTCGAATTCCAAAACCAGTTCATATGTACATGATAATTCTTAGTAAGTGACTGAAGGGTTTGCATTTTTAAAGAATAATCTCCTAGTAGTGAAGAAGAGCAGAAAAAACATTCCTGATGCACACAGAAAAGGAAACAGAAGATTTAAGTTCTGGATAAGAATGTACGTTTGTAGTTATAGATAAGAATTGAATCTATATTTATATTTACTATGTTTTCCTTCAATTTAAGTTAGCTAAATTGGATTTAAGGACTGTCAAAAATGCAGTGTACAGTGATTGCACTTTTGTCTGTATTCAACAAAGAAACCTGCTCCAGTGAAAACCTGAGGCACAAAATTGTTATCAATTAGTATTTCTTTCTACTGTGCATAAATCATTTTAATTTTAAAGTGTGTGACAGGAATGCATTGGACACATGGGAACAGAAGGAACAGAGTCTAGGAACAGAATCCCTGCAGTTTGCAGGGACTATGAGCACACTCATCCTTCCTCTCTGCCACCTTGTCACTCCATTCCTGGGCCTACAGGCCAGTGCCAGGAGTCACACTGGGAGTCACAGACAAGGAGATAGGTGTCCAGAGGACCCCAGTTCTGTGCTTTCTGCAGTAAGATCTGTCTCATTCTAAGTGTGTGCAGGGATATTTTGTGCCAGGGCTTCCCTGAATTGGCTTGGTTTGCAGTCTTTAGACCTTGTCCAAGTGTAATTTGAGGATAAAGGTGTGGTTGCTTATGATTTTCAAGTGCCTGGCAATGTGACAGGAGTTGCTGTTGGGTGTCTGTAGTCTGTGCTCAGTTGAGTTTTGCAGCTGGAGTGTGCTGGGTGTGATGTGCCCCTGCTGCACCATGCGAGCTGTGCACAACTTACACAGCAAGTGGGAGCCTGGGCATAGCGTGTTGCCCTGAGAACTGTAGCTGTAGTGCTGGAGGTCTTTGCCATCCCTTCTGGTTCAGGATGTTCAGACAAGTGGGATTTCTTAGTCCTGTGTGTGTATGTATCTGCCTGATTTTATCTGTTCAAGTTTTGACTATGGATGGAAAAAAGGGTTTCTTCTGAATCACAGATTGAATCAGACTGTGAGTTTCTCAAATAGGCCATATGAAGAAAAAATTAATATTATATCATAATAAAACAATTTATCTTATAATGCAAATGACTTACCAGTTGAGATCTGTAGCTAAATTGCATTTTCTACAATATCCAGCCGTTGCTCCAAGAAAGCAAGCAGATAGAAAATAATAGCAAATCATACTGACACTTTAAGCAGTACAGAGTGAAAAAAAAAGGAAAAAGCCCAACATTATCGTTTCTTACTACTTCTCTTAATCTCTCATGAAGTTCGTTTGTATGACCTTTAGCTACTTTTACTTGATGATATATGGTGTAGTATTCTTGGGCAGAGAGTAAGTCAGTTAATCTTTCTGTCAGAGAGGTACTCTTGCAATTCACATGGTAGCTGGAATTAGAAGCTGGTAAAGCTACAGATGAGACATCGTGTTCTGCAGCGCAGAGGCTTATTAATTTTACTCATGCTGGTACTCCAGAATTGACCATCTGGTTCTGGAAATAACAACATTAATTTACATGTTGACCAACTAGCAGCAGTTTCCATTATGCTAAACACCTGTTATCACTTAGAGCCATTTTACTGAATATGATGCATTAGCTGTATATTATTGGTGCTAAGGATGCATACAGAAATATGTCATCCACTTACACGGTTCAGGTGTTGCTTAAGCAATCTATTGAATTTGCTGGAGGGCTTATGCAGGAAACAATTCCTCCTTGTGTAGGAGGAACACAAGAGAGCATTGTTAATTGTCTTAAATATTTCTGATTACTGCATTAAAAATACACTCTTCTGTCTGTTGTGGTATGGGATGTATGTGCAGATGATTATATGCGGTATTCCAATGGCTATTCCTGTTTATTTCAGGCTTTTGTCCAATAATTAAGGATAAATATGTGGAGGTATTATCATGGTCTTATTACTGGCAAGTGAAAAATGATCTAGGGAAAACTGAAAGAATTTGCAAAACAAATGTCACCAGACAAATCTTGCAATAATCTCTCAATTGGAGAGGGAGAAAGCTTTTAGTCTTTCAAGAAATGACTTGTTGCATTTCAGTTCCTAAAGATCTGTGAGTTTAAAATATTGTTGCATAGTATTCCATGAAGAAAAAAATTCTTCAGATGACAGGAAAATCTTTCAGATGACAGATTTATGCTTTATTATCTGTTTTGTAGAGTAAACTGGAGACTAGAAAACTTCTGGGAAAATCAGCACTTATTACGGACTGAAATTTCAGGAAGGTAGGATGGCCTGTATACTGCTTCTGACTAATTTGCTCTTAGCCAGCTGCATAGCCACAAATAAAATCTTTTGTGTAGCACAATGGACTTCATTTCCTAATTTGTCCTAAAATGGGTAATCAGCAAGCTTCTTGTCTGAGGTCTAGACAGGAATCCAATATAAAAATGAGAGACAGAAAAATCATCAGTCTAGAAAAGAAGCATATGTCTGTCTGTCAGCTAAATTTTGGGGTTTTTTACTCTTTCTGTGTCTGTTACTGGCAATTTGCTTTCCACATTTACGTTAAACAGCAATAGAGTTTTTCTTTCCTTTCAGAGCTTTCAGCCTCCCTTCAATGCACGTGGAAAGTTTGCTATGAATATTCAGGTTTAAGGTGAAGTTTATTTGTTTGGGTTTCATGTGTCTTGTAGTCCTAGCAGGATGTGTTTAACAGTTAGATATGTATAATAAAATCACATAGTTAATTGAGCTAGAAATTTTAATCTCATAACTGTTGTATAGCTATTGCTTATAATTTACTGGTTTATGATTATCCCTGAATATTTTTAGAAAGTTATGCATGCCGTATCAACAAATACACAGGACAGTCATACTTCTTTTCAACATGCCTTTAAATGATTTTACAGGTTCAAAGATCTTAGCTCATAGTAAAACAAACTAACACCATATAGGTCAATGGCTGCATAAGAAAGTTTATGATTTCATCCAAGAAAAAGGATTTAAGTTGACCTGTCTGCAGGCAACATGGACTTTAGAAATGATTGTTCACCCAGGATTCATTCCTGTTCAAATGACTGTCAATGAGGATCTTCAGTCAATTTTAAACACAGCAGATGGGAACTTGAGTAGAAACAAGGAATAGCAGAGGAGGAAGTCAAGCATGAACAAAGAGAGGCAAACAAAAATTTTCAATTAGTCAAATGCTTAACTGCTCACCTCCCTGTTGATTATGATAGAATGATAAGAGAAAGAAGAGGGCCCTGAATTTAAATTTGCACATGTGTGACACTTCTATCTCTCCAGACATTCACAAAATACTGTTTCAAACTTGTAATATTAAATAAACTTTAATGTTCATCAATTCAGGTTGGTAGACCTTTTAGGTTTTGAGATATTAAAACGTAATGATGCTTACTGTATATTAAAGGCAGAAAAAGTTGTATTTGAAGGGATGCCTGAAGGTTATACAGTTCAGTCTCGATGCTGCATGAACTTCTATTGACATGGCATGAACTCATGTAGAACAGTGAAAACGTATTAGAGAGGAACTAAAAATAAAATTCAGATGGAATTTCAGAAATTAAACCACACAATTTTTAAGCCCAAACAAATCAGAGAATATGTTTTGCAGGAAGCTCAAAATTTATTTTAATTCCAAATCAAAATAAAAAGACAAATTTATTTTCCTATTGTAAAGAAAATTCTTTTTTAGTTAATTGTAAGGCCCTTTCCTACTAAATGGACAATATTCTTCAGGGAAAATCCTCAATTCTTTTGGGTGAAGGATCTGGCAGTTATACTTGTAAATGTTGTAAAAAAACAGAAGTGTGGGAAGTACAGTATGAACACAGCTATCATTTCCCATTCACCATAATCAACAGAGAAGAAGCAGCATCTCTGAGGTGTGATCCAGGCAGGAAATGGCTGTATCCTCTTATGAAGGATACCTCTCCACTGACTTTAGAAGTCGGCATGGTGACTCAGCAATAAAGACCTACATGTTTAGTAAAATGGAATTGTAAGGAGGTGTGTCCTGAAAGTGCCTTTTCCATTTTTGTAAGTTTAGAGGGAGCCTGGGGTGGCCAACTCAGATAAAGATGACTACATTTGGTTGAAAGAAAACCATCCTAGAAGTGAAGCAGTGTTGACAATCAATGAGGGATAAAAACTTGTTAATACTTTACAGTAATGGAAATAGTTTATGTGCATTGACTGCTGTCATTGTATTGGCTTTTGTGGTTTTGACCACAACATCTGATCTTTTGTCTATAAAAACCTGTGTAACAAAGAGAAGAATCTACAAGATGTCTTGAAGAGGGAGATTACACTAAGTGAAGTAACTATTCTTTTTCCATATGCTTTTGCAACTAAATATATGGACAACAACAACAAAAAATTACTGTGCTCTACCTTTGTCATAACTTTTTCTCCAGGGCAAGGTGTCTATATAGACAAATGAAAAAATAGTTATGTCGACAAATTGCATCTCTGAAGCTTTAAAATAGAGTCTTCCTACCTCACTGGGGCTTTTATTTGTTTGTTAGCTTTATTTTGTCTTAAAGTAAATGCCGGTGACACTGGATGTCTTTTTTGGAGGCATTGCATGTTTAATTATCCTCATTCACTGTTCTCGAACTGGACCAGAGGTAAGTGAAACCATCTTCCATTTCTCCTGGCACTTTGGATTCTTTTGGGAGTAAGACATTTGCCCTAAGGGAGAGAAGCACTGAGTTTACACAGAGCCGAACAAATGTTTTTTAATTAATGATTTATTTAGCTCATGCATTTCTTTGTCAGTATGTAACAGAACACCCCTGGGAAGATCACTGACAGAAGAGACTGAACTTGGGACCTTGAATCTGAAACCATGAACGTCTACTGCCAAAAGCCTTGTCTTTGTCTAACAAAGCTACTTGGGCATCTTAACCCCAAGGTGGGGTCTCTCCACTCTAGAGAGTGTTGTTTCCCCGGGTACCAGTCAATGACTGTTTAACTGGCTGGCTGACACCCAGCCAAATCCAATCTTTTATTAAGTAATTCATTAAATTTATTAAATTATGTGGAGCCCATTTAGGTGACCCACATTAGCATAACGCTAATAATACACCATGTTTAACAGAAGAAATACAAGATATAGTTTTTCCCTGCCAAGTTTCCAATCCAATTTCTTGCTGGGCTTACTGGGTGCAATAGACTGGAAACAGTTATTTCCAGCCTCTGTCCCTCTTGAGGCAGCTTGTGTTTGTGTCATAGGAGCACAAACTTTGCTGGATTTAACTGAGAAGAACAGGAAAATTTTGGGTAGTCATCAGTTTTGAGGTAAGGGATTTCCCCTTCTCTCCTGTGACTTGCCAATTCTTTGAGCTACCTGGCTCAGATGTTACTGAGCTTTTTAAGAAATTCTTATTAACACACCAAGAAAGAAAGAGAAAACACACCAAGCAAGGTTAAAGACTAGCTCAGCCTCCTGCCCTTGACAGAGGAGGGTAGCAAATACCTGGGGAGAGGACATGAGGGCGGGAACGATCAGCAAGTGGTGCTTCTCTTCCCTGTAAGAACTTGCAGGTTTGGCAGAGTTCCCAGCCCAGACACTGCCTACAGGCTGTATCTATTCAGACCTATCAAAGTTCAATCAAAAGTTAATTACGGCTTTTGGCTCCTTGTGCTGACATCAGCGAAGCAGCAGAGATTTCCGGGAAGTTTGGTATGGTGATTTTGCATAGTTGTACAATTAGAATGCGATGTGGCTGCTTGTTTGGCAGGAGCTTCATGAACAAGGTCATGCCGCAACAGCAGGACCAGCTCTGTAGTTCATCTGCAGATGGAAAGGGACTTTCTTGAGCATCTTATCTATAAGGAATCATTGCCAGAATAATTTCAAAGGATCGTTCTTTTCCTGGAAGCGTGTGTAAGCATTACATTATGAGCATTTATGGAAGGACAGCAGAGGATTTTTCAGCCTAACCCGACACACTGAGCAATGTTATCTGTCTCTGCTGCCACACTGGATGAGCAGTAACTCTGCTTCCAATGGGGCAGTCGGTGTTTATGAGTCATGGTTTTTGAGAGCAGTCCCTCCAGTCACCCTCATTTGTTTAAACTGTTCACAGAAGATAAACTCAGAATGACCAGAAGTGCAGTTAGAAGATTATTAATTCATAGTTTTTATTCTGACTTCGTCTGTATCCCATATCAAACAAAGTGTAACAGCCTCAGAGGTGCAGGGTACACAGGAACATAACAAATGTTGGGGTCTTGCTACATCTCTAAAAAGGCAGCCCTCACCCCTTAGTATTGGTGTTGTGAGGTTTAAGGCAGTCCTACTGTAAAACACTGGCCAGTAAAAACTGCTGGCAGGCAATGCTCTGTGCTGATCAACCAGATAGCAGCTGCCAGCGGGGTGAATTCAAAATATTTAAAAGGAGCTTTCTTCTCCCGCTTCTCCCTGGTACACCATGGCAGGAGTACCTATAATTCCACTCCCTGAATTGTTTGCTATCTCAGAGATCTAAAGCGAGATTGTTTTATGGGCAGTAGCAAACAATTATATCTATTGGGATTTTTTTTTTTGGTTCACAGTGCTTGACAGCATAATCTTTTTCAGCTACTGCTTTTGTGAAAAGGATAGGATTTTTCAAGTGCAGTGAAGTGATTTAGGAGTGCAGATGCTAATGGATTTGTTTATTTTGTCCTTCCAGATAACACAGAATTAGAATCATAAATGTATTTTGGCACAATTTTTGGTTTACTTCTCCAGAGTCTCTTAAATGCCTAGTTTTGACCGCAGAGTGTTAAGACAGTCAAAAAAATCCTAGGAGGTCAAAGAAATTCAGCATGCAGGTTGTGGTGGATACATAAAATCTGTTGCACATCTCTCTGGAGATACATGATCTATTACAATCCACTTAACGGGGAGGGTGTCACCCAGAAGAGTTGCAGAGAGAAATGTACAGGGACTCCCTCCCCCTCTATGCTCTATGTTTAAAACCCAGTTTGAAAACTCTCCAATGATTACTTTGCAGTAGGGACTGGGAACAACAGTTTCTGACAAGATCCCAAAGGTCTTTTTGGTACTTTTCTGGATGAGCTTGAGCCCATGAAGTTCTTATCTGGAGCTATTTTTTTCCCCAAGCTGGTAGGGATCAATGACCTAGCTTTTATTCTACACTGCTGGGGAGGTACTGTTGTTATGGATGCTGTCCTGCCCCTGTGAACTTTCCCCGTGCCCTGGAGGTGTCACAGTCAAAGATTTTGGTGTAAGCATGACTTATCTGTGTTTAATTTTATGCTTTTGCTCAGGTGCTACATTTTGTGTGTGTAAGGTTTAGCAATGTCAATTATTCTTATGGCGTTATTTACAGCAAGCTACCAACAATGAAAACCACCTCTGGAACTGGGATCCTTTTCTTGACTTGAGTGATTTTTTTCCTGAAGAATGTGGTGAAAAAAAGTCATAAAGTTCTTCAGAAATTCTGTGAGTCCCTGAGGCAGAGCAATAGCTCTAGAAAATGTGTTTAACTCAGAACATACAAAATGGCTTAAACGGCTTAGTAGAAAATGTCCTGAGTTTCAGTTTTGTAAATGTGCTAGTTCAGAGGTGTGGTAATAAATATTAATTTTATTTTGACATTTGAAAGAGACATCTGAATGCTGCCTATGTGCAGTGCAGAATGATTAAAATTATTGTGGTGTGTGAAATTTATGTTTTAGCTAGCGTGATTACATCCTTCTAAAAATGTGCAAGGCTGTAATCTTTTAAAATTGTTTTTGCAGTAGAGAGATTAAAATTCTGTGAAGCATTTCATATATTTTTAAACAATCATGTTAATTTGGAAGTGACTCAAATAACATTCATTCTATTTTAAACATAAGTCATAATGATCCACATTCAGATTCTTTGTCTCCAAAAAAAAGTAACCAAGTTCACAAAGATCTCAGCAAAGAAGTTTTCTTGTACCATGAACCACCATAGAAATGACACCAGCTGGCTGGGTATATAGCAGACATGGCAGAAAGACTAAATGTATTTCCACTCCAAATCAATGCTTTATTTCAGAATACAGGGTAGTTTTCCATCCACCTTTGCCTCGCCTCACACCTCTGCTCTTAGTCTGTGTGCCTATCCTGGAATTTCCCTGGTGTGGCAGTGGAGTCAGAGTCGGGATGATTTGCTGCAGGACAGGATTAAATAGAGGCTGAAAGTTTGTGTGGGTGCGGTTCTGCTGCATTTACTTTGCAGATAAGGATCTTACATCAAGGTTGCACTCTGAAGGTCAAATTCAAACCCGAGTGTAACGAGAACAGAGTTTGTGTGCTTCTGAATGGAAGAAAAAAGTACAAAAATTAACCGGATACTCAAGTCTTTAGAAATGCGTAGTATAGCGTAGCTCCTTTTTATTGATGAGGTTTGTTACCTCGTATTTGGTCATCCTCTTTCTCTGTCTGTTCTGGATTTCTCTCAGTTGAAGGTTAAAAGGTGTTTATAGGTATTCTGGATAATGATTTACTCTTGCGTTAGACAGATTGCAATGAGAGATATCAGTGTTGAAGCTATGTTGTTTTGTCTTCTGATAGAACTACCATGTCTTCTTCCCTATTACTCAGCATTGACTTTTATCCTTGCTGTATTCTGGGCTTTCCAAGGCCTTTACGAATTCAGCGCAGTACATGTTGTTTCAGTGGCAAGCACAGGCATTACATATTTCTAACCCCCGTGGACTTACACAACCCATGTCTCCACATCTGCCATGGAGCATTAGGTGAGTCAATCTGATGTCCTGTGTCTCATTGTCTAAGTTTATTTATTAGACCCCAAATCTGACTCACTACTGGCCTCATCCAGGGCGCTCGACTGAGCCTTCACCATTGCTGTCCTGACCCTGTGCAGGTGCTTGGGATTGTGCCCTGTCAGAGGGGCTCTGCCTTGCCTGTAGGAGGTCTGCCACCTCAGATCATGGCTCATTTCTCCAGATTCAGTTATCTCCTTCCTGAAGGTGTATATAAAGCCTGTCTATGCCCATAGAACAGAAGGGATGCAAAGCTGCAGTTTCTTGATGGTAATGGTGAAACTAATTGAAAAAGATAGGGGTTTCACTGAAGAGCTCAAAATTGCATGTTGGTTAATGCTGCTGTGTGCTGACTGCAGGATCTTTGCTGGGAAACGTCTGTAGAACACACCTTTCTCTAGAGCATATTTTAACAAACTTTATGACTTTTCCATTATAAGTAACTAAAATTAGAGAAAATATTAAAGATTCAAGGTAGAAACAATATCTGGAGTTCTTGATTGTGTAATGTGGGTGAAAGCACTGTCCTTTCATACCTTAAAGGTGCTTGGTATTGCAGAGTGTCCTCACAAAAGGGTGGTGAATCCCAGATGATGCTTTCAGGTCATCTGTATTTGGTGAGATGCTTTTAACAGGCAGATTCTCCCCTTTTCTTCCATCTGACCTTAAGGGAAAAAATGCATTAAGGAAAAAGAGTTCTGAGAGTGTGGGCGTACCTTGCATTGAAAGACAGGGTCCCTTCTTTACTTGACTTTAAACTCCAGTAATGACAGTTAACTCTTGAAGTAATGCTTTAAAGAGGGTTGCCAAACTCTATTAAAACTGAATTTATCTTTATTACTCTCTTGAGTTAGATAATGTAGTTTACGACTACACTTTTTTTGTGTGCATTGTAGACATAACCAAAATCATAAAACAACTCCCTGTGGGTATTTGGAAAACACCTGTGAAACACTGTTTTCCATTCCTACTAGATACAGTAAGACTATAATGAGTTATGAGGAAAAAGACATCTGTACCACTAAGAAAATGCTGCTTATTTGCCAAAACCAGAATAGGGAAGTGCAGGAAACTCACAAAGTGCTGCTGGTTGGTACAGGGGCAAATAGTATCAATGTCAAGACCATACATTTATTGAAGAAACATCAGAAGCACCAAGCAAAATGTAAATCAGTCACACTGTCCAAATCCAGGAACAGCTGTAGTTACCTACTACTGATCAGACTACACTATGTTGTGACTTATCCTTTGCCACAGAACAGGATAAAGTGCAGCAAAGAGAGTGCAAATTTTTACTTCTGAAAAAATGTATTACATTCAGAATCCAGTTTTTACATGTGAAAAAAAGACTCTAAAAAGAAGAAAGCTGGCTGATGAGTTGAACTGTTTGGGGAAAAAACACTCTAACAAAATTACTACTAATGGCATTGCCACACATCTAAAGTCTTGAATTTCAGTGTGCATATTGATTCTGAAGTGCCATATTTTGCTCCACAGTCATTGCTAGTGTTGACGGAAAGTCCATTTTGGTATGTGGAGTGTTCTCATGTAAACTGATTTACATGTATGCTGGGCAATCTAGTTAAGATTTTTTTTCTGAAATAATAGAGATGAGAAATGAAGGTAAACTTTTAAGCTTAAAACTGGATTTCAAGAGCTTCTGCTCCTCTTTTCTGTTAAGAGGTATTAAGTAAATGCTGTGGCAACCATAACTTCTCCTCAAGATCACTCCCAGTATAAACTGCATTAAACATGAGGCACAGGGACCCTTACTCACATTCTGAAATACACGATACTGTGTACACACAAGGTGTGACAAAAAGAA
Organism: Pseudopipra pipra; assembly: GCF_036250125.1. Classification (NCBI taxonomy): domain Eukaryota; kingdom Metazoa; phylum Chordata; class Aves; order Passeriformes; family Pipridae; genus Pseudopipra; species Pseudopipra pipra. The sequence goes on from NC_087550.1 coordinate 81,145,320, forward strand.
AGCAGTATGACTGCATGGCATCTCTGTCTAATGTGGTAAGAAATGTTTGTTATGACAGAGCTCTAGAAATGGGGTTTTGTTCCTTTCCCCACTGACTTCTTTCTGAAATGGTCTGAAAATTCAGATCCTGACCTTCCACTGAGAGCCTTGATTTGTCATTCTTTAGGCAATAGGAGCCCATGACAGGGTGACCATTGTGGAGAAACTGCCCAAGAAAACCACTCTGCATTGGCGCCCTGGCAGAGGAGGAAAACCTGACACAAATGAGGATACATCAGTTTTAATCCCATCAAATCATTGACCTTTCTGCTAAAAACTTATTTGTGATGTGAACATATTCCCTGGATCTGGAAAATAAAACCAAAGTAACTGGATTTTGAAAATGAGCTAATTTTCAATATATTGTTAGAGAAGTCAAACCAGGAACTTTTAGGCCTTTTGTGGCTTGGGCTTGGGCAGAACCTGAACTTATGTTCTTGGAATGAAAAGCTCTGCATGCCATTACTTATTCCCTGAGCCATATCAGGCTTATCTCTGATGTTTTTGTTTCTTAGAAGAAAATTTAGGCAAAAGGAAGTTGTATTTCTACACCTGTGTTGTGGGAACTGACACTGACAGAAGTTGATGTCATGGTTGATGGTTGTCTTTCTGTAGAAGTATTTATAAAACATGCCTATATATAAATCTATATAAATACAGTTTGAACCAATTTATCTCAATCCGTAGTCTGGAGTCCATCAACACTCTGCTGAAGACTTACTGATTGAATTTTACTGGACCTATTTTTAGTTTTCAGCTGTTACAATGCTTTTAAAAGTTAAAAGAACTTGACCTTACTGTGAGTAAAAAGACGTTATGGCTACAGTAAGGGTATTACGTGGTCAGCAACAGGAATGAAGATGTTCTCTGTACTACTAGTGAAAACATGGTAAATCTCAAAACAAATACTTTAAAATCTAGTTCACATTATGAAACAAATCTGGGAATGTGTGGATATTAGCAGAATATAGCATGAAAAAGAAATCAGTCACTGTAAAAGGGCTGACTATCTGAAATGGAACATGACTGCAGCTGAGAAGAGAAACATGGGTCCTGCTCACATCTATTTTCCATTTGTGTTATCCCAGCAGAGATTATTACTTTTTGCAGGATCAAATGAAGATTTGGTCTTTGAAAGTATTCATTGAAAAAAGAATAGTGGAAAGAAAATTTCCATTTTCCTAAATATTATATGCTTATTCATATGAACCATTCCACATTGGGTAAGGGCGTAAAGGGAAACTGTCCATGCCATGGAAATACCCTGTCATCTTGAAGATTAAGGCCACTAAATAAAAAGCAGAAGGTTACTTATGACAGAAAGACTTTCTGCAAAGGTTCATGGCTCACAGGAGGGAGCTACCGATTGTCTGAAAGGCCTGAAGAGGCATTAAAAGTCAGAGAGGTCCTTCCCAGTGGCATACTTAACGAAGAGCTAACTTTCCTTCTTTGTGACATGGTGACATTACTTTTTTAATCCACCATAACTGCTCTTTGATGAAAAGAAGAATGGTGACAATACAGCCGATAAACTTGACTGCTTTTCCTACTACTATTCAGGAGAAACTGTATGTGTTTGGAGAAAATTGGAGACCTGAGGTTTTGAAGGCATAATACCCAGAAGAGAAATTCTCTTCCAGAAGTTCTGAATATGCCCCTGGATACGTCCACACAGTAATGGTGTAATGGCAGAGAGGTAATTTATTTTCTGTTATGATGAATTCTTCTTTTGTTGTGAGTAGGAAAACATATGTGTGCTATTTATTGAAAATGAACTTACATGTACTACCTACCTATTCACTTAAGACATCACAAACTCATTATATTAAAGCAGAAAATACTGTTGCCTTGTATTCCCATTTAACACCAGCACCTGCATCTTGTCTATGTTTTTGAAAAACACGAGCATATTACTCATTCTCGACCTTTCTCTTGTGTTTTTGGTCTTCACTCCTCTCCACTTTCCCCTTGTATTTTGAAGCTAGTTCCTTTTGGGGACAAGATGGTACTTTCAATGTATTTGTCTGATTCTGAAGATTAGTTGTGAGGAATCAGATGATTTGGTAAGAAAATGAGTTTTTTTAGCATTTCTTTTGAGGGTTTTGTGGGAAGACTGTGTGAAGAAAATCAGTTATTTTCATGATTGCTTGAGAAATCAGTTTTGAAAGCTTTGATTCTGCACATTCAGTTGATAGTTTTTCCAGCAGAGGGCAAGAAAGTATAACAGATGAAAATGGTGCTAGTTTCCTGGACAGCCACAGTGGATATGTTAAGCAGAATAGCCTGAGGATGGAATGTGTAACCATCCCCCTTTTAGGGCATAATGTCTTTTAAACAGCCTTTTACTCTTCAAGGATAGTCATAGACAGACAAGTTAGAAAAGGAGCAGAGGAGAACACTGGAGCCACCGGTGCTTGTTGCTCTGTCAGCACAAGTTCCTTCAGCTGAGATCTGATTTCTGGGGCATGCAAGGGAAAGTGACACACGGTACCTTTTCAAACCAGTGCCTGCACTGACACATAGTTCCTCACTCAATCTTGAGACTGTGGGATGAGGAGGTACACAGCTGCCCCTCTGATGCAGGGCTCCTATCCTTTTCAGTCACTACGGTTGTTGAGTTCAAGCCTGTAAAGCAGGGTTTGCCTCTTCTCCAAGGGACGAACAAAACTCTAGTTGACCTCAGATGTTAGAACCTTAAGCTGTTGCTCAGGAATGAGCATCTGGGATTTTGGATCCAAGTATGAATAAGGTGTACTTATCACCATATATTTGCTATTGTGGTGAGCACGTGTGTGTTAAAGACACATGCAAAACTTTGAGCTGTTCCATGGAATGAGTTTGAAGAATATCAAATTTAAGATTGCAGACCTCATTTGTTATGCAACACTGTGTGATGCAAACCTTCTGTTAAGGTCCAAGCTTAGTTCGCAATGCAGTTGTTTGCTGTCAGTGATTCCTTATGAATGAAAAGCATCTGATTTGGACAAAAGGTGCAGCTACCTGTTCTTTGGGTTTTCCTAATTTGGACAATGCATTTTGACAATGAATTTGGAAAATGCTTTCAGGCACATGGTGCAACTCTTGGGGATGTCTTGGGCAGAGCTAAGAACTGGACTCAATAAACCTTATTGGTCCTTTCCAACTCAGGATATTCTGTGATTCTGTGATGTGTAATTTCATTGCAGTAAATTCTATAACTCATAAATAGGCAGTCTCATACTTTTATTTTGCTGTCACTAATGGGGCAAATAATTTCATTTCTTAAAGAGATAATGGAAGAAGTATTCTGAGAAAAAACCAAACAAATGAGCTTTGGTTATCATAGTTGGTGAGGCTGTACTGGGTACAGCCTGTATGCCCTGGAAGAACAGAACTGATTCAAATGATGTACAAAGCTTTTTTATGTGAAAATAATAATCATCATAATAAAACTAAAATCATACTGGTTGAATGCCAAAATTACGACTATATTAATAAAAACATTCTGGTTTAGTAATATCTATCTGTTTAAAATATAGCCAGTCATTTTTGGACCAATGAAGTATTTATCTAGGAGGAAGCCTTATGTCAGTTTTCATAAAGGTAGCTTTGTTTCTCTGATTGTTAGTTATGACTATACTACAAGTCAAAAACCTTCTTATTGCTTGATTTAAGTTTCTAAAAGCAAATTCTGTTTATATAGTAGAAATGCATAATTCACAAAAAATTTGACATAGTTGACATAGCTTTGTAGCTCTGGACAACACATAAACTGCATAATGGTGACCACTGCATGGTTCTGTTTTTATTTTCACATGAAAGAGATCAACATCTGTACTTTGATAGTTTTTGTTGTTGTTGTTGTTCTTGTTTTTTTGTTTTGGTCATGTGTTGTCTCAAATACTTTTGATTTTTTTATCCTGGTAAGATATAATGATCAGTTTATGGTTAAAGATTTGGGGGTTTTTTTTGGTATCTGAAAAGACGTCGATATTTTGGAATGGGTTATGGATAGAAAAAGTATCCTACAAAATTATTACGTATTACCTTGTGTCTTTTTCCTATGCTATTTTTTTTCCAAGTCAGTGTAAATTGGGTTATATATAAACCCAAATTTTTTAATGCCACATATTATTTTTTAACCAGCCCTCTATATGAGGGTTTTTAATACAGAAGTCCATTGAGCTGAAGACGTATTTCCCTGATGTACAATAAATCAGATATTTCACATATTCCTGATAAAAAAAGACACAATTTTTACTTTAGAACTGATCAAAGCTGATGGTAGTGGCCTCAGTGACCTGTGCTGAGCAGAAAAGTCAACTCACTTTACCAAGAATCATACATAAATGATCAGAAATGGAAACTCTGCTCTCTCTAACCTCAACTACTGGTTGGGTGGCTCATAGAGAGAGGAGCTGCAGGCCAAGAGAGTGTCCTGGAAACTGCAATGCACATTTGAGATCTGGAAAATAAATGTTCAAACCATTGGCATCTGTTTGATATCTCTGGCAGAGGATGATCAGCAGCACCTCCCACTAACATCTGAGGCATTTGTATTTTAGGTGTTGAAATTAGTGTGAGATGAATTGTGCCTGAAAGTGACTGTTGTCTTTGTCTTCACTGACTGTAGATAGTCCCTGTTGCCCTCAAATGTAGAATCCTGCTGCAGACTTTTGCAACTGATCAAATGAATCCCATTCTTAGGAGAGTCTTAATAGGACAGATAGTGTCAGGGCATCTGCTATATAGTCCTTTATATGTGGCTTATAACAGTAGTCTTAAAAAATTCAACTTACGGAGCAACAGCAGTGGTCTTGAATATCTGGTTCTTGAAGTACCATTGAATAAAGGACAGATGTCTTTAACTCAGTGAAACACCTATTTGAAAAAAAACATATTACCCTCCTTGCATAAATAACATAAAGGTTCCTCTGTGAAAATTTCAGTAGCGTAGATCCATTTAATTTTCATAACTATTGTATCATAATACTTCTCAAAGCTATTTGAGTGAGTGATAGTTGTCTTGCCATTTTCTGATCCGTAAGTACCTGGTTTGTCACTTGGGCTGCTACTCTGTTCATGTTACTTTTATTTGCAGTTCTCATAAGAAATGGAGAATGGGGTACCCAGCACTTTTTTTTCCTGTAACATTCATGATAGCGTCTACCATATGTTCTCCCTACATTCTTCGTAAATACACTTTGAGAACATATGTATGCTATTGCCTAACCCTCTTATGCCAACACTTGTCTGAGATGTCTGTAAGGATGCTATGTCTTATGACAGTATAACAACCCTCTGAATGCAATTAAAGTTTATTCTGAATGTTTTGGGTGTTTTTAACCAAAATTCACGACCTATTTAAAACTTCTTCCCAGGGCTTTCTTTGTGTCTTGAAAATTTACCTAAAATTAGTGTGTGTACAGATCACACGTCATCATCCCTGGCTGATGTTCAAGTATCATGCATGAAGGAACTTCGGAGAAGTCTATCATCAAACTTGAAGTGAGATACTAGTATTGTGATTAGGTCTTTTTAGTGGATATTTAAATATAATCTTACTCCTTTGCTCTTGAGCATATAATTTTAAATGTGATACTAAGAACCTGTTCAAACATTTCTCTTATTTTAACTACATTTTTATGAAAGAGTGAAGAATTGAAGCAAGTGTTTCATACCAAGATGTTCTTCAGTGAATGCTGTGCATCTAGTTTCTTTGCATTTCCTTTGAGACCCTCAGCCCTAAGCCCCTTCATTTATGGATTCAGGTTTGCTGAAGTCAGCAATATTACACAAATTAATATTTGCTATATAATACTTTGCAAGCAGAAAAATGGCTATGAATGCTTAAATACTGAAGGGTGATTTGTGCCCTGTGTTAGAGAGCTGCACATTGACAAGAAGTTGCATGTTTTTTAGAAGATTTGATTGGCACATTCATGTCTTGGGAATTCAACTTGGGGCCAGAGTGCTTAAGGCTATGAACCTGCACTAGCAAGCAGATGTGTGGAAGGGATGAGCCATGTAATGCTGGTGGTCCTTCCCTGAGGACCTGTAAATTTTAGCCTGTGGACAGGAGCTGGTATCTCAAACACAGTCTGATATCATGGAGTGCTGTTAGAAGTCAAGAGTAACTGACAGATTTGTGTGAACAACCTTTTGTTCATCCATTAGGACATCCTAATTGTTTCTCTTTGATGCACTTTTCTATCAAGGTTTGCCTTTGTGGATGCTTGTAGTGGCAAGGGTAATTCACTATTTATGGTATGCAGAATTCATTAACATTAGTTTCTGTACTGTGTTTTTTAATCACCAGCAACATGTGTTACAGGGTACAAATTTGCATCTGTTATGTCTATCATTCTGATGTGGGTTAGTGACTAAGACACTTTTAAAGCAAGTTAAAGCAATATCAGTGTAAAAGTGAGGAAATCAGACTTAACTTATGGTGTGCCACAGCCACGGACACATTCCTCTGGCCACAAGAGTGGGTTACGGGATGACCCTTACTGGCCTTTTCAGTCTGTTTCTTATTTGGCTAATTCTTAGGAGTTTTGGTTGGCAAAGTATCTGGGCTATAAATGGAGAGAAACAGGGGTATGTCTCTAGGCAGCTTTGACCATTTGCATCTGAGGAACTTCTTAAAGCCATTATTGCTCTTCAAACTGAGCAAAATTATATCCTTTTGTGATCAAAAGTATTTTAGAAAAAGAAGATTTTTTTTCAGTGAATGTTTGTAGCCTCTGCTGTGCCAGTAGCTTGACATTTGACAATGTGGCAAATGTCTCCTTTAAGTTGTCATTTTGACAGACTCATAGAATAATTTAGGTTGGAAAGGACTTCTGAAAGTAAATTACTCTAACCTCCTGGTGAAAATAGGATTGATTTTGAACTTAGACCAGGCTGCTCAGGGCTTTTGTCCAGGCAAAATTTAAATATTTCCAAGGATGGAGGTCCCACAGCATCTCTGTGCAACAACTTGGTCCAGTGCTAGATTGCTCTCAGAGAGTGAATTTTTCTCCTGGCATCTAATCAGAATTTCTGGTGTTGTAGCTTGTGTCTAATGCCCCACATCATGCCACTGTGCATCTCCTGGAAGAGTCTGTGTCTGCTTCTTCACATACTCACACCGGGGCATGTGACAATGTACAACTGCCAATGCAGCTCAGAAGGCTGTTGCCCTTTGTTGCTGCAAAGGGTGCTTTGCTCAACTTGGTATCCACTAGGACACCTTAGGCCTTTTCTGAAAAGTTTATTTCTGTCTAGCTTTCTTCTTGAGGAAAAAGAGAGTAAGAGGAAAAAGTGTAATTTTGATCTTAAGTTTAGGTAATTAGCTCTGTGAGCTAATTGTGCAGGCAGTCTCTCCAGTCTTCCTAGAGAGAGGTTCCTATTCTGAATTGTCTTTTGGGAGAGCCTCCCCAGTATAAAGAAAGTTTGAGTAGAAACCCTGTATAACTCTCATAATGAAGATAGGTGTCTAAAGCTGGATGGTTGGTGAGCTCACTTTGATAAACTATTTCATTTCAACTTGGCATGCAAGTGTATTAATATTTTATTTTTTAAAAATAGAGTGATGATCCATTGGGTACATCTCCAAGGCTTTAGAGAGTCTGGGTTACAACTTCAAATCAGAAATATTTTGAATTTTATTTCTGGCAAACCTGAAGTATGTAGTAAAAGTGAAGTGGAATACTGTATTTATAAGTTTTGTTTCATATGATCATTTTTCCCTACCTTTTTTTGGACTGGGGAGCAATACTTTATATTTTCCATTAAGTTTTTAAAATAAAATTAAGCCTGGAAATTTGACAAATAAAATAAAATATATATAAAAAAATCTTGTTTTATAGAAATCTAGCTAGATTGTATTTGGGAAAAAAAGACATACTGTAAAATGCTCTAGGTATCAAAACACTATTTAAAGTCCAAAGTATACAGAAGAGAAGGTGTTTTAAATGAGTATTTAATGAATAATAAGCTGCTGAAGCACTAGTTATTGCTGGCATTAGCTGGAAGGAAATGAAAACTAAGTGCTAAAAGCAGAAAGATATCTCTTTTATGATCAACAGTGTTTTGAGGAAAAGTTAAAATTGAAACTTTGATTATAAAACATTATATAGCAACATGAGGCTTTACAGGCCCTTTCTGTTTCAATTAAAGCCTACACATTTCAGAAAAAGAGAATGATAGGAAAATAAATGATGTCTTATAACTGTCAAGCTGTATGGTAAACGTTTCAAAGTTGATTCCTTGAAGGGCGAACAAGTATTCTGCTTAGTGTTCCCTATTCGTTTACAATTCAGAGTGATACTACTGTAAGGATTTTTTTTGTTTACTTGCTAGTAAGTGTCCTCTGGTAGCATTTGGATTTTTCCTTCCTCACTGTTCTAGAGCTTTGTCATGGACCTCAAGAGCTAAATACGGTTCTTCTCCAACTTGTGAAATATGATAAATATTACTCATTCAGAACAATTCTTTCCTCTCAAGTAGTCATATATATTAATATATTAATATATTATATATTATATATGTATTAATAATGAGAGAAAGTAAAGCAAAGCTAGTCCAGTAAATAATATGTATTCCTGACCCAAATGATAGAGGAGCAAATGAGGTGAGGTGCTCTACCAGACCTCATACTCACCAACAAGGAGAAGCTTGTTGGGGATATGAAGGTCAAAGGTGACTTTGCCTACAGTGACCAAAAAATGGTGGAGTTCAGGATCCTAAGGGGAGAAAGCAAGCAAAAAATCAAGCTCATGGACCTGGAATTCAGAAGAGCAGACTTTGATCTCTTCAAAGATTTTCTTGGAAGGGTTACATGGGATAAGAACCTGGAGGAAATAGGGGCCTAAGGAAAGAAATTGGTTAATATTTAAGGATGTTCTCCTCCACTCGATGAGTAAGAAGTCAGTCAAAAATACCAGGAGGCCTTTACAGATGAACAAGGAGTTTCTGGTCAAACTCAAATATAAAAATGAGGCATAGAGAGACTGGAAGCAAGGACAGGTAACCTGGGAGGAACACGTAGTCGTTGTCTTAGCACGCAGAGATGGGGTTAGGAAAGTCAAAGCCCAAATGGAATTGAATCTGCCTGGGGGTGTTTAAAACCACAAGAAAGTCTTCTTTAAGTACACAAGAAGACGACTAGGGACAATGTAGGCCCCTTGCTCTATGAGACAGGTGACCTGGTTGCACGGGATTTGGAAAACTCTGAGATACTAAACACCTTCTTTGCCTCAGTCTTTTCTGTCAAGACCAACCTTCAGGAACCACAAGTCCCAGAGACCAGTGGGAAAGGCTGGAGCAAGGAAGATGTAGCCTTACTGGAAGAGGGTCTGACCAGGGAATACTTAAGCAGGATCGACATACGTCTCCGTGGGCTGTGATGGGATGCTCCCACAAGTGCTGAGGGAGCTGAGAGCCATCATTGTGAGGCCAATCTCAATATCTAACCAATCATGTCTATTGGGGAAGCCATGCATAACCAACTTGATAAACTTTTATGAAATGGCTGTCTTGGTACAGGAGGGGATAACTGGATATTGTCTGTGTGGGCTTCAGTTAGTAAGACCTTTGACAAAGTCTCCCATAGGATCCTCATAGAGACGTTGTTGATATATTGATTGAAAGTGAGGTGGGTGGAAAACAAGCTCAATGGCTGGGTTCTGGGGATGGTGATTAGTGGCACAAAGTCCAGTTGGAGACGAAGAACTAGCAGCATACCCCAGGGATTCATAGTGGGTCCAATCCTCTTTTACCTCTTCATTAATGATCTAGATGGTGAGGCAGAGTGCACCTGCAATGCCATCTAGAGAGACCTTAACAGGCTAGAGAAGTGAGCTTTCAAGAACCTCACGAAGTTCAGCAAGAGGAAGTGAAAAGTCCTGTATCTGCGGAGAAAAAAACCTCGTACTGGGGGCCACGCAATTGGAAAGCAGTTTGACAGGAAAGTACCTGGGGGTCCTGGTGGACACTAGATTGAACATAAGCCACCCCTGTGCCCTTGTGGCAAAGGAGACTAATGGTATCCCGCGTTGCTTTAAGAATATGGTTATCAGCAGGTGGAGGGAGGAGATTTTTCCCCTCTACTTAGCACTAGTGAGGCCACACCTGGAGTCCTATGTCTGTTTCTGGGCTGCTCAGTGTGGGAGAGACATGAACATAATGGAGAAAGTCCAAAAAGGACACCAAAGATGATGAAGGGACTAGAGCATCAGTCCTATGAGGAAGTGCTGAGAGAACTGGGACTGTTTAGGCTAGAGAAGAGAGGGCTCAGGGGGGAATTTATCTATCTATCTATCTATCTATCTATCTATCTATCTATCTATCTATCTATCTATCTATCTATCATCTTTCATCTTTCTATCTATCTAATCTATAAATATCTGAAGGAAGAGTGGAAAGAGGACAGGGCCAGGCCCTTTAAGTGGTGCCCAGTGACAGGACAAGAGGCAGTGGGTGCACACAGAAACTCAGGATCTTCCCTCTTCCTGAACATCAGGAAACACATTTTACTGCAAAGGTGACCGATCACTGGCATAGGTTACCCAGGGAGGTTATGGAATCTCCATCTTTGGAAACATTCAAAAGCCTCCTGGACATGGTTTTAGGCAACCAGCTCTAGGTGTCCCTGCTTGAGCAGAAGGATTGGGTCAGATGACCTCCAAAGGTGCCTTCCAACCTCATCCATCCAGTGATTCTGTGACATGTGGATCCCAATCTGTGGTAACAATTCCATTTCTAGGCATTTATAATTAGAAAATAGCTACAACAGCAGAAAGTCAGATTGCAAACAAACCCATGAACTGCTCCCATGACATAGTATATTCCTCTGCCTAGGATATTTTGTCAAAATTACTCACCTTTCATTTTGTGAACTCTGAGCAGAATCAATGAGTTTAATAAAGGAAACATACAGAGAGTTCAGATTTCAGTAACATTTTTCAGAGCCACTTTCTGTAGATTGTGTTACATGGACCCATCAGCACTCAGTATGCTTTTTAACATTCTCAACATGTCTGGACCATGACAGCAAATTTTCTTTGGTATTCTCAGTGAAAAACAGTCCAGCTCTGAGGCCAAAGCCCCAAAGTCACTCCAGTGACAAGGAGGTATGGTTTCCATGAGTGTGGAAACGCATCATCTGCCCACACAATCTTATATGATTCAGAGTCCCTGTGTTGCACCAGGCAGTTGCCTTCCTAGCCTGGGAAAAACCATCAAGTCTGGAAACTCGTATCTGAGTAGAAAGTCATAGAGGCAGAGCATTAGCATGAAAAATACTTCTTCCTCGCTCCCTCTCTGTATCTGTGTTGTACATGCCTTTAAAAGTAAAACAGTTTTTGATCATATACCTTTGAAAGTTGATTCATTAAGATCACCTAATAAACTGGGCACTCAGATGTAGAAGCCAGAGTAGGGCATGGTATATAAAACCTATAGGATAGATCTTTGATGTAACTGTCTTGATTTTAGAATATGGTAATTTTTGATTTCAACTCTACATATTCCTGATTGGTATTCATATGAAGTGCTCAGTTGCTGAGCATGTCATTGAACTTTGACCTGAAATTGATTTCTGAACAAGTCCTTCCTCTTTTCAAAAGATGACCATACTTCATTTTCAAAAGCCATCTAGCTATTGAAGAGTCAAAGTCAGTGGTGTTCATATGGCACTTAGATTCTTAGAGCTTCAATTATTTAAAAATTGAAACTTAGACTTCCAAAGTTTATTAGACTGTTTTACTTGTAGCTTAGGCATTTCTTTGTATGGCTATGACATGAGAACATGTCCACAAGTAAATGCTAGGGATATTATCCCACAAATAGCCATTCAGTTTGTTCTTCCTGCATTTAAATTAGCTAACCTAAATATATTCTACTAAATATAGTCTAAATATATCTAAATATATTCTGTTCAGTAAATCATTAAAGATGTGAAGTCAGAAAATACAGGGAGCATCATCACAGCTTGAGTGATGATCAGTCTGTTTGAAAGAAAAAGATTAAAATTGCCCATATTTGACAAGTTATAAAAAACCACTCAAAGTGTCATGTGCCTACCTTCCTCCTCCTATGGGTTAATAATGTGTCACGTAGGTACAGCTCACTGCAGAACCTTTTTTCTCAAATCTTAAATGCCTGTAAGAAAGTTTTTAATCTATGACTTCTCAGTATTATTGAACTGGGAGTGTGGAAGGTGAAGCTTCTGTTTAATGTGATTTCTGTTTTTTTAGCAAACATCTTTCAATAGATATGATAAATAGTGCTATTTATCACTAGAAATATTGTCCCTCCTATTAAACAAAAATTAGCTGTGACAAAACTTAAAAAGGGTTTCTAGAATTATGACGGTGTAAATCTGGCAAATTACTCTGAATATGTCCAGACAAAATGCCTTCCATCTATTTCCAGGTATAAATACATTCTGACAAACATTGTGAAGAAGCAGGTACCTGACATTGTTCTTGACTTTTCAACTTCTATCTGACAAGATTTTCTCCGATTATATCTTGGGGTAAGATACCGAGGCTGGTATTATTGCTTTCCTGGTTCATAACACAGGAAGCAGTATCTTAGACTCTAATGATCAATACCTGAAATTGTTAAATTTCTTGTTCCAGTATACTAAAAGTCTTACTGCCATGTTGTCATATGAATTTTCAATCATGGGACAGTATAAATGTACACAAACCTGCTTCTTATTTATATCATATTTTCTCAAACTGTACTATTTCTGATAGTACAGCATTTTCAGAAATAATTTTTTCTTGTCACAGAATTCCATCTTTCTAAATTTTATGTCTGGATTACAGATGGAGAGAATATATTTATTGGCTATCTGCAAATTAAACTAGCATCATGTTCTTTTTTTATGTCTCATGGAAATTGAGACTTTGCAATTATGAACTGCGATGTCTGGGTGATTTATTTGCCTTTCAGAAAGACTGATGTTTTTCCCCTATAGTTAGTGTTGCTAGAAGATGTGTCCTCCACTGGAAAAGATCTAGAAATTCTACAGGAGCTGAAGAAGATGATAGTTGGATTAGAAACTCCAAGGAAAATGGAAATACATCAAAGAGTTAATTCACAGAAATTTCTTTTCCTTGTAGTGGAATCTGAAGCTTTTAGCTGGAATCAGCACAATGTTGTTGCAAATTTGTCTCTAAGATAAAGAACAAAGATAGATTTGATCACTGGTGATCACTAAACTGATAATCTATTTAAATTGATTAGTGAAGAACCATTCTTATCAGCAAGCCTGACCTTCTGGATTATTCAGACTATACCACTTCATTCACTTCCTGAATTAAGCTAACAATTTCTTTACCTTAGAATAAAGTGAGCCTTTTAGAGTCTTGTGCAGGTGGAGAGGAAACTCACGATAAGCTTATTACCTTTCTCCATTGTATTTTAATTAAATTCTGCTCAAGACATTGTGTTCACCCAAGACTGACAGCATGCTTTCAAACTATATTCCTCATATATTTTGAGAAATGCTTTCCTAAAAATATATGTATTTAAAAATTGCCAGCAGTGATTAGACAAGCCAGTAAAGAAAGGTAAAATTTAATTTTCCTGAATGAATATAATTATGACATCTTCTTTAGGTAATATTTTACTTTTCTTAGAAGGTCCTATTCCTGACAAAAGAATGTACATATTAGAACTAGTATTTAAAACACATTATTTGGCTTTGTCTTTTAGAAACATGACCTTTGGATTGAGTGGCCATGGTAGACATATTAGGGAAGTAGGGGCCTGGGAGGGAATGGAAAAATTTAGGTTTATTTAATGCTACTTTTTGGATAACCACGTTCCTTTGTTTAGCAGTGTTAAAAAATGAGTAGAACAATACTAATATATAAGTCAATTCTTCTATTCTAATCAGTTGGTGTATTCTTTTCTATCTTGTGTTTTACTTTATCCCAGTGATTTTTCTGTTCCACCTGTTTACTCTATCTGTGTCTAGTTATTACCACTCTTCAGTGGAGTTAGATGTCCCACACTAAAGCAGTATAACAAACAGAAATGATGATTTTCCTAAGCAGCCTGCAAAGCATTTTCTGCTCAGAGTTCCACTGATGCAAAAAGGAATTTTGAATATATTCATTTTGCTGGGTGTGCAGCAAAAGCTCTGAATACAAATACTGCATAAAATATCTAAAGAGAAAATTCCTCAGGGAACGGGAGGACAAGGACAGAAATATGGTTTCTGGAAGTACTTTTCCCTTAGAATTACTGTGAGTGTCTAAAAGTGGGTTTGATGGCAAGCATTCAGAAAATGGAGTCATACATGAGTTAAAACCCACTCTGTGAATCTGCTTGTGATGCTGGGATTTAATTACATTACCTTTATGAAACTCTCCTAATTTGCAGCAGCAGATGAACCCATGCAGTAAACCTAGATTTTGTTCAACACAGAAAATATCTTGGATAAATGTTAAGACTGTAAGACTATAGTCTTGATTGAACCCAATATCTTAAGTTGCAGAGGAGTGATTCATTCCCTCTTAGCTTCAGCCACATGATGAAGCTGCCTAATTCAGGGGCGAATTCACTTTACAGTGAACAGAGATAACATTACTTGCAGAAGTCAATTTTAGCCCATTTTTTCTCTTTCCCTTGATTATAGTGGGGTCAGGCTACTCTTAAATTATAAGCCACAGTGAAGTGCTTCAAGTTAAGTGGGATAAATCTAGTCGTGATCAGTTAATCCAGTTGGAACCAGCCAAGATCAGCCTAAGATGTCTCACTATAATGAAATTCAATTTTCTGGCTCTTAAGATGACGTAGAATAATACTGTCCTGGGGATTGTTAAATAGCAGTCATGGTTATGACAGAGATCTGTCCTTCTCAACTGGCTCTGTGTCTAGCCTGTGGTTACCCAGTGGGACAAGATAATATTCTCTTAAGTCACTCTCTGTGGAAGAATTAAATGTGTGGCTTAGGCCTGGTAGGGGACATTTACTGTCTTGTCTCTGCACCTCACTCCAGTCTGTGTCCTGCTGTGCCTGTACCAGTCTCTGATGGCACAATCAGCAACAGCAGGGGAGAGCAATAGCTCTCTACCAGGTGATCCTCTTCAGACCTGCCTCCTCTTGCCAGTTCAGTGTTGGAGGCTTTGGGCTGTGGGTTTTGTCTGGCTCTCCCTGGGGACTGTGTGTTGTTGCAGTGCTGAAGCTGAGCCCACGAAGCTCAATTGTGTCCCAGCAACCAGCAGAAAGGTTTGGACACAGACCTCAGTGCCAACTGGTGGAAGCCTACCCCCCACTATGCCTGAGGGACCAGGATTTTGCTGACTTGCTCCATTTTCCAGAGTGATTGTCAGCTTTGCCTGTGTCTCAGGTCAGTCATAAATCATAATTAGTGAAGGGAGGACTAATGGTGAGATTCATTACAGATCTCAACTTCCAGGAAAATTTCAAGCTCAAGAAAAAACCTGCCTCTTCTGAACTAAAAAAGTCTGATTAAACTGTGTGTGAGGCTTTTTACTTATCTTATGGTTAATATTGTGGTGACCATAAAGAAAACAGTGACCTATCTAAAAAAAATAATGCAGTTTTCTTTTTCTGCTTGAATTCTAGATGTTCCTTCTCTACAAATGTATGTTACTGCCTGTACCAAACAAGAAGATTTATGATTAGGCAGAATCAGTATTGACCATATTGAATACTAAAGAAATAAAATGGTTTTGGACATAAGATGCCATCAGACACTTCCAATCCCAAATATGAAAGAGAAAGAAAGAAATTGATCAATGCACCATAGGAAGAGTCCTTAAAAAGAGGCAGAGCAGCTCATAGCCATTAGACATGAGAGCACTAAGAAATTTATGAGTTTTTTTGGAGTTGGTTTTAGTAAAAAGGTTGCTCTGAGTTAGATACCAGATCTGTAATTCAGGAAGCTACAGAGCTGGCTGCTATTAGGCAGAAATGTGTGAGCTTAGTTAAAACAGACATTGTAAAAAGGCTGCGACATTAAGCAATTTGATTATGATGCAGCCAAGATGCTTTAGAAAAGCAGGACTAATTTCCAACAACATTGCTGTTATAGCTGTCCTGCTTCTGGGACACAAACTAGTACCTCTGCATGAGACTACATTAGAGAACTGGCAAAGAAGAGTTTTTATGGTGGTGCTCTTGTGGTGTCATTCTAGCGTTTCTTATGTTGCAGTACAACCTCATCTAGCTTCTCCTTGAACTTTGGTCCATGCCTTTAGCTGGCAGAAAAGAATTCAGAGTAAGCCAATCTTGTGTAGACTTGCCAGCATTTTCAAAGCTGGTTCGTGTAGCTCCCCAGTGCTGCACTGTATGATACAGACTTATCCTCCCTCCCTGTGCATGCAGCTATTATGAATGTTTATATAGGCAGAAATATAACTGAGTGCCTAGGGATTGTGTCCCTTGTCCAAAATAACCTGCTTAAACATAGAGTCAGCCAGACTGATCATATGCCTCAATTAGATACATTTCTCAGTGCTCTGGTAGGATCAAATAGGAGCATGTCTTTGTATTTTTTGCTGTATCCCCAGGTTATCTATATGAAGACACACATAGCCTTTCAATGCAGAATTATAGTAAAAGAGTCTTTTGAAATCCTAAATGCTGTATGGATAATTTGTCTCTCCTTGATATCAATCATATTAGGAGAAAATAACCCTTTCAAAACTGTATTCACTGAGTTACCAGAAATCTACAGAATGCTAGTAATAATAAAATAGCTCAACAGAGCAGAAATTTGTGACAGCTATTAAGATTACAAGAAGGTAATATAAATTCCAGAAGTGTAAATCTGATAGGTTGTTTGATCACAATCTAGAAAAGATACAGCAATAAAAGACAGAGAGCTGTACATACCATGTTATGTAAGCCTCTCTGTTTTCAGATGTTACATTTTCTGAGGCAAGAATGTTGTATAATAGTTTCAAAAAACTTGAATCTTAAACATTTTTGAGTTAATATTCATCACAATCTCCAGAGATTATAAACATGTGCTTTAAAATCTAAACATTGTATGTTTTCTTCTGAAATTAAATTCTAATATATGCCTTTTTTTTTTTTAAATAGAGTATTTGGAGGAGAGGTAACTGCCAAAATAACAGTTGAAGGAAGAGAATCATAGCACATTTTCTATCTATGAAGTAATTATTGTACATTTTCCCAAAGAAATCAGTCAGCAATAACTTTTTGAAAGGCTTGAATGGGTCACTGCATTGCAGGAAAACAAATTTTGGAATTCCTTCTTGTGTTGTCAGATGTTTGAACAAGTAATAATGGTGTTATGAACTGCCAGAATAGTAAACACACAGCACCACTGCAAAATCATACGGAATTTAAACCTGCCATAGTAGTGTTTTCATAATTACAGAGGAATACATGGTGGCCTGTGGAAAGAAAGCTGAGGTGGTTGACATGTTTGAATGATTTTTGTCTATACTTAACCGATTCTTACCCTCTTTCTTTTATCTGCTACTTGTTGATTTGTTCATTTAGGTATGCTTACATGTGATGCCATAGGCACCTGCTGATGCACACATAACTCCTGCTCAGGAGCTGAACTTCCATATTAGATATATCTCAAACAGGCAGTTTAATAGACTGATGAACCTGAGAAATCTGAATATAGTAGTCAAGATAAAAATAATACAAAGCTGGTTTCATAAGATGTAAGACTTGTACATAACTATACCAGATGACAAATATAATTGTGTTAGATTTTAATGGATCAAAGGATTCAACTCTTACTTTTTATGGCTTTGGCTTTTGTGGCTTTCAAGAAAAATGTGTCATGGTCATAACCTCTATACATCTATCACCTAATTAAAATAACACCAGAAGCAATGAATTTATTCTCTACAAATTGGATTAGAAATTTTGTCCTTTAATCTCAGTGTTCCAAATGACAAACATGCCAGATGAAAGAGACCAAAGCAATTGTTAAATTTATGTATCCTAGAAAGTATTTAAATGTAGCTAAATTATTTGCTGAATTACACTTTCAGATTCTTTGTATCATTTTAGTATGTTTGGCTTCTGTTTTTTACTGGGTACTGCTTAATCCCCTGGAAGATGTTTACCTAAATTCTACAGTATATTTTTCCTTATGAAACAGTAAAGATATTGTAAACACATATTTTTTTCTCAAATACATGGTTTTCCCTTTGTCCTATAATGTATCATAAAGACAGAAAGACTTTTTTTTCTCTTGTAGGTTGTACATTATACTCCTGACATGTAAGCATCAGAAATTCTTTGAGCTTTTATTATGATATGAAGAAAAGTTCTCACTGTCTTCCTCTATATTCTCTGGATATATGGAAGACATTACTAGTAAGTTATATAAAAAATTGAAATTTGCATCATAATGACTTTTTCTTTCATGAATGGTTATCTTATATTTTATGGTGATATCCGAATGCCATGTAAATCAGGGTAGCAATGTTTTGCTTTTCTAAGGGATGTGTGGCTTGCTATCCAAAAGTCTTAGGCTGAATACTCACTTGTATTAAATTGAATTTATTACAGCTGCTATTAATATACAGGGTTGTAATTCATGGAGGAAGAAAACAAAAGAGGGTTAAATATTTGGAATATGTTGCAAACCTTACTGAATAACATCCTTCTGTATTCACTGCTTACAGCACTTGTGATTTAGAGATGCAAATGTTGCTTACGTATGTGGACAACTCCATCTGATGACCTGGATACTTTGTGGTCAGACTTGTGCTCTGCATGTGTGTGATTCACCAGGAGAAAAGAACTGGCAAGGCTGCCTTAGGGTCTGCACACAGCACCTTCCAACTCCCAGTCTATTACAAGAAACGGCTAGCCTGGCAAACAGAAGTGTAAAGATCACAAAAAACACCAAGTATATTTGTAAAATTTGTCATTTTTTTCATCAAAATAAAAGTGGTTGTCAATATTAGGAACCTAAAGGGACAAAGTCATTGCAAGACCCTCCTTGGCTGGCAGTTGGGTTAGGAAAAGAATTCAGATGAAAAGTGAAAGGAAACCACAACTTTTACAAGAGTAATTAGCCACTGGAACAGACTATCAAGGGAAAGAGGGAATTCATCATGGCTTGGAATCTTTGTGAAAACAAGACTGCTTTAAAAATTGTGTTTGCTGATGTCTGTAATTTTTACGATGTGTCTTGGGATGCTTAATGGATTCTGTATTAAGCCAGCTCCTATGTTTATTTCAAATGCTCAGATTTCATCTCATTCTGGTCATGCTGAAGAGTTTGTATGACCCAAGTGAAACTTAATGCCTCCAAAGTAAAAAGGCAAATAAAGATATCCAAATATTTTTAAAAATCTCAGCGTTTTAAAGTCAATCTCATAATTTCTGTGCTTATTTTATGATTCTTGAATCTTTGGTGTTTTCAGTAATATAAAAGGAGGTTTCTTCAGTTCTCTATCATCTGTAGGGTTTGTGAGTGAGCTAAGAAACATGTAGTAGGACTGCAGCAACTTCAGTTTCTCTATGAAGTCTTTCTCCTTGAAATCTCTTGACTTTTTTCTTTTCCTGATCTTAAAATTCTTCAGTTTAAGAACAATGTATTACAACTGAAAATTCAGTGTCTTCTTTTGCTAGAAACTATGGGAAGTCCATTATTAACACACACCTGAAGACAGATGGGAACCTCCTGGCACCACTGTTGCCTACTCTCTGCTTTTGAAATTCAAATGGAAAGCTTGTGACCATTTCAATAAAACTTGCTATGCACCTGTGAAACTTGTTGAGAAGTGTATTGATTTTATTCAGTTGTTTTTTTATTAATTATTTCTAATTTAAGACAGGTTGAACAAACAGACAATCATTTATTTATAACATCGGAAATGGACAGCACAGTCACATGTGTTCATAGAAAAACCAGATGAAATGGATGAAGAAATAAGAGAAAAGCTCTATTGATCTTACTTTACTAGAATTAAATCAGAAAGGTTTTCTTTTCCGTCTCAAAATGGGATTGTTTCTTCTCTTGTCAAGATTTTATTTGAGTTTCAGGTTTTGTGGTTGCTACTTCTATCTGGTGGCTGAGCATTATAGCTTTTTTACTAATTTTCTTCAATCAAATCTTTCTGGACTCCAGACTCTGCACTTCTTCCCCTCTGCAGTGAATTCTGTTTTTTCCTTCTAGGAAAATCAGTCTGGCTTCCCATCAAATTTAAGGGAGACAAAAAAGAGAGATTATTTCATTTCCATAGTTATGTAAATATGTTATGTCTACTGGGACTCATCCTTTGCTCTTAACTGATTAGTGAAGAGCAATTTATTTCAATGAGGTGCATGACTGTCTCCTTCCCTTTGGTAACTATTTTTAATTCTTCAGTTAGGAATGTATTTTTCTTAGAACTTATTCTATTAAAAACTTTTACATTAAAAATGCACATGGAAAAACAACAGTTTCAGCTGTATACAGCTTATTACTAGCTTGTGACTGAGGCTAGACATGATGTCACGGAAGTCCTCTGGAGTGACAATGGATTTGGGGGTGACTAATCTACTATTTCTTCCTTTAAGGCATCTAATAGTGTAAGTAGATATGTGTGTGAGACTGTATTTCCCAGCTAGGTAAGTGGAAATGGAAATACTCTGATCTGCATCCCATTTCATTTTGCCAGAACATACAGATATGTAATTCAGATCTGTAAACAAGTGTTAGGGGTAACTGGCTGAATATATTCCATAATGTAATTTTCTTTTAGCTGGTGGTTTAATTTATTCTGAAAGCAAATTTATTTTTTTGAATTACACTTTCATGGACATTTTGTAACCTCTATGAGTGGCAGAAAGACTAAAATAAAGTTTTAACATTTGCTAGAACCATTCTAAAGTATTCCTTTGAGGAAGTCCCATTTTGTGCTTAGAAGGACTAAAAATGTCTGAAAAAAATGCTCCATACTCCAATATTAAGTAGGTCAAGAATGTCAAGTTATAAAAGAAATTTGGAATACCTGAAGCAAAGATCCCTGTTTGGCTCTTTTTCTCTTGTAGATTCATAATATCACAGAATGGTTTGGGTTGGAAGGGACCTTAAAGACCACCCAGTTCCAACCTCCCTGCCATGGACAGGAATACCTCCCACTAGGCCAGGTTGCTCAAAGCCCCATCCAACCTTGCTTTGAACACTTCTAGGGATTAGGCATTCACAACTTCTCTGTGCAGCCTGTTCCAGTGCCTCACCACTCTCACAGTAACAAATGTCTTCCTAATATCTAATTCAAATATGCCCTCTTTCAGTTTAAAGCCATTCCCATTTATCCTACCTGTACGTGCCTTTGTCAAATATCCCTCCCTAGCTGTCTTATTAGTATCTCAAGAGTGTAAAATACTTAGGGATGTATTAGTAAGTTAATATGTAGAAAATTCTCATATATAAAACTTGGATTTTTAAAAGTCGATTTCAGAGAAAAAAATACCTCTGAAAAGAAATACATAATCCCATAAATCTCTTCCTGTATTGGCACTGAAAACAGCACTTCAGACATGAGCTCTGTTTTGAATGATAACCAGGAGAGCTTATATCTTACAAGATATAGGTATCTCCTGCTTTACGCCCTACATTCATGAACTCTAAGATCATAACCGAAGGTGATAAGCAGAGCAGAGGACTTGGATTTAAGCTTTAGCGTCTTTCTACTCGGTCAGTCTTTTTCCCTGCAATTTAAATTGAAAGAACTATAAAAACAGCATTTCCTCTCTGATTTCCTATACAGTTGTAGTCACCAAAGCATCGTGCATCTAAGATAACTAATTTATATTTGAAGTAGCTTTATTAGGTAAGGAAATGTTATTTCCATTTTACAGGTGAAGAACCAAAGTACAAGAGCATTCACATAGAAAGGCTGGGGCTAATCTGCAACAGCAAACCAGAAATTACACCCATTAATACAAGTGTATTTACACGCACCCACATAACCTGAAAGCCTGAACAACCAGTTTGGAAGTACGGGAAAGAAATAATTTCAGCAGTCTTATTCTACTTATTGTGCTGTAAATATAGAATAGTACATAAATCTAGAAAATGTGCCATTTGCTATCTTTGGATGAGGAATCCCTGCTTCACTGACTAGTAGTGTTTGATAGGGAGCTCCCTGGTCATCAAATGCAGCCTTTCTGTATTTCAAGCATGCATTTCAAATCAACATTTTCATGATCAATTCAGTGCTCATCTAGTATGTGAAAATTATTGGTGAGAGTTGGGTTAAAAATCAAGACTTTGTTTTTGTATTGATAAAGGGACAATGAGGCAAATAGGATACCAATGAGCTACAAAAAAACCTAGAACAATTTTGAAGTAAGGAAGGCAGGAGGAGTATAGACCCTAATTATACTCACTACATATAAATTTAAATTCTGGCTCTGTTGAAATAGATACAGATTTTGTCATTGACTGTGCTGAAGCCAAGCAATTATTCATTACTTCCATCTGAACTCTTGGCCATTAATAAAGTTGTTTCAATGTAAATTGTTTTTATTGTGACTCTGTTCAGGTATGTATTATTTATTCAATTTTTTTTTATGTCCTATCATTGAGGCAACCATTTTGACTATTTTTTGTGTGTTTTGCTTAGAAAAGGCTTCTTGACATTCATGGTCTGTTGTACTTTCATTCTGGTTAGACAAAGTCTTTAGTACAAGGACAGTTTTAATTCTCAAACTGAAGCTTAAAGAAACCACATCACATTTTAGATCAGATTATATTTAACTGTTTTCTTCAGCAAATATTGCTATTGATTTTTTTTTCTCACAGGTAATATAAAACTCTCTATCCCATTGAACTGAGACAAGGAATATTTCTGATGTCACTAAATACCTAAAGTCTCTGAGAGTGTGTGTGTGTGCATGCACATGTGCATATGTGTGTGCATGTGTGTATTGTTCAAATCTAACAAGTACTGTAGGGTGAGAAAAGGCAAGCTATAGACTCTTTATTGAAATTTTCCTAAACTTCCTGAACCTCTTGTGTCTGCAAAATTTCGTGGAAAATCTCATATGAGGAAGCTGACTTGTGCTGTTTTGATGCTTTCTTCTCCAAAGCTCAAAAAGCTGAAACATACCAGCATAATTCAAAATAAAGTTAGCCAAAGGCTTTGAACCTTAGGAATATTATATAAGTTTAGTTTATATTTGGAGCAAATGCTCTTAGCAGATCTTATTTTATTTTAGCTTGTTTATACGCACCAGTTGTAAGTGGTTCATCCTGAAGGTTATTTAACCATGAGAGTCTAGGAATTCAAGATCTGAAACTAGGCACAGACTGAACCAGCAGCTATGACAGTGGCAGTAATGGAGGTCAGGATTTAATACATGGATGCATGTTCCTTGAATGGGTCAGACTCCAAAAGCCCTACATGCTGATGGGCTGATTACTGATCACACTAACCCCTAATAGGTACCATGTTCTGAAATAATTTGACACCTTATAGCAGCGTTATCACTCCATTTAGAGGTGAGTTTAAAGAAGATGATTTCTTGGAAGACTAAATAACTATTTTATGACAGTTTAAAAGGGTAATTAAATTTAAATTAATTTTTTTAATCTTCTAAAATAGAAAATAACTAACCTGGGTGAAAATGCATGGATCATTGTGACTTTGGTTATTATAGAAAATCTATAAATATGGACATTGATATATCCTTTGTTATACAATACAATTACTTTGTGGTAGTTTTATTAGAGGTAAACTGTATTTTACTTAGTAGGTTTTTAAAATTATTTTAGAGAAGATCACAAAAGGGCTTTCATTTAAGATCTAATTGATTTGCTGGAGGTCACTCTCCTTCTAAAGTCCCCTTTGACTGATTTGTTCAAATAGGAGGTAAAGGAGCACTGAAAAAATTGCCAGCCTGGCCTATATTGATAAAATACAGCATACTTTGGGCAAGGTCAGTGTTGTGTCATCTCAGATGCCCTTGTTCTTATAGATTAGGTTTTTGTCACACACAGTTCTAGCAGACATGCAGACATTGACTATTGTGGAGGAGAGGCTGGACATGACCCGGCAATGAGCACTCACAGCCCAGAAATCCAGTTGTATCCTGGGCTGTATCAAAAGCAGCATGGCCAGCAGGTGAAGGGAGGGGATTCTGCCCTGCTACTCGGCTCTGTGAGACCAATTGTGGAGCACTGCTTCCAGTTCTGGGATCCCCAGTACAGGAAGGACATTGACATGTTAGAGCAAGTCCAGAGAGGAGGCACTAATATGATTAGAATGATGGACCAACACTCCTATGAAAAGAGGCTGAGGGAACTGGGATTGTTCAGCCTGGAAAAAAGAAGGTTTCAGAGTGAGCTAGTTGCGGCCTTCCAGTACCTGAGGGAAGCTTACAAGAAAGATGTAGAGTCTATTTACAAGAACGTGTAGTGACAGGACAAGGGGAAATAGCTTCAAACTGAAAGACAGTAGGATTAGACTAGATATTACGAAGAAATTCTTTACTGAGAGGGTGGTGAGGCACTGGAATATGGAGGAATCCGGCTGGTCACAGAGTTCTCTGAGTGAAATGGATATAACACAGATACCTGTGTATCCCTGAGACAGCTAGGGAAGGAAGTGAGAAGAAGGAAGCTGGAACTGCAAGGCTGGATTTCCTGAACTTTTGCAAAGTCATCGTGATCCTGCTAGAGCCAAGTCACTATGAGTTTGCAGACGCTGAATCATCATGAGTTGCTACAAGGCAGCCACTTGTGATGCATGTTTATGTAGAATCACCAGTGGTAATATAACATGTATGTTACACCAAGGATTATAAATGTCAGCGAACTGTTGCAATAAAGGTCCTGTCCTATTCTTCTGGAAGAAGACTGTGTCATGTTTTGGCCGTCCTGACAACGACACTGGAACAAGCAGTCTAGAAAAGTTGTGGATGCCCAATCCCTGGAAGTGTTCAAGGCAAGGCTGGATGGAGCTCTGAGCAGTCTGATCTAGCAGAAAGTGTTGTGATCAGATGATCTTCAAGGTCCACTTCAGCCAAGGCCATTCTATGATTCTATGATTGACTGAAGAACTTCTTAGGCCAAAGTCCTGGAGACCATCCTGGCAACACCCCAATGCTATTCTGAGGCACAGTTTAGCTATGTACACGTAAATCTCTTCCATTTCCTGCAGTAATAGGGCAGGTAGACTGAGGAGGGACAATAGAATACTCTTCCAATACAGAGAACTGCAGGGCCAGGGATAAGCTCCGGCAAATATGGTGGCACTCATTGGAGTTTAATTGATACTGTTCTGCAAACTTGAAACTACGAACAGACATGCAAAAAATCAGCTCTTCAGTTAAACATTTGTACCAGAAGTCCCACCTCCTGCACAGTTAACAGGATATATTATATTGACTTAAAGAATCTATGAGTCTACCTCTTGTTCTGCTTCTAAATTAAAGGACTTCTTTTTGAAAGGACTTTTCATCCCAACTAGGGAATAATTTTTCTACAAAGAAAAATTATCTGAAGACATTTTGGCTATGTGATTGTAATTTAATGTAATTTAAGCAAAATAAAATAAAATGTTAACAAAAAAACCAAGAATCAAACTATGTAAAGGTGGATTTTCATGACCATGCATTTTCAAATTTCTCATTTTATTTAATTGATATAAATTGAAAGATATATATATAGTTTGTTGTAGGCCAGGGACCTTGTTGCACTATAGTAGAACTGGCCCAGAAAATTAATTGTTTCTCCAATCATTCAGTTCATCTGCACACACCTTTATAGGCAAGATACACAGAGTTGCTCTTTGTGTGACTGCTGACTTATTTTCCTCATGCATGGGAAGATTTTACACATACAGGATGCATAAATGGGTATGGTGGATATATCATGGATAGGAAGTTCTGACAGTGTAATTCCAGATTCTCTGTCATATGATTTCTAACTGCTGGAGCCAGGTAATTTTGTAATTTGACTTTCTTGACTATCCAGAAGTTATTTATAATCTATGTTTTATTTGTGAGTCTTTGGTTATTTAGGAGTATTACCATGAGTAGATGAGTACCCATACCTATAAAGAGCATGAGAAGGGAAAAGTAAAGAAGTGACCCTTAAATGGCACAATAAATAGTAATGAGGTGTGCTCACCTGAGATAAAAGCATGGTGAGAGGTTATAAACAGGAAGCAGTTTAAACAATCTGACCCACCAGTAAGAAGCAGTGAAATGCACAGAGGAAGAATTTCTGGAGAAGGCTGAATTTGGCATCACTTAAAATCCACTCTGTTCATCTTTACTTATCATGTAACATGATTGGGCACTTAACCTGTTGTGTTAGGTTTTTTTTTTCCCTTTAATCTGCAGTAAATACCACTGAGACAAGAAAGCTAGCGCCCAGAGCTAGCTGCAAATTGTTTACAATTTCCATGGAGAGTGTATCTTTAAACACATGATTTATTTGCTAGACCACAACCCTTTTTACTGCTTGGGTATCACTTGATATTTCCCCTTGCTTAATAAAAGAAAGGCTTTTTATTATTTCATTTTTAGTTTTTAAATAATCTTTATTATATTTCTTGTAGAGTTTGTTCAGTTTGTGTTTCTCAGTGTCAGGCACTTGCAAATGCAGCTGTCTACAGCCGATAGGCTCAGTTCTGCCAAAAATACTCCTGGTAATTCCAACATTCTTTATTCTATTGTTGCTAGTATCACATATAAAAATAAATATTTATCCTGCTTTTATGTTTCTTCCATAAACATAACTTCAAAATTTCTAAGCAAATCATGCCAGTAAAGGACATGGTCTTTTTGGCTTCCTTTACCTTCAGTCCTTCAAAAAAGGACTTAAAAAAGGCATTCTGAAAAGAGAGTGAATAGAAATTAAAATAATAATTCCTGATTAAGTTAAAATTTTCATACTTGAATATACCTGTGCTTTACTTTCAATCAAAATTGTTCCTGAGTTGGGGTTTTTTGCCTTTTTTTCCCTATTAAAAATGCCACCTTCATAGAATCATTTCCAATATTATTATTTCTTATTACAAGATGTTGAAATACAGTCTTGAAATTGTTTGCTCAGATAATCTTTAAGTAATTATTTTTCTTTCCTGTTCATATTTGCCTTCCTTTTAGAAAGTAATGGTAGCAATTAGGAATAAAGATATTAAAACTAATAAAATTAAAGTATTTTTGATATTGCCCAGACTTGGCCTCCTCCGGATTTTTGTCAGTCTATGTGAGATTTATCTTACTGACTTTAAGTTATTCCATCTACTATCCCTCTGGCTGCTGAGGGAATTTAACCTTTATGTAACTAACATTAGCTGAGATTTCTTTCTTCTTTCATCTCTTTGTGTCTCCTAATGAAGTTTGGGTGGCATGATGCCCCTGACGCACATTTTTAGAAGGTTCACTGTTAGAAATTCACAGTTGAGGGATACATCTTTCCCTTCTTCTGGTTTTTGAGCTCCACTTATGTGAATTGCCTCCTTTATTCCTGAATAGCCACTCAAGGCAAAGAATACAGAGCTCTTCAGTCACCATGTTCTTCGGCCCTAGATGTGACCTGAATCCATTACTTCCTCGCCAACAGCACAAAACAAGACAGAGAAATGAAGTTATTAACAATTGTCTTAAGACCAGCAGAATATCTTCACATTCTTCAGATTTATCCCTGGCTGTATCAGAGCTGAGTCATTTCTCTTTTTTTTTTTTTGTCATCTAGTGCTGGTGGGTCCCTTTCAGCATTATCGCCTCAGTTTTAATGTTGATATCTCTAAGGATTTGTGTTTTGAATTTCCAGAGCTATATATGTTTCTAATAAGTCAAAGAGGCACTCTAGCTCTTCTCTCCTTAAATATTTTGTTCTAAGCTAACATTCTGTAAACTGTTAAAATCCATTTGAAACTATTCTTATTGAAGAAAATTTTAATTCATTTTCAGATTAAAGATTTCACAGGCTTGTAATACTTCATAAGAAAAATATTGTCCAAGCAGGAACCTCTAAACAACTGAGAGGCTTTTCTGTAACCTGTTCTCCTAACTTTACATCTGGATTTCCCCAGGCATAAAAATTATCTCTTCTTGGAAGTTTGCCTGGTTGGAATTTGAGGATGAAGTAATTTTCTTGAGTACCTCACACCTGGAAATCCAGCTTCCTCTACTCTGGATATGCTGCTGAATAACTGGAATTCACAGGCACTTCAGCTGAACTCTGTCACTCTCATACAAAATCTCTGTTTTTTTTCTCAGGCCTCCTGTGAGTGTGCCATACAGTGAATCCCATGTCTTCAGAAGGTTATGGCCACACCATGCAAAGCATCTGCAAAATCCTGGTAAGGATGGCCTCCTGTAAGCTTGGTCAGGAGAAAAACCCCAGGGAAAAGCTTTGACTGGCAGCTGAACAGACTCCTGCCTCAGGCGCTGTTTGACACTGAGCAGGGGCATGTGTGATTTGAAAACTTGTATATTTCTTTCAACAATATGACTAGCTAGCTAAAATTTTTCTCTCAGACAACCACGAGTGCATTTGCACTGCCACAAGTAAGTATCATATCTTAAAAACTTTTTTGGGTGTTTCTTTCATCCCAACACAGTTAATTCTGTTATTTGGGGTCTTCCTACAGCTTTGTTCAAGCTTTTGCTGATTGCCTTGCCTTGCCTTGCTTGCCTTGCCTTGCCTTCCCTTCCCCGCCCTGCCCTTTCCTGCTCTTCCCTTCCCATGAGTTTTCCCTAATACTTTTTTCCAGGCTTATATTTACTTTTAATATAATTTGCCCTGGAACACATATAATGTAACATGATATGATAAAATAATAATAAAAGTGAATATTCTCATATCTACCTAACAATATTTTTTTAAAACCATGGTATATCTGCATACCTGTTGGAGACTGCTGCTAACATGTTGTATTCTCCCACATGAGTCTGACCTTCATGTGGAGGCTGAAGCCTTTTCTGGGCAACAGTTGTCTCTCCTGGGCAGCGCATAGCCCAAGGGGTCTGGCATTTCTAAGAACTCTCAAAGGGAAATTGCTTACTATTACTAACAAAGGATCTGGCTGGGGCTTCCAGAATCTGTTTCTTATGGAAGAACAGTAAATGCATTTCTGTGAGAATCCTGCGCAATGCTGTCTTCTCAAAATACTGCTTATGAGAAGCTGGAAGCCTGTGTCAAGGTAATGATCATGTATTGCCTTATTGTATGCATCTCCTTGTCTGATTCAGGTCACTGGTCTGTAGACAGACCTTGTCTCAGACATGGTATGCTGTCTCTTTAGGCCACTGAGCTTGAAGCATTGGCAGCTTTTAAATGCTCTTCTCATTCCTGTCCTGAAGATGGGTGCTACTGGCTGCAGTCTCCAGAAAAGCCCATGTAAAGAACTCAGTTAATCCTTGCACCTGAGTGATAAAGTAATGTCCAATCAACCTTGCCCCTGCCTGAAAAAGCAGCTTAGTAAAATATTATTATTTGGATTTTAGCTTTGTTCCCCTGCAGTAGATAATTCTGTAATTCTATGCAAATGGCAATCAAGCTATTTGAGCAGCACCATTAAGAGCTGACATTTTATAGCATGCAATATATTTGCTGGCCTTTTATTTTAGCTTTTCTCAGTATTTATTCTTTTGCTGTGTTACAGAATGCCTTGGTAGGTTATTTTAAATACAGCTTTTCAAAATTCTTATCTCATACTTCTGGTTAGCATTCAGCACTTTTATAGAGAATGTGAATTACACACTATGTGAGCCAATAAAGATTTCATTCAAAACCTTAAGAAGAGCATTTTTAGAATCACTGGGGGATAATACAATAAAATCCAGAATAAATACAAAATAGTGTTCCAGTGAGAATTGCTTATTACCAACCAGAAGATTTTGCTGACTAACCCATGGGTATAATGGCTGACAAACTTTTCTTGAAATCTGTCAGTCCTGCCATTTTCTGCATGGTTGCAGAGTAAATCATAGACAATAAGCAGAGCACCTTGTTCAGTAAATCAACACAGCACTTCCCAAGCACTGCAGTAAATGGGCAAGAGACAAGTTTGTGGCATGTTGCTTTACATCCCGTGTTTGGATAACAGTCAATTAGATTTTACAGCATGGAGTTACACTGAAGTTTTACCGCTCTATTGGTACCAAATAGGGTACCAAACAGAGAAGGTGATTGTTTTAACTGCTAGGCAATAAAAGAAAAATACTATTATTTCAGATTTTTCTCCCCATTTCTTTTAGAGCTCGGCTGCATTATGATTTCATTTCAGTTTTGAGATAATACATGTCAACACTGTCAGACAAGGTACACACCACCTGCAAGGCAGACCTGTTGGTTGGGCAGGCATGCTCATTATCAATGCCGTGATGGTCCTTGTCTGCTCTTGCCTGCTTCTGATTCTGTCACGTTGTTTTACATTTTATTTTAATTTTTATATTTATTCATTTTCAGAAATAGTTTAAAAGTGTAATCCTGTGGTCTGTGCAAACTGGAAAGTAAATTTAGCTCACAGAGCATATTTTGATATTTTTGGTAATGAAATCCGATAATATAGTTCAGAGGTTTAAGTTTGTGAGAGAGATGCAATATGGTTGCAATATTTCTTAGGAGGACAGACCCCAGGTTTGCTGGGCATGTGGCAGTGTTTATGAAACAGCAGTAGAGAGAAAAATGACTCATGTTCAGAGAAGGAATGTGCGCTTCTTCCCTAGAAATAAGGGGAAAAACATGATCATTGATTAAGAAAAGAGGCAGAAAGAGCAGGGGAGCAGATTCCATTAGAAGCTCATGTAGAGAAGGACAGATGCCCATGGATGTCCTAGACATGTCCTAGTAACAGGCCAATAAATGCACTACAGCACAACACATATTTCTGGGGAAACACAGTCTATCCAGGTTTTCTGACAGATTATCTCTCTCTCTTTTTGAGCAGGGTCTTATTTGGGGTTTTGCTGATCCTTCAGGAAGCTTTTCATATGTGAATATAATTTTTATGCTTATCCTTATCCCTCGGTGTATGGGTCCTTCCGGGCTGTTGGGTAGCAAGGAGCACATTATTTTAAGCAAGCTGCAGAATATCAGGGAGATTCTATCTACACTTTTCTAGGGAAGGCATATTAAGAGAGATCTTGAGACAGACTATAGGTATCATTTTCATTACTTTTTAAAGGTCGGACAGTTCAAAACACATTGGATTGCCTTTGTGGGACATGACTGAAGGTAAACCCACCTACAGTATCACTGCTTTCTGCGGTTTTTGGTCTTGTCCCTGCTACTCGAGGAAAGTGGCTCTGCACAAGCTCTGGAGAAAGCAGCATGGTCATGGCTTCTGCCTCCCCCTCTCTGCCAGTGTCTGACCATGGAGTGAAGTACATACTGAACTGCCTAAACTGTGAGCCCCATGCTATCTAGGCTTAACCTCTCCTTCTACACTGCCAGTGACAGGTCTCCAGTGGGAGAAAGCCCAGACTCTCCAGCACAGAGGATACTCTGTCAGGCTCCATGGAATTCCATGATTTAGAAGTCTAGGGGGTCAGAACTTCCCTTGGATGGTCTTAATTGGGCTGCTAACAGACTGTAAGTCTCAAGAACTGCTATTTTTCTGCCCTGAGTGGAAAGTGCCTGTAGAACTTAATAAGAGTTAAATTGCAGGGTTCTATAAAAATGAAACATGATCCTGTACACATTATCCTTTGAAGGCATACAAAAATAGCTATTTGTATGCAGAAGCGTTTATAAGAAAGAAGTCTTGTACACAACAGACTTTAACTTCTCTCCTTGAAATGGCAGAAGTGTGATACTGGTAGTAATTCTTGGTTAAAACAAAATGATGGTAAAATTTACTGAAAAGCTTTTAATTTTCATTAGAGTATTCACAATTTATTGTGAAGGATTGTTAAACTTAATGGATTGTTTTAAAATAATACCTGTAAAAAATAATAAGAAAAAATATCTTGTCAGAAATATTACAGTTGATTTTATTATTATTTTTATTATTATTATCACCTTTTTCTTAATACTATCTGGTTTAGTGACCTGCTTTGGTCTCTGTGTAGTACACTGAAGTCATCTAGTTGTCACAGAAGCCAAAGGCACACTTACATGGTTAGAAATCAGGACTAGGTATTGTACTAGTAAAAAAGGCAATAATGTTTTACTAAACCAGCTATAAAAAATACTAATTCAAACTTGTTTAGAAATGACTGTAGTAGTGTTTATAAACAATTAATTTTTATATGTATTTTATTCTGTCATAATATGTATTTGCAGCAAGTGGCCAGCAAACTTTCTCTGTTTTTAACTTAATGGTGTTTAGAAGAAACAGTTCAGGTGGTGCTTGTTTTACAGACTGCTAAAAGCTGTTCAGCAGTTTACTCTGATGTGGGGGGAAAGATTTTAACCTGTGAACAGTGCAAGACTCACCAAGCTGATCAGCACCTAGAGCCTTTAGATAAAATCAGTGAGAAACACCATTTCTAACTGGATTTGAACTGCCCCTGTGTGCTCTGTCTTTTGCTGCTATGGAGTTCCTCTCTGGCTGACATAACTGAGGTACTTTTCTCCCACTGGTTTGTTAACTTCTTTTTTGACCTGAAAAATAGTAGCTTATTTTTGTGATTTGTGGAGTCTTTTTTCTTCTTTACAGAGTCTTCTTTTTCCTTCACTTAGACCTTTTCCTGACTAAAAAGTCAGTGTGACCTTCTTACCCTCCTTGATGCACTTTAGAAGTAGAATTTTATACCTAGAATTCTTAAAGAAGATAAAAAGGTTAAGTACATGGATGCAAATGGTTGTGTGAATGCATGCTTGTTTACAGAAACAGTGCTGCACTCTGCTTTTTATATCAATTCTTAATTCTTCTGATTTCACTAAGGTGTGATGGTCTTGATTATACTAGTGTCAAACAAGAATTTCTCCAAGGAAGTTCCTTTAACAGAATTAATCTGGACCTACACTATCTATTAGAGTTCAGGAGATTCCTATTTTGTGTCTTTACAGATGAAAGCAGTAAGAAATCAATAATATTTTTCAAGGGAAATACTCTTGCAAAGAAAGAAATTCTTACCTGCTATTTATAGTTCTGTTATTTTTAGGCATTAAACTATGACAGAAATAATGAAAAAGAATGAGGAATATTTGAAATTTTAATTAAAACAAGTGTTACCAGAAATCAGTATATTTTTCAGCTTAGGCTATCAGCCTTTCATAGGTCTATAGAACAATGGGATCAAATACTTTCTGTAACTACACTTCATAATTCTGGTATAGTATTAGCTAAACCTCATAACAGTTTATAACACTACAGAAAGATAATAGGAAAGCTACTTTTAAAAATGCCACTCTTCTGTTGCTTAAAACAGAGGTTTTTCATAAACAGGGAAGCTAGTTACATTAACTTAGGGCTTATTGCAGTTAAGCACTTTACACAAAAAGATTTGCCAGTGAATCATCACAAAGATCCAGAAATAGAAACAGAGCTCTGTAGTACCTTTTTTGCCTCCTAAAAAGGAGGACAAGCTGTGTCAGTGCGAAGTCCTGGCTGGCAGACTACAACTACTCCATCACTCAGGTTTGGTTCGAACATGCCCTGCTGAAGTGAACTTCCCCAGCTGCCCCCATTTAAGATGTTTTAGTTTCATTTGTAGTGACATTTAAATAAATGTTAGCAGTATCCTTTCTGGAGAGGCTACACTGAAAGTTGCCACCCCATTGTGTGCCAAATGAACTCCAAGCCTTCATGAGGACAGAGTGTCTGACTTGATGGCTGGTCTCCCAGAGAGTTTCATGCTACGTGTGCGCTGAGCTGCTCATCCCAAGTAACTGGGTTACATCTGTTGTAAAGTTATGCTTCTGAGCTCTTACCCAGCGAAGATATAGTGTCCTCGGCACCACTTGATTCTATAAACTCCTTCTCCTGTATTGTTTGATATTACTTGCTTAATATAGACATAGCTTTAATTTCATACTATTAGTTTGCCAATACATTTTGAAAGCATTTAATTAGGCCCAAAGAGGAAACCTCAGCCTTGTTGACTTTCAGTAGGATCCAGTGCTCTTCATACATTTATCGTCCTTCCAAAGCAATTAAGGAATTTACATACCTTTATTAAGCCTCTGAGTAGGGAAACTGTGGCAGAAGAAAGGAATATGTAAACAGACTTCCATTGGCATTAACGTGCAGTCCCATAAGATAAATCTCAGTAGCTGCTTAGTGATCTGAAGCAACCAGTCTGAAGCAATATGCAATGTAAAGTGAAAGGAGAATCTAAAAAACCATTTCACTTCAATGGAAAATTAGTCTGGTCATAAGAATTAATGCTGAAGTTAATGATACTAATCTTAGAAGAAATGCCACAGAAATTTCAATAACCATAACAGCATTCTGGGTTTCTGTCTCACCCAGGAGAGATACTAGTGCTGCAAAAATAACCCAGTGATCTTGAGGAGGTCCAGCTGAGGGATCCAATTTTCCTTGCCTAAATCTAGCTCACTTGAGCTGTGAAAGTTCAGAGAACACCAGGACAGGTGGCTTGGGTAAACAGATGGGTGTATTTACATGTACATTGTGTGTGTTCTTCCAGACAAGAGGCAAAATTACAGGATGAGTTATGCATTTCAGATATATTCAGGGAAGAACAATAGGCAGACGGGTAGCAACCTGAACTTACTGGGGAAAAAAGGCAAAAATCCTTTTGACTTAACTGAAACCAGGATTTAAATAAACTTCATAGTGATTTCCACTCATATTTAGAAAATCCTCATTTTCCCTCTTAAACGCTGACTTATTAAACAAAGCTCCCTCTGACTTCTTTGCATCATGGTTTGGCCATACAGTTTTGCTAATTTGGGTGATTCCTATTTTAACTCTCTGAGTTATTCCTTTGAACTTCACCTGTCTGTCTTTATTAGACATAATTGGCAAGTGTACAATAAACAGGATGCATAAAAGCTGATACTTTAATTCAGCAGTCCATAATTAAATTAAGCTACATCCTACTCTGAAAAAAATTGATTATGCAGCAGATGGCAATTTCTGTGTGGGCTATACTATTACATAAGATGCAATAGCATCTGAGCATGTAAAGTCTGCCACCTGTAGCTGATTGGGAAGTGTTTTCCCTTTTCTTTTTCTTTCCCCCTTTTGCCTATTTTTTTTTAATTTCTCCGTTTTTCTTTCCTTTACCTTTTCTTTCTTCTTCAAGCCATATTATTATAATGGCAGACTGACAAAAAGCAGACATAATTGCATATTGAAGTTATGAAAAATAAAACATTTTGATGGTACATTGTGATGCTATTCTAATATGCTAAAGTATACCTCTTATTTAAGCAAAATTTAAAGAAGATAGGCCGAGTACATTTTAAAATCTAATATTTATTATTGAAACTCTAAAGAAACACCATTGAAGCTGCAAAGTTAAGTAGATTTTTATACCTAGAAAGAATAATGAGCCTATTTCTCATTTTGATCCTGCTTCTTGAACAGAGACTGTAGAATTTAGAAGCAGAGGCTAAAATGAGGAGAGGGAGTTAAAAAGGGGGACAAAAGGGGGAGGAACAAGAGATCGAGCCTTTACGTTCATAAAACAATAAGTTTGTGGATCTGTAGTATTTTTATTGTTCCTGCTAAATTTTTAGTCATATCTGGCAAATACATAAAAATTCCCCCCCTTTTTTTTTGTCCTTACATCAACACCCTTTAAATTTTGCTGATCCTTCTTAAATATGTTTCTCAGCTTTGGGTTTTCTTATTAATTTCCAATACTAAACCGCATCACAAGGCTCTGATCGCCTCCCATGTCAATTGCTGCAGCCTCCCCTTCACTTGACAAAAGCAGTCTTGCCACAGCACTATATCAAAGATCTCTCTCTGGGTCTGTTGACCATGCAGCCCCTCTCTTTGATTTCCTCCACATGCTTTCTCTTCTGTATATCAAATGTAAGCTGCTTGTCTTCACTTCCAAGGATTTTTATGGTCTATTCCCACTGTCATCTTATTGTGACAGACTGAACAACCACATAGGTGGAAAACCTGCCAAGCATCTGCCTCCAATTAGCCACCTATCTTTTTTAAGAGCTGGTGGGAACAAGGGGGAATCTAAGTGCCATATAATCAGACCCAGCTCTTTCTGAGAAGCCCTCCTGTGGTGAAGAAGGGTAGATGTTGAAGGATTATCAAAGACAAAACAGTACAGGGAAAGGAAGAAGGATGAAAGGCAAGATCTCAGTGAAGAAATAAAAAAAAAGAAAGAACTGGAGCTGAAAGTAATTGGGGACCCAGCAATTCTACAACAGAGTGCAATGCAGTGCAGCAATGAGACCCAGGTGGAAGTCCTGGAGAACCGTTTACCACAGCTCTCCTCCCATGGCATGGCTGAGCCTGTGTTCTAATGGTCTTAGTCTGTCCTAAGAGCTGGGTGTGATGCTGCTGGGGAGAGCACTGCACATGCCTGATTGGCATGAGGAAGGCAGCCTTAGAGAACATGGTGCCGGTTACACACTCTTTTGGTCAGGTAAACCCAGAACCGAAAGGCATCTTTCAGGAGTTGGCTTCATGATTAAAAACTCTATTGTTGAAATTCCACCCGAAGTCTGGAAGCACAGGGGCCAAGCACTCCATGCTGAATTTCACGAGTTTGTGTTGTGCTGTTGGGAACTAGGCAAACTCCCATCAGACCTTCGTGATGCAGTCATCATCACCCTGTATAAGAAGAAGGGAGATAAATCAGACTGCGCAAACTACCGTGGTATTACTCTGCTCTCCATTGCTGGCAAAATCCTGGCAAGAATACTTTTGAACAGACTAATACCCACTATAGCAGAAGAACTTCTTCCTGGAAGCTGATGTGGTTTCAGAGCCGACAGGAGTACCGCAGACATGATATTTGTTTTCAGACAACTGCAAGAGAAGTGCAGGGAACAGAACAAAGGTCTCTATGTTACCTCTGTTGGTCTCACAAAGGCTTTCGATACTGTGAGCAGAAAAAGTCTATGGCAGATTTTGGAACGCTTAGATTGTCCCCCCAAGTTCCTTAAAATGATCGTCTCACTCCATGAGGATCAGCACGGCCAAGTCAGATATGGCAATGCACTTTCCGAGCCCTTTCTAATAACCAATGGTGTGAAACAAGGCTGCATTCTTGCACCAACCCTATTCACAGTCTTTTTCAGCACGATGCTCCAAAGGGCCACGGCAGACCTCAATGATCAGGATGGTATCTACATTTGATACTGTACTGATGGAAGCCTTTTTAACCTAAGGCGACTGAAGGCCCATACTAAGACCTTAAATCATCTTGTCCGGGAGCTGCTTTCTTGCTGACGACAATGCCCTTGTCGCCCACACAGAAGCAGCTCTGCAGCATTTAACATCCTGCTTTGCTGAGGCTGCTGAGCTTTTTGGGCTGGAAGCCAGCTTCAAGAAGACAGAAGTTTTCTATCAGCCTGCACCTCAGGAAGTCTTCCATCATCCCCATATCACCATTGGCCAATTAGAGCTCAAATCAGTCCAGTAGTTTAATTACCTAGGTAGCTGTCACAGTTTGCTACCTAGGTAGCAAACATTCACAGGAATGTTTGCCAAAGAGGATGAGTTATGAGATAGACCAAACTTCTCTCTCTCAGCAATTGTAAATTCAAAATTAAGGGGCTTTAATCAAGGAAGTGTGGAAAAACAGAAGAAATAACAGCCCTTTATTAAAAGATATATGTATGTTGGCAAAAACAGTAACAGAACATAAAAAAACTAGACAGTAGTCCTAGAAAAACAAACAAACAAAAGTCTGAATGAATACTTCTCTGTCCTTTAGCGCAGTCCTAATCGTGGCCTGCAGAGGGCGCTGTTGGATCACTGGAGGTGCAGGGCCTGCAGTTCTCTGTGTTGACCTGCGGGGGGCGCTGTTGGGCTCTGGCGGTCACCACGCGGGAAGGGGGTCTGGGCGGTGGTCTCAGATCGAGGGAGAAGCCGAAAAGAAAATGGGGGACCCTTCCCCCAATGGAAGAAAAGGGGAAGGGAAGCAGTTCACTCCTACGGGATTCACTGTTGTCTCAGATGACGGTGCCTCAAAGCTCCTCCCTTCTCTCCCCGTGGGCATGCAGCTCTCCAATGAAAACACAACAGATCCGGGCTGGAGACAAGAGACAGCTCGCAGGCAAGTTGAGGCCAGTAGTCAGAGCTGAGCAGGACGAGAAGCCAGAAAGGCAGGCTTCCAGGTCCCCTCTCCAAATGCATGCATGCAGACCCCCGTCTCCGTCCCAGAGCGAGAACTCCGTGGTCTGCCCTGTCCTCCGTCTAGGTGGCCAGCTACCCCAATCTCAAAAACCTTCCTCCCCTTACTCCAGCATTTGATGGGCCATTAGCTAGGAATGCAGCTTGACTGAGCTAATAACTTCCCTTTCCCCCTTCCCATTCCAACTCTGTTTTTCTTACAGTGAAGCAGGTAAAGAAAAATTCCTCTCTCAGATTTATTACCTGTAACAGTAGCATCATCTCCTCGAATGGTAAAATTGACAGAGAGATAGACAACAGCTTACCAAAGGCATATAGAGCTTTTGGAAGACTCCATAAAAGAGTATGGTGAAATAAACACTTGAAGTACAAAGATCAGTGTTTACAGAGCCACTGTGCTGTCTACTCTCTTATATGGGTCCGAATCATGGGTCATCTACTGTCACCACCTGCGACTCCTAGAACGCTTCCATCAACACTGTCTCCGTGCAATCCTAAACATCCACTGGTCAGATTATGTGACTAATACATCTGTTCTAGAACAGGCAGTAGTTACGAGTATTGAGGCCATGTTGCTGAGAACACAACTGCATTGGGCAGGACACGTCTCCAGGATGGAGGACCACCGCCCCCCTAAAATCATGCTCTATGGTGAACTTGCCACTGGCTGCCGCAAGAGAGGAGCCCCGAAGAGGAGATACAAGGACTTCCTGAAACAACATCTCAGCCTTGGCCACATTGATCTCCATCGCTGGTCTACTCTGGCCTCCAATCGGGAGGTCTGGAGACACACAATTCATAATGCTGCTGCTTCATTTGAGAACACACACAGGATCACCATCAAAGAGAAAAGACAACGCAGAAAGAATCGTGTCTTGCTGATACCATCCAAGGAGTCTTTCTGCTGTGCCTTTTGCAACCGATCTTGTCTATCTCACATTGGCCTCTTTAGCCACCAGCGTGCTTGTAGCAAATGTGGGTAGAGCCCTTCCTAAATCTTTGTTTGCAAAGCCTAGCCATGATGATGATGATCACAGTGAATGGGTACCTCTTGGGACACAAAGTATAAACAAAGCCTTGCCCAAGGATCACAAAGACTGAACAGCTGGTCTGAGTGCACACTTACCTTCCGCAGCAACCCATGCAGGATGAAATCTACTGTGCTGAGGAGTACCTGCCTTCAGATATCAAATTCTTTTTCTCTCATCATTACAAACTCCATAAAGAAATTGCAAGTGTGCTTACAGACAATACTTGATTGGGCCATTTACCCTTACAAAGGTCACAAAACCTTAGTTTAGTCAAACTACGTTATCAAGGTTTTTTTAGTAGAATATATTAATAATTTGGGATTTATGGCTTAACATCCCACCCTTTCACTCTTGCAAGGATTCTCAAGGATGCCTTTAATCAAAGTTCTCACTCTGTAAGTCCTTGTAATAAATCTTCCGTCTCACTTGGTAGATGTTTCATTCTCTTGCACCTTGTGTTCAGTATTTAATTATCTTTTGTTGTTAAAGGACGTGAATAAAGACAAAAGCAGAAAGCAGGTCTCACTGAATCCTTCCATCGTGAAAGTCTTTTCATACCAAGTTGTCTGAAGTAATTCAAACTCTTCTACAATTTCTTGTATATTATTAGTACAGGGTGACACTAACTATTGTTATTTTGCTTTTGGACAAGGGGAAGGAAGAGCATTCACATAAAAGCTCCTTTTCTAGGCTGGATTTAAAATTTTAGCGAATTAATCTGCATTGCTACAAGGGTGAATTTTTCCACTGATCTTGGCACTTGCACATCCCTCAGCCAGCCACTTTGAAACCTTCAAACACTGCTGGGTTTCTGGGTCTCTCATCTCCTCTTCTGTACTACCAAATATGAAATAAACTTTTATGATGTTCATTTTAGAAGTTGGAGGACAACTTTTGCTTTACAAAGAAGATGAAAACTCTCTTTTTATGGGGAGTCACATGGAAAAGATGAAGGATAATGAATACAAGATATCCCGGGGAGATTCCAAATGGACACAAGAGGAAAATTTTTCACAATGAGAACAAATCAGCCATTGGAAAAATCTCCCCAGTGAACTGGTGGATTCCCCAACATTGGGCACATTTAAAATTCAGCTACTCAGCCACCTTGTCTAGACTGTGCTTTTGACAAGAAAAGTTGGACCAGATGGTTGTTGAGTTCTCTTCCAACTTAGTGTTCTATGCTTCTGTGATTCTATGATTTTAACTTTCATATTTAGGGAGGAGTTTCCTTCCTTCCTTCTTTCCTTCCTTCCTTCCTTTCAAGTAGTATATAAAATGTTCTTAAAAATACTCTCTTTTTCTTAGTGAAGGACTTTAACCTTCAGTCTCATTTTTAAAATGTCATGTGTATTTCATATAGGAAACTAACAATAACCAGTATTATAAAAGTCAAGTGGCTTCATTTTAAAACATTACTATGAAAAGAAATGCCATATGTAAAAAATATAAGGCTGTTCATCTATCACTATTCCTGATATACTATCAAGGATGTCTCTTTAACCTTAATTGTTCTTCACTGAACCATTCAATTTCTTGGTCTCTGTTCTTGCAGTTCTTTTGTCTTTGCTCAAAAACTGAAGTTCTTTTTAACATCAAAATTACAGGACATGCAGTTGTGAAAGAGATGATTGTAAAGTTTTCAAATGTGGATGGAAAGTCAATGTATTTTGCCTGAGAGCAGTGTTCTCTGTTTTTAATTTTTCCGAACAGAAATTTTTAGCAGCTTTATCAAATATTTACGAAGTGCTATATTTTTTATTTATAAAATGGCTTTAATAAATGAAATGTAGAACATACTTAATCATGATGTCAAAAAATGACAAGAACTGAAAAACTTCTATATGATGAATTATTTGACCTTTTGTAATTAGAGAAGGAAGCACAGCACAGGTGTCTTCCTGTAGTTAGAAATAATACTTCTGAGAAAGTATCTACATTGCAATAAAATGTGTTTCTACTCAAAAGCAGTTCAAGTAAAGTGGAAACACAACTTCACAGCACAGTCCTTATTCAGAGTGTAGTTTGGTGTTTATAATTGCTAACACAACAAGCAATGGGCCCTGTTGTGTTCAATGCTCATATAGACAGTATAATTGGCCCTGGTAAGATCTGGCTAACAAGAGAGAGAGAAACTAAATGCACAGCTTAACTTACCTGTCAGGTTATGGTACTGATGAGTATCTTTGTTAGGATCAAAGTGAAAACCATCAGAAAATGAAGGAGTAGAAATGGCACTGACTGCTTAAAAATGAGCAGCTATCAGCAATTAGCAGGGCTGTTTTTCTTTTGCCCTTTCTTAGCTTGTTATTTTACTCTTTTTTTTTTTTTTTTTGCAACCATCAAGAAGCTATGAACTTCCTGCTATCCTTAAATGATCTTTATTTTGGATGGTGCTTACTTCCTGATTCATGCATTATGTCTTAGTTATCAAAACAAAACATGTCTTTGGTAAGCAAGTTACTTATATGTTTACACTGGTTTTTAAAGTAAAAATAGTATTTTGGATATCTAACTGCATTTTGGCTACAGTTTTTACATACCTCTGATCTTACCTTTTCTGTTTGAAACCATCAACTTTCAGGCTTGAGCTACTGACTGTTTTGGGAAGGAGCTCTGTGCTGGTGAGGACACATCTTGAGTACTGCATCCAGTTCTGGGCCCCTCAGTTCAGGAATGATATTGAGGTCCTGGAGCAGGTCCAGAGAAGAGCAACAAAGCTGGTGAAGGGACTCGAGCACAGACCCTATGAGGAGAGGCTGAAGGAGCTGGGGTTGTTCAGCCTGGAGAGCAGGAGGCTCAGGGGAGATCTCATCACTCTCTACAACTACCTGAAAGGAGGTTGTAGCCAGGTAGGCGTCGGACTCTTCTCCCAGGCAACCAGTAGGACAAGAGGGCATGGTCTTAAGCTCTGCCAGGGGAAGTTTAGGTTGGATATTAGCAAGAAATTTTTTATGGAGAGAGTAATCAGACGTTGGAATGGGCTGCCCAAGGAGGTGGTGGATTCACCATCCCTAGAGGTTTTTAAGATGAGACTGGATGTGGCACTTAGTGCCATGATCTAGTAACCATGGTAGTTTTGGATCAAGGGTTGGACTTGGTGATCTCAGAAGTCTGTTCCAACCTGGTTGATCCTATGATTCTGTGAATCTATGATCTCAAAGTGACCAGCTGTAGAAGTTCCCTACATATCAACATTTGGGGAAGAACAGTTCTTCGCCCACCTTATCTGTCCTCATCAGGATTTTGTTAATCTTTCCCTTGTCTCTCTTCCAACTTCAACCTGTTTAACACTTCCGCACAAAATATCTGGGTCCATCTCTTCAGCCATTTTAGCTGTACTTCTCTGTGCCCTTTCTAACAACAGGCTTCCATATAGAATCTTGGTACTTTAAACTATGGATTTTCTTGAGTGTGACTGGTGTAATATGTTATGTTAATGATTAGGTCACTTAAATCTCTGCTTTAAAAACAATAATTTTTATTAAAGGCTGCATTATTCTTCGACCAGCAAGGTGCCCTACAAGCTGAACACAGGGAAACTCAGCATTGCTGCACCTAGGCCTGGCCTGGCAGCCTGGGTCCCAGGCTGCAAACCTGATGCAGATGACTGTGAACCTCTGTAATACTTAAGAAGATGTGGATTCCTGAAAACTGGATTTAAACTAGTCAGCATGCTGACACTTCAACAGCAGCAGGTACAAGTGAAGAAAGGTTCAGTCTCATCTGTATTTAGGACAATATCTCGGTTCAAAAAATGGGAGAGAGATAGCCCTGATGTTTCAGTCTCTATGCTCTGATCTCACTGGTGGAACAAAGCAGAACAGTGGAGACTTGTAAAAGCAGGGCACCAGATGTTGAGCCTACCTCTGCTGCCAGTCCTCAGAAGGCTTCCATATGAATACTGCTGGATGCATAGTAGCATGAGAGAAAGGAGGTTATTTCTCCTCTTTGCTTGGTAATAAAATGTGTAAGTAGCACACCAAACATACCCCTGCTCCTTCTGGAGTTGCAGAGGCTTTAATCATTCACAAAATCTTCCTGTTCACTTTTTCCCTCCTCCTCTCTCTTAAATGTTTTGAAAGCCTTGTCATGAACAGTATAGAAAATGAGGCATAGATTAGATTAAATGTTTCCATCTGGAGTGAACGTATCTGTAAATTAGTGGACTCAAAGAAAGTAGTTAAATGCACATAAAAATAAAGTCCTCCTGAAGCACAGCACTGCTAATGACATGACATTTAGTTATGTGCTCACAGACAGACTCTAACCAGTGTCAGTGGTGCAGCATTTGGCTTTGCTGCAAAGTGTGAAGTACCTGCTTGCAGAAGACATAGGTTACCAAAGGGCAGCAGTTCTTTTCAATCTGTGTATAATTGTTGTTATTAATTTCAAAGCTGACATTTTATGGTGGACTTCCATGTGACACATGAATCATCGTGTATTTACGTAACCTGCACAGTTTAAAAAGTGATATTAAGTGCTAGACTCATAACACTGCCCTAAAAAAAACCAAAACCAAACACAAAAAAACGAACAAAAAAAACCCAGAAGAAACTAGCATTTTGCCTTTTTTTTTTCTTTAAAAACTATAAAATTATATATATTTTTTTTGCAAAGAAACACATGTACACAAAATGACATGGAAAGGGTTTGCATGAGCTGGGGACCATGACAAATAACTGAAGACTATCTAATGACTTCATAGGTCATGATTATAACTGGCCAGATACTGTCTGACAAAACATTTTCACTAGGAAACTCTACTTTGTAGAACCAAATCAGTCACAGAGGAGACAGGTTTTCACATTTTTAACAGTATAGTCATATTAAAAATGTTAGTGCTGCACATTCAACATTTACAAAAGAACCAGTATCAGGATTCCTATAATTAAATTAACTTTGCTTTTGAAAGTAAAACTGTAAATACGTACATAGAAAGAAAGAAAAAGACAGGAGAGTGAACAGTGAAAATTTAAAAAAATATTAAATTCTAGGAGATTAATCTATAAAAATGTGAATGTGTTTTTCTCCGTTTAGTGAGGTAAAGTGATTCACTGAAGGATCAGATGATTTTCTGACCCTGCAGACTGGAAGGTGTGAGAGCAGGAAGGCTTTATTCTGCTAGAAATAAGCTTTTAGGTCTGCTCAGTTATCTGCAGG
Organism: Pseudopipra pipra; assembly: GCF_036250125.1. NCBI lineage: Eukaryota > Metazoa > Chordata > Aves > Passeriformes > Pipridae > Pseudopipra > Pseudopipra pipra. The sequence goes on from NC_087550.1 coordinate 81,189,703, forward strand.
TGCATCACCCCAGGTGATGCCTTCACATGTGTTTTTATTTCCTAAACTTTTGGGTCTGGAAAGCAGAGCTTTGACCCATCGTGTCCAGTGCCATGGGTATTTTTTTGTGCTTGAACAAATGTTACAACTGAGGCCACCTGTGCTTAAAAAAAATTGTACGTGGACTTATGGAGGATATTCAGAGAGGAATTTGCAATTACATAATAAATGCTGTTAGTAGTCTGCTAACTTCTGGTCTTTTGGTCACTGTTGTCATTTCAGTAAGAAGGCATCTGACTGGTGGTACACTTTCAGGGCACATGGCAGATCTAGCTCACCTCTGCTGGGAGGAAGCTATCTAGCTCCCCTCAGTCTCCCCCCCCTCAACTTGTCCCTGTGTACCTATGTGTCATTCTGAGCTGGTTCAGGTGTCAGGCCCCATCAGAGCAGATTCAACTCAACCACCTGGCAGAAAAAGAACTTGGGTGGGTAAAAAACCTCAAACCGTAGTTTTCCTGTGGTGTTAGTGGTTGTTATCAACTGATCCAAATATGAGAAGCACAGGTGAAGGGGATCCATCTGAAAGTGGGTCTGAGAGAGGAGGCAAGGGAGGAGAGAGTAAGGTCTTTCCTTGCGGCAGGAGGGCAGAATCAGATTGGGTCAACTGCACCTGGAACATTACCTGCTGGGTAATGTAACCTGTGAGGTTGCTAAAGTAGCCTGGTACTTCGATGCCATGGACATAAATTGTCTCACTCCCTGCCCCCTGCTTTTAATTGGGCCTGGTATACTTTTTACTTTTATCAATTCTGATACTCTCCTTGCCCTTTGAGACTGCTTCATCTTACTTAGCTAGCAGAAAGCTCTTTAATTTCTTTCTACATGCTGGTATATTTTCTGGCTGATGTAGTGAATTGGATGGGCTCAATGAGGTTTTGGGTGAGTCCTGCAGTCAGCAAAAGAATGAGAAGGGGAGTTGTCTGTCTTCTGATACTTCACCACATAACCTATAAGCCAGTGATTAGGAATCTATCAGAGCAAGGAGGGAAACAGAAGTACAACTAGCAAATGTGACCAATTTTATGACATGAAGGGTGATTGTCATGGGTGTGTATGATTTTGGAGACATTGACATTTCACATTATGTTATTTCTTAGTGATTACTAATAGCTTTCTCTTTTGTATTTCCTCTCTTAAACAGTAGATAAGGTGTTATTTCTCATTCCTTATTGCACAGCTAAGAGTACATTAATTTTCAACTACTTGATAATAATAATGTAAAATTCTGCAGAGGTTTTATGCCTTATTCATTGCTTGAGCATGATTTCTCAACTTGTGAAGTAGGAGGTGAGTACTAGTGGGGCTGAGAAATCCTAGGATAACTACAGAGAACCAAAGAAAATTCAGAAGCAGCCTGTACCAGCCTAAGAATGAGAGTACGTGAAATCAGCTGGCATATTCTGATGCATTTCTATGATGTTTATCTCTAGGATAGGAGTCGATTTGCTACGCTGAATTTGGAGGAGGGTGTGTGTGCTAAAGAGGTTCAGGGCCACTCCATCTTAGTTTGGCAGAGAGAATGCTCCCTCTGAACCCTCTCTGGATAGGAAGCCAGTCCATATCAAATGAGATGGAGGGGATCTCCCTTTAGATTCCTTTTAAAAGATTTACCCCACTCTTCTAGAAACTGATGCATTTAGAAAAATTAGTTTACAAGGGTTTAATGTTAGAACTGGAACTTACTGTATTTAAATTTGTCAATTTCTTTTGATGAATTCATATTTATATGACACTCTTCTTCCAGATTTTTTTCCAAATTTTTTTTCTACACTAAACAAAGGAACTAATAAATAATCATTCTTAAGTTTCAGAGACAACAGGCTTTTGGGAAGCTCACATAAGAATCATAGCTACACTGAAAGAGACTTCACATCTCCACTTACTCTTTGTAAGTGAAATATATGAAATTAAGAAACACCCTTAAATGACTGAAAAAAATCACAGGACAGCTCTGTAGTTTGGAAAATTCTGCAGTTGATAACCAAACTTGAAACAAGAATAAACACTGGTGATGACACTTCTCAAATATAATTTCCACTAACAGCCAGGTTCTTAATATAAACATAATCCAAAAGAAAAATCCTCTTCATGTCTGACATTATGTTCTTGTCGAGGCTTAGCTTTTGCTGCTTATTTTCTTATGAACAAAGGGAAGATTGCTATGATGGTTTTTCTTTGATTTCCAATACAGGTGCAGATTAAGTTCCTGCTTCTTTTGTAGGAACTGGAGGTTATACAAGGAAATGTGATAAAAGGCACTCAAGGCACTTAAAGACTTACAGTCTACTGACATTTGATGCCTGTGTCTGAGCTTCAGGTGGGTGCACTTAGTGGAGTAAACTGCTGCCTTACCTCCTAGATTGTCTGGTCTTGGTCTACAGCTTGGTTCTTCTCCAAGGAAATACAGGGATTTGGAATAGAGACAGTGGGCATGAGAGTATAGTTTTTTACCAGGTCTCAGTGCAATGCAGAAATGAGATATAGCTACCATACATATTCAGAAACCATATATACATGGTATTCTTACTTATGTTTCTGTGTAGATATGCTATTAGTCCTAAAATCCTCTGTTTTCTGATATTAGTTTATACTTTGGGGTAAAGTGAAAGCTGCAATTCTGAGTTCCATCCAGGGTAATGACAGCAAAAGAAAATGTACTGCAACTGTAGAGATTTTTTTGCCATTGTTCACTCTCAGCTATTAACTGATCAGCTCAGAACCATGCCCTTGCACAAAGCAGTGGCACTGACAGCAAGCTATTAGCTCTCAGCACAAGGGGAAGGAGAGAAAAACATAGGAAAACATTTTCAACAGACTAGGAGATAAAAGGTATTCAGGATGGTTATGTGCATACAGATTTTCACTGGAAATTCTCAGTGTTTCACTTGAGTTTTGTAGGGCATGCACAAACATGAAGCAAATCTCCTGAAGGAGAGGTATGAAAGGCTGAAAATGGTATATATGACATTTTTGTAGTAAATAATTGAAAGATATCACTGGAAAAAAAACACTTAATTGAGGCTTCACATAATGATTTCTCTGATGGCAAGTCTGGTTTGGGAAAGTTGTAGTTCCTTCTGTTTGCAGCTGCTTTCATCTCCTCTGTCCCTCATAAATCACTGTCTCCTTTGTTATGCCAATGTAACTGTTTATACAGTTTTTTCTCTGAGAAGTGTGAGTCATATTATCTAGAGCTCATACCCCCTTCTGTTTTTAATCCTGATTCCTTTTACACTGAGCTGGTTTAAACCCTGACAACAAATTGAATCCCATGATGAGGGATCAGGTTGCTTGTTACTGTTCAGCCTGACTAAACCTACAACTGAACTAATGAATTTGTTGCTTTGCCTCTGCCTTAACACTTGTGAAATCCAAATGACTGGTTCTGGGAGCTAAACCAGCAAGAAAAACAACACTTCAAAAAAACAGGTCAAAGCACGTCCTTCCCTGTTGGCTGGCATCCTTAGCTGGCTCATGACAGGGTCAGCATAGGTGTGAGGGGAGAAGTGGGGGCCAGCAGGTGGGCTGAGAAGAGAGGTGGGTCTCCTTGTGCTTAACCAGCTCAGCTATAAAGTGAAGCAGCTCCCATAGGAAGCAGTCATGCACAGCAGGTGGGTGAGAATTACCTCAAGATGAATAAATCAAGGAGTTGATGGGCACAAAGTTTACTGCTGGAAAACAGTACTGTGAGGCAAGCCTTTGGTGTAAACCTCAAATGAATAGTGCCATGAGAATCACATCCCATTCCCGTGTTTCTATTGGGTTAAGGTGGCCTGGCTTCTTCCTTTAAGTGCAGCATCTGAAAGTCACTGATTGAGGATTCAGGAAGATATTTCTTCATTGGATATTTATTTATGTCTTTATTTAGAAGGAACTTTTTCTTTCCCTTTCATCATGTCAAAAACTGTATTAACAGCAATCCATATTATATTGCTTCCCAAGAGCCTGATTTTGCTACCATAATTTACACAAATAATTTTAACTCATTTAACAAGTCCCAGTGGGAGTATCTTCTTAGAAACTACACGGCCAGATAAGTAGCACGTTCAGGGATTAAGTTTTAAACCTACTGCTAAACTATCCCTTTTTGGGCACTTTCCTTCTTATAAGGTCACGGAGCACATTTTCCTGTCATGTATTCCTTAGTACAAATCTCTGATTGACTTGACTTTTCTGATTTAGTTCAATGGAAAATATTTTTGTACTAAAAATATCACAAGTTGTTGTGAATGTTGCCAAATTTTTTCCTTTTTTCTTTTTCCTTTTTTCTTTTTTCCTTTTTTTTCCTTTTCCCCCCTTTTTCCTTTCCCTATTGTAAAGAAGAAAAAAATTAATGCTTTATAAAAACACAGGTTCATATGGCTTTGCTATCTGACATATGATGTAGAGACAATATCTATTCTAAGTAGATGAAAGAGATAGAAAGAGGTGTATTGATTTATATGCTCATAAACTCTATCTGTTGTAAAGAAGTAGGGATAGTTGAAACCCAAGTAGTTTTACTTCCAGTGGTTTACCCTGGAAGATTTGTAGTTGCTTGGATTAGGACTGCAAAGCTAATTGATTCATCCTGTCATGTTACTGTCAAGAGTATTTATTCTTAATTTTGTAAAATAAAGATAAGGATATTTGTTTGACTTTTATGATTTTGGAATGCACCTTGCCAAACAGAGCCTTGTTCTGAAGGTTACTGCATGAATTCAAGTGTCCTTGCCAGGGAAATAGAGTATCTGCTCAGTTATTGTTCCCATATTTCCACTAATTAAAAGTGGGCTCGGTTTGTCTTCCTGCATGTGTGATCAGCTGAGCTCTGTCTCACAGGTGTTACTAAAAATCTTAGACAAACAGCATTAATAATATGCATATATCAATTAGTTTTCTTTGCTTTCCTTAATATTTTGATGAGTATGGAGTAGACAACACTTCATGCTGCCTTCCAGCTCTTCTTCCTATTGTACCAGCATTTGGGAATAAATAGAGCTCTGTTGCCCAATGGCCTGGCAACAGGTGAGAGTGGTTAACTCTCTCACTTCTTCTAAGCAATGCCTGGTATGAACTGTGGAAGGTATTTTTTCAAAAAAGGTGTATACTTTTTGTGGCTTTGAGAGAAGTTACGTAAAAACAGAGTCTAGTTCTGAAAACAAGTCAGGTGTCCTTAGTCCTTCTCATGACCTGTGTCATTCTGAAAATACCTTAGATTTGTTAACCGTCAGTGAGTCACCTCTCTCTTCCCTCATGATAGAACCTAAACAGTGGGTTTCTAATGGAACTATTCATTCAGCATAACAACAAATTTAAAAAGTGATTTATCTTTCTTCTCTCTTGTATATAATGCACCGTTAAAATAGAGATGTGATCCAAACTAGACTCCTTGATTTTCGTACACAAAAGAACCTGACTTATTACACTGCATCACAAATTATATTCTCTAGAATTTGATTTTGCTGTTCTCAAGAACTCAATTTTGTTTTGTGATAATAATGTTGTAAAGGACAGATGGCTTTGAATAAAGAGAATTATTTCATGTCAAACGCCACACTGAATAGTTTAAATTTTCTGATATTTTCAACCAGGTTCTTTTTACTTCCCAGCTACCCAGATTTCTGAACATCCCTTTTACTTTCTTTATATTTATAAATCAAATGAGGATTTCAGTTTAAGCGTCATACACTGTAGTTTTTCTCCTCACTCTATCAGAGGTATTACTTTTATTTATTTTTAGAATGCATAAAAACATTTTGCCAATCTCTTAAAAATCCTTTAAGATGTGGTTAATCTAGGTAAACTGACATTTAATCAATTTCTTTATTTACATTCTGACCTTAACTGTAGTGCTTGGAATCACCTTACAAAGAAAAAACTAGTGAATGTATTTAACTACAAAGCAATGGAGTAAATATAAAGCCTCATCAATGAGATAACAAATTTATTTATTCAGATAAACAACAAATGAGTCAAGAGATTTCTGATATTGTGGTACTGAATGAGAACTGAGAAGAGGAATATATGAAATGACTAAAAACAGAAGAAGTCTCCTTAAAGAGGGTTCACATCCTAGCTGATGGAGGATGCAAACATATGTTGTATGTAAAATGACCTAGTATGACTGTACTAGTGTTAAAATCCTAAAATCCTCAGTATCTTTTTTTCCCCTGAGGTTTTTGCTTTTATTTTTGAGGAATTTTCAAAAATAGTGATACCAGAAAAGATTTGTTCTTTCCTAGAGATAAACTTTGCTGTAAAAATTGTGCATGGGAGGCTTAAGTGTCAGAGCTGCTGCTGTATTCCCATATTCCTGTATTTCTTTTCTCTAAGAAGCAATAGGCCTTTTTTTATTTTTTATTTTTTTAATTTTTTTTTTTAATCCACAATTCAAAGTTGAACCAGCTTTTGGTGGAGGCTTCTTTAGCAGGACTAGGATACTGATATTCCTAAACAGCTACTAGGAAGCGTCTTCCATAACTTCTCTGAGAGCCTTTTTGTGGACACTTTTTTTCCATGAGTCATCACATGGTACTTGAAAATAAAGCCGTGTGTAGTAATTAAATAATGTAAGACCGTAGTCATACAATGTACTGAAAGATTATTTTTTTCTTCTATACTGGGCCATTAATAGATGGCCCGTACCAGATGCTTTTTTTATAAATATGTTAATATATATAATAAATTATATTCTTGTTATATCCCTTTTTTTGTCAGCGCCTAGCTCTTAAATGTTTTTCACAAAACTGCCCTTTACTGCTGCTCTGCAGAGCATATATAGGTAGATTCTCCCAGACTAGAGTATTGTGTGGTAAATAGCACCAAGAAAGGGTATTCTAATAAACAAATAATTTAAGTGAAAAAATTGCCATGATCGCTAAGGTTTCTGTTGCTCCATGAATTATGAATACACACACAGTAGTGTATAGGGATGTGTATATAATGCCTGTTTATTCTCCAAGATGTCCTGGCTAAAACTCTCTGAATACACTGTCTTTTTCGTCTGCTGTGCTGAGTGCCTGCAGGCACATCAACGCTCTGCTGCTTCTGCTGTCACAAGCAGCCACCAGTGACCTGCAGCCCTTCTGCAGTGTTACCAGTCTACAGACACAGCTTCAGTTGGACCATTTCAGGCAGGCACCATTTCAGGCAGACACTGTATGGAGAAGATATTATTTGGCCAGGTACCAAATCATCAGTGGACTTCAGCTCCTAGGGTTCAAGGACTCTTTGGTAAGCCAATGGCTGTAATAAACTTATGGGACATCAGGCATTTGATAACCCTAACCACACTTATTCTTTTACTATTTGGAAAACAAGGTCCATTTGAGATTTATTATGCTTCTCATTATCAAGAAATAGAAATCCTCAGCTGCCTGTGGCATTCTCATAGCTTCAAAATCTACAGATGGTTGATTTTTGAAATGATTTCTGAATAGATTCATATGCTTCGTGTAACAATGTGGTTTCACTGAAGTTTAAAACCTCCTTTACAGTTCAATGCCAACTAAAATATTCACAGCCTGCCAAGGTTTTCCCTGGCCTGTATGTACTAGATGGATAATTACTCCTAGACCTGTAAAGGCTTTATGTTTAAATATGACTTTTATCAATTTACTGTATAATGCAGTTATTAGTGATTTTTATTGATCCTGTGGGAAAACAAAATCTCTGAAGTGAGCTCTGTGGACCTTGCTGGACAGTTATCACTGCTCCTCATCCCATGGTTGTTCTGTCTAGGGTGAGAGTGCTCTGAATATCTGTTAGATGTTTCCCAGGATGAATTAGTGTGAATTCTACAGCTGAGTTGCATCATTTGTATCACATTACCTGGGAAATTTCAAAGATTTTGGGTAGTCAATCGCTTAGTCTTTTGGGACTGGTGAATTGAAAGACTGTCAAGACCACATATACTGTGTCCTTATGTTGCTTGGCTGTTACAGGGAGTTTAGCCTTGGGCCAGTAGGACATATTTTCCCAGACAACATTCTGTCACTAACAACAAAGCCCATTGTATTCCCATGAGCATTAGCAATAACTGATGATGAAGTTTGACTTTCATCACCTGCATAGTGTGTGAGCTGGCTCTATTTGTGTTTTGCAGCTTCATAAATCTGTTTGGGTTGTCCTTGGTCATAAGATAGAGTGTGACTAAAAAAAGCAATAGGTTGGTTTTTTTTTCTTGTTGTTGTTGTTTTGTTTGTTTGTTTTTGTTTTTGTTTGTTTGTTTGTTTTTGTATGTTTTTGTTGGTTTTGTTTTTGTTTTTGTTTTTTTAATGATCATGTAAATGTGGATAATAAAGAAACCTCAGCATCTCCAATCTGTGAAATATCATGCAACCTACAGCAAAGATCTTAAGCGCATAAGCATTTTTCTTGCTGTATGCAATATGCAGATGTGAATAAGATATTATTGCACATTTCAAGATTGGCAGCTTCTGCTTTCATTGGTCAAACCATTCTGTCATTTATGGGGACTGTCTTCAAGTCTACTGTGGGTGCTTTTTTTATTTTTATGGATTATGATCTACCAATTGTGATTTTTTAAATGATCTATCACAGTCATTAGATGATTTGGCATTAGATGATTTCTGTTGCTGGTTAGATAAATGAAAATATTCGTCTGATAACCCTTTTCTCATTTCAGGTACAAGAGACAACTGGGTATGTCAATGACGATGTTATTAAGAGTAGGAAACCCTGTGACAAAATACTCTTGAATTTTTGTTGTCGCCTGTCAGCAATTTACAGCTGTCACTGTCAGCTGATGGATATAGTGACTCATTAGTGAAATTGTCTGGAGAAAAAAATTCAGGAATTTTCAACTCTCATCTGAACATAAATTTAAGCTATATATTGCTCCTTTTTATGACATTGGGAAGTCAAATTTTTTATGACATTGGGAAGTCAAATTTTTATCCAATCTGAGTATCTTCAGGTAAGATTCATTATAAAGCTAAATCCAACCTGGTCACTGCAGCTCTTTCTAAAGACAGTGAATCAACAGCTACCTCATTTGGTAACAAAGAAAATCCATCTCATTCTGAATCAGTCAGCTAAGATCCCTCCTCAGAGTGGTTCATTTGAACTACTTGTCTCCAAGTACTACACAGAAAGCCCACCATGATTTTTTCACATTTAAATCTATATCTAGATGCCTAAAGGATAGCAGAAGCCATTAAGTAACTGAATAGATAAGTTAGAACCTGTGCCTGCAGCTGACCAACATCTTAGTAGTACAGTTGAGAGCAGTTCCAGGATTCATATTTTTTGAGTCAGGCAGGCCCTAAAACTCATGGCAGGGGCTTAATCATCAGAGGATGATGGATATATATCCTGTAACACATGATAAAGTCAACAAGTCCATTCAGCGCTCAATTCTGTCTGTGCCTAGTCTCATAACCCCCTATATACAAACCCCTCAGTTTTTAGGTGGGTACATGTACTGTGAAGAAGAATGAGAAATTTCCTCATGTAAATTTCATAGATTTTTTTTTTAGGGTTTTCCCTTCTGTGAAATGATAGAATATAGTTATTGTCACACTAAAATCAAACTGCTGTTACATGGTCCACTGTTTATCATTTGTAAACTGAATAGCCTGTTGCATTTTAGCAGCAATTGAAGTTTCTCTCTACTGAAAGCTAGGCATTTTTATTGCAGGGCAGCAAGTGAAGGGTAATAGAAAAAAGGAAATTTTTTTCTTGATGTCAAATAGAACGTCTTTTGGCTATCGGAAAAGCCAAATAGAAGAAAGCTACCGATTGTGTTGTTACAACATATGCCATCTGCGTGCTTTAATGTGACAAAATAGGAAACTGTAATGCTAATGCAGAGGTAATTTCTAATGTCTCTAACATTTCCTTAATTGTACAAAGAATTGTAATTGATTTAAAATTATTCCTAAGTAGTTTAATTTATGTGAATATATGTCTGAATATATTCCACAGAAAACTTTGCAAAATTAGTTATGACAGGAAGCAACATTACAAAGAACCATGACATCATTCTCATTTTTTGTTGTTTATCCAGTAAGGGAAATAGATAAGTCATAAGACAAGTTTTGTAAGGTCAGTCCCTCTAAGAACTTACTACTAAACACAAGAGGAGGGAAATTGTACAAAGCAGACATCATCCAGGTTAACAATAACTAATCAGATCAGTAGAAATTCTCGTTAAATATAAAGTAGATCCCAGTCAATTGTTTGAAAAACCTTTTTATTTGTGTTGACTATTATTTCAATTTAGTACATAAGGTCCTGATGCTCACAGAAGTTAAATTTGCAAGCACTCCTCTGTACGGAGCACTGAGATTGAAGGCTGGTATGCCTGTATTCACAGCATCATGAGAATCAGCATCACAGGGCTGTGTATTAACAGCCTTATGAGAATTGCTTCTGTCAAAAACTAGTTCAAAAAGCTGATGCACTTAATGCTTGAGAATTCCTCATTTACCTGTCGCAGAACTTTTGAGAAGAAACAAGTTACAATGCGTAACAGTATAAAAAAAATGTGCTGGAATGAAAACCACTTGAATGACTGTCTTCACTGAAAAAAAACAAAACAAAACAAAAAACCTTCTAATAAGTATTTAGGAAGTTTCATGTCCCTAAACAGCACCAGTGAAATTAAAAAATCCTCCCAAGAAAAGACCTGCCCTCACAGGAATCTTTGTACTACTGCATAAGCTCTGTAAGCCTTTTCAAGTGTGCAGTGAACAGATGGAGGTTGTTACAAGCTTTTCAAACCAGTGTTTACTGCAAACTTTCAGGCAATCTGTCATGGTGTTTGTATTCCCAGGGACTTTTTAAGTTCTTGAAAAGGGACCAAAATCATAAATGGTCCTTACTAATCCATATCTACTTAATTCACAAGCAAACTTTCATACTCAGTATAAAAAAAATGTACAAAAGGCAAAGACAGTTATATGATCCTCTCAAACACATCAAATCATTTTTGAAGATGGAGCTATATTCATTGTGTTCAGAGAAAGCAGACATCATTTAAAAAAAACTAGTTCCTCTCCTAGAGAACAAGCCATATTTTTTCTTCTTGTTAATGACAAGATTTGTTGAATACAACTGTACAACAATATGCAAAACTACAAGCTTGGTTCTCTGCTGTTCAGTCAACAAGCATGTTCTCTGAACAAGATGAGACCTGTAGCAGTTTCAAATTGTCCAAGCTAAGGAGCAAAGATTGTTCCACTCTTATTACCAAGATGTTCATTTTACCTCCACCTAAGCTTTCATGCAGGGTTAGAATGAAGCTCTTCATCTACATATCAATGCAATTTTTACCCTGACAGTTTTCAAAGTGACAAATAAGCAAGAAACTAAATATCTCCCTTGGAGGCACTTAAGGAAGTGTGTTTTTTCTGTTATTTCCTATAAGTAATAACTGCTACTTTATTTTTTTTAAGAATATATATTTTCAAAAAAAGCCTCAGAAATTCCACCATTTCAAATTTCCAACTTTTAAAACAGTCAGATCATGAGACAAAGCCTGGAAAAGTAGGTATTTGAATTTATTATTTATTATATAAAACTCCTGAAGTTCTAACTGTGTTATTTTTACTCCTTATAGACTTCTGAGATAACCCGAAAACCTATGGAGTTGGGAGCTTCAGTTGGTTTTCTTTAACCTTTGGCAGGTAAAGTATCATAGGCACAGACAGAGGGTCGATGTGTGGTCTCCAGGTAGAAGCCAGGCTTGTTCCATTTCTGTTTACCTCTTCCTTAACATTGCCTGAAGTAGCTGTAAAACAAAATATGGGTGACACTGGAATTTAGTAGGTTGATAGACTTAGATGTATTAAATGAAGCTTAAGTCTTCACTTTGTGAGCACTGAGGAATTAATAGGATTGAAAATATGGCATTGAAAAAATGGCATAAGTACATAAACTTCAGAAGCAGGGAAGAAATGTGAAAATGTATTGTTTTGTTAAAATAGTTAGGTGTATAATATGAACACTATTCTTCAACAACTTTTCTTAGAAGTATTTGCTCTTTATTTGTGATCTCATAATTCCCTTTCAAAAACAAAAATACTTGTAACATGCATGTTAAGAAATGTCTGAAATCATTAAGAATACGTAGAGGAAACACTTGTTAAAATCAACTCATAATATTTTAGAGATCCTTAGGTGTTAAAAAATATGAAGTTAGGATCCATTCATGTACAGAAACTATACCACAAATGCAGAATGGGAAACATTAGTCTCTTGCTACAGTCCACATCTTTACAAATGATCCATAACCTTTAACAGCAGCACACGATGTAAGACAAATATTTGTCAATGAGAATGAAAGATTGCAGAAGTCAATGAAGTATTTTACCTCAGTTTTGATTTTTTTTTCTCCATTAGTGAGGGAGGAAAAACTACTCCAGACAAGCAGTTCTTGAAAGATATTTGATATTGCTGCAACATCAGCCAGATACACTAATGTAATGCTCTGTAACAACTCAAGCCTTATTTTCCTACAGATGATTGTCTAGAATGGTTTATTTAAACTTGAAACCTGAAGAGACTTCTGGCTCCATATACATTATTGGCATCTTTGTGCCCTACATGCACCACATAGTCAGGGATTGCTAAGAGATTATTAAGCTCCTAATTCATTCCCTAGTGTAAAGTGATTAATTTGTCTTCTAAAATGTGTTAACCCAGAATCTTAAAGTATATTTTCACCTGTTTATGTATTCCTAGTGGCCACGTGTTGAATTCTTGCTCTGTATAAAATTAAGTTCCTCTGACTGCATTGTTTTGAGTGACTAAAACTATTTTTACCTCTTTTTTTCACCCAGCATTACATGTGTGTCTCCTAATTTATGTCCATTCTCCTCATAAAATAAAAAAAAAAAAAAACAAAACAAAACAAAACAAAGCTGTTGGTGTCTTCTTGAGTGAAAAAGTAATTTTTAAATTTTTTTTCCCTAGATTAAGACTGCTGCAAGCAACCTGCTTTGATTGGAAATATAAAGTTGCTCAATAAAAATATAAAATATGGGACCCCGGCTAATCCATATTTACATTACAAGTGTATTCTACCTCCCATATTTTATAGATATTCAGCATTTTGCGAACAGTGTAATGGATCCGTATTTTTTTCTGTAGAACAGAAGGCATTTTATTTTTATTACCAGAGACGCAGAGATGCTTATTTTGGACCTGACTTTTTTTTTTTTTTTAAATTCTTTAAGCTCCACCCCCTCAAATCACTTAAACCTTTACCCAAGAGATTCTTTTCTGGTAAATAAAACTTCAGGTTTCTTTTTTTTTTTTTTAAATTGTATAGATATTTTTATTCTATTTAAAATCCCAGTAAGAATTGACTCAGTCAAATAAATACATCCGCATTTCCCTTATATTAACTTGGTCCAAAAAAATGATTGAAGTGTTCCATTACTACACAATTACTTCTTAAGCTGCTTGAGTTAAACATATATTTTTTTCCCCAGTAGATTTTTATTATTTTTAACTTCTGAACTGGTGAAGATGGAGAAAAAATAAATAGTATGGTGTAAAATTTAAATGACTCAGATTCAGAAATCTGTTCTCAAGAGCAGTTGACCAAACCCAGTAATTACTTATATCATGTATGTCTTTAAAAGAAATCAGAAGGAGACCCCCCATAAGACTTCCAGCTAATTACTGTTATAGAAATCCAGACAGTTCCCATAAATCTGAATGTCATAACATTGCAATAGAGGTAGCAGACATGACTTTGAAATCTATTTCTTTACTGGTACAGCTAGGAGAGAATTTCCAAATAGGCAGTAATGCTTCTTACCACAGTAGCGTCACTGTGAAAAATAAGACTGATCATGATCTAACACGACCAGAAAAGAGAGTGAACAGCTGTTGTGTTCAGTGAGTTTATTACAAAAGCATTCTTTATTTTCCCATGAGATTGACGGGGAAAATATAGTAGGTGAAACAAATGACATGTTTGATCTTAGGCTTAACCTTATATACCACTGAAAATCCTAGAAGAGAGAAAGAAGTATCTTGTTATAAGCAGAAGCCACTTAAGCACCAGCAGTATGCTCACTGTTCAGTTGATATCAGAGCTTTTTAACCAAAAAGATTGCAGCTTCCAAGTCCTTGCGGTACATTCAGGCTTCCAATTCTCTCAGGTGTGTTTAATTCTTGCTCAAGGACTGTATGCCCAAACCTTTATTTTTAGTATAGCCCATGCAATTGTAACCTCCCAGTCTCTCCTAGCCCATGCATCCAGCAACTGGCAAACTGCTCAATAACTTGCAGTCTTGAGCAATAAGTCTATGAAGAATAATTTGAGTTTTTTCCCATTAATTATAAGAAAGAATTGTAGACCTTTTGGCATTCAAGGAGCTATACCACTTCAGCTCCAATCTCTCTAGCCTGCTACAGAAGGATGATTGGAATGGTAATGTGATTTTTTTGCATGATTCCAATTTGATGAGCTTTCATTATCTGATCTTCGTAAGAGTAATGAAAGTATTGTACAGTTTATCATAGCATAAGGTGTATTTATCATGGTATATACACTATACATAGGTGTTGTATAGCTACCCTAAAAGTCCAAATTTACCCAGCCATTTGGGGTGTGATTTGCAAAGCAATATGAAGATTGTTATGAGATTTCAGAGAGCACATGGTTCTGCCCATATATTTAATGTTGGAATAAGGAGGTCCAGACTTCTTTGGACTATTTGAAAATGCAGAGTTAACAAGGATATTCCTACTGTTGCCAGTATCAATATCTGGGTCTTTGAGGTAGTGTTAATATGTGGGTTTATTTAAAATATAATTAGCTATGGTGTATGCAGTGAAGATGTCTAAATGCTGTTATACACAATATTGGCTGTACTGTGTTTTTTTATAATAAGACTGAGACCAAAAGATAATGTACAATTTTCATGTTAATTTTTAATTTTCAATATTATTTATATTCAAATAAGATGGAACAAGAACAGGAGAAGACCGAAATAAAACAAATAAATTGGAAAACTCTTGTGGAGACTAACATTCATATTAATCCTGACTCAAAAGACTGGTATACCACTTTTGAACAGCAATTTCTGGTAGATTCACCTTTTTTTTTCTGATCTTTATAAACAGCACATTGGGTATTCAAATCTCACTTTGGATCTTAGGCAAAACTTCTTAGAAGAGAAAGGCTTCAATGTGTCAGCTGAAACAAGGGCATGAGTAACCAAATCACTCTGTAATAAAATTTGCCTCATTGCTTTTAAGAACTAGCAGATGGTTTCAACTTTATCTCCCATTGGAGACAAGCTGATTGAATTCAGTTTTTGCTTAATGGCTACTATTTGTGGAAATGAAGATAAAGGAACTAAGCTAAAGATTGGTTGTTCCTGTACAGCCAAGTAACAGAAAGGGTTCTGCTTGTGTGACCAAAAGTCTTATTTGCAAAAGCTACTTTTTTCATATATTTGATGACTGGCAGTGACACCTTCTCACAATGTGCAAGTAAGAGAGTAGAGTGGTTTCCTGTCTCACTCTTTACAGTCAGATTCAGCTATAGACAGATAGATGATAAAAAGAAAATATTTAACAACAGATTCACCAAGCCCTCTCGATCCCTAGCTCTAACACAGGCATTTAAGAGGCTGCTAAAATAAATTATTCAAACAGAAATTAGACTCTGACACAATCGTATGGATATGAACCTTACTTCAGAAACCGAATTTCCTGTGGCTAAAGTGTGCATCAGGGTTGTCTAAACTGTCTGTGTACCAATAGGAAAACACACGGAAACTACCCAATGTGGACTGCACTCTCTTACTTGAGATACAGAGAGACAAGGTTTGAAAACTTTGAAAATAATGGAGTATTTGTGCTGGGAAACAGTTGCTGCAGGTTTCTTCTCTTCTCACTGTGGTCAACAGCCTATTCACAGCATACAGACACAATTGTTGAACCTATGTATAGTCTCATCAAGTAGAAGATTTTTGTTTGAGGCTAAGTCAAGACCCTTTTGTGGTTCAAAAGTGCAGAATCATCACTAAAACCATTTTGCTGGGAGATTGCAGCTTGCTTGGAAAGCAGCAGTCCTGCTTCTGCCCTGCTCAACCAGCACGGTGGGTAGACAGTGCGTGGCTGGGATTTGTGGGTTCTCTCTGACTGCTGGACAGCCCTCCCAGGTCATGATCCTGGAATTAGTCCTGAACCCTGTTTTTATGAGAATTTTACAACTTTTAATTTTTGTTTTGAATTAGAATGAAATGTCAGAGTGTCTGAGTGTAACCGGATTCTGGTACAGGCCTGGGGAGATCAATGAAAGTTTGTGGGGACCTCAGCTCTTCTTGCAGACAGTATTCCCATCAACATGACAATAAGAAAGTATCTCCAGGAAGATTCTAGACTTTATTCTGGGACTTGCCCACAGCATATTTCTCGTAGTACAGCAGAGACAAGGCACAAGGTCACAACAGCATTATAATTCAGGTATAATAGCAGATAATTGACACACAGAGAAACATTTTCATTTGTACCACTGATCACATGGGAGCACACAGGCAGTATGTTGGTAGAAAGGACAAAGAGAGAGAAGACTGTTTTAATTACTTAATTTTATAAATGTGTATGTATGTGCTCCCACGCATAAAAGCAATTAGCTCTCCTAAGTAAACCCAATTCAGATAGACAACAGCATGGCCAAACAAAATAAGAGCATATTTTTAATTTTTATTTGTATAGTTCTTTCACTGTGTGAAGTACTGCATGGCACACCTTTCATTTGAATACCTTCAAGACCTGCAGAAAATCTGGGTGATGGAAATGCCTAAAATGGATAGAATTAAGAGTATGAACCACACATAAACACTGGCAAGGTGAAACAGCTTTGTCAGAGGTCTGAGCTTGATCCGAACATTTTGTAATTAAGATCAGATGTCCACAGAAGAGCACAGACTGGACCATTGGAGGTTCTAGTTGCCCAAGACACACACTATACACACATGATGAAGGCTACGTATCTAAAGGAAGAAAGAATAACAGCTGTCTGCATTCAAGTAGGCTTGTAGTGTATGCATAGTATATCTGTGGTTACGTCTGTAGCCTGTGTCTACTTATTTTGCTGAAATTATGTCTCTGAGTGTCTGTTTCAGCCAGAAGTTGGGGTCATTCAGTGTGTGTCTGTGTACACAAGTGTTAGCTCTGCCCTTGCTTCCAGGAAAAGAGAATATTATTCAGGCTATGAGATTGTGCTCTCACAGCTGTAAGACTGATGGCCTGGAGCTGGGTCCCATATCTTCAGTCTCCAGGAGCACAGTCCAGAGAAATTTGCACCTCTTCTGTACATTTGGTATTCTTAATGAGGAAGTCTCTTTGTAGTCAATAAAATTGTTGTGTCCATTGTAAGAAAAAGTGGTGTTACTTTTTCTCTTAAATTGCTAGTGCCCTAGCACCCCATTATGAAAATGAGTTCTTACAAGTATACATGCATGAATAGGCAAATAGAAACTATGTAGGAAGAAGTCAGGAATATGCAAAAATAACATATTCTCAGGAGAACTCTTTTAAAATATGTTGGTGGTTTTGTTGTTTTATTTTTTTACAGAAAGGGAATTGTCACTTGGGTGGTTATTTAATCCTTTGCCCTCAAGTAGAAGTGAATATGAGACACACCATCCAGAATACCTTCAGGTGCTTTCAAAGCTTTGTCGTTCTTTAAAGGAGTAAAAAAGGGGGAGGGGCAGAGTGAGACACAAAGCCGATCAGAGGTGGAATAATGAAGGAAGAAATGTTTGAAAAAAGTGTTATAAAATGTTCACAAGCTGCAAAGAGGTTGAACAACCACAAAACCGACCCAAGAAAAGGCATTTAATCCTCTTTATCTTTTGCTTCATCAGGGGAAAATGCTGGACAAGAGCAAATGTTTTCTGTGCAGTTGAATGTGGTAAGCAGTTCAGTTAAAGATATGCTCCTGGCTATGTGCTGAATGGTTACCCACTGAAATTATTTAGACTAAAAACCATGGCAAGAATTTCACTCTTTGTCTGTCTAGGAAAGCAGCTTTATCACATACATGATCTAAAATAAGCTGAAGTATTTATTTTTGTACATGGTCTTGGTTTTTTTTCAAGATTTATACTTTTCCCTAGCACGTGTTACTTTTGGGAATGTGAATCAGTGTTTACACTCTTGAAGGAAATATCCTTATTCTTACCTGTTTGTATTTCTCCTTTGAAGAAATTATGTGACAAAATCATTCGCATTATGTTTTTGTAATGTTGGCAGATATGGTTGTAACTTTTAACTACTTTGACACTAGGCACTAATCTGAGTAGATGTTCAGAATAGTGATACATATTGTATCAATATAGATAGTGCAGTGCTGCTTCTGCTAAGGAGGAAGGAGTTTACAGTTTTGCATTGCTATCCTTTAAAGATGCTGTAGGGTTTCTAACACACACAACAGGATTGTTTCCATGTGTACTGAAGATTTAATGTTAAAAAATTTGAGCATGCCTTAAAAGCACAATACCTCACTGGATAAGGATGCAAAAGCAGAGGCAGCTCAGCAGCCACCAGCAAAAGCCTGTGGCTGGCAATGACTGGGCAAGTCTGACCAGCTCAGAAGAAGATTGGGAAACAGAAGATGGTGGATGACTAGAAAATTTATGCATGTTATGTATTTTTTTCAGCACTAATTTAGTAATTTTGTAATTTAGTAATGTTTTCCTCCCTTTGGGAGGAAAAACACAGAAGGCATTACAAAGATGTCTATAAGCAGTTCTGTTTCTCTCAAGCCAATAAACACAAAACTTACACATGTTAGGCATTATGCTTGATTGCCTAGAACGCAAGGCCACAGTGGAATTTCATGATAAGGATTTAACCTATAAAATTCAATAGGAATATAGTAGTTAACTGTAGAAATTCAAAATTGTTTAGACTTCAATAGTGAATTGTCTCTTCTGTATGCATTCTTAAGAGATCTGTAGCACCCTATAGCAAGCATGACATTTTCATTAAATTGAACAACTCCAAAATTTGTTAGAAATGATGTAGTTTATATTTTTTTCCCGAAGAACTTCATATATGGAAATAGCGAGTTACTATGGCAAGCTGCTACACTGCTCTTGATCTCAGATCTTGAATAGCCATTCAGAATAGTGTTGTTTGCAGAAATAGAGAATGCTTAATGCCCCTTGAGAAAAGGACCTTGTATTAAGAAAGCAGGGAGGTCATCACCTAAATTGGAGTGGACTATGATGAACATAGCATGGGATGGAGGAAGGATGTTGGGACCATTGTATACTCTAGTGAGACGAATATCAATGAAATAGGGAGTTAATCTAGCATTTTTAGGTGGGGGAACTTGAGCAGAAAGTACACAGAAATAGGTAACTCAGAAGGAGAAAGATCAAATGCAGTCAGAATCTTAAATCACAAATGGCTCAGATAAACTGAAAGATGATTATTTTAGGAATGAGGACAAAGTGGCTATAGGCTATATCTGCAAATTTTAGTTTGGATTGGATAGTCTGCTTCTGAAGTGGATTTCCCAGTCATTCCCACAATCTGTGCTGTATTTCACATGTTAAAAAAGGTTCTGTATGACCATTTTCTGTATGAAATTAAATCAAAAGATAGTCTCTAGGATCTCTCCTTAATGTACTCCAAATGTGAGTGGTTGTCAGTTAACAGGTCCAGAGCAGAGCTTGGAATAAAGGCCCCCAAAACATACAAAATGTGACCGATTCTCAGAACTAGTATTTTGCTCTACAGCTCAGTTGATACTGTGATGCTCTTGTTAACAAAGATGTAGCCCAAGAGTAGTTTAAAGCGAGAAAGAAGAACTGTAGAGCTCCTTCTGCTTGCTAAAGAAAGTATCTTATGCTAGAAGGATACATTTTGCAAACTGAAGTTCCTCAATAGGAAGGAGAAAAGAACCTATGGAAAAGTGTTTAAGTACTAAAGAAAAATGTATAGATCTGCTTGCATGAAGAAATTCTCACAAGTCTGTGCTGCTGTATATAGCTTTGGCACACACTTTACTATTGTAATGTAAAAATAATGGGTGAAGCCAATTTACAATTTTCAGAATCTCATTTGATAATCAGTAGCCTTGCAGACTACAATTTAGCATTGTGATTTTGCATGTACTTTTCCTCCATCCAGAATGACTTGTTTACTAAAGTCTGTAAATGGATTCTATTGCAGCATTTATTTTGATAAATCTGTGTTTTGAAAGGTGTGAGTGTTAAACATAGGTTAATCTAGCAATCTTTTACTGTGGAAATGTATTCCACAGGGCATTGAAGTGTCTTAGTAGAAAGCTATCTGATAAAATAAGCAATCAAATTGGAATTCAGGCTTAAACTACTTTTTCAATAAATAAGATATCCTAAGGGTCATGTTTGAACCAGCTGCTATTATTTGTTATGTGTAGAAGTCATTTCCTTATTGAAAGTCTAAATTTATTTAAGCTACAGTTGGGTGTAGAATTTCTTGGTACGGTTACAGGTACCATTAAAAAAAAAGATTCATTGTTATTACTTGAATTTTAAAATTTGGTTCTTCATAGACAGCAAGTAAAAGAGAATATTGCATTTCATTCCATTCTGGATAATATTGAATGTCTTAGCTCTGTGTAGCTCTGCTTAAAAATTAAAATTAAAATAGTTTATTTTATAGTCTAATCCTGTCCTAGACATTCATTTTAATTTTAAACAAAGGATTGAAATATCTCTTCTTGATAATTAAAGCATTGCCTTTCACATAGCTGAATGCTACTATTCTGCATTTCTTTATTATTTCACTTGAAAAACTTCCATCTAAGCAGATACAGATACAGCTATAGCGTAGATACAACTGCCTGAGATAGGAAATGCCCACTGATGATGTAACAGTAAAAAGCTTCTGTGATAGCATTCTTCCTGTACATTGTATCATGGAAGTTTGTTTATTGTATGAGGTTCAAAGCTTTATCCTCTTTGAGGATAAACAGGGGAGAAGCAAAGGAAAAGAAAACTTGAATTAAGACTGCAGTGAAATAGTGCTAACTTCCCTCCTGTGCTGCTTTGAGAGATATTTTTCTATATGAAAGTACATGCATGTACATTTCATGCATTTGGTATGGGAATGTGTACAGTAAGAGGAAATATCTGTAATTCTAGTGTGGTCTATATCTTTAACTGCATATACATTTTTTAAAAAAGATCTGAAAGTATCACCTTAACCTTTTGCCTGTACATGTCCTAAATTTAAAGCTTGTGTGTCCACAATCTGATGTAAAATTTTATCTGCATGATACTCAAAGGAATTAGAAGCAGAGACATCAGAGAAAGGAACATGGGAAACAGCCAGGAGTGAATAGGTTAGACTGTTCCCTCATATACTCTTGGAATTTCACCTTTACAAGGGAGATGCAAAAAAAAAAAAAGTACATTTTCCATAATTAGCAACCTTCTGTCATATATTGCCTAAAACATGCCTTCATATGGAGTTTATGGCTTGTTTTACTGTAGATTCCTCATATCTGGCATCTTACAGAAGAAAGAATGGCTAAAATGTAGCTAAAGAAAACAAAGTGAGAGATTATTTACTTTTAAACTAGTGGCTAAATAATAAAGATGCTAGAAACAAATAAGGTCTTATAAGCTTTACGATGTTTCACTTACTGTTCTTTTTGTGTAATATTTGGTTCATAGTTTACCAAATTGTCCAGTGCCAGATGTTCCAGAAAAAAGTGTAAGAAAAGAAGAAGTGGAGTATCATTAAATATGACTGCAGAGGGAGTTTCTTATTTTCCAGGCATCTAGTTAGTTACTGTTTTACTGTGAAAGCACAAAGATTTGGGGCCCCTATAGATTTTAATTTTTTTTTTAATATACAGATAAATTTAAAAAACTGGGAATTGAAACACTGGATTCCAATTTTATTCTGGAGGATAAATTTATGTTGCCATTTAAAACACATTCATGGAAAATTACAGCAAACAGGTAGTTATACTGTGTGCATTTGCTCTCATTAGCTGGGGAGAGGAACAGAGCTTTTAAAAAATTACATTGGCTACTGTATGAGATTCTAAGAAATGTCTTTCTGTGAAATGGGAAAGATGAGAAGTAGGATGTATATGGTAACCCACAGACAGGAAAATAATTTTATAAGAAGATTCTACTCTATTACAGGCAAAACATGGAGACACTAATAAGGCTTGCATTGGTGTGACAACTTTTTTTTCATTGGTTTGCTATTTTCCAGTCAGTAATATTTCAGGGAAGTGTAAAGAAACATTGTTTTACACAGCAGAGTGTTTACAAATTGTTTTCAGAATCACTTACATTTCTTGTTAATGTTTGCTATTTAACTCAGATCTACGAATCATCAGCTTAGGGTTACTTCTTTCCTGGAGTCTGTCCTCCGTTGCATCTTTTCTTTCTACTCTGAATCTCTTTCTGTGTACCATTCAACAGCATTTTCAAAAGCAGAACGCAACTACTAAACTGTTAAAATACAGAATATAGTGTAGAATGGCTCTGGT
Organism: Pseudopipra pipra; assembly: GCF_036250125.1. Taxonomy (NCBI): domain Eukaryota; kingdom Metazoa; phylum Chordata; class Aves; order Passeriformes; family Pipridae; genus Pseudopipra; species Pseudopipra pipra. Next base: position 81,212,225 of record NC_087550.1, read on the forward strand.
ATGAAATCAAAGCCTATAAATTCAGTAGACAAGATAAGTTTTTTTTCTTTTTTTTTTTTAATCCTTTGGTAAGATGCTGACGGTTTTCATCTTTACCCAGATACTGAAATTTCCATTCCTGATAAGCAGAACTTATTCTCCAACTAATAAAATAGTCAATAAATAATGTGTGCAATATGTTACTTGTATTTATATCACCTACTAACCCTTTGACCCTCACCTGCCCTGTCGTACATGGGGCTTTTATCCTGCAAACACTGAAAACTGGATTAATTTCAAATACAGGATTAATGCCATTGAAGGATAATTTTGCATATTCCTTATGAATTGCAATATCAAAGGCCTAAATCCTTTACTGACTAATTTTGTGATTCAGTTCATAAGATGTTACAATCTCACATGAAGGTCCATTGATTTGTTGCTTGAGAGTGATGATCCATTGGTGCTGGTGAATATGATGAGGGAAGAGCTACCCAGCCATTTTCATGCAGAAAATTTGGATGTTTTAACTGACTAAAGTTTATCTCTGTGTGCAACTTTTCATCAGTAAATAAGGGTCAGCCATCTGGCAGTGATAAATTTGGCTGGAATGGATTCCATCTGCTAAAATATGATGTAAAAATATTCTACTCTTCCATGGCACTGGAAAGATATGACATCTGGGATTAGACAAAATAAAGAAGCTTGAAATTGGAAGGCACTGACAAAATGATTTGCCTTCTGAGGAATTGGAAAGGTGCCGTTGAAGAGTGGGATTAACAACAGGCCTGTAAATAGGGTTTATTTGTTCTCAGATAAGTTTTTCTAGAAGTTAATGTTAACTCAGAAGTTAAAACAGTGAGTTCACTATTCCTATTCAAGCTCACTCCATCATCGGCTGAAATTATTACCTAGATTCATGGCCAAGAGAATCACCTATCTGAGTACATAAAGATGTAGGTTTCTCATGTGGACATGGAATTCTGTGCTCCCTGGCATCCAGCTGTCTACAGCTGTGAAGCTTGTGGTTTTCCAGAAGGGCTGAAAAAATAGAAAAGACTTTGCACTGCTTTATTTACAAGCTGAAGAGTAGCTTCTATTTTCATGGATCATTGTAAATATATCACAATAGAGCTTCTGGGGATCTTAATTTTCAAGGCACTGAATTTGCCTGAAGAATGAATAGGTATGCTCTAGAGCTGATGATAAAACTTTGTTCTTTGCCTTTTAGGTATACTGAGACATGACATTTTATTATCAAAATCCAGGATCTTCTGCATAGATAAGGTCTGTTCATATTGGCTAATTTGTTTTTTTGGTCTTTGACTGGCTGATCCTGTCAAAAGATAGTAAAGACATAACTCATCTATGACTATCAATTCCCCAACAGCAAGATAAACTATTATTCTATTTAGTGGTTTAGTATATTTTTCCTTTGTATTGTGCCAGTTTTGAAAAGTGAAAGTTTTACATGCATTCAGGTGACAGAGCAAATCTAAGGGATTTGGAGAAAAACTGCAGGTCTTCTGTGTGGGAGCAGTTTCTCCAGGGAGCCCACATCCTTGTAGATGTTGTTTTCAAAATACACCTTTCAGTTTTATTTGAGGGCTTCTTTTAAAATTTAGAAAACATTTGTAAGGAGTGACATATGGAAAACTCCAATCATGATTTTTTTTCCCTTGGAGCAAAGCAAGCTGCTTTCTAATTTATCATGTCCCAGAGAGGAAAGATGTGAAAATAAGGTTCTGTGTTTGACCATATCCTGGAGACTGGAATTGTAATGAATCCTACAGAATTATTAATTGGAAACCATGTTAATGTGATGTTCTTTCTGTAAGTCTAAGCAGTGGTATGCCGTCATATATTCCTCAATGGTTGCTGTAATGTGAACCTGTGGGCATTTACTTTTAGACTACTATGTACAAGTTAATTTTTAAAAAATCAATCCTCAGTAATTGGTTTAATAGTTAATAATAACTGACTACTATGGTGCAGTAGGGAAATTATTACGTTTATTGGAATGTCTGTAAGTGTGAAAATTGTTCTTTTGTGACCAGAGCCAAGAGAAAGATTTTAACAACTTTTTTTGCTTTCCTTTAGCAGAAGGCAATTAAGTAAGAAGTTTGTGGAGGTTGGAATTTTTTATTAGACACACCCTCTCCACTCTTCTTTTTTGTTGTTGTAGGCAGTGATACAGTTGCTTTGTGCGTAATCAAATCTCACATAAATGCATTAATCGCTGTTCAGCAAGAAATGCTGAGCTTAAGAAACATTGGGAAATAATGTAGGATTCAAGTAAATACAGAGACTTTGACTAGTTGTCCACTTTTGTGCCTGTAATGACATAGTAAAAAATCTGCATAATTTTAGAATAATCAAAAGCAAACAGAATAAGTAGAATTTTAAGACTGTGTTTCTGAGAAAGGGATTTAGCTTAAATTTTCTTACATTTCAATAAGGAGTACATGAGCTTAAATTAGGCAATTGCTTACTTGTTTTGCTGACTCAGGGCCTCAGTAAAAATACTACTGTGCAAAGTTTTGAAAAGCACTTTTTAAAGGGATATAGCTTTTTTTCACAGATTTTGTTCTTTTGAGTTTAAATGCCACAAATTTTCACTGATGGCAAAGAGAATCCTACTTCCCTCCAGCACTTAAAATTTTATATGCATTTATCTAAATACCATGCTTGATTTCTTCTTCTGATTTATGGGTGACTTCTCTTACTATTCCCGAGGCTTCCTTTCAATTTATAACTCCTTAGTGTTGAAATCGTGACATGTAAAAATCAATATCAACTTATATTTAAGCACTTGTAAAATACTGATTCCTTGGCTAAATCCCCAAATTACTTGTACCCCCACAAAAGTACATTTATTTGAATAGAATTAGACTCAGAAAAAAAAAGAAGACAGAAAATTTTAAAAGTTTGATTACTGTTAGAACAAACAAGTCATATAATACTCTTTTCTCTTATTTTGTTTTAAAGAAAATGCTAAGCATGTGTTTCAACAATTACTGAATTGGATTGAATACACTTAGTTGTATAGAATCTTCATCTAATTTGTGATCTGAAAAAAACAAATATGATTAATACAGAAGACATCAACACTCTAGTGAAAGATGCTGATGCTCAGAAAGTAATGTTCATTTCAGAATTTAACAGCAAGGCATATTATAACCCATTTGTTTCCCTCACTTATTTTTTATCTTCTTTGCTCTAACATTCCAGTTTGTGGGGTATAATCTGATATAAATATATGACTATATAGATGTAAAGGCATTACTAGATCTGGACCTAGTAAATTGAAAACAAAACTAGTACCTCCACTCTCTTCACAACTATTGCTTTATTTCAAATAGCTGCAATATTAGTAGAATAAAAACCACATCAAATATTACTTCATCCTTGCCTGTCAGCAACTTAACTTCAATTTTTTTTTTTTTTTGTATTAGTAGATTGCCTTTACAGAGAGCTTTCATGTTTATTATTTGTCTCCACTTGCTGAAGTAGCTGAATGTAGTCCAAATGGAAAAATAAATCACAGAAAAAGCTTATTAGGAAATGTTTATATTGTTGAATTAGAAAGCAGTAGGCAGCATTTGTTAGGCCAGATAAACTCTATATTGCTGTCTTTGGGGGAAACTAAAACCTGAATAAAATCTTTACCTTGGACACTCAAGTTTTTCTCCAAAGGTTAAGCTGATGTAGCAGTTACTTCTTTAATTATTTATGGATGAGACATGTGAAATGCCTGCCAAAGTTAGCAGAGAGAAAATAATGGCTAGTATTAAACATTTGACCTTGAAAGCAGCTCTGATTGAAAATAATTACCCAAGTTTTAAAACCTTTATTTCCTGTTCTGGTGGCAATGTCCTTCTTAAGCTGTAATAAATTACCCAATCATTTTAGCATCAGATTAACTTGACTCAAGTGTTTATTTCACATTAAGCTTCAACATTACTGATGCACTATGTAAAAGTGATATTAATTATCTTTAAGGTTCTTTTTTTTTTTTTTTTAATCCAGACTTCTTTAGTGGTATAAATTTTCATTGATTTCGCCCTCAATGTTCCACCAAGGCCAGATGTCATTTCAACTTATCAAAATCCTAAAATTAACTCTGAATTTTCTATTGACCTCTGTGATGTTTTGGTATTGACCAGGTGCAAATGAATTCTCTTAGACTCCTTTGTTATGTCTATCTACGTTGTCAATCTAGTTTACATTAACATCTGGAAAATGGATATGGGAAAATTATTAGTCTTTTTAATTATAATTAGCTGTCGTTCTTCTCAATGAGAGGTGTTTTGGTCACTAAGTGAATAATATTGTCTCATGAATATTCCTTCATATAATAAATGCTTAAAAATAAATTATAAAATTTCTGCTTTCAAGCATAATAATGCCACCATAACCACTGTGCATCGATTTACGTGGGTTTTGTGTTTTGGCAAACATTTTGCCTTAAGGATACCAGGTGTAGCTTTGTAGGGTCCTTTGATTAATGTCTGTCTAGTAACATCACTGGTTGCTTTGGGCAAACTGTTCTATAAAAGGAAACCTTGCTGCCACGGAAAAGAAAATTGCAAATCTGCTGTGCACAAGATTTTAATTACAATAAACAAAAATTAAACAGATTATTATAGCAGCGCAATTATTACTCTTAAGTTGACATTGTGTCAGCACCTTATTTTCATTTCTTTTGTAATCAGTCTGTAGAATTTGCCTTGAGCTAAAATAGAAACTCTTTTTAAAGTCAACAACACCATGATTTAGGACAATTTATTTTCTTAATTTATTTTAATCACTGGAAAGATTTTCAGAGATTTTTTTCTGTTTTTTACTTTCTTGGTCACAAAGCCATCAAAAAAATATTTTTCATCCATCTGGTTCATAACAAGCCAAATTCTGTTGTCCTTATGCAGTAAGCTTCCTTCTGACTGTGAATTAATTGTGCACTACCGGTCTGCTGTAATGTGTGCTCCAAATGCCTCATATTGTGCTTCAGTGCCTTGTAAGAAAACTAGTGGAAAATATTTTTTGAAGCTTTTTAAATGGTCTAAGTGTTCAATTATATATATCCAAAGAAAACTAATGAAACTAATGACGACTGAAATTCTCACTTTGAAGAAAACACATCTATTCCACGGCCTATATTTATCTTTGAATAACAGTGACAATGGCAAGAGGATTTTCTGGGGATCGGAGTGAAGATATGGTTGCTTAATGTGATCAGCAAGTCGAGTTTTTTGTACTTTTTTTCTTCTGCCTATCCATTTCTTGCTTTATAAAGGTAGAACTAGCAATATAGTTGATGGAGAAGTGATAGTATTTCTAAACGAAAAATAGAACTTTGGTAGGATTGGAACTAAATGCCTTTGAACACAGACACATTTTCCTCTCCTATATGGCACTTCGTGGTAATTGAGCAAATTTTATAGTGCCAAAATTAGTCACAAGAGAACTCTATATTTCTCTCTGAAAGCAATGGAATCACAGTGAGAGTTTTGAGAAAAAAAAAAAGAAAAAATTAATTAAGGAAAGGAAGTGTCTGGGGAGTAGTTTAGCTTTGATATGCTTCAGCTTTTGGTCTTACCGACATGATGACTGCAGTGAGACTAAACCTGCAGACTGGCTCCAAATGTTGGCAACCCAGCTGGGATCAGCCTTTGGCAAAAAGGTAAGGAAAAATAAAGGGTCTACAAAGCTCCAACTGCAAACTATGTTAGCTGCTGTCAGTGAAACTACACAAGAGATGGGGAGAGCCTGCAGGTTTCCACAGCTTTTTCAGAAAACTATTTGAGGAACACATGAGGTACTCATCTGGAACCAATCCTTCTCGCCAATGGAGGTAAACCAAGCTGAAGGCTGCTCCTCTCTCACGCTTAGAAGGGGGTCCATAGACCTTGCCAAAACTGAGTTTCTTTAATTTTGTCATTTTCAGTGAATGGACCCAGAAGAATTCAGAACAACAACATGGAAAGTCACCTAAGTCTGTCCCTCAATACACTTAGAGTGCCAGTTGCCTAACAACTGAGATAAAGAAGAGCAAAAGGCTTTTCAGTGCTTTGACTGTGTTTTTCATCTGAAAGAAAACTATTTAAACTGGTCCTTGTATACATGATGGAACAGCAGCTGCTGTAATGGCAGACAAAAGCAGATGTAAACATACATTCATATGTGACCTAATTCTCTGTGAAACAGCCACCTCCAGGGTATCATTCAGCACCGTGGTGCTTTGCTTGCTTTTTTGGTATTCTGATATTACACTAGTGGATTGAAATGCTCTGCTAATTGGGATGTGCACAAATGTCTGGTTGACAAAAGAGAAAACGTACTTAGAGTAACAGGAGTTCTTTCAGGCACACTGGCTTTATTTACATAGTATAGCTATGCCAGTATCTATCCCTGTCTTGTGGCCCTGCACAGCTCTTTGCCTGGGGTCAATGGGAGCCCCTGCAAACCTTTCCCTCCAAATACAAAGATTTGGCAGGCACGTGCACAGAAAGGGTACTACTAACATCAATCCTTTAAGCTGTCTCCCATGAGGTACACCTGTGTTAGCAGAAGAATGTGTTTATGAACAATAAATCTTAAAAAGTTCTGATTAGTGCAAAGTAAGTAATTTTTTGATAAGTAATTATAAGCTAGGTTGGATACTACATAGCTATAAACGTTTCCTTCCTGACGTGTTTCCTTCTGTGCATATAGCTACAGACACTTAAGGATCTAGAACTTTATGTACATCATGAATTTATTTGAGGTGTAATAGATATTTGCAAAACTTAATATTTTTTCTTTTTATGAACTTCATGGAACCTATGTAGAACCATGGTCAGCAATCTGTCTCTATTTCCTGGGTTTTGCATATTTTAATGTAAGTACAGTCATCATAATGAATGTTTGGTATGATAAAATTGTTGTTCTCCAAAAGTTACCTTTTCCATGCCAAGAGTGGTGTCTAAAATTGGAATAATTAAATACAGAAATATTAAATCTAATTTAAGTTTTATTACTTTACTGGATAACTAAGGGATCATTATTATTCTGGGTTTTGCTGTAGAAATATAGCTGGTTGAAATTTTTGCTTGGAAGTGGTAAATTTATTAAGTGTTTTCTACCTGCATTATTGATTTTTTAAAAAAATATGGTTGAACAGCACTCCACAGTCCACTTCTACACACACAGGTTGTCTACATGTACTGTCATCATTCTTTCATATCTCTTATTTTTTCACTCATAATGGAGAAAGTGATGTTTTAATTTCCACATCATTTCATTGTAGAACTATTAAAGCTACTGAAAGAATCTCAGCAACTCATTTAATTTAATCAAAAATGAGAAAAAACAAGGTTGTGTAGTAAGTCATCATTTTCTTTTCTGAGATGTTATTTAATGTGCAGAGGTCACTTTTCTATTTTTCTATGTACTAACCAGTACTAGCATGCTGACCTTTGGTACCCAATTTCAGAATTTTTATATTAATGTTGGAAGGAGAAGTTGCAACTATAAATCCTTCCAAAGAACATATGGCTTTTTTTTATTTCTTAACCAGTGTACCATTCTTTTTCTGCTCATGAAATACTTCTGAATTATTTACAGAATCACAGAATATGCCTAGTTGGAAAGAACCCACAAGGATCATAGAGTCCAAACCTTAGTCCTGCACAGTACCATCCCCAAGAGTCATACCATGTGCCTGAGAGTATCATCCAGATGCTTCTTGAACTCTGGCAGACTTGGTGCTGGGGAGCCTGTTCCAGCGCCCAATCACCCTCTGGGTGAAGAACCTCTTTCTAATATCCAGCCTAAACCTCCCCTGACACACCTTCAGGCCTTTCCGTTGTGTCCTGTCACTGGTCACCAGACAGAAGAGATCAGTGCCTGCCCCTTCTCTTCTGCTCACAAGGAAGTTGTAACTGCAATGAGGTCTCCCCTCAGTCTTCTCTTCTGCAGGCTGAACTGACTAAGTGACCTCAGCTGCTCCTTACACCGGTTCCCCTCAAGGCTCTTCACCATTTTCATTGCCCTCCTTTGGATGGTCTCTAAGAGCTTAATATCTTCTTACAACGTGGTGCCAAAAACTGCACACAAAATTCAAGGTGTGGCTTCACCAGTGCAGAGCAGAGCGGGACAAGCCCCTCCCTCGACCGGCTGGTGATGCTTTGCCTGATGCCCCCCAGGACATGGTTGGCCCTCCTGGCTGCCAGGGCACTGCTGACTCATATTCAGCTTGCCAGTGACCAGGACCCCCAGGTCCATTTCCACAGCAGTGCTTTCCAGCATCTCATTCCCCAGTTCTTTTCCTTATAGCAGGAATAGGAATTATTACAGAGATTTGACTCTCCATTATCCCTGTCCATTGTTTTGAGAGACTTCAATCTGAATCTTCTTACTGTTAAAGCTTGTCTCTAATTTAATTTTCTAGGTTTCATTCCTGAAACTTAAGGACATACTTGTCTAATGATGATGTTGCTTCTCTGCAACATTACTATTGTGGGTGGAGGTTTTATGCCTGTGAGATGTGTGCCTAACAATTGATTCTTTATTGTTAGTTTTTAGTTCAAAGCATTTTAATCTCAAAAAGCAAGGAGAAAAAAATGGTTTTGCCTATGTTTAAAAGAAAAAAAATAGTTATGTTTTCTAATCTGCAGGGTACGCAGTGTTTCTGATATGATTTGACATATACAGTCTTTGCATTCTAAGGTCCTTGAAATTTTTGTGGTAAGTGCTGAAATTATGACAGTGAAGAGTGTTATTTCTAGAAATCATGATAGCAGTCTTTTCCAAATATCAGTGCCTAATTACACTTGGGAACAATAGCATTGATTTGTTTTTGTTTGGTTCCCATTGCCAGTGCTGACATATCTGAAAGAAAAGAAAACAAGCAAATTGCCCAACATCAATCATGTAATGATATTATCAGATTTATGTATGAGGGATATTCTCTCTTTCCGCCATTCATTTTCTATAATGATCATTACTTCATGTTTCACTGTGTCTTGATTGCCTGCCTGCTACCTGTCCAAGGGCTGATCCAAGCATCTGGGTTGTGCTGGCTTGCAAGCCAGCAATGATTAACTTCAAAGGCCATTTAAGTCAGTGACCAAAACCATTTATCCTGCCTCTAATCCAGCTTCCATTGAAAGACAGGCAGCAATAATCAACCTCTCAGCTTGTTACCCTTCTGTGAATTTACCCATGTTCTGTTCTAGAAGAACAGAGCAAAAGTATTTTGCTCTCTAGAATGTCTCCTGAAGGGTTTCCATCTTTTGAAATGTGCATAATGAGCTCATTGTGCAGGACAGGGTCACAGGTGGAGGCAGGACAGGGGTATTGCATTGCTTCATGTAGGAAAGCAATAGTTGTTTTACTAGTAATACATTATATTAAAAGAAAAAAACATTTCAAGTAGTCTTTTTTTTCTTTTGCTGATTGAGTCCCATATCTGTGTATAGTATGTGTGTGGGATTATTTTCTGAGAAAGCTTTTATACATAACATTCTCTGTCAAAAGATAAGCTTGAACCAACAAGGAAACATGCCAGCATTTTGTGGATTTATAGGCATTTGAACTTTAAAACTTTTTGAGCACACAGGGGATGCTGACAGAAAACGCTGAAACGGCATCTAGAATTAGTTTTATAAATTGCCGTATATGTAGTTTCAGATGTAAACATACTGGATCAGGAAAAACAAGAATAATTGATGAAAGATTTTCCCAAGTACAATGACCTCCATAAATAAATAAATGACTACAAAAATTATGAGAGTTTTCAGCTGGATTTCGTCTTCAACCATTCAAGTTAATCAAGTGTGTGAACTTTAGTCACTTAATGGTGGTCTAGCAAAATTTAACTACAGTTACTCAAGGCTTCTAGACAAAGCAAAGAGACAGAAGATAAGAAAAAATATATATTAATGTGTGGGGAAGTTTGGTGTTTAATGTCCACTGGTTTTCCAAAGTATATCCTTATTCAAAGAGTATAATGTTATATCATGGTGGTGTTTGGCTATCTCATCATTCATTACCACCCTATGGAAAAAAAAATACATTGTCATGTCATATAAACGTTGCTTAACATAAACAGCAAACTAAACACTGATTGATGTCCAAATTATGAGTTGTCACACCGTTAGCTTAAACACTCAAGCTTTCAGAGAACCTAAATTTCTGAAGCAAGAAGGGAACTGTGAGTTAAAGATGAGAAGGTAAAAAAAAAGGTCTTTGCATATTGACATTGTAATCAAATGTTAGGATACTGAAACACAATTGATTATGTAAGTAATAGAAAGCTTCAGTATGCAAGGTTATACCGTTTTACAAGCAAACATTCTAAATGCAATAACAGCAACAAATCCACAGCTAAATCTGCTAATCAGGTGTTAATGTATGAATTTTCCTCAAGGTTTTTTATCATCATTATGCTAAAAAAAGTTATAGAAAGTTAATCTAAATGGATATTAACATTTTCAATTTTTTGCTTCAGGGTCACTGTATGAGCACAGAAGCTTTTCTCTGCCATCCCCTCATGACATTGCATCTCGCTAAAATCAACATTTATGAAGCAGATTGATACGACTTCTGACCTTTATACTTGGAGCTGTGTCTGACTCCTGGCTGCATCAGGCAAGGGAATTAATGAGTGTACCACTCTGCCTTGCTGTAAGATCTGTTCCTATAATGATAATTATAATGGCACTGTTATGCTATTATGGTTGAGGTGCTGTCACCAATCCCATTATTGAAACAGGGATTTTAAGGTGTTGATAATTCAGCTATAAAAACAATATTTATGTTGCAGTAGTGTAATAAAGGGTGAATACAAGAAAGTGAAGAATAACTGTTTCTACCAAACACTGCTGGGAGAAGATCCAGTCTGCCTAATGTAGCAATCTTATTCCTTGGTTCCTTATGAAGCCTTCCATGAGGAGAAGTACATGTTTCCATGAACAGTGCCACAATGGGACTCTCTGCAGGCCTTTGGAGGGTCTTTGTGTCTCCATATATTTTCCTGTCTAGAACAAATCTCTTGAGACCTTCCATAGCACCTACGCTTTCCATCTTACTATATGGGTAATGTATAAAGCATGCTCGGGGGCACAGCTACCTGTGAACGTTTTCGTTAGTTAGGTATTATGTATTTACTGCTTAGAGCACTTTCATTTGGAAAAATGCAACTATTTAGTCTTGTGTCATGGACCTCTTGTTTTTGGGAGGTAGTACTTACCTTCTCCAGTTTCAGCTGTCTGCAAGTTAGTTGTTAAATCTAAGCTAGTCACTTAAACTCCTATCATCAGTGGAAGTCCATTGGTTTTTCTCATCTTAGATATGTATTTTCAGATGGCAGTGAATGTTCTCCAGAGGTGTCTTTTTCCCTCAAGTAATGATAATTAAAAAGAAGTGTCTGTGATTATGCTGAGTTTAAACATCTAACCCATAGCCCCTTACGTTAAGGCAAATGATTCATCCCTTGTGTTATGGAGACTGAGTTAAAGGACACAGAGTCACGAGTTTGGACGTTTTAGTTTGCACTGCTAAAGAACATTACAACATTTTCATATGTATGTGCAGAAGTTAAAAAATTCTTATACCAGGCAAAAACCAGGATAATGCCAGCCCATGTGCAGTAACATCTCTACACTGAGATAGATTTCTCTTAAATGAGTGAGGTATACATGTACCAGTGCAGCAGCACAGGCATGTGCCTACCTGAATGTGTAAGGGGAAGCTTGGACTGCATTTTTTCCCTCAAAATAATAAAGCTCTAACTCCACTTTCATAAGAGTCAGCACTCTGATATTTCAGAATGTCCAAAGATAAAATTATTCAGGTCACATCTGAATTTGTGATACTCCATAATCTATTGTTATTCTTCTTCATTAATATTTATTTTTATGTTATTATTCATTCATTATTTACTTTGCTCCTTATTTAATGTTACTGGTGGTTGTTGGTTATTATTATTTGATTACAATCATTAAAGGAACTCTATTAGATATAAGGGCTGTGTGATGCTGAGCACATTGTGCAAATGGTGAACAAAACATACAAAGGCACTACTCTTATGGAAAGTAAGAGGCAACATAGTCCCCACATCTCTGTGGGGAAATTCTGTAGAGTGGACTAAGTAATATATTCATCATCAGCTGTGTTGGATCCTGTCAAAATAATGGTTTCTGTTAGTGACATACTTCTTGAATCACTGTTGTCTCACATATCCAGGACACACTGTGAAGTATTTCTTAGCAAATGCAAGTAGTATTTTACTTGAATAAAAGTTCAAAATTTAGCAAATCAACTCAAGGAAAGTGCCGTAAAAACTCAATTATTATTCTATGCTTTTAACCAAATTACAAAGATGAAGGTAGGCATAAACTGCCTTTTTTTTCATTTGTTCTGATTATCTGTTAATATAGCAAAGTGCAAATCAATTTGTAAGAGTACATTAAAACTCAGTGTAATTTTTTTGTTGTTGTCGCAGGAAGACTTCTAAAGAGATATAACATTTTAGAATAGTTTTAATGCAACAAAGAGAATCTCTGTTTCACGGCTGATGTGAAATTAATGGATTACTCAGAATGAAAAATAATATTCTGGACAGACTATTTGGAGATATAAATGCAATTTTGAAATATTTTAGTGAGCATACTGAATATATGCTTTCATTTGCCCTTGGTTGCTAACTCTTGGTGACAATTCTTTATGAAAGCACTTTTTGTAGAGTAAGTTATTTTGTGTAAACTAATGGTGCAATAAATATTTTTCAGTACTATGCAAGCTTCTTTTAGCTATTAAAAAAATCCAACCAGCACTCAGAATTATTCTCCACTTTTTTCTGGTGCCTCTTGTTTGATAGATACAGAGGTTTTTTTTGTCTTGATTTTCCTTATTTCTCAGGAGAAAACACTGTAAAGTTCTCTACAGATAGAAACAACTATTCTTAATTTATTACAGAATAATTTAATAATAAAGATATTTATTTCAGAATTGGAGTTACCTGACTGTCTTCCAGAACTTAACCTTAGTCTTTAGTAAGGTGGTTGTCCTCTTTTCCCACTATAGTGAGGAGAGAGAAACAAGAAGTTTCAATAGGCAATTCAGTTGTAGGTGTGCCAACTCTGCCCTTGAAATTAGCATCTTTGTACTACTCACATAGGTCTTGATTTGTAATGTATCTACCACTGATAATTTTGTGAAATTTTTGCTGCTGGACCACAGAAATTTTGATGGTGCCCAGGAAGTAAATTATCTTCCTGTTTCCAGATGGAAAATTGCATTTAAAGACAATTACATGCATTATATAGGTAGTCTTCTACCTAATCTAATTTTAGACAGTCTCTTGAGCTAATAAAGCAAATGAACAGGTTCAAAGACTTAACTTTTCCGGTGATGCAGAAATCATACCGGAGGAATGTTTGGAAACCACTGCTCCTTATAATCCTCTATAGGCAAAGACTGTCAAAGTTGGCTGCTTTGGCAATGTTCCTGATGAAATTGTAAACACATGAAATTGTTAACTACCAAGTTGGAGTTAAAATCTACAGCACATGGATTACATTTGGGAACTTCAGGCACTTTGAAATATCCTTCAAAATAAAGTTTTAAAAAATCAGATCTGTACAGATGGAATGAGTTTTTAAGAAAGGTAGTTCTTTTGTACAAGTAATTCCCAAAATTTGATTGTTCCCAAGTGGAACCTATTTTATTCTCTCATTAGGCATGTGATTTCACCTTCTGTTGGATGTATTTTGCTCAGTTTTAGCCATGTAGCATTCAGAGGTCTAAGTCCAAGTGTGACATTTGAATTATTTTTTTAAATAATTTCAGAGGGTAGCTTTCTTTCCTTATCTTATTAAAAAAATTAGCCATTTGTTCCCTCCCACTTATTTTAGTTTGCCTACTATCGGAGTAAAAGATCTGAGAAATATTTTACAGACCTAGTAATTTGCATTGTGCCAAAGTCCTTGCTAACTTTTCTCCTGGTATGGTCTTTAATGTGAAATGATTTTTAATGCAGTAAACACAGTCAGCATGGTGGAAATAAATTGGAAGGGATCATGGGACAGTTTATTAAGGTTGACAAGTCTTTTTATTCTTCAGATAAATGTTGTACATGTTGAAGGGCAAATTATATGTAATTTATGGTCAATAGAAATTTTGTGAAAGTTAAGTCTGGGTATTAATTTGAAGCATCTCTTCTTTCCTTTAACCTTGTTCTCTCATTGATCTTGATTGCCAGAGATTACTCAGTACTTCAGAGTTATATAGACCTGGGTTTGCTGTGAATCTCATGGCTGGTTTTGAACTTCATGGTCATAGAAAAAGAAGCAATATCAAAATGAAGAATCTGGTACTGGTTTGTATTATGGGAAACATTATTTCTAGATTTTCTTTTTTATTTCCCAATAGTTGTTGCTGTTATTGTTTGGTTATAATTTGTGAAGAGCATGTGACAACACTAGAAAAGACTGTTGAAAAATTTATGGTTTAGACAGTTTGATGATAGAAAATGTTTTAAGCTATAAAACACAGTTCCAGCTTTTTTATTTTCAGCTTTTTTTTCTGGATCTGTTTTTTTTCCATAACAAGTTGGGCATATGTATGTGAGTATCTCTCTTATTCTTTTCTAAAGACTGATCAAAAAATTACTTGCTTTTCATTTAGTGACAATATCTTTTGGATGTAACTTTTGGAAACTAATTTCGGATAACCTTAATTCAAAGTGCATTATTTATTTTTCCAAATTGTGTTGACTTCTGCAAGGGAGACTAATAATAACTGCCATGAAAGATGTTATCAGAATATAGCTGCCAGTGTATGTAACATGTTTTCACACTCTTTCTGCATCAATGAAACTAATAAGTTTTCCAGGATAAGTTACTCAAAGAGCTTTGGGTTTCTAAAAACATTCCTTTTCCAAATTTTATATATGACTATCCTGGATATGCAGAATACACTGCATAATACGTACTCTATGTATAAAGTACACTGAATTGGTGCAATAGCACTGTCCTGTTTTAGTCTGCTGTTTTCTTTTTTCCTTTAAAAAATTTGTAGCAAATCTAGGGTTCATTAGTGATAACAAATATATATTTATTTCTTGACATTTATTTTTGTAGATTTGTTTTAAACATTAGTAACCACTTTTCAGGTGCTTATAATTTTCTATTTATTTTTTTAATGATCATGTGTTTTTTTTCTAATTATCATGTTTTTTTAAAGATCATTTGTTTTAGGATCAAAACAAGCTCTGGTGACATTGGGACCACTTTTCAGTCTTTTCGCAATTATTGTTCTGTATGATGATTTATAAATGACAGTTAAATGTTCCTTATAGGGTTTTTTTTCCCACCAGGCTAAGGATTTTTAATATGGAAAACTCTTTGTATTTCATAAATGGAATAATTGAGAGCTGGACTGCTTTGATCTTTGCACTGCTGCATCATTTGGCTCTGACTATTTAAAGCTGTTTACAGATCACAGCCTGTTTGTAAAACAGCAGGCAGGGACAGAGCGTTCAGTCATCAGAATAAAGAGAGCTGCAAGGTTAAAAAACCCTAGTCCTTCTACTTTTCCTCAGATATATTTATTGTTAATATTTTAATTGTTAATTATTACAATTTGTATGGTATTGCTAATATTCATGCATTTAACAATTCTAGTCAACAGAATTTATTTTAAACATGAAAAATTAAAGAACATCTTCAGACAATGAGACTCATAGCAAATGTTTTACATTTACATTTGATATGTTTATGTATAACTGCATTCAGATTGGGCTTATTAATACTCATGTTCTTGGTTATCATCATTTTGGTTTACATGCTTCATGCATAATTATGTCAATCATATAATATGCATGTATATCAAAAAGAGCCACAATATGCAGGCCAAAATGGCACATCTGAAAATTTTTTTCTCCACATATACCAAAATTAAGCAGAAATTTTTACAGCCTGTTGCTTTGTGAAAAGTCTGCCTAGCTAACTAGTAGATTACATATATGTTATGGACAGGGCTTCTGGTGGTGTTTTCCCGAGGTTATACTACTATCTCTGAATTTGAGCATCCTGAAATTTCAATTTTTTACGTCTAAACACCCAAATGACTTTTTCTTAGACAAATTGTGATAGGTATTTTGAGGAGGTAAAAGCCTGGTATTCTGAGGATGTAAGAGCCTAGTATTTTGTGCACAAATTCAAAGTACTCTTTCAAACAAGAAAGGCATTATGTCCTTAGTTGAATACATAATCATGATTAGCCCTTACTTTGTTCAGATCCTCTTCAAGTTTCAAAAAATTTAGTTGTGGGTAAAACTCAAACCCAAGCTGTACTTTAAAGTGCATTTTGAGCTGGCATTCCTGCAATGTGAGGCCACTGCACCCCTTCTCCAATGTTCCTGCCTTTGACTGTACTTGCTTTCGAAAAAATAACCTCTAACTTTTACAGCCTAACATTGGTTAATGTTTCTTTAGGAGATACCAGATTGCTTGTATGAGTGAGTCCCTTCAGAGAACTAAGATCTAAGCTCCCTATGTCAGGGTGCCCTTGTACTAGGCAGGCTTATGAAACACATTTGTGTATTTGCAATAAATTCTGAGGAGATATGAGAATTTTTCCATGAGAATTTTTCCTAAAAGAAAATTGCTTTTTCTTCTTAGCTTGATATCATTCTCCATTTAACAAGAACAGACTGAGCATACAATATAGACTTAAACTGGTTACCAGCTCTAGAAGCTTCTTTCACCCACATGGCTAATATTTTGGGCATACTTCCATTCAGATCATGTTGTGTGAGAAAGATAACAAATCTCATTCTGCATAGTTTTCCCAGATGTTTTTTTGCCAAAGGGAACAGCTGCCATTGTCACAGTTTTAAGCTCTGCATTTGACAGCACCTTATGTCAGACCTTGCAATGAAATTTTGTGGAGTTTGTTATTTTTGCTTCATGGCAAAGTGGTGTTCTGACTCTAAGAAGCAGAGCATCACAATACCATTTGGCTGACAAAAGCAATCCCTATGAGAAATTATGGCAATATATCAATATACCATGCATCATTTCAGATTTTGCTTTAGATTTTAATTTCAGACTTCAATTTCAGACTTCTTACAAGTCTGTTCATGTGAATCATTCCTTTTTTGCATCTTAGGGAAATGCAGGGCAGGTTATAGGTTTTCCTAGTCCTCCTAAGTAGACAGATGTAGTGCAATACACTATGAATTAAGACATGGACAGATTGGCTTCAAAACCAGTGCAATCTGAGAATTGAATTTTAATTAATTTCTGGGACTTGTCTTTTCCTTCTTAAATAGTTCATGCTGAAAGAAACAAAACACTTTGAGCACGGCACTGATATTCCCCTATGAAATGCTATCTTACAATCTCCTCTAGATATTACTCAGTATGCATTATGATATGAAAACAGTTGTCTGACTTGATGTCACATAAAATATTTCTTGTCTATTAGTGCCTAACAAGGTTTATTTAAGATGAGGTTGTGAAGCTTCAGATTAGAAAGCTATTTTAAATTTTACGACATGCATAATGGAGATTTAGGATAAAATGACAGCATATAAATTTGCAAATCTTCTTGTAGCAGCCAAAGAAGTCAATGTATACATAATAATATTATTTGTGAATATTATAAAATATGTATTTTTTTAATATGATGTACCTGGGAGAACTGGAGAAAAGAGAACAAACTATACTATATGTGACAAAAATTAGTCATATTACTTACCACATGACTAGAATGACAATGCAATTTACAGTGATGCTCATGATGTTAGTTACAGAGCTCATAGAGAATAGAATTGCAATAGAGAAGAACAAAGTGGTGAAAGAGAAAATGTTTTGATATTTCCCCCAAATCAGTAGTGTGTCTACTGCACATAATATTCAGTAACTTCTGAGTAATTATGGGATGAAGCAGAGAAAGGGAGGGACAAGGCACATGGCCAGAATATACCACCTCCAAAGTCAAAGATGGGAAAACATGACTTGTACATATAAGAAATTGTTGGTACCTCAAGGTTTGTTCTCCTGTGAGCAAAGATCAGGAGTGGAGACAGGGCAAAACCACCAGGAAGGAGACATTGCAACCTGACACCAGAGTGCATATACAGATTCAGTAGTTCGCTTTCTTTCCCCAAATGATCTCCCTTTTCTTCATCCATATCTTCTACCTGTGGCTTGAATAAAAGTCTGATTTTACTTTGCTTTGGCAAATGCTTTTGATACCATTTTCAGGACTGGAAAAAATTTTTCTTTTCAATTTCAGGCTGATAGAGTTGGGGAAGGGGAAGAAAGAGACATGAAGGAAAATGGAGTCATGAGCTGAATAGCAAGGTCATGTTTTTGGTTTTGTGTGCAAGTGTTTTTCCAAGTGCCTTCATAGTCTTGATACAACCAGATAAAGTCTTATAGAAAGGTACTCATTGTTGTCTTGCAGTACAGATTCTGGTGTTGGGCTCACACCTCCCCACAATGACTCAAGCTGAGGTGCTTATGTGCAGTCACCCTTGGTGCCCTCAACAGTAGAAAGAAAAAAGGCACTTCCAGTTCTCCTAAGAGATGACTTAGCAGGGAGAGTTTCTCTCTGTTGACCAGAACCTAGGGTCTGGGGTGGAGCCCAGACACCTGAAGTAGTTACCTCTGGTAAAGTCTTATGGTCAATGTTGGTCTAGGCCCTGAGGATTGTCATGGTAAGGAGGGCAAAAGCAGTCACAACAGAGGACGAGGCACTAAGTTTAAAGCAGGGCTGGTGGGATAGAAACATGAGGGATTAACAGCAGTCATTCCCAGAGAGGTGGATAAAAAGGAAATAATAACCTCTGTTATATGAAGAAAGAACTGATAATTGCTAGATGAGTTTAATTCATAAAGTTTTGACTGTGTTAGGCCATCTCTTCACATCTCATTGCTCCTCATATCTGTCTGGGACAAAAGGCCAATAATATTTCTCTAGTTTGATCCCTGATGCAATATAGATCAAAGCACCTTATCTTGATTTGTGCATTATACCTATAATTTTGGTTTGAACTGCAACATGTCTTGGTTATAGATAGAATAGTTGCTAATGGACCATCAGAAAGTAATGAAAAATCACAGCCTATGGTCTCCACTCATCTAGGCAAGAAAAACCCTTTTCTAGTACCAAGAATGCTCTGATTTATATTTCTGGAACTTCTTCAGTGTAAATTGACTATATCTAGGTGATTTATTGGAAATATTAACATCACACTCTTAATAAAGTCTCTCTTAAAATTCTATTTCAATAACAAAGAAAAGTCTGAAATAGGACTTGTATTACTACATGTTCAATGTGTGTATTACTGTATTTTTCTCTTGAATGTGGACTAAAATACATTTTTTATTGAGTCAGTCCAGAGCATAAAGTTAGGAGCAAACCAGAACATTATTTCATTATAACTTTATTATTACCTGTACATGATGATTTTACAATAGCTGAACTGTGTCAAACATTTCGAACAGTGCTTCAGAGGACTTGTACCCTAAAGGCAAAACAGGCTCAATACAGCACCACAAATCAACACTGACAGTAGCACAGTGCAGTCTATAGCAAACTTTCCAAAGTGCCTTATATATATAAAAAGTGAAGTGCAAAGTAAAGAAGAATGTTTGCCTTTAAGCTACTTATCTGCAGTTTGTAAATATAATCTCACAGGTTACTTCATAAAACGGTTTCTTTTGCTGTTCTGTTCATTTTCCATTAGCTATGCAAAGGACTTCATCTGTCTAAAGAGAGGCTTCTCTTTATCTTCTGAGAAACAAAATAGTGAGACCCCTCACCAGTAATGAAATCTTCGTTCCTGTTTGAGACTCTCACTTTATCTCAATGTCTTCTTCTAAGCAAAGGAAGGCACACATACGCAAAACAGGTATAGAGGCAAATGCTACTAATTTACAGCTCAATTTTAAGAATCCATTCTCTTTCTTTCCTCTCGACCCAGATCCTCTTGATCTCCAGTTGTTTAGGGTGCAAAGAGTCAGTTCAAATGAAGACACAGTGAAACTGGATAATTTATTTGACTGTATACAAGCATTTAGTAGAACAATATACACTATATACTTCTGAATCCTTATCTTTCCAATGGTTCTTTTACTTAGAACTATATATAAGTGCTATAATGTATCAAGCAGATCATCGTTTGACATTGCTGGGTGCATTTATACTCTAAGTTTGCATGCAAACTGTTGAATTTGAGATGTGGGAGGACTGGTTTCATAGTTAAACAACGGAATAAAATCTTATGTTTTTCCTAAACACATATTCAATTTGGAAGCAATCTAGGGTAAGAATGTAATCTCTCAAACATAACATGATTAACTAAATCAAAAGCCTTTCCGGTCTTTAAAATACTGAGGCCAATCACCTGGTTATTATCCATTGCTGTTACAAATTTAGAAAACTGAAAAATAACTGGTGGTAGATTTAGAAGAATAAGTAGTCTTTCATTTATAAAACATGCATCTCAATAAATGTCATTAACAGCTTCTGGAACACCGTTCCAGAAACATGTTTATCATGTGCTGAATAAGGAATTAGCTAATGTCTGCAGTCTGTCAAGGACTGCAGTTTAATTTATGGAGGTCTTGTACTATGCAGAAAGTGAAAGCAGAAGCAAAAACAGATAAAGACAGGAAAAAAGAAAATAACTTAGGTGTGTCAATTTAAAGGTAAAGAAAAAATCTAACACCACTATGACTTTTAGAAGGTCTTACTTTTTTTCTGGCATTATATCTTTTATGTCTGTTTTGCAATGAAGAAAATATAGTTCTTCGGGTGAAAGAAATGTTAAAATCTACAGAATTAAAGGACAAACAATTTAAAACCTGATATAAACCTGTTTGTCAAGCTTCCAATAGGCAATGTTCATCAATAACTATCATCCTGGAAACAGCATTTATGTTAATGGAACCATGAGAAGCAGTTGTGTATTATGAACTATGACTTCTCCTCATGGAGATTCCTTTGCCTGTGACCAACACAGGTATTCAAATTGCTGCTTAAGTACTTAATGACATCTAAACATCCTGTTTCCTTCATAGCAACATCTAAGAAGTCAGTTTGCTCCATGGCAACTGCTCTGTCTGAAGTGTCACAGTAGCTTTCACCAGGACCAATCCTTACTAGACACAATGTCCTGGTATTTATTATCTTTTCCTAGTTCAGTCTGCAGGGTGAGATGTAGATACTGGGTATATATCACTTTCACTCACCTACTCTTCCCCTGATTCACACAGTGCTGTCTTCTCTGCTGTAAGCAAATCCCTGAAACAGAAAGAAATATTTATGTGATTTGGAGGAAAGGGCTGCTGCTGCTGCTGTTTCAGCTTCTTTTCTAAATTGGAATAATCAGCAAGAAAGATTAATACTATTACAAATTTAGTAGCTTGTTTTTCCATATTTTACTCTCTAAATATGCATTTGGTTTACTGTAAAGAGAGTCTAGTGAGAACAAATGCTTTATTAAAATTAAGTAACATGTCTGATTTATATGAATCTATATCATCAACATTCATAAGTAATTATGTCACTCCACTCAGTTTCTACGCATTTTCTCAGGCCAACAGATCACTACAATGTAAATACAGAAAAATATGTTGAAAATTAATCCTCCACTAGCTTCCCTTTAATTTTGAATTTAAACACTTTGATAAGTAAAGTAAGAAACATTGTTGGAAAAATAGTCTTCCTTTTCATATAATTACACTGTGTATCCAGATGTATGGATTGATGGCTTTTCACTCATTAAAAACACATCTTAAAATATGATATTCCATAGTAGAACCTGGCCAAAATGTGGCCAAACTGTGACCATACCTTCACAAATATTTCAAATAGAAGCACAAAAAGCTCCTGTTTTTCAGCTCCAATTCAACACCAAGTATTAACATTTGTCTAAATATCCTGACATAGAGGTCCTTCAGTTTGATTATAATTTTAGAAGATCTTACAGACATCATAAATTTAAAATTGCCTACCCCTTGAATATTAGAGTGGAAGAAGGGCTGGCTTCACAGGGCAAGAGAACTGACCTGTTACAGTCTGTTCATGCTAATGGTCCTGCTGTTACCACTTCTGCACTTCTAAAAAAAGCTGCATCAAGACCTACTTGTCTTGATGCCAGGACAGACTTGGAGGTCAAAGACTATGTTCTGAGCATTTGTTTATATTTGTAAAGAACATTTTTTCAGTTGGCTATCCTGGGCTTTGGGAACTATTGACAGTCATTAAAGGGAAAAAAAAGAAAAAAAAAGAAAACAAACAAACAAAAAAATCACCCAGCATGTAAATAAATATTGCAGTCCTTCCTCCACTATGTCAACTGCACACAAATCAAGTAATGGTGTCCATTGGAGCCAACAACAGATATAGAAAGTATTAACAATCATGACCAGGGAAGAGCAAATGCTGATCCTAACTAAAAAGCATTTAATAAGAACTTAGACTGCATAGGTAATGCAAATTATATGGAGCAGCTGTTTTAAAATGTCAGGCAGTATTAATTAATGATAAGGTTGTTCATTTCTATAGAGATAGATTTTGCATTCAGAAAAGAATAAGAATGAAATATATAATATTTTTTTAAGTAGGAATGAGTTCCTAGGTGTAATGTTAACTTTTATTTCCACAGCTGAAATTTTTTTAAAAAAAATAGTCTCATAGTCTAAAAAGCTTAATGGTAATGATAAACTAAATGGGATGAATAGTTATCCTTTTGGGTATAATATGAATCTTTAGAAGTTACATACTCCAACGAAGACATTCACTGGTCAATTGGGTCCCAGTTGTCTCAGTCCAGGATTTAACTCACTCAAAGTTTTAAGCTGAGAGCAGTGCTATGCAGCATTTTCTAAGTAAATAAAAATAAGATTTTCAATATATTTATTTCTATTGTAAAGTGATCAGTTTCATATGTGCATTTGATAGTTAGGGTAAATTGGGATATTATCTATTAAAGTTACCTTTTTTTTTTTCTTTGAAGAGAGTATTGTGCTAGGTATTTCCAGATGTAATTAGGTACTTAAAATGCATAGTTCTTTCTGTTAACATCTGCCTGCTCTTTCTCCTCAGAACTGAAGGAAATGTCCTCTTTAGCTCTTGTTAGTTTTGTAAGCAGAAATTACTCCCATTTATCTTTAATTTCAGCAACTTAATGCAAATAAAGCATTGTATGATTTCCTCAAGTGAATCTCTGTTTAGAAAACCTAAATGCAAAAGAATTTACATGGATTATTTTTTAGATCCTTTCAGCACATAAGAATAAATCCCTAAAGTGTTCAAATCATTCACCTATTATTCAGAATCTGTGATGCTACCTATATTATGGGTACTACCACAATAATTTCATAATCCTTTTTTTTCTGATTACCTAAAAATGATTGTGACTAGTTTGAAAGATGAGGGAAGGAAAGAAAATCTAGGTTTGATGTAATAAATCTATCCACGTCACCTCTCAATAATAAAAGAAACAATTTTTATTATTTTTTTTTTAAAAGGTGGTTTTCACTTGAAAGGTCTGAAACAGTGGTCTCAGATATTGATAGAACTGGACCAGGCCTTTTCCCACAAATAGAGTATGACTGGTTGGTTACTTGCTAATGAATGTATTTGTGGTAACTAAGTAATAAATTAATAATACTTTTGAACTGCAAATCATTTGTTATTTCATTATTATTAAAAAAAAATCCTTGGGTGAAAACAACATATTATAAAAATGATAATGCATTCACTTCATTTATGGGATAATTGTGCTAGATTATTCCCAAGTACAACATAATATTCTCAGTGGGGAAGTATTTCCAATCTGTAATAAATATTGTTTTGCATGAAACCCCACTAAGATAATGTCTGTCAATTACAATATATTTTAGTGATTGGTAAAACATCTAAACACAAAATTAAGCCATCATATTGGTTAATAATAGATTTGCACAAACTTGTTCACAGCCTTCCTTCTTCAATTAAGTTTAAATATTTAACTGTTGAAATATTGTCATGGAGACATGAGTCTTTAATGTCAGCAAAATGTTAAATACTTCTCATTACTTAAAGAAAGGAAATTCTATCTTTTCAGTAGCTGATCTTGAAGGATCAGTATTTTCAGTTCTGCTGCATGTATGTTTGCATGGACTCTGAAATGTTCATAAGGAAATGAAATGTTACTCTAAATATGGAGAATATACTTAGCTCTCCAGGAATTTTCACTTTATGTTTGTATATTGCTTTTATGGCACCAATGCTGGCTATGATCTACACTGACATGATTTAAAGGCCTAAAGGGTTAGTAAGTTTCTTACTTATCAAGTGAAAAATTCTTTGCTGTGAAACCATTTGTCTTCTGTTTACACTAATACAATGCATCCCTTGACAACTAACAAAACAGTTAGCAGAAAAGAAACAGAAAATGTATAAATATTTGACTTGTATATTTTTCCAACATTAGGCACTGATAATGCATAATTGTATAAGGCATTGTGTGAACCACTATTAACAAGGGTTACCTTTACCTTCTAAGAAAATACAGTTCTTATCCAACAAATTATATATTTTCTATTCTCTGTTTCCTTATATTTACAAAGTATGTAGGTATTAAAGAGAAATCTGTATAGATTTCCATGGTATAAAGGCTAATAAATATCTGTATAATAGGTAAAGCAGCTTTTTAAGTCCCCAGAGCAGTTGATACTTAATTTTGTCAACTGTAATTCTGGATTAGGTTAGTTAATTACACTGAAATGTTCAGCAATGTACAACGTTTTTGCCCTACTCTAAAAATAAAAGAACTCTACTGATTTTCTAGTGCCATAGTTGCTTAAGAGTTTTGCATTTCTTAACTGGAATTTCAGTGTGAAAGGCAGATGAAAGAGAAACCACACAATCTTGCCCCCTTCATATGTTCAGTATAGGTCTTCAGGGTGTTCAGTTTCTGTTAATAAGTTCTGCAAAGAGTACACTGCATCTTGGTCACTCATAAATAAGGAAATATTATTCTTTGAATTCAGAAGTATTCCCCCTTCTTTGAAGAAGGCATTGGTGGCAGCAGTAAAAACTCATTTTGTCGAGCCATGAGAATGAAATATTCACTCCTAGTCAGGTTATGAAACAGACATGTTCTCCTACTTTCCTATTCACTATTGCACAGCTATTTGCAGGCTGAATCAAAACTCACAAACTTATGTTCATGAAGAGAAAATATCAGAAATTACAAATTCATTAGATAGCTTGTGGCCAACCACACAGGTAAATATCTTTATATAAAGTATTAATCAAAATTTTTGTGAGCTGGATATATCTGTTAAAATCTAATCGTGTGCAAAGAGCAGAGAGTCAGTGAAGTAAATTTTATGCTGTGAATCATTTGTCCAACTACAGAAAAGAGGAAAAAACAGATTAAGTCATAACTGGAATCATTCTTTACAGGTGTCAGATAAGCATACACCTGGAAAAGGAAATGCATTTCTTGTTTTGGTCTTGGCATGTTAGCATACACACAACATTACTAAACATTGATTGATAAGGACATAATAGGCATGATCAATTCCTGCTGTCAGGAAGTCAGACAGTATGTTTATGCAGTATGTTTATTACTCCACTCTCTTGAGATGCCCACCTGGAGTACTGCATCCAAGTCTGGGATTAGCAGTACAGGAAATACATGGACGTCTTAGAGTGAGTCCAGAGAAGGGCCATAAAAATCATCAGAAAACAGACTGAGAGAGGACGTTCAGTCTGGAGAACAGGAGTGTCCAGGGAGAACTTATTGTGGCATTTCAATATACGAAGAGGTCTTTCAAGAAAGATGAAGAGAGACTTTTCTACCAAGGCTGGTAGTGACAGGAGACAGTGGCTTTAAACTGAATTGGGGCAGATTTAGATTGGAAATAAGGAAGACATTTTTTAAGATAGAAGTAATGAGACACAGATTGCCCAGGGAAATTTTGGATTCCCCATCACTGGAAGTGTTCAAGGCCAGATTGGGTGGGGCTTTGACCCCTTTGATTTAGTGGACAATGTACCTGCCCATGGCAGGGGATTTGGACAAGATGATTTTTAAAAGTCCCTTCCAATCCAAACCTTCCCATGATTCTATGATTCCATGCTGAGTAGCTGTAGCTGGTTGTTATGCTGCAGTCTGTCATGCAAGGAGTACTAGTTAAACTGCAAGGACTACTAGTAGCTTCCTTGTGAGAAATGCAGAGAAAAATGTTTTTCAGTGTGTGTCACTGAACAGGGCTCTCTGAAGATAAGAATCTAGGGATATTAATAAAAAAATGCTAAGTACCTAAAATGCATCAGCAAAAGAAAGAAGAAAGCAAAGACATTTACAAACTAAAAGTGCTCAGCAATATTACAAATCTTATTTAGAAGTCTAAATTTAGCTTGCCTTTTTTTGACCATCCATTTTTCTTCCTATTTTCAAGACCAAGAGGGAAAGAGGTGATATCACAAGGAAGTTGCCCAGACTGAAGAAAAAAAATCTGGCTAGAATTTGCTATAATCAGCTAATTGTGTTATACCATGGAGAAACTGTAGTCGTGGACTGGGACTATTTCTGTTAATTTCCATGCTAAGAACAACAGTAAAATGGACCTTGAGGATCTCACTTCCTCCAACTGGCTGCCAGAGCAAGACAGAGCTGGAACAGAAGGGGCACTTCTTTAGAAGGAATTTGTGTTCCTGGCAACCTCTGTGTGAACATATCTTTTTCTTACAGATAAGTCAAATGTAATTTCTGGTATTTTTAAAGGAAAACAAGGAATGACTGAATCAAAAATTTTGTGGCTGCTCTGATACACCTTGGGGTAAGGAGCAGTGTCAGACATAAGCTGCCATCAGTGTTTCAGAAAGGTGAGGATTGCATTTTCCAGTGTAATTCCTGAGTGCTTGTTGAAGTGTTGCAGAATCACAGTACTAAACACAGATCAGGTCACTGAGTGAAGATGGAGGGCAAAAAGCTGCCTGTAATAGGCAACTGCTCAGAAAGGGACAATTCAGTCTTTTAGAAAAACTACAGAGCATCTGTGAGGCTGGATGTTTGTATTTCTTTAAATGCAAACTGAAGCGGAGATGGGCAGACATAGTTTCTGAAATTCTAGGAAATAAAGTCAAAGCCTTCCTCACATGATACCTTTGATTATAGAACAGTCTATTATAAAATCAGGAAAGTTGCGTCGAATTGCTAACCAAGATGTTCCTGGGAGAAGGAAAGTATGGAGGAAAAACCCCCACACACCTTGGAATCATCAAATCTAATCAGCAAATCTGGAAATAATACATAGGATTAAGAAACTGAAAGGAAAATCCTTTTTCCTGTGCTTGGAGGCACAGTGTTTTGAGTACTTCATTTGCTGATAGTGTAAAATCGTCATGAACATTGAATCTTTTGGCGCTGTGCAGTAGCTAGCTAACTTGGTGTCATTCCTACTTTGCAACTTATTGTATCTTTTAGTCACTGATGTACATTCTTTTAGCAACTTTCCCTCAAGGCAGACAGAAGGCTGTATCTGTAACCAGACTATGAGCAGCGTACACTGTCTCCGCTTTGTGGTTGTTGGCTAGAAGGATGTGGATGATGGTGTAGGAGTAGTTGTGCTTTCAGAAGAATTTGTAACGGGAAAGCTAGAAACTCGTTTTCACTTAAGAAGACTGCAAAGTGCCTTCTCAAGAGGGATAGATGTTTTTTTTCCCCTTCTGCAGTCCAGAAGGGGTTGCAAAGAGCTGTGTTATCTCTCTCTCTGCTATGCCAGAGAGAGATACCCTAATAGACACGTGCAGAGGGCTTGGGAAGGTGGGGGAGAAACAGAGAGGATAAAGAGGCCCTGGACAGGGCAGGAACTTGTCTTTTCTCCCTGGGGCCCAGTGCTTCAATAAGCACTGTGAGGTATTTGTAAGTTTCTCCTGTTCTGGCCTTCTAAATAAACTTTTTAATTTCTGGGGATACCTGCGCATCTTACTTTACATGGCTATGCTTTGTTGTTATTGCTGTGTACTCATCTACTTGCTGATATGTGGTTTGCTCTGTGGGTACAAGGGACCAATTCTGAGAAGTGCAAACATCAAGCAGCCTGGAAAGTGGGCAGTAAGTTCAGGCTCCTCTGCTTGCAAAGTCATTCTAAACCCAGTCACCTGTAAATTTTGCCTTGGTGAAGCAAGGTCTCCAGTCTCATTGGCAGACTTTTGGGAGTTATTGTGGACATAAGAGATTTAGCAAGTTGAAAATCTTATAAAAATGATTCTTGGGAAAGAGGGATATAGGAAGAAGGAGGGAAGTATATTGCCCACACTGACTGTGGCCATCAGATTTTACAGTAAGATGCTGATCTCAGTCTCAGGAGAGACAGATGCACTTGCAGATTGTTGCATTATTGACCTTGCCTGTGTTATGTTTTATTTTTCTTGTTGAGATTAATGGTGGCTTTGTTTCGATTAAGACACAGTCACACGTCTTTAGTTGGAGTCCCTGAATGCACATACTGGTCTAAAATCCAAAAGGGAAGAGCTGCAGGGGCTGAGCCAACCTAGTCCTACTGCAATCATGGCAAATACGTGGGATGTTGCACTCTGACTGGTCTAAGGCTGTAGTCATGTGCTGTAGGGGGAAAAGATTTAATGCCACAGAGATCATAGTGTGTATCATAGATGCTGCTGTGTCTTGAAGACAGGAAATAAAGCAACAATGAAATGTGGAAGGGCAGAAGAATCTGATATAACCATGACCAAAGAGTATAAGACTGCACTGTCTCCCGAGCGACTGAGGTAATGATAACTGATTGCAGGACCACTGCAGAGGCAAATCACCAGTAAATAATCTAAACCCTTCATGGTTTGAATGGTCAGACAGCAGGAGTGTCACTGAAGGCTTTCGCTAGCCTGCCATTTAACACAATATATTTAAAATGTCATTGTCTTGTTTTGGCTTATATGAGAATGGATTCATTAGTCTGAAAATATTTCAACATTCTAATGGACATTTCCAAAATAACTTTCCATATTCAGGCTTTAGACTTTTTTTTCTTACTTGGGAAAGGGCAGAAGACCAAGTTGTATCTGTTGGTCCTTCCTGCCCTATCCCTGATTAGTCTATTGGTGTTTCTTCTGTGCTAGTACTGGAGTCATAGCTAGAATGAACCAATAGATAAGCAGCATCTTTTGTTTCTTTCAATTCTTCAAAAATAGCTTTCAGCTTTTGAATCCTATGACTGATTTGTGATGGATCTTTGTTTTTAAGTGACTGACGTGATGGGTGCTAGGTGACAGGCACACTGCTTGCAATTGAAAACGTATTATTTCCAACAGTTATTAAACAGTATTACCTACGCCACCAAATAAATGTTGAAAACTGTACCTGACACAGCTGTGGGTAGTAGTAGCAGCACATGGTTATTAGGAGTATGAGAGGTTAACTATGGATGACTTTGCTCTTCGTAAAAATGGTTGTTCAGGTGTTAAAAGAAGTTTTTTCAAAGTTAGATGGATTAACGTTTCAGTCATTGATACTGTAATCTCCTGCTGTGGATGTCTATCATTTTTAAGGGATGAAAGAATGCTAAGTCTGCTGCAGAGATGCTTTTTCTTTCTGACATGACTGTGAAAGATACATGACATTTATTATCAGTAGGCTAAAGAGAAAGATCTTTGAAAGTGCAGATAAAGTTGGATGATAATTCTAAATAATCTCTTTGAATGACTTTCAGACCAAGTTACAAGTTATTTTTGTCTCCATTATGACACAAATGTAAGGCAAGATTGCTTCTGAGATGGTTACAGTGATTTCTAGCAAAATAGATGAAGATAGCTCTGGACTTCTTAAATTTTTCAGATATGTGATTGTCATAAGATGCCTCTCATATTCTATTTAAAGCTCTGAAACATTTTTTTTAAAAGTTAGGAGAAAATAATTGCTTTGTTTATGTTGAGCTATCTTTATTAAAATGGTCTGGCCTTCAGCAGATGGATAAATAGAAGAAAGGTTTCAAAGTCCCTGTAAAGTTTCCACAGCACTGCTCACTGTCATCTCTGATGGTGATAAGTGTTCCATCAAAACAAGAAAAAAGTGTTGCCATTACATGCCAAATTATTTTGTTTTCTTTCTATCAGCATTTTTTTTTTTTTTTACTTCCTGCTGCAAGCAAGTTCCTTACTTCTCTAAAGCTTGTTGTGAGAAATCTTTTTCAGGACAAAGTCCTTCTATAAGACTGTCTACATTCATTCAGACTAACGAATTTGCCTACTCCCAGAAAGACTAACTCTGATTTTGTGTTTCATGTACTTGCCCAAGTCTTCCATACACAGATACATACAAGCCATGTCTTGAAAAATAGACCTATCGGATGAGTGATTTTTTCGTAATAATCTGGTTTAAACTCTCTATTGCTTATCATCTGTCTCTTAGGCTGTTCTCATACAAAGTAGTATGCAGACATTCTCAAGTTGTCCTTGGATTAGGGAGTGGAAGAGCATTGGTAGTACTCTGATAAGGAAATGGCTAATCAGCTATGGGCAGAGCACATTGATAAGCACACCACTGCTTCTCTAAGCTTAGCTGTTATTTCTACATGTCACCAAGTAGTGTCATACAGACACATGGATGTGTCAGGTCTACATGATATATCAAATGACTTGGACCAAACTTGGGCATCTTAACATCTTCTATACATTGAATCATAGAGTACCCTTCTCCTATCCAGCTGGCATCATCTTCATCCCTTCACATGGAAGCCATGTCAAATGTTTTGCTAAATTGAACAGTATAAAATAAATCTCCTGAATTTTGCTTACTGATGTGGATATTTATGCCCCTAGAAACACCTTTAGCATCAGATATGCAGCCTGTCTAAGTCTGTCTGAATTCATGCCCGCTATCTACAGTTGGTGTGCTTATTCTGGTATTCCCCCAACAGCTATCTCAGAATAGTTTTCCATCTTTGTTTGCAGTTCTGTGATTTGTCTTATTTTGATAACAAAGAAACAGAAAAAAAAACTATTAAATTTTACACTCTTCATTCACCAGAAACTTCCTGAAAACTTTGTAATCTTTTAGCTAATGTGGTTTTTTTAATAATAATAATAAAAAAGTAAGATTCACTGATTTTCTAAGCACTTTTCTTAAAATTCCTGGATGTAAGAAAAAATAGTTAAACCTTCACTATTTCTTCAAATGCTGACTTTTTCATATTTCAGTTATTGTTGAAATCATCACTTCTGAGACATGGGTCATTTCTGGGTTGTGTTACAGCTGGGGCATTTTTTTAAATACAAAGATTAAAGTGTGAGCTAAAGCCAACTACTTTCCAGGCAGAACTGAATACCAATTGGAGTAGGGAGAGATGTGTGAATATATTTATGCATAGGTGCCCCAAGTTTTTTGTCAGCACAAGCTGCCAAGATTTATAATAAATCCCAGGAAAAACCTATTGAAAAGATGAAGTCTTTTTCTGCTCTAGTTTTATTCTCCAGTTTAGCTATGTATTTCCCATATATGTTTATGAAAATTTTTCAAGTCAGTGTGCTTTGGGTCAGTATGTTTCAGAGGTAATTCTAATGTGGCCCAAAACCAAAACTGAAACATTTTGCTTTTCAATGATTCAATTCACTTATAGTATATTTTTATTATACCTATTGTCCAAGTCTACTTTATCAGTTCCTTTCATTCCAAATTAAAAACACAAGCCCAAATATGGTAAAAAGTAAAAAAAGAAATGGTGAAAAGAAAAAAGAATCCTTCATCGATGTTTGAGAAATTTCTTTTCAACAGTTTTCATGTGAGTGGATGATAAAAATTTGCGAATTTTAGGAGGATCAGTAGGGACTTGATGAAGGGACTCTGAGACTGAAAGTATGCCTGCTTTTTCAACCATATCAGCCGGTTTAATAAAAGATATTACTTCTTCCTACCAACCATACCTCCCTGGAGTTAAAACTATATATTTTTGGGTGTTCCTCTGGGCTTGCTTTCACTGAAAGTCATGTCAATTGCTACACTCTGTGTACCCTAGGCAGCCTCACTTGGCTGGCATTAAAACACTCACTCTGCAGCAGGAAGCTCTAGCCATGCTGTATGTGAGTGCATACATGCTCATTCAGTGCTCATGCTTATCTGGAAACTCACTGCAGCTGTGAGTTCCTCAGCCTCCTGAAGGCATATTTTTTTGTTTCCATTAAAAAAAAAAAAAGAAAAAAAAAAAAGAAAAAAAAAAAGAGAGAGAGAGAGAGAAAGCTTCTCCTTTTCCCTTTCTGTCCCTCCTAAACTGCTATGCTTTTATGATTTTCTGCCTTTTGTATGTGAGTTGTTTGCTTAGCAGTTTTCTGTAAAACCTTGCTTTTACTTTGTCTGAAGCCTAAGCTTGGAAGGAAGTACAAGATTTACCTATGAATACTAATGTCTGAAATGCTGGCATTGATGTATCTGTCATTTTGGACACAGGAGATATCCGCTGTGGATAAGAGATGTTTTATAAAGAGATGCCTTTTTTTCTTACCTGACTGTTGCTATGTAAAGGCTGCTGCGTGACAGAACCTAAAAAGGATGAATACTGGAATTCATGGATTCACGTCCATGAAATAGAAGCTGACTTTGAATACGGGTGCTTGAAGATGAAAAAGGAACAGCATATTAGATGATAGAGAAAAAAAAAACAAGATGAAAAATGTCATTGCTGAATCTAACATAATTTGCAAATTGAATCCTGAAAACATGTGGCTTTATTAGCTCCTATGAAATCTATCAGACCAGTATGAATATCAGAGTATGTAGACTCGCTGTCAACATTGATGCAGAATTTGCTGTCTTGCCTGGCTAGTCTAGGCTCTTTTTGAATAGATCACAGGAAAAATAAGCAGCCTATATGTTCCTGTGTTAACCATAACAACAGAGGTGTTTTTGACTTTTAGTCTGCAGTAAAATTTACATTTTCCAGGCTCACAGACACTTGTAAAACCCACTAAAGTTAGTATTAGTGTATCTTTTTAGTCTGGATAAATGTCTTTATTTCCTTAATTTTATTATAGTTAAAAGTTTTATTAAATTGCAGGTAACAGAAGTATTTAACTATTGTATTATACCACATTAACTGTAGTGCATCCACAGATTAAAAGTACACATGGTGCTTCTGGAGAAGGTGGCTTCAGAACAGTCTTATCCAGGGCATTTACATTTCTAAGGGTTGGGGAGCCTCAACAGTGGTCAGGGATTGCACCCTCATCTCCACACAAGGGAGATTTGTAATCTTGATAATCCTAACTTAGATTTACACTCTCCTGCCTCTGAGTGTTAATTTATTGAGGTGAGAGTTGGAAATTGTAGGGACATAAAAGTTTTGAAGCTCTAACTGTTAAGCAAGGATACCAGATACTCAGGGGCTGGCTTCCCTTCTTTAAAGTACCCCAGGCTGAGTTCAGACAATACATTTGTTGTGGGTTGAGGTGGCTGGGTTTTTGGTAGCGGGGGGAGCTACACAGGGTGGCTTCAGTTAGAAGGTGCTAGAAGTTTACCCCCCAATGAAGCCAATGATAGCTAGCTACAGGAGGGACTTCCTGCTGTTGGCCAAGGGAGAGCCAATAATTACGCCTCTGTGACAACATATTTAAGAACAAGTTTGTTGTGAGAAGAAATTCCAGCCAGGGGAGAGCTGACCGAAGCTCCCAGGCAGCCTGGCCACCTCCCCCGCTGGGGGGGGGCAATGGCAGCCTGGCCCGGGCCTCTCAGCACCCAGCTCAAAGCAGGCAGTGGTGCCCCGGCCAAGCTACTCATGCTGCTCTTGGCAGTGCCAGCCGAGCGGCGGTCCCTGCAGAGGGGCGACCGGGGCTGGAGTGGCCCACTGCAGTGCAGCCGAGTCCATGCTGGAGCAGATGGATGCATGCAAGAAGGCTGTTACCCCCATGGAAGGCCCAGGATGAAGCACAGTCCTTCAAGAGGCTTGTGGCTTGTGGAGAGAAAAATCCACGCCGGAGCAGGTTATTCCTGGGAAGGACTCATGGTCCTGTGGGGGATCCACATTGGTACAGCTCATCCTGTGAAGGACTGCATCCTATGAAGGACGATCGGGGTGCAGAGACCCCCCTCCTGCACCCCATGGAGAAGTGACCCTCAAGACAGTAGATATGGAAGAACTACTGCTTGAGGGGTGGACCCACGTTGGAGAGGTCCATCAAGGACTGTTACCTGTGGTAGGGACCCCACGGAGCAGGCTCAGAGCTGTGGCCCCTCCTGTAACCCGTGATGAGGACCATGGTGAAGCAGGCTGTCCCCCTGCAGCCCACGGAAGAGTGACCTATGGGACAGCAGATTTGGAAGACCTGTTACCTGAGGGGTGGACTTGTCCCCCTGCTCTGCTGCAGGGGGAGGAGGGAGACCACGAAAGGAAGGAGGGGTGGGTGGAAAGTGTGTTTAAAACTTTTATTTCTCACTCTTTAGGTCTTATTCTGTTAGTAATAAATTTTAGTATTAACTCCACTGTCTGTTTTGCCTGTGTGACCTCTCCCAGCTCAGAGCGACATTAGTAGGTACCTACCCACAACAACATTGCAGTCTCACCTTAGCAGCAAATGTCATATTTGGAGAGTGAAGAATGAAAATATTCATTAGCTACTTCTGTAGCTCAGTGAATGATATATGATGGTGTTTCCATAACCGAATTTCAAGTTTAATAAATAGAAAGATTTTATTTTTCTATTTTGAAGTTTTTCAGGTGAACCAAAAATCCCGACATTGGGTCAGTTTTGCCCATTTTTTTTTTCCTTTTTGGTGTAAACTCTTCTTTATTTTTATCCTTTGATGAAAAAGAAAAAAAACAACAAAATTATTCTCTCTCACATTCAGTCATTAAAAATAGCCCTCACATTGAAGCTTGTGTTAAAACTGTTGTAAAAATTTTAAGTACATAGATACATCCTATGATTTTAAACTACTGTAGTTGGTCAAAATTGATTTGAAATAGAAGTGGTTTGTTTTGCAAAGGTTTCACGCAATCCAGCAAAGGAAAGT
Source organism: Pseudopipra pipra (assembly GCF_036250125.1). NCBI lineage: Eukaryota > Metazoa > Chordata > Aves > Passeriformes > Pipridae > Pseudopipra > Pseudopipra pipra. The sequence continues at coordinate 81,247,224 of NC_087550.1, forward strand.
GACAATTTTAAAAAATATCTCCAAGCTTTTGAATCAGAAGTTTTCTTTTGGAAAGAATCACTTTGTATGAAGGGTTTCCTCAGCTTATAAATGTTTTTTGTCCATCGACTAGTTGCTTGCTTTTGCTCTTCCTTATTATTTATACTGATGTGTTAAGATATTTAAGTCATACATTGCAATACATTGTTCAATCTTAACACATAAATAAGCTCTGTTGTGAACATTGCAGTACTTTGGCCAGGAGATCTCAAGTTGACTGTTCTTATTATTTTATTTATTATTATTAAAATTCTTAATTTTTTCTTAAAAATCTAATGAAAAATAATAAATAGTATAAAACAAAAAAAATCTGATAACAAATATTTGTTGGCATATTCTGCTCATACAAAATTAGAAACAGATTTTATTTACTATGTCATCTCTGAATTTCTTCCATGAAAAACTGTGCTGTTGACTGAAAAAAAACCCCACACTCAGAATTCTAAAAAACAAAAGTAACTGACTTAGTTTTTCTTTAACTATGGTGAAAAACAAATCCAACCATCTTCACCCTTTCTTCTAGTTCCCAGCACTTAATGGCAACTTAATTTTCCTTTCGTGCCTTGATCCTGGAGCCTTTTTTCTAAAGCAGTACTCAGGGTACTGGAAGTCCAAGAAATTAACTGCTTTGTAGATATTCCCCTTCCTTTGCGGTGTCAGCAGACGAAGGGTGGAACCATGAGGGAACCTTTCAGTGACTCTACTTTGAGGCTTCCTCAGACTTTATAGAACAGTGAATGTTTGTGTTTCCTGTGCAAGTGGAGGAGCTGTAGCAACAAGGACTGAGGAAGCCATGACCAAAATATTGTGTATTAAATGCATGTATTTTTGTCTCTGGGCACCCAATGAACCAGATAAATGAAAAGTTCCCCCATCAGGATTTCCTTTATAGCTACTCTTTTTCTCAAAGCTGGAGTTCTTGGGAACAGCCATATCTTACAAATTAACAGCCTCTCTCTTCTTTGTGGCCCTTTAAGCACACATCATTACCCTGTTCTTAATTCTTTGTAATGCAATTTAAAACTCCTATAAAATATTAGAAGAAAGGATATGAAAAAAAATCATTAAATAAATGTGACACATAGATCTTACAGGGCATGATCTGCATTAATTTATAGAATATACACCATATGGAAATTACTTACCTTTTTGGATGATCTTTTACAGTCATTACAACTTCCTAAGAGGAAATTTGTGTTTTATGGTATGAATTTAGAGGAGGTTTGAGGGTGGGATTTTTGTTATTTGAGGCTGTACCTTGTCATTTAATTTGTATATATCTGCATATTTAATATGACTTATTTCAAAGAGCAGTAGTGACAGCATTTTTTTTTATATTGTTCTTATAATGAATAAATACTCTGGTTACCAAATATTAAGAAAACACAGCCTAGGGAATGCAAATCCTCAGTGCAGTATAGGGGATAATATCTCCTAGAGTATGGGACTGAAAATTGTGTTGCTGAGAGCTTGGTAAGAGGATCAACAGCTCTTCATGGTCACCCTTTCCAATTTAACCCCAAATCAAAAGTAACTGAAAATTGTTTCCATCTGATATGGTTGTTCATTCCTTGATGGTCTCATAACAAAGTCGGACAGATTGACTGCATTATAAATTTTCCGCAATAAGTACATTAACGACCGTCCTTGTTTTCAGTATCAGCCAAAATCTCACTGGCAAATTGAGTAGGTGGTCTTCAGAGTAAAGTGACCTTTTATCGAAAGACATACTCTGAATAAAACTGAAGCACACTAGGAAAAGAGGACCATTGTGGGATTATACTGAGTAACTTATGTCACACAGATTCCATTAATAAGTAAAGGCATTCAGGTTCCAAGTCTTAAATTGCAGTATTTTTCAATTTAGGGTACAATTCAATGAAAAAAACCAACCACATAATTCCATAATTGAAACTCATGCAATTTTATTAGCAGATTATTTCTGACTGTTCTTATTACATGATCGACATAGTAATGCAAAGGCTGTACTGAAACTGTACTGTTCAGTGTCCACAGTATTTTCACACTGTAAAACATGGTACATAATAAATCTGAATAAAACCTACTGCACTATATTGAAAGCAATAATTTCAAAAAAATGCATTTTTCCCTAAATAATTTAAAGTAATATGGGAAAATCAATATTTAATTTTTCCAGTACTATTATACACTGGGGGAAAAGCTGGATATATAGTTCAGGATGATAGAATGTTAGAACAAATATACACACAGTAGTTTGCTAAAAGGTCTTGAATAGTTGCATGTGAATTACAATTAAATGAGGAAGTAGCCCTTATGGTGGAAAGCCAAGGGGTTTAGGACGATTTTTCAGGAGAGTAGGGTATTCTGGTTGCAGCACAGAGAGGATGCCATTCATCTGGGAACAGATAAACCATATTGTGAAGAGTATATCAAACTACATCAATGACTTTCTTAAGAAGTTCAGAGTGCAATTAAGAGCCAGACTTTCAGGTAACTTAAATCAAATCAAAATCAAATCTGTTGGCTTTCTCTATATAGTTTGCCCAAGCTGATTATTTGTCCAGATGTAAAGCTGGATGTCTATGGAGAACACAGCAAGGGTGGAGACCATGAACTACTGTAATGCTTGTAAACATTCTGAGAGGGTTAGCTGTGGATGTAGGATGGTTAAAAAACACACTAAAGAATAAATCTAAAGCTCTTAGATTAGTTTTCTGAATCTGCCGGGTCATATGAAGTCTGAACATGTAATTAGTTTTTATAAAGATGCCTGCCAAAGTTTCCAGCCAAATGTTAATTTAAAAAGTAAAGTCATGAAGTTTCATCAAGGTGATTCCCAAGACTGTGGCTAACAGGTCTTCACAATAGCAGCCCACAGAGCCACTGCTAATTGATGCATTATTTGGAGTTGTGAGGATAAAGTTACCACGACTGCACTGGAAGCAGTCAGATGCTATGACTGACCCCATCCCATGTCTTTCTCTAGTGGGATTTCTCTAGTAAATTGTGTTGTCTGAATGTTCACAAGTGCTTCTTAAAAAGGCATGTGAGAATTAGGAGTTTGATTAATGAAGTGCTCTTATTTTACGATTTAAAGAAATACAGTAATTATATATAAAAATGAAGCAGAACTGTGAATGCCCTGCTGTCATTTCAATCACTCCATTGACAGAAATATCTTGCAGAGTTGATGCTAGTAAATTAAGATTCACAGTGCCTAATAATTTTTATCCATGATGGCATTTTTTAGCGTGCCGGATAGAATGAAACTGAAATATATTTGATATTATTTGGTAGACAAAAATAGTAAAGTGAAATACGAATATGTGTACTGTTTCCATTGATTGGTACAGAGATGCCTTTGCCTTCCAGTAATGTCAGATTGCATGAAAACACACTAGTACCCATGGCAGAATATCTTGGGTGAATATTAACTCTTACCTGAAAAGTTAGAGCCACTCAGGCTTGTTTGTATGGAGTCTTCTAATGTTAATGGAGTTGTCCTCTGCTTTGTCACAAGCACACCTAGTATCCTGCCAGAGTAAATAGACATAACCCAAGGTAAATCCTTTCGTCTAGCAAAGGAATCACAGTAGATGGGCTGGGACAGGAAGGTACATCAGTGTCCTTGTAGCCTTCATGCCCCTTTGGTCTCACATTTGACGGTGCATTATGCTTTCAACCTGTGATGGAGGACTGGTCATACAAAAGCAGAGCATTTTAATCCATTAGTGAGGCAAAAGCTTTCCTGGAGCTGGAGTTCTTGTTCACCTATATAAAATGTGAGTGCAGCTAATTAGGACTGAATGAATATCTGTTTCGTGCTGTTTCTTAAAAGTCTGTGAAACGTTTTAAAATAGAAACCAGTAAACTTCAGGAGACTACTTTCAGACAGGATATTTTGGAAACTTTTATACACACACTACCAAAAGAAAAAATGGGTTCTGAATATTGTAGTGGAAAACCAAAACAAAACACCCTCACTTTGTTAATTATTTTACATAGTTTCACTAGTCTGAGTGCAGAACTCCCTATAAGAATGATAATTGGTATCATATAAGGATCTGCAATTTTTTTCTGAAGACTTTTTGTGTACCTTTCCAACTGGCCCCAGCCTACAATGACACTGGCAGAGGGTAGAACTACCAAACATTGTATAGATTCTGCGTGTAACTGCTATGACTGTAGGTCTAGCAGAGACTCCCATAGACCATTGTCTATGCTAATTTTAGAGAACAGACTCATTGCTTCTGGTATACCTCTTATTTTGTGTTTCATGCAGAGCATACCACTGCTGATGAAATTTCTGTCTTTAACTGAAGGTGCTAGTTTGTAAAGTTCAAGTGAAAAAAAGCACTGAAGTGCTGAGGTTTGTAGGTAATTTTATAACTTGAAATAACTATAATAATCTTGGATTGTACCTCCAAGATTACACATTGTTATTTTGCTCTAAATGAGCTTTTCTCACATTTTTAATTTCTAGGGATGTTGTGTGATATTCTGATCCTTTAAGAAGGACATTTTAGAAAACCAGTACTTTTGTAACAAAGAAGGCAGGATTGAGTCACCACTGACTTTATCTTAACTTTGCAGTTCCATCTACCCAATGACAGCACATCTGTGCATAGTTAATTCATGTAACCAGGCAAGACATTTATAATTTGTTGTGATTTGTTATAATGCAGACATAAGTAACAGTCTGCAAGTGGAAAACAGTGGTAAGCTTTCTTACCATGCTGAACTTACCTGTAGAAACACATTCCACAGCATTAGCTCTGCCTGCATCTGCACTCATCTGCACTGTTGGCATGTCCACTCTATATCTCTTTTTTTGTGGAAATACTATATGGTAGTGATGGCTAAATGGATTTCACTCAGAAGTATGGCTGGGGCTTACAACAATAATAAAGAGTCCGGAAGTGCTTCCATGGCTTAGGTGTAACCCATTTGTTTGACTGAGGGAAAAAGAGAAAATATTCAGCGTCAGGAGAGGTTGAAGGAATAATTATATCTTTCGGATCTCTTCACAAACAGATGGTTATAGTTAATGGGAATATCTTTCTACAGAGTGCTTTAAAACAGATAATGTTTTCAAATGGCTACTCCATGGAGAGGGTATTACCTTCACCTACTCTACCAGTTTTCTCAGGACAGTATGGAAAGAACAGTCCTTGGCTTTTCCTGAGAGCAGGATTTGCTTTGTTAGTTCTCAGTAAATTTGAAAAGCAACAACTTTCTCTCCTCTGCACCTATCCTCATAAATAAAAACCCTGCAGTACTTAGATCTAAGTGTATGTTCTATGTATATCTATGCAATAACTAAAGGACAAATGATCTTCCATTTTTATTTCTACAACTTTAATGAAAGGAATAGGATTGTATTACACAGCAGCAAGTGAGGAAGGAGTGCTGTCACTGCCAAGCCACAGAATTGCATCTAGGAAGCATTTATCTTATAATGCGGCACTTGACTCCAGGATAGTTTGAATCATCCTGCGTATATGCAGTAGTGACAAAGATATCATTCTTGATCTTTTTTTTCCTAAGCCTGGTCTGCTCATCAGTTGAAAAAAATATAACTCCTCTCTCTTCTTTCCTCAGTCATAACTTTATATCCAAGAATGACCTTTAATGTGCTATCTTGAAAGACATTGAAAATAATAGGTGTGTGATGTAAAACAATAAAATGTTCTGTGTCCCTGTTATGAGCAAGGGACTGTATAGAATCAAACTTTCTAATGCTTTTTTTTTACTAATTCTAACCTAACCAACCTTAACACGTAGCTAGTACAACTCACCATATTTTAAATAAAGTCCTAGAATTTCAGGATTAGCTTATTGTAAAAATTTACAATATTAAGATGTCAAATATATAGCATAATATGTGTAAAATACTGTGAATTCTATTTGAAAATAAGATTACAGGGAATCATAATGCACTGTTTACATAAATAAGCAAGTGTCTTTAAGAAAATGTAAGCACCTATCAGAATACACATCAGTGCAGGAGGCAAACAGTCATCAGCAGTGTACCAGTTTGCCTTCCATGGGCAGAGAGGCATGTCTGTATTTCATACTAAAACACACACTGTTACTGGCTGATGCAGCCTGGATGCATGCTGGATGTGCTGTGAGACCATCACAGGGGATGCAGGCAGAATTAGTCTCATTTTTGTTCACAAAGCTGAGAAGATTCAGCTGAGATGCAGATGAAATTAAAGCAGATCTGTGGGTGACTTATGGGCAAATGTAATGTCTGAAGGTATGCCAGGCCCAGCTCGGCACATACACTCACTCTGCAACATTCAATTTCCAATGGCATCATGTAGGACATGCTGAAACAGCTAGCTTGACTGTTCCAGTTTTCATTTGAAAGATTCTTAAAGCAAGAGGACCTTTTTTCTTTTGTACTTGTACCATAGTATTGAATGTCACAGGTTCATATAAACCTGTTAAAATATTGAATCAGTGCTATGTGATGTTTTACCAAGAGTTCGTTACCAATATGGGTAGGTCCAAACACAGATGGGAAGGCAAGCACCTGTCTTATTTCAACACTTGATGGTAGAAAGGGCAAGAAGGTGTTTTATTCGTCTTCTGCTGGTCATCTTACACAGCTTGGTGCAAACCTCAGAGCAGGACAGGCCTGGAAAGTTAAAACCAGAAGCAAATACACTATGTGATTAGTATGACATTCTGTAATCTAGGGTAAGAAACCTTGCCTCAGCCTTAGGATAGGGTGCAATATCGATTAACATCCTGCCAAAGGTTCAAAGGGACATGAATTAGACCCTGTAGAATAGAGAATGTGTCCCAACCAGGAACTGTAGTCAGAGGTATATATATAAATACCCCACCTCATTTTTAAAACAAAGTTTAGTAGACTTGTATCTGCATATGTTGTAACTCAATATAGTCCCATGAAAGTCACCTTGGTGTTATATTGTAATACACTGAAGTACATATTCTGTCATCTTGAGTTACAAAAGCTATGCTTAAAGCACAGATTAAATGACACCAGGAAATATTTCCAGGCACTGGAAGCCTTTCATATGTTATTGTATTGTTAGAATATTCTCTGTTACACTTTTGCTTTGTGTTACTAATGCCATCAAGAGTAATTCTCAGTCATATTTTTAGAGTTATCCTAATGGCTCACTTGGAATAAACACCTGCTTTTGTGGTCACCTGTTTTGAAGACTAAGAGAGCTTGATGGTATGGATGAAGCCAAACCACATGGTCCTATATATGTTCCATGAGTCTGTCTCAGTCTAACAGAAGCCTATAGGCTATTGATTCCTCACTGCATTACTGGTAGTTCCTTAGCTGCTTTCTTAGTCATACAGTTACAGTTAGAAAGAGAAAAGATTGTTTAATGGAAGAAGAAACAGATTAGGAATTTTATGTTTCCCACCTGGAAAGTAGAGATGGGCTAAAAAGAGCATATTGGCCTTTCCATATTTCCTTTGGGGAATACATATTGTAATTAGTTGCTTGAGTAATTGCATATCTGGCTGAGAGATATGGAACATGTGGAATTTAGGAGAAATTTAAAAGCAAATGAAGGCTAAAACTAGATTTACAAAGCCCTTGGTGACAAAAGGTTGGACAGATCCTTTATATCCCTTTTTATTTGAGGGATATAAAGGAAGGAGAATGTAGAGGGACACACTAGGGCTATGCTACCATAGCTGGGGCACGCCAGTAGGGACCCTGCTGTCATGTAGAGGGTAGCTCAGAAAAGCTACAAGTAAGCTCTTCCAGGAATGAATCATTCTTCCTGTTCAGCAACAGGTTTTCGGGTTTTTTAAAGGAACTCCAGGTTCTGAAACTCTGCAAACGAGAAACAGGACTTGCTTGAGAGACCAGAAGAAAAGATGGATGTTTGCATAGGTTTTCTATCAGTGAGAAAGGGAACTGCCTCTGGAGCTGAGAGGATGGTTGAAGAATTTTATCAGACACTCGTTGATCCCTTCTTTGTGGTGGTTTCTGAAGGCTTTCAAAGATGTCTTGAGTGAAAGAACATTATGATCTTCACCATATAAAGGCCTTTTGTATTGATTTCTTTCTTTGGTAAAAATTAATATTTAGAGAATACTAGAGATCAGAGATTTATTGCCTATTTGAAATAGATGACAAAATTTTGATTCTATTTTAGCTAAGAGACTGGGAAAGAAAATAACAAGACAATTATTACATCTCAGTCACTCTAGTATCCTTAAAGTGTAATGAAATTACCTTCTACCTGTCAAACTGCCCCTGCAAGACTCTTGACTTCTGTAATATTTGCTATTTACATTTGCTTGACATTTAACAGTTGTTGCTGCCTAGAAGGACACAGAGAGGATTTTTGCCAGAAATTAATTTCAATAACAGTATCTGAAGCAGTTGCATTTGTTGCTAATATCCTGATGGAATAAGGTCATCTGTGTTGGAAGAAAAACAAAAGAAGAAAACTGTAGTACTGGGCTGCATTTCTGCAGTTCAGAATTAAGCAGTGTCATGTCCTTGGCCACTGAGCCATAAACCTGTAGGTCTCTAGTGGATGAAAAGTGCAGGTGCACTGTCAATCACAACCTGTGAGGCCTGTCTCACTATTGTCTAGCTTTACATGCAAACACTATCTTTTAATGAGATCTTAGCTGTTAGAAATGCTTCCAGGTTGTGGTAGGATTCCAGTTCTTCAGACATTCAACTTTTTTGATTACTCTAGCTTCTATCAGCATGATGGATTTTTAGTGCTGCATGGGAGAGCAGGGCAAAGACAGGGAAAAAGGTGTGGCCAGGGCACTGCAGTCAGCCCTGTGTCTCATCCATTTCTTCACTATGTGAACCAAGAAAGGGGAGCTTTCTACTGCTTTCAGACAGTCTGGACATTATGATGTTAAATTTATTGCATCCCAAAACATTATTTGACCTATAATTTAAAACTATATTAAAGTAGCACCAAGAATCTTTAGTGATGCCCTGGTATATGAGTGCCATACCTGCAACAACCTCTCTGCTCAGACAGCTTGCTCTTGAATAGACAAGACAGTTTCCTCGTGCCTCTGTTAAGTGCTTTTCTTACGTTTCTTCTACTGGTTTGCCCAGGTCCGGCAGGGCTTCTGTAAGAAGAGCTAAATATCTAACCCAGATTTGCTGAGTCTTCATTTGGTATCTTAATCACAGTGCTATTTTTTTTTCCTTTCACAGACGATATATTTGCTTTCCATTTTTCAGAAGTGGCTTTAAAGACAGGCTAAATTATTAACTGAAGGCACCAGTTATTGGAAAACAAAAAACTCAAGGACGCACATACAGTAGCTCTCAACCTGCAGTGGTGTGAGGATGTTTTTCAATTGATACTGTAAGTGCAGAATTAGCATAATCAACAATCATTCCTCCAGAGTCACTGGATTCTATGATACTCTTGCTGTGAGTAGAATGTGCTCCAGCATGCTATGCTCCACTCACTGAGAAAATGAAAGATTCGTAGAGACCACGGATTAATGATCTCCAGCCGGCCAGCTTCACTTGGGTATGTAGCAGCAGGTAAGTTGAAGCTGAGGAAAAGTTCCAGTTCACATATTTGAATTTTAAAGGCAGTGTCTGTCCTTTGACTGTATGCTAGCACAATTCCCTCTGCAGTGTAGCAGAGTACTATTAATTAAATCAGAGCTGGCTTTTTATGTTTTACTGCTGTTGACATTTTTGCAGCTGTTAGAGAAATTACTCAAGGCCTACAAGTTCTGGGTCATTTTTCATTTATCAGATATTTTCTCCTCTGCGTACTCAATTCTGACTTTTATTTTTATTAATTTCTTATTGTACCTGAGGATCAATGTGATATTTCATAGGAATTTTATAACTTGCACAGAGGTAGGGATATTATCTGAAACCACCTTTACCAACCTGATATCTACTTAGACAGGGCCAAAATCTGACATTCTGCAGTGTGAAGACCCTCTTTAATTCAAGTTGCTTGAGGCATTTTGCATGATATCTCAAGTTTAAAATTTTAAAGTTTAAAATTTTTGGTTGTGTGAATTTATATGACAAATCTAGAGTTTACAGTGTTTACTAGCAGACTGAGTAACAGTAAACAGTAACAAATGGGACACATAATCAACTTCAAATAGTGGCATTTTGGATTTAGCTTTTTGGGTTTTCACCTTCACAATGTTAACTGATCATTAAATACAGGGCTTGTACTTCAAAATCTTCTTGAGCTATAGTAGAAACATCTGTTCTTGAATAGTGTTGATGTGATTAAGGTGATGCTTAAATATACACAGAAGAATATATTTAATAACCTTTAAATAACCTCAATATCTCTGTCTTTGAAAAAATGTAATACCATGACTTAATCCTAATCAATCACAAATTCATTTTTGTTGATTCAGCTTCCTCAGTGACTTGGCAAGATTCTTAAAATTGGCAGTGCTAAGAGATTACGGTCTAGTTTGAAATGAACAGTAGTTTGATATTGGCTGACCATTTTTTCCCTATCCAAATGGTATATTCTACCTTTCAGTAGTAATTATCATATAATTCCACACATGTCAGGTTAGAATAGTTAAGAGAACTAAATGGCTCATTTCCCTCTTTCCTTCATTTAATCTCCAAGGTTTATTATCCCCAGTAGAGAGACAGAGAGGGATGTCCATTGCAAAAAATTCTCCACAGTGTTTTCAAATGAGATTGCATGGAGGTGTATAGATTTCTGTGTAATTACTCATCTACATTTTTCCTGCTAAACTTTATTAGTCATATTGCCTTTGATCTCACTAACAGCATTGTTTTAAAGGGTGAAAGACACTCTAAAATGTTTACTTTCTGAATCAATGCACACAGGCCTGACCAAATGAAAAACTAGTATTTTTACCATTGGTGCATTCTCTAAATCAATGCAGGCTTGGTTCTGGCTATGATAGTGCTACTAAAATCTCTTCTCAGAGATTGATTTTGTTAGCTCCCAGGCCAGGTGGTGCAAGATGAGTCACTTCCCAGTGCAACCTCCTCTCCAGAGGGCTAGACACATCAATGTTACGTATCACCTGGTCCAACTCTGATCTGTGACCCTATGGCCCATCAGGGTTTTAATGACATTTTGTTTTGAAATGCATAAAGATGGAGATGTCAGAGTCTGCTTATAAGGTTTTTATGGAGAGTAGGTAACAGCATATGCCTCATGTCTCAAAATGCAGTATGAGGGCACATAGACGTGTTTGAGGCTAGAAAGGTGCTTGGAATCGTTCTAGAGGGTGTGAAACAAGGCAAAATTTTAATTACTTTATTACAACAAGCTACCGTCCTGCAGACTAGAGCAAACTATCCCTCAACCATACCTAGTTTTGTCTCAAAGGAAGCTCTGAGTACAAAGAGAACAGTGAGTGACGGTCAGGCTAAACCACCTATCTGAGAGCACACTCAATTATTCTACATGCTACATCGTACTGTCTTAAAAAAGAATGGTCTCATGATGGTTATTCAGATCCTAAGATGCTTCCTATCTTGAGCTTGGAGAGCAGAAATAACACCTATTATTGTGGGTAAAGTTTGGTGTATAATATTTTCATTATAAGCCTATTATAACTTCCCCAAACACCAATAATTTTGGCATAAGTTTTTCCACATTTTGAGTAGCTATTTTATTTTAATGCTTCAGTAAAAATGGCTTAGTCATTTAAAATGCAAAAAAAATTTAAAAGAATAAAAATATTTTTTTTTAAAAAATAATATTATAATTTGCTTCTTTGAAGTGTTTTAATGCCTTTGGGCTTAGGAACTGGAGCACTACATTCATCAGAGTGCTTTTCTTCTATGCTTAGTTTGGAACAAATTATTAGACTCTGAAAAGCCACAGGTTCATATACAGTTACATCATATACATACATCATATACATCATATACATACATCATATACATGATGATGAAATGTGCTATCAAGAAGCCTGCTGTTGAATTTTCTGCATGTACAGGTACAGAGCAAGTTCACAAGTCTCATAGACCTTGATCCATGGCTGAAGTACAGCAGCTGAAACCAGACTTTGGTACTGGGGCAGTAGGACTGGGCAGTCGTAGGTGTTTCAGATCATTCTTGTGATTTGCTGGTAGTTCTGAATTCTTCACTGTAAGACATCACATATCTGCTTCAGATGGGGATGACTGAACAACTTCATAGATACTTGGCCTCTCCTTTTCTTTACCTCATATTTCCTGGTAGCTCATCCACACAAAAAATAACTTACCTTCATCAGCTATGCTTTCCATCAGAAGCTCTTGGTCCAGACTGACTGTTTAAAAGACTTAAAATGAAACCTATTGACTTTCAAATTTAGAATTATTTGCTTATTTAAAAGTAGTTTTTCTTTCTTTAAGCACCCTTTTCCATTATCTTCTTTTATTTTAAGAGATATTCTACTCCACAGCTTAGATTTCAGCCTTTGTATTTCTATCATGCTGATAATATATTAATTACTCTCATTTTGTTTTCATATCTCCTTTATACAGTGCACAGCCTGGATGCTGCATGGAAAAGAAAGTAGTAATAAAAGGAAATATGATTTGAAGTTGAAATGAAAGTTAAGTAGACTTTCTGCATTTGTCACCATTGTCTACATAATTTTAGTTAAGAACTTATTATAAGTGCAAAGATGCTGAACTGAAGCTGCAAATGGAGCTTGATTCTGTCATTTCCTATTTTCTGTGTGCTTGCCTTTGTGGTTGTGGTGAGCCATTTAATATATACTTTAAAAGGAAATTAATTGTATGAAGCTACACAGTGCCACACACTAATAAATTCGTTTAATTGCCAAAATTGCTAAATCTCCCAGGAAGAACTTTACCATTGTAATTTTCACACTTCAACAACAATTGAAGTATCAGACTCTGAAACCGAATGCTATCTCTTTTCCAATGTTTAGATCAGTTTATATCTGATAACTGCATTGCTCATCAACACTTTTATTTTTACTTTCACTTTTCAATGAGACCTGTGATGCCCTACTGCCGAAAAAGTAGGCTTCTGAATAGGCTATCTGGCTAATGCAGGGATCTCTCGGTGGAAATCCAGTTGCTGATGTGGCCTTCTGATGTGTTCTCAAGTCACTTCATATTTTTAAAATATGCTCAGACACGTCATATTTTTAAAATATGCTGATCTTTCCATATTTGGAAGTGAAGACAATATTTTACATGATTAGTAATATCTACTATAAGCTGCTAAACAGCATATCCTTATAATATGACAAGTAAGTATACTATTAGCTAACATGAACAACGCAATCTCATTGTGGGAGTTAAATGATGAGATGAAATGATCTGTGAATTGGAAATGTGGCTTACAGTTCCTTAGGTATAGACTATATCGTTAATGAAGCAATTTGTTCTGTGTCCATTCACATTTCATTTGCTGCCATCAACAATTAAGAAATGTCATAGTAAGGTCATTCCAGATTAACACCTTGTCTTTGCAGAAATCTCATTAAAATAAAGTTCCAATTTCTATCAAGATAATGTTAATTCAATGGGAGAATAAATATTGTGGAGGACATTCGTGCAAAAGAAATTACTCTTAGAGACATTGTTCTCTTTTTACTAGAAGAAGTAATTCTTACACAGAAAGACATCCTATTGAAAATAGTAGCAAGGGATATTACTGTAGGAATTGGCTGAGTACCCTGGCCTGGTTAAGGAAGTGTGTCTTGTTGTCTGAGCTTTGCACAGATGTGCAGACCCTTAAATAAATTGAACAGAAAATAAGATTTCTCTCTTTGCTGGCTGCCTGTATTACAGCTAAACTACAAAGAAAGTAATTTCTCCAACCATCATGCATTTACTTCCCAGTCATCCTCAGAAACTTGTAACATTGAAGAGCGCTGTAATTGACATTTCATTCTAATATATTGACTGCATTGTCTGAATTCTGACTGGCTGATAAAGCTCACGGAAATCCAGAGTCTCATCATGCCCTGAATGATTTCAGTCTAGCCCTCTGGCAATCTAAGTGCTTAACCAGTGAAATAGGAAAGACAATATTTGGGAATTCTACTTTTCAAAATGCACAGGAACACAGTAACTGAAATAATCAAGTAGTCCCTGTATAAGGCAATTCTTTTTAAACTTGCAAAGCAGAATGAAGGAAAGATTTAAAAGAATATACATGCCAATTTAAATAAGTAAATGAGTTCATCCCAACTACAACTTCATTGAAGTTATATTTCAGATAAATTTCATCATATCACATTTTTATTGGAGAAAAAAATCAACGATCTTGTCTACAGATTTTCCATTACATCCCAGTTACTTGAAAGAAAATGTGATGTACATCAACTCATTCTTCAGGTCATACTTTCTAAATAGATGTGGATAATATTACACAGACTAAGTTATTGATCTCCCAGGTCCTCCACAAATGAAGTGTCATGTCATGCAACTTGTTCTTTACTATATCATCATGTTTTCATTCACATGGGCTTCTCTTCTTGAGAATGCATTTACTTATATAATGAGCTTTACTTCTTCCTAGGTCTCTGAAAAATACTCTTGTTTTCAGCCTGCCTTTTAATGTGTATGTATATGCCCCTTGTATAAAAAATTCAAACAGAAGGTAAGTAATTTTACAAATGTAAATATTTCTGATGTCTTTGACTTTTGATGTATTTGGGTTGTATAAATGCTGTGGGGTTTGGATTTGTTTCCTCTTTCTTTCTTTATCTTCCTTCTTTTTTTCTTCAGTGTTGCAGCATATCAAAATCCATGCTAACCTTGTCAATAATGGAATGATGACTGGGCAGCTGTTTACCAGTCTACAAAATACCTTATTTGTATTTGGCTCCTAATTGCAGAATTTTTACGTATTTGTTTCTTATTTTTGAACAAATAAAGAGAGATCATAAAATCGTTTCATTCCTAAAAGAAGGAGCTCCTCGATCCAGGCTAACTCCCCAGGTCTTGCTAGAAAACATCCTGAATGTCAGGCAGATTATTGTGCGGCCAGGGCTTCTCAAAGCCTCCATGGGATTTGCCCCAGAGCCAAGAATCCCAAAACTCCTGTGCCAGCGCCTCCTGCTCACGGACACAGCTCAGGGAAACGGGGTGAATAGAAAGGTGGCTTTGCCTTGTAGGTGGCTTTGCCTTGCTCTCTTTTAGACCTCTGAGAATAAATGCTTGCTAATAAACTAAAGATGCTCTGTGCTGTTCTCCAGCACCGAGGGCAAAACAGACTTAAAACTGCCTGTAATATAATATTCAGCTCCAGCAGGTCTGTTAAAAGTCTCTTATCCACCCTAACCCTGAACTGCACCCAGGAACTCTTTGGAAGCACACTAATTCATCAAGACCACAGCAAGGATGGGTGGTTCTGGATAGCATAGACAGCCAAAATTCCCCACCTGGGAAAAGCGTCCTTCAGTTTTTTATAATCTGGGTGCATATGCTTAGCCCCAAAGCTTTAGGACTTTGATTCCCATAAGTCACACTTAGAAATTCGTGCAGCAAAATTATTTTGATTATTCTGAAATGATATTTCTATTATTTTCCTCTTCTGCATAATTTAAAAAGTTGAAAATTCATTTTATTCTAAAAAAGGAAGATCTGTTATAGCCACTCTTAATTACTTGTGAGAATGTCACGCTATCTGCAAGTCTTGTAATTTATGTGTCACCTTGAGCTCTCATTTCTTTGAGGGACATATAATATCTACATTTTGTTAAAAACTCACTGCATGACAAACAATTCTAGGGGAATACACTGCTGCTCTGCTACATTTGAGCTGCTCAAAGGTAATGGTCCATGTGCATGACTTATCTTGAACTCTGTTGAGAATCAGAAGTTATTCTGGTGAGCACAGTTTTGTGTAAAACACAGGTAAATATCTCATATTTATCTTTGAGTTTGGAGGGAAGAGAATGCATACAGACAGTACCATGGATACTTGGTAAAATATTTCCCTGTGGTAATTTTGTTCATGTGTTTGATCCCTGCGAAGTAGCTCTCCATATCCACTTGTATTAACTTGTCTGGAATCTATTCTTCCTCCTACTTTCTTCTTAGGCATCCTACTTTTTTTTCAGAATTACTTTCCTCTTCTTTCAAGACTCTCCCTAGCCTTTCTCAGTACTATCTACAAGCTATCCAATACTGTTGACCTGTTAACTCACGTGTCTAATTGGTTGGCTGTGGTGAAATTCATAACTTTTCATAAATATTTTTTAAGGACCTTCCTATAAATATTAACAGTTTAAAATTTTTTAATATTTTTGGTTTTGTCTGCTTTAAGTTTTTCAATAGCAAAATACAAAACCTTCTTTGAAAAGTCTCCATGGTGTCCACAAAACACTTGACACCAGTCAAGGATCTTTTTGAATTGAGATATTTTTTTTGTCATGATAGTCATATCTCTCCCTTGTGTCTACCCTTCCAGCTAAATAGAACATAATTATCTAGCCATATATGTCAAACTAGACTGTAAATATTACTGAATGGAAACAGCATTTTTTTTTCCTGTGTTCATACAATATGTGAAACAGTAGGGGTGTCACTGAGCCATGACTTCTTTTCTTATATGCAAAAGAAAAAACAGAGTTCTGCAACAGAACAGAGAGCATACATGGTAATTCTTACTTTCAGAGTCCCAGGACAAGGTGTTAATGAACTAAGCAGATTCTCTGCTGCTCATAAGATCCTGCAGAACCTAAAATACCTGTCTACAAATCCTCAGTGTTGCCTTGTGCAATTAGATATTCTTCTAGACAGTAAGAAGGGGAGCTTACAAAACTGTGTAGAGGAGTTTTATTGAACTATTTTTCCAGAACTTTGTGTCCTCAGCTCACTGTAGCCTAGAAACTAAGACCAATAATGGATTTTGAAGATAAATCTGGTATGGCACTTACTATCACTGTAATTGATTTACATGGAAATATCTGTATACATATGCATATATATATAGATAATATTTATGTGCAAGCGTATGTATGTGAATTGCACACACAGGTCTATGGGGCCAGATGGGATCCACCCAAGGGTGCTGAGGGAGCTGGCTGAGCTGCTCACTGAGCCACTTTCCATCATTTACCAGCAGTCCTGACCAACTGGGGAGGTCCCAGTTGACTCAAGGCTTGCCAACGTGATGCCCATACAGAAGAAGGGCAGAAAGGAGGATAGGGGAACTACAGGCCTGTCAGCCCAACCTCAGTGCCAGGGAAGGTCATGGAGCAGATAATCGTCAGTGCCATCACCCAACACATACAGATCAACCAGTGGCTCAGGCCCAGACAGTAGTGGTTTATGAAAGGCGGGTCCTGCTTGACCAACCTGATCCCCTTCTGTGACAGGGTGATCCGCTTAGTGGATGAGGGAATCGCTGTGGATGTTGTCTGCCTGGACTTTGGTAAAACCTTTGACACTGTTTCTGACAGCATTCTCCTGGAGAAACTGGATGCTCATGGCTTGGACAGGTGCACTGTTCACTGGGTAAAAAATTGACTGGATGGCCAGGCCCAAAGAGTGATGGTGGAATCCTGGATTTACATACATCTGGCAGCTGCTCACAAGTAGCGTTCCCCAGGGCTCAGTACTGGGGCCAGTCCTGTTTAATAATATCTTTATCAATGATCTGGACGAGGGGATTGAGAGCATTCTCAGTCAGCTTGCAGATAACACCAAGTTCAGTGGGAGTATTGATCTGCTAGAGAGTAGGAAGGCTCTGCAGATGGATCTGGACGGGCTGGATCAATAGGCTAAGGCCAACTGCATGAGGTTCAACAAGGCGAAATCCACTTGGGTCACAATAACCCCATGCAGCCCTGCAGGCTGTGGGAAGAGTTGCCTGGTGGAAAAGGACCAGAGGGTGCTGGTCTACAGCCGCTCAATATGAGCCAGCATTGTGCCCAGGCAACCAAGAAGGCCAGTGGCATCCTGACTTATATCAAAAATAGTGTGGTCTGCAGAACTAGGGCAGTGATGTTTCTTCAGAAAAGAGTTTTCAAGCATTAGAAGAGGTGGCCCAGGAAAGCAGATGAGTCACTATCCCTGGAGGTATTTAAAAGACATTTAGATGTGGCATGAAACATGGTTTAGAGGTTGATTTGGATGATTGGATTCAATGATCTGAATAGTCTCTTCTGATGTGAATGACTCTGATTCTACGGTTCTGTTATTCTGTATCTTTTATGATGTGATCTTTCATTTCTATACTCTGGGCTACTGAAGAATACAAATGTTTTGCAAAAATTATCAAGTCTAGCAAAAATAGATCAGTTTCAAACCAACTGCTTTCCCTCCCAAGGGAAAAAAGCTGACAAAATTCAGTATAAAAATCAGTAGTATTCTCCTGATTTTAAAATTGTTATATTTTAGATATTACTATTTCTTATGCTCAGATTTAGCTTTTTCATGTTCACAAAGTTTCATTCTGGAAGTTTCTTTCCATATAATGCAATAATAAGAATTAATAATGAATAATAATATTAATAATATTGCATCAGATGGAAAGATATGTAAACCCTTATATATAGTCCTGAAAGTGAAGCAGTACCAAAGAATATAATTTGCTGCTACAGTAGGAAACTGTCAACTTTCTCACAAAAAGTCATTAACTTTTTTCTCTTTTGAATTATAATTTTGTCACTTGCGTATAACACCAAGGTAATAGATTTTCATTATATTCAGAGTGCAAAAACATTGGCTGTGGAAAAAGCAACGGGCTCAGATTAATAGGAGCCGACAAGCTGACCAAAGAGGAAGTGGCAGCATGGCTGGCACCATGGCTCAGTGGTTGTGACAGGCAATTAGTGAACAGAGCAGAACAGATGTAACAGGAGGCAGCAACAATTTACTGAAGTATTAGCTTGCTCACTCTGTAGTACAAGGAACTGATACTATTTGCTGATAAAAATAAATACTAATATGATCTTGAGAGGGGAAAAGAGACAATGTACACAGTCACATACAGGATTGAAATAACCTACAAAACAACAACAATAGAATCCCAACAAAGCAAGCTGTGGTAGACTAAAGGGAAAACAAAACAAAATGATCTTTGGGGATTTTGAAGATGAGATTAAGAGTCTTGCCTCATTACTGAGCTGTAACAAACTTTGAAAAAATAGCATGCTGTAGAGAACTTGTAATAGCATGTTCGTATTTCACAGCACTCAGAGAGGATGTACAATGTTCATTTTCTTTCTCCCCTGTTGTTCTGGGACAGACTTGCGTTACTGCAGCTCCTGGAAGTTGCTGCTTATTGGTGTGCTGACGTGCAGAGGACACAGCTACGTCCTTACCTAGATGGTCAGGGGAGAGAATTACAATCACATGGGAGGGTACAAACGTTGCTTTTTATTTTTTAAAACCCAGACACAACATTTGTATCTTGCTTTTTAAGATTTTTTCTTAAAAATACAGATCTCGCAGGTAAAATTAAATTATTTTACCTCAGAGAACTTAGGAGTTGTGGTTCCAGAAGGATTTGGATGGATGTCTTCAGTCTCAGAGGATGAAGTTGTCAATATGTACAGGGAAATTGAGACTGGATAAGTTACTGTTTTTTACTATATTAGGAATGGTTATGATTTTTCAAAAAGTAGAAGTGAAACTACATATTGTGGTTAACAGTAGATTACAGTATCTTCATTCTGTAAATTGACAATTTACAGATATAAATTCTGTATGTTATGGTAGCATACATTTTATTTAGAACTGAAAGTAAAATGGTCAGTCTTATGTGTACAGCCCACAGAATTGTTACTGATATCTTGTATTGGCAATATCAACAACCTTGAATATTTTGTGCAATTTTGGGCATCTCAATATAAGAAAGATACCAAGCTGTTAGAGAGTGTCCAAAGGAGGGCAACTTTGGTGAAGGGCCTTGAGGGGAAGCCCTGTGAGGAGCAGCTGAGGTCATTTGGTCTGTTCAGAATGGAGAAGGGGAGACTGAGGGGAGACCTCACTGCAGTTACAACTTCCTTGTGAGAGGAAGAGGAGGGGCAGGCACTGATCTCTTCTGCCTGGAGACCAGTGACAGGACTAGAGGCAATGGCTTGAAGTTGTGTCAGGGGAGGTTTAAGTCAAATATTAGAAAAAGATTCTTTCCCCAGAGGGTGGTTGGGCACTGGAACAGGCTCCCCAGGGAGGTGGTCACAGCACCAACACTGAGACAGTTCAAGAAGCATTTGGACAATACTCTCAGGTACATGGTGTGACTCTTGGGGATGGTCCTGTGCAGGGCCAGGATTTGGACTCTATGATCCTTGTTGGTCCCTTCCAACTTGGCATATTCTGTGATTCTGTGAACACAGTAATTTACTCTATTCCCACAAAGATAGGGCATCTACTTGTAAAGTATTACAAATTAGACCAGCTGAACATAGGAGAAGGCTTATCTTCTGTGCAGAGTAAGGAAATGACCTTAAGAGATGGTTTTCTACCAGGAGATGGACCTTGAGAATAATTTTTATGGTGCCAGATCAAAAATAGTAATATTTTTGATGTAGTTGTTCTTCCCTGACTGCAAGATCATGTTTTACAGTAACGAAGATGTGATTTGGTGCCATTCACCACGGTCATGCGACTTTTGTACTGCAAGGACTTGTGGAGTGGAAAGTTGCTGCAAAAGCCATGGGATCTCCTCTGCCTGCCTGTGACTCCAGCGGGCTGTAGTGGAGGTAGAGATGATTTCTGGTAACTGCTTGCTGTTTCTGGATTGCTGTTTCTGGATTGCCTTTCCTGTACTCTTTTTAGCTCTCTCCTTTAAATACAGGTGGGTGTGTGTAAATAAAGCAAAATATGTTTAGCATGCATCTTGTTTATTCTACTTGTTTCTCTTAAATGTGCTGTCTCTAAAGAGGACAAAAGGTTAGGTCAGAATCAGACAATACTGTTTAACTCAGTGGAAACAACCATATATGAACACTTCAGAAATATATGATTTTAACATTGTTTTATTAAAGAAGATACAAATTCACTTATATAAAGTAACCAGAAACTTCTCAACTAAACTGGAACAGGATTCAGCTCTGAAGGTTTTCTTAAAAATTGAAAGAATCATATTAATTCATGTCAAGGTCTTATTTTTTTACCAAAATATGTGTGCAAATACGTAAGACATGAAAAAAGAAAGATGGGATTTGTGAGAATGAAGTCTTCTCTGCTTAGTGAATAGGTAATTCATTTCACAATTACAAGCTGAGAAAAGAATAGGGAAGTGAGGGACATCCTAGCAAATGGTTCAATGAGACACTGGCAACACCAACACTACAGAAAACAACTTAAAGAAATGGGAAAAAATAGAATACAGAGACAGTTTTTAAAAGGAGACTGGATGACTAGGTGGTTGTAAGCCCTATATTTAGGTTGCACAAAAGTCTTCATTGTAAAGAGTTTACATACCTATTATTTCGAGGAGCTGAGATTTCTTTAATGTATGTAACAGACCTCTTGATATTCATCAAAGAGGACTTCAGCTAAGTGCCCTTTTCTTGTCCCTCAAAATTTGGTTCATGCTTTCACTCAGAGCTAATCTAAGGGATGGTCATTTTTGGTGCAGGAGATAACTGGAGACGAAAGCAGAATTATGGCTGTAAGAGAAGACTTGAGTTTTTCAAACATGGTAATTTTATAACTTTAGGTAGAAGCTACTAGGATATACTTCTCTACCAAACTGTAGGGTTTTGTATAGTTAGTTTAATTCTTGTAGCTGTTACAGTGGTGTTTACTTATTGGGTCAGGTAATGGGTAAAAATATTCTGTCTACAATTCAAAGTTCAAGTCAGTATCTAACATCGAAGGGCTTTAGAAGGAGAAATAAATGAGGATATTGTTTTTCTCTTTCATGAAAGCCCATTCTTTGCAAAGAGTGGTTGGTCACAGCCCTATTTTTCCTGCCTAACTGCAGTTCTTATGTTTACCGTTTTCAAATCTGTTCTTCCAATCAATTTTGTTCTGTTGAGTTTTGTCTCATTTTATTCCTTGGGCCACATTTCTCTGTCTCCTGAATGTTCTGCCTAGCTACATGCCCAGTGCTTTGAGGCCTATCAACATGAGTGTTTCCTTCTTTCTCTTACCAGCTACTTTCTTGAAAAGCTCTGTTTTTCTCCTAATAAGGAAGCTTGGTCTTGTGACAACTTTCTGCCTGTGACTGACTATAGCAGTCACAAACAACTTATGGCACAACAGCACTTCATGACTTGAATTGTACTGTAAAAACAAGAGCAGCAGCCTGGCACTTGAAATAGCAGGAATAGCCAATAAGAGTCAGGGGGAGGATTCACAGAAGTGAATAATGAAACAAGGGAACTGTGTAGGGAAATCCATTTTGGATGGATAGTCATCATACAAAATGAGGATAGAAAAGGATTCTCAACTCCTTGAGTCTGTAGGACAGAATAGTAAATGACAGGATCAATTCTGGAATATTGTGCTGCTGTCCAAAGGAGTTGAGTAACTTGAATAAAATTCTTATGCCAGAAAACTCAAGACAGTTTGGTTCAGGAGACTGGACCTTTACTCCTCCTCTTTTCATCTCATCCTCTCTTTTTCATCCTAAAGCTTTAGATAATTTCTGCCTTGCTCTTCTATTTCATCAATGCAGAGGCTGACCAAGCATCCAACTTCCCTTGGATACATGCCTTTCATGGACTGATACACAGCTCTGGCACATGCATTGCTACAAACATGTCTCATAGCATTTGGTAGATAGATCAGACTGTTTCTCTTGCTTTACTTTCTTCCTATATACATACCCAGGACTAGTTGCGTTTGTAGGCTTTTGGAATTTCTAATTTAATTCTGGTCTCCTGAGTTACAGCTTATTTTTCTAGAGACCAAAAATATGCACGAAAATGTCATCTCTATTTTTAGAAATAACCTGTTCTTTAACGTGATGTATCAGAAGTGTTAAAAAAATCAGTACTTGTGGCCTGTGGTATTTCTCCAAGGTTAGACCAGGAGTCCTTTTTTCGGTGCCAGACTTCTGAAATTAGTATTTTCAGAGGTTGTAGACCTCATAGACTCATCTAGAATTGCTGAGCAGGAAGACTGTCTGCTATCTATGAAAGACATTGAATTTATCATTTAGGATGTAGCTTGATAACACAGCAAGAATATTACTTGTATTTGTGAAAGTACTCTCAGAGTTGCTACCTGGTAGATTTTTTTTTCCCAAAATGATTTTATAGTTTATGATTATGGAAAGATCACTTGACACAAATTAAAAAGAACACTGAATAACTAACAACACTGTGGGAGAGAAGAACAAAATGCATATGGTGGTGCTTGGTGGGAAGCTGCTCAGTCCAGCCCTGGAGTAACTCAAGCCTTATCCTTAGATTTCCATTCTCTGTAAATCTGGCATTAAGATGTTGTTCAGTGGCTGCAGATGCAGCACAGGTGTCTCAGTTTGTGTTTTGCCTGCCATATCTACATGTGTAATTTTCCTTCTCATTGACTTCAGGAGTATTAGGGGGCCACTGTCAGACAGAGGAGATCACTGGAGATCCCTTCTTAGAAGCCTGGAACACGATATGTGCCTCCTGCAAAGAGCCTTAATTCTGGTTAAAACAATTTTGCCCAGAAAAGCACTTCAGTCAGCACTTAGGGTGCTTTCATATTGGGGAGTCCATATGTTTCAGTCTGAGCTATATAAACTTATTAAATCACTTTAGCCCACTAGATACTTGCTATCGCTAAAGTCTTCACAAGATCATTCTAAGAATAAATTCTCTAGGTCTGGACTCATCTCTATCTTAGCTTGATTCTATCTACTTACTGCTTTAACAACCCTCTGGCGTATGTTTCATAGATGTCAATTGTTTTGAAATTCTGTTTATATGACAAAGCCTATATTTAGTTCACAGCAATCAGTACAGGCCTTCAAAAACTCTTTCCTAGGAGCTTTTCTGCACTCTTATGGAAGGCTATTTTGTTTTATCTGATCTACAGATTTTGTGTGTGTGTGTGTGTGTGTGTGTGTGTCAAGGACTGTTTGGGGCAAGCTTGTCTGACAGGCTGCAGAGACAGATTCTCATGAGTATCACCCAAATGGAAAAAGCGTTACAAATTAAATTGTCATTTATTTGTCCTCAATTTAGCTGTCAGAAAAAAATTATTTTAATTTGACAATCATGCTAAATAGACATGCAGTTCTGGGACTGGTAAGAGTACTAGACTTACCCTATTGAGTCTGAAGTTCTGAAATACAAAACTGTTACAGTCCACCATATGTTACTTTTAAAGGCATACTGTATCCAACTAACTATTGCTTTCACTTTAGTTTGTCCAACAAAGAAAAAGTACCTCACCACACAAAAAAGTAGTCTCACAGAAATAGTAACATACACTAACGTGCTAATCTTTACATAGTGCCTCTTATATTGAAAAAGAGCATCCCTGAACAGGAATGAACATGCATACACTTTTTTTGTGAATTAGGTCCAGTGCAGTTTTGACTGAAACCAGATTAAAATTCAGACAAAAATTAGATTTCTGTAGATAGAGGGAAGAGAAGGAGAAAGGGACAATCCTGCACAACGCTGGGCCTGTCTGTCCTAAATATCTGCATATAGGCTCTTGTGAGTCAGTTCTCTTTTACAGTTGATTACAGAGGAAGTCTAGGCAACCAGCTTTAAGTCAAATGCCTAACTTTCAAATAGCTGAACTTAGATAAGATGAATTCCACACCTAACTTTTTTTTTAATTTCTCCCTAAAAACATACACCTCAGAAAGTCAGAATGGCTTTACTGGTGTCCCAACAATGGCCAGTGGTAAATGCTGAGAATTACAGAATGGTTTAGGTTGAAAGGGACCTTTGAAAGTCATCTGGTCCAACTCCTCTGCAATGAGCAGGGACATTTTCAAGTATATCAGGTGGCTCAGAACCCCATCCAGTCTGATCTTGAATGTTTCCAGGGATGAGACATCCACCACCACTCTTGGCAACCTGTTCCAGTGTTTTACCATTCTCATTCTAAAAAATCTTTTCTTCTATATGATCTAAATTTACCCTCTTTCATTTTAAAGCTATTACCCCTTGTTCTGTAACTACATGCCCTTGAAAAAAGTCCCTCTCTAACTTTCTTGTAGTCACCTTCATGTGCAGGAAGGCCCCTCTAAGGTCTCTCCGAATCCTTCTCTGCTCCAGTCTGAACAACCCCAACTCTCTCAGCCTGTCTTCATAGGAGAGGTTGGGATCTGTGGGTTGCTACCACATTCTGGTTTCAGATATGAAAGTGTGAGTGATCTAATGTGATTGTTGTCCAACAAAAAAAGATTGAGCATTCAAGGTGCCAGTTTTCTTTATGGCTGTTGAAGATGCAAGGGCAGCTCATGTTAATGAAAAACAGTGCTTAAGACAGTGTTTACTGCAAAAATAAGAGTGTTTTTAGATCAAGGAAGCTAAATCAAGATTGTAATCTCCATGTAAAATCTGAACAGAGACAAGCTAGGGCTAACAGACCACTATCTGAGATAAACCTCAAGAAGGACACACAAAGCTGACCTTCACTGGTCACATCAAGGCATGGATATAGATGACTATCTCATTGTTTGAGATATCCTTTCATTTGTTTTAGTCAAAACAATAAATTTCTGTCCTTGATTTACCCTTACTTCAGTGGTACAATATGGCTACCTTTCCATTTCAGAGGTGACAGATTTTCTGTGCAAAAAAGAATTGGATTATATTTTTCTGCTATGATCTGTATAGAAAAACAGTGTCATCTTGGAAAGTCTGCTGTTATGGAGCTGATGTGCTAAGCTTATATTAAAAATTATTGTACCTTTCGAGTTAGCAATATCTCTTCCACAAGCTTAATTTCATGCTAATTTGTTCACACGTTAACCAGCACATTTTAAAGCTTGCTGTTTCCTGATAGAAAGCAGTGCTGTGGTTGCCAGGTACAAAGGTGCTTTGAAAGTTATATTGCCTCATTTCAGTGATTGAATAACGGGGTCAGAGTTACCTGAGGGAATGTTTTGCCTCCTTTTCTAGAGGTTACATTCCCCAATTATAAGAGCTCTGTCCTTCATTTAGAGAGACAACGGTGGAATGAGATACTCTGCAGGATATTTATAACTGTCTATTCTCAGGCTGCTGCATTGTGGCTAGTTAGAAGAGTAACATATGGCACTGTAGAGAAAATAATTATTATTCTTTGATAACTTACTTAGGAGCAGTTATTCTAGATGACTATCATGACAGACTCTGAAAAACTGTAAAGTTATTGATACAATAATGCAGTAAAGGCATATATTTTCTCACAGTTTTCAGCACAATTAATACCCTTTAATGTGTTTTTAAACTTCCAAACATTTATCTATCTTTGCAAAAATCTCAAAGGAAGTCACTTTAATCTGTATTCAGATTAGTTGCTATTTAGGCTAATTTACTGTGGGCCAAAGTTCAAGAGAACTTTGTTTCAAACTATCATCTACCTAGGGCTATGAATCTGAGATTCCAGTCCAGTCATTCAAGAGAAGTGGTCATAGAAACTAAGTTAGAGAGCTTTTTAATGTGTTTTTAAACTTCCAAACATTTATCTATCTTTGCAAAAATCTCAAAGGAAGTCACTTTAATCTGTATTCAGATTAGTTGCTATTTAGGCTAATTTACTGTGGGCCAAAGTTCAAGAGAACTTTGTTTCAAACTATCATCTACCTAGGGCTATGAATCTGAGATTCCAGTCCAGTCATTCAAGAGAAGTGGTCATAGAAACTAAGTTAGAGAGCATCAGTGAAAATATTGCCCCTTTGTGGCATAGCTTTATTAGAAAAAGATATCCAGTCTTAGATCAAAACCAACTCTCTTTCCAGTTTATTTAATAAATCCTATCTAGAACATTTCAGATTTGGTTTTATTGGAACATTATCCCTATTTTTACAACATGTTATATTTATTTAGAAAATTTGTATTTGATGACAAGCTGTAGTACATATTTTACCATGCTACTTCACAACCAGTCTTGGGTTCATAAGGAGAAAGGGAGGAAGTTGACTGCTAATTTTTCAGCTTTGCAGGCAAAAAAAAAGAAAAGGAAAACTTCTTAAGTGCCATGGAAGAGACTATAATAGCTCCTTAGGCTGCAGATTTAGGTTGTGATAGCACAGGGACTGTAGTGTTGCTCTGGGACTTGCTGTTAAACTTGGATCTGAAATTCATGCTATGCTTTTTCAAGCATAATTACCTGGTCTTTAAGTAACTACAGTGAATTTTGCCCCTGAGGAGGATCATTATCCTGAATGACTCTATTTGACTTTTGATCCACGCTCAAACTAAGAAACAACACATAAGAAAAAGAAGTTCATTTCCTTGTAATCATAAATTATGTTTCTTATACTTGTGGCTGGTTTATTGGAAATACAGCAAGATAGAGTGGCATACAATGTTTTCCTTTTCACAAACATATGAAAGTCAAGAACCTAAGCATCACACTTCAGGAGGAAAGAGCTACACATCTTCCAGTTAGCCAAAGGTGGAGATAATTTAGAGTTAGAAGAGTACCTATTGACCTCCTGAATACAAGGAATCATGTTGTTTTTCATTTACTTATCACCACAATCAGACAACGGGTCTTTAGTGATGTGCCCAAAATATTGTTCAAAGGTAAAGAAACAGCATATTTTATTGTCTTGATTCTGGCCAGGAGTGGGTTAATTTTTGCAGTAGCCAGGAGGGGGGCATGGCCAGGACATGGAGGTTATTCTATACCACCTCATGTCATTGCTGGGGGCTGCAGGAGGAAGTCTCTTCCAGGGAGAAATGGTCCCTTCCCAGTTGGTGTAGTGTGGCAGAGGGAGTGGTCAGTTCATGTTGATAGTTTTCTTTGTCATCAGTCTAGGCTCCGCGTGGGATTGGACTTTTTACCGTTGTTTTAACATTTTGCTAATATTTTTTTACATTTTTGTTTTTCATTGTTTTGAAGACTTATATTTGAAAATTACATCTGAGTTTTCTCTATATGGTGTCTTTTGTGCACGATAGACGCCATTTCTTTGCTTGCTTTATTAGCTCTAAAACCAGTTTTGTTCACCACCAGGTCTGCATTTCTTTAGCTGATCATTGGTGAGTGGTTTATATATGTGAGG
This sequence comes from Pseudopipra pipra, assembly GCF_036250125.1. Lineage (NCBI taxonomy): Eukaryota > Metazoa > Chordata > Aves > Passeriformes > Pipridae > Pseudopipra > Pseudopipra pipra. The sequence continues at coordinate 81,275,312 of NC_087550.1, forward strand.
TTTCCCATGGCAAGCCTCTGCCTGTTCTTCCCTATACCACATTTCTGTCTCCCTTTCTCAAGACTTCTGTTGCTGTGCTAGACTTGTCTTTCTCCACATAATATTGTGATAGAGCTGTAAGTACCTCATTCTACATAGAATAATTTCTGAGTATTTCTATATGTATAAAATTATGAGTTTTAAACCACACCAAGTTAGAAAAAAGTAAATTAGCTGTAGACACCCAGTCGATTAAAGAAATTTCTGTCAGCCAAATCAAGTCAGACAGAATAGCAGGCAGGTTGAGAAAATTTCAGACATAGAATACCTGACAAACATCACTCCTGAGGCCTCACAAACTCAGTAGAAAGTTTACAGTCTGTTATTAGCAGTGGCAGTACAATTACAGAAGGCTCATCAGTTTTGCTAGTCTCAGTCACACAGCTGAAACCCTGCACTGGGGTTTCTGCCTGTCCAAGACCTAAGCACGAGCAGCCCCACCTCAGTGCCTTTAGTTCCCGGTCAACCTCCCTGCAGGAACCCCACTGAGCAGATGGCAGACTGTGCTTCAGACATTTCTGTAATAATTCTCTGGATAACCTCCTCTGGCCTTGTTTCCTTGGGAACAAGCTACCTGAAATGGTGGTCCCACAGCTCTATTAAGACCTCATTTACAATGGTGGGAAGATGGATTGTATGCAATATGAATAAAAAAAGTGCATTTCAATAAATCCAAGTCATAAGTCACTGAAGACAGTTAATAGCCACCCATAGAATAGGAAGGCAAAAGCTACGTATGAGATAAAAATACTAGAAGATTATTTAAGCTTTTTTTCCTCTAAACTATTTTACATAATTGCATGCAAAATAGTATACTTAGTGACTATAAAGTTTTCATATATAAGCATTTAAATTCCAGAAAATGTCACAAAGAAGACTGCTCCAAAACTCTGTAAATGGGCCAAAATCTTTTATGCCCCCTCATGATACATGCTATATTCAGCAAACAGAAGGCTACTTCTATTAAGGAGATTTTGATAGAAATTAAATAAATTGATGTGCAGGTAGTGAAACATCTGGGCAACATTTGCCCAATCTTATTCTGAAAAATAGCACAGCTCTTCTCTTGAAATTCTCTTTCTCATAATATTGGTAATAATAATGGTAGAAATTCTGATAATAATGATGCATTCAGCACAAGGTTATATTTTGGCAAAGATATATGAAATTGAATGGAAAATTGGGTTTTAAAAAGAAAATCATCAGGCTGTATTAACTCTAGAACTTGCTACATTCTCTGTCTGTAATAGGTATTGCAATGTTTTTCATTCTAATATTGAATTAAAATCTTTTTTATGTCCTTTTAACAAGGAAAGACCATGAAGAGAAAAAAAAATGAAATAATTAATAAAATAGAATATAAATTTAAAATAAAATGTAATCTGTAATCTAGTTGTTCCAAAGAAAACTCCATCTGCCATAGAATATTTTAGAACTTACTCCCCTGGAGCACATAATTCTTCCCATCTTAGGCTGTCCAGTTACACTTTAGAAAACTCAGCAGTTGGTATGATGATTTCTTTTATAATTTAGGCTATGAAAAATCATTTCTGATTAAACAGACTTGAGAAAAGAATTGCAGTTGATTATTTTATAAAGATACATCAAAATGAACACATTTTCAACTCTTGTGTGTCCATGTACTTTCTGGATTGTTAAGGTATCCCCATACTACTGCCTCTTAAATAGTTTTAGCTTTTTACTGTTGTACTTAATGTATAAGTATTTTGAGATATTATGATAATTGTCATCATTCTATGTCTTTATTCTTTGACTCCTGTCTAATTTGCATTCATAAATCTAATTATTTTTAATATGATTGGTAATATATGATGGCAAACAATTTTTTTTTAAATTAATGTAAAAAGGAAGGAGAGTTGTACCTTAGAATTCTTGGGGTTTTTATAGCATGAAGCTGTAGGTGCTCCACAAAATATCATTCAATCAATGAGAAGAAAGAAAGTGGAACTGAAAGGTTAATCAGTTAGCAATGATAGAATTTTCTTGCAATGTATTAGATTTTCTCTTTTGAACATCAGCCAACCTAACTGGCATATTATTCATATATGTATTCATAGGTTGTATTGCACTGCTATACTCAAATATAAGGGTCCTACTGGGCAAGTTGCTATAAGAAATGCTACATCTGGAGACAGCTTTAATACAGGTACAATCTTGTTTATTTTTGTCCAATTATATAAGAAAGCTGTATATTTAAATTTTCCAGAAATTTAAAACTAAATTAGATACAAAACAAAGGAATTATCTAAAGAATGGGCCTGAACAGTCCTAATAATTGCTGTCATACCTTAGAACAATTATTAAAAGTAATTTGTCTATTCTTCCTCCATCATTGCACTATTTCATGTCAGAGCAATATGTTGTACCAAGTTTGTTATACTTTTACTTCATGTTGAGTATCAGATTAAAAAAATCAACCTTTTTTATATCATTTCTCATGTCTTGCTGTGTGCATTCACATAGTATTATCATTCATACAGGAAACTCCTTGTAATTACCAAAGGATATGAGAGTCCCTGTGTACCATGAAGAGTGACTTTCAGGTATTGTAGTCTGGTGCAACTGGTCTAGTTTTGCTTCATATAGTACTTCAGAGTCTTGTTATTATTTGCTATTTTCTTACTTATTTCTAAGGTTTCGAAATTATTTCTGAGTTTGCAAATCTCAGCATCTAGTCTTGCCAGGAAAACCAAAAGTCAAAACACATATAGTGTGTAGGAAATTTAACATGAAACACTTCAAGATTGAAAGAAATAGAAAGAAACCAGAAAACAAAGGGAGGTTGTGTTTTTAAAAGTGCATAGCTTTGAATTTAACTTTTGCTATTCATACATATCCTGCTTATGAGTATAAAATTCTTAGAAATACTGTAGTTCCTCATCAGACAGAGTATTTCAAAGGTATCCATAATATCTGTGAAATTCTCACAGTGAAACTCTGTTTGAATGGGTACATATCTTACCTGAAAATATATCAATTTACATGGTTGACAGCTACATATGTCCTTTTTGCATAGGCAAAGCTGCTTTTTGTGTCCATCTTTGCTCATAAAGAGTCAAAGATGGAGTTATGAATGTCCATTTCTTAGGTGAATGGTAAGTTCACCTTAACTGGGGAATAGTTCAGTTTCTCTCTGAGAGTTTCCAAATATAGATGGTAGTATATCTTCCACAAATCGTAGGGATAGGGAGGAGAAAATTATACTTGTGGCAGATCTGTATATGTTTTGCCATAGACTATCATTGCTGGAATTGCATAAAATATTTTCTGTGTCTAGCCTCCTGACGGTATCTGACGTATGCTGTTTCTCCATGCGGCTGAATGAGGGGTTTCTCCATTTGTGTCACCACATTGTGTGGGTCTGATTTCCTTCAGATCTTCTGGTTGCTCATGTTGCTTTTTCAATGCACATAGTGCATGCCAGTGGCAACACGAGCATTTCAACAGCTGTACCCCCAAATAAACTTGTGGCTGTGTTCATTATTACTGGTGCTGGCAGACTGAGCTCTGTCTGTAGGTAAACATAGGCCAGCTATAAATATGTTTTTAAAACTACAGGCATGTATCATGATACTGAAGCAACAGGTATCACACTAAATTCCCATTTGCTCTGTCATTATTGAAACATATTTTTTTAACTTATCTATATATTTTTATGGGTCACAAAGATGCAATCTTATCTGTTACTTTTTATGCATCATATTCTTGTTGTTGCTTTCCTCTAAAGAAGAAAAGATGCAATAGCAGTAGTACCAACAGGTAGAATTCTGAAAATAATGAAATTTAATACAATCAGTCTCTCCCTGGAGGGAACAATAGCAGGATTTCGCTACCAAACATAAGTCAGGTCTCTGGAAAGAGGATAGCAGGATTTTGCTACAAAACATAAGTCAGGTCTCTTGCTAATCCTGAGATAGTGTGGCCCTTTAGAAGTCTTTTGAATATTTAGCAATTAAAAAAAAAAAAAAGGGAAGGTCTTTTTCTAAAACTTTCACCCTGTACAATCCTTTTATAATAACCTCAATTCCAAGTGAAGAGAGTAAACTAAGTGTTAGCTTCTTTATCACACCTCCTGCTATATTGCCTGCTTGTGACAAAACCCAAACTAGTAACTAAACCAGATCTTTCTGACATACTGATTTTAGTCCTAAAGGGACAATCTTGACAGGAGTTCTCTTACAGCCATATTCCCTGTATCCCAAACCAGGCAATGATTCTGTATATACCAGGTGCTGGCTCTGCCCTTTCCAACAGAAGAGAGACATTTTCTATCTCATAAATTTTCTTCAAAGGCAAGCTTAATATGTTTGTAATACTCTTTATGGAGAGAATGCAATATTTTATATTGACCAAATGTGCTCAAGGGCAAGGGCTGATTATAGCCAAACAGTTAAGAGCAAGACACTCAAACTGTGCAGGGCTTCTTGCCTATCCACGGATTGTGTGACAAGGATGGCTCCGTGCTCAGCAGCTGCTTTGAACACACTGTTTAGGCTGCTGTGCTGAAATACGGATTTTCCAAAACCCTGCTTCTCAGGCAATGACTCCTTCACCTGTGTAATAAGATTAGCAGAGCTACTTGAAGGACAGAAAAGCCTTGCCAGTCAAGTGGAGATCAACATCTTTTACACTGGTTTTCTAAAAGATGAACAAGACATACACAACACTAGAACCAGGACAATTTTTTAGTATCCATAAGTGCTTGATTTTCACTGGGTCTATTCAGTTAACAAGAAGTGTTGTTCACCAAAACTGGTTGAACTATAGCAAATAGTAGATAGATAGTATTTAAACTTAGCTGAACTTGAAAATTTAAGCCAAGTGAAACTAACTGCGAAATGTCTCAGTTATAAGGCAAGATAGAAAACTCTACTCTCCTAAACAATTTCTGCCATAGGCCTGCAAGACAAAATTCACAAAACCACAAAGCATGCTTTCCCTGTACTGGAAAATGAAATAGATTGGCAGATTAAGGATAAAATAAAGGTTCAATAGGTACAATCATCAATAAACAATAAAGCAATTTCACTACAACACTAGATGACATTAGCTGCACTTGTTTTATGAATAGCAGAATAGACTTTATGTCAGTATCAAGAGTAACAAAACCTATAAGAGAGCAGAAGTATGTTGCTTTTATGAACGTATCTTGAAGAAATTTGCTCTTATTATGTCAGCATGAGTTTACTGATATGAACTGGAACGTCAAGAGATTTTAAAAACAGGGAAAATACAGTGAGTTATGGTCATAAGTTCTATGGTGAATTCAGGGGCTTCTGGTCATTCACTAGTTTTTCCAAGACTCATACTAAGTACAGAGAAACAAAACTCACAGTACACTGTAAGCTTTCTCTATCAAGTTCTCCTAGTTCAGGTCAGTACTGACCTGCAATGAACTTTGTCTGACCAGAGTTTCTCCTGAGCAAAGCTTGCCAATCACACAAAATTACTTAGTGGTTTTGGGATCTGGACACATATATGGACAAGGGAATTAATGGATACTACTACCAAACTAATTTAATGTGTACTATAAATCAGAAGTGAAAGTTAGTTTCCCGAGGGGGAAAAAAGGACCTAGTGTATTAAACCACTTTGACACCTTTGATCTTCAATGTTCACAACATGAAGTATTTTCTAAACACCTTTAAACTGAAATTGAAAGATACATTGCTGAAATTGACCCTGGTCTTTCTACCCGTTTTTTCTGAGTAAATGTGAAACTTCAGTGCTGTCCTAGACACAGATATGATTTTTTTACAATGTTCAAAAATCCTTAACTGAAATCTGTTTTTATGCCTAATGTGTGCAGAGCTATTATTTGCTTTAAATAGTTCTCTTCTGTGTACAAGAAGACTATTGTAGTCCTAGTTAGATTGGTAATAGTTTTCAATTTTCCTTTAATTGATACTATGAGAGGTAAGAAAAGACTGCATCTACCTTTGCCCTTCAGCAGACTGTGCACCCATGTAAGTTTGAGATCTGTTGAGGTTAATGGAATTGTCAGTCTAATATTACCATTCCAAGTTCTGTGATTTCTGTTTGCAATTAACTACATATGGCATTTATTATAAAATATCTAACTTATTAATAACAATTACATTTAATACAGCAATACAATCACACTTATATACATATTTAACCTTCAAATTGCATTGATCTTTTATTTTAATTGACTCATTGTTACAGGGTGGTTTTTTTAAATTAATGGCTGGCTATGTTTCAAACAGCTTCCATGTTTATGAACTTTGGCCTATCTAAATAGTCTTTGTTTCCAGACTGATTTATTTGAATTTGATTTTCTGATTTTATCAGGATAAATTTCTTGTCATATTGAAGATACGACTTGAATACAAGAAAAAACAAATAATCCTCTGTAACTTTCTCAGTTTACAGTCTCTCTGAAGTGATGGGGCTAAAGAAAGCACCGTTCTTAATCCATTCTTCATTCTTCCATACATTCTGAAGAATGGATTACTAACAGAGGAATAGTCAAGAAGGTTTTCGCATTTTGTTTTGGTTTTGTTTTTTTCCAGTTACCCCACATTGGGAAACCTCACTAAGCATTTTAGATGTTGATAGAAGTTCTGATTCCTTCTTTGTTGCAGATGTGAATAATGGCCAAAATTTATGCTTCATGAAAGGATAAAGTAAAGCCAACAATACTGAATATACATACATATATATATGAAAAAAGTATATTGACCGCTACCGAGCTTACAAAAACAGTGAGTTTTTGTAAGTGCCTACACTGCCTACATGAGCACACTGAGCAGTCACAGTGAATCCAAACAGCTAGGAATGCCTGTGTCTGTGGAGTGTACTGCAGTCCTAGGGTCATAGGTACCACTATCTGGCTGAATCTTCCTCTCAGATGTCCTTTGTCTAGAAGGTACAAATCTATCAGAGACTTAAATAGATGTGATGAAGCATCTCATTTCCTCTGCTCCCACTTCCTTGGTGATACCATCAAAGCCACGACCGCTATGAGAAAGAATGCCACCTACACAAGATTACTCAGACTACTCGATATATTTGCCGTGACTTCAAGTACTTAAAAGCTGAATATTTAATTTTAAGAGTTTTTTAATCTCTATAGACAGTGATGTACAGGGTGATTCAGAGTATGACTCAGAATGCCTGTACTGAAGCAGTTAAGCACCTAATTTTAGGTACAATCCGGCTGGCCTCAGTCTAGGCTAGTTACACCCCTCCTTAAGATAAATGTTTCAGATGGTTTTAGATGCAACACTTCAGAATTTCCTCCCTACCAGCTGATATAGTGGCTGATTTACACTGATAGCTTTTAAATGACTCTAAATGCCACAGATGAGCTGGTGTCCTTAGACACCTAAGTTAGATGCCCAAAGTTAAGATATATGACTGTCATTTTAGCTGTGTCCTTTTAAACACACAAAAAACCCTCCCTGAGCATCACTTAAGAAAAACAGGAGACTTTCTGTAGGAAAGCTCTATAGAGGCCAAACTTCTCCCAAGGCAAATGCAACAGTAATTGACTGTTTCACTTAAAATGAAGACACTAGGGATCACCAACAAGATGTTTTCCCACTTAATTTTCCCAAAGTATCTAACATTTTAAAAGTGCTCAGAACACTGTGTAAATTGGGAATCGAGTCAGGGAATTTCGATGACACTTTTTTTTACAGACTTTTGATAGCCCTTTCATTGACTCAGACTCAAATGTGTCAAAGTAAATGAGGACAAGGTTATAAAAAATGCAGTTTCTTAAACAGTTTCTTTTTCAGTTTAAATTGGAGGAATTTAAATAAAATTCTTCATTTCAGCCTGTTTCTTAGGGAGCAATAGTGAATGTTAGACCTCTCACTTTTTTGTAGGAGGAGATGAAGAGGATGTTTGTGGTTGCCTCCACTAATGAACTGGAGACATTTCACTATAGATATATCTGAGAAAATTTAGGTTTATTTGTTGGGATGAATTATGAGCATGTTGCCCATGGAAATGTAACCCTGATCAACAAAATTTTCCTAAGAAGGACATCATTCAATAGAATTATAGAATTGGTTTGGAAGGGACATTAAAGATGTCCCTTAAAGATAAAGTTCCAAACTCACTGCCATGGGGGGCAATAGGCAAGATAGTCGAATAACAACTCCAAGCAGGTGTTATAGCAGTTCTGGAGCAGAAAACTTCTTAATGAATTGAAACAAAACATTTTGAAATTTCCAAATTAAGACTTCTGGAAAATTATTTTACCAGTGGAAAAAAAATATCTAATTTTGAGTTCTTATAGAGTACAGCTATTACTTTTGCCAATAATTTATTGCTGTTGATTATAGTTTCTTAACTGACTTTTAACATTTTGCAAGTGGAAGGGAGGCATTGTTGTTGCCACTGCACTGGCAGACAAATTGAAACCTGATTTGAAGTGAATTACCTAAAGTCAAACAAGGTTATTGTAATGACCACTGGGGAAATTAAAAAACCGTGCAAAAGTTTGGAGATATTTTTGTTAGGGCATCTGTGTCTTGAAATACTCTATGTCTCTTAGTTAAAATAAAATTGTGTGATCACTCCTAAGTGATTTCAGGAGTTAGTAAGTGACTGATTTTCTGTTCCCTTGGTAAGCAATAATTCTTGCAAACAGATTGACTGAGGTTTTACTGTGCTACCGAAGTGAAGGGAAACCAGTGAAATATTGTTTGAGACTTTTTACAAGTGAAAATGACAGCATATAGGGAAAAAATTTTATGAAAGGTGGATAGTACTCAGAATAAAATTCAGAAACCTAGACATTTTTTTAAAGCAAATTATATTAAAGAAACTGAAAAGAAAAAAGCCTACTTGTTTCTTATATGTGGAAAGAAAATAGGCATTAATATCCTAAATATGCCTAGATCAGCAAATTTATGAATAAATGTATGAACAGAAAATACCTGACATCAGTGCCATTTAAAATTATGGGATGGTTCACAAGGAGCTGAAAAAAAATGAAGCAGATTAAAAGTTTTAGCAGTTGCAAGAAAAGTTTTGTCAGTTTGTGCTGGTTTTAAAGGCTATTTTTCTGGAACAGATTTGTTCCATTGTGTTTAGCTTGAGTTCTTATGAAATACAGATATCATCACTTGCTTAAACAAACCTTACCTTTTAAAGTAGCATTGACATTGCTGTCAGCAAAAAGCAACTGAAAAAATAAAAAGGAGGGCCCTAATTAAGGACATAAAATGAAACTATCTTGTATGCTTTAATTCTAATGTGGTAAACCAACATATGGTGTTATGCACGTTTTATATATATATATATACATATATATATATTTACTCCTCTGTATCACAATGGTCAGAAAAATGAATTGTGTAATTGTTTATGCAGCAGCAAATTACAGGAAAAATTGCTTCCACGTGATAGGAAGTGAGAATCTAGTAAACCTGCTTCAGAAGTGTACTTGTCTGGTCTAACTTTAAACACCAATAATATAGAAGTCCACATCTGAGCTAATCACTTTAAGCACATTTAACATTCTCCTGACCCACATTGAATGGTTTCTTTAGGATGAGATGAAGTCTGAATATAAACCCAAAAGGGCACTTGAAGATGGAAGTAAAAGCACACACTTGTGATTGTAGAATTGCATCTCTGGGAAAGACAAAATTTCCTCCTCTGCCTATAAAATTACTAAAAAAAGTATAGGAAATTAACATTGAAAAATGCACATGCCAGTATGAAATTTTTTCAGTTATTCTGATGTTTAAAAATAATTAATAATCAGTTATCTCCCCTTATATTGGTATAGAGATTAAAGTTTGGCACAATAAACGTTTCCTAGTTTCTCAACAGCAGTTGACATTCTGCAAAGCTTTCCATGAGGAGTTTTCCCAGAAGATTTAATAGCATATTTAAGATACAATATACTACTTGAAAATGTAGAGGGTGCTGTGAAATATTTAAATATCAGTGGACTAAGATGAAAAATGCCTAATGACTTTTCTTGGAGAATAGTATCTTGAATATTTTGGATCTATTTTAAATCTTAAGGGATCCATCTAGCCACTTAATTGCTGGAAAAATGCTGCAATAGTTACATATGTACCAAAATTCCTTTAACCATGTCTTGAATTAAAAACCTCTTGTATTTTTACTGCAGAATATGAATTCCAATATATCTGCAATGGCAAAATCTCCTGAAAAGCTATTAACCAGAAGAATTACTTGGCCGAGCAAACCAACCTACGAAGCAATTTTGCGAAAATTAAAATTCATTTCCTACACAGTATAGTAGCTGGTTCACTATAGCCCCAGTAAACAGGTTTTCTGTTGATGTTTCCCCTTTTTAAACTGGGAGAAGCAGTCATCCTATTCTTTCAGTTCAAGAGCCTTAACACCTGCTGAGAAAAAGTGCTGAGGATTTGTGAGAGATGTCTAGTTTTTTATTTTATAAGTATCTACCTGGTAAAACCAAATCAAGCCAAAATGACAGAACTCACTTTTCTTAGCCTTTATTCCTAATTCATTGAAAAAAAAAAAGACTGATTTTTGCCTAAAGACTTCACAGATGGACAAGTCAGTCATTATTTGAGTAGTGTTCTTTTGCTTAAGATGATAGTGCTGCTGCAGCGTTTTAGTTTGTCTTGAAGATTGCCTCAATATTTTGTGAAAAGATTATTCTGCATACCACAAGTAACCAGCTTCTGCTACAGAGCTGTATATTACAAATTGACAGATCACCTGTATCATTCCAAACAAGCCTTCTGGATCTCACAAATACAGACATTTCCAGTCTACAAGAACCGGATGTCAAAATAAACATCAACTGTTCAGTAGCTTCATATTTTTCTAATATATATGAAGTTAGTGTGGATAAATCAGTGCAGTTTAATAATTTCAGAAAGGATCTAGAAATTCCCAAAGCACAGCTATATATATGACTAGTATGACAGGAGGAGACACAGTAGAATTAAAGAATGCTGAAAATCTTTTGAGTTTGCAAAACCATTTGTTTATTTTCATTATGCTTTTGTAAAGTCATAACATTCATGAAGTGAATTCTACTCCTTTCCAGCTGAAGGCAGAGACTGATCTAGACGTCCAGAAGGTATCTTAGTACCCCAATGAAGAGATTTAGGAAATAGCTCAATGAAAAGGATTCAGATTGCCTTGAAAATTATGTGCATTAATGTTCCAAAGCATTACTCTTAATTTTTTCAATTACTAAAAAATCAGAGATAAATTGTCTCCATTGAAAGTCAGTCCACAGCATTCTTCTGTTAAAGTTTGCAATGCCTTTGACTCCTAAGATAAATTTAAATTTCTTTTTTCTTGTTGCATCCAGGAGCTTTTAAGCAGTGTATTACAAAATGCCATAAAAAAAAAAAAGACATTTAGTGAAGCCATTAAGGAAATAAAAGTATTTTTCAACTAAAATGTCTACAATTCAAACAATAGTACAGCTTTTGGCAGATAATTAGTCAATGATTGCCTTTTGAACTCTGAAAATTAGTGACAGCTTTAACTGTTTGGTGGTGGTAGGGGGTTGTTAGGGTTTTTTTTGGTTGCCTTTTTTTTTTCTTTTTAAGACTTTTAATGATTTTTTTTTCAAAGGCATTTTTCTAACCAAGTACCCATAATTATGTACACATGAAGAGGTCTTGAGGAAACCATACAGGTCTATTCAACCACATGCTATAAAGATTTTAATTTTACAGATTCTTATTATTTTAGTTCCACTAAATGCTTTTAGCTAAGGTTGACCAAAACTCTTACCTTTGAGACCCTGTTTTGAATCACTTATAATTGCCATATTTAAACTGTTCAGACTGACATCCCCCATGCCAGATGTCTACTCTAGGATGAATCATTTTGGAAAATTCCAGCATAAATAGCTCAGTAGTTTTGCAATATTAAAGAAAGAAGTTTTTAGTTTGTCCTTATTAATGTGTTATTTTGAAGCAATTAACTTGAATATTCTTGTTATTTTTTAATAAATCTGTCTCCACTTTACAATGGTGTCTTTGCAGAAATGGGTCCAAATGAAGCTTCAGATAAACTTTTAGCAACAAACAATTTTAACAACAAAACAATGACACACACACACACTACCCTCCCATTGATTTTATTGGGGGTGAAATTATGGCATTTGGAGGAGTTAACAATTTTATAATAACTTCTAATACAAATTTAATATTGTTTAAATACTCTCTTTTGTTTCTGCTTTCTTTGCTTCTCCTCTTTTGTCACTTTCCTCCAGGCCCTTGCATATGACTTTTTATGCAGCAGATACAGAAATCTGTGATCTACAGGAGCTAGTGTAGAGGTGGTTTAGCCTGGTGCCTCAGTATACTGTCAGGAATGGAGACACCACAAAATCGTAGTGACAGGAAGTCCTACCTGAATGAGTCATTTCCTCTCACAGGTGCTACTTTAGAAGAAAGAAAGAGAGAGAGAGAGAAAGAAAGAAAGAGAGAGAGGAAGACATAAAGAAAGAGAGGAAGAAAGAAAGAAAAGAAAGAAAGAAAGGAAGGAAAAGAAAGAACAATTAGAAGGGCTGAATACTTAAAGTAGTATTTTGTCTCTAAAAACTATTTAAAAAAAACTCCTGGGTATCAATGGAGCTTGGGTAGGGCTGTATTGTACATTTACATGAGGGAACTTGGGAATGTTTCTCAATTTAGCAAAATAAACATAGTTTTAGAGCTTAGCCTTTGAGTGGTTATGTAAACCATGCAAGTATTTGCAGGATCAAAAGACAGCTAAAGTAGAGAAAACTAGATGGAAAATAAAAATATCTGTTAGTTTGCCAGGTTAGGCTGTATAATGTGCTAGTAGCACATTTTTGTCATATTAGAGGTATATAATTTGTTTTCATGTACCAACACTTCAACCATAGTCTTTCAGAAGGGTTTCCATTTACCACTGATTTTAAATCGTAAAGTGACAAAAGACTTTCATTTAACACATTAGATGATCTTGATAAGTGTTTTCTTTAAAAAAAGAACCAATCAGTGTGTTGAAAGGAATGGCAATCTACTACATCTCATAATATTCAATCACCATTTATCTGATAAATAATGAAGATTAAAGTTTCTTCATTTTCACTATACATCACCCCTTGGTCAGGTTTGCTGCTTCAGCAGCTCTCTGAGAAAAATATATCTTGCAGCATGCCCTCAAGGGCATTAGATTTGGACTATTTCAGATTAAGGAGATTTCACTGAGAATGCACTGCCAAGAATACTTTCTCTTTTACATCTAGAAGGATCCATCTTGAGTGACATTTTACATGCGTTGTGGTTGAAGAGGACCTGTAAGAGATATATGGCTGAGAAGACTTTAATGGCTTTACAGATCATTTCAGAAAGGACATTCCTTGACTTTTAGCCTTCATGGTCTCATCTGGATGTTCATCAGCTAAGAAAAGCAATTAAAATTGTCTTTACTGCTCTTTGATTTCATGCACCAGATAAGGTGCATATCTCTCCAGTCTCTTCAAACTCTTTGCATCACTCTGTTTCTTTTCTCCACTGACTCCTAGCCAATTCTTCTCCCCAGAAAAGACACTTGGCACCCACAGTAATTAAGAATAGTCTTACTGCCTTATTAAAAGGAAGCTGCAGCAGTGTCCTTTGCAATTACACAGTGCACCAGAAGGCATCATACCTAAAGGTCAAACACTAATTGAATTTACAGGTGGGATTAGCTTGATCAAATATAGATACCTAAACAATAAATATCTACAACTGCAGAAGACATTCACCAGAGAGAAGAAACAGACATTTTTAGGCTTTGGTTTGTCTGACCTGTTTCAGTCATCTACTTTAGGTGGTTAATCACATCCTGCAGATTCTTCAGTTCTTTCTATTGACAATAAAGAGAGACTACAGTATCTTGCTCACATGTAGGCATGGACATGTCTAAAGGTGGGTGAGGTAAAACCTGTGCTGATGAGTATGTAGATCAGAGCAGGCTGTAAAGTCTGTGATTGGACTGCATGCCTTCACCCAGAAAAGGTAGAAAGAACAGTCTTAGAAATAATGAAGTTAGCGGTACTTGTGTCTTTGAAATTTGAAATTGACTTTCGCAAAACACCCATTTAAACTATGTGAACTTTAAATTAAACAAACTTTGATTTTAAAATTAAATTAACTGTGTTAGTGTTTCTACAGGCACGGGGTTTCTGAAATATCCATATAGACTATCTTTTCAAAACTTCAAAGCTTCTGCGTTGCTTCATTAGCACTTATACATAGAGGTCATCTTTATATTCAGAAAAGGAAAAATATAACCCAAAACATTCAAATTAGAATGTCTTAGAGCATTGAAACAAAATTTAACAGAATTCAACAATGAGTGCTTATGAAGTCCTTCACTGTTTTAGGCATCCAAGTTTGAAAAAGGAACCTGGTTTGCTCTTTGGTTTATGTAAGTATATTTCATTGGAATAATTTATGTGTCAGTTATACAGTTGTGCAGATCTTGGTTGCCTGAAACTTAAATGGTCTGAAACTTAAACTACACAGGAAATACCTTATATCTTACCACAAAATCTCCAGCAGAACTCTGAATCAACAAGTGTATGGTAATTCTGCATATATGGATATGCAGCATGACTTAAATGTGCAATTTCTGGTTTGTGGTATGTTAGAAACATGGAACAATGTATAAATAACATAGATGTCTGGGGTAAAGGAAAATAGGGGAATTTTCATCAGACTTGGACTGGTTCTCTAAAGGAATGTAAATCTTACGTAGCTAGTCTTTACAGGAAGAAAATGAATTTCACTGCCCATTTGCAGAACTGGATATTATAGTCAGTGATTTCAGGAGTAAACATATTCAAACAATTGACAGTATAAAAGATCTGAGTAAAGCTGATTAGTATTTTATACTGCTTTGATATCTGGGATAATATCTGTAAATAGTGCTAGTTTCTGACATCATATATATATGTGTGTGTGTATATATATATATATATATATATATATATATATATATATATGTGGGACATTAACTTACCAGGCTGAGTTATTTTCATAATTCGAAAACTACTATTTGAGATACTAGTGTGCAATGTGAAAAAGGTTTATTTGAATGTGGACCTGTAAATAGATCTAAATTGCATTCAATGGTTATGATTCTTCAACTACATACTTAGAGTGGAGCTTCTCTGAGACCAGGAAGGTTTCAGATGAGCACACCCATGAGAACAGTGGTTGTTAGTAGAATTTCACTCTTCCCGATGTACTAGCATCCAGCAAAGTACCAATATACTGGCAATATACTGGACTAAACAAACCCAACTCCCTCAGCTACTCCTCACAGGACTTGTGCTTCAGACCCTTCACCAGCTTCATTGTCCTTCTCTGGACTCGCTTCAGCATCTCAATGTCTTTCCTGATTTGATGGATCCAGTACTTGAGATGTGGCCTCACCAGTGCTGAGAATTATGCAAGGTAGATAAAATAATGCAGAGGAAGCAATATTAAAGGAAAAAATCCTACCTATTTAGCAATCAAAAGCAAGGAAAATAACTATGAAACTGTGCCTATTGAGTGAATCCACATTGTTTTCTTCTTGATTGCTTTAGGCAACCTAAATAATTTTGTATACAACAAAAATAGAGGTTAATAGAGATAACTGTGAGCTTGGTATTACAAAATAAACCAAAATTTGATGCCTGAAGGAGGGAAAAGGAAAGAAATTATTCAAAACGTAGTGTATGTTAGTATTTTCTAAGGAGACCACTGTTGACTAGATAGAAAACTACAGAGTAATTTAAAATAACGTTTTCTTAAGATCAGCTCATTAAGATCAAATATACTAATATGAAGGCAATCCACATTTTGTAAGTTTGGTTTATGTCATGTTAGAGCTTAGGACTAATTAACTTTTAATTTATGAAGTTTTAACAATCCTATCACTTACAAAATAAACTATTTAGAAAGCTTGCTAGTCAAATCAATTTAGTTTGTAATATCATATTTTTAAAACACTACAGAAAATTCCAAAAAAATAAGAATTTAGTTGAATTGACCACAAATTGGGGAAAAGATGTATTACAAAAGGCACATTAGTAACTTCTGTGACAAGTACCCCTACCTTCATTAACAGGGGTAGTATAAGTTGTTTTGCAGAATTGATCCTAATTTGGTTTAAACAGAGAAAATATCATTATAGGTAGAAGGAGTGGTTTCAACTCATCTTTTGAAGTTTTTCTCTGGTTGATTCTCTGGCCCGTGTGTAAATTAGAAAAGTCTAGAGACCACTCTCAGAATAAAGAGATCTTTCTTCTCACTTGTTGCCTTTAAGTGGTAGAAGCTGGAGTACTAATGTTAAATCTGTCACTTCATTTTGTCTTTAAGGAAAAACATAAAATATTCCTTTGTCTCAGAAAGTGAGGCCTTAAAAATTTTTCTGGCTCACTATATAAAATTTACATTTTAAAAAGAAGTAAAAGCCTTGACATATGCATCAGTTGATATTGTTAGAGGCAATGTCTTTCACACACATTCATTTCCAAGACAGTGATATCGGAAGCAGCAATTCTTACCAGTTTGTCTTTGCACAAAAATAGATTTACTGTGAGAGTTTAAGTGGGCTGAAGCCCACAGTATCCTTACACAATGAAGCATAGTTAGACCAGGTTGTGCATCACCATGCAGCATCACATATGTGCATCTTACAAACCTGACTTGTGTGTCTGCTTGCAGAGGAAGACAGCTCAACAGTAATTTGAGTTCTGTCCTGAAATAGTTTTCTAGAGACAGCTCAATAAAAGAATAAAACTAGTTTGTAAATATATGATGTTGACACTTCTGCTGCACCATGTTACCTAAAGGCATCAGCGCACTCTATGTAAGTCAACGTATGCCTTCTGTAAAGGAACAGATCATAGGTCGTGATGATGGTGAGATGTCGTCAGAACAGCACTTATCTCTGTAAACTTAGGATAAAAACTCACAATGAAAGCAGTCATTTTAAAGTGTTGCACCTAGAAGGATCTTCAAAACAAGTGAATGCAGAAATAAATGTGAGTTTCCATCTTGCTTCAAGATGAGGATGATGGGATATCATTTACAGTAGGATATATTTCTCAGTATTATTTCCAAAGAGGCGTGCTGCACGGTGGCCCGGGCCTGGCCGGCCCTGGGCGTGGACGTGGCACTGGGGCCCGGCCCCGGGCGCTGGGGCACCCGGCCTGGCCCCGGGCTTGGAAAGGAGTGAGAGAATGGGAGCTTCGCCTGTGCGGACAGTGCCATCGTGGGAGACGAGAGGGGAGCCCCGGAACACACAGAAGAGAAGGACAACTCTAAACCCGGGCAGATGGAGCTCATTCAGCCCTGTAAGGCCATCCATCTAAGAGAAGGTCACTCTAAACAAACCTACATCCTTAGGACCTTGCTGCCACCGTCCAAGCTCGCTCGGCCCCAGCAGATGAACTTTAGGATTAAAGTTCAGTGCATACTGTGCCTCACCTAAAAAATCCATTGCGCAGGCTTGAAGGCCTTACCCGCATTTGCAAAGCCCTGTATCACCAGCATGCTTGTGACAAATGTGGGTAGAGACCTTTCCCAAATCTTCGTTCACGAAGACTGGTCATGATTTCCAAAGAAAAAAGAAGTTTCACTTCTTTGTACACTGTTCAGCACATGAAGCAAAGAATGGATATCTGTAGCTTGTTATCAGCAGAAAACTACAAGGTTTTCTTAAATTCTACAATAAAAAAACTTTTTCAGACTGCTTGTAGTTAGTCTAATGTCTCTGTCTCCAATGACTTGTTCTAAAGCTGTAGTTGATGGTATTGTAAGCTCTTGAGTAATATGGCATCAGATTTATTTTTGTTGATGTATCAGAATGAGAAAAATCAATTTTCTGTCAAGAAGAAAGAATTAGTACTGTAGAGGAAAAATCTCTAAATATATACATTGGCTTTGTGACAGGAGAAAGTTAAATAGGGATTAAAACACTGTGATATGTATACTGTATGCCTCACTACATAGATGCCACATCAGAAAGAGTTTAGTTTCAGTGTCTACCAAAGTAAACAAAGTAGCATAACAAAGACAAGTATACGTCAATGTGATGATCAACAGGACCATGTCTAATATCTCAATGAAAATGTAATTAAAAAAACCCTTTCACTTAGTAAAAAAAAAATCCTCCGCAATAATGACATTTGCAAGTGATAATTTCCTTTGTGATCTAATTGTTGTTAACTATTGAGGAATTCATCCTGTTTGAATTTCAGCTTCTGCAGTTTTCCCTGACTTGTGTACTGGAGGAAACATTATTGGTACCACAGCAGGTGGCACTATTTCCTTCACATTCTTTCTGAATTTGTTTCTTCAGACACAGAACACAAAAAATAATTGAAAGTATCTTGTTTCATGAGATCTGTGAAATAGTGTTTGTGTTGGCTGAAGATCAGCTTGAGGGTCTTTGAGTCTTCTTACTGTTCCAGTACCTTCCCTGGATGCTGCTGAAGAGGTTTTCAGATGCCTTGTGGGGAGCTGTAGAAGTCACCTGTATGGTGTCTTTGATGCAAGCAACACTAGATAGTATCAAAAAAGTGCCTTGGTAGAAAGAGAGTCTTTGCACTAGGGATTTGGAGAGCTGTCATCTCATAACTTGCTGTCTAAAGCTAGAGTTTATGGCAAAGCCCAATTTTTCCTCAGTGCACCACTGATGGCTTTAATTTCTGTCTTCCACCTGGATGCTTGTGCTGCATGTCTAAAAAGAGTAATGCCTAACTATTCTATACCCTAAAATACTGATCCTGTAATGCATGGTATAGAGTTTGTTGGGTGATTGACACAAACTTTTTACCCTGTTATGGCAAATTCAGCTCACCTCAGGGATAGGAGTAATTCCTATCATACCATGCCAAGATAAGTACAATCCACAGTAAGTAGGATAAATGTCTTTTCAGAACTCAAAGCTTCTGTTCTGTTTGATATGTGCAAGTATTTTGTTATTTAATCACATGAAATTTTTTTTTTCTCCTAAAGATCCGTCTATGAGTACAGGAGATTAAAAATGTAGTGGTTATCTAAGAAGAGATTGTTACACAAGGGTGAAGCATCTGCATCATTACCATCCACATCATGTTTGTAGAATTTAATTATTTCATTTAACAGTTTTCCATACTTATCTTTATTGAGTAAGAGAAGTACAGAATGGATTACATAAAATTATTTAAATTAAGTATAAAAAAATTAAGATTATGTATGCCCAGAATCAAGTAGCAGATCAAACAACTAAGCTAAGAACTGTTCCAAGGCTTTACTTTTCCTACCAAGTCCTTCTGCATTCTCTCTGTCTTCTACATGAATTAACAAATTTAGCTGCATTTTCTTTCTCCAACTTGATAAATATATTTCTCTAGGAAAGGGAGAGAAAATGAACTAAATTTACAGTTATGAGCCTATTCTAGGATAATGATACTGAGTTGTTATTAAGTGAGGTGAGGCCTTGAGCTAGTGTAGTCTGAAGTTCCTTTTTGTGTAAGCTTTTTTTTGTTTATCAAAAAGAACTTGGTGATTTTGTTTGCTTTGAAAAGGACTAATTTATTAGAATCATAATGTCTATTATATCACAGAGTTTCTACTGTCAAAATCTGCACTCTTTTGGCACAAATATTTTGCAGCACATAAAGGCAATCTGAAAGCATGTAAAAAGTAATATTGGAAAAATTATGTTACTAATCAACAGGTTGACTTTGCAAGCAGACACTGAATTAATTATCTTAACAATACATTCGAACAGAAAGTTGTTTGTGATGGAGACTTGAAATTAATTTTGTCTGTAAATCTAGTTGCATGCAGAATCGCCAATCATACCAAGAAGGAAAGTTTTAAAACCAGAGGAATTTACCTTCTATGTATGATGTACTGTGACATGTACTGTAAAACAAAAATAATGCCATTTGTCCAAATGCTGTACAAATGATGATTCTTGTTCCACGAGCAAGATTATTATTAAGAATTATTAACTCTCATGAAGCTAAAAACTTGGGTATCAGTGGATTTTGGGTTCCAAAATCCAAGTCAATCAGCTTGAGCAGCTATGAGGATGAGAGTTCGCTTTGGAGAGCTTCCCTCTGGACAAGGGGGTTGAGGTGGCACCAGTGCTCACTGCAATATGTGAAATCCTGAGGAGCTGCTCGTGGGTTTTGTTGTTTGATTTTGTTGGAGTTTTTTTGAAATCTAGTTGAATGGGTGATCTTCATGTGGTTTGTTACACCATGGTGACTGAAGTGGATTGACTCTTTTGCCTGTCCTTTTAGTGGGAATTAACCATACGGCCTCAGTTTAGAAGCATGCTTAATTCACAAAATGTCATATTGGGTTCTTCCCTTGTCACAGTGGATACAGCAGCTGTGACAGATGACATAGATTTGTTGTCAGTTGCTCTTTGTGGTGGGTTCACCTTGGCTGAATGCCAGGTACCCCCCCAGCTGCTCTATCCCTCCCCTTCCCAGCCAGACAGGGAAGAGGGTAAGGTGGGAAAAGAAAACAACACAAATCGCGGGTTGCAATAATGCAGTTTATATTTATGCAAAAAAAGAAAGCAAAAGCAGTGTGAACACACAGGAAGCAGAAGCCAGCAGTTAATCTCTACTTCCCATAAGCAGCGATGGTCGGCCACTTCTCCAAGAAGCAGGGCTCCAGCACGCGTAATGGTTGTCAGCAGGCAGCCATCAGAGACAATGAGTGCCTCCAGTCCTGCTCCTTGCCTCAGCTTTCTTATCTGGGTTGACGCCATATGGTATGGAACATCCCCTTGGTCAGTGTGGGTCAGCTGGCCTACTCGTGTCCCCTCCCAGAACCTCGCCCTTGATTGAATGTTACAGTGCTGTGCCCAGCAGTAGCCAAAATATGGGTGTGTTATTAACACTCCTCTAGCTACCAATGCAGAGCTACTATGGGGAAATAAATTCCGGCTCGGCCAGACCCACCACACTTCTTGGGGCAGATGGAGCTACGGGAGCACAGTGATAAGGGTCAAAATCTGCTCAGAAGTTCTTTTGTTTTGCTTGTCACACTTATGTACTCCCTAAGGCTGGGCTAAAAAAATGGGAATGACTCAGTGGCAGAGTGATTAGGGCTGTTAAATGAGGCAGTGTGCACCACCTCCTACAATTTATAGTCATGTCTTCAGTGCAAAATGGAGCACTTAAGCTGAGTGATTTTGGAAAGGTGAGAAGAAAACCCTCCTAATTAGATACACTGATCAGTGCACTGCTGAGCAACAGTGGAGACTTTCACTCCTTTCCCTATCATACCCTTGCTGGTTTTTAAAATGGTACCTTTCCTAGATCTCTTTCTCCTGTATAATCAATGAAGGGGGTGGATGGCCCCGAAATGTGATTTATATCAACTTTCAACTTACCTCCTTCCATTGGTGACAGGGGGAGTTAGGTGACTTAATTAGATTGGACATCTAAACTGCGGTTGGCAAAGTTAGTAGAGATGGTTCTCACTCTAAATTACAGCAATCTAGAGAAAAAATCAATTTTATCTTAAAAGTAGATAGGTATAATTCAATATTTCTGAATTGATCTTCCTAAGGTTAAAAATTACATGCATGAAAAGGAGGCAAAGGTTCCTCAAAAATATGGAGCATACTGCACTGTGATATGGAGAATATTAGGAGCCAAGCAAATAATTAAAGCATGGAATGAGATTAATCAAGTCATATGCAATCTTGCATGAGAAAAAACTTAAAATGCAATAATATTAGAAGATAAAATGCTTGTGCATTTTATGTGGATGATTGTATTTAAAAAATAGCAGAAGCTGTAATGAGCAGTAATTTCAATCAGAGCTTCAAAAGCAGTACTTGAGTTGCTGAATAGGAGTTCTAAATATGGTAAACAGCAAAAAAGCTATCTCTACTGTAAAATTAAAAAGGTTCATTGAAGTTAAAGATGCTATGATGACTTACATCAGCTGAAGAGCTGCCCCATGAAGTTTATCAGTTCCATATTGAAATATAAATTGGAAGGCGTTTATAATAATTACTTCAGCTGCTTCCTGTCAGACAACATTTAAACCTGCATGCTGTACCTAAAGACTGCCTTATCCAAAAGGGTCTGAGAAGGAAGCCGGAGAGGGAGGAGAGGCACATCAGGAAAAAAAAAAAGAGTTTGTGTACTTTAAATGTACAAAGAAAGACAAACTACTCGTTATTCTGCACAGCACAGGTTTAGTAGAACACTGCAGCATGCACCTTGATTTTACCTTAGCACATCTAGGTTAATCTTCAGACAAATAGTAGCAAAAGCAAAGGATGCAGGCATTAGCATCAGATTTGCCTAAGCCACTTAATCATGTTACAGCACTCTGAGCAAGCTGCAAGCTTGAGAGCAGGGAGTGACAATAATCAGGCATTATTGTCACAGAGGCAGATGCCAGTCTGGAAAGTTACCACAGAATGAATCAGATTAAGCCTTTGCAACTTGGCTAACGGAAAAGGATATTGGAGGACGTACTGGTGGCTTTCAGCTACAGCAAATGACAACATTAGTTACTTTTTGCATTACTTCATGAGGATTTTCCTCCTTCAGGGAAAAAAGACTGTTCATGATAACATCTTCCCCTATGATGAGGAGACATTGACTTCTACTTCCTCAGTTCTTAACATCCATATCTCATCTTTTTTGTCTTCAGTCCTACCCTTTACATTTGCTTACAATTTGTGGCCTTATATACATATCTGTATGCACACATATATACACATATATGTGTATGAGAAATATATATCAGTTTCTCTACCCATCTTGCAGGGATCCAGTCTTTACAGAAAACAGTTCTGAAATGGGCTTCTCAAATTCCTCAAAGACATGACGATAAGGAAATGAATAAAAAATAATAACCCCCCTACCTGATTAAGATAATGGTTTTAGTTTATGAGAGCCATAAAAATTGAATGAAAATGGTTGGTGACATGTATCCTTTATATAATTAGTTCCTCACTAATCATGGATAGTATTTTACCCATTTGGCTTACAATTTTCTTTTTTTTCTGATCACAAATTAATTATATAATATATGCCAGCAATAAAATCCCAACACCACTACAATGAAAAGAGCACCTGTTCAGATCCTGTACCAATTAAAATAACAGAAAGCTTTTAAAAAATACTTCAGGTAAAGACTTAAACAAAGTGTGTAATGTCTTTTATATTGCTAAGATGCTTTTACATCTATTGTCCTTAAATCCACCTGTGTTTTCAGGGTGCAATGAGACAGTAATATGAACAGATTTCTTGAGAACATTCTTCGTGGAGACAGATTTACTGGCATGAACTGAGGAGATATACTACTGTAAATCTGTGGCACCATGGGGGCACAGTCCTATCTGTACAGTGGAAGTAGATCCATCAGATCTGATTTCAAGATCTGAAATGGGACTAGTGTCTCTTTTGAATGATATGACCTTAATGTTGCCATTTTGTGAAAAACATGGAAGGGAAATGTTGTATCGATTCCTGCCCATCCAATAAGAAAAAGACTTTCAGGATCTGGGAGAAAATCCTGGACGTGAGCAGTTTAGACACGTGTCATTGTGTCATTAAGAATGTCCTTTTTGTATTTTTTCCCCACTACATATCTCAGCTGAAGGTGCTGCTCTCTTCCCTACCAGCATGCTCACATAATCATTAATTTTTGCATCAGTTTAGAGCAGAAGTGTTTACAGTGCAGTAATATATGGATATGCTGCACAATGTGGGTGTTCCAGAACAGGGAATATGCCAAATAAATATGGCTCTGAGTTTTTAGAGGTGAACTAACCAACTAATTCTAGGGATAGTAAAGGATGTTCTTATTAACAAATGTAAGAGTCTGGCTTTATTTCAGTACATATTCATATTGATCTAATGGAAAACAGATGGCCTATTTATGGAAGTTGAGTATTAAAGGACATTTTCACCCTTATGATGTTCCCCCTAATGGGGAAAATGAACCACTTATATCATCTTAGAGAACTGTCAGCTATATTAGATAGTAGGTATGCTTGATTAACTCTCACCCTTAAAATGTAATATGGCTTTAAATGAAACACAGTAAGATGGTATTGTGCTGGAACTAACATTATCTTTTTTGCTCTTTTGCAACAGAGTAAATCTAGAGACTAATTGCTTTTTTAAATCTGTAAAATCCCTATTTTCTTTAGTCATATCAGTTAATAAAGTTGTATTTAAACACATATTTTTAAGGCAAAATACATGTCACCATTATCCCTACAGATAAAATGGCTAATGAAACAGCAGTTTGAGTGTAGTAAGTGCTATACTGCCCATAAAGCAATGCAAAATGCTCTGTGAAAAAACTGAGATCTCATTTCCAAGTTAAGATATTCTGAACAATTGCCTTTAAAAAAAAGTGGTGTGAATGCATTTTTTATTTATTTCTTTTGCATTGTACAACAGATATGAAGTGTGTTGCAGAATTTTTATAATAACTATAGTGATCTAGCATTTTTTTTTCTTCTTTTGTTAAGTAATTACTTAAGCAAAATTCAAAATAAAAATATTTTGCTGGGTTTTAAAAGCAGTGGTCATTATTGGCCTTTTAGAAAACATAACTATTGGACATTTTTATATTTCTTCCTTCTGCTTCTTTCACTTGTAGTCTTAAGGTCTTAACTTGGTGCAGTGTAAATAGTTCCACTTATCAACAGAACTAATGTTTTAAAGCTAAACATGGATGTGATATTTTGGAAGATTTAGAGTATAGTAGTCTTCCAGAGAAAAACAAAATAAACCCCTCTATCATTCAGAGACATGTGTCTTTAAATCTTTTTTAATCCATTATCTTTTCTGATTTTATTTCTGTCAAAAATCTTCTGTTTTACTTACATGGTTAACACCTTTCTGAACTACATCTATACATCTCTCTATGCATTTTTCAAAAATTTTAATTCTAGTCAGGGCATACTTGTGGGGGTTTTTTTGTTTTGTTTTGTTTTTTTTCCTGTATTGCAGTTTAGCTAGGTAATGAATTTGTCTTGGAATCATAAAGAAAAATGGAAGTTTAACCGAGGCTGATATTCAAAGGATGAAAATATTCTTCTATAGCAGGGTTGAAGGTTTATTTCCTTGATTATATATTCTGGTATTTTCTGTGTTAATTTTACTTTGCTACTTTCTATGAGATAGAAGATGGATAAAAATGCTTAGGAATTTATCTAATCTACCTTTGTACTTGAAGTCTTTTGATTGTCTTAAAAGCTCTTGGTGACCTTTTGCACCTAGTGCATCTACCCAATTTTAGTTCACTGGTTTCCATGGCTTCCAAACGTTATTCATTTTGTTTAATAAATAGCATTACTGACACTCATCTTTCCAGCAGCTAGAGTAATTTTATCCAAGTGAATCCCACAATAGTTTCTGCAGTGTGACTTAATGTGATCCTGAAAATTAATTTCCCATGCAACTTCTCCCATTAGGAGTGAAGTGGTTACATGCTGAACTGATTTTCCTCTGAGTTCTGAACCCCAGCGCTGGCCTCACTTCTGGTCAACATAATTGTAGCCAGGCAGCAATAAAATACGCTTGAAGTGAAGAGCCTTTAAATGTTACAAGATCAATTATATTGGTTGGTCTTTTCTAGGAGCCAGCACTGACATAATCAGACTTGTGAGCTACCATTATTAGCTGCTGAGAAATGCTTCCTCTTCTGGTTCAAAATGAATGCACCCTCTCGCAAATTGCAGAACTTTAATGAAAACAAGGCTTATTGCTGTCTTTTACATCTTTTATATTGCAGCTGCAGAAATATCTACTGAAATGTATCTTGAGATGAAGACAAAAAGGCAGTGTCAGGTGGGAAATACATGTCTATGGGACAGAATTCAAATTTTGCTGAATAGATTTGTGGCTTTGATGAAAACAACTTTTTTCCCAGATACCATATACCGTCACCAATTTATAAATAATAAATCTGATTTAGAAGTATGCAAAGGAAAAGACTCAGTCCATCCATAGCATGAAAGACAAATTACGTAAAAAAGACAACTCAATGTAGGTAAATTGCCATAGTCATGTGATTGGGTAATATTTGAGTTACAGGAATGCTGAGTATCAGCAGCATAGTTGTCAAGTCTAGGGATATCTGTATTTCCAAAGACAAGACAAAGAGAGTATTTATGTAATTTGTGTGTTTGAGTTTAATAGAATGTTTCTCTGTTTTGATACATAGAAAGTATTCAAAGGATACTGAAATTTAATTTCAGTTGGTATTTTATGTACTACAAAGAAACTGGAAAAAAGCTGAGCATTCCTTTCTTTTCATTTTGTAGGCTTAACTTGCATTTATTTTTCAGAAGGGTAGTTATTTGCAAGACTGATATTTCCAAAGAAAATAGGATGGTTTGATTTGACTGCTTGGTGGCACATTTCAGGGTAAAAAAACTAATGAAATGTTGTTTCAAGAAGATTAAAAAGAGAGAGACAAATGAACCATGTACAGTAAATAATTGTTCTAGGAAAGTCAAGGAGGTCTCTAATAACTCAGTTTTACTAACTAAACTAAACACTGGCAGTTTACTTTGTAAAAGACCAAGTGCTTAAAATTAAGATCTTCATAAAACTACTTTGGTTTTGGGTATCCGTGGCAATGAGCAGCAATATACATGTGTATAAAATAGTAAATGGTTTGCACAAAGTAGACTTTTAAATTAGTGCTTCAGAATTCCTATGGTTATCGTAAAATATTGACTTTCTTGCAGCAATAAATTCACTTTTGGGGTTGCTTACCACTGTCTGAATACCAATGTGATGTAAATGACAAAGTGACACTCAGTGACTGGCAAACTTATGGCTGCCAGCCTTTCAGTTGGTACCAACACACAGAATCCCAATGATTTGTATGCAGTGCTAAATCACTCTATCTACTGCCTAACTGTGCAGCAGATGTATTTGACCGTAACGT
This sequence comes from Pseudopipra pipra, assembly GCF_036250125.1. Classification (NCBI taxonomy): domain Eukaryota; kingdom Metazoa; phylum Chordata; class Aves; order Passeriformes; family Pipridae; genus Pseudopipra; species Pseudopipra pipra. The sequence goes on from NC_087550.1 coordinate 81,302,278, forward strand.
CTGATAGCATTCACTAAGCAATTTCATGTTGAACTGTTTACCCAAATGCTTGACTTCTTGGCTCTGCTCACTGACAAATTCCATGGAAATGAACTGTGGGGCAACCCTAGACTCTCTTGTCTCTTTGCTTCTAGTTTTAATCTTCTTCATACTAGCAGTGGTCCATTAATCTTGAAAGAAAATTTATTTGATCTCTTAAGAGAAGTTGATTTAGTGCTCTATGCCATTACTTCAGCTATGGACAGGCCAACAAAGATAGCTTCTACTCTTTTCAAATCTGCTGTCAATAATCCTGATAAAGAACTCTGCAGCTTGCAAAAGTATGTCTTTGTTTTATATAAGTTCTGGAAACATATAACAGTTTATAAATTAAGATTTCTGTTTACACTATGTTAGGATGTTTTTTAGGATGCATGGAAGGGAATGTGGTAAAGAGAAATTAATGGAATTGTAGTAATTTAAAATGAGATTGAGATATTCTGCATTGAATGGATAAAAAAACTTTGTATAGACTAAGGAATAATTCAGCTGATTGCTTTTTGATTGTGTATGTTAATTTAGTATTATATTGCAGGATTTAACATCCACAGCAGAGGCCATTACATAACTTCTTATAAATAAAAACAATTCATAACTTCTTACTTTTTTGGCATGGTACAGAGTGAGTGCTATAGGTCTGAACAAAACTACTAAGTTAACATTCAAAAGTATGGTACAAAAAGGAGCAAGATGGAAAAAATGCTTTGGTATCTTTGCTCTACCATGTAGCTGTTAGGTCTGTCTTGGGGAAATGTACAGGGAGTTTCTCCAAAGGAGATTAATATGTAGAGCAAAATCCTTCCAACTACATGGGTATGGAGAAGAATAAAACCAGGCATCACTGTTAGAATTTTTCATCATATCTCATTCCCCTTCTTATTATGACTCTAGGCAGAAAGATCTTACTGTGAACATAAAATGGCCTTTTTTAAAACAGACACTAGCCTCTGAAGTACTTACAAAAGGACTATATGTCAGGAAACTGGAATGGAACAAATACTACAAGAATGCTGAACAGCTTTCCTTGTAACAACAAAGACAATGTTAGATTCCAAAATAAAAGAGTTTAACAACCTGCCAAAGTAATAACTATGCTTTCTATCTAATGCCTTTGGCCACATTCATCTCTGAGGATTAATCCTGTGTGAGGCATAAAGGACAGCTAAAGCTAAAGAAAACTTTTGCTGTTTCATGAGGATGATAGAGGTCTTGCCAGAATAGGGAAGGTAGAGCCTTTTCGTGTAGAATAACTAAGACAACTTAGGCAAAGTAAATTAAATTCCAAAGTGTGACTCTTCTAGTTCATGGTAGCAATATTTTAAATGATTCATTGATAAATGTCATCTCCTCAGCTCTGTTAATCAGTTAGTAATATACTTGTATATTTGTTTGCAAATTTAATATCTGTAAACTGCAACTTTCATCTGCTCTAGTTCCCTTAATAGTGTTAAAATAGTTAAGATATCTTTCTTTAAAAAATTACTCAGTTTTGTTTTCTGGGCATTCAGACTCTGTATTTTGACAGAAATAGTTTGTATGTTGCTTCACTGTTGGGTTCTGATATCTGCAGAGAGAGATTTGAGTGGTCTCTGCAAAAGGCCATGGGCTACAGAAGCTGGGAAAACCCCTTTAACAAACCTCATCTCTGTGGACTCTTCCCTCGCTGCCTCGCTTCCAAGCTTACCAGCCCTGGCAGATGAACTTTAGGATTAAAGAGTGGGTCCAGTTCCGCGCATGCTGCGTCTCACCTAAAAAATCCATTGCACAGGCTCTAAGGACTCTTCCTGCCTTCTTCAGCAGAATGTAGACTCCCTACATGATGTTATCACATGCCCTGCCCAAGCCAGAGAGCCACATCCTGATCTCATCAGACCTCTGCATAAAACGCATTGTGTTCCCTCCTTTGCATATGTATTCTCTCTATCCCTTGCATCCTGTAGATCCAAATACCTAACCCCCCCTGTAAAATCCCCTAAAATAATATGGGTTTTTCCCATGAGGTAATTACTAAGACCCTGAGATTGTCAACCTGGGTTTTTCCGTTACCTCATCCTTGTGAAATCCTCTAATTGTATTAGAATGAACATGCAAACCTCCCGATGAATATGTAAACCCCCTGTTAAATATGTAAACCCTAAACCCTTTAAATGTGAAATCGTAAGTCCAATAAAACATTCCAGTTTTCTCGCCTCCCCTGGGATCGTCTTAGCTTCGTTGACCTCTGCACTTCACTGCCAGTAAATAAAAATCCTGAGGAACGGTGGCCTAAGGTTCTACACTTTAGTTTCACCTTTGCAGCTCAGCCACCTGCACCAAAAGGAAAGGTACTGAGGAGTGTGGTGTGCTTAGAAAGACATCTAAACACTCAGATGATGATTACTTGTGATTAACGAAAAATGGAAACTATAATAGTCTTTTCACTGTAGATTTAGCTTGCATCCTGCATATCTCTACAGTTTTGTTTGATTTATCGGCAGTATGAAGTTGGGGATTTTTACTTTAAATAGTTCTTTGCATTATGGACCACTAGCTGTGAAATCTGCATCAGGTGAGTGAGTCCTGGAGTAGACAAGGCTCTGGATGAATTTCGTTTTCTGCAATTGTCCATCCCAACATATTTTAGTCTGAAAACATGAACATGCAAATAACTATATTAAAGAAAGATATCAGCTTTAATTCCATAAAGGAAAAAAGAAAAGGAAAATCAACCAAAACACCCACTCTATTAATAATTATAAATAAATTGATCAAAATGTTTTTCTGCACATGGATTTTTTGAAATAGCTTTATATTTCTGGCTTTTGAAAAATTATTAGTAAAGAAGAGAATGCTATTCATAAACACTGAATTTTCTGGAGTAGGACAAGTGTTCTGAGGTTGTGCTGATTGAGAACAGGCAGTTTTACATTCCATAAAAATAGCCATTTTTACTGATTATTTTAAATGGCAGTAACTTTGCTAGTTTGATGTAATGGAATGCCAGTTCAACTGTGAAGTTTTCTGATGTGAAGCAGCATGTTTAGGAGAATATTTCACTCTTGACAGTAATAATCCTAAATTAATACATCTCAGTAAGATTCAGAAAATCTGGTTCAAATTTAGTGCTACTTATACAAGTTTTGCAGAACAGTAAGAATTAGAAAATCATGTCATGATTTCAAATTAGTAAAATATATATTTAGGACCTGCTAAAAGACTGAGTTAAAATATGAAAATGCTATGAAAATATTACCTTGTGTGTTCAAGGACACCAAATACTTATTTTACAGAGGTTGAAGACTAGGTGCACATATGCTATTTTTTTTCTGATATATATTCTGACTTAATTTGTATTATAATAATCATGTTGAATGAATTTTTGACAGACACAGAACAAAAGTTTCCCTGGGCTAAGTTCCATTTCCTGCTGTCCCACTGCTGACCCTGCGATTCTTAATGAAACATACTGAAGGAAATCTCCACATGTGTGAAGGTGGAAGACAGCAATGGGATGGATTAGTACATAGTTTTCTCTCCTCTTTGCTATTTTTATCTTCCTTTCTCAGCTGACAGAAGGTGAAAAACATCTAGATTTGTAAGATGGAAGAGGGTAGGCTGCAGATTGACACAGCTCCAGATGAATGTAGAGGGATGTGAGAGAAAAACATCTTCTTTAGGCTAGCTGGGCAATCTTACTACAGATTTTAAGAACTGACAATACAAAACATTCATTTTGGTACAATAAAATCAGCTAATTTACCCATCTACTGCATAGATCTGATAAGCGTGTTTTGTCTGGCTCTCATCTAGGTTCCTTTTAAGTGATAAAGAATGTAATGTTAGTATAATGTTCCTCTAATTAGATTAGTCTTGAGTGTTTTTCCTTTGGCTAGACTCACTATGTGTAGTGAGACCCATGTGCAACTAAGTTTCTCCTTAGCAGCTTTTTTTTAGAAGTTTTTTACTATTTTTTTACCATCTCTTGCTGTTACAAAGGCAGAAATTCCCTTACTAACATGTCAACAGCAGTTAGGGATTTTGGATAGATTCGATATCTATCCATAAACGTATTCATGGGATAACCAAGGTATAAGGATATGAGTGGGCACATGTATGTGGAAGAAACTAGCACCAATCAACCCGATTTTCAGTTCTGTGAGCATAATGTAGTTAATTGTCATGTATACCACCTCTCAGAGAAATGAGGAACCTATAAGATTGCTTGAACTCTCTTTTTGTAAAAATATTTTTTTCAAAGACTTTTAAAGTTCTTTCAGAAAGTTGCATGTCATGATTTCAGCTTTCTTAGTAAAATATGATTGATTCTGACTAGAATATTAAAGTTCTCTGTGGAAGTATCAAGATGCACAGTGATTAAACACATCCCAAAAAATGGAGAAAATGAATGACCTGTGCATTCATATGAAATATGCATTGGGTTTCCCTTTAAATGAGGGTAATTTTTGAGATATGCTGCATTGACTTTCTTGTATATCGCATTACACTGTATTGTATGTCTCATTACACTGTGTTATCACTTCATGGTACTGTAGTTTGTATGGTGACAGGGAGAGTGTAATGTAATGTGATGATGTGCTGTAGCTGTGAAATACTATTAAATTATGACACTCTAGGGATTCAGTAAAATACGCCATTTCACTAATCTCAGTTTCAGAATCTGTAGGAGAGTGCTGAGGGAAATACTCATCTTGAAAGGATTTTCTGAGTTTACTTACCTCATTTGTGACTTATATGGCTTATTGCTGAAATTGCCATTTCCATAGGATTCTGCTTTTGGAGTTGATACCTAGACTTTCCTAGTCTACTGCAGTAATGCTCCAGTAATCTGTTAACTGCATACTGCTAAAGGAGTGGAATCTTTTGTGGAGACAGTAATTTAATTTAGAAGACTATGACTGCCTCGGTGCTTGACCTCATCTATGGCACAAACTGAGAATTTAAGAGACAGATTGACTTGGGAAGGCTATGAACAGTGGCAATTTAAAAGCAACAACAACAAACCCCCAAACTTTTTACACTTTCCTATGTCTCTATTTTTGTCAAAAACTGTTACAGCAAGTCTGTGTTCACTTTCTCCTGTATTAAGACCACTGGAACAGTGCTCTACCAACATGAAATTGTGTACCATTGTCTTGCATTACAAAACATATTTAACCTTGAGTTATCATGTTTCATAAACTGAATTTTTAATCTGATTATACAAGAAATTTTTACCTTTAATCTTAATTTACAACAACAAATGTATTTCATTGCTCAGGTAGGTTCTTAAAATGTTATGTATCTATGACAGATACACAGCTCAGCCAATGGCACATGACAAACAAAATTTTTAATTTTAAATTATATGACATTTAATTTCAGATTTGTTGTCATCAGTATTATAAAAAGTAGATGAATGCCTTCACAAACCTTCTCTGTGTTATTTTCCTGTCATAAGACAGAATAGTTTTAGAAGTGTTGAAACAGTTTTCTTGTGTTTATTATTTTCTATTCTTTCATGTAAAAATGGGTAACTATATATAGCTGCCATGTATATTTTCTTTGTTTAGATAGAAAGAACATCTTAAAGCATTTTTAAGAATCTTAAGAGCTTCATCATATCTAATATTTGTTACCTGCACTGCTTCGGGAACAATTTCATGGAAACAATTAACAACTATACTTTTCCCCTCTTCTCCTCCAAGAACCAATTTGTGAACAAACAAAGAATGGAACCTTCCCGTTCTTCTGTGGAGTAGGTGTTTTCTGACTTTTTGGAATGACTTCAGTAACTTGAACATGCTTAGGTAATAAGAATGCTCATACTGGTGCGCCTCATGAATCTGCTCCTGGCTTTTCTGAATGTTATCAAACTGTTTCGGGAAATCACCCAGGGATGTGCCCCAATGTAGTGTGGTCATGGTGGCGGGGTGTGTGAGAGAAGATGGTTTGCAATTTAGCGTGGCATATGAGCATGACCTAAATGGTATGGCATGAGGGGTGGAGACTGTGCTGGTTTGGGCTGGGATAGTCTTAATTATCCTCATAGTAGCTGGTATGGGGCTGTGTTGTGGATTTGTGGCAGAAAAAGTCTTGATAACCCAGGGATGTTTCAGCTGTTGCCGAGCAGCACTTGTACAGAGTCAAGGCCTTTCCTCACCCCACCCCACCAGCAAATAGGCTGGGGCTGCACAAGGAGCCGGGAGAGGACACAGCTGGGACAGCTGACCAAAGGGATATCCCAACTGACCAAAGGGATATCCTGTGCTGTATGATGTTCTCAGCAACAAAAGTGGGGATAAGAAGAAGGAAGTGAGGGGACATTTGGAGTGATAGTGTTTGTCTTCCCAGCTTGCACATGATGGAGCCTGGCTTTCCTGGGGATGGCTGAACACTTGTCTGCCCATGCAAAGCAGTAAATGAATTTCTTGCTTTGTTTTGCTTGTGAATGCAACTTTTGCTTTACCTATTAAACTATCCTTATCTTAGCCCATGAGTTTTCTCACTTTCATTCATCTGATTCTTACCCCATCCCACTGGGGAAAGGTGAGCAGGGGCTGTGTGGGGCTGAGCTGCTGGCTGGGTTTAAAACACAACAGTAAGACAGACTAGAAGAATGGAAATGCAAAGGCCTTTACATCACTCTTCCCCGTATTGGAATAGCTACAATGTGGAGAAGCATTTATATAGTGAACTTACTATACTGACTTTGATTGTGAATTACACTTCCTTTCATGAGGTAAATAAAGTAAGACAGTAAAAAAAAAATCGTTGTTTCACTGGAAAGCTTTAATAATAATTTGCATGTTAATTTACTTCTGAAAGCTAATGAGAATAATCAGTTTCTTTGTAGTTCTTTATTATAACCATGCCTTTGATTATCTCCTTCATTATCTCCTCATATTACATTATGTCTTGATCTAAATGTACTAGCCATTTTTTAGATCTTGAATTTGCAACAGCCCTTTTTGTCAAAAATTCAATACTAAAAACTCATGAATAACATCTACTCTGGACATAGATCTTCTTAACTGGAATTTAGAAATCCTTTTCAGTTCTGACATCTTTTATCAATAGCTATGGATGCTTTATTTGGAAATGTTTCACTTAAAAAAAACCCATCCAGTTATTTATGTTACTGTTTAAGAAGCTGTTGCTGGCCAGAGGCCATTTGTCACTTATCTGCTTGACTTTATATGCCCTTTTAATAAAAATTCTGAGAAACAAAGATAATGATTCTTCTACAGCCTCTCTTTTATGAAACTGCACTGTTTGTAATTTTTTGGTCAACTTTGACTCTGATTGTTGTTGAAGGATACATTTAGTGCAGGTAGCTTGGTGTGCAAGCTTGCAGTGCCAGCTGCAGATTGAGCTCTGTCTGGATGATGAGAGCCCGAGGCAAGAGACTGTGAATTGTTGACCCTTTGCCTAACAAGGGCACAGGGACTTGTGGCCCATCCAGGGGACCAGATACTCAGAGACACAGCAGATACTCAGATACACAGAGACTCAGATACTTATCAGCTCCTAAGAATGATTCCCAGACTTTTCTGTCCTTAGACTGTTAGGGTATAAAAACCCAGGGATCCCTTTGTTTGGGATCCCTCCTCAGAGACACCAACTCAAGCTGTTATTTTGTTATTTAGTTATTACACCAAGACTAAATTATTTTAAGAATCTGGATGTCTCAGACTCTGCTATGGGAAACCTGGGGTAGAGGTGGTAAGGAAACCTAGTCTGACTGTGAGTGTGGGGGGTGTAGCTGAGAAGGACCCTCAGTCCCAGCTCGGGTGGTAGTGTGTGAATGCCAGAGTGGCTCCTTGATGGTTGGACAGGGAACTTTCCTTAACACCATAATGCTAATAGACATACAGCATTAATTTTGGTTTTCATTTCCAGCTGAATTTTGGTTTTAGACCTCTTCAAGCTTTTCTAAAAGTAATCATGTTATGCAAATCTCAAGGTTTGTTTTAAATGCTTGCAGAATGTCAGCTTTTCACACATAATTAATTTATTAAGTTTTACTTTTTTATGTATTCTGTCCATTCTTTAGCATAACATTTTATTTTTGATGTTACATTTGTTAGTTGGAGTTATTCTGGACTTGCAGTATACCCAGAGAGATTTCTCTATTACTGCATTTACCATGACCTTTTGAGCAAAACTTGATCAAGCCACCTGTCTGATTAAAAGTTGGACAAACACTAATTATTTGCTAATAGAAACCCAGCACAAACACTCCAGTTGAGATTTCATCTTTTGTACAGTTTTTTTTTTGCTTTCCTGCCTTTGTCCCATTCAGTCTTTCATGAAAAGGGGAAAACAATAGAATGTCAAAATGAGTGACTTAAATCTGTTTTGGACAATGAATCTGTTCATGGCTAATTTATCTATTTACCCTCTAAGAAAGTGTCATCATCCCTTTCCAAGGAGATCCTGAGCTGATTTAAAGATAATGGTCAGGGTTCATTAGAAACCAAACTGAGAAGCTCTCCACTTAGTACCAAATGCCAGAGAAAAGTGCATTTTCTTAATCACACTAAAACATTGGTTTGTTTCTGCATTGCTGAAAAGACTATTAATTATGGGTGTATTTTCACGAACATACGACTTTTTATTAATGATGGGTGGCCTTCAAATGGTTAAGCTATGAATAACCACGTTGGTGTTTACACTAGGTTGATTAGAATAGTAAAACAGATCTGCTTCTGTGATGCCTGGCTCTTTATGTGGAGCAGATTGCTGGGAGCAGGCACCACAAACAGGGCCTTGCAGCAGCCCTGTGATGTGATCCAGCTCCCAGCCTGCCATGCTGGGCTGGCAAGGATGTGCCCCTGAGGGCTTTCTTGGCAGGCAAACTCTGGCAACCTCTAGCCTGGCACCACCACTCTGACAATGGTGAGGGAGGTGTCCCAGGTCATTCTGAATAGCTTTCTAAAATGTATCTTATACAACTAAATAGTTTCTAGGGGAAATGGTGATACACCGAGTCAGTTACATTTTAGGGCATCTCATCTGAGCCTCTGGTATCTCCTGAAAGAAGCAATAATAGATGGGAAAGCCATTTTTACTTCAACAATATCTGTTCACTAAAATCCCCTCAATAGATTTCAGTAGGCTGCCATGGTTTCCTGAAAATACTGTTTAATTCTGTATATTTTTATTTGTTTATTTATTTATTCACTTATTTACTTCAGGCAGTGTATTAACAAATGTCTTTGTTTTAAAGCTGCAAAAATCAGGTTGAGATTGTTACTGAATACGTTGCCAGAAAAATGTCATTTTGTAGTGTACTTACAGTAAAAGGACCTTATAAATATATTGCAACTGCTACTATACTCTAGTAGAACCCAGTGTTGCCTGAAAAACTGAAAGAAAAACTCTTCCATTTAATGCAAAAGAAAATATCAATTATTCAGTTTTATATATAAAAAAAGATTTAATTTTGAAACTAAAGTTTTTTGATGCTACTTGGCAGATGATTATTTTTTTCTCTAACTAGTGTGATCATTACTAGTCCTGAAATCTACTGATCATTTCTTTCTACTTTATGACATACTGCCATTACACTTGAAAGGACCAGTGGTTCTCACTTCTCTGCTTTGCAGCTTTTGCTGAGTGAACAGGCAAGAAGGCAGAGGAGATAAAGTATTTTGATTGGGCATTTTTACTGTTACCATAGAGACTCATTGAAAAACTCAACTAAATGTACTCCTTAAAATGTCAAACACAGGAAGCAGGAGGGAAATTTCAGCGGAAAAATATCTGAAAAGCATAAAGCTGTTATATTAGCTAAACTCGCTGTGCCACTCCTTCGTTCACTGCAGGTTAAGTAAATCCTGCTTCTGAACCGAAATGAATTATTTCCTTCAAATATGGGCTTTCAATTACCTTTGAGATATGAACTCTAATCTCTTTGGTAGAAGATGAAAATTAACTGTATCTACCAATGCCAGTCTTACATGAAGCTTAATTAATTTGGATTTGATTTTTCCTCTCACTTCAGCTAGGGAAAAAAAAAGTAAACACATGAGCAATAGTCATAATCTGCAGAACACTAGACATACCTCTGATTTTATTATTGACGGTCAAGAATTCCTTTTAGCATCACATTCGGCATTTAGCATCACAACTTTTATTAATGATTTTCCATGGGAGATGGGCTTTCAGAGAGGAGTCAGTAAGCAATGAAACCAACATGACTGTGGGAGTGGGTTGACTTTGCTGCCCAACTGGGAGATACTGAGAGCAGGGCAGCACCTGGCACAGACAACCTTCCTGCTGCACTCAGAACCTGGCTCACACTTGCCATTACCACCTTCCCCCTGTCTTCTTATTTAAGGAGATTAATGATGTACTATTTAGAGAAGGGTCCTCGCTATCAGCAGCAGCACTGAACTACAGAAACCTCCCCAAAATCATACCAGATACTGTAACTATTTTAATAGGAAATACCGTGTGCATGAGGAAAAATGAATGTAAGATAAAAATTGTGCATTGCGTGGTTTGCAGGAGGATTAATATATAGTTGCCTAAAAGACCAATGGGGATCAATTTTAGAATTAATATCCTGTCAGTTCTGGGTAGCCCTGTCATGTAGATTAAAACACTTTGGCTAGATTGGATATATTAGAGTGAAGTATTTATTTTGTGGTCTAAGATATTGGGCTATGGGCCAGGATTCCCAAGTTCTTTAGTCTTTTCCTAGGTTTTGACAAATATGTTGGAGAATTTCCCTTGACCTTCCTTTCTCTTTGCTTGTTTATCTGTGAAACTACCACCATGGTTCTGAGTATGTAAAAATATTCCATTTACCTTAGGCCTAATGTTTTAGTAGTTAATCTTGAAAATACATGATTTCTTAGAATTCCTTATATCTGAAGTAAGAGCATACTGTAATGAATTCATAACTGTTGAAGAAACGCACTCATATTTTCTTCATTCGTGAGTCTCCTTTACGTTATTTCTTCAGTTGGAGGGTAGACTTTTTTTCCATGTAAAAACTTATGTTTAAAAATCAAGATTCTTATGCAACAATAAACATTTAGTGAGATATTTGAATTCTGTTAAAGATCTAATACTAATTACCAGTAAAAACATAAAGCTGTGTTAGTTGTATGTTATTTTTTTCTCTTCTCTATTTCAATGCTAAAATGAGAGATGAAACAAGTAAAGGCAGCAAAAGGAGTAACTTTATTCAAAAATTTTCTTGTAAAGAAAGTCTTTCCAATATATCTGGAAAAACACTGTGAATTTTATGGTTTTTGCAAGTCCTTGATTTTCAAGTCTCTGTTGTTAAAAGGTATTATTTAATGTCAGTAAGTTTGTATTATGAAATACTCTTCACAGTTATCTAACAAGATCATCTCAATGCATTCATTATGCTGCAATTCTTCTTGATGCATGAAAAATATAGAAGTTCATATTTTGACACTGTATCATGTTAAAATAAGTAACATGAAACGCAACTTTTCAAAAATGAAATATGTGTGATTTTTTGAAGACGTATCACATTAATATCTAGGGTGACAACTCTTAATCCTTCCTACAACCAGGAAAATCTGTCACTGGAGTAATAAAAAAAAGGCTTTTTTTTGAATTAACAGGAAAAATAATAGCAATAATCTAAAAATGGGAAATGCCTTGGGAAATCTAGTCTGTGGACTTCAATACTCTGTTTCTATCTAATGAAAAAATGTTTCCATAGATATTTAAAGTAGTTTGTAAAATGAACCAAATTTAAATCTCATCAGATCTCTGTTCTCTAATGAGTTCTGTGCATCCCCTCTTCATATGAAGGAGGTCGAGAGATGGACGCTTGTGCTATGACACAGTGCTAAGTCCCTGCCTAAATGAACAGATGACAATGCAAGGTGCTCTACAGGTGTGAGAGACAAACCAATTATTGTGTTTTTCACCTCAATTTCTGTCAAATTACTAAGAGAAATTTATGAAAATATCAGTTCACTTCTCTGGACATTAAGATATGTCTGCAAATACAGTGACTTATTTTGTTGATAAACAGCAGACTCAGAATGAATGCGTTTGAGAATAGGCTCTTTTTATGAGGTATTTGCCTTAAAAAATCCAGCCATTGGCTATCCAACTTAATAAACTTTGATGATGTCTGGAAAATGTTTTGAAATTTAATCAGGAACTAACTTTGGTGCTTACTTTGCAAAATAGTTTTAAAAATTGTCTTTACAGAAATTCAGAAAAAGGTAAAAATATTGCACATATCACACTGTTAATAAAGACTAAACCAGGATATATGCTAAAGAATTAGTATTAGCCCTTTCAGAGCTTTTAAGAAGTACTCAATGCCACACAGAACAAACATGATGTATTTTTTATTTGGTATAATTACACTGTATTATTTCTCATTCTTTATCTTTGCATTTACCTTCCTGCTGTGACTCTGGAAAATCTTGTGTAAAATAAAATAAAAAACCCCCACCAAACCACATCTTGGGCTGTGTTACTTTTCCCCCTACTGTAATGTGACGTTTGTTTTTCATGGCTACTGATCTGTTCTATGTTGCAGTAAAATGCTAATTTAAAAAATCAATGAAAACATTTGTCCTGTAAAACACAACGCCCTCCAGAGGTTTACTTGGCTCTGTATAGGTCAAAATCTGTGACCTCACAGTATTTGTAAAATACCATTGGTAACTTCTCAGATTGTCACACCAAAATTGTTTTCAGTTCTCCAAGGAGGGTGCACACTATAGTGTCAGTAGCAACAAAGGTAAGGGCAACAATTATATGTCAGCTGTACTCTATCTTCAAAGAGGGCATTTTGCCAGTCTGACACATTGGCTGAAAAAGCTTCACATGTAGAAATCTTTGTTTTCTTTCTAATTTATTTTTGGAGATGTAGTAGAACCTGAGATGAATCTGTAAAAATAAATAGAATCAGAACAACCATATAAGACCACCATATATTTAGTCACAGATGAACTGAAAGGTAGTTCAATTTCTTTCAGCTCTTGGAGCAAAAGATATATACCCTGTTTTGTAGTTTCCTCATAGTAATAAGTTTTTGTTACACTGAGCAAGTCAGTAACCAAGAAAAAGTAAATTGCCTAAATAAAAATAATTGTAAAGAAGTCTGAGGTGTCAGACTGCATGGGTTTTTATTACTATTATTTAAATTACAACCTTTACAAATAGTAGGATTTTTCTCATTCACAAGGTTATAAAGGATTGTAGAAAAATGAAGAAAGATTTCTCAGGAAAACAGTATTTGATTGACTGCTATTTCTTTTATGCTTTAAAAAAAGCTGTCTTGTCTTTATGTAATGCTGTTGGTAAAAAGATTGCTTGTCATCTCTGCAGGTATGGAATAATTAGAAAAGAGGACATAAATGAGATTAACATCTTAATAATACTAGGGAGTATTGAAGGAAGGAGGAAATTCCTCAGGGGAGCAGAAAGGTTACAGATAAAGGAAATACGATTAAATTCCATTAAGGACTTGCTAGGGAAAAATTAAATGAAACACACTGTCTGTGATGCTTTCTGGATAGACTTTGTGGAGAAAAAAATTTAGAATAATGGTACACAGACATAGGTATCAATCCACTACTATTTTTGAAAAAAAAAAAAGAGTCAGAAAGAGAGAAAGCTTTCAAGAAGAAATAAAGTCCTGAAAGACTGGAATCCTAAAGTCTCACTGTTAAAGTGTTCAGCTGGTAACTTCTGACCAAATTCAGCTTCAATAAACCCCAGATAGGAAGGACACCCTCACTCTGACATTGGTTTAAGAAAAAAAAAAGTCTATACAACTGCTGAAACTGAGTCTACAAAACTGAAAAGTTGTTAGAGCAGTGCACAGATCACTGATGTTCTACATTACCTCAGGGAGACAATTGCTCTTTCAAAAAGGATAAGTATGCATATGTAGAAATGACTCATGATACACATTTAGACTTTGAACTAATTATTATTTAATGAGTGCCTGATAAAATAATAAAACCTCAGAAGAGGTAATTTCCTTTTGTTTTATTGCATAAATAAGAGTCATGTAAAGCCAGCTGTGTAAATGTGTGTTCTTCTTTCAGGCATGTTATTCTAGGCAGAACTAGTAGCAGTAGCTCTATTTTTAGAGCTGCCTGATACTCCCTGCTGTGTGAAGCTGTGTCTATTATATCAGCTTTGCCAAACTTTCCTGTTTCACTTGAAAATTTTGATGGTAAACATCTTCATGAACATTTCTGAAATTTTTCTACCATAAAAGTGTAGTTCTGATCATGAAGCCAGAGTAGTAAATTTTGCTATTTTAAATACTACTTGAGACTCAGAAATTGAATCCCCTATGCATTGATATAAGAACTTCACATTTTGCAGGTATTATTTCTTGTGTCAAAAATGACCTTTATGCCACCTCTAATGGTGATTTAAAATGTTTCATTCTTTAAACAGTTTAAACGTGCTCAACAGAAACTCACTGCTGAAGAATAACAGCTGTTAATGTTCACATCAGAACACATCATCACTGTGGGTGCTGAATCTCCTTAGTATATTGCATAATGCTGTGCTCAAGGCTGGTCTTATTTTCAGTGGAAGACAATTACATATTTTAGGCAAGATGTGTCCCAGTTAAGGGTCATTTGAAGAGCAGAATGTAGCATTTGAAAAACATATTACTACTGTACAAGCAGAGTACCCATATATGCATGTTCATTGTTTTTTACACCATTTGAATTTCTTCTGACACTGAGGAATATACGAATGTAACCACAGCACATCTTTAGACTACTCAGCAGTGCTGAAAACAGAATGCCTGGTAAGGCAAGGTGTTCACACAGTTTTGGATTCTGGTACCTGAATGAGTTTTTCAAAATCTGATTTTCTGTAGACATACATTAAAGCAAGAAGTATCCAATGATGCATTCTTTGAAACTGTAAAATTTTTAAAAAAGAAGCACTGTACTACTGTCTAATCACAAAAACGGGAATGGTCAACTGACCTTTCATGCCAGTCATGCTCCTAAGCCTCCACTAAGTGAAGAACTAGAAAGTTTATTTGCCCCAGCAGAGAGATGCCCTGGGGCATTGTCATGATGCTGCTGAAGTCATGACATGTAGTAACACCAGAGAAAGTCCAAAAACATGGAGAAAAGGATGTGACTTACTAGTAATTTGTTCAACTCCTAGAAGTCTATTGGTATGATCCTCAAGAATGTTGAGGATCTACTGTTCAGTGATGGTATGATCCTCAAGAAGAGGAACACCTAATATTTGCTTTCTTTTCTTTTCCTCCTTATTACTCCCCTTTCCAACTGTTGATAACATCCTCAATGTATAAGCTATAATCATGATAAACTAATGTCTTCTATCCGAAAGATACTTGTAGTTTGCTTTATCAAAAAAATTGGTATTGGCTGAACAAATTTCAGACACATATAGAGTGAAGAAGAACATTTAATGCAACTGGATTTTTTGTGTCTTTAATTGGGTTTATTTGAATGGACATGGAAAAGAGACACCCATATTCAACAAGGTATTAATTAAAAGTACTTAGTTTCTTATTTATATTGCATCCTGATGCACTACAAAACATGATTAATTTTGCTAAAATAGATATTAACATACAACTTACAAGACAACATTAACCTGGTAGCATTGTGTCTACTTGTCAATTCCCAGTTAAGTGCTCAACTTTCCTTGTTGATACAATCAGATGGCAAAATGGTCAAGTCTGTATATGACTCTTAGAAAAACTTGAAAGTATAACCCAAGTGTAAATCAAACCAATAGGGACGGATAAGAATATTCTGAGCTGAGTAAAAAAATAAAACTATTCTATAATGACTTTAAAGTCATTAGGTCACAAAGTGCTGAGATACTAAAGTGTCACACTGACACCAGAAGGAGCGCTTCCATCAGCCTAATTCAGTAGAAAATCTTACCTAAAAAACAAATAGTTTTGTTGAACAATACAAAAAGAGGACGAGTCAAAATGGTATTGTTGCAGCATTTTTTAACCTTAGTGGTTATTATCAGGAGCAAAAGGCTAGTAACAGTCATAATAAGGTGAGCAATACCTATTTGCTGTAAATTTCAGTCATCTAAAAATCTGACTAAGACTGTTGTTCTTAGTGACCTAAACTGAGGACTGATTATGCTCAGATACTAAAAGGTGCTTCTTAACACTTAACGGTAACAAGAAATCAATATCCAATATAGCTAAATATCTTTAGCTGTTACTACCCTACATGTCAGCTGTGTGTAACGTGGTTGTAAAGGGACAGAACATTTGTTTTGGACCTCTGGTGGATTCGGTTGCTTTATCCAGATGGTGCGTCTGAGGAGAATATGACGGCTGACAAAATACCCTTCCTATGGAAAAGTAAAGAGAAGAGAGCCTAGACACAATGGAATTGAGATTTCACCTCCATGGAGGCTTGAGAATTATAAAAAACCCCATGTCTCTCTCCTGAGTTTGAGACAAATGAAAGAGCTCAGCCCCAAAGAGGCAAGCATGTGGCAGATTTTACACCACAGATATGCATAGCTGAGCCTACCAGCTCCAAGTCATCAGTGGAATGGTAAGTGTCCCTAGGGAACCTTGGTTCCACACTCTATCAGTGTTACTTACAAAATACGTAGGCATAGATGATGAGTTCAGAGAAAGATGTTACGTGGAGTGATAAAAGAATGTAAGTATCTAGGACCAAAATGAGACCTGAGAGCTTTTTGTTCCCCTGTAGAGAGAACACCACAGAGCACCTCTGAAGTACAGTGCTTCCTTTAGTTACTTCTTTGTTCCTTTGTCTGGCAGATATATACCAGACAGTTAGCAGCACATAGTCAGGGTTGTGACTGTTGACACAATGCGGTCCTAAATACTTTGAAACAGGCACACAGATCAAAAACATACTCTTTGTTTAAGTTAAACTCACAGCAGGCATGTGGAAACATCTAGACATAACTCTGAAATCACAATCAAGTCAGAGTTTCTACCTAAATACATATTTGGAAGGCTTTGTATAAACTGAAGAGGAAGAATATTTGCTGTTTAAATGGAAGATGTAAAAAATATGAGCCACATCAAAACTGTGGAACATGGATCTGCTTCATGGTACCCGGATGTATGCTGATTGTGTATCAGGATGGGACCTGAGAGTGTATCTTGCCATACAGCATTCTTCCCTCTCCTCCATTGCTTCCTCTTTCCATGGGATGAAAATGTGGGTGCATGACTAGGAAAGCATTTACTGAAGACTCTGGCAGTTTATGAGAGCAGGTTTATGGGAACACAACACAAAACATACACAGCTGAGATGCTGCCACCACTCATGCTCTACTGGTTAATATTTCAGAGGTAGCACCATTGAGAAAAATACACAATAGCATATTATAGTAAAGGTGGAAATAACTTGTCCAAAGTAGATTACCATTTCTACCTGATTAACATAAATTCCTACAGCCTAACCAGGATCAAAGTTTAATTTTTTCAAAGCCTGTCTTGTATCCACACATCTGCTGCACTTGACATTTTAACAACATCTGTTTTAACTTATCTAATGTCTCTGTTTCATTCTGCTAGTGCTGAGAATATGTTCTCATGTGCACGTGGAATTTTATCTTTCCGACTTCCAAAGTCAGTGTGGACATCTGGTGTTCATGATTATTTACTCTGCTTACTGATTTTGAGGAAGGAATATGTTATTACTGTTCAGAAAAGGAAGTTAAAGTATTTTAAAGTTTTAACCCTTTTTTTTTTTTTACAGGAGGCAAGTGATTGTCCAGAGTCATATTTTTGTAGAGTTACCCTTGAATCTTGCTTCTAAGGAAGGATTACTTATAGTGAGTGAGACAGGACAGTATGTGTCCTTAGTATCCCAGCCGAAAAACAAAAAGAGTGCTCAGGAAGGCAGGCAGGATTTAAGGCTTACATATTTCATTAGCTTTCTTCAGTAGATTCATCTTTAATTCTCTGAGCTACAGGCAGTTAATAAAATCTTAGGGATAGTTTCTCTGGCCTACATGTAAAATGAGTTAAAGCATTTATTTTAAGTTCTGAATTTGAAAGTTAACAGCCTCTGCTAGTAACTTAGGACAATTTGTATCAGTGCTCTTGATATAATGCTGATATAGATAGATCAGGGTCAGATGGGGAGCTTTTCTTGGCACTGGAAAAATAGGGAAATATTTATTATATGAGTAGAAAGGGCTTGTGTTTGTCCTATATTTATTGCAAGCATTTTACTACTAAGAATACCGTTATTCAAAGGGTTGTGTCTGGATAAAGCTGTCTTCATACAAGAGGAATCTTGGCAGCCCTGAGCATAAATTTATCCTCTCTTCAAGCAGCATTAACTGGTACAACCATTTTCCCACAAACTGAAAAAAATACTACCTTGTAAGAAATGACAGCGAAGATATACAACACACACATATACAGATATACACAAAAACCACTTGTGCAGTAGAAAATGGTACTAATCTTATTCAAACTGCATAGTAAATGTACTGAGTCAGCAAACACCATTTAATCACATTATTTTAATGAAGTAGAAGAATACTAGATTTGGCAATGGGGAAAAGAAATTTTCCTGTTACTTGGCTAACCAGCTGATTGAGCATATTCTGGTGATTGGAAAAACCCAAAGGCTCATCTCTCAACCCAAGAGCAAGTTTAACAATACAGTTTGAGTTTATACAGCCGAATTCCCTCTCCAGCCTGAAGAGAACTGTCTCATCTTTTTTACCTACTGAGAACACTCCCAGGCCTCTGCAGTCTTCTGATCATTAGTGTAGTTGAAATTATTGTCTTGTACTGTAGTTTTTGTCTTACAAGAGTGTGAGCCAAAAATCATGTCAGGCAATTAAAAAACTATGCAGTGAATTATTATTATGTGGATTATTGTGGACCACTGCTGTATGCTGTATGTGAACCCATGCGCTGATCATACTTAGCTTGCTAATATAGATATAGCCAACAGAGATTATGATTCTGGTTTTACATGTGCTTAGTAGGCAAACAATGCCCAGACCATCTTACAGCCATATTTTGCTACATCTGAGCAATGTTAGCCCTGCTTTGATTGAGAATGTTGGACTAGCTGACCTCTAGAAGTGTTTTCCATCTTACACAGTTCTGTGATTCCTCTAAAAGTAGTACCAATTTTTTCTCATTCTCAGGGTTGACAGATTAGATTGTATCCACTTAGAAATATTAGCATTAAACAATACAGAACTCCACTGATCTAGAATATCATTCATGGCATGAAAATATGCAATGAAATTGACCTTGATTACTCAAAATTTCCTGCTATGCAGGATAAAGCTATATGAGTTACTGAGGTGTCAAACCTGCAGCACCTATAGTAGCATTCTAGTGGTTTCTAGAACTTTTTTTCACCAAGAGTGAATTTTACAATAGGTTGTGAAGAACACCTTTAATACCATTACACTTTAATAGTGCTTCCTGTCATTCTTCAATGTAAGCTGTTTTTTTACGGTCTTCCAACTGTGTGTCAGTGAAAGAATTAGAGGCAAGATTAAGCAATAATTCAAGTGACTACAGTGTGGTAAATACTGTTTAAATGGCTTTGAACATTTAGAAAATATTTTTCTGCCATTCAGACAACGTGATGATTGTAGCAAGAGCAGTAGAACTTTTTATTTCTTCTTTTTACACTATGTAGGTAGCAGTCTTAACTTGTCAGAAAGGAAAATGATCCCCTACCTTTGGAACAATTATAATTCAGACATTAAACATTATTCCCACAGTTTGGGTTTTCTTATGTTTTCTGACTTATCACAAACTGAATAAAGAACTCCAAATTTTTTTCGTAATGCATGGATATTAACTCTTGACTTTATTATGACCAGCACTTGAAGAAGGTAGAAAATAGTTTGCACATAGTTTCCAGGGGTTATTTTTTGTTTTGTTCAGATAATTTCAACTCTGCCAAAGTTCCTTTACTTAGAAATGAAGGTTTTTTCTTCCATTATCCTTCTTATATTATTTCAATTTTCATCATTCATGATCTGCTGAACAATACTCAGAAAGAAAGAGACCATGCTACATTGTGCTCTGCTTTTATTGTCTCAGCAAGTGTCCTGACAGAGATATTCATAATGTGAGATAGCAGAAGAACCACTGCTACAAATGATTCATGACATTTGCTTGCTGTTTTGCATTCCTGTGTAAGTTTTCTGTTCTGTCAGATATGGCAATGCACTTTCTGAACCCTTTCTAATAAAGAATGGTGTGAAACAAGGCTGCATTCTTGCACTAACCCTATTCACAGTCTTTTTCATCATGATGCTCCAAAGGGCCACATCAGACCTCGATGATCAGGACGGTATCTACATTTGATATCGTCCTGATGGAAGCCTATTCAACCTAAGTCGACTGAAGGACCATACTAAGACCTTAAACCATCTTGTCCAGGAGCTGCTTTATGCTGATGACGCTGCCCTTGTCACCCACACAGAAGCAGCTCTGCAGCGTTTAACATCCTGCTTTGCAGAGGCTGCTGAGCTCTTTGGGTTGGAAGTCAGCTTAAAGAAGACAGAAGTTCTCTATCAACTGGCACCTCAGGAAGTCTTCCATCATCCCCATATCACCACTGGTGAATCAGAGCTCAAATCAGTTCAGCAGTTCAATTACCTAGGTAGCCTCATCTCCTTGGATGGTAAGATTGACAGAGAGATAGACAACAGGTTAGCAAA
Organism: Pseudopipra pipra; assembly: GCF_036250125.1. Classification (NCBI taxonomy): domain Eukaryota; kingdom Metazoa; phylum Chordata; class Aves; order Passeriformes; family Pipridae; genus Pseudopipra; species Pseudopipra pipra. The sequence goes on from NC_087550.1 coordinate 81,322,987, forward strand.
GGCACATAGTGCCTTCATAAAGCTTCATAAAAGAGTTTGGCGAAATAAACACTTGAAGAAAAGTACAAAGATCAGTGTTTACAGAGCCATAGTGCTGTCTACTCTCTTATACGGATCTGAATCATGGGTCATCTACTGCCACCACCTGTGACCCCTGGAATGCTTCCGTCAACACTGCCTCCGTACAACCCTAAACATCCACTGGTCAGATTATGTGACCAATACATCTGTTCTAGAACAAGCAGCAATCACAAGTATTGAGGCCATGTTGCTGAGAACACAGCTGTGTTGGGCAGGACACGTCTCAAGGATGAAGGACCACCACCTCCCTAAGATCTTACTTTATGGTGAACTTGCCACATGAGAGGAGCCCCGAAGTGAAGATACAAGGACTCTCTGAAACAACATCTCAACCTTGGCCATATTGATCAACATAACTGGTCTACTCTGGCCTCCAATCGGGAGGTCTGGAGACACACCATCTCTAACGCTGCTGATGCTTTTGAGAATACATGCAGGATCACTCTTGAGGAGAAAAGACAATGCAGAAAGAATCGTGCCTTGCAGAATATATCACCTAGGGAGTCTTTCTGCTGTGCCTTTTGCAACCAGACATGCCTATCTTGTATTGACCTTTATAGCCACCAGTGTGCTTGTAACAAATGTGGGTAGAGCCCTTCCCAAATCTTCGTTCGCGAAGCCTAGCCATGAAAGCTCTGACTTCCAAGACTAACATGTTTGGATCCTAGCAAAGTGGGTCCATGGATCTCAGTTTCTATGGATTTCATTAGGCACTTGACATGAGATTTATCTTTGTCTTCTGTACCACATTTCAAGGCACAAGTTTGCTTGAATTTTATACCATATAGATATTTTAAAACTATCTGGCTAATTCTAGGATAATTTCCTTAGATTTCATTTATTGTAAAAAAATGATTATTTGCCATCTTCAGAGTGGTACATTTCACCCTAAAACAAATAGCTCTATCATCATCTCATGAAAGGGAGAAATTGTGACAGAAGATAAGTCTGAGAAACAAAATTCTTTAATAACTAAAGAGCTTAGGGTGGCATGTGCAGAATGGTTAAGAGAGCATGTTCAAATGGTTAAAAGAGAATGTTCAAATATTTTAAACAGCTTTGCTCTCTATGTTTAACCCCTTTCTTTTCATGCTTTATTTATAATTAGACAAAGAATGCAGAAACTGCTCTATACAATCAAACCAAAGTTAAACACATTTTAGCATCCTGTCCTTGGTAGTAATATTAATGCTTGGGAAATGTAGGAAGCATAGGGTGATACGCCTTTTAGTCAAGTCTTGATTTCTGGTAATTAGCCATTCAAAATCTTCCTGTAAAAATTACACCTGAAGTGTTGCATTTAATATCCACTACAGGCCTAAATGCCTAAGAGGTGTATTAAATCCCTTTTCTGAACACATTTACACCTTTGACCTCCAAAATGGCTGTAACAAAGAATTCAACACTGTATTAACGTGCTGCATGAGGAAAACAGTGCTTTTTTATTACATATATGAGAAGCACTTGAGTTGAACCCATAAGTCTAATGTTAAAATAAAGACAATATGATTCCTAGCCATATTTACCATATCTTTTTCAAAATGCTACAGATTTTGATCCTATTTTTCCTTAGTCATTCCTTTCCAAACTCAGTTACATTTTATGTGGGAGAGATTACATATTACAATAATTGTTGTTCTCTGTAGCTTTCTTTCTAGTTCTGCCATATCCTGGTTTTAAATAATGGACAAAATTTTTAATGTAACACTCCAGATTGTAATTATTTATGGAAGTCATCTATGAATAATAAACATATGCAGAGACCAGTCCTTGTTGGTTGAAGACTTCTCTCTGTATACCCAATTTAGAGATTATGACTATAACTAAGTTTTGTGGTTTTGTTTTCCTTTTGTGTGCATTATTTTACGCTTACTAATTTTACATTTCATAAACTATTTTATCCTTGAGTCACTGACTATGGAGAAATCCTCTTGAGCTCCTTACAGACAGCTTTGATTTTGATTGTATGGAGTAATTTTGAGTTATTTGAAAACATCGCTGCATTGCTATTTATCATGTTTCCAAACATTTATGCGTATGTTGAGCAGCCAATGTCCAAACTTAAGAAATTCTTGTGACAGCTTGTTGAAAGCTTTTTGAAAATAGAAATATATTAGATCATACTTATCCATCTATTCAGTGGCATTTTGAAACGCAGATAGATTTGTAAGGCATGATTTTCCTTTACAAAACCCATATTAATTCCTTATCAATATTCTAAATCTACCTGTGTTTACTAATTCCTTTCTTTATATAGGTTTTATCAGTTAGACTGGTAGCTATCAGTCAAATCCTTAGTTTTCACCAACAGCCATTTTGAAAGTTCTGTTGTATTTGCCACCTTCCATTCCTTGCCCTATTGATTTAAGAAATAGGTTACACATAAAGATCATCATAATTTTATATCGGAGTTCTTCAAATGTTTGTTGAAAATTATTTTTTTTTTTTCAGTTCAGTGTACTTGCTTATTCAGACTTTTTTTTTTCTTTTTTTAAAATCCTGCTTATGAAAGCTTCCATTGGAAGTACTTCCTCAAATTCGTGCTGTAATATTAATATCTGTTGTGGAAATCTTCCAGACTACTTTTCAATTGAGCACAATTCCAGAATTTCACTTCTCTTTTCTGCAGTCTTCTCATCCAAATTCCTTGCATGCATGTTCCTCATAAGCTTCCATTATCTGCTGCTACCTTTCATTCTCTGAGAAGCCTTCTGCTTTTGATTTGTTTGAAAAAGATTTTATTATGAGCCTTTATAACTTTAACGTATAGATTCTTGACATACTTCTTGACCTGACTTATTATGGTTTTAAATTTGAATTTCTGGGTTTATGGTCTTTTACATCTTTCATATTTGGATGTAACTTTGTTTTTTAATGCCTATTTACCCCATAAATATGAAGTCCATTTTAAGACTCATCCATTCTACACTTTCAATTTCATAATAATTATCTTTCTCACATTTATACAGTTCCCCCTTTCAGATAACTTTGTCAATTTTTTCTTCATACAAGATATAGAACCAGAATATATTTTGATCACTGTGTCCATAAAATAACAACTTGAAAGTTAATCTAAAAAGTGGCAAGTGCATTTTATTGTGCCCTCTGGACTCCTACCCCTCATCCTCCCCCAGCTATCTGGTTGCAACTTCCAAAATGTTTCATAGTTCCTTTCCTACACACAGTTTTCTTCTAGGAGAAATCTGAACATATTGAGAAAGAGGAAGGGGAAGGAAGGTGAAAAAATGTGGGAAGTTTTCTGAGATCTTACTATATAGATGAAGCCTGAAAGATATATTTTGAACTAAAGCTAGTGTGATATTCAATATTAGATCGGGAGTTGTCTTTTTTCTTGTGGTATCTCTGAGCCTCCAAGAAAAGGTAAATTATAATTTCTAAAAATATAACACCCACAACTTTTCTTGAATTTTACCCAGGATACATAGAAGCAATTGAAATCTCTAATTATCTTTGACTTTCAATCTTTGCAGCTTCCTGATTTCTCTTTGTATATCATAGTTGCTTTATGTCCATAATAGCAGGTTGAAAGCAGTCCAAAACCCACCACATCTGAAGGTTTCTATTTCTTGAATAATGTGTAATAAGTTCTAATTCAGCCTAGTTCTTTCTGTATATGAGATTATTTCAGAAATACCAACATCTCAGAGGACTTCTTATCTTTATCCCAGAACACATAGCAAATAAGGAATTCATGTGACATATGAACTGATATGAACAACCAAGTATTGTCTTCCTCAATTTACTGTTACTAGCATAAAAGAAAATAGGCAGTAATGGAAAAATAGACAATAGGAAGTATGGAAAAATAAAACTGCTTAAGACATGCAATGCATTTGCTATTATTATTACTATCTACATTAAAACATTAATTCAATTGATCGAATGGAAACCTCATCTTTTCATTATGGATGGTAGGTCAGTCTATAAGAATCCTTCAGGAAAACAATAGTTTTTCAGTAGAAAACCCTGAACCTGAGCCAGCAGTGTGCTTGGGTGGCCAAGAAGGCCAATGGCATCCTGGACTGGATCAAGAACAGTGTGGCCAGCAGGACCAGGGAAGTGATTCTTCCCCTATACTCAGTGCTGGTGAGGCCACACCTGGAGTGCTGTGTCCAGTTCTGGGCCCCTCAGTTCAGGAAGGATATTGAGGTGTTGGAGCAGGTCCAGAGAAGAGCAACAAAGCTGGTGAAGGGACTCGAGCACAAGTCCTATGAGGAGAGACTGAGGGAACTGGGGCTGTTCAGCCTGGAGAAGAGGAGGCTCAGGGGAGACCTCCTCACTCTCTATAACTCCCTGAAAGGAGGTTGTAACCAGGTGGGTGTCGGTCTTTTCTCCCAGGCAACCTGCAGTAGGACAAGAGGGCACAATCTCAGGCTGGGGAGGTTTAGATTGGATATTAGGAAAAAATTTTTACAGAGAGAGTAATCAGACATTGGAGTGGGCTGGCCAGGGAGGTGGTGGATTCACCATCTCTGGAGGTTTTTAAGATGAGACTAGATATGATACTTAGGGGCATGGTTTAGTAACCATGGCAGTGTTGTATCAAGGGTTGGACTTGATGATCTTGGAGGTCCTTTCCAACCTGATTGATTCTGCGTGATTCTGTGAATTTCAAATCATATCTTTTAGCTCACTAATTCTCTTGTATTATTCCTCTGACATCAGGAAGGTGTGACTTCATTTGATTTATTTTGTAGTATGTAACAGAATACATATTTTTATTATCACTATAACACCTCAGAAATATCCATCTGAAATGTATGTTGAAGATACATAGTAAGTTTTCATTTTCTTGAACTTTAATATTCCATTCCATATTTTCTTCAGGAAATAGTGTTGGTTTTTTTCCCTTTTGGATGCCTATTGTTTCTTTGCTATTTTATTTTGCTAACTTTTTTTTGCCTTGCTGTCTTTTCACTTTTGATGTCACATGAAAAAATATTCACTCTCTTCTCCATCAGAACCATCCAAGAAAATTCAGATCACAGAGCATGTCATAAATCATTAGAAAGGCAGATTTCTTAAAAATTAAAAAAAAAAATCAAATATCTAAACTGTTAAGTTTTGGATTTGTTTTTTAAATAAAGATTTAAAATGGCTCTTACAAACAATCGCTTTGCTGAAAGTGTGCAGCTAATACCCTTTCTCGGACATTTAAAATAAAATATTCACTGATAAGAGCAGAAGTGGCTCTGCACGACCTTACTATTTTAGGTAGAAACTGGTGAACAAAGATAAAAAGACTATAAAGACCTAACAAAACAAGACAATGGTGTCAAGCGAGTCAAACATCATGAGATTAAACATGCAACTAGTTTTGTGTGTCTTCTACAATCATTAAGGCTGGAAAAGATCTCAAAGATCATTGAACTTGATATCTTGAGTGAGCATCACTTTGTCAACTAAACCATGGCACTAAGTGCCATGTCCAGTTGCTTCCTGAATACCTTCAGGGATGGTGACTCCACAACCTCCCTGGGCAGCACATTCCAATGCTTAGCTACACTTTTAGTGTAGGACTTTCCTGATGCCCAACCTGAAAGTCCCCTGGCACAGCTTGAGGCTATTTTCTTCTGTCCTGTCATCAGCTGACTGATCTGTTACAACCTAACACGTCTAAATTACTTAAAATTGTAATTTATACCTGTCCAGCAGGTATAGATAGTCAATGTTCTTTTGACACCGGCAGAGAAATGAGTCTTACAGAAAACCTAGATGTTGGTAATGTGAATCTTTATAAACACGGTTAGGGATCACTGCATGCATAAGAAACAGTGTGAAGAAAAAAGGGTTTCCAATAGTATTTTTTTTCATGGAATAGTAAATTTGGCACAAAAAATAAATGGAATGTCAGTATTAATAAGTAATTCAACCCATTTTCACTGCTAATTTCTGTAATCTTTTACTAATTGAACTGAGGAAAAAGCCATACATGGTACTAGATTTTCAAAGGGATGATAATGTTATATGACATATATGCTGAAGTTTCTCCTACAGTATTATGTGAGTGCAAATGGAAGAGAAATAATACATATGATTACAAGTGGGAGCTGGTCCAGCAGAGTTTTACTGAATAGAGAAATTTGGTAACAATTCCACCATGGTTAAATTTCAAAACTTTAAATATTTCTTAAAACAAAAAAAGATTTTTTTTTTTTCTTTCTCAGGATCGAACATAGATTCAAGTCTTGTGAGTATAATTTTATTCAAAAGTTAAGACTGGAATGAAATAAATAAATTATGTTTTCTTCATACTTATAGAATGCTTAATTCTTAATCTACTATCCATATTACACATAAATTAATAATATAAGAAAATTATATTATTACACTGAATTACAAAAGTACTGGCTGCTCAACCCTGTTTCATTATATGCAGCACAGAGTGAATATTTGAGATAGATATTAAGATGGAAATGTCAGTGGAAAATGTGTGAGGTAGGCATTGCTTCCAGTTCTGTCTTCCATCAGCCAGATCTCAGTCCTTTCATTCTCCTTCTTTTTTTTCCCTCAGGGAGGAGTGGCTGCTGGGGAGACTCTCAGGAAACTTTTGGAGACAAGACAATCAGTGGTACCTACTCTAGTAGATTAGTGAGAGAGCAAGGGGAGGAAAGCATATCACTTTTTTCTCAGAGTCAAGCAGTGACAGGAAATGAAGACGTAAAAGCCATGAAATAATAACAATAGAGTAAGTACAATCCCACCATTCAAAAAAACATCCAGTTACTTCGGGCTATAGTGACATATGTCAGTCTCATAGTTTTTCCAGAAGCCTCATTTCTTGGTCTCTGATTGACCTCATTTATCTTCTTTCATAGATCCCATGATTACAGGATTGTTCAGGCTGGAAAGGACTTCATGATGACTCTAGTTCAACCTTCTGCTCAAAGCACAGTCAGATCTGAGGTGAGACCAAATTACTCAGGGCTTTGTCCAGTTTGGTTTTGGATGGTGGATGGAGCATCCAAGGTTGAAGTCTAAGCTGCCTCCCTTTACAGTATGAAATCTCTCTGACTTTGCCTAGTCTTCCTCTTTCTCCCTGAATTCTCTGTGGCAGCATGAAAAAAAATCAGTTTTCTCTACAGGATTTAGAAGTGACATCACTTATGCAGCCAGGGAAGTTACAACTGTGTTTCATAGCCTCAGAGATAGAAAAAAACTAATTCAGCCTTGTATTTGGTTACAAGATATAGATGTCATGCATGGGAGGGTTTTAGTGTAGCCTATTATCTTGTGGGTGTTTTGTAAAAATTTGAATGTAGCAATAACTTGTATGAGAATTTTTCTTCTGTATCCTATTTTAAAGAAAAGAGTATGACAGTCTAAAATATAAAATATAATTTGTATATCTGCTGCTGTAAAAAAAATAATGAAAGAAGAAATAACTAATAGTGTCCATAGTAGTTAAACTTTCAGTAGAGCAACTCTACAGTGTCTTCGAGTTAATGATGCCTAATAGGAGCTGAGGAAAAAAAAACTCCGGAGCAGTTAATTGAGGATGAGATAAGAAAAGGGTTTAATTCCGTTACAAGACTCACGCACCTTCCGTACCTGAGATGTTACAATTTACAATACTGCCCGACCAATCCAAGTTTTGTCCATCCCATAGCTTTTGCCCTGGTCCACCCCTTGGCCCACCCCCTGGGATTTGGGTCTGGGTGCTTTTCTTCATCACCTTCATCTTCTTCAGAGCACAAAGGGTACACGGTCACCTACTTTGTGACCGTTGTCTGTGGTTCAAGCCAAGATATGAGTGTTCTCTAAACAGCATAGGCCTTGCCTTGACAAAAGACTAAACATTTTCTACTGGAATTCAGGGGTAGAATTGATATGGGGAACATAGAATGGGGTAAGAGGGTTGAGGAATGTGTAAACTACTGAGCTACAGGGTGAGAAATAAGGGCTGCTACTTCTGACACACCTGAAAGATGGGATGCCATCCAGAGTGACCTGGACAAGCTTGAGAAGTGGGTGCATAGGAACCTTGTGAGGTTTAACAAGACCAAGTGCAAGATGCTGCACCTGGGCTGGGCAACCCCTGGTATCAACACAGTCTGTGGGGTCAAGAGATCAAGAACAATCCTGCCAAGCAGGACTGGTGAAGGCTGGTGGATAAGAGGCTGGACATGAGCTGGCAATGTGCATTCACAGCCCAGAAAGGCAAGAGTATCCTAGGCTGCATCAAAAGTGGCATGGCCAGCAGGTCGAAGGAGGTGATTCTTCGTCTCTACTCCGCTCTGGTGAGACCCCACCAGGAGCACTGCATCCAGCTTGGGAGTTCTCCAACATCACAAGGACAAGGACCTGCTGGAGCAAGTCCAGAGGAGGGCCATCAAGTTGATCAGAGGGATGGGGTACCTCTCCTATCAGGAAGACTGAGAAAGTTGGGATTGTTCCTGGAAAAGAGAAGGATTTGGGGTTACTTTACTGTAGCCTACCAGTACCTGAAGGGAACTTATAGGAAAAATAGGACAAGACTATTTACAAGAGCATGTAAGGGGGAATGGGTTCAAGTTGAAAGAGAGTAGGTTTGGATTAGATATTAGTGTGATAGTTTTCACCCTAGGCCTTCCTGGAGACCAGCTTATAACCAGGAAGGAACTAGGATAGTGAACAAGGAAGTATTCCATGCTATTCCTTTACGTAACCTGGGGTATAAATAAGGTGTAGATAAGAGAGCTTGCTCTCTTCTCTTGTGGCGAGGTTCAAGAACAGTAGATCCCTACGTGGTCTTGCTTATCTGAAGTTGAGGCCTGTATCGACTGCTGTTATCTGCCACGCGTGAGGGGAGAGTGCTGGGCCACGTCCAGCCGTCCTGCTTCTCTCAAGGGAAGTGGTGAGATTTTGCCAGTTCTCTATTTTGCTGGTTACCGGATTTTTAGATTGTGCATACCTGTTTTGTTTCTGTCCCTTTGCATCCTTTTTTTGTCCTTTTTCCCTTCTCCCTTCCCCTCTTCCCTTTTAGGAAGCTATTTGGGGTTTCTGGGGTTATAGTTATCTATATATATATATTAATATATAGTATAGTAATCTCACTGTATATATCTGTTTTATATGAAAAATATATATTTTTTTGCTATAGCTTTGGCTGTTTGATTTTTTTTCCCTCTCTGGGAAGCAGGCTCTGTTGTCGAGTTTTGGAGACTTGACGGGAAGCCAGCCCTAAACTTTCACAATTAGGAAAAAATTCTTTACTGTGAGGCACTGGAACAGGTTGTCCAGGGAAATTGTGCATGCCCCATCCCTGAAATTGTTCAAGGCCGGGTTGGATAGGGCTCTGAGTAACCTGGTCCAGTGGACGGTGTTCCTGCCCATGGCAGGGAGGTTGGAACTACATGATATTCAGGGTTCCCTTCCAACCCAAACTGTTCCATGATATGAAAAGTGCAAGATCACTACAGCACAGCAAAGATGAAAACATGTCAGTTATCAAGATTTTTTGAGAGTCTTGAAGAATGAACTACTGTTCCTGAGGAGCATTTGATGTTGTTTAACATTTAAACAGTGATATCTATTCGTTTTTATAGAGAAATTTTGATGAAGTAGGGAATATATTCTTTATTCATTGGTTAAGAGTTAACTGGTTGATTTCCACATGACATTAATTGCGATTTCTCTATTAAATATGTTTATCTGATTGGATAGAAATGACAATTCTGTTCCTAATGCTTTGTGGTTTAAACCTAAATGTTACAATTTTCTCTAGTTCCTCCTTTGTTTCCTCAGTGTTCTTTTGATTGGGAAAGTTTGGGAAGCAAATTTTGGAAAACGTTTTTCATTTAATATTTCAACATCATATTGCAGTGTAATTTACTTATTAAAATAGGTGTAAACAGAGTAACATAATTTTAACAAGTGAGTGATAATAGCTTATAGACTTGAGATTAGTGAAGAAGACAGTTAGGTTGTCAACTGGCCACGACATGATCTTTAAATTAAAGTATTTTAGCTAAATTAGTAACAGAAGGAATATAATATAAAGTGAGTTTAATCCATTGGGAATTTGTTGGTTTGTTCATAAGAAAGATTTAAGCCCAAGTTAGGAAGACACCATCATAGTTGTGAAAACACTTCAGGGAATAGGTGAGTCACCTTGTGACTAATGGGGTTTGTGACCTTTTAAGACACGTCTGCTCGAATGGTACTTTATAGTTATGATGAACATCTTGTATGTAAAAAACAGACCCTTTGAGTCTTGATTGCATCAAGTAATAGAAAAGGAAATGTTTTGAGATCCCAGATCTCTTTAACAAACCTTTGCATAAAACCCCCCCACAAAACTACTGAAATCAAAACCCAAACCAAGAAACCAACCAAAAAAAAGCCCCAACAACCTCATCATGAACAATTTAAAATGTTTACAATCCAGAGTTTGGACTATATATTTCCTATTCTAAAAAATCTGTATGATTGTAATTTCATTTGTCTGAGCTAGGAGCTTGACACTACTATTCACCACTGGTGGATATGGAAAAATCCAGAAACTTCAAGCTTCAAGCTTCTCCTACCTTTTCTTAAGAACTCTTAGTTTGACATATTTACTATGTTGAAATTAAGATGATTTAAACATTTTGTCCCACAGATGGGATAAAACAAGAAACATACATATCCAATCAATTGACTAGTGAATTCTAACCACCATTAAGCTGCTCTGACTCAATTATTAATTCACAGCCCTATGTACTGAGGCTAGTAACTGGAAATTTTGAAACCTAAGGGGTGTCTTTAACGTATATAATCTTAAAAATTTTCAATCTTTACCTAAAATGTAAAAGACAAGAATCAAGCAAAGGTGTGACTATACAAATAAGGTCAAATACATATTTACTGAAAAAAAAAAAAAGAATGTGCATATTCATTGAGGTTCAGTAAGGACATAGCATTACTTTTTTGTTTTTCTTTTCAGAAATTGAGTGACAATTCCCCTAAGGAAAACAAGGTAGTTCAAAATAGCATTTAACAAGCAAGTAAATAAACAGAACTACTGCCTTGCTTCATGTGGAAATTAGCCTATTAGATATGCAGGCAACATGATTTCCATGGTTACAAATGACCTGCTAATCTCTGAAATTATCCAGTCATCACGAACAACAAGCCTACTAAATAATTATACTAAAATGCAGAACTGATGCTGTCAGTATTTTCAAAGTGAAATTCTCCCAGAGAGGAGTTTTTTACCCGGTAAAAAGTTACCCCACTATTTCAATGTAGGTTCATCACTGACTTTCTTTGAAACAGTTTACCGTGAACATTTCATTTTAAATAACAGTATTTTATCGACTGTTATAGTATTGGAGGTAAGAAGAACAGTAACCTATTAAAGTGGGTACGGAGTCTGTTTTATTTGAGTATAAAGTGAAAACTTATTTAATATGCTCTTTAGTGTTTCTTGGTGCAAGGAAACAATGCGTTAGCCTGGTGCACTTCTATTTTGGTGTTTTCTACAGTTGATAGTCACAATTTTCCATGAAGTAAATTAGTTCTTTGCTGACATTGAGTTCAGTTTTCTAACTGTAGGGAAACAGACAAAAAAAATCAGTGGGTTTTGAATTATCATCGTTCATCACATAATAGCTACAAATATGTGTTCATAAATTTCCTCAGAAATTTCTGAATATAATGTAAATCTAAAGCTATTCTGAAGTGGCAACAGGAAAAGATCTTTATGATCTTGTAGTGGGTTGACTGTGGCTTGACACCAGGTACCCACTAAAGCCGGTCTCTCACTCCCCTCGACAACTGGACAGAGTAGAGACAATATAACATGGGGTTCATGAGTTGAGACAAGAACAGTGAGAGATCACTTACCTATCACTGTCATGGGCAAAACAGACTTGAAGTGAGGTTATTAATAAATTTATTACTAACAGAATCAGAGCAGGAGAATGAGAAGTAAAATAAAACCTAAAACCACCTTCCTCCCACCCCTCCCTCCTTCCTGAGTTCTACTTCCTCTCCCTGCAACAGCGCAGAGAGACAGGGAATGAGGTTTATAGTCTGTTCATCACAGGTTGTTCCTGCTGCTGCTCAGGGAGAGGAGTCCTTCCCCTGCTCCCGTGTGGGATACCTCTCACAGGAGACAGTTCTCCACAAACTTCTCCAACACGAGTCCGTCCCACAGGCAAAAATTCTTCACAAACTGGGTCATTTTTCCATGGGATGCAGTCCTTCAGACACAGGCCACTCCAACATTGGTTCCCTACAGGGTCACAAGTCCTACCAGGAAAACCTACTCCAGCATGGGCTCCTCTCTTCACGGGTCAGGAGGTCCCTGCCAGAACCCTGCTCCAGCATGGGCCTCCCCCAGGGTCACAGCCTCCTTTGGGCATTCGCCTGCTCTGGTGTGGGTCTCCTCCACAGGCCGCAGGTGGATCTCTGCACCCCCGTGGTCCTCCATGGGCTGTAGGGGGACAGCCCATCTCACCATGGTCTGCACCATGGGCTGCAGGGGAACCTCAGCTCTGGCACCTGGAGCACCTCCTCCGCCTCCTTCTCCACTGACCTCGGTGTCTGCATTGTTGTTCACATGTTCTCTCTTCTCTATCTGCAATTTTTCTCTACCCAATAACTTACCTTTTTCCTTCTTAAACATGTTATTACAGAGGTGTTACTATCATTCCTGATTGGTTTGACTTTGGCCAGTGGCAGCTTCACACAGAAACCACCCCTGTAACACCCCCCGCTACCAAAACCTGGCCATGCAAACCCAATACAGGTCTTTTACATGTGTGTACCACAACTGCTGTGGAATGCATATTTTATCATCATCATCATCACAGTTTTAATGAAGTGGTAACTCTGTTTTGGTATCTTGACTTAAAGACAGAGCAAAAACATTTTGCTAATGACTGATTCCTTGTATACTACTTTTCAATCTAATTAATCCCAAATGCTCATCAAGGTCGGTCCTTCTTTAATGTCAGAACTATAAATCACTGCAATTCCATGAACTTCATTTTTCCTCTTTTGGGGTTCCTTAGTCAGCAAACAGTTGCACATTTGAGTTATTTTATCATCAAACTTCCATAACTTTACCACAGCCTCGTAATATTTCATGTGTTTAAAGCCTCAGCACCTTCTAATCTTTGTTGTATGAGAAATGTTTCTTTCATTTAAGAAAACTGGTTTGGACAGAAACTAAGTTTGTATCCCTTAAAAATGAAAAGAGATGACTTGGTCCCACTGCAACCTTTAGTTTCAAATATGAAGGAAAGTCGAAGGAATACAAAATATTTTACAATGTGAAATTCCTGGGGCCTGACTTGAGTGCTGCATAGAAGTAGTACTATTCCTCTTATGTGAATTGCCAGCTGATTTCACTATGATCTAAGATAATGATGTGAATTTCTTTTGACTTGATTATCTAGACTTCATTTGAATCTCTTTGATTTGCCCTATTTAATAACTGAGCTATTTATTTTATCGAAACGAGAAATATGAGAGCTAAAGTCCTTATCTCACATTTTTTGACATCTTTCCTTTCATCAGCCTTCATGTTTCCCCCCCTTTCACTTTAGCCTTTTAAAGTGCTTTAAAAGGAAGTATCTTCTTTCCCATTTTTCCTTGGACATTATTACCTTCCATGTGAAATTTTTCACTGTGTGTTTGTCAAATCTTGTTGCCTTTTTTTTTATTATTTTTTGTTTTGCTTTGTTTTAAAGTAGTAATTTTCTCCAAAATGTTATTTTAGCAATTAAGCCTTACAGTACTGTTTTTCACATCAGTGTCGTTTTAGTTTAATCCTAGGAATCTTTATCAAACATGTTTTTCTGTGCATTCACCAAAATGAGGGAAAAAAACAAGTAAAAAAAAAAATCATACCACGTAGCTCCTGTTCTAGCTGTTTAAGTCATTGCTGATGAACTGATGCAAAATTTGCTGTATGGTGATTCTGTATAATGCCTAAGACAATGCTAGTTTTATCTTTCGGAGAAGTATACCTCAATAACTGTGGTAGTGCTGGCAATTACGTGTATTTGTATGTCTCTGGACTTATCCAAAAGACTTATTATACTTATCAAACTGATTGCCTGTTTGTCAACAATTTAAATAAACTATAAAGTAGGCTAGATGTATAACATGTTCTTAAAAAAATGCAAACCTATACAATGGGGATTTGACAAGTTTTTAAGCTACTTGTTCTTATATTTCAGTGTTCTTTTAGATCTTATTTAGATGCTTGTCTTCATGCTGAATGCTTGAGACAAAGGTGTTTGCTAGGAATGATGTTGGCTTTGCTTGTACCCTTAGTCTTGAGCCCATATTCCACATTTTTTCCTATCAAACATAAAAAATAGGATAAATAGTAATTTTCTATCTCTGTTTTATCTACCTATATTTTCTATATAATCTATCATACTTCCATGTATATCCTTTTTCTTCTCTGTTATGCAGGTTGAAAGAGGGAGTATTTTAGTTGTGTCCACTGAAGCTCTACTTATTTTACCTTTGTGTAATGCCCATGTATTTAATGTCAACCTTTTTAGTTTCAGAGTACCTCTGTCCTCTTCCTCCACCTTTCTCATTCCCTTTCAGTGATCTGAACTATTCAACTACACTACTGCAAAATGTTTAGACTTTCACAGCTCTTTTGTCAATGAAGGAAGCTGCTGTTTGATTTTGCAAAAGGGATGCTTTTGCTCATCATAAAGTCTGTTTCTAAGAAAGCCATTTCTTATTTTTAATATTCTTAATTAGAATTTAGAGATCTGCTCTCTTTCTTGTAGCAACAGTAGTTTCAAATTACAACTTTTTTTCTTTTTAAAGGAGAATACTTATTTACTGTTATTTTTATATACCAAAATTGATGGTTGAGGCAAGAGTCCTTTCACTGTAAAACTTAAAAAATTTTTTATACCTAACATCTATAGTAGGTCTAATCATAAGCAAGGTCACATCTGACTGAAACTCAGAAACAACATTCTGAAGCCATACCTCAATATAGGCTTACCAGTCTAAAATCTGGCTCTCTAACATGTTTCATCTAAGCAGTCATCCTCATTTTGACCAACAGTAAGAACATGACTCCGCTTATTCCATCTTTCATATATAGTGAGCGTATATAAACCAGTTTTACAACATGCCTAAAAGGAAGATATTTGGGCTTAATCACTCCTAATGGACTTTATACCCCAAGTAATTTGATTTCTATTTGTTTCATCTGAATCAAAATCCAATTATACTCTTCATAAGTAAGGCTACAGCTGTTTGTATTATGTATGTTTTTAATGTAAAGGAAAAATATGTAGAGCATGAGGTTCATTGAACTGCTCCTTCCCCACTGAAGAATGCCTAAGAATTAGTGAGAGAGGGTGATGGAGTTTTAACACTTCATTGAAGCAAAGAGTTGTTTATTGCTCTATTCACTTCTAAATGTGAATAAATATTACAAAAAAGACATATTCTTGTCTATGGAAGGGAAAGAATCTTTATTCTAATAAGAGGTCGGCTAGACTGCTTCCTACTTAAAGAGAAAGTAAAATAAATCTGGAGGATGAAATGTTAAGCTAGTCCGGATCTTTTGAAAAACATCAGAGGAAAGTTTGACTGTTAGACCAAATATAGTCCACTAAAAGAAAGAAAATATACAGTCTGATTCCTGTATAGCTTATTAAGCTAGAGCAAGTCCGATGAATGTCGGAAAGACAGACCTTCTGATACAACCTTAGGATTATTTGAATGGATGTAAATTTATCATTCTCTCTTTTCTAAAGATTTGTCACTGAGCGGTCTCTTTTAGATAATAACTTGATATTTGCATGTTTTCTATAAGCTGGCTTGAAGTAGGCATAATTTACAACAAAACATTCAATCAAGGGAGCAGTGAACCTATGAACTAGAATGCTAGTATGCCTTATTAAGTAACTCAATGCTTTAGCAGATATTTTCCTGTATTGTACAAATAACAGAGAAGGTCTGCATAGGCTGAAATTAGAAGTCAGAGAATGCAAACATTGCTTGGCCGTTTTGGGGAAAAAAAAAAAAGAATGCTCATTTGGCACTAAAAAATAGTGAGAGACACAAAGAGCAAGAATTAATTCTATAAGGATGTAGGTAGCAAAAGGAGATTCAGAAAAAATATGGTCTACTGTTAAATGGGGGACACAGCCTCCCTCATGGATGACACATAAAAGTTTGGCAATGATAATTTTAGCATCAACCTTCACACGTGAAACTTGGTCTCTGTTCTTCATGCATGTGGATGTGAGTTCAGCAGTGGGAAAGCAAAAGTCTGAGGGCTGCTGTAGAAGTTGCAGGTATTTAAATTTTTAGGACCAGATGGGAACTGTCAGAGGGTGCTGAAAAAATTGACTGATGTGATTGCAGAGATGCTGGCATGGCCATCTTCAGTGAAAAATTGTGGTGTTGGTGGGAGGTCTTTGACTATTGGAAAACTACTAATATAATGCTGTTTTTATTAAAGGCAAGAGGTACATCTGACTCTAGTCAGCTTTGCTTCAGTCTCTAGATATCTAATAGAGAACTTCCTCTTCTAATTAATTTCAAAAAAATGTCAAGCATAAGATAGCAAACGAGGAATTGATGCGGGCAAATTATTCTTGACCAACATGATGGGTTTCTGTAATGAACATAGCTATGTGGCTGAGGGAAAAGCACTGGCTGCACAGTGCCTTGACTCCAGTAAGGCTTTTGCAACCATCTCCTCCAGCATTTGATTTTGAAAACTAGGAAAATATGGACTGAATGAACAGATTATTGGATGGGTTAAATGTTGGCTGGACAAGGGGTCTAAAATGGTAGCAATTGTTGGCTTGATATTTGGTTGGCAGCCAATAGCACATAAATAGCCCAAGGATCAATGCTTGACTGATATTATTCAATGCTCATCTGGATTATGGAATGGACTGTACCTTCAGCACATTTTCAGATGGTACTAAATTATGATAAAAGATTGTAGTGCCAAATGATAGAATTCATTCCAGTGGGACTATGATAAAGTTTGTGACTGAAATCAGCAGAAACTGTGAGAAATTCAGTAATGAGAACTGCAAAGTTCTACAAATGAAGAGATAAAAAAATAAATATCCTATGAATCTGTACAGCCAAGAAACAACTGACTGAATAACAGGCATGTGGAGAAAGAGCCAGGTTATACACATGAACTACCAGTACTCTGCCCTCATGAGCAAGTCAAAATGCAGGGTGGGTTGAAACAGAAGTGTGAGGGAAGTTCCCTCACTCAGTACTGGGGATGCCAAAAGTTTGTGCATCACAACTAGTATTAGGACTACAACTTAATTTAAGTTCTTCACTTTTCATACAGGGCATGCAGGAAATAACCTTTTTTGTTTATTTATTTTCCTTATTTTCTCCCTTTTCCTTCATTTTACCCTGTTTTTCAAATCTGTGTGGATTAAAGATTAACCAGTCCTGATTGCACAGGAATAAGCACTACTTGGATTATACCCACAGAGTAGACAAAGCTTTCAGATTGCATAGGCTACTAGGCTACCAAACCCTCATGGTATGTGGGGTTCACCCTACATCCACACTTCCTTCCGATGAACAAAGTGCAGAACACTTAATCCATTGATTTATATCTGTCATTAGGACCCTTCAAGCCTATGTAGGATGGACAAAACCTGGGCTAAAGCTGCTATGAATTTTATTCTCTTCCATGCTTTTTTTCATAAAATATATAACCTTTAATTACTTTTATGTGCTCTTTTAAGGAACACACAAAAGCTTTCAACTAAGAATTGCTGTCAGCGAGCAGTAATGCTTGATGCTGCAGCCTTCTACTTACTAGCAGAATAGCTAGTTCCAAAAACTCTGTGTAAGTTAATCTATTACATCATCAAAGAAAGAAAGAAAGAAGTTGTGACCAGCATTTTTCAAAACTGTGTTTGGTAAGTAAGGTGAAAACAGTTACTACAGAACTTGTGACCTTATTCAGAGATTCAGGCGAAGTGTCAAGATTTACACTTTTTCCGGAGCTCAGAACTTCGTAACATTACTTGTAAGTTAGCAAGGACTGACCAAGTTGAAACTGCTCTATCCATTTTCTAACTCAGTAGATTTTTAGCAGCAGTAAATGCTGCAAGTCATTCAAGCCTCTAAAGAGTAGAAGCATTCTCACACAGAGAAAGCAATATTATCTGAATGCTATCCTCCTCCCTTTTTCTTAGATATTCTTTGACTGCAGTCACACAATAGTTTTGTAAAAAACTCTATTGTCAGGTTAGATTTGAGCTGATGACCATATTCACCTTGTAGGTGATGTGCAGTAATTTGTTTTTAGTTAAAAGCTACAGTGACCATCCTAATACTGAAGGCACCAGAATAGTTCCCTCCTTGGAACACAAAAACACTGTGCTAATGCAGATGTAATAGTGTTGCAGCTACACATTAAGAATTGTTACTACTACAATGAGCTACCAGTACATCAGCTCTAAACTGCTTCAGATTCCTGAGTATAAGGCAATATTAAAGTTACATTTTCAAGTACTTTCGGCTGAGACACCTTGGCAGAAGTCCATTTCAGTTAAAAAATTACTGTAATAATTGCTGAACTGGGAAGGACTGATATTTTTCCTGCTGCTTCTCTTTCAACATTCCCTTGCTGTCAGCACCAGCTTTTGTGTTGTTCTAAGGCAATTCCACATTGGGAATACTGAGGCCAACCACATAGTGGTCATCTAAAATAGTGCCACAGAGTTCTTGGGATTTGGCCCACAGAGTATAATAACTCCTGTAGCTGCTTAAAATTTTACTTGGGTTTTTTTTACCAAGCAAACCCTTAAAATAAGTGCTCTCTAGTATTGATTGTTTTTCTGTGGTTTTGCATAAGCAGTCTGGTACAGTGTATTCACATAATGATGTGATTAAACCATAGGAAGAAATTTCTTTGATTTTTTCGTGAAGTTCCTTTTTTTTGAACCTCAGATATTGACAGAGAAATGTGAAAATGAAGTCAAAGAAGTTTAGATACAAGTACTTATCTTGAAAGGGTTTGTATTGTAAATGCAAAGTTTCTCCACACTGTTTTTTAAAGGCATAACCCAGAAGAAATGTTTCAATTATTTTTCTTGAAGATCTTCTTCCACAGCCTAAATTCTCTTTTAAATAACCAAATAAATGAGCGTATGTATACTATCTTGCCCTAATCCTTCTTCATAGATAATTTTTGATTTTCATCTTCCTTTCCTTCTACATCAACACTTGTAGCACTCTGACAAAGGCTTCTCTTCAGCAGTCTTCAGAGTGACCTGCAGGGTTCAAATTCAGCTTTATCTTTTTGCAGCATAGTGCCCACCTTGCATTAGAGTGTAATAAAGTGACTGTTATGTCTCTGATTCAGGATGCTCTACTCTTATGTCAGTTCCATCATCAGTCCATGGCCTCTTGCAAATGTTACAGCTTCTCAAAGGTATACCATGTTAAATGCCAACATTTCAGATTTGCTTTTCTCAGATGCATTAGCCTGACTTTTCCAAGATAAATTTCCCTTTGTTTTTCTCATCTTGTGTTTTTGAAATATTATTTATTTATTGTTATTTTTTTTTCTGGAAAATGTTTGTTCTTCATTGTGCTTTGACTTTATTTATGAATTTCATTAATGTGATTAGCCTTGATTGATTGACAGTTAAAGCTACCTGCAGAAGGAAAATTCAGAGCTCTGTCCTAGTTTAATATATGATTGTCATCTGAATATATGACAGCTAGTTGAACAGTGAGCTCCAAAAGACATCTGGAAGATTTGAAAACACCAATATCTCCATTTTATAGGATGAAAAATAAGCCAGGAGACTTAAAAAGATTAAGGGAATTTTGGACTGCCGTGATGTGTGCTACAGAATGTAACTTTAGTATGGCTAGTATCCAGAGTCATATCCAGAGACAATGTGACTGTATGAAGTATAAATGGTAAGGTCTTTGAAGCAAGGGGCTGCAGGTGACCTTTGCAGAGGAGGCCATGAAGTGTCCTGTGCTGATTCCAGCCCAGTCTGACACTGGTGTGAGCAACCCATCACCTGTCAACATTGCAGCCTGATGGGGGACCCTGTATTATATTTTTAAGGAAGAGCAGCAGACTTGAGAATCTGGTGAGGCTCTGGATGCTGTGGAGGCATGCAGAGGGATACACTTTTAAGAAGATATCACAGAAAAACTGTTGAGGAGGAGACAGCATGACTGGAGATGCTGTCCTGGAAAGAGGTAGTCCATATTGGGTTAGGGACACATCTGTGGGACTCTAGCAGTGGGTGACCCTTGTCAGGGAAGGAATGCTCCTAAGGGACTTCAGCCTGTAGAGGACCCGAATTAAGACATAGAGAATGCTGAGGAACTGTGGCCATGGGTGCTCTGTGCCATGACAGAGACGCCCTGAAGGGCTGCAACTTTGGGTGACCCACACCGAGGCAGGAACAACTCTGAAGCACTGTGTCCCATGGACAACACATGTGAGACCAGTGGAAAATGAAGAATCCCAAAGCAGTGGAAGAGACAAGTGAGAGGCATGGAGCAGCAGATAAAAAGCAATACATACATAGCCTCCTGTGTTGCCTGTTGCTTCACCAAATAAATAGAATAGATAGGATAGATTGTGTGCAGCCCATGTTAAACATGATAAAAATTTAGACTGGGAAGGGATAAGAAAGTAAATTATATTTTTTGTTGGGTCATCCCACCCCAGTACCCAAATCAGTGATGAGAAATGAGAAATTAATTATAAATTAAATGAAGTAAAATTCCCCAAGTTGATGCTGTTTTGTTCATGCTGATGTTAGATATAGTGGGGGATTGTCTGGGAAGGGAAGAATGAAGACCTGGGCTGAGTGGGAACCTATCTAAGTGATTCTTTGCAATTTGTTGGGGGGAAAATTATGTACTTAAAACATTCATTGTGGCAAAAATTAGGGCATGTTGGTAATGGGCATCCTTTTTCAGTCAAGAATTCTTACATCAAGTAGCATCTATGCTATTTAATATTAGTAATTACTAGGTACTTGGTATTGCAAAAGTAGAATACAAAAGGTGCATGACTTTAAGCTGCAGACTAGGTTCTCTTTCTCTTATTTTAAGTGACTTCTTATACCAACAAGTTCTGTGATACTTATCATTGTTATTTCTCTTGTATGAAGCTTTTTTATTTGTTCATCCTAATAGGTTTAAAGTAAAACCAATTCTACTGAATTGGTTTTATTACTGCATCCTGAGCAAATATATGGTGGCACTGACCATATCCAAAGTTATGCAAAAATGTATTAAGAAAATAAAAGAAAGAGTAATATAAAATTCTAATGAAGTGCTTTAAAAAAACTTTTTCTTAACAGATAGCAGTATAGTTCTATGTTGTAGATTTTCCTGATTAACAAGGGCAGTGAACAGCGTTGAATGAAATGAAGAAACTTATTCTTTTTTTCTCATAATGCTTTGGAATTACTTGATTCATAAAGACAGAAATTCTGAGTAGTGTCTAATAGTTGTTCTTTTGAAAATAACTGTATGTGGCTTTAAAATGCCCCATCCACCTTCTTTTGCAGGCAGTGTTCTGTGTGGCCTCTGAAAGCTCACATAATAAAATTAGAATGAAAAAATATAAATGAAGCTGCTGGGTTCATTAAATAGCAAATGGAAAGACAGCTGCCAGGTTGACATGTAAGTCAAGTCCTCTGTGTGTGCTCCGATTCGCAAGTAGAATGCTGTTAGTGTATTAGCTCCTAACTGTTCCAGTGTCATGTATCTAAAAGCTGTAATGCAGCAGGTAGCACATTTATTGTGAAACATTTATTGTGAAACAATAATATCAAAAGGAAAATCAACTTAATATTCCACTTCAACAAACCTCACATTAATTTCTCTGGAAATACTGCATTAGTTCTATTAACCTCTCACAACTGTTTGAATCTCTACAGTTGTCATTTCTGGAATACCAAATTTCCACTGTTATGATGTGCAAGTTTTGGAGGCTTTTTTTTTCGTTCTCATACAATACACAGCAATCTAAGTTTGCCATTGCTAAGCAAGACCTTATTTTATGTTAGCAAATGGAAAGGAATTTCTATACTCTGCAAGTTGTATTTCCAAGATTATTTTGACCCTATTGAGTACATCAGTACTGTAACTTTTGGTTATCCTCAGTTATCTTTCCTAAGACCCCAGGGAGGGAATATGAAACTTCTGGAGCTTGAAGAACCCCCAAGCCTACCCAGAGGCATAGTATGCCATTAGTACAGCACCACAAGGTTTGGATAGTTTCAGGCAGAAAGACTTTCAGGTCCCGTGGAGGTCCTGCTTTGATGGCATGCAGGCAAAGCTGGGGCTCACAATGTCATCCCCAAGCACAAATTAAGCACAGCCACACTCGTTATTGACACATTTTACTGGATGTATCATACCATGTAATGGTATGTGATTCTGGTCAGATCAAGCTGCATCTATTAAACAGAAACTGTGAAATGTATTCTATGAATATAATAGGAAAACACGGTGAGGATTAATGAAAAGGAAATGTGATTCTGTAGTTGATTTGAAGGAATTTTTAATTGAAAAAAAGAAAACAGCATGAAATATATGATGAACATATGTACTGCTGACCAGTATGTTTTCTTACCTGACTGATGTGGTGGTCTTGGGGATGAAAGCACAGAGCCAGCCATTCATACAGCTCCAGGGAATAGTGGGTGATAAGTATTGAATGATTACTACTTTTGGTTCTAGTCCAGCAGCCTTCAGAAGAAAACTACACAAAAAATATTGGGTTTAGAACAAATTTTTGTCACCTCTAGATTCTTTATCAACATTAAAAATTAAGTATTTGAATATTGTAGAAATATATATATATATGTGTGTGTGTATATATCTCAACAGGTAGGAAACCCAGTCTTGTCTTCTCTGGATGCAGCATTTATCTAAAGGCTGAAACCCTGCAATTTTGCTGATGGAGGAAAAACAGGTTTGCATGGTGTTTGCATAGTGCTGGATGCCAGGTGTCCATCAAAGCTTCTCTATCACTCCCCTCCACAAGTGGACAAGGGAGAGAAAGTATAACAAAAGGTTCATGAGTTGAGACAAGAACAGGGAGAGATAACTCACTGATTCCCAACATGGCCAAAACAGACTTGACTTGGGGAAATTTATTGAATTTATTACAAATCAAAGTCAGAGCAAGATAATGAGAAACAAAACAAATCTTAAAAACACACAGGCTGTTTCTGCTGCTGCTCAGTGAGAGGAGTCCTTCCCCTGCTCCAGCATAGAGTCCCTCCTGTGGGAGACAGTTCTCCTGAGTGAGAACTTCTCCAGAGTGAGTCCTTTCCATGGGCTACAGTTCTTCATTAACTTCTCTAGTGTGTGTCCCTTTCCATGGACTGCAGTCCTTCAAGATCAGCCTGCTGTAGTGTGGGTTCCCCATGCGATCACAAGTCCTGCCAGGAAACCCGCTCCAGCATGGGCTCCTCTCTCCATAAATCTCAGGTCCCTGCCAGGACCCTGCTCCAGTGTAGGCTTCCCAGAGCATCACAGCCTTCTGTGGCTCTGGGCATCCACCTGCTCCAGTGTGGATCTCCTCCAAGACCTGCAGGTGGATATCTTCACCCTCGTTGACCTTTATAGGCTGCAGCGGGACAGCTTGCTTCACCATGATCTTCATCTCAGGCTGCAGGGGAATCTCACCTCTGGCACCTGGAGCACCTCCTCTCCCTCCTTCTTTACTGACCTTGGTGCCTGCAGAGTTGTTCCTCTCACATTTTCTCACTCCTTTCTTCTCTGAGTGCAATTACATCTGCACAATAACTTTTTTTCTTCTTAAGCATATTATCCAAGAGGTGTTACTACCTTCTCTGATTGGCTTGACCTTGGCCAGTGACAGGTCTGTCCTGGAGCTGGCTGGCATTGGCTCTGTTTGACATGGGAAAAGTTTCTAGCAGCTTCTCACAAGAGTCTCCCTTGCTACCAAAACCTGGTCATGCAAATCCATTACACACGGACACGTATGCTGAAAATGTCTCTAAAGCTTATTCTGGTTTAGCTACAATAAGCCCAAACTTCTATCTTTTTGGTATTTGGGAAAGGACAAGAAATGCATGAACTCAGTGCAAAAGGCTCATCTGGAAATGGAAAGTAATACTGATTTTATCTGGCTGCATTTCTGTCTATTGTTAATATAAATGAGCTTAAAGACCTAGTGTTATGCTGAAAAAGCATTTAGATACCCTAGATCTTCAAAACTATTTGGATTCTGGTTTACTAAGACACCTCAGGCTTCAAAGTATAAATGATTTTATAAAAGCCTGTCAGTAAGTGAACCTTTTAAAACACACCTTTTTCTCCCTACAGCCTATGTTTTTTAGTTCAAATTCAAGAGAGCATCTTTGTGAAAAATGTAACATTATTCTGCAGCACGTCACCAAAGAACAGGACATTTTATGACTTGTTAAATTGTCAGCCTAGAAGCTCAAATCCTGGTAGCTTTAAACAAATTTAATAAGATAAATTTTCTTTAAAATAGCTCTTAAATTGAAGATGGATTTGTTAGGTCATACTCTTATCTGAAGTAACTGCAGATGTAGTTGAATTGAATCTAATTGGAAAAAAAAAACAACAACTTTTTCATTTTAACAGCAACATCATTATGGATTTTGAGAATCTGAGGTCATATAAACCAGCAGGGCCAGAAAAAGAACCAAGGAAGCAAAAATGCATTTGGTTCTTTTAAATGATAGGAAAATTTGTGGCTTTGAGTAAGGTTTCATAACAGCTATACTTCAGTCAAAGTTTAACTTTAAGGTAATGGAGTATAAAATAATCTCCCATTGAGGACTGACCATGTGAAATGGCAACAGATGAAAGTAACAGTTTTTAAAACCACTGAAGCACAACCACCAGTGCAATTTGAGGACTGGCATCTACAAATAGCTTGGGGGAAAGAGAGAAGTAAGTTTAGATTACTGCACAATATAAATTGTGATGAAAGAAGCTTGAGCATCACCTTTCGATAATAAAAATGAGACTAATTTAAAATTAATTTTTTTCCCCACTGTGATATCTGCTGTCATACTTGAGCCATGGAGTAAACATGGATGCCAAGAGATGTCAAGTGGTGGTTGATAGTGTGCACTTCTGGAAATGGAGTCTGCTAGACTTCCTTCGTCATATGTTGTGGAATTACTGAGCTAAGATTCCTATTTGCACATTGTTTTCACTTCAGCTATATTTGATTTGCATTTGGACTTTGGCATCTTGTGGCAAATTATCAGCCCTTTTAAGCCTGTCTTTCATCAAGAGGTGCCAAGACAGATATAAAATTTAATTTTAAAAATCTGTGAGGTTTTCACTTATATCACTGACAAAAATCCTATACTCCTTAGTCTAGACTAAAGCAAATTCCTTTCTCTCACTCAGTTACATTTTAAACTACTATGTCATTATTGAGAAGTATTATAAACTATACTCTTCCTTTACCTTGTTTTCCACCTGAAATCAAGCCTATGAATTTCTTGTAGGAGAATAAGTCTACATTAACACTATTTATTGAGTAGTTTCTAAGCTTCCATTAGTCTGTGAATTCCTGACTAGAAATTGTACTTTGTGTTTAATAGCTTTTGATACACTTTTTGCTCATGAATTTGTCTAATTGCTTTTTAACCCATGTCAACTGTTAACATGCACAACATTCTGAATAGTAAGTGCTACAAAGTTGTTCCATGTTACATGAAAATATATATGCTTTTTTTTTTACTTTAAACTAGTACCTGACTATTTCATTTGATGACCCTTAATTCATGCATTGTGGAAAACAGTGAATTCTCTAAATCAGTAAGTTTTTCTATTCTTTCCTACATCTCATTAATTATGAAATAAAACTATGTTTTTTCATCCCCAAAATTTTACAATTTTAAGCTTATATTTGATTGATATTTTCAGTCAATTTGACCTGTACAGAAGTCAAAACTTTTGCTCACCTCTGTAATTTTTCTGTGTGCCTTTCCCCATTATACTCTGCCAGTTATCATCATCAGAAAATAAAATGCTCTAGTTCAAAATATTTAACCAGTAGCCAAACAATATTTTCTGGTTCTTTTTTTTTTTTTCATCTCCTCTTCTAATGATTCTGAATGCTTTTTCTATCAGTGATGAACACTGAAATTTTGAAGGACATATTCACCATAACTCTGTTGAGTTATATTTACTTCAGACCTTTCGTCTGGACACACTTATATTTTACTCTGTGTATTATTTCACACGGAATTTCATAGAATCATCAAATGTTAAAGGTTGGAAGGGACCTTAAAGATCATGCAGCCCCACCCCCTTGCCATGGGCAGGGACATCTTCCACTAGACCAAGTTGTTCAAAGGCCCATCCAATCTGGCCTTGAACACCTCTAGGGATGAGACATCCACCGCTTCTCTTGGCAGTGCCTCACTGGATTCATTCCATCAGCTAGTCTTTGGGTTTTGTGAAATTCTTATGCAGCGCTTTTGAGGAAGATTTAACTTTTCTATATCTGTAATATCCACAAACGTTGCTATTTCACTGTTCTCTCTGTTCACTGTATCAAATGCAAATGTATTGAGAAGAAGTCCCCACACAAACCTCTGAAGAACATTTCCTTCCTCTGACTATGAGATGAATTTTAATAGCACTTAAGTAGTTAATTACATAGAGTTTAACTAGTAAATTACATGCATAATTGAAATGTCCAGGGTTTAATAAAGCTCATTTAAAAATCTCGACTAGCCATAATATTGCTGATTTACTGGTACTTATTCTTTCAGTTTGTTTTAAATAACTGTTCTATGCTTGGAAATATTTTCTCAAACTCATTTCTTTATAAAGATCTAGCATAAAAACTTCCTAAATCTCTCTATGTAACAAACATAAGAATTGTCATCATCATAAACTGATGTGTTGCATGTTGGTGTAGTATTTTAAAGTTATTTTCCCTGACATATAATAAACCATTCCTCATTGTCTGTTTGGTTTTTAACCTCCAAGACTTTGTGCTAACTTTATCTAGAAGGTTCTAATGCAGAACTTAATTTATGTTGTTTTGGAACAGGAAGGCTTTGAACTAAAAATCAGCCTTGAGGTGATTTCCAAAAGGCAAGTAATATCTAATATCATGACAATGTTAAATATATAGATTTCTCCTCTCTATGATCTCAGAACACTAACATATTTTCATATGGACAACTAAATAACTTTCAGCTGGTAATGATTTTTGGCTATTAGTGACCTGGACTGAATCTGAACTTATGACATGTACATGTACTCTGGATTCTTAATCATAACTGTAGAGCCCCTCAGACCAAATCCTTCTCCCTTTCATTTTACTGCATTTTTTACAAAAAGGAGTTTAGTCTGATGTTCTACTTCCCTTTACTATGCTTACAATTAAATAGACCTAAGTCACAGTCTTATATGAGATACAATTTTGAAATTATTTTTTCATACCTTGTCTGAGAATAGGCTACATCAGGAATCAAATAATAATAGAGGCTATGACTGAGGATTGGTCTCAATAATACTGAGCACTTACATAGCACTTTACATGCTCAAAGCGCTTCATGAACATTATCTAAATAAAACAAATGTGTCTCATTAAGGAACCTGTTCACGTGTATTCTGATGAGACAAACAAGCATACAAAAATGCATGACAAATTACTTAAATATTTTTCCTTTGTAAAGCGAATTGTGCCTGAAACACGGCTCATTTTTTCCCAATAGAATTCTTTTTCAGTAGTAGAGTGAATAGACACCATTTAAGGTGTCTCTTCAGGGTGACTGAATATGTTTTGTAAAAAAATAACTTTGGATTTTTTGACAAATATTCTGCATGGCATTATTATTATGTGAATTAGCAAAGGAAACTTCAGTTTTAGCATTTAGCAGTGAGTAGTAAAGAATTTTAATTTCCTTATTTTAAAGGTTAAGTGTTCCTTCAAGCCTACTTGTTACCATTCTCAAACAGAATAAATAGGGAACTTCCTCTAAGAAAGCTGCTAGTTCATTCTATAAATATTTTAATAGAAAATCTGTTGCTTTCATAATTTTATCCCTAAGTGAGCAGTCAAGAATGAATTTAAACAACTTATTTTTATAGAACATGGAAATTTTTCAATTCTAAGCATTTTATTTTTTTTTCAGTTGAATGAAGTGTTTGAGTAGACCCTGGAAAAATTATATAAATCATTGGTCAAGGCATGCATGAGGATTTCTGAGGAATTTTTTACACCTGAACTTTGTATTAAAACTCCACACTCATCAGCTACCGAGGCTGACATAATGGTACTACTCATATACAATTTAAAGAAAGGGGTGATATTTATATTCATAAGATATTTAAATAATCTTCAGAAATAAATGCTCTTATTCTTTTTATGTGACAATCCCTTCCTGTGGGTAGGGCCACTCTGTTGAAAAGTCAGGTAATTTTGCTAGATACAATAATGTTGAGCGACACACTGCAATATAAAATCATGATAGTGATATTGAGGCTATTTCTAGTCTACTTCTCTGGATAATCTTAGGCTCTCAATAAAAGAATGACTTGGACAGAAGGACGTTTGGTCTCTTTTCCTGGCAGATGTCATTACCCTTGCAGAACTTCCAAGCCTTTCCAACCATTAGGTCCTTATACTTAGAAATCCCTCTGTGTGCACTTGACTCCTTTCTTTGTCATCCAGATCCTGGAACTTCCTTACTGGCAAGATGCTGACAGATAAGAGGTCTCCTTTCATTCCTGCTTTCATACTTCTTCCTTCTTGGAGGTAACAGCCCTCTGTATAAACAGAATAAAAAGACAGTCTCTGTATTCAAGTGGAAATACACAAGAAAGGAAAACACTACTTTCCTGGACATTTTGGATCACATCTACACAGTTTGGTAGCGACAATCAACCCTCATTCCACCCATTCTATCACACAGTATGTTACAAAACATTTCAGGTGTTGCTGCATGGAAATCAAGCAACTGTCTTTGCACAGAAACATTGGCTCAGAATGCAGGAGGAAGCCCAGAGCACTACCTTTGCTTGATCATACAGGTGGTCATCTCTTAGGACTTGGCCAAACACTGAGGATGCTAAACTACCCTGCACTGACTGTCCTTATTTTCCTCATTAAAAGCAAGCAAGTGAACACACAAACACAGCATAATCAAAAAGGATTATTAAATAGAAAGGCTCAATCCAGCAATTGATATGTTCTGGTAAGCAATTCTTATTCTTTACCAGCTTGGAAATATGTTTGAGAAATACTTAGCTGTTTAAAAAGTGAACTGTCCCCACAAACAGTACATGGAGTATAGGTTCCATAGATTTAAGGTTTGTATTATATTTACTCATAAAATGTGTAAATTTATGCAAAAGTTAGAGAAGGGGACATACAAAAAAAACCCCCCTTTTTTTTCTTTATACTTTTCAATAAATTTTTATTTAGTGACTTTTTTCATAATAATTACTGAATTTGGGTGTTCTATTGTTTTATTTTCCTCGTGTTTCTTGCATGTGAGCACGTTATTACAACAACTATGTGTGACAACCCAGAACTTTAATTTTCTATTAGAAATATAGACTAGCTCATCTTTTCAGCTTTTATACAATACTGCCTTGGAAAACAGGCATGATCTCAAATGACAGCTGAAAACTTATGGGTATGATTGCACATAAAGGTTTAAATAGTCTTCCTTTTGAACACAAGTGTTATACTTTGCAAGTAGTAGATGCTTTATAAATATGCCCTTTTATTTTGAAGTTCTAAACTATAATCTATGAATGGAAGGACAATTAATTCCAGGGGAAGTTAAAAATTCACTTATACGAGTCGCAACCACACTGGAATAAAACAAATCGTAACAGACAAGAAATCAAATAACTCAGTATGAAATAACAAATCTAAATCAGGAGGTGACACTGAGGAGATCAAGAAAAATATACAAGTAAAACATTTCAGAAGCAGAACCAGTAACAGGTGAACAAATATAGTCTCAGGAAAGCTGCCAAGCATTGAAAAGTGCAATAAAAAGGGACTCAATTTGAAGTAATTGCAAATTTCAAATTTTTTTCAATAAAAATTAATGTTGAAACTACCAGAGATAGTCTGAATAAAAGGAGTGAGACTGTAAGACAAAGTTTGTAGAGGACTTCATCCAGCAGTGCAATAAAGAGAAATCCATAATTTACGTTCAGAAACTTAACACCAAACATAACTTTCATTATGACTGTTTATTGATCAGAAGTGGACTGTTTGAAAATAAAGGCAAATTTTGTTCCTGAACACTTTTTTTTTCACCTAAATTTCAAATTCATAAGGCCGTTATTGTATCTGTCCTTATTGACCATTTTAGTTCTCAGTAATTTTTCTAAGGCTGTGTGTAGGGGGCTCGTTTAAGGTACAGGGGATGTACCAGGGCAAGAGTGCCTGAGGGAGCATGCGCCGACATAGACAACCTTATTGATCAAAGAAGTCACATGGTTTTAAGGGATAAAACCAGTGTCGAATTTGAAACAAATCTCTTTGTTTCACCACCTCACGAGGAGCGTGTATTTTCCTTATTATATAAGGACACGTGCATCCTACAGCTGTGTTCACTTATCTGGTACTTATTTGCTTTCAGATATGTTCTTTTGCACTCCTGATCTTTTTCTCATTATCTCTCAGTTTAATTTACTATTTCATAGTCATTTGTCTGATTAACTATAGGATAGAATCATAGAATGTTTTGGGTTGGAAAAGACCTTAAAGATCATCTAGTTCTAACCTCCCTGCCATGGACAGGGACACCTTCCATTAGACCAGGCTACTCAAAGCCCCATCCAACCCGGCCTTGCACAATTCCAGGGATGGGGCATCCACAACTTCTCTGGGAAATCTGTTCTGGTGCCTCACAATGAAGAATTTCTTCTTAATATCTATTCCAAACCTACTGTCCTTAGTTTAAGACCATTCCCTTTTGTCCTATCACTACAGGCTCTTGTGAAAGTTTCTCTCCAGTCTTTTTGTAGGCCCCCTTTAGGTACTGGAAGGCTGCTCTAAGGTGTCCCCAGAACCTTCTCTTCTCCAGGATGAACTGACCCAACTCTCTCAGCCTGCTTTCATAAGACAGATGCTCCAGCCCTCTGATCATCTTCATGGCCTCCTCTGGACTTTCTCCAACTGATCTATGTCCTTCTTATATTAGGACCATGGAGCTGGATGCAGCACACCAGGTGGCGTCTCATGAAAGTAAAGTAGAGGGGCAGAATCACCTCCCTTGACCCATTGGCCACACTTCTTTGGGTGCAGCCCAGGATATGATTGGCTTTCTGGGCTGCAAGCTCACATTGCTAGGTCATGGATATCTTGTCAGCTAACACCCCCAAATCCTTCTTCTCAGGGTTGCCTTCAATCCATTCTTTGCCTAGCCTATAATTTGTGTTTAGGGTTACACAGATGTTTGTGCAGGATCTTGTAGTTAGTTGGCTTTATTGAACTTCATGAGGTTCACACGGACCTGCCTGTCAAGGTTCCTCTGGATGGCATCCCTTCTCTCCACTGTGTCCACTGCACCACACAACTTGGTGTGATTAGCAAACTTGCACTGAATCCCACTGTCCGTGTCACTGACAAAAATGTTAAACAAGATTATTTGTGTGGAAAAATATGTGTCTCATTGTGTTCTTTCTGGGCTCAATATTCACCATTTTTATCTTCATTTTACCAGAGAGAGAACTGTACTGCTGAAAAATCAGCATGAGACTGAAGGATGTTCATGTCCCTCAGGTCAATCACTCATTAAAGCATTTCACAGAATCACAGAATCAACTAGGTTGGAAAAGATCTCTGAGTTCATTGAGTCCAATTGTTGACCTAACACCACCTTGTCAACTAGACCATGGCACTAAGTGCCACATCCAGTCTTTTCTTAAATACCTTCAGGGAGGGTGACTCCACCACCTCCCTGGTCAGCCCATTCCAATGCCCAGTCACTCTCTCTGGAAAGAACTTCTTCCTAATGTCTATCTTAAACCTCCCCTGGCACAGCTTAAGACTGTGCCTTCTTGTCTCACTGCTGGTTGCCTGGGAGAAGAGACTGATACCCACTTGGCTACAATCTCCTTTCAGGTAGTTGTAGAGAGTGATGAGGTCTCCCCTGAGCCTCCTCCTCTCCAGGCTAAACAACCCTGACTCCCTCAGCCACTCCTCATAGGACTTGTGATCCAGGCCCTTCACCAGCCTACTTGCCCTTCTTTGGGCACACTTCAGCACCTCAATATCCTTCCTAAATTGAGGGGCCCAGAACGGGATACAGTACTCGAGGTGTGGCCTCACCAGTGCTGAGTACAAGGGCAGAATTGTTTCCCTGATCCTGCTGGCCATACTATTGCTAATGCGGGCCAGGATGCCATTGGCCTTCTTGACCACCTGGGCACACTGTTGGCTCATGTTCAACTTCCTGTCAATCAGTACCCCCAGAACCCTTTTCTCCTGGCCACTCTCCAGCTTCTCTGTCCCCAACCTGTAATGCTCCATGGGGTTGTTGTGGCCAAAATGCAGGACCCGGCACTTGGCCTTGTTGAACCTCATACCATTGGTTTGGCCCGTCTATTCAGTCTGTCCAGGTCCCTCTGCAGAGCCCTCTTGCCTTCCAGCAGATATCCACTCCCCCCCAACTCAATGTCATCTACAAATTTGCTAATTCTTTATTTTTATTCTTTTATTTTCAGAGTTAACCTGAAAATTAATTTTATTTGGATCATTAAAATTCTCCTGTGATTGTCTTCTAGATTTCCTTAAGTCTTAAGTCTCCAGTAAATACTTGGAGAACACCAGCTTGTCAGTGGTATTACGGAAAGCTATTTGCCTGAACATCTTTGAGATGTTTGGCTTTCCTTGGTATCTTATTCTATTTCTTAATTTTGTCCCATAAGGCTTTACACAAATCCCAGGATCAACTAAGTTACTAAACAAGAAACTGGAATATACTCAAAAATGTGAGTATGTATTAGCAGAACTTCAGATAGAGATTAAAATTTATATAAGTCTTGAAAAAGAGCTTCTCAAAACTGTGGATTAGTTAATACACAGGGGATATAAGGCATGTTTTTTTATTTGCTGTGTCACCTCATGAAAATAATATTTTTCCTATCAATGCTGAAATTTTTACTTGGATCTGAATCAACAACTTACCCTGAAGAAATAGTATTATACTAATAAATGACAGCTTCAATTGCAAACACTTTTTTACCTCTAGGCCATATTAAAAAGCAGACTGATTCGGTGCCTATGATCCAATCATGCAGTGGTTTAGTACCAGGAAATTCTATCTCTGAAAGATTTGATGTTCTCCTAAAAGAAAAGAAACTTATTTCCTTTTTGAAGGGAAAAAAAATTTGTCTTGGATAGAAGACAGTGTTTTCACACCTTGAATCAAGCAGTAGATATCCTCCAAGTTAAAAAAGCCCTCTATCTGCTTAAGGAAGCATTGGAAATGTCCTCCTCCTTTGCACTTTTATAGCAGGAACTGAGAAACAAGCGCCTGTTTACCTAAAACAGGAACTAACCGGCTTCTTGGACACTTTTATGCAAGCTGTTATAGAGACCTGGAAGGAATGGTATATGATACTCTTCAGGGAAGGGATGCCATCCAGAGGGACCATAGCAGGCTGGAGAAGTGGGCCAATATGAACCTCATGAAGTACAACAAGGCCAAGTGGAAAGTCCTAGATATGAGCCCAAAATGTCCACTTGCAGCTTAGAAAGGCAATCGTATCCTGGGCTGCATCAAAAGAATTGTGACCAGCAGCAGATCAAGGGAGGGAATTTTTCCTCTCCACTCTCATGAGACTCCACCTGGAGTACTCCATTCCACTCTGGAGTCACTAGTACAAGCAAAACAAAGGCCTCTTAGAGCAGGTCCACAGGAGGATGACAAAAATGGTCAGAAGGAGGGAAGACATCTCCTGTTATAGATAGGGGGATAATGCTGATTATTTTTTCCTCTTTAGCTTCGTGTCTGCTTGGGGCCAGCTGAGTCTAAAAGCTCATCCAGCTGAATAAGTTGTAGTTAGTGAGTCTTTTCCAGCTCACTCTTTTTCAATTTAAATGCCTCCCAGCCCAATATACAACAGTAGCATAGTAATAGCAAGTTTTAAAAGCAACACTGTTTTGGCTAGTTTCAAAATTGCTATTACAGCAAAGGGAGACCTAGCTCAGTATCCCTTGTAGACCTTTTAAATCAACAGCTTGCATAATATTACTTGCATTACCAGATATTACTTCCTTTATGTTGAGTAAAAAGAGATATTATATACATTCAACACTATGGAAATTATTTATAAATGGCATTTGTTCAATGACAAAATTTTTGAAATGTAATGCAATATTTTTTTATCTTTTAATTATGCTGCTACCTAAAGTACTTTCTGTATCTTTACTGAATGGTAATTCAAGCAAGATTACATTTGACATTCATTTAACTAGAACTTACACTTAAAATTATGTCTTTCCTAAACATGTCATGACATCACCATTTCAGTCTTGGGATGCAGACTTTTAAGTTTTCACAATCCTAGTGGCTTTTTACAGTGTGACTACTCACCTAAATGAAAATATCAGCTTGCAAAATAGTCTCAAGGAGAGACCTCAAGATATGGTCCATTGAAAGAACAAGTCAAGAGAGAATGTTTTATTTGAATGTTTTGAAAAATTCTTCTGCAGTGAAGCATAACACCTAAAGCTGTCTCGTCTCACTTTCCTAATTAGTGATATAGAGTGGAGAATCAGTGTGATAACCTGCTATTCTTGTGTTACGAGCACAGCATGCCATCATGGTTCCAATCACATGAATTGGCAAAACTTCCCTTTTCTAGTGGCAGGTCTAGAGGCCAGAAAACTTGGGGGTCTACAGATTAAATTCTAAAAAGAATTCAAAATATAATGCTTTATATACCTCTATGTTTACAACCCATAAACATCTCTTATGGTGTTTGTTGTATGCCTGTTACTAACTGATTTGTATGCAAAGTGACAATATTAAAAGCTTTAATATTTCTATGACATAAAAGGAGATTGGTATAAATTTTAAACCTAGAAGGAATATTCAATATTTTTTCATTATATCAGTGTCAGAAAATTGATACAGCTTTTTCTCCTGGCTCAACCACTTTACTAGATTTACCTCAGGATATGGAAAGTATGTAAAACAAACATTGCATATTTTTATAGAGTAATCAAAATATTCTACCCTTGAGAGACACTCTTTTGCTAAAGGAATGGACTGGAAATTACCTCTCTTTACAGTACAGAAAACTTGCAGAGGAACATTGGTAGAATTTATTTGGTTCATTCTGCTAACACCAAGCATGGTATAATCATCACATTCTCAAAAAATGCAAAATAAAACATTGATTACTGGCTCACATCATCAAAATATAGATAAAAAGATACCATTTCTGAAACTGACATCATGCATCTGGATTTCTCTGCCCCTACAGAAATTAATCAACTTAATTTAGGATTTGTGCATCACAAAAATGGATGGGACTGATCATTACTATCCAAAAAGTTGTACAAATGTTAAAACTAACTATTAATATCTTCCTCTCCAATCATGAATTTAATATGCAATAGTTTTGTATCTCCATATTGATTTCATGCATATCAGTCAAGTTGCAACAAGCATAAATACAAGCAAGATACAGCTAATGTAAACTCTATGTAAAGTATTTAATATCAGAAGAGAAGAAAACAAAGCTTATTTAACGTATACAGGCAAAAGGTTTTGTCTCTGATCCTGAAATTTTGTTGGGCTAGTGGAATCGTTTATTGGTACAAACACCATTAAACATCATTGAAATCTACAGAGGTCCAGCCAGACACAGGTTAGCATGTAAGTAGTAAAAGTATGCAAATGAATTTCATGAAAATTAAGTGTTTCCATTTTAAAAAGTCTCTGTTTCATACCAATTGCTGAATTTGAAAACTCTGACCTAAGCAAAATACAACCTATACAGAAGCAGTTTTTGATTATGTGACCTCTAGTCAGTAAATGAATCTACCTGACTATAAGAGGCATGTGAACACTGTGGAGGGGAACTGGCCACTAGACTGAAGAAATCTATGTGGTTGTTTTAAGAAATTTTATTTGCCCTGTGGCTGATATTATCTGTGTTTCTATTTATATTTAATAGACATGACAATTCAGCAATAAGGTCTACCTCTTCTCTGGGTTCCAAAATGTTACCTCAGAAGTCTCTTTACCTACACTGAATAATTTTAAAAATGCCCACCTGTTCTTGAGCTTTAACAACGTATTTATTAGTGAACATGATTGCTCATTTGTGAATACAGAGCTTCCTTTTAGTGGCAATAATGCTGATTATTTCTAAAGATTAATATATTACAATAAGGGGTTTTTTTCCCAATAAAGGTACTTAAAAGGGCTTGTGGTTTTGCTTCTGCAAATAATGATTCTTTTAAGGGCATTTCTTACTCTTGATGAGTTTGTTTTAAACGCACATTAGGAGAATCTTTTATTCCCATGTTGTTACCCACGGGTTAAACATATAATGTCACGGTAGAATAATCCAGGAATTTCTAGAGAATGTTCATATGTCCATTATTTTCAAGTCTTGTTCAGAAGAGTAATAAATGGGACTTAGAAACAAGAAGGAAACAGAAATGTCATTTAAATACCACACTCACTTTTAATTTTACTACCCATTATCTGTAACAGTCAATTGGCAAATACAATTGAAAGAGGGAATTTTAGGGAGAATAAAAGGTCAGAAACTCTTGAGCATGTACAGAGGTAAGAGAAGAAAACAAAATAAAGCTGTTGAGGAATTTGTTTAATTTTAATAAGAGAAGTCTGGAAAATAGTCTTCATTGTCTACGACCACACTGTTATAAACCTGTGAGTATCCTTATGCCTTGTGTCAAATTTCTATTTCATTCAGAATATGTATAAATCTCAGAGGGACAAGACAGAGGCGATTGTCGTTGCCTATTAAGTAATTGAAGATTACAAGAAATATTGATTTTGTGGAATGATTGCTGACAAAGAAAAAAAAAAGCATGAACATAGAAGAAATTCCAGTTTTTAAGATAATGCCTGGAAATTTATTGTGTTTGTTTGTTTGCCGTTTGTAGCAGATACTTGGAATTTCATGTCTACTTTTGGATTCTTAAGATCACCCTTTCTATCATGGTGAATTCCTGCAACCCTTATCATGATTGCACTCAAAAAGTAAGATATCTACATTTACTTTATGACTGTGTGGAATAATACACGTTCTGCTCTTCAGTAATATCTTCATTGAGAGGAACACCATTATTCCTATCTATCTTAGAGGGAATTTAAGGTTGCAGCATCCCTATGGAATATCAAAGTGAGATTATTATGCAAGTTGGGATTAAAACGCTCCTTTTACTCTGCTGTTTCCCAGAGTTTATTCAAGAAAAATAGAAAGAATGGGAGTGAAGGAACATCAGTTCAATACAGGGATAAGAATGTAATTGAACAACTTCATAATTGAACTTGCCTGAACTCAGAGGACCTGTAAAAACAAGTTTATTGCAATGCAGCATGTAAGTAACATGTTTTTTTACCTTCAGTCTTCATGAATTATTTATATTCAGAAAGCAGCTTACTATAGGATGTTAGATAAATTAATAAAGCAAACCAAAGGGGACGGGGGTAAGGGAAAACAAAGAAAATACAAGGTCATGGAAGATTTACCTAGCTGGTATGAGATCAATATCTTTTTTGTAACTCATTATCCCGAGCCCAAAAGATGGTATAAAAATCAACAATGTATTGAAGCAACTACACCTTCCTCAGCAAGATTTATGAGGCAAAGGAGAAAGAGAAGAAGCTAGCTCCTATATTGCCAAAGATATCAAATCTTCATTAATGTTGTGAAAACAACATAATTTATATTTATTTTCAAGGAGTTAGAAAAATCCAATAGATTCATAAAACAAACAATATATGTTTTGCTGTAACATCATGCACAGCATATAATTTTTAAGTAGTATTTCCCCCCACCAGATATAACTAATGCAGATAGTTAGATACTGTAGTAGGACACCATTTTAAATTTCCTTCCTTTGTTCTGCATTTGTAGCTGAATTTTTTCTCTTTGATTTCAAAACTAGCTGCATCCACAAGATCTGTTCTTGCAATGTCTGTGAAAACTGAACCACTCCAGAAAACAATGATAGAGTGACAAGAGACAGAAAACAAATCAGACGCCTTGAGGTTATACGTCACATATAAATAGGGAAATATTTATACGTATAGGAAGGTTGTTAAAAAGAGTGGATTTAGCTTCATTAAGACAATCAGAAATTTCATAAGAAAGTAATTAAGGAAAAAAACTACATATATTTTACAAAAAGATTATTACAATCTCTTTGGAAAATCTTTGCATTCGAAGATCCATGCTGTACATATTTACACAATTTAGATGTCCCTTTCCAAGTACATCCAGAATTTACCTAAAATTCTATTATTATATGAAGTAATATTCCTGTGTCATTCTTGAAGAAACAACTCTGGAGTTAGACCAAGGTATGAACCAAACACTTTCTATGCTTCCCTCAGTCATATAAAAATTATCTCCACTCATCTTGCCATTCAGTTACATTGTGACTAGAAAGGAGAGCAGAACAGAAAGGTGATACAGAACATTACATGCATTAGCAGACCTACATTTTACGAGATCAAGAAGGGAAGCCATTTTTATGATCAAAATCGCAACTGTCCCCTATATTTTTTTTTTTTTTTGCCAAAAGGAAACTACAAGCTCAAGAACTATTTGTTTTTCTCAGTTGTTATAATATACTATCTTTAGCCTCTAAAATACCGAAATCTACAGTATACCCTTATAAACTAATTTCTGAAGTTATTTTCTCCTTCTCTGTAGACAATAGCTATATGTGTTATGTAGAGGAAAGGCAAAAGTATTATTTTAGTGACATCACAAATGAAAGATATCTGCATATCTTTCTGTGTGACCTGTATTTTATTTAAACTCTGTGCATTCAGGAACTGGTTAAAGCTTTATGATTTTATGTATAGATCTCTAAAGTAAGTGTTTCTAACTTTGAGTCTTGGAGATTTGTCTAATTCATCTTGTTGATTTATCTTACTGAAGAGGAATTTTCTGCTTCATAATTTTGACCTTATTTGACTCAAAATGAATTTTTCAAGTGCAGACAAAGAATTCCCAGTGGATCTTTATCAAGTGTACAACATAATTCTGCAAATTTTGAACGCTTAAAAGAGCCAGTGCCAAACTCCATATAATGTGAATTCTTTATTAGAGGAGTCATATTAAACTAATTGTGAGCTACAGTTCAAGGTCAAGAAATGGGGCATGCTTTTTCTCTGTTGTATTTGTGAGTCTTTGTAATACCAGGGAAGTGGTAGAGTCACTATCCTCGGAAGTGTTCAAAAAACAACTGGACGTGATACTTCGTGATATGGTTTAGTGGGCATAGTGGTATTAGGTCAAAGATTGGACTTGATGATCTTGGAGCTCCTTTCCAACTTCAGTGATTCTACAATTCTATGAAAGTACCAACTGGTTCACTGATTCACTCAATGGCCTTTTCCAGTTGTTGATTTTATGGGTATATTTGAGCTCTGCATAACTAATGAAAACACAGCCTAGGATTTTGACATGTGACAGAGTGGGGTTATGCCTAGTCTAAAACCAATACTTTGGACACAATTGCTACTTTTAAATCTGGAATTCAGCTTTTCAGACTGTTGACTACAACTCCCTGATGTGGTTTCACACCTTCCGAAAAGTAAGCATGCAAAAAAATCTCAGATTTGATGTAGGGTGTAAACTGTGACGTAATTTACTGAGTTGTGATACACCATAGGTGGAAAGGTTAGGGTAAGAAAGGGAGAATACATTTGTTATTCAGTGGCTTTCTCAAACATCAAATTAGCAATGTGTGTGCATGGTTCTGCTTTATCCTTTTTCCCTTGTGTGTCACTACTTTCTCACAGCAAACTGAAACTAGCCTGTATTTCGACCTGAGTTGACTTGTATGTAAAACTCCTGACTCTGCTGAGGGTCAGAAAAAAGTAACAATTTCCCTAACTGTTCCACCTGAGTATCATATGCCAATTCCTGAATTTCAGATTAAATATTTGTTAAAAAAGATACAAGAAGTCAATCAGATAGTCTTGTATTGGATCCAAGCAAATTTTATTTCCAAAGTTTCTTAATATTGTGGCAGCATGACTCACAAGCCAAGAGAAGAAAATAAGAATATTGGAACTGTTCTGTTCATTTTCAGTGCCGTGAAGCCTAAGAATTTTGAATTTTGATTTTTTGTACTGAAAATCTTTCCCCTATTTCATTATAAACTTATCTATACTCCACTTTGACAGCTCCATTTTTTTCCTAACACATTTATAAAGCCCTTCCACTAAGCTTCTGGGAGTTACTACTTACTAAGGAAAAAAAATGGACCTTATTATCAGGTTTTAATTCAACAAAGCTTGTAGAGGAATTGATCTTGAAGTGGTAAGTGTTCTTTATATTTTTAAAAGCAGGTTCATTTAAAGTGACCTGTGGTTATTTTTGAAAGTATATATACGAAGTATGTAATAACAACCAATTTTTGCTCCTAGAAGTAGTATCAAACAAATTGTTATAGTACTCTTCAGAAAGGCAAAATTTCTAATTTGGATATAGTGTGAGTAGGTACATTTTGAATTATTAGTTTATCAGTGGAACAAAGTTAGCATTGATTTAAGATACCAATTTATTAGGCAATGAGTAAAATAATGCTGGGAAAATTAATACTGGAAAAAGCATTCAGAGTTTATGATAGTTGGGGTTATAAAAACATAGCAAAAATTAATAGATTTGATTACTTTTTCTTATTAAGCTCCCAGCGCGTGTTCTCAGTGGGATTCTGCAGCAGTTGTTATAAGTTGCAGCGTTCAAGTGTTGGGATTTTATTCATGGAGGAAGTGAACAGTGCATTTCTCCTATATGACAAGCAAAGGACTTGGGATTGACAGTGTTACTTGCAGGAATCCAGCCAAGCATTATTGGTGCATTATATGGTGCATTCTTCTTATATCGTCAGAAGGGGAACATTTCCATTAAGTTCACTCTTAGATATGGTAGGATTTTTTAAATATCAGATAGAGACAAAACAAACAGAAAATTGTTATCCTAACTTATACCAAGCAAAGTTCTGTAATTCTTTGTGAGCTTTATTTTACATTTCTTATTTACCAGACTCATAATTTTTTTAAATCAATATATCTAAGTAATTAAATTAATAGAAAGATAAAACTATATGAAAAGTTAATTAAATTGTAATGTCTTACATAAGATACTTCAGTATCTTACTTGAAGATATTAATTCAACATACTGGCATTTCATAGACCATCATTCAGATGGAAAGTACTTCCAGCATATAAAGTATAACAATATATTCAGTAAAGCTAGCCAGACTATTACTGAAGTTCACATTTATCACCAACTGCAGCTCCTTTCTAGTTAATGAATCATCCACAATCTGATTCTTTTTCCGGGAACATGTCTGTTATTTTTTGTGTATGCCCAGAATAGTTTCAACAAGCAATGTGGAAGTGTAATAATGTTTTGACTTTTAATGAAGAAGTGTAGTATACACAGCTTAGAATGGCTTGCTCTTTTTATTTTAGAGCATTTTCTGATACATTTGGGCTGTGTCTTTTAGGCTACAAAATACATTAAACACATGACAATGAAAGCATATTGAAAAGCCTGAAGCTAAGTTTGATACATTAGTTTTGACTACTACTGTTCTCCATTTAGATTTGAGCAAAATTTTATGGGATCTTGGAGATCTTGTGAGTCTGACACTGATTTCTGAATGTGCAGTGTCTCAATACAATGGCACTAGTCACTACTAAAAGTTCTAAGTTAAATGGCTTTCAAACTGTGGCTTGTGAGAGTTTACTGTCACTGTGGGCTGGATAATGGACACTGTTTCCTGCGACTACTTATCTACGAGTTTTGCAATCAATTCGTTGCCTTTAAGTTATGGTTCTCTAAGTTCTGAGCAATGGAGTGCTGGGGTTTTTCCTAATTTTTTTTCTTTTTAAGTGCAGGGAGAATTTTCAGTGCTTCATTTTTGACATTGCTTCACTGCATTTCAAAATGCAATACTGGATTGAAGACCTGATTGCCTCAAGGTTTAATTGAAGTCTCCTGAACTCAACTCAAATGACAAGTTGGCCCTTTGCGCAGAAGAATAAAATCAATATTTTAAAAAAAAGAAAATGTACTCTACTTTATTCTGGAAAGTACATTCTGGAACTTTTTCCAAGTAAAATTTATAAAAAATTAATGTTAGATAACCTTTCTGAGGAAAGGAGCCCAAGGTTATATGTATTAAACACTTATTTTCTAAGTGTGCTACTTGACAGGTCGAGCTCTCTAGCTGTCCAAAAGGTGTTTTAATTAGACAAGAAAAGAACTTAGAGTGGGAAAAAAAGACATAAGGATGGAAAAACTGAATGTATTTCATAGTCTATTTTGGGAAGTGTGCCCAGTTCAAGATGGATTTTTGGGTAAAGTTAAGTGAGAGTGAGAAAATAGTAGTTTGAAATAGTTTTTGTGTATGAAGAGAGAGTTAAGCATTGTAGATTTGTCTGTGATCATAGTTAAAACCAGCATGCCTCAGTAAGAACCTCCTGTGCATCCTGGGAGAAATATAGGGACACTAAGGAGATGCTGGTGACTGGACACTAGTGGGATTCCACAACGTTCCATCTTAAGCCTTGTGCCCTTCGGCATCTTCATAAACGACTTTAATGCAGGACTTGAAGGGATACTAAGCAAGTTTGCAGATGATATAAAATTGAGAGGAGTTGTTGACTCCTTCGAAGACAGAAAGGCCTTGCAAAGAGACCTTGACAAATTAGAGGACTGGGCAATCACCAACCATATGAATTTCAACAAGGGAAAGTGCTGGATTCTGCGCCTGGGACAGGGAAACCCTGAATGTATGTACAGAATGGGGAATGAGAAGCTGGAGAGCAGTGCCGCAGAAAGGGACCTGGGTGTCCTGGTCTGTAGCAAGTTGAATATGAGTCAGCAGTGCCCTGGCAGCCAGGAGGACCAACCATGTCCTGGGGGACATCAGGTAAAGCATTACCAGCTGGTCAAGGGAGGGGATTGTTCCGCTCTGTTCTGCACTGGTGTGGCTGCACCTTGAATATTGTGTGCAGTTTTGGGCACCACAATATAAGAAAGATATTAAGCTGTTAGAGAGTGTCCAAAGGAGGGCAACAAAGATGGTGAAGGGCCTTGAGGGGAAGCCATACGAGAAGCGGCTGAGAGTACTTGGTCTGTTCAGCCTGGAGAAGAGGAGACTGAGGGAAGACCTCATTGCAGTCTACAAGTCTACAACTTCCTTGTGAGGGGAAGAAGAGGGACAGACACTAATTTCTTTGTGGTGACCAGTGACGGAACCTGAGGGAATGGACCTCAGGGAAGGTTTAGACTGGATATTAAAAGAAAGTTCTTCACCCAGAGGGTGGTTGGGCACTGGAACAGGCTCCCCAAGGAAGTGGTCATGGCACTAAGCCTGACAGAGTTCAAGAAGTGTTTGGACAATGCTCTCAGGCACATGGTGCGATTTTTGGGCCTGTCCTGTGGAAGGCTAAGGATTGAGCCCTATGAACCTTGTGAGTCCCTTCTGACTCAGAATATTCTGTGATTCTGTATAGGGATGGGATCAGGAAAGCTGAATTTGGTGAGAGATGTGAAGAATAATAAGAAGGGCTAGAAAAGGAAGATTGAAGAAAATGTTCATCCTCAAATTGAAGCTGGTGGCAACCAACATGTAAAAGGCTGAGAGACGTAATGATTTTCTTTGTCTCAGTTTTCAATGGTAATCTCTTTTCCCACATATCAGTCCCTGAATCTCAGCAAGCATATGTTACCAGCCCACGTCAATCTTTTCACCCATCTGTACTCCCAAATCATTCTTGGAAAGGCTGCTCATAGGGAGTTCATCCTCCATTCTCTACTCATGTCTGGGATTGCCCTGACCCAGGTGCATGACCTCGCACTTGGTCTTGTTGAACCTCATAAGGTACCCATGGACTCATTTCTTGAACTCGACCAGGTCCCTCTGGATGGTTCCCCAACATCCTGTCCTTTCAGGCATGTCAGCTG
This sequence comes from Pseudopipra pipra, assembly GCF_036250125.1. Taxonomy (NCBI): domain Eukaryota; kingdom Metazoa; phylum Chordata; class Aves; order Passeriformes; family Pipridae; genus Pseudopipra; species Pseudopipra pipra. The sequence continues at coordinate 81,367,247 of NC_087550.1, forward strand.
CACCATTCATCTTCCTTTTATCTACAAACTTACTAAGGGTGTACTCACTCTCACTGTATGTCTAATAAAGACTTTAAACAGTTCTGATCCAGTATAGACCCCTGAAGGACATTGCTTGTCCCTGATATCCATCTGGACATTGGGCCTCCATTAAATCCTTTTAAAATATTTTTCTACATTATTTGAGGCAGATACACTCACTATGATTTACTTCTGATAAATCTCTGAACTCGCAACTCTCTCATTTTTCTAAATGCTTTGTGATAGCTGAAGTGCTTACACTGGAAAAAAATGAATATTAACGAAGAAAAAAAAATCCAGCTATTTTTGTAATGATGTGTGTAATCTTCAGTCATGTTTTAGATGATGGTTTGGCAGAAGGACAAGTAGTGTAATTGTGTGCACCTGTACTATTTACATCTCCTCGACTGACTGAAGGGATACAGAATGAGACATCAAAGTCTATTTGGAGTATGACTGACAACAAATTTTAACATTACCACTTATCCAAGTTAGCTGCTGATTTTTCTTATAAGTAACATAAGTCTTGGTATATTTTATTCCAGGTCTATATACTATATAAATTAAAAATATCCTGATGACTGAACTAATAAAATATAGGTTTTAAAACAATAAGATTTATCTAATTTGAGGTAAATGTGAACTTAAAACTTCACTACAACCTAACATTTACAGGTGCTCTTGGGAGCAGATTCAGACCTTAAAACTCTTTGAAATTTTACTACAGTGTAAGGTTACCCAGCTGAGCTACTCAACTTATTGAGCCACATCTACCAATTACCTTTTTATTGCCTATATTTTCATAAAAACAATAATAATGTGCATTTTACATATATATATATAGTATATATGTATGGTATATATATATAATATATAAATCATATGATTTATATGTTATTTTCTATGTTCTTTAATTGAATTCTTGACCATGTTAAATATTTGCAAGGCATTTACCAGTTTAAGATATTAGTTCAGAGGATTTTCAAGAATTGTCATTCTATAGAAAAAGTAGAAAATAAATTATTAATATTTATTTATTATTGGTTTTGTGTTTGTGTGTTAGGAAGGGAGAAAACAATGGAAATGCTCTAGCTATAAAGCAATATATGAAAAAATGTAGAATGCATTCACATACATATAATGTGTTTTGTATAAAGAACCTTTTTGGGAATAAGGAGATGTTCCAGTTTTAGCCATTGTATTCAGAAAAATTAGACATTATCTGTAAAGCTTTACAAAGCTTCAAATTGATCACCTTATATTAGACATGTTTTTCAGTGAACTATTAGGGTCAAATGGAATCACTCTAGTATTTCCTCATTAAAAGCAGCCTTCTGCTTATCCCAACTTCTGTGGATAAGGAAGCAGCTTCACTCATATTTCCCAGGCATTCCTTCCTTAATGTGCATGTCATTAATGTATGGCATTGCCTATATATTTGACTTATATATGTGAATGTGAAAGGAGGAGAAGGAAACATAGCTGCAGAAGAGGATAGAATTTGAGGTACCATTGGCAAAATGAACTAAAAGGGGCATAGAAGAAGATGAATGGCAAGATAAGCGGGAAAAGACAAGAAAAAGAGAAATAAAAACATGTTTGAGATATGAGAGACTGAAACAGAAGGAAGAAAGAGAAGAATTAAATCTAAGCATGAGAGAAGGAAATGCATATGGCTGTGATGAAAAAGACAATAGCATATATAACTTGAAAGGCAAGAAAAGAGATATATATGTCTGGGAAAAGGGAAAACTAAATGAAAAAGGATCAGGCTTTAGGATTAATAGATTCAATTTTATTTATCCCAATCCCTGTGTTTAGTTCTTTGGCAGATTTCCCGTAACTGTGTGCACTTGGAAATAAAAGAGAATAACTTAATGTTACTTTAAGGAGTTGACTCATTACATTTTATGTCATTTCAAAAGTATATGACTTAGCCCTTTCTTGGTGGTCCAACAGTATTTTTCAGAACATTCAGTAAAGTAATAGTTCCTGTTAACATATTTTTCTAGTTTTATAAGAAATTAAGGGAGGGTTTTTTTAATGAGATCATTCTTTTCATTGAACAAAAATGAAAGCCTTAAACACATTAATTTTTCCAGTTTTTTATAACTGGTCATGACATATTAAACCAGAATTTTTAAATAATTAGATTGTGTATGCTTTAAAGAATCGTAAAGGATTTCAGTAAGCATTTGTTTGCCCAAAGATAGTTTGGAAAAACATGCATAAGTCTTTATAGTCACCAGTTGCAGTTAGTCATCTAATTCAGAGGAAGGAATTCTGCCAACGAAAAGAAAAATTGTATTTACAGCTTTATCACCTGGTAGTCACTTTTCCTGAATGCAAGCAGTAATAAACAAGGGATTATTCTGTAATGGCATCTAAATAGTGCCTGGATCTTTTATTGGATATTCTAGTTTGTGAATACATTTGTTTAGAGTAAAAGAAAAACAGGAGAGAAAAAACAAAATAAAAAAAAAAACCTCAACAAATGGCATGAAACAAATCACCCTACTGCAAACTACTGTAACATAAAAAAGTGAGAAAGACCAAAAAGATGATCTAGGCAACTACCCATTGGTCAACCTTACTTCTGAAGTAATAGGAAGTAACCTTCATGAAAACCCTGAAAATCTTGGAATGTGCTTCTGCACATTTCAAGGAGACAAAGGTTATTGGAAGTAGTCAATAAGAATTGTCCAGAGATAAATCATACTGGCCCAACTATTTGCCTTTTACAACAAAATGAATGGATTTGTTGACAAGGAGAGAGTAGTTGGTGTCATTTATCTCAACTTTAGCAAGATTTTTGACACCGTCTCCTGTAATATTCTTGAACCCAAGCCAAGATATTGCAGTATGGATGAGTGGATAATGAATCTGCAAAACAGTTGTTTGGAAGATTTGGAACAGAGTGCCATAATTAATGGGTAGTACTCAGGCTGGAGGCCAGGGACAAGTGAAGTACTGCACAGGTCTATCCTGTGACTTCTCCTGCTTAACATCATTATCAACAGCAACAGAGGATGCTTTCATCAAGTTGACAGATGACATGACAGCAGGGGCACCAGTCAATAAGCTTGAAAGCTGGGCTGTCTTGTGGGGGGGGGTCCTACAGAAAAGGGGAGAAATTAACAAACAAGAACCTCATCAAATTCAACGAGGATAAATGCAAAGTCCTGCTCCTTGTAAGGAGTAGTTCTCTGCAGTGATATGCACTGGATGCCACCTGGCTAATGAAAAGCTCTGTGGAAAGAAGCTGGTTATCCTGGTAAAAAGGAATCTGTACCTGAGCCAACAGTGAACCCTGGACACAGAAGGAGACAACAGCAGCCAGGGCTGCTCCATCAGGAGCTGGGAAAATGAGGAAAAATATTGTGTACTTTTAACCAACATTCATTAGATAACATCTATGCCTAGCTAAGGACCCCAGTACAGAAAGGATATTGACAAATTTTAGTGAGTTCAATGGCAGCCATCAGGGTGGTTTGAGTCTGGAATGGCTGCCCCATGCAGAGAGGCTGAAGGAATGGAACAGATCTTTTTTAGGCAGTGTCAGACTTGGCTTTGAGGACATCTCATGACCACCTCAGGTCCTATAGGGGGGTCATCAAGAAGATGTAACCAGGTTTTTTATATTCATGCATGGTGAAAGGGACCTAAATTGAAAAAAAAAGAGGTTTCAGACTGGATAAGAAAAGAGCTTTTTCCTCAGGAAAACAGTCATTGTAACAATTTGCCCAGACAGTCTCCATCCTTGGAAGTTTTGGATAAAGCCCTGAGAAACCTGTTTGGGCCAACACTGCCATCTGGATTACAGACCTTCTTAGGTTCCTTTCAGAATGAGTTATTCTTGGACTGTGACCTGTGTCACAGTCTTTCCCACCTTTTCCCACCAGGGAAAGATGGACAAATCCCCATTCTCAAAAAATTCCTATTCCCTGCTTTCTTTTCCATCAAGTCCTTATTTTACTAATTACAAACCCTTTAGTTTCTTAAATAAATAACCAGGTTTTTAAAAATGCTATGATTTTCTAGGATGTGTCTCTGACTTATTCCCACAGAGAGTGAAAGTATGACCAAACAATATATTTTTTTTCAAAATGTTTGTTAAAAGGGACTTTCAAAAATTGTGTTAAATGTTACATTTTTGATTAATTTCTTTTCTTTTTCAAAATCTTCTTTACTAATCTATATGTTTCAATGTTCAGAGTACTAACATTTTTATATTATGTTCACTTCAATTTCCAGGAAAATGTATACACCTCCCTGTCAAGAGCAGACATGTCAGCATTCTTTTAAGAGAGTGGATCATTCATTTTATCCTTGATGATACCCTCCTTTCTGCTTGATCATCCTCCCAGTCTAGAAGTTCAATTTTTCTTATTCAGCTTCATCTTGGTTCAATTCTCTGTTTCTGATTTTGTTTTCCTTTGTGCCGCAACACTGTAACACATTACATACCATAATACAATACTTATGCACTTCTTTATTTATCAAACAAAGATCTCTATATATCATTCCCAATACTATTGAATTCTAAAAAAAAAAAAAAAAAAAATGTAAAATACATTTCTGGAGAGACTACACCAAACTTTGTCTTTCTAAATTATTTTAACATTCCATGTGAGAACATTCAAATACAAAAGATGAAAGAAGTTTTCACTTATTTGAAAATAATTTTAAAACTATATGAACAATATTAATTGTAATTTTATCTTTCTCCCAAGACCTTTTGTAATCTCTATCTGCAACAGGTAGTTGTCCCCAGAAAATGTCTGTTTAGTGTTGAGTAAAGTTTTATGCTTTTGGACTAACCTTATGGAGCATCTTATTACAGATAAATTATGTCTGAATATACTGGTCTTATTATAAATACATTATAAGTAACTTAAACTAATGCCTAAAACATTTTCTGATTCTCTGACTGATCTCAATCTCATTTTCTGCTTCTATGTTTCAGGCTTCTCTAAGAGAATACAACCAGCTGTGCCACCTCTGCTTCCATTCATCAATATATTGATGGTTCACATGTAGAATCAATGCTGTGATGTCATTTCTCCTTTTTAAAGATGGTATAATTCAGATGTTTGAAGCAAACGCTATCCAGGATGAATGCCTATGTTTTTTGGCTTGCAATATTTAATGGGCTTCATAAGTCACTTCACTATCACGTCACTTCAAATGGCCTAGGCATAAAAAGACTTCTCAATTTTTTTTTTTTTTGGTTGTTGTTGCTATTGTCAAAGCCATATAAAAAAAAATATTTGGACATTACATTATCATATAGAAGAGGTAATTTTTCTCCTCTGTTACTGTATAATCACAGAAAGTACTTTGTATTCTAAACATATAAAGAAAATTATGGCCTCAGATACTTCTCTGTGGTATCCAGGCACAAGCACTGACCCTGTGGTGGTGTTGCCCTGTCTTCCATATCCTTATCTCCCAGGTGGCACATGCAGGCTAGCCCCATGCTATGAGATACCGAGTTTCTCATCTCATAGCTGACCTTCCCACACGTGGTTTTTGAGACTCTACTTTCTGGAAACATAAAGTTTCCTTAAAAAAACCCAACCAATCAACCAACCAAAAAAATCTAAACTGCCAGAGTGGCTTATAGAGAAATACAGTATAACAGTAATGCATGATTTAAATCTGACAGCTTGCATTTCTTCTGTAATGTCCCCTAGGGCACCTTTCATGATCAAATGTTGTTTTTATTATCAATTGTCTTCACATCACAAAGATTCATTATCCCTAGTCTTTCACTAATTAATCTTGAAGTTTCCTCGTGGTTTTTCTGTTTGAGTTCGTTTCACTGGTCCTTGCCATACACTAATTTTTCTCCCCCCTGGAGAGTATTGTCCTTTATTTAAGGACAGGTCAAGTAAATAATGAAAGGAATATGTTTAAGATTCTTACTAATTGACAATAAATAGCCCTGGGACTCAGATGCCACAGCTGTCCCCTATTAGATCACTATTCAGATTAACAAGTTAAAATAATCCTTTCTGAAACCTCCACTGTACTGGGATACAAAGAAAAACATCAGACAGATCCTGAAACCCTCCAGGGTGAATAATGTCTAGAGTCTACAGTAAGAAATGGGCCAAGTGACAGCCGACTTAGTATTGTCTGTTGATGGACCTAATATTCATTACTTCTATATTTTATGGGAAGTGCAACTGAATGTTTGCAGCTGACTGACTGTCAGCTTTAGTTCAGCAGGTCAAGATGCATGGAGATGTGGAGCTCCCTATCATATCAATACCCTGTCTCCTGTGTACTTTTCTGAATTATGGGATATTAAAGTCAGGCATGCATAAATGTACAATATAGAAACTAGAGACCTTAATGAGGGGGAGGGGCTTAGACTCAATATTTTATTAGGCAAGTCTCCCGAGAATTGTTTTATGCTGATTTTTGAGCTGAGTGGTTTGAGGCTATGATTTGTGGAGAAAGAATATATGTTAGAAGAAAGTGCTTTTTCCTTTCCCAGTCTAATTCTTAATATCTCTGGAGAACTCTGTGTTGCCATTAGATAATTGGTGTGGAAGATACTTAAGAAAATAAATTCTTTCCTGGTTTTCAGATACTAGGATTCTGGCAGATACTAGGATTCTTGCAGATGTGTTATACATGTTCTCACTCAATGGTAGCACTCCCCAGGTAACTAGAGCTAAATAACTATATCAGTGTGAAACCATGGTTTTAAATTTTGGTACTGCAACCCCTCAAAGATATTAAAACATTCGGTTCCTTCAATTTTGCTTCTAGGCCTTCAGATATTTATCACTTTTTTTCTCAAAACATTGGTTTGAGGACAAGACATTGGAAATGAAAATCTCCATTTTTCTCCTTGGAACTACTCTGCTCATCCTGTGCAAACTTTTCATGTAAGCTTTTAGCTGTTTTATGGTATTTTTTTTATCATGTCCTACACTTGACTATTGTTTTAAAAATATTATTTCAGAGTCATTGAACTTCATGTATAGGTCCAGACACTTTAAATTAAGCAATTTTGAATGATTCCTGCTTTTCAAATTGGGTGTGAAACACTCTTCCTAACCATATTACCTGCCCATTCAGTTGAAAGATAGAAAGAGGTAGAAAGAAAATCGAAGTTCTGGCCATCACAGACAAGATTTCACAAAAGTAGAATCAACTTCTATAATTTGTTACTTTCCTGGGTTTTGAACTTAAGCTATAACCTGTTATTCCTTGGGCGTTTTTGCAACACAACCCCAAAAGCATATGGAGACAGCATTTTCCTTTCTCATTTCAAATTTTCAAAGCCAAACTCTTCACCAGAAGTAGCCTATGTACTGAATAAGATAGAGTTGCAGAATATGGAGTATAAAAAATTCCAAAAACCATTTCTCTTGGCTACCGTTCATAATTAGATGAATTGCCTGCATTTTTCTTTCAAACTAACATGCAAAACACTATTTTAGTACCTAAGTAACTTAGGTGTGATCACTAACTGTGGAAAAACCAATCAGGTTCTTCAGGATACATCTGCTTTATTTCTGTTGAGCTTTTCCTTTAAGACTCAAAGTACTCAAAACAGTATGAGAAAGGTTTTATTTATCATAGGACTTTTCAATTACTAATCACTAATATTGGCTGGCTTGTAGCAGCTGTTTTTATGATTTCATTGATCATGCCTAAACATTATCTGAACTGCACAAAGGGTAGAAAGCAAAAAATATGCACATGAAAAATGGAGGAAAAAACTACATAATGTTTTCTTCTATCATAAATTTACCCACTAGGTTTTTTGTCTTGTATCTCGGACAGCACACTAACGGGAAAAAAAATCCACCACACTCCTCATCCCAAAAAAAACCAACAAAAGACAACAAACAAACAAATAAACAACAACAAAAAAAACCAACCCCAAAACAAAACAACTAATTGACAATAAACCAATAGCATTTAATAATAAGTATTATCTATAAAAACACCTATATAATTTCTAGAAGATTTTTCTTATTTTTATTCATTTTAGTAACAATTTTAGCATAATTTTTAAGTGTATTCCAGAAAAAGAAAAGAAACTATTTAATTTCTCAAAAATTGCATAGAGAATAGACATAAATGTACTTCAGCCCTCTCCAGAATGCCTATAGATATAAATATTATTAAGAGAGTATCTTGAGATTTCACCGGAGAACCTTTCAGTACTTGACAGTGGCTGATCCTGGATGAACAGTAAGCACTGAGGGAATTCTCAAAACAGTTCTTCCTACCATTACAATAATTGTTTTCAGAAACACCTAAGAATCATAGAATCATCAAGGTTGGAAATAATCTCCAAGATCATTGTGTCCAAACTTCGACCAAACACCACCATGACAACTAAATCACAACACTAAGTGTTATGTCCATTTCTTGAAGACTTCCAGGGATGGTGATTCCATCACCTCCCTGAGCAACCTCTTCCAATGTCTAATCATCCTTTCTGTGGTGAGATTCTTCCTGATGCCCATCCTGAACTGCTCTGCAGTTTGAGGCCATGTCCTCTTGTCTTACCACTAAAGGCCTGGGAGAAGAAGCCAAACCCACCTGGCTACAACCTCCTTTCAGGCCGTTGTAGAGAGTAACAAGGTCCCACTGAGCCCTCCTTTCTCCATCTCCTCAAAGAACTTGTGCTCCAGACCCTTCACCAGCTTTGTTGCCCTTCTCTGGACCCGTGCCAGCACCTCAATGTCTTTCTTGTACTGAGGGGCCCAAAACTGAGCATAACATTTGAAGCGTGGCCTCACCAGTGCCGAGTACAGAGGGACAATAGCTGCCCTGGTCCTGCTAGTTACACTATTTCTGATACAGGCCAGGAAACTATTTGCCTCTTTGGACACCTGGGCACGCTGCCAGTTTATGGCCAGTGGCTGCTGAGCAGCACCTCCAGGTCATTTTCCACTGGGCAGCTTTCCAGATACTCTGCTCCAAGCCTGTAGCGATGCATGGTGTTGTAATGACCCAAATGCAGGACCCAGCACCTCACTTCACACCACTGGCCTTGGTCCGTCAATCCAGCCTGTCCAGATCCCTTTGAAAAGCCTTCCCACACTCCAGCAGATTGACACTCCCACTCAACTTGGTGTCATCTGCAAACTGATTGAGTGTGCATTTCATCACCTCATACAGGTCATCAAAAAAGGTATTGATGGACTGGCCTAAATACTGAGCCCTGTGTAACACCACAAGGGACTGGCTGTCAGCTGAATGTAACTCCATTCACCACCACTCTCTGGATCTGGCCATCCAGCCGTTTTTTACCTTGCAAAGAGAGAATGAAGGAAAGGGAGGTATTTAATCACATGATTCAGCCCACATAAAGTCTACCTTTTTTTTTTTAATGTTCAATGCTTCTTCCCAAAAAGTGAGAGAAGTTGCCTCTTTTAGTGGTTGTCATTAACTGCCTGTATTAATCAAGATAAATGTTTCTCAGGTAAAAAACTTCATGAAGGTGCATGATTACTACATGAATTTACTCATGTGCTATCCTTGAATCCATGAACTTTATGATTTTAAAAACTTCAAAATGGGAAATTCTATGTGTGTCAAGCGTGAAAAAGAGTTGTGGGAGAAAACAGCAGTAAGAATACAATCAGAAAACAGCTGTGCTGTGTTAGTTAGCTTTTTATATGTGCTGAGGGAAGATTAAAAAATTGGAGTAATCAGTAAATAATATTGTAATTTCAAAGCACAAAAGGAGAAATATTTGCCAGTTATAATCAAATAAATGTAATATAGACATTTTAATTGTCGATTTTTAGAAATTGCTTAGTAAGAGCAATAGTTATATTTTAAATGATCCATTCCATTGTAAGATAATTGCAGTGTATGAGTCATGGCTTAATGATATTGGTTGTTATTTCTGACCACTTATAAGCAGTTACTATTTTTGTTTTTAATTAAACTGTTTTACTTGCTAGCTGTATTACTGAGGTCAGCCTGGGATCTGAACAGAACTGAAAATCCAGAAGTGGTACTGGCCCCCCTCTGCAGAACAGAACCTAAAACCAATTAATTTGTGACTCTGCTCAGTATGCCTTAGATGCTTCTGAATTCCACTGTCAAATGTTAAATGCAAGTTACTTGGGACTGAAAATTCAGGTAGTTCTTTTTTGTCAGTTCCAGCATGACCTCTTTCAGTATCTCATATAATCACTCACTCTTTCTATTTGTTACTGCTTCTAGGGAAAAATTATCCTATTTTCTTTTTTTAAAAAGAACAAAGTCAGATTTTATGCAGTTTCAAATATTTTACTTAATCATTTGTGTTACTTAATTTATGATGCCTGTATGTAGATTTACACTTTAAAAAATAGTAATAATGGCTAGACTTGCATTATATTATCTGTGACTTGCTAGAGACAGTTTAATTTCTAGAGCAGGCACAAATAGAAGTGATGTTTTGCAAAGTACAAAGCAATCTAGCATGAAGAAAGGTATGCTTTTATTTGCAAAGTGGGTCTGACCAAAAAAACACCTCTGGATCAATTTACCTGAATATCGTATACCTTTCATATTATCTAAAAGCTTAACTGCAAGTATTCATATATATAAAAAACATCATTGTTCCTAAAGAGAAAAAGAAACTGTTCAGTGGTTGGTTTTTTTCCTTTTTTTTTTAAATAAGAGTAGAGTAACCCCATGTCAATGTATGAATAACCTCATAACTCCAGTTTTCTGTAGGACGCCGCTAACACTTTGTGGGCAATGACTTGAACTTTATCTTTGCTTTAAAATATTTGTAGGCAAAAAAAAAAATACACAACTCAAAGTTTATTAATTTGCGGCCCTTTTCTGAAAAGCTTTCTAACTGTCCCATGCTGTAGAAATAGCTTATTTGATTTTATGTAAAAGGCCATGAATTTTCAAGTGCGCCATAGGGGAAAAGAGTTGCAACCATTCTGGCACTATTTTTGAAAGTGGAAATAAATATTTTGTTTTACATGAATAAGATTATAAAAAGACTTGGTTACCCCGAGCCTGGAAAGTAGATAGTGTGAGAAATAGACATGGTATTTAAAATGTGTAAGACATGACAGATTTTAAAGAAGAAACTTCAAGTGCTTGTCAATTACTTAGATAGATGGAAGTTTGGGTTCATATTATTGCATTATATCTATGTTTTTATTGCTTCTTATCTCAAAACCACAGTGGAACTGAAAGAATAATCTCACTAAGAGTCATGGTTTAACCCCAACCAGCAACTAAGCCCCACACAGCTGCTTGCTCACTCCCACCATGGTGGGGGAAGAGTAAAAGTGAGAGAATTCGTGGATCGATACAAAGTCGGTTTAATAGGTAAAGTAAAAGTTGTGCATGCAAGCAAAGCAAAACAAAGAATGCATTCACCACTTCCCACGGGCAGGTAGATGTTCAACAAGCCGGTCTCCATCACGTATAACAGCGACTTGGGAAGACAAATGCCACTACTTCCAATGTCATCCCCTTCTTTCTTCTTCCCCAGTTCTATATGATGAGCATGATGATGGTATGGGATATCCCTCTGGTCAGTTGGAGTCAGCTGTCCTGGCTGTCCCCTTTCCCAACTCCTTGTGCACCCCCAGCCTGCTCAGTAGCATGGCAGTGTGAAAAGCAGAAAAGGCCTTGTGTGCTACTCGTCTAAAACATCCTTGTGTTATTGACACTGCTTCCAGCACAAATCCAAAACGTAGCCCAATACCAGCTACTGTGAAGAAAATCAACTCTATATCAGCCAAAACCAGCACACTAAATCATCATAAATAATATTACATTATACTTATTGTTTATCTTTCAAAAATATGTCAATTAGTGAATTTAATGCCTTGCAACTCAGTTTTTTGAAATTGAATGACCCTAAAATAAAAACAGAGAAACAAGAAAATCAGCACACAAAATGTTACAGGCCTTTTTCTGCAGAAAATTTATTCTATCTTTGTCGTATTTCTACCTTTGTAAATCTGCTGATACACACAGGAAATAAAATCCTGCTAGATTGATAGAAAAGCCTGTTCAATAAAATTGAACAAAAGGGTATCCTGGAGAGCTGCATTTCTAAAGTCACTTTCCTTTTTTACATTGATATTTGTTGCTAATGCTTGTCAACACAGGATGCCTTTGGTCCTTTAATGACTTTTATATAGAAGATAATTGAGGACTTTTTTTTAAGGTTAGGTTTTCAAAAAAGAGGAACTTTTTGAACCTCAGGAGCAGTGAAGCATTACATAGTCCTGTTATATTCAAATCTGGCAGGACAATTCTTTGCAAGCCTGAAGAAATTCAACTTCTTTCTGAATATATAAAAGTGCATTTAGCAGGAAATTTGATTTCTCTGTATCTCTGTATTTTACACCACACATTCACACCCCCATAGGAAATATAAGAAAATGCATAAGTCTTGATGGAATGACACCTAAAAGTATTTTCATTTCTCACAGACATTTTAAGAATAGGTAAAATCCTTTAACATATATATATAAGGAAATCAAGATTAAAATTTCTTAGGGAAAACTTAGTGAAAACTTTTATAGGCAAACTTATTCTCTCCATATTATTGCCTAGAGGTAATGAAAAATATTTTTGTCTTCTTCAGGAAAAAAAAAAGTGCACAATTTATTTAAAAACAAAAATCCAAAAAAGAAGTTCTACAAACAATTTCAGAAGCCCAAGCTGCAATTGTTTGGAAATGTCCTGGCTAAACAGTTCTAAGTGCTTATTTGCCTCTTATATTCAGTTACATTAATATCCATAATTTTACTTTCTTCCTGTGAAAGCAAGCTATTTAATGAAAAAAATCTGAAGATGGAATTCCTGACAGTGTGAAATATTTTACTGTGTTGTCATATTGTACTCTGTATGCAACACAAATGACTTAGATGTAGGCCTGGAAAGGATACAGCAAGTTTGCAGATGATCCAAAACTGGGACGAGCCGTTGACTCCCTCAAAGGCAGGGAGGCTCTACAAGGTGACCTTAAGAAATTAGAGGACTGGGCAATCACCAACCATATGAACTTCAGAAAGGGAAAGTGCTGGACTCTGCATCTGGGATGGGACAACCCCAGATACATGTACAGACTAGGGAATGAGATGTTGGAAAGCAGTGTCATAGAGAGGGACCTGAGAGTCCCACTCCACAGCACGTTGAACATGAGTCAGCAGTGCCCTGGCAGCCAGGAGGGCTAACCATGTCCTGGGGGGCATCAGGCAAAGCATTGCCAGCTGGTCGAGGGAGGGGATTGTCCTGCTCTGCTCTGCACTGGTGCAGCCTCACCTTGAATATTATGTGTGGTTTTGGGCACCACAATGTAAAAAAGATATTAAGCTGTTAGAGAGTGTTCAGGGAAGGGCAATGAAGATGATGAAGGGCCTTGAGCGGAAGCTGTATGAGGAGTGGCTGAGGGCACTTGGTCTGTTCAGCCTGGAGGAGACTGAGGGGAGATCTCATTGCAGTTACAACTTCCTTGTGAGGGGAAGAAGAGGGGCAGGCACTGATCTCTTCTCTCTGGTGACTAGCGACAGAACTGGCCTGAATTTGTGTCAGGGGAGGTTTAGGTTGGATATTAGAAAAAGGTTCTTCTCCCAAAGGGTTTTTAGGTACTGGAACAGGCTCCCCAGGGAAGTGGTCACAGCACCAAGCCTGAGAGAGGTCAAGAAGTATTTGGATGATACTCTTGGGCACATGATGTGACTCTTGGGGATGGTCGTGGTCAGGCCTAAGGGTTGAATTTGATAATCCTTGTGAGTCCCTTCCAACTCAGCATATGCTGTGATTCTGTGAAATTCAGGACTGGTTCCTTTATTTCTAGAATGTTGCAAAAATGTTGAGTTGTAGAGAAATTTGATAGATACACAGATTTGTATTGTGTACAAAAGAGAGTAATAATCAAATAAAGAGTCTTCTCATTTTTTTGTTTAGAAAGGAATTGAAAACCTTATTTCTCAAAATCTCCTGCTGGAACTCTGAAGGAAGGAAAAAGTAAATAAAAGCAAAAACACAAAAGCAAGAAATCTGGTATTTATTAAAAATAAATACAGTACAAATTTTCTCAAAATGTCTGTTTTTTAGTTATTAGTCACAATTCTACTAATAGACCTTTTACAGTAAAGAATTTTTGCATATTATTTCGTACATCACTATCATAACTGTACATAATTCATCAGATGATGACCAGGAGTCTGAGCCATGTTGTATAAAATATATTCCTGGTTATTTTCCTTATTGTTTACTGGATGGTATTTTAAGTTGCATTGTTTTTCTGAACATGGTGACTGAGCATGGAAGAAACATAACAAAATAAAGCCTTAGAATAGACACTCAGCCCTCTTTCCTACAGATAACCTTAAATGACAAACGTGAAAATAAGCAAGTGCCTTTTTTAAACTATTTGTTGCTGGAGTTCTAAAACAAACCAGCCTATGTTAATTTTTTGATTTATGAGTGAGTGAATGAATAAATAAATAAATAAGGTGTAGAAAACATAAATAAGCAGCAATTAATTGTCTATTTCATTTAATAGAACAGAATGAGCCTTGACAAACTGGGTTATGTTAAAATTTGGCTGTATATTTGAGTACTCCATGCAATACTCAAGATTTTATTTTGGCAAGATATTTTAGACCACTTCATAGCTACATCTCATCAAGAGACCTAAAGATGTTTCCATGTGTGACAAGTGTTGTTGTTTGCCTTGAACCTTCCGCAACTCCATATTACAAGACTGAAGTTAACTTTTTTTATATCACAGTCTGGATTCATGGAAAAATAGCTTCTTAATTGTCCATGACAGGCCTAAAACGGGTACTTAATTGTGGTGATCAGGGAATCAACAGTCTGGGGTGGGTGTAACATTTGTGTACAGATCAGTTCAGGCAAGATGTGTATATACAGAGGCCTTATTTTCAGATTCCAGTTGTCAAATACTAACTATGAGGAAAATGGGGAGAGGGGGAGCCAAACACCCCAAAACCAAAATAATGGAAATAAATGAAATACACAGCTTAAAATTCTCTGCTCAATATTTCGTCATTTTGCAAACTCAGCAGAAAAAACACAGCACAATTGATTTCCATAAAGATCTGTTTGTAGAATAAAGCCACTTTTTTTCCAAGTTAAAGAGAAGGCCAAGGAAGGCTAGAATAAGATTTAGGAGAAATAATGGACCTCTACGGAGGTCACATCTCAGGACATGAGGACATATATGCCTTTTTTTTTACCCTTTTGTTTCGGTGTTAATAAGCAGATCTAATATTTGAGAGGAAATGGGACAATCATCATTAAGAAAGTTATTTGACCATGGAAATTAGTATTAAGTGCTTGCATACCTGTCAGTTCTCACATGAAAATTGAACCCATCTGCAGTGCAGTGTGACGAAAGGGTAAACTACAGGAAAACAATAAACTAGTCAAATCCAATTAAATCTTAAAGTTTCTTGAAAATTCAGAGCTTGGTAACAGATAGAACATCAAATTAGAGATGCTGGAGAAGGAAAATCTTGAGTCTGAGACAGTGATTTTTCTGTTCTCTTAGATCAGCTGTCTTTTCTACTCTAGTGGGACCACAAAGAGAGATCAGGTTATAATAAATGTAACAGAAAACTTGTCTGCCTACTGAATTAATTCAGAGAATAGATTAATTAAGGACAAATTGAAAGCTTCAGTAAATATTACTGGATACTTCTTATTTATTCATTTTTTTTTAAATTGTGAATACTCTTAATATACTTACATATACTTTACATATACTTTTAATATACTGAACCTTAAATACTTTGAAATAAAGTTAAAAAATTTTAAATTTTTTTTTAAATAAAGTTAAATAAAGTTAAAAAACTTTTAAATACTGAACCTTAAACAAACTCCTCTAGATAATGTTTAACATATGAATAGAGTAAGTGTCTAACATATTTGGTCTTCTGATAAATCTCTTCCACAATTTTTGCACCAAACTATCTGTTAGAAACTAGTTATTGTAGGTAACATGTTCATGAATACTGCCTTTAACTTCTTTGTAAACTTGAAAATAAGCATTATATTAAATGGCCACACATCTTTGCATAGGGAACTTGATGAAAGCATTAATGTTTTTATTTAGACATCATGAATTTATTAAAAAACCCCCACAATTATTCAATTAAATTCTTTGTATAAAAATTTCATTAAAGAAGATGTATATTTATGACATTGTGTTATAAACATGTTCTTTATGATTGGAAAACAGTAGTATGCCTCATCATTCTCCTGAAGTGACAACATGCAAAGTAGTAAGAAATGAAAATTGTGCATTTCTGTTAGTGTGAATATGTCCCTGTTATTCAAAGGATATGAAAACAAAAGACATTCTTAATATAGAAATATTCCACATATGCTTATATCTTGCATGATTTAGATGTTTGACTTGTATATTTGTGTATAAAATATTTACTATTAATGTTATATTTTGTATGAATTATTAGTTACATATTAATTGTCTTACTATAAGGAAGGAAAGGAAAGACAGATGTAGAAGGAAGGAAGGAATCAATGATACACCAATTTATTGAACGAGAATGAATATCTATTTGAGTAAGACCTACTTCTTGCTCAAATTTAGGTTTTCACTCCTGGAATATGTTATTTTGATCTTAATTAGAAAAGATTTAAGCAGTTTATTTATAATCCTTGGTTGCTGTGAGATATTTTCACAAGAAATTACATAGACAACACCAGTCCTGCATAACTCCATAATGTGGAGCATGATAGGGTTTAGACAAAAAAAATGTGGTGTCATAGTTTCTAAGACTGAAATGGTTGAATGACTATATTAAAAACAAAGGTCTACTATAGAGTATTTAAAGAGATGACATTAATATTCATTAAATAAATTTATTATTGTAAATTAAGTATGATAATCGGCTACAGTATGCCATTAAGAATGCCATAAAAAATTTCTATAATGGCATGCTAAAGTGAGATGGGTTATACATCATTAAAGCTGTGTAGTACTTGCTTTATATGGGATATAATTACTGCAATAGAAGATAATAACTAGTTAAGTATAGCAAAAGTATATGATTTGAAATATGGTACTACAACATTTTGAACTATGGAAACGCAAATATATCCTTTAAGCCTGAAGTTAAACAAATGTTTCTAGTGAAGATGAAAAAAGTATTTCTAAAAAAGCTGGAGAGAGATTAAAAATTTATCCCAACTCATTGTAAACAAGACAGTGGTCCTCACAATGAAAAATGATTGATAGCTTTGATTACAGTGGTAAAATGGCCTATTTTGGATTGCTATATATATATATAACCTTCTCAGAATAAAAATATATCTGTTTAAGTTTAGTACATAATCAGAAATTTGAAAGAGATTTTTCAAAGCATTGAAAATTTATTTTAGGCAGCTTTTGACATCAAGCATTACTCAAAAGTATTTGAATATTGTAAAATCTCACTCTGATTTAACCACACAATCAGAGCATTCCTGTAAGGACAGAAATCAAAAGTGACCCTCTTTTATCATTGCCATGCTCACATGAATTAAATGGTATGAATTCTTTTTTTTTTCTTCTTTTTAGGATATAGGGGTGGTGGGGGAGGTGAATTAACCCTGGTAACTGAAATAAAAATAATACTATGTTGTTTTTTTTTTAAGTGAGATTTGCACTAGTTGTCTTCGTGCTTCCAGAAATATCTATAACATATCATTATGCCCATTTCAGTAAGTAGAACTGTCTCATAACATGAAAGCAGTCTAATCCTTTCCATGAGATCCCTGTCAAGCCATCAAAACTTCCATATAAAATATCAGCTTATTTTAGGAAATGCTGGGTATCTGTAGGGATGTTGATAGGATAGTTTCTGGAAAATGAATTTTATTATGATTTTGTGTTTGAATGCTTCACAGGAAATAAACTGGAACTTGAAATGAATGGGGTAGATTGAGCAAGTACAAATAGACAGTAAAGTATTCATATCCTACTTTCAATTTACTGTTTTTAAGGAAAAACAGGAAGAGAAGAGGAAGTTAATGCTGGAACTAAGCACAGGAGGTTTTATTTAGATAAATCCAAAACTGGGTTTAGTTTTATTAACAGGGTTCTAATGTCCTTAAATCCTGGTTTAAATAGATAAAGTTACTGAGATGGAGAAGAAAACTATCAGACATCACAGTGTTGGAAATCATGTCTTCTGGAAAATCTCTGATTCTTTCAGTACAAGTTTTTTCACTACAGTTTCTGTTTCTTTAGGCTCTTCATTTTCTAGAAAATAAAAAACAAACCCAAAACAGATTCAAGTTTCAGACATATAGGTAAAGACCAGAGTAAGACAGAAATAATCACAGGAAGGGATGGGAAGGTACCCTGATTGAAGGAAAAAGACATAGGGTTTGGAAATAAAAAACAAACTTAATCTGATTCACTTCTCTTGGAATTCAACAGAGAGATTATATTTGTGTTCAGTTTTCAGATCTGATTCTCATAAAAATAAAGACATGGGATCAACTTAAGCTTCGCAGTAGGAAATCTTTTGAAGTACGAAGACTAAAAAATAAATTGCATCTTTATTATGTACAATTTTATAGTTTAATGTAAAGAACACTTCATGACAGTGTCATAGTACATTTAAAAAGATGCAGTTTTTTTAACACACAGAATATATGTGTTAAAGGATACAATAATATGCCATCTAGCCTTTTAGTATTTATATTGTTTAGATTTGTATTTTTTAAAAGTCTTTTTTGGGGGGCAAATAAAAGCAAATGCTGATGATCCCAGTGTTTGAATCCTATTAAAAATGTTAATTTGCTGCAGTAATAATTTAGGATTTTAATTGTAAGCTTGAAAAGCAGATTTAGAAGCATAGTTGGCACAACTGTAATGTTAATTTGTCCTTTAATGTTTATTGAAAGCAATATGTCCAATGTAATTACAGTGTGTGTCAAATAACCCACCGCTTTATTTTTTTAATGCATGATCAGTTAATTTACTTGATTAAGAAGACTTGCCATCTGCTAAGGAATTTTTCCGTCGTTCCATAATTATTTCTAAATACTAAGAAAAGATACAAAACATTTCCTTTTATTTTGTTTAATATCTATTTTCTTTCTGTTATCCCATTAAGCCCTCACTATGGTGTTCATCATCTATTTCTTCCTCACCGTTAAGGGTTACATAGTAACTATTTTGCTAAACAGGACAAATGAATTACAGAATCATATGTGTGCAGTTGTATTAGACATGAAGTCAAATACTCAGTGCTGTATTACCTTGTGTGGGTATTCAAAGATATATTTTCCTAAAAGCATGACTATGGTCTTATAATTAAAATTATATTCAATTGAAACTAGAGAGTTTATTAACCCACTTCTTTCATTCTCTTAATCACCAAACCATAGAGTTTTACAAATATTGCCAAAGCAATATGTAGTCAATTTAAACCTAATGAGATTACATTCTTAGTGGCTTTGGGTGGGTAGAATAGAGAAACAGTAAGTATGATTATGCATTTACACACCCTCTTTGTAATCCATAAATCTCACAAGTACTATTTTGCCAGCATTCAAAGTTCCACTGTCTAGAACTTTTTGGCAGTGTCTCTTCATAGTCCACAAAACTGAGTGTTACTTTTGAAATCTTTTGACTGAGGATGTAATTATTTTTATAAATAAACAGTTGTAGAGAAGAAATGGACCTCAATTAAGAAAATGTCCTAGTTTTTTATTTTCCATGGCTATTTTAGGAAACATTTTTGTCTTACTGTACTTACTTTTCAGGTTTATGTATTTATCATCTCTGCATGCAGAAAGACTTTTGCAGATCTTAAGTTTACTTCGGAATTTTCCAAAGATTTTTAAAAAACCCAAAACTCGAGTTGAAATTTCAAATACATCTCTCTTTCAACTAGCATTTATTAGGTAATTCACTTTCAATTTTTACTGATCAATCTACTGGGGTAAATACCAGCAATTCATGCTAACAGAAGGGAGTCACTCCAGAAATTGTTGAGTATGTGCAACCTCATGCCGTGGAGATTGATGCTTAAAGAGAATGATGAATTTTTTCTGTCTTCTCTGGATGAGATGGAGACTTGCCTCTATGACATATTCTCCTTTTCCCCCAGGACTGCTGATATCTCTTGATAAATATGAAAGACAAGTCAGAGATGGGGTGCCTAGAGGCAGAGAAAAGAAAATTCAGGTCATCCTTCCATCAGGCCCATCAAACTGACAAGGAAGTGATAATGCAGCCCAAGGCTGCAGAGGCTGTCCTCTGTGAGGACTCAAAAAACTATTATAGGGCAACCCAACTTGGTCCAGATTAGCCCAGCCCAGGGAATCCCTGATAAAGTGCTTATATAGGTCTATGCTTCACAGCCCATGGAAAAGGAGGTCAGCAGAGCAAAGCAATTATGCATACTTTGTGTTTCCTTACTGGAACTGGATGAATATTTTATCATTCAACATTCACCATTGAGGAAATCAGAACCTTTTCTGGTTTGACCCCTTTTCATCAAGAGGGTCCATCTGAAACGAAAAGAGAATATGTTTCTACTACATGCATCACTCTGTAGAACCATTTCCGTTTCAGACTCTTAGAAGTAAGGCTGAAGAAATAAAGTTCAGACTTACACAACTGACTGTCCTGACTCTCTATCTAGCAGCCCAGTCACTAAAACGTCACAATGATATAGAGAACAGGAACCCATATCTGAAAACCATTCTTCCTGGAAGAGTTGTTCTGCAGCAGGATGCATGAACAACTATCCATTAGCACAAACAAGCAAAAGAGGTGGGGGTCTTTTTTGGTACATTTTTTTGCTTAGAATTCTTTCTATATAAATTAATCTAATATTGGAGCATGCATTGGAATCACCCTCAAAATGACTATTATAAACATTAAGATGTAGGGCAATTCTGTACTTGAAAAAAATTACATAAAGAAAATCTATGTTTGCATGAGATGCTATTTATGATATTTATGATATTCCTGTGTTTAAAGCTCTCACTTGGGATAGCAAGAGCTAAGTTAAGATATGCTCTTTTCTGGCTTTTGAGTCAAGAAGGTAGCTGTAGGTCCAAAGTAGCTGACCATGTTCTTGTTTGTGTTTCATAATGCACAGTGATATAAGAGAGTGAAAGAAAATGACCATAAAACATCCCATAGCAGGCCGACTGCATGCTTCTCCTAGAAAATGAGATGGATTGCCTATCATGTGAGACAGAGGGAGAAACTACACCCTAGATCTCCAGATCCTGGGTGAGTAGCTCTAAGTATCGGGTTACTGAAAAATACATCAACTTTTTGTTTACTAGAAGAATTACTACTAATGTTTTGCAGATAGTGTGTTCAAATATACTTATTTTAATGTTGCCACATATCCTATATATAAAACATTTTGTTTCTCATTGGATAGCTTTTGTTTGTTTATAAGGCATAACACCAATTAATCCTTTGCCTTTTATATTAATCTGAAACTACGTAACATCCTTGTCAACTGCAGTTGACAGACTGTAAGACTTGTGCTAGACTATAACTTTAATTGTGTTCATAAGGATAAAAATGTAGTGTTTCCCACACATGCCAAGGCTGCTAACTACAGCACACTTTGAAGGATGAAGTTCTGAAAAAGTTGTACAAAATCTCATGTGAGGTGACAGATGCAACCTGTGGAATTCAGGTATAGAAAAAACCCACACAAATAAATCTTCAGACATTTACCAGGCAAAGCTAATATTTTTGGCTTCTTTCCCTTATGTAGCTCCTCAGAGAAAAAATTGTATTTACCACAAAAAATTACGTGGGGAAAAAGTCTTTTAAAAAAAAGGAAAACCTTAGAAATTTTAATTGATGCATCAGTTGATTGCAACTGAGTGTAATGAAATCCTACCAAACACACTGCTGCTACTAACAGCAACAGTCCTGCTAAGTAAGCATGTGCCCTAGGCTAAGGCAACTTGTGTTGGCCAACAGCTCAGCTCAGCCTCAGCTCAGATAAAAAATGTTTGACAGTGATGTCAGAGGCCTCACCTACATGTTAGTTTCAGCTGTAGACCTGGGCGTGCTTTATAGTAATAGGCAGTTAGGAAGACAACAGAAAACATAACCAGTAATGGCAGACATTAATATGAGTAAATTAAAATTAAGTATTGTTTTTTGTCTATCCCTCCTAGTTTTAGCAGATGTATTTTTGTTTTCTTTTGCTTTTGGTATAATAGTAAAAAGTTAATTAAAAATAGGAATCACGTGAAAAACTAAATTACACTAATCTTTGTAGATCAAATAACTAAAATATTCTAATTTTAACATATACTGTTATCTCAGCCTTTAAGCCAGGAATGTCATATATCAAGTAATGGAGTAAGTCCTACCGTCACTTGATTTAAATAGTTTTTGAAAGAAAATAGTTAACTAAGTCCTCAAATAGACACAGTAGAATTGTGTCAATACACTAACAGTAATACATCTTTTCACATTTTAGAAGTAAAACTGGTTTACAAATGTTCACAACTCACATTGAAGACAATTTATCTATTGTTACAAGTCTATTAAACCTATTCTGTGGCATAGTATAGGCTCTTCTGGTGAATATAACATTAAGTTTAAAGTTACTTGAAATATAAAGTAAAAAGATTTGACATAAAAGAATTAAAAACTATTTTTACCACCTTTATTCCTTTACAAAAATTGTCAAAAATAATATTCCTATTTTTGAGTTTGGGTTTTTATGAATCCTCTAAATTTATTTTCAAAAAGGGAAAGTTCTCTGCCTTCTTTGTATTATATGATAGGAATGAGGCAAGAGAAACAGAAGGAAATTTCCCATCAAGACAGAATAAAATATGCTTTGGGTTTTTTTAATGTATTTGTCCTTCATATGTACTTTTGTCATTATATAATACTATGGATTTGTTTTTGTGGTGGTTTGATCCTGGCTGGATGCCAGAGGCCCACCAGAGCCACTCTATCACCTCAAGGGAGAGAAAATATAACAAAAGGCTCATGGGTTGGGGCTTATATTGGCAGGGAGAGCAGTTACCATCACAGGCAAAACAGACTCAACTTGGAGGAATTAATTTAATTTATTACCAATCAAATCAGATTAGGGTAATGAGATGTAAACAATTTAAACCATCCCCCCCTCCATTCCTGGGCTTAACCTCACCACACCTTCCTCCTCAGGGGAAGGACTGCTGACACTCTTCCCCTGCTTCAGTGTGGAGTGCCTCCTATGGGACACAGTCCTCCATGAACTTCTCCAGCCTAAATCTTTTCCATGGGCTGCAGTTCTTCACAAACTGCTCCATCATGTGTCCCTCCCTTGCATGCAGTCCTTCAGGAACAGGCTGCTCCAGTGTGGATCTCCTGTGGGTTCACAAGCCCTACCAGCAAATCTGCTCCAGTGTGGGTTTCTGTCTCCACAGGACACATATCCCTTCCAGGAGCCTGCTCCAGTGAAGGTTTCCTATGGGCTCACAGCCTCCTTTGAGCATTCACCTGATCTGATGTGGAGTCCTCCACAAACTGCAGGTGGATATCTGCTCCACCATGGACCTTCTTTGGCTTCAGGTGGATAGCCTGCCTCGCTATGGTCTTCACCACAGGCTGCAGGGGAACCTTTGCCCTGGAGCTTAGAGCATCTCCTCCTGTTCCTTCTTCACTGACCTTGGTGTCCGCAGAGCCGTTGCTCTCACGTATTCTCATTTCTCTCTCTCCACTGGTATTGTTCTGTGCGGGTATTTTTTTTTTTTTTTTCCCCTTCTTATATCTTTTATCCCAGAGGCACTACCACCATTGCTGATGGGCTAGGACTTGGCCTGCAGTGGATCCTTCTCGGGGCTGTCTGGTGCTGGCTTTTTCAGACATGAGAGGAGCTTCTATGAGCTTCTCACAGAAGCCTTCCCTGTAGTCATCCTACTACCACCACCTTGCTATGCAAACCCAATAGAATGTCAATGTTTACAACAAGCAGACATTACCAAAGGGAAGGTTGCTGTTACTTAACATTGAAAGTTTTAGCACCGTCAGATGACTGAACATCATCAGGGTCTGCCCAACTTACAAAAACTCCCGATGAACTAGTTTTCTTTTTCATTAAAGTATGAAAATTTCTTCAAGAAGAAAATATAGAACAGACTTTCTTAAATTCAGGTAAGAATTATTTAAAAGCAGTCTAACTATTTAAAAACACTAAAAGTTCCATTTCAACAGAGAATTGCAAGGGAGGCATAGGGATGGAGGTCAACTGTTCACATACTTCTATGAAACTTTTAATTAAAAACAATTAAATAGAAATACTTATGATTATATGAGAGATATGACACAACAAATATCTCAGAAATAGGACAGGAGTCAGCAAAATACTGTGATAGCAGGACACAAATGATACAGAAAAAAAGACAAAGTTATTATATGGAAGCATGACATTACATGCTAAAGAGGTGAAGTAGGGTAAATAGTTTAACTGTTAAGTTCAAGCAACAGGGTATTCCCATAATTAAAGTGAAAGTTTGACTAGGCAGAGTATTAATAGTACTACACTATCAACTAGTCAGTCAAGAAGGTTGCACAGGAAGCATTCATATAAAATCTAACAGCTAAAAGCAAAAGTACAGCGATAAAAGAGAGATTCCAGTTACCGCCACATAAACTGGATAATATCCTGGTAAGGAACAATGTAGGAAATAAGTGATTAGACAACATACATACATGCTTATTGGCATTTTTAATTAAAAATTTGACAAGACAAGAAACATCTCTTAATTTAGTCCTGAGCTGTACATGCAACTGGATTCAGAGGAGCCTGTTTGTAACAGAAAATTACATAAATTTTAATATTCTTGAAAGATTAAAATGTCCCTTCAGAATATTTCACAACAATATTTAATTTTGAAAAAGAAAACTGCATCAAAACTGGAGTGCTTATTAAAAGCAGCAGCTAAAATTTCAGTGTCCCGAAGGCAACAACTGTGGAACAGGGAGATCTTCTTTATATACTTTCCAAAGGCTTTCAACAATATCCTTCATCACAAGGATAGGACAGAAAACCATCTGCCATGAGATAAGGGGGAAGGTCTTCCTATGGATAAATAACTGAGTAAACACTGGAAACGAAGTGGTGGTAAACCAGTGCTTTTTCACTGAGGTCAAACCCTGGAGCGCCACAACGATCCATGCCGCAGCCTGTGTTGTTTGACAAGTTTGTAACTGACCTGGAGAGAGGGTCAATAGCAAAGGACAGAGCTCCCTAATGAATACTGGGTTATTAACAGCAGCAAAGCTGAAAGTTGACTGAAGAATGGCAAAGGACAGTACAATACCGTGTGACTGGATGGTATAAAAGCAAGGGAAATTCAGTGCTGACAAATATAATATGGTGCACACTGTGGAAAAAAAGAACCCTAATTTTAGAGAGAAAGGATGGGCCTGACTTGTCTATTGCTGCTCATTAGTGAAAACTATAATGGCAAATAGAATTAGTATTCTATTATCAGGGTTTTCTGCTGTTAAACATATTCATAAATTATTGGGAAAAAGAATTAATAATGAGATGTCAAGCTTTATTAGGAATAAAAAATTATTCACATAGTTAAAACTAAAATTGACTGCAAAATACTACAGATGACTCTCATGACAATAAAATGGGAAATGAAATTTATTGTTGATAAATACAAAATAATTTTCAAGGAGGAAAAATACCAAATGCATCCTAATTATACACACAAAGTGATTGGCTCTAAATTAGCTTTCAGTATTCCACAAGGAAATTGTGTACAGTTTTCTAAATGTCAGCCTTGTGCTGAATAGCAATTTAAAGAACAAATAGAATGTTGAAATTATCAGAAAGACAATAAAGAACAAGATGAAAGATGTGACTCTGCCATTGTATAAATCTCTGGAACAGTTACAGGGTAAATGGTGCATGCTCTTTTGCTGGTGCAGGGGTAGAGTGGGACACAAAAAGGGCTGCGAGGACAGTCAGAATTGTGGGAGAGCTACCAAGGAGAGGCTAAAAAAAGAAAATATAATTGACATCTAGAAAATCACCAGTGGAATGAAGAAGCTGCGTTTCTTTTTTCATGGCAATATGTAGAAGACATAAGCAAAAAATGCAGCGGTAAGACGAGGCCTGGAAGAAAGTCCTACTGTGAGCTTATTATTGTAGCCTCAAGTACAGAATATTCTTGTAACATTGACTCCCAGAAATCAGGAAGGTACAGATGGAAAGTGTGTTTGCTTTGTTTTAAATAAGCTTTTCCTTGAAAGCTACTGCAAATCAGTGTCAGAGACGAAGCACTGGGCTAAATAGGTTTTTTGTCTTATCTAGGATACCTATTATATAGTATTTTAGTAAATTTGGGTTCAAAACATCACTACGCAGACACATATAAAAATTCTTTTTTTTTCTCTGCAAGAATAAACCAAAAGTGTATTTCTTAGTAAAGACACGTTTGAAATAATTTTTCCTAGCAGTTAGACTTCATTAATAAGAAGGAATGAGTGGAATGGTCACATTTTCTACAGCTATTTTACTTTGAACAAATCACTCAGAATGTTAAAAATTCTCATGCGGAAGATCTATCTTCAGAGGAGTTACACGCATGCTTCTCTTGAAGATTATGTTTAATTATTTCACATGTTTTATATAGATATAGATGAAAATAGCATAGGTACAGGCAGATACATCATTTATTAACTGTTACCACTAGGTTTGGGCTTCTTTTCTGAAATGTTCTGTATTCTTACAAGATGACAAGTTTTTGCTTTTCTGCAGTTGAAACCTGAATCCAGATATCACATTGAGTTTTTGGTGTTACTTGGATTTGTACTTCAAGACTCTACCTAGTTCAGGTTCAGCACATACTTGTTTCATTTCATGAACTTGTATTTTTATCTTCGAAAATGTTTAATTTAATTTTCAATCTCACTTCTCATCTATTTAGTGTTTACATTAGTGGCATTTTTGTCATCTTACATCCCAAAGCACCATAACAGACGAGTTGTAATAAATTAAACTAAACAAGCAGTTAAAAAGAATTTGAATGTCTGTTGATTTGATTATTTAAAATTCAGTGTTATAGGCTTTGATCTATTTTTTTCCCATGTACAATCTATTTTTTTCCCATGATGCGTAAATTCCACTATGAGATTTTATTCTCCTTCTAGGCTATTGCAGGTATATCAAGCTAGTGGTCAGCACCAAAATACAGAATCAGAAAGCTAATGATTACTCTCATGCGGCTGTTTTTTCCTCACAAACTAATTTTTAAATAGTTAACATCCAGGCATTTCAGTGAGTTATTAGCAAGATCTGAATTGGTATTAAGCAACCTCTTGTCACTTGTTTTTACTGTCATTTGTTGAAAATTAAGCTATCAAAGAATTTATAAGCTGATTTAAGACTAAGAGCTAGAAGAGAAATTGCATGAAAAAAGGCAGCTTCTGCAGGTCACCACTGAGTCATGGTCTTATACTGAACTGCTTGCCATTGCTAATGCACTTTAAGTGGCACAGTAGGGACAAAATAATAATGAAAAAGTTGCAAATTTGCTTTCCCAATGTACTTTTCACCTCAAGTCATATACAGCGAGCTTTACTTGTTCTAATTTTTCTTTAATAGTTCACAAGTCCTGCATGTAGCCAGTCTTTGGCCGAGGATCATAAAAACTCCGTATAGGATAGGTACTACTCTAAGAGTAACGTTCAAATTCTAGATTGTCAGTTTTCAGTAAGGAAGACAGTATGGGGAGGTCTAGTAATGACCAACAGGTCCTTAAAGTGCAATTATAAAGAGAGAAGAGGCAACTTTAGAGGTAACTTTAGATGGTATAGCAAGGAGCATTACAGATTTGAAAGTAGAAATTAGTTATTAAAAAAAAACAACAACAAAACAAAAAACCAAACCAAAACAAAACAACAAAACAAAAAAAACCAAACAAAACACCCCACAAAAAAACCAAACAAAAAAACCCCAAATCAAAACAAAAAAAACCCCAAGCAAAAAAACCTGAGAGTGCTGTGTAGTTCTGAAAAGGTTACTCACGGAGGTTACTCTGTCCTCAAGGGCAAAACCCCAGCTGACATTACCTAATGTTGTCAACAGTCATCAAAAGTCTGTTGCAATTCTTTAATTCTGTGTTCTGTGAAATATTTATTTCTGCATGAGGACCTGCTTATCATGGACCTAAATGATAACACCAGACATTAGATAGTCTGTTTAATTCTAGATTCCATAGCTGTAAGAATAAAGGAAAATAATAGTGCCAAGTAGACTGAAGAAGATTTTATCAGTATACATGAGTTCCTGATCATCATCATGCTGACCTGAAAGATCAAAAGAATTTTCACCCTCTCCTCTCAGCCAAAAAAGCAGAGTAGGCATCTAGTCATGCATTGCAAAACTGTATACTTTCATGTTGAGGGGTTAATTGAAAAGGTATTTTGAATAACTTTTTTTGAAATAAGATGAGAAAGAAAAGAAAAATATTAAAAAAAAAAAAGAAAGAAAAAAGAAAGCCAAATGAATAAAAAGGCTTAGAGGCACATTAACTCTTGAAGTAATATGTTCTAAAGGACCTGTTCTCTGGAGCTTATCAATGCAGAACTTGTGCCAGCTTGAACAGAATAGAATGCTATTTGCAAAGGTGAATTCCAGTTTTAAACCTGCTTCCTTTCCAGCAGCTGGATTTTCTTGGCTTAATTCCTCACTTAGCTAAATCAATATAAACGGAAAGTGACTCCAGAAGTTACTTCTTTGACTCCACTGGAGAAGAAAACATTGTGTTTAAAGGTCACCTCAGAGCCACATGTTACAGTTTTGGGAAATAAACTTTTGCAGTCCTTTTCCAGCTATTGGAAAGTGTTTCATAGTCCATGAGGTATAACAATAGACAGTAGCAATGAAAGTTGCTATAAAAAGGATGAAAAATGGACTAAATTAGTGTAAAAGGAAAGAATGCTAAGATAATCTCATGACATTAAATGATGAGTTGTAAACACGTGGCGGATCCAATCCGAAATCAATGGACCAAAACTGATATTTCAACAACAGGTTATTCAACAAACAGAATAAAGAAAGAGATGATGTGCCATTATCCCCTTTTCTTCCAGTGCTCTCTCTGAACACAGTGAGGCATCTGCTCAGATTTGCACTGATGTTAAGCAATCTATAGCCACTCACAAGCTTATCTCCTTACCAGGAGACTTTAAAATTGGCTCAACGTTTAGAGGCAATAGAGCTAGTGTATAAAAGATAACTTAGTAGAAAGGTAACTTACCAAATTCTAATCTTGTTAGTGAAATTCATTAATTACATCTAAACTAGCATATATGGGAGAGGGAGAATGACCAATTCAGGAATATTGGATGATTTAGAAAAATAGGATCTTATTTTGCTTTCCCATTTCTTCTGATTTCCCTTCTACCTATATGCTCTCCCCATCCATGTTTTTTCTATCTGCCTATTTTCATTCTGCCTTAGGAGAAATTGTGCTGTGCAACATCAGAAGATAAACCTAGATGAGACAGAACTCAAAAAGAAAACCAAAGGACTGTTAATCAAATGGTCTTTGTTGACAGTAAAAGCAAGACAGAATTCACGGCAGCTACTGATACATATTTGCCAATCCATAACATAAATCTATGAGGGATAACTTATTCTACAGCTATTGAAAAATCCTAGTTTTTCTCATATTTTATTCACGTTTGCTATTCTACTCCTTCTTTCTACACCTGCTTTGGTAAATGTAGGTAATAATTAAAATTTACATTGATCTACTGAAATTCTGCAGAAATAATTTTTTCTTCCTGTCCAAAAAAAAAAATCACTTAACAAAATATCCTTCCTTTTTCTTTTCCTTTCAAATAACTTTCTTGAGTTTGTTTGTTTGTTTGATAAATTTTTGACTATTTGGTAAAAATTGTTACATTTTACATGTAAATACTTCAGTTTAATTTTTATTCTAATTTTCTTCTAATGTGTGTATTTCCAGTCTTTGGTATTACTTTCTGAAATGGTTTTCTGTACTGTAAAACATTCAAAGAAAAATCTTTCCCCATGGAAAGGGAGCCACAGTGGAGAAGTTCATGAAGAACTGTAGCCCATGAGAAGGACTCATGCTGGAGAATTTTGTGGAAAACTGTCTCTCATGGGAGGGACCCCCCACTGGAGCAGGGGAAGAACTCCTCTCTCTGAGCAGTGACAAGAACAACCTGTGATGAACTGACTGTAACCTCCATTCTCTGTCTCCCTGTGCCACTGGTGGAGAGGAGGTAGAACTCGGGAAGGAGGAAGAGGTGGGGGAAGGTGTTTTTAAGATTTGTTTTACTTCTCATTATCCTGCTCTGATTTTAATTGGTAATAAATTCAATATCCTCAAGTCAAGTCTGTTTTACCCATGATGGTATTCAGTGAGTGATCTCTCCCCGACCTTAACTCATGGACCTTTCTTTATATTTTCTCTCCACTGTCTACTTTCTAAGTAGAGTGATAGAGTGGCTTTAGTGGGCATCCAGCCAGGGTCAACCCACCATAAGGCATACATCCAGGAGCAACTTTGTTTCTTCCAGATCGAGGTTGCTGTTGAACAGAGGTTTTAGAAATGGTAGTTTTTCAATTCAGTGATTACGTCTCTGATTAGTCCTGCTTTATGTACCTTTTTCTTTTTTGAAACTCTGGAGTCTAGAATCAACCAAGATAAATGACAGACTCATAAACTTCAGTAGAATTAGGCTAAGACCTTTATTCTCTCATTTCTTTACCTGCAGAATAGGATTCTACATTTTCCCATGTTGAAAGAATGTTTTGAGAGGTGGCATCGATGCATTAGAGAACAATCAAGGAATACATTTTCAAAGAACAGAGTTATTAATATAAAATTATATTCTTTTAAAGGAGTGTGGTCTTGTCTGTATATTTAGATAAACAGTGTCAAGACAAATTTAAAACAATTTCATAAAGAACAACCAGTCTTTGTTCATTTTGACATTGTTTTCATCAGGTGGACATTTTTTCCTCTTGTTTTCCCCCTGCAAAGTGGTGGCAATTTTTCAAAAAATCAAGGCTTTTTGGGAGAAGATGTGAGGTGATCTGTGCTCAAAATACAGCAAAATAAGGAAGATATGCAAACCAGAATTAGGGGGAAAAAAGCTGGTTTAGCTTTTTTTATCTAATACTTTTACTGCTAGTAATCATGGGCTGTGGGGTGGGGGGAAGTGAAAACATATGAAAGAGAGGGGTTTTTATAGGGCAGTGATCTCTTTAAACACAAAAACTAGTGATAAGCATTTTTTTTTAACAAAAAATAGTGCTCTTATTTGCTGCATAAGTGTGTTCACCTTTTCAATGTCTTTGGATGAACCACAATCCCAAATCAAATATTGTCATGCATTATTAAATTAAGTCAATTATATGTCAAACAGATGACGTTATGCATTAAATTTGTGCCAATAGAGACTGCATTTTTAGAGGGCAGTCAACATATTAAATCCTAAAAAGAGGCAATATATTTTTCTGCTTGTAGATCCCTTTGTAATTCACTAGGATACATGATATAGAAGTTCTCACATGCCAAATGGAACCCTAATAATTTACAGGGAAATGTAATGATAAAGAATTCAGGGGACTAGAGGAAATACAAATCCATTATCAACTTAGACATCAGGCTGTGTTGGCAGTTTTTAATTCTTCTAAAGTTTATTCCCCTTCTGTTTTTAATTTACCTTCAGTTTTCACTGCCCCACTTGACAGCCTCCTGGCATCCATATGTTGTCCTATGACCAAAAAAAAAAAACCACCAAAAAAAAAGGGTAAGAGAACCCAGTAGCTCTTCTCACTAAACTCCACAACCTCTTTAGTATCTGTACATGCTTACCAGGTGCTTATTCTTAACTTTGAGAGGGTATCTAAGTGGGAGCTTTTCTGATTTTCATCTTATGTTGCATCTGACCAGCTGTGCAGGGATCTATTGGAAGGTCCCTGATTTCTTAGCTGGCCAAACTCCACACTCATGAAAGTTAGGTTTACAAAAAAAAACTTTGTAAATTGTCTAGATTATTGATTAAAAGAAAAAAAAAATAAAAGGTCTAACTTGAAGCCATATGGTAAATTCTTGCCTAGTACTGTCATGAAAATAACCTTTCTGAAGGGTAAACTAACCTTTCACAAATTTTAATTACTCATTAGTCCTCTCCTCCCTCCCCTCCCTCTCCTCCCCTCCCCTCCCCCACAATCCTAATCCTAAACCCTCTATCTCCCCCCCCTTCTCCTCCCCGCCAGCTCTTCCTTTCCCCCTTCCCCTTTGAAAACAGAAAAATTCTGTTTAAAATAAATGTACATCACAAATTCAATTCCTATTTATACCCACTTGAATATAAAAAAAACCCCACACTGATGATGTCAGATTCATGTGAGTAACACTGATGACAGAATCTGATCCAAAATAACTGAAAATAGTGATATCTGCTAGTATCACACAGAGGGTTAAGTACATCTAAGGCTTACAGAAGTCCTGGATAGAGGTAAGTACATTAGCTTTGCTTTGCTCTTTTGGGAATAGAAACAGATTGGCCAGATGACTTTTTCAAGTTCTTACCGTAAGTCATGAACAGTGGTGAAAAATACAATACAGAGCCAGCCAGCTCTTAACTTTAAGCCCTAGACAACACATACTCCTTGTCTTAGCTAATAGTTGATCTTCAAAGACACACTGTAAGCAGTAACCCTTTCCTTAAGACTTGTATGTCTTGTCTGGATTGAAAACTTTTCATAAATATTGAAATATAAATGCATTTTTGTTACATTTTATTTGCCTTTTACTTTCAAGACACACTATTTGCAAGGTTGTTGCCAGCTGTCTCTGAACAGCTAAGTTGGCAATATAATCACTTTTGATTTGGACTCCAAGCTGAGAAAAGGTATGCTGCACCTCAAGCATGCTTCCTGATTTCCTGGGAAGACAGCTGGACTTGTAAACTGAAATTATTCCTTTTTAATTGCTGCTCAGAAATTATGTGCAGAATGTGCCACTAAACAATCTGCCTTCAATTTGGTCCCCCAATTCAGTAATCCAACATTAAGCTGATATTTGGAAAATAAACCAGTGGTAGAATCCTTCTACTGGAGGTTCGGGGGAAAAACCAAATTTCCTACAACAATTTCAAAAACATAAGGGTAAAAAAGAACGTGTGAATTATTTCAAAATTATTTAATCAAGGAATTGTAGAGTTAGGACAGGACAACACTCATGTTTAACTGAAGACAATGCATTTGTTTCTTTAGGTTTTTTCACTCTCTGACTTGAAGTCAGAAACCAAACCCCAAATATATTACTCATGCTTTCAGACGTGGTTGACAGACAGCATCTTGCCACTTGCAGAAAATGACTGCTATTGCCTAAGGGAAACTCAAGTTCTGTCCAGATACAAACAGGAAAATTAAGCAATTTACAAACAGTGGACTAGATGCTGGTTTTGGATCAAATTCATTTTGTGTAATGAATCCTACTCGAAGGCAGCAGAAAAGATTAAATCTTATTAGGACAATTTCTTGATAAATTGCACTGTTTTAAATTGCAAATGATGGTGTTAAAATGAGGAGTGACTTCAAGCAATGTAGTGAAACTGTTAGCAAAATGAAAGCTCAGTAAATGGTTCCATTCACTGCTGTCACAGTCCTATATATGGGCACAATGGATTTATAGGAGAAGAATAGTTTTTCTACTTCTTCTCTTGATAGATTTAGTGATCAGAAAGATTGTATACTAATGAAATAAATTTATTATATTTTAATTTGGTGAGCAAAAGATTTTTTCTCTCTCTAAAATTATTTCTTATCTCTTTCCACTCTCATTTTTTTCATTTTTTTGAGGAGGGTAAATCCAGATAAGTAAAACTCATTTTTGTCAGCAGACATCATTGAAACATGTCTTTAATACTCTTCACATTCACTACCACTTTTTTCCTTCTAATAGCCAAAAAGGTTCAATTTACTTTACAAGAGTATCATCTGTTAGACTTTTGCAGGTTTTGATGCTAGAGAAATGGCTTAATAATAACTAAGCTGCTATTCTCTGAACAAAATGACTGAAGTTACCTTAGCAGGCGATGACCTGCTAAATGGTGAAATAATTTAATTGCCCTCTTTTACTAACTAGAAACTTTGTGTGTGTATGTGAAAGCAATTGCGTGCATGTTTCATCATGGCTGGGCTTCGCGAATGAAGATTTGGGAAGGGCTCTACCCACGCTTGTTGCAAGCGCGTTGGTGGCTGAAAAGGCCAATACGAGACAGGCATGTCTGGTTGCAGAAGGCACAGCAGAAAGACTCCTTAGATGGTATATTCTGCAAAGCACGATTCTTTCTGCATTGCCTTTTCTCCTGAAGGGTGAGCCTACGTGCTTTCTCAAAGGCATCAGCAGCGTTATAGATGGTGTGTCTCCAGGCCTCCCGATTGGAGGCCAGAGTAGACCAGTTATGTTGATCAATATGGCCAAGGCTGAGATGTTGTTTCAGAGAGTCCTTGTATCTCTTCTTCGGGGCTCCTCTCATGCGGCAGCCAGTAGCAAGTTCACCATAGAGCAAGATCTTAGGGAGGCAGTGGTCCTTCATCCTGGAGATGTGCCCTGCCCAGCGCAGCTGCGTTCTTAGTAAAATGGCCCCAATACTTGTGACTGCTTGCGTTCATGTGCTGGAGAACTAATTCTATGAAGCAATTAAACAGTTAATGGAATTCTCCATTGCATGTATTTCTATCTCCTATTTAAGAGCCTATGCTGTTTCAAAATGTTAATCCTTGTCTTCCTTTTTCACTTTGTAATTGTTCTCCTTTTATGCTGCATATACTTTTTTTTTTTATAATGACCTTTATGTTGTCATAAAGGAGAACAGTTGGTTTCTTCCCCTGAATCACAAGAATGAATAGTGTTCTAAATAAATGCACCAATCTAGATCAGCTGCAGATGCAAATGGAGATCCTATATAAGTAGTTGATATCATTTAAGTAGCCACATGGAGCCTGGATATTTCTGAAGACTCTTTACGGAGCTACTGCTTTTAAAACATGATTTTGTCTACATACCTACAACCTTCTAATTTCTTTTAGTCATTGCACAGTGCATTTTCATATATTACATCTAACTTTGAAGGGCAAATACACATAAATTGGCAAAACTCAGTCTAAGGGAAAAAGTGGAAATCGGAGACATGCCTGTTACACTGACAATGTTCTCAGTCTGACTCTTCTGTAATATCTTCTGAACTAATTACCCTTCTTCCCTCTGTCTTCTCTGCCACCTAAAATGCTTCCCTCAAGTTCTTCAATAAAATATTCTATTTTAATTGTAGTTGCTCTGCCTTGTAGAACATTATTTAGCACAGCTCGGTAGAGGGACAAGTTTCTGTAACATATGACAAAACTGCGCTGTGGCAAAGATGTGTTGACATGCTTCTGCTTCCTCAGCAATGATTCAAGTTTAGAGCTATTTACTTCTGCCTCTGCCCATTGATTGGTTTCAGAGCTACCCAGCACACTTGAAGATTTGTAGAATCATTCCTTGATATATACAACTGGTGTGTGTGTGTGTCTGTATTGTGATATGAGAATTAGTTCAGTCAAGCTTTAGTTCATGTCTTTGGTTTTGGGGTCTTTGTTTGTTTTTGTGTTGTTAGGTTTTCCTTGTTTGTTTGTTTTGTGCCTTTGTTCTATTTTTTAAAATCCTTTAAAAACACAGGCAAATATTATTCAGCAAAAATACAAAAGCATTTTCTAGTTTAAAGATTGTAACTTTAAAATAACTTTGGTGATCAAAAAGCCTAGTGCCCTCCTTCCCCCACTCCTGCAATCTGATTTAAACATATGTCTGGACTTTGCTCAGATTTTCCAATGTCATTCCTATAGAAAATTCCTTACCAAAAGAAAATGTTTAATAGTTGATTTTAAGTGAAACCAGGAGGTTGCAATGAAACCCAAACTGAGTGAACTGCTACTGAAAAACCTCAAATGGTGGAAACCAAGCCTCACTTTTTGCATCGAAATATCAAAGCAGCTGTTTCACTTGAACAGTTTTAAATCCTTTTGGCAAAACTTCTTGTATTCTGTATATTGGCTCCAGTATGTGCTCATATGTATTCCATTTCTGAGCAATGAGTACACTTTTTCCTCTGTACAGAACAACTTGAAAACAGATTCTGAATCGTGACATTTTGAGATAGCATCTCTGTGGTAGATGGAATGACTGGTGAACTCAGAACTATGCCCTACACCGTCTTCAGAAGGGCTTGAGAGCTGTATGTATGCCAGTTGTCTGCTTTCATCTGAAGTACAGTATATTGCCATCAGGCCCTCAGCTTTATTATTCTTCTTGTTCTGAACAGTTCAAAAAACAACCTTCACATGTAGCCCCATGGAAGAGAAAGCTGGGGATGTATAGGAAGGCCATTGCCAAAGCCTCTCATGATCAGGGCTGTACCTGAACTGTAGTCTTTAGGGAACAATGCTCTCTGAAAACTGTTCTTCCACAGTCCTCTGTCACAGAGGCCTGATTTTGATAAGTAGCAGCTTAATCTTCCATTTAAATAGTATGTTCTGCCAGTGCAGAGTCCCTCTGATTTAGGTTTGATTTGATGGCCCTTTTTGTGATTCACAGGGTAAATTTTACTGGTTACTGATTGCCAAAATTATGTGAATGACCATTTGATGTTCAAAAAAAATTCTCTGCTGAATAGACCTCTGCATTTATAATTGCAAAAGACCTCCAGGTATTAAGATGTAGAGGTGGATTTATAGCCTGTTAAGTCCTGCAATAATTTTTATTGCAACAGTTAGTTTTTTGTCCCATTAGTTATTCTAAGAAATTAAATGTTTTCACTATTTTACTGGTATATATTCACAATCTTTGCAAAATTTCATGGTCACGAAGATTTTCCTGATGTTTAAGCTTACTTTTTTTCTTTTTACCTGCTCCTCTTCATCCCTCTAGCTCCTCTAGTCCTTTTTAAAGCTCCTTTATTTTTGAGTTGTTTTTCTCCTTCATTTTTCCTTACAAAGTATTTCTTCACAAAAAATTTTTTACTTAACAGTAATTAGTTGGAGAAAGATCTGTTTCTTTGGTTCATTTAGTTTGTTTTGGGGTTTTTTAAATGGTTACAAATGGAGAAAAGAGAGGTGTTTTCTTTGTGAAACCTTTCACTAAATCCCAATATTTTTCTTCCTTTTGTCTGTGTCCTAAGCATATGCTTGCAATTGCAATGTCAAAAATATTAAAATTTTATCTGACCTTAAATTTGTAAGAGAGATTGAACCATTATAAAACCAGAGGTCAAACAGAACTGCTGATGCTGATTGTGATGACAGCACTGTTTCATCTAATTCATTAAATGACATTTCAACTGGTGGTGGCCAGGCACGAGAGTAATGTGGAGCGAAAAGACTTAAGAAAGAATAAGAAGGAGGAGTCAAAATCTGTTCCATATGATGAGAATAACCATGAATCCTGATTCACTGCAGGAAATCAAACCTTTTTTTGTTCAAAATTCTGTTCTTGTCTAACAGATGGAAGTGCACAGAGGTATATGTGTTCACCATTTAGGAAATTTATATATGATTACAGATCTTATATCCACTATTCCACCAACATGTGGAAACAAGGTATGGGAAAGGCAGATGACCCTGTATCTCCAGGAGATACATCGCTTTGGATGCCAGTTTTCTGCCCTAGAAAGCCCTGTAAACTCTCTGAGAAGTGGTCAGAATTTGAAGGCTTAGAAAAAGATGCAAACTTCAGAGCCAATGTCAGTCTCTATACATCAGACTGGGTGTGTAGAAACAGAGTGTCGGAGAGAGCCAGATCTCCTTATAACCTGCTAGCTTTTTTCTCTGTTGGATGTGAGTGAAAGTGATGCAGAAGCTAATTCACATTCAGGCTGTGAATAAGGAATGCTGTCGAGCTGGTATAGAATCCTTACTGTTGTCTGCCTGTAGACTAAGAAGCAGATTTTTGAAGAGTATTACAGAATCATAGAATCAATTAGGTTGGAAAAGACCTCTGAGATCGAGTCCAACCTTTGACCAAACCACCAGCAATGTCAATAGACCATGGCACTAAATGTCATGTCCAGTCTTTTCTTATACACCTCCAGGGATGGTTACTCCACTATCTCACTGTGCAGCCCATTCAAATGTTTAATTACTCTTTCTGTGAAGAAATTCCTTCTAATGTCCAACCTAAACTTTTCTTAGTGCATCTTGAGGCTATATCATCCTGTCCTAGTTGCCTGGAAGAAGAGGCTGACCCCTACCATCCTGCAACCTCCTTTCAGGTATTTGTACATCTATCTCAAAACTGGGGGGGGGGAATCTTCAGAACTGAGAAGACCCATTCAGTAAGAAAGATTAATTTATGCTTCTTTGCCAGTGAAAATATTCAGATTTTTCTAAAACACTACGAAGGACCCTTTGAAACAAGGACTTTTCCTACAGCAAAGCTGCATAAGAGTTTTCTTATGGAACCTATGGAATCTTATACATAGTACCCATTCTGAAAATCATGCTCACCTTTGTAAAGTGTAAGTGATAAAAATGAAAAGGTAGGATTGCCTTTTTTGTTCCTCTAGCTCCACTATGCAGCAGTACCACAGATCATGCTGGGTACAGACAAAAATAATTTTTTACTTCCCATTCTTCAGGAGGTTTCACAAATTCTGCCTTTGAGATGGGTTTTGCTTGTGTATTTTGATATAATGGCTTGATTTTTTGCATTAAAAATGGCTATGTACTTAAGCTTACCTACCTATTAGCTGAAGGGTAGGGAAGAAAAAGAAAGGAACTGAGGGAAAAGAAAAGATTGCCCTAAGTTATGTGAAGCTTGCTGTGGAATAATAAGTTGGATTATCTTCCTTAGTCCTTAGTATAAATT
This sequence comes from Pseudopipra pipra, assembly GCF_036250125.1. Classification (NCBI taxonomy): domain Eukaryota; kingdom Metazoa; phylum Chordata; class Aves; order Passeriformes; family Pipridae; genus Pseudopipra; species Pseudopipra pipra. The sequence goes on from NC_087550.1 coordinate 81,406,166, forward strand.
GTTTGAGGATTATCAAAAGCAATACTTCACAACATTAATATAATAAACTTAAACATATATAAAACTTCTATGTATCTATAATGCTGTCATCATGCCATTTATCATGAAAAGCAAGTATACCTTCAATTAAAACAGTCTATTCATAGTGAGTGTCAGCTGACATTTATATACCTTGTACAATATATTTCCCACAGAAATAGTGGATTTAAGGTAATTTTTTCCCCAAATATATACTATGCACCACATTCTTCAAATTAATTCCCATATATAATGTTCTCATTTTTTTTATTTTAAATGATTAGTTAGGGGTTTTACCTTTAAAATGTATGACACAACAGGTATTATTTTTGTTTGCTTGTTTGTACAATTTCAAATCTTAGGTGGAAATGAAAGTAGAGGCCCACTGTAGGACCCAAATCATGATTTGAGTTGCATTTGGGTTGAACTCTGTACCCCTAGAGAACTTGTTAGCAGATGTATGAAAGAAAGTGATTTGTAGTCTGTGTTATGATGTCAGTTGCTAGAAGAAAGCATTTCAGTATTTCTTTACCAGTAAGTAAAATTCAAGGGTCACCATAAGTGTTTTATAATTATAAATTTTAAAATCAAATGGGATTTCACATTTTTTGGGCAATGATAACACACTAGATGAACCTCATAGCTGACAAAAAACTAGAAGGATAAGAGCAAGTCACTCAGAGTGCAACAGATCTGTAGATCATAGCAGCTCACTAAAATATAACTCTTACCTTTTAGAATATATAGGAAAGTTAAAAATCAAATTAAACCCAGGTACATACAGAATACTGAACTTTAAAAAATTAGTGGTGTTATGAACTCATGCCACTAGTTGTTTGTAGTTTGTTTCCTGCAGCCATCTTAAAAGAATAAATTGTCTTTTGAATAAATGTCAGATTGGTCCCACAGCGTCAGACTCTGCTCTCTATAAATCACAAATTGAAAGGTTAAAATTAACTAAAAACGATTATGGATGGGTGATGATAGATTAACTAAAAATGATAATGATTATGCTCCATATAAACAGAGTACTATCGTACCTAACATTGTAGGAAGCTTTGAGTAAGGCAATAAGTCTAATGAAAATGAAAGAATTTGGTTTTAATAAATTGAATAATTCAGTGATGATTGCAAAACTCCCCTGATTGCATTTGGGTACTGGGAGGATGGGTTGAGTTTTGTCCCGGACTTAGAAGAGTAAGTTCCTGTTTACTGCATGAGGGCTTCCTATAAAAGAACCCAAAAAGGTAGATAATTTGTCTTTGTTAAAGCTTAGTACCAAAGTTGAGCATACATTAACTAGAATTAGAAATATGGAAACACTGATGAAATATTAAGACATCAGCATAGTTTTTCATGTCCTGTTTTCTTCCTCTTCCATGTGGAGTCTTTGAGATCTGAAAGTAATCTAGGATTTTTTAATCTAGATCTAAATTTTACTGTTTAGATCCATCTGGAAAGAAAACATAACAGGGAGGCAAAATGGCTCCACATTTAAAAGTAAGATTGGAGCCTAAATGATAGCCCTGATACTAACCAGGATCACCATATTACAAGGATTCAAGCATTTAAAGCCTCTTAGTTGAGCATTTCAGCTTTACCCGTGTTTGTTTCCCCTACATCGGTGTGACAAATTCTTGTCATTAGTCTGTCTGCTAAGTTTCCTGTGGTAAATTTTCTTAATGACCTTCATTCTTTGATTTCATTGCAACATCTAACTTGATTAAAAAAAGAAAGTATAGGTACAGTGCCTTCTCTATCCTCGCCTAATATATCACATACATACTGAAACATCAAAGTTAAATTGAAAACTCTGAAGGCCTGGGGCCTACACTACTATTTGATGGGTCTCCTCATGATACCCTAAAACCTCAATGAATTTAGAGGAATTCTAAAATGTTCTTCCTAGGAGGTAAGTGCTGTATATAAGGGGCTTTTTTTACCATGAGAATATTGTTTTTGTTAAGCAGTGGCTGAAATACCAAAGACTGAGTTACCAAAGCATAGGAAATATGAGAAAGCTCCCCTGCTCTCAGAAATTAATTAAAAAATATTTTTTAAGAAACTTTAAGAGGGATGAATATAATACCTAAATACCTATCTACCCCTAAATGTGTCCTTGATTAACTGAACATATTGCATGAGGTGTTTAAATTTTGTTCGCCAAGCAGGAGAGACAAAGAATAGCATATATTAAATATCTACTTCTTCTTAGAATGAAAAATTGATAGAATCTCTTAAGCAAAAGTATTTATGAAATTTTAAGACTTTAATTCCTACAATATTACATGAAGAGGTAAGTCCATGTCAATATATTTTTCACAGTTCGTATTTCCTCTATGAAATAAAATGTGAATCTTTGCTGATGGTAATTGTTTCCTAAAAACAACCAATTGAAATGTCAGAAAAGAAGTAAAAAAAGAACATAATTTTAAATATCCCACACATTTACTGACTAGATAAATTTATAATTGGAAAGGAGCCTAAGATATCAGCTAGTATACACTCCATCACACTCAAATATTATGTCAGTTTAATTTTTGATAGATGTTAAGCTATACTTAGCTCCCTAGCCCATGTAATAATCAGCAGATCTCTTGAAATATTTGCTTGAATATGTTAGCAAATGCAATGTGCACTTTTCATAAGAGAAATGTAGAAAGTAGGAGTTTCAATCACTTATTTAATTTTCAGTTTTTCCAGTATTGTGTCAGAGTTTGAATAGTATTCCAGAAAATATAATTTTCCTACACTTTGAGTATTGCTGTTGTACTCAGCTGGGCTATTTGCATAGTAAGCTATTTATTCTCCATGAGTATGAATATCAGTATTAATCATATAACTGCATTTGAAAAATATAGGCTTCCTTCTTGCTACTGTTCTTGTAGAGGTAAGTAATTTCCTTTGAATGATTAAGAAAGTGATTGTGGCTGCAAAGCAGATGCCTAAAACTTTACCTCATTTGCTGTTTCTAAACTCTCAAACGCAATCACAGGATTTTTTTCAATCCATTTTGCTCTTCAGAAAATTCTTTAAAATTCCCCTTTGTAATGAGTTCTGCTATTTGTGACATCAGATTATCATTTTGTCTTTGTGATGCTGTCACTGGACAGAAGACTGTAATGCCACCAGAATAAGTAGTTTCTGTTAGAGGTGCTAGAGGAATGTGAGACCAGTTATGGCTTTCCATTGACCTGGATTCAGATCTGTGTGCTGTGCCTCTGGGATGACTTCACTGCAGTCAACAGTTCTGGCATTATGCGCATTCACATCACTAAATACCGTGTGTTTTATTCCCCAGTGTGGAGGTGCCTTGTGCAGCAATGTACATCTGTGAAAAATGAGCAAATATAAAATTTTACATGTATTCACATCTTACCACATAAAAATTTTATGATTTAGCACTTACAGCAGATTTCGCCTTGTTTGACTTTGGTCATGTGACAATTCAACATCTATTCTAATCTGATGGTAGGGTAATGTATTCCAGGCTAAAATGGGTTTCTAATGCAGGTAAAATGGACAACTACCTAGAGGTATTCATCTCTCTCCACTATACACAGCCTTAATGGTAAATTAAAAGCTTGGTCTTTAATCTTGCTTAAGTTTAAAGGCTAAAGTTTGGATGGCTTAACTTGTCAGCACCATAGGCTCAGTGTACAAGGGCTGAATACGGATAACTGTATCCTGCGGTGTCTGTGAAACCTTTGAGTTAAAAACATAGGTTTTAAACTTTCATCCTGTAGTATACAACAGATGCAATCAATTATAGGCACAGCTGAGTCTCAGCTCACCTCAGCACACCTGAGGTTTTTAGGCCTTATTTTAAAAATGCCGATAACCCAAATGTTGCTGGAAATTGGAGGCCACTCTGAACATTAAAAAGTATAAAATATTAGCCACTAATTTGTTCAAATAGCTACATCATTAATTTTTTTTTAAGCACAGTCTTTATTATGCCAGATTGAAAAGTTGTTGCTGAGTCATAAACAATTAAATACTCCTTACCATTTAAAAAAACCAAAACAAACAAACAAACAAAAAACCCCAGAAAATTTCCTGAGCCTGTATTTATTTTGAAAATAAAATGCATAATACCACATATCCTGAACAGAGTAAGCCCTCCAGAGACAGGAGAATCTGCTAAAGTCATACGTGGAGATCTTTTTTTCCCCTCTCTGCCTTTGTAACTGTAGCTCCCTGGCCTTTGTAGCACTGTAACACTAGGGAGCACACTTTCATCAGGAATTATGCTGCCTGCAGCATCAACAGAGGCAGGGGGATAGTTCTGTACATCAGCAGTTGGGCAGCGGGCCAACCTCTGCCCTGCTGCACAGAATGACAAGGCATGTGAAGATGACAGAGCTAATGGTAAACAATGACAGATCTGTCGAGAGTCTGATGGGATGCATCTCTTGTTTGTTCATGCACAGTACAAGAATCAGAGCTATTTTGTTCGGGGTGTGCTTAGATGCCTGTCTGAACTATTCACCCCGCTTTTTGTAAATCAGATTTAGCAGCGCAATAAAGAGGGTGTTTTTGTGAGTTTGAGAGACTTATAGTAAGGACAAGCAATTCCTAGAGAAGGGAGAAAATATACTCGCTCTTTAATTTTGTTTTAAAAATGTACTTGTTCTTCTCGACTGGTTAATAAAACCTTATTGTGTAATTATTTTTTCTAACAATCAAGATATTTGTCTATAAAATTAGAGGTGCAGAAAGACAAAAAGGAATTCTTTCTCTGGAATAGTTTTATAATCAATTTTACTCATACAATAATGAGTTACAATTTAAAAGGCACTAAATTATTGCTTCCTTCAATAATTTCAAAGCAAATCTGTTTTCTTATTAAATCAGTTTATCTGCTGATTTATATTTTTTGATTAGCCAAATGTGTGTATCTTGTATATTATACCATTGTTTTTTAGGGAGTTTAAAATCTAAATTTAAAGTCTTCATTACACATTTTATACTTTTGATACACTACTCTTAATTTCATTATGATGATCAAGTTTGTTTTTTACTAGGTTGAGGAGTTGTGATCACATTAATTTTAATCAGTGTAACTTAGATATGATCACACATAAAGATGTCTGGAAATCCTTATCATTTATACTTTAGAAAATTTGTCCTTATCAAAAAAGGTATGTTGCCCCAGATAGTCCTAGAAATAACAAATAAAAAAGTCAAAACAACAACAACAACAAAAACAAACACCCCAAAATCATTCCCACACCTTCACCAAAACAGTCACCTTGCATCAGATCTGTCATTCATATAGTCCACTTTTATGTCCATTTCATTAGCTTCCTGGAAAGTTTTAAGCTAAAATACAAAGAATCTTTGACAGGCCATGAGCTTGAATTCAAAACAATATTTCAGGTGTTTCAGGTATTTCAGGCTACTGATTTTCTTTGCAATATTTCTTGGTTCTTCTCCATTTATGCAAGCTTGTCTGTTGCCTTCTCTGTGCTCAAGCATGGTGAACCAGAACCTTACTGATTTGTTCTTGCCTGTTTGTGCATTAAGAAGGCTGAAATATGTAGAGCAATGGGCCTTTGTGTATCAGTCTTCCTGATCCTCCTGTCTTAGGGGGGACGTTCTGTTCTGTAGTAGAGAGTAACTCCCCTTCCAAAGCATTAAAGCGGACTACTTGAAAAGGCTCTGTGTACGAAACAGCAGTCACCTACTGCTAAATAAAGAACTCCAGAGCTACTACATTCAATTAAAAAAAATTCCTGTTGAGAAATTCTGGTATTCAGGTGAGTAATAGGGTATGGAATCATAGAATGATTAGTTTCCATCAGGAGAACTGTACTAAGTCAGATTCTGGAGCTGTTACTTTGAGTAGTAACATGCCTGAAATGAAACTTATAAAGCATTATCCCACATAAGATTAACTTTGGGCTGCAATTCCAGAATCTCAACACCTAATCTGAAAGACAATCAAGTGAAAATCTCAGACAATAGAGTGAATAAATGTAAACCATTGACAACATGGACCACATTGCACAGTCAATTTTTAAGCAGAAGTTCTTATTGATTTCAGTGCTTAAAAATCAATGCATTCTCTGCAGAGAAATAGATTTAGATGAACAGTGATTATTTATCATAATGACTTTTTTCTAAGGATATCTTCCATTTCATAAATATATGCTTAGTATTCTTGTTTAATACACTTGACTGCTGTGATATTCCTACTATCCTGTGAAGAAATCATTATCTGCCTTTGCAAAGTTTCCTCTGTTTTTATGCAAATCTATAAGGAACTTCTCGGAAGACATGTAATCTTTATGGAAGAACTCCAGCCTGTGATGTTATTGCTGTTATTTGCTACCTGTACAATGATACCAGCAGGAGGTCACAGCTACTCAATGGGGATCCATCATGGGAGGGTCTACTTGTGCACTCTATAAAAGCTAGATGTTCTTCTGGAAGGCTTTACAGCCTAAAAAGACTGAAGAGTTAAAAGACAAAAAAGGTTGAGAGAGTTCAGCTTCCTAGTGAAAGGTCAGTGACAGAGATTGATGCAACAATTGGAACCGTAAAACCCTTCTTTAAATTCAGTAAACTGTGCAGAATATACCCAGTGTTTCCACTTCCTCTTGAAAATTTTTATTTAACTTCAAAACCCTAGGGTCTATTTACTCAAGCTGTTTATGAACAACATAGAAGACTGAATTCAAAAGGGTACCATGCTTTGCTAAATAGTCTGCTAATTTCAGAACTGTGCCAGATTTTAGCAGTTTAAAGACTTTCATGCCTTAAGAGTAAAGCTCTTACATATTTATCGTGTGAACTATTCTGCTAACTGATAGGACTATATATAAAACCAGAATTACGTATTTCCAAAATGCGTTGGTCACTGTATAACTGATCCCATATATAATGAAAATTTAATTCACTGTCACAATTACAATGCTGTTTCATTCTCTCTTCTTTTTCCAGAAGAAATTATCTAAAGATATGCTAACTCAAGTGTGTAACTCCTGGCTTGCAAATGTCTGTTTTGGAAGCTGAAGAGATTTTCCTGTTAAATAAGAGATATAAGGAAGATTTAAATGCCTCTCTCAAGGGAAAAGTTCTGCTGCCACAAGTTCAGCCCACATACAAACTTTTCTTTCACACAAAATAAGGAAAGTTTCCCAGCATAATTCTGAGTGAAATGAAATAACTACAGAAAGTAAGTTTCATATAAAGTTGTTACAAAATACTGCATATTTTCCTCAATAAAATAATAAAAATTTTAATCCTAACATCCCACCATTGGTCGCTGGAAATGGAAGTTGTGTTAATAACTACTTCGTTCACAGGCTCCTACTTTATTTCTCGGCTTCAGAAAGAAAGAAAGAAAGAAACAGCTCCCCCCATATTTTAGAAAGCTATTGTAATCACAAAATCAAATATATCATTAGGAAAAAAAAGATATATTTCACCTGTCATTTTAAAAAATGCTTACTAAAGGATCTATTTTTTACTTTTCCAATGTAGAAAAAGCCTGTTAGAACTCTATTTGGGTCATTCTGGTATACACAAATATTATCTATAGTATAAAAGCTACACTGACTTTTATTGTTCATGTCTTCTCCAGAAATCACTTAGCATTTCCTTTGCTGTAGAAACTTGTAATAAAATGGTTATAACAGGAAAAGCAAGTCACCCAGCAGTATAACCCACAAAGAAATGAACACTTCAGCACTTATATTTTATGGGCTAGTTAACCTCATTGGATTTATATAACTGCCAAAGCCTGACCTCCATTACTGTTGATCAGAGCTGAAATTTACTTCCATAACATATTATATTGACCACTTTAGAGAAATAAAGGAAAACAGAAAAGACAGAGAACCTGCTTACTCTTATTATTGTACATATTTTTCCCAATCTGTGAGGCTTGCCATTAACTGCTACACTAGGTAAACTCAAAAGTAAATCCGTAGTCATGCTCTAAAGCCTTTCAAGAATGATCTAGCAATTTCCAAATGTGTAAAGTGCTATCAAATAAATAAGAAAGAGCAAAGCCCTTAATATACTTAAATAAAAAATGTGACTTACAACCAAGTGTTAGGAGCTGAGTCACATTAGCACTGACTTCTGGTTTTGTAATAATACATGCATTTATACTAGGCCAGTTTGCCAGCAATCATTTCTCGCTGATTATCTGAAATAGGCTTTGTCTGTCCTTTGATTCCCTTAATATTGACTTCTTTATAAAATCTTAGTTATTCCACAAACTTATTCTACACATTCAAAATATTTGGATAATTAGAATCCTATAAACAAGATAACTTTATAATAATAGAGTAATTAAATTGAAAAAGCCTCGTAGGTGTACAATATAATGATAAAAAATCATTTAAAATAACTAATTATTATTATTTCCTTTCTCTTAGATGACAATAACCATCTACAGTTGATTATCTGGACTCATGAGAGAGGTGAATAAAATGTATGAAAACTTGGGGTGTTGCTATAAATTTTGGTTGACTAATCTGCCTCTTTGGTCTCACCCTACAGCTATTTGTCAGACTAATTAAGAATTTCTGAGAAACCAGGCACATATATGTTCTTGCGTGTACTATTTAGGAAACGTGGTCTTAAAATTTATGTTAGTTTTATTGTAGAAAGAAAAGATATTTTAAATATAATAATAGCTTCTGTTAGGACTGACATTTTAGAGAACAGTGTAACAATATGGAAGACAGAAGGAATTAAATCTGGCTATTATTGGACTTCAAATTATATAGATTGACTTGTTACTTGTAATTTTGCATCTCCTGTTTCCTTAGTTTATTTAGCTTTCTAACTTACAGGTTTTGCTTTTCCTGCTTGCTGACTTTATTTATTTTTTTCTTTATCTTTTTGTACTATTTTTATTCCTTTGACTCCCTTATTTTTTAAAAGAAAGAAAACAGGCAAAAGGTGGTGTTGCACATTTCCTGGAAGCACTGTAAACAGAACAATCAGACTTTGGCATTAAATGTTAACTTTATTTATTAGAAGGAAGGCAGGATTTTACCATAAACCTTCAAGAATCATAAGACACAGGAATTGATATTAATTTGAAAATCACAGTTTGGGGAGAGTAGAATGGCATCTTCTGCATTGGCTTTTGTGCTTCTTGCTCACTCAGATATGCTCCAAAAATTTTGTAACTAGAACAGTGGTTAGAGATATACTAATTTGGAAATTATTCTAGTGTAATTCGAAAATGTCAGTAGCTGGGCTGAAGAACAAACTGATGCCAGGAAACATTTCTTAAAAACCATTATAGTTGCCAACTGAGTGGCAAGAACACAGCTGTTCTGGATGTCTCACACTATGGGTGTGAAACATGCATTTGGTGACTGTCAGCATTGACCACAACTAACCAAAATGTACAAATGTGAACTTTACGTACATGTGCATTTTTCCTAATTTGATAGATTAGCTCAGCTAAGCATGTGGTTGAAGATGGATGGAGGCTTTTTGAAAAGAGGCCAAACATCTCAATTAGTTTTTTTGGGGATATATGTATTGAATCATATTCTTAATGGTACTCTGTGGGCAGCATCTTCAGGGTACCTTTTACTTTTACATCCGTGGGGGTAATCTAGTCTTCTTTTTGATTTTTGAAATCAGTATTTTGAAAGAATTTAGAGTAAGTGTACCAAGACTTAATAATATTTACCCATACAATAAATATTTATTCAGAAACATCTGTAGCATTTCTTCAAAATGTCTTCATTTTTTAATTTAAACACATTCTAGGAGGCCAAGAAGAAAAGGACTGGTAAAGGTAGATTTACATTAGAGTGATAATATAGCGATATTAGATTTGATTCTGAAAATTTAATATTCACTCCCACTGCTTGCTGCAATGATGGTTGCATATGTTATGGGATTATGCTTGTTACCAAAGATTAGGGTTGGATCCTTATTACTGGAAGTTTGCAGATTGCAAACAGTTATAGTGCAGTCAGGGGAAAAAAAGTTTAATAATGATCCTTTCTGCATTTTTGTAATAAAATCTCCTTTGTAGAGTAACTGCATATTTTCCCTCATTTAGTGGATGAAATCATAAAAAAATTAGTTTTATACAGAATAATCCCTTTACCTGACCCTTTTGAGAACTCTGGCTTGTCTGAACGTAGGATCTTTACAGCTGAGCTCCAAGTGCACCAATTTTTCTGTCATCCTAAACTGAGGATAAAAAGGCCTTGGTGATCAGTATGTATTTACGTTTCTCTCTGTCTTTTCCATCCTGAGACTACAGAAGAACTTGAACCAAATCAAACCAATCAAAATTCACACACTAGCATATGCATCAACGACCCAAATCTGCAGCATTGCTTGAGCAAGGAGTATACGAGGAAAATGGTTACAAAATAAATCGTACTGGAAAGAAAGTTTGTTTTATAAATTGTTTGTATTAAAATTGTGCGTAAGACAAAGCATCACTAGGTCATATTTTTTTGCTCTTCTTTCCCACTGAAGTAAATTAAGACCTTAGTTTCCTGGATAATTTGCAGTGGCAGCCACTATATTCTTTGCCTGGATGGTGTTCATAGCAAGTTGTTCTTTCTGAGCTTTTAGTTTTCTTTGTTATTTATGGAATGTAAACTACTCTTACATCACTAAAGTGAAATAAATCACTCAAGCAGAGCTTCCTAGGAAGAATAATGTAAAACTTTCCTGTGTCCTAAGTATCAAAGGTGATATTAAATACCTTTTCCCTCCAGATAAGGGTACAGTGGAGGTTCATTTCCTTATTCTTCTGTTTTGCTTTAACTTTCTCCACTTGATAGCATTAAAAAAGGTCTACAGATTCTCTTTTAGATAACAACTGCATGCGTCGAAAGAGTTTTCAGAGATGGGATTAGTTATTCTGGAATGATGATGCTGAACTATTGACCTACGGAAAGAGGGATGATGTTGACTTTCACTCTGCCTGATTCTCTCTCTCTAGTCATTTTTTCTCTAAAATTCACTCGTGGTAGGTTACAAGGTAGGGGTCAAGGCAAATGAAGTAGCAGCCAACCCACTGTATTATTCTATGCCTGTGATCTCTCTTAGTCTCCTGGTCATTCGAATGCAGGTGATGGTTTCAGCGCTGAAATAGTGAGGTGAAATGTAACTTGATTTAACATTTTCACCAGAAAGGATTGCTCTCTTCCTCTGCTGCCTCAATGTAAGGCCTTTGATGATAACCAATGGCGATGTCAAATTATATAATGAACGAAGGCACTGGGTGCTAGTGTTACTCATAAAAAAGAGCTTGGAGACAGTTAGATCTGCGGGTTTAAATTTAGAACAGGCAAGCAATTTGTAATGAATTATTTATTGGGTTTAAATTTTACCAACTTTTTTTTTTCTGTTCACCGGTTGTCCGCAAACATATGGCAAAATTTGTGGATTTATTCATTACCTAAAAAATATTCATTTATTTCCTCAGTGAATAAATTCTTGGCCTGCAGATTGCTCATGAACAGTTCATAGGGAATATTCAGAAGATGCACTGTGTGTGTTAGTTTCCACGTCTGCTTCGATATGCTGTGAATTAGCACTATTATTATGACTAAAAGATCACATGAGCAGATGCTGTGCTGATAGCAATATTTCAGCTAGCCCTTTATTTAATTCTCATCGGAATATAATGTAGTACACTAACATTGCACTTCTGGATTTACCTGGAGCGTATCATATCTCTTATTAAATGAAGAATTGCTTTCAGTCTGGATTAGTTTACCAGTCTTGTTTACATCATGACCCCAGCATTGTGTTGGCACAGCTGAGAGGACAGAGAATTGCAGTTCAGTCAGGAATGAATGTTTAACAGCAGGATGTCATTACACCAATATTATCAGCAAAATCTATCTGTTTAGAGGCTTCCATGAACAAAAAATGCTTATTAATATGCTTGATTTACATTACTGTGCATGCACGTAGCCTCTGTAGAGAGCAAAGAAAGATTTCTTATTTTTTAACTTCAACTGAGAGTTTTGGTTTGTTTGTTTGTTTTTTCCGTATTCAATGCAGAAGCATGCATATTTTAAAGAGAATGCTGAGGAACGACCCTCCATTGCTTCAACTGGAGCTGCATTTATGTGCAGTCCTTAATGCAAGATTTATGAAAGGGAAATAAACAAGCAGGTTTGTTTCCTAGTGGTCAATATCTATTCATCAGAAGTATCAAATGTGAATTTGAAACACATCAAACTAATGATATTCTTGAACTGAGATTTCCTGCTGCATTCACTAAGGATAACAAAAACCATTGCAAATGGTCAGTGTGATTTAAACAAAAAAGTGGAGGAAATTGTTTTAATCTCAGAAACTTGGTGAGACATAAGCACTTAAAACAAGAAAGAGAAATGATGTTTCATAATATTGGGAGTTTGATGCTCATGTTGCCTGGTTTAAGCACTTCTTGCCATAATTCTTGTCCCACTGCAAAGTGCCAGTTTTTCTCTGTCATTGTACATGGAATGTGGGAATGTAAGAAATCCTTGAATTACACTCCTGGGCTCACTGCCTAACATTGAATTGCTGCAATGTTTTGTGCCAGAAAGCCTAATCCCATTTGGGATCTGACCCAAATGATTCAATCTTATTACACCCAATTGCATTGTGATAGCTTTTATGGGAGATTTCTAATATTTGTGAAATAAATACGGATAATATGTGTACTTTAGGAGAGTAAATGCTGATTAAAAAATCCTTCAAATCACTATTATATTTCAGTCCAGAAATTACACCTGCCAGTGTAGCAGTAAGAAAACTGATTCACTATTAGAAATACTTTCACATTTAACATAAGTAGTAATAAGTATTTAACTCCATAAAGAACAGTATATTTAATTGGTCTTATCTGAACTCTTTTCAGATGTAAGAAATTGAGAATGTTTTCATCTCAAGAATGAAACACTGAAAATTAGGACTGTAGACTCAAAGATAATGGCATTATTTTTTAACTATGGTTTTGACTTTATTTCAGTAATAGTACTTGGTAAAAATTAAACTTTTAATAGAATTTTCTGATTTTTTCCATTGTCATCGGTTTATCGTCATTTACTTTCACGAAAACCCAAGTTCTCAGCAATCTTCACTGTATTTGAAATGGTAAGATGATATAAGATTTCAGATATTTTGAAAATTACCGCTTAAAAATAGATTTACCTACAGCATTGTTACAGATTATATCTTTTTTTTAAATGCTGGATTTTTATGATACATGATTTAATTGTTCATTATTTGATACCTCTAAGATAGATACTCTATCACAAAAAATCATGAAATAATTTAGGAAAAATGAGATTTCAAGAATCTATTGGGCTGAAGACCTCTTGGCAATATATAAAAATAAGTATCTGGGCCTTTAATGGAAAGAGTATGAGCATGAAAGGACCTCAGAATGTCATCTGAGTTGAAGGTGAAATATTTCCCCTACAGCAATAAAAAAAAAAAAGCAAAATTTTTTTATAACCTACCCAGTGTCCAAGATCTCCATAACCTCTGTTTGAATTGTCACTTGGAAGACAAATTTGTTCATAGATCACGACTGTCAGACTGCCTTTTCTGCAACTGTATTAGTAATTAGCTATGCCTTGTTAGTGCTCAAGGCAAGTACATCTGTCACACTGAAACAAACGGTTAGATTTTTCACCATTTTAGATAACATTTTAGCCTTTCAGCTTTGCAGCATCAACAAAAATCCAAACTATTGACAGAAGACTATGTCAATGGCTTTTTAAAACGTCTACACAGTATGAATTAATTGTAATAAAAAAGTGGTAACTCTAAACGTTTGAAGATTTTTTATTAAATACAGAGTAAAACAAGAATTTAGGGAGAAATGGGGGGAGATTGTGAGCTGGTTTTAGTTTAGGTCTTATCCTAAAGTCTATTGAACTTCTCTGTGACTTTCTGTGTCCCATCAGATTCAATTGATTTTGATGTAACAAGGATCAATCCTTTGTCACTTGATTGTATTATAGCCGTCTGTGTCTTTGAAAACAATTACAGAGCTATCTATCAATCTAGCTGCACCAGTAAAAATGACCTCGTATAATTATAACTAATAAAAAAAATAGTTTATGCACATTGATTATGGCTATCTTACCAAGAGGCTATAGTTTATTAAATAACCTCATGAACAAGATGGATTGCAAGTGTAATGAGGTGGATCTGTATTAGTATATGGTATTATCAATCAAAAATACAACTGTCCAGGTATCCTGTGCTTAGGCAGGCACAGAACAGAAAAGTATGTTGGGCTGTTCCAGAGTAAGCTGGCCTCCTTGTTGTCTTTGACATGTACCTTTTCTCAGTCTAAAAAATCAGAGCTATTTAATTTACAGAAATTTAGAAGCAGATTCAGACACACATAGGGTTGTAACATTGTGGTAGTTTGAAAAACCTTTTCTCTGATGTAGTAATGGTGTGCCCCACTGATAACACTGGACCAATCAACAGTCCACGTGTGCCCTTACGGAAATTACATACCCACAGAAACGGAAAAGAAGGTGGTGAAGATAGTTTAGAAGGTGGGTAGCCATGATCTGAGCCAGGAGGAGGCAGGGGGCCAGTGAACCCCTCTGGGGGCCAAGAGCCCAGCCGAGGCTAAGGGAGACCCGGTATAGTGGCAAAGCTGGACCAGGTCCCATAATCAAGAGCTAGAAAAGTTGAGCAAAAGAGCTTTGGTAAGACTGAACTGAAAGCTGCCTTCAGTGTTCTAACCCAAGAGGAGTGAAGATCTACAAGGAAATCCCCCGAAGGCTCAGGCTCAGGGTTGAAGTTTCCACAAAGTAAGAATAAAAATCCTGACTGCCATACTTAAATCTGCTGCCTTGGGAAAAATGAAGGACACTAACCAGTACCACAAAAAACTGAAATGAAGGAACTGTGGCCTGAGAGGTGAAAAAGATATCAAGTCCATACCATCACTAAACCCTCTCACAGGGGCAAACTGTGGGAGGGGGGGCTTGAACTTAAAAGTTAGATTCTTGGGAGTTTCAAACCACCGCAAACCACCACAAACATGCCTTCTGTTTATTATAGTGCAGTCTGTTCTCTTGCCAAATGAGGAGTCCTCTCATGTTGTTTGCCAAAATTAATGGGCATAGATAGTGCATGAGATGCCAGATTACAGATTTGATCTAACTAGGGAATTCTCAACTAACTAATTTTAGCCATTTTTGATACCTTGTTCTGCTTAAGTGTTGCCAGTTGGAAGGAGACAGTATTTGGATATAGAGGGCAGACTAATGAATATATTAAACAGGTTTTAGATGTGTGAGAAATTATTTCTCAATGATATGTGAAATCCATTAAAATAAATATAGAATCATAGAATATGCTGAGTTGGAAAGGACCCACAAAGATCATTGAAGTCCAATTCCTGGCCCTGCATAGGACATCCCAAGAGTCACACCATGTGCCCGAGAGCATTGCTCAAACAGTTTTTGAACTCTGTCAGGCTTGGTGCTGTGACCACTTCCCTGGGGAGCCTCTTCCAGCACCTAACCACCCTTTGAGTAATGAACCTTTTCCTAATATCCATCCTAAATCTTCACTGACACAGCTGCATTCCACTTGCTTGATTCATACATTAACATATTATTAAATTACGTATTTCTTCATGAAATTCAAACATGTCCATGTCTTTCAATGCAATATTGTTTTGCTGCAATGTACAACAGTCTGTTATCCCTGTTTCAACTGATTTCACACTTTTTTTCTTAGCTTTTCCTCTGACAGGCTATCTTAGGATAACCTTTATCTTAAAAGTCATTGGCTGCTGAATTGTATTTCCATTGAAAATAACTGGAGCACAGAACTACTGCCCCAGTGTAAACATTTTGCCCAATGGATACCAAAACTTAGAGAAGGAGGTCTAAATTTTCTGAATTTTCACATTTGTGAACTAAATTAATTTTTGTGGAGTATATTCATCTGTAAAACATTTTTTGGGATGCCTATCCCTTGATTTAGAAAGAATCTGTTTTCCTTGTGTTTAACTTAAAAGTCATCTATTCTCTTATTTGTTTTTATTTTCATGTGTTTGTATCTTTGGTTTCCAGGATTTATCTTTATAGAAAAACAGCTGCCATTAATGAAACTGCCATTAGGCAGACTACAGAACTTTAAATTCTACTTTTTTTAAGCTTCTATTAAATAAAACTGGAACTCAGAATGGAACTAGCTGTTAGTGGGTGCTCACTCAGATGTGAGAAATGAAAAAAACCTTCCCAAATGATAAAATAAATCATCACATGAAAGTACAACAAGTGAAATACTCAACGCATTAGCAGCTTAAGATTCATGCAGCCATGATGCATGTATAAATTATTACAGTTATGACAGTTATGTAACTTTTATAAGCTGTATAAATCTTTCTGTACATGCTCCATTTGGGTTTTGTTAGGCCAGTGTGCTTTGCATGGATGCCATTTTAGGTGTGGAACTTCATTGTTTTTAACAATTGCATATCAGGACTGCTTATCATAGCAGGTACTTTACATTTATACTGGAAATGTCAAAATTTTCTTCCCTGACGTCAGAGACTCTCAGAATTTTTGAATGTCTGTTCCAGCTATCATCTCATGGAGGTTTGTTGAAGTGATATGTTAAGATTTCAGTATAACACCCAAATTCACTGAGGACATTTGGGGATTTGCAGTTCAGGAATAAAATCAGAACAGATATGTGATGACTCCTATTTCTGTTGTTTTGTTTAAATTTATTTTTTCCTTAAGAAACCAAATGTTACTTTTCACAACTAGTACGTGATAAGGTTCACACTGCTGCGTGACTTCACACTTCGTTTTCTCTTCACTACTCTCCTGATGAGGGATTATTTTTGACTGATTAAATAGAAAAAAGTTTCACATTTTTGCCTTTTTGATCTGAAAATTATCTCACTCTTAAATAATTTCACCGTTAAGTAGTGGTTTTAATTTCAGTCATGAACTGCTTCTCATTTTGGTTAGATACACAAACTGCAATTTTGGACCCTGTAATAAATGCCTGAATTCTTTACTACAGGCACTTCCAAGTATCTATGCTTGATCCAATGCTTTTGGCACATATCTATTTTTGCTTAGCTTCATTTACTTTGTGAAACTTCACACTTTCAAGGCAGGGAAACACTACTTCTAAAAGATTTTTTCTTCCTCAAAATTATGTGTCGTCTGGTATCAAGAAAAAAAAAGCCAGTCACATTTAAAAAATAAGAGCTAAGATTTTCTGTAATGTCAAATATTCACTCCATGATTGAATCTGAATAATTTTATTCAAGCTTTAATTTTCTTTATTTCAAATGAGTTTTTCTGTTTGCCCATACTTGCTGTTAACCTGAACCAGTGCATTGCAATGGAAATACTGCAACCTATATTGGAAAAGACGGTTGAATACTTGACATGACCAGCATGTCAAAGGTGTTGATTGTCCCTCTCTACCCTGCTCTCGTGAGATCTCACCTGGAGTATGGCATCCAGCTCTGGGATTCTCAGCAAACGAAAGACATGGATCTGACAGAGCAGGTCCAGAGGAGGGACATTAAGAAGACCAGAGGGCTGGAGCACCTCTTTGATCAAGACAAACTGAAGGAGTTGGGGTTGTTCATCCTGGAGGAGAGAAAGCTCCAGGGAAACCTTAGAGCAGCCTTCCAGTACCTAAAGGGGGCTTGTAAAAAAAGATGGAGAGTGGCATATTATAAGGGCATGTAGTGATAAGAAAAAGGGTAACGGTTTTAAACTAAAAGAAAGTAGATTTAGATTCAATCTTAGGGGGAAAGCATGTCTGTAAATCTTGTGAGGAAATTGGCCATAGGCAGATATTTTAGCTTTGAAAATGCTGTAAGAAAGGGGTCTCTTGAAACTTTTTGGATATGTATCCTTCCCACAAATCCAAAGAACGGTGGAATTTCATGAAGTATTTCTGCATATGAAATTAAGTTTTAAGGCCTGGATGAAGTTGGAGAACAAGTATTAAAAATTTTTATCAATAAAAATTGGTAAATAGAAGAGATTACCTCATGTAAATTTGTAGTTTAAAGTTTTAGCTGAATGTAGATATTTGCCTAGGCAAGGCAGTTAATGTATTGCAGAACTGGAAGTAAATCAATTTAACTCAAGACTATCAAATACACAGCAATATATTAAGTAAGTGAATGTCATCTTAAAAGCTGTGATTTATTCACAGATTTATGGCATGAAAAATGTAATACAGGACAGCTAGCAGCACAAGACAATTTACAGGAGTCTTCAGGTGTTGCAGAGCAATTATTATGTTCTTTATTCAGAGCCTGTAAAATGCTCCTTTGACAAAATTGTAAAGATCTGAACATTTTGTCATTGTAGGTGTCATGCACATCAAACTAAAGGAAGATTCACAGTGCCCAGGGATAATAAATAAAATGCATTTTCAAACAAAAATTTTCAGACAATTATAACATTCATAAATCCCAGGCATTTTTTTCTGCATGTCTATAAACCAAAGAACCTGAATCTCAGTGGGGATCACAGTGTAATACTGGCTTTTCAGGATGATGTACTATCAAGCTTCATAATTGTATGTGATGTCACAAAGATGTTTATGTTGCAGATGGAAATGGGATAAAACTTGAGGGTTTTCCATGACTAATTTTGTGATGAATTCTTCAAAATCATGAAGTTAATGCCAGGGGAATTAATTTAATTGTGAAACAACAGCAGCAACAACAACAACCCCCAAACCACTTTTTCTAAGGGGATAAAAGGACAGAAGAGGGAGATAAGTGTACCAATGCTAGATAGAAGTAGCCTAGAAAGTTGCTGAGGCATATCAAAATGATGAAATTAAACATCTGGAGAGAAAGATAGTAACTTCAGAGAGGTTGCTGTAGTGAACCACATCAGGACCACCTGTCAATTAGTAAAAGAGCTCAGAGGAAATGAAAAAGAGAATTCATAAGTCAAAAGAAAAGTGATAAGAGAAAAGTAACCTCACATTATGATTTATTCAAATAAGGAGAATGTCTTTTGCAATAGATTAAGAAGCACACTCCCCAAATCCCAGGAAATAACTGTCAAAATCAAGCCTATTTCCTTAACATCTTCAAAGCAGCAATCACATAAAAAATGAGTGGGATGGCGGAATGCATCAACAAACCAGGTGTATAAAAAATAGTTTGTGTAGGTTGAGGTGTTACAGCAAAGAAGTTTTCAGGACTGAAACTTTCAGGTCGCTGTGTTACTTCTCAGAACAGGCAATCTCTCACTGCTGGTGAGTTGTTAAAGCAAGGATCTGCTATTAATAGTTGCAAGGCTTTACAATGAAATTCTTTTGAAGTTACTTTATGCATATTTTGATGTAAAGGAAGAAAGATAACATAAAAATGAGGAAGTGTATGAAGCACTTACTTGCATTCTTTGCACTGAGATGGATAACCTAAGGTCAGTATAGCTTTCATATACTTTCAGCTAAACATATTACTTTGAGACTGTATAACATATTCAACATGGTGTTTAAAGAGACACAATTTTTTTTCTAGATGCCTTATATAATTTTAAATATCTTCTCCCTATATAATCCTTTTAATTTAAAATCATATATCATATTTATTGCCATATGGATGTTAGTTTCACCAGCTTATTGATCTTGTCAGATAATGTACCACCCACAACATTTTTCATTTAAAATTTTTAATAACCAGACGTACGTTTATACAGATATGTTTGCAATGTAAAATTCATCTCCTTGTCATGAGTGGAAGTTCTGATCTGTTTTTCGATCTGGTTTTCTTTAAGCACTCCTCCAGATTATTTATGGAGAATATTGTACTGTCCTTATTCAACAAATTAATAATTGGAGTTTAGCACACTGAGGGGTTAGCACACTCAGCTGAGAAGAGATAAAATCAGCTTAACAAAAGTATAAAGCATTTAAGCATGCTTTGTTCCAGGTTTAGAAAATCAGACCTCTTTCCTGATATTTTTAGCCTAAGTTCATACTCTTGCTTAAACTCGTACTCCCGTCATAGCATTGCTTCAACCTTATCCTAGAAAGAGAAAAACAACAACAAAACCTTTATCTCTTTGTCATCTTTGCTACTAGCCAGTCAATTAGATCACATCCTTTTCAAAAGCCATCTGTGTACTACCCTTAGCAGCCATCCAACTATTTACCAGGCTCTGAGGAGAACATGGTGTGATTTCTGCATAATGAACAAAAACCCAACATACTAATGTGCTAAATTCAGGTCTCCCTAGGTCAAGAACTAACTGTATAGAAAGGAGAGAAGTTAAACTGTAATTTACTAAACCTGAACTTTCCATCCTGCATGCTCTAAAGCATAGAATTCACTGCTAAGTAAATTCCCAGTCCTAAATATTGATGTGTTTAATCTACTCAGCGTATTTTGGTTTTCTATTGTTGCTGCTACTATGAATGTATTTCACACATTTGCCCTGTGTCTCTCTCTTCCCTGTGATATTATGTATCAGATATTGGGACTGCTTTGAGGAGGAATACTGAGAATCCATCTACCACAAAGTAAATACCTTGTCCATGGAAAAGATTGGCATGACCAGTTTTATAAAGAAGTGTTGAAAACTTCAGCACAACAGCTAATAAAGCTGACTTTATGTTCAGGGTATTTGTGTTAAAGGGTATGTTTGTTTGCAGGAAAGAGTCAATACGTTTACTTTGACTTTCTCTATACATGCTAGTACAGTGTACTATTAGATCCAAATACATTTTTCAAGACTTCTAAATTAATACTACCCTGCCAGATGAAATGTATGTTTGTATGGATCTAGAGGAGTTGTAGCTGGAAAGAAGAAATCTTGGTTTCCTCATTAGATGGTGGAACAGTTCTTATAGGTCTGCTTTTTATACCAATTTTTGCTGGCTATATCTATATCAAACAATGAAAATTTATTGTATTTATTTTAAAATACATGTAAACGTCTCAGGAATGGATTTCCTTTAACCTTAAATTAATTTTATTTAATTAAACCTTACTGCACTGGGGTTTTTTTAGGTCACCATGTTTCAAGTTTCAGGATCTAAAATCCCCGCTATATCAAATTTTTTTCGGACATTCTGTCCTCAAGAATGCTTTGAAAGTAAATACATTTTTTATCTATTACTAGAAGATAGTACAAATAGAAAGAGCACAGAAAATTGACAGAATTCAATTTGCTTTTGATTGTGTAATGCATTTGTCATTATTTTATTAACTCTGATATTACACAAGAAATTTCAGTAATCCAATTGTGTCTCAAGTTTAGCTCCCTTAATGGGTTTCTTGACAAGTATGAGCTCGTATAACTTGCCGTCAACTTATATTCACTCTTCCTATGCAGTTACTCTCAGTATTATGTGGATTAGATACTGTAATGGCTCATTGCTCTTGCTCTCTCAGAGAGCACTTCAATGGATTTCTATTTTCTACTTAATAAATGTGCTGTAGACTTCTGGTAGGAGTCCTAGAAATGACTCCTACTTTTGGAGAGGTCCGGAGGCATGTCAAACAAACCTCATCACATTTCTGCCCAATTTCAGTGTAAGGGAAAAACCCAAAGAAGTTCCATGGTGGTACAATGGATTTAACAATGTGGTTTTGAGAGTGGGCTGATTGCTCTAAAAAATCAAATTCAAGAATCTAAATGAACAGCACTTAACATCTTGATGTCTAGGACTTTATTTCTTTATTGGATGTTTTTATCCAATACCAGTTCCATGTGTTTCCAAATACTTTTTCTGCAAATAATACTAAATCATGCTGACTCTTCACAATTAAGGGGGTGTGCAGGTTTCTCTCACTACATTTCTGTCTTTACTTCCACACTCCTGGAATGGAGCTGAAAGTTAATATTTTATGTAGGTATGTGTTTCTGCTCATTTTGACTGCCAGAAGGCAACCAAATAAGAATACTTTGTACTTTTATTGAAGAATCTGGAATAACTGGGATATGCTGCTCCATAGCCTATTAGCTCACCCTCCTTCCTCAAAACATTAGATATTATACACATATTAGAGTTCAATGGCAGTAACTTCTTTGTTGGCTCTTCTGTCAGTCAGGTTTCTTTTCATGAAGAAATTTTCTTCCTTAATAAAGGACTGTGGATTTTAAGTGAAACACAATACAGTAGGCTTCTTAAAACTTCAAGGAATTTCATTTGCTATTGTTTTGATATCTTTACCTCTGTCACCTAAAGGGTATTGTTCTTTCACAAAAAACACAGACTTTAATTTTTTCCTTTTTTTTCAGCCAGTAATGTATCACCTAATATCTCATTCTCTTTCCAGTAATGGTCTGATAGAAAAGGACAATTTTCTTTTGAGATAAAATTTTCTCTAAACAACCATTATTTCCTTAAATTTGTGAACTCAGAGTCTATTGCTTTTTAGATGATCTTTTCCAGTTCTTTCCTCCATGTACAATTGGAATCAGAAGTCCTAATATACTAAGCAGATATTGAGTAGGGGATTAACTTAATGTCATTTTGAAGAATTCAGTCTTTCTGTTTGTTTTGGGAGTGAAAATTATCTTATTTAGGAGCTGAAAAGATTATGAAATTTTGATTAATAACAGCACACAACAGCAAATTCTGTACAAAAAATCTTACTATATACTATCATATGTATTCATAGCAACAGTTTCTTGAACATTATACCTCAAGGAAGGGACCTGTGCATTTACAACAAAATCTGGATTATGACTGTGGAGTCAAAAAGTATCACATTATAAGTAACAGATAGATAGGTTTTTGCTTTACATATTTGTGGATAATTTGCAAGTGGAAGAAATGCCTGGCCCTTTTGACTCAGTCTGAAGTGTGCAGTCTACTAGTAATATAAATAGGACAAAGTTTATTGGTGTGACATTCAAGATAATTTATGGACTAATATGATTTTTCTCTCTAAGTTGAGAACCACTGGAAATGACAGATGAAGAGAAAACCCTAGCTATATTATGCAGTAACACAGTGACTCAGTGTTATGATAAAGGAGAGAGCAACCTCAACTCAAGGAAATTTCGAATGATGTCCCTGTAAGAGAGAGGTTTTTGTACAAGACCTTGCTGGAACTTCCTTCATAATGATGAGAAATTGAAAAGGAGTGATAAAGAGGTATATGAATAACACAAGCAACAGGAAATTTTTGCTTCTTTGGAGAAATTAAACTCAATAAAGTGTCTATAAAAATTATAAATAATAGGTTAATGTGATGGGAAAATTAAGAATTCTCCTAGAATAATGACAAAGGGTGCAAACTGAATAAATTCAGACTGGAATGAAGCTGATATGAATCTCTGAAAAAAAAATCTTGTATTGAAATAGTGAGGAGGAAATGTTTGTTTTAAAGATTGTGCTGACAACATTAAAAGCATGATTGCATGATAAAAATTACAGCCTACAGTCATCCTTTACCATTTTGCTTTTATGTTGGTAGGTGCATATGTGTTAACCTACAAACTTCAGAAAACAGTAACTTACCTGTAATTTATTAAGTTTTACAGTTGTTTGGTTTTAGTTTTGGTTTTGCTGGCACTCACCTTGCCATGAAGAGAAATAGCATATATTATGAATTCATTGCTATTTTTAAAATTTCCACATTGACAGAAAGTTATTCCTAAAGGCAATGCAACCTCATCTACACTGGGTTATAAAGATCTGCTGTAATGAACAAGAGCAGCACAAGACTTTTGACTTTACTATGTCATGGGTTTATTCGTTTAAGGCAGGAGAAGTGATTTTAAATTGTTTGAACAAGGTCCAATGCAGAGTATCTTTATGTCAGCTGTTATAAATTACACTAATGACAGAACTGACAGTTTCTCAAATACATTTTTTTTCTTTCGGGATGAAATATTTTATTATAATTGGGAGCTACTTGTTTTTAGTGCACTTGATGCCACTGATTTTCTGTTGCCAGCTATTGTTAGAAGAATGTCTGTGCATAGAAACTGAATAGATTTGCATATACTATATGGCACTGGACCCAAGGCTGAAATTGAACCTTATGTCATCTTGTGGAACTCTTGTCATAGAATCATTGAATGACTTGGGTTGGAAGAGACCTTAAATATCACGTATTTTTTCTGGGGTTTGTTTTTGGTTTTGTTTTTTTGTTTGTTTGGTTTTGGTTTTGTTTTGTTTTATTACAGAATCATGTATTATGAGTTCTAATGTGGTCATCTTAAACAAGAAAAAACATTAATAAAAGGCAGTTAATATTTTTTTTTATTATTTCAAATACTCAGTTGTGTAGAGAGGTCCTGAGTGTGTGCCCTTAAAAGATTTTCCACATATGTATTCCTATGAATGTGCTTGCATCTTTTCAAAATCAGAGATCTAGGCAATTTTCTCAGGTCAAAACATATCATGCACCTAATTTAAAACCTAAAATTGAGCTGCAGTTCCCACCTTGATCTTGCAATAGCTTTGGTGCAGACCCAATCAAAGAACTAGTGAAATTATTAGGAGTCTTTCTTCTTTCTTTGATAGGGCTTGGATTAAACTGCTGATGTTTACAAGTACCTATTATTCTGCAGTGTTCCCATAAACCTGTGTTTCAAATCAACCAAAAATCACACTGCCACATCAGAAACTTGATAAAAATTCTTTAGATACACAACTTCTTTTGGATATATATTGCTTATGTCTGACCAGATCCATTTCTGTTAATACTAACAAAATTTAAAGGGAAAAGAAAACGAGTAGAGGGAAAAATATTTGTTAAAAAATGATCAGTCAAGGGATGCTGAACTTGCCCATGTGTTGAGAAAGTCCTTCTTTATATATGGCTACAGTCTGATGAGAAGATATTTTGAATCTTGGAGATATAAAAAAATGAATATAAGAAAAGAATTTGGGGTGTTCCTCTTAAGAAATTTTTTTTGCATCTTTGATCCTAGCATACTAACTTTATGATGACTATGCCAACAATATTATACTTATATTTTTACTGGTAAAAATATGAATATTTTATATTCTTCCTTTTCTTTTTCTTTACTCCGTGTCTTGTATGACCTTCCTACAATCCAGGAGTCTTTCTGAGGTAAGTAGGAAGCCAAATTTCAAAGTTGAGTGAAGATGAGGAAGAGATTAATTGCTTAAGTTATTGCTTGTATGAAACTTACTGTATTCAAAACCTCACAGTTTTAATTTTAGCATAAAAGTAGACTTCCAGCAAATTCGATCTTCTGTTTTAGAGTATGATATATGCATTTGAAATCCACATCTCAGTTGTCTCAGCTACCTGAAAGCCTGTGTCACAGTGCTAAGGGAACTAGGTACATGATTCAATGATATTGAAGCTCAATTTTTTTTCTAGATTGTCTTAAATCTCACCTGAACATGTTTTTTAGGGTAAACGAGACAAGTATTTTATTTGATAACAGGTACAACACAACACCATCGGTTACATACTCTCCATAGATCCAACACCTAAGAAAGAATGTTGTTTAAAAAATACTGTATGAACTGTATATACTGTATAAACTGGATATAAAATCATGATTTCCCCTCTATCCACTTGTGCAGTGAACACTGGTTGAAAGTTGTGACATAGTTGCAATAGAAGCTGTGAAAAGATGTGAGGGTAAAGGAATGTGAAGCTAATAAGGACAGGGTATTAACTGTGTAAAAATGAAGACTCTTTTCTACTCCACAGTCCTTCTTTATGACCTAGAAGAGATTTGATCCTTACCAAGTCTGAAATATGTAGCCGTTAAGGGAGACAGGATACCTGTCTCAGCATGTTTATCTGCATGTCTCTATACATGTTGTACACATTCCCTGTGTATTATTTGAATAGAAATTACTATCAGTGAATAAAAAGACTGCTATTTTGAAGTAAAGAACCCTGGAAAGCCTTGAATCCTACATGTCCTACATGTAGCTTTCAGTTAAGTGAAATATATTAGGAAAGAATTGAATCTAAAAATCTCTTTACCCTTTTTCCGTAAAAGAAAAAAGAAAATCCAAAACAAAAAGCCCAAACTTGTATTATAGAGATTTATCAGGAAATTGAGTTTTCAGATAAGAATAAAAAGACTGTTGACAGTCAAATGTCAAAATGCAAAAAATTTTGACAGTCAAATGTCAAAGCTGTTTGATGTTCTAAGCTGTTTAATGTTCCCAGGAACTAAAAGTCAATTGCCAAAATATCTTTTGCACACTGATACATCCAAATGTAAGCAGAACAGAAGGAGACCTGCAAATTCTCAATCCAATGATTGAGAGTGGTGGTCCAATAACAAATGCGGTTTCTGAGAGAGAATTCTGTACCTTTTACAATGCATCATTTAATTAAGGAATGTCCCAAGCATTGCCTCCATAGCCATGTTAAAGCAGAGCAAACAAGCCACAGACTAAATAAATAAATAAATAAATTAGGTTTTCAAAATCATATTACTTGGTGTCTTAATTTGTCTCAATTTTTTTTCATGTTCTACCACTCTTTTTAATGAAAAAAATTACCTGCCTTTGGTTCTGAGACCCAACCATGACATGAGTTGAAAGTCCAGAAGACTGTAGATTAAGTGAATTGAGACTTTAAAATGCTGACAAATACTATAACTTCATATGAACTGGGAATTCTGACTTTAGTTCAGACAAAGACAACAAATATCACGTTAATTAAACTATTGTGTGGTCTTCTTCTTGCTGAAGGCACTTTGCTGCATTCTTTGGGGCAGTCTTTTCCCAGTAATGTAAAAAATAATTTCAGAATCTATTTCTTTCATCATATTGTTCTCAATTCTCCATAAATTAATTTTTGCTCTTGCTCAAAGTATTTTTTTTTAATACTAGCATTAGACAAGGTTGTATTTTATCTTCTCTTTCATTTGTTCTGCCTCCTGAACACATCTTTTTTTCAGAGACTCACGGACAGCATGATCAGTTATAATAAGAATTCTTTAGTCTTCTTTTTTGCCTTTTTTTAATAGGTGAACATTTCACTTAAATTATTAGCATATTAATCAACTTTCAATAAATCTGAGACATAGAAGAAGCCTACAGCAGGGCAGGCATGCTGCTCAGTATGTGATGGCTATGGAAAGGTGGCAGAGAGTCCCTGGATATTTTTCAGTCAAAAATATTTTTGTACAAGAAGATTCCCAAACGACAACTGGTAAAAGATGAGGTAGGTCCTCTTGTATCCTACAAGCAGCAAGGGAAAGAAAACAAAAAGGAAAAGACACTTCTAAGGTGTACCTCCCTGGAAACCACAGCCACCTTACTTAGGTAAGCACTCACCTGGAATTTATGTACAATTATTCTCAAAATTGCAGAGCTGCAGATGTTTCTTCTCAGCTCGCTAATATCTGCTTCTGGATAGATTTGCACGTGAAGATGAGCAGTACTTTTAGGGACACAGCCAACCATCAAAACCTTTTTAATAATTTCTTCTTGTAATAATTGCTGCAGGAATTCACATATCTGTGGAATGTAAATCTCAGTCAGTTTATTCAAAAGACAATTTCTAAATCTAACCACTGTTTTTTATTTTTATACGAAGACTTTCCAAATGCATGTTTCAAGTTGTACTTCCAGTAACTCTATTTCAAAATTGCTCATGAAAAGAACTTGGACAGACCACTTACAAACCTTGTGTTAGGAAGCTGACCAGCAGTTTGTTTCAGCACCAAAGACAGAGAAGAAGACTGTGCATTAAACTACACATCCACAAATCCAGTAATTGGGCAGCTGCAACTTGAAATGCTTAGAACCAGCTGTATTTTACAGAAACTTGAAACAACCCCACATGCTAAGACACTGTAGCAACATATTGTCTTTCAGTAGTTCTTTGCAGGCTGATTTATGGTCAGGAAATTTTGCTTCCTCTAGAGATCCTTTCTGAGGGTTTGCTGTTCAAAAAAAATGTGGGAGGGAAGAGAAAGCAATCAGGTGCTTTGGCACCCTGCCAGAGTTTCTGCTGCCTCCCCACATGGGGGGGCTACCTGTCTTTCCTCCAGGTCTGGAAGATGTTATCTTTAAAAGATGAGATACCAAAGGCCTATTGACCAGAGAGACATTTTCCAGGGCACACTTCTTGCCTCTTAACAGGTCAGAATTAATTTTAGATTTTCTGTATGAATTTATCTGCAAGTGAGACATTTCCTAGACAGTTGAAAAAAGAGTCCATCCACAGGGATGGAATTAATTGAAAGAAACACTCAGGCAGTGTACTTTATCCAAGTAGGTAATCTCTATAAATTCTTTAGTGAGAAAAAAATCATAGTAGTGTATTCCACATCCAATACTCTACTCTTGAGATCTTAAAATACATAAGGGTAACCAATAGGAAACCACACAGAAATAATCCTCTGGATAAAATGCAGAACTTTCTGCTGCATAGATTTTGCTTTTTTTTTTCTCTTGTTGAACTAAGTGAATTAAAAATGACATTGAAGATGCTCTAGATGTGATTATGGCTCACCTTATTTCAGACATTGTTTATACAACTGCCATTACATACATTAATTTGGAGAAACTGATTTGCAATTTCTTACTTTCAGGATGACTTGCAGATTCAATTATTATTGCTGTACGATACTTTCCATGAATCCAAAGGAGAAAGAGTTCTATCACAGGAGATAGCAGGACTTGTTGATAGAGTTTTAAACTAGCTTGGAAGGGGCAAAGAGACAAAAGCAGGCTCATGAATGGCCTGAAGTTGTGTCATGGAAGGTTTAGGCAAGATATTAGAAAAAGTTCTTTACCCAGAGGCTGAAGACTCATGTCCCTTGGGCACTGGAACAGGTTCCCCGGGGAAGTGGTCACAGCAAGTCACAGTACCAAGCCTGACAGAGTTCAAGAAGCGTTTGGATGATACTCTCAGGCACATGGTGCTACTCTTGCGGACAGTCCTGTGCAGGGCTGAGAGCAGGACTTGGTGATGCTTGTGGATCCCTTCCAACTCAGCATATTCTGTGATTCTGTGATATGTAGAAAGGATTCTGTAGAGTGTTCAAGATCAGATTGGATGGGGCTCTGAACAACCTGGTCTACTTGAAGGAAGGAGTTTTGTAAAAAAAGAGGCTAAATCATAGAAAGAAAAAGCAGGGCAAAAGAAGATTAAAAAAAAAAAAAAAAGAAAAGATGAAGTAAAACATATTTAAATTATTTTATTTTAATTGTTCGTTTTTTCTTCATGAATTTTTGGTCTCACATACCTTGTGAGTATGCTTTAATATTCCTCAAGAGGTGTTTAGAGAGCAAGTCAGATGCAGAAATTGGAAAACAAACAATGACTTTCAAATATTTCTATGATTTTAGAATGAATAATTTCAATTAATATTAAAATTTTCAGTTTTATACAGTGATTTACTAGAAAAATTTAGAAAAAAATTATAAAAATTTGATCATATTGTCTGGTAATTCCATACCTTGAGAAAATGTCTCATTTGAATTTTGAAAGATTTATTTACTGGCATTCTTTCAGAAGTTTCTGGATATCAAAATGAAATGAGGTCAAGAAAAATATTTCAGATAAGCACCCATGAGATTTTATTAGTATGTAAAATGGCTTACGTGTTTTGATCTGCACAATTAGGAAGATTCCTGTTGGGTTTTTTTGGACAATATACCACACTGACAGCTTTTGTTGTTTTAATTTTACACTTCATTTTTCAGGTTTGAGGTCAAGAACTATAAAGTTCTGTGGAAGTGAAGAAAATTGAACAAGGTATCCAAATGTATTTTCATATTAAAAAGATGCAGGTATAAATAATGGCAGGAGAGGTAATGGCGTTCTGGAAGGCAGTGACTTGGAAAAAGTGTCAGGATAGGCTAGCAAATTGTATTTGCTCTAGTGAGGTGATGTGGTAAAATGGACAAATAATTTTTCATTAGCGAGATATATAGTTTTTCATTAAATGATGATATTCATATTTTAAAAAGGAAGAAGAAAAAGTCTTTAATTATTTAATATTAATGTTCTACAATCTGAGTTTCAATATAGTTAATAGGTTTAATTTATCTCCATGAAATTAGAAGATTACTTGTGTGCTGTAGATAAATACTTTCTAAAGATAAAAAGAGTAATGTGAATGGATACTGCAGTATTTGTTGATTTAGCAGAGGACAGCAAAATGAGAACTTTGACGCTGAAGCCACACACTTGACTACTACAAAAAATAAGACATTCACTGTATAACAACAGATATCACCTCCTTGGAAAGGTTACTGAACAAAGCAGTTGATTTTCCACCTCTTAATAGCTTAAATCAAGATGAAATTCTTTTCTGCAAGAGTTGCTCTTGGTAAACACAAGCTATGCTTCAGTCAAAGACAAGCTATTCCTCTCATAAGTGATTTAGTGAGATCAAAGGGAATAGCCTGTAAAACTGGCACAATATAATAGTTCTCTGGTCTTAAATGCCATAAATTTATGAAAACACAAACATATATCTTATTTTCTGTTATTATGTGCGTTTAGTGTGGATATTTCTGTTGTAGTTCCTGTTTTCACCCTTTTTAAATATAATACGTGCACTCATGAGTAAATTTACACAGTAGACTGGTGAAATTGAGGGCATGCTACATAATACTTATTTAAAACAAATATTTTATTTCAGTTCACTAACCTGGTGAAAGCAACTGTTAAACTGCTAGAAGAATGTGCTCTTTTTATTTAAGTCGCTTTGCTATTTGCATTTAGTTATGCTAGTTAAACTTATTTTAAGAAGTAAGAGGAAAAAGAAACATATTCTAGAGAAACCTTTAACTGAGGTCAAGCTCAGAGAATTAGCAGAAATTTTTGCTATTCTAGGTGTAACGGTTTTCCTGTTTAACTGCTGATCTCTGAGAGGTTTTTCATTTTAGTGTTATGACATCCACTTTGTGGATGAAGAAGGTCTATACCATCATCAATGATAATACATATTTAAAAATGACCCTTTATGTGAATTTTTATTCCTACTTTTTAAATTGTCTTCTTTTTCTGCTATACTTGATTTTATACGGAACAATTAAACTTTCACAAACTAGATGATTTGACTATTACATCTCTTTCGACAGCTACATAGCATGGAAGATATGAATAATTCACATGTTATCAACTGTTGCTTTTGACATGGTGTTACCTAATACATCCATACATATGGCTACCGTGATTGTGTATTTTTATATCACAGCTTATAATATTTGCTTCATGAATGCATATCTTAGTTTATAGACTGAATTTTACTATGCCTGACTAAAATACTTAAACAGAAAAGATTTAAGAGAAACACGATGAAGGAAAGAAATGTAGAGCCAAGACTCCTTTAAAAAAAGTCTGAAAACTGTGAACAGAAAAATACCCTTGACAAACTTTAAGTGCTGAAGATTGGAGGTGATTTTAAAACCTTTAAGGAAGAAAAGGGGAGTCAGTAATCCTGAGCTTTTCTGCTGAGGTTAAGTGTCTAAAGGCGAGGCCTGTTAGGGTATTGATGCCGATGAAATAGGGGACACCTGTGACTCAGAGACTTATTCTCAGAGATTTCATCTCAAAGATCCAGGGAAAGAAGGTGATGGGAAAATTTGTACCCAGACAAGTTGACAGAGGAGAGGCTGAGCCTCTTTGGCCAACTCAAGATTCAGGAGGTATTTCAGATTGATAGAGAGCCTCTCATAATTTTCTATGCCGGGGCAATCTAGCACATCTGAAACTGATTCAATTTCATGGTATCACAAGCCACGCTTATCTCAGTGTACTCTGCCTAGGTTTTTGCTTTTTCTCATAACCATATTTCTCTCTGCAGAGAAAAGGTCCTGCATTTTAACGTGGAACTTTTGCCCTTCATGTGTCTGTTTTCATAGCATGCCCACTGGGGTGAGAGTATCCAAGGCGTGAGAAGTGTCTGCCCTATTGTCTAGTTTGAATGCAGATTACTGTCTACAAGTGACTTGTCATTTTTATTTTGCCCACGTTTTCTCTTGGTTTTCTTTCCCCAAATCATAACGAATACTCATGTCTTTGGTCCTTTGCTCATACTCTAGCCACCACCAATCAATCACAGCAGTAAAAAAAAATAGTCAAGTAAATACGGATGAGCCATGTCACTAGCTACTGCTTAATCAAGCAAACCAGACTGAGAACAATCTCTCAGCTTTCCCTTCCCTGCTGTGGAAATGTCACTGTTTCATTGCCCATCAATAGAATGTTTCCCAAAGAGTAACAGTGCCAGTTTTGGTAACTAATCCATGAAAATGTATTCATACTAAATAACTGTGAATCCAAAGCTCTTTTACTGATTTTTCTTTTTTTTTTTTTTTTTTTTTTTTTAGTTAACTATTGTGTGAAAGATGGAAGCTCTGTTATAACCTCAAGAATCATGTTTGAGTATGCTATTCATTCAACAGATCCAAACAGGTGAATTGCACAGCCACAGAATATCAAGGGAAACTTTAGAAAGGGAAACTTTAGAAAAGATAGTGTTGTGAAAAACACTTTTGCAGAGATCATGCATCTTCTGAAAACTAAACATAAGCCATTTTGGTGCGAAGCTGTATGTACCCTGTTTCTTGGCATTCTATTTCCATAGGCCTAATGGCAGTAGAGTTGACTTTCTCTGAGTTGGAGATGGCATATTTACTTAGGAAGACATGAAAGACATTCCCTGCAATCTACCCAAAGCATTTCGCCACAGTTTAGCTCAGCAGAAACTTGATTTTAGAAGATTATCCAGAGGGAAATCTGAAGTTCTCTGCATGAAGTGGTGACAGTAGTGGCTGAAGAAAGTGTGTAAAACAGATAAAAAAATATTTTAGAGGAGTTAAAATACATCCATCTAAAAGATCTCCTAAAAATAAAAAGTCAATAACTGTTGATTATATTTTTCATAAGTCTGCAAATGGCATGGTTCTGTATTGTGCCTATTGTGTAAAACAGTACACTGTGGATGCCTGATGTCAAGTAGTCAAAGTATTTTGGAAAAAGTAAGACTGAAATTCAACAGGAAAGATAAATAGTTTTGTGATATTTTCATCAGTTAACCCAGTCTAATGCTTCTATCCACAGACAACTTTGAAGCTGTCCTCTTCAGAAATTTAATCAATGTGATGTTGAATCGCAGAAATACTCAGTTATGTCAAGTGGAAGCAAGACAATCACCATTAACAGAGAAGAACAGAAGAAAAGCAAAAAAAACCCAAAAGAAAATCCCTCTTTAGATTCACTCCAATAAAGTTTGTAAATATTTGAATCTAAGTCATAATATCTATCATTAATTAGCCAATAATTGAATAGAGAGTGATAAAGAATTCAGTAACTCAGGTTTCACTGTAACTATGCTTGGGTTTAACTGAGCACAATTTAATGCACAAGTCTCTTCACAAGTGTCAGTCAGAGGACTGTGGAGGAAGAATATCTCTACAGTTTCAGTGGGAATGGCCAGTAAGGACAAAGATTAAAGTGGACAGAAGGTAAATGCAATAAAATAAGATTATTTTGAATTAGACAGTGATAATTTTTTATTTCCTGTTTCAGATTAAATTGGGAAATATTAGAATTAACATAAATGTTATTTGTGCAGCCTTTTCTAATAATAAGAATAAAGACAATAAAATCACTACATAAAATCTTTTTATCCTCTTATTATTGGTTGAAACAAAGCAATTTATACTTTACCTGTTTGCTCGCGTAACAATTATGAATTCCAGAGAAATTGTCCCCAAGTTCCAGAAGCTGACCAAAGTTACTGTCTTCTGGAAATCTTTCTTTTCTACTACTGTATACAGCTTACTTGTAAAATTAGAGGCTATTTGCATCTTACTTGATTTCTGACACTTGGCTAAGTTCTATTTTTGCTTACACACACACATGGAAATTTATTATTTATAAATTTAATTTTCTTAATTATTAAATTATTTATACACAAACTAGAAATATAATTTACACATCTGTACCTGAGAGTAGGACTTGGTTCATTGCCTTCAGATTAATTCAGATATGAAGAAGGAAAAAAAGAAACATTTTCTTTTATCTTAAATACAGGAGCAACTGAATTTTATCTGTAAAATGCATTAAGGAAACTTAAATTTTTAATTTCTCAATTATTTTCACACATAAAATTTGCATTTTTTGGCAAAAGAATTTCTACCTTAAATCCTACATATTAATATAAATAAGAATATAAATGTATTATATTCACTAATTAATCAAAAGCAAGAAGGACAGTTCCATTTTAGAGGACTCATATTTTATTCACAAAACAACAAAGAGCACAAGATATCTAACAGAATAAAATAAAATAAACAGAAAGCTTATGGGTATCACAACATGGTCACAACTGTTCCATAAGTACGTTGAACTATAAACTTAACGGAATCACAAAATGAATGGAACTGGAAATCATCTAATCTAGTTCAACCCTGAGCAAGTTGATCGGAATTGTGCCTATTTGTTTTCGAATATCCCCAAGGACACAGACTACACAACCTGCATGGGTAGGTTCCAGTGTATAACCACAATCACAAGAGAAAAAAAGGAAAACAAGTAAAGCTTTTTTTTTTTATGTTTGAGTAGAATTTCCTGTGGTTTAGTTTGTTTACACTGAGTTTTGTTCTGTCACTGGACACCATTGAGAAGAGGTCTGGCTCCTTCTATCTTATATCTATATATACTGATAAGTTCCTCATCAGCCCTTTCCATTCTGAACAGTCCCAGATTTCCCATCCTCAGCTCATGCTACAGATGTTCTAACACCTTCCTCGTCTTTGCAGTCCTGCACTGGACTTGCTCCAGTACATGTATTTCTCTCTTGTAGCAGGGAGCCCATATCTGGACCCAGCACACGAGACATGTCTCATCAGGACTGAGGGGAAGAACACTTCCCTTGACCTTCTGGTGAAGCTTTTCCCAGTGCAGCCCAGGATACTGCTGGCCGCCTTTGCTGTACTAGTTCATGTTCAGCTTGTTGGCTACCACGATCATCAAGTCCTTCTTTGCCAAAGTGCCTTCCAACCAGCTGGCCTCAAATGTTTACTCATGGATGACATTATTTCTCTCTATGTGCAGAACATTGCATTTACCCTTGTTGAAATTCATGATGTTCCTGTCAGCCCATTTTTGCAATCATCTAGTATATCAGATGCTCATCCCAGTTTTGCATTCTCTGCAAACCTGCTAAGAGTGCATTCTGCCCCTTTGTCCAGATAATCAAAGAGGATGTTAAATGATGTTGGTGCCAATATCAACCCCCAGGGTACATTATTTGTGGCTGATCTCCAGCTGGACTCTATGCCACCTTTCAGTCCTGCAATTCAGCAAATTTTATTATCACTTTACTGTCCATTTATCTAGCCCACAATTCATCAACTTGTCTACGGTGAAATTATGGGAAACAGTGTCAAAAGTCTTGCTAAAGTAGACAGTATTCACTGCTCTCCCCTCATCTAATGAGCCAGTCTTATTGTGGAAGGCTATCAGGTCAGTCAAGCATAATTTCCCTTTCAGAGATCCACTTTGACTACTCCCATTCACCTTCTTGCTCTCCATATATTTGGAAACTGTTTCTAGATTGATTGTTTCATCCGTTTCACAAAGTGAGACGGATAAACCTGTAGTTCCCTGGATCCTCCTTCTTGCCCTTCCTGAAAATAGAGTGGCATTTGCTTTCTTCCAGTCCTCACAGATGTCCCTTAATCCCATGAGCTTTCATAGATGATCAAGAGAGGCCTTGCAATGATACCATCCAGTTCCCTCAGCACTTTTGGGTGTGCCCATCCTGGTCTTGTGTGTATTCATTTCATTTAAGTAATCCCTAATCTGCACTGAGGATAAACTTTCCTTGTCCCAGATGTTGCCACTGGTTTCAGGATTCTGAAGTTGCTGTAGCAATGTACACCTCTAACAATGGAAATGAGGAAGATACCGAATGTCTCTGCTTGGTTCACCAAGGATAATTTTAAAATACTGAGGTTTAGTTATGAACTCTGCCACAGTTATGAACACAGTGCATGTAACATTACAAGAAATTTATAGAATAATATTTTTGCACTTCAACTACAAAGTACTGTAGAACACAGACTTAAATATAGTGGTTCTGGGAGTTGTTCTAGGAAACATACTGATTTTTATGAAACATAAAAATCTAAGTTACAGAATTCTATATGAAAATGTTTTTCCTTTCATATAGCAAAATGAAAGCACTGACCTGTTGAATCAGCAAAAGGTGTCCAAAAGCATTGCTTATTTATCCAATTTCTCCAATAACAGTCACTCGTTTTATGGAGCTGGTACATATAGTGCTGAGTTAACTGCAAGGTATGATATTGTGATTGCTGTAGTGTTTGGGATATGTTTCTACTTAGGTCTCAAACCCTTTCAAGTGCAATTCTTCCAAGATCATAAGGTTTGATTTTATGAAACCCAGTTTTAGATGTCTGCTATGTAAACTGCTTTATTTTTCTAGTCATTTAGGTTCCTTTCAGAATCTTTAGGATGAAAGTATATTTAAGGAACATAATTCACCTTAGATATATTAGATAATGTATCATGATAAAAATATATTCATTAATAGTAAAATTACTAAAAATCTCCTTTTTGGCATTAAAATACAACATTTTCATGTGGTAATAAATAAATAAATGTGTATCATTACAAACAAAGGAATATAAGGATGCAATTCTGAGATAAAAAAATCAACAGCAATATTCTCTCACTTTTTTCTTGCTTTTTTGTTTTTGGCAATACTAATAAGATGAACTGTTATCTTTTCAATTTGTCTAGTTTCTGGGTTAATGCTCAAAAGCTAGCCCTTCTTTGGCTTTTGTCTACAGTAATTAAGGCTAACCTAGGAGGGTTAGGGCCAAAACCTATGGTAATAAAGCAAATTATATTTATTTTAGGTTTCACATCATTGAAGATCTTTCTGTAAAAAAGGCTTTTTTTTTTTTTATTCTGTGTAAAGTGTCCATGTTTTTGAGTCATTTTTTACAAGTTTTTCTTCAGATGAAGGAATTCAAAAGTGCATGAAGATTAGCTCAGTTGGTTAGAGGCTGGTGCTAATAATGCCAAGGTTGTGGGTTCAATCCCTGTATGCGCCATTCACTTAAGAGTCAGACTCAATGATCCTTGTGGGTCCCTTCCAACTCAGAATATGCTATGATCACCTGTGAATAGTCTTGCACCATGGAAAATGAAAGTAGGATGGAAACTTCAGGAAAGAACAATGGAAAAGTCAGAAATCTGCTGGCTGAAGTTTTAAAAAACAAAAGAGGGAGAGTGAAGGAACAGAAGTCTTTCTTTCTTGGGCTCTAATGTGAGAAAATGAACACCATGAACTGGCCTATTTCCCGTGGAAATATAGTGGTTCCTTATAATTATTCTTATATATATATTTGTATGTACATATTTGACTTGGAAAAGTGTCATCTTCTATACAATATGGTAAAAGCTATGTCTAGTATCAGCGAAGTGGCTGTGTGGGGGTGTTCAATATATATATAC
The DNA here is from genome assembly GCF_036250125.1 of Pseudopipra pipra. Taxonomy (NCBI): domain Eukaryota; kingdom Metazoa; phylum Chordata; class Aves; order Passeriformes; family Pipridae; genus Pseudopipra; species Pseudopipra pipra. The sequence continues at coordinate 81,443,598 of NC_087550.1, forward strand.
ATATTGTAGTAATAATGGAAAATTTAGAGAAGTTGTTTTTCCTTTCCTCTGTTCTCATATCTTGCTTAAGCTTACAGGAATATCTTTTCTGTTTGAAAGAGGGTAAGAAACCCACAGATGAGAAAATGAAAGTCACAGGAAATCATAGGCAAGCCTTCCAGTTGCGGTGTTGATACTCTGATAAGAGATGGAAGTTATTTCATGATATTTTCATTATAACAATGAAATTCATGTTTAAGAATTTTTCAAATAGCTGTAGACCAAGATCAATTGACTAGTGGCTAAGTGTATAAATCAAAAGTAGCTCATATCTTTGATTATGTAGCTATTTGAAAAAAATATTATTTTCCCATTACGAAGAGATATATTTTATTTTTTTAATCATCTCAGTAATAGCATGATAATAAAAAATGAAAAAAACCACATGAAAATGCCATCCTTCCTTATAAAAGTCATGTAGAAAATACACTGCAAAGTTTCTTATCCTCGATCATACAACATTATTTTGCATTTATTTTTGCTTGATATATTTAATAAGTTAAATAAAATTATCTAATAAAATCATAATATAAATATTAACATATTTAAAATAACTAATAAATGTTTTAAACCTTAATTATATCTAATGGTATCTGTTATTTTTATTTAAACACTGGTGGCATTGGTGAAATAGTCACTTTAAGAGAATTAGTCTGCAAGTGAGGGCCACAGACTAGCTAATTTTAAATCACATGTTCCTTGTCAGTTTTCTTAGTCATTCTATAATGTAAATAAGCCTTCTGGCTGTGCCATATTTGCTCCTTTCTTGTTGAATTTGCTCATGTACTGGACACTCAAGGAAGATACACAGTAAAATACATTTCTCCTGAAGCCCAAATTAAAACTTTAACAGGAAGAAAATGTTTCTTTGGACATTTTTCTTAGTTTCCAAGGATCTGGATAATGTAGTGAATAAGCCATCATTTGTCTTCAGATTGTCTGAAGTCCATTTTGCAAAGTAGGACATAAATTAGAATTTGGGTGAGGTACTTTAAGAGCACCTATCATAGTGATATTTAATTAACAATGGGCTCTACAGCAGTGCACATTTCCAATTGTCAGTTGTCTAAGAACTAAGACCAGGTAAAATCCTAATGCAATCATTATTCTATTTAACAAGATATGTAAATAGCAAAAAACTTTAATTTAAATTTAGCATATTTCAGGGTTTCATCCCATGTGTTTTTAAATGCACTATCTCTCACATCTGTTTGAGGCTGATTTCCAGATCTGAAGGTGTCTCTGGTACTCAGGACACTGCAGCTCAACTTCCTAATAAATTCATTTCCAGTGTATGTCTTTGCATTTCAGGGATTTATGTATTCATTTATTTCTGGCTGCACAGATGGGAGCATTCTTGTTTTCAAAGTTGCTGAACCCCAGGTGAGTAAGACAGAAACTATGTCTTTTCAGGGATTTTTTTGTTTGTTTGTTTTTGGGTTTGTTCCTGGTTTTGTTTTTGTTTGTTTGTTTTTGTTTTTGTTTGTTTGTTTTTTATGAAATCGATTATTTTCAGTGCAGCAAATTTCTGTGCTGTGTGTGCATGACTGTGGAATTCCTCTCGTTTCTCCTTTCCCTAGTTGCAAACTCAGATTTTCTTCCCTGCCTTTTGTTCCCATGACTGCTAAAACAGAAAATGACATGACACTATGTTATTTATACATGAGATGCACAGTCATCTTCATTCCAATCTTTAAATTATTGTATATATTGTAAAAGCTGTAGCTGAGTTAATTGCAGAAATTTGCAATTTGTTTGATATATCAGCTATATACCTGGACTGACTGCAAGTTGGACACTAAGAACAGTAAAGGTTTCTTGATTTTTTTTTTAATTTATGTGGTTAATTCCTTTATAAAACCATAGCTCACATAGGTGACACTTCATATGTCTAAAAATGTAGTGACAAGAGTACTACTACAAGACTGCTTTATGAGTCTGAGAGAAGGCTACAAATCCACATTCCCTTAAATTGTTAATGCAATGTCAAAGGGAATGCATTCCAATACTGAGAAGATATGACAACAAATAGAACCTGAGTTAACAGTCTATCAGCCATTAACCATATTTTTGTTTAGTTTATTAGTTAGATGAGAGCATACCTAAAATATTACCATTGACATAATATTGTATTAGGTACTAGAATTCTTTTATGTTCTGAAGAAACTTGCTTTTAGTTAATAACAAAATTAGTAATGATGCAGAAATTTTGCTTTCCATTAATAGTAATGGACAAGTTCAGTTGTCTTGGTACCATTACTCAGTAAAGAATCTAAATAGGCCATCCTTTTCCACATGTTATTAGCAATATTTATATTTTTCAAAGAGTAATATTAGTGTTTAATATTATTTCACAGACCAAATCTGTTTGAATAAAGAAATAAAATATTTTTTGTGTTATTTGACTGGATTTCAAATAGCTGTTCAGTTTGGCAATATCTATTCTCCTTTTAATTAAAGAATTTTCATTCACAAAGTATATATGAGAAAGACTAGTTCTTCACCTTCTTTCATTATTTGTATCTGAATAAGACTGCTGCATGATGTCTTTATTTGCTTTCTTTTGTTGACCGTTACTCTGTGATGGTTTTTTCCCAACCCAGTGCACAAGAAAACAATGTGACTTACATTAGAATCAGAATCATAGAATCAGCCAGGTTGGAAAAGACCTCTGAGATCATCAAGTCCAACCCTTGATCCACTACCACTGTGTTTACTAGACCATGGCACTAAGTGCCACATCCAGTCTCATCTTAAAAAGAGGAATTTTAACAGGCAACAAAAACAACAAAACCTATTGACAAAAGAATATGTTGATCTTCCCCTTTCACAGGGTTTTTAGACAGAAAAGAACTTTTCAACTTTCTCAGCACTGTCCCAGGACACTTTTAGTCCTGATTTTTCTAAGAAATCTGGCTTTTCAGAAAAATTCCTTCTAGAAGAAGTATCTGTCAAAATGAGAGAGGATTTCAATTACCCATAAGTAACTCAACTCTAAGGATAAATTAAGTTATTTAGTGTGCAGGAAAAAATGAATTCTTAATCATGAAGTGTGGGAGCTATCATAATGGTATTTATGGGAGAAAGACATAAGGACTAGGGATTCTAATTGCCATATGGTAAAATATTAGCATATTCCATTGGCTTTTTATGCCATAATGTGGTTTAACACTGCTCCTAATCCTACTTCCTACTGTTCATTTCATTGGAATCCAATCCCATTGTAAGTACTGCTCAGTATTAAGGCTGGGACATTGTCTAAGGATGTTGCTAGTTCTTTCTTAAAAACAGTCTTTCCTGAAAAATATAAGGTGTTTGAAAAAGCATAAAAAATTTCCAAATAAAGTGAATTTCTTAAATATTGAAACTTATATTTAGTCTAGATATTGCCTATCATGTTTTTGTTTGTTGCTTTTTTTCTTAAGCTAATACAATCTACGTACCTATTTATTACAGATGTTTTATTCTTCAAAGTGGTGAAGAACCAAGAAATATTCCTTGATTCTGCTATAATGTCTATAAAGACTATGTATATATGGAAACATATATTGTTATGTATATATTCTGTACCACAGACAAATTGCTAGTTTTCTTAATGAACACATTGCACTCTCAAAGAGTACTTATGTATTTGTCACTATCTCCTTCCATTGTCAGTCCCTATTAAGTGTTCCCTACAGGCCCATTGAACATGGTTTCTCTGTGAAATGAAGCATTACAGTCAGGCACTTTGAAAAAAAAAGTATTACCACCCTAGCAGATGGAACATCAGTAATTTAGTACTAATCAGCTCAATTGGTTTTATAGAGTTTCTGCCTTTAATATTCTGTGCCTTCATTGTGTGTTATTTACATCTGACTCGAGTGTCCTAGTTAGAAGAGCTGGGACCAGTTCATCACTTTGTGGGTGTAACCCAAACTGTGTATTCTACACTCTCCATGCCATTTTCCAGAAACTGTTAGCAATAGACCATTTGCAGCAGCTGCCCAGAGCACACCTGACCCCTCAGGCTATAAGCTGGGTGTTAGAGGCCTGTGAGACAGGAGGATGCTCCTGTCCTCACACCCACAACTTGCAATCACCCATTGTGGAATTCTCTGCCCTGGGGGAGATACTGGGCATTCCTACCTGAACATGAGCCTATATAATCTTGGGGTATTGGGACTTCTGGTACCATTTGTTGAATCCAGAGGAGGACCAGAACCTTGACCGGACTGCAACCACCACTCTCGACCGGACCGTGACCACCGCTTTCAACCAGACTGCGATTATCGCCCTCGACCAGACTGCGACCAGCACTCTCACCAACAGGTTTTCCCTCCCCTTTTACTCTGGACTCAGGGGGACCATATGGGGCTCAGCATGGGGGTCAACAAACACTACTCTGTTTGTGCCCCAGGATACTGGGTTATACATTGGGATTTTGTGGGTTAAACCAATTGTTTGTCCATATAATCGTATTTATGGTATTATTTTTATTAAATTGTAACTCTGACTTATAATCTCTTTGGAGTTGGGTTCATTTCTCCTGCTGATTTACCTTTAAACCAGCACAGCTTCAAAGACTGGCAGGTATCAGTGGCTGACTGGTAATATCTCTTTATGAATAGATCCACCTTGTAAAGCAATCCCAAGACTGGGTGGCCAGGAAGATGCAGATTCTGCTACACACCTGTAAATGACTTTCCTTAAGCTACACTGAACTGTGATTAGGTAGATAAAGGGCAGTTTGTGTTGCAGACCACCAAGCAACCATGTTGTTATCCTGTCAACTTGCAGTGCTGGGAAGAGAGATGAAGACAAATGGTGTATTGCTGAGCCACCTTTTCCCAGGCAGAGGTGAATGAAATGTCAAAATTAGGGTCTTTCCTGGACTACGCCAGCTGCTGTCTTTTCCTCACAGTATCAGTTACTACGACTGTTTGAATTATGATTAATATTACCATCTTGTCAAAGCTGTTAAAATTTGCCTTTCTTATATGACTGTCCAGCATTTCAGGGAACTGAAGATTTTGTATAAGTTTCTTCAATGATTTTTTTTCACTTCAGTTTTACAAAGTATATTGTACCAACTGAGGTCTTTAACAAACAGGTATATCTATTACACTACACTTACCTATGCATAGTGCTGTCATTGTATTGACTGAGAAAGTATTGTCTTCCTGAAAGAAGAACACCATTTCTAAACTGTTCATTCATAGTTGCAAATTGAAAACCTGTGGAATGGATAAGTACATGTGTGTATGCGTGTATACACCACAAAATACGTATGACCCTATATGTAGGTCTGTCTTTAAAAAAGTTTTTTTTTAAATTTCATCCTAGAAATTAACAATGGAACCTAAAGAACTGTCAGCTTTTAGGTTCTGTATAGATACAGGCACGATGCCATTACCTGCTGAAATATCCTTCCCGCTTGTATTATTCTATTTTTAACATATTAATAAGGCTATTTGCCTTGGTACATTATAGGAATCCAAAGAGTTTGTAGACATATAGAAGATAAGATAACATTTTTACAGGTGTGGGAAAGACCTGATAAACCTAATATAGGCACTTGGATATATGCTTTTAATTTACAGGTAAATTGCTAACTCCCAGTACAGTAAATGGAAAGAGAAAAGAGTGTTTGAAGGTCTCTAGGAAGAACTTCTGAGCCTAAACTTAGATGTCTTCAAAGGTTAAATGTGATCCTTGTGATGCTTTGATTTTGTGTGTGTATGTGTGTGTGTGTTTTAACTCTTGTACAGGTAAGGTCAATTTACTTCCATTCATACTGACTGTGGTCAAGCAGTTCTCTTGATAACAGTGAAACTTAACAGTAGACTACTCATTAGCGTGAAAAAGGATATCAACAGGGGACCACTTATGCTGAAGTTTCCCTTCATGACAGTGGGACTAGGTTTTGGCATTTAGCTTATGATTTTGCCTTTCATATATTTTTCAGAAAAAAATCCCTGAGAATGTTAAGTTAAATGGGATGGTCTTAACAATCATAGTATCCTTTGACTGCCCCCAGGCTATTAGGATTTGCAAAATAGGACTCCAGTTCTTTTTGGCATAACCAGAAAAAATATACCAAGCGAAGGATATAAAAAAAAAACCACTACTAAAATGTTTAGGTAAATATTTTGAAAAGAATTCCAGGAAAAGTATAATGCTTGCTTATGGAGAAATAATAAAACTCTTCTTCCCAGAATGTGAAAACCAAGAGTTGAAGCCAAATCAAATACTAAAAGTGTATGTGATGAATATCAACCTTGAAATCCCTCTGTCTGATATCCTTTCAGTTGCTGTGTTAGAGACAAGATTGCATTATCGGGAAAGAAAGAAAACAACAGCAGTAAAAAAACTACACAAACTGTCCCTGCCCTTTAGGGACCATTCTGAGTTTTGACTTCATCAGGAAGCAGTTTGTATTCCAAAAAACTGAGAAATTAAACTTCTATTCAATGGAATGGGAATTTGTCAATATGGCATCCGTGCCTCACAGAGGGGAAATATGACTTTGGAAAGCAAACTGCTTGTTGTTAGGTGCCTTCGGAATTGAGAAGGAATGTTTTTCAGAAGGCTGTTTTTAACAGGCAGGGTGCATGTTACAGCCATGTGTCAGATGAAATTCAGAAGTTAATTAAATCAGTTTTCAAGCGTGCATGATGAGAGTAGTAAGGCTTCTATAATAAAGGTAGGATATAGTACAAGCCTTTGAGAGGTGACCTTCTCCTTTATTGCATTAATTCCATAGTGGGTAGCAGTTATTTCATCTTTTCTTCTTCCTCAGTAGAATTGCTCTTATTAAATCAGCTACAAAATCAGATGCTCTAATAAAGCCAGGTACAAAGTCTGTAGGAGACAGCAAGCCTGGGTACTACCATACCCTTCATTATAGTCTACTGTTGTTTTTTTTCCCTTGCAGAGACAAACTGTTTCAGATAATTTGATAACTGCAATAATTTAGAATAAAATAGAAAGATAAACAACTAAGGAAAATCTTTTCAAGTGAACTACTCAACCAAAGAACTTGTACTTGTTAAAGACACACAACAAAAAATGTGCCAGATATGTATGGTTTTTTTTTGCTTTAGAAATTTTTTTATCTGTGAATGTTTTTCATATTAGTGTTTGTAAAACAGAAAGCACTTGCTCTTCACAGAGCATATATGGCAGTGGGAAATTTTCTAACTTGTTATTTTGATATGCAATTGCTGTTTAGACTTTTGATAGGAGTAGCAATGCTAGTTCCTCAGTCAAGTAATGTGTATGTTGTGTCCCTAGTGTATACTTCAGGGTCTTTTGAGGTGGGTAATTGTCTAGGGAAGTCCTGAAAGTAATTTCTGGATTTTAGCAGGTTGATCTCCAGAAAAAGATAATTAAATTTTGTGTATTACAAAGGCACAAAAGAACCCTTAATGATAACTCTAGCTTGATGCTAAAATATTGAATTATAGTATAAATGCTCCCTGTCCTGTTATCTAACTTTGTCCTGTCTCTCCTGGAACTTTTTGCCACATGTATTTTTCCTTACATGTGAACAGAATATGGAAAAATTAAAAACAATCCACTTGATTATTAGAGAAAAAGTTTAATCTAAAAAAAATGAGAAATGCACCAAAAAAGAAAAAATATTTTAGCATTAATATTTAAATACTTTATAATTGTTTCCACCATTTTATTATTGACAGTATTTTATCTCTTAAAATCTCACAGTGTGCTCAGCAGGTCACTGGTATCAGAGAAAACTCTTGGTGGAAAAAGGATACTATGCAGAAATTTCAAATATAGTTAATAATGTGATGACGAGAAGGAAACTTAAAAGGCAATAGTTGTAAAGTCAAGAGGTAGATGTAGTAATTTTATTAGTACTGCACATAGAAAGTAAAGTTGGGGAGGTATATGATACCAGATGAAAACCTCTGTTTAGTACTCCTCGTGTCATCCTCTTTTCCTTCAAAGAATGAGAAGCCAAATGAAAATGTAGCTATGATTTTTTTTTATTGAATTTGTTTTCTTATTTTGTTATATGAGTATACTGATTTTTTAAAATTTAAGATAGCTCAGTTATGCTGACCTAGTCAGAATTTTCAAAACCACTAAATGTTACCTTAATTGATTTTTGTTTGAAGTAAAGGATAAAAATTCCTATCACATCTGAAAGAAGCTGAGTTAGGTCAAGGGCGATTAACTGAAAAAAAATTTCCAATTTCTATAATATGTTGTAGAACCTATGAAAATGTTTAAAAAGTACTTAAGTTTGCTTATGATCCTAATGATTTTCATTTTTGAAGAAAGACCATGAAATATTTGTGTAGCACTTGCTTAAAATAAAAGTCTTGATGTATATTTGTTCTTGACTGTTGATATAAATTTGAGTTTAAATAAAATATGTTTATATATGATGGCATAACTCTTAACATCTTAAGCCTAGAGTTAAAATCAGCATTGATCCTCTGTCAGCACTAAGACATTTTGTGACAGTCTTGCAGCCTTGTTGTCCTGTAATTGATGGCAAACAGTGACCACCGTGGTCAACTTCAATGTCAATGTCTCCTGGTAGTTAAGGTGAGTTAAGAAAACCTACAAAAAGTAATTAGAAAATGTCAAGGGTAGGTGTCCCTGACACATAAATAGTCTGATTCTCCTGCTGTGAAAGATATTGTTGTGGAATTCAATGAGAAGCCTCATTAATGGTACTAATTATATCATGCTGTTTGGAAATGTGCATTAAATTTTTTAAAAGTTTGCTTAGCTAGGAATGTGTCAAAAGTCAGCAGTAGCATAACAGGGTCTCTAACTACATACAGAACCCCATGGTAACGTGAGGACACATGTAGACACCATTATGTTCTTCCATTCTCATTTATAGCCAAGTAAAATGACACTTAAAACCAGCAGTAGGGTGTTTATATTGTTTATTTATACTGGTGTACCAAAGATAAGGAATCTAAGTAAAGAAAAATTATTTTAGACTTGTCTTTACTTTGATAAGATGTTGATAGCTCAGATGGAGAAAAGGCAAACAATCCTAGGAAAAAAAAAAAAAGTACAGATATTATGAACCTGATTGTTTGGGACTGAGCTCAATTAAATTGAAAAATAATAAAACGTATTCAAAATATAGTCAAAGATCTATACTTTTGCTCCTGCAAAATCAATAAAAAAAAGAAAGTTTTCTACAGTTCCACAAAAATTCAATCACTGTTGATAACTTTGATATCTTTATGCATTATTTCAGATTATTTTTAGAATGATAAAATACATGCAGGGCATGGTGCTTCCAAGATATCCTAAAGATAGACTTTTACCTATGTCTTAGGCTGTGAAGTTGAAGAAAGGTACAAGTTGAAAGTCTGGCAGATAATGTCATTTTATCTAGCAGAGCACAGTGACTGTCTACGAGAGTACATGCAAGTTTAGATTTGAGAAATGAAGGGCCTTGCCCAAAATCAGTGTAGCCTATGTTTAAGATATAAATTACATACATACATAGGCAGGAGTTGAATTATATTTTCTCTTACCAATCAGTATTAATCTGGTTGCTATATTTCAAGTTATATCCAAAATTTCATATTCTAAATATTTTCTGGTTGCGGAGGCAAAGAAACATGTTTAAAAGAGCTTTGACTATATGTAGAAGCAATGAGTGCTAAACTTTCTCCCTAGCTGATGAACCAATAAGGAAAGAGTATGTTATATCTTTGAAAAGGGAAGATAACTCCCTAAAAAGGAACCTGAGTAGTATACATATTTGTAGGAGCAGCTGTTTTTCTGTATTGAAATAGTGCAGCTATAATGGTCATTAGACGTAAATATCTCCACTTTATAACATCATAACATTTATGGATTTTCACAATTAAAATTAGGAACACCTATTTTCTAGTTCCATATATTGATAATGCAATTATTGCTTTTTAAAAATAGGAAAAGGAAAAAAATGTCATTAGAGGCTAATAGTTTGAAAGGATCAAAATGAAATGATCCTCTTGTTACTCTGTACAGTCTATTGTAATGCTTTATAAATCAGTGGAGTTTTAATATAGATGTGTATTTTAAACATGATGCAAATTAATTTTCAAGTTTCTTTAGGCTATATTGGAATGTAAGATACAGTAGAATTGAGGTTTTCTTAGATGTGGGCCTACTTCAAAGAGCAATATCTGCACTGCAGTTTCAAAAAAAATTTAATCTGACAATTGCCTGGAACATTCAGAAACATTCTGGCAAGAGGTATAGAATTTCAAAAAATATCTCACTTTGTGCCAAAGCCCAAAGAGAGACAAGTGAGTTTATTCTGAATGGCAAAACTAACACAAAAAATTTGCCCTTCTTTGGTGCATTTTTTGATATCCGCTATATGAAATGTGCTTGAACAATGAAAAAATAATGTCACTTTCCAAATTATTTTCCCTACTTAGTAAAGTGTGATATGATATCTTCATGTCATCATTATGATGATGAAACACAAGTAGGTTTGTAATATTCTTTGGTATCTTTATTGAGTTGTCCTGTAGACCTATAAAGTGTTGCCTTTGGTGAGAATTATAATAAAATAGTTTGACAAAATAGTTTCTGTCAAGTTTATAGGACTAGTGAAATTAACTACGAACTATTAACTATGAACTGTATTCAGTGAACTTTATAGCACTGCATCTAACAACTTACTCACATGTCAAATAATCAATTTCTACAAAGTACTGATGAATGGTCACTTTAAATTGTTACATCCTTTGTTCTTTTTTTTTTCAATCTTTTGGAATGGAAGATTGAAAAGTACTTATCAGATATAACTTTTCTTCTTTTCTAATTAACTTACGAAGGAGAGTACTTAAGGTAGAGATTTAAGTACTACGAGACACTATGTTTTATAATCTCATTGTCAGAAATTTTTCTTAGACTTTACCTGTTGAGCAGTTTTGTTATTTAAGTCTTAGTTTTATTTGATTGAAATAAAAGAAGTAGCTAAGAATTTCTGATGTGATCCTTTATTAATAGTTTACATTTTTATTATTCTTAATGATCTTCATATTTAAAACAATTTTTTATCCTTCTCTGTTTTCTCCTACTCTTTGCTTCATGATTCCTACATGTTTTCTTTAAGAACTTTATCCCGTAAGAAGTAGGTGGACGATATTAAAGTTTTCTGAATTTAAATTGCAGGGGAAATATGATCCTAAGTCAGTATTTTCTCATTCACCTCAACATCAGAAGTCAAGCCAGGTACTGTGGTTGTAAAGACCCACAAGGAGGTGACATTAATCTCAAGTCTTCCTTTACTATGTAACTAAAGAAAAAGCTAACTAATGATACTAGACAGATGACTATTGTTGATTTCTGCCATCATTAATGCTGGCTTTGTATTCATTTGTGTTCTAAATCTTGAAATTATGCATCTAGCAATCCCATGTAACTATGACCTCTCAAAGTTTTAAATTTCATTTTTCAGATTTCATCCACTCCACACATTATATTTTGTGTTAGGTTTACACAAAGAGTGAGCCTTTCAAGTCCACTGTTGTCTCTCACTGTTGTAATTTCTACACTGTCCAGAACAAACTGCTAACAACTTAAGTGAGACCTCTGCACTAGTGAGAAAGTTTGATGCTAGAATATGCCAGACAACCAAACAGATGTATCACTATGTTGTTGAACTATACATGAGGTGTTTTCTTATCTAGTTTTTCATTAATATGCTACTTGTACATTTTTATGCAATTTAAATATACTGTATGTTCTCAAATATGGCAATATGTTTAATTTAAATGATCTTGATATGCATTTTGAATATATAAAAGTGTATATATGCAATAATCTCTGTGTGGAATTGAGTCAGACATTTGAATTCTGTTCCTAATTTCAGCTAAATTTGACTCAACCAGATTTTTCTTTTTATTGTATTTATGATCCAGCTTAATTAGTCTACTCAGAATTTTCCTTTTAGGACTTATCTGCAAAACAAAAGCAAATTCTCCTTCAACACAAATATGTGTTACACGTACTAAGAATTATGATTCATTTGTTTGTTAAGATAAGGTGAATGAGAAGTAAACAACGTAAAAGATATTTGGAAGAGGTGAAGAATCATCATTAGCAGCTGAGAAAGCCCTAGAACAGTTAGGAAAAGCTGGATTAGTCACTCCTTCTACAGCACTGCTCATTGTGTCCATTCTTACTAATGACTTTCCTAAATCATTCAAAAACACCTGTAGTTTTCTGAAGATACATGTTTTTTATTACAATAATTTCCTCTTTTGTCTCAGTATTCTGAATCACAGTAGGGGAAAAATGTTGTCCTGAAGTAAAAATTATCACCAGAAACATAATTTCTATACCGCTTTTCCTTAAATGATCATTCCTCTGTGACTGTATCAGTTTTCTAGTCATCATGTCAGCCTGTCTCTCAGTGCCTTAAATATTTCCATCTAAATTACCTCTTTGAAAGCACAAAGTTAAGACAATTCTGAAAGGATTGGGCTGTTGTTATGAAACTAGAGCATGCAGCTTTGGAGAACATAGAAGCTCTGTCGGTTGTGCTAAACCACTCTAGGTATGGCTGAGTAGAGTAAAATCACCACATGTTCCACAACAGTTCCTAGTAGTGATTCAGGAGAGACCTTTTCTAGCAGCAGTGTGCTACAGAAATGCTGCAAATAAAGATTACTGTAGATGAAAGAATGATAAACCCAGTAATTGCAAAATATCATGACTCAAAAAGCATGTGTCACAGATTTTCTAGGTGAAACTTCTAGGCAGATCCAAAGATGACACTAACAGAGACTATTATTTTTAAGGCATTAAAAAGTAAGGAGAGGAATTTGAAAATCCAAATGTGAGGAAGGAAGAAGAATGAAATAAATTATTTTATATCAGTCTTATGAGTCAACATGTCTTTAAGTCTTGTCAGTCGACATGTCCTATAAGTCTCAAGGACAGAAAGCTATCAAATGATATAATAAAATTCAACTGCAATTGAAATTGAAGATGCAGTGAAAAATTAGGTCTGAGAGCTTTAAATGGACTCTGTACTTTACAACATCATGTGATGCCTGAGGATTGGTAATGAATATTTTACATATTCACATCATAAAATTTCTCTAAAAATCAAAACTCTCGTGACTGAGTAGTGACTGGAATTTGCTGCTCTTGTATGTGCAGAGAAAACAGCAAAGTACTGTTGCTGCATATATATTTATACAAGGGGATGTACACTGATGTCTTGTAAGGACATTAGAGGAATGATGTAATTCCTATATAAAAGAGTTTTTTTAATGGACCTTTTTTAAGTTGTTTTATTCAAATAGATTCCTTTTTGGGTAAAGACAAAAGATTGTGAGATGGTAGAATGAAAACCAAGGGAATGGAATTAAAAAATGGGAAAATGAAGAATAAGAGACTCTGAGAGTCAAAATTTTCAGGAATTAGTTGAATTTGAGTTATACATATCTGAGAGTGATAATATTTTTTGTTCATAATTAGTGATGGTTTTATAGTGACAAGGCAACAAATATCCAGAGTGTATTTATTGTCTTTGTAGGACTATGTGAAGTCATGAAGAAACAGGACAATAATAAAAAATTTCCATGAGAATCCTAGGGATTTCTATGTGACATTATATTTGACCAATAACTTTGATCAAGTCCTTTCCAAATGTAGCAGACAGTGTCTTTTCAACAGTCTTTTTCTGTAAGTGACAATGAGATTGTTGAAGCATTTCTGATATGAAAACTTATCATGTGTTCTTATTCTAAAAAAATGAGTGCAAAGATTAGGCGTACAAAATTGCTAAACATTGTCAGACAGTTTCCATGATTTTTAGGAGCAGGCAATATGGTTACACTATGCCATTAGAAAAAAACCCAAACATCTAAATTATCTAAAGGAAAGTTGTTCAAATATTAAGAGCTTTACATGCCTACGTTACTTTGGAAAAATCCCATCCTTAAATAAATGCCTTGATTTTTAAAAATATGCTAACTAGGTGTTAGGGAATTTGCAGCTGTTGAGAACTCAGCAAATTAAGAAATTGCATGTTTTAGCAGCTTGTCAGCATAGAAAAAGAGTAGTTTGGATACAAGTGAAAATTTAAACCAAATAACCAAATTATTTTTGGTTAATTCCATACGAAACTGAATCCCTATACCTGGCACTAACTGTGACAGTAAAATTCTAGATTTATATCTATCTGTAATCAAAATCTTCATTAAGATTTTAGGAACTTTAGTAAGTCATAACTTAAGTAGTATTTTTCTGCTGTTTCTGGTTTCAGTAAAGTGCATACAACATTTCTTAATAAAGTACTTGGCTTCTGCATTTTTGGGTGAGAAAACTGAGAATATAATTTACTTTGAAATTTCTTAAAATACATTCAGAGTTGATAGGGAAGCCTGTTTCTGAGTCCTACTATAGAAATCATGTTTGAACGTGAAGCTGTGATTCATATTTTCTTCTGTTGATACTTTTAGCTGCTAAATATTGCTGGTAAAGCTAATACATTAATTAAAAAGCTCTCCTAATACATTAATCATGATGGAAATTGACAGTCAGTAGTCCTTCAAGGAAATACTGTGTGAAAATATAATACTGGAATACAGAGTTTGCAGACTAATAGTGCACTGGGACCTCTACAAATGCAGATTTCAATCACTTGGATGATTAAACATCAGACACCAGCCTCTCTCATAAGGAACTTATTTCTCAAGTACTGTAAATAAATACTTAAAAAAGTAGCTATTCCCAATTTTTAATTAGTCAGGCCCTTTGGCAGAGATAGTTCAGACAACATGGCTATTTAGATGTCATTTCTTCTTAGTGCATTTTGCAGCTCAAGGGCACTTTTGCTGTGGTCAGCATGTTAGGTTGCATGCAATCTTGATATTCTGCACTTTGAGGCCAGTTAAACTCGAACAATGGCAAGACATCACATTCATTAGGTAGATCTTATAACTGCGGTTTACAGCCATTATCCATTTTTAAAGGCCTGTTCTCAAAAATTAGTTTGCTACAAATCAGAGGGTACGTTACTCATTAGTTAAAAATGTATGGTCCAAAGTTATCACCAATGCCTTGAAATTTTATCCAAATGTTTGTTGGATACAACGCTTGTAACAGGTTAACCCTTTTGGTCCAATTATGTTGGTCAGATGTTCAGGAAGCTTTCAGACAAAAGTAATGACACTAATACCTCACTGCTTAAGCTAGTGATATTTAAGCTGATTTTGAATATATATGGCTATATTTGACATTTCCTTTTCAAACAGAGTTGATTGCTGCATATATAATATGCATGTTGTTTGCTACATATAATATGATAGAATCTAAATTTGGCTTCCTTTCTGAATTACTTTATGCATTTGGTGCTGAGCAACGTCTCAGTTCTAAGGTCATCAGGATAGATCTGGGTAGGTGTGTGTAAAAAGGGTCCTGTATGTGTGTGTGGGGGTCAGTTTTTTTAAATACTGTGATATGCAACTGAGATGAATAAACAGAAAAAGGGGGAAAATTATAGCTGAAAAAATGGGAAATCAAGAAGGCTAAGCATGTGTTAAACAAAAGGTATGTGCAGGAAAGTTAGGATTGATTCATCATCTAAATTATAAAAATGAAACTTAGAACTTCCAGTTTCTTCCAGATAGCATACCTAGGGAGGAATTTTTGTCTTTTACTTGTGGACACTTTTTCTGCTCCTTTCTCTGAATGTAAAACTTCTCACTGATGTCTTAACTGCCACTCACCTCTCCACAAAGCCCTTCATTTTTACTGCTTGATGAGTGTGCTTTCTTCTGTGTCTTGCAATCATGATAAAATTACAGGTTTCAAATAGTCTGCATTTTTTGCTGCAGAAGTCCTTCAAAACCACTGTGAGTTTACTTCTAAACTGTTGGAAATTATGGAAATTATTTCAAGTTCTCTTTTTAATTTAATGTGAAAAGTGTTACTTTCATTTTGACATAGACATGTCCAATGTTTAGCATGTTCTATTTATTTCCAATATGCTATGTGACTATCTGTGGCTTTCTGTCAGTGTTTACTTACTCATTTATGAATAATTATGATGGTTAGCTTTTTAAATTTATTTTGTAATTTTTATTTAAGTTGAACAAATAATTACCTGACTGTTTTAAGGACAATTTTGACAAAATTTCAAAATTTTTCCCCAGTAAAAGTGGACTTTTGCCTAAAATGAAGAGGACTGTATGGGTGTCCTGAAGTAATTTTTTCTCATTCTTCTGTACAGTTGGGATCTGGCACCAAAGTACAAATATTAGGCAAAAATAAAAATCAGGAAATTTAGGTACTGGTGAGCTGTTGTATAGTCTGTGTCTGGACACTGAAGATAATATACTGTAAAGTACTGTATCTCTCAACTCACTGAATGAATTCTTCTTCATGTGAACAACTGAATGAAAATTTCTGTTTATTTGGTGTTTTTTGGCTTTGTTTTGTTTGGTTTTTTTTCCCAACAGATGAAATTCTTATTCTTTGATTATTCCTAAATATCGTAAAAATCTCCTCTCTAGATTAAATGCAATATTATTATTGGGATTTTCCTTCTTTTCTGGTGTATGAATGCATGTATTAATTTTTCATTGTGCACTTTTTCTCTCATATTTACAGAGCTTATATTTCCACTTGATCTGACCCCAGCGCAAAACAAGTTAATGGTTGTCAGTTCATGTTGGTCTCACAGAACAAACATCTTTCGACAAAAGAAATTGCTACATAGAATAGTTTTTATTTGGTTGGTTTTTCATTGTGGAGGAGTTTTTTTCGTTTTGTTGTTGTTGTTGTTGTTGTTGTTTGGGTTTTGGGGTGGTGGTTAGTTTTTTGTTTGTTTGTTTTTTAATAAAAAAGAATGCAGGCACCAGAATGAACACTTATTGTTAGAAATAAATAAAGTAGAATGGTGAAGTAGATAAATATTTTCGGGTTTGGGGCAGAGCTGCACTGACTGATGTGTTTGACTTTTACACAATAGCTTAGTGCATGCAACGCTACTAACAACTCATTGTGGAGGTAAAATATCACATATCCCTGTCCTTCCTTACCTGAGGCCTCAAACTTACACCTCTCAGGCGATCATCAGTGCAGCACGACAGATGGAGTCAGAGGTGAAAGTAAATTTCAACTGGAACTGGAAAACACTGGACAATGGCATTTTCCCTCTAAAATGCCACAGGATTGCAGTTAAACCATGGTTATCACCTTTCTATCAGCTGGCACCCAGCTGGCATCCTGATCTGAACCAAAATATCTCTTTCATTCACCAGAGGGCATATTGATTTCCTCAGGCCCAGGCAGCTACCACACACTTCTGGAATCCATCTGGAACAGGTGGCTGAAAGTTAGCTTTTGCACAACCTAAGTTGTAGCTGCCAGAATGCTCTTTTTTTTGGATCTAACTCATTAAGTGATAGGAAGAAGTATTTTAATCATATTGAAAAAAAGAAAAGAGGATAAGTGCTGTTCTGAAATACAATTCTATTAGCCATTGTCTCTGG
Source organism: Pseudopipra pipra (assembly GCF_036250125.1). Lineage (NCBI taxonomy): Eukaryota > Metazoa > Chordata > Aves > Passeriformes > Pipridae > Pseudopipra > Pseudopipra pipra. The sequence goes on from NC_087550.1 coordinate 81,461,129, forward strand.
GGAGCAATTTAAATTTTATCTGCAGCAAAGTGTAAAGCTCCTATAACTGACTTTCTACTCTGTGGACTTCTGTGTGATCAAATAAAAGTAGCAGCAGGCAGCTCCAGGTAGCAATAAAATTTAAATGCTCAAAATTTAGGAAATAAGTTCAAGGACTAAAGACTGGTAAGTTTTATAAAGATGAAGTTAACTGTTTTAGAGGTAGTATCACAGTAAGAGAAGGAGCTTATAAAGTTTCTAATGAAGAAATTCAGCATGGATGAAGATGAAGACAGGAATAGTGTTGGGACTCTACAAATACTACTGCCTTGAAACATCTAGAGAAAGAGAAGTAGTAGTGACTTTAGTGCCTTCTCCAGCGTTGTCGGTTCTCACTATTTTAAATATGAGTCACTTGTCCTGAGGTTCTTTAGAGAGGCAAGATTCAGGATGGGTACAGTTCCAGGCACGGAGAGAGGCATGCAGCGATTGGCAGGGCTTTCGTGTGGACTTTATCATATGGACTTTGCTGTTGTTGTGTGGTTTCATTGTGTTCACACTGCACGGTGCACAGCTGCACATGCCCAGCCTTGCCATGAGTTTGCCTACTGCCTGCTTCCCCCACTCCTCCCCTTTTTGCCCGTGTCCGATTCTGGTTTGTCCCCCTGCTTGTCTCCGCCCTATGTTCTGGGTCTTTCGGCTCCCGAGCTGAGAAAAAGAGTGTGTGCATGCCTGAATAAAGGATTCTGCTCGCACCCTTCCTCGTGTCCTGTCCCCTCCTCCCTTCGGACAGCGACAAGGTTCAGAGTTTTATGAACTGAATTCCATCTAAATGTGCCCACAAATCTGATGACTCTGGTAAAAATAACACGCAAACATAACCAGAAGGCTGATGTCTCAACATGTAGTAAGATAGTAGAAATAAGTTAGACTTTAGAGTGCCAAAAATGGTTATACTTAAAAAAATATCACAAAATGTTGGTCTTGTACCTCATCACTTCTTTGCTTATGTGGAACTTTAAAAAAAATAGAATTCATTTTGTGACACACCTTGTCATATTTTTTTCTGAAACAAAATTCTCAGTCATGAATATGCTTGCTTAATTACAAGTTCAAGGAAATTTTCACAAACCCCAAATTGTATTTAAATACTCAGCAATATGGGTGCAGCAAATCAGTTCTTTGTGATGTAAATTTAAAAGAGATATTAAAAGATTTAAAAGGTATCAGGAAAAAAAACCCTCCTGATTCTTATATTCATGCAATCAGGATAATTCTTAAACATTAAGGACTGATATATTCTCAGATTTTTTAATGGATACTTTAGTCCTTACGCTAAGAAAGCAAACTAAAATCAAATGGACATGCACTAGCTTTAAATTTTTTCTAAACCTATAAAATCAACTGAATGTGTGGAATGAGTGAAAAGGAGTGAAAAGTCTGGAGTTGGGGGGTTGTAGATCAGTCAAGAGGAAAATCCCAGACTCTTTGGTCTACCAATTATGCTAAAAATCGTCTCAATTGCTCTTTGTCCTTTTCTGATATCCATTTCCAGCAGCAATTATTAGGCCTTGAAGAAATTTTGTGTCTTAAAATGATTTGTAGCAACTCTGGGACAATATAAACAAATATATAGAACGAATACTTTAAAAAAATACATATATACTTACTATGGAGAAGAATGAAAATTATTTGATTCATAGAGTATGCCAGATGCACCATTAGAAGTAGGCATTGAAAATGCAAATACAAAATATTTTTGCTTTGCAATACTCTAATTTTCAGTTTAAAACAGTGTATTTTTGTTTGTCTTGTTAAATAGTTGAAACTTAAGTTAAAAGAGTTCCTAAAATTTCCACAGTATAATATGTCTTTGCATTTTTATATAGAGTAGAATAATATCAAGTTGCAGGTATGTATTCTATATGTATGTTAATATATGAGCTATATGTATGTTGAAAAAGTATTTTTAACACACTCATGAGTTGCCTAAATGTTCAAATGTCTTTTCTGCTAGCAGAATATTTTATTAAACTTGGCTGAAATTTGAGCTGGACTTAGAAATCATCAGGCATTTACTTCGGTCAAAGAAACTTATTTTTATTTCTCTGCATATATACAAATGTTATGATGCTGTCTGATGAATTTTCATAGACTAACACTGGCTTGGTTGAGTGTCTTGGAGAAGAAGTGACAAGTTTTTCCTTTGTATCTGATCAACTGACACAATTGCCTGTAATTATGTTGCTCAACCAAATGCAAAAACAAGCTTTAGTGACTCTCCTAGGTGAGGATGGCTGCATATTCTTTGTTCTTTTCCAGCCTGATAGAAACATAATCCCACTGTGAGTATGCCTCTAAAGACACAGTATGCCTCTAAAGACACAACAATTTCTATTTTTTTCTGGTTTTTATTTTGTTCATTTGTATGATCATGTGGATCCAAGGGAGATGAGAAAGTTCCCTCTATCAGTTATGATTTTCTGGCCCCTGCTGCACCAGGAATGTCCTTTTGAAAGATACTAATTGGTTGCACAGCATTTATTGTCCAGATGTCATGTGGGCTCACTTCTCAAAACCACAGGACATTTAGTTTCGGAGGCTTTGTCTAATCAAGTAATCAATATCCGCTTTTACAGAAGGGCATCAGGCTTCGCTGTATAACTGAATTCTGTCTGGCTGATTAAAAGATGTTGTGTATCTCCGTTTTTATTTTAGATTTTGCTAAACTTGTAGGGTGGCTAACGATGCACAGAGTACCCCACCACAAAGATGGATCTTATTGATTAATTTAATGCCCTGTTTTTTTGTGGGAGCAAAGACACTATTTTCCTTGTACAGAGACTCCAACCAGGAGATGACAAAGCTTGTCCTCGTTACGAAGGTCCCAGAAGACTTCTCTGGGTAAGTAGTGAACTTGGGTCCACTTAACCTCCTGTGACCAATATGGTGTTCAGGCCTCAGATTACAAGGTGAACACTAAATATTGTTTTAGAGTGGAACTAAAGGGCTCAGCAGGGCTTCCTAAATGCTGTCATTATCTTGTTTGCTCTTAGTACACAGACCCAAACCCTGAGAAGAAAGATGTTAGCTTTTTCTTGCAGAACAACATCAAAATGCCCAACAACACGGATATTTCAGCTGTTCAGCCTTTATCTTTAAAAGAGCTTTAGCATATATTTTGTATGTAGTTTCACAAAGTGAATTTTTCCAAGTGCCACCAAGTTCAGCTGTCAGATTTGACTCCAAGCACTGTTCTGTTTGCAGTACAGGTGTAATTAGCAGGATGAGCAGCACCCTGGGCAGGAGCAGCATCTGGGGTCCAGGGTCTGCTCAGGGGCACCACCAGTACTTGCTGGGCAGACGGGGAGGTTCTGGCTGTGGAAGAGATTTTAAACTGACGTGGTTTGGTTGTGCTTACAGATGTCCTCTCCTCTTCCAACGTGGCTCTGTTTTCCAGGCACTACGTCTGAATCCTTGGAAGAGTCCTACTGCCCTTGTACACAGATTTTTGTAAAATAAGAGTCACGTTTCTCCTTTTTAAGAAGAAGGAGTGTGTATGAATACCACACTGAAATTTTATGGTTTAGGCAGCAAGTGACCAGACTGACACAAAGGAAGTGTCAGTCTATAAATGAACTTATAAATGTCACCTATAAATGAACTTGTTCCTAAGGGTTGCATAGAGTCTGCATTAGAAATGATTGCTTATATTCTCCCTGACAATATGAAAAGGAAATGAAATATTCCCTTAACAGGGAAGTGATGTTTTTATGGAGGATTTTTTTTTTTTTAACACAGATACTTTACTGGTGTGAATTCTAATATACAATATAGAGTTAAATAATAGGAGTGCATAGTAAGGAATATTTATTACCTCAGAGGAAAAATGTGAATTTAATGGACCACTGACAAAACCTCTCACTTATTTTCTATATGTCTCATTTTCATATTTTCCACAAACTATTTTATTCCCAATCATGATCACATATGACTTGTAAATACTTTAGGTGTGTCCCTGTGAACTTTTAAATTTAATATTTGTAACATGAAAGTTAGGGTTTAGTAGTTAATAAGAACTCTTATTGATATAAGTGATCCTTACATTACAGCCCAAGTAGTCCCCACTGTTTTGTCAGGCTGTCACAGTAGGGAAGAGACCGACATACCTTTAGGGCCTCCTCAGTAATGTAGTGAGAACTGAAAGCAAATGATGCAGCGGTTAGGAAACAGTTTTGATTCTACATATTCTGGATTAGAAAAAAAAATCTGGGGAAAGGACAAAGGAAATTAAAAACATCATTGCCATCAGCTTTTTACCCAGAATATAACAGCTTTATGATGAACTGGAATTGTTTTGATTGTTAATTCTCAGAATTTTTTAGCAATGGAAAACATTCACAAATTCAGGTAAAAGTAAGGTTGCATTCAAGGTATTTCCATCAAATGCCTGATTTTAATTAAAAAAAAAAAACAACATTTTAGACCAACCGATATATGCTTAACTAATATATTTAGAGTCTAACTGAAAATAGGTAGGAGACGATGAGACTGTGGCTACTCATTCCAACCTTTCCTAATTTCTTTGAAAAATTAATATATTTTGTATAAGTTGAAATACATTCCTAATAAGTTACAAACAGAAAAAAGCTAAATTATTCATTGTTCCTGTGTATATCTAGTAATTGTTTTAGCTGTTCACTAAATAAACACAGTATGCACTTGCTGCATTTACTGTTACCTTATGGTATATATTATTTTATGGTTATGTATATAATAAGATAAAGTATGAACATCATAAGAATATGCTTATTAATATATTTTATTATTACTCATATACATAATTACTTTAAAAAGCAACTGATTTCTGAGATGTGATTTTTAAAAGTCTTATTAGTTCAATTACATTTATAGGCTGATAACCAAAAGAAATTAGCAGAGGAATTCAGAATGTTTTGGTAGAAAGGGGCTGAAAAAACCTACAACACAGAACCTCTGGATCTAGATTTTTGAAATTAATATAATTTGAAGCCAAATGTTATATATGATTTTCTCTGAGCAAATCAAAGCACATTATCAGCATTCATGATATAAAAAAGAAAAGCTTAATAAATGTCTATTACACAAAGTAGGCACAAGTGGGTAAGACTGCAAACTGATTAATAATTAAGATAGTTTGCTAAATATGCCTTCTTAATTTAGTCAAGTGGTTTTCACTTTCAAAACATTTGCTTTGAGAAAAGGAAGATTGAAGTTGAGCATAAGTGGGAGGGTAAGTGCAATGAGTGAATGGTTTCTTGCATGCTGAATAGTGCCACAGATAACAGTTTCTGCAATTAGATCACTGCCTATCTGAAGTTACTGGAACCATGCATTACTACAAAATTATTATTAAAATGTCTTTTATTGGACTGTAGGTTGTATGAAATCAATGGGTGTTTAGTCATGCGGTAAACATTATCTGGAGAGTTTCTTTTGCTTTAAAAGCGCAGTGGGCATAAACAATTCTGATTACCCGCTTACCAGGTTGTTCACGTGGACCAGATAGACATGGAAAAAAGGCACTGAGGAAGTTAATATAGACAGGTTCTGAAATAAAAAGTGACTTGGGGATGGGTGGAAGAAAGCAGTAATTCACTATTTCTTCTAAATTAAGAAACAGTGGTTACTGAATAAATTTAAAAGGGCATGGTTTAAGCAAACACTTATTTTTTGCACTATGTAAGCTCTGTTGCCAAGAGGACATTCTAGAGTCTAGGTGAATGATCTAAGAGAGCACAGATTCATCATTGCTTGTTAAATACAATATTGAATATGAGAATCTGGAAAGAAAAGAGTGAGGGAAGGAAAACTTCAAGGAGATGGTACAGCTAGACACGTGTCATAATGTTTTCCTCGAGTCGTCCATTGATGGTCACTGGGGGGACCTACTGTTTTCATGAAGAAAGAGACCAGAGCTGTAATACATGAACTATACAGAAACACTTGTGATAGCAAATCCTGAGATCTAAATGAATGGCATGAATGTTAACCCTTTGGATAAGTCTGGGTGTTACTTGGCATCCTGTGAAGCTATGGGCCCCTGAGTATGCAAAAAATACAATTGCATGCGTAAAGGGATTACAAAATATTTCAGGAATTTTTATTGTACTCTTGCAATTACAATGAATGTTGACTATTCAGGTTGTAAAAAACCCAATCTTTAAATGATTTAATCATGCAAAAGTTTTTTAAAAGTCCTTCAACATCTTAATAGATTAGCAGAAGTAACCACCACTATACTTTTTGATAAATGCACTAAAGCAGAACTCCAAACTTACTACAGTGTGTGCCAGACACTATTCCAGTGCTCAGAGTATATGTGTAATTTCAATTGATTATTCGTTGGCGACTGCACTATGATGCTCATGTTGCTGATGAGAACCATAACATATGTTTCATGGAAGAAGCAGGTTGTGTTCTGACACTTAACCAGAGAGATGTAAGTGAGCACATTTTATGTTACAATTTTATAATACATTATTTTTTTTTATTTTAGTACTGGACCATTAGGCAAAAGAGTCAAATATTAATGGTTTAATAAAATACATTCTGAAAAGCCATACAGTTGATAATGCATACTTTGGGCTTTCAATGCTGCTTTTTTACCCATTTTTAAAAATAGTATTTTTTGATTTCCTCTTTTCCCTTCAGCATTTCCCCATTTTCTAAGCTGTATAGTCAGAACAAGATCTTTAGAGATGTTCCTGGTATGAAAATAAAGCAGAAAGAATTATGCAGAAAGTTCCTTGCTTATTTCTGCCTCTTCCTTTTCTTATGTTTCTGGAGAAGAAAAACGGTCCCAGTTTATTGCAGTTGAGAAGCTCTCACTGGGTTCATTCTTTCATTCTTTTTTTCTTTCTTTCAAAGATGATTTTTAAAATTTATTTATTTCTCCTATGGAGGAATGACATCAGAAGTGGAAAGAACAGCTAAGAGCAGTACTTGAACAGTGAAGGAACAAAGGAGTTAGTGAGCTATTCAGGATCCATGATTTACTCAGCCAGGACTTCTGAAAAGCTCAGATTTTATTGGAGTATATAATTTAATGGTTTCAGGAACTTGGCTTGTTGGGTGCTGAGTCTCTGTGAAAAATGTGGTCTTCAGAGGCATAGTGGAGCTGCTGAGTTATGAGTGTTTGTGAATGCAGGGACTGTTACTTTGGTGCCCATGAAGAAGCTAAGCTGTCTTGACAGTCCTGTCCCTAGTGTGCAAAGGCACGCAGCATGGCTGGTGGTGGTGTCAGGACCTATATGAGGAAGGGACAGTGGAAAGAAACAATTTCATGAGGCTTGGAAAAAAATGTATGTATTGCTACAATCAAAAATTTTTCTTCTATTATTAATTAGTGACTCTCTTTAATTTTTTTTTTTAGAATAAAAAAAACCAAAGAATTTTTCGACAGAAAGCAAGCAGTCTATTGTTGTTTAGCAATCAGGCAAAATAACATTAACATCCAGATACCAAGGGTATGAGTTTGTTCAGCTTTTTACAGGCAGGAGAAGACCTTTAAAATCATAGTATAACATGTTGTCAAAACAAGAGAAAACTGAACAAAAAAGAGCCCTTGAATCAACAAGAGTTTTTGGAAGGAGTGCAGAAACTGCTGACACTTACTCCAGGCTCCCAACACTTTGGCATGTTTTGTCTTGTCCTATGGTTTGTGGATGGGGCTCTCCTGTCATACCATTACAGCAGGAGGGACAAGGGAGAGGTGTTTTTTTAGTACCTTTCATAACTTTAAATCATGGCTAGGCTTCATAAATGAAGATTTGGGAAAGGCTCTATCCACATTTGTTACAAGCACGCTGGTGGCTAAAAAGGCCAATACAAGATAGACATAAATTTAAATAATATATACAAATCAGGGCATGTAAGTGTTTTGGAAAAAACATTCATAAAACAGATTTTGATTTGCAAGAATATTGTGCTGTAATGCATCTGGGTGGCAGTGCTAAAGCATCACATCCTGCCATGGAAAATGCCCAACATGGATCTAGCACTGAACTTCTTCCTCTACTGCCTGCATTTACAAAGCTTTAAAATGGTGCTTTCAGCTCTTTGTAGAAGAGGTTGCAAACTAAGGAATGTAATATTTGTCAGGAAGTTAAATGATTCTCCTTTCAACTTGACAATCATTCCCTTAGAACATCTGTTTGGTTTTATTGTACTTCTGATATCTTTGGCTGACATTTTCTTGGTTTTCTGTAATTTAAATGTGAAAATAATTTAGCAAATGAAAAACTGACTATAACAATTAATATTGATTCTAAAACATATAATATTGTTCTAGGATTTTTTATTATTTATCTACTAAGTGATTAAATTTCACAGATTTAGTGCAACCACAAATATAAACCCTTCTATAGTTTCTAAGAAAACTCTATTACAAAATTAAAGGCTTGTGAAATGTAATTTACTTCTGCTTTGGATAAGTAGTGGCATACTAGAAGGCATAGCCATGGTAGCTTAAAAGGCTACGCTTTGAAAGAAATAATGGCATCTTTTATTAGTCTAATTTTTGTAGCTGGAAAAATTGGAAAAGTTTTCAGGTTAATAAAAATACGTGACTGAATGTACATTTACTCTGGTGTATTACTGGTAATTACTGGTAATCAAAAAGAACAGTCTCTCTGGATTGATCCTGTCTAGTAGTCCATTAATATACCTTAGTTATTTTCCTTTATATGCTGTTCCTCACCAAAGGAAACTGAGTTATTAGGTGGCTGTTATGGATTAATAAATGCTTAACAGTTAGAAAAAAGAGGGTAGGAGTGCATGATAATTTTTAAGATGTAAGAAAGTTATCAGTTTTGACAGCTGAACTCTGATGTTTGTTATATTTCTGAGTGAAATGAAAAAGAATGAGAACTGAATTGACAATGGTATTAAATACTACAATATTATTTGTGATAATCAAATCTGAACCTGACTCTGGAGAGTTGCAGATGAGTCTAGCCAGAGCAACTGAGTGATTAAAATGAGAGATGAAATTAAATGACAGTAAATGCAAAAAAATGTACATGCAGGGAGCAAAAAATTCACATAATCGAAAATTGGATTTTAGGAAAACAAGTTTTACTCACTGTAACGTCTGAAAATATCAAGTTAGTACTCAACAATGATTGAACATGTGTACAGAGACACTTTCAGAAAAGTAACAGTAAAAAAATAGAAGACATACTTGTGTGTATTGAAATCCAGGTCAGGACATCCCAGAACCTCTAAATGTTAGAAGCTAACAAAAAGTATCCCAAATTTCTGATTCCAGTTTGTGGATTTACTAAATTCACTTTTCTACTTCTGTTATGGTTCTAGCTATTCTATTCTCAAATAGGGACAAACTGTTTTCTTAGTAAACCTTCCAGTAAATTCTTCTCAAATGTATCAGAGGAGCATTTTAGACATAAATTGCTCTTGTTCACAGACATTGAGAAGATAAATTACTTAAAGAACTTCAAAAGACAGATCCGACACTTCCAGTGCTATATATAGTTAGCCTACTCTAATAAGACACACTGAAATCAAGAGATTTTCTGAAGAGTTAATTTAAAAATTACTATTAGTCATGATTTTTCTCCCTAAATCATAAGACATATATGTCTCACAAGCTGGTTAGGGAGAAGAGTTGTTATTGTAACTAAAATGGGTTCTTAGTGGAGTTCCTTTGACTGCAATTCATCGTTTCCTCACTCATTCTGTCATCCCAAGCACCAGTCATGCTGGCAGGTCAAAGATTAAACCAGAGAACTGAGTTCTGACCAATGGGGTCATGGAGTGGGAAGCAGACCAGGATACAACCTTGGAAAGGCGTAAATGTGCATTTATCACATATATTTTATTTTACAGGTCACTCAGAATTTGCTGAAGAATTGTGCTCTTCATGTTATCTCTTCCTTTCTGGCAATAAAATTTGCCAAGATGTGTTGCTGTGTTATACCTGCTGCTTTGTTAGGTGTTAATTTTTACACAGATTTTCCTAAATTATTTCATGCCTTCTCAGGAGACCAGAGTTTGTATGTATCCTAATCCATAGTTCTGACTCCTACAGTGTCACAGGAAGTAGTTTCTGGTGATGGAAGCAGTGACACGTACTGATGAAGAACAAGATTCTCCAGGTTCAGTACAGCTCTGTATAGATAGCATTCAAGATTCTCCTTCAGCATATCCTACTTTTTTCCTTCTCTCCATGTAGTGTTAAGTCTTGTTTGTAACTATAGTTTCTACTGTGTTAGAGCCACCCAGCTCCCTAAGCGATATATCTGGGTAAGGCAATGGGCAAACTGAGTGAAAGCTGAGATTTAAGCATAGTTAGATCATGTCATGTTTCCATACCTTAGCGTGCTCCTCTATGCCTTTGGGAGTTATAGTTACTGCATGACCCCTGCTGCCTAATGGGGCACTATAACCTTCTTTCCCTTCATGAGTCTATGCAACCATTACTTTAAAACCTCTTGCAAATAGATGTGAGATGAAAGTATATAATGTGTTCAGGAATATTTCACCGGATAAACTGATTCTTGGAGAGTTTAAGTGAAACTGAGGTTCACTAACAGACAGGAAATGCCAAAGCTGGCATTTCCAAACTTAACAGATACTTATCAGATACTTATCCAAACTTATCATATTACTGCAATACAGTCACCAGTATATGTGATGTTGCATGGCCTGTATGTGCTCTGTAAAGCTTTTGTAAATACTGGTGAAGGAGTCTTACTGCTTTTTATTTTATCATATCTTTTGTTCATCCCTCATCTGTTTGTCCCTTGATCTCAGCATCAATAATGTCAAGAACATAATTTCTACCATGCTTATACATTCCTGAGATCCAGGAATCCAGTTATAATAAATACTAATGCAGGTCAGTGACTTCAAGTAGAATCTAGCTTTGGGGTTGGTGGGTGATATGATTTTTACTTTGACTTTGAATAAACAGTGTAATGGCATGGCATTGTTGTCATTGTCTTTATCTAATCTACATCAGGCAAATGCTACCACAAGATACTGTTTTGCTCATTAAAGGACAATTATTCAAATCAGAAAATCTGCCTCTTGTGTTTTTACAATGCCCCAGAGTGGAAATTCCTGATGAGAATTGTACAGATGCTCAATGAGAGGAAAATCAGAAACATACTCCATATTTTTGGAACTAGGCCAAACTATTTATGTTCTTCTGAACTGGGACTGAGATTACTGGTGCTGTTGTACAAGTATTCACTCAGAGGGTGGTTTATATATAATATATGGCATAATTTCTGGGCTACTGCTGCCAACTGGGGAGTCTTCCAAAGAATTATGTCTCAAATACTGAATTACATTTGAATGGGATGCATTTCCCTGTTATTTCCCAATACATCCATATTCCATCTTGCCTTTTTAATTAGTGAATATATTGACTGTATACGTGTTATCATAATTGCCTCTGCCAGCCTGCATGCTTTTAATTGTGGATAAATTTATCCCATCATCTCTCCCTAATTGTAGAAGTCTATGTTTATTGCAATTACTACTGACTGCTGGAAAATGGTCTGCCTACTCCTGAGTCTTACACTCTGTCATACATATGGTTGCGATATTGTTTGCTAGATATTGTTTTTCCACCTTGTCTCTGCCTGCCTGATATAGATTTTGATCTTTTTGTTAATGTCTGTTGTGATTGTAGTAATTGTCCATGTTTCTAGCTTGGCTTCTGATGCAACATAAAGTATTAAGGCCGTTATCAGTAATGATGCATTTGCCACATCGTCTAACATCATGAAGCACAAATATGTTTAATAGTAATTAATTTAATAGTAATGGCCATATACTAAAACACAAGAAGTTTCACCTCAGCGTGAAGAATAACTTTCTATTGAGGGTGGCAGAGCACTGGAACAGGTTGCCCAGAGAGGTCATGGAGTCTCCCTCTCTGGAGACATTCAAAATCTGCTTGGATGTGTTCCTGTGTCACCTGCTCTAGGTGACCCTGCCTTGGAGCAGGGTTGGATTAGGTGATCTCTAGAGGCCCCTTCCAACCCTAACAGTTCTTTGATTCTATGAATAAAACACTATTTTCTGAAAGAAACAATATAATTGAGGACCCTTTTTATAAAAGACAGTGCTAGGAAGGTGATGTTTCTATTTATTTTGAATATCGAAAAACTAAGGAAATTTTTTTTTTCTAGGTGTCGTGAGTTCCACAGTTGAAAATGACAAACCAGTGCTAGTCAGGGTTCTCTCACTGATCTGTACTTCTGTGTATTACTCCTTCACTTTTCAGGTACAGCCTCAATGTATTTCTGAAACTGTAGGTTTCTGAATATTTTGTTCTTTGCTCCACATTTATATTGCCAGAATGGATCAAAAAAAGGCTTATAACTGTTTTCATACTGAGATGATATTGTTCAGCCTAGAAGCTAGCTGTACATTTGTTTAAAATGTCACCATTCTGATTACATTCCTATTATTTCCCATTATTTTTTAAACATCTTTCCTATGAGTTTTTCCAGTGTAAAGGGCAAGTTCTCAGAAAGAATGAATAACACTCTTTTTTTTCTTTTTAATACTTTAGCTCCTTTGTGCTACAAAATAGAACTAAGTATAACATGAAAACTCCTTTTCCTCTTCTTTTGTCACCATCTTTCATGGCCTTGAATGTGGCAATTTGAAAAAGTTATTGCCTGCATACCGATCCAAGTGGTAACAGGCAAATGATGCAATTGGTAACTAATCTTTATTTCTCAACATAATAAGCTTTTTATTGTCTTGGTCTGGGCAATTCAAGCACAGCCATTTTATGTTACATAGTGGGTTGTAATTTAGCATATTTAACCTTTTGTTTAAAAAGTTTTAACTACAAATGGATCATACTTACTTATGTAGTTTTGGGTTTAAGTAAAAGTTGAATAACATCTCAGTCCTGTTTCAGCATCTGACCTTCCTGGGGGAAGTGAGAGATCAACAATACCAAACGAGTAATCTGTTGACTTATTGCACTTGAATATATCTTCTATACTCCTTAAAAGTTGTAACAGATGAAGAAGCAACCACAGTGAAGAACACCTTGTACAACTATAAGACTTTAAAAAGTTGGAAAAGATGGTGAAGATGAAGCTGTCAGGGCGTTATTCGGATTTTGAAAATTTTGTTCTTAGTGGAAAAGCAAAGTAAATATAAAATTAAATAAAAAAGATATTTGTTTCTCTGTATGCCATTTTGACTTTGAAAAAAACCAAAACAACCCTATATATATTATTTTTAAATATTTGCTTTGAAAATACAATATTTACTGACAATCACAAACCATCTTTTTATGCGAAATAAAAATTTAAAAAAAGGATCATGATATTATTTTGAGTTACATGTTAACATATTTAAATATCTTATGAAGTTATGGAAAGGAGTATTTGAGGTATTATGTGAGTTTTTAATGTTACTGATTAATTTTGGTAATTCAAAATGGAAACAAATCCAACATTTTGAATCTATAGTTTTAAGAAAGAATTGAAATATTAAATTATCTGAGAAAACAGGCTAGGGCTTCACATAAAAAAAAAAAAAAATCATCGACCAAGGGTTTACTTTTCCAGTGGCTATTCGGTCATATGAAGAGATTGAATTTTCTAAAAATTATATGGCTGGCTCTTTAGAGGTTCAGAATTGGTAAGTTAATTTCTCTCAGTAATATTTTTTAGCCTTCCATAAACATATATATCCACATATTCCAAAATATGACTGGAGTAGTCAGCCATATACAGTTAGAGGTAATCAGAAACTGTTTTCTAATGATTTAGCTATTTCTGAACAAACCTCAATTTTTGTTTCTGAGAGCCCAGCATCTCCAGGGAGATCTCACACATTTACTGGGTGCTTCTGTTATTTCCATTTTATGTGTGTATGTGTGTGGAATAGGTGATGTTGCACAGAAAGGAGTATACCTGACTATTTTATTTCCTAAATCATCTCTATAAGGCTGATTTTTTCTCTGGTGAAGGTGGATTTTCTACAGTAACAGACTTTTTGGTAAAAAAACCCACTATATTTAATAGAGTTTCTTCTTAAGGAAGAACCATACTTTAGAGAATGAGGGAATTTCTGCATAATGTTTTATGTGATCTTTTAATTTTTTGAGTTGATCATTCTCAGCTCTTTTCAGGAGGATGAATTTGAGCTACCAGTTATTTCCGTTTTTCTCTCATTCTCCCTTTGTGGTCTGCAATATTTTATGCCCTTCTGAGACCTCCAAATTTGGTGAAAGGTTTCTTAACGAACCCAAATTCACTTTTACTTTTCTTCTTAAAATAACAGTCTCAGTCATTGAAATTAATCACAAAATGAGTGAAAAAAATAAAGTATTCCAGTGCATTTTATAAATAAATAAATACCAAAGTTTTCAGATAGAAATCTGCAATGTGAAATTCCAGCTCAGAGGAAGCCTCTAGAAGATACACAGATCCAAGTTCTACAGGAAACTAAGTAAGGTACTTTGTGTAGGATGTGCAGTTAAAAAACACACAATAAAGATATTATTTGACAAGTGTCACCTCACCAGTCTCATAGAGCACACTACATATGAGCACACTTCCAGGTCTCATCCACTGATTTCTTTGAACTTGGCAAAGTTTGAGAGAATATAGTTCCACTGATATGTATTTTGTCCAGGAAACCTTAGCTATGAATGAAAGTACTCTCTGCTCTCTTCAGTATCCCGTTCAAACTTTAAGAATTTGTTTTTAATTTTTTTCAAAGTGATTCAGAAAAGGCTTACAGAACTTTTTGAGGACAAATATTCTGCTGAACTCCCAGGGCTATTTATGGATCTGAATGCTTTTTGAATACTACAACAATATTCTTCCTTTGCTGCTCTTTGATGAGTTTTACTTATTTCTGTCCTGAATGGTGCTTCATTGCACTTTACAAGTGTGGTGGCACATCTGCAACAGTACTTCAGGGCACTTAATTTGCTAAAATTATCTCTTCCAGGAGTTTCAATCCAGGTTTTGGTGTAGGCTCAGTTTTGGCCTTAAAACCATATCTCTTCAATTGAAAGAAGAATTGAGCTTTTTTTCTTTTTATGCTACAGTCCTGTATGAGCACTCTTGTTGATGAAGATGAATGCAAGACCAGAGCAAAGAATTTTTCCATGTTAAAGTCACAGTGTTTTCACCGTCTTAGCAGTTGTGCATGAGGAGTCATTTCAGGAAGATTTTAACATTGCTTAGAAGTAAAGAGAACTCAAAGAGCTTCACGTTGCCTATAATGGTTTCTCAGACATCTATACAGCACCTTAGATGTCATCATTCCAAAGGGCAGGTGAACCTCACAATTAAAAAATCACATAGTTCTGAAGTGTCTTTCTGGGGATCTTCTCTCAATTGACTTTTACCTCCTAGACGGTTTCTCAACACCTAAGTTCTGAGAGATTCTGGAGTCTCTTGAGATCCCTGTCATGAATTTGAAAAACCTTTCCTTAGTTTTTTTTCCACTTTCAACAGAAAGGAGACGGAAACTGGCTTTAGGCAAATGGTAAATGACAAAGGATTGTCATTAGGGCAAGAAGACTTTGCTCTTATTCCTTCTCACTGCGGAGATTTGCTAATTCTTCCTGTTCTTTCTTAACTATATAAAAAACAAGCTCCTTACGCACATTTCGTTCTGTGACTTTCTCTCCATCCTAATGCTTTGAGTTCTCTCTCGTCAGAATTTTTTGCAAGTCTGGAATCATTTGCAGAAGTCATATCTTCAGGTTATGTATATTCTGCATTACACTCAGTTATCTTTGCATGTAATCATTAGTATCTATTTTCTTTCCAAAATATTGTACATTTACAAAGTAAAGTGACTCCTTAAATTTTCTGTGTGTGCTTTCTTTCAACTTGGCTGCAATTAAAAATGAGAAAGGAAATTCTGAAGGAGGAAAATTGAAGTGCCCATGATCCCTATGCCTCAAGTCCTTTTCCTCTAGGGAAAAAAAAAGAAAAGAGGAACAGAGGAGTGGTTGAGGGCTCCTCCTTAGTTTGAATCCACTGGAAAAACATGGAAAAGGAAAAAAAAAATCATACTTTTATACTCTGAGTGGTTTGTACACATTGCACAACACATTACTTTTCTCACATATACATGTATAAAAGGGTTAAACCCTTCTTTCTTTTTAGTACTCCTACCCAGCCCAAACCATTACCACATTGTCCTATTTAGAACAGCTGGGACCAGTTCATCACTGGATGGGTGTAACCCAAAACTGTGTATTCTATAGCCTTCCATGCCATTTCCCAGAAACTGGTATCAATAGACTATTTACACCTTCTGCCCAGAGCAGCCTGACTCCTCAGGCTATAAACTGGGTGTTAAGAGGCCTGCGAGATAGGAGGGTGCCCCCTGTCCTCACACTCTTTTGTGGAACTCCCTGCCCTGAGGGAAGTACTGAGCATTCCTGCCTGAACTGGAGAATATATAATCTTGGAGTCTTGGAACTTTTTGAACCACTTGTGGGATCCAGAGGAAGACTGCAGATCACCGCTCTCAACCAGACTGCAGGCCACCACTTTTCAACCAGACTGCAACCATCACTCTCAACTGGACTGAAACCATCACTTTTGACCAGACTGCAACAGCACTCTCACCAACAGGTTTTCCCCTCTCCTTTTACTTTGGACTCAGGGGGCCCAAAGAACACCACTCTGTTCATGCCCCAGGGTGCTGGGTTATACATTTGGGGTTTGTGGGTTAAAACCAACTGTTTGTCTGTATAATCGTACTTATTGTATTATTTTATTAAATTGTTATTCTGATTTATAATCTCTCTTTTGAGTTGAGTTCATTTCCCCTGCTGATTTACCTTTAAACCAGCACACACGTTATAGACCTTACCTTGTCTGATTAACAGACATTGTTTCCTGGATTTACAGTCCAAGCTGGTTGATTCATTCTTGGTTTATCTATTATGATCTTGGTATTTTAAGGATTTAAACTGTAACTTATTTTATAGTCTGAATTTACCCAAGGATTTGTTAATCTCAATAAAAATGTAGTTTACAGACAGACCTGGATTAACCAGGTCAGAACAAACACAGTTTGGTGCTGTCCTCTTTCTTAATGGGATGAATTTAAGTAGCTGTTATCCCTCACTGCCCTTTCTCTGCTGTAGCTGATAAGACCACAACTGTAGCAAATGTTTCTCCCTGTGTCAGATGTCTCTCACAGCACAATCAATACACTTCATGGTGTGTTTAGCCCAGACAATGTTCAGTTATTAGTGTGAAAAGGAGAAAGGATGCATGAATCTGAAATGGTTTCTATGTCTAAGAGGAGACTGGTGGTGACCAAAACCTTTTGCCTCACACAGTTCCCTTCACTGTGTCCTCTGTATCTTTCTGTTTT
This sequence comes from Pseudopipra pipra, assembly GCF_036250125.1. NCBI lineage: Eukaryota > Metazoa > Chordata > Aves > Passeriformes > Pipridae > Pseudopipra > Pseudopipra pipra. The sequence continues at coordinate 81,478,505 of NC_087550.1, forward strand.
GGAGCTAGGAACTTTCTGTGTTTGCTTGTTGCTTTCCCTCCTGAACAGTTATTTGTCTTCCTAGTGTTTTAGAAACAATTAAATCTGAGAGGTTTTTTGTATGTGTTTTTTTTCATTGAAATCAACGCTGTAACGTAATAGTTGTGCTTAAGTGTGTAAACAAGCACGACTATTGTATCTGTTTTCAACTATTTGGTGAGAAGAAAACCTCTCTAAAAAAGGCCATAGCTGGGTGCAGTTTAGTGAAAACAAAAGAGTAGTGAGTTCATAAATTGTGTCTCTTGGAGGCACAATAGTGACAGACAAGTTCAAGGGATCAGTCCCTCAGATCTGTGCTAGAAAGTTTTATGACAAAGTGCATACCATTTGAAGCAGTGGGGCAGTGCCCAGCACTGCACTAGTGCAGCAATTGAAAGAGAGACCAACATTTGTCTTGTAAAGCAAATGGGGACTTGATTGCTCCTTCTCAGAACAATGATTTAGCAGATAACCATGAAAAATAGTTCTTGTGGAGACTCTCTACCTATAAATTCTAGAACATTTAAAATGTACAAGTGAACTTAAAATGTACTGCATGGAAGAGTCTGAGATGTGAAAATGCAGATTTTTTAACATTAAGTTCCTGTTTTCTGTTTTGACTTTAATCTGTATGAAAACGTGCCTAATATTTCCAACATGTAAATCCAATCTTCAGGTATTTTGCCCTTTGTTCAGTATGTAATGCATTGACAGAAGCATGCAAGGGACGACTGCATATACGTTTGTTCTCTCTAGCACCATGAGTGTATGGATTCCCTATAACTGTACCCTATCAGGTAGGGTAGGTTGCTCTGTGTTATTATGGGGGTGTAAACTGTGGAAATAGTTTATTTCCAACCATAATAATGTTAGAAACTAAAAAAGAAAAAATGGAATTGTAAAAGAAATTATTTTTAGAGAACAAGGTTACTGTATTTTCAAAATACCTTCCCTACAGAGGAGAAAAACCCAGAATGTTGGAGATAAAACCGTAACATAGAAGAGTACCTGAAATTAAATGAGGAAATGAGAACACTGGCCTCAAATATTGGGCTTTAAACTAGTCATCATGGAAGTTAGCATCAGTATATAAGGAGAATTTGAATTAATGTTAGCAGTGCTGAGTTTCTGTGACAGTGGACATAAAATGTCTACTTGTGTTTTCTGTAGATCTTTAATTATTTTTCTGTGAGTTGATGACAGAAACAGCCACTCAATAAAGAATTCCATCTTATATAGTATTTTAACAGCTTAAATTGAAAAAAGATAAATGAAACTAATTTACTACATATTAAATTCTTTCAGCTTAGTTACAAGCAGTGGTGAGAGTCTTGAACTAGACTTGAACTGCTATTTCATTGACGAGGAAAATAGGGACACAGAAGACCTTGGACATCATCTTTACTCCCAGCTCTTTCTATCATTCACTGTATTTTTGAAAAATAAACTATCAAATTATTTTATGTTATTTTGCCTACTGTTTCTTCATCTAGAGGGGTACTCCTGTTCATTACCAAGATTATGACTAGAAAACTTCTAATATTCAGATTGAATGCATTTAGATTCACTTGATAACAATATGTCCTTATCGTTCTTTTAATGACTTACTTTTCTTTCCTGGTGTCGCAGAAAGCCGCTGCTTTCCTGTCAGCTCTTGTTTAACTAGGCCATAATGATTCAAATACCAACCATATTTTTCTCCCCCTCCTATTCTTCTGGAGGAGGTTCAACATTTCAACATTTCACAGGCATCAGTGACCAGTGCTACGTTCACCCTGCTTGGTGCAACTGCCTGGAAAGTGAAAGGCGATAGTGCCCTTCAACATGAGACACTACCAGAGGCAAATAAAGAATATGAGACAGAAGGTATTGTAGTCTGGATAGCCCCTATGACTTGCAAGATCCCTAATACTGGGATGTCCAAATCACTTGGGAGCCCACTTGGAGCACATGAGATTGGTCTTTCATGCCTTGAGAGTGTCTTGGCACTCTTTTGATGTGGTATTTTTACTTGAAAAATTCAGCTGAACATTTTGGGTTAGCAGTGAGAGTTGCATGCAAAACTGTATTATCAACTTAGTATGAAATTATTGTATTGATTCTTTCTTTTAAAAGTACTTATGAAGTGATGCTCCTTAAAGAACATCAAAAACAATACAATAGCTCAGAATGCTTTAAAGAGCAAGTGACCATTTGTTTAAATGCTTAGTTTATGGTGAATAGCTATGGTCTAATGTAAATGTCTTTTTTTTTTTTTTTTTTTGCTGCAGGGATTAGATTAGGTTCATTTTGTCTGAAAAGATCAACTGCTGCACTTTTATTCATTATTCCATACCAAAACTGAGTACCTTCACTGCATAAATGCCTGAAATACGAGTGAATATAAAAAAATAAAGTTTGAAGAAAGCACATTTGTTCTTAAGTCTGGATATCACAGTAGTAAGATGAAAGGGAAGGAAAGAATCCTCACACTTTTATGAGAAGTAAACTGTACGGAGAATAAAATGTACCTTGAAATATTTTTCTCGATAAGTGGTCACGGTCCTTTAACCTAAGTAAAAAAAAATCACTATAAAATAACTATGTCATTTCTAAAATGACATTTTTTTCATCTAACACTTTGACCTGTTAGTGCAGTAATTCTTCCTTTACCCTTTAAGTGCCCTTAACTTAATTTAACCTTGAAAGCAGTATTGGCATAGCAACTCTTTTAAAGAAAACATCAAAGTTTTCAGCCTTTCTACAGTTTAAAGGTTAATTATGCACACTGCCAATTTCTGTGAGCAACCAGGCTTTGTACACTCTTCTAGTGTTAAGCTGAAAAGTGCTATTGGAAGAGGATACACATTTTAAAATAAAACTTGTGAAGTCCCCCTTTTTCATTCAAACAGCCTGCACTGTCAGTTTAGCTAACCTTTGTTTGCCTGTCACTGTGTTCCCATGATTAAATGTGAAGATTATAATCATTAACTGTGCCGGGAGTTCACTGTGGGTGGAATTTTGATGGGTGGATGACATTCTGTTTATACGACGTAGTCAAAATCAGACTTCATCTCTTCCAGCTCAACACCCGGAGGTCTCTAGGTTAGCTACCAAGGCCTAGATGCAGTCGTGTCACCTGACTTTTATATTAAATACTGCATCTGTGGCAGATTGGAAGGTATTTCACTATACTCTTTAATCTCTGTCTTTCCTTTTAACTGGAATAATCTACTGGACATCAATGAACTTGATTTGACCTAGAGATGAACAAGTATAAAAAAAAAAAGTAATAATGAAGAGGAAGACAGAGAGAGAGAGAGAGAGAAAGAGAGAGAGAGAGAGAATAGGAAAATCTTGTTTAATGTACAGAAAAACAGAATTTTTATATTCTTCCATTATTTTTCCCCTTTTTTCCCCCGTAGGTTAAAAAACATGTATTAAATTTTAATTTCCCTTTTGAGATCAGTTCTTACACTCTTTTCTTTCATAATCCTATTGATGGTGTATGAAAGCAATGAGGTGTGAAAGTTGTATTAGCTTAAGAGCTAGCTCTCCAAAACATAAATCTGAAAAGAGCATTTCTGAAAATGCTATTGTAATTTTAATTACAATTACACTTCATTAATGATAGTTTATCTTCAAAGATGTAGAATAGTCCTAATATTTGAATTAACATCACATAGAAGAAAGACTGAAATCCTTTTTAGATAGTAATAGGAGAAAAGAAGCCATAATGATGACTTGTTTGATGTACCTATTTATTATATGATGTGACATCAATTTGTTATAGCAGCAGCATATATTATGTTCACTTTTAGGTATTATATTTTATTTTTTATGCTATTAGGCAACCCACAGAGATTTCACAGAAAATTATTAAAATTTAACTGCAAACAAGTGATCAACAAACCCTCTTAAACTATATGAGATCCACCAGTTTAGTGAACTAACATCAACAGAAAAAAATCTTCATACAAGAAAAAAAAAAGGTTTTTTTTGGGCATTTCCTTGAGTTTCTTGCTACCTCACATCATCTTTTTCTGATTTCCTGTCAGGCTTCACCATCAGATAAACACACTTCTGAATTACATTGAGATATGCACCAAGATTCCATCAGCTTTCACATGCATACCCTGATCTCAGTTTTGTTATTTTCAGTTTGAAAATACTAAAGTGAATAGAATTTGGAAGGAAATTTTGGCAGGTATCACAGGTACAGCTCAAATGCAGGTGACTTTTTCTGTCTTTAACAAGTGATGCTTAGAGGGCTAAAGGGCTTGTTCATCAGCACTTGAACCTCTGATGAACTCTGATCTTGCCTTTAGCCATTCAGACTCTCCTTCTCATCATGCTTAAACTCATGTACTCAGTCAGAAGGGGCCTGTGCAGAAATAACTTCAAAGATCCTTTGCTGCTGTTTTCCAACAAATGTAGGTGAGCTAATATTTCATAATATTATTCAGCTAAGTGTGCGAGAGAAGTGAATAATCTTAGGAAGCCTAAAATCAAATTTCAGTTTATCTTTTTTTTTTTTTTAAATTGAGGTGAAATCTTTCTTTATAAATGTCTTCAGACATCTGATTCCTTCTATGCTTTCTCACACTTGAATCACTGTCTGCATTGGTCAAGTCACTAGCCTTACCTTGCTCAAATACATATTAAAAATGCACTTCTATCTTGATTTTTTAATAAAATTTTCCAAAGCATAAAAATCACATAATCTTCCACAGAATTTTTAGCCTTTTGGGGAACATCTTGGAATATCCTCTATTTGCAGTCAAATCAGTGTGGAAGGATTAATTCCATCATGTAGCATCATATCAAATCTGAAGATGTAGTTGTGCTAAGTCAGTGCAGAGAAGTGGGCAATTTAAAAGGAATAGAGTAGCTTTCTGTATGTGTGTGCCATGCACATGTATATGCATCACTTCTAACTAATATGGAAGATATTAGTAGCAAATGCATATGAAATTTTTTTACCTGAAATACCATGCTGTCCACAGCATAGCAAGATATCCCATTTGCTTATAAGCATATAACGTAGGATGAATTTTGTTCAAAACAGTGAATAATGGAAAACTGAAGATTTCATCATGGCTTTTACATATTTTTATGAGGGTGCATTACATTAAATCTGCACATTTGTGTATATCACTTCTAATGAAAATGTCGTTGAAAGGAAAAATAGAAGAAACCTGGTCAACATTTTCCATTCAATTATGGGTAATGTTGTAATTATTTCTTCCATTAATTGGACATTATTCAAAACATAGTGATTTCTAAAAGATATAATGGTTGTAAAATTTTGACAGTTGGAGAATATCTCATTGAAATAAAAAAGATTAAGGTAAGAGTTTGGAGGCTGTTAAGCTATTAATGATAATGAATATAAGAAATGTGTAACTAGCAAAGGTGGAATCCCATTTAGCTGTCTTCACAATGGGCTTCCATAAAGCAGATTGAAGGGAAAAAGGTTGTGCTGAATCTGACTGCAAGAATTTAGTATCAAGGATAGATACATCTCAGTTGGTACTAAATTATTTAAAAGCTTCGTATAAATAATTACTCTTGAAATTGCAAACATGTACACATGGGAACCAGGATATAAATATATTTCACATATCAGAACATATTTTTAAGCCAGCAGTTCAGGGATAAGCTCTTTACCTTTTTCCCTTCCCCCTATACCTTCTCCCTGAAGTCTTTTTAATGCATTGATGCTGAAATAAACTAAAAATTGCACTATGAACTGCATTCCACCATAGTATTTAAAGACTTATCCAGCCTCAGTAAAGTCAGTAAACAGTGTCCTACTGATCTTCCTTAACTAACATTAGATAAAAACTCTTAAAGGAATTCCAGAAGTCCTCTGTACTTCCAGACTGATGAAAGACCAGATTATTGCTCAACACTACGATTCCATATATGTATGTGATAGGTATCTATTGTTTATTTTGAAATCCAATAACTGAGTCTTTGATCACGTGCATTATTATAGCATAATGAAACTGCTGCAAAATATTACAGCATAGAGTACTCTTGCCAAAAAGTATGTAACTAATTATCCTGTCACTTGTATATGCATGCTTGGAAGTTGTAGGAGCTGCAAGTGGAGCTGATAGCTAATTTTTTTATGGCTTAAAATAGACGCTTAAAAGAATTGATCCGTTGCATAAAGTGAAATAAAATATTACAGAAAAACACTTTTCAGAGTAATATAACTTTTCTTCATTTGGCTGTCATAATGAATACTTGACCATGTAATAAAAGTCTATTTAGACCCTTTACTTAAACCTTAGTGTAAAAGATATACACAAAGCCTTATCCTACTTCATTTCTCACAGAAAGAGACAGAGCAGTCAAGATTAAAACTGATTCTCAGCAAATGAAATTCAGTGTTTCTACTCAGCACAGGGGTTCATGAGGTAAAAATTGTTCAATCTGTTGCAGAAGAGAAAACAAAATCTCATAATTCAAAATAGGACCAAAACTTTTCTCCTGCGCATAGACTTTAGTGAGAACTCTCTATTGAATATATGAAAACTGGATTTGTGGACTCACTATCAAATATGTTAAAAATGTTAACTTGTTAAAACTGGCATAATTATATGTTGCCCACACTATTCATAAAGAGAGAACACTAGTCTGCTGTGTTACCAGTGTGTGCTTTTTGACGAACAAGTTCTTGAAACAAATAAGAAAAAAAATCCATCCATTGCAAGTCAATTATAGCAGTTAAGATCTTAAGACTACTGGATTTCTCATTTTAGTTGGCAATATATTCTAGGACTTGATACAAATATCAGGTATCAGCCTACTTCTGTGTAGCACTTCTTATTGAAGGTTACTCTGTCAAGAGGTGAAAAGAGTATTTTCCTTGTGGAGATATTCATTGGCTGTTCTCTTGAATCTAGAGAGAAGCAATTTATTTATTTACTGGCAAAATTCACTACATTTGAAACTATATTAGAGTGACAAGAATAGTTTTCTTTGCTTGATGAGAAGCTTTAAACAAATTGGCTTTCAGTGATGCAGAATTTTCACGCTGCCAACAGAAGAATCTTGCCAAGCCAAGAATCAGTGTTTGAATTGGTAAGGTAGCCCTCATAGAGCATAGACACACCAAACAAATGACAAAAGAAAATGTAAACAGAGAACAGAAATAAATTGAAAAGAGAAATAGAAGTTTGATAACAATATAATTTCATTTGTATTTATTGAATAGCTGGCCTTAATTTTATTTTATTTTATTTTACTTTATTTCTTTATCTTTCTGTTGTGGAAGTGCTGATATGTCCATGCTTTATGCTATTTTCTTTTTTCCCATGAAACAAACCTTGCCTTATTCTAGATTAAAAAAACCCTTTTTTCATGGATACCACAGAAATGGTACAAAGGGCACATAGGTATCTACTTCACACAGTGCCACTGCACTATGAGGACCGCCACTGACATCGCAGGGTATGGCATCAAACCTGTATTTACTCTGTTTTGGAGCTCCTTTCACCTTCCCTGCCTCCACTGCTATGAAGTCAATATCTTCCATAAGGTGACTGGGATGCACTTGAACAGTGCAGCAAGTTTTGACCCGCCTGTATGAACTGCTAACTCTACACTGTCCCCAGTCTTATCTTTTGTATGGGATTAAAAGCCTATCAGTCACTTCTAAAAATATAAGGCTTTTTTTCCGATTTCATTATTTTCATTACTTTGGACCTTTTTAGGATAATTTAGTCATAATTTTGAATAACGTTCAAGTTGAGGTCAATAGCCCGTGAAAGCACTAGTAGAAATAAGCCTACATAAATAGGTAATGACTAGAAATAAAGTTCTGGTTTGCATATAGGAAGAATACCAAACCTTAGGACTTCTCAGAGCTTTTTTTGAAATCTGAAGAGCTTGCAGTGTACGCTATAATTATTCAATATTCAAAATCTGAATCCATTTAAGCATAAGTCCTTTTCATACCAGAGATGCCTTGACAATAATGGAAGGAATTCAAATGTCTATGCCTATATCTAGCTCATTAAAAATATCGCCATAATGCATTGTGGTGAATATAGAAGTCAATAAACATGAATGTGTATAGAAACAAAGAACAACATATTTTTTAAAATATTAAACTATACTGTAGGTCTATGGTTATATCTGAACTATAACAATGGTGACTGCAATATATCACAGATATATTTATTCAAGCTTGGTTTAAACTAGTTAACTTGAGTACCAATATCAATTAGACATGGCAGCAAGAGTAATATATTTTGTATCTTGTATGAATCTTGCAGTAAATCAGTGCCTGCAAAGTTGGCATGTAGTTCTCTCATTTCAGAGACTCAGCAGTTCTGGGTATTTTAGCCAAAAAAATCTTACTTCTAGCAGGAATAAGAGGTTTTCAGATGGAATTTACTGAGAGTGACGAAAACTAATCACATAACCAACAACTGAGTTTTCTAAAGTGAATGGAGACATAGACGGTAGGATATGTTTCATATACTAATAAAAATTCCATTTTTTTCCAAATTTTTCTCATTTTCACAGCCCAACCAGCATAATATAGAAACAGTAGCCAACAGGTTCAAAAAAAGGAAATAAATCAAGGAACTCATTGCCAAGTGCCATCAAGACTAATGAGTTAAAAGACTTAAAATTAAGCAGAAAGCTGAAATGTTTCCTGTTTCTCCAGAGCAATAAAAGATGTTCAGTGTTATGAGGTCTTGGAACTCAGTATATTCTGGGCTCTGGTCATTGACTCAGGCTAGTAGACTGCTAGCTAGTGACCTTAATTGGACAACACTTATACTTTTTTTATAAACGAAAATTAGAAGTGATTATATATGTGAGTGTAATGTTTTTACAATGCAATCTGTCTTTGAGGATAATGGTAGAGAAATATGCTATCCTCTTCCTTTAACCTGTTCATCATTAGATTTCTTATTGATCAGAACTATAAATTATATTCTACCGTGGAGTCAGTTACAAACAGTAAACAGATTAAAAAAAAAAAAGGAATTGTTAAAGCTAAAGAAAAAAAAATGTGTATGTCGAGAGAGAGAAGGAAAAGCTCAGGCTGGCCGGTAGGACCCTGAAACAATGGAATCATCAGCACTGCTTTACACAACAGTCTAATTCAATGTGTCAGGCCATAATCAGCTCCGTTTCACAGTGCTTTGCTCCATAAAAGCAGATTTGTTTAACCACAGCCTCTATTTCAGCTTGACTGAGAATGAAGAATAACCAACGAAGCCAGGCATATCTCACGGGTTATGTTATGGGCATAAAGTGAATCCATCATTTGCTGAAGAGGTAGAGAAAAAGTGACAAGCTCATTCATGCCTTAGAGTCATTTTTAGGCCTATAGAAAATTTTAATCTGTGCACTTTGGATGAACTTCCCCACTTCTTAATTTAGTATATGTAGCCATGTGATAAAGTCTGTCTGCCTCAGATAGGGCAGACTTACTTCTCTAGGACGTCAACCCCTCCAAGCAGTTTTCTTCTATGGTTCAGCCTGGCTGCCTTGAACTTTACACAGGCACATAAGCCCCATTTACAGGAGGACTTCAGAGTTAATTAAATGCTGAAATCACATATGCCCAAGGGCTAACACAACATCATTGCAGCAATAATTTTAATTTAACATTAAAGATAGTGTACATTTTAAAATATATTTTCTTTTAAAAATACACATCTATACTTAATAGCATGGTTCTTCTCTCCCATCTCTGTATAATATAAAGGCTATTAAAAAAAAAAAGAAAAAGGAAAACAAAATGCAAAAAAAAAAAGACAATTTAAAAAAAAATGTTGCAAATCAGCAAATTCAAGGAAATTGCTTATTTAGAAAGTGTATGCAGCTGTCAAATAAATGAAATTGTTATTAAAAATGGTGGCAGCTCAGATAAATGAGGTAAAAGCATTGGCTTACTTCTGCTAAAATATTTCATGTTTGCCTCTCGGTGTCATATATTGTGCTGCACTGTGCATTTGCTGTGCATGACAGATATGTTTGAAACATTGGAAGTACTGAGGCACAATGTGCATAAACGCTTGACCTAAACTTGACAGTCCCGATTAATAATATCAAGTCTGGAAAATGGCAGCATTTACAGTACTCACGCACACTCCGTTATTAGACTTTACCCTCTGCAGAAAGCATAAAAAGATGTGTGTTAATTTCTTAATGCCCAAAGTGAATGAAAAACCATTTTTGTGAAAGAGGTTTGTTTTCAAAACAGTTTCATATGAAATAGAGCAAATGCAGTGTCTTGCATTCCTTTTATTGACATCTCTGGGCTACAATATTTTCAAGATGGCTGCACTTCAGTGAAATATGCAATTTGATGGCTCGCAGGTTTATTGTGAACTTTGGGAAAGAGCAAATCGCTCTGATGTTAAAATCCAAGAAGAAACAAGAATGGTTACAGTGTTCAGGTGGTAGAGCCTTGAAAAATGTGGGTGGCTTTGTTTTGCTTTGTGTTTTTGTAACCAGGTTTGAAGTGAACAGCTTTCTAAGTGTTAGGTCTACATCACTTTACTGTCTGCCCGCTTCTGCCGAACCTCTCATTTCCAGACATTTGAATTGAAGATTAAGAGGCAAAGAGACAACTAACTATATGTATGGAGAGAAATGATAATCAGCCTTGTTCTTTTCAAACTTCAGATTTCTATATAGAACAAAACCATTTGAACATACTGTAAGCCAGATGAGTATTTGTCTGATTAAAAGGTAAAAAGTTCAAGGGGTGAAGAAGACCAGAGACACTAGTGAACGAAATGACTATAGTAAAACAAAACATTACAAAATTAGGGCAAAGGATGTCCAGTCTCATTAATCTTTTTTATCAGAGGCTTTTCAAAAAGCAGTGGAGCAATGGAAGAACTTTGGTATTATTTTTTAAGCGTGCTTCATCTATCCTTCTTTGTTTTAAAAAAAAAATATAATGGCAATATTAAGAGACACTGTCAACCACCATATTATATTTAATGTATTAATGACAGAATGACACTTGTTTCTTTTGCACTCTTTACCTATGTGTATTTTTCTATCATAAAGTTTAAAGTTTATTTGTTGCCTTTTATCACACTTAAAGTAATTCATTTTACAATAAATTTTACAAGATTCCTGACAGTATTAATAAAATGCACTAACAATGCTGTGTCGATATTCTAAATTTTCATAAAGCAACTATGTTATATCTGAATACTATAATTGGAAAAGGAAATCCATAAGGAAAAGTCAACAAAGTAAACACATATAGTAACAAGAAACAATGCATAATCTTAGAAATATCTGCATTCTAAAGATGTTACTGAAAACATGTTTGTTGTTTGTTGGAGCTATCTGTATTATTCTCACATCCTGTCTCATATTATCAAGTAATAGAACAGAATACATCTTGAATTACACTTGAGATGGTAATGTTGTTCTATTTTCTATGATATGTAGTCCTCTATGACATAGAGACAGTGTTTCACAGGATTCAACAGCCTATATGCTAAGAATCTACTTGTTTCTGTATGCACAGGCTGAACAAGGGAATGCAGGAAACCTGTAGAAAAGCTTCATCAAAATTAATACAGTGGCTTGGTAAGTTTCTGAAGCGTCAATATCACACATCAGCATAAAATACTATGCACATAACCATAAAATATGTTATCTTTAATAGTAATTTAATCTGACATCATTCTTTACTAATAACAGAATTTTTAAAAACAGATATTAAAGTGTATTAAAATATCTGTTCTTGAAATCACATATTTGTACACACATAGTAGCTAGCAGTAGGAAAACTGGATTGGACAGTTTTTTCTACCCCAGGTCTGTGCCATGACCACCGATCTCCAGACAAGAAGTAATTCTCAAGTCTATCTCCCTGAAATTGTTCTGAAAATTTTGCTAGTGTGACATGTTTCCACTTTAAATGTGTATATCTCCAAGAGATTTCAAAACTGAGAGCAATGTTTCGGGTTTAATTCTTGCCTTCACACTTTCTGGTTTGACTTGTATTCTGCTGTGAATAGTTATGCATAATACAGAATAAAATAAGAAAAATAAACTTGAAATGTCCAATATATGTTGATATCGTTCATTGTGTATTAATAGTTCTGTCTTTATTAGTTATATTTAAAATATGTTATTCTAAAAATGGGAAAGTACCCTAAAAATTATGATCAAGGAAGCAGTAAATAACAAAATATTGAGAAAAGAATTGTTCTTCTATTTTTTTTTAATATTATAAACGTGGTATTTTATACTATATTTTATTATACATTGAAGTTATATTTTCTGTTGTAGATCTTTCCAATATCAAAATAACATTCAGTCATTTTTTCCTGTTTGTGTATCAACTATGTGAAAGAACAATTTTTATCATCTTGATGAGTTTAAATTTTGACAGATTTTTAGTTTATGTCAATGGATCAGAGCAATTTTGGTTTTCAGTTACCCATCACTTAGATGTTTGTATGATATGATTATATTAATTGTTCAGCTTTTATATCCTTATCTATTTTGTGAACAAACCGAGGCTTTAATTTTAACAAGAAATAGATTACTCAGAGGATTTCTAATACTTATGCATTTGGACATGAAATAGGGATTTCAATTGTGAATCTCTTTTTCAGATCAGACTAGTGTAGATTATAATATTTTGACTTTTTGATTCTTGTGCTTGTTAGGAAATCAAAAAGTTCTTACGAATTTCAGTGAACAATGTTAACTGACTGTGGTACAGAACGTGAAAATTCAGTTACACAGTTATGGTTTCCACCTTTAATCTTTTAAATTCACAAAAAAACTTTTCTTCTTTCAAGCTCCGGAAAAATTTGTGCTTTCTGAAAGCAAATTAAAAATCAAATTTTCTTTAAACTGAAGGTATAAGTATATATATATTGAACACAAGATGCACTCCCATTTCTTGGAGCAAGGTAAAGGAAATCAGTGGTCAGCGAAGCCACATGCAGTTTTACCCAGAAGGCAAACACTTAGCACTTTCATCAGTTTCCTTTTATTTGCCTCTCTCTGTCGGTACCACTCAGCTCAGCCTTCGATCTGATGAGAGGGCACTGGTGTCATGACAGAGAATGTGAGCTAATGAAAGTGTAAAGCTTTGGTTCAACAGAGTAGAAAATTCCCATCTAGTGAGCAGAAACTGCAATCTGATATGATTGAGTATTTGGTAGGTGTTGCTATTAAGTGCTTAAAGGTCTAGGATAGTTAAACTTGTGATCTTCTAAATATTAAACACTTGTGCTTTTTTTCCTTTAATTATTGTTGTGGTGTGGTTTTGTTTTGTTTTTTAATTTATAAAGACCTTTAACCCAAAAAACCAACATGTTAATTTTTTAATGTAGCATAGGTCATTACATTACAAATGCTTTAATTAATGATACCAGAAAAGTGTGACAAATCTCAATCCAAAATGAGAAAAATTAAATGCAGAATAAAAATTTATGAATCAGAATTTATTTCAAATGCAGAATCAGTTTAATATAAGGTTCAAATCCATATAAGACCTTTGTAGAAAAGTTTTATCAATACAGTAAACACACTTTTGCAGTGTAAAATCTGGGCACATAAAATTTGGAGTCTCATTTGCCTTGTATTAGATTATTTCACTCACAAACCTATGGTCCTGCCTGATCACCACATTAAATATTTCAATTTGGTTAATTGAAACTGAGATCAGTTTGGCTATGTAGCTATTTGCTATGAAGCTCTATGTAAAAACGCAGAAATTCTAAAGAAATTAGAAGGGCTGGACCACAAGAAGTAATGGATTTGCTGCTTGTTGCCTTATTACTTATTAATCATAGATTTTTCTTAAAATAATTTCTTCTGTGAACACCATAGGAGGAATAAATATGACCTGCCTTATTTAAAACTGCTTATTTAGACACTTGCAGAGGTATTTCATTCCTTCATCTCAGACACTCTAAGCCATTCACAAGAAAAGTCTTTCTCTCCATTGACTACTGTGAAAGAAGCCCAAGCTGCCAATTTTCACTAACACCCAGTTTATACTAAAGTTCAATCCAATTAATCAAATGTCTCTCTTTCTTCAAGGATTGTGCTGACTGCTCGTTTCACTAGTTTGGCATTTTGCTGCCACCTTGGAACACAACTTATTTTGAACACCCTGAAAAAGGGGAAATTTTATATCAGTCACTCATAGTTTTCTATTTTACCAAAAAAGGGAACACAGGATAAATGATTCTCTTGAGATGTCTGCCATTCCATGCATCATTACACAGGAAATGTGGGATTTCAAAGAACATTGATATTCTTGGCTAGTTTGCTCCCAATGCTAGTTCTGTGTAAACCTTTGACAGCCAGCATTCATTTTGTAGTTAGGAGGTATTTGGTGGTCTTTCAGCATATGAGATCTCTTCTAAGGATCTATCTTTCATTGATATTTGTCAATCTGCTTATTCATAGCAGAGCTATCTTTTTAAGAAAAAAAGTAATTGTAGGCTCTGAGAAATACTACTTCATTCCAATTTTGCATAACAACTATTGCTTTTATCATAGAGTTAGATTGTCATCGGTTAGGATTTCTCTTTCATTTTAATTTTCACATTTCTTTAACAACTCTGCAACATCGTCCTAGAAACAAATTACAGCAAAATTAAGATATATGCTTTAGCAGCTCACAGTAACTAAGAATATTCTGAGATGTATTTTATGCATATTTAATATACTATTAACATGCTGCAATTTTTCCAGATACTCAGAACCTGAAGATTACATTGTCAACCCCCCATCACTGATAATTTGTGACCACTTGCAGCATGTTAATAGTATATTAAATATGCATAAAATACCATCTCAGAATATTCTTAGTTACTGTGAGCTGCTAAAGCATATATACTTAATTTTGCTGTAATTTGTTTCTAGTGACGATGTTGCAGAGTTGTTTAAAAGCAAATGTCGAAAATTAAAATGAAGTGAAATCAGTTAACCGATTGACAATCTAACTCTATGATAAAAGCAATAGTTGTTATGCAAAATTGGCAATGAACGTAGTATTTTCAGAGCTACAATACTCTTTTTTCTTAAAAAGATAGATTGCTATGAATAAGCAGATGACAAATATCAATGAGTTCAATCTCTGGGTTATTTTGTATTAAGTGATTCAAAAAATAATACATGCAACACTGCAGTGTCAACAAGGTGGCATCCATTAATACTGATGTAAATGTATTTTGACAGGTGATATTGCGCTTGAACTTTTTCACAGTGTTTCCACAAATGTGCAAAAGAACTAAGCAGACAGACAAATGTTATTCCTTTTATACTACCTTTTGTGTTCTTGTTCATCATGTACAACACTGTATTCTGTTCTTACACAGCTAATGTGAGGGATAGATGGTCACCAACAGGGCTACATTCTGAAAGAAATGATCTATATTTTTTATCTTTCATTCTGTTGTTGGTGGCTGGTTGACCTATTCCAGCTTTCTGTTGGATGACAAAAAAAATCCATCTTCATTTTTATTGGGGGTTTTGTGTGTGTTTTTTATTTGTCTGCTTTGTTTAGGTAGTTGTGGTTTTTTAATAGATTTTTTTAAAAAGGCAGATAAAGTTCACTTTATGCTAGTGACAGACTAAGTATCCATTTCCTTATTCCTGTAATAATGTCAATACACTTCTGTGGGCGGATAGTTTGGACACACTTTACCCACTCACATACTTTTCAAAAAGTATTTCAGTTACAAAAGAATTAAAAAATGTAATGAAAATTATCCAAACAAGCCCCAAACCTCTGAAACAACAGTGGACAGTACAGACTTGAGGTCTACAAAATTAGAATGACTTTTGTCTGAGACAAGCTGCAGAGAGCAGAATAAATATTATTTGATGCAATTACTTTGCAGCTTGGCACAGGATGGCAGACAGAAAAGTATCTGAAAAACTGACAGCAAAATGTGGAGAAGTGCAGTTAGTTTGCTATTCTTCACTGAAAATGTAAGCTCCTCCCTTACAGCTTCAGCTCAGAGAAGATGTTTATCACTAAAAGGAAGTTAGTTACTGAGAGAAATCACTTCTATGTCTTCCACTGGTGTCCTTTGAATGAATTGTTTTGGAATGATGTGCTTTAAAATGTATTTTCTCAAAGTGAAATACATTTCTGTGACTTATGTGCATGATCTTTAGTCAGAGACACAACCATAATGTGTTAATTTGCAAATACTTCTTAGATATACTGATGACAACTATTCGTCACCTACTATGAGAAGGATTAATAAAAAGGATGTAAATACTAGGAGTGGAGTTTGTAGCACAATTCATGTTCATTATACTGCCTTGTTTCCAAAGCACCTCCTCTAAAGTCTGTGATATTGTTTTGCTATTACTTTGTCAGATCAGTTAATAAAAACTGTGCTTTTCTCCAGTCATTCAAAGTAGAATACGTAGTGAAAACATGTGCTTGTTGCATTTGTCGCATAGTGTACGCTTAACACTTGTCCAAGACAGGCCAACTTCCATTTTAAAAAAGAGCAATTATTAATAAGATTTTGATTGGGGATACTCTTAACTCACTGTAATTGGTACTTAAAAGCTATTTTCACAGGTATAATTTTCGAAATGTGTGTGCTATTTCTTCCTTTCCTATGCTGCATAATATCTTAACTGATCCTTAGTCCTGCTGACACTGGTGAGTGTTTCACACAAGTAAATATTATTCAGAGTGTGGCTGCAAAAAATCAGCTAAGTATGAAAAGTGTCCTGTGGTATAATGACTGTTTTACAATCAATAGGCATTTAAACTGATGATGTCTTTTGTGGTGTGGAATTCTGTTTTATCTGGCTCAAAGTCCAAAGACTATTGATTCATATCAGTTAGGTACAAGCTGTGGTGTTAATTCTCTCTTTTGTGCCTATTTGTAGTTTGTTCTGTGATTAATAGATGCTTTTAAACTACATTAAAACTGAAATTTGTACTTATCTGTAAGGTATATTCAGGAAGTGTTGTGGACTCTTATTTTACCACCTGTGTAGTTGCTATTGAATACTGTGAACTGTTACTAAATTCAGCATAAAAAATTTGCATGTTTAAAAGCAAGTGCACAGAATTGCTTTTTATAATGTAAACTAACTGTCTGATGTCCTTGAATGGTAAGTCAGAAATATTTTAGAATAATTTTTAAATGCCAAAATAAATATATTATAATTCACAACATGCTTTAGTTTAGACTGAGCTTAAAATTCCTTTTTGTGGATGCACCATAATTAAGATGGTCTTCCAAATGAAGAAGAAAATATGATATACTTTCTCTACTGCTCTTCCACATAATAAAAACTTTGACATTTGCTGGATTCTGCATGTGTTCATTCTCATAGAAACAAAAAGAAATCTCCATTGTAAAATGTTGTCTGTTGGTTTGGTTTCTCATCTTTTCCTCAGAACAGTTTCTTCTAGAGTTTGTACACAATTCCTGTGGAAGAGTTAGTTGTATATTTGGCCAGAGCTGAAATTAAAATGCTAGGATTTACTTCTACCTATCTCAAAATAAAAAAATACCTGCTATTGTAAAATATTATGCACAGTAGGTATCCCACATGGTTCCAAAAAAATGCATAGCAGGAATACAGAAATTAACTAAATTTCTTTAAAAAAAATAAACACCGCATTTGAAAATGTAGTATTTTTCCAAATATTATTTTAGATATGTTCTTATAGATCTTTATTCAGTGAAGTACCTAATAACATTCTTTACTTTGCTGAATGGGAATAAACTTAAACACATGCGTAATTACTGAATTGGAATTATAAGGGGGAGGTCCTCCTGCTGGTTCAAAACTCGTATGAGCTGCTGGTTGGTTTTTATATGAAATTTATGTTTCTCTTGGTATATCAGCAAAATTACAGTAATAAACTTATCACTCTTCTGCCTAATAGAGCAGGACAGTGTAGCAGTTAGATGAAAAGACCAGTAATATCTCTTCTATTTTTCTACTCAATAAATAGAGCTGAAAATACTTAGGAAAACTTTATGACCTAGGGTTTAAGAAGTGACAGGGAGGTTTTCACTACATTTTTTTTCCCCAAAAGCACTGCACACAATTAATCCATCTAAAATCTGAGGGAATAGGTCATGATCAAAAACAGTCAGTTGCTTCTGAATTTTCTGAAGTTTTGTAAAAAAGACAAACCCTTATTTTACTGAATACAGACACTGATTTATTGAAGAACATTGTTGAGATGGTATTGAGCTACTGCTGCCTGTTTGTCCATTGAAGATACTTTGTCATAAATATTGCCAGAACATGGAGATACTACATACAATTGATTTTTTTTGGTTATAATTGCAATCAAACAGCAGAGCATTTTTCACTTACTGTGTTTTTCAAACTAGCTTCTTAATAAAATGAATATGCAGATAAGAGTGCTCTGAGGTAATTGTCAAAGTTTGAATTATTCTTAATTTTCTGTATTAAAAAAAAAAAAAAAGAAAAAACTGAGCTTTGGAAAAAAACTAATGATAATTTTTCAGGGAACAGTTGGAGGTGGAATGGTCAAGTCTTAACTCTGCCACTGAGAACCTGTCCTGTGTTGTGAACTTCAAAGCAGATAACATTTTAAAATAATAATGGGATGATTTTTCTCTCTGAAAAATATTTGAAGACTCAGAAAAAGTCTCCTTTAGTTCTTGGACGCCTGGTACTCTGCTTCTCTTTGGTGCGCATCTACTACTACACTTGGTAATCTCTGTATCTGTTGGTAAAATAGGGGGAGACTGCCTGCAGCAGGTTTACTATGTTACAAACGTGCCCTTTGTATGCTCCACCAAGCAGGATGGAAGCATTGCAGACTTCTCACTCCCAGTTCACAGCTATGTATGTGCCAGAGAAACAGTCTGCCTCCGAATAAGCATAGTCTCTTGTCTGTGAAAGTTTTATGCATGCCTTCTCATGTTATTTAGCATCTGACACACCATGTCAAGTTATACTTCTTGTTGCACTATAACACAGGTTGACATGATACAGCAGGCCACCCCACGCACCTATACATAGGACAAATTCATGACCAAAGTAAGAGGTGGAGGGATATTTCTTCTTGTAATGACATTAGTAACAAATGAAAAATTTAAAACTCTTGGGAGGTATTAAGTTCATGTTGCAACATAGTAGTCTGAATTGTGTCAAAAGGCTTTTAGAACACCATAGCCCCAAAAAGGAAAAATGTGTCTTGTTATCTGAGCTAACAGATGCAAGTGCATTTTATTATGTCTCTTTGCATTAGGAAGCAGCCATTAAATAAAAGAAAAGCTTTCTAAAGCACCCTAGAGGGAATACACAAGGAAGTGTGCTTCAAATGCCCTCTGTGCTGTATTACTGCATAGCTTGTTTCATACACAGTAACTTTTCTGCTTTCACATTCCCTGCAAGTGACACTGCAGTTGAAATGATTTAATGTGGAATTATTTGGTTCTGAAATAATAGACAGTATCCGTGTTCCCTAATGATAACATCATTGCCTGCAACAGATTCTTTTTGACATATTAAACAGCAGAAGCACCCTACACAGCTGTCAGCTGCTATTTTCTGGATAGGTAACAATTATGGATTCTTAAGGTATATACAGTAGAAAGAAATAATAAAGCAAGCCACTAACTAACAAAAAAAAACCCCACAAAAACTGAACCATTCTTGTGTTATCTTATGTTTTCAGAGTAGGTCACTGAGCACTGAAAATAAACCCTAATTACTCCCAGTTGAAAAGTTCAATGTCACTATTATGGTATGACCTACTTTCTGAAGCTCTGAAATTTTTGGCTGGGTGGATAATGGTTGAATATATTTTTTCACTTTACAGACAGCCCCCTGGATCATTTTTAACATATCACAAAAATCTGAACATTCCCTTAAATAAATCGATACTATTATTAGATGAATTTATGGAAAATTTAGGTGAAGTATGACAAGCAACAAAGTGGCACAATTATATAGGGCTAGAATATGTATTTATGATTAGAATCAGATGCAAATTTTGCTATATAAATAGCATAAAAGAGAAATAATATCTTTAAGGATTATTAAAATTAAGTAAATATAGCATCTTCCATTAATTTCATAATAGGTATTTACAGACTCTGCATTTCAACATTTTATATTTAATGACATTAATAATTTAAATTCTGATCCGGGCATGAATGTTTCCACTGCCCATTAGTTTTGTTTAGAAGTGAAGACATGTCATTGTGTGAAAAATGGGAGTTATTAGGAGTTTGTTGGACTGCTCCTGATAGAAATTATGAAATTAAATCAAGTAACTGGCTGCTTTTCAATTTATTTTCCCCAGTATCTTGACTGAAAAAACACTTTGACCTGCTAAACTTAACATCTTATCCTCAGACAGATATCCTAAAGACTGAAATATGAGCAAATGACAGACTGAAATGTTTTAAAAAGATGGGCTTTTGACATGTAAGATAAGTATGACTAACACTGTAGTTGTGTAAATACGTGAATGGTGAGTTTTTAAAGTAGAAATGTTGAAATTTATTTGCCTGCTCTGCTGTGGAAAATAATTTAGAGTATTATGATTTGTGACAGTGGAGAAGGGTGTGCTGATTGCTTTTGGAATATCAAGCATCAAAAAATGTTGTTGCAAATGTGGCTGAAGGCAACAATTGGATGGTCTAGGTTCATGGTGTATAGGTACTACTAATAAAGCAGTGTTTTGTCAATAAACTATGTGAATACACCTTTTTTGTTAATATAAATGGATTTCCTTTCAAATTTATTCAAACTTCTAGCACATGTCCCTTGCAGACACTGAACTTGATATAAAGATCTTGAAGGAAAAAAAAATCATTCAAGTGATTACTTAAAACTCACTTCTTTGTTTATTATTTGAAACAAAGAATCATATGGATCATACTATCAAATATTTGCAATGAATATGTAACACTTGTGTTAAAAGTGTGACAGATATCATATTCATAAATTAAGCCTTTCCACAAATTGATTCTGAAAGCTTTGTTTTTTAGATAATTATATTCTGTCTTCAGTATTTTATTCCCCTTCTTAGAGGAGAAAAAGTTGTGCACTTGTAGTTGAGAAAGTCAGTTTTATCTTGTGTTGTATAAAAAAAGGTTTGGTCGAGGGAGGTCATTCTGTCCCTCTACTGTTATCTTGTGAGACAACATTTAGAGTATCGTGTCCAGCTCTGGGGCACCCAGTGCAAGAAGGATATGTACCTGTTAAAGTTGGTCCAGAGAAGGGCCATGAAAATGATCAGAGGGCTCGAACATCTCTCCAATGAGGACAGGCTGATGTTCTTTACAATGGGTGTGGTGTGACACTGGAGCAGGTGTGACACAGAGAAGCTGTGGATGTCCCATTCTTGGAAGTGTTCAAGGACAGGTTGGATGGGGCTTTGAGCAACTTGATCTAGTGAAAGGTGTCCCTGTCCATGGCAGAGGAATTGTATTAGACGATGTTTAAAGGTCCTCCCAACTAAAACCATTCCATGATTCTGTGACTTTTCTACTTATAACTTGTCAGTATATTTTTTATCAGAAAATATTAAGAGCAATAGAGGAGGGATACAAACCCAAAGCTATGTAAAAAAACTTGTCAGATGTCTGTTGTTAGGAAATGTTTATTAATGAGAAAATGAAGAATAACCAATGAGTAATGAGCAATAGACTCCTATATTTTCTGAAGAAAAAATTCAGAAAATACTTTGAATGCTTTTTCAAACGGAACTTTATTTGCATGACTCTATGATTGTAATGAATGATATAAAATATCAGAAAGTATAGTTCAATAAAATAAAGACTGTTCCAATATGATTCACTGAAGTCATAGAATCATAGAATGGTTTGTGTTGGAATGGACCTTCCCTTAAGGGCCATCTAGTCCGAACTGCCTGTCTTGGGCAAGGACAAATTTTACTACAGCCGATTATTCAATACCCATCCATCTGACTTCAAATACTTCCAGTGAGGGGGCATAACATACTTTCCATCAAAAAGAAGTTTATTATAATCTGGAAAATTCATTTTGTCAGGGCTGAAATACAGAGTTCCTTGAATACATGTTATTTAAGGGGAAAATATTTTCATTTGCAAAAAAAAAAAAGAATGCTTTGCTGAGATAGAGTTAAAGAAGACTATTTTGGCTAATATACATAAAAATAAATAAACTGTATTGGAATTTAATATACCCCTAGGTCTCTCATAATTCATGGAAAAAATTTAAACTTGTTAAGAATATCGGTTAAGACCTTAGATCATAAGCCTTAGTAAACTGAAAACAGCTTCCTAAGGATGTTACTAGTTATTGTTGGTTTTAATCTAAAATTTCAGTATAATGCTTAGTCTACTTCTCATGATAACCTAAACTGATCCTTCTTTGTTCCAGTTATATTACAAAGAAGTGAATAAATGGGATAGGAAAAAATCTCTCATTGAACAATTAGGTTTCATAAGTAGACAGATTTCAGTTTTCAGATCTTATTTATCTGGTAATTTGCAAATAATTAGAAAAAGTTTTATTTCAGGTTCCACCTTTCTATATCCGAGTCATTACATATATGTAGCTATAGAAATGTTACAACTCTAATGATCACTGTTCCAATAATAGGATGGTAGATACTGTCCATTGGGAGTAGTAAGAAAATATTTGCAAATTACAGTTCACAGGAAAACAAAATGACTTTGCATCTCATTTGTGATGTTCAAAATATTTCTTTTTTTTTTTTTTTTTAATTTAGGTAGATAATCTGCTTAGGCCTTTTCTACTTGTATAAGCAAAAAAACACATTTTAGCCTAATAAATGTTAGCTAGATTTTCAGCAGAACTTAACACTCTTAGACAAGTAACACAAAATGCTAAGTAAACAAAAATCCATCAAGTGTTAATTTTGTGATTTGAAAAAAATTGTGTTACTGTATAAATCATCAAAATTCTATTGATTATCTAATTATTTGACTAACGTTTTCTGTTTCAAGCGAATGTGTTTATTTGCGCTGTTCCCTTTAAGTGTGTTATGAGCCATGATGTTTCAGCCTGGAGCTGAAACCTGTCTTTGAAGCATCTGAAACGAGTCTACAGACAATCCATTTAAACCACAGAAATAACGAAAATAGCAGCTTGAAGCTAGAACTGCAAGAGCTGCATTGTATTTTTCATTCTTTTTGTAGAAAATGTTGTCAGTATTGTTATAATCAATAAATGACAACTTTGTACAATCAACTTAATCAGAGCTACCTTTGGTGTCAGAATAAGTTGCATGTATCTTTAGACATGAAATATTATACATTTGATTACTTTTATTTAAAACTTTATTCATTTCTACTTTACCAGTGTCGATTAGGCACTATATTTTTAAAACTAAATACTTGGATTACTACATATTTCCCAAGGAAATCCATTTTTAATTCCTTGATTTACATTTTGTGTGACTTAATTATGTAGAGAGCATACATGTGCTGTTACCCAAATATCCATGTTGTGGTTTAGGAGTGGCATTTCCCAATTTAGTGTCGTCCCCTATCCCCCAAGACTCTACCAAACCAGACACCTCTCACCTTCTCCTCCCCACTTCCCCTACCCCTTCCCACTCTGGGGATGGAGGTGAGAACTGGAGGCACAAAGAGGTGAAAATTATGGGGCTGAGATAAGAACAATTTACTGGAAACAGCAATGAGATGAGAAAAGGAACAGTAACAGCAACAATATTAACAACAAAAGTGTACAACGAGAGAGTGATTTACATGACAATTTGCTCATCACAGAGCTCGACCAGATGCAGTGAGACCCTGAAAAAATGAACAATGGCCACCCCACTCTTGTCTGAGCCAAAACAAGAGTCCCTTACTTCTTGTCTGTGTCTAAGTGGTGTAGCAGGGTGCTAACCATTTCCCCTTGGATTTAAAGGCTTCTTTCTTCTCTCTGTCCCTGCCTTCCAGCTCAGGGTCTGAGTGCCTAAAGAACAACTGACCTTACTCTGGAAGACTGAGGTAAAGAAGGCAAGCAGTGCCTCAGCCTTTTCCGCATCCCTTGTCACTATGTTTCCACCCTGCATGCAGTAAAGGATGAAGATTCTCCTTAGGCATCCTTTTTGCTAATGTATTTATAGAAACATTTTTTATTTTCTTTTGCACCAGTAGCCAGATTAAATTATTTTTAATGAATTATTGTTTATTAAATGAGATATCAAGGTTGCTAATTTTTTACCAAAATAATAAAGTCCATTTGTAGACCAAGCCACTATACTTGTTTCCTGAAACTGATGGTAGATGAAGGTGACATGTGCAAAATCTGGTCTTTTTTTTTCCAGAAGATCAAACTGACTCTGATGAGGATGTAGACTTGGAAAAATAGTATCTTATTTCCTGCAGTTATAATTATTAGCTTATTTGTGTTTCTTGTCTCTTCGATTCAATAGTCATTGACATATAGATAAGAAGAACTGACTTGTTTTTTTCACAGTACATAAGACTCATTTATCAAAAAATTTAACCTAGATAATTCAGAACATGCTTCCATTAAGATCTGTTTATCTGAATTTTGTTAGCAAATGACAGGCCAATAAGGCAATAAATTAACTGAGTTGGTTATAAACTACATTATATGCTTTTGTATGAATATGCACTTCCAGTTCCTACTATTTATAAATCTGTTTTTCTTTCATTTTAACACTAATTTGCTACATCTCTGGTCCTGAGTTAGCTGCTATCCTGAAACAAGAATCATCATATTGTGCACTGAAGCTTTCTACTGCTAGAAATTTTGACATGCAGTTGCCACCTACCAGCCCAGTATTGTTAATCTGATAGTTTTGCTGATCTTGTCTGTTTATTTCTTCTCTGTTTTCCCATAAAGAATATTTAAACAGAGACCAATGTCATCAACTGTGAAAATAAAAGAATTTGAAAGTTGTTACTTTCTGGGCTGGAAGTCAGCTTAAAGAAGACAGAAGTTCTCTATCAACCGCCACCTCAGGAAGTCTTCCATCATCCCCATATCACCATTGGAGAATCAGAGCTCAAATCAGTCCAACAGTTTAATTACCTAGGTAGCCTCATCTCCTTGGATGGTAAGATTGATGGAGAGATAGACAACAGGCTAGCAAAGGCATATAGAGCTTTTGGAAAACTCCATAAAAGAGTTTGGTAAAATAAACACCTGAAGAAAAGCACAAAGATCAGTGTTTACAGAGCCATAGTGCTGTCTACTCTCTTATATGGGTCCGAATCATGGGTCATCTACCGCCACCACCTGTGTCTCCTAGAACGCTTCCATCAACGCTGCCTCCGTATAATCCTAAACATCCACTGGTCAGATTATGTGACCAATACATTGTTCTAGAACAAGTAGCAGTCACAAGTATTGAGGCCATGTTACTGAGAACACAGCTGTGCTGGGCAGGACACGTCTCCAGGATGAAGGACCACCGCCTTCCTAAGATCTTACTTTACAGTGAACTTGCCACAGGCTGCCGCAAGAGAAGAGCCCTGAAGAGAAGATGCAAGGACTCCCTGAAACAACATCTCAGCCTTGGCCACATTGATCTCCATCACTGGTCTACTCTGGCATCCAATTGGGAGGTCTGGAGACACACTGAATGTTATAGATGGTGTGCCATCTATAACGCTGCTGCTTCCTTTGAGAACGCACGCAGGATCACTCTTGAGGAGAAAAGACAGCGTAGAAAGAACCGTGTCTTGCAGAGTATACCACCTAAGGAGTCTTTCTGCTGTGCCTTTTGCAACTGGACTTGTCTATCTCATATTGACCTTTTTAGCCACCAGCGCGCTTGTAGCAAGTGTGGGTAGAGCCCTTCCCAAATCTTTGCTTGCGAAGCCTAGCCATGATGTAGATTTGTTAGTCTTGCTTGTTCTTTCATCTGTTCTGTCCTTTCCTTTTCTGTTTGAGAACTTTAAGCATTATTACTTTAGGAGATATCAGAGAAAATTATTACAGAATACTACCCAAATTATTACCATCTGCCATTACTAATAAAAAAATACTTTGGCATCTAGACGATATGCAGAAAGTAAGGCTCTTCAAGCCTGATTTTACTATAATATGGATGTTTGTTAAAGTGAATCATTACTCAGTGTTCATAATACTGGAAGATCTACTCATGATAAAGAAACAATTCCACATCTGTCCTAAGCTATCGACTATGTAGAAATTGGTGTTAAAAAAAAACACAACAATTTAACTATGACTTTTGATTTTTTTTTGTTAAAAATTGAAATATTGTTTCTCATTCATGCAAAAAGTTATTCTAAGGGCTCCTTCTATGGATCTTGAACAAGTCACTGTAAGTCCTATGGATTAAAAGCTTCCTATGGGTTTTAAGCTTCATTAGCTACACGTGTATTCATGAGTGTGAAGGAATGCCATTAGACCCTGGAACACACCTGTCTATAATGTTATTTGTTAAACATATTCTGAACGTGATGCAACCATTATTAAATTAGTAAGATCCAATGCAACACCATTGCATAATTTGAAATTTTGCATGAATCAGGTACCATTCCCAACAGGCATACTGTATCAAACCATTCGGTTTTGGATGGAAAAAAACATTAAAAATAAAGAAAAAGTCCATTCTGTACTAGGGGTCAAGTTTAATTTATATATACAAATGTAGTTACTTTTACTGTTCAATGAACATTACTGCATTTTGTAGCTAATTTTGAGCCCTTTATTCTGATATTTGCAATTTTGTTAAAGAAAGCAAGGATCTCAAAATAGGATATAATATTACACTAATTGTTTCACTAACACTGTTATGGATCAAGATTTCCCAGTGAAATGGAAAGGTAAGCAGAGAGAAGGCTTCATCCTACAGCTTCCTGCGGTGATTATCAGCCAGTGCAGCGTATACAATTCAGGTCATGGGAAGTAGTTACTGCTTTCCCCCTCCACTAAGTTCAAAATCGTTTATCAGTTTCCTAGATGGGTACTTCATGGATTTCATTTGATTCTTGTTACTAAAACAGATTCTAAATTATTTTTTCCATTATCGTTGTTCAATCCCTATTGTTATCCCTTCCAGTATCTTCTAATATCAGTATAATCTGAGGTTTGCTCTTTGTCTTACTTCAGTGTGTAGATGAAACTTTTTATTTAGCCTTTTGTGTCTGTCCCAGTGACCCATCAAGATGAGCCTGAACTGTGTTCAGTGCACATTCTGAACAGTTTCAGGTTCCTTATACTCTAAGGTAGAGTCATAAGTCTGTGGGTAAGAGAAACAAATAGCATTGGTTTTATTATAAGCAAAATGGTTATATATTTATACTCCTAACACCTGGGAATGAAAGCTACCATTTTGGGGCAGCTGGTATTTGTTTGCATATTATTTTGCTGTTTCCTCTTAACCATGAGGTATCATGGTTTTAATTTAGCATTGATTTCTCCAAACTATTTGTTTCTTTGTCTCAAGGCCTTTGATGCTTGTCCTCTGCTAGAGAAAAACTTTTCTAAGGAATGTCCTCATTTAGCATACAACATGTATGACATTTAAAGGTTTAGGAATCCCACATGCAATGAAGAAATTATCATACTTTAAGGTAATGTAAATCTTTCTGCTGGGCTCCTGAGGGACCACTGCAGCCAATGAGCAATTTTAGATTGCTCCAGGTGTGTTTGGGGTAGGGAGAACCTCAGGTGTGTGGGCAGGGACAGAGAAAGCCCTTCGTACCCTCAGTGCCAGATACAAGGTAAAAAATGGCTGTTTGCATTTGGCTTAGCTTTACATAGAATATTTTTTTATTTTAAGAGAAAACAGGTGACGTAAAGCAATGCAAGACAAGTAAGAACTCAAAAAGAAGAACACTTGTTGAGGGTAATCTGACCCAAAGATAGAAGAGGAAAAGCTATGCACTGCAAAGTTAAAAAGCTCCAAGGAAAATCTCATCGGAAGACTGTAAATCAGAAACATCAAGGGTCAGATTCTCCAAGGAACAGTGGTGGCTGACTTGTCCCCACCAGATTGAAAACTGGTTGACTTGCAAAAACTTATCAGGTTATCTGCATCAGATATGAGGAACATATAATGTTTAACTTAGAAAACAATTAGTCCCAACTATTGTATATATTAATTAATAAATAATTGCTTTGTATACCTAAATAGTATGTATTTGCAACCCAAAGTGTTCCATGATTCTATGATATCATGCTCATGGAGTCTAAGTCTGAATGGTAGAAGAAATTGAAAGAAAAATGACCTGGAAAGCAAGATGTATTCTATGTACAAAACTGATTGCACATAATGCATGAAATTTCATTGGGATGTGACAATGCTTTCTATCTCTATTTCACTGAGCAACTCTTGAGAGCTTGTCCCTGAAGTTAGATCCTGCATGTTCTCCTTTTCAGAGTATACCTTAATGGAGGAGTCTGACCTCTACTTTTGTTGGCAGAATTACAAAGCTCAGTTAATGTCAATAATATGAAGTAAAATGCAGTGATAACCAAATTCTTCTGGGCAAAAGAAAATTTTTTTAAATGGAAAATGGAGATTTCTTCCTCAGCAATGAAAATCACTTTTTTGTTTCTTTTTCCTCCCCTCCTTCCAGCCCCTGGCCTGCAAATGACTCATGTACTTATCAAGAACATCAGAAAAATAATAGTTTCATGTCCTATTGCAAGCACTGTGAGCACAATGAATGAATTTTTAAAATTATACGTAATTTGTGTCTTAGATAACTTTAATCCGAAGGATTTATCACATTAGTCTGAGAGAGCAGAAGGTAGGGTCTCCTCCTTTTTGTGATACATAGGAACTGAATATTAATTGGTGACAGACTTCTGTTGACAACATCTTGTAATTCAGCTATGTTTAGCCAAGTATTTACTTTACACATCCATTATCCATGACTGAGGGCAAACCATTCATGTTCGAAAGTGGTATTTTCCTTTTTATCATATCTAGTCGTAAAATGGACCACTTTTATATGTAGTATCTGTACTTCCAGAAACACATTTAAATAAAAAAATGGTTTTTATAACAGGTTTTTGAGGATTTAGTGATTGATTTCTGAAGATAGACATCTGGATTCCAAGACAGGAAAAAGTACAGGTCTCGTGTTTAGTGAAGTTGCAGAAATTTGAAGGCTAAAAGTCTGATATTTAAACAAAAACAATAAGCCTAGTCATTTTCTTTTTGGAATATATTTAATATTTATAGCTACAAAGCTGTTATTCCCTCAGATGATTTAAAATAGTAACAGTTAAAAGGTTTCTGGCTGATAGTTACCAGGAAAATTAGCTAACAAATACAATAGTTTTGAACTGTAAAAGGATATGGGCACCAAAGCAAAGAATCATAATTTACTCCCTTTTTTCTTTTTTTTTTCTGGCTGTGCTTGTAAAATATTTTGAGGCCTTTGGACTGCCATTGCTACTGAAAAACAATTCATTTGGAATAAATGTATGATCAGAAAAATCAATTTAGAAGGTGAACACAATCTCTAGATATGTGATAGTGACTGAAATGAGGGCATAAAAACGGCCAATGTTGTATTTATTTCTACTTAAACCACAGTGCACAGCGGAGTTCTGTGCTGGCAAAGACTATTGTGAGAGCACAGATTTTATCTCCATAATGCTGAGACACACTTAACTAAGGAGGTTTTCATATGGAATCACTGTGATTAAAATAGAAAAAAAAATAAAAATGCTTATTAAATTGATGGTGTGAGTTTGTTCAAAGCAAAACAGATAAAAAGACTTAGCCTTCACTAGATTATGTGCTAACATGACCTGATGTGGACTAATCTCCTAGGTTCCTTCTGTGGCCAATATTAAGGTGATTTACAGCACCTAAACTTAGTCTTTTCCTTTCAATGTGCCTCAGAAGGAGCCTCTATTGACTCTAAAATGGAGCTAGTACTAAGCTTTAAAATACCACCTCAAAGTGTGTGTTTCATTAACATTTCGACTTGCGTACTCTTTGCTGAAGAGAGTTTTGAGAAAATCTGGAAGAGGACCTATTAGAAATCCATACAGTAAGCTGAGCTCAGCTTTTGTTTGGTTCTATTCCAGGTTGTAAGCTTTTATTCTATTGATTTTTCTTAATTAGTTTTGGCTTTATCTTATGCATCTTGAAGGCCATGTCAGTACTAATACTTAACATCTTCCAGCACTGATGGTAGTCATTCTGTTAGTGCAGACTTGGAAGCTATGGCTGTCAATGTATTAATATCAATACATGCAAGTCCCATCTTATTTGGGTTCAGCAATGTAAGAACAGAAGTTCTGTCACTACTTGTGCTGTTCCTTTCAGTATGTCTGCTGGTAATAACAAAATAAAAACGCTATGTTAACTCTTGTTTAATGGTGATAAAAGGCAAGGTGCAACTCCAAGAGTAGCGTGAAAAAGAAACTACTTGTATTTTATGTGTGGAAAAAGTTGCAAATATCAATATCTCATACTCAGAAGGCAGAAACTATTATTAATAATCTGGAAAACAAACAACAAAAAAGAATTTAATCCAGTAGAAAAGATTTTTTTCAACCAACCGATTTTTAAATGCAAATTTATGCAGAAGGGAGAGTAGTTAATCATAACTGGTAGTGTGTTCTTTAATGCATCAGCAGAGCAGGTTGGGATTTTTTGTTTGATTTCTTTGGTGGATCTCTTTTTTCTTTTTTTTTTTTTCCTCTGTCTGCTAAAGGCATCACTTCTGATGGTGCTAGGAGGTTCTGAAGAGCAAATGTCAAATCTCAGTGGAATAGTTCAATGAATGAAAGGGGCCATTAGGTGTCTCTGGCATGTAATACACATGTTGCCTAAGGGAGAAAGTAGGTATCAGATCTCGAGTTTTTTTATGTACCTGTCTTAACCTCTATTTTCCTCTCACATAGTTTTCCCAATCATATTTAGTACATCTGAATAACTGTTCTAAAATATTTTATTGTTGCAGTTTACAATTAACAGCAATTGTCTTTCTTGGATGAAAAATCATTTTTTGGAATAGGTGTTACACATCAAAAAACCTTTATTTTTATCATAATCAATTTCACATAATTTGTTTGGTATACACTTCTTTAGTGCAAATCTACTATCCAAGAGTAAAACCAGAGAGAATACTGATAAACAGGATCTATGCAATGTAACATCTGGGATTATAATTTTTCTTTTTTCCCTTTTTGAATATGGTACTGCAGTGTTATAATACTTTCCATGAGGTGACACTCTGCTTTCCTTTAGTGAATGTGTACGTGCATGTGTGTCTGCATTAGTGATTTACAGGAGAGAACAAAGAGCTAAATTTCAAAAAGTGTAAATCAGGAAAATTCAATGGAGGTCAATGGCAATTTACTGAGGCATATACCTGAGACTTTATCAGCAGAAAATTTCTAAATCCTTCAACATGTCTGTATGGCCACATTCCTGAATCACACTAGGTATAATTAAGGCATGGCCAAGAAATTAATACATCCCTAAATATATTGTTATTGGTTTTAATAATTTCCATGGTGATAACCATGGATTAATCTTCACTTATCTTGAAGTATTTAAAATGGTTTTACAGAAAAGTCGACCAAAATTATTCATTAGATTAGTATTTTATGAAGTGGGGGGGAAAACATTAACAATTACAATGAATTCATTAAAATATAATGATAAATACACTATAAGCTAAATTTGATTATCAAAATTTCTCAGATTTTATGACTTTGTTTTATTTGCCACCATACCATGGCCAGTCTTCGCAAACGAAGATTTGGGAAAGGTCATTACCCTTCCAGCCTGCGCAGTGGATTTTTTAGGTGAGACACAGTGTGCACTGAACTGAGCCCACCCTTTAATCCTGAGGTTCATCTGTCGGGGCTGAGCAAGCTTGGACAGTGGCAGTGAGGTCCTCAGGATGTAGGTTTGTTTAGAGTGACCTTCTCTTAGATGGATGGCCTTACAGGGCTGACGAGTTCCATCTGCCTGGGGAAGTCCCCTGACTGGGAGTCGAACCTGGGCCGTGGCGGTGAGAGCGCCGCATCCTAACCACTAGACCACCAGGGGGCCCCCCTTTGTTTTATTTAAGGTGCCATAAAACCACTCAATGAAAATTGTGTGGTTTGATGAAATTCCCAGGAGTTTTCTCAGATTAATTTTAGACAGATGAAAATAGTTTAGGCAACATTACACATGATGTTAAAGGGCATTACTAGTGTAAAAATATTTTCTTTTTGAAACAGGGCTGAACAAGATATTTTTATTGCGTATTAATTCCCATCTCTGATTTTCTAATACTGATAAATATTATGTACAGCTACAGAAATTTTTGTTCTACAAACATCATTGCGTGCTAAGCAGAATGGAAAGGACATGTACAGAAATATCCCCTGAGCGAAGAAACATTGCCAAGTTCAGATAAAACAAAAAATTTTCTTAACTGGAAATAACATAAGTTGCTCTTTTATTTACCAGATTCACAGCTATGGTCCATTGCATAGCAACATGACAGCATGTGGCTTTTGGATGTAGCAAAATATATAAGAATTCAGGAAAGCTTATGAAGAAAATAGATTTATTTGCATTGCAGATAACTGTAGTGTTAATAATAATAATAATAAAGCAATGAGCTTTATGCTGAATGAAGCATAAGAGGCTGTGTAGAAATGGAAACTCAATTTTTTTGAAGATTACAGTTGTTGAAAAATTAGACCTGCATCTGCATGTCATACATCCTGAATCTACTGAAGAACAACACATTTTATATTTTTTTCTCGTCCTTTCTATTCAAATTAAATATACTACGATTAGAAGGAAAAGGCAATTTATGGAACTCCGTGTTAAAATAGCAAATTTCCAAATACCAGATGAGAAATTGACCAGTAAAGATTGCTGGGTTTAAAATACAAGGATTGGCACTCTTTTTCATGAAATTCAGTGACACTACAAACAGAAATATTGACAGACAATACAGGCTTTATTATCCCCCCTCCCCAAGTGCCACCTGGCACTGAATGGAGGCCGCCAGGGCCCCGACTTGGTTGCTGCAGTCTCAGGAAGCACTAGTGTCTCTCCCTGGGGCTGGGGATGGTGGTGTGATGCTGGTAGGTGTGTCCTAGTGAGCGGCTGGAGGTCCCCAGGAAGGTTGCTGCTGGTGAAGCTGTGTTCAGTGCATGAAAGATAGTTTTAGCTAATTGCTTTTGGAAGACAAGTGTCAATATGCTAGTGGTTACTGTTGCATGTACTTTTGGCCACCATGAGGAAGACAAATGGGTTCTTGCCTCATACATTTAGAAGTTCCTAAAGTTCTTAAAATTGTGAAACTCCCAAATCAGTAGTGATACTTACATTGTCAAAATAAAAAGGAACATGTCCTTATCAATCTCACAGAAACAAGGTGCTTTCATGTGTTTTAACAGGGTTTTTGAGCGGTTAACTTCACTTTTTTTTCCAATTTTGTTTTTTTGTTATTCCTAGTTGAAGTCTGAAATAATAGAAATCTTTCTTTTAAAAAATACTATTAACAAGTCAGAGAAAAGAAAATTAAGAAAAGTGGTGCATAATTACCCAACATAATTGGAGAACACAATAGATATATTGGTTGCAGGTGGCTGACAATAAGATAGCTAAGACAAAGCAAACACTATTAACAAAGTTTCAATTATTAAGTGTTGCATACGAAATTAATATGTGACAAAAAATCATAAACTAATGAATTTATATGAAAAAACTAAACAGAGTAAGTAACCAAGATGTTGCTGTTTGTGACAAGGCTTTCTCATGTTTGACTTGGGCTGCCCAATCCGGTGTGAGAGACCATTAGCCATGTTCACAGAGAGGCTGGCAGAGTCCAAAACAGTCTTTCTGAGATTGACAAAAAGCACAAAAGAGGTCAGCAATGATAAAAGCTTATTTAAATCCACCTGGAAAGTATACATATGATGATACAACGTTATCTAAAATTAATACTTTATCTTAATGTTCTTGTTCACAGAAATGTGCAAAGCTGTTGAATTTCTCTGCTTCAAAGTCACTTGATGGGTACCTTGCCTTGCTGAAATAGTGTCATTATTGAAATTTATATTTTATAGAGTCAACAGCTTGTTCTATGGAATTTATGAGCGTTTTAGTATCAAATAGGCCACACAGAAAAAAATTTGGGGGAATCAAAATTTCAGCTGCTTGGAATGAGTTTTGGCTAGCAAGACTTTTTTGTTCTCTTCCAGCTGATAGACCAAGGTGAATATTTGCAAAATTCATTGCATTACATCTTTCAGTCTGGATAAAGCACACTGTAATATAGAACCACCTCAACTAGCCCATCTCTTGCTGAGCTAGGAAAGGAATGAGTAGAAAACACAGCTTAAAGACAGGACGCCAATGATGACTGGCAACAGTCCAGACAGTTCTTGTAGCACTTTTGCATGGACTTCGTGCCAAGCAGGTCTGATTACAACACTACCTGACCTGATCTGGTAAGGCTGAAAGGTACA
This sequence comes from Pseudopipra pipra, assembly GCF_036250125.1. Taxonomy (NCBI): domain Eukaryota; kingdom Metazoa; phylum Chordata; class Aves; order Passeriformes; family Pipridae; genus Pseudopipra; species Pseudopipra pipra. The sequence goes on from NC_087550.1 coordinate 81,512,930, forward strand.
GTGCTTCCTAGCTTGGGTTTCTTGTGGCCTTACTAGAACGGGTAAGACTTACTAGTCTTACTAGTACCTCTGTGCTCCATTATAGAGGATAAAGGTGCCCCTAGGAACATGTGGTTCTCAAGATTGCTGCTGACCATGTCACAGTATTTACTCTACTTGTTGATATAATATCAGGCTGTTAGAAGAACTCATTTGACAGCCCTCAAATTAGTCATAGGACTCAGTATAAAGACAGCATAGTCTTGTGAGTCTGTAATAAAGCATGATCACACCTCACTCAATAATTTCCAGGAAGAAGGATAACTTTTAATAATTATTATGAGATAACACAATTCTCAAGTGCTACTAAAACCCCCATATTTTCGATAAAACTCTATGATTAAAAAAAATAACAATGGAATATGTTCCTTTTTTACTAGTGAGATTACTTTCAATATCTCATTATTTCTTCTATTTAAAAGATTTTCGACAACTGTATGAGGCAATTTGAATCAGCTGAAACATAACATGTGGCCAAATCTCATTAAAAGGGATCATAAAAATAAAAGAAAATCTCCAATATTTGGAAGGGGAAGGCTAATGCCCAAAATATTTTGAAAAAAAAAGAGATAGATGTGCTTATTGTAGGTATATTTACTTAACATTTGTAATTTATTTGTCTACTTCAGAGTTTACATAGAATAGATTTTGCATAACTGTTTATAAGGGCTTCATGCATAGTAGAATATTGACAATCATATTTGAAATTACTATACATTTAGTTTTAGGGATTTTCTTTCTCAGTAATGGAGTGTTTGCTATTTTCTTTATCAACAAAGAAATATTAATGAAAATATTCTTCTGTGACGAACTATGATTGAACCTTCAGTGTCCTTGACCCTTTTTTTTCTGATCTTGACTCCTACTTGGAGTAAATCATGGCATTGTCAAGCTGACTGCTATGTAAATGCTAAATCTGTTGATTTGGAGTTAGTATGTGAAGAGAGTGAAGTTAACATGCTCTACTTCATTCATTGGAAAACATAAACCTTCAAGTCTAATAAAAGTTAAAGAGAGACTAAAGTTTTCATGTATCAGGAATTGGAGACCCTAAATTTTTATATTGTATGAATGGAGAATGAAAAAAATTCCACCCAAAGTGCACTTTCCAGAAGACTTGTTGAAAGAAGTCCAGCTCATGGACTTCAAGCCATGATGAGAATCAAAACCCAACAGGGTACACCTACATAGCATCTTCCTTTGAATCAGGTGCACAATTTGGAAACATATTCCACAGCTGTTTCCCCTCACTGCTCTTTGCTTCTTATCACAGGGAAATCTTAGAAAGCAAAAAGTGGATCCTTTGGATAAAACTAAATTGAAAGGTGCATGGTAGACTGCAACTGAAGACCAGACTGTTTCAAGGTCGCTCTGTACTGTATTGGGTCCTCAGCATTCTGTTTAATTTCAGAGAATGGCTCCTATTCCACTGTGCTCTTTGCTCACCGTGGATGTTTGGAAGGCTTGCTTCTGGTGTTCACTCCTGACACAGGCTGAGCTGCTGATGTCAATATATCCATAGAAGATAAAGTCTGTTTGGTTTGAATTGCAATAAATCACAACAAAATATTACTAAAATAACTAAAACAATTCTAAAAAAGAAGATAGAACAGTTTTTGATACCAATGATGTCTTTAAAATTATAGGCCAAAAAAACATATTTCTTCTGTTTCTCATCGTGTTTTTAATGATATATTCACTGTTACTGACAATATGATTTCCACTGATTCTAAATATGAACTAGCTGAAGAACAGAATTTGACCTTGGGCTGTAGAAGAGAGTTGTGAATGGGGAAATATGTCAGCAGCATGCCTGAAAATAAGAAAGGAAACAGAATACAGAATTTTTAAGCAACAAGGACTGAGATGTATACATATCTATGAAAATGAATGAGCAAGAGTTTTCTAAACAGTGGCAAAAGTGAATTAAAAATAAATAATGAGGAAAAGAAATTGACTAAATGGTTGATAATGAGAAAATTCTGTGTAATAATTATTGTTCAGGAGGAGGAATGCAAGACAAAAGCAAAGTAGCTTTGCATGGAGTCCATAACTTGATCCAAAGCCTTTGATGACAGCAGGAAGCCACTGGCTTCCATAGACTTTTTGGCAGCCTTGCACTGTACCCTCAGTGGGAGAAATCTGGCACATCTCTCAGTTGCTCTATAATTCAGTTGCAGTCTTACAATACTGCTTCATCAGTTCATTCCTTTACCCATCTTCCTAAATTAATCTCATGACAATTAGTTTTATAGACTCTTTCTGACCTCTCTAATCATGATGGTGCTTGTAATCTAAATTATGATTTGAATAAGATTCCCTTGTATTTGTCTTTCCTCCCCAGAGAAGAGAACATTTGCCAGGGTCAGTAATAAAAAAGAGTAACTTACTTGGGAAAGTGATTTCTATAATATCATAGATGTATCAATGAATTAATGAACATTTTTAACTAACCCTTTTGGCTATAGACTGTTACATTCCAGTCCATCTAACTTTTTGCTTCACATCCTGTCTGGTAAGCTAAACATTTTCCTCCTGCCTGGCATATCTACCCTTAACTAAATCATCTTCTCTTTATTTTTTTCCAGAAATGTTGGGTCCTCAAGGAATACCCAAACTACAGGGAGAAATAATGTCTTCAAGTTGTCAGAGAAAGAGCTGGAGCTGTTCAGCAGAAGTGGCAGAAGAGCCAGGAATGTTGCTATGCTGTGAGATCCACAGCTGAGAGTTCACAGGGACCTACCGGGATACCCTGACAGCTGCCTTAGCTCTCCATCAGTCCTGATAGGTGTAGCTTGTGCTCCCATAGGATCTGGGCAAAGCTGGGCAGCCCTTCAACTGGCTTGGTGTTCATCCATGTCATCACTCTTGGCTGCAGGAAAACTACACGGGGAACAGTAATGCAGGAAACACCCACATAATTTTAATAATCTGATAATTTTAGAGAAATGGAGGCTTTGCTAAAGCTGAAAATATCAGCCTGATGCTGGTCCATTGGTAAAACTACAAAGCTGAGAAGTGTAAAAGATTTAAACTAAACCAATCAAAAACAACCCACAAAATCCCCAAAACATAAAAAAAGCTAATCAAAGCAAAAAAAACCCACACAAACAAACCAGCCAAAAAAACCCTCAAACCTCAGCCACAACTTCATTTAATATTATTTAAAATAAGGTATAGGAAGCTTTTCACAGTGACTCCTTTGTCCTCAGTATTTTGTAAAATGAAGTGTTTCTATAATGAACGCTTATAGAAGAAGAAGTACATATTAGAACAAAAGATGGGATTTGGATTTGAATAAGATTGACTTAATTTGAAAAACAGAATACATTATTTTTGACATGGAATTTCAAATGTGAAAGATCAATACCACATTACAGTGTTGCTTCTTCTTGATGGTACTGGTTTTATCTGTTCTGACTGACTTTTGAGACTAAATCATGAATGAAAACACATTTTTCCCCACTAAGTTTCTTGTGTTATCTCCTGATCTGTAACTAGTTCTGTTCACAAAAGAAAGTAAAAAAACTGACCAAAACCACTGCAGGGTTCTGTGTTCTTACAGAGAGCATTTTGAACACGTGCAAAATAAGATGTGTAAATCAATAGCTGCTAAGTGAATCATCCACTTCAAATAACTGGTACTGAGGGACAATCACCATGACACAAAATTTTAGGTGAAGGAAGAAACGAGCAGGACAGCAAAAACGCAACTGTTATGCTGGTTTACTTTTAAAAATTAATTTGATACAGAGATTTCAAACTTGAGAGGTAAAGATGTGAGTGAAATCCAAGCAATCAGAATGAGAGAACAAATAAAGTTATAAGAACATGGCCAGTGACAGTTAAAAAATCTGTATGTGTATCACAGAAGAGCAGTCATTGTAAACTAATAGATATGCATCAGATAAGTAGGTACTATAAATTAGAAACAGGAAAAGTATTTCTTTTTAGGCTTTCGTATGCCAGAGAGGACTTTAATATCATTGTTTCTCTTATAATGAACATAATTTCTGACACTTTACCCTTTTCTTCTTTTTTATGTTGTTCTGCTTCACTCTTTTTTGAGAAATTGCACTAAACTTAATAGTACTGCTTGCCTGTATAAAGTGAATAAACTTACTTTTTTTTTTGTATTTCTTGAAAATGTAACCTCAGCTTGTAATATAGTTTATACATAGAGGTAATGTAAATAACTTTTTTTAATCATTTGAAAGGAAAAATCCCAAAAAACTTGTGGTTTACTGGTCACAGAGATAAATTTATTTGGACTTTTAAATATCAGATTATTGCAAAACAGATTTATATCAGCTCAAGTTTAGAAGCAGTTCAGGCTTATAAAAGAAAGAGAAAAACAACATCCTGCAGTGGTCTCTGAGAATACAAACACAAATTGTTCTAGAACTGCTCCTCTTAATTGTCTCAGATGTCTTCATAAACCACAGTACTGTAAAGGAAGAACTATTGACTTGTGACATTTATAAGTTAAATGGAAACAGTTCATTGTTTTCCCTGTCAGAGCCATAAATGAGAAAATGAGACAGGAGAAAAATGCAGTAAGATCCTGACAACCTGTATTTCTCTTTCCTCCTCTCTGATCTCAAGACAGTTCCCTAAATTATAGCTGCACAGGTGATATCTAAAGTAAAACAAGCACAGGGACACAAAAATTACTGAAAGTTGCTCTCAATCTTTGTTACTGCTTCCTTCTAAAAAAAAGCATGTCAGAAAGAGAACAGAATTCTAGTGTTTTGGAAAAAACTAGGTGGCATGGTTTCTTGGAGTCCATCATTCTCAGTGAAAAAGTAGAAAAATAAGACCTCTGGAAATCCTACAGATTCAGAGTACTATAATAAAGAAAGCTGTTTTTAAGCAAGTCTTCAGTTGAAAATAGATAAAAAATAACTAGTCTGGTAGTGTGTATATTTGAACAGCTAAACGAGTAATAAAAAAAACTTGAAGTGGAGACATTCTGCCAAGTAAATACATTGGATACATTGCAGTCTGTTATGGGGTAGACAGTCATTTGACTTGTTTGGTCAGTTACAAGTTAATTGCAGGAATGGGACATGCTATCAAATAAAATTAGTACTGGTCTGTTAGGCACATCAAAACAAAAGGACTCAATTAGTTGCCATTGTGATTTCCAACCAACATTTTAAGTATATTTATTGCATTTTTGGGATAAAAATCAGAATTCTGATTAGATGCATCCTTTAGTAAATTATCAAATAATGTCATATTTACATATAAATATTTTAAAGTCTCAAAATTTTGCTTGTGGTTTTTGCTTCACTGACTGATGATGATAAATGATTTTAACAAGACTTCTCACTAAATGAGGCATTTTCAGCATGCAGAAAAGAAAGAACTAATTCCCCAACCAAGCTCTGAAATACATATAAAAATTGAAGAAAGGTAAAGAAGATGCAAACACCACCTAACATTATTGCCTATAATGCTTGAATCTGATGATTCAGAAGCATTTACTCTATATTTATTAGTTTTGAATTTACTTCCATTTGAATTCCCCAACCATTGTCCCTTGCACAGTTCTGGACAACATCTCCAATGAGTTTTTTTTGTATCTGCCATTTCTGCTGTTTTGGTTGTTTATTCCCTTTCTTTGCCCATTTGTTGTAACACGTATGAAGAAGAAGAAGGTAATTATACATGAAAAATGGATATACAAGAGAATACAAACAGACTTATAGCTTGTGGAGTGGAAGGATTTTTTCCTATCAATACTTATGGCCTTAGTAGTAAATAGATTTAAGCAGCCCGGCATGTAAATATAGGTTCACATATGTCTTGCATCCAGTAAACTGGGTGAGGAAAACCAAAAAGCATCAGAGGATTACACATACATGTGTGTACACAGAAATAATACCAAAAATTGCTGTTTATTCTATTATTGACAATAAATAAAATGTATTAAAGTGTCCTTAATTTTTCTCTAGTATCAAAGAAAAAATCTAGAGGATCTGGTTAAAAGATTCAACCTACTAAATGTGCTTAAATCTTTCTGTGACCCAGGGCTTCCATGTGTGCTCAAGATTGCATGCCCTTGCAATAGAGATAATAATTTCCTTCTACTCGAGTGAAGTACATTAAAGCTCTTAGCACATTTGAACTTAAAGCGTGAGTCTACATTTTAGCTGAACAGAGAAACAGTGAGTTTAAAAGGAAGCAATGACCAGAAAAGTGCATGTTGAACTGTCTGAATATTTTTTTTCTTTTGTTATCTCAACCACACAATTATCACCACCCCACTATCGCCCACCAAAACCAACCAACCAACAAACCAACCAAAAAACCGAAAACGCAATCAAAAAATCAACACAGAAATCCTGACATATCAAAACTAGTCTATCAACACAAATTTCCATTTAGTTATAGAATGAACAGTGCACTGGGTTTTATTTCAAATGAATAAATGAAGGACAACTCACTTCAGTTTTTCATTTAAGGCATGCAACTGCAATCCATGCTGGCACTTAACATTGAAGAAGCATCACTGAATTAATAGAATTGCCTGATTGAATGCTATTCACAGCATGAATGAGGATTGTAGAATAATTTTAATCTTGTTGGAATGACCAAGTGGTTCAGTCAAGTTACTGAAAAAGATTTCATATAAATTAATACTCTGGTGTTTCAAACATAAACTTTTTATATCTCATCCCCTCTGTCATGTTCTCTTCTTCAAATCAATAAGTAGTATATGCAAAGGTTTAAAAGGGTCATGAAATTCTCATGTATTACATAAATAGCTGTCTTGGTTTGAGACAATTTGAACAGGCAGAAACTTTGGACAGAAGTCTCCTCTCTTGGATTTAGACCCTTGGTTTCTCCAATAGAGAGAGAGACCAAATAGACCCAAATGTAAGTGAAAAAAAACCTCTTTACCAAGAAGAATGCTGATAACAACACTGGTAAAACAGTTAAATGAACTGACGAGGAGAAACTTCCCAAACCCCTCACACCAAACCACACTCAATGACAAAACACACGGACACAGGACAGAGACAACAAGATGGCAACCCTTCTACATGGTTCACCTCCCCTAAGCCTGGAAAACCCAGCAGGATCAGTTGGAGAGTCAGCACTGGCAGGAAACAATGGATGGCTGGGATTTGATACTGGCAGATACTTGCCTGGCTCTGAAGTGAGGCTGCAGTGTTCATACATGTAGTCGGAGCAGGGCTGCAGATCGCCCAGGTGACTGGAAGGACCAGGAAGACACCCACTGGATCCAGAGATGATACTTGGTTGCTACAGTTCTAATGATCATTGGTTGAAGTGGTGGTCGCAGTCCAGATCCATTGAAGTGATGGTGGAAGCCCCAGATGCTGAGGGAAGTTCCCAAAATTTTCAGATTCAGTTGGGAACGCCTCCAGTACCTCCCCTGGGATGGGGAGTTTTACACTGGATGATGCAATACTGTCAGTCATGGATATTTTGTGAGTCTTTGACCCTTTCTAAGATGTTGCAACTCTCTCTTATGTCAGTACAGTGAATCCATTATGGCCCATTATGGCTCATCAACAAGAGATCATAGAATTGTAGAATCATAGAATCAGCTGGGTTGGAAGGGACCTCCGAGATCATCAAGTCCAACCCTTGATCTACTACCACTCCGGTTGCTAGATCTTGGCACTGAGTGCCACATCCAGTCTTATCTTAAAAACCTCCAGGGACAGAGAATCTACCACTTCTGGGCAGCCCATTCCAATGCCTGATTACCCTTTCTGCAAAGAAATTCTTTCTAATATCTAATCTAAACCTCCCCTGGCACAACTTAAGACCATGTCCTCTTGTCTTGCTGATAGTTGCCTGGGAAAAGAGACCAACTCCCACCTGGCTACAACCTCCTTTCAGGTAATTGTAGAGAGTGATGAGGTCTCCCCTGAGCCTACTCTTCTCCAGGCTGAACAACCCCAGTTGCCTCAGTCTCTCCTCATAGGACTTGTGCTCAAGTCCCTTCACCAGCCTAGTTGCTCTCCTCTGGACCTGCTCCAGGACTTCAATATCCTTCCTGAACTGAGAGGCCCAGAACTGGACACAGTACTCCAGGTGTGGCCTCACCAGCACTGAGTACAGGGGAAGAATCACTTCCCTGGACCTGTTGGCCACACTGTTCCTGATCCAGACCAGGATGCCATTGGTCTTCTTGGCCACCTGGGCACACTGCTGGCTCATGTTCAGCTTCTTGTCAATCCAAACTCCCAGGTCCCTCTCTGCCTGGCTGCTCTCCAGCCACTCTGTCCCCAGCCTGTACCACTGCAGAGTGTTGTTGTGGCCAAAGTGCAGGACCTGGCACTTGGCCTTGTTGAACATCACCCCGCTGAAATCAGTCCGACTCTCCAACTTATACAGGTCCCTCTGCAGAGCCCTCCTGCCTTCCAGCTGATCGACACTCCCCCCCAACTTGATGTCATCTGCAAATTTGCTGATGATGGACTCAATCCCCTCATCATTAAACAGAACTGGGCCCAACACTGATCCCTGGGGGACACCACTAGTGACCGGCCGCCGACTGGATGCAGCCCCGTTCACCACCACTCTCTGGGCCCAGCCCTCCTGCCAGTTCCTAACCCAGCACAGAGTGTCCCTGTCCAAGCCATGGTTTTCCAGCTTTTTTAGGAGTATGCTGTGGGAGATGATGTCAAAGGCTTTGCTGAAGTCCAGATAGACACATCTCCAGCCTTCCCCTCATCAACCAGGTGGGTCACCTGATCATAAAAGGAGATCAGGTTGGTCAGACAGGACCTGCCCCTCCTAAACCCATGCTGGCTGGGTCTGATCCCTTGTCCATCCTATAGGTGCTGTGTGATTGCACTGGGGTGGGGGGGGGAGTTATCACAGCTGAGTCATCTGTGTAAGGAAAAAGAAACACTATTTCACCTTGCTGGGTTTGCCTCTTTCCTTATCTTGTAGCCTGAGGTGTTGGATGTGCATGACTTCAAGACATGACCTAGGGGGTCACTCTGCATATTGTCAGCAAAGTACACTGTTGATTGAGCTATTAACACCAACAGTCCAGTCTCTTACAGCACCTGGGAGGTCACTGCAAGTGATCGAATGTTTGAGTCATTAATCACTAGCAGTTCAGTCTCTTTAAAGAAAGCAAAACACCAAGAAGAAGAAAAAGCATATTTGGAGAAAAGAGAAAAGAAAAGGTAGATACCAGAATTTTTGTGTAACCCAGGATGATAGCATTTTGAATAGTTAGCTGATGCACTAAATCTTTGGTCAGTGACTACTAATTATTATTTTTAATTAAATACAGCATTTTAATCTTTGATAGATTTAAAGCTTTGATAGTGAGATTTTGCAACTTCTCATCCTTCTGTTAATTCATTCTCCTAATTGAAAAGCCAGAAGTAACTTAATGACTTTTTTTCAAAGAGTCTATATCTATATCTAATACGATACATTCTGAAGTTAATTTAATTTACTTGGTCCATAAGCGACATATCTTTGTAGCTAAGCATTTTCATCAATGTACACTTAATGACTGAACAGATCACTGTAGGAAATTTTACTAACTTGACTGCTTACTCCAACTCTAATCTAGTTCCATTGTCAATTTCATCTGTTATATAGAAAATATGTCTGAAGTGATTTTAAAGAGAATTTTGTCTGATTTGTAAAATAAACCCCCAAAAAGTTGATTTTAGATTACTTTTTCTCCTTTGATTTATCTTCCATATTTTATAATACTCATATAGTAGTTGGATGTTGTATTGTGTGAAATAGCCACCACAGAGAGAAAATTCTGGTAAAGACATTTTATTCAACTCTGATGAATATTCTCTCTGATGATATTTTAATTGTTTCTATTTTTATTATAATAAAATCCAAAAATCTTAATTATTATTCATCTGTATTCTCATGAGGAACTTCAAAAGTGATATTACCTTGTAGAGATTTTACATACTCAAAAAATTTTGCAGTTGCAGCTGAAGATATGCAGAGACCCTTCAGAGGAAATAGGAAAAAATGTGTGTATATATTAGAATCACAGAATGTTCTGAGTTGGAAGGGATCCACAAGGGTCATTGAGTCCAGCTCTTAAGTAATGGGCACATACAGAGATGAAACCCATGACCTTGATGTTACTGACACTATGCTCTAACCAGCTGAGCTAATCTCAGGGTCCTTGAGATATATATACATTTAGCATACAAAGGATATCTATACAACATTTGATAATTTCAATAAAGAATAATGTCTGATCGTTCTTATTTGTAGCCATCACAGAATCACAGCATGGGTGAGGTTGAAAGGGACCACAGAAGGTCATCTGGTTCAACCTCTCTGCTCCAGCAGGGTTATGCACAGGATTGCATCCAGATGGTTCTTGAATATCTCTAGGGAGGAAGATTTCATAACCTCTCTATCAATCTGTTCCAGTGTATGGTCACTCACTCACACAGTAAAGTTCTTCCTCTCTTAGTTATATTGAGTTTGGAGGTTTGTGGGGACAGTACCATTGCTCTACACATTGGAGCACTGTGAAAGTTCCTTCAAAGATTTTGTATGGTGTAAAGCACCTGAATTTCACTGTAGTTCTTTTTCTGTAACTCCCTCTCTTTATCTGTCCATCTGTCTATATTCAAATACCTCTGTCTGAGAGAAAGCTGTGAGTAGGACATTAAAAAAAAACAAAACATATTTGAACGTATTTCTCACTGCCTCTTTTAATGAACAGGTATCCGTTTACTAAATATTTGGTAAAACAGCTTCAAATTGTAGTTAGTCTGATCTTCAGAACTTGTCTGATGAAAACATCAAATAACAATGTACATTTTTAGGAGTCAATACAATATGAGGCTAAAAAAAGTACAATTTTTAGTACTGTTCTCTGTTGCCTTCTCTTGAGGACAGTAAACAAAAAAAAAATCAAAAAAGAAAATAGTGTCGTAGTAACTCTTAAAGATCCTTTATAAAATGTGAAACTCATTATTGTAACATTGTTAGTAATAATATATTGGAATTAGTCCACTGCAAAAAGTAATTAACATGTTGGCATTAAAATTATGGATTCAGTGTTCAGACGGGTTTAAAATGAGATGTACATACTGTCTTACTAGGTAGGATAGTACACTATCCAATTATTGGATATTGGATCATCAGTGTGAAAGATGCACTCACTTGCTCTGCCAATAATAAGAATTCAAAAAAAATTAATACTTAGTAGAGCCGAGGGAGGTTAAAATGGTAAAAATGCCTCTCATTTTCAAAGAAAAGAAAAGAATGAGTTTATGAAGAAAAAACATTGGCTGGGAGAATAGAAAAGTGGAGATAGAGAATCAGAAATGCTAGGTTATTGATATACTGATATCCAAATATGAGAGTAAGCATTTGCGACTTACTCCCAAATGAGAAGAAAACTGAAAGTTTGTTTCTGCCTAGAAGCGAGGGAAATTGAGCCACATCAAAAGGACGATAGACCATAATGATGCCACACATGCAGACTGACGGTCCTTAAAAGCTTTATGGACATCTCTTAGTGCAGTATCATATTGGAATACTGTGGTCACAGCTGAATGAGACAGCTCCAAAGAAGGAAGGAACCTAACCACATCAATATATCATTCCATTTGAGCTAACTAACACTACTGGGAAATACTGATCTTGCTGTTTCATTGTTTTATACATTCCTCTGTAAGTTCTGCATTCCCTCTACCTCACAGTTAAAAATAAATTTACAGCTTTTTACTTACTCTTTGCAGGAGAACAAATTATCTGTTAAAAATTTAAGAAAAGGGGGAAAAAAGAGGAAAAAAAAGGAGGATTTTAATCCCTGCCCCATTTATAATAGCTCTTACATCTCACATGGAGGCTTCCAGACTCAAATTTTTGCAAGGGTTGCAAGTCTTCTTTTGTGGTCAAAGCTGTGAACAGATGCACAAAAGAAGAGAGACATTTAAAAAAAGAGTCACATGGAAGGAACAGATACAGGGAAATTTTTAAACCTGAGATATTGTTACTGTGCAGCCAAATGCAGTGCCAGTAATCCACAGATGTACAGCACATGGGTGTGCAAAGCTGTGACTGTTAGAGGTGTGAAAGGAGTTCTTAGTATGTTTACTGAATAGCAAACCTACCCATCTGTTCTGTGGAAATCAGTAAGATCTACATCTAAAATCTCATACTTTTTGGGAAGTTAACATTTCTGGGGAGTGATATAACAGAGGTAACAAGGTGTGCTCCCTGATACTGACATGAGTAAACTTCCTCACTATTCAAAAGTAAAAGTTCAGGGCTTATAAGAACCAGTTGCGCATTTTTTCTCACTTGTGTTTCTGTCGTGTCGTTTCCTGTCTATTCAGTTATAGTCCATGTTATCTTTTCAGGGCAGAGCAGCAACATAGCTGGCCAAATACCTCTTTTGTGTATTATATATGGTGACAAGGAAATTGAATGATAGTCCCCACAGTAGATATTTATGGAACAAGAAGTCCAAAATGGAAGGTTCTTTCTAACTTAATAGCTGTTGGATTGCTACATATCCAGAGGTTTGAAAAAATAGCAGGAAATATTTTGAAAGCATCTCTTTGATTTTGGACCCTGAAATTTCCCTCACAAAAGACGATGGCATGCAGATCACTCCCCCTGCCCCTCTTGAAAATGAGACATTTTCCATACAGGAGCTGCCTCAACTTGCTACACATCTAAATCTGAAACCCACTCAGGTATGTTCACAGGTCTTCTCTAAGTCTCATTGTGATCAATAAGGAGGGAAACAGATATCTAAGTTCACTAGGGCTCATTCTCATAGGCACTTCTGGAGCATAACTCTCATATATATATGTGTGAGTGTGTGTGTGTGTGTGTGTGTGTGTGTGTGTGTGTGTTTGTAAATATCCATTCTGGATTAAACCCTATTATAACCATAGATCTTTATTGAGGTTGTAATAGTTAGACCACTCACCAAAAACTGGGATAACACTATTAATTTGTCTCCATCATTCAGACGGAATTCTGCCCTTCCAGAAGAGGAGGTTTTAGCTGTGAAAAAGCTATAGGCTAACATATTTTCATGAAGGGCTGTATCCTATTCTCCTTTTATAGTTTTAAAGTTGTCCTAGAGAACAGCAAATAATGAATAGCATTTGCAATGAGAGCAGCACACAAAAATTATCATGGGACTAGATTAATAGGGAGAAAAGAGAGTCCTTAATCTTTCTTGTCTATTATGAGATTCACTTATGCATTAAAATTAATCAGTCATTGAATTTATTAATAACAATAATAACTATAACAAAAACAACAACAACAATTATAAATCTCCCACCCAAATATAATTTTGGAAGCAGGATTCCTGTATCTCAGTTGAGTGTCCGAACCACCAGATTAATGAGTTGTATCTCCTGTTAGATATAATTTTCCTTTTAAAACTGTCTTTTGTTCCTATTGTACACAATAACAAAAGGAAATTAAGAAATACAGAATTCTGGATGAATTTTGAAGTCTGAATGGCCCTAATGACTATAGAACCGAGAAGTGCTTTCTTCCTCTATGCTTTAGAGTTTAAAGCTCCCACCTCCACCCTCCTCTCCACCCCAGAATATTTACCTTTCTCGTGTAAAACTAATACCAGAGGCAAAACAAAATCTCTAGTGAAATAATCTCATGGTGATAGCAACTACTGTACTTTTATGAAAAAAATCTTGACTTGTGGTTTGTTTGTGCTGCTACTGATTTATTTTCCATGTGAATTGTTCTCATTTGACAAAGTGATAGGAAATGGTTCTTGTGGGTTTTAAGGGTGCACAGAGACACCAGACTTCTTTCAAAAGAAATAATAGAGCTGGATCAATGCTGTGCTGTTTATCATTTTGTCAGTGATACTGAAAGGTCACAAAACAATGCAAGTTAAGAAACTGTGCTCAAATCACACATCTGGAAAATGTGGCTTGTTCTTGTTCTGTGTAGTCTTCATTTATTCACTGTTTGTAGCCAGTCAAATAAGAACTTCTGCTGCTAGGTCTGATAACTTTTGTCCAAGATGTCTGCCTCCCACACTGCAAAAATAAAGATTTGTGCTAAAAATTAATTAGCACCAAGGTTCACTTCAAAATATACTTGAAATTGAAATTATAGAGGCTGAAAGGGAATATAGGCATAGTTAATACAGGAAGACTAACAACTTGCTTCTGGGAAAAACATTTTAATCTATAAAATAAGTAAAAAGGGCCTGAAAGCAAAAGAAAGATGTTAATATTGGAGCTGCATATAATCTCACCAGTGAATGGCCAGTATCACTGTATAAGGATTTACAAAACAGAAGTACATTTGCAGCCTTGGGCACTGGAGAATTGGTGTATTCATACTGACCTGCAAATTACACCAAAAATCACCTGTGGTTACATGTAACTCTTTCCTACAGTGGAGACATAAAAATGTTGCAACTCAAATCAAAAGGCTGTAAGTAATTCATTTGCACTTTGTGATATTCATATTTCATATAATTTGTTTGATAATATTCAGACTATCAATAAAAAACACTGAAGGGAGACATTTGTTTCGGAAATATCTCTTCATTAAGGGATAGTGGTCCCTCACATTCATCGCTACTATAGTTTTCTTCATTATTCAATAGCGTTTTCAATCCCCATGTGTGTGACTTTCATTATTACGGATCATTTTTCCTTAGGATGTGTGATTTAATTTTAATGCAGGAATCTAAATCAAAATCCTTTGCTATTTAAGTGGCTCTCTGGTGTAACAAAAGATAGTAAGGCTTAGCCCTCTGCTTTTGTGCTCAGAAGTATTTTGCCATGTATTTGAATTATGATAAAATCAATTGGAAGAACCTGACAGTGAAAAGCAGGAAGAAAGTTTCCCTATATGAAGTTGGAGAATAATTACAGCTTTTTTTTCCTGGCACAAAAATGCTACAGGCAAATAGCTTGTTAATTCAGCATCTATCATCATTTAACCTTGTTTGTCCTCTCGTTGATAGAATAACACAATTAAAAGGCTTTCCCTTTGAATTATTAGTGTCTGAAGTTAAAACGGCCTGTGTTTTATGAAAGCTGTGTTCTCTTTTAGTTCCATAAAGACATGTCTGAATTGTTCACTGGGGCTTGCTCACTCTTAGCATCTCTGGGACTGCAGCACCAATGAAAGCTTTTCTCTTCCTGGCACATAGCCAAGGTGAGCCATGATCTAATACTGCAAATTATTTTTCTCTTTTACACTGGGGAACTACTGTGTTAAAAGCTAGCTTCCTTTCCTAGCTCCAGGAGAGTGAGGCACAGACAGGTGTAGCTCATTTGATTGCACTGAAACCAGTCTCAAGGCCCTCCACAGTCAGTGCTTCAGTGCACAAGCATGAAGGAGAACGAGCATATTTTTCCTTACTCTCCATTTTCAAACCATAGCCTAATCAGTAGCTTCACCAAAGTGTCTTGGCTTGTGAATAATTTTTTTTCTCTGTTTGAATACAAAGCTGAATAATGGGAAATTATGGCACTGAAAGAATCATGCAATTTTTACCTAGTTGCTGTCTGTCATTCCTGACATGATCTGGAGCTTGAAATTCAAGAAATACAAATGATGTTAAAAAAATCAAACTTCAATACAGGCTAAAATTAAGCAAAAGTACTTGATCTTGGGCTTTTTTGCTGTGAGATGAATATGCTCTCTGGATTTTTGCTAACACATCCCCTCCTCCCCAGGCAAAGAAGAGGGAAAGGATGTGGAAAAAAGGGGTTCATCCATGGAAAATACTGTGAGAACAGGTGAGAAACATGGAAACAGTGTTATCTATAATGTGGAAAAATAAATTTCCTATTTTATTATATTGGTCCCAGGTTTTCATGCTATCTTCATGCCAGTTCACTTTAAGCTGGTGATTACAGCTGAGCAGCTGACAATTCTCCATTTCTCAATGTAGTCCTGCTGCTGGTCCTGTTACTTTTCCGAACGATGCTCAATACTTTCACTGCAAAGAGTTTACCAGATTGTAACATATTGCCTGATATTTATTAGGTACTTTTCCTCTCTATAAACTTAAGTGATCCTCTAAGGCCTCTGCAACATACACTTCTCTATGCTAGAAGCCTGTCAGCTCTCAAGAGACAAGCAGAGTTGACCAGTTTCAGATGGTGGCTGACTGGGATAATTCCTTCAGTTCCATGGCAGGGGGGACCTTGCTATTGGATAGCGGAATCTATTCTTGTAACTGTGTCCCTGAGCCCTTCCCCTGGTGTGATGCAGTGTTGGAGGTAATATACATTTCCGCAGGGTGATGACAAAAGATATCATCGCTGCTTTATTCCAGTTTTGTGATGGAATAAATGACATCATGAAAAGAGACGCTGTGAAGAATCACCTCTTAATATCTTACAAAATAGATGCATAGCTTGAGTCCTTTAGCAGCTGAAGTTCTTCTGCCTGAGAGTAGAGTTGAAAACTAGCTTTGATGAAATGTTCCTTGCTTTCTGCTCTCCCCACCAGTATGCTCTGACATCTGTCACTTCCCTACTATCATTATTGTGTTTCTGCAATGATGAAGTAAACTGAGCCACAGGTTACCCCACTGTGCCCTTCTCACCAAACTCTATCATTAAAATCCATCCCCCAATCAAACAAGATGCAAAACTGGGTTTCAGAAGCCAGATTTTGTCCATGTTTTGACCTCTAAAGCCCTCTGTCACTTCTGTCCCTTATTCTGGTCTTCTTCACCTCCATATTGGGAAGCACTCCTTTCCATCTGGATGATAGCATGTAGGTTTTTTGTACTGATCATAGGGAGAGCTTGAGACCATGCACCCATACCTGAGTTGTTAACAGAAGAACAGATGTTCTTCTGTACAGCTGGCTTCTACAAAAAAGTGCTTATGAAGAATTTCTGGATGTTTTCAAGTTAAGGGAGCTGGTCTATACCTTCCTTTACTGGTGATATTTAAGCAGTATGTGGTTATGAACAGTATATGCTTTCACATAAAGTGTCAAATTAAAAAAAGGAATTATACAATACAAAAAAAGTTGCAATCTTTAACGCAGGCCAAAAAAAGGTGGAAACCTCCTACAGTAGTGTCATACTTACCCAGTGTGATCATAAAGAGTGTTTGTTTCCATGATATCTCACATGTTTACCAAGGTCCGTGCAGAGGTTTCTGGTGAGATTTTTAAATGAGCAGTTGTCTGACTCTCATGCAGTGACTGGCTTGAACCATTTTGCCCATCAGCCAGTGTGGCCCTTTCCTCTGACACACGGGTTTTCCCACTCTTTCTTCATTTTCAGCTTGGCTGTGCAAAGAGTATTTTTGCCTGGTATATTTGCTATAGAATTTCCCCCAAAATATTTCAGACAAAAAACAAACTAATGGATTAATTTTTAATTAGAATCAGAACATATGCCAGACAACTCATAATAAAAATGACAGAAGAATTTAAAAGTCTCTTTAATAGATATTCATGCAGAGATTATTTTTAAAAAATATCCTAGCTGCATAAGATCGACTAAGCAAATGCTAGATTCCATAGTCACCTGACATGTAAATGTACTGCAAAGGTATAGTATTGGGTTTAGATCATCTTTCTAGCTGCACCTTATAAACACTTTCTAAGCCTCATATTTTCTATTTATAGGGGTTTTTTTAAAAAAAGTTTAAATAGTTAAATTTATATATAAATAAGATCAAAGCCATAATACAAAATTAGTGATAATTCTTGGTATTTGCAGGTCCAGAAGTTTCAGATATTTCTTATGTATACAAAAGGACTGTATGTACCATCACTCTGTTGAACAGGCATTTTATATATGGGAAAACTGAGAAAGGATTGCTTATCGTCACTTTAACTACCTGCTAACATAAACCCACTCACCATTAAAGTGTGGTTTAGACTAGTAGGTTCTTTGGCTTAAAGTCTTGCTTTCTCTCTACTTGATTCAACACATTGTTTTACATTTAATTTTGAGCATCATGAGTTTATCTTTTCCCTCAATAACTGAAAATTTTTGTCCAGAAATTCTTGCAACCCTTTGTTCTCAAATCTAATTGTTGTTGCTGTTATTGTTGATGATGATGATGTGTAGTATTAGTGACTGCAAACTGAGAAAAAGAGGTCTAGTGCCAAATGAAAGACTGTCAGCTCTGCCATCATATTTTTTCAGATTCATATTTCAACAACTTTCACATTATTTAAATCACAGAATTACAGAATGGGTAAAGTTGGAAGAGACCACAGTGGGTCATCTGGTCCAATCTCCCTGATCAAGCTGGGTCTTCCTAGAGAACGTTGCACAGAGTTGCACCTAGATGGTTCTTGAATATCTCCAGTGAGGGAGACTCCACAACCTCTCTTGGCAAAGTGTTCCAGTGCACAGTCCCCTGCACAGTAAAGAAGTTCTTCTACATATTCAGGTGGAACTTCTTGTGCATCAGTTTCTGTCCTGTCTTATGCTTGACATCACCAAGAAGAGCCTGGTCCCATCTTCTTGACACTCTCCCTTCAGATACCTATGCACATTGAAGAGATCCCCTCTTAGTCTTCTCTTCTTGAGTCTGAACAGGCCCAGCTGTCTCAGCTTATCCTCATAAGAGAGATGATCCAGTCCCCTAATCATCTTTGTAGCCCTCAGCTGGACCTGCTCCAGGAGCTCCATGTCTCTTGTACTGAGGAGCCCAGAACTGGACACAGCACTCCAGATTTGCCTCACTAGGGCTGAGTAGAGGGGCAGGATTACCTCCCTCAACCTGCTGGAAATGGTATTCCTAATGCTCCCCAGGATACCACTGTCCATCTTGGCCATAAGGGCATATTGCTGGCTCATGGTCAGCTTGTTTTCCACCAGAATTCCCAGGTTCTTCTCCTCAGAACTACTTCCCAGTGGGTCAGCCCCCAGCCTGTACAGGTGCCCAGGGCTACTCATCTCCAGGTGCTGGACCCTATATTTGCCTTTGTTGAATTTCAGACTGTTCTTCTCTGTCCAGCTCTCCAATGTGTCAAGGTCCTTCTGAAGGGCTGCTCTACTCTCTGGGGTACCGGCCACTCCTCCCATCTTTGTGTCATCAGTGAACTTGTAAGGAGGCCTCTGTCGCTTCATCCAAGTCATTGACGAACATGTTAAACAATACTGGGCCCAGTATTTGGTCCTGGAGGACACCACTAGTGACCAGCCTCACACTAGACCCCGTGCCACTGATTTCGGCCCTCTGGGATCTGCTGTTCAGTCAGTCTCAATCCACCTCACTGTCCACTCATCCAGTCCACACTTCCTGAGTTTGCCTATGAGGATGTTGTGAGAGACAGTGTCAGAAGCCTTGCTGAAGTCAAGGCATACAATATCCACTGCTCTCCCCTCATCCGTTCAGGTAGTTGTTTCATCGTAGAAGACAATCAGGTTGGTTAAGCAGGATTTAGCTTCAGTGAATCCATGCTGACTACTCCTGATCACCATCTTGTCATTCATGTGGATAGAGATTGTCTCTAGAATGAGACACTCTACCACCTTTCCGGGGATTGATAGCTAGCATTGATATTGGGCAAGCACTGTACCAAAAAAACTCCAATTTTCCTGATGAAAATAAATCAAAATTGTTTCAAGCAAAGTCTGCCTTTTTCTCCTGCTAGGATCTGCCTGTTTCACAGCTTCAACCCTTAGTGTTCATCTCTCAGAGTGGTCACAAACCAGGCATTTCTTGGATGCATGAGAGTCTGGTAGGACAGAGAAATCATTCTGAATGTCTCTCTCCCAGCTGAAAAATGTTTAATTCAAACTGCTACTGCTTTATAGCCATCATAGGCACTCATTCAGCTATTAGGAATGCCATGAATGCTCGTAGTCATACTGGCATTGTCTATAATGTAGAAATATATTTTTTACCCTGGGAGAATTATTTACAAAAGTAATTTTTTCAAGTATATATTTTTTTCGTCAGAATAGCTTCGTGTTTGGGGATGGGGTTTTGTTTGTTTGTTTGTTTTTTGCCTGTCTTTGGTTACTTGTTTTTTTCTTTTACTGAAGAATTTCAAATTGGAAACAATGCATTTTGGTCTTCAGAAAGAACATTTTAAAGAATTCATTCCTTTTTATTCAGTTAGGAAACCAACTATGGAATACCATCTCCCTCTTCAAGCAAGAAAACACAGTGCAGTATGGAAAATGTCATGGTTTCCATGGTATGCTCCTGCTGATTGATCCTCTGAGAACAAAGACACTTTAGCCAAACTATAAATAAAACCAAACAATATACAATATACAATGTAAATATTTTATTTTTTTTTCTATTTCAGAAGACAACAGATGATTTTCCACTTAAAAAAAAAGTTTGAGATCTAATTTTCTATCAGATACTAAAGTCAATGGCAAATAATTCATACATTATTCCTGTTTTTAATTAATTCCAATCTTGCACTAGAGATTCCACTTAATTTTTAAACTTCTAGGTCAATTCTGGAACAGGTGGAAGATGCTTTTAAGAAATGTAGTCCTACCAGCTCATAAGAAGTGGATTCTCTCTTCTTATAATGTTATGCCTTCTGGCCTACTTCACTTGAAATATCTTGGAAACAGTGTCAAATTTGATATATTTTTGGATACTGACAGGTGGTAGGCGCCAGGGCAGTAAATACTTCCTCCAGGCTATGTCTACTGCAGAAGACTCCTCAAGCCACCAAGGCAGAGGCACAAGCCATGGTGCCATGTACAAGGAGCAGCCAGAAGAACAATAATTCATAACCAGGATCTGTCATTCCTAGGAATGATAGCTTGTATCTAGATTTTTATGAAGTCCAGTAGTTACCAGCCTGGAATGCCCTTTGAAAATAAGTAGACTTTCATCATTCTTGTGAATAGTTCAGAATAGGGACATTCTGCAGTCCTCATACAATATCTCTATTCTATTTCTTTAAATTTAGGGGGAAAAAAAAAGAGAGACCTCTCTTTTTTCTTTCATTTTCCCAAGCTTTTGTCAGTGCTTTCAGAATGCATCAGCACTCTAAGACAACACCCTGTCCTCATTTCTACACATTGTTTGTGTACCAGGCTCAGAACTGCCATTTCAAATCACAGTACATTGATTTTTAATGTTCTTTTAATTTAGGCTAAAGATGTAGAAATCTTAGCTCAGTCAGGCTGTATGCTGACCTGCATTTGAACTTCTTGCCAGCTGCTTTTAGGTCTCTGACAACAATTCTTTTTTTAAAGCCACAATTAAAAAAAATTAAATTATAGGGTGTTTTTAATTATGTTTCAACATTATTTTTGTTCAGTGACTAACAAATATGTGTTTTCAAAATGGTTGTAAGGGACACAGGATTTAAACAGATGTAATAATCTCACTTACTTCTGTCTCATTCGCTCTTTAGATCTATTGCTGTTATCTGATTTACTAAGACATAGCAGCTGGTATCACCTTTTTGAGCTTGCTTTGCAAGATTAAATTCTACCACCTTGACCTAGCATAAATATTGAGAAGTGGCACAGCCCAGGTTCATCATGGGATCTGGTGCATGAAATTAATGCTCTAAAGTAGGATAACAGAATGACACTGACAGGGATATGTTGGTCTGGATAATCTTGGAGTTCTGGAAGAGGAGAAAAGTTCAGTAAGACAGCATTACCTTACTGAATAGTGAAAAAAAAAATGTGTTCCCACATAAGCTGTTTCAAGTAGAGAGGAGTAGCAGGAATAATATATTACCATATTTAAAAATTATTTATATACTCTGAAAAAGGACACTTAGGAAGCTTCTGCAGTCCTTTTTTCACCTTGATGCTACAGTTTGCACTTAGCAGTTAGCAAAAGAAAATAAATGCTCCTGAAAAAGCTGGGACAGTGAAACTGGAAACTAGTCCTGCAATATCAATAAATGAAGCTCACTGGATATTTTAAGCAAGCATAGACTGCAGAAATAACTCCATCTTTTTTTTTTTTTTTTTTTTAAACAGAAAGTATGACTAAAAATGAGGGTATTTTTAGTATACTTTTATTATTCTTTCAGAGCCAATTTTAGTTTAACCTTCTCTTTCTAAGGCATGGTGGAAAGCTGCAAAAACTGTTGTATTCTTGGTTTCATTCCCAACGGCATACTGGCATACTACTTTCACAAGACTGCCTTGAGCAGTATTCTGTAAACTAAATGATGATTATGCATATATGAACACTGGGCCAATAAAGTGGAGAATTTACTATTCACTTTTATAACTGCTGTGTGGCATCTCTTTCTGTTAAGGCAAGGAAAACTTCCTTATATATTAACATGCTGAAGAAAATAAAAATCAACTTGAAAACCTCCGTGTAAGAATATGCACACAAACAGAGTTTAAATTAATCATATATTCTTCGGTGGATGCAAGCAAAAAGGAATGATTTGGCTGGTTTGGTATTATAAATTTTAAGGTACTAATTTATTTTCAAACTGGAATTTTTCTGTTTGTTCAAACTAGACACTGAAGCTCCTAATAAAATAATAATTTGGTCTGCAGTAAATGTCATTCTGTAGTACTGTTGAAAGCGTAGGCTTCTAAAGGGCAAAATCGACTCAATTTTAAAAAAGAAAATTTACAAAAAAACCCCACCTATAACAGATGCTCTAGCATATGGCTAGGTTTTAAGTGAGTGCATAGTTGAGCACAGAAAATAAATAAGGGCATGACAAGACCCCCCCCTCCTTCTTTTGCCCCATAGATACACTAATCACATGGTCACCAGATGGTATATGCAGAACTCTGAATGCTGTACAATATTTATAGCCACAAATTTGCAGCCTTAAAGTCAGAATATTAAACTGTTTGTTTCATATGGCAGAAAAGAGGCACTTTAATGCTGTTTATTTTTGTTGTCATTACTATTCAGAGCCCAGGAAAGAACTGGTTTGTGCAACTGAAGTGGGCAACTATGCCTTGAAATTGTCTTGGTGGTCTTGTGGTCTTGGTGAAGATAGAAAAGCCAGTTGTGAAGCCATTAGTCTGGCAACCTCTACCACCTTGAGTAGAAAAACATTAGACTTGATTTTGAAAGCTGAGGAAAGTTGATCAGCTCCCCACAGTGCCATAGGATCCCTATAGGCAAGTATGGCAAGGTGACTTTGCTCCTGACCCCGCCATCACCATTATCCCCCTCTCCCTCTCCAGTGGAGGGGATCGCATTGCACAGATGCCCCTCCAGTGACAAGGTAACTTCTGGATCCTATGGCACTTTCCCCTGAAGTCTGGTTTTCTCCTTAATTATTATAGGAGCAACAGCCGTGCTGGATGTCAAAACAATATCTTTTTTGCTCTTACTATCAGAGGCCACAAGAGGGAGAAGAAGATAACGAAGCCACAGCATGAGCGGTTGCGTGCTCCAAATCATCTTTCAGCTTCACAAAGTCAGTCTGCTCTTCCAGTTTCCTGGGTTCAAGTAAATAATCATTAAGCTTTCAAAAGCTGAACATTCAAAAACCACAACTGAAAGGTAAATGAAAATGACACTGGAGGAAGGTTTGCATTCCATACCCTGACCAACAAGGACTGAATATTTCTACGAGAAATGATACTAAATACTTCGTAGAAAAAAAAAGAATTAAATTCTTTATTACAAATAGAAATTCAATTAACCAGAACACATTTTCTACCTTGAACACATTGACAGCAAAATAATGTGTAAGGTTTTCCTTGATGGAAGATACTGCAGAATCTTGCAATCACTTTGGAGGTTTTGATCATTTATTAATTGAAAGATAAATATTCATCTTCATTTTTGGATGTTCTTTTATCTCTCAAGAAACTGATGCATACTCTGACTATTTTAAAGAAAATAATTTCCATTACAACAAAAATTTCTTAGATGCAGTTGTATTAAAAAAATACAATATTGTTCTAAATATATAAACTAGAGAAGGCAAAATGTGGGAAATAGTGTTTCTACTAGACACTAAATCAGCACCGCTAGTATTAAAAATTCCAAAATTATACAGATGTATTATCATCTTTGAGAGTGTTTATGTAACCATTCTCATGAGTTCACACTGTCACTCAGGGACCTTTAATGAACACACTAGTAGTGAACACACAGTAGTTTAACAACACTACTGAAGAAAGCATGTGAAGATGATCGATAAAATATATTGTCCTGGGCTATAAAATACCCTTTTCCCTTCTTCCTTTATTATTTGAATGCTTTTTTTTAACATTGTTTGAAGACCACCAGGGGCTGTGGCAATTCATAATGTTGCAATACTGAAAATAATGTGTTTGATTTATTTTTAATGTGAATACAGTACTGATTTTGTTTGTCAGAAGCCATGGGGAACAAAGTTGAATATTATAAATTATCAGCTTCCACTTAATGCAATAGAAAATGTAATTAGATCACAAGCAGAGATATGATTTAAAAATGCACTCTTTTATGTTTAGTGAAATGATATTAAAATGTTCTGCTGTTATAAACAGAATGTACATTTCTAGTAAAATTGTAAAGCTCCCATTACAAAAAAATAAAAAAAGAGTATGGAGAAGAGAGACAATAAAAATTAGCATAAACTACATTTTTTCACAGTAAATTTTATTCTGTTTCTGAACTGATTTTTTTTGTTTTGATTAATTTATTTTCTCCACTTTATTTTTCTGATCTAAAAAGAATAAGTGGCAAAAAAGAAGATAAAATAAATGGACAGAATAGTTTAAAGATTTCAAAAGTTGTGTCTAATCTTGTGCAAGTACTCATGAAAGACCAATTAAATTATATATGCAAATCTTTGCTACAGGAAACCCAACTAGTTTAGTATTTAGTTGTGAATGATAGCATGCTCTTAAACTATAACTTTTTCCCTCTTCTTTCTGTTTTTGTTTTATTTTCTCTTTGAAAAATTAATTTTAAGTTACAAATTCTATGTATGACTTACAGAAGAGAAAATATATACTTTCATCATAAAACAGTAGCGTTTTTTCACCTCTCATTGTGTCAATCCTATACTTTTCCTGTCATGTCTCCAGTGCAGTGGCTTAAAAGTTAGACAGTCAATCTCAAGAAAACAAGATAAAAATAATCTTGTTTTAATGCAACCAGAGCAGTAATTTTGTTTAAATTTGCTTGGACTTTGTTTTTTTTTTTCTAAGTACATTTTTGCTATCTGCTTTTTAAATTCAGACATCTTTTACAGATCTAGGAATTAAAGTTTTCAAACTCAGACATCACATTTTATAATTAGCTAGTAATGTAAACAAAAAAAGAGTCTTCTTCCCTTCAGTTTTCCCATTTCTAATATATGTAGGTCATGGTGTAGTTCACCATTTTCTTATAGCCATTATTTCAGCTTTCTTATTAGCCTGATCATGGTGAGACTTACTCAAAAATTATACAGAGCAGGTGTACAGAAATGTGCTTTTTGTTGATGTCGTGGTTGTGGTTTTGGTTTTGGTTTTTTTTTGGGTTTTTTTTGGTTTTTTTTTTTTTTGTTTGGTTTGGTTTGGTTTTGGTGGGTTTTGTTTGTTTGTTTTGCTATTTGTTTTGCTTTGTTTTGTGTTGTTCTTTTTACTGCAGGGGTTACAAAATATGCTGGAAACTCTAAACCAATCCCAGGATACAAAAAACAGTAAGAGTCACCACTTACCGACTGACAGATGCCTCACTGTTGTGTGGACCACCTGGAAGACTAGAGACCACCACTAACTTGCAAGCCACTGTCATAAAATGTCCTTGTTTTACCATCTGCTTTTATGAAATATTCCTGAAATTAAATATCTTAACAGAAGCATGGAATGAGGTGGTTCAGTGTGAAACTTTGTCTATTTGTGAGTTCAGTGAAGGAATAAACCACAGCTCCACTGTGTATGTTGTGCTGTTATGGTTTTTAAAACCTGTACTCTACCTTTTTGCCTGTAATAAATCCAGTTTACAGTGGATTTCAGCTTTTATAGTATCATGATGCATTTTTATGTACTATTATTTTTTCTTGACAAAATAGGTTTTAGCTCTCAGAAATTACAAATATATTGCTCAAAATGTTAGCCTTTATATAATGTCAAATAACACAATTTTATTATATAAATTTGTAGGAAAATAAGCTATTAATTTGAGTACAGACATGTATATGTTTCCTAGATCAGATTTATATTACTGTAATAGATTTCAGTATACTGTAGTGGATTTCAGTATATAGACCTTGTTCTATATGAATTTATATAGAGAGTTGTTTACATGCAAGTCTTCTTCTGTAAGGAAGAGTTATGTAGCAGAAACTTAAATTAATAAAATATATTTCCAGAGAATTCTTAAATGAACAAGAAAGAAGTTGGCAAGAATACTTTTATGCATATGTCATTACTAAAAGGTTTTAAATAATGTAAGGGAAATATTTGCTTTTTTATTAAATTTTATAATTTATAAACTTCATGAATTTGTTCTATGACCGACAAAATGTGTTTGATTCATAATATACACGATAGGATTTTCGGAAGAGTACTCATGTGAATGAAGATTTGAAAGACAGCAGTGAATAGATGTGCTGCGTGCTAAGGGTGGCAAGAGAGATGTGAACATTGCAGTACTTGTAACTGCAACATGTGTAGGTGAGGTCTGTTTTTATGCATCATCTGAGCTTGTCCCTCGTCTTTATAGACACAGACAATATTTGGAAAATTTTTTATTTGTTTGTCATTATGAAAGTCCTTCCATTCTATCTGTTTGTGGGATTTGTGGTTGTTTGTTTTTCTTGTGTTTTTTGTTCGTTTGTTTTACTTTGGTTTTTTTTGGGTGGTAGGATTTTTTTCCCTATATTTTTTTTTTTAAAAACATCTAAATTCAATGCAAATAGATATACAATGTTTTGTATATGTATTTGTGTGAGCATTAATGGAGAATTTCTACATGCAGTGGATGAAGCAGGATTTGTAGGGAGAAACAGCTGATGATCAAAAAATTCATTTGCAAAGAATACTGGCTGGAAGTAGTTCCCAGTCTGATGTGCTTGAGCTGGCTGAAGGCTGGAAAAGCAGAGATGCTCTTGCTAGAGTTCAGCAGCAAATACAGATCCACATCCAAAAGGTATACGCAGGAGTTGAAAAGTTCAGGGTAGGCCTTAAGCATTCCAGTATTTTAGGAGAGGAAGGATTTCTAGTTTACTAGTGCAAAAAAGTCACTGTAAAAAATATGACTGCTGTGGAGTATATAATGACAAAGGATGATGATTTTCCTTTCTCAGTTGTTGTTTTTTTTGCTTCTTGGATTTTTAATTCTATTCCAAGTTCATTCATATAATGTAGTTAGGGAAAGACATACACTTTTAAAAACCACAGTTTTGCTTGGGTTGTGGAAACTGGAAGGAAAGTGATATAGCTTTGTGTCTGTGTTAGATAGAAGACTATTTCTTGCACAATCACAGAATGAGAAATAAGGTAAATTTTCATTTTCTTTATAGAATAGCTTTTTTTTGTAAACTATCACAGCGAAAGTCACACAGAAATATTCTTTCAATTATTAAATGAAAGGTTTCATAACATTATATACAACATCATTTAATGCTTTTTATTTTAATTCAATCCTTAAGTGGTGATAACAGCTATGCCTTTTTCCTGCTTCAGTTTGTAAGAGAATATTAAACTTATGACATGGCTACCTAATTTTATGTGTGATTTTTCCCCTTTTCCATTTAATAATTTATCTTTTTAAAAATAATTCCTATTAGTATAAAGCTTTATAGAAAGTTTTTTTTTCCATTAATATTTTGTGTGCTAGACATTTATGTACGTAAAAATGCTTCAAATCTTTACCCTCAATAACATCTTATTAAGGAATAGATGGAGGGTTGTGTTTGTGAGTGTATCAGAACTAAGCCCAAAGCTGGCACAACTTCTAAATGCCATCCAGTGTCATTTTAAAACAACATTTTACAAGTGTGATGATGTGAGAGTACGTGGCTGCATATGAGTGAAAAAGAAAAAAAACAAAACAGTAAAAACTTGTAATTGCTAGCACAATAGGAACAAACTGTGCTTTTGTTTATGGTTTCTCCAAAACAAAAACTAACAACTGTAAGTTATTCACAGTTACATCCCTGATTCCTGTGAAAATGGAAAGCATTCTGTAGGGTATAAAACACCTGCTATTACATACATATTGACAGACACAAGTATATACATTTAAAGAAACTTTGATTCAGACCTCCCATTCTTCAAATAAACCAAATTTAAAAATAATATTCCCTCTTGAGACAGTGACAATAATGAATCAACTTAAATATGGTAACAGTATAAATTATAAGAAGTGATATATTTAGTCCCATCATGGAGACTGACATTCAGTACAAAATAGAGGGGAAAAAGCAGTATTGCGTTTTGCCAACATTTTGTCCAACAAAATTTTGCATGAAAAGTTCCACATAAGACTAAGTTATCTTTCCCTACATGTAAAACCAACTTCTCTATTTCAGAAAGAAACACTCACCTCTGAGACCACTGTGGTCACAAAGAGTGCAACAGGGGCTAGGCAGAACATGAACTTATTAAGGGAACAGCAAAGAGCCTTGGTCTTTCTTTTTCCTAGGTCTTGACATGTTTAGCAAAGTCCCATGTTATGTAACATAGACACACATGCACATCTAATTAGATATTTAATAGACTCATCTACAGGCTTGACTCTGTAGGCTCAAAGTTCATAAGCAGTTTTTTTTTTTCCCAGCTCATTTTGTGGCTCTCACCTACAGTATGTTTTTAGTCAGTTGACGGCCCTTGAACAGCCATCTGAATGATGTCCGTACAAGTGGAATTTTGATGAGATGATGGTGTAGAAATTAGATGGATCATTTTTTATTTCTTAAGTGGTCTGCAAATATTAAAGGTCATTAAAATGAAATAAAAATAAATTTGTCTTTACAGATTGCAGCTCCTTTATGTCCAAGTCTTGTGAACAGCTGCATGTAGGCAGACAATTTTGGTTAAATAGAGATTGTTTGCTGACTTCTTGCAAGATTATAGATTTCAACAATGTGAAAATGTCAATACACAGATCCTACTTTTGCCTTGGAAATTATTTTTTTTTCAGTCAAAGCAATTATTTACTTTTTCTTAAGAGAAGTGTAAAACTGACTCTGTGCTCTTGAGTGGAGTTGTCAAATTATGCTACTTACTTCGGTGAAACTTCTCCATGAAGAGAAAGACATATGAAGAACTCCTCAAGAGATAAGGGTAATTTCTTGCTGGTGAGTGCTATAGGTGGAGTCAGAGGACACTGTACCAGATCAGTTTTATCTCTACTGTTGTTTTCAGTGAAAAAATGCAGAAATATTTCATTATTCACTTTTTGCTTTATTCAAGGAAAACAAGGGGAAAAATGAAGTATTTTACTACAACATTCTTAAGAGAACCTTCTATGGTTTGAAATTATTTATATCATTCTTAAAAAAATTTCTGTTCAATACTCATCATCTGAACCCAGCCATAAATAGGATAAAGATCCATAATACTCCCTGATACCCCTCTGATTTCAGTAGTTCCAGGGCCCACAGAAATATTTGTTTTTATAAGTTTGGTAGATATAAATGGCTGAAATTTTCTTGCTCACTGCCTACTGCCAATAATATTTTGTAAAAGTTTCATAGATTTTCTTTTTACATATTTATGCTGCTATGAATGAGAAGCAGAATATATGTAGTCTTTAAATATAAGGAGGGAGATAAAATTCATTGTCTGCATATAATTAAAATTAAGTTTATTTTTGCTCAAATATTTTCATCCCAAGGAAAATAATTTTTTTTTATTAGGTGGTGTTTATAATTTAAAGCAGTTTATTAAGAAGTGAGTATAGGAGAGAGAAGGAGACAGAGGAGAGAGAACACACTGATATATTTTTCTATATATTTTGATATATATTCATATACAAATATATACATTGATATATTTGACTCAGCAGAAACTCAACCTGTTATTCCAAACAAGAAACAGTTCAATTTTTTGTATGGTGAATACTTATCTGAATGGCAGGCACTCCTTTTCCCATCTGAATGGCAGGCACTCCAACTAGTGCCAAAGGTTTGAGGCGAACACTTGTGTTTTTTCCCATTAGTGAATGGGAGAAATGACATTTTTAATGGCAATGTCCTACCATTTCTGTTCAACAGGGAGTACTTTAGTACCTCCTCTCCAGTGCTAACAGCCCTCAGCAACTGCTCAGTATTTGTGTGCGAAAATAGTCTCTGCCCTCTTCCCATGAGCAGAAAGGAAAGCACTGAGAGCGAGCCTTATAAATCATCCACTGTTTAGCCTATTAACACCCATGATGGTGTAATCCTGCATATTAATTATATACAGTAAATTCTATTTAAAATTTATTTACCAAATCTCTTAAAATCATTTCTAATGGTGTTTATGGCAGCACTTCAGACCCTCCCTTGCTAGGAAGCCCATAGGTTTTACCAGTATAATATCCTTCGCTTCCTGACTGTACTCTTCAGTACCTTTCTTTTGTTTTGTTTCTTTATGTTTTACAGAGCTGGCAGAACATAGAAATAGTTCAGATTAATCAAAGAAACTTAATGCATCTCTATGGCTTAAAAGAATGTTTAAGGCTTCAACACTTTCCTTCTTATGTTTAGGAAATGAAGACATATTTGTTTTTCTTTAAAAGTTAGATGAAGTTCTTCAGTTTCTGATTTGGTTTTGCAGATAGGGTTTTTTGTTTGTTTGTTTATTACCTTTCTGAAGCATAGTGAAATCTAACCCTTAGGAAATTAGCCTCTTTCTCACAGTCTTCTACACAGAGTATATTTTGTTTTAAAAATCTGACTTTACTACTTATTCCTGTAAGTAGAGGTTTATCTCCACACTTTCAATTGAATAAAATGAGTTTTAAAAGCAATTAGTTTTAATAATTCTATTTCTGGAAGAGATATACAAAACCATAATGACAATTTGTGTTACATATGTTCAATTGTGCTATGACAGAATTATTTATTTTATGTCTGTGGAAGCTTTAGAAATGTACAATAGCGTGTTAAGTCTTTAAAAAGCTACTTTAGTCCAACCCATTCAATTAACAAAACGGATTCTCTTTAAATTTCAACTCTTAAAAATTAAAAAAAAATGAAATTAATTGTTGGTACTTTTCCAAACTTTCCAAATGGGAACTTTTTAATAGTTTTCATACTGAATCTCATTCTCTGTAGATAGTCATGAGTTTTCAGGGAAATAAATGCATACCATTCTTGAGACTCATCAAATTTTTTTTCTCCTTCACCATCCCAGGTTCCAAAAATGTTTTAGAGGCATGTATCACATTATGTCCACTTCCAATTATATAGTAATTTTGGTTTCTATTGTTGTTATTTCTGAAATTATCAGAAGAAATCGATCAGTAGCCTGATCTAAAATGTTTTTAAAAAGCAGAAAATATTGCAGTTTCTGCAAACAGTTTTGAAACAAACCGAGACTGAATGTTTTTGTCTTTTGGAATTTAATTTAACTATATGTACTTCTTGTCTCTTTTCCATTTAATTTCAACTTGTCTATGTAGGTTTTTTATATGAAAAATAGAGATAGAAATTGCTGGAACAGTATTCAGCAGCTGTTGTCTTTTGAGTGAGTTATCCTTAAAAAAAAACCAAACAAAACAATGAAACAACCTTAACAATTATTAACAGTTATTTAATGTTTAATGTTAATGTTTAGAAGTAAATGGTATACTGCTGGTATTGGAGGAAGTCAGGGAACGCTATGGCATTCACTCCCATAGTTATTAGGAACAGTAAGGATACTACCACTGAGTAAAAGGACCAATGATCCAAGCTGTTGTCCTCTCTGACTTCCTTTTGTGTCCAAGTGAATTTGAACTCTAGAGCACAGTTAAACTGTTTCTGCAATAATCTGTTATATAAACTCTTATACTTCGTATTTTTATTGCATCGCATTCAAATGATCTTTTGCATCTTGATTTTTAATTTGATAAGCCATGACTAGAAGGAAGATTTTTTACTGTGTTTAAAGACATTTGCCCCCTCTTAACATGATTAAGAATAAGACGTTTTGCCTTTGCCCTCTCCAAGTTGTGCTGGAAGCAGATGTTAATATTTTATGTACAATTTTGTTTAACCCATAATTGGCAATAAAGACAAAATAATGTTATGTTTCAAGATTCCTCAGTATTAACTAATTAAACCAGCAGCAGGCCTCGAGCATGGGACAATGGCAAACTTTCAGATGAATTAATTTTATGGAAGACCAACTGAGTAATTGGACTCCAATTACAGGCTGTTTAGCTCCCTCATCACCTTCACATATAATTAAATTCAATTGGTTGATACAGCTTCTATTTTTATGAGGCCACTTACAAGCTTTTTGAACCCCACTGTGACTTTGGATCTAGGCCAATCAATTATTACTCATTTCTCTTTCAAATGGAAATTCTCTAGATTAGTCATATCTTCTGTAATGCATTGCTCGCATTTAAAAGGTACATTGCAGCTGGGACATGGGTGAAGAGAAATTTATAGATATTTTGTTCTACAAAAATATATAGTGTGCAACTGTATGTTTGTCATGGGTATTGATGAACGGAGGTCACGTGTTTTTATGACTTGTCTTAAGAGCTCTGATGCTGTACACAGTGGGGTTTATTTACTGTATCATTATATTTGCAAATGCCATGCTTATTCATGTTAAAAATTATCACTGAAAATTGCTTATGAGACCTAAAATTGTCTTTCTTAACATGTAAAAAGTAAGCTAGCTGAGGATTCCTTAGTTGTCCAGTTTTCCTTCTTTAAATTATTTTCAAATTAAATTAAATCAAATCATTGTTACTAATTAAAAAAAAAAACAGCAAAACAACTAAACCCCCCTAAACTACTGTTTATTGAGAGAAAAAAATAACAGCCCCTGACCTTTAAACAGATTCATAAGTTAGGTAGTTTGAACTAAAAGAAACAAAATACATTTTTATTTTGAGAATGCTAGAACAGTTTATATATTAAAGTACTTGGCTTTGAATTAGTACATTTTCAAGCACAAACAGATAATGAATACATTAGTGTGATTTTGACATTTCACACATAACTAGTCTATAAGGAGATTAAACAGATTACTAGAACTAATATGACATTTTTGCCTGTTTTTAGTATATTGGTTCCAGTGTATTTATTTCCAGAGAAAGCAATATATCATTGTTGATGAAAGAGGAAGCAGAGAAGCAGTAGTGAAATCAGTGATCTTTCCCAGCTCTGCTGAGTGATCAATAAAGAAAAAGGCATTGTCAAATATGAAATATTACTTTTCTTTAGACCTTTCAATTAGGGAAATATCAAACCTATTTGTTTGATCCTTAAACTCTTGAATTTGAATGCAGGCCATTGATTAGCTATGTAAAAAGATGACATTGAGACATAACCAAATTACAAAAAAGTTTCAATGAAACTGTATTACTACTGATTGACTAGCAAAACAAAACATTAATGATTAATGGTGTCATAATAAATACCAGAAAAGTAGTGTTCACTATCTTCTATTTTGGAGTACCACCATGACAGAATGAAGACAGTATACATGAGAATATGGCTACTTCAGATTGTCACTGGTAAATTCTGGCTTTTTTCATTTATGTTCTGTAATTGAAAAAAAAAAATCCATACACTAAACAAACCCCCTCACCTTTTCTGTAGACACATAAAATACAGGGGAAAAAAATAATATAAAAGATTCCGGAGGAAAATGCTTCTTATTGTTTTACATGTGATGATCATATTAGATGTTATCAAAATACATTATTGATACTAGTTTTTATTATTTTAGAATAAAATAAAGGTGATCGAAATGTCTAAACCATGCCAAGTCCAGGTTTGTAGTTTGTTTGTTTGTTTGATTGATTGTTTATTTTTATAACTTGCTTACTTTTCCTTCTGAATATTAAGAAATAACTTGAAAAGAAACTAAGGAAGTCATATTTTGACTTTTCTTATAAGAATAATAGTTAAATTTCTACCACTAATAATCTCGTAAAGGAAGGATAGAAAACAAATTTTTCATAAATACCTACTGTTTCAGATCACAGATGCTTTCATTCAGATTAAAGAGGCTATGATGATATATTTGGTTCCCTGAGTCTAACATGTACGTCATCCATTAATACAGTTGCTCCCCTTGATGACATCACATTTATTAATACTCACTTATTGCTAAGACACAGCATTTATGCTATAAACAGCATAACTAATAAGATAGCACAAACCATTGCACTTCCAGGGGAGTGAAGAAAATTAGCAGTGCCATCACAGACCTAATATCAACTCAGTTGAGGAGGCAGTCAGGAAAGAAAACCCTCTAGGTATGATTTTTTTCCGAAGGTTAGATGCTTTAAATCACAGTGCTCATTAGACTTTGTCATCATTTCATTGTTTTGCTTCATCAAGCCTCTAGTGCCACATGTGTTTTGAAGTCTTTTTTTCTCCCTAGACAGGTTCTGAGATCAGAATGCACAATTGGCATTTCTTGTAGAGACGTAGTCAGAACTGATTTGGCTTAGAAGACAAACTGCACAGAGGGAAAGAAAGGAAAGACCTCATTCAGGGTATAATTTTACAGGATTTGTTATTCACAAGTGAACAGCCACATTTCATGGATTTCTTTCTGAATAATGACAAGAATTAAAAATGATTAAGTTGGTTCACCAGTTTTATACCTACTCAGAAAGTATAAACAGGTATTAGAGTTTTAATGAAAATACCATCAATCCCACTAGGAGAGAAGGAAGAAAAAAAGAAAAGAAAAACTCAAGAATTTTCCACTAGTTTTAGAAATTAGTTTTCTGCTCTTGTGTGAAATGCAACCCAAAATGTTCATGATCAGTCTCTGGCATGTATTGGCCAAACTATAACCTTGTTAGTTGTCTTCCTGCCAAACAGAATTTCTGTGTCCCATTTTTTTCCCTTCTTTCTATGACTCCTGACTGAGAGCGTATGCTGCATTTTGGGAAACACCTTCAAAAACAAGACCAAAAAAGTCAAATCAGGAAGGCAAATTCCTTGCCTCCACATTTGGTTTCTTCGATGGTCAATAGGCAGGTACTTTGTTCCTTTAATAATATTGCTGATCTCAAATGTTGACTCCCATGGTGTATAGATTTGAACAATGCTAAATAGAGAAAACTTAAAGGGTAAGAAAAGAAAATCAACAAGTGACTGAAACATGCACAATCTGTGTATTTAGAAGCAAGTCACTTTCTGTTATGTAAATAAAATATACTTAGGTATGAGGGAAAAATGACCTTTTGTATCTTGTAATAGAATAGCTTTTAAGTCTAATCCCTGCAATACAGTGTGTTGGCAATGCAGATGTTGCTTCTATGGTTTCGAAGACAGTTAAACTCCTAATCATTGATACTATCAGTGTTCCCCTCCAAAAACATTCCTCATATACAGTACAACAAAGAACAGTGTGTGCCCATGGCCTGAGCTTAACAAAGTGTATTGAGAAAGACGGCTTCCTGGGCAGAAAAGCACATCAATAACACAGTGGGAAGTGGCACCAACAGAAGGTAAACACGGGTCAGTCAGGGAAGGCTTAGTAGGTGGTGGGGCACAGATCTTCACATACAATGAAGGGAATGACATCAGAGAGATTCATCTTTGTGCTTGAATTCTCTGTTATTAACTAAGGCATAACATCATACAGGACAACAAAGGCACAGAATCGGCCAGTTTTTGACTGCCTCACAGATGGCACTTAAATGTAGATTTCAGTGCTGCTGAGAGAATGACTGTGGCAATTGTGTTAGCTGAACTGTTCAGCTCTGGGAAAACAAAACAAAACAAAAAAGTGATGCATTAATGTTCTGGTTAAGTAAATATTATTCAGACATGTAAGCCACTAGGCTTACCCAGTTCTCTGTCATTATTTATTAGGTATATGTGAATGGTGTATAAGAGTTTCAAATTTCCAAACATAATTTTTCTGTCATGAACTGGCAAAAAAATAATAAAAAATAGCTGTTCCACGTATGTAGCTCTTACATTTTTTAGCTGAGCAGGAAATCTTTTTGTTTGTTCGTTTTTATTTTAGCTATATTTAGCAAGAGATGAGTCTTCATTACAAAAGTGGCTTTTCTTCTCCATGCTGCATTAAAGTGTATTAATCTCTAACCCTTTTTATTTCTGGTCTTTTTCCTAGTAGGAAAATAATTAAGGAAGAGGGAAGAATTTAAATGCTACTCATATGAGACAGGAAGATGATTTTTACAAATTCTTTGGATTATGAAGAGTGTTTATTTATGGAATTGTTCACAGATTTTCAACACACTATCTTGATTAGTACTTTATATTTTATTGCAGTTGTTAATTTGGCTCATAAAATTTAGACAAGAGATTTTTATACATGAAACTTTTTGTACTTTTAAAACTTAGAATGGTTTTGTAAATGCCATGGATTCTTTATTTCAGTGGTCTCTAAACTTTTTTTACTATTTAACCCTATCAATAAAAAAATTACCAGTATGCATTCCCAAAATATGGACATTTATGGTTTTTTATAATTCGCATACATGAACTACTATACTAGCATATTATGTACATTATAAAGCATGCATAAAATTGAGTGCACACACATCACTTTGGAGACCACTTCTTTATTAACAATTTACCATCTAATAATTATCAGTTATAAAAATCTAAAACTCACTGTAGAAGGAATATCTTAGGACAAAATATGTAGAAGCTTTATAATTTTTAACTATATTTAAGTATTATTCCATTTTTTAAAGTACTAGCTAAGTAAAAATTCCTGCAAAACTTAGTTGACTTTGCAATGAGACCTTTGGCCAAGTCAGGTATCCATAACCGCAAAAGGCTATGATTTTACAAGAATGGAAGAGTAACATAGAAGAAATGGGGAAGTACATGCCGGAAAATGTGTTACTTAATTCTCAGCTTTGTTATAGTTCCAGTAATGTAGTAAAAAGAGAAGTCAAAGTAGATTTCCAGACCTGGATTATAAATCTGAAATTAGGCCACCTACGTAAGAAATCATAGCTAGCTAGAACATCAGTTAGTCTTTTGCTAAGACAAGCAATATATGCTTTTCAAAGTGCCTTCACTTATCAAAATAAATTCGTTTGTTTATCCAAAAAGAGTTCAGGAAACTAACTGTTTTATTTTGTATGGATTTTCAGATTACCACAATCTGGGACTGAAGCTGGAGATCTTAGATATTTGATGAAGCAGACAAATGGGTAGAAATCTACTTCATAACTGCCTTCATGGAGTCTGTTATCCACTGTAGTGATGGCCTTTGCCAAATGAACAAAGTCCATGACTGAGTGTTTTTGAAAAAGAACTGCATTTATCAAAAGTTTTCTTTAAAAAATGAGAATACAATCCTGTTGATATTTATATTTATTTTTGTATATCTATTAAACATGTATGACTATTACTTGAACAAAAAAGCAAAATGACTCCATACAGAGAGGGTGCAATGAGAAACCACCACAAAAAAAGTTCCTTGCTGAATCTGTGGGCTTGTGAGAAGAGAGTCCCATAAGTAGATGAGCCAATTTGCTATCCTCTGGTAATATTTTATTACATTGATTATTCTTTTTTTCCATATTTTTATTTTAAATAGTCACAGCTAGAAGAGATAAAAAAACTTAGAAAAAAACCCACAAAAAGTAAGGTGGGCGATAGAATTTAAAAACCTAATAGGAATTTCTGAATTTCAAAAGCTATATTGTTTATATAATCAATGGGCCTTTCCTAGGGTGATTTGGAGCATCTAAGGGTTAGAAATCAATCTG
Organism: Pseudopipra pipra; assembly: GCF_036250125.1. Taxonomy (NCBI): domain Eukaryota; kingdom Metazoa; phylum Chordata; class Aves; order Passeriformes; family Pipridae; genus Pseudopipra; species Pseudopipra pipra. Next base: position 81,550,687 of record NC_087550.1, read on the forward strand.
TGGAGGATCCATCAAGCAAATAAACAGCCTAATTAAGTCACCCACTCTGATATTGTCATCTCTGATTCTCATTTACGTTAACCATGATGAGCAGCTTTATAAAACTGTTGGTTCCTCATTTCTAAATACTACCTTTCCTAGAATATTTCATGATCCATGAATGATATCCGGTCAAGGGTAAGGAGGAACTGGGATTAAAAGTAAAATGTACTGCTTAAGGAAAGCTAATGCAGTTTCCTAGTTTCCTTAACTAGGAAAGTTAAGAGGGCAGTAACTTTCCTAAAGATAGTGTGTTATGAGCATCTCCTTTGAGAACTATATCAAAATTTTTCAGTCACTGTATTTTCATGCCTTCAGATTCAGAAGATAACTCAAAACTGGCTCACATTGGAAGCGGGTTTTTTTGTTATCTACTGGTTGAGGAATTATTTCAAATGTGAAAAATAAGCCAAGAAAAGGGCCTTTTACTGCATGTTAGAGGAAATAAATCCAACAAAATTCAAGGAGAGATTAATAATATTTATCTAAATCAGCCTCAGTAGCACAAGAACTGATGGCTATTCAAATACACCATTTTCTGTAATTTTTACTTGAAATGTCTATGGCAACAACATGTAGGTATGCTGATTTAGCAAGGGCATAAAATGGAGACATGGAATTAGCATCTTCATGAGATTCTGCATGAACTGCAATCAGTGAGCAACAGGCCAAAGCTACAGCATGTTCTCTTTGTCTATGCAAAGATATATATACTCCTGCTGCTGCCACCTCAAACCTCTCTTCTCTAGCTCTGAATTTATTTTATCCTTATGTTTCATCTAGTCATTGTCAGCATAAAATTTCTGCAGAATGAAGACTGCTTTTTTTTTTTAAACTAAAAATCTGAATTCAGCCCTGAGGGCTGAGTAGGGCCACAGGATGTTCTTGTGGTACACGCAAAAAGAAGAAAAGCACAACCTGCTTTCTCAAGGTTAAGCTATAAGTTTCCATAAACGTAATTTGTGTATATAGGTGGGGACATTTTAGAATCTATTGATTTTACAAGACAGAGAGATGACTGTGGGAAACTTAAATGCCACCTAATGTTTCCATGCAAAAGCACTGCCATTATTATTAGCTTAATCACATTTCTATCTCCTCAGGGAAGCATGTGGTATCAACGATACAAGATGAATCCTTTTGTCAAGAAAACCATAAAACATTCATACCAAAGCACAGAAAACTCACATTGGCTACATAAAATGCTGTTAAATAAAATAATATCTTATTCCTATTAAGTGGAATATATGCCTTTATGGACTAACTAGCAATTCGGCCCAAGCAAAAAATATGACTAACTGAAGAAAAAAATGTTAATAGCTTTTTTCATTCATGAACAAAAGAATAAGGTTGCCTGGAGAAGTATAAACCACTTGAAGAAAAATGCTGGTTTTTTTTCATTTTGTATTTTCCCCTTTTTTTTTCTTCTCCCATTCCCAGTCCCACCACTGGAACTTGCTCATGATGAGATTGCTCAGATACTTTTCAAAGAAAGAATTTTTGTTTATCAGTTTTGATAAAACGTTGCAAAAAATTGGATTTAAAACAACAAATATTCTTTTGTAGTCTCGTCTCTCTTGTTTTGCTATAAAGTTTTAACTTGTGAGAACATTTAGCAAAGTCTGCTTAATGACAGAAGATTATTGAGAATAGTTGAATCTAAGTCTGACTGCAAATGGCTGTGCAAAGTTCAGATGGCACTGAATGAGGAAGTGATCAAATGAAGAGGTGATAAATTTCTAAATGCAATTACTTCCATGTGAAGTAATAAAGAAGAATAATGCTAATAGTATATGGACAATAGGAGACTATAAATTAGTTCTAATTAAAGATTAGAAGGAAGTTCTATGAATCCTTGCAGATCTCCAAAATCGTCAGCAATAGTCAGAAAAAGACCTTGCAGAAACGTATGCAGAGGAATGGCAAGTATGATCTGCTAGGAAAGACTAAATAGATTAAGACTTTTTGTTTATACAAGAACAACCAAGGAAAGGGAGCAATGCATTAATAGCTTCTTTTAAAATTTTTGGTGAAGAACTGAAATCTGGAACTCATTGACACAAGATGACACAAGGGATGTTAATGATAGGTAGGTGTAGGCAGTGCAGTATCAGTAGATAGATTCACTCATCTGTCCAATAAAATGCTGAGATCCATATTCAGTGTTCAATAAAATATTCAAATCTTTTACCTTTTGGGGCTAAAAGGGTCTGTTAGAGGAACAATCATCCTATTATTTTGCCCTCTCGCTCCCTTTCTCTCTTAATTGTTTGTTTGTGTTTTTTTTTGTAATTCTTTCCTTAGGTATCTGTTGCTCATCACTGATATCAGAGATATGTGGCTGCTTAGGGGGATCCTTGTTCTGACCAAGCACTTCTATTGAAATTTTTGTGCATTTTGGTTTGGATTTCTAAATATTTATAAATTTCAAAAATTATTGCTGGTTTACCATTGGTAGTAAATTTTATACAAAATATTGCAGATCCTGCAGGGGGAGAAGCAGTTTGTACAGACAAACATATTTTACTAGTACAGTTTATATCAGATATGTCTTCAGCTATCTTAAACGAAATCAGCTGAAAATATGTAAAACACATTCTCTGTACCCCACTTCATCCTTAACTGCCCCTGCTATGCCTACAAAAATACTTAAGTTTATATTGACTCTCTGCATCTGCTATTTTTTGTTCAAACTTTTCTACTCAAACTGATTGCATAATCAATGTATAAATATATATGTATGCACTTTGTACAGAATATCTATATGTATGAATGCGTATTTATGGAACGCATGAATGTGTGCATGGAAAATAGATGTTCTTTTACTGTAAGTGGAATATCTCTTTAATTGACAGATTGTGCTGGTTTAAAAGTAAACCTGCAGGAGAAATGAACTCAACTGGAGAGCTTACAAGTCAGACTTACAATTTACTAAAAAGATTATGATAAATACAATGATACAGAGAACATTGGTTTTAACGCCCCAAGACAGATGTATAATCCAGGACCCTGGGACAAGAACAGAACAGTGTTCATTTGCCCCTGTGCTGAGCACCATGTGGTTCCCCTGGGGGCAAAGTAAAAGGAAAAGAAAACCTGTTGGTCCGGATGATGGTCACAGTTCTGTTGAAGTGATGATTGGAGTCCTGTCAAGAGTGGCAGTCGCAGTCCTGTTGGAGTTCTGGTCCTCCTTGGGATCTGATGAATGGTACCAGAAGTCCCAAACCCCCAGGACTATGTATGCTCAGGTTCAGGTGGGAATACCCAGTACCTCCCCTGCCCAATTTGTAATCTGAGGTGTCGGATGTGCCCTGGGCAGCTGCTGCAAACAATCCATTATTAACAGTCCATCAGAAATGACATAGAGGGTGTAGAATACACAATTTTGGTTACACCCACATAGTGATAAACTGGTCCTGGCCTCTGTAACTTGGACACAGATACAGGAAAAAAACCCCAAACATTGATGTCATGTTTAGTCAAAATAAACCTGTAACACTTCTAAAAAAGCTCTCAATTTGAAAGGTGATCATCAGAAACTTAGACTTACGTTTATGAATAAGAATAAAAGTGAGCTACAACTTCACATTCAATATTAAAAAAAAAAATCCATGTGCCATTAATTGCATTATATTTCCAGTTAGACTTGCTGATAGTTTGCATTAAAGATTTCTGGAACTCTTTGTTTAAGGAGCTCCAAAAGCAAGCCAGAAATTCTTTGGATTCAGCACATCTTATCGCAGTTCCTTTCTGGAATCTGAAACATGGTTTGACTTTAATATTTGCCGTTAACATTTCAAATTTAGTGTCTGGAAAAATCTAAACTAGTTTTGTCTTCCAGTGAACAATGTACTTGCCTCTGAGACTTTCAGCATCTCAGAAATATTACCCTCTCCAACAGTGGTTCATTGAAGTTTCAACAAATGTAATTTTCAAAATACTAATGCACCAATAGTGTAGCTTTTCAGGAAGTGCTTTCTTTTTAGAGTGATATTTCTGGAACTCCCACAGTATTTTATTGCAGTAATTGCTGGTTAAGATTGTTAGACAAGGAGGAAAGTACCATATAGAGAGAAAATATTTCACTAATAAAGAAAAATACTACAATATATTTTCCCAAAAAAGTTTACCACAGGTGCATTTACTTCCAAATTAAAACCATACTATTTTCTTGCATCCATAAAATTATACTTGTTAGTCTTGGCATCTATGATCTTAAAGAAAATATGCTTCTCAGAAATACTGTAGAGAATCTAGTGGTTCTGGAAAAAGTAAAACATCAAGGGAACTTTCAACTTAATATATATTGGCACCTCATGACATTCTAGTCGGTGCTGCTTATTCAAGGAAGTAAGGAGATTTTGAAAGACCATTTAGCAAAAATCAGTCTGGTGGTGGATTTATAAACACAGTACCGTATAACTGTCTGACAGAAAGATAGAAATAATATCCCATTTGTCATCAAAGCTGCTGCAAGAAACAGAAAAGAACAATTCTCTCCGGGCATGGTCAGTTTGAATTTGACAAATTCTCAGAGTTCATCAGATTGCCTAATGACACTGAGAAAGAACAGATACACCCCCTTCCTACCCCTCCTTTCTTTTCTTGCTTCCTTAATATATTGGACGGTTTTCATCAGTCAGTTACACTGCAAAACATTGTTTTCATTGGCAATACTCTCAAAGGGAAAGATTAAACAATTTGGGTTCAGAAGCACATTGCACTGTAAAAGTCAGACTTCCATGAAGTAGTGTGTCTTTAAATATTTAGGGTGCTTGGAGGCCACTGGTGACTAAGCTCAATCATTTCATTCACTATGGACTCAGACCTAACTGGACAGACATCTTTTGCAGCATCAATTTGGAATTCTTTTTACATATAAAGTAGTTCTGGGGAAATAAAACTAATGCTTGTTGGGATCTAAGAGCTGAAATAACTATAAGTGATCTCTGTCTTCTCTTTATTGGCTAAATTTATCTAAAGTGTTACTTTTTACTTACTGTACTTTGCAATTTGATTGTCACGGACATTAGCAGAGATATTTCACCAAATCAGTGTCATAGAGAAAAGCTCTATGTTCACGTGATGTTTATTTTTGCAATTCCCTTTTCCTGGAAGAAAAGACAAATTTTTTTCCATTCATTTTAATATGTTTTGTAAGCATCATCTTTCCACTGTTTCACAAAAATAGGCAGAGTTTCCTTGAAAACATAGTTGGAGTTGAGACAAATATGACAACATATTTTTATGGTTTTAGAAAATTATAAATAACAACTCCATGTAATAAAATTAGAAAAATCAGGTATTAAGAGTTATATTTCCACAGACGTTGTCACACATTTAATTTTGTACCTAGTTTATTTTACAGCAGTGTTTTCCAGAACTCTTATTCAGAAGTCCACTCAAAGTTTCAGTTCATGACTTTTAATCACAAGGACTAAAAGACACAAAGAATTTAGCCAGAGTTGAAACCTGGGAGGATCTGTAAGTTCAGAGCAGACTTTCAAGAGACAGTCTCCTCTGGTTGTACCAAAATTCCTCTCCCAGCAGTGCATTTGATTATGTCCTGCCGAATAAGAGTGTCTCTTTTTATTGTCAGGTCCATGAGAAAAAGCAACAGCATTTCAAAACCAGGGAAAAAAAAGACAAGAAAGAGAAAAAAGAAGGAATAGTCCTGGTCAGACTTCATATCCAATATTTCCAATACTTTTACTTTTTTTTCCTAATGCATTATATAATTATTTCTATTTATTTTTTATGTAATTTTTAGGAATAAATGTGAAGAAGTAAAGGGAAAAGCTGTGAACAATTTAAAATTCAGGCTGTAATTCATTAGTGAAACACATCTTCATTTTACCTTGATAGAATAAGAACCAAATTCTTGTGCTAAAGGAAGCTTTACAAACTGTTGTCAAGACAAATAACGAAATAGGAAATTTTAAAGGGATCACTGAAATGACTTCTATGTTGAGTAACACTTACATTATAGGTAATGGCATCTCTTGAGAAATTCAGGTATTGTTTTTTATTTAACTATACTCTATTATGCAGTTTTTTTCTTGGTTGTTTTGGTATAGTTGAGTGGCTTTGGGAGGTTTTGTTTGTTTTTTTTACAAGGAAGCAAATTACCTTTTTTGAACTGCTCATTTATTTATATTCAGAGCCTCTGTTTTCTGGATGGTTAAATGATTCAGCATCTCTTTTCAGAAGCTTTTTCTGAAATCTGCTAAAATTTTCTCTTGTATGCAAAAGAATAAAGAAGATAAATGGGGAGAGGTTTGGTAAGTGTAAATTTTTTAAAATAACTTATAGATAACTGCTAACTTTTGCCTTAAAAAACTGAGAAGGACAAAGATTTGAAACAAGTAGCATCTTTTTTTTTTAACCAAAGTAGCTGGTATGATTAGAAAAAATACAGTACTTCTTGGCCACATAATCCCTTGTTCAGGGAATCAGACAAATATAATTGACAATGAAACAAAAAAGATAATAGAATCTCATCCACTCATTATCATCATCATCATCATGGCTAGGCTTCACAAATGAAGATTTGGGAGGGGCTCTACCCACGTTTGTAACAAGCATGCTGGTGGCTAAAAAGGCTAATACAAGATAGACACATCCGGTTGCAAAAGGCACAGCAGAAAGACTCCTTAGGTGGTATATTCTGCAAGACACGATTCTTTCTGTGTTATCTTTTCTCCTCAAGAGTGATCCTGCGTGCTTTCTCAAAAGAAGCAGCAGCGTTATAGATAGTGTGTCTCCAGACCTCCTGATTGGAGGCCAGAGTAGATCAGTTATGTTGATCAATATGGCCAAGGCTGAGATGTTGTTTCAGGGAGTCCTTGTATCTTCTCTTCCGGGCTCCTCTCATGTGGCAGCCAGTGGGCAGTTCACCATAAAGCAAGATCTTAGGGAGGCGGTGGTCCTTCATCCTGGAGATGTGTCCTGCCCAACGCAGCTGTGTTCTCAGCAACATGGCCTCAATAATTGAGATTGCTGCTTGTTGTAGAATAGATTGATATGGTTTGAAGCTGGCTCCCTGCCAAGTCTCCAAACCTTACCACCAGAAGTCCCCCCCCCCAAACCTCAGGGAGAAGAGGGAGAAAAAAACTAAGAAAACCCGAAACGAGAGACAACCAAATTGAGATATATAAATATATTTACACTTATATACAATTAAAATATACAATTTCACAAGGGAAAAGGGAAGGGGAAAGGGAAAAAGGGAACAAAAACTAAAATAAAATATATATATATCCCAATTGGTGACCCAATATCTAACAACTAAAAGAGTTAGCAAAGAAATAGCTCACTACTCTCCTGGGACAACCGAGAGTCGCTCTGGAACGATCGCCGGCAACCTCTGTCTCCCAAGGTCAGCAAGGCCTAACCAGGCCTCGCTCCCCAGCACGGCAGACTCAGCAGCAGGGAACCTGCACCTCCAAGCTGCCGGAAGGAAAGAGAACGAAGGCCTCTCCTCCTTTCTTCTTATAATCTGGCTTACATAAAAATCGTAGGGAACACTGGGTAAATCTGGACCCTTCCTTGGTTACAAACTGGTCACCAAGGAAGGCCTAGCCCAAACCACCACAAGATGTATTAGTCACATAATCTGACCAGTGGATGTTTAGGATTGTACGGAGACAGCGTTGATAGAAGCGTTCTAGGAGTCGCAGGTTGTGGAGGTAGATGACCTATGATTCAGATACATCTCATCCACTAAAGTATAGTCAGACAGCATATTTTGTGCTTGACTATAGAACCTTAAAACAATAAATCAGGATCAATGTCCCATGGAATGTAATCTTCATTCAAAATAATTTTTCTAATGGCATGCCTGTCATATTACACTGAGCATACCTTTCTAAACCATGTTGGTCTGGATACTTACAGTTGCAATTGCTGAAAAGCAGTAGGAAGTCAAGATCACAGTCTATGTTACAATTACAGTTACATTTGTGAAGATGGATTTTTTTATTTTAATTTTCCCATTAGCTTGATTCCATTCTGTAGTAATTTTTTTCTATATTGTCACTCTACTAAAAGGTTCTTTACTCCAATCCGTGTTAGGACATAGCTAAAAAGATTGGGTGGAATTCACCCTTGAGGCAACTCCATTAATTTCAACAGATATAAATTGCGAGTTTGTCTAATGAAGATTAACTTAGCATCAGTGAATGAAACTGAAATATTTCCAGTTTAAGTGGAAATATAAGTGCTGTTATCTTTGAAAAAATATTCTGAATGATACAGAAAAATCTTAATATATTTGGAAGAAAAAAACACATACAAGTAACATATGCACACATCCTTTCCAATACCCCTATATTCTTTAATTTTTACTTATATTAATTTCCATCAGCCTTTAGGATTAGTCTTGTTGCTTGTAGCTGTGTTGCTCATTAATCAGGCTAAAAGCATGGCTCCTGAGCACTAGACCACAGGCTACTCAACTACTTAATACCTTTTTGTCTGTTTTGGCCTGAAGAAAGCAAGGTCAGGCATTGTCCTCCGTAGACTGTGTGGGCCAGATCACTCTACTCTGAGACGAGAAGAGACTGCCTTCAGAAACAGAGAAAAGACTCCCTTGTCCATTTTGCATGTTAGTACACACGTGACATTTGTGGCCACTGAGAACCACATTGGGTAGAAGACTGATCATCATTAGCAAAGGCCAGTTTAGTGCTACCATGATGTTAAATAAGCCTAAATTTAAAGTCTAATGAAGTTAGAATTTTATTCTGATGATAATGTGTTTGGGAACGTCCACAAACCTTCTTTCTCTGTCATCAGATAGTGTGTCCCATGCTGCCTCTTGCCAACTGCAGAGGTGGAAGAAGCTGGCTCCCAGGACTCAGTACAGAAATGAAGTTTCATGCAGCATTCGTGAAACTGGAAATATTATAGAGATAAGATCTAGAGAAAATCTTGGGGTGTCTTCTTGTTAATTTTATAAAATTCTCATTCATTTTAGTGAGGCTGTTCTTTGAGTGCTCCCTACTGCTTTTTACCATTTATACTTGAAGGTGAGTGGCTTTTTTGATGAAGATCCCTTCAGAATAATTTTTTATAATATTTTGTAATGCTTTATAATGCTTTAAAATTTTTATTATAATGCTTTATTGAATGGTTTTCTTGTGTGCCTGTTTACCTATATTTTGCAGGTTTTTCCCACTCCTTTTACTCTGGAGACAGTTTGGAAGGGAACTTTAGAGATTATCTAGATCCAACCCCCTGCCGTAGACCCTCCAGTTGTTGTTAATTATTATATTTAGGACAGGGAATCAGAACTAGAGACCTGAAATGCAGGATATAACAAAACTAAGAAGTTAGCTCTTCTGTATTTTAATTATTTTTGTACAATTTTTCTGCAAATTTTTCTATACTAGATTCTTACAGTAAAAAATATGTACTTGAAACTGTCATGTGAACAATGTCAACAGATTCAGATAGAAGAACATTTTAATTTATTTTTCATTTAATTATTTTAATATTAATTTTTATTTTTCAGTGCTTGAAGTAGCTGTAAGAATTTGGAACATATTTGAGTAGGATATCCTGAATGCTGTGAAATTCTGCCATAAGCAAAAACATACCTAAAATTATGTTTTAAAAAATATTCTCTTGTATTTGTTGATGGAGGTTGTGAAAACTCACTTAGCCTTTCCAGTTTGCCTTCTTTTTCCTTTCTGTTACAGAATTTTGATGGACTAGTAGCAAAGTTTGAGCTCACAGCTATTTGTTTGACTTTCTGAGAGTGATTGCCCCTTGTTTAAAAAGGAATCTTAATTGATGATAGAATACATACCTACAATATGTTCTCAGTCTGTTCACACATAACAGTGTGTATGTCCTGGAGAAATGTAAATGACAGAACCTCTGTTTCAGTGAAGTAATTACTATTTTCACAGAGACTGGTAAATGTAAAACTCTGTGCAAATGATAATAGTTATTGCAACTATTATTTGCTTCCAAAGCACATATGGTATAGGTCCTTAGGTACTAAGAGAGAAAGTTGTACTACGTGTTCAGATTAAGAAGTAAAATTTTGCCTCTCTATTGACTACCCTTAAATTCAAATGTGCATTAGTAGATATTTGCTGGTTGCTTATATGTTGGCTGAAAGGGGAAGGTGGACAGGAATATGCCTGGAATTAAGATTCTACTTCTCAGCTGATATAACTGAGATGGTTTTGATCAACAAATCTCCGTGTTCACTTTAAAAGGATTGAGAGGGGGAAAAAATATTGTCTTAGAAAACTACCTTCCTCTTTCAGTTGATCTCCTACTTAGATTGCTTATGAACTTTTCCTAAGAAATTTTGTTTGCTGTTTAAAAAAATGTGTGAACTTTGGCAAACATCTGTTATCTTTTCTCTTTTCTTCTGTACATCTCTTATAGTTATTCTGGTCATCTAATAGTTTGTCTAAATCAATCGTCTGGTGGTGAGTGGAAATGCAGATAGGTAATGTATTTCAGGATTATATTTCTACTCTAGTGATGGAAACAAATGAGGTCTCTCAGATCTGCTCATTGAGGCACAAAGCTTTATTAAAAATTACTGCTTGCCACTCTATATCAAAAGGCTTTCCCTGTCTCTGCTCTGGTATGTTGTTGCCTCTAATTTTGTGACATTGATCTCAGAGGTGTGTGGCCCTTTTCACAGAATCATAGAATCACAGTAGAGAAAAGACTCTTAAGATCATTGAGTCCAACTGTAAGCCTTACACTGTCAAGTTCACCACTAAAACTTGTTCCTAATTTTAACTTCATTTTCCCCATTGCCCTTCCTGGAGAGGCATACCTTCTAGGACTACTGTCATGTACACAAAACAATGATCTCAAAGCTGCCATAAAAGTTGCAGTTCTATGGAAGTAAAACTAGCAATAGCAATACTTTCATAATGAATTACGCTTAATCTTTTAATCTTGCACGTCATCTATGAATTAAAATTTTGATTCCTCACTGGAGAAAGTACTGCAGTAGTTTTACATTGATAGCACTGGCAACCTCTCTCTTTTTTCAGTGATAAAGATGGTTTAAGGTAGGTGCAACAACTGCTACAGAAATTCTGTAAAATTTAATCAGATTTGACACAAAATTCTATTGCTTTACTGCACAAAATGAAACTATAGACATGATGGTTCCAGTATGATCGTGACATGGAGTTTTATACCTCTATCTCACCCCAAATAAAAAGCTGTCAAATATTTTCCTGTGTCTGGATAATTCTCAGACACAGATGAGAGCAAGCTGGCTAAGTCTCATACAATTCAGACTTAAATGATTATTGTGGGATGTGGAAAGCAACAGGAGGCTTTGGATGAGGTTATATCATCTCCTCTGCTTTGAGTGTATGTGCCTGGTTTTTGTTCATGAAGTTCTCAACATAGGGATCTGATTAGATTTGCAGTTGCTTCTAGATGATCAAACAGTACAATAGTACTAAGCCTTCTTGCTTCATCTGCATCTGGTTAAGAGCTTGTGTGATTTCCTCCCTAAGCAGAGTCCTCCTCTGGTGACTTATAATTTTACTGCCATAATTGTGGAGTACAGCAAAAAATAGGAGGACATCTTAAATTCATGCTGAGGATATAAATGACAGAATACAGATGCCCATTTGATAGAAAGGAGTAATTTATAGTGAACACAGTGATGTTTGCATGTAAGCATATGTATGGATGGTCATTTGGCTTCTTTGTGGAATTCTGAAGTCCATTTTGACTCAAAAAATGTCCAGGTAACTTGGCAATGATCCATATGGGACACATTTTTCTCTCAGTTAAATGTGCAACCAAATGAAAGACAGAAGTACAGTCTGGAGTTCAAGGATATTTTTCCCTTGATTGACCTGAAATAATTTGATTTCTTTCTTTTCAGTTTTGCAACTAGAAAGATTGCAATACATATTTATAACCTAATACACTTGTACTGATTTTGTCTGAGATAGAGTTAATTTTTTTCCTAGGAGTTTGTATGGTGTTATATTTTGAATTTGTGATGAAAAGTGTGTTGATAACATAGGAACATTTTAGCTGTTGCTGAGTAGTGCTTACACAGAGTCAGGAGCTTTTCTGCCTCTCACCCCACCCCACCAGTGAGCAGGCTGGGGGTGCACAAGGAGTTGGGAGGGGGCACAACTGGGACAGCTGATGCCAAATGGCCAAAGGATGTTGTTCTTCATCCCATGCTGTATGGTGACATGTTCAGCATGTAACAGTGGGGGAAGAAGAAGGAAAGGGGAGACATTCAGTAATTTGTCTTCCCAAGTCACCTTTAGGTGTGGTGCATCCCTGCTTTCCTTGAGGTGACTGAACACGTTTGTCCATGGGAAATGGGGAATCAATTCCTTCTTTTGCTTTGCCTCTAGCTGTCTGCAAAAGCAGCTGTTGCTTTACCTATTAAACTGTCAGCCCACAAGTTTTCTCACTTTTACCCTTCTGATTTTTTTCCACTCCTAGCAGGGAGGAGTAAGAGAACAGTTGTGTGGGGCTCTGGCTCCTTAAGTGTATTCACACTGTATTTTTCTAACCTGTACTGCCTTATTAAGAGTGAATATAGCAGAATATAATGACTTATTTGCAATTTCTTTTGTTTTTAAGTCTGAGTGAAACTATGCTAAGTTTCCACATTACTATCTTCCTCTATGTCTTCCTCCTATGTCTGTGTTTATGAATTGATTCATATTGGAAAATGATAAATTTCTTCATAGTACCTACGTATTTGATAGCAACAGATGAATCTACACTTGAGTCAGGGGGACAAGGGTAGTCAAAGGCAGATTTAGGTCCATCAAATTGTGCAAACCACTGGCAAATGTAGCCAAATCTTGCCCCTAACATTGTGAGTGTTACATTATATAAGCACAAGCTTAAAAAAATAGATGACCCTTAGAGTAAATTGAACTCAGAAATGTGTCCCAGGAAATGTCCCTTAAATATCAGGTAGAGAGTAGTGCTTCTTTTATACTTACTTGCTGCACAGACAGATGTTGATTTTATTTCTATGGAATTGCCAATTCTTAGAAAAGTCATACATCTACTTTTGTGTAGTCTGAAGTCCAGTGACTGTGGTATGCTGCAACACCTTTGACTAAGGGTTAGTTAAAATATATTTTTTTTTAATAATTTGGTCACTGTATCATAGCTAAACTGTGGATCTCTCTACTCTTTTGTCCTTTTCTAAAAGATAAAACCTGTTCCAACTGCAGTTATGGAGCATCCCAATAACTGTGGCTTGCTATGCAGCAGTCAAATTTGAGCACCCTTTGGAAATTATGTTACACCAAATCTTTGGGTTCTTCATTCATTATATTGGAGCCAAGTATGGATCTTCTACACTTGAGTTCAGCAATTAAACTGCAGATGCATAGAGAAATTTCATGCACCTGGAAATATCCAATATGAGGGCAACTTGTACGTTATGTCTCATTCTTCTTTTGGATATGGCCTTAGGCAATTTGTATTTACTTTGTTCAGCAGTTCAATACAATTTTAAGCCCATCGCATTTTGTGTTGTTGGTTTCTGTTACATATTCTCATTAATATGATGTTAAAATTTTGTTGGGATGATATTTCCTCTTCTTTAAGGAGTTATTTATGACTTTTCAGGGGTTTATTTTTTATTTTTATTGACCTTCTCATATAGAAAGCTAAACCAAACTTTTCTGCTTAGTAGAGCATAAAAATTGGGTCATTCTGCCATTTTCCCTACTGGTTATCAGCTGTGCACTCACTAAGTCAGTTTGAGGATGCTACCTTAGCACTGAAAATTGCAATTTGGAAAAAAAACATTATTTATTGAAGGGTTTTATGAGAATTGCCTTTTTTAACAAAGTACTTTTGGAAGTTTTGACTAACTAAGCAGCAATATAACGACATTCGTCCTTATAGGAGGCATCAGGAGCAAGCCACCCAAACCAGTAATGAATTCAGTAGTTTTATGATTTTGTTTTGTTGTTTTTTTTTTTTCTTTTTTTTTCCATGCAGTAAACAGATACCTGAGAACCGGTTGCTGATTTATTTAATTTAAAGAATAATAAACATCCTGCATCAGGTATTGGAAATAAGAAATGTGTTGAAGCTGAAAATATAAGTCTGTTAGTTCACATAAGTATTGCTACTTAGACAGAGGGGTTTCTTTATGTTGGATAGAGAACAGTTTTGTTTTCATAATTTCTTGGCAAAGAGTTGAATTGTAATTGTCATCAGATGGGTGGTCTCAAGTGAGTTTAAACTAAGCAAATTTTAAGCAACACTTTAATATTCTGACCTTCTCATTGGGAAAATTCCATTTATAGGCCCTGTTACACTCTGTATTTTAAACTATAAGATGCCCAGAGCAGTTACATTTTATTTAGGACCTTTTAAAAGCCTTTTGGTTCATTATAACCTCGAATTAGCATCCAGAGAAAGAGTCACACACTCTTCTTTAAGAGAAATTATTTGAATTTAGTAAGAAAAATAAGATATTTTGGCAAAAGGTTTTACAGTAGTAAAATACAACCAAGAAAAAAACATTTCACTAGAACATTCAGCAAAAAGACCCATTCCACAGAAAACACCCACTAAAACAATCAATATACTAGCTTTAGTAAAACACAATTCATTAGTTTTAAGTTACTCACAAGAGAAGGGAAAGACTAAAAGAAGAAAACAGATTAAAAGGGTAAACAAAGAGAGAAGTAGAGAGGGGAAAGAAAAAAATGGTTACCGTACAAGATCTGGTGGCTCACATGGTTCAGGTTGCAGGAAAGAGAAGAGACAGAGGAAAAGAGAGAGAAGAGGAATGGTTACTGGTTCACACAGTTCAGGTTGCAGAAGAGAAGACAGGAAGAAGCAGAGAGGGACTCACATGGAGTCTCATGTTATATAGTTTAGTTTTCCCTCCCAGGCAGGATATCCAGTCACTGACCATTTAGTGCCTTCCAGGCCAGGGTGATGGACTTCCAGGCCAATCACAGGCTGCAGGGGCGTGGTGTGGGTGGGCTACCAAGCAGGTCTGCCTTGACCTTGCATCTGCTACTCTGAAATATTTAGGGTCATCTGCAAAACAGAATTTCTATTAACCTTCTTCCTGTACTCTGTTTGTCTAGCATAGCAGCAGCGCAGAAATTGCAGTGATTTCCTTAATTCCTTCTATAGTGGATTGATACCAGTCAAAACCATCATTTCTTACTAGCATAGTCAAGTTCATTTCTTAGACTTGTGGAATAGATATGGTTTCATATGAAAAAGGTCAATCTTTAATTATTTTAGGGAGCATAAGTTTCAAATGAACTAAAGCAGCATTATCTACACATTTAAGATACCTCAGATATTTGTTACCAGCTGCCTGGCTACACAGACATTATGAATTCTTCCACACTAAATCACAGTACCAAGCATAGAATGTAGTTCTTTACGCTAGCTAGTGGATTTGTGACTTCCTTGGAATAGCTGGAGCTGTAAACCGCTAAACGGATAAATGATGCATAATGGTAGTTTCCTCATCTGTGACAGATGCAATAATGGCCTGGGCATATTTTGCAGGTGACATAAGTGAAAATTTTGTCCATTCTTCTTATCCCATAAGTCTTACATTTTGGACTTTTGTGCTAGAAGTAGCATGTACTCTCTACTTTTAAAAAATTTTAAGAAAATATCTGGAATGGATATGACAAAAACCATAAAATTCACCTTATTTATCTTCATGATAATATTAGGATCATTCTTAGTTTCAGTTTTTCTTAGCATGCTATGCATATTATTTATACTATATCCAGAGACTAAAATTCCTTTAGAAATTTCTCTAGGAGAATCCTTCTTTTGCAAAGTTTACAGTGTTTATTATTCTAACGTTTTGAGCTTTTTTATGTTTTTGCACTTAATTTATATGACAGACATATAAAGCCTTTTATCTATGACTGAAATATCTTCTGCTACTATGAAAAGAACTAGTTGTATTGCCAAGTTTGGAACGAGGACTTGAGGAAAGAGTTTTCAGTTTTCATTGGTTATTGCCTTTGAGTTACTTGTTTTCATATAACATTTCTCTTGAAATTATCAAAAATTGAAAATTATTTGCAGAGATTATTTTGTAGAGTATTGTAGCCTGCTTGTTGATTTTGTTTGTTTTTTGGTTTTTGGGGTTTTTTTGACATTAAAGTAAAGGTCTATAGGTTGAAGAGGTTTCATTTCTTTAGGTAACTTAGGAGATCTTCCCAGTCACCAGGCATAAATTTGTTCCTGCTTGCATCCTGATTCCATAAAGAGACAAAATCTTGATGTAGAACAACCTCTTCCCCCTACCTAGGGAAAGGAAATCCAGGGAGAAATCTGGACAGATTTAGACTAAGTCTTGGCTGTCACAATATCCTTATTCAGTGGTCTTAATCCTTGCAGCTAGATTTGACATAAACACATTCTAATGTTTGCTTTAAAATTGACAATTATCTGGCATTGACCTTATTTGTTGCATTTGGTACAGAATGTAAGGAAAAAGATAGGTAAAATTTAATTTAACTTTAAATGCCTGTTGACATTAAACGCTGTCACACACTGACTCTTTTACAGCAGAAGATACAAACAGGAGTATACCCTCATGACAGCTTCCCTCTCTTGTCTACATATAGAGACTAGCTTAGACAGTGGAGTTTATAACATATCTAAAGGGGTCTTACTTACCCAACAATTGAAAATTGTTTTACTTAAAAAAATTGGGTTTTTTTGCAAATCAGACTATTCCAATCAAATTGGTTGTTTCAATATACAATTTTTGGCGTTTTAATTTCTTTCAATATACATTGAAAGAAAACAGTAAAATTATGGTAAGAAATGGACACCTAATGGTAGAGAATGCTTGAGTACTAAAAATACTAGAGTAGCATCATCTGCTGCTGTCTGTACTTTGCTGATGCCTAGGAATCCAAATAGTCAGTTATGACCCTTCTCAGCTATGAGGTGTGAGGTAGAGCTAAAGTATTTTCTTGCTTCAGTTGAGATGACAGCCTATGCATTGAATGCATGATGAAAACAGAGCACTGCAAAGAGATCATGAGACAAACATTGCTTAGCAATATAGACTATGTTTTAGTGCACCAATTGCTTAGGGGCTTTGGTTTCTTTTATGCATCATGGCCAATAACGGTTTTAGGAAGAGAATTGATGGTGGATTACAAGATAGCTCTAGGGGGCTTTTAAAGGAGATCCTCCCAGGCATGAAAGGCAGCATAAGAGTAAGCCTGAAATTGCTTGCTGAAAAATGTAGCAAGAGTGATGAAGGTAGGCAGGCTTGGGCTCATAGAAAACAGAGGTGTAGGTACATAGTGTGAGGATTGGCCACCAGGGTACCTGCTAATAAAGACAAATAGTGTATATTTGATGAGATAGAAAAAACAGTGGAAGGGCATAAAGGGAAAAGAAATGAGCTAGGAAAATATTCCTTACAGTAGCATTCTGAATAGATTTGCATGAGGCAAGATCATCTCTCAAAGCTGAAAAATAAGACTTTCCAATAAGCAAGATATGAGATGATGAGGATCTAGGGAGAGTTTTAACTGCAGAGACAGAGAGGAGTATGGTATCTTATAGCTATTATGCAGAATGAATCAACAAAAATTAGATGTAGCTGGGTTATGAGGCTCTGGAGGGTAGGCTGAGTCAAAAATGATGCCTCGGTTATGGTCCTTGATCTTATACTGAGTCTGATAGGTTCTTTAACATTAAATTTGTTGTTCACAATATTTTTTAGAGTAATTGTAAGAATATTTCAGTAGAATAAGGAAAAGACAAATGTCTTTTTCAAAGTAGAAAGGGAAAATTGTCTAGAAATGTAGAGGGAGTAGGGGAAAACCTCCTACAATACCTGTCTTAAGTGACATATATAACCAGCTTCCACTATTTGTGGAAGTTCTGGGACAACAAAGGTAAAGGAAAAGCATGAACTGTAATTCAACTTCACAAGTTCAGTTCAGAAGTATGGGGCTGAATTGCAGATCTTTGTTCTCTATCATGTTCACTACCAGTGACATTTTATTAATTCCCTGCTCACAGTGTACCTACCCATCCCAAGCTGGAAAGCAGGTTACCTGTTCTCAAGCACCAGTTCACCTGGATCTCTTAGATCCTGAAATGTGCAACACTACACAGAAACTTCTGTGCTTGCTTTTCGCACTGACATTTCGGAATGCCTGTGTCGTAATGTCGTCACTGTAGGTCACTTTACTGGAAGGCTGATGGAGGGTTGTCATTTATGACAGTAAGGCAATTCTAATTGTGGACAAAAATGAATGCAGTTATTTTTAGATATGAGCAAACAATACCTTCTTTTTTATTTTTTTTCCCCAACTCTTTTCTATCACAGTTTCATTTCTTGCATTGTATTTTTATCTATGTGTCTTATTCCTCATTAATTTGATTATCTTGCTAACATGTATCTTTACACTTGGAACCATGAATCCTCTTTCTCAATGCAGACAAATGAAAAAGGAATCCTTTTTTGATACAAATCTGGCAATATCTAGACCTACTTTTCAGACTGGGTTATTTTAAAATGTTGGTGCCGTTAGGGATTACATCTCTCTTTATCCCTTAATGTTACACTACATAACTTTCATTTAACTAGAATATATGTCTATGGTAAAATTTTCTTAGGCATTTTATTAATTTATTTACTTGTAGAACTTTTCTAGGGAGCAAATAGCTAGCTATAACTCTGAAAATACAGGTCTAAACCATGTACCAGGTACAGATCCTTGGTCAAAAGGAGATTTTGAGTTAATAAAGTTCTCATAATGGGCTTTACATAGCCTTTTTGGGTAAAAAAACCCCAAAAATGCAAACCAAACCAAACCAAAAAAAGCCCAAACAAAAAATCAAAAGCATACACAGTAACTGAAATCCATTAACTGGTTTGATTTACTCACTTTGACTGGTACAGTGCACAGTTCGGTGTGCACAATATGATTCCAGATTACTTACTTCTTGATTTGTTTTTCTATAATTTTACCTATTGTTTTGTGTTAGAAAGAAGATTACAAGGCTCACATATAAAAAATAGTTTTCAATCAAGTATTAAAATAACAATTAAATTAAAAATCTTTTTGGATATATTAGGACCAGGTTGTATTGTTGGTTTGTATTGTTTATTCACTGCTTATTTAAAATATTCTCAAACTGCTGCTTGTACTTATTCATGAAAATAATGAACTGTCACATGCATTTTACATGTTGGCCCTCCCATGAGGGCTTTTAGCAAGCTCTGCTCTTTGAGCAGCCTGTATAGTTTTAATGGAGATTGAGGCAGTGGAGAGAGGAAAGCTACAGGAAAAGATTATGAGTTAGGAAAAAGGGCTGTGATTAACTAGCTTGACATTCACAACCACTTTGGTACAAGGGGGAGAAAAAAATGCTTCCTGTGAAATAGCTGCAGCATTTAGAGCTGTTCATATTTGTTGTAAGCTATTCATCTTCAATTTTTTTCTATCTACTATTTTGTAGTTAATACTGCAATGCCGAATATAATTCATAAAAATTTACTAATATTTTAAATAGGAAATTATTATTTTTCTAAAGTTCTTTTAGTTGAGATCATTTCCTTCAGATTTTTTTCATTCTGTTTTTTACTATTCCAATTCTACTCCAAATAAACTTTACAAAGGATAACTTCTCTTTTCACGTACTGTGGATAGAGAAAATGACTTATCATTGAATGCAATTCACAAGGTAATCATACAGATAAATACTAAGCTAGCTGTTGTGGTGTAAACTTATAAGAAGGCTGTGATTTAAGTCACATTATTTAAATAGAGTGACATTTAATCTCCAGCTTTAAGGGAGGAACTTCTTTTTAGATGTGAATCTAAATTTGTAATCTTAATTAGCCATATTTAGCACCCAACAGTTGAAGAAAATCTGACTGAAATTAAGTCTTTGACTAGTTTTTAGCAGGAACATTTAGGGGATACTCTCATTGTCGAGGATGTTCATTAACCACCAGTCCCCACATTATTAGAGCATGGAAAAATTTTCATTTTACCTGATTAACTCTAGAGATAAAAATATTAATAGAAAAAAAAAAGGTTAAACTGGTGCTTCTCTTTTCCTAAATGTGTTACTATAATCCTAAATAATTTCTCGTTTCCTTCTCTCTATCTCTCTGGTGAGTATTGACATATTACCACAAAAATATAAGACTATCTTAATAGGACTTATGAGCATTCTGTAAATTACACTATCCATTTTAAAAGACCTCTTTGCCACCACTTACCCTTTCCCTTACTCTAGCTAAGCAAAGAAATTATTTCTGCTTTAGAAACCTGAAAATACTTGTTTTCTATGTGGTAGTGTGTTGATCCTGTCAAGTATCTAAAAGTCACACAGCAGTTAGCTTGCTCCCCTCTACTCCAGCTGGACAAGGCAGTGAGCAGGATGACTAAAAGTGAGAAAATTCATGGGCCAAGATGAAAACAGTTTGAAGGGTAGAGGAAAAGGAAAAAAAACCCAAACAAACAAGTGATGCAAGGGTAATCCTTCACTACCTCCCACAAGTATGCCCAGCTAGTCTCTCAGCAACGGCTACAGCCCCACAGTTTTTAATAATGAGTTTAATTTTATGTTGCTTGGAATATCCTTTAGGTCAATTTGAGTCAACTGCCAAGGTTGTGTCCCCTCCCAACTTCTTTTGTGTCTTCAGTCTACTCATTGCACGGAGTAGGTTCTTCTTTTTTCCTAATCTTTGCCCTTCTTTTTTCCTAACCCTTTCCCTTCCTTTTTCCTCACCTTTCCCCTTCCTTCTTTCCTTGCCCCCCTCCTTTCTCTTTTCCCTTCCCTTCCCTTCCCTTCCCTTCTCTTCCCTTCCCAAACCTTCCCAAACCTGCCCTTCCCAAACATTCCCAAACCTTCCCTTCCCAAACCTTCCCAAACCTTCCCATACCTTCCCAAACCTTCCCTTCCCAAACCTTCCCTTCCCAAACCTTCCCAAACCTTCCCTTCCCAAACCTTCCCAAACCTTCCATTCCCTTCCCCTTTCCCACTATCAGGTTGGGAAGAGTGGTACAGCACATGCTGCACAACTGGCAGTGTGTTATTCCTACCAGTACATTTACTGCAGAACTTCTACCAAGTTCAAGAGCAGCAGAAAATTTGTCTGTGGGTGATCAGATGTACTGTTGGAATGTTGTGGTTTTTTGGTTCTTTTTGTTTGTTTGTTTGTTTTTGTTTTTTAAACTGTGCCTTCTCTCTCCTGTGGAAGATAATGTGAAGCAAGTTCTGGGTAGATGGATCATGAAAGTATAATAAAATTTTCACTTTTTCTGTCTATCAGGAAAGAGTAATACTTTGGGAGCTTTAAAATGGTCATAAAAACATCATCCTGAAGAACTGAATCTCAGTGCTTAACGCTATTTCTCTAATGGCATTTCACCTTTCATTTCTATTTAACTGAAAGCATTTGCTGTGGTAAAACAAACTGTGATACTGATGAACATTGACATTTGCTAACACTATTAAGTAGTAAAACAAAGGCTGAGAAGACAATAGACCCAACAGGAGACTACCCACAGATTAGAAGAGAAAGAATACCATCAGCTCTTAATTGCCAATTCAGCCTACTAATCTTGGATTAAAAAATAAAAGCGAAGATCAATTTATTATTATTTTCTTTTGAATTTGGCATCTCTGGCCAAAAAAGGAGCCAGAAGAAGAGTGGCAGAAATAGCTTGGGAATTGTAAGACAGAGAGAATACATGGCCAAGCAATAGGGAACAACAGCAAGAAAGACAGCTCAATTTTAAGAAGTCCTTGATACATTACAGCTTTAAACCCTGGACTGTGCTGAAAATCAGTCATAAGAAAACTAAAAATTTTAAATTGAAAAATAAAACCCAGAATATATGGGGAAGAAAAGAATAATTTCTGTACAATTAAAATACTGCAGTCATTTTTTCCTGATCTATGCTGAGTCCTTATTTTTTCATCTGTTAACAAAAGGGGAGTAGAAGAGCTGTGTAAAACATTTGACAGCCGTTATTAAGTATAGAGCACATATGACTCTTCCAGGTCTTAAGTTTGTTTTGTATTCATAAATGTCAATTTCAGCATTTTTTAATTGAAGTTAAAAATATGGTTTCTGCATATTACTTTATACAAAAACTGTTTTGAGCAACTAATTGATATTAACTATATTCACCATAATAGATATGTGCACCAAAAGTCCATATATACCCATGTGTGCACAAATACAATGGAAAAAGAATGCATTTATGTGGAAAGGAATATTTTCTTTGAAATGTCAGTGACTTTTTTTTTAATGCAAAAGATTGTATAAAAAACTCATGTGTCAAGAATTTAAAAAAAAAAAAAAAAAACAAACCCACCAAAAAAAACCAGAAAAGAATAAAAGGAGACATCCAAAAGAAAGTCTTAGAGATAAAAATATCTGTTATAGAGAGCCCAAGAAAAAAATATTTAGTGTATTTTAAGTTTCCATTCTTCTTCTAGCTTCTTAAACTCAGCTCTCAAATTTCTATATTTTGATGTTATGCTCTAGGGATAAAGTGAATCTCTGTTTAAGGAGGGATGCATTTAAGTTTTATCCTTATATTGAATTCTAAGTTATTTCATAAAAAAAAGTATTTAGCATGATTGTAAGATTGCTGCAAAAGGAAATGGAAATAAATATGTAAACTCAAACATTTTCCCTAGTACTTCATTTGAAGGAAGCTTAGCTGGGAACAGTCTGAAAAACTAACAGGAGGAAATATTTTAACCTGAAATGAAACTTTATTGCTGTAGAGATATTGTGTGAAGATGCAGTGTAGATGACTAAACTAGATTATGTTGAGCTATAGATATCACAAGGAAGAGCACGTAGGAGAAAGGACACAAAAAAAGAAAGCAGAGATAGTAAACATCAAGAAACAAAGAAGTTGTGCAGTTATAAGTGTGAAGACAAGAAATCTGTGTATGGGATGGAGAGGTGAGAAAAAACCTGGAAAGACAAAGGACCAATTGACTCAGAGCTTGAAGTCCCCAGTTGCCTTTAATACCAGTGGAGAGAGGGGGTGTCATTCTCTGCGTGAGGGACACCACTTACTGAACTTACTGCTGTCTCATGTGAAATGGCAGCTACTTTGCTGACTGTCGGGAGATGATGAGTAATGCATACCTCAGAATACAGAAAAGTGATGCATAGCCTGTTAACCAGAGCCAATGAGTGGCATGAAATCCACTTGTGTAGGAAACATGGATACTGATTTTGCCATATATTATTTCAAAATATACATTCTTTATTATTCAGATGGCAAATAATCATGGAAGAAGTCAGAAAAATACATATTATGTAAGCCATCTCACGTGAACCTTTGGAAGACTTTTACATCAAATATGTTCATCTGTGGTTTTTCTTCAATGTACTCTGAATGTAGATGCTAGGGAGTAATTATTTAATTAAGAATACTAGTGATCTTTTTCAGTGAAAGATAAAAGTGCACTTCTAGTCTAATGATCTTGAGTATTTTGAAAACCAGCATATTACACTGATTGTTGCACGATTTCAACTTTTTGATCAGTTAAACTTAACAGTTAATTACATTTAATCAGATGTCACTAGTACAGTATGTTCTTTTCTTTAGTCTTTATTCTTTTGTCTTTTATTTTCATCTGTTCTTTCTGCCATAAAGAGGAAGCAATTGTCTAGTTGCAACAGTATTCCCATTAGGATTGGATTGGGATCCCAGTGGTCTCTTGCAATAATTTACAATTAAGCCTTCAGGACTCAATGCATTAACATACTGGACATCATAAAGAAATCACATGCATATGCCCTAACACAGTCTGATCTCTTTGTGAAAATGGACAGACTGAAGCAAAATACAATTCCTGCTTGGAACAGTGTTTCTCTGAATCTCCTTCACCTCATGCCCTAGTCATTCTTTATTGAAAACAAACCCAGTATTTCATAGATGACAAGCATTTTTATGTAATTAGTGGTGCTCACCATTTCAGTATACTATATAATTTGCAATGCTAGCTAAAATGTGTGCTTGCATAAGCAGTGCCCACATATAATTATTAGAGGTATTTACACCCTCAAGTTCTGCTAAGGCATTCAAGAACATAGTTCTTTCAAACAAAAGGAGTACAAGTTACTGTAAGAAAGATTATTATATCAAATTTGTACCTTTTTTATACATTCAGGCTGCAATGTTGTAACAGAAGAATTCCCATTATATTGCAATTTGTACCTCAGTCACTTTCACAATCACAAAGCTTCTGTGATTTCAATTTCCAGTGAAAATCCTATAATTTCCAACACATAAACAAGCCTTTAATGTGTAGAAGGTCTTCTCCCTCTCATGATTATAAATTCATATGTTCTGAATGTTGATTTGGTCTAATATTTTCCATCGTAATATACTTGTGCATTTTGGAAAATGAGTGGAAGTCATTTGGGTTAAGTAAACCACAGCCTTTTTTCCTGTTGTTTTGCTTCTGTTCTCATATCCAAGGAGCAGTAGTGCACATGTCATAATGGAGTGGGGAGACCTTGAAGAGCTGTGCTATTAAACAGTGCATTAAGCAAAGCCTCTTCAGACAGTCCATTCCGAGAAGAGGTCTGCTCCATACAAACAAAGCTCTTGAGATGCACTTTGTTGTGTTCTTACCATTCAGAAAAGCACTATTATCCTGTGCCTGTGACTCTGTGCACAATATTTCAATTGGTTCCATTTCATTGGTTTTACAGGGAACAATAAAAGAGGCCTCTTGTTCCCAACCATCCAGCATGAGAAAAGACCATGCTGAATCTCTATCATCAAGCATTTAAAAGCCTTGTAAAATATTTAATGTAGTCATTACTTTTAGAAGTCACAGACAAACAATCTTGTTCCATGAAATCAAAATATTTTTTTTTTTAATTACAGCAGTACTGGTCATTTATTACAAACCTAAACAGAAGTTTTTAGGAATTAGTGCTCTTAAAATTACATATAAAACAGTAGAGGAAAATCTCTGATGTTTTCTCAAAGTCGCTTGTGTTGCAAGCATAAACTGCTGCTTTCTGACCAACATGAGAAATTAGGAAAATAAATTCCTTAATCTCTTTTCAAGGAAAGCTGTCTTAACAATATGGAAAAAGCTCTCTGCTGTAATGTTAACACTCTCACTACTTTCAGTTGTAATTAGAAAAGCCAATTATTCTTATTAGTGTGATGCAAAATAATAGAAGAGTGGTTTTATTTTATAATTCCAGTGCTTTTCAGATTTCCTCGTGGTCTTTAGGTTGAAAATCCCCAAGTATGTAGCATTAAGTTTGGAAAGACATGTCAAAAGTAAGCTCAGGTGATGAGGTCTGCTTTTGGTACTCAAAATGTCCTCAGTGCAATGTGGGGTGCATCTGGACAAGCATGCATTTACAGCCTGGGGTGATGGGGCAAGACTGACCTCTACAGTGCTGGCTGATCTGCTTCCTCCCACAGCTGGAGGCTGAAATTTTTCAGCGGCCTTCCTGCCGGACACATGGCTCTCTCTCAGCATGCAGAGGCACTGGAACTGCTTAAGACTCACATGCTGCTCAAAAGACACTTGTTGACTATCTTGCTTCAATGATTATCTATATTTAGCTTCAGATGTAACAGGGCCAGTCAGGAGGAAAGCTCTCTGTCTTGTTTTTCTTTTATAGACTTTTCTGCTTTTTAATGGGCAAAGGAAGTATGTTTTTAAGAGCAACAACCCTCTTTTAAAAAAAAGCAAAAATAAAAAAAAGAGAAGAAAAAGGTAAGAAAGCAACATGTGCTGTGCCTTCTTCCGTCCTCACAGTATTATCTCTCTAAACTGCTACACATTAGAACAGGTTTCCAGGGGTATGTAGGATTGTTTTATTTAGTCATTAGTATCATTGTCAATGCTTTTAAATTATGGAACATAAATATCAAATAGATCATCTAGTTTCATGTAGTTACATTGTAACTATCATACTGCTACAGAACACAATTACTTTTGGCTCTCAACAAAAGTGTAGCCTGGGCTGTTTTCACTGAGGTCTGCTAAGTGCAGTATCTAAGTGAAAAGCCTGAACTTGTTGTAATTATAGAGATGAAACAATTTTTTTATATATATCTCTTTGTGGTTCTTAGCATTGAGAAAATCTCAACCATTTAGGAGTTTAGCTTGAATACAGATTCAAAGTACCTACAATAAGTTCGATTTTATTTTGCGAAGATCTTATTTTTCAATTCATCTCTGATCTTAAACTGCTCTGTAAAAATCCCAATCAGTAAACACCACACCTGTCTCTGACAAGTCCAGTCACGTTGAAACTGTTCCAATGTCCTGAGTTCTTGTCAAGCATCCAGTGACAAGGCTAAGGGAGGTATGAGATATTGGGAAATATATTGTTTGAGGAGCAGGACTCTGTTTTGGCCTTAATTTTGTTCCGCTTTAGCCACCTTCTGACAGCACAAAGTGGTTAACCTGTCATTTTTTTCAACTTCAATTAACCCCAACAGGATGTGATTCTCTAGAGATCTGGCAAAAGGCTGTATTTTAATTTGTCAAGTAAAAATGTTTTCATTATGTGGGTAGGTGATCAGGGTTAATTACTACTAGTATCTGAACAAGTTATGTCAGAAATATATATGGTGTTTATAAGAGGTGTATGTGTACCTCTTTAGACGTTATCCCTCACACAGGGAGGTGCGAACACAGGTCTTACATGAAGAGTGCTATTCTGGACCACCACTTCTGCAGGACAAAGTAACCTCTTGGTCCCTCCTGCCAGTGACAGGGATAGTCTCTAAAGTGCTCATGTTTGTCTTCAGATTGTTCTTTCAGAGTCACAGGACTGTTTTTTGTCTATTTTTCACTGAACTTTTCTTATCAGGCAGAACCTTATGAATAAAGCAGCCTGCTTAAGCTCATCAGTGGAAAAACCAAGGGAAGGATTTATCCATCTGGATTTAGATGCATATACCCAAACTCAATATCCTCAGCTCTCTAAATTTATAGTCCAGAGATGAGATGGAAAAAAAGAATAAATTTTTAAGGTGGAGTTCTCCTCCATTCTAGTTGACAAGGATTATCCTCTATGTCCATTTGTTCCCTGACTGTAGAGGAAGCCTTGGGTGACTGTGTATTCTCTTCCCATGCAACAGAATCATTGCTGATGCTGATTTTGGAAACACAAGGACATAGTTTATATGAAAAATACTGCTGACAGGAATACTCTTACACGGAGAACTTAAGGAACTAAAATCCTGATTACTCCTTTTACGGTGACTTTTCTCACTCGTTGGTTACACATCCCACCATCTCAATTTCCCCTCTCCCTGCCCCCCCCAAAAACACCAGTAAAATAAAAGCCCCTAACAGGAAAAGAAAGTAACTCAGTGAATTTTGTGCAATGTTACAATACCGATAGAATTTAAAAAAAAAAAATAAATCTTGAGTATGTTAAAAATAAACTTTTCTTTCCTCATGGAAAGATTACACCCTAAGGCATCTCCATTTTCAGCTGTTATGGTATAGGAATAAATCAACCCAGCTTAAGTTTTCAAGTGAATAAGGCCTTTTGTGAGTGGCCTTTTGTGACTCTGGAAGGACTAATCCTGAAGATAGTCAAAACTGGAGAAACAAAATGGGGGTTACTCTTAATTGAAAAGTAATGGGTTTCAGAGTTTTCAGTGTATGTCCATACCTATCTATATGCATAATTTAGTTGATTCCATGTAGAAAGATCTATTCTGACTTGAAAAATATTCTTTTCCAGTAATAAAGCCACTGGTTTTATATCATCAGTTAACTTTTGCACGAAAATGGTATATGGTGCCTCTAAACAAGACCATTTTCCCTACCTTCACTGTAGGGAGTACTTTGCATAATAATCAATCCATAACAAGTGAAGGCCATCTTGTAACTTCATTAAATACAGTGGTTGCCCAGACACTCATATCTCCCTTGGGAATAGATCTTTCCATTTTAAAAGAACAGACCAATCCCTACCTCCTTATAAAATAAAATAAAATTAAAAACATCTGACATTGTAGAGCTAGAAATAGTGAAGTGTTTTGGTGGGGTTTTTTCCATTTCCTTTGATGTAATAATTAGTTCCACAGTTCTAAGTACATACAAAAAGAAAGCAATTCTATATAAATATTTTCTCATTTCACAAAATAGTTGTATTTGTATAAGGATAGTAGTTATGTCTGGAATATTTTGTGGCTATATTTAGTAGGCCAGAGTAAGACTCAGCATGCTGATATTTCTGAAAGATTGGGGATTTGGGGGGAAAAACAAAAAACAGTTAAAGAACTAAAATAGGTGCTATCTCTTACCTCTTATTTTGCCTTTTATACTTTCTTTGACCCACATACAATGAAAACTATTTGCTCTTCTGACATAGAGGGTAGTACAGCTAGTGTAGACATGCAAAGATAGTCTCTTCTTCCTGACACAGCCCAGAAGTGCTTCAAGCAGGACTTGAGGTACAGCTGGAAGTAATCAAGGTGGATTGGTGGGTTTTGAATCATTCTGTGAATGCCTGAAGCAGGTCACCTTCCTTTCATGAGCTCTAAAGTGCTTAGGGCAAGCTGATACTTCTGAATTTGATGAGAGCCTGGCTACATAGGTGAAAATTTGAGTGCTCAGATTAGATTTATTCAGAGAAAGCTATCATCTTTAACAGATGAAAAAAAAAACACAAAAAAACCCAAAAAAACCCCAAAAAACTAAGATATAAACTGATCCAAACAGCAGAAGAACAATTCTGGTTGTAAAAGAAAAAACAGTATTTCTTACAGAAGTAGAGTAAGCTGTAATTTAGTCAAGGTCTAATCAAAAGCTCTGGAAGTCAAGGACTTAGCATGGGCAACGAGAAATAATATCTCTGTGCTATGCTGTATATACAGTGTATAAATCCTTCAGAAATATGTGAGCAATACCTGGTCCAAAGGCTTTGAACTACATCTGTATCACTCCTTAACAAAAGCTAGCCAGTCATTTTGTTGGTCTGTCTGTCCTGTTCTTCTCATTATGTTGTCTGGTTTGTAAACTAAACTTCCAAAGTCCTGAGCAGTGATGTGTAAAGATATATATCTAAACTAAGGGATATCAGGTACAGACCAGACCAGGATGCTTTTGCTGCTTTGTGTCATGCTGGCAGCAAAAGGCAGCTGTAAATCCAACCAGTGCAGAGAACTTACAGCTGCTTCTCCATGCCATAGAGACGCAAAGCAGCAACAACTCGCTGATGGTTTCTTCATATAATCTCCAAATAATATTTACTATCATAAATATAATGGTTTAAGTTAATCTTTGGAATAATTCCATGGCCTCAAGAGAAAAAAAATATATAGAAATAAGGCTGCTGTTTCTGTTATGACCATTTACACATGGAAATCCTGTGGAGAATGTCAAATAATAAAAAATGTTATATAGCATAGTCAGTCTCATAGCCATTTTAGGGCTGCACTGAGACTTACAGATGAAATGAGAATGAAAATAATTATAATTTAAATGAAGTTTTATAGAGACCTCTTATGACAGAATAAAGTTACAAAGGCCAAGGGAAAGGGGAAAAGATAATAATTCTATTACTCTAGCAAATACAAACACATTTTCAATTTTGAAAAGATTTCCTTTGAAATTACACTTTTTATTTTATAACTAATATCAAAATCAAAGCAAACCAAAACAAGACTTACACAGAAAGATGCAGGAAATACTTCGAAAACTTATGAAAAGGCATTTCTACTGTACTGTATTCTGTCGTATTTACTAATCATAGATGCATGTGAATGTTCTCTTTCCTCCTCTCTACATTTTAGGTAATAATTTAGATTTACATTTTGGAAACATGAACTTTCTGGCACTTCTCTTTTGGCACTTGTTATGAGTATACGATCTCATAAATTTGTGCCCTGTAGAAGGTGGTGACTACGTTCAGATTTTAGTTATGTGTGACACCCACAAATGATTAACTCAGAAGATGGTCTTGGTTCAGAGTTATTATTCTTCATAACTTATTTCTGATTCAGCATTGAAACCATTTCAGTACTTACATCTAAGTACTTTTATTCTTAATTTTGTGATAATAACTTAATTATCAGAGTTTTTATTAGAAATTAGAAACATTTAGAGAATCCTTTAGAAACAGAAAAAATATCTGTATGTCTTTAGGGTCTGAACCTATGTTTAAGGGTATGCACTGGGCCATTCCAGTCCATATTTGCACCGACTTTTCCCAACTAAAGACTTTAAAATGTAGTGGTAAAAACGCAATTTTGGTGTAAAAGATTTACTGATCAAGTTTACCATCTCAATGCACTTATGAATCTGATACAGATATTATTTATGATTAAAAAAACCAAAGCAAACAAAACAAACAAATGAAAAACAAAACAAAGGCAAAAATCACAACCCCCCCAAATCTATAACCTTAAAAACAGTTAAAACTTGTTCTTCTTAGTTCATTTCATTAATTTCTTTTATTTATAAGAATTCATTAGATGTCTAGCCTTAGGTGCAACAATACAATTGAGAAAATCACAAATTATAACATTATCTTAAAAGAAGAAAACTGTTTTTCTCTTCAATGGATTGTCTAAATAACCACACTTCAGTAAGGCTTGGGAACAGACACAGATGCATGAAGCAATTCCAGGAGATAACACAGGAGTGTGTTTCTCTGAGAAAGCTGATCTTAGACGTCCCTCAAACCTACATTACTCGGCTCAGCTTGCCATGCCCAGTCAGTCCAAACAAAAGGATTGTGTTGAAACAGAATTAAGATACAGCTAGGACTTCTGGATATTAATCATTCCTGTAGCATGTTCACTCTGCTTGAAGAAAAACTTCAGCATGGAACTGCTTTCTCTTTCACCATCCTTTATTCTTCTATTGCCCTTATTAAAAACTGCACCACAAAGAAAAATGAGGAAGATTCTGGCAGAGGATCCATAAGTCCATAACTTACATTGCCTATGCTGGGCTCCCAGGTGAGTCCGAACAACTCTGGTTCAGCTGTGGAGAGGTGTCCAGTCACCTGAGAAAACAGCAGAATGCTCAATTTCTTTGCCACCTATGAGTCCAGGCTATATCGGTGAAAATTAGTGGGTGGGACCAAGTCTCATAATTTTCTTGGTTCTACCTAAATTTAAAATCTGCTGGTCTGCCAGAAGCAAGCCACACAGAAGTGTTTGATGACAATCTGCTAGACGAAACAACAGAGTTCTTTCATTCCCCCCCCAACATGGCAGTCACCTCTAACATTTCTTCACAAAAGAGTGCTCCAGTTGGTATAATTCTGGATTACACTCAATGTGTCACAATCTGACAGCAGAAAAATATAAAGACTCTTGCTATTTCTTGAACCTTTTCAAGAAAAGAAGAATGAAAAATAATATCATGGGAGTTGAGTGACCTTAACAAAGCAAACAACAAGGTTATATTAAAATTCAAAGATGAAGAGCTACCAAATTTTCCAGAGCAGCTGCATTAATTTGTAGATATCTGATTTACAATGAAGTCTGTGCTCCTGTTGCTGTATAGAAAATACCTAGTCTAGCTACTTTTAAGTGAGCTGTATCCCCTTCTCCAGTGTAAGAAGGCTTTAGTTTAGTGAGAATGATACTTTCAAAAGAGTCAAATAAGATATATAGAGAACTAAATTCCACTTCTCCATAATAAGAATCGTGGTGAACAAAGTAATATACCTTATAATGACTTTTAATTCCATTCTTCCTAGTTAAACATAATAAATATTTGTAGGAACAAATCTGTAAGATTTACCTCCAAGATTATTTTGTCATTTCAGGGTATGAATATGTTGAGGGTAAAATAACTCAGTTCTTTGCCAGTGCATAAATATTTGTAAGTTAATTGTGTTTCTATACCTGCTGCATACACTGAAAGTGGTTAGCTTCATCAATTTTTTTTGCATCTTCAATGTCTTATTTGTATTGGAGTTTCCTTAAGAATATGGCAATACTAGTGGTTAGGGAAAATTAAAAAAAATTAAGTAATGAAAAAAGACAACTGTTTAATAAAGATATTCAAAATGCAAATATAGTTGAAGTTTAAGTTATTGAAATACAGTTGGGCAGTATAAAAATAATCCACATTAACATCCAGCTGTCAATGATAAAAATGCCTGAATAATCATTCCCTGGTCTCAGTTTCATAATGTTGTAATAATTAACACAAAAGAACATTAAAACAAACACAATTTTGTTGCACTTATTAGCAGAAGGCCAGTGTGTATTCTCAGGAGTTATAGCATTAGTTTATCCATATCCATGGTGTCTCTCCCTGAGAAAAAAAAAATCTCTCCTGTCAACACTTACAAACAAAGGACTCAGATCCTATTTTTAAATGTGTTTTAAATTAGCTAAAACTAAGATCTCAGATAATTAAGGCCCA
This sequence comes from Pseudopipra pipra, assembly GCF_036250125.1. Lineage (NCBI taxonomy): Eukaryota > Metazoa > Chordata > Aves > Passeriformes > Pipridae > Pseudopipra > Pseudopipra pipra. The sequence continues at coordinate 81,583,123 of NC_087550.1, forward strand.
CTTAAATGATAGTCCGCTTAATACTCTCTCTGCAGAAGTTCACAATGAATCTTTCTACAAGTTTTTATATTTTATATTTATATTTATATAAAATTTATATTTTATATTGAATATTTCTACAAGTTTTTATATTGCCATCTTTAGGTGGTTGAATATTTTACTGTACTCCTGACAAGTTTTAAGAAATATTCTCCCTGATATTTGCATATGGGAAATCTGGATGATGGATTTTGTGAACAATTTAGATAATTATTTAATACAACCTTGAATGTTCCTCATACTTCTAGACAGAAACATGATTAAGGCTTGGCAATGGACAAGATCACAACAACAAATGCTCAACTGCATTAAAAAGTAATATTAGGTAGTAGAATTACTGAAGAAAGCATGTCCTAAAGTAAATGTTGATGATAATGAAAACCAACTTTCGTATGAGAAAATCCAACATCACTATATGGTTGACAAACATCACTAAAATTATATGTCTTGTTATAGATGTTAATTTGATTTGAGATACATACATGGTTTTAAATCAATTATAATAGAAAATATTTTAAAGGCTTTAAAAACAAGACCATTACTGTTTGTAATTATAAGTCATAATAGCTTCCAATGAGGATGAAGCTTATTATCAAAGGCTAAATAAGTGTAATCTACTATTAATGTGAATAACTGTAAGTGAGCTTAGAAATGTTAGAAATCTAATTTGCTCAGGTTTTATGTGGTTGTCAAATGGTTATGTAACATATTAAAGCTGCTACAGTTATATGCTGGCCTGCTTCCTCCATCCATCCTGAATTTCTATTTTTCAAAAATAACAATAACTTTTTTTCCTACCAAAGAGCTTTTTCTCCCTGTAGTGTGCCAATACTACCTTACCTGTCTAAAGGAATCGGTAAAATTTTATTGTCAATGACATACTGCATATGGCTTGGGGCTAAAATGTTAAAGTACTGCAGAAACAAACCTGTTAGAGAGAAGAATCCTGAGAATGACAAGATATTTGTCTGAATTCATTAGATCACTGTAAATAAACAGCAAGGGTGAATTACAGAGCTAGCACATTTCTGCAGTAATAGGATGGAGTACTGAATTCAGGAAGTTGATTTATTATTATTATTATTTGTTTGTTTGTTTTGATGAACAGAACACTCATAAGATGCAATTCCAGAAGTAAAGTTAAATGTAGCTGCCTGATTTTTTTCGATTCAAGGGATACCCTCAAGGTTAGTAGTATGAACACCCTCAAGGTTAGTAGTATGAAATGCTGATAACTCTTATGTGTATTTTCACAGTTCATGCAGAGAGCAATCCAACAACAGAATCTTTAGGAACAGGATATCTAAGGTGCTGAAGTTGTTACAGTATGATGAGTTGCATGAGGGTGTTTTTTATAATAGCCTTCAATGGAGTTGTAGATTGGAACATAATAGCTTTGTGCTAGAAAAAGGCATAAAATAGAACAATTCTCTGAAAGAGTCTTGTACTTTCTGTGTTGGCTAATTTGTCACCATTACCTCCCTTTATCGATGGTGAGGATAGATTTTTTTTCCTTGTTGTTTAAGTGTTTGAAAAAAATGAGGTCCCAAGGGAATTCATCAGGACAGAATGGAGCAAAAGGAATATGTGATAGTTGATGTCTTTATAACCCCAAGCTGCTGAACTCTAATTTAATCTCTCTTATTTTATTTATCAAAGCAGATGATTTTAGTGAAAAATGCACCCAATTACCAATATAGGTAGGTGAGTGGGGATCACAGTCATAAAATCCCTCTGAAGCTAGGACCTCTAAATGAAGGTGCAGCAACATGATGCTGTCTTGTTTCCAGTTGAATACTGTGCATAAAATGTTAGACAAGCACAGTCAGCACTTTCAAGTCTCTTCTCTATTGTGTTAATGAAAATTTGGTTTGTTATGTTCCAGTCTTCAACAGTTCTCCATATCTTTCTAACTGAAAGTTCATTCTTTGTTCAATTCACCACAGATGTATGCCTGACTGGTAACACCATTTTAATTTCTTCTTCCTGTGACAGTCTGTAATACTTCAGCAAGGATGTAGCGGCTGGGATGAGGGACTGGGTCCCTTGCCCAGAGTAGAGCATGCCTTTCAACATGAACAGATGCTCCTCAATTGGCAGTGGTGGCAGGCACATATCCCCCTTCCCCAGGAACGCCTTGGCTCTTGTAGAAGCAGCTGTATCTTTTCAGCCACCCCGCAAAACAGCTGTTTCTTTCTGGTTTTCCCTCAACAGCTTTCCTACAGGGCTTGGCATGTTGCTGAGTAGGAAGGTGAGGCAGCAAAACAGGAAGGACTAAGGCATGGCTGCTGGAGCCAAGCACACCAGGTTCCCTGTGGGTGCTGAGAGTAACAAAGAAAGTGGAGGCACTTGCAGCTGTCCCACTCCTTTCTCATCATTCTTCCAGTCACATCAGATGGTTAAATAATTATCTTCTGGTCTTACTTTTTTTTCTCTCTTCAAGACCAATCCCATGGTAAAGTTCAGCACATACTTTCAGGCAGACACATCTCCTATGACAATAGCTACAACTATGCTACAGGGCCCAGAACATGCTGCTGTTGTTCATTTCATGGGCAGAATAAAACTGAAAGCAGTTTAGTCCTAGATCCACAAAGGTATGTAAATACCTGATACCTGCTCAATTTGCTTGAAATTAGGCACATAAGTGCCTTTTGGAGACTGAAACTAGTACTTGCTTTCTTCTAAGTATGTGTGATTTTCTGTAATTGCATTACGGGGAAAATAGAGTTTCAAGATCTTCAGACATCAGAATGAGACATTTTGTGGTTGGCTTTGAATGCTGATATGTTAACCTAATGTAAGGACTCTTATCCATATGATTAGGAATTCAGAGGTTTATTTGATATCTCTATACTCTGAATATACACAGTATAATCACAGACAGAGTAAACTAAATAAAACCCTTAACTGCCAATTTACTGGTAAGTCTTTATTACCATAAATTGATTAATGTTTATATTTTATTTGAAGTTTTGGCTCTTGCTATTAAATTAGCTGTGGATTTAAAGTTCTGATTAGCTCAATGAAAAATTATATTACTGTAGAAATGTTAGTCAGTCTTGCCTTAGAAATCTGGAAAGGGAAACATTTATATGATTTTGATATGTGACCTTAATAACTAAACAGATCACCAATGAACTGCTGAGATAAGCTAAACAGGATCAGACAAATGTTTTAAGAACAGCATATTTTTTATTCAATTAGGTCTTCACATCTTGGAGACAATCAGTTGCTCAGTTTTTGATTATTTTAATTATTTCACAAAAGATACTGATCCTTACTGTTAAATAACTAAAGGTTCAGATTTTTACTGATTCTGTTGAATCACATGGCTGCAGAGGAGACCAGTGTTATGATAATTAATGGCAATATGGTAAATAAATTGGTAATATAAGACATGTTTTAGAATAGGTACTGTGCAACACTAGTTTCTTTAAAAATAATCTTCCTCCAGTTGCTATGATTGAAGATTTCATATACTTCTCAAAAAAGAAAAAGAGTGGGAGAGAAACCACATGGGTCTTTTTTCAGACTGCCTTCTTCTCACTCTAATGCCTCCTATCTGCACACTGATCAGAATGGAAGATGGATTGATCTTGAGATGATTCTCTTTGTTCTCTATTTCTCCAATTTTAGCAACACCTAAGGCTCAACCAAACTTGGTACATACCATTATTTAGGGATATCAGTTACAGGATTGAGACATTTCTGTGTAAATCTGAACCTGTCCCTGCTGCTTGGAAGTTGTTACTTTGAAGAGATTCCTAATGTAGGCTTTAGAATTAACACACAGAAAATCAGAATTAATCAAGGATTGTCCCTGTAATTTAAGATGCTGTGTATACAAAAAGACTGAGACTCAAAGCTTGGGTAGATCACTCAAGAAACGTGAAGTTTTCTGTGTCTGTAGCATGTGGTAGCATACAACTTCAATATTCTGTCGACCCGTTTGGAGTAACCCTCTACCCCTTTTTTAATTGTAATTGCAGTAGGCTGAGTGAGGTTCTCCAGTTATCCTTTTCCTGTCCTTTGTTCCAATTTGCATATGTAGACATATACATGCCAGTCAAGAATGAATAAGGAGTTTCATCAGCATGAAACTTTTTCACTCCCAGGTAAACTGGGCAGTGAGGCACTGGAAATCACTTTTGCCTTTTAGGTGTGTGGTAAAAAGCATGTTTAACTTCAGGTGACTTTGGGAAAAAGACCAATAATTGCATTCCAGTGTGCATTTGGCCCAAAACCAGGCATATCAATTAGCAACCAGAGAGCAGCCATGCTTCTCAACATAGACTTTTCTGCTTTCAGCAGTTGAAGAAAGACACTGAAAGAGCATGTCCTTTTTTTTTGACTCCATTGATTGGGCTTTTGAATGCACCATGTCCTAATTACTTAATTTGATAGATTAGGTGAATAGATGAATGTGCTGATATTCATGAAGTCAATTTGGAAAACGGCTAAGTATGATACTTAGCAACTATGGTTTAACTTGCTCACTTATGCTGACAAGGGTATGATGGGAAGTAAAAACTGAGTGGACAAGGCCTATTTGAATGTGATTATGAGTTTTCCAGGTCTTTTCTGGAAAAAGAGAGTCCCTTTTCACATATGTAAATATGAAGCAATGGCAAACTGTTGGAATAACACTAGACTGGCCTAATGAGGTACAGAATCCAAGGACAAAGGTTTGAAGTGCTTGGGTGGACTTGGAGCTGATGGTGCCATGTGATTACAGGCTCTGTGGTTTTCAGAACCCTAACCTTAAGCAGAATAGAATATTAGTGCTGCACCTGAGGTCCCCATCACCATGGGTGGCCCAGATTAGAAAAATGTTGAGGCAGTCATGTTGGCACCCTGCCATGATCCTTTTGGCATGCCTTTTCTAGTACCAGTGTCCCTGGAGCTGTAAGCTCTGTGGCTCTCTGAACCCTAACCCTGACCCTAATGTGACTGTGGTGCTGCAGTTGATTTCCTAATCTCCACGGGTGTCTCAGATTTGAAAGGTATGGAGGCAGCAGTATTGGTGCCCTGAAATAACACACTAAGCATGCATTTTCTACCCCAGTGTCCCTGGGACTGTGGGCTTTGTGGCTGTTGGAACCATATCCCTAACCATAAATAAGTCTGGACACTGTGCACAAGTTCCCTTATCACCATGTGAGCTCTAGATTAGAAAGATGTGAGTGCAGCAATGTTGATGTCCTTCCATGATCCCTTTTGCACACCTATTCCAGCTCCAGTGTCCCTGGGAGTAACAGGCTCTGTGACCCTCTGAATCCTAACCCTAACCCTAACTGAATCCTGTAGCTGTGGTTGAGTTCTCTGTCACTGTGGGTGTGGGCTAGGATGTGATGGTGTATGTGGGTGCCCAACAGGCTTGTTCTAGTAGAAAACCTGATATATATTTTTAACATTAGTTTTCAAAGAACCAAATGGAAAAGCACGTGTCCTTGACCCAATTTGTGTTTTCCTCCTCAAATAAACCCATAAAGTATATAAATGTAATTTCTGATCACATTCTACTAATACATTCAATAATGTGATTTTCCTCTCTTTCAAAAGAGTAATTATCTACAACAGTTAGCATTTTGAGACGTGACTCATTTAAACACATACAGATACTGTTCTGCGTTGTTGGAGCTCAGTGAATATTTTGGAAGCACAAGGAATGCTTTTTGATATTCTTTCTTTCTATAAATGCCAAATATACAGAATAATACTAGTGTCCATACTGGAAGACAGTCTTAAGCTCAATAAAATTTATTCTTCATAATATGACTTTCAATGTGTTAGAAAAAAATAAGGTGCAAAATATCCTCTTGTTCCGAGTTCACTGGATTATGATGAAGTGTAAAGCTCTATTTAATTATGAGTTACTCATGAGCTAAGCTATTTAAATTGAACTGATTTAGATCAGGAAATGCTAGTGAGCTAGTGAACTGAAACAAAACAAAAAATAGTAAATTGCAGAAAACCACAAAACCCCACAAAAAACCAAACCCCATAGATGTGGGCACCATGGTGGTTGAGCTGATCTTTTCTTCTGGCCAGAAAAACTCGATAATAATGTCTACACAAAGTTAGGACTGGTCTTGGGGTCTTCCCCTAGGACAGATCACAATGTGCAAGCACAGCTGTAGACGTGCTGTGAATGTATTAACTAAAAGTGTTAGATGCTGTAAATCTCTGTGTCCTGTAGGAAAGAAAATGCAAAGCACGCCAAGGAAATACCAGGAGAATGAAAAGGGAAATGAAAATTCTGGAGAACTTGTAATGGTTCATGAAATCAACTTTTTAGACTTTTAAACAAAGATAGAACATGAGCCATCTGTATTGTTTTATGAATATTTAAAACTTATCACTTAGCAGTCACTATTTTTGCTTACAATATGCTGAAAATTCATCTGCAATATTTGATAGTATTGTTCATATTGAAGATCTGGTCCATCTATTTTTTTGCTGATAAAAATCAGAATTTCAAAAATTAATTAAAAAATCAATATTACATTCTAAAGTTGTCTGTCTTCTGAATTTTGTCTTAAATTTTCAAAGACCTTGTCATACATCTGATTTTGCAGCTTTAAGCTTATACTCACTTCCCTTCTTCTTCCCCTTTTTTGGGTCATCATTTATTTTAATATCTTTTTGGCAGAGGTTTAAAATTTCAATATTGTCACATTCAAGTATATTACACTTCATTGCTAGATATAAATAAATTATATAGTAATTGCCTTTTTATTACTCTGATTAATATTCCACGAAATGTATGTATTCTTACATAATATTTTGTATCAATATTTTTTATTATTTTAAAAGTAATTGTTCAATTACTAGCCATATAACACTGAAACGATCAAACAATTGAGGCTAGAAGAGGAAACTGCAACTTTGTGAAAACTTTGTGAAAAACACACCAAAAAATTACATCAAGTAAAACTACTTAATATGTACTTACTAAAACCCAGGGAAAGTACTGGAGATACAATAAAATAAATACCTGTAATAATTTTTACAATTTCTTATACCTGTAATAATTTTTACAGTTTCTTATGCAATCCAGGTCATCCGAATGCATTTTGGGGAAAAAAATTACATATTATCCTGTTATATTAATAGTATGCAGACATACAAGTCTGTCTAACTAGTACATAGAATCGCAGAATAGTTTGGGTTGGAAAAGACCTTTAAAGTTCCTCTAGTCCAACTCCCCTCTAATGAGCAGGGACATCTTCAGCTAGATCAAGTTGCTCAGAGCCCTGTCTAACCTGACCTTGAGTGTTTCCAAGGACTGGGAATCCACCACCTCCCTGGGCAACCTGTTCCAGTGTTTCACCTTCCTCATAGTAAAAAAACTTCCTCTTTATATCTAAATTGACTCTCTTCTAGTTTAAAGCCATTACCTATTGCAACAGGTCCTGCTAAAAAGTGTGTCTCCGTCTTTCCTGAAGGCTTCTTTCAGGTACTAGAAGGAATTTCTGTAATGAATCTTCAATCACAATTATGAATAAAGGGTAATAATGGTACTTTCTTATAGAACACTTTTAAGTACTGGAAGGCTGCTATAAGGTCTCCCTGAAGCCTTCTCTTCTCCAATCTGAACAACTCAACTCTAAGTGTGCCTTCATAGGAGAGATGTTCCATTCTCCTGGTCATTATTGTAGCTTTCCACTGGACTCATGCAATAAGGGAGGTGGACATATTTCTTTGTTGATATAATTGTAGGGAGAAGGATTTTAGAATATTGCGTGTAGGGAGAGTGGATTTATACTGCAGATGGAGGATGCCATGTAGAATAAAAGCAGTTACAGTGGTAGGCTTGTTTCAATCAATTTGTTGCATAGCTGTTTCTGGGTTGATACAGACAAATTTGATTTTAAGGCTCAGCTCAAGCTCAAAAGCTGTACTTTATGCTTTTTCTGCCACGCTAAGTCCTTCTCAATTTAGAGAAAGAATGTGGAGGACTCTCCGCAGGCAGAATCTTAGCAAGGGTCTCAGACAGACACCATGTAGGAAGGAAATAAAGGAAATATAGTGTGGCTGTAGAAGACTAAGATTCATTAAAGAAAATAATTAAAGAAAATATTTTAATTTTTGTTAATTTAATAACAAGAAAAAGGAGAAGAGATATTTTTGGGTTTTTCACTTCTGAGATAAAAACTGAAATATAGTTCAAAACCCAAGACACAAGAACCTGGGATCTTTACATGAGTGTTCCATGATGTCAGAAGTGCTTTTACTTTATGCTCTTATTAAATCACACTACCCTACCTTTTCAGGGTAGGATTGACTCAGATGAGTGTGGTGGAGCATAAAATACAGTGTAACCAGGATCTACAACTTATAGAGACAAGAGGAAGCATCTGGGATAGTCACTAAGCTGACAACAGTTGCTCATTGCATCATTTTTTTGTTTCAGCTTTTGGCAATGGAATTTTTTTCAAAAGCACATCTCATTTACTGACCAGAATGACCTGACAGGTGATACATTCAGGTGGTCTCTTTTGGAAGACACAGGAAAGTACATTTATACATTTGTTTTCTTTATCTTATGATAATTTTTGGGAGGATATCTCAGAGGAATGTTTGGTCTAGCTTATGAGACACTGTAGTTTTTTGATCTCTCTTGAATCAGATTAGAGTAAAAGCAAACAAATGTGGGCAATTTCTCTTTAAACCTATTCCAAGAATTTACCATTCCAATGGTTCACTTCCAGCATTATATAAACACTTTGATGGCTCGATTTGTTTTTAATTAAAGTTTAATTATCTTCCATTCAATTGTTACAGATGAAAGTGCATATGCAGAGTTTTTAGGATGTTCATATAAAAAGGTTTGAGGAGTGTGCCCACATAGACATTAAGGGGAAACACTCAAAGAGCTGGAAAGTAATCTGTAGAAGCAGAAAAATAGGCAGTAGTGGCCAGTTTGAGGATATAAGGAAAATCCTAAAACTTGAGTAGAAAAGAAAGACAAAAATGAACAGCAAATAGCCAATGTTTTGAGAGGAGTGCAAGCAGTGTAATTCCAATGCTATGTTACTGTGGACAGAGGTAAGATGCCCTCCAGGGAAAGAGAATATTTTTGAACTAGCAGAAGAAAATATTATCTTGGATGCTATCTTAAAGCGAAGGATTTGAAAGCAGCACAAGAAAGCAGAGAAAGAAACTACGAATACGACAATGATGAAGACATCCATACTTTTAGCTCCTTTATTTTTTGTTTTGCTTGTTTTTTTTGCAGTCTTGTTGAGGAATAGCTAACTAATTTGAATAAGGTGTGCATATCCAGGAGAAGAGACAGTAAAACTTTCTTTAAATACGGACAATTTTTTATACTAAAAGAGATTACTAAGACCATATTGCCTGGGAAACATAACTTCATGTCTTTGTAAACTATGATAATAAATATTAAAAGAAAGGAAACAAAATGTGCATGTTAAGCTAAACAGAAAGTAGGAAATTACACAGAAAAAGTATTGGTTTAATGGTGGGTTTTTTCTGTAGTGTAAATACAATCAAGTTCAATAATAGTTTATGAATAGTGTGTTGACCAGGGGAATGTGGCATGAGTATCGTGGAGTAGTTATGATCAGTTTCCAAATTTTAAAATAAAGTGAAAGTTAAGTGAAATAAGTGACTTCTAGCAATTATGCCTGCTAGAAACTGCATCGTGATCAGCCAAGAGGAAAAAAAGTCAGCTTCAACTGTTAATTGCAGAAAAGTTGAAAACTAGGTGTGTAGATCCAAAGTTTGCAAATAAAGTACTTCCAGTAACAATAGGAGAATTATAAAAAAGAGGAGTGGAAAAGTCTTAAGTATCATATTATTCAAAGTGGAACAGAAGTAGAGTAAAACTATGAAGTTATTTGGCCCAAATCAGCATCATAGACCTTCCTGGGTAATATAGGCATTTTGGGAACATGACTGTCTACAAGGACTAATCAGTCCTGCTTCCTAATCCAGCAATTGGTTTGAGCACAGCATGGCACAACAAAGCTATGGCCCCCCCATTCCAAAGCAAGCCTTTTGATGCAAATTTTTTGTTCTCTGATGCATACAGTAACACACAGAAAAATGGGTCATGAGGGAGGGTGGGTTGGCTTGCAAAGCCCCGTGGTGTCTGGGACAGGAAACAACCACTATCTACAAACACATCCTCTGCAAAAAGAACCAGGAAGGAAAATAACTGTATTAGATAGCAGACAGTGTTGGCATAGGAAAAAATTCATTTACTGACTGTGGAAAACTCATTCTGGGGACATTGCTAGCATTGGAGGACTTTGAGTTCTTTGAAGCACTGAGGAAGAAAGAACTACAATTAGCTTTTGCAGAATATTTTCTTACCATGGAAAGAGAGAGGGCTTAGTTATGTCCTCTAAATCTATACCATTTTCCCCTAAAATTTCCTGAGTAAATCCTGTATTAAAATAGTTTGTAATTTCATTTAATTTGCTTCTGTTCCTACTCCTAAAATACCATTTTCAGTCTCTACCTTTTCCATAATACTTTCTTTATAATCTGCTTCGGGAAGATACTGCTTTGTAACAAGGAGAAATTGTATACTGGGAGTCAGATTTGGACCTCAATGAAGAAGAATAAACATTGCTTATAGAAAAAGGAAATAGAAGGTCACTTCCATCAGGCATCACAGCACAGATCATCCAATACCTAAAGACCCTGTAATATGGTTTTGAGAAAAAGTAGGATTTTGGGCACAAGAAAGGTCTAGAGAATGAAACTATATTAAAGAGAAAGCTCAGAGATTTGGCAACTGAATTTCAGCTATTCTATTTGCAGCTAATCTTTGGTAGAACCTTATATTAAGTCAAATGATGCCTTTCCTTTCAAAATAAACTTTAGAGTTTCTCTCTAAATCGTAGTTAGAAACTGTTGTTATCCTGTTGATGCTATCATTTACCTGGTGTGCATGCAGAAATATTGCCCTGTTTGATTTCAGAAAATTTGATCAGTGAAATAAAGCTATGACAGTTGTCTAAACAAAGCAACTGTCAGCTCATATCATAAACTCTTTCTAAATAAAGAGCTGCACTGCTTCAAATTTGTTTTTCTTTAATGAACTCAAGCCTTCCCACTGTCATTATTCATTCTTTCTAAAAACACTGGAAAATGCAATACATCACTCAACTGTGACCTAACATGTCCTAAGGTGCATATTTTATTGATGTAAATAAATGAGATTCTAGTCTACCCAAATGTTGGTGTTTTGATTTAATAGAAACATTGTTTACCTTAAAAGTTGTCATTAGTGCAATGATTATTTTCCCTGAAGGCTTGGACAATAATCTCAGGACCACTGCTAGCAGCCTGCTTAGTATCTGCAGACTCATTGAGCAATTAAACTGCTGGATTATGGAGTATGAGGAGGAAATAGTTAAAATGTTTGCTGCTTTCTGTGGTTTACTCCAATATATATTTTTCCTTACACTGAAGGATGGATGTTTGAAAGTGCATTGGTTTCGTGCTTCCATAAATGAAAAACTGTTTTGATAAAATTACACTGCTAAACTCCATTATTACTAGGTATGAAATTTATATTAACCAGACACTGGGAATTTGCTATTATTCCAAAATAAACTAAAATAAAAATGCATAGATTGCGGTGCTCAGAGCTAGAACTGTTGTGGATGCTTTCCTGTGCTTCTGATGTAAGCTGTCCCTCTGCTTTTCTTCCTGGATGTCAATCTTGGAAACCAATACACATCTAAATTCTATTTCCCCTCTTTCTGCCTTTAGGTGGTATTCAGTTTTATCAACAGGAATTCATTTTAAAAAGGTCAGTGACTTAATGAAATAGTTTTCAATGTTTATACCCATACATTCCTTTGAAAAATAGGTTTATCTTAACTAGTATTCAACAGTACAAATTAATTGGAAATATTAAATGCCATAACATTGTATGAGAAAAAGAAATTAAAAATATGCTGTTACTGCTCTGGAGAAAAAAAGAAAAAAAAAAGCAAAAAAAGGATGAATGTGCTGAATCAACTAAAAGGAAAAAACAAAACTATCTATGAGTCTTATCCAAGGAGCCTAGGTGATTTCTAGTGATTGATCCTCCCTGAGGTTTGTTGGAAGCTTAAGAGGTGGGACAGATTTTGACAGAAGTCCCCTTTCTCTTTAAAATATATATGCCACATACTTTTTAAGGCTCATAATTCTATAATATTTGAGTTAAATTAAAAAAAAAAAAAGTCCATGACACCATCAGTTTTCTCCACGTCCATCTTGGAAAGAATTGCAGGCAACACTGGGCTTCTAGCAAAGACATAAAGTAGGATATAAAAGGGAGTTGATTTCGGAAATTATTACCCATTCAAAAGTGGAAAGCCTACAGTCCATGGTTGGTTTGCTGTTTTTGGGGGGTTAGATAGGAAATAAACACATAGGCCATTCAAGCTGTCTCTCATTGAGAAAACAAATTAAATAAACAGAGCAAAAACTCTTTTTGCCCATTGTCTCTTGTCCTGTTACTGCACATCACTGAAAAGAATCTGGCTCCATCCTCTCTGTAACTGTCTTTCAGTTATTTATGTACATTAATAAGGTCCCTCTGAGCCTTTTCTTCTCTGAGCTAAACAGTCCCAACTCTCTCCACCACCAGGCAAGACTGATTGACAGGTAATTCCTTGGGTCCTTCCTCTTACTCTTCTTGAAAAGAAGAGTTTGCTCTCTTCCAGTCTTTGGGCACTTCTTCCTATTGCCGTGATCAATCAAAGGTTATTGAGAATGGACTGGAAATGACATTTGTCAGCTCCTTCAGCAATTGTGGGAGCATACCTCAAGGCCTCTGTACTTACGTATGTCCAGTTTGCTTAAGTACTACCTGACCAAGGGTATATCTTCCTTTCTCCAGAGTATCCTTCTGGTCTCTGGGATTCATGATTCCTGGAGGCTGGACTTGCTAGTACAGGGTGAAATATTTCAGCCACATATTCACATCCTTCTGTCCCATAACGGCCTGGCTAACTCAGGAGATATTCACACTCTTTGAATGAACTCAGGGAGAACCATTTACTCCACCAGCTGAGCCATGCAAATGACACAGCTGTTTATGTAAAGCAAAGGCTAACCTCTGGTCCCCTTTGTGTTGAGATGAAGTCAGCTTCTTTGCAACAGCTGTGGTCTGTCACACATGAAGTTATTCTCTGAGCTTCATAGGCACATCAACTTTGCCTGTCTCTGCTGAGCCATGTTCCATTTTTGGAGTCTATTGCTCAGTCACAAAACAAGGAAGCAGTTTCTATTCATTTGTAATATAGAAAGAAATCTTTGCTAGATTACAGGCTTAAAAATTGTCAGATTACATACATTAAAAAAAAAAAAGAAAAAGAAAAAAGTTGAAATTGTCAGTAAAGGCTATGGTACTTTGAAACTTTATACTTCTAGAGTAAAAGCTGCTCCTTGAAAATTCCTTATTTCAGTAATGTGATTAAAGTACTAAGAATTAGTTACCACAGTAACAGAACAAGATAACAGACATTTCTGCTGACTTTACCTAAAATATGAAATCATTGCTATTGCACAGCAGTTGCCAAGATATAAGACACACCTAATTTACAGGTGACATAAAATGCTTTCAACAAATTTATTACTCTGAAATTTATGGTACAACTCAGATATGGATTTCAAATGAGAGAAATGGATAGAAAACATATACAGATTAGAGGTAAGATATTTAATTAAACCACCATCACAAACACACACACACACAGAAGGGGAAAAAAGCCAACACAACCCTCGAAAACCTCCAGTGTCAAACCAACCAACAAAACAAAAACTACCCGGAAAAAATAAACTTAATTTGTACTCAAATTGAGAAAGGAGTTCCTATGAATGTAAAGTCTGATCACACCAGCAAGTAGGGAGATAACTAATCATGAAACTTGTGCCATTCTGTGGCATTCAATTGCATAAATTTAGTAAATCTCCTTAGATGGTTTTAATTATTTTGACCCTAGGTCAAGAAAGAGGAACTAGATAATTGGTCCTGTGCTCATTTGCAGCTTGATTAGTCTACTGAATAAAGCTGCCATACAGCTGTGCATCACCATAGAGGCTGGGACTGCTACAATGGTAGAAGCTAAACCTGACAAAATAAACTTATCTCTTCCACTTCTATTATTGCTCAACCTAGAGTATTAGGCATAATCTGACCTCCGGAGATAATTAGGCAAGGAGATTTAAGTGTATCATATAGTTTCAGTCATTTTCCACACATTTTTTTTTTTACACCTGACCAGAATAATTACCATATTTCCCCATGGTATGGAAGCAGAGTCAAGTCTAAACTGATTTGGGTGTAGAAAAATGATCTTCCTGCAGAAGACTGAACACTGCTAGCTTTGACTTACTATCTGTTGCCAGCAATATTGTTATGTTTATCACCTCATTTTGCATGGTTAAATTTTAGTTTTCTCTTGGCCATACAGCTAAGATTGTGGAACAAACATATTGTCACAAGTCTCACTTTTGACTTTGACACCACCAGCTCAAATAGTGTTTCTTTTTAATCATGCTGTCTAAACTAATTGGTTTTGGGATATCTAAATGGTAATTGAAACACATCAAGATTGGATGCCAAGGCCGCTAAAGGACTCAAAGTTATGGTTGATTAATCAAACTGTTCCCAAACAGGCTTAAAATTCCACTACATTTTTCTTCTTTTAATGTTGTAAAAAATATAAGTTGACATAATATATTTGATTCTTTCTTATAAATTATAAAAACTATATTGTATTTCTAAATAAATTCTACTTCACAATACATTTCTTACTCTAGGGCAAAATTTAAGACTTTTCCAGATCACGGGAGACAAAAGCTGATCATTAAAGATTAGGAAAAGGCTCTTTAAATAGCAAAACCAATCCCTATTTTCTTAGATATAGATAGCTCTTTCCAGTGTGAAAAGGAAACAAATTATTATTCTGCAGAAATATTTTTTTCCTGCTTACCTAGTTCTCTTTCAATTCATAGCCTGTAAAATATATGTTCTGATCTTAGAAAGATGTCTCATCAACTTTATGCACCTGCATGACTAACATCATTTGGACTCCTGTGTTTAGAGTAAAATAAGTGCTAAAATATTTTGGGCTTCAGTTTAGTAAAAGATGTGAGAAAGTAGCATTCTCCTGGCTGCAGTGAAATGGGAAAATAAATAAGTTGATGGAAAAATGCATAGCTAGCTGCAGATTGATTGTATGATTTAAGTTTTCAAAAATTAAAATTTAAAAAATATATAAATTCAGTTAACCCCTGCTTTAGAGGGATTACAACACACTTATTTCTAACTTCCTTAGAGTAGTGAAGACATATGTCTCACAGACAATCATATTACATACATTCAAATTATAAAAAGGACATTCAGAAATATATTTCTAGTGTAATTTTTCCTCTTGTTGCTTTTCATGTAAGAATCATGTTTGGTTCTTACCTTGCAAGCATTTATGCATTGGTAAAGCAGGGTTGTATAGTAATTATCACCTTAGTAACTCCAAGAAATTTTGCAACTTCCAGCTGTTAGTCCAGGACAGCAAAAATTTCCCCAAGGTTTTACATCATATGTCACAGTCTGATGCAGATGTCTCAGA
Source organism: Pseudopipra pipra (assembly GCF_036250125.1). Lineage (NCBI taxonomy): Eukaryota > Metazoa > Chordata > Aves > Passeriformes > Pipridae > Pseudopipra > Pseudopipra pipra. The sequence goes on from NC_087550.1 coordinate 81,598,773, forward strand.
TATTTGAATATCTCAAATGGAACTAACTGCCTCTGTTTAGGCTCTTGAAATCCCTTCTGACAAATCACAACAGATGAAATCTTAGCTGCAATGTATGAGTTCAGGATTCACTGTACAACTAAATATCCCTAAACAATTAGAGTATGCAACCTCAAATGGGAAGAAAGGTGTACAATTCTTCACAGAGGAAAAAGACTTTTAAAAATAAGAAATAGGACAACAGATGAGAATTTGAATCAGGTGATAGGAAAGAATAAAAGATTCTGGGGCAGGAGCCAAAAATCATCTACTGGTTATTAATATTGTTAGATATGGAATTCAACACAAGTGTACCTGTTTCTTCTCCAAATGTTATAATTAGGAATGAATTAGCAAGATCTTTGGCAGGGAAGACAAAAAACTTGGCAGAGAAAAAGATTAAGATGGCAACTAAAGATCTCTCAATTTCTTTCTTCTATTTTCCAAAAATACTATTTTAATTTTGAGGATTTTTTTGGGGAGGTTTTTTATTACTTTTTTTTTCAATTTTCTAACAGGATTTGTCTGATATGGCTAAGTTCCATTTTTTTCTATATGACTATTGAGATAGTAGTTCATATTTTATATCATAAATCTGGGCTGTAAGAGTTATTTCACAAAAGATGCTAGTATTTTCTGAGTCTCAGCCATGTGTTTTGTACACATTTCCTGCCCAGAGGAGTCTAGAGACTGGCTGGGCTCAGACAAAACAATTTGAAGATCAAAGTAAAAGACCTGATTGCAGCAGAAGCCTGGGGGTCTGGAAGAATTTGTCAGCATCAGTAATGCAAATGTCCAGGGGCTGATTTGAAGACAAGGAAGAAAAGGTTTATAAAGATGTAGATGTAGTTTACTCATCAAGAAAAAAAAGCAAAGGATAGAAAAACATTTTAAAGTGTGCCAGCCCTACTGATTATTTTACATTTGCGACAAACGCATTGATTCCCAACAGTCTTCCATCGGCTGAGCTGTTTAACTGCATGATTGTTGAATGTTTCACCATTACATTTTCCATCATGTGGAAAAGCACTTCTTTATTCTTCAGTTCTTCTTTGAAATCTCTTAAAAATGTTTATAGAAACCTTGACCACCTGTAGATAGAGGTGTGATAATGATTAATGTAGTGCTCAAACCATGGCCTCTGTACTGCCTATAACATTCTTGTTACGATTGTGTGGTCTGCACATCTGGTTTCAGTAGCTATAGGTTGGCTCTACCTCTTTAAGGCAATAATTTGTCATCTTTCTTTAAAAAGAAAAAAAGTAAGTTCATTAATTCATGACATGGCTTATCAGGTTTTTCTATACAACGAAAACCCAGTGATAATAATCAAATCAGACTAAAAGCAAAATATTTTGGGCATGGACTTTTGCCCAGAAGAGGAAGTAATAGGTAGTATTAAAATAAAACCTAAAATATCAGCAAACCAAAAGAGTATAGCTGACTATTTTACTGGCTTGGGAAGGGAAGGCAAGAGAAGGGAAGGCAAGGGAAGGGAAGGCAAGGGAAGGGAAGGGGAAAAGAAAAGAAAAGAAAAGAAAAGAAAAGAAAAGAAAAGAAAAGAAAAGAAAAGAAAAGAAAAGAAAAGAAAAGAAAAGAAAAGAAAAGAAAAGAAAAGAAAAGAAAAGAAAAGAAAAGAAAAGAAAAGAAAAGAAAAGAAAAGAAAAGAAAAGAAAAGAAAAGAAAAGAAAAGAAAAGAAAAGAAAAGAAAAGAAAAGAAAAGAAAAGAAAAGAAAAGAAAAGAAAAGAAAAGAAAAGAAAAGAAAAGAAAAGAAAAAAAGAAAAAAAGAAAGAAAAAGAGAAGTTGTATGCAGAAGCTGTTTGAGTGATATATAGGAAACAAAAAGTAAAGAAATAGATTTTTTACTAGAATAATAGCTGCAACAAATGCAATAAGTGATGTCTGTTTATGTATCTTTTCTTGCTGTTGTCTGTAACGTCATACAGATTAGATTAGTCTAAGCTATGGTAAGTAGAATCAAAATTGAATCTGAAAAAAATGGGATACATGGGAGTAGAAAACATTAACTCTACTTCTAAGCATCACTTTTGGTCCAGACATGTCAAAGCAATTTAAAAAGCTGAAAAACATCAAGAATTCAATTTTACATATGGTAATTTGACTCTCAGTGCAGGGAAGTAATTTGCCCAAGACCAGTTTATAGTCCAATATACAAATGGCAAGTTAAACTCAGGTGTCTCAACCTTTCTCTATGGGCATGTGATCACGTAACTTGGATTATTAGCTAGACTGCAAAGTCATCCTGTGCCAATTAGTATCTTCTAAGGGATGATCTGTCATCTGATTCCTGTTTGGGAAAAGATCATACCAGGTGGCTTTGTATAATTGACTAATGTAAATCTATATTGAAGTAGCTGCACAAGATGCCTACATTTTGCCACTAATGTTTGATGACTGCATTCTCTGAAAACACTTACAGAAGAACAGTTCAAACAAAGAAACAAGCTGACACTTCCACATGAAACTCTACCAACAGAATCCTAGTAGATTTTTTTAAATGATTTTACAAAAACACTCATACAGGTTAAAAATGTCCTCATAAAAATTGAGTATACAGAAATTAAGAGAGGTCATAATGCAGTAGTTTTTAAGGGTTTGTAGCCATTGCAAATATGTGCTGAGGTATAGCTATACTGACCTGAGGTTTCACAGGTACCAGCTGAAGGACCTGTATGCCAAAATAGTCAACTTATTTTAACAGAGGCTTTTAGATTACTGTGCGCATATTCATCTTTTGTGCTGGAAAGCCAGTGATGCCAAGAGATAACTGAACAAATTAATTTGTCCTTTTCAGTTTATAAATTTGTCTAGCGATGGCTCCAAGACCTTCACATGTTACGCAAAATAATAATTCTGAATCAAACTAATAGTAAAATTTTCATTTAAAGGTAGTAGATTTATACAAAGATTTGGCCTCTTCTCCCAGGCAAAGACAAGAGGCTCAAGCTGCAGCAGGGAAGGTTCAGGTTGGGAATGAGGAAGAATTTCTTCATTCAAAGAGTGGTCAAGCACTGGAACAGATCGTGCAGAGAAATGGTTGAGTCACCACCCCTCGAAGTGTTCAGGAAACAACTAGATGTAACAGCGCTATGGTTCAGTTTAAGATATTGTTCTGTCAAAGGGCTGGACTTGATGATCTTGCAGCCTTTTACAACTTTAATAATTCTATGATTCTATTCTATGATTATTGGCAATGTGTCTAGCAAGTCATTTGGATTAAATTTTTCTCTCAGTTGTATTACTGCAATTGTGATTCTTCTGTTATCAGCCCAATTGACTTATACCAGACGTCATGTGAAAATGGGAGATTTCCTCAACCTATAATGTGGGGAGACTTTCTCAACTCTTAGTGCATGATTTGTCTGTCAGTGCCCCAGGAAAATCAAGCCCCTTATGCCTGACCAGTTTGTCAGCGTCCTGTTATTGGGACTGATTGGTCCTGCTGGAGGGTGGTTCGACTGACTTACCCAGGGACAGACATCAACAGCATAAGGGAGACCCCTCAGCAGGTCTCCCCATTTTATTCGAGCGTGTTTCTCCCTGCCAGCAACTGGTGATGTCTTTGAAGGACTCACACTGACAGTTTATGGAATAACATTCTTTATTAATATAAAATTGTGAGAGGTTAAGGTTCGAGGATTGCTGGTGATAGTATCCGACTGCAAAAATGTATTCAAAGCAATACACAGACAAGCTCTAATCCCAATAAAAGTATTCAGCATTCGTAGAGTGTAGTTCTTACTCAATATGCATCCCTAAGTGGGGGGGTGCGGGGGTGGGGAGGGAAGGACAAGTTCAGTCTGTTGATTGATCCCAGCAGTTACAATGGAGTCTTCCCTAAATTTTGTCCCATTCTTGACTTAATTTTATACCATTTCTTTATATTTAGGTGTAGCTTGATTGACTTTAGTCATAAACACCTTTGTTCTGATTAGTGCAAAATTCTCTCCCTTCATTTTTAAAGATACAGTCAAAAAAATATAAAGTTCATGCCCAGTGAGGGGTGGTCATACCTTGGAGGTGGGTAATTTTGAGATGGAGGAGTGAGTTAATATTACAATTAGGCTTTAATGAACCGAGTTCATCCAAGGAGAGAGATTTTGCCACAGTTGTTGGCTCAGCAGCAGGACATCTTCTCCCATCTTCCTTGGGTGACAGATGCTATATGGTTTTATCAGCTGCAAAGTACCATTGAGATCCCCTCCCTGCAAGGATTTCTAGAGAGCCTGGCTGTGGGGTCTCCACTCTGCTCCACCCTCCATTCCATTCTCCTTAACAGGTGCTTGCCATTGTGTGGGGAATCACTGTGGAGCTGCCAACTGCATTCCATCCAGGGAGTAGCAGCTGTATTTTACCTTATAATTTCTGTACTGTTATAAATTCTGATAGGATGTAAATATAACTTCTCAGTTTCCTCTACTTTTTACCCCCAGCCATCTTCCTTCCAGAATTAACTGTTAGACTCAGGCTCACACCTTGTTTAAAGTCTGTTTACACCCTTTTATGTATTACCATGAAATTGCCATTAGAAATCCCACACAGTGTAATTTATAAATTGAAATGTCAGAAAAGAGAAGTACAACAGCTAAAGAAACTAAAAAAAGGCAGTGTGACTGTTTGAATGGAAAAGAGACATATTCTTAATTTAATTGCACTTATCTCTAAAAGATCAGAATGTACCTGACCAATGTAGAAGCCATTATACTTACGTGTCAGCAAGGAGGTCAAAGAGAGTCTGCAACTTATGAAGCACAAATGAATGTAATAGTGGTTAATTATGCACCTTTTTTGAGTCTCTCAGTAGAATTTTGTGGTATTTTGTTTTGTCTAATGCACAAGGTATAAAGTGCAGATGCGTTTACATTTCTTTTCAAGTACTGCTTTATGCATCAAAAAAAGATTTTTTTTTTGCCTTTGCACATACTGCTTGCTTACATTTCTGATAACCAAGCACCCCTGTTCTCAACCCTTGTTCTTGTCTCAGTTGTCACACGGCACACTTGTTCAGTGGCCCAGAAAATCCACTGCCAAGTGTTATACAAGAGAAATGTTAATGGGAAGAACCACAGATTTTAAAGTAACTGAATGTCTGTTTGGAAAATGCGGTTTAATCAGGAGAATGGGAATTTTTGAATTCTGCAGTTGTCTTCTCTGGGCTACGAGGCCATGAAAAAGCTGCACAAGAGTAGTGCTGGCGGTCTCTGCTATTTTTACCTGGAGTGAACAGAACACACGACCTTTCTTTTTAAGAAAATGTCATTTTTGTGAAGTGCTCCAGTTACTATTGCTCATCTCCAAGGTGACTTTTAATGCAGTCCCTCATAGAGCTAGGTTATGCACTGAAAAGAGAAGCTTCTTACAACATGCTTAATGACTGGGGCAGTATTTTCTCTGTAGGTTAAAAACATGCAATCGTTTTTAACCTACAGCCATACAATGAGAAATCTCCTGTAACAGAACTCGTACTGTGTGTGAATCTGGTTAGCAGAAACACTTTTCTTTCTTATTTTTGCACTCAGGATGAAAAGTGAAACATGAGCTAATAAAACTTACTGGTAGCTCAACTGGAAAATCTGAGGACTGATTTAGGTCAGGAATCAGGATTCATCACCTCAGAGCTTGCAGTTCAGCAGAGTCTGAAGTTTTGGTTCAGATACCGATTTAACCAAGTTTATGTGTTTCTTTGAGATATGTATAATAGCTAAAGACACTAAGTAATGGATGTGGGGTTGCTTTTTTATTGTTCGTCTACTCTTGGGTTGTGTATAGCACTTTAGAAATAGAAGAAACACCTGAAGTATATGCATTTCACTTAGGCATAACACTGAAAAAAATAACCATAAAATAATGTCAAGCTGTATGGGTTGGCTCTCTAATAATTTTTTAATTTATTTTTCCTTCTATTTCCAGAGCACTAAGGGTTTTGTACTTAAGTTGTCATGTTATGAAGCATTTTCACAGTGGTATACTAAAATAACCTACATTCCAGATGAGGTGAGGTAGGTTTTTAAGAAAAGGATGTTTTGGTCGAGCAAGTAAATAAGAAGCGTAAATTTAGTGACCTCAAGAGGCTTCTCATTTCACTGGAATCACTAACCATTTTCTCCGCTGAGCCCCTCTAATCCTCCCCCCCAGCACTAGACTCTGCTTTTTGAAGTTATTGGCAGACAATATGGGTGCATGAAGTTGTGGACTAGTGAGTAGGAAACAGCTCATCAAGTCATTACAAAAGGATTAGTAGGGGAGGAGAAAAATAAAAATTAAATCCCAGAATATACTAAGTTATGATTCTTTTCATCAGTAGATTCCAAAATAATTTATAACTTGGAGATGTATGGGGAAATTTATGAAGGGCAATAACTACTACTAACCACCTTTTCTATACTTTGGTCTGTTGCTTCCTTTGTTAGCTTGCAAGTACTTCATTAGGAATAGAAAATGAAGGAAAACCAGAACTGAAAACTTAGACAAATATCTGAAGAATGAAAGAGAAAAGGAGATTTCCAGAGGAAAAAATATGACTTCAGATGTTTACAGTGAACTCCTATAAACTGTGCAGCAGTGCCTTAGGCCAGTAGTGAAACTTCTTAAACCGTGCAAAAGAAACAAGTTTCAGGAAAGTAAGTGGGAAATAAACATTTCCACAACGTTGAAAAAAGGTAAAAGTGTATTTCTAATAACCAGAGAAGTAGTGGAATCTTTGATAAGAAAAGTAAGGGAAAGTATCTGAGAATAACATCAACGTTTACCATAAAAGAGACAATAAATTTATTTAATTTAGTTTTTCTTCTCTGAAAATATCAAATTTGATGATTCTTTTAGTAAACTTGAGAAGGGATTTCTATTCTGTCACTACTTGACTCATTACTTTTAAATTTTGTCATCAGCAGGCAAGAAAAAGTTAGGGTAGAAGGAAAATTTTGTTAACAGCCATTAATAGTTTCACTATTAATCATTAACACAATGTTATGTGCTTTGAGTCCTGTGAAGAGTTAGTGCCTTTCAGTCATTAGAGGAACTGACTGCTTAGGATTCCCTTTTGACTTCAGTGGACAGCAGGATACACAGTCAGGCTAACAACATTCAAGTTCATCACAGGCATACCAAAGTCGAACAGATCCCCTTAAAACTGTGGCAGCATTGAAAGGTTCTACAAGTAGTACAACTTCTGTTATGAATTAGGAAAGAAGAACAACTCCTAGCTAACAAAAATAGGAGGTTGGTGGTATATCAAGCTAAAACTGTCCATAAATACGTTGTATCTGTGTTGTAAACCATAAAAAGCTACTAGTCTAGATGTTACCAAAAGCCTAAACCTAAAAGCTGCTGTTAAACAGTTTTCAGGTACCTAACTAGCATAATAAAAAAAAATTGAATGTGTTGTTTTTTGGAAGTGGATTTTTGTCTGCTGCTCACCAAGCTTTCTTAGTGTATATTCTGCATCCTGCAGAATAAAATACAATAAAAAAACTGAAATAATATATAATAAAATAACAATAATTTTAAAAAATCCAAACCCTAAGGCTTTCACATATACTAAAAAGAGATTTAAAACTTTGAAAAATACTTAGAAACAGTAATTTCTTTAATTTGGTAATGGTAATGGATGTCATTTCAATTTTTATTGACTCTGCTTTGCTTAACTTAGTGGAAAAAGGACTGTGGAAAAAAAGAGTCTAGCCTAGATGAATTGTCCCAGCTAATAGTAAACTAAGTGCTTTGCCTGTGTGTGGTAAATTAGCCATGAAACCAAAAAACTCCTTTTACGCTAGTGTTCACTGCTTCTTGCTAACCCTGTAAAACACATGATCCTGAGACAAGAAACCCTTTTACACTTCTCTGTTTGCACAGAACAACAGGAGTTTGGCTGAAGGTTGGTATTAAGACAGTGCAAATAAGAAGTCCCACAGCTATTACTATCTGTTGTGTTTACTCTGCGAACAGTGAGCTTAGTTGATGCCATTAGCTCAGAACCTGTAAGAATACAAAGTTGAATTTTGCTGCCAGAAATTTGGAATATGGGAGGTTGAGTGTTAGAGAGAAAGGGAGCTGGAAAAATTATTATTTTGTTTCTTGAATGGTGGAAACTTCTGTATGTCAGTATGCCCCCAAAAATATCAGTAACTTAAACTCTCTTCTTTGATGGTACAGGATTTTGCAGACATCTGATATAAGGCAGGGAAAGTGGGGAGTAAAAGGACCATCACTGTCTTAGTGTCCTTAAGCATCTGCTTTTTCAGTAACTTTCTACACTATCTGCTATCATATTGGATCTGATTGATCATCCAGGTGTCTGTGGATAATAAAGAAAAGAAATTTAATGGGAAAATGATCAGTGTTTCTGGCTTCCCTCTAAAGACATTCTAGGAGTCTATTAAACATGCAAAAATAGTTATTGGTTCTTCAGCAATCAGCCTAAATGTCTGGGGCATTACACAAGACAGGTTGAAGAAACCTGCACTAGAGTTTCTTAGATCAGCTAAATATAGGGACTTTGTGCACAATTGTTGTTCACCCAACACTTAGAATCTTTCTTTCCCAAGTAATTTGTGAATTTTCAGCGTTAGCTTTTCTTTTCAAGGTAATTAAAAGCCTTTATAATTTTTAATATTCACTATGAAAACTTACTTGCAACACATAGCCTAAGAACAGAAAAATATCTTGTGGTTTGTACATACAAACAAATCTTCCACAGTTCGAATACTGGAAGTGAAAGGTAGGTAAGTAGCAAGCCAGAAGAAAGGTTCTTTTAGTAGGTTTTTTTGATAATGCAATAGCAATAGTAATAAAAATAGCAATGCAAACAGCTTTCAAATATTAAAAAAGCACAGATTTACTGGCATGTAGACATTATATACTAATTATATACTAATTTCTTCTGCTAACTATTGATAGATTTGAGCAAGTTATTAAAGACTGTGTAAGTCTAGGAAAAGTACTGTGCACAATCACTTAACTCTTACATTAGCAGAAGAAAGATGTCTTCATACCTAGAATAGGCATGCAACCAGCTCTATAAAGTTGTCCTTAACTGATGCAATCCTGCTCAAATCACTGAAATTATTTCAATTTTTTCAGCAAATCATCCCTCTTCTGAACTTCACAGGAGTAAAGTGAGGCTTAGGTTGTTTATCAGCCTCAAGGTGCACAGATATTACAGAAGAGCAGGATAGCTAGTCCTGTTAGGACTCAATTAGCCCTGCAATTAGGTAAATGATGTCTTGCCACAAAATATTCCTCAATATTTGCAGAATTCTTGTCTGCTATTTTTATCCAAACCATTTTATTAAGTCTAACTAACCTCATCAGTCTTACAGCCAAAGGAATCAAGCAGTTGTTTTTCCCTATCTAACCTTCCTTTTCTTTATATCACTGCCCTAGTCCTGCTGGCCAAAATATGTCTGATACAAGCCAGGATGCCACTGACCTTCTTGATCACTTGAGAATTATTTTTTTTTTCACAATGAGAAAACATTTTGCAAAGCTGTGAAGAGTTTTATCTCTCATCATTGCTGCTTAGTCATGTACCCTGCAGCTGAAAGGCCGGCCCATGCCCAAATGAATTGTCTCTACCATTGTCACCTCTAGTTCTGTGCATGGGAAACAACCTTCATGATTTTCTAACAGTTTCATGGAAATACTTATGCAGGGATTTTATCTGCAGAGGAGCTTCAAGGTGTAGCTTTCTACAAAATTCAACTCCAGATATCATTCTGGTCGACAGTATTTTTTGTTCAGTCAGATCAGATTAGACTAAACAGGGTCCAATTACTCATTTTTACGTTAGCTAGTTATGTGAACAAGTCACACTTGCTGCTTAATATATTTTATTTTCTTAGACAAAAATCAAGAACAGTTAACAGTCTTCATTGCTAAACTTAATGTTTATCTTTAGCATTACTTGACAGAAAGAATGTGCCTTAAGTGTGATCTTCCTGTTGAATTGGAATAAAAAATAAAATCATATTATTTGAAATGAAAATCTTTTCAGTGTTTGTTAGCATTATTTTGCTTGATAATGCAGAATTATATAAGTCAACTTTGGTAATTAATGCTGGTTTTTATGCAAGCTTGGTAAAATACTACATTCTGGTATAAGTTTAAGAAAGCTACAGAAATTAGCCTTCCTACATAAGGGTGGAGAAACATTTAGAAAATAACTGAAAAAAAAAATCCACATAAAGGAGGTATAAGAAACACTGTTCCTTCGAGCTCTTCTGAAAAGTACCACTACTGGACGTTGTTTTTTGAAGGATATCAATACATAAACAGTTTAATTTATTAATGTCAAGTTTAATTTCTCCATCCTTCACTTTTCTGATTGAATTTCTGAAAAACAAAATTATCGTACATGTCAATACCATATTTTCAAAAATTATGGCTCCTGTGTCTGCTAAAAACCCCAAAATATCTAAATCCCACAAGTATCGTAAATCCTGTTTTAAGTTTCTTTCTCTACCTTTAGACATCTATCCAAGTGAATGATTTTTTCTACACATCTTGCATGAGAACTCCTTGCTATTCTTTGCAAAATTAGTCTGCTACTTATCGCCTGTATATAGAAAATCTACAAAAAAAAACCCCAAACAAGTCTGTCATTAGATACTACTGCTGTTTAGCCAACCTCCCTTCTGTTTTCTGTGGTCCCATTCAAATGTGATATTAATCATCTAAGTACCTTTGTGTCTACAAAGGCAGACAGTTCATTGCTGTAAGTACCTGTTAATGTCATTCTTGGTTGGTGACCTTTCAGTACCATGAAGATAAATAAAATGTCTGAAAATGTTTCTGTGGAGTCCTTTTATTATACGAACTGCACACCCACAATTATACCTTTAGTGCTTATTTTTAGCATTGCTAAGCATATCATAATTGTTAACAATAAAGTTTTACTCAGAGGGACTTTATGAAAATAAAACAAAGGCAAGCCTCAGCTTTACGTGAAACAAAGAATAATGATTTTGAAGAGGAAGACATTCTAGCCAAAGAATTTTAATAAATCATTGTAAAGCCTTTGTAACTGTAATCAGTTGTAGTGAATTAGCTGGAATTACTTTATGCTTTGTGATTTGTATCACAAAAAATGAAAGTGTAAGAGGCATTGATACACTCCATATTTTCTTGAGGCACTTTTCTTCCAACTTATTCATAGTTCTGGGCATATATTGGGAAGTAAACTTCACCATGTCCCTTAAAAATAGTACAGCTTCATGGTAAGCTTTACTTTCCTTTTGTTTTCAAGGAAGTTCATATACACAGAAAGAAACATTGATCCACTTGGGAAGTTCCTTCAAGCACAAGGACCTTGTGCCTCAGCAAGGTCTCAAGCTTTTAATAGAATATTTCCAGCAGAGTTTTGACCTGTATCACATGGCTTTTGTTTTTGCTTTTAATAAAAATCTTATTGTTGTATTTTTGTAAACTAAGCATATAAAATGGTAAAGATTAAAGCTTAATTTTACTAATATCTGTTTCCAGATTTTGTCATGAAGTTCTATTCACAGAATTACTAGGTCCAGACTTGGTCTACAAATATATGCTTAAAGTTAAGTGTTGGGTTAAGTTCACTAAAGGTAAAGTTTGCTATTAGTTGTTGATCTCATCATATGCAGCTTTACATGCCTAGGTTCAGAGAAATATTTTTTAAAACATACAGATTTCATTTTTCCTTTCATCCCTTTTTTTCTTTGTCTGTTTCTTTATAGTCTATTCCTCTAGATACTCAAATCAAATGATCATTGTCATCTCCTTATCTCACAACAACACTGTTGGACATAGTCAGTCATACAGTCAGGAAAGAAAAAAACTTCATAATGTTTCTGTGTGCCTACACAACTTCAACCATTTGCAATGCCAATATTGTGTAATGAATTCTCCGTCATAAAAGTTCAACTGAAAAGCACTGCTAAAGATAACAATGTATGCCGCAGCTGAAATAAATGTAGAAACACTCTGTCCATATTTTCAAATGTTGGAAGGGGTGTACTAAGTTGGAAACTGAGTGTTCAGATGGAGAAAGCAAAACATCTTAATATGAAAGAGAAATCCCCAGAGCTGGATGCAGTGCCCCAGGTGGGGTCTCACGAGAACAGAGCAGGGGGGCAGAATCACCTCTCTCAACCTGCTGACCGTACTGCTTTTGATGTAGCCCAGGATACAATTGGCTTTCAGGGCTCCAAGCGCACAATGCTGGCTCATGTCCAGCCTCTCATCCATGAGCACCCCAGGTACTTCTCAGCAGAGCTGCTCTCAATCTGTTCATCCCCCAGCTTGTATTGATACTGGGGGTTGTCCCAACGCAGGTGCAGCACCTTGCTCTCAGTCTTGTCAAACCTCGTGAGATTCCCATGGCTCATTTCTCAAGCTTGTCCAGGTCCCTCTGGATGGCATTCCGTCCTTAGGTGCGTCATCCACGCCACTCTGCAGATTTGCTGAGGGTGCACTTGATCCCTTCATTTACGTCTTTAATGAAGATATTACATGACACTGGTTTCAATATGGACCCCTGAGGGATGCCACTTGGCACTGATGTCCGCAGGGACTCTAAGCCACAAAGATGTGTTTGTAATTATAATTTTATGGCTGGAATGACAGATTGAATTATTTTTACATCTTTAGTTTATGTTTTTACATTAGCTATTTAGTAATTTAAAAAAAATATGCTAAGCTTTAGTCACTTAGCCTTATTCTACCCCTAATATGAAAAGTGACTTTAAAGAGAAGTTGTGCATATACATGGCCAACTTACTGTAGAAGGGGAATACAGAAGCTAAATTAACCTAAGACTTAAATGCATGGCTTACATGTTAGTAAAAATTGTTTTCAGACATATACATTGATCAGTTATTAATAACTTTCTCAAAAGTTTATTTTTTGCATTATGCATCAGACCTGTGAGAAATGTCATTTTGTTATCTGAAACAGCACATATCCACTTTTAATGGTGGCTTATAAGTAAATATATGTCAAGAATCACAATTCAATTCTTTTCTAAGCTTATAATAGAGCCTTAAACAGCTCATTTCTTCTATTCTTACAATGAAACTTCACAAAACAATTAAACAATGGAAGGCACTTTATGAAGTATGGTCGTGTCTTGGACAAATAGAACAATATGTGACTGGAGGAAAATGATTAGGAGGAAAAAGTCACACACCAGCTGCAGAGGCTGATGTGTCGATATACATACTAAATGAGGGGCAACACATGGCACAGGTTGTGCTGCTTTTATGATGTGCAGAAGTACTTTACTCCCTAGCTCTTTTTTCTTTTTTCCAAAAAAACTTCAAAATCAAAAGCTTAATGAATAACCTTACCTTTTCACCATAAAGGCAATTTCTTGAATTGAACTTTAAGTAAAACTGAAAAGCTGTAACAGTTGTTTATTGTTATAAAATAACTTGCTCAACTCTTCTAATTCAATGTGTCATGTGAATTGCGGTTAAATAACCATAGCTTATTTTGAAACACAAATTAATTATCTATTACAAGCATGCTATTGCTTATCTCTTTCAAAGTCTCATTAGTATGCAAATGACTCTAATTAGGTCACTGTCAGACAATATTTGTGTAGAGTCACTTTCCAAGGTTTAATGTGATGGTTTTGGTTTCTAAATATTCATAAACAGTGCTCCTAAAATCAGCTTTACTTAATAGGGATCATTCTGAAAGTCTCATTATTTCAGTGGAATTAATCTCAGATGGCAAAGAAAAAAAAAGTATGATTTTCTTTTTTCTTCCAAAAGATGATATCTTCCAATTTCCACACAGAGTATTAGCAGATTAGAGAAACACTATTATATTTTAATAGGAATTAAATTTTTAAAGTCTTGCAATATAAAACTGGATATGTTGTCTTTGATCTCTTGTTTTTCAAGTATGCCTTGATAAAGAAGTGAAGACAAGAAATGGAAAACTTTATGTGTCTTGAAGAAAGTCTGTTACACTTAAAAATACATACTGCAGACAAGAATTATCATGTGCAGTTGTAAATATATACTTATTCATTGCATTACTGTATATAACCTTTAGCATATGGCATTTTGATGACATTTTAAAATCTTGTACAAAGACAAGGAGACCGAACAGAAAATATTTATGAATCAAAGAAAAATATCCCCAGAAGAAAAGAGGTTTGAGAGTTAAAACTTTGTGATAATACCTTGCAAAATAGAAAGAAAACATTTTTCCTGTCCTTCTCGAAAGGAAGGGGAGAAGGCAAGGGGAAAATAGAGGACAAATTTCTTTTACAGATCAGTCTCTAGGTATACTATAATTTAGAATAAAGTAAAAATTATTTTATAAAACCATAAAATGAAAAAGAATTTTTCATCATCTGCAGAATTTTAGTTTAATAGTCTACATGTATGCATCATAGTTATTTTTCAAACTAATAGAATGGATATCTTGATGCCAGAATTTTTACTTAAAAAAAAGTAAGAAAACTGTGATGGGTTTTGCTGGGGTAGAGTTAACTTTCTTCACAGTGGCCAGTATGGGGCTGTGTTTTGGATTTGTGCTGAACACAGGGTTGATAACAGAGATATTTTTATTATTACTGAACAGTTCTTACACAGACCCAAGTCCTTTTTTGCTTTTCTTACTGCCATGAAGGGGAGGGAGTTTGGGGTGCATGGGAGACTGGGAGGGAGACAAAGCCAGGATAGGTGACCCAAACTGACCAATGGGACATTCCAGATCATATGATATCATGCTCAACATATAAACCTGGAAGGAAGAAGAAGGAGGGGGGGGAGCATTCGAAGAGATGGTGTTTGTCTTTCCAAGTCACCCTTACACATCATGGGGCCCTGCTTTCCTGGAGATGGCTGAACTCCTGCCTGCACACCAGAAACGGTGAATCAGTTCTTTGTTTTGCTTTGCTTGTGGGTGTTGCTTTCCCTATTAAACTGGTTTTATTTCAACCCACGAGTTTTCCAATTTTTACCCTTCCAAATCTCTCCCTTGTCCTGCTGGTGGGGAAGTGAACAAACAGCTGTATGGTGCTTGGCTGGGGTGAAACCTGGACAAAACCAAAGAAATAATAACCATAAATTCACTGCTGCCATGTGAAGCCCAATTAAAGATTTTATTTTGCATTAATTCTCCAAATATATTGGGTTCAGTATCATCTGGGAACAAAACCCTTTTTCCTATAAATTATATGGGTGGTGTCTACCATCCCTACAGAGTTCACAACAGGATTAGGTGCACAGATATAGAATTTATATTGAAATAGTACAGTCCTCAACTTCTCTTAATTTTTTTAGATAATTGGAAGAAATTTAGTTTAAATTACCTTTGAAGCTAATTGTCATGGTAAAACAAAGCATATAAAATACTATTTGAAGGTGAATACTTTTTCCATAGAAAGTTGCAAAACCTTAAATATAAGTTATCATTTGAAAGATGGTATTAATCAGTATTAATTGTAATATTTGTTATTCAGATAACATAATCATGAAATCACAACATAGTTACAATTGTGTCATAAGTTGTATGATGATGTATTTTTCTCAGTAATTTAATTTTTTTTTTATAGGTAGATAATGAAAATCTTCAGGACCTTGCTGATAAGTAATTGGGTGGTTTCAATCAAAATGAACAAACAACTATCATTTCTCACTTTCCTTGTGCCTCAGAGTTCACACCACATCAGTGGTCATACTGAAGACCCAATGAACTTTGACCTGGCAGAAGGAGGTTGCAGTAATGCTCTTTGGTAAAGGCCAGGGGCTGACCAAACCCAACAGTAAGGGTTGGAATGACAAGGGTGTGAGAGGCACCCTTTATCAGCATCACAGGGAGAAAAACACACACAAACAGTTAGTTGTCTTATTAGATGATATGTCAAATGTCACCTAACAAGTCAGGTAAAAGTATGTTAGCTTTGAAGTGTTTCATAAAATAGTAGGAAGTCCTGGAAATCATAATTTACTATTTTACTCTGAGGTCTGCTGCTGATTGTTGGGCACAGTGAACATGTACTGCATAGCTTGTTCACAGTCACACGACCCTGTGAAGGGTCATCCCTCTCTCTCTCTCTCTCTCTCTCTCTGTCTCTCTTACCTAAGTAGTACTTTGGTGTTTCCATAAGAGATTGATGTGCCCTTTTCAAAATAAAACCAATGTTTATGCAGCTAAGTGAGAATTGAGCAACATTGCATTAGTGCCTCATTATTAAAAAAAATAGAGTTTGGACACTGTGAAAGTACAGTCTGTCATTGAAGCTGAGATTCCAAAGGGAAAAGCTTAGAGGATTAACGCAGAAAGAAATTTAATCTTAAAACCCTTCCTGAAATCTTACAGCAAGTCCCAGAAGAGGGAATGAAAGGAATCATGAAGGAGATGTGGACAAGAGAACAACTTTATTTCACTGTTGGTTTGTTTGGCTTTGTTTGGGCTTTGTTTTTTGGTTTTGTTTGTTTGTTTGTTTTTAAATTAACTAGCCTTTGTCATGTTTTGATTCTTATGCCAGAAAAGTGTACTTTTTAGTATATTACATGTCCATAGACTGTGGGAACCACCAGCCCTGAATGATGTGTAGCATTTAGAAGCATCTATGTGATATTTCTACAACATCCATAGCCAGGATTTTCCTATAAAGTGAAAAATTATCTGCAGGTTTTGTTTAGTCCATTTGTTAGACACTTTTACATTTGTCCATTTTGGAAAGATGTTACAATTATATTTTTCTAGAGTCATTGTTTTTATATGTGAAAGTTACACGCATATTGAATAGGTGACTTGTTACTTCCCATATTATCACCATGTTTGAGATGGGGTCTCCTAGGCATTCATACCACTCATTCAATATTTTATGTTCTTTTGACATTCCTCCTTATTTGAGATCTTGCTTGGATTATGTGATTTGCTTTCTGAATTATCCCAATTTTCCTGGAGAACCATTTTAGAAGTCCTACAGTCTTCTTATTTTCTTTAAGCTGAAAATGTGAAAGCAGATAATTGCATCTTGGAAAGATGTAAGTAAGTTTTGTCTCGTGTAAGTCTTCACACAAGAACTTATTTCAAAGTAGAACAGATTTAACCTATTTTTTTTTTCATTTTTTGTTCTTTTCCTTTGCCATGGTGGCATTTATTTTAGACTGTGTCCCAGTCTAAACAATTTAGGCATTATCGTGGGAATGAGCAGTAATCTATCTATCTGCCTTTTTTTGGACAAAAATGAAATTTGGAAATATTATTAATCATTATTATAAAGGAAAGCAATTAAGTTGGGAGGTTTTCAAAGTTAGACAATACCCCATTTTGGTATGACATGAAACTATGAAGTATTTCTTTCTTTCATCTGACTGAAATGAGTCTATAATCAGAAATCTCATTTTATACTTGCAGTGTTGATTGCAGAAATAAATTTCTCTGCCTGAATGACCTTTCTCTCTTTTACCCTTTCTTTCTCCCTGTCTTCCCTCCTCTCTTCTCCCTTTTTTCTCTCTTGAGATATTTACACAGAACATAATATTTCTAGACTGGAACCTGTGAAAAAACTTTAGGAATGTTGAAATACTTTTCAGCTCTCCCTAAAGAGTTTTTTAATGTAATATTCTCATCTATTAAAAGAAGCAGTTTGAAGACACAGTCAAATGCCTACCAAATTGTGCATTTACAAACAAAATAGTTTTGACATTGAGTTTGAAAGGTTTAGGATTCACATCTGCCTTCTCAGACATTCTCATGATACCTGGCATTGTAATATTACTTCTCTTAGAAGTGGTGATATTGTGGACTTTATTATATTAATAATAGCTATTGTATGTTAGCTGCGTGTATTATGAATTAATTGTTAGATATTTTCTTACATAAAGTATATTCCATGTGAGAATTCTGTAGAAAATCACAGAGCACCTTAAATTTGTTTCCAATAATGAGTATAAAGTGTTGTCGTGGTTTGGACCTTGTTTTCCCCCAGAGGCTGAGAAAAGTGGTAGACCCCAAGGGGTGGAAACCCTTAGAAGTTTTGAAATTCTGCCCAATGGGCGCTCCTGCAGAAATGTCAACATCTCACAACCAGACCGGAAGAGATGAGTAGTTTTTTTGGTTGTTGTTGGAGAGGTGGCCATGTTGTAGAGCCACGAGGTAGGGGCTCTGTGCCCCTTGGGGCCTCTGGCCCCCTCCCAGCCCCGGCTGGGGGGCTGCAGGGACCTGGAACAGCATAAAGCTGGGCTAGGTGCCTGTAGTTATGCCGGGAGAATGTTTTCTCCATGGGCACAGACCAGCAGCTGGGACTGACCAGAGAAACGGTGGCAGAGAGCCAGAGATAAGGACTTGAACTGAAGGAGCAGCAGAAACAACATGCAGCACCGCAGATAAGACTCCTGGAAAGGGAGTAGAAAGAGAGCCAGCAGCTGAGAGATAGAGTTCTTGGGGGTAAGATTGTACCAGACCCCCCAAAACTCCTTTGAGACCTCCTGGAAGGAGGAAGATGATGGACTCTTACTTGAAAGAGCCTTGGAGTGCTACAGCACTTACAGAGAGGAGCTAAGAAGCTCAAAGGCGTCCTGAAGCTGGACCAGGACAGCCAAAGAAATGTGGAGGAGGGCTTCGCCCCCCCCACTGCCTGGAGACAGAGCACGGAGCTCTGCAAACGGGAATTTGAATCCCCTGAGGAAGGGACTTTCACGAAGATGCCCCTGCATTTCGTGATATGCCTGTGGTGATGCGAGTCTTGTCCCTGCTGGCAGTCCACAGGTGAGGCCTTCGCTTGGACCGAAGGAGAGCCGAGGGGCTTGGAGACCCCCTTGTGTATGTTGAACAGAGATCCAGCTACAACAACCCAGTTACTGCTGCATGGAGGACAGAAGAGGAGCTGCTGCTTAAGGACTGGAAGGGATCTGTCCTTCTTTCTCTCCTGGACTTTTATTTGGAGGGGAGAAGAGATCTGATCCATTGTAAATACTATATGTCATGGTAGAGATAGTTTGTGATCATGTGTATAATGTGATATGGTATTTATTTGTACAGTCATTGTAATATATTCCCTTTCCCCCACTTTGAGTCTGGTGTGTTTTGTCTGGAAAAGCCCATCTCACATTAGGTTGAGATGTGGGAGGGGGGATGGAACTAGGGAATTGGATTTGGGGACTATCTCAAACCATGACAATTGTTAATGTTAAATCAGGACGAAGTGTGAGTCACTTCACATTTTGCTTGAAACTTGCTCCTGAAGGAAGGGAGAAGACACAAGAGGAAGAGTATATGAATAGATAGAAATAAGAAAGTTCATTTGAGGGTGTTGCAAAGCATTTACAAAATCTGTGACCTTAATTAGAAGTGCCCGATAATGTGATTTAAATATTAAGAAATCAAAAAATATTGAAAATTTACATTTTTCTATTCAATGGCTTGTTTTTATACTTTTTAGAAAGTAATTATACTAATAAGCAGAAATCAAGTAGCTAAGCCCGTTCTATGAGAGTGCTAAAAAGTTTTCCCGTTCATAGTACATGGTTGATCCAACCTCAAGCAAAATTAGGGTGATGTTCTCCATTTGGGCTCCTGAAATACATCTGTCTCTACTTCTTGCACATTTTTCTGTCACTTTTTGTTCGCAGGCTCTAAAAAGCTGCACTACAACTCTTTATTCAGCATGTCTGGACACAAAAAAGTCTCTTTACATTTCAGGGCACAAAAGACTGTTTCTTTAGTCAGAAATCCTCAGTAACTATTGCTTCTATTCATAGAATTATAGTATTATTTAATATACAGATTTGAAATAGGTAGTAAATATTCTCATAGATTAGTATATTATTAAAATTTCATTTAGTTTAAAATAATCAAGATTTATTCAATATAAGTAAAGACTACTATGCAGCAATAGATTGGTTTCTGTCTTTGAAAGAAGAATTCTTATTCTCCTAAAATTTAATTGCAAAACCATTATGATCTCTGTAGCTAATTGACTCATCTCTTCAGACTGCCCTGCTTGTTCTTTCAAAAACAAATAAATCTCTCTTTCTCTCCCTCTAAAAACTATTTTCCTATAGCCTTGCCTGCTTCTTTTGTACTAGATAATGAACTCATCGTGAGATGTCAACATGCTTTTAAACTGCTCCATTGTTCACAGTACACATATCCCATATGTCAGTATCATATATTACTAACGTTAACTTGCTGCCTGTCCATTAAGTGTTTAGGTCAGAGTTGTTGCTCAGCCAAAGCCACGGGTAGAGACATATGAGCAAGAGGAGAAAGGACAAGGAAAAATGTGCCATTTCATTTTCAAAGGAGGTTTTTACCACCGCAATTAAATCACCACAAAGATCCCAGTTGTTGAGAAAAATATATCTGCCCTAGTAGGTATTAACACCTGGCAAACATTCGTATGCATATGAAAAACAGAGGTGGAAATTGCTTGTAAAAGGCAAAAAGTAGCAGCAACATTTTTTATATTGGTCATTAAAGTATTTTTGTAGTTTGTGTAAGCAATTTTATTGTGTTTTTCATTGTTTTATACTATAGTTCATTTTGAGAGAAACCATGTTCCTTTCTGAAACTGCTAATACATGTGGAGTACAAGAGTGTGATGTTGTATACAAGTGCACAGTATAGACTACTTAATTTTAGAACATAATACGCACATAAATTTTAGTTACCTCTTGAGGTACTGATTGCTTGTCTTCAATTGCTAGTCAGCAAAGACCAGTAGAAGCCACACAAAGCCTTCAGCAGGAGATAGTGTCTGTAAAAGAGGTCTCCATGAGAGTTAGGTTAGAAGTATTTTGGTTTGGCTTGTTCAGACCACCTATTACAAAACCATGGCTTGTGTTCAGTATTCATCATCATGCCTGCTCTCTTTACCAGCAAAAAGGGCTTAGCTTTGCTTGGTTTGGCTTGGAGGACAGCTTTTCGTTCTCGTCCCTTGTCTCCTTAGCTTGGATTCAGAAATGCTTTCTGGAAAAGCCATTTTGGGGATGTTATGAAAGAAGAGAAAAATCCCTTTCCAATGAGCATATTTTAGCTGATAACAGAGTCAACACCTAGGTTCCATACACAGAGCTAAACAAAACAAACAAGATACAATACTTGCATCACTACAGCATGTTTCATACAATAGAGACCAGAAAAAAAAAACCAAAAAACAGAGAAGAAAGTAATATTTTGGACTACCCAGGGCTTTTATTTCGAATTACTTTACTTCTGTGTATGATGCTAAATGCTTTACCTTCATGGCAGTGGTTTGAGCTTCATGGAAGAGGACTCAAAGAGAACTATAAAAGTCTGTTAAAATTATAGATACTCTTTCAGTACATAAAAATGTCGCAATTTATAGTCCATTATCTCTAGTCTTCTAGGACTAGAAGTGAGAACTAGTTCCTTTGGAAAATGCTTTTCCTGCTACAGTCATATTGCTCTCCATAGCTCGAAAAATCTAAAATGTCTTTTTGACATTGCTGTGCCCACATTTTTATAAGACTTTTTTAAAAAAACCCTACCAAACAATAATAAAATATTTTATATGCATCTTTAAAAACTAAATAAATTATGGGTTACAGTGATCTGCTTCTGTACAAAGAGTTAGAAAACTCCATCTTTCCAATTTTGTTGTCTTTTACAGCCATTCTGCAGTCTTGCAACAATATATGAGAGTGGCGGTCTGAAAAATAAAAGCTAGACACGATCCCAGTATGGGGGAACTGGAATAGTTTATTGAACATGAGAACACTATTTTAAAGGCATCTGGGGTTGGACATGTTAATGAAGGGGACGAGCTATGTTAATTAGGGAATTACACAAGTTTTTACTACCGTTGCCCAGTGGGTTAAATATTTCCCTCAACCAAGATTACATAGGAGGAAAGGGATTAAGGAGGTTTAGACATGGTCTGATACAATCATCTCAAGAGTCCTTTCTGATTTCTGCTGGAACCAGGCTTAATCCATAAGGTAGAACTTTAACAGGTCTTGTGAGAAGGGTCCAGCTCCTTCAGATCACGAGGTTTTTGTCAGCCTTGTTTTCCTTTGTTGAAAGCTGGGTTTGGGCTCCCACACATGAGTGTACAGAGGGCGGTGTAGAAATAAGTACTAGTTCTGAACAGGAAAATTAAGGACTTGATAAAGATTTTTTGGAAGCCAAGAAATGTTATTCTGGAAAAAAGGAAGACAAAAATTTTGTAACTAAATCACAACCTAGAAACAAAACCCTGTTTGAAATGGCCTTCTGATACCAAAAGAAAAAAGAAAACTAAATTATTGATATAGAGGGAAGTAAATTAATCAAAATAAGAAAAAATATTTTTTAACCAAAATAAGTAAAATAAACTCAGAATGAGCTCTATTTCCCCACAGAACAAAATCTCGATGATAATTCATGAACAGATCCAAATCAAGTGTACATAGTAGGGATATCTAAATTATTGATCAACTTTTCAATAGCAGAAAAATGAGTCAGTGATTTAATAGGTATTTTCCATCACCAATTTTATACTATGAAGAGTCAGTTAAGTAATGGAACCATTTTGCATAATGAAATAACATTTATGTTACTCTATTTTTCAGTGATTACAGGGGGAAACAGTCTTTTCAGTGTGTTAGGAGGGCTGATGGCATGCAATAGAGTAATACACATCTTTTGCTTTACCAAAATTATGTTAAATATGAGAACTCATATCACATGTTTGAGTTTCTTTTCTATTCTTCCACTTCACCTCCTGCCTTTTTTAGTTGCCCTGATGTTTCTGAAGGCTTTGTATTGAAGATGTCATTTCCTACTATTTGCTTCTTATTCTGTTTTTTATCCAACTGGTCTTTGGAAGGTGGCCCTCCCACTGAACATGGAAACTGTACCATCTGGCTAAGAAAGGTAAAGACTTTTGATCTCTAACAGAAGCCACTGAACCTATAAAACCAATAAAACCCAAAGAACCAACACAAATAAAGTACCATTGTAGACTTAAACATTGACTATGCAGGGATAATAATAGTCATAACTGACAAAAGAACAACGAATACAGCAGTTCATAAAGATAAGAGAATGAAACCAGCATTCAAATTCATTAATACAGAATACTCACAGAATTATAAAATTTGGGTTGCATTGGAAGGGATCTTAAAGGTTATCTAGTTCCAAACCCCTTGCTGTTGTCAGGGACACCTTCCACTGTGATCCATGATAAATTAAAAAAAAAAATCTATATTATTTTCTGTAAAGACTTGTTACAAGATGGTTCTAAAATTCTTGTATTGTAACTAGCTTTTTTATTTTTTCAATTTTAATTAGTATAATGGGAGGTGAGTGTAACTAATTTGCATTTTGGGATAGATTCTTTTTAGTGAACAAAGATTAAATTTTTTGTATAAAACATCTGATTTTTAAGAGATAAATATCAGTAAGAAATATGTGTTTGCATTAGAAAAATAGTAAGGTATGCAAACTTAATGCTATCATTCATAAAACTTCTAGGCTTCAAGTGTATAGATATAGCTGCAGATATTTGATATGTAATTTAGGATATGGTTATATACACACATATACAGGTAAAGATATTCTGGTCAGATTAACTGGTACTAGAAAACTTCTGTATATCTATTTTCCTTTCCTTCTATGATTTGTATAAATTTTTAGGTTTTTTATTTTATTTTATTAATTCAATTATTATTAATAATTTCACAAACTATCTCAATTGCATACTTCCACTTTCATAATGTTTTTAATTGATAGCTTTTTAATCATTTAGCTATGCTACATTCTGATTGGATGAGTTGATTTTTAAACTGAAGGGAGGAATGTCTAATTAATTAGCCACTGCATTCTTTCAATGAAAGTTTATTACTCTTTTGTTCTTTAAAAGTGAAAAGTATGTAAATCTAACTCATTTACCGTGTATATGTAGATGTGTGGACACTGTACACTAAGTCTGCCACAGTTTTTAGTGGAAAATCCTACTTCTGCTGTCATAGAGTTCTCTAGGAGTTTAATAGACACATTAAGGAGGAGAAAAGCCGTATTACTTCAATGGGAACTACTGATCAAGAATTATCTGCAAGTACTTGGGTATGCTTAGGTTTGTCATTACTTTTCACAAATACTGTCCATAGGCTCTATTGAAGTCTGTTTGCAATTCTTGTGCTATCCATTAAACTTTACTAGACTCTGTAGAGTGGTACTTTACCTATGCAAACCTCCAAAATGCAAACCTCCTTCTTACCCCATGACTCCTCTAAAGGACTTCAGAATTGTTACATTTTACCCCTTGACAAGTATTTATATTCTATTCATGCAAATAGACACAGAAAGTTGTATGGAAGTTTTAAAGAAAAGTTAAGGAAAGCCTGAGAAATGTAACTGTTTAAGTGAATCAGCTGATGGTTGGTTTTAAAGGTAACCCTACATATTTATCACAAATTTTACAGACATAGAATATAAACTATTGACCCAATGTATAAACATGATAAATCTTTCTACTTGAACATGTGTCTCTCAACATGGCTATATGGTTAGCTAAAGTGGTGGTACCTCCTTCCTGTTACAGAGTAATCAGAGCTGAACTGATTTAAACAAATTTAACCTTGAGAAATATAAAGCTCATTTATTCTAGGGAGTGAATGAAGCATATTTAAAGTTAGTTGACAGATGCATATAAATTATCTTCAGAGACAGAAATCTTGGCTGTGCTGAAGTCTGTGTAAAATTCAGTGACTTCAATGGAACCAGGATTTTGTCCAAAGTGTTGGAAGGAACTGGTCTGGTGACACTTGTGCAGATTTGCAAGTGTGCTTGATTTCAGTTGTTCTTGTAGCACCGTAAATAATCTGTCATCTACTCTGTTAACATTCCTTTGATAAACAATGTCTACAGCAATTATTATAAAAGAGTGTTTTCTTTGATATGAAGGAGAACAGTGCTCAAAGTACAGTTTGATAGCTAATTAGAAAACTTTTTTCCTCCAAGATGTATCTGCCCTTCCCTGTCTCAAAAAAATTAAAAAGCATTCCAGCACCACAGAAAATAACAGGGGCATATGATTCAGTTCTTCTTGTCAAACTGCAATTTTTACTGATGGGCATATTGTCCTGGGGTTTCTTTCAATTGTGATGTAACAGCAAAATATATTTTAGCAGCAATTTCTAACTGAGAGCAAGATTCTGCTGTGTCTGACATCCAACCAGCCATGAAGAGAGCTAAATACAGTGGCTGCCCTGGAGAGAATCCAGCAGCCACCCCACATGAGAGCAGTATATAACAGATGGGACTAGAATGACTGATTTAATTAGAATATTTTAATAGAAGAATGGAGAAACATTGCACAGCTCTATCAGTTAGTGAAAAACTCCATTAAATTTCCCAAATTAATTGTTCCATAGGGAGAATATGTCAAATAAAGCACATCTCATTGTAATCTTTCTCTCTTTTTCTCTTCTTCTCTCTCTCCACCTCCCCCTCTCTCCATGTTTTTGTGGGGTTTTTTCTCATTTGGGGAAATTCTACATGATCATCATGGAAAAAAATCTGTTATATTCTATTTTTAATACACCTAAAGTTTAAAAGAGAAATAAGCATTTGGATATACTTAAGTATTTATCTAGATCTATTAATTTAAATACTGAATGGCTTGAAGCATTTGAATTTATCTGATACCTTCAGTTTTAAAGATTTCTTCTTGCAGAAATATCTCTTCTAATCTTAAAATCCGAAAAAATTATTTCTTATATTTCATATACTGTATAACCTTCATCCAAAAGAAAATCCATTGTTTGGGGTTTTTGGGGGTGGGGGTTTTTTAACAGGCAACAGGTTGTACCATGTATTTTATTGCCTATTAGGATCATAGGAAGTAAAATAAGTGGATTTTTGTTTACCTTTTTTTTTAATCTTAAAATAATTTCATGTAAAAGCCTTTCAGTTCTCCCAGTAATATTTCATTGTATCATCACAGGACAGAGAATTCTTTAAACTATCTTTCCAGTTCTTAATAGAATCTGTATTGAATAATTTTAGCCATATAATAGTTTTATCTTTGGGTTTGAAAAAAAAGTTACATATAAGGAAATAAAGCAAGCCGACTGATGTTAATGAAAGAATGACATACCATAAAGTGCTTAATGATAATTCAGCAGTTGGAATAATGGAATCTATATCAATTAAGCATGATAGAATCTCCTATTCAGTAACTGTTCAAGTGCTAAGGAGAAGAACAAATAGTCTAGCTAACAGCACAAGAAGAGACTCTCAGTATTATTTTGTAGGAATTTCCTATTAAATCAAATTATAAAGGACTGAAAATTAATTTAAAGAATATTTAAAGAAGACAAAGAGAATACTTAATAATAATGGTCATTATCTTCCTAAGTGGGGACAGAATTATTTTTATTTAAAGAAAGGGCTTAATTGTAGACAATGATTCATCACACCACAGGTCATATTTTTATCCTTCCTATTACAAAATGAGGATGTTACATTATTTGAATGTAAAACTTAGCAAATCCAGGGGTTTTTTTAAACAAAATAAGGATGACATATTTGGTTGTGGGTTTTTTTTGTATATGCTACACAGACATTTTAATTTTCATTTTGATTTCACTGAAAAAACAATCTTCAGTTGTTGTTTTGTTGTTTGTAGGGGTTTTTTTTCTCTAGAGAGTTTTTATAAAGAATTTAATTCCATGGTTTTGTAGCTTTTTTGTCTACAGTAGTTGTTCTTAGCCTTCAAGAACTGTACCTCACAAAATCACACACAGTCACTCCCCATTCAGGAGTAGCTCATAACTGAACTTGAATTTACTTTTTCTATAGAATATTTGGAAGGGTACTTATAAAAACAAAACAAAACAAAGAAAGAAACAAAAAACTATAAAAAAACCCACCAACCCAAAACCCGGGAAAAACCACACATTTCTTCCTATTATGTGGGCAGTAAATCTGAGCTCCTAAATTGTTCGTTGGTGAGTGATTCAATGTGACATATATTACTATACTCTCTTCTCTGCAGTTACTATTTCAGCAGCAGCGTAGATCAGAATCCTGAAGACCTTAAAACCTGCACCTCTGCCATGTCATTCTGACATTGAGAGTGTCCTAATAAAGAAATTATTGTAGCATGTAGAATGCAATTATGGTACAATTAATGCCTCAGTCAGAAGAGCAGTTCAGGTTAGAATTCACAACTTCTAATGCATCACTAAGTCCAAGTTGTTCCTTAAATTGTCTAAGTTTTCAGGAGGAATTAACTTTTTATTAGTTATATATTAGTAACACTATGTTCTGGCTTTTCTTGGATATACTCAAGCTCAGCAACACTATTTCTGCACTGATTGCCATACTGTTGCTTGTCAAATTTGATAAAACCACTAAACATATCTTCTTTACTGCTTGGGGTATATTGTTCTCCTTGGGAGATATCATTTCCTCTTCATATACCTATAAATTTAGGATTAATCCATTGCTGCCCACCTGCTCTTCAGAAAATTTGGCAGTGATTGGTACTGAGATCAAGTAAAATAGACTTATGTAGAACTGTCAAATATACATGGTGGGTAAGAAATGATAACATGAAGGGTGACGTTGGTTGACTAGTCACCTTCTTTCTTGGAGTTAATGTTTGATTAACGCTTCAACATCACCTTTTATTATAGGATGTAGAAGTATTATGAAGCTAAAAAATGCAGAATAATCTATGAAAGATATGTGCATTTCATCACAGATTTGAAACTGCAGACATTATTTTATTAAGAAAATGCATATGAAGACTTCTACAAACATAGGCCACCTATTGTCTAGATGACGTTCCTTCACTACTTTTCCATCACTTAGAAATTTCACAGTTTGAAGGCAAAAAAACCCCAAAAAAGTGATGGGTGTGAAAATGAGGAAATAATCAGAGGAAAGGGTTCTTTTGTTTTGTTTGGTTGGGGGGGATTTTAATGTCTATAGAGAATACTTAGGGTCACAGATGTGATTACAGATTTTAGGAATGTTTTTATGTACTTGAATTCATGTATTTCTTACAAAAAATATTTTTTTTTTTTAGAATTCAAAATTAAAGAAAAATGTCATTGAACTGTGAAAATTTGAGGAATGAAATAATATAAACTTTATGAAACAAAAGCAGAGGTTGGGGTTTTCTTTAAATCTCTAACAACTGGCTGTTATTTCTGTGATTTTTCAGTTGTTGCTCCTTTTCTAGCTAGAAGTAGAAAGAAATCTAAAAAATATAATTATAATTTTGCTCAAATTGTACAAAAACAAGTTATATTTAAAATAAAATTAGACGAGTATTTCATGCATAGAACTATCTTTACATGAGATATATATGTGAACCTACACTGAATATTTCAACTATCTGTTATAATTACAAAAATCAGTCACTGATAACCCAGAACATATATTGGATGGAACCTTGAAAGCATTAAATGCTGAAGTTTGACATCTGACATTAGCATAGGATCATAGGATCATTCAGGTGTGAAGGGACCTTGAGATGTTTTCATTCCAAACTTGTGCACAAACAAGATCAGCTGAGAGATAAAACCAGGCTGCTCAGGGCTTTTTTGAGACATATGATGAGAAACCCTGGGGATGGATATTGCTTTTTTAATATAATAAGTAAATAAACCATGCAGACAAGGCCACCTTGGGGGTTCACTGCCAAATCCTGTTTACTCAAATGAGACAACAGCTTATATATAGGTTCAATAGTAACACATGACTCCCTTGACCAATCCCCATGGGTTTCTCACTGCCCATGTGTGGGAGTACTTTGAAAACCACATCTCCCAGGGTGCTGTTCGGCACCCTTCCTGAAACCCCACTCCTACAGGTGGACGCTGCCCAACCACTATGGGGAAATCTGTTCTTATGCCTGACTTTCTTCACGGTGGCAAAACTTGTTTCAGCTTACGTCCATTGTCTTTTCTTGCCCCCAGTTCATGCTGCAGTGTGAAAATCCAGCTCTGTTCTCCTTGTTCAGAGTTTCTTAGGTGACCCTGAAGCCATTTCTACTCCTAATTGCACCATCAAAAAACTATCCTTGATAATCTCCAGGTACTTCTCAGATTGCTTTCATCCCTGCAAATTTCCCTTCCAATAGATGTCAGGAAGGTTAAACTCACCTATGAGAATAAAGGTCTGTGATCCAGATAGACTTCTTGATTTTTAAAGAAGACTTCATCTGCTTCCTTATCCTGTTCAGATGGTCTACAACAGATTCACATTACCACATCACTCTTACAGACCTCTCTGTATTCGGCAACTTCTCAATCAATTTGTCATCTGTCCTATTGATCTTTGGACATCCGGTTTGCTTCTTCACACGGAGGGTAACTCCTGCCCTTTTCTTCCCTGCATGCTTTTACTGGAAAACTTGTATCTGTCCGTGGCAGTAATCCAATTGTATGAGCTGTTTGCTCAACATATCAGTTATTCCAAAAATGCCACAAGTCTGACATGCACCTGCATTTCTACTTCCTCTTGCTTGGTTCCCAGGTTGTGTGCATTTGAGTACATACATCTGGCATGACCCCCCCCCCCCCCCCCCTTGCTTTCCTGTTTATTTCTAAGTAAAACACAGCTAAAAAAAAAAAAGTGGAAAAAAGCACTTTTTTTGTGGGGATTTTTTTAGTGATTTTTTAGTACTTCTACTGGACCAGAATTAAGTTTTGATCAAAATTTCATTTGACATAAGAAGAGGAAGTATTTTTTTTCTTGCCATTTGAAAATATTCAAATATTTTTATTTTTATTTTTTTGAAAATTTCTCACTTCAGAGTTTTCAGCTTCACTGAATTTTCTTTCTCTCTGGTTTTAGGATAGAATTATAACCATTATGAATGTGTAAACAAGGAGAATTTAAAGAAATATACTATCATGATAAAAAAACGAAACAAAACAAACAAACAATATCAAAAAGCCCAACAACTAACCAAACTTTGAGCTTCTGTGATCATGATGAAATCTAAGCTAATGTGTTCCTCTACAATTTTTAAACATACCTATGTTTTCCTATGCATATACACAGTCATTTTGTTTGTCAGTATT
Source organism: Pseudopipra pipra (assembly GCF_036250125.1). Lineage (NCBI taxonomy): Eukaryota > Metazoa > Chordata > Aves > Passeriformes > Pipridae > Pseudopipra > Pseudopipra pipra. The sequence continues at coordinate 81,628,800 of NC_087550.1, forward strand.
GGTATTTGGAATGGAAGATTTAGATATAATTTAAATTACTCATGTAACTGTAGGAATGCATGTACTTTCTCTCAACCAGCATCTTAAGTATACACCTTGTTCAAAAGAACACAGTTTATGACTGGAATTTTTGCAGTTAAAGAGAGAATTTGAATTTATCTTTAGTTGGCTTTGTATCTGTTCAGACACCAAAGTAAAATGCTACCTAAAGAGAAACGAAATGAGTAGATGCCCCATGCTCCAGGATCGCAGCTACTTTGCAAGTTACTCTTAAAGAGCTTTATGTTTGTTTGTAGGGTTCTTTGATTCCAGCTTTCATGAGGTGGAAATTTCAAGTTTTTAGTTCAAAAAAAAGCTTTTATCCAAAGCAGTTTGAAAGCATGAGTTGGCTTCAGTGAGTACTAGATTTGAAAAAACAAACAAACAAACACTAACTACCCTGCAGCTGTGTTTCACTTTTGCAAAAGGAGTCTTGGGAGACCTAAGAGATCCAGACAAAATCAGTATATCTTTTTTTTTTACAAGAAAAGTATCTGAAATGCTTGTTTCAGAAAACTTTCCTAAAATCTGTAAAGTCTCCTTGTTCTTAGAGATCTGATAATGGTGGATTTGAAGTTTCAGAGAAAAGTGTAAGTAGTTACTTGACAGGCCTGTCCTAGAAGTTATGCAGTGGATGTAATACATGATTGCCTCTCTCTCTCTGAAAGCATGATTGTTTTTCTTGGGATTACTCTTAGGTGAATATCAAGATCTATAATGAGAGCTGCTGGGCAGAGCTGCACATGGCGAGTCATTGGTTCATTTTTGTCTGTCTTGCTGTTGCTTATTTGGTCACCAAAACATGACCTGTAAAATGTAATGTAAGACCAACCCCTTCTTTTCTACTAATATAGCTTAGCTGAAATTGAGGCCAGGCATGGTTAACCTTGATTTAAGAGGTTTTATGCAATATGCATAGAGTTGCATTTTCACCATGTTTGTATATCTTCATAAACAAATCAAAACCAAGACCCTCTTAAAGCAGAAGGTGTCAAAATATGTAAAGTTTGCTTCCATTAAGGTTTTTCTGTGAAGCTCAGAACAATTTTCTCTGGCTATCTTAATAACGAAGATAAAATTTGCTAAGGAAAAAACCTCTTAATGAAAAGCTTGATTAATGAATTTCATGTGATCCTGTCCAATATATAAATGGTAAGATCTCCTGTGAAACAGCCTATTTAAACTGATCAAAGTTTTGAATAAGATATATAAATTCAGCAAAAGCTATACACGTATTGTAAACCTCTCTAGGACTAGAAAGAAGGGAGAACCCTTGTTAATCTTGCAGGTAACTCCTTTAACACCTGATATTCTGTTATTCTGCATCTCACTCCATACTCAACTTCCCATGAATACAGATGATGGAGATGACATTTAGGTGTTCATTAAACTTATACTCACTATGTTTTAAATTTTTGTAACAAATGTAACAAATGCATGCAGGTCTACTTAAGTACACTATGCTGAGCAGCAGTAAAGGTGATTAAACAGAAGCAGCAGGAAAGAACCTTAACTGGCTGACTCAAATTTTCAGTAGTCTCCTTACTATCTACACAATTTTTGAGGAAACTAGGTCATAGTCTTATTTCTAAGATTTGCCATTATAGGCAAATATTAGAAATAGGCAAATATAAGGAAGGCTTATAGCTCTGTTCTTGGCTTCTATGCAATATAGAAAAACAAATTGATGAAGAACTCTCCCTGAAGTATGGAATGTGCTGAATGTCTTAATTGAAAATTATGACTTTTTTTTTTCTTTGAGATTTATTGTTCATTTACACACATTACTTAATTTCTGTGGAACATGCTGGCAGTAAATTCACTGGCACGATATATTCAAGTGTGTTTAGTCTGAGGCACTGGAAGAAGTCCAAGCCCACAGTATTCTGTAAAAATCTCTCATTGTCTTCTATTAATCAAAAGACAAATAACTTTGTCAGTAATATGTGGCAACAGGAAACACACATGTTGAACAGTACTTCTCTTACTATCTTTCTTTTTTTCTTTGTTAATATACTCTTTTAATTCACCAGGCACATTTTCTAAGACTGATCACTCCATACAGTGTGTGTTTGTATACATCTAATGAAAAGCATAACACTTTTTTTCTTTTCTCCAGGTATATCACACAAGTTCAATTTCATTTCATGTTTTACACATTGCATTGAAAAATATAATTACATTATATACACTTTAATACTAGGCCCTGATTTCCATATCTCCTCAAAAAATGACAAATATTTACCTCTTCACACAGAAAGGTCAGACAATTCACAGTAGAACAATATAGATAGTGACCTAATTTAAAGTTTGAACTTTTCAGGAGTCATAATGTCTGGTGTAGTCATGGCTGTAGAAGTCTAGAGAAGAAAAGGTTTATTGTGTGTGAGTAGACTGAAGTACTTACAAGCAGGGAATGCAGAATTATTGTAACTAATTAATTTATCTGGTGATTTATAATTTAGCCCTTGTTCTCATTTTGAATTATGCATGAGCTAGTGACATTTTTTTAAAAAATTGTTTATTTGTACCTTTACTAATTTTAACTTACAGGTAGTTCAGTCATTGTTAGCTGCATTTGCCTATCTCTGTTTATGAAATGGGAAAATAGCTCTGTAGGAAAACTTTTCCAGGGTATTTTACTCTTATTTTTTCCGAGTTTAGGAGGGTTTATTTTGAGAGTGATTTTACATTGTCAGTGCTGTTCAATGAGAATGGAATTATTAACTGACAGTGATGATCTGGGCAACAAACTATACAGGGCTTTTTAAATCCCTAATGAGGAGCAGCTTCCTTCATATTAGGTATTTTAAAACACAAAAGTGACTTTATACAATTAATACAGAAAATATTGCCTTTAGAGCATAAGATGAAACATTCCTGACCACCCTGTGGCTTTTACTATTACTTTTATTTGCATTGTGATATCTTCATTGGTGGTTTCTGAAGCCCTTTTTTCTTGGTTCACAGAGTTAATAACATCCAACAGTAACAGTCAAAAAGGAATTCATATGAAAATCAGACATATTTTAGTGCTGGTTTTAAGAGCTATTTCTAATTTGAATAATTCTGTATTCCATCACAATACAATACACAATACAGCATTTGAAAAGTGTGAATTTTTGGTATTATGGAGGCTTTTTGTTTTATTTTTAAATTTTACATCTCAGCTTACACTCCTCTTCAGCAACATGCATATGTCTGGGTTTAAAACTAAATATTTGATAAATCTCACTCAAGTCAATCCTAAATTTGCTGTGCTTTCTCACTAATTATACCTTAGACCTCAAAGCATTTATGTCAGCTCAACAAGGCCCATGTGACATTATAAGCTGCTAAAATTACTGTAAAACATTTCATTTAAAAATAAGTGGTTTTATAATGAATAAAATTACATTCCTGAGCTTTCTAATTTGAATGTTCAGGTAAGTGATGTGAATAGTAAATTGACAAGGTTTGGCACTGTTACAAATTACTAAAGATGGTTGATAAAACAAGCAGTCACAGAAGAGCTGGACAATACTAAATGACCAGGCAAAAATTCTAGATGAAATTTAAGGCTGATAAAATCTAAACAATCTACACAAGGAAACATAGTGATATTTTATATATACTGATGATTTCTAAAATAGTTATTCCTGCTCAGAAAAGAAATCTCAACAACACTGTGAATACAAGAAGCAATATAGCTTATTAGAAGTTAGCAGGGGAGCAGTAGTAAAGAAAGCAGTAAGTTCATTATGCCAATAAATGACTGTGTATTTGTCTTAGGGAAAGTGAGGAAACCAAACGTGTGAGTTAGTGAAACAGGCAAAGACCATCCAGAGTTTGAGTGTTCTCCCTGTCCATCCTCCTATAAATAGAAGAATGGATGTACTCCCAGGGGTAGGGTCATGTTCTGGAAATTCTGTACCAAAGCACTTTGTCTATTCTCACATTCTCGTGCCTACTGGTGAAACGCAGTGGGAGTTTAGATGTGAAGAAAAGCATCACCACAGTTGCACAACTTTTTGGGTTACCTGCTAGAGGACAGTTTTGGTAGTGTATATATAATGTTCTTGGTAAGAATCTATGCAGAGAAAGTACCTTTTTTCGCTATCAGGGATCTTTTCGGATTTCAGGGTGAACAAAGATCTCTTTTGGCTGGTCTTTTGGTAGGGAAAATCTTTTTGCATAAATATATTGCTTTGGAAAACAAGTTGAAAGAACGGATGAGACATCTGTCAGGAATGAGATCAATCAGACCGGTTTGGATACACTTCTAGTGATTTTGGGGGTTTTAGCTTCAATCAGAAGTGGACAAAGGTGGTGGACTGAGAATCAAAACACCCCTTTCCTGATCTTATGGTTCAGTCAAAGGAAGCTCCTAGCTGGACTGTAGCTGGCAAAAAAGCACTAATACTTAGCTTATGCTCTAACCTTGCTTTGGTAGTCAGAGCCACTTTTTGTGACATTTAAGGCTCATAATAGAGCCTGTAGAAAAATGGCATTCCAACTGGAGTGTGGGACAGATGTCTTTGGCAGCAAAAAGAGACAAGTAGATGTCATTGTAAGCAAATAAAGGTGTTCAGTTCTCTCTCAGAGTACTCTTCTACTGGTGTCTGAGTTCATCCTTAAAGCTTGCTGTAATTTAGAGCAGTCTTCAAAGTACTGTAACATTATGAGAGGAACATCCATGAGCAGAGCAGCAGGAAAATCAAGAAATTCAGAAGTGAACTAAAAGTTGTATTGCACTTTATATGCTTCCTTAAATGAATTAATCTTGTAATGTGGTGGGTTTGTTTTTTTCTTTCTCTACATTTTTAGTTTGTTTCCAAATTAATTTTTTAATGCATTCATTGTATTTTAATAGTCTTTTGAGTACTGAAGAAATAGGCATGGTTTCCAGCAGTTACAAAAGCTTAATTAGACATGGTGCTGATAGGGAAGGGGATAACAGCACAGTCTGGATTTATGTTTTACTTGGTATTTTACTCTGGAGACAGCCTGTTCTGAAAGCATGTAATTTTCAGAAGAAAACACTACGCAAGAGTTACACTGAAAGAACACCAAAGTGCATTGGCATTTTCTTCTTTATTTTTAATTAAAATTCCTTTTTTTCTTTTTTTTTTTTTTTTTTCTAATTCCAGAAAGTCCATGACATAACAATGCAGAATGTTGAAAATGTCAGTTTCTGGGTTTTGCTGGATGTGAATGAATTTTGCCTGTTTGTCTTTGGCATGTTAAGGAGGAGTGATAGAATTTTCAAATAGAAGTAAAATACACTGCAATGTGTATTTTAAATTAAGAACAGATTGAGGACTCTGCTTTGTGGTGAAAAAAATAGACTTTTTTTCTGTGTTTTTTTTTTTTCTGTTTATTACTTGTTTTGAGATATGCTGTTAAATACTTAGCATCTGGTTTTTTTGCAGCAACTCTTGCTACTTTTCCAGTGTTCCACCTCTGACATTTATTTTCCCATTTGTTAATTTTGAATTTTTAAATGGAAACTTTAGTAGCATGTGAGGAGAACCATTCAAACCAATTTTGTGTCTTATTATATTCTACCTTACTGACCAACAATGACATGTGCATTCACTGCAATTAAAAAAAACCCCATAATTACAAGTGAATAGATCTTTGGCTTCTCCAGCACCTTGCATCTCAGTTGGACTGGAACTGCTTCCTGCAAAAATATCATAAATTTATTAAAATTTAATATTAGTCTCTTGGATCAAGCTCCTTTCTAAAAGCTAGTTTATCTAGTTAAAAAAAATAAAAACTGCACATGATTATCTTTCTGCATCTCTTTTGCCTCTTGCTTCTATTTTTTTAAGTTTTTACTCCTTCATAGTGATAAGTGAATAATTCTATCTACTGTTTCAATGAAGTATGTTAAGTAAGCAATAACTGTTTAGATTTAAAATATTTTCTGCTACATTTTTATAGCTGAACTATTTCCTGTGTACTTTTTGCTGTATTAAAGTTCTTTGCCACTTAGTACAAATTCAATATCTATTCAAAATGAAAAATGTTTGTTGACAGTTGCCTGCAAGAAATAATCCAAACTCACCCTTCATGCAGGTTTAAGATAACTCAATTCCACAAGAGTTTACCTGGAGATCCTTTCTACACTGGATTTACCAGAGTATCTCTCCCATTGTGTACAGTAATAATTCAGGGTAGGCTGTTTCAAATCAGAGGAAATCTGGTTCATAAATTGAACAAGGAAGTCAGTTAATAGAAAAAATACCAGAACCAGAAGACAATGGAAAATTTCAGGGATTGAGTGACACCTCCTATAAAGCATATTTGAGTTTTCAGAGAACTTTTATTCCCTGGTTTTAACAAAAATGCACAAATATGGGTTATTATACTGAAAATATTTTTTGACAGACTAAAATGGGCACATGATATCCACTTAGCTATTAAAAAAAAATCAGGTTTTGTGAGAGCTCTATTTATTTTAGTTAATAGGTCTAATTAATAAAATAGCAGACCATATTTTCTAGTCCAATGCATTGTTGTCACTGTTATCATATGTATGGTTAACTTTCTCGAGTTACAGAATCATCTCAATATTTCACAAGACAAAATCTTATGAATTCTCAATTTCCTCTCTAAAAGGAGAATGAAAGTAATCAGGAAATTTAACATGTGGAAGTACATGCTATCAATTGAAAAAACAGTTCCCAGACCATCTAAACAGAAGTCCCACTGGGATTTCAATAACACACTCTTCTCTACAGTTAAACAGTTTAATGGATTTGGCAGCTTAACAAAATCCATTTCTTTCTAACAGTCATGATATTGGGGTTGTTTTTTTATGTTAACTCCATGATGTAGCTCATACATAGAGGGCAGCTTAAACTTCTCTGTAGCAGATCCATATGCTGTTTGAATCTACCTTTCCCCAGACAGACAAAACTGACTAATGTCCAAAACATTATAATAACATTTGTAACTGTAGTTGAGGAGGGACAGCACATATTAATTTGTCATTTGGTGCATATTTATCAATGAGATTGTTCACTGTTGCCAAATCAAAGCCCTTATTAAAGCTAGTGCTGCTGAAATCAAATGTCCTTCATTATTTTTATTCTAAGTATATAGATAGTTTTATTAAAAGTTTGTTATATATGCTATAGTGTGATCATTTCTAAAAGACAGAAGATTTTTAAAAGCTAATAAAAAATTCAGCACAGTGTGATCAAGGAAGTATTTTCCTTTTCTTTGTTGCATTACAACTCTAGCATACCCTTAATGAAACTATCACTAGTGGAACTGGTACAGCAGCAGCTGGGAGTTATCATGACAATCATAACTTTAAAATATTTTTTGCCAATAATCTTTCTGATACTGCATTTATTGATGTAAATGTATTGTATTGATGTAAATGTATTGAAGGAAATGTATTCAATGTCAGGCAAGCTTATAGTTTAATAAGTATTTTCATATTCCTTTGCAATAGACTCCATCTAGAAAAATAGAGGAAACATGAACATTGGATTATCTTCATCTTTGTGACAATTCTTACTTGATGAGAATGAGTCTGTACCCATTCATAGAAAAAATGTTTGTGCCCATGGGGAAAAAATGTAATATAAATATTAAAGGGCCTACTATGTTATAGCTAGATGTAATATGTCCTCACTGCATTTTATCACACTTCCGTTTACATACCATTAGGATAGCTTGTCTTGAACGTATAGTTATGGAATACATAAAGATTTTAAAAGGCAAACAAATATGTTTTATATATGATTCAGATTGTTGTATATGAATTTCTATTTCAAACTACACTGTACTTCTTCGTTGTACCTCACCCAAAATAGCTGCAGACTAAAATACGAATTTGGTAAATATTAGGAAAGGTTTATTTACAAATCAGATGAACTCTTTTCCCCCCCCTTTCCTGTTGCTCTTTATTCATGAGTGCTACAGTATTGACAAGAAGAAAATTTAGAGCAGAAGAAAGGTATCAATATTCTCATTGCCCCAAAAGTTTTCAGTGAAGATTCTAATGGAACAAAATTGTGGGGCTTGAATATTAAATTAGCTGTGTGTATGGAATACAAGTCCCCTGGTTCAATGCATAGTGGTCCATGAATCAAAAGCCATCATATTCATATGCATGGTTCTACTCATTGTGTATACAGTCAGTTTTTCAGGTGGGTGCAGTTCTTATTCTTATATTTGTCTCCATACAAACAATAATTATAATGCTTTTACAGATATTATTTTTATTAAAAAAAAATCTTGGAATACATGGATTTATTAAACTGCTTATGAAATTATTATTTAAAATTATCAATTAAATATTTTGTGTGGTCAGATTATAATATTTGAAACCTTTTAAACCTGTGCTGGAACTAGTGCTTTGAGAGTGAGTGGTGAGTGACCTAAATGAAGGGATTTTGATGCTATCAAATTGATTGAAAGACTAACATAAAGTATCTCATCATTTACAGATTTAGTGGAGTTTTCATAAGCATCATTTTTCAGAAGTGTTAACAAAAAAAAAAAATTAACTCTTCACTGCTAAAAGAAATTAATAACTTTTGATCAAATAAGATATTGGATTTTTTTTCATCTGTACACTACTAGGAAGGGTATGTTGTATAGGTTCTCAACACTACTCCAAATAAATTACTTTTGGGAAGTTTATCAGTTCAATTTGCTGCTCAGGTCTCTCTTCACTGTATACCATCCTTAACATACTGAAAGTTAAAAGCCATAAACAGTGATTTCAGTGAGGTATAGGCCCAAATATGGATAGCTTCCAGGACAAACATATTTTCTAAGCAAAGAAAGTTCACGTCTGGATTTTTCTAGAGTATCAGGATTCTACTTAAACTCTCATATAGCCTCAGATTATGAGAAGGATATTTTGAAAATTTTTATGAAACGCATTTAGTTGCCTTTTTGTCCATGGTGACTTCATACTTGCTAAGACTTAAGATCTTCCTGTAGACTGTGTCTGGTACACTACCAACAACAGCGGAGGGAATTACAGTATGCATATAGTATCACAGTACTAGAATATAGTAGGATTAAAGTGATCTCTGAGGTCTTATCTACCCTGCTACTCAAAGCACTTAGACCAAGTAGCTCAGGGCCTTGTCCAGTCACATTCTATCTCCAAGGATGGAAATTCCACAGGCTCCTTGGGCAACATGTGCCAGTATTTCACGGACCTATGTCTAAAAATTAGATGCTGGCTAGCTAGCTAGGTAATACATCTAGGGCCTCTGTTTCCATAATTTCTTTTATATGTATGAGAGAAATAATTTATCGAATATCAGGCAGTCATTTTGGAATTACGATAGTCTGACTATTCAAACACTACCTGAGAAACTGACAGGTTAGATTACTCCTTTGCCTGCCTGTAGGTGTTTTGGTTGTGGCTCTGAAAAACAGATACTGTGACTGCCATCTGGCATCTGACATAAAATGTACCCTGTATCTAGAAACTGCTTATTTTAGACTGATGTGTACTTTTTCTTTCATTATAACCCAAGTATTCTTCATGTTCAGTAGTACCCCACATACTCTTGAGTTGTAAGAACCTCATTTTTGTCTGATCTAGGATACGTGTATCAAAGATCTCAAGCAACAACCAAAACTACCCAATGAACTGCTGTTAAAAAAAAAAAAACAACAAAAAGGAAAAGAAACAAAAACCCTGCTCTGAAAACAAAATAATAACTTATGTGATATGAAAAGTCTATTTCATACTTGAATAAAGATAAGTAAGTTACAGAATTCAAAATTAAACTAGTGGTTAGTTATCCTGTTCATGACAGGAAAATATAAATGGAGGACTCTCTCAAACAGTAATATATATAGTTGGTGTTAATGTACCTGCAAATTTTATACAGTTGAGGCAGTTACCAGAAAAGTAAGTGAAAAACAGAGTAAATGTTGCTCAGGAAGAGAGTAGACAATACAATACAATTTCATGTTGAAGAAAAAAAATTTTACTAAATTTTTTACTAAATTTTCATATGTGTATAGTGCAAAAAGTAAAGGCAGCAATTAAATGTCAAATATACATTTTCCTATTTTGCCTTCCAGAGAATACAAATATTTACAAAATAATCCTATTTTGTCTGTGTACTGTTGACCATTTTCTTATACTCATACTGAAGAAATGAAGAGAGGAACCCCATGAATTTTGACAAATGTTAAAAGTCCTGCACCTAGGAGGGAACAACCCCATGCAACCCATGCTGGGGGTCACCACACTGGAAAGCAGGAAGTCCTGATGGACAAGTTAAAATGAGCCAAAGTCTGGGGTTGCATTAGGCAGTATGTTTGGTCAAAGGAGATGATCCTTCCCCTCTACTCAACAGTGGTGAGACACATCTGGAGTGTTGGGTCCAGATCTGGGCTTCCCAGTGCAAGAGAAGTATGGGTTCAGTTACTCTTCAGTGAAGGACCATGAAGATGATGAAGGGACTGGAGGGACTGGAGCACCTGCAAGAGGTGGTTGAGAGAGCTGACACTGTTTGTCCTGGAGAAGGGGATACTAGAGGGTTCTTATCAGTGTATATAAGTAGTTGACTTGGAAGTAAAGAAAGCTAAGCCAGACCGTTCTCAGTAGTGTCCAATAAAAGCAAAAAAAGACAGGAGGCAAATACTGAAGTGCAGAAGTACCTTCTTCCTGACTGATAGGAATGACTAATCCCATCTGAAAGGCTTCAAGGACTAGGAGTGGACAAATTCCTGAAGATTCTGTTGGAGGTTTTAATTTACTGATTTTAAAGCTCTAAAAGAAGCATTCAATTTGCTTTCTTTTGTGGAAGAAACCTCAAACTATTTGTGTATTAATTATTTTGGAAAGTGACAGTAGGAAATATTTTCAGCTTTTCACCCTACAGCACTTACACATTTAGGAATTTTTTTTCTGGAATGATTTTCAGAAATATACATTGGACTAAGTTTGGTTTAATTCTTTGCTGTTCTTCAGAACTGTATTCTCTTAGCTACAAAAGGAATTGGCACATGTTCAGCTCTGTACATTGTCATAATTTCAAGAAACTTTTTGTACTGAGAAACTTTTGAAAACTTTCTATTTGAGGTTGTAGTATATTTTTAAGGATATTAAAAAGAAAACTTCCTTTTAGTAACTAGGTTGTGACTGTTCATTTTCCTTACATTTTTGTATGTATAGAAATTTTCTATCACCTGCAGTGATGAATATTTCACAAATACTACTTAGTCAATTTGCTGGCTACATAGCTTTCTATATACACTACACTGCCATCATTGAGTTGTTTCATTACTTCTAAGATGCAGCACACACATTTTCTAGAATCTTCTATGTCTGGAAAAATATAAACAGGAAGAAAATAATGAAGTGCTTCTAAAAGCAGAGAAGATTTTTTTATTTTTACAGACAGGGACAAGTCTGGTGGCTGCCCAAGTTGGAAAAGTTAATCCTAACCTACATCTCTGCTGATCTGAGAAAGGACTGTAAAGTACATTGTTTCAAAATGACCAGTGAAATAATATTTTAGCTGATTATTAGCTCAGCTAATAGGGCCGGCTTTTACAATGGTCACCTAGCACTTAGAAGATGACAGTCAAGCCTTCAAGTGAGGTCACTTACATCCCCTATACCCCACCTACACTCTTTATCTCCAGATGTAGATATAGAGATGTTGTAGAAAGTGTCATGATCTTTTTATACGTAGTGCTGACACAAAATTGTGGCTTCTTGCAGAAGGTGAAATTTGTGTTCCTCTGGGAAATTTTATTTTATTAGGATGACATTTTCTGACATTACATGAGTGATGCACTACCTAATAATTAGTGAGGAAGATCATAGAAAACCACTGGCTAGAAACAATAAGATGATTATTAGATGACTGTTGTGGTGTTTCCTAATTCAAAAACTAGTCTCTCTATTTTTATTATTTCCTAATTTTTTATTAGCTATAGGTATAGGGTTAAATAATACCCATTTCTAGGAGATCTTGAGCAGCCTCCTAGTGACACTTACCAGGATTTTTGCAACTAAAGTAAGGGCCTTTTATAGCTAAAATGACAATAGGTTTTTGCATCACTTTCATCTTGGGCATAATTTTATGCAACAGAAATGAATTTTAACATAAAATTACTCTTTAGTGTAAGTTGTTCAGCACAGAATGATGCTGAGAGCTTTCAAGTTGCTTAAGGGAACCTGTACTGATCTCCAAAGCTGTTTGCACTACCAATGAAGTCTTAGTATATATCCTCAGAAAGGCTTTCAGTATTTACTAGAGATAAAGGCTGGTCCAGAAATCCAGAGGATAAACCTGTATGTGGATCCTATCTTCTCTTATTTGTCAAAGCCAAAGTTGTTTCTACTCTGCATTTCAATCTCAGGCATGTTAAATATCTCTCTGCTGCGTAGAAACCAAACATGAAAGATCAGAGGTATTTGCCTTGACTTCTGAGAGGTCAGCATGCCATTTCTTTTTGGAAGAAAAATGAAAGAATAAAGACAAATAATGCTTTAGTGAGGCTGCTTTTATGTACAATATACATAACCTCCCTGAAGACTGTATTTTTGAACAGAGGTATGAAATAATCAGAACAGACTTCAGAAATAATTTGTGTTTCAATTCCTAGTGAGACTCTCTGTAGAGAAGCTGCTACAAAACAGCATTCTATGGGCTAAGGTACTGAGCCTTTTTTTTTTAATCACTAGATGATTTTGTATCAGTAAGTAATGGTTGAGCTGGTGAGCCAGATGGACATCAGTTAAAGCTCATCTTCATGGATTTGGAATTGTACTTCTATGTGTCTTTTGCATCTTCTACAACTACAGTTTTCAGTAAAGAATTTGCAGTAAATATTTTCAGATAAATACAGAAAACAATTTTCTCTTCTGTGAGCATGTGGCATTGATGTTATTTATACTCCATCATGATTTTCTGAAGTGTGTTCTACAGAAAAGTATTATGCACAACTTGATGAGTAGCAAATTTTTTATTCAAATAATTTGATAAATAAAAGCATTTCCTAACATTTTATGTATGAACTAAAACAAAAGAATTTTCTCTTTTTACTTATAGGGGATTGTGCTGGTTTAAAAGTAAACTGGCACGAGAAATGAACCCAACTCAAGAGAGATTACAAGTCAGAGTTCCAATTTACTAAAAAGATTACAATAAATACAATGATAGAGAATAAAAAACCCTGGTTTTAACCCCCAAAGACAGATGTACAACCCAGCACCCTGGGACAAGAACAGAACAGTGTTTGTTGGCCCCTGTGCTGAGCACCATGTGGCCCCCCTGGGAGCAAAGTAAGAGGAAAAGGAAACCTGTTGGTCCAGATGCTGCTCGCAGTCCTGTTGAAGTAATGATCATAGTCTTGTCGAGAGTGGCAGTCACAGTCCTGTTGGAGTTCTGGTCCTCCTCTGGATCCGACGAGTGCTACCAGAAGTCCCAAAATCCCGAGATTATATGTGCATAGGTTGAGATGGGAATGTCCAGTACCTCCCTCAGGCCAGGGAGTTTCACAATAAGTGATCTAACTCTGTGAGTCATGAGGTATTTTTGAAATCTTTGATGGTCTAGGTCCTTGCAGCTGCCTATTACGCCAGTCCATTGTGGCCCATTAACAGAGATGACCCCTCAGGCTGGGTGTGAAGGTGCTAATGCCTCCCCGGACAGGAGTTACCACAGATGAGTCATTGGTGTGAAGACAAAGAAACACTTCCCTGCCTCCCATGGTTTCTTTAACACCCAGCTTGTATCCTGAGGTGTCAGGTGGGCCCTGGGCACCTTCTGAAAATGATCCATTTGTTGACAGTCCATCAGAAATGGCATAGAGCGTGTAGAATACACAGTTTTGGTTATACCCACATAGTGATAAACTGTTCCTGGCCCCTATAACTAGGACAGGAATAAAGATTTTCTCAAATAATTGTTAGACTTATTAGATAAAACTATTTTTATTTTCTTTGTGGGTTTATGTTGGGTTTTGAATAATAATTTTAAAAAAGTATATTTTGGGCAATTGGAATAGTTAATATTAAATTAAATTTAAAATACTTAAATATTTTTACACTAGGAAGTTAGTACTATATGTGGGTTGATCTTAAGAGGCAGCTAAATTGCACAGGATGATTTATTCTGTCAATGAAAACAGATTGAATTCCAAATATGAAATGTTTATTATGAAACCACAAAAGTTCCACACCATAACAGTTTTATTAAATTTTGTAGTAAATTATATAAACAATAAATGAATTTAAAAGTTTCATTTATTAACTATATATGCTAAATATGCTTTTTTTGCTCAAAATTTTTTCTACAATTCTAATTTGTGCTATATTGAGTACATTTAATTTTCACTAGTATAAATGTAACATTTTATTTTATGGAGCAACCTGGATACTTGCAGCCACGCTCAGGAAAAAATATTTTTTCTCTTGGTGGGATTTCTTTGCAAACATCTGAAAAGAAATATGTTTCATATATTGCTGAATTAACATGATTATACTTAAACTGCATGTCCTGACTTTAACTGACATTTTGCTTTACTTCACTACACCCATCGCTGCTATGTCGATCTTAGAATTACATTAAATGCAGGCATATGGATCTACTTAACATGGTTTCACACTAAATTTGTACAGTGCTTGATCTTCCTGCTATATAGTGGCAGTTTTTTTGTTATCAACACATTCATGGCCTACAGCTGACTGCTTTTATAGCTTTTAATTAAAATCTGAAGTGGAAAGTGTCTATTAGGGTGTGAAACCAGTCATAAAGAAGAGGTTGTACAAACCCTGCATAAGATGGATAGCAGTTATATCACTTTTCCCACCTTTGTCTTCATGATGAACAGAAGCTCATTCAAGTTAATTATATCAAAGTGGGAGGTCTTGGAGGCAGAGCCTATTTGGACAAGTGCCCTCTATTATTAAGGACCTACAAATAAATTTGCAAGCCAGGAGTTTTATCAATATTTTATTGGTTTTCACAGACTAGTTAGAGAATCTCGCCTAGTTTGTGGACTCAGTTTTATTCATGTGGTTAAGTTTCTTTTAGATTGACAGCTGACCTTGTATATCATGTTGCATCTTTGGATATTAAATTTTTCTCTAAAAGATATGTTTTCAAAATGCCTGGATCTATACACACGTTTCCATTCATGAACTTGAAGAACATTAATTTGTCACACCTTCTGTAATACATTTCCACAAGCTTTCACCTCTGACAATATTTTGTTAGCTTTTCTTCTTCTTCTCTGAATATATTTCTCATTAATGTAGCTGTTGTTTTGGGTGTCCCTGGTAATAGGCTGATTTTTTAAAAAAGCTTCTTGATTCCTTCTAGAATCTGTTTTTTTTTCTTTGTAGTAAAAGAAGTGGTTGTCAAGAAAGTAATCAATATCATGTGGTGAATTCCTTACAAATGTTGGAAAATTTTTTAAAAGTCTTAAAGAAGAGGATCATATAAACCAAAGTGATTTCATTACTGTGCTCATAACTTTGAGCGTTATATTTGAATCAAAATCCCATCATATTATCTTACATCAAAGTATATATGTTATTAAGATAATTTAATCTTACTATGAATTTATTAATGTATTACATTGTATGGCATATGAATATAAATATATGACTGTATATGACAGTATTTTACCATTTTTAATTGAAAAAAATCTGAATTAATTTTCTGTTTCAATCAAAAGACACATTTTTATTCTTCTAAAGTTATCAACACAGAGCGCAGCTTAAGGATGCCAGGCAATAAATGGCAAAAGGCACGGTCTGTGGTAGGGAGTACAGAAGAACTGGTAAAGTAAGATGTGGAGAGATCATTACACTAAAAAGGTCACATGGTATTTAACTCAATGTTTTTAAGCTTGGCATAGAAGATGAACTCTCTCTTACTTAATTCTAAGTAACAGAGAAAACCTGAGTACTAGAAATTTTAAATAAAAACTGATATTTATTTTCTATTTATTTTTTTCTCTTCTTGTTCCTAAAATTTTAGTTGTTCCCCAACTTCAGGTAGGGAATTAAAAAAAGAAAATTATGTAAAAGCATAAGCCTTCCACTGCTCTGCATCTGGCACAAAAGCAGATCTCAGTGTGCAGCATGAGGAATGAGACTATATTTATAGCAGGAGTTAAGTAGAGTTAGTCCATCTGTGAGGTCAAAATGGGTGTGTGTAAAATATCTTAGAGACTGAAGATTCAGCACAGATCAGGACTGTCATGTTTGTGAGTAAAAGGAAGCTACTGTACTGGTAACTCGAGAGGGATTTGAGGATTGAACCTTTTCAAATAGCTGGGATTTTTATCAACTACCTTCTATACACTGCGTATTTCAAAGGAGTGTGTTTTGTAGAAGGTGCTACAGTGACCGATAAGTGAGTACTTCATACATTCTCACAGAATACAATCTTAAAACAAGCAGTTGCTGCCATGCAGACATTCCTTGAACTACAGACTATCACAAGTAATTGTAGCAGGGAAGGCCAGAGAAGAAAAAGGATGATAGCAATGCGTATTTGACAAAAAAAGGAGTCAGGGATAGCTTTTCAACAGAAAATAAGATTTTTCTACAAATTTTGTCTTTTTTCAACTGTATGGGATGGTAAAAGGGCAAGTAAATTATTTTTTTAATGACTTACTGAAAAGAAACATATTATCTCTTACACTCATGTTCTGTTTATGTTATTAGTTTGTTAAAAATGTGTTTCCCAGCTAATAGCTTTAACCAATTACAGAACTAGGTTTGTATCAGAAAAACTGAAAAATGCTATGCTGTCACATGCACACACTTAACTCTCTGAAACCATGAGAAGATATTTATTTCCTGCTAATTTTTTTCAGTTGTAGTCTTTGTTGTTAATGTATGAGGTATCCTAATCTCGACATTTTCAGACAGAAGCATAGCATTAGCTGACAGCATCCCTCTACACTGTGAAATGGGAGCCACAGGTAAAGGGCAAAAGAAAATTGTTACTGTGGAACAGAGAGCCCATTTACCAGCAATAGCTTTCATTTTATATATTTCATGTATGACCTGCTGTGGAAAATCACTTTTTTCACTGAAACATCTGTGGTATATTGATGAGGAAAGATGGATTGTTGTGCTATTAGTTTTTTATTATTGTTTTTTCATCTTATGTGAGTTTAATGCCAAAGAACAAATTTTAGGAACATACAGGGGACAAATCCAGTCACTATGACTCTACTTTCTCCTCCTCCATCCTATCACAGAGTATCATTCAGTACAAAATAAGCAGCAAAATTTCCTCTATATTGAACCACCACTTCCTTTTTTTTTAAGATAACACAACAAAGAACAAGTTGCAGAAAATAAACACAACACATTCCCAGTTTCCTATACCTCGTTATATGACAGTTTATATGATAGCTTTATTTGATTCTCTCATATAATGGATACTTCCAGGCCTCTGGTGACAAATGGATATCAATGGGCTTGCCACAGGAGTACTGGAGATTTTGGGATTTATCATACACTAGGTTTGAGAAAACAACCATCCCTCTGCTTCACTTTACGAAGTGTCACTGTGAGCCCTAGAGCTGAATGGAACCAAATATATTTTATATTTGTCACCTTCCAGCAGTAGACACTACAGGTAAGTAATACAGGCAGCTTTGTCATGCAGCAGAAACATCCAGGCAGGCCTTAGAAGGGAGTGTTGACTGGGGCACATCATCCAGACCCTTTGTTGAACTTGGCCTGGGATCAGTGCCACATGAAGCAGATCTACTGCAAATGGAATTGGCATGTGTCCAGCAGGCTGATTGATATGCCCACTACTGCTTCTATGGGATTACTCAGGGGAGGTTTTGAGGGGGGGGGTTGTTGGGTTTTTTTGTGTGTGTGTGTGTTTTGGGTTATTGGTTATTTTTTGTTAATATCCCCTAATAACCATTGCCTTTTTACCAGTCTTCTCTGAAAGGCAGGTTGACTGGTTTAGTGTTTTCTTTTCCTGATATGAAAACTTGTCATTTTAATTACAAATCTATGGGGCACACATATAAACAGCAAATTGTGTCCAAAACTGCCTGGAGTGCTCCATAATCCATGCATGTAGTGCATATTTCAGTTAGTCATTGGTGCTGACTATTCATGGAGACGTAAATTAAATACAATTTTTTGTTTCATCATTTAAGCATTGTTTTTATATAAGCCTTACTATCAACTGAAAATGATAATTTGCATCAATGCATACTAATGCATCATATGGTCATGATGCAACCTTTGCATAAACATTATCTGTGGCATCAGATGGTCATATGACACTTGGACTTTGAATAATTATGTCTTTTAATAAACCAGTAATATAGCTATCCTGACCTTTGCCCTTTCCATTCCATGAGCAGATTTGCAATTATAGGCATTGTGTGCATATGAAGCATTTCCTGGTAGACAGTGAGGTTTTAGAAACAGTGTAAAACCCAGGTCTGAATATCTATTGAATGCTAAGGATTTAAAATACTATTTTTTCTTTAAAAAGTACATATGCAATTGCAGGATCTTAATCTATGCAAATTGTATCCAGAAGTAGCAGCCAAAGTTCTGTCACTCTCTTTCACTCCTGTGGCATTAAAACAGTGACAGAAAATATGTGTCCTTTGCACTTTCCCAGTTCGAGATTATGCCACCAAATTAGTATTCAACTTAATGTTTAAGGGCTTAGCCATTGTAATTAATCATGTTGTAACTGTAGAAAGATATCTAATATTCCATCCCTATGCATTATTTAGATTATTTCCTTAGTGAAAGGAACAGGCAAGAGATTAATTAAATCAAACACTTTGAGGTCTGTTTTCCCACTGATGAACAGAGGATTTATATGCAAAATTAAGGTTAGCATTAATGCAAGTTTGTTGCATAAATCATCTAGGCATTGATAGGAGTGGTAAGACTTCTAATGACTTCCTTAAACACTCTTCCCATCACTGCTGTTTAGATGGTCATGGTTATTAGTGAAGGAATATTATCATAATGTTTTATTAGTCAATGCAACAAGTAATTTTAGTCATGAAGTGTAAGTGAAAACTCACTATACAGGCAAACAATGCATACACTTGCGACAAATACAGGCACAAGCAAGATTTCAATGTCATTATAATGTTTATGAAAAACAGCACTGGTTACTTTTTATGGGGTTTTCCTCTGAAGCATGCTATCTTTTCATATCACCTTAGAGGGTAAAAATCAATTAAACATCTAATGAGCCTTGTTGATAGGTAACCTTTCTTCATTTATTCAACTCCATAATTTGCAAGGTGTATCACAGTGAAATGAAACCCTAACCTACTTTTTGCAGGTGTTTGAAACTTCTACTATCACCAAAGTTGTTGCTGAGTGTGAGTTGATTACCATAGCACTTCCTCAATTCTTTCTTTTTCTGAGGAGAAACCTCTGCTCTGGGCTGTTATTTTTTGCTGGCTCCATTTAATAGGAGCTTTTATAACTGTTCTCCAGATTGCTAGTTTATTCACTCTCAGGATTTTTCCTGATTACTTCCAATGGGATTGATAACAGCAATAAGTTTTCCTTTACTGGTAATAGCAATATGTTATCCAAGATGGTTAAACAGTGTTTGTGGCAGGAAGAATGTAGCAATGAACCATGGGAGTTGTGGTCTCCCAGGTTCTCAGATAATATTTGATTGTCATTGGTTAGAGGGTCACGTGACATGTTCAGGTGTGGTATTTAAACCTTGGCAGTTTGAATAAACGGTAATTCTGCTCTGGCACTTGTTTGTGTCTGAGTGGGGTTCGTGCCTTGAACAGCACCTCAAATGGCCGTCCGATAAGGGACTTCAGCAGGTTACCGGCAACCAGGAGCAGCAGCTCTGGGGAACCTGTCCGGGGTTGTCCATATCGCCAAAACCAAAAGGAAGAAAAGAAAGAATTCAGCGCGCTGGGTTACCTCTGCAAAAAGGAACAAAAAAGGAAGAAAAAAGGACCAGAAGAAAGGACGACAGAGCTTCAGCACAGAGGTAACCAAAAATTGGTGAATATGGGAGGGTGGTTTACCCGTCAGGAGGGAAATACTCCAAAAATCAAACAAACAGCTGAAGCTATCTCTCAACTTTTACAAGAATAGAGTATAACCATAGAAGAAAGTAAGTTATGGGACTTGTTATATTGGATTTCGTTGCATGAACCTGCACTACCTCTGACTGGACCTTGTCAAGTGTCATCTTGGAGGAAAATAGGGAACAAAATTATTGAAAAAGCCAGTGAGGGAAAAACAGACACCCTCAAGAATTTGGCTACATGGAAAGACATTATGATAGCCTTGAATAAGCACTACAGAAAGGCAAATGCACCCGGGAGAGTGGACTCCCCCCCTTCACTCCTTTCCCTTCAACCCCCCCCCTTCAACCCCAGCCCCCCCTTCGACCAAGTGGGGCAGGGGGAGAATGCATGTTGGTCAGAGGGGATGGAAGGGAGGGGGAGGCCTTGGGGGGAACAGTGCAGTGGCAGCGAGAAACAGCTTCAGGATTGGGTAGGAAAAAAAAAAAAAAAAAAAAAGGGGGGAAAGAGATATGGGTCTGTTCCCTATGTGTGTAAATCTACATTAACATTTCCTTAAAACAGGGATAATCACAAAGAAGCAATAAATGATACAACAGAACCAAAAGAAACATATAAACAGTAACCAATGCAGAACCGATAGAAACACATAAACAGTAACCAATGCAGAACCGATAGAAACACATAAACAGTAACCAATACAGAACCAAAAGAAACACATAAACAGTAACCAATACAGAACCAAAAGAAACATAGAAACAGTAACCAATACAGAACCAAAACTCCATGAGTCAAACACAATAAAGGGTTTAAGTGTGCATGTGTAAGGGAGAATGAAACGGTGGCCACTGGAGTATGAATGAGAAAGTTGAGTGGACGCATGTATGTGTGTGTGAACGCAAGTACACTTTATAGCAAGACGTCTTAAACACTACTTCAAACAACATCACGTCAGACCCAACGTCTACAACCCAACACATTTCCCTTTTTAATAAAGATGATGCCATTACACAAAGTCACCCTCAGATAAAAGGTTATCCACACCTACAAACCCTGGGTAATTTGAGATTGTTTGAATATTGCACGAACCAATAAAGTTGTAAACAGTTCAATAAAGGCCTTGTGACGATAGGCCCTGTTTTTTATAATTAGTTGAAATAAGATTAGTTATAATAAGAATGTTAAAAATGCATTGTTTCTCAACTTGTTAACAAAAAGAGGGGGGAGATGTGGCAGGAAGAATGTAGCAATGAACCATGGGAGTTGTGGTCTCCCAGGTTCTCAGATAATATTTGATTGTCATTGGTTAGAGGGTCACGTGACATGTTCAGGTGTGGTATTTAAACCTTGGCAGTTTGAATAAACGGTAATTCTGCTCTGGCACTTGTTTGTGTCTGAGTGGGGTTCGTACCTTGAACAGCACCTCAAGTGTTTTTCCATTTACTGCATCCTTCTGTCTTTCCACTCATTAGAGAAAAGCCTCCCTAGTTTACAGTGGTCTTTCTATCGGGCTTTGTAAAATAGCCATCTTTTCTTACATATCTGGGCATGCCTCTGTCCAGGAGTGGGCCATCTGTCGTATTGAAAAACACTGGAAAGACAAGGCAGCATGACTTCACAAGAGGAAAGTCCTGCTTGTCCAATCTGATTTCCTTTTCTGACAAGGTAACTCACCTAGTTGATCAAGGAAAGCCATTTGATGTAATCTTTTTGTATTTCAGTAAAGCTTTTGATACTATCTGTCACAGGATCCTTCTGAACAAAATGTTCTGCACACAGCTGGATAATCACATTACATGGTGGGTGAGCATTGGCCATGGGTTGAGCTCATGAGTCGAGCATAGACTTGTGACCTGTCACTGGTGGGGTTCTACAGGGCTGCATCTTAGGCCCTGTGCTCTTCAACATCTTCATCAATGACTTGGACACAGGACTGGAAGCGATACTAAGCAAGTTTACAAATGATACAAAACTCAGAGGAGCTGTTCACTCCCTTGAAGGCAAGAGGCCCTGCAGAGAGGCCTCGACAAATTAGAGGACTGAGCAATCACCAACCATATGAAGTTCAACAAGGGGAAGTGCTGGATTCTTCACTTGGGATGGGACAACCGTGGATGTATGCACAGTCTGGGGAATGAGGTGCTGGAAAGCAGTGTCATGGAAAGGGACCTGGGTGTTCTGGTCAATGGGAAGTTGAATATGAGTCAGCAGTGCTCTGGCAGCCAGAAGGGGCAATCATGTCCTGGGGGGCATCGGGCAAAGCATCACCAGCCAGTCAAGGGAGGGGATTGTCCTGCTCTGCTCTGCACTGGGGAGGCCTCACTTTGAATATTGTGTGCAGTTTTGGGCACCACAATATAAGAAAGATATTAAGCTCTTACAGAGAGTCCAAAGGAAGACAACAAAGATGGTAAAGGGCCTTGAGGGGAAGCCGGATGAAGAGTGGCTGAGGTCTGTTCAGCCTGGAGAAGAGGAGACTGAGGGGAGACCTCATTGCAATTACAACTTCCTCATGAGTAGAAGAGGAGGGGCAGGCACTGATCTCTTCTCTGTGGTGTCTACTGACAGGACCCAAGGGAATGGCCTGTAAGTTGTGTCAGGGGATGTTTGGGTTGGATATTAGAAAGAGGTTCTTCACCCAGAGGGTGGTTGGATGCTGGAACAGGCTCCCCAGGGAAGTGGTTACAGCACCAAGTCTGAGAGAGTTCAAGAAGTGTTTGGACAATGCTCTCTGGCACATGGTGTGACTTTTGGGAATGGGTGTGAGGCTAGGAGGTGTACTCAATGATCCTTATGGGTCCTTTCCAACTCAGCATATTCTGTGATTCTGTGATATTCTCACTAGTGAACACAAACTTTACAGTTTTACTTTGAATTTTGAGAAAGTTTGTATTACAAAATAATATTTTATGAGAGATTAACTGATTTGATAACCAGAAGTGAGTTTTTATGTTTTGTCAATTGCAGTAAATCAGCTTACTGAACTTCATAATGCCATTATTTTTTAAAATTATTATTTTTTTTAAATACCAAAGCTAAATATATGGGGATCTCAGTCTTGGACTAACTGACTGACAAATACACATTTTTCAATGTTCTTCAACCCATTCTTTAACTGCACACCTAAAATATTATAAATGATGCTATTCAGTATACTCCTCATGTTTTCATGTAGGTGTAGACAACAAACCTCACTTTTCAGTTCACTCTTTACTTTTCCTCATGAAGAAGGAAAAAAGTAAAGACTGATTAACTGTGGAGGGTCTTTTCACTAGGTGGACCTGCTAATGCATCAGGAGGCATTGTATAGCTAACATTATTCTAGAAAGGAGATGTTCTGTCTTTACTTAGGTAGTTTTCTGCTTTGTAGTCATTATTTATTTGAATATATGTTGATATCCAGGGAAACAATCTGTACAAGGAAAACTTACCTATTAGAAGCTTTTCCAATGCCAGTATAAGGTTATTCCCCAGTCTATAGACATGACCATATTCATGACCTTCAGTGTGGCTTCTTCTGTTGCAACACAGATGAAGAATAGCCACTTAAACAATCACGAAACTAGCATCACTCAGTTCCTATGGCTCATTACTGTGTATGCATATGATGTTGGAAACTCACTTGAAAGTAATTCATTCATTAGCACCAGTGGTTTCATCTCCTGATTGTCAACTGTATATTTTCAGGATATTTTAAAGACAAGTACCATTCTTTAATGAAAATGCACAAATGGGATATCATAAGCTATTTAAACAAAAGTGATTATTATGCAAAGTGAAACAAATTACTTAGAATTGGAGGTGTACAGTTTTGAATCCTGAATTGGTTGGGGACTCGTGGTAATGAAGCAATGAATGCAAAATGTGGAAGCAGAAAAAAAACCCCTAGTGTTTTTGAAAGATGGAT
Source organism: Pseudopipra pipra (assembly GCF_036250125.1). Lineage (NCBI taxonomy): Eukaryota > Metazoa > Chordata > Aves > Passeriformes > Pipridae > Pseudopipra > Pseudopipra pipra. The sequence goes on from NC_087550.1 coordinate 81,652,762, forward strand.
GACAGTAATTATCATGAGCAATGACTGACTATTGGTCTCCACTTTGTCTCTCTGTGTTTCTTCCTCTTTTTTTTTTCTTCTCTTGTGAAACATTAACTTCAGACAGTCAGTTGCAAAATGTTAGCATCTTTCAATGATCTAAAAGGCACAGTCTTTGCTAACACTTCCTAAAACTTGCTCTGTCTTCTGCATATCAGAGAACAAATGAATACATACTTAGTTTTTAAAATTGATAATTGCTCATATCGGTAAAGCATAGCTTACAAGTTTTGGGTTTTTGTTCTCATACATTTGAATTGTTTTAACCATTAGCTCTCCTGAGTTCTATTGCTTATTAAAAAGAAATGTTTGCATAAACATACTTAAAATGCTGAACAACTTTGTCCCTAAGTGATTAAGTCTACATAGCTGTTTGTTCTTGTCATATTATCTTTCTCCTAGTCACATTTATGAAAACAAGAACAATGTTGAAATTGGTCCTCTAATAAAGAAAAGAACAGTTAAAAAATTAGTTGAAAAGAGGGAGTTTACGCAGAGGAATATGTCATGGAAGTGTCTGCAGACGATACATAGCATGGGAAAAGTTTAGCAACAACTGTTTCAGAATCCATTGCCAGCAAAAGTGCTAACTTCTCTGAACCAGCTTTGCATTGTAATGAGAGGGGGTGGAAAAAGAAAAGATATGGTGCAGAGAAGACATAGAGTGACAATAAGAACCATTGTCCAGAGAAGCACTGTCTGTACGAGCAATAACTTAAAAAAAGCAAACAAAAACCCCCAAAATCCAACAGCAAATCCCAAAGTTAACCAGAACAACAGAAAACAAACAAAAAAAACCCAACCCACTCTTTTGGAGTTTGGAGTCAAAGAGAAAACTCAGGGAGGACAGCTAAAATAGGAGTAGTAGCAAGAAGAAAGAAGACTCAATGAGAAAGAGTAAGAACTGGGAAGAAAGAAAATAAGACCTCAGAAAAAAAAAAGAGATAGGAAAAAAGAGCTAAATGGAGAAACATGGCACCAGAAGTGCATACAGAAGTGCAGTGGAAACAGATCAGCTTGGAAGAAACTAATCCCCTTCCAGTCATGAGATGCTTCTATGCAGAACAGCATTTTCAGGCAAGTGGTGAGGAAAACATTGTTTTCTTTAGGAAATTATATAGACTATCTGAAAAAAAAAAAACCTAGAAGACTAAGCTGAGAGATGGAGAAAACATTAAGTACAGAAAACAATTTGCTGTTACACAGAAGACTGGATGTGAAGGGTTGAGGGGGGAAACCTGATATGAAATATAAGAGTAAGGTGTTTAGCAAGACAGAGTAAGAGAAGAAATGAATTAAACAAATGCAAGTATAGTGGCCTTTTTCAAGGAGGAGAAAACTAAATGAAGAGAAGATAGTTAGGAAAAGCATTTAAAATAATAAAAGCATCAGAAGGAAGAAGACAAAAATATAAAGTAAATAGGAAATAAGTAGTAATCAAAAAAAAAAAAAAAGAAAGGTGGAGAAAATGTGCCTTCACATATAATTTAATTTTTTTAGAATACGGTAAACCTGTAAGTTTCTATTTTGGTCTTAGAAATGGGTGATTTAGGCCTACTGAAGCTTAGAGAAGGTTAATACTCTGGCTGTTCCCTGGACAGATGCAGAGATTAACATGGCTAGGGAAGTTGTTCTTGATTAAGCAATTCCTCTATCATCTCTATCGTGTGTGGCAGTAGGGAGCTGTGAGTAGGTATGTTGGCAACCAGTCTCTCCATTGAGGAGTGGAAGGGAATTTTAGTCAGAAGCTGCTTTTTAAGTTCAATGTTTACATCATGGGAGAGAATAGTTTGTTGTATTTCCTCTGAAGTATTTAGCACACTTCTGAGTGCTGTAACTGAATTTGACTTATGGATGTCTATAAGTTACCTATTAAAATCAATCATTGAATATCTAAAAATCCATTTAGATGAGGCATCAGATACATGCTAGATTCTCAAGTTGTCATTATGTTTAATGGACTAATTTCTAGAAATAATGAAGCATCTTTCAAAAATTGCCTTCACTTTATCAGCCAATGAGAACAGAATGAAAATACAGTAAATTAAACAGTGGCAAGTAATTGATTCAGATCTTATAGCTTAACTCATTCTAACAAGAAACAGACAAATGCAGAAGTCTGACACAGATTTTTTTTCCCCTCTTGGGATTATTTTTTTTCTTTTTTCTTTTTTTTTTTCTTTCCGGCTAGGCTGCCACAGATACTTTAGTAGTTACCTCTTTCCTCACTCACCAGAGTTTCTAATACTGCCTTTATGTATCTAAGATTATGAAATGGTAGCTATAATTAGGAAAAGAGTGTGACATACCTTCCAGTTGAAAATTACTGGTGTTTCTCTTTCTGGTTTCTTTTGTCAGGAAGAAAAGAATCAAATGTTACAGAGTGTTTATAAGGATAACTGTTGTTATTCTTTTAATTTAGCATTACTTTATTTTTAACTGCTCCCCAAAATTACTGAACATATTTTACAGAAATATTTTAAAGCTGTAAGAATCAAAGACATGGTGTTGTGTCTGAGTTTCATAGCAGGTTCTATAGTGTTGTCATGTTGACAGCACACTAATATTTTAGCTATTACTAAACAGCATCAAGCTCTTCTCTGTTTCTCATTCTCAGTGAATAGTTTGGGGTGTGCAAGAGGATGGGGTTTAGGTTAGACATCTTTTTCTTGGGAACTGGCTGGGCACTGTGACATGCATGGGAGGTTGTGAGTGATTTCTATTGCATCACTTTGTTTTCTCTTTGTCTTCTACTTCTCCTTCCCTTATCAAAACTTGCAATTTGAGTTCTGCTTGGTCAAATAGACTTTTTTCTCCCATCCAGTCCTAATGCATTGGATTACTGGGCTGCACTACTCTGCGTGATCAGAATTTTTCCTTGTGCTTTGGTAAGTCAAAGTAAAAAGAGACAGGACAAGAGGAAATGGCCTCAGGTTTTATCTGAGGAGGGTTAGATTGGGTTGCTGGGTAATTAAAACAGGCTGCACAGGGAAGTGGTGGAATCACCATCCATAGAAGTGTCCAAAAGGCATGCCCCAGATGTGGCACTTGGGGACATGGTTTGGTGGTGAACGCGGTGGTGCTAGCTTTATGCTTGGACTTGGTGACCTTAGAGTCTTTTCCAAACTTTATGATTCTATGATTCTATTACTTTACTTTTTTTTTTTTCTGAAATACTGAGTGAGCTGACTTGTGCTGAATGTGCATAACTGAAGCAGATAGCCTTCTTAGGCTTCTTAGAAAAGGAACAAGCATTGTTTTTCATAGCCGATTTAACTGAATTCATCTTCAAACTAAAATTTGTCTGGCTGCACTAAGTTTTCACTGGTCCAAGCTCATATGCCAAACGTCATTCTTATCTTTATTATTGCTAACAGAGCACTGTATAATATGCATTCGCCTAACTTTTTGCACAGATCTGATTTGCATGTGACTGCTTCTTGAATACAGTGAGACTAAGATCAGTCTAACTGGAAAAAGAAAATGCTGTGCAGAGCTGTGCAGAGCTACTCTGTCTGTCTACAGAGGTGTGTATTAGCTAATACAGACCTTTTTGTCTGTTGGAGAAAAGTGATGCAAAAAGGAATTTTTAGAAGCAGAGCCTGAATGTGTGGAAGAACTTTTTTACTGTGGGGGTTACTGAGCACTGGAACAAGATGTCCAGCGAGGCTGTGGAATCTCCTCTGAAGATATTTAAAAACCCATCTAGACAAAATCCTGAGTCACCTCTAGGAAACCTTGCTAAGAAGAATGGCTGAACTAGATGACCTTGAGTGGTCTCTTCCAACTGTACCTATTCTGTGATTTTGTGGTTTTACTAAGTAGGTATCACATGGTACTTCTCCTTCTGAATTGTCTACTCTTTTCCTCTTTGTGATAAACTGTATTGCATTGTGGTGTGTTGTAGTTGTGGAGACCAGACAGCTAAGATATTATATCAGTGAATGTTTGAATAATATATTTTCTACATGTGGGGACACATGGATTTTCCATAATTTATATTCAGTTCATATAGCCTCAGTTTCCTGCATAATAAATAGATAAGACTTTTCTCATAATCAATATTTTTGATGCAGTTACTATACAAATAGAAGGCTGGACCATTTTTTAATAATTAAATCTATTTCTTGTTTTATTTTTTTCTGATGTTGGCAGTGGTTTATTATATTACTTTGCTTTTACAATTATGTTGAGCTCAGGACCTGTTTTTTGAAAGTTTTATCATCACTTTTATATTTAATATATTGTCTCAACAGTGAGAGGTGAAATACAAATCCAACAGGGCGTACTATCACTTATGTTTTGTTCAGTAGTCTACAGTTTACTGTACAAAATGTACAAGCTAATAATTAACAATGTAAGAAAGAAACAAGAATGGAATGAATTTAGTAAATTACATCATCTGGCATTATAATCTAGTTCCTAGACTACAATTATGCACAGCCAGTCTTCTGTGCCTATATCATTAAACATTATTAAAGAACTGAAATGTGTTTTAAAAATTAAGAATTAAGATTCTTATATGGATATTGTTTTCAACCGTCTACAATACATACAGAGATGTATTTTTTCAGTATACTGAAACATCTAAATTTAGTGGTTATGGTAGCTGCAATGTTTGCATATTACTTGAGAAGTACAATTAAGAAAACACTTACCTTTTGATGCAGCTGTATTGGTGGATTTTTCTATGGTGCAGCCTGTTCTTAGAGCTGAAAATAAGGTGCTGAGTGTCAGAGACTAGACATAAATTGAATAATTCAGCTTAAATATTAACATGTGTTTATAATTACATAATTTTGAATTATTCCTTGTTTTTTTTTTTTTTTTTTTTTTTTTTTTAGTTTTAATTTAACTATAATACCGTGTCAAATACTCAGAGTACTGCATGTCATGGTCAAAAAATTCTCTATGTCTTTATTCTGTTCCTTCCTCCTCTTCCCCTTACTTTAAGCAGATGAGGAATCAATCGTTCAAAGAAATACAAGGTTGCACTCTTCCTGTATTTTCTTTGTGTTCAATTCATCTTAGTCGTTTTTTTTTTTCCTTTGGTACTTGATTTCTTCCAATTTGTCATCCAGTAACTTTATTTGCTCTACCATTCTGTTCATTATCTGTTTATGCTGATTCAGGTTTTTTCCATATCTAAGATACTTCCATGTACCTCTGCAGTTGTAACACTCACCTTCCCTCATCCATTTTATTTCCCAACATGCTAAATTTTGAGTGCAGAATAGTAGAAGAATTAATGCTAATTTCTGTGACAATTTATTTGCCTGCCTACCTGGGAAGTAAGGAACTTATCCTGAACTTATCCTCTATCCTGTGAAACGTACAAATATATACACAAAACATGTCAATGATACTCAAAACACATCCATAAGGCACTGGTAGCCCAGAAGTTTTATCCTCTCAATTCAACTAACAATTTGCAGATTTTATTCAATATGAGAAAATATTGAGATTTTTTAAAGGCTTTTGAAAGGTTTCATGGGGGTGCCAGAGAAGTCAGTATTGCAGCAGCTAATAAAATATATTTTTGAAGTTCCTTACAGTCAGCTGATATAAACCAAATTATACATGTAAGTGATTAACGTGGGGATGGCAACAAATGAATTACATAATTGACTGACAGTGTGAGCAGCAAACCTGAGGCGTTATATATATTTCAATGTTGATATATAATTGAGTGTAAGCATGGCAGATGTACAATTGACTACCGATTTATAGTTTATAACTTCATTGTTATTGGAAACAATTCACAATATTTTTTGTGCATGCCAATATCAGGCCAGTGTTATACTTACAATAGTTTGTCCCACATAAAAATAAGATTGTGAGAAGTGAACTCAATTCAAGGTGGGTTATTTTTGTTTGTTTGTTTGCTTGCTTGTTTGTTTGTTTGCTTGCTTGCTTGTTTGTTTTACCATCATAGAGACTGAATTTTAAATGAAGAGACTTAAACACTGACTGTTATTCCCATTATAATTCTTAACAATGAAAACAGTGGTGGGATTTTAGGAAAATATTCTTCTGAGGGTGGTGGTACTGGAGGAAGCATTTTCCATTAAATGAGATTTTGATCCAAACACTCAATTGGTATGAATCAGTACAGTTTATTGCAGTTTATCCAGTGTCTTTGGAGTTTTCCTTTTACCTAGTTAGAGTTATAGGTTAGACTGCTTCTTCAAATGGAAAGTCATGTGAGATACTCATTGCAGGACTGAAATACTTTTTAACAGTGGGTAGTACAGTAAGCAGATCTGTCCTTAGGAAATGAAAAGAAATGAAAGAAGAAGCAGTTACATGAAACTAGCTGTGACCAAATGTATTTTCTCCTAGTTAATCAGTTTACACATACTTATTCAGAAACTACTGTGTTCATAGCTCACACCTATTCCTGATGCCAGGAATGCTTGAACCTGACTGTGATTTCTCCAGACAAATAATAGGGATATTAGGTACTTCTTGAAGGTTATTACAACTCTGTCTAGACAAGTGCTTAACCATGAGGTAATAAGCTGCCACTTTAAAGTCAAAGAGATTCCTTATCTTTTTAAGGTTAACCAGGTGGTGAGGTGTCTGTGAAATCTAGAACGCTATGATTTCTTTTTCTCAGCACTTAAGCTGCCTTTTCAGATTGAGTCAGCTTTACAGAATTCCTTTGAAGACATCCAAGTTAAGAAGGAGAATGTATTCCTGAAATCAAGACCTGATGATATACATTTCTCCACTTCCAGAAAGAAACTTTTTTAAACAATCAGAAATAGCTTTTAAATTTTTCTTTGGACTTTTATTTAGAGTTTAGCGCTACTATCCTATTAAAGCACTACATAAAAAGAGAGTCAAGCAAAAATGAGGTGCAAAAATAGAGTTGTTTTCCTGGTCTTTATCCCTTTAATTCAAGAAGGTATGAAAGTGTATGGGGTTACTCTTTGCTCAGCAAATTTTTCTGTTTTGAATTTGTTTTGTTATGAATATGAGAGTACAACAGAATGACTAGGTTTCAGTCCATTAGCTATTTATATCTGACTGTCTACCCTTCCTATCTAGTCAATGGGAGTATATAAATACATTTATAAGGATATTTTTCTCATTCATTCTATGACAGAGGTCTAAAATCAGAAGATTAACCATGATCTAAGTCTACCCTCCTTTCTTCTCCATTAACTATGCAGTAGATACATGAGGTAAGCTGAGAGAAATCCAAACCAATATATATATAGTTTAAGGTCTTAACCTTTAAACCCAAAATAGAGTACATATCATTTTTTTAACAAAATAGTATTTAAATGGGCTGTCTTAAGATAAATTGACTACTTCCCAACCAGAAAATGGACCACTGAGATGCTCACATGTTCCCTGTTGTGTCAGCGCAGGATTGGTTCCTCTGACTTGTTACAGTGGTTTAATCATTTGTATTTGTTTCTCATGCTTCTCCATGAACGAAACATTTGAATCCGGCTTAGAATTTTTGTACAAGACGGTTTATTAAATTTATGTTATGTTTTACTTATAGATTTTGAATTTATTTTTGGATCAAATTCATCCATCAGCCAATGAATCAGGCATTATGGTTTTATAAAGCTTTGTGGAGTGTTCTGTGTATAATTATCCATACTTTTTATAGATCAAAAAATATGCTGCTCCTGTGGTCAGCCAAATATCGGGGGGGGAGGTGTCTTTGGTGTATTAGTAGTTTTATGGTTTGCATTTATAGTTAAATATTTATATACATAATTCTATATAATAACTGAACTTGAAGATTGTTTGATTTGGTTCAGGTGATAAAAATAAATAATATCATGAAACTTTGTTAACTAGACCTTGAAAATGTAATCTTTTCTGTTGAAGTTATGTGAGTTTGATATTATACCAAAATATACTTGCATATTTTTAAAAAAAACCCTTACTTTTCACTGTAAAAATAATTGAATATGTCCATCATTAATTAGAAATAATACAATCCCAAGCATAAATATTATAAACAAATCTGTGGCAAACATGTGGCTGAGTTAAAAACTTCTGAATCATATTAATGGAAACTCTATTGCAATCTGAAATGTAGAAAAGCTGAAGTAACTTCAGTAGCTGTAGCTGTTTAAATCAAATAACTATATAAGTTAAAGGAATGAAAAACATCCAGCTCTATAACCTTTTCACAGAGGAACAGTAAAGGTAGTGACTGAAACACAATGTTGCTGAAAGTCCCAGTAATAAATGTAAATCTCAGTTTCTCTGTCAGACATACACACAAACACACACAGTTACCTACACGGTCCCCAGCATTAGTTACTGCACTTATATTCTGAAGGACTGTAAGCCTCTCTACAGCTATTGATCTGCAGACTTTCTGAAATTAAACTGCCAGGTATCACTGTGTTCTTGATATGTTATTGATTTTCTTTGGAATGTTTTGGGAAGAAAAAAATATGACAGAGCTGTAGGACAAAGGGAAGGTCTCAGTTTTATTTAGTAGATAACTTGATTATGCAGCAACTGACTACAACATTTTTGTTTCCTTCCCCAGTTTTCCTTTGAGAACTGCTGCTAAAATAATGGTATTTTTAGGGGGTTAAAGTGTCCTCCTGAATCATCAAATCTTTATTGATCTGATTGACAAAGGTTCTGAGCCCCTCAGGTGGCAAAACACTCACCTGCTGCTTTAAGGTAGCTTTGACTTTGCTTTATATCCTTCAGAGACTGCTGTTTGTGGAAAGAACATCCAACACATCATAGACCTGCCTCTTGTTTATAGGCACTGTTCAATTCACAGCCCTGACACTGCATTGTTGCACTCATCTGTGGCTTTAAGGGTCACCTATATAAAAAGAAAAAGTTTGTTCACAGCCACTTTACTGATGCACTATTGTTGATTCAGAATATGAAATAGGGAGAGAGAACAGGACATTTTTGCAGTAGATTAAACTGTTTTTTGCAATTGTACTAAAGATTTTTTTTGCCTTCTTATCAATAATTCCTGAGCAAACAACTCTTTGTTGCTTTTAATCTTCACAGCATTAGCTTCTTATGTTCACCATCAGAGTTGACATCTATGCTTCTGTACTGCCTCTGGCTGGGACAGGGTAAATTTTCTTCATAGTTGCTTGTATGAGCCAATGTCTTGCTTTTGTGATGAAAACAATGTTGACAACATATTGAAGTTTTTTGTCTGAGTAGTGTTTGCACAGGGTCAAGGCCTTTTCTGCTTCTCACACTGCTCTTCCAGTGAGCAGGCTGGGAATGCACGAGGAATTGGGAGTGGACACGGCCCAGACAGCTGACTAGTGGACCAAGGGATACCCCATGTAATAAAATTTTCAGGAAAGATGGAGGAAGGAGAGGATGTTTGGAGTTGTTGTGTTCTTCTTCCCAAGTAAAGTAACAATTATGCTTTCCTGGATATGGCTTTCCTGGAAATGGCTTTCCTGGAGATGGCTGAACACCTGTCTGCCCACGGGAAGTGGTGAATGAATTCCTTCTTTTTGGTGGTGTGAACAGCTTTTGCTTTACCTGTTGAACTGTCTTTATCTCAACTCATGGATTTTCACACTTTTCCTCTTCTCTCCCCATTCCACTGTGGAACAGTGTAGTGGGTTGACCCTGACCAGATACCAGGTACCTTGATATTGCAAATGCGTTCTTCTCCATCCCCCTGGCAGCAGAGTGCAGGCCACAGTTTGCTTTCACCTGGAGGGGCGTGCAGTACACCTGGAATCGACTGCCCCAGGGGCAGAAACACAGTCCCACCATCTGCCATGGACTGATCCAAGCTACACTAGAGAAGGGTGAGGCTCCGGAACACCTACAATATATTGATGACATCACTGTATGGGGGGACACAGCAGAGGAAGTTTTTGAGAAGGGAAAGAAAATCATCCGGATTCTCCTCGGAGCCAATCTCACCATCGAAAAGAGTAAGGTCAAGGGACCTGCCAGAGAGATTCAGTTCCTGGGGGTGAAGTGGCAAGATGGATGTTGTCAGATCCCAAGAGAAGTCATCAACAAGATCCCAGCGATGGCTCCATGGACCAGCAAGAAGGAAACACAAGCTTTCCTGGGTGCCATAGGTTTCTGGAGGATGCATATCCCTGAGTACAGTCAAATCGTAAGCCCACTTTACTTAATGACTCATAAGAAGAATGATTTTGAGTGGGGTCCCAAGCAGCAACAAGCCTTTAAACAGATCAAGCAGGAGATTGCACATGCTGTGGCCCTTAGACCAGTTAGGACAGGACCAACCATGAAAAATATACTTTATTCTTCAGCTGGGGATAATGGTCCTTCCTGAAGCCTCTGGAAAAAGGTGCCTGGTGAGGCCTGAGGCCAACCACTCGAATTCTGGAGCCAAAGCTACAGAGGATCTGAGGCCAACTTCACCCCCACAGAGAAGGAGATCCTGGCGGCTTATGAAGGAGTACGAGCAGCCTCAGAAGTGATTGGCACAGAAGCACAGCTTCTCCTGGCACCCCGACTACCAGCGCTGAGCTGGATGTTCAAGGGAAAGGCGCCTTCCACGCATCATGCCACCGATCCTACATGGAGTAAGGGGATTGCTCTGATCACACGGTGTGCCCGGACTGGAAACTCGAATTGCCCTGGGATCCTAGAGATCATAACAAATTGGCCTGAAGGTGGGAACTTCAGTCTGGCAGATGAGGAGGAAGGAGAACAGGAGATACGGGCTGAGGAAGCTCCAGCATACAGTTACCCAAAGGAGAAACACATTATGCCCTCTTCGCTGATGGTTCCTGCCACATTATAGGGACGAACCAAAAGTGGAAAGCAGCTGTCTGGAGTCCCACCTAACAAGTGGCAGAAGCTACTGAAGGAGAAGGCAAATCGAGTCCATTTGCAGAGCTCAAAGCAGTCCAATTGGCCCTGGACATTGCCAAACGAGAGAAGTGGCCAAGGCTTTACCTCTACACTGACTCGTGGATGACAGCCAATGCTCTGTGGGGGTGGCTGATGGAAGAAGACTAATTGGAAGCATAGAGGAAAACCCATCTGGGCTGCTGATATGTAGCAAGACATTGCTGCCCAGGTAGAGAAGCTGACTGTGAGAGTCTGCCATGTAGATGCCCATGTGCCCAAAAATCAAGCTAATGGGGAACATCACAACAACAAAAAGGCAGACCGAGCAGCACAAGTCAAGGTGTAACAGATCTGGACTGGCAGCATAAGGGAAAGTTGTTCCTAGCTTGATGGGCCCATGATGCCTCAGGCGCCACAAGTCCTACCCGGGAAAAACCTGCTCCAGCATGGGCTTCCCTCTCCACTGGCTGCAGGTCTCCAACAGGACCCCACTCCATCCTGGGCCTCCCACAGGGTCACAGCATCTTTCATGCATCCACCTGCTCCACTATGGGCTTCTCCATGGGCTGCAGGTGGGTCTCTGCACCGTGATGGTCCTCCATGGGCCACAGGGGCACAGCTGCTCCACCACCGTCTGCACCACGGGCCACAGGGGCCTCAGCTCTGGCGCCTGGAGCACCTCCTGCCCCTCCTTCTGCACTGACCTTGGTGTCTGCATTGTTATTCCCATGTTCTCACTCTGCTCTTCCCTGGCTAGAATTTCTTCTGCATAAAAATCTTCTGTTCTTAAGTATGTTATCACAGAGGTGTTACTATTGCTCCTAGTTGGCTCAGCCTTGGCCAGCGGCAGGAAGTCCATCCTGGAGCCAGCTGGCATGGGCTCCATGGGACAGGGAAAGCTTCTAGCAGCTTCTAACAGAAGCCACTCCTGTAGCCACCCCCGCTACCAAAACCCAGCCACAGAAACCCACTTCAGACAGTGAGCAGATGACTATGTGAGGCTGAGTGACCTGATGGGGTCAAACCACCACAGCTTGTTAAATTATCTATAAATCACTTCTCCTGTTGATCTGCTTGCTGCTATTAGCATAGTTAAAGTTTTCTCTGCTTTGTCTTCCTTTCCCCCCCCCCCCCCATATTTTTAATAATATTATATCCTTTATTATTTGCTCTGTGGATTTCTTGCTTCCACCTGATGTGTTAGCAGCCATAGGCATTTTGTCTACTGAAAGTATCTCTCTTCTTGACTTTTTATCCTGCCTAGAGTTATCTAAGATGGAATTCATCCTTTTAAAATTTCAGTTTCAACAAGGAGAAATATTCCACCAAGGAGAAATACTGTGCTAGGTACTATATCACTGGGGAAAATCACCTTCTGGAAATACCTTTCTTTCCATCAGTTACCATGAGACCACAGAATTTACATAGATGACATATCTAACATTTTGATAAAAAGGTAAAAGAGGTTAGATGATATCCACTGACAGCATTTAAAGATTGGTTTATATCTAAAGACTGGTTATATATCCTACTAAAGAATATTTTTTTTTTCAAAATTCCTCTCTCAAATTGTCTTTTTTTATTTTATTTGCAACCTGACACAGAAGAATACTGAGCATAATTGTACTGCAAATGTTGTCTTAATTACTAGGTTCTTTGAATATAGTGCAATTTACCTGACCTAATTGTTGCCATCTAAAGATTAAGAATTGTGAGGGAAAACAAGTCTCTTCAAACCTGTTCCAGCTCTCTGCAGTCCTCTATACCATAAATCATTTACGGCTCTCACCTTACTATATAGAAAATATAGATTGAAGCTAGGTGATTAAGATGTTCATTATATTTAAAGTCCCTTCCAACCCAGGACATTCTATGATGCTATGATCCATTTTGTAGACAGAGTGGAGGTTAAAATCACCCATTTCTTTCCCTGAAAAGCACCTGGGTGAGCCATTTAATACGTCCCTTTAATCTTTTCCTTGAGTTAGAGAATTGCTTAGCAGCTTCAAAGTCTTTGGATGGTGTTGAAGTACACAGTTTACTAAAACATGTATCAGTAAGAAAAGACAATTTCTACTCCTTTGCCAGTTCTATAAAAATCATTGGCTCATAATACATAAACTCAAAGGTATCCAGCACCTTCAGACTGAATACATCTGTGCATTTTTTTTTCAAAATATTTTTTATAAAAATTTTGGTCCAAAATAATATGTTTTTCTCTTAAGTAAGAAAAACATAAATAACAATTATGTTTCCAGGTTGAGTAAGTGTCAAGGAGAACACTGTCCTGTGAAACAATCTATGGTGTCATTGTGATTATGCAGACAGACTTACAACAAGTTATTGGTAGAAGTGTAAGAAACTATGCACTTAATATGCTAAAAAATTGGTCAAAAGGAAGGGGTAAAAATAAATACATACAACTTAATACTTCTAGTAGATATATGTTTAGTTATATTTCTTGAAAATTAATGTAACTTTTTTGTTTTCTTTCTGCAAACATCTCTTTTTTATGGCACTTGTAATAACTTATAGTTAGTGCCTCAAAAGGTTTCCCTTGAATTATAACCATGTAAACAATTTCATCACAATTTGAATTAATGTTTTTTTCTTTTAAAAAATTCTGATGTAGTTAAAGAAATTACTGTACTTTGCTGGGGGAAAAAAATTAAATACACATGGTAAATATTAATTTTTTTTTTCAAAAGGCTGCATTATTTTGAGAATAAATAACAGCTGTATGTATCTGTTTTATAAGCATTCATTGGCATCACTGCCAACAGAAATGCTTTTTAATTTCCAGACCAAATTTGAGCTCTATCAAAAGTGCAGTTTCTTTTTGGTTATTAGATAAGTCATTGATTGCTGATACAACCATGAAGTCCTGTGACTTCAAAGTGAAAGATGCAATAGTGGAATGCAGAAGAATCCTCAGATTCAGGCATCAGAAACAGTGATAAGTCTACACATTAAGAAAAATCTTGGATATATTAGTTTCTGGCAGCAGTGAAAATTGTATTGTTTTCAGTACTGTCTGTCAGTGTATGACAGAGGTTTGTACTTTCTGAGGGTCTATACAGTGTCAGAAATAGCTAATGGAAAGTTTTCTAAATGGGAAGGAATTACCCTAAGTCTGTCTAAACTGGCCTTGCATTTTCTACAGGAACAATAAATCATTACATCTTGAACTTCTCCACCCACAGATCCCATATAAAGACCAAGGAAATCTTAAAGTGATAGCACAGCTGTGGTCAAGGAGAGGTTTTAAGCTCCTTGAAGCAAAACTTAACCTTTGGCTTGGTAACTACCATAGCACACATCTGAATACATATTAAAATCATAGTATACAAAAAGCATGGAAAAAATTAAATAGGCATACTATAATTCTGGAAAAGTACTTGAAGTATTACATGTGGGTATAATCTCTTCTTTTTTCTTTTTTTCCTTGCAAGATGAAAATATTTGGTTTGAATATCTGTTCTTGTGTACAGAGGGACTTTTTTTTCGATGTTATTTGTCTTTGCCTCTTACACTCATGGTAGGGACTTGCATACTGTTCTGTCTCTTGAAGATTATATTTTAATTTTAATTATTTTAAAGTGACTCATCAATCTGTCTTACTACAATAATGTTTTTCTCGTTCTAAACAGTGATTTCTGGAGACAAATCAAGAATACTAAGTAGCCATCCAGTGGAGTCACCTAGCAAATCAGATTCAGAAATAGCTTAGTCAAAACTCTATGTCTAAATAGGGTTTGTGGAGTTTCTGAATGTACTTACAGATTTGAACTTCAAGTTGGATTTGTTTGGATTTAAAGAGCTAGTTGTTCACAAATTTCTATGTGAAATATTTCTATATAGAGGTAATGCCTTTCTGCCTTTCTTGCAAACTAAACATGATGAGTTGTTTTTCTTGGCCTACTTTCGCTCCTGCTTCCCACTCTACAAAATACAGGTTTATGAACTAATGTCAGATAAACTATTTTCACACATAAGTTTGAATGTTTCTAAGTACTATGCAGAACTAGAACAAGTTGTAGAATTTCAGAGATCATTAAAATTACTTGATTATATAAATCTATTTAAATAAATTAGTCTTTGTATATCCTATTTCCTGTCTTTGATGGATTTCACTGATAATGTTTTTAAAATTTTAGAAATTTAAAACATATTAAAAGTATACAATGTCACTTTCAAAACTATAGCTAATTCTTTAGCTGTCCAACATGAAAGAAGATGTCTCATGATCCAGCTGAGTTAGTGTTGAAATTGGTTAAATACAAGTGTAGCTTAACTGTGTTACACTTAGCCTTTGTATGCATGGTTAATTTGTAACAGCTAAAACACATGCTCTTCCAATCCCTTCAGTTCAGCCATTCAATATCTCTCCCAAACTCATACTCTCTTGCTACAGGGCAATTAATCCTTATCATGCTTTTTTAAAAGGTCAGTTTATGAACTCAGAGAGGGAAAAAAAAAAGTTAGTGAAGTGTGTTTTTTTTTTTTCCTCTTTCTTTTAGCATCAGCAAAAAGAAGAGCTTCTGATTTAGAATTGCAGATACATTTAGCTAATTTCTACATGATCGCATCAAAGACATTCCATTCTCTAATTATTGAAATCTCCAAAGAAAAATACCAGAGAGAAAAAGCCCTGTCTTTCAACCATCATTGAACTTCTCATGCTAGTAAAAGTTGGAAGTATAATATGAGCACAAAACCTATAAAGGCAAATACTGAAACACAGAAGCTAAATATGATCCCTTTGCCCTTTGGTATTTGGATGATGAAAATCTAAAACATTGCCCAATATCCTCATATCCCACTTATTCTTTTTATTCTTCTGCTTTCTGGATCTGAAAGTTCTTTTCCAGCCTAAATGATTTTATGATTCTATTCTTGATTTTTTTTTAAAAGAGCAGAATAACTTCTTCTGACATTTGTTATATGTTACCAATTCAAGGGTTTCATAAAGGCTGAAGTATTTCTGCCAAAACTAAGAAGAAGGTGGATAAGTGCAACGAAGAGAGATGGACCATGAAGGGAGATTACACCAGCTTTTAGTTTGGTTGCCAAGTTGTTAATAAAGTCAACATTGTGAAGAAATGAAGTTTAAAGTCTGTACAATGAAGGTACATTCTACTTAGAAAAAGGAATGTAACTACTGCTTATAACTCCTGCAAAAGGCCATATTTTAAAAAAATAAAACTAAACCCAAACCATTTTGCTTTGTAATCACCCTTCCCATTAACAGTCAGACTTTACCAGTAAACAAACCAAACCAAACAAAACCCCCAAACAAACAAAAGGAAAACTGTAAGGTAGCATTGGTTTGCAAGTAAAGAATAACTTGAAATTTTTGAATCAACAAAACTGAATTTACTGTAGGGGAACTATAACAATATGGCATATAGGAAAAGGAGGAGTGTAGTGTTTCTGATATAAAAGAGAGGATGATGACAAGGTTCTATGATTACAAGACAAAACAGTTTATAGAATAAGCTTATTGACATTGAAGATATATTTAGAGACATATTTATACAGAGATAGAAAAGGTTGGATGAAAAGCATTCTATCATATACTGAAGTGCTCAAGATTCTATGTAATGACAGTCTGACTTAAATAGTGTTAAAATCAATTTAGCTCAATACTAAGATTTACTAAATTGGTATAATGGGTCTACTGTGACCACAGACAAGGTGAATCAAATAGTACAGTGATTCTGATAGTTGTTTTATACTCCAGCTACAAACAAACAAACAAACAAACCAACCCAACCAAAAAACCTCCAACTCCATTCCCCAGTAACTTATTTCTTTGATATATAAGCAATTAAACTCTCCTTAATTGCAAGACTGCAAACTTCCTTTACCTGCATGTACTCTCATGGACCTTCCCATGTATACAGTAATTGCAAAAAATAGTGTTATAGAAATGCATAATCTTCTTCAGAAACAGTAGTCAACATTTTGTTTTAATTAGTTGCAGATCTATTCCTTTCCCCATCCACTTGAAATAGAAAATAATACTTTCAATTGTAGTAGGTTAGCACAAGTATAGCTGACCTAAATATAATTAAGGAGCACTGAAGAGAAGGTGGCATTCAAAATGAAGCTTGTTGATGACAAAAAACATTTTTTGCAAATTAATAATCTTCCATTGATTGGGTTATTTATGCTATTCCCAGGATGTGAGCATGGCAATTTACAGGAAAATGAATACTTTGTTTCCACTCTTAAAGAGCAGTATGTCTTGAAATAACAAAAGAAGAGGTTGACATGCCACATAGGTAATTTAGTTGCAGCTCCATTCCTATGAATCACAGCCAAGTAATTAATCTTTTACCTAGGAGACAGTACTAGTGATATTAATGAAATGTGGGAACAATACTCAACTTTGTATAAGGAAAAGCAAGTACCTAGTTTAGGGGAGATTGATACTTTGCACAAATATGGAGACATTGAATTTTGGTATCAGTGTGTCAAATGTCTAATTGATGGATATTACTACCATACATCAGTTTCACAGATTGAGGAACTGGACCTGGTTAAATGCATAGGAAATTTATAAGCATTGCAACAATAAAATCTGTAGAAAATTTTCTATTTTGTATGCAGCATGTGCTGTTTTCAGTCTAGTTGGTTTTTCATAGATTTAAAGACACTTCCTACAAATAAGAGTGCATCTGTTTTCCCCAAGAAACACATTATTCTGATTAAATATTTGAAATTAAGATGGAGTGATTTCATGTGTTAGTTTTGATTATGCTGGTTGGTTTAATGAAAAAAAAAATTGTCAATCTCTTATAAATGTTTCAAAAATCTGAAGTGGCATGACTTTGTGATTAAAATTGTTTAATTACCATTTCCTGAAATATTAGAAATTAACCAAAGAACAGAATTACCCTAAGAATTATCTGAAAGTTTTTCACCATAAAAATGTTTTTTTATATACCTGTGCTTAATTTTTTTTTTTTTTTAAATTGAATCAGTATGAGACCAAAGTAGTTAATTCTAGCTGTATAAGTGAGGTAAAGTTTCTTGTTAATTTGGAATGTGTGCTGACTCCTAAAAAGTGGCCTTGTATTCTTTACAGCCTCTCTGCCTGAGAGATTTTGTTTAAACTATAGCTGCTGTCTACTACAGGATCTATTAAGAAAGACAAAGCAGAAAATTCTCAAATTCTTATACTTTCAAAAACAGATTAATAGAATAATTTGGATTGGAAGGAACATTTAAAGGTCATTTAGTACAACCTCCCTGCAATGAGCAGAGACATCTCATCAGATTGCTCAGAGCCCTGCCCAATCTGACCTTGAATGTTTCCAGAGTTAGGACACCCACAATCGCTCTGGGCAACCTGTTACAGTGTTTCGCCATCCCCATTGCAAAAAAAAAAGAAAAAAAAATTCTTCCTTATATCTAGTCCAGTTTTTCTTTCTTCTATTTTAAAGCCATTACCCTTTGTCCTTTCACAACAGACTCTCTTTAAAAATCTGTCCCCTTCTTTCTTGTAAGTTCCCTATTAAGCATTGAAAGGCTTCTATAAGGTGTCCCCAGAACCTTCTCTTCTCCAGGCTGAACAGCCCAAACTCTCCCAACCTGTCATCACAGGAGAGGTGCTCCAGTCCTCTGATCATTTTCATGGCCTTCCTCTGGACTTGCTTCAACAGGTCCATCCATGTGTTTCCTGTGCTGAGGACTCCAGAGCTGGATAGATTATGCCAGGTAGGGTCTCATGAGAGTGAAGAGCAGAATCACCTCCCTCAACCTGCTGGCCACAAAGAGATAGAAAAAAAACATTATTATGCCTATTATAAAAATCAATAACAAAAAGAGATTACTGACTTTTCCGTTGAGCAGTGCTAGAACCCCTATACTTGAAAGCAGGAAATTTGACATTTTCCAGTTATTATTCTTACATTGTGTACATGTTTTACTGCTCTTATAAAAATCTAAAAAAATATTGGTCAAATGAAAAGGTGATAAAATGAGTTTGCTGAAGCCTTCTTAGACTATCACATCAAAAATCTCCAAAGACCACAATGAGATGAGCTGGATTTTCTCCAGCTATTCCCTGATGCTTCAAGGCATACATAACATACAAACATTGAAAATAAGAGAAGTAAAATGTATTTACTTGCACCTTTCAATATCTTCCAAATCCAAGAAGCAAAAGAAGCCAGCATTGAAATAAAGTATCCAGTACACAGGCTGAATGAGGATCTGGCATAGGCGATCAAGTATAGGAAGATGGGAGAGAAGGCTTGGAAAATTAACCTAAGAAGTAACAGAAACATTGAATAAGTGTTATCGTTTACTTTGGCTGAATGCCAGGTGTCCACCAAGCCTGAGCAGACCCTCCCACCCCCCAAAAAGGGGAGATGAAAGAAAAAAAAAACGTGAAAAACCTGGGCTTACCAAGGAAGAAAGTTTATATTTACACGGAGGAAAAAAAAAGAAGAGACTAATAACGCTACAGACACACTGGCAAAGGAAACCAAAAAAAGGAAACAAAAAATTCTACCTCCCTCACGGAATGGCATCTTGGACAGACGTAGCTGCCTATGGAGCCATACCAGAAGAAAGAAGAAGGGCCGAGCTAATTCTCCCTTCCTTCTTATAGTCAGACTGACATAACATAGTATGGAATATCCTGTTTCTCCCAGAGAGAGGAAGTGTTATTTTACTACACAAACCCATTACAATCTGAAAATAACAATTGAAAGATGCATGTTGAAAAAGGAAACAAGAGGGCACTGGGCACCAGATTGGTGGTAGGAACACCACAGATTTTTGAGAAGTCAACATGCTAGTCCTTTCCCATAATGTCCTTCAGACAGTCCAGACACGTTAAGCAAAGGTCTTATTATGTGAAGACCTCTGGTTTTGTGTTCTTCCTAGTACTTTTTAAATTTTTATCATGTAATATGTTCCACTGTTCTGTTGGCAGGTAATCTCATTTAAAAACTGATACTTTTTTTCTCATCAGTTAAAATATCACCATGCCATTTTGAATAATTTTCTTATTAAATACTTAAACATTTTTATTGCACATTTGCAGTACTGTCTCACATCTGAAAAATAAAAATGGTGTAATAAAATATTTCAGAAAGAGCACATGAGTTTTGAGATTTCAAACCTTGTGGAATTTCAGAAGTCTTTTCTCCTCGTTTCCTATCTATATGATGCTCTTCATATTTTGGATTGGGAAGATCTGGAAAAAAACACTGATCTGTTAGATTACTTGTTTAATGTTTCAACTAGCATCAGAAGCAGCCTGCTGTTGAAATTCCATAGTATATTCTGACTGGTTTACATGGCTGGCTGGTACTGAACTTTACAAAATTATGAGCTTTTCTGAGACAGGAAGCTTGGAGGAAGATATGAATATGTTGTGAATCCTGGTTTAAAATATTTTATTAAAAATAAAAATTATATTATTATTATTTTATAAATTCATATTAGAGCTACTTTTGCTAATACCTTTGATGGTGATTCTTTGAGGGATCCTAAACCATTCACTTACAATAGAATATGATGGCAAGATTTATCTCACCTATCTTCAACCACTTAAAAATTAAGAATCTTGTCTGCTCTTTCATTAGTTAATAGCAGGGAAGAAGCATTTTTCCAAAGCAAATTATTCAATATAAAGTCCATCATTCACTCTATTCCAATATTGCATGAATCATTACTTGGATGTGAATTGAACATTTCCCTCTCCATTGCAACGAGAATCAGCATAGAGTATATTAGCATAAGGTAAAATATTCATTAGGAAAAGCACATCTAACACTAGCTGTGCTAACTGCTTCCACAGAAATTTACATTTTGAAAGATGCTATTTTGCTGATTAAAATACAACAAAATCAAACCTCTTACAGTAGCAGTAAAAGTGTCAATGTCAATTACATTGTACACACTACACAGAAAACTCTTGAAATGCGTTAATGAGAAAGAAACAGAAGTCACTGCTCTTAACTGCTAATTTAGGATTATGCATTTTGGTAAAAAACTGGATGACATAATTCAACAGAAACTTCAAACTTTACATTAGGTAGAGCTAGGTGCTTCTTCTTTAGAAGTTATGTTATAGTTGTAATAGTTTTTCCAGAGGGCGACAGGGTCAAAACACATTCCTTTATTCTTAACTATATGTACATGAAAAACAAAGCACTGCAGATGTTATGTTTCCTAAAAGAAATATAGTTTGGTTTGGTGGGTTTTTTTTTAATTCTTATTTTTGATCATTATTAATGATACATTGACTCAAGCCATTCCATCCATAACACATGAATGAGTTCTCTTATTGAGAGAGATAAAGGAATTTGAACAACACTTCAAATATTCCTTTTTTTTCACTATACACATTATTTTTAAACTGTAATTATTACGTTTGTTTTGCAAATAAAGTTATTTACAATTTTCTAGCTGATCATAATCAGAACCCTTTGGGGCAAGGCAGCGGGGTCACCAGGGTATGATCAAGATGTTAAATGTTTGCTTACCTAGAGATCCTACAATAATAAAAAAAAAATAAAATAATAAAATTCATGATAATTTTATTCTATGATGATAGTGTCATGCTATTTTACCATAAATAGGAAAAGCCAATCTACTTCTGAAAACATTCACAGCATAAAATTCTGACTTTAGATTTCATTAAGGCATTCTGTAAGAAGTATCTTATTGTTTGGTTCCTATCTAATTCTTACCTTATCATAAAATCAAAAGAATAATTAAGGTTGGAAAAGGCCTCCAAGGTCATCAAGTCTAATCTTTGACTGAACACCACCTCATCAACTAAACCATAGTTGCCACATCCACTCAAGAAAGTTGTTTCTTGAACCCTTCCAGGGATGGTAACTCCACCACCTCCTTGGGAAGTCTGTTCCACTGCTTGAAAACACTTTCAGTGACAAAATTCTTCCTGATGTCCAACCTGAACCTCCCCTGGTGCAGCACGTTGTCTAATTTTGAGTGATTAACTGGAAGTCAATGCATATGATGTTAAGCAGGTGACGCATGAGTCAGTGTGGGTGAGAGGGGAAGGAAGGATGAGGTTGGAACAAAGGACCCTGAGCATGTGGGCACTGACAGCAGAACTTTCAAAATTTTCACTAAAAAAAGAAATAAAAAAATTTTCAAAAGGAGTGAGCTTGGCAGTACAGTTGTTAGATGTATATTTTAATTAATCTTTGTATTATTATATTTCTTTTAAAAAATCATGAATTATATTCTTGTCTATGTTATCTATGATTTTATTACCTAATTTCTATCCAAAGTTAGTTAAGACTTTTTCTTTTTAATTCCTTCTATGAGTATCCTCCCACAGTGAAATAGTAATTCAAAGCAGAAAAACTCAGAAAAATATCAATTTCTTAAAGCACATCTCTGCATTTTCAGCCTTTATGCCACCAGAGAGCAGCAAGGAGCCCACATGTGCAGGGATTCCTGGTAAAAATGAGCTGTGAAGGTGTTCAGGGATCTGGCTTCATAGTCTGATGATGTGATAGCCTGTTGACCACAGCTGGGTTGAATTGAGCATTCAGGTGGACTACAGCCATCTGGTGATGGGGTGGTCTGGCTCTCAGACAGACCTACCAAAGGGAAATCTCAAGTCCAAGTAACCCCAAATTTGAGGGTTTCATTATATCTTACCGGATTGTTGGCAGAACCAGCTTGGTTTTATGATTCAGCATTTCTGCCTCACAGTCCTTAGTGACACAAGTGCATCTTCCATTTGTCTTGCTAAACTATCGAGGGTTTTTTCTCTTGATTTGTTTTTAACTATTGAATATCAGGTAGGATGAACACAATTGTAGGTATGTGTGGTAACTACTTAATCAAACATGAAAATATCATCTTCACTTACATTTTATAGAACAATATATACAAAAGGAGAATTAACCTATATGGGATTTCCCTGTCTTCCTAGACTTTCCCCCTTTCATGTCGCAGAAAATAAGACCAAGGAACTAAACCTTGTCTCTATCCAAGTTACAGAGAATGCAGTCAAAGCAATTTTAGTGTAAATGGTTTCAAAGTATGTCTTTACACATTCCAGTTCATAGCTATCCCACTGGAACACGTGGAGGTCAGTTCTAATTTATGTCAAGCTGCTGCGGTCACAGAGAGATGAAAATAAAACACAGCACTTACCGCTAACAGAAAAGGCTTTTCTTTACCTTTATGGGGGAAAAAAAAATAGAAGAAAAAAAAGTAAGAGTGATTGCGGGAGGTCTATGCAGTGGGTATTTTTCCTTGATCTAGGATGATCTTCCTTAGCAACCCAATGTCCATCTAAGTATAAAATATGCTTATTAATCTTGAAAATACTTTTCTACCGAAACTCTCTACTAGAGCCCTCTCTAAAATGGCAGATAACATACTTCTTTGAATATTGCTTTCTATAATGCTAGTAACAGAAGACATAATATCCTGTACCCTACACATTAAATTGGACTGTTAGTTGTTTCACGACAGAGAAAATATGATAAGAGTAGCTTACTGAGAGACCAGCTGATATAAAACTTTATGTAAGGTAGAGGATTTTTTTTTAAATGAAATTTACTTTTACAAAATTTGACAGTGGTCCAAATTACTTGAGCATCAGTGCACAAGTGAGTGTATTAATCCTGTAGAGGGGGTAATGTCCACTCTGCTTTCAGCGTGTAGATTGTCTTCATTCTGCATTACATTTATTATACAAAACTGTCTTATCCTCATCTTTATTATCAGCCTGTTTACGGTAGTTGTATGTCTATTCATCATTGTTCAGTATAATTCTCCACTGATTAAAATCACATTGGAAAATTAAAGCCTTTCCTCAAACTTACACAAAAGTATCTTCCTGAAAAGTCTTTTCACCATGGCAGGAGGTTTTAAAAAATAATTCATATTTATGTTTCTTTCAGGCAAAATTTCTTGAGAAATGGCATGTACTACGGTATTGGAAACTTTATCTTCCTGTCAAAGCTGATGCAGTAAAGTCAACTGAACAAGATAATAACATATCTCTTGTAAAGGTGGAAGGTGAGTCAGTGCACAGGGGAAGAAAGATGAAAGAAGCTTTCAAACTCAAATTATTTTGGAACAAACAGATATGTGCTAACCAGTCTTAGCTGGCTAACATGATGAGTGCCAGGTCTAAGAATGTTGGATGTGTAGGAAAGTTAAAGAAGTTGAAACTGAAACACAGAAAAATCCCCCAAAGACATTGAAACTATGTTGCTTTGGTACTAAAAGGAGTATTTTCATTTTGAGAATGGTGCTTGATTACTGTTAAGATATATTTTCCATGGGATACGCTTGAAAATAATTTAAAAAGAAATGAGTAAAAGTGATTTTTTTTTTTACTAGTAAATGGGAAAATCATTAAATACATTGGGGAGATTTAAAAATATCTTAAATAATTAAAACTATCAGTATAGGCATACTACATGTTGTATATGTTTTGCAAGTAAAAGTTTGTCTTGGAAAGCTAATATGTAAGTTTAGTAAGCATTCCGAACAAGTGATTTCCTTAATGTTTCCTGACTATTGTGTATAAAATGTAGGGAAAATTGCTGTGGTTAAAGTAGAGCAGTATAGGAAATTGGATGAACTTATTGCACTCTGCTGTGCATTTTCTTAAGCAAGAATATACTTCTCCAGTGACCTCATTACTCAAAGCTGTGAGTAGGTTGGTCTCTGAGAATTTACCCCAGAAGTCTAGAGTTGATTTTTAATTTCTTTCTCCTGTGTGTTAATCTCCACTAAACAGAATTCTCTTCAGAAGTTGAGGATCTACTCTACCCATTCAGATAAACCTGCTGTTAATTTTCCCAAATGTGACCTTGAACTCATTCAAGGGAACAATTCATTCAAAACAGCACCTTCAATTTTTAAATAATCAAGAGATAAGTTCCATATAAGTTCTTATAACTTATACGGATAATAAAAAGCACCGTTCTTCAGTCAACAGGACAAATTTACCTTTGCAAAAACTAATGAACAAAATGAAATATCAGCTGCTAGTATTAGATGTCTATAAAATGTATTTGTTGCACTTAAAGCAAACAGCTGTATGATACTTATACACTGAGGAAACATATAATAAATGCTGTCATGATTAATTCATTCTTCTACAGTCATTTGAAAGACAAAATTTTATATGTGTGTGATTATTTTCTCTCTCCTCAGCAATTGCGTCTTTTGCTATGATGGTAGTTTTTATGTTTTGTGTTTCTAGGATTTTTTTGGTGGTTTGGGTTAGGCTTTTTTTTGCCCATTTCTCTCCTGATCTATGGTGTAGTTTTGTTATTTTTGTTATTTTTTTCCTCTCCTTGTGAATAAATTTATAAAAATGCTGTTCTTCTATCTGAAGCTGCAGAGCTCCCCTTGTTGCTTGTAATGCAAAGTGAAATCTGACAGTCTTTTTCAAAGCAGCTAATCCAAACCATCTCAAGTGACACAGACCAGAGGGGAACCCTGGAAAAACAGAAGCCAAGATAATTCCAGATGAAACAGTATGGCAGGGACAAACTGTTCAGAGTTATGCCTCTTCATAGGGAGCTAATCAGGAAAAAGTAGGAATTGGTTTATGAAGCAGAAGATGCGATAAAAAAAATACAGATTCGGTACACTTTCTATACATTTTCTGTGCAGTCATGTTTTGGAAAGAAAATGGTGAGCCATAACCTTTGGATTCCAAAAGTCACTAAAGTCGTATTGCCTTTGATCTATGTAGAGAAAATTATATTTGTATGGTTTGTGCGAAAACTAACACTTTATTTTCTCTGTGTGGAAAAAGGAAAGTATATTGCAAAGTTGAGGAAGCATTAATTTTTTCTTCTTTCATAAGTTCTCCCTATGTCTTTGTATGGTGTTTTACGAAGTAAGTGGAGTATTAGACATCTGTGAAAATCTGCAGGTGGTAAAGGTTCAAAGAGTTTCTCTGGATATGTTACTTTATTCTTATTCAAGTGCTAGGAAAAAAAATGAAAACTGACATTTTCTCACTGTCTTGTTTTTAGATCTCTACAGTGAATGGGAACAGAAGATGGCATAGGATCTCAGAAAAAATTAAAACAAGGAATATATCTGTTCATAAATTTGATGACGTGGAATTCGAACTACACTTAATGTTGTGATAGATGAACACCTTGAAGAACATTTTGTTTGCTTATTTGAAAGAAACATTTTGGAAGCAGATTTTATATCCTTCTCTATAATGTCTCTGTCTATCTATACCTACATATTTATATTTAATTCTTTGCATCTGTATAGGGTCAAGACTTATTTAACATTCAAGACTTTCCCTGTATTATTTGACTGTTCTCATCTTTAAACAGGCTTATCTGAAGATATGATATTCTAGAAAATTCTAGGGCAATATACAAGGGCAAAATTGCCATTTTTTCTTAAATATGTGGATAATTTGGATTATTATTTGGATTAATCCACCAAGTTTCCCTATTCAAAGGACTCAGTGAGATGTGAAAGACATGATTTTCCTTGGTCTATCTGATGCTGAAGAAAAGCTTGAATTTCTCTCTGCCACATCTCATTTGAGACTCCCAGCTGCTAGATAAATTAATGTTACTCTTCAGTTTTACTGAAGAATTTGGATCTCAGGAGGAAATTTTGGTGCCAGAACCTAACTTTTTTAAGCAAATGGTCAGTTCAAAGCTCCTAAGAACTCTAGTTTCTAGCACAACACTTTGTTTATTTTATTTTATTTTGAAACCTTATACTGGAGTAGTGGACCTATTTAATAATGATAATTACATAATTTGGTCTTTGAATTAGATATATGTTCCGATTTCAATGTGACTGTTCTTTTCCACATTTTTATTTCCTTCTGCAAGGGAGGGTATGACTGATCATTTAGATGATATGGTTTTTGTCATCTCTTGGATCAGTGACTTAATCATAGGATTTCATTTTAAAGAGGACTCACAGGTCTACTAATGCCAACAATAAGATGACCTGGTAATATTCAGAGTTCAAAGTTTAATCACAGTAGATCAATCATCACGAAGTTCAAAGAGCATTATTAAGCAAGCTGCATATTCTAGGTCTTGAGGCAATATAGAATTAATTGTCAGGAAAACAGTGGAAAAGGAAAGCACTTTAATCTTCTTGTCCTCGGTGTGACACATGTCAAGTTTTGAAATATGCAACATGATGTCATAGCTGCAGAAAGAGAGTCCAATTTAGCCAAGGAGAAGGTGCAAAGTGACCTGGTAGAGCTTTTTTATTATTAATATTATTTTGAAGTTAATAAACCAAGTGATATTTAAAGGTGTAGTATCCAAATTTTGTTTCCAATTCTTTGCTACAAACTCTGAAGACATTTACTGATACTAATTCTTTTTTTTTTTCCTCATGGTCAGATAATTGAGTATTTTAGAATATTAGTTCTCTTTGAAAGTTCATAATAATGAGTTCATATCAAGGAATTAAGACTGAATTCATCTCAGTATTAAAAAAGAAACTATGGTATTTCTTACAATGGAGCACAGCTCCAACACCTGTGAATCTCCAGATGTGTGTCTAAGCAAACTTTTAAACTGACTGTGCTGTATACACGCATGAAACAAAACTAACTAGTAAAATAGATGAAAGCGTAAAGAATCTTGACTTTGGTAATATAGTGACGTGTCTTTGGAGTCTTGAAAGGGGAAAAATCTTAGAAATAAATGTAATGATGATTTAATCAAACTTTCATTTATTTTTGCTTTGTTTTGTTTTCTTCGTGATATCTGGGATTATCCAATATGTGTCAAATAAGCACTATGGTTTTCTAAGATGAAATTGCTCGAATGACATCCACACAAAATGAGATGGAAATTTCAAATCATACACAGTTCTTTCTATGTCTTATGTAATCATTTATAGAAGCACGTATGATTTTCCAGTTTACTAACAAAGTTTCAGCAGCTCTAATATTATTGCCTTTCAAACAATGATGGAGATAGTTCAGAAGAAAGTAATATGAAAAATCAGTGATACAGAACAATTCATAGCTGTGGTGTACTTGAAAAAACAAAGATTTTATTATTTTAAGAAAAATATAACTAAATCTATTAATTAATCATCATTGGAACTCAGTTGAGTGCCTGCATGAATATTCTATTTTGCAGAAACATATTCGTCACTCTAGTATGTACTAAACCCAGTATAGATGGAAGCTGGGGCAAGCAAAATGTAAAACAATACTTTACTCTTAATACACTAAACATGCTCATTGTTCATGCACATAAAATTCAGTGGTCTTTTACTAGTTTTGGTTTCTTAACCAAGAACCTATGTAATCATGGTATGAACACTTTGTCAAACCAGACTGGTGTAAAACATTTGTGGATTCGGTTTCATCTAGCATATTTGCCTTCACACTAAAATGGTTTTTCATCATGCATTACAACTGAGAAACAAGTTTAAGAAACAAATAAGTCAAGTTGTTGATTACTTCCTTTCTGATGAAATGGGGCATCGCACTTTGTATGTATTTTTAGTCCCCTGAGAGTGATTTAAATGAAATGGTTCAAAGTGGTTTATTTTAATTTACTTAGAGGCTAACCATAAGCACTCAGAGGAGAATACTCATTCTCAGGCTCTCAGGAGGTTATAACAAACTGCTGTTAAGTGCTAGCTTCTTAGACTTAGTCTTAAGAGAAAATTACTTAGGTCTGCTGGGTTATGAAGAAGGGTGAACTCGAGGGTGAGAAGTTTATATACAGCCTGGAACACAGAAGAAACATTCCTAAATAACAATGGACAAACCATGAAACCCAGTGTGGAAATGATGACTGTTTTGGTTACAATGCTTGACTTCAGGATCAAGAGTTTACCAGGCTTATTATATGGCTTGAAATTACATGCAATTGTAGAATCATAGAATGATTCAGGCTGGAAGGAACCTTAAAGATCATCTAATTCCAACCCTCCTGCCATGAGCAAGGACACCTTTTACTAGACCAGATTGCTTAAAGCCACGTCCAACCTGGTCTTGAGCACTTCCAGGGATGGGGCATCCACAGCTTCTCTGGGCAACCTCTTCCAGTGTCTCACCACGCTCACAGTGAATATTTTCTTCCTAATACCTAATCTAAACCTGCCCACTTTCAGTTTAATGGCATTCCTCCTTATCCTATCACTACATGCCCTTCTATAAAGCTCCTCTCCGCCTTTGTTGTAGGCCAGTAAACCCCACCATGTATGTATAAGGTTCCAGCAATAAATAGGACAAGAAATAACTGGCATTTGTTTCAGCAAGAGGGAAAAATGCTTCCTGGCTTTTCAATTGGAAGGTCTTTGTCTCTGTTACAAAGCTGTATGCTTCAAAACTGTACATGAGAATTAATAAAGCTTTCAAAGGCTCTGTCTCTGTGAAATCTATGGGGTGCACAGCATGTTGCAAGGTGATATTTAACCTGATGGTGAGAAGATCTCATAGGTCATGTGTAATCTTATAAATATTGGAGGGTATTCCAGGAACTTGCAATGAAGACAATAATATACTTGTTGTCAAGTCTGTCCTTTCTTGGAAGTGCATTGGAGGTGCAACATAGACAACAGAAATGAAGCTGGTTTGCATGAAAACTAAAGTAGGTTATTGTTATGAAAGTTGTTCTCAAGAACAGCTTGTAATGTCAGTGTAGATGCAGTTAGTCTTCCCCAATATATTATGTAAACCTTTGAGAAGCAGCTACTTTAAATAATAATGGATGATGAATAAGCCACTGTAGACATAAAAGGCTCTAAAAGACATTTGCACAAGGTCTGTATTATCACTTAAACAGTAAATAAACATTTTTCACAGCACATTGCACTTGAATTACTAGGAATCTTGTATCAACATACTTGTCTAAACAGAAATCAATAGTCAATATTCTTACAGAAATAAGTCGTCAGTTATTTACACAATACATTTCATCCATATAGCATGAAACCACAGTTTGATTTGACTTCCCACAATACCATAAATCAAAACAAACAAACACACAAATATACGCCCTTAGAGTGAATGAAATATACTTTTGTTACTCAGGATACATATCAAATGGAATGAAAACTGTATTAATTTTAATTAACTCTTAATATGTTTTTAGGAGACCAAAAGTATCTCAGGAAAATATTCTTCTGACAGTATTTTTTTAAACCCAAACTCTTCATTAATTTCTGAGAACTGATGTACGTAAGTCAGAAATCTTTTCCAGCTGAGTACTCTCCTTAAGCTTATTTAGGCAGAACATATTTGCAATAAAGTTAGAACCTCTTTTCTCTCAAAAAGTATATTTTTAATGTAAAGTTAATGTAAAGCTAACTCTAAACTAATAGTGTGTCTGTAGAAAGTACTTTAAATGACATTCTACACTGTATCTGTTGTTTGAAAGTGGTTGCTTGAATTATGGCTCATTTCTGCAGCATAGAAGCTTGTAAAAATGTACAAGAAGACCCAGACTCAAACCTGGTTTTGTTTTTTACTCTGATCTTATCATTAATTATGGTAGTTTGAAATTTCAGTAGGGCACTCACAGACCATTTTAGAGAGTGTTTTAAATGCTGTAATTAAATTGTAGGAGCACTATTTGCAAAAATAAAAATCATAATGGAAAAAAAATCTTGCTATAACTATTTGGCCAACTGCCTTCTTGTTTTACCTCCCATTTTCACAGCTCTGACATGTAGCAGTGCATATTTTAACATAAAATAGCAAGTCTGAAACTCTGACATGCTGTATATTTATTCTTGTGTGAAGTAAAACTTTTTTTAAATAGTACAGATGATTATATCTATTTTTTCAAATGAAGTGTTTCTTTTAAAGTGTAAGGTTTATTTTCACACTTCTGATTGCCAGGGAAGCAGGAAACAGAGAGGTGTACATCAGACATTTAAATCCAGACATTATGCAATCATGATAACAAGGATTAATAAAGATTAATTTAGCTCCCACTTAAAATCTCTGGTGTTTCAGAAATACAACTGTCTAGCTTGTAAAAGGGGAATAATTATAATTTCCTTTTCAAATGTGCCTCTTTGTTGCATAGTCGACAGTTGCCCATGATTTGAAGATTGTGTCAAACTACTCTCTAGTTAAAAACCTGTTAAAAAAAACACACACACAAAACCCCCCACCAACGAATACCTTGAATGTCTCATTGCTATTTCTTAGGAGGGTGGAACAGGTTTTATTTACCTATAGTGTAAAAAAATTCACTTTCTTCATTGATCAAAACTATAAATGATAAAAACATCATTTCCAGTGATCTTAATTTTAAGTGTTCAGTCCTTTTAAAAAAGATATCAGTCCTTTTAAAAAAGATATCTATTGATGAATGTAAAAATTGTGTTCTATTAAAACCACTCTGTAAAGTAGGATCTCTGTATAACTGAATACTCTGTGAGAATGTAACAAGTGGCCACAGAAATAACATCACAAGACCTATGCATTCTTGCAAATGGGAACAAAATCTTTCAACTTAAATTCTTCTGCATTTTATCTTTCAACATAATTTCTTCAGATTAAATACTATTATCTATTTTGCATTTAAAAACTATTAACATAGTATGTACCTTCTCCCGACAAGGGCAATACTAGTAAATTTCCTTTTTATTTAAAGCAATTTTTCAGAGATGGCCATGTTTCTTTTGAGAACAAGAATGAACAGCTGCTGGGATTTGAGGCTGATAATGTAAAAAATGTAAAAGAAAAAAAAAACTAAGAAAAGGAAAAAGAAAGAAAATATCAGGAACACCAAAACAATGTATCAATAAACAATTTTACAAATTAAAAAACAAACAAACAAACATGAAAACCAAAATAAAACTCTACTCCGCAAAAGAAAAATGTGTATAAATGGCAGCAAGAGAGTTAGAGCCAGGAGGAGCATGAACTACAGAAGAAATGAAGAGACAGGATTATAACGTAAAAGAACAGAAGACATAAGACTAGAAACTCACATCCACATCAAGAAGAGTCAAGTCTGCATTAGTAAAACCTGTTTGCTAGGAAAAATTTGCAAATTAGTCCTAGAGCTGATTCAGGAAATTGAAGTTTCCGCTGTCTGCCAGGAACAAGTTGATGGCCTTTGTGAAGGTACATCTAAGGTTGAAATGGATATAACAGCAGGGAAAATGCTACTGAACTGCATTGTCAGTGCAATAACTGGCACTGTAAGATCAAAAGTGTGAGTACACCCAGCTGTAGAAATGGAACCTCAGCAGACTTCCTAGGAACACAGAAGAGATTTTAATGATTAGAAGCCAGACCATATTGCAGCTATGAGAGCAGTTTAGGGATATGCACAAACTAAAAAAAAAAAATAAAAAAATTCTTTTTTCCAGAGTGAGCTCAGTCTATGTTCCAGGGAAATATCTTCCTGGACTGAAGGTTGAAAGGAAGACCCTTACACTAAGGTATGGCAGAAATCATGTGAGAAAGGCATTGATGAAGATTTTTGAGGATTCTAAGTTATTGTGTTGGTTCTGGATGGGGTAGAGCTAATATTCTTTGCAGTGGTTGGTATGGGGCTATGTTTTGGATTTCACATTATCAACACAGGGTTGATAATATAGAGATCTTTTTGTTACTTCTGAGAGTGCTTAAGCAGAGCCAAGACCTTTTCTGCTTTTCATACTGCCATGATGGCAAGGAAGCTGAGGATGCATGGGAGGTTGGGAAGAGACACATCTGGGACAGGTGATATAAACTGACTAAAGGGGTATTCCAAACCACATGACATCACGCTCAGTATAAAAAGTGGGGAGAAGAAGAAGGAAGTTGAGGGACTTTTGGAGTGATGACTTTTGTCTTCCGGAGTCACCGGAGATAGCCGAACACCTGCCTGCCCATGGAAAGCAGTGAATTAATTCCTTGTTTTGCTTTGCTTATGTGCACAACTTTTGCTTTCCCTATTAAACTGTCTTTATCTCAACCCACAAGTTTCCTGTCCTTTACCCTTCTGATTCTCTTCCTGATCCTACTGGTGGGGGGAGTGAGTGACTGGTTACATGGGACTTGGTGGCTGGCTGGGGTTAAACCACAACAGTTGTCTATAAGGAGTGGATTACACTAACAATCTGGATTATATCAGTTAACAAAATGTGTTGAAATGTAACAGCCCACAGTGAAAGGACTACTCACAAGAATTTTTGTTATAAGCTTAGGAAAAAGAAATTGCATATGGTAGTTGTCACAGGATGACTATGATATGCAGCTGAAAATTAATGTGATTCTAAAATATATGATCTGAGTGGGATCTTGTAATAATATTAGTGAGACCCTAAGACTCAGAGTCTTGAGGAAGAACTATGCCCATCTTTTTCCCGAAATGAGCAAACTAAAAACATCTGTTTCTTAAATTCATTTGTACGAAAATAAAAATCTAATAGAAGACAAACTTGATGCATATGACTTAATATTAGATCCAAAAATGAATGTGTCTACACTTGTGAGGACCCTTCTGAGTCCTTTGTCTTACTCCATCTTTCCTGTCAAACAATTTTCAGTATATTCCTGGATTAGATTCCAGACAATATACCTATGAAATTTCTTGTTCCTCTCCCATCTATTTTATCTTCACCTTCAAGATTCTCATGAAAGAATTTACAGTTTAAAATGTCTGAATTAATTGTAATAAAGAAAGAAATATATTTATGTTACATAGCACCGTGATGACAAATGATTGAACTTGTTGATGCATGTAGTTCCAGTTTCTCTGTTCTAGTTTTATCTCCTTTCTCAAAACCCAGTGAATTAAGTGGATGACATTCATCTGATCCTGTAGTCATGAACTCTTCTGCTCAGCTGGTGCTGGGTAGCAAAGTGTGAGATAGACTTTAAATTAGTATTATTATTGTCTCTACTGTATTATGCCTTAAGGAGAGATGTTCTCAACAGAAATTATGTGTGGAGGAGCCAGACACTAGCTGAGGCTAGCTGACCTAGAATCTAAGATGTGTCAAGATTCTGATAAGGAATGAATACCCTAGACTTAATTTCGTATGTAGGTGTTATTAGAGGAAATAAATAGATGTGATTAAGTCAATCAGGAGTCTTGTATGGCTGTGACATCCTACAGAATACCAACTCGTACTCATTTATTATATTTTTTATTTGTTTCGTAGTTTGTCTGCAGTCTTGTCTAAGTACTTGATTGTTCACTTGCTAACTATTAGATATTACTATTCTGGTTCTAGAGATAACATTGTTTTTATAGTAAATGACAAATTCTGTGAATGTGTGAGGTTTAAGCCAAAAAACAATGAAAAAATACCCTGAGTCTGATCTAGTAAAAATATTTTGTTATTATTTCTGTTTCTGTTCTGCAAAAAGACTGAAAACTTGGTTAATTTAACTGAGTTCAAAGAATGTGAATATTTCACTTTGCTTTTTAAATTATATTAAATTAATGTGAAATGACATAAATTTGTATGTGTGTGCACATATATATACACACATATGGATAAATCTAGTACTTTATATAAGAGAAGCATGTTTTTTTCTTTTTTTCCTGCCTGCCTGTCAGCTGTTGCTCCAAATGCCATAGGTCTCCTGTACTTCCTGTGTCGTATCTGACAGCCCCATGTGAGCACTCCAGAGGGACATGTTAAATGCCACTAGAAGTATATGGCTAGTCATATCAAGTGGGCTGTCATTGTCTTCAGTTAACTGAGTTTCTTTTTTAACTTTGATGACACCTTTGGCCTCACTTTTATCTGCCAGAAAGCAGCTTTTCAAAACTGGATGGATTTTTGTTCTTGTTTGTTTTTGTTATCATGTAAGAGATATTTAGGTTGTTTTCTCTTACTTTTATCCAGTCTGTCCTGAAACCCCAGACTCTGGGAAGTAATAGGTTTTTAGGACAAAAGACTCACCAGTATTTTCATTTTGGCTCATGTTAGAAAGAAAAATTACCCTAGATGAAGTGCTGTACATCATTCACAAGTAATACACTTTTTAAGTCACACAAATTTCAACTTGATATTCTTTATAACTAAGAACTAGTTATGATGATCATAATTACCATTGCAATTACCCAGAATGTAAAAAGCTCAGCTAAGAGAGCTGCTTAATAGTCACTGTGTTAACTACAACAAAAATCAGCATGTTATATACTTAAACACAAAGTTCTGGAAGTACTTCTGATAATGAGGGTAGCTCAGTAATCACTATCTGGGAAGTGACTGCTGGGTGACATATTATTTTCAGAACAATCATTTTCCAGGCATTATGTTTCTCTTATTACTATTTTTATAACACTCTAAAGGTGGTCAGTAATTTGCAGTAACTATGAAAACAAACTCACTGTATGGAAGATCTGGCAATTAAGTATATCAAATGAAGATAAAGGGAGGAGAACTACATGTGACTGAAAACAATTGAGCATATATATATATATATATATATATACCCATTTAAAGACAATATATGCATAGACACCTACAAATTGTTTTATTGCATCATATCAAGATTGATTTCAGTGTTTGGCCCTCTGTATGCTGGGTGTCATTTCTTATAATCTGTTCTTCCTTTCATCCTGTTAGTGTTTTTAAGAATGCAGTTTTCTAGGGCTTCAAGATAAAATAATATTTAAACAAAACCAAAGAAATTTCATTTTTATTGAAGAGAAAGGGCAGAGAAATTTCATCCTTTTATTGCCAACTAGTAAAAAAATTGAATGTCTTATAAAATTTTAGCTTTACCATTCATAGACATACCTTCAGTATATCCAGAACAAACCTCTAGATATTTTAGGAGGAAAAATAATGGGAAAAAGTAATCAAACTTTATACATATTCCTGAGTCAGAAAAATGTGTTTTTATCTTTAGAATATTAAGGACAAAAGCTTTTCAGTGGTAATGTTCAGTTATCACAGGGCAGAGTAAATATTTTTTCTTCAGTAAGCTTATACTTTCAAGTACAAAAAGGTGTGAATCAAAACACTAGATTTAATAGCCTAAACTCTGAGGTATACAAAATCTGACTTTTGAAGCTTGATTGCACCTCTATAACTAATATAACAAAGTTACATGCAGAGTTTCTTAGGTTTTGGAATGCATTCTATTTTCCTTTTTCACTTTTCTTCTGATTTTCTGTAGGTCATTTCTCTCTCTTTTGATCTGTGATGTATTTGCTCAGGTGTTTCCCATTTTTATGGCAGTGTCAATTAACTCCCTTAAATTTGCCCCTGTTGCTCTCAAAATGTCTTGATGTTCCCTTTGAAGCGTTCCCCTCCATTATCCAACATTTTCAGCATCAGAGACTGACCTCTGTGAGAGGAAAGTTTGCTGCCAATAAGCCCTGCTCTGTTAGTAGATGTGTGTTTAGATGAAAGAAATGAATATGTGAAATGAACCTAGAAAGCAGCACTAGCGCAGTCTAACTATCGTAGTCAAGAGTCACAAATAACTCAAATCCACACTTACCCTTTCAGTGCTCAGGAGTCTTTGGGTGTGTTGTTCAGTTTCCAATGTAGTAATTAAATATAGTATTATGAACATTTAACATTACTTTCCTTGTATGTTTTTGAGTGAAGAAAGATGGGTGAGGAAATAAAGAAGATTGAATATTTTAGTTTTAAAGACTTAAAAATCCCCTGTTCAAGCTCTGTAAAAGAAAATAGTAAGGAGAAAAAAGCAAAAATCAGTCATCTTGAACAAAAGAAGTTAAGAGATATATGACTCATTTAGGATTGGCTCGATTATTTTTTTAACCTAGCTGTAGAAACATAGAGTTGCAGAACTGGCATAAAGTTGAGTGCAGTTGTGTCTGGTCTTTTTCCTCCTGAAATGACCAATGTCTTACTCTCTAGTAAATTTTACAGATTTCTCTTCTTCCTCAATTTCTCTAACATGACATTTTTGCTTCTGAAATACCCTGATGATGAACTATTTACAAATGTTGGGTTATACATGATTGATTTTGGAGTATTGCTTATATAAAACATGACATTTAAATGAGATCTTCACCTCATTTTAAACAAAAAAAATAATATTCCTTTCTTATCCTACTTTACACTGTGAAGCCAAAACAGATACATAGATTGCATCAACTATTGCACTTCTTAAGACGTAAGACATTAAAACTCTCTATGGCACACAGCTCTAAACATGGCACATATAAAGTGGCACACTTTAGATTTTATTACTGAGGGGAACAGAAGTCATGTTGTTAAACAGAAAAATTCAGAACAAAGCTTCTCTCTTTTAGTTTTTATTGCTCTCCAACATACTTGTTGCATGATCTTAACTATATCACTCATGCTAAAAACTAGGTTAGTAGCTTCTTGATACTTGATTGATAGTTTTGATTCCTAACCCCCTCCTCTTCGCCCTTACTCTTTACTACAAGGTATTGCCACATACCATGCATCAATCACATTTTAGAGCTGCCTTAGCCTTGGAGAACACTTGTTACAACATCAACCTGAGTGATCGCAGTACAGGCTTGCAGAAGGCACTAGTCAAAGCACAGGTGTACGCAGTGGAATTTCTGGGAAAGGAATAAGGGCAGAAGAAAATAGCAAAAAGGAAGCAGAACCTTCCTCTCTTGTTAGCTGTTAGAAGTTGAGGGTTTGCCGTCATTACCTAGATTCATTCTTAGGGAAGATTTTTGGAGCTGTTTATTTGCCACTGATTTAGAGATGGAGTATCTGCACCATGACAAAGCACTAAAGGGAGGACAAATCTACTATCTGTTTCAAAATTAATGAAATATGATTAATGTGGAGATAAATAGAACAGAAAAGAGAAAAAGTTACCTGTTGGATAAAATAGTGGAGTATGATTCCTTTTTCCAGAATTGTTTCTGATTCTTCACCCAACAACTAAGTTTAGTACAGAGGCAAACTGAGAAATATTCAGTAAATTCTGTGAGGGAAATTGTGGAATTCTAAAACGCATTTCCCACCTAATGGGGATTAAATCCAGCATGAAGATGGAACTGCTGATGTTTAAGTCATTAATGGGCTTCAGAATTGTCATTTTGCTCTCAGTTCTTGTCCACTCTCATTACAAAATTCTTACAATACACTTGCATTCTCTGTATTATCGCTACTATTTACATTCATTTTTACAGATTAAATATATCCCTTTATTAGAAAAATCTACATATGTATTTGTCTATATGTAAAACTATTCTATCTCACTGAATATTTCAAGAAACTTCAATAATTACTACAAGTGAATCACCTAAGTACGCCAGAAAATATGTGTAAAATATATTTTTTTCTTCTTGAAAGACAAGGTAGAATTTCTGTGCTTGCTTGCCAATTTGTTTACTATTTAATATATCTAAATATAGCAAATCCATAGACTGCCTATAACAGTTTATGTAATTTATCTTGGCTTCATATTTCATTTTGTATGGTGGGTAAAGATATTTTCTGTTTGCTTTTAGAGAAGAAACTTTTATGATCACTTTGCTGCTTGTTTTCTTCCTTCCTTCTCTGTCCCAATATTGAATCCTTAGTAAGATTTCCCTTCCCAAACCTTCCCAAACGTTCCCTTCCCAAACCTTCCCCTCCCAAACCTTTCCAAACCTTCCCTTCCAAATTTGACAAAAATACAAAAAGTTTTTGGCTTTTTTGAAAAAAGCTTGAGCTTGAGACTGTCTCTAACCTTAAATTTTCTGTAATGCACAACTAAACAAATAATTTTGCATATTTAAGTATCAATACATCTCTGTTCATAAGACAATATTGCAATTGCAAATCTTACATCATCATGTTCCATCATCTCTATCTAGGCTGACTGAGGTCAATGTTATATGTAATGTCCTCAGGTATGTGTTGTTACTGTTCATCTTCTCAGTCTTTCTTTCAGCTTTCAATTACATTTATTGGATTGTGTGATTCAGAACACAGCAAGGGAAGTGCACCACCACAGCACTCACAACAGGTAGAAAATTAGTGTCTCAAGCTGTGTCTGTGGTGTCCTTCCAGATTTCTGTCCTTACTAATTATCTTTTTGGAGGACCGTGTTGCCAAAAGAAAGTTTCCATTGTAGATCGTAGAGGAATCTGACTTCTGAAATACAATCAGTGAATAATAAATGTTTAAGGGAATAGCTTTCTTTACACTTGACTAATCTTGTTTAAACCTCCAAAGTACTGGAATCTCAAAAGTTTTGTAAGATCATTTATGTTAATGTATGGAAGAATCTTTTATTTTGGAGAGTAAGTTTATACTGTTAAATGCTTCATGCACCTCCTTCTGAATACTTAGTTTATCTTTAGTGTAATTTATGTATCACAGAGTCTCTGGTGTGTGTTTAGAAGAGTTTGGATTAAAACAATGCAGATAAATACCAATGCCTAGGTATGCAAGTTATACGTCTCTAAAAAAAGAGAAAAAAAGATTTGCATACATACCTGACCTTTAGTGTAAATTTCACATTTGCATTTGGGATCTTTCCACAGACCAGGGCAACTGAGGTGCGATGGAGGCTTGCTGCTCATCATCCTCTGTTCTGTCTAGCCTGAGGATGTGGCTGCCATACTTTACTGTTAAACTGTTTCTCCACACTGGAGAGACATAAGGTCCCTTCTTCTCCTTGTACTCTAAATGAATTCCAATGTCAAGATCTAGATTTCTGAGTCTACCTAAATTTTGACATGTCATTAGGAGGAAGGTTTCTTTTCGGGGACTTCAATAGACTTATGTTTTAGAGAAAACACTCTATGTAAATTGGTCACCTAGCAAAGACATGACTTGTTTAACATTTTAGAGGTTGGAGTAATTTTAGATGTCACTCAGATTCTCAGGTATGCTTTTTTTTCCATCTCCTGGAACACGTTCATAATGTACTGCGACAATAATTAATATTTATAGAAAATCATATAATATTTTGGGTTAGAAGGGATCTTTAACGTCATCTATTTCAGCACCACCCCATCCTCACCCTACTGATCCTTCTCGCTGGCAAACAGCTGGTAGAACTGATATAAATAGAATATCAGGATAGCCTATTTTTCATAGGATAAATAGTGTAAGAAAAAAAATTAGAAATAACTTCGGTGCAAAAAAATCTAACTTGGAGAACAGACTGCTAATACTTTTTAAGTCAAGATACTGAGAAAATTATCTTATTTGACATTGTTTCTCAATTTTACCTTAAAATAAGTAATGCTATTTTACATTAATTTGTACTGCATTATTTCTTTTCATTTTTTTGAACTTCAGACTTCAAAGGTAAATGGTATTCATTAAATGGGCATACATTATTCTACCCGAGTAACAGTGACAGAATTATACAGAATGTATTTCATTTTGATGTACAGCTATAACACACATCACTTTCTGAGAAGGATAAGATCACCTGTCATAAAGGTGTATTTGCTCTCCAAAAATTGATACGTAACTATTGCAAATTGTGAATTACTTAAAAAACTTAAGATATGTAATAGAGCTGTTGACCTTTACTTTGGTAGAAGTAATACAGGTAACATCGATAATGTGTTTGTTATTTTCCCAAAGTATATGTAACATTTCTACTGAAAAATCACAGATATAAACTTTTGGCAAGTTGATGATACTTTTTTTTTCAGTTTAGACTTTATATGTAGTGTACGTTTAGAATAAGCGTATTTCATCACGGTGTTATTTGTATCTTGTTTTTCACAGGCCAATTGGGGTTTATTACTCAGAGATAGTGTGTAAGACAGGAGATCAATATTGTAAATGCAGGAGGGGTCCACATATGCAGGGGTTCTTTTTAATTATTTTGGGTTTTTAAAGTTAAACAGAGTAGATTTGAGCCAGATAACACAATAAACATGTAAGTTGGAAGATGTAAATAATATTTACTTTCTTTTTCATTAAAAAAAGAGATAATAAAAGTATTAAAAGGCAAATTTAAATTTTATAAAAGGAGAAAATTGTTTAGCCTTAGTTATTTTCTAACTCAAGTCAGCATTGGGCTTAGAATAAGATTAAGAGAAAATAGTGAAACTCATACAGAAAATAAGATCTTCCATACTCTACTTAAGACTTAAAACTCTAGAAGGAACTCCCCTGTTTCAGGGGCTGAAGTAATTCCATTTTGGAGCTAGTAAGAAATTTCCTGTAAATATCATGTTCTCCGTATTCGTTACCTGTGGGTTTTCTTTTGTTTTTACTATGAACACAGACTAGGAAATGAATGTCATATTAAAAGGACCTCTGTTTTAATCCTCTGTATGATCAACGATCATAATACCTTTTTTTTTCTGTGCAGCTGAAAAAAGGAAATTCTACTATAGGTTTTATTAAAAGTCAGACAGAATTTAAAATAAGCATATAAAAAATTTAGAACTACCTGCTAGAGGCAGGTGATCCTATATTCAGGTATCCCTTAGGTATTATCACATTATTCTATGTTTTTAATACTGACTAATTCAAATCAAATTTGATTCATTAGGTACCACACAAAAACCTCCAATGTTATTTCTCAAAAAAATAAAGGAAAAAAACTTCAATCAACAATATAACAGTTATTCTCATGAAAAATCTTTTTTTCTCCTTAAATGAATTGATTGTGGAAAATGTTTCCACTTCTAGTACATGATCACGAACTTGATCATCTTGCTAAGCTTCAGATACAGGCAATGCCATTCATCTTTACTGAATGTTTCCTTCAAATTAATCTTGGAGATGGAGGATTATTGAAAGAGCGGTAGAGCAGTTCACCTATGTAAGGCATTCATCACTGTTCAGGGGCTATGCAGACAATGAATATGAAAACAGACGCCAAAATCCAGTCCTCCCAACCATTCAGAGGCTAAGGAATTAAGGAGGAAAGTTTTTTAAAAAGAAGGTAATTGCAACAGCTATCACATTTTGCGTAATGGGATCAGGATAATGGTGCAGGAAGTGGGGACAAATTCTAGCAAGATCTCAAGCTTCTGGAGATTTGATCTATATCCTAGGAACATGCCTTTTCACCAGAACTTTATTTGTATAGAATTGAAGTGTCATCCTGCAATAGCAAACCAATAAAACATGCTTCAAGACTGGGTTCAACAGGCTTGCTTTTGTCTGGTGTTGTCTTGTTGCTCCTAATCTTGTTTTGGCTTTCTTACATTAACAGTAATAACATAACTACCAGAAGGCTATTACCTTAGCTGTTTTACTTTTGCATACTTTTGCATAATTCTGGACTGGAACATCTATTGTTAAAAAATTTGATACACATAGGAAAAACAAGTAATCATGCAGTGTAGAGTGAAGTGTCTATGACCCTAAAGTAATGATGCTGCATCAAGGAGGAGTAAGGGCCTGCAGTATCACCTTGAAGGATGGTTCTGGAGTCTTCAGTAACAATCAAGTGGCTCAACAGTGTTCAGCTCCTCTTGGCAATGGGAACTTTGAAGCTAGGCAAAATTGATTTTAGGAGTAATGGAAAAGGAAATAGGAAGCAAAAAAATATGCATCAGAGTAAATTCAAGTGTAACATAGAGTTATAGATCAATATAGAAAGAACAAGGGGAAAAGTGTGGTATAGAACACACTTTTGATAAGTATACTCCAAACAGACCCAAAACTGAGGAGAAAGAAGTTGTCTACATCAACATCAGGGGCTTCTTAGCATGGAGAAGGAAGAACTACATAATTTTAACCTATTGGTCCTTCTGATGAAGTATTCAGGACACTGACCACCTGTCCCAGCCCTGACTGAAACTGTTAAGAGCCAAAGAAGCATTAGAGCGGGAAGTGTAACAGAGAGGCAGATACCAAAAAACTTTTGCCTGTGTAATAATTTTTAATTGTAATATTGTTGATTACATTTGTTTTGTATTAATTAGATAATGTGTACTGTGAGTCTGCTAGTATCACTATTAATGGACTAATAATAACAGTTTAATTACACTAATGATAAATTCTTTGCTTCACATAGAGAATATGTTCTCCTTTCTGCCCATAAGAAGAATGGGCATGAATATGACAACAGGGTTAAAAAAAGGGGACACATCTGAGAGAGAATTTATTGAGTATTTAGCATTAAGATCATGTTTGGATAAAGAACAAGAACAATATAGGAAAGAGGGATCAAAGCTCTACATCTCCTCTGAGCTGCATTAATGCATTAAATAAAGCACAGTATCCTAGAGGGTCAAATTTTTTTTTAGCTTTCCTAGAAAAAAAAAAATAAAGGACTGTGAGATGGTAAGCAGATGAATACCCATCAGATAGCAATAGTTATCTGTTTACATTTAAGTAGATGCTTAAAATTAAGTTCCGAAGAAAAGCTGTCAAGATATCTTGAGAAATGAAAGATTTGATTCATACATATTTTTCATGTTTTGCTACATGGGTAGACTTTGTGTTGAAAATGTTGATGCTGTTAGAGAATCTCTGTAGACCATACAAGACTGTGTGAGAGTAACAGACACTGGTAGCAGTTAGGAGAGGGGAAAACTGAAGAGTTTAGAAACACAGGTCTAAAGGCTGTCTGGCATTCCAAAGACTTTAAAAGATATATATTTGAAGAGTTATCCTTTAATCCTGAGAGATTTCTTCAGAAATATGCATGACCTCACCTTTCAAATGCCTTTATATGGGCAAATTTTAGTTAGTCTGGTGTTTCTGTTCTCTTCTGGTTTCTGTCAGCTTATCAATAGCCATTGTCATCATGAAAAGAAAAATCCAACCGAGTAAACAAATAATGCAAGTAATTTTAATATTGATCCATATGAATTCTGAATATTCATATACAGTATAGCTGCCTGCATATAAGGATGCACATGTTACCTTCATATATAATTTATGCCTCCAAATCTATTTGCCTTCAATGAGCCATCATTGGATTTGGTTGTTTCTAATTCTCTGCCTTTGATATCTTCACAGTAGCAACTTTGAGAAGCAGTCATACCTTGGATATCTTTGCTATCCTTCATGCTTTAGAAAGGTTTAGAGAGAAGGATCAGCAGGTGTGATCCTCCAGCAGGAGTTTTAGTATTTATTTTGTTGAACTCTGTGCAACTACAATTACATTTTCAGTCTCCATTGATATTCATCCATAATTAGTTTACAGGTATGAACCAAAAAGAAGAGAGGCTGAAAGCAGCAGCAATGCAAACAGCAATTGGAAACATCTGATTAACGTCACAAAGAATGTCACATAGTAACTAAGGAAAATGACTCAACTAAAGGCCAGTAAAAGTGCCAGTATTTCTAGACATTTGTAAGCATCCAGTATATTTTTACATAAAAGTTTACAGTTGTATTAAACTCCCACAGTGAATGAATTCAGCTATTTTATGTCACAGTAGCAGCATTTATCTGAAAACCAATGAATGTATTTTAGAAAAGAAGCTTGCTTGGCTGAGATTTTTCTTTTATTTTTATTGGTTACATTACAATCTTGTGTTTGATTATTTATTTATGTCCATAAGGTTTTGATTGTGTGTAGGTTTTTTTCTTCCTTTATTGTCCTCCCCAAAAATGTTTATCTATTGAAAAAAAAACAAACTGGAAACTAAAAAACTGCTCCGCTTAATTTGAAGTATCATTGATATGAATTTTAAACACTGAATACCAGAAATATCTAATTCTTTATTATAGGTATCATTCAGTTATGTTAAATATTCTCTAATAGTTTATAATATAAAAGGAGTGACAGAAGGGCAGGTTTGATTGGTAAGGCTTTGAAGATAAAAATATTTACAAACCACTCCATCTGCAAAAGCAAGAGATTTAAATGAAGTATAAACCACACACAGGTCTTCACCGATGAACAATATCAAATCTGAACATCTTTATCTTTTTATGGAAACAGACTCTTTGCTGTCAGCTGCCCCAGCACATAAACCAAAACTGTTCCAGTGATGGTTATTACTTCTTTTGCAGCACTTTCTGGGTTAATTAAAACAAACAAACAAACAAACAGAACCCACCAACAAAAAACAACTAACCAACCAAATAAAGAAACCCACAAAAAAACCCAAAACATTTGCAATAAAAAATTTTGTGTCTTAATTTAATCTGGTTTAAATGTATGTTGTTAGCTACACAAAGCATAAAAAGCTGCCAAAACTCCAGCTATGATCCCTATTACAATGTGTACAAAATAAATGATGTTGGCTTATTATTTGAACAAAAAATATCCTTAAGTTTTTTA
Source organism: Pseudopipra pipra (assembly GCF_036250125.1). NCBI lineage: Eukaryota > Metazoa > Chordata > Aves > Passeriformes > Pipridae > Pseudopipra > Pseudopipra pipra. The sequence goes on from NC_087550.1 coordinate 81,697,703, forward strand.
CTTTATTAATTCAGAAGCTGCCACCAAATATATCATGATGATAGATTTTCTGATTCTAGCTTGCAATAAGAATCTATGCACTGATTATGATGGCAGCAAATCTCAGCCTACCAGCTAAAAACACTGTTCTATAACTTATTAACTATATAGATGCTAAGAACAAAGAATTGTAAATGCACCAGAATGAATTCTTAAAAGAATCACTGCTGTAACACAATAGTAACCATAAAGCAAGACTTTTTGAAAGAAAAGGTGCAGATAGGGATTTGATTCTTATTTAAATTAAACATTAGGGCAGAACACAAGAATCTTAATAAAAACACGAGTAAATTAACAATACTGAGGGAGCTGGTGGAAGTGCTCATTCAACCACTTTCCATCATTTGCCAACATTCTTGGCTTACTGGAGAGGTCACAGTTGACTGGAGGTTAGCAAATGTGACACCCATCTACAGGAAGGGTCAAAAGGGTCCAGAGAGGATTCAGGAAACTACAGGCCTGTCTACCTGACCTTGATGCCAGAAAAGGTCAGATCATCTAGAGTACCATCACAGACAGGTGCATGGGTTTATGAAAGACAGATCCTGCTTGACCAACCTGATCTCCCGGTATGACCAGGTGACCTACTTATTGAATGTCAGAAAGGCTGTAGGTGTTTGGACTTTAGTAAAGACTTGGACATTGTCTCCCATAGCATTCTCCTGGAGACACTGGCTGCTCTAGGCTTGGACAGGTACACTATTCGCTGGGTTAAACCAGCTGAATGTCCAGGCCCAGAGAATGGTGCTGAATAGAGTTACATCCAGCTGGTGGCCAGTCATTAGTGGTGTTCCCCAGGGCTCAGTATTGGGGCCAGTACTGTTTAATATCTTTATTGGTGAACTGGATGAGGGGATGGAGTGCATCTACAGTACGTTTGCAGACATCACTAAGCAGGGTAGGAGTGTAGATATGCTGGAAGGTAGGAAGACTCTACAGGGAAATGTGGACAGGCTGGATTGATGGTCCAAGGCCAAAGGTATGAGGTTCAACAAGGGCAAGTGGTGAATCCTGCACTTGGGTCACAAAAACCATATACAGTGCTACAGGCTGGGGGTAGAGTGGCTAGAAAGCGGCCCAGAGGAAAAGGATCTGTGTGTGCTGGTCAACAGTGGCTGACCATGAGCCAGCAGTGTGTCCAGGTGACCAAGAAGGCCAATGGTATCCTGGTTTGCATCAGAAATAGTGTGGCCAGCAGGACTAGGACAGTGATTGTGCCCTGTACTCAGCACCGGTGAGGCTGCATGTTGAATCCTGAGTCCAATTTTGGGGCCCTCAGTTCAAGAACATTGAGGTGCTGGAGCGTGTCCAGAGAAGAACAATGGAGCTGGTAAAGGGTCTGGAGCACAGCTCCTGTGAGGACCAGATGAGGCAGATGGCATTACTTAGCATGGAGAAAAGGAGTCTCAGGATGAACTTTATTGCTCTCTACAGCTACCTGAAAGGAGGTTTCAGTGAAGTGGGGTCTTCTGTTAAGTAATAAGTGATAAGAGGAAATGGCCTCAGATTGTCCAGGGAATGTTTAGATTGGATATTATGAAAAATTTCTTCCCTGAGAAAGTTGTCAAACGTTGGTACAGGCCCAGGTGGTCACCATGCTTGGAGTTATTTAAATTACGTGTAGATGTGGCACTTGGGGACACGGTTTATTAGTGAACACAGCAGTGCTGGGTTAACAGTTGGACTCGATAACCTAAAAGGTCTTTTCTAACCTAAACAATTCTATGATTCTATGAAGTGCAGGACCTGCAGTTTGCCTCAATAGTATAAAAAGATAAAATCATGAAGCATGAAAATTATGCTGAAATATTGACAGTTGACTTTAATGAATATAAATGTTGTTTTGCGTTGAAACTAAAATTCATATTTCTTAATGAGGAGACTGGCATCCAACAGTGATTTAAACTACCAGTTCTAAATATTCTAATGAAAAGTAGAATAAACATTCGAATAATTTTTGCTGACAAACCTTAAACCCCTTTTTAAGGTCTGAGATATTTTATAGATGCTAACACTAGCCTTGAAATATCTAATATTATACCACATGTAAATCTATCTCATATGCAGTTAATGTAGATCAGCTGAGATTTTGTTCTGACTGCCTAAAAGTGACTTAAATATATATGTGCTTAAAAGCTTGCATCTTAACAGAAAAGGACTTTTTATACATATGTTCCATTCGGTGGTCTTCAGTTATTTTTAATAAGTACATTGTTTTTTCAAGGCTTTTTTTTTTTTCCCCTTCTGTATGTCTGCTAGCAGTAGCATATTTAATTAAATTATTCGTTTGTTGTGTGTGTTTCAAAGCATTCCTCAATATATCAACAGGATGGGGTGGATTTCCTGTTCACCATAAGAAAAATTCCAAATCTGTTTTAATATTTTCTGGAAGCTCCACATCTTTTCATATACCATATTTTTAACAAAAGTAATTTAATTATCTCCTATCTAAGTACATATCAAGAAAAATATTTTGAATTTTTGACTGCAGCCTTGGTAGACAGTACACTGTAGCTGTGCTTGAGACCACAAAAATACTTACTGTGGTTTGTTGCTAGAAAAGTGTTTCTACATCTTTCTATCTACTGCAAAGCCTCTGCTCAGAGCTTTATATGACATCTAAGATCCATATAAAATGTCTGTTAATAACGTTAAATGTCCCCTGGCTGACCCACTCCTCCCCTTTAACTCAGTGTTCTTCCATAGATACTGTGCAGTGTTCGCTTTTTAATCAACAGAAAAGCAATTGGAAGATGGGAAGAACAGAGAGTTTTGACACAAAGGTGCAAAGAGAGAAATGCTCTCTTCCACGTCTACTTTACTAAGAACAATTGGTCTTTCAAATATACAAACAATAAGACCAACTGAAAATTTCCCCAACACTTAAATTTCAGTGGAAAATTGGAGTTTTGCACAATAAGGCTTCTTTAAAATTAAAAACACCTAAGAACTTACAAAAAATAATTTTAAACCCCCTCAAACAGAAAACTACAGAATCCTGCAGTCTTTGTTTTAGATTTTAATTTAAAAAAATATACTCTTGTTAACAAAGAAAAATTCAGAGCAATGCAAAAAAAGAAAATCTTACTAACTATAATAAATAAACATGTGCATGTATCCGTAAAAAAATCCTGTGATAACCTTGCAAAACCATAAAGCTCTTGCACAATCTTTCATTAAATGGAATTTAATATAAGGAAAGATTGTACCTATGTACTACTAATGACTGATTTTATATATTCCAATCATGGAAGTGAGTTCAAAATATAACACAATAAGAACATTTAGTACCAGGAAGATATATAGTTGTAGAATCTGCTATTTGCACAAAGGACAATTCTTTATATAACTGTTGTTACATGTTGCGAGTGGCTTGTTGAAGAAAGAGCAAATTTAGGAATGGATGGATGGGAGAAGTTTTCTAATTAAATCTATAATTTTCTGTTTTATAACAAGAAGATCTAGATACCAAATATTACCATAGTTAAACCCAAAAATAATAGATAAACCTATTTTTGGAGGTTTTTTTGTTAATATAGCACTTTTCAACTTTTCTATTTTTCTTTTTATCTTGAGGTAAGAAAGAAATCAGGGAAGGAAGTTATAGGAAGTCTAGTCTTATGTTATAAATAATTATCAGTATGATCATTTTCTTCACTGTTGTCATCATGCATTTCTGATTAAAAAGATATTTTAATTATTTTTATATCCTTTTTTTTTCTTTTTTAAACCTTGTCTTATTGATGGAACATCAGTGCTGCAACAGAAATGGACAACATTTGTTTGAAGCACTGAAATTTTTGTTTAATATAAGCATATCATTAAAAAGTTTTCTGACCACAGAAATTATTTCCTGTAGCAACACTTTGATTGGAAGATATTATTCAATATTATTTTTGTGTGTCTGATTTTAGAGTGCAGAATTAGCTGCAGTATGAAGATTGCTGTGCAGTGAAAAGATTTGCTAGTCAGTGTATATTGTGCAGCAGCACTGTTTCTCAAAGTTTTGTATGACTTTGCTTCAGAGTAAAATTAGCATGTAAAAAGAAGTCTTACACTTCCATTAGCACTATTTGTCTTGCATGTGTATTCTGAAGAAGTACATGAACCATCTAAACGTGTCAGTTCAAATACTTTCATAGCTTTCAATAAGTTTTCCTGGCCTGTTGTTTTCATTGCGTTTGCCAGTGGTTTAGTAGGGGTAGTATATAACAGATTGCTGAATTCAGATGGTCCTCCTCCTTATTGAAATGTTGACACTATTTTCTTTATAAAGAGACACATGCTATCTAGATCATGAAGAGTCATCTACATTTTTACAATTTTCAACCACAAATCTAAGAGCACTTTTCTTTTGTTTTCATTATTGAAGAAACAGTATGTACAGGACCCAATTTTTCTACTCGGCTACTGGTGCGACACAGAAACTGAGAGTGGAGAGACACTGAGCATATAAAGGTTCACCATAACCATGGATTTAAAATTTGACTACTTTACTAAAATTCTAGATTTTTCACATTAATGACACTATCTATTCTTAAATGGAGACTAACTAAGTGAGCAAAGATAAAAACTCCTTAAGAATTTGCCAGAAACAGTTTAAGTGTCAAAATAGAATTTTTGCACATATTATGGCTGATTTTTTTGTGTGTGAGAGAAAGCACTGGACCAAAGGAGGGAAGAATTAAATAAGGGAAATTTTTATTTACTGGCATTTGATCAATCAGTGGAAATTAACAGGAGTATCGTGAATTTTCAGATGCCTCTAATGATGTATTTAGTTGCTTCTTGACTAGGAGATCTCAATTTTATAAATAGAGTCAGTTAAGTTAGTGGCAGAATTGTCAAGAAATAGTGCCACAGAGGAAAGTATGGATATTGACCTACGGTTGAAAACAATTACTTGATTGACTTAACCTCTCTTTGTTGCTCTTATTAGACAGCTTTCTTCAGCTATCTGGCCTGTGAAATAGGAATGCTTAAAGACTAAGATTTAAAGGCATACAGCCTGAAGGAAGAAATTTTTATTTTACTTTTCATTTTTGACTGTAAGAAGACAATATATTTTCTTATGCAGGGCTGGAAGGAAGTGTTTTTATTTCATTCCATTCCTGTGTGAGAAACTTCGTCCTGATGGTAGAAATTGATTTGAGTTTATAGTTTTATAAAACACTGTTGAGAAGGAGATTGGAAAGCCAAACTCTAGGAGTCTTCCTCTGGCTAAAGAGTACCTTGAACTGAATTGCCTTGTAAGGTTCTTCAATAAATGGGTTATTATATAAAATAATGTGCAATGTTTTTCCTTCTCTGTAAAATGAGAGAGAATGCTGCAGTGTTTTGCAAGCATCATGCTTGCTGCTTTGTGAAGTATGCTTATAATAAATTATGTGGTAGATCAAACACATTAGAGATGGATAAAGAGATACTTAGGGTATGATGAGATCCAATTAACTTTCTCTAAGGCAGAATTTGGTATATTCTGGGAAACTTTTAAGAGTTTATTTGCAATGGTATCTAAATATCTCCAGTGTTAGGTAGTAACTGAATTGACTCACTCTTTAAGTCCTCTTGTGTAGCTTAACTAGATATGAACACAAAAGAAGAAAAAGAACTCATGTAATTGTTCACATTGTTGGAGTGAAATGTTATTGAAAAGAAACAAATATACAAAGTAATTAGAAATCCTTTTCTTCTTTTTGAATGGAGACTCAAGGCAGCTGCTACTCAGAAAAAAAACCAAACTAACAAGAAACACAACAAAAAAGGGAGGAGGAGCATAAAATGGCTAAGCAGCAGCAGTGGAGCTGGAGGTTTTGTGTGAGGCAGGGTAAGGTTTAAGACATGTACAAGGTGGAAATTCAAAAGGGCTTCTTGACAAACCACTCACAGCCATAAGTTCTGGAAGAGCGTCCAATTGCAGCAATGATCATAACTAGTTAGCAGAAGTAGCTCACTTTATATTTTCATGGGAGGTGTATTTTTATATAATTTAACCTTTTCCTATAATGTGAGGGCACAGAGACAAAGGGCTGGATCTGAAGGCATCGGAGAACTCTTCCACTCTCATGAGATTATGAGGTGTATATGCTACATTTAATATAAGTAGTACGATATAAAGAGCTATGTATAAGATGAATGTTAGGATTATCGCATCATTCCAAATGATCCTGCATCTCCAAAATACTGTTTATATCAACAAAGTCTTTATCAATGCTCACTTTAAAATATGATCATTCTTAAATTCCTTTAATAATGTTTTTCTTTTAGGATTATAGTATCATTAAAGCTGGAAAAGACCTCCAAGATCCAACCTTTGACTTAACAGCACCTTGTCAGCTAAACCATAGCACTAAGTGCATGTCCAGTCATTCCTTGCACACTTCCAGGGATGGTGACTCCACCACTTTCACAGGCAGTCCACTCCAATGGTTCACAACCCTTTCAGTGAAGAAATTCTTCCTGATATCTAACCTCAGCCTTCCCTGGTGCACTTTCAGAGCATTTCCTCTTGTCCTGTCACTACTGGTCTTGGAGAAGAGGCTGACTCCCACCTTGCTACACCCTCCTTTCAGGTAGTTGTAGAGAGCAATAAGTTCCCTACTGAGCCTCCTCTTCTCCAGGCTAAATAGCACTAGCTCCCTCAGGTCCTCATAGGAGTTGTGCTTCAAATCCTTTACCAGCTCCATTGCCCTTCTCTGGATGTGCTCCAGCACCGCAATGACTTTCTTGAAGTGAAGGGCCCAAAAGTGAGCACAGGGCTTGAGATGCAGCCTCACTAGTGTCAAGTACAGGGAGACAATCACTGTCCTAGTCCTGTTGGCCACACTATTTCTGATACAAACCAGGATGCCATTGGCCTTCTTGGCCACCTGGACACACTGCTGGTTAATGTTCAGCCCCTGTCAACCAGCACTCCCAGGTCCTTTTCTTCTAGACAGCTTTCCAGCCACTCTGCCCCCAGCCTGTAGCACTGCATGGGGTTGTTGTGACTCAAGTACAGGACCCAGAATTTGGCCTTATTGAACCTCATACCTTTGGCCTTGGACCATCAATCCAGCCTGTCCAGATACCTCTGTAGAGCCTTCCTGTCCTCCAGCAAGACGGGCACCCCAGCTCAGTGTTATTTGCAAACTTACTGAAGATGCACTTCATCCCCTCATCCCAGTCATCAGCAAAGATGTTGAAGAAAACTGGCCCCAATACTGGGCCCTAGGGAACATCACCGGTGACTGGAATTTTAATTTGCTAGCATGGCTAATTAGATACCTGTACATCTGGGATTTAAAAGAAAGCTTATGTTATATTAGAGAGGCTAAACTTTATCTAATATGATCTAGACACTTTGATAGGTATTTTGAACTTCATTCTCTAGAGCAGAGAATAATGTTTTATCTAATTTCTCAAAAATCCAGCTGGAAAACTGCAACAAAATGCAAGTCCATGTGAATACTTTACAGGAATAAGAAGGCCTAATCCATTAAATTCTCTTTTAATTAATTTTTTTTACATTAAAACTAACATTTTGCAAATATCATGCTAGGGAAAAGGAATTTTTTTCACTTTTAAACATTTCTTCTTTCCACACCCTGAAGTCCATGCTAACTGTGTACATTTTTGTACAGAACATATATTTTTCTCTAATTTTGCCCCTGTTCCTCAACAGCGTTTTAGCAATTGTCACTTAATATTAGCTACAACTTTTATATGTGTTGTACAAAAGATATTTTCATTGATATCCATGTTTTTATGTTTCATCAGAGTGCAGTATAGTTTATTATTTCTGGATAGATGCGTATATAATCCTCAAGTTTTGTATGTTGCCCTTTGCATTTCTCTTAGAGCATATTATCTTAGTCTCATTTCATATAATCCTGATTATGGGACATTTTTTTCATCATGAAGATTACTTTATCCAATTGTAACGGAAGTGTGGCTCACATTTAAAGGACAAAATTAAAGACCTCAATGGAAAAAATGGGTAACTGGGTAAGCTTAGAAGTTACAATTTCTTGAAAGTCAAACACTGCTCAGCCAGACAATTCTATCCTCCCTTCTCAGAGAAAACCATCACAGTCTCATCTTTTGATAATCAACCTTATTGAGAACAAAACTGTTATCTGGAGACACAGAAGCAAAAAAATATATCTTCAAGCAAAGAGGTTTAATTATACAGGTTTCTGTGGAGGAAATGAGTGAAATGCATTAGAAATAACTATAATTTGGAAGGACAATATCCAAAAAGAGAGAAGACTGAAAATTTATATCTAAACATTTATATCTAATCTAAACCTAAAGATTTATATCTAATCTAAAATTTATATCTAATCTATTTCTAATAAAAAGATATTTTGCCAATCAGATAAATAAATGAATAGAATACTAGAAAATTTATGCCTTTGTCTTTTTAACAAAAAGAGTTACTCTTGAGAATGGAAAGTTTTCTATGTGAAAAATACTGTTACAGTGTTTCCTGGGAGTTACATTTCTCTGAAATAATCTTGGTCCACTGTATATTTCATTTATGCTTGTTGGGTGCTGCATCATCAACATGGCTAGCACTATACATCATATTGTATATTGGATTTCTATTTCTCATGCTTAGATTTTCTTCTGATGATCAGATATAGGGAGGAAAGCAATGGTGAGAAATGTTGTTGGACACTTAGGTAAAAAGTGATACTTCACATTTAATTAGTATAATCAGTTGTGAATAAAAGTCATATTCATTTGCAACACTATTATTATGATTTTCAGTGGACAAAACTGGTGGGTTTGGTAGCTATCTGGTGCAAGATTTCTACATATCTATAATTCATAACTATGAATTATGTAATTCACACTGTAGATGTAGTGACAGGATTTTTAATTAACACATAAGTTCTTTAGCAGCATTTTTTACCCAAATCATAATTGATTATTACAGAATACCTCCGGGGAGACATACCCAAAATTCACACAGTATAGAAAGTAATTAGCTTCTTCTGAATCAACTCTTTTTTGTCCACATGTATCAATATGTGTAGCTTATTTCCCTTTTTTGTTGGGAACAAGGAAGAGGCAGAAATCTCTAACTCCTTTAGAAAGAACAGTGGTAGCAACAGAGACCATCTTTTTCACTAAAGAACTGCTCAATGCTAGGGGAGTGATGCCAGCTTGAAGATAAACTAGACAGCTATTAAAAGTCTCCTCTTACATAATGTCTGAAGCCTATGTTTAATTCTACTATGTAATGATTTTTGAGCACTTCTGTTGGCTTGGAGGATATTTGTTTTCTCCTTGTAATTGCTCTGAGAAGTACCATTACACCAACTAATTTTCATGATAAACTCTTTCTTCACATCCTTTTTAATTTTTTTCTGAAAAGTAAAGTCCATTAATGTTCTGAAACATTTTCAAAAGATATCTTTTGTTAATTTTTATACTTTTAAGAAAGTTATAGCATTCAGGCCTGTTTTGATGGCAATTTCTAAATGGGGACAGGTCATCAGGGAGAGATGTCATCAGCTCCTGCTTCTGGATGGATGGTTAAAGTGAGCAGCTGAAAATACTTACCCTGCTGGAAAGTGAACCCTCTAAACTTTAAAGGGTTTAAGAAGTAGATTAAATTGGTATCTCCAGAGCAGGGATATACAAACAAGGCTCAAACAAACAAACAAACAAAAGATAACAACATAAACAAAATATTATAACCAAATTATCTTTAGCATTTTTCGAGGTGAAATGACTTAATCACTTATTCTGACTCCTTCCATAAGAAAAGTAGGATTTCAGTGAAAAATCCCTATTTCACCTGCATGAGCTCTCATCAGCATTAATGGAGGTGCCCAGTCTTCAGTTTAAAAATTCTAATGAGGGAGACCACAGTATTTTTAATTTGCTCTGGAAGCTAATTATTAAGCCTAGCTGAAAGTTTTTTATTAAAACTGATTTGACAGGCTCTTGGATTTTCTACTCAATTAAATACTTTGAGAAACATTTGCTTCAGCCAAATTTCCTCCCACCTCCTTTCCCCAATGAGGATTTAATATTTTTCCTACAGAACTGAGTCTACAAAAAATCATGCAAGCTTCTTTGTTTCTTTTCTAATCTAATATTTTTAGAGTCAGATTTCAACCTCTGGTTTCCTCAGTATGTTTTTCTATCATGAGTCTTCTCTCACTTCAGTGTGTTTAAATTTTGTCTACTGCTTTGATCTTTCAGTAAAGCATCAGTGTCTCTACAACACAAAGGAGACAGTTCAACCTTAAAAGTGAGACACAGTACAAAGCCCAGATTCTGAATTAAAAATTATTCATGAAAATTAGATGTTAAAGAGGGAAACAGAGGCAGATTTTACCTGAAATCAGAGAACACCTGGAGAGGTCCAAATGAAAACACAGTTGGAGCAAGAAAGATTAAGAACAGCAGCAGGGGTCTCAGGAATTAAAAGTGACAGGAGAGATTAAGAGGATGCAGATAGGGTTCTAGGGGATAGTCGATGTGTGAAATATTAGCAAATCTATGATAAGTCTTAAGGAGGAGGAGGCAATGAGAATGTGAGAAATAATAACAAATCAGGTAAAAAACCCTCTCTAATAGTTAATAAAACTATATCAAAAATATTGTTTTCCAGCATGCCAAGGCAATGATTGCTGTTCCTGTGACCTGCAAGAGAGGATATTGTGGGTAGATATCTTTTTGAGGTAAAACTCAAGTTAAAGTGCAGTGATCACATGGTTGATCAACTGGCTACTAACTGGAGTCACTATCCTGTTAGCTTTACAGTCCCTTGGATAGACAAAGAAATAAGTACTGGAATAATTACTGATGCTTTGGTATGGACAGTAAGGATATTTTAAGACTGAAAGGAAAAAAGAGGCACTGGAAAGTGTATTCTGAAACCTGTATTACACTATAAACTATTAATAATTTAAACTTTTGGTCTTCTTTTTTTTATGTAGGGACTCCAGAATACAAGACAATGTTGGCTAGCAGCCTACGAATAGTTTTGGAATGTGAAAAGCAGGATAAGAATACCTGTTATTTCCTTCCTTAAAATCCTCTTCCCATGATGACTACCTCACCAGGAAAACCAGAGTCAGGGTTCACAAATTGACAAAGTGACCATGTAAAGACCCTTGACTTCTTCCTGCAAATAATTACAGAGCATATTTTCATGGGTGGATGCAGACTGATACAAAGCTGTTGGAAGCAGTTCTGGTTCAGTAGCAGGGTACCTGTTTTATCACAATTCTGTGCCCAGATTATTATTTCCAGATCTCAGTAAAACATATTTGCTTATGTTATTCCATAGTGATCCGAACTAAAATAATAAAGTAATAGCTTCTTTTCTAGCCCATCTAAAAGAGAAGAAGGAAACAGAAAAAGGAATTTTACCAACAAATAAATTAAAATTACAAGAGGTGGACAAGGATATAAAACTATTCTTGAAATAAAAAAGAGCAGTCAAATAATAAGTTGGATTAAACTATAAAACAGATGAACGTAATCACAGAATCATACACTGGTGTGTGTTAGAAGAGACCATGAAAGATCATCAAGGCCAACTCACCTTCCATGGGCAGGGGCATCTTTCGCTATATCAAGGTACTTAAAATCCCTCCTAGACTCCCCTTGAAAACTTCCAATAATGGGACATCCACAGCTTCAACAGGATATCCATTCTCTGGGATGTTCTCTTCCACTCTCATGACCCTCATTGTATAAAAATCTAAATCTATCCTCTTTTTCTTCTTTAAAACCATTACCCCTTGTTTTGTGACTACAGACTTGGTAAAAAGTCTTTCTCCATCTTTGTCAGAATTCCCTTTCAAGTACTGAAAAATTGCAATAAGGTCTCCCAGGAGCCTTCATTTCTCCAGCTTGAACTACCTTTACTCTCTCAGTCTTTCTTCATCAGAGAGAGGTTTCAGCCCTCTGATAATTTTCATGGCCCTCCCTGGGCTCTAATAGATCTTGTGTTTTTTTTGTACTGGGAACCCCAGAGCTGGACACAGGACTCCAGGTGTGGTCTCAGGAGAGTAGAGGAGGGTGAGAAGTCTCTCTCCACCTGTTGGCCATGCTTCCATTAGTGCAGCCCAGGCTATGCCTGGCTTTCTGGCCTGCAAGAACACAATGCTGGCTCATGTCCAGCTTTTCATCCACCAGTACCCCCAAGCCCTTCACTACAGAACTGCTCTAAATTTACTCATCCCCTGGTCTGTATTGATACTGAACATGATTGCTTCAACGCTGGTGCAGAACCTTGCACTTGATTTTCTTGAACTTCATGAGATTCGTATTTGATCGCTAAACCCTCTCAAGGTCCTTCCAGACCCACATTGTAAAGAACTGCAAAATGAAAAAAAAAAAAAAAAAAAAAGAGAGAGAAAATAAATCGAGTCCTAAAAATACTAATAAACCTGGGGATAGAATTATATAAGATACAGTTCTGAGACTGTAACAACAATTTACATTCTGGGTCATGATATGCTACTTATTGAATGGTAATATGTATCCATAACAAAATCAATATGTAAGTGGAACTAAAATCCCAAAGACATAAAGAAGAAATTAGTCAATATGTAATGCATATAAAAATATGCATATAACTTATTTATGCTACTTTTTTATGACGAATAGTGTAAGAAGCATTCATACATTTCAATCTTTTTTGTCATTTTAGTTTCAAAGCCACTACACTTTGAAGGTTACACAATTCTATTTGATTATCATTTTAAAGCTGTGAAAAAAACTCACATTATGTGACTGGATAGAAGTATTATTTTTAATAAAGATTAATAATGAGATCTTATAACGGACATTTCTGTGATGTTTCCATCTCTGAAGGATACTAATTAAATGATAAAGAATTCATATTGATATTTCTTTATTTTGAACATTATATTTCCTTTCTACAGATGCAATAATTAGAACAGAATTACTGAGTTAAAGCAGGTGATTTTGTAAATATAACAGTTCAAGCAGCTTGCTGAAGAATGAAGTTTTGAAGTTTTTTTTCTTCAACACATTTTGAAGCAAGATTGTTATGCTGGAACTTACCTGACTAAATAATTTCATCAGCATAGTCAATGAGAGGATGGCAAAAAATTATAAACGCTTGTAGAAGACACAATTCACTCCAAGCAAATACCTAGTATTTTTCAGATGAGGTGTGTTATAAACCATATGTACTATGTGGGGATTCTAAGGTGTCAGATTTAGACAACCAGATTTAGTCTTGTGAATTCACTAAATGGATGTGCAAGTGATATGTCAATTTGACCATCAAATCTGATCACCCTCCATGGCACTTAAGAAATAAGATTTCAGAAGCAAATTTAAAATAAACAAATAAACAAACATAAATGCCAAGTAAACAAATAACCGGGAAATAAGCTGTCAGTTATGTTTTCACCTCTCTTGCAGAAATAAGAAAGAGAAAATGCAGAAGTAATGCCAGGGATTATCAATTATGAATTCTAGAAAACCTAGCTTAATGGAGCAAAATTAATGAAGTAGTGAACAGCCAGAAAACCATAATGAAGGTTTTACTACAGCTCCTTACCCTACCATATCTACCCTCAGCAAACATTTCCAAATATCATGGTCCAAAGTTAGGAAATGAACCCAGAATCCATAATAACAATATATCCACAAATAATAAAAGTCTCCATTGTCTTTTCACAGAAGTTATCCCAGTTTAAAAGGTCAGCAGATAACAAAATGCCACTCAACACAAATTCAAATAAAGCTTTCTGGTTTAAAATAAGCCCAGTCCGTAGGAATTTTCATCCCACATAACAATAATGTACAAATCAAGTGAGTAAAAATTTGAGAGATTTTACAGAGAAATAGATCTGGGAAACTAGGAGTTGACAGTCACAAAAATGACTCAAGGCTAAAACTATGCAACTGCCCATCAAAGAAATTAACAGCATGATGCCACAACTGAAAACGCTCTGAACTTCATGTTATTTCAAATGGACCTCTGAAGTAGAATTAGCTGTTTAGTCTCATTTTCAAACTTGATTTATTAATATGGATAAAATCAAGGAAAAATGACAGATATGGTCAAACCCAGGCATATTATAAATTTTCCTCCTGTAAAATCAGCAGTTTTAGCAGTTAAGCTTTCATCATTTCAGAACAGAGCGGTATAGAAGACCATGGAGTATGACATATTTGATAAAATGCACAAAAGATAGTAATTTAAATCAGTGAACCTGAGTGTCCAGAGACACACCTGGATTTGTTCTGTACTCTGTCATTATCTTTGCATGTGGCCTTAGGAAACCAGTGCCACTCTCCCTCGTCCAGTTTTTGTGAGCAAATAGGAAGAAAAGAGTAATAGTTTCCTGATACTATATTCTGTCGTTTCCTAAGATCCTGCTTCTACAGAAATAAAATAATTTTAGCTATGCTGACAGAGTTAAAACAGTAAAATATCTCTAATATGGATGGAGTTTACTGTTAAATGAGTGTTTTATGCAGTTATAATCTACTTCTGTTCAAGACGGGTAATGCAGTATGCAGAGGTAAAATATCTTCTTGCAAAGATAACTACATACATCCCTAAGGTGCTTATCGGTATTTTTCTACATCCTTTTGTGAAGCATGGCCCCAAGAGTGCTTTAAAGCCCAGCAAGCTGCCTGTGTTGCATGCCAGCAAGTCATCCTCAGGACTGGCTCTGGCTTATGATATACCAGAGAGGAATGGTAGGACAATAATCCAACAGTGCTCATCACTCTCCAGTGCTGGTGTCTTTTGAAATTTGTAAACATGCTGTTTCTAGCTCTTATCACCTTTCTGTGTCACATGAATTCAAGACAAAATACTACTTATAGTATTTCCTTCCAAGGATTTTTGGGATTTTTCTATCTAAGCTTTGATATTACCTACCTCAGAGGAGAAAGGGATTTGTATACACTTTAAATCTAATATGGCAGTGGCAGATATCAGATCCCTGGAGACTGCAGTTCAGCACACTTCCATAAACCTCTAACAATCAGCACTCCTATGTTTCTGTTTTTACTGTCAAGTCATTACATTGTTGACTTCAACTAAAGTTCAAGTCTACTGCCCGTGCAAGTGATGTGTAACTGGAAACCCTCTTGGTACATATCAGATGATAGCTGCAGTAAGAAGCATCAGAAAAGGACTTGTGTGTATTTCCATGGAATGGACTTGAAAATACATGATTCCCAGCTTGAAAAATTAATTTAACTTTACCTTCAACGAAGTCCATGACTAATGTCCATTCTTTGGTCAATCTGCCATGAAGTCAGTTAACTTAATTTTACATCAGCAGTGAACTGATTTCTGTGTGTTCTGCCAGAGAAAACTGGTATTACAATGCTTGCTTATGTTAGTTTAATATTCTATTTCATACCAAAGTAATGAAATAAAGTATAAGTAAAATATGAAGTAAAGTATACTGTTGCTTCTGGATCTTACAGATTTATAAGACAGTGTTTTAAAACTCTTTATGAGGAAGCAATATTAAGGAATTCATATTGCAACCTAAGTGTAAGGATGCCTAGACTAAAAGATTAATCAATACAAGCCTGAATTTGACTAATGTATTTGTATTATTCATCTGAAATTAATAACTATTTGGATGTTTACCAAACAAGACCATTTCAAAGACTTAGCTGACTCATTTTAAAGAATAACATAATTTGCTTAATTTAATGGGTAATTGTTTTTCTTCCCTATACCTGAGCATACTTCTTTACATTTATTTTTTAAATGTTTACAAATTCATCTTATCTTTCAAAATTTATCTTATGAAGTATACATTTAGCTTGTATTTTATGCTTTTAGAAAAAAACCCAAATCTTACTAATATCCTGTTCAGCTAATTCAGCATCAAATATAGACAACAACGGAATCGTACAAATGTCACCCATTCCCTTCCAACACCGATGCAAATATGTAATAAACATATGGTGTTTTTATCTGTCTATTATAGTGCTATCATAAATCATCACTAAGGCTGACAAGATTTTTTTTTTCAAGTGTATCATCTGCAGACTGAAAGCGTTCCATTAAAAACATCTTTGGTTCAGTTTGGTTTTGTTAAAAACAGAACAGAAATTCATAGGGATCCTTCCTGGGTTCCTCTTGTGGTTGCCCTGTTGTTAAAATCTCAGGAAGCAGAGGAGGTGGCCCAGGAGGCTCAGTCATCCTTTGGGTAACTGTGCCGCTCTGCAGGATGTAGAACCCTCACTTTAGAGCTTCTTCTAGTCTCACTGTTGACCCTTCAGCCCCAAGGCCACCTCTCTGTGACCAGTTTTGGACTCACCTCTGGATTCTAATAAGTGCCCCAATGCCATCCTAATCATGTCATCCTCATCCCTGCCTGACCACTTAACTTTTCCATAGGAAGAAATCAGGTGTGCACATTGGACGGCACCTGTGGCACACCAGAAAGTTCTGTAACCTGAGTATTTGGATTCTTGACCCAGACAGTCTCGTGACTCTACACAGACAAAATGCTTTCAAGGTATTCTATGAAAATCTGGTAGGATTGACAGATACCTGGAAAAATTGAATAGTATATTCCTGTGTAGTGCAATGGAACAAACCTTTTAAGTGCTGCCCATCCATGGTGTACAGGAAAACAGAGTGACACAGTCATGGTTTATCCCCAGATGATAATAAGCACAACTCAGCCTCTTGAGAGGTGGGAGGAAATCAGAAGGGTAAAAGTGAGAAAATTCACTATTTGAAATAAAGTAATTTAAAAAGGTAAAGCAAAAGCCACACATAGAAGCAAAGCAAAACAAGGAATTCACTCAATACTTTCAATCAGGTCTTCAGCCATCTCCATGAAAGCACAGCCCCATCAAGTGCTAATGATTACTTCAGAAGACAAATGTCATCATTCCAAATGTCTCCCCCTTCCTTCTTCTTCCCCCAGCTTGATATGCTGAGCATGATGACATATGATCTGGGATATCCATCTGGATATTTGGGACCAGCTGTCTCAGCTGTGACCTCTCCCAACTCTTTGTGCACCTGCTCACTAGTGGTGTGGTGTGAGAGGATGAAGAGGTCTTGACTCTGTGCAAGTCCTGCTCAGTAATACCAAAAACGTTCCCATCTTATCAAGACTATTTTCAGCACAAATCCAAAACATTGACAGATCCAAGTGATAGATTATGAAGCTATCCAGCTACTATGAAGAAAATTAACTCTCTCCCAGTAAAAACAACATACAAATGCTTGAATCTTTGCCCTAATTTTTACTCAAACATTTAGCTACCATGACCTGCAATAAAAGAAGAAAGTGACCTCAATTTAGATCACTTGATCATTTCTCCCTTTGATGATGAAATAAAGGAAATTATGTCAATCTAGTATAGCTACTGGTAATGTAATAAAAATTTACAGCTGAGAGAATCAGTACAATGAAAAGCCTACCAGTTATAGCACTGCAACCCGAATTAAGGAAAAATGATCAAATTTTTAAAATCAAGTTATAAACACAAACTGAAAATGTTGCAAATATCCAAATTCCTTACATATTCAGTTATCAGTTATTACTGTCATCAGTCTACTCTGTCTTGCTAGGAGTAGTGCAGTTCTAGAAAGCTACAGCTTGGAAACTATTGCATCAAATACAACTTTCATGTCTACAGATACTTTTTCAAAAAACTTTTTGGACAACTACACAATCATTTCTTTTTAGGTAATTAATAAAATAGCCTCTGGATGCCATCATTCAAAACATAACTCAAAAACACTACAACATTCTAAAATTAGTTTGCAAAATTAAGTATCTTCATTTCTGTGAAGAAGAGGCAAATTAAAAGAAAGACTAGAAAAATTACAGACCTCATATAATTATTAGTAATGTAATTGCATTTCTTGAACAGTTTCCAGCAAGCCTAATGAAAACACTTTTTCTTGTAATCCTGAATGTTATATAAAAATTCCTAAGAACAAACTTCACTTTGAGGACTAGTGTAGATCATATCAAAAGTGCCTTAAGAGAGCTTTTAGCACATGAATAAGATGATCTTTCCCAGTACACAGGGCCATTTTCCCTACCTTATTCAAATCACATGCACAGAAAGAAATAAAGTCATATCTTTGCATAATATTGTGGAAAAAAATGTCCTGTAAATGCACCCACAAGTACAACTTTGATTATGATTAAAGTTTATCTTATTATACTCTAGCTAAGAGGATCATTATATTATATACTGTGCCATGATTAATCTGCTTTTTCTTAAAGTAGTTTGAATTTATGTTCAGACAGCTTTTATATTCATAAGCTCACAACACTACTCCACACATCCCCGGAGAGCAACCCAGGAAAGACTGTTCAAAGTACTGACACTTATTCTACTATAATGTGCATTACTCTCAGTACTGTAGTAACTCTAAGTCAAATACACATAAACCTCTCTATATAACATGCTCAGTTTCAGATGTGATCTGGATTAACCTTTAAAATAGAAAGAAAAGATCTACTGCAGAACTGTGTAAAGCTTTTGGCAATTTGACTCATATATTGCTCTCAGTCCTGTCATCTGAAGGCTACAGAGATTTTGGTTGATCTGTAACTATAAGACACAGATAAGTGGTGACAAAAAGAAAAAAAAAGTAGCTTCAGCCTCTACTTTTCTCATATTTTATTCAGAGGTGTTTCTTTGGGGTTTTTTTGTGCAAAGAACAAAATTATGTCTGTACTCAGTTTCTTAGCTTCAGATATAATAATATTCTGTTGGGTGTTACAAATAGTAGGAATAGACTTGTACTATGTGTGCACTTCTATCTATATTCAAACATTCAATATTTTTGACTAACTAGAACTAATGGAACAGATTTTCAAAACAAACCTTGCACCCCAGCAGTTTAAATAAATTACTAACAGGAAAATTTTTTTATGACATCCGGTAAAACCTTGGAAGGTTCAGTAGTGACTTGAGGCATGTTTAAACCCTGTAACGTAGCACAGGCAGAGAGCTGACCTGAGGTACTTTAACTTGATGCAGAACAAATTGGCACAAAAGGTAGTTGTTTAGTCCCAAAAGGAGTAAAGTTGCATTAAAATAGTTCCATCTCTGCACTAATAAAGCTTGCCTCACAGATGTTTTCTTGACAGTGCTTTTACAGATGTAGATACCATGCCACATATAACAAATAAATAAAAAGTGTCTCACCTAAAAAATCCACTGCGCAGGCTCGAAGGGTTTATGACCTTTCCCAAATCTTCGCTTGCGAAGACTGGCCATTATATTATATATATATATTATATATATATTATATAACAAATACAAAGAACTTTTTCTAGTCATAAAATGAACATAGCAACTCTTGCACATTAAGGTAAAGTCTGAAGCACTCAAACAAAAAGCAATAATTATTTTCAGTCTAGGTTATTTCTTTGTTCTCTTTCAGCCACTTGATATGTATCCAATGAGGCTAAATCTTTATGGTAGAAATTCCAATTCTTAGCACATTATGTAGATAAACAATGCCTTTGGTATTTGGCTATTTCTGTGCTTTGAACATAAACAGAAAAAATCAGCATTCCAGATTGTCACTTCTGATACATTCATGTTTCTTATCTGGGAAGCTTGTCCTATATGTTAACACACATTTATTGTTGATATAAAATGGTTTGCCAGCATACTGTGAGAGTCAAACATACTGTGGCTAAAAATGGACCTAGAAGAGGTATGTATTTCCTTCTTTCTCAGGACCTAATAGGGATTCTGATATGGTAAATTTGACAGATCCATTTCTTTTTCCTCTGCAGTATTTCTCAGGTAGCCCAAATCCCTGAACATTAAAGCAATTTCACCATGTTATTCTGAACATAAAAACTTTTAGGAAAGTGCTGACCTGTTTATTCCTCCTCATGTGACATCCTACAGTAGTTAGTTTTACATTCATCTTATTCCCAGGTTAATCAGAAGAGTGGAAAAATTGCTATATCTTAATATTACTTATAAGCTGATCATATTTTTTTCTCCATTCTATTGATTAAAGTCTGATTGCTCTTTCCTCTCTTTCACTGTCTACCAATCTAAAGTAGGTATGTAACTGAAGAGATCAACTCTAGCATTAGTACCCCCATAAGTTATCAAGGATTTTTCAGAGTTTTGATAAATCCAAATCTGCTTTCCAGGTTCAAGTAATAGCAGGGACATCTTTCATTAGATCAAGGTGCTTGAAGCTCCATCCAGCCTGGCCTTGAACTTTTTTGGCAATGGGACATCCACAACTTCTCTGGCTCACCTGTTCCAGTGTTCTTGTTGTAAAAAATGTCCTCCTTATGTCAAATCTAAATCTACCCTCTTTCAGTTTAAAAAACCATTGCCCCACGTCCTGCCACTACACACTTGGTAAAAAGTCTCCCTCCAGGTCTCTTGTAAGCTCTCTTTAAGTACTGAAGTGATACAATGTTCCAGGATGAAAAGCTCAACATGATCCAGTGATGTGCATTCACAGCCCAGAAAGCCAGTCATACTGTGGGCTGAATCAAAAGCAAAGGCTGAGGAAGGTGATTCTAACCCTCTACTTTGCTCTCATGAAACCCCACCTGGAGTGCTGCATCCATCTCTGGGGTCCCCAGCACAGGAAGGACACAGCCCTGCTGGAGTGATCTAAAGGAGGGCCACAAAGATGATCAGTAGGATGGAGCTACTGATGGAGATGGAGATACTGATGGATCATAGAATCAGCTGGGTTGGAAGGGACCTCCGAAATCATTAAGTCCAACCCTTGATCCATTACCGCTGTGGTTGCTAGACCATGGCACTGAGTGCCACATCCAGTCTTATCTTAAAAACCTCCAGGGACGGAGAGTCCACCACTTCTCTGGGCAGCCCATTCCAATGCCTGATTACCCTCTCTGTAAAGAATTTCTTCCTAATATCTAACCTAAACCTCCCCTGGTACAGCTTAAGACGATGCCCTCTTGTCTTGTGGACAGTTGCCTGGGAGAAGAGACCGACGCCCACCTGGCTACAACCTCCTTTCAGGGAGCTGTAGAGAGTGATGAGGTCTCCCCTGAGCCTTCTCTTCTCCGGGCTAAACAATCCCAGCTCCCTCAGTCTCTCCTCATAGGACTTGTGCTTAAGTCCCTTCATCAGCCTCCTTGCTCTTCTCTGGACCTGTTCCAGGATCACAATATCCTTTCTGAACTGAGGGGCCCAGAAATGGACACAGTACTCCAGGTGTGGCCTCACCAGCACTGAGTACAGGGGAAGAATCACTTCCCTGGTCCTGCTGGTCACACTGTTCCTGATCCAGACCAGGATGCCATTGGCCTTCTTGGCCACCTGAGCACACTGCTGGCTCATGTTCAGCTTCTTGTCAATCCAAACTCCCAGGTCCCTCTCTACCTGGCTGCTCTCCAGCCACTCTGTCCCCAGCCTGTACCACTGCAGGGTGTTGTTGTGGCCAAAGTGCAGGACCTGGCACTTGGCCTTGTTGAACATCACCCCGCTGGAATCAGTCCGACTCTCCAACTTATACAGGTCCCTCTGCAGAGCCCTCCTGCCTTCCAGCTGATCGACACTCCCCCCCAACTTGATGTCATCTGCAAATTTGCTGATGATGGACTCAATCCCCTCATCTAAATCATCAGTAAAGATATTAAACAGGACTGGGCCCAACACTGATCCCTGGGGGACACCACTAGTGACTGGCTGACAACTGGATGCAGCCCCGTTCACCACCACTCTCTGGGCCTGGCCCTCCAGCCAGTTCCTAACCCAGCAGAGAGTGCCCCTGTCCAAACCATGGGCTGCCAGTTTTTTCAGGAGTATGCTGTGGGAGATGGTGTCAAAGGCTTTCCTGAAATCCAGATAGACACATCCACAGCCTTTCCCTCATCCACCAGGTGGGTCACCTGATCATAAAAGGAGGTCAGATTGGTCAGACAGGACCTGCCCTTCCTAAACCCATGCCTACTGGGTCTGATCCCTTGTCCATCCTGTAAGTGCTGTGTGATTGCATTTAGGATGATCTGCTCCATAATTTTGCCAGGCACTGAGGTCAGGCTAATGGGCCTGTAGTTTCCTGGGTCCTCCTTTCCGCCCTTTTTGTTGAAATTGTCTTTCTTTGCCTGAGCTTTCTCTAATATGCAGTGGTTTCCTCTTCTTCAATGAGAAGGTTTCCTCTTCTTCAATATCCTTCAATGAGAAGAATACGAACAGCTATCATAAGGCACAGTTAAATTACAACATTCACTTCTTTTTTTATTTTTCATAAATAATTGATTATTCCAAATGAATAAAACTATTGTTTTGTCACTTGTGAATTAAGAGGTGTGATTTTTCACCCCGGAAAAGTTTATTTCTTGTCAAAAGGTTTAATTTCAGTGATAGTAACAGACACTTAAAATTAATATGTTCAGAACTACAGTATTTGTAGCACTTCAATGTCAAAATTATGCCATATAATTTTTGAACCTGGGAGTACCAAAGACCATTGCATGATGAACCTTCCATTCATCAGAGCATGAACAATCCATATGCCTGTGACCAGTCTAATTAGAAGGAAATTGATTTAGTTATTACACCAGAAAGACAGTTATTATATTATGGAAGATAAAATAACAGAACAGTTAAGTTTCAGGTGTTGAATGTTTTGAAGAGCTGAAAAAAAACTTGGCAGATATTGTGAGGAAATGGTAGAAAGTGTTTCTTCAAGATCTAAGTGAGTCAATTGATCTTCACTGCAACAAATTATTTAATATTGCTGAAGAACTTCTACTCTCCATATAAACCAATATCCAAAATGAGTTCTGGTAAGCAAATTTCATACTGCCTTCCAATCTAAAGTTAATTAATCTTTAAAGTCGTGCTTGTGTAATGTTGTCATGGAAATCTTTTTGTTGGAACAAGTTAGTGTTATTCGTGTGGTTTTGGGTTTTTTTTGCGGGGTTTTGTTTGGTTTTTTTTATGTTTCTTTGTTTTCAGGGATTTTTTTTTTGGTTTGGTTTGGTTTGGTTCTTTTGTGGACTTTGGCTATTAATGTAGAATTAACTGAACTCTGCTGCCTCCCTGGGGTCCAGGTTAAAGTTGTGACGAGAAGGCTTCCTGCCCTGGTACAGTCCTTGGATGGAGGTCCATGGGGCAGCAAAGATACAAGGGTTACTGATGTCCTAGAAACTA
Source organism: Pseudopipra pipra (assembly GCF_036250125.1). Classification (NCBI taxonomy): domain Eukaryota; kingdom Metazoa; phylum Chordata; class Aves; order Passeriformes; family Pipridae; genus Pseudopipra; species Pseudopipra pipra. The sequence goes on from NC_087550.1 coordinate 81,720,863, forward strand.
TGGATTTGTCTGAGTATGGTCACATAGAAATTAGGGCTTCTGTCCTCAGAAAGGTGGTGGCATCTGTAGCCCAACTGAAGGGCATCTACATCAATGCACACAGCTTGGGCAACAAACAGGAGGAGCTGGAAGCCATCGTGCAGCAGGAAACGATGACACAGTTATGATCATGGAAATCATGTGAAGACTCACACCACTGGACTGCAGCAATGGATAGCTATAAAATCTGCAGAAGGGATACACAAGAAAGGAGAGGCAGTGTAGTAGTCCTGTGTGTTAGGGAGTGGTTTGACTGCCTAGAGCTTTATGATGGTTATGATAGGGCCAAGTGTTTATGGTTAAGGATCAAAGGGAAGACAACAAGGCAGACATCCTGGTGGAAGTCTGTTATAGACCACCCCATCATGATGAAGAGGCAGACAAAATATTCTACAAGCATCTGAGAGAAGTCTCGTAATCACTGGCCCTTTTTCTCATGGGGGGACTTCAACTTACCAGATGTCTCCTGGAAATACAACACAGCAGAGATGGAATAGACTAGGAGGTTCTTGGAGTGTGTGGAAAACAACTTCCTGACACAGCTGGTGAGTTAGCTAGGGAAGGCATCCCACTGGACCAATTGTTTGTGAACAGAAAGGGACTGGTAGATGATGCGGTATTTGGAGGCTGTCTTGACCGCAGCAATCACAAAATGATTCAATTCTCAGAGAAGAAAGGAGTTGAAGTCAGCAAAACTGAAACTTTAGACTTCCAGAGGGCTGACCTAGCCTGTTTAGGAGGCTAGTTGACAGACTCCCTTGAGAGGCAGTTCTGAAGAGCAAAGGGGTCTAGGAAGGCTGGACATTCTTCAAGAAGGAAATGTTAAATGCAGGGGAACAGGCCATTCTCATGTGTCAAAAGATGAACTGGAGGGGAAGAAGACCAGATTGTCTGAACAGACAGCTTTGGCTGGAACTTAGGGGAAAAAAAAAAGAGAGAGTTTATGACCTTTGTAAGAAGTGGCAGGAAACTCAGAAAGACTACAAGGATGTGTGAGGTTATACAGGAAGTAATCAGAAGGGTCAAAGGCAGTTAGAATTTAACTGACTGTTTCCATAGAAGACAATAAAAAAAGTTTCCATAAATGCATTAGCAAAAAAAAGGAGGGCTAAGGAAAATCTCCATCCTTTGTTGGATGCTGGGGAAACATAGTGACAAAGACTTGGGGCCAGGTTTGTTTAATAACTTTATAAACGTATGGGCCAAGGACAGTTGTATGAGGTTCAACAATGCAAAGTAACAGGTCCTGCATTTGAGTCACAATAACCACATAACACTACAGGCTCAGGGAAGAGTGACTGGAAACCTGCCCAAAAATATTGTGGACAGCAGGACTAGGACAGTGATCGTCCCCTGTACTCAGCACTGGTAAGGCTGCATCTTAAATACTGTGTTTAGTTTTGGGTCCCTCACTGCAAGAAAGACATTAAAGTGCTGGAGCATGCCTAGAGAAGTACAACAGAGTTGATAAAGAGTGTGGAGCACAAGTTTTATGATGGTGGCTGATGAAACTGTAATTGTTTAACCTGGAGAAAAGGAGGCTAAGGGAAGACCTTATTGCTCTGTACCACTACCTGAAAGGAGGTTGTAGCCTGGTGAGGCTTGGTCTTCTCCCACGTAATAAGATGAAGTGACCCCAGGTTGCACCAGGGGACATTTAAATTGGATATTGCAAAAAACTTCTTCATGGAAGGGGTTGTCAAACATTGTAATAGGCTGCCCAGGGAAGTGGTTGAGTTACCATCTCTGCAAGTATTTTAAACGCGTGTTGATGTGGCACTCGGGGGCATGGTTTAGTGGTGGACTTGACAGCACTAGTTTAATGGTTGGACTCAGTGATCTTAGAGGTCATTTTCAACCTAAATGATTCTATGATTATCCTATTATCACCTCAAAATATCTTTTTGTGTCTTCTTCATCAGTGTTTCAGTTTTGTATTTTCAATGTGCACTAGAGATGTATTAAAAAATTAGCTGAAGTCAATTGAATCTGAACTTCTTGCCAGGGATGTACAGGGGAGGAAAATTTCCTAGATAATAATTTACAACACATAGCTTCTGCAGAATAATGAGATTAAATTATGACTGCCAGCACATATTTCACTTATCATCACAAGATAGATATAATATTGAGTAAATTAACAATAAACTCTATACAAATTAACAGCTCAGTGACAACTGCACATATATTCCTAGATTCAAAACCTGCTTTTTCATAGGTCTTGTGTCTACAGTATTGGGTTTAGGCTATCATTAGACTGTGTTTGGACTATAATTCATGTGTCAACAGCATTACAAATATAGCTACAATATCTGACTCATTTGGAAGATGGATTATAAGTACCAAATACTAAGTTCTCATCTTTTGAAATCAAAAAATGAAACGACTGTAATTTATAATAGTGTCTGGTCTTTTAATGACAACATTCACATACCAGACTAAAAATATTGCAGTAGAACAAAGACATGAAATTTGCCACCGGCTTGCTCTATATATGACAAAAGAAAGAGTAGATTCTAGATACTAGAATCTTAGTACCTTGAATTTATTAAATGCTCCTTTTTTATTAGATACATAGAGTATTCCTCCATTTATTAGTACAGTTCTAGGACTTCAGTGTGAAAATTTTCTTCCTCAAAACAACAAAGGTTACTATTACTAGATGGACTTCAACATGGCTACTATAAGACTGTATAGTCAATATGAATAAAGACATTTTAGAAGGTGAAACATTAAAACATTATTTATTTAATTGATTAATCTATTGATTAAGACAAGGACAATAAATTTGATAGCTCTGCAAACCTGGACTAGATACTTCATTTAAACACCTCATGATTGCATATATGGAAGATAAAAATTCTATTAATGGTAGAGTATGAATTTTCAAGGTAAAAGATAGGGATTTACTGTGTGAATTTTAGTAATATCAAAGTGAGTCAAAAACCTGTAAACCTGCGTTTAAAAATGTAATGTTTTTTGTTAGAAAAAAAATCAATGCTAAATGCAAAATGATCTAAAAGCAAAAGGAAACACATTTGAAAGTAAAATTTTAATAGAATAATTTCACTGACACAAACAATTTTATGAAAGTGACCTGGAACAATTTCTCAAAGTATACGGTTAAAAATGAAAGTTTTGGACAGTTTCAAATGTTATTTTCAAATGATTTGCAAATACAAAATGTACTATACATTCTGTTCTTCCTTTCTCGAATATGTTTTTTATTATAGCTCTTTTTTTTTTCCAAAGTAATAACTAGAAAAGAGCAGTTATACTTTGCACAGTTTTTTTGTTTTTACAGATAGTGTGTCATCTTTATGAAATAAAGGTAGTAAACAATTAAATATTCTGGACTACAAATGTGAAGCATTAATGAGGAAGTAATAGAATTCCACTCTGTGTGTTTATTTATTAGAGGTCAATATAGCCAATCTTTTTTATCAATGACTACTAAAATTTTAAATTCAGTTAAACATAGATCAATTCTCCTTCTAAGAATAAATTACTTTCTTACTCTAAGATAGGCTAAGTAGCCGTTATTTATAGCTGGATATATAAATGAGAAATTTAAGCTGTTTATAAAGCATAAATGCTATTTAAATAAAATTCTTTTTTCTCATCTTTTATATCAGAGTTTAATTTAGAATAAAGTGTAGAAGTCTGGATGTCAGGAGGTAAAAACCTCTGTCTCATGCTTTTGATTGCAGATTGGATTTAAAAAGTAAGTTTGTTAGACTAGAAGTGAGCTTTTTGAAATCTGGATGGGTAATCTGTAAAACCACACAAAGCTGGTCTTGGGGTTGAAAATAGTAATAAAGTGGATAAGTAACATCTGTTCTGTGATTCATGGCTTGCTAGGACAAAGGAATGTAAAATAATTCCAGAACCAGAAAAAGAACCATATTGCTTGTAGATAATAAAAATTACATAGCTAGCATGGCATCTCAAAATAAAACATTCTCAGAACTGGATTTGTAAACTAAAGTTGTTCATCTTTATTCCAATATCCAGATAAAATTATCTTTTGATGACACAACTAAATACCAAATAATATTTGCATCGTGAAGGAGAAGATGTCAATTTAATGTCTATCTAATTTTAACGATTATCAGCCTTTTTTTCTGTGAGCTAGATCTTGAGACAGGAACAGGAAACATAGATGGGAAGTTTCCGAAGTCATGAGAACGACATTTCAAGGGGTAGAAGTGGCTTAAATATCATTGAGGCACTCCTGCTTTCTATTGGCAGACCTGAGTGGTTGTGACTAGACGGAGGAGTCCGCTTTTAGGAAGGATGCCAGAGACGCATCCTGGGAAATGTAGTCCCAAATGGTATTCCAATACACATGGGCAGTGAGATACCTCATGGTGGTTGGTCAAGGGAGTCACGTGTTGTTTTGAGGTGCATATAAAAGCTGTTGTCTCATTTGAATAAAAGGATTTAGTTACTGAACCCCCAAGCAGCTGGGTCTGTATGGGTTTATTTATTTACTATATTAATAAGCCATAACTAGACATAGTGAAAACTCAACTGAAGTAATGGGTCTAATACTAAAGGTGAGTAGAACAAATCTGCATGTGGCAACTAGTCTGATGTGTCTTTCGTATATCTAATCCATGTTCACATGCAGACCAATTCACAGATGTCCAACACAGACCACCTCTGAAGGGGCTTTTAAGCCTGTTAATATCAAGCATATATAGACTTTTCTTCCTTGTTTTCTACCTTCAGACGAGTTTGTAACTGGAAAATGTAAGTGATGGGTGTACTGAATCTTTACACTGAATTTTCAGTTCCCAGTGATATTAATAGAAGCTACATATGCACAGATTGAAGTATGATTTGAGCTTCAGAAAGTAAATGCATGAAAAATTTGCTATGATGAAAAATTTAACTGTTCCTGTGGTTGCTCTGCAAAGTCTTATTTCCATTATTTTTTTCAAATAGAATTTGGGAAGACATTCTTCAAATAAAGAGGAATGAGCTCATCCCCCTTCCACTTACCAACAAATACACCAGCAATCTCTTTCCTGAGATGTTTAACCATGCCACAGGCACTGAGCGTAAAGACAAAAGAAGTATAACCACTTGCTCAGTTTTAAGGCCAGGGCTCTTTAATATTTTTACAAATTATCTGGATGCAATATCAAATGCACATTAAGTATGTTGCTGATGATATTTTACTAGGAGGGGCTGCATACTTCTTTCGAGGGTAGAAAGGCCAGACTACAACCTCCGCAAGGTGGGTAGCAGAGCAGGAGGTGCTGTTCTCCTTTATCTGATGACCAGCAATAGGACACGAGGAAATGGAATGAAGGTGTGTCAGGGAAGTTCAGACTCGACATGAAGAAAAGGTTCTTCACAGAGAGGGTGGTTGTTCATTGGAATGGATTATTCAGGCAAGTGGTCACAGCACCAAACCTGTCAGAGTTGAAGGAGAGTTATAGTCACATAGTTTAGTTTTAGGTAGTCCTGCGAGGGGTAGGCAGTTGAACTAGATGATCCATTTTGGTCTCTTCCAAATGTAGATATTTTATACTGTTCAGTGTTAAGAAACTACTAGAAAAATTGATCCATTTTGGTCTCTTCCAAATGTAGATATTTTATACTGTTCAGTGTTAAGAAACGACTAGAAAAATTCTGGTATTCTCAGTATTATCTGCTGTATGACCAGTGATGACAAAACAGATATAAAATTATAGTATGTGACACGTTATTTCCCAGTCTCAGGGACAGAGATATGTCTAGTTGGAGGTGTTCAGCTTAAAGAACCAGAAAAGAGACAAGAAAAGTAAAGAATGATGTAGAGAGCGCAGTGCTGTAGAGACATCTTAATCTTCAGTAGGCAAGTCTCCACTTATGGAAAAGATAAAAATATCAAAACTAGCTTATTTTATTTTTTAAATAACTGAATCCAAATGAATGATTCTGAGTTTTCAGACTAATTAAGTTCTGCATCAAATAAGCAAGGAATGGCTCACCATGTGCCACCATGAGCCAGCAATGTGCCCTTGTGGCAAAGAAGGCTAATGGCATCCAGGGCTGCATTAGGACGATTATTGCCAGCAGGGACTGAAATATCCTTGTATAAGGAAAGGCTGAGAAAGCTGTGATTTTCAGTTTGGAGAAGAGGAGGCTGAGGCAATATCTTATCAACCGTTATAAATATCTGAAGGGAAGGGGCATGGAGGTTGCAGTCAGATTCTTTTCAGTGGTACCAAGTGACAGAGGAAACAGGCATGAAATAAAACACAAGGAACTCCACCTAAACATCAAGAAACACTTTTTTTCTGTGAGGGCAACTGAGCAGTGATACAGATTACCTAGAGATGTTGGAGAGTCTCCTTCTTTGGAGATGTTTAAAAGCTGCCTGGACATGATCCTGGACAACTGAGTCCAGGTGGCACTACTTGAGCGGGAGGTTGGACCAGATGACCTCCAGAGGTCCCTTCTGACCTCAACCACTCTGTGATTCTGTGAAAGGTCACAAGTTGACAATTGTGTCTAAAACTTCAGTAGTAAATATTCTGAATATGCCATTACTAGGAGATGTAGATGTTTCAGAGATTTTTTCTCAATGACAACATATTTTTATGTAAATAATTACTTCTGGAATCAGGGACAGCTAGTTTGTTAACTTATCATTAAAGTTGATATAATTTTTCATAGTTTATATGTACATATTTTCCACCATGTACTGAACAAACTATTGGTACTGAGAGGATATTGTAAGGAACAAAAATGCTAAAAACTGAAAGAAGAAAATATATAAGAATTATAAAATAACCAATCTAAAAAAAAACTCTCAATCTTTTATCATAGCAAGAAAGGTAGTCTGATATGCTCTTTTTGTGATAGGTAAGAATATGAAATGCCTAGAAACATGATGTGCAAAATGCATAGTCTATGATAAATAGATTACAAAATACATGGAATACATGGAATATGTAGAACCTCTGGAAAGATGCCCAGACACCATGTTTTATTCTGACAGAAAGAAAAGAGGTGCCAGGACTCTCCATTTTTACTCATGTTAATGGAAGCTGTGCCTTCTTGAAGTTCATTAAAAAGACATTCAATATCATACAAGATTGGACCTAAACTATAGTTTGAATACATTCTATTTTTTCAGATAAGGGAATTAGAGAGTAGATATCCTGAATTCATCTTCCTTAACAGGTTCAAATAACTTCAACCCTACACAATCTTTTATTTTTTTGGGACACACTTCCAATTAAGAATGTCTCTATTTATTAAGAGTGAAATTTTGGTACCCTTCTAGGTAGAGGAAATTTGGCCATTGATTTCAGTGGAACTGGATTTTTTTATGGCTCATGGCCAAATGTTATTTTAGGTAATAACTGTTATGTTTACACTGATATTTTATATTGCTTTACTTTTGTAGTTCTCTGTAGAAAAACCCCCCTCCCTATTTCTAGTATTGTCCTCTATTCATGTTAATTTAAAGATAATATTGTCTAGGTTTTCTTAAAATTAAAATCTTGAATAAGCTTATGAATTTTACTCAAGGTCAAAAATTGCTCCATTAAGTTCATCTTTTATCTCCAGAAAACTTGGGAACTTCTTACAGTAAAAAAAATAATTTAAAAAAAGAGATTTATCTGAAGTCCAGGAGGAACAAAAGGAATTGTGTACATTTCTTCAAACTTCATTTCTTACATCCTGTTATTTTTCTTCATATTTAACAAATGAGTGAAATATATGAAGGCATTTTTTCTTTCTTGTTTTAAAGAAGAAAATAGGCAGAGCTATGCTGAACCACTTACGAAATCTAAATCATTTATAAGAGAAAATGGTAGCAGTGTATCCAAATGCAGAAAAAGAGTTTCTGAAGAGTATAGACCACTTAAAAGATTTTTTTCCTGTTTACATTCAGGAGGAGAAAGTATTATTGTGTAGAGCTTTTCTTCTGCTCAGTGTAGCATTAAATAAATATCTCTCTGCAGGTTATTGCTATGCCAGCAGGGAGCTGAGTTGCATGTGTGCACAATTATTCTCAGTATATAAAAAAGAAGAAGAAAATTATATGTTTAAACGTAGAGTTAAACAGGCAATACAAAGAAATACAGGAGAAACTTATTTCTGCTTCATTTAATATACTTCTATATGTCATATACTCTACATCCCAATCTATGTGGTAGACTGAGGTTCATATTTGTACAAAATCGGGTTAAAGACAGAGGAAAAGCACTCATGTTGGGATGTCTCAGCATGTCATGCTTCCACCAAAACCAGTCAACACATGCATCTGCTGTGACTGAAGAATCTGTTTTAATTCAGAACTATATTTATTCGTCATCCACAACCTTTTTTCTTTTAATTTAAGAATGTTTCTTTCTATCATTTTCATAAGAATGATTGATTTTTAGTACCACATGACTAAGTAAAGTGAGAAACTTTGTATGGAACATTATTTTATAATTCATTCCTTTGTGAATTACAAACTTATGACTCTTATGTTTCCTGACTGAACTCTTCTAGTGTCCAGATTTGGGGTGAGGAAGCAAGACAACATTTAAGTGATTGGAGACATGAAGAAGATTAGAGGTTAAGCAGAGGATAGAGCTAAATATGGATAACTGAAAATGTTTATAAGATAAATTCTTAGAAAGTATGTTGGGAAAAATTTCATTTTAACAGTGTAATCCAGGGGCTTGCCTCTAAACCTCCTTTAAGTCTACATATTTTCCAGTTCAGCCTGTTTCCAGTAGAAGTGGAGGTTTGATGCACCTAAAAGAATACAAGGCTAGATCCGAATCAAGAACTTACATTAAATGTGTCTGTGTTGAGCTATATAGCTTGAAACCTTACTGTTTACAGTTTAGTTCCTTAAAGATCCCAAGTTTTCATGGTCAAGTTTCTTCACTGCCTTCAGCCGTGTACATATAAATGTCAGCATCTCAGCAGGGATAAGTGCTTCCATATCTGTGTCATGCCTACAGATGTCTTTGAGTCTGGTGACACTGAACAAAAAAATGTCCAAATCTGAAATCACAAGAAAACTGATCTCTTGTGTATCTGCTGAGAACACAGCATAGCAGAAATCATAGCAAACATTTCTACTTAAAATGTGGTGAAGAAAGAAACATTGCCACCTATCTCTTAACAGCTTTTTGATTAAAGTTCTTACCCATGAAATCACTCATATTTTCAACTGTGTGATGATACTTTTCCACAAAAGTGTTAGGGAAATTCGTAGGTGAAGCTGTGGGTCAATAAAGCTAAGGTTGGTACTCAATTTATGTCTCTTAGTTCTTGCTAATTATTCTATTAAACACATTCAAAAAAATAGAGTTTTGCATACTCCTTTTTGAAAGAAAATGAGATAATATTACATGATGATTTATAATTCTGTGTTTCAAAAGGAATTTCAGGCTCAGGTATGCCTTAAGAATATTACTGGAGAAGTTGCATCTCCTGTTCCAGCTTTTAAGAACTTGAAAGATGATATATAAATTCCATATTTGGAGCCATACACATCTTCACTGTACATTATTCATTTTAGGTAATTTCTTTCCATAACATAAAAGCTTAATATACCGTAATTTGTAATATTTACATCTACAATGTAAAGATATGTTCTGGAAGCTGTTTCAGAGGATAAATATTTGTTAAATAACTTCACATGCCTATAGATACTAATAAATCATTTTAATTGAAAAAGGGAAGAAGGAACAGATCTGAAGTTGGAAGAAAATGCCAAATAAGAAAAAAAAGCTATATGAAATAAATTTCAAATAAGAACATCTAAAATGAGAAGAAAAAAAGACTAGATTCTGAAACAAGAGGACAAGATAAAAGAGTGGCTGGGTAGCTCTATAGATTTTTTTCTTGTTTCAAGAAAATTTCGTTAAAAGAATGGACTTAACAATGACGAACACTCTGCTCTAGTAATTAATTTTTTATAAAGCACATTTTATCAACCTAAAATAAAAGCTATTCAATACAAATAACTAGTGGGGCAAGTATCTGGAACATTATATTTTTGCTTTTTACATCAAATTTACAGCAAATATTTTGAGCCGGGCTCAGTAGGATTAGGATCGTTCAGAACTCATACTTTCAATTTGGAGGGGACCAGTGGGTGTTAGTATATCCTCAGCCTTCCAAGTGTTCAGTAGCTTGCTGTTGTGGTTTAGGAATGGTATTCTCCAATGTAGTATTCCTGCTAAAACCATGCACTGCTTCCCCTCCCCCCCTCCAGCTGGACAAAGATCACAAACTGAGATAAGAACAATTTACTTGAAACAGCAATGAGACAAGAAAATGAAAGTAGCAGTCACAATATTAATAATAAAAATATAAAGTATAAAAATATAAAAATATAGGAAATATGTAAAATAATATATAAATATGTAAAAGGTATTAGAAAAGAAATTATTTTCATGAAAATCTCATGACAAAAACAATACTGGATGGCTCTTCCTGCCACATTTTCTTGAGCGAAAGTAATATCCTCTTTGGAAGGGAGAGTCTCTTCTGCCCCCCCCCCCCAGTTATGACAAGAGGTAGTGTAGAATAACCAGTATCTTATCCATGTCCTCTCCTGGCTACTTCAAAAATTAACCCTGCCATAGGTATTCAGCTACAATATGCTTTTGGAATTATTCAGTCCTGTACTGAGGATTTCAGGAGCTGAAGAATCCATCTTTACTGCTAGAACTTTGTTGCACAACTTAAAAATTCAGTTATTAAGTTTCTATCACCTATATTTTCTGCTGACATAGGTACTCAGTAATTAAATCACCTTACTTTGATAAGATCTTTCTTTCGATAAGTTAAATGGATTAAGCTTATTAAGTCTTTGACTGAAAGACATTTTCTTCTCATAAATTTGGGGTTTTTTTTCATTTTTGTGAACTTTTCAATATCCTTTATAAAATATGCTTATAATACTGACTTCCATATCTTGATATCTATTTCGGCAGTATTTACTTATCCTTCTTACTTACACAGCAAAAAGTCAAAACAGACCTTTTTTGTCACAAGGTTATCGTAGGAGCTCATGCTTTTCTGTGTGCTGGATAGCTTTCAGAACTAATTTTTTCCAAAAGCCATCACTCATTCCTTAAAAACATTACTTAAGCCCTTGGCTGTCCTAAAGCCATATGTTTGAATGGGTCACAGTTACGAAGTACTTTCAAAAACTCTCTATGATTGCTTTGTCTTGCTTATCAATTTACCATGTTGCCAATATTTGTGTCATCAGCAAATTTTATGAAGAGTAGAGTTTTTTTACTTACAGAGAACTGAGTGGAATAATGACTATGGTTGGCTTGTACCAATTCTTAGGAAATTGTACTAGAAATAACAATTTTTAGTTTGGGATTTTTTTTTTTTTCCTATTCGTAATGACTAGAAAGCACTTCATCATTCTTCTGAGATAAAAATATATCAGCCTGTTTCTTTCTACACTAGAAACAGCGCAAAAATGTTTACTGAACATTGCAGCCATTTTTCTGCAGATGTGAATTAAGCATAGTGCTTAGACTTTCTTCCTTAATTATTGCTATGTTTTCCATTTTCCTGTTTCAATATCATCAGTGGCAGTGCTGTGGTTTCTTTCTAACTCCCGGATCTTACATATTGGATGTAGGGTACTGGAGACACAATACTCTGTAGCAGGTAGTAAGTATAGGCCCCTCACTTATTCAAGTGTCACAGGCCACTCTCCCCAGAAAGCACACCTGTGGGAGCCCAAACCCAGCTTTCAGCAAAGGAAAACAAGGGCTGACAAAAACCTCGTGATCTGAAGGAGCTGGACACTTCTCACAAGACCTGTTAAAGTTCTACCTTATGGATCAAGCTTGGCTCCAGCAGAAATCAGAAAGGACTTTTGAGATGATTGTATCAAACCATGCCTAAACCCCTGTAATCCCTCTATCCCCCATGTAATCCTACTAGAAGAAAAATTAACTATTTGGAAATTGCAGTCAAAATTTGTGTAACTCCCCAATTAACATAGGTTGTCCCCTTCACTAACATACAGCCCCAGATGCCTTTAAAATAGTGTTCTCATGTTCAATAATCTATTCCAGTTTCCCCATACTGGGATCGTGTCTAGCTTTTATTTTTCAGACCACCACTCACACCCCTACTCATTAGGGAGAAGGATAAAAGTATTTTCTTCATCATGATACTCATTATCTCTTCTTCATGTAGATGAATTTATACATGTATATGAGTCTTTACAATATTAGACTCAATATTGACACTTTAAATATTACAACACTTTTGAAAAATAGGTTATATTTAAGTTAATTACACATTGCCCTTTTATGTATGTGTATATATATATGTATATATATGTGTGTGTGTGAGAGAGAGAGAGGAGTATTTGAAGAGGGCATGACAGAGCACACATTTCTTAAAAACACAGAAGACAAAATAAGAATACCCACTGCTGAATGCCTGAGACTGAGCACTTCTGAGCTTGTAAATCCTGTGTTGGGAAGAGCAAGGTTGAAATGACAATTGTATTAGCAACCTTTATTCACCAAACTCATCCACATAGTGAGTATTTTCTAGCTGACCAGTTGCACCTAGAGGTTACACTCTAGTTAAATGAGTTGTTTACATTTACATGGAAGTTGCACACCTTTCACTGACAATACATTACCAATAGAACTTCTGTGGTGACCAGCAATAAGTAATACGTGGGACTACTGTACAAAAAATAGTAATCATTGAATGGTTTTGGTTGGAAGTAAGCTTAAAGATCATTTAGTTCCAGCCCTCAGCATGGGCAAGGACACCTTCCACTAGACTAGATTGCTCAAACCCCCATCCAGCCTGGCCTTGAACACTTTAAAGAATGGCACAGCCACAACTTCTCTGGGCAACCTGTTCCGGTGCCTCACCAGGCTCACATTAGAAAATTTCTTCTTAATGTCTAATCTAAACCTACCTTCTTTCAGTTTAAAGTCATTCCCCCTTATCCTATCACTACACGTCCTTGTAAAAAGTCCCTCTACAGCTCTCTTGTCGGCCTCCTTTAGATACTGGAAGGAAGCTATAAGGTCTTCCTGGAGCTTTTTCTGCAGATTGAACAACCTTGACTCTCACAGCCTGCCTCCATAGCAGAGGTTCTTCAGCCCTCTGATCATCTTCATGGCTCTCCTCTGGACTCACACCAACAGGTTCATGTCCTTCTCTGGGGGTCCCAGAGCAGGATGCAGCTCTGGGTGGGGTCTCACCAGAGCAGAGTTCAGGAGGGGAGAGTCAACTCCTTCAGTGTCCTGGCCTCGCTTCTGCAGCTTAGGATGCAGCTGTCTTTTGGGTTGCAGACTTACTCTGCTGGGTCATGTTGAGCTTCCTGTCCATTAATACCCTCGCATCCTTCTCCCCAGGGCTGTTCTCAATCCATTCTCCATTCAGCCTGCTTTTGTGCTTGGGATTGCCCCAACCCACATGTAGAACCTTGCACTCAGCCTTGTAAAAACTCATGAGGTTTGCACAGGCCCACCTCTCAAGCCTGTCAAGGTCTCACTTGATGCCTTCCCTGCAGCTTGTCCCTTCAGAGTGTACCACACAGCTTAGAGCCATCAGCAAACTTGCTGAGGCTGTGCTCCATTCCACTGTCCATGTCATCAACAAATACATAAAAAAGTGCCATGAATAATATTTTCCACTACAATGAGTGCAACTACTCCCATGCTTTTAAAGACAGAATTATAAAAATCAGGTCATATCTTCAAATTATAAATCATCACAGGTATATAAACTTGAAAAACTGCATTTAAATTAGGTAGTGGTTCAACACAAACGAAATGTGAGGACACCAATGTGTGTGTTCACAGTTCTGTAACAGCTAGTCTACCCATAAAAACATATTTATGGAGAATATGAGGTGATATTCAACTGCATTCAAGAACCAGTGGTTTATCAGGTTTTATCCTCAAGACTGGGATTTTGCTTTGTATGCATTATAAGCAGTTTTGCAAAGTGTGATCACTTGCAGCGTGAAGAGTTTCCTTCTGTTTCTCTGATTGTGCTGTGACTCAAACCTTGCTCTTTTCTCAAGAAATAAAATACAAAATGGAGGATTCAATTTCTTCTATATATGTTTTGTATCTCAATTGTCTTCAATTTATTTTTTTTCAAAAAATAAATATAGCACGTATATTTCTCTTGCTATCAGTTGGTAAGCTATTCTTATGATAGGTTGCTAGTATATTTTTATATTATGCTACATCAATGTGGTTATATGGGATTGAAAAAGAAGAAAAAAAAGGTTAGTTTCTTCCCAAGGATTTTCTCCAGAAATTACTTTCTGAATGATCCTTTGGACTCAGTATCATCAAAACAGTAGAAATATATGTAAGTACTTAACCAATATCCAAGTACCAAATGCTAAACCTAATTGGAATAATTTTATGTTAATTCAAAGTTTGATAGGATAAAAAATTAAACATGATTTAAGTTTTAAATAAACATGATAAGGAAAAGATCCAGTAACATTTCTAGAGGAAGGAACTGGGGGGTGGTAGAGGAGAGCAGTAGAATAAGAAAATAAAACTACAGGCAGGCAACTGTGACTCTGTATTTTTGACTTCTGGTAAGATTCTTTGACATATGAAGTCCCCCGTGTGAGCTAAAGAGAGTTCCTCTTTTTTTATTTCCTCCTCCAACCAATAAAAATAATTTGAACTACTAGAAATGCTTTGGGAAAGACATTTCTGTCTTAATAAGGATGATAAATGAGTACTGAATCTTTGCAAGAACATGAGTACTTGGAAGAGTGAAAATTTGAATATAATGTTAATGAGAAATGAAAGTATAGTATGATAAAAGAGGAAAAAAAAGAATAAAAAAAGACTTTGAGCCAGCTATGGCGATTTTTAAGAGGAAAAAGCTGACTGTTTCTGTATAGGGTATATCATCATGGCTGGGTTTTGCAAACGAAGATTTGGGAAGGAATACAAGCGCGCTGGTGGCTAAAAAGGCCAATGTGAGACAGACAAGTCCGATTGCAAAAGGCACAGCAGAAAGACTCCTTGGATGGTATCGACAAGACACGATTCTTTCTGCGTTGTCTTTTCTCCTCAAGAGTGATCCTGCGTGTGTTCTCAAAAGAAGCATCAGCGTTATGGATTGTGTATCTCCAGACCTCCCGATTGGAGGCCAGAGTAGACCAGTGATGAAGATCAATATGGCCAAGGCTGAGATGTTGTTTCAGGGAGTCCTTGTGTCTCCTCTTTGGGGCTCCTTTCTTGCGGCAGCCGGTGGCAAGTTCACCATAGAGCAGGATTTTAGGGAGGCGGTGGTCCTTCATCCTGGAGACATGTCCTGCCCAGTGCAGCTCTGTTCTCAGCAACATGGCCTCAATACTTGTAACTACTGCCTATTCTAGAACAGATGTACTAGTCACATAATCTTTCTACCGTTGATCATAAAATCCTTGCAAGAATACTTTTGAACAGACTAATACCCACTATGCAGAAAAACTTCTACCTGAAAGCCAATGTGGTTTCAGAGCCAATAGGAGTACCACAGACATGGTATTTGTTCTCAGACAACTGCAAAAGAAGTGTAGGGAACAGAACAACAGGGTATATAGCCATAAGTCTACTGAAGGTGAAGCGATCATGCCAGTACAAAAAGGGTTTTTTTCATAACTAAAAGGAAGATGAGATTTTTTTTTTTGTCTCAGAAAAAATGCATTGTGTTAATTATAATTTGTTGCACTAATTACCATTTCTGAGAAAAAATTCTTCATGCTTTTTCAGATATTCTCTATTTGAATAATAAAGGTTAAAATAATTTGAAATAATATTGAATATCCCAAGACAAAATTTTATTATTGTCTAATGAAAATATTTATCTTTTTAAGGAAGGAAACAAAAATAAACAACTTTGTATAGTTCAAACATAAATATCAAAAATGTTTTTTGTTCATTAGCCAAAACAGTGAGTCACTCAATATGGCGACATGACGCATCAAGAGACAAACAGTTCAAATGAGATGCATTTGCTTGAATATCATTAAAGACCAACTGAGAAACTGTGACTCTACCCAAATAGAAAATTCCAAGAACTCTCAGAAATCTCAAGAAATTTAGATCACGGTCAAGTTCTGTTGTCTGGATGTAACTGATATATCTGTGAATCTTCCAACCAGATTCAGGAGTTCAGTCTTAAAGCAAATTCTTTGTTCTTGCTCAAATGTTAAGATATTTCTGATAAGCTGAGCTGTCTTCATTGCTGCTGCTCTGATCTGGGACAGATGTCTTAGTTCTGCAGTGTGAGTTCTGTTGCCCAGGATCTGCTGTGGTAACAAGCACAATGAGAAAAAGACATGGGCGGTATTTTTTTTATAGCTGTTTTCTAAGTTAATGAAAGTTCAAGTCCTTCCTCATCTTACTTGAATTTTCAAAATAGTTCATTCAAATTGAGACAGCTTTTCATTTTTCCTCTTTTTGCAGGGCCTGGGTTTGACCCAGGGAAAGCAGAACTATATCTGAAGCTCTGTTTCTTTGACGCATACCTCTTATTCAAATCAGTTTATGTTTGACATCCTCCAGTGTAAAGCTCAAGGCCTCTTTGTTTATATTTGTTTCATGTTAGTATTGTGTTTTTCCTATCTTTGGTTCCCTTTTCTCTCTCTCTCTCTCTTTCTCTCTCTCTTTTATGGTCCACATTTTGTCATTCTTATTTGTTTGAAAATAATGAACTAAACACATACCTATATATTTCAGCTGATTTGCACTTCTATAACATTGCAAAAGTAACAAAACCTCATATTCTTGTGTTTACAATTCTAAAGTCGAAGTGACCTTAAGTTCCCAGCGCAAACTAGAAAATTGAACTCATTGTTTTTAGATTTTGGTGTGAAAACACTTAAACAGTGGAGTATGTAACATTTATATTTTAATATTTCTTTCCCTTGACTTTTATGCCTGTTCTGATTCCCTTGCCCGTTCCTAATCACATTGCTATAAAGTTAATACTGTCTGAATCTTTTAGAGATGCGAAATACTTATAAAACTAAAGAGACCTTAAAGGAGAAACAACATTAAGTGATTCTGAAGCCAATATTATAGTAAGAGGAGACTGAAAGAAAGAAAATGCCTGCTTTAGCTCTAAACATTTTGGAGAATTATACTTTTGCATGTGAAGAAAAGAAAACAAGAGTTTCATTTCCAATAACTTAGAGAATTTAAAGAAAAGGAGTTATATTAATAGGAATTAGGGAGTACTTGTCTTTGTACCTGAAACTTTTAACCCCAATAGTTATCACAGAAGGATAGAATTGTTTGGGTCAGAAAGAACATTTCAAGATCATCTAGTCTAACCCTTTGTCACGGGCAGGGACACCTTCCACTGGACCAGGTTGTTCAAAGCCCCATCCTTGCTGGCCTTGCTGGCCTTGCTGGAGCATCCACAATGTCTCTGGGCAATCTCTTATACTTTTTTGCCACCTGCACTGTAAAAAACCATTTTCTATATGTCCGATCTAAACTTACCCTGTTTCAGTTTAAAACCGTTCCCCACTGTCCTCCCACTACAGACTTATGAAAAGTCTTTTTCCAGCTTTCTTACAACTGCCCTTGTACATTGACGGCCTCCCTAGTCTGAACAATCCCCAGCTTTCTCGGTCTTTCTGTGTGGGAAAGGTCTCGTGATTTTTTATGGCCCTCCTTTGGGTCCACACTAACAGATCCATGTCCATCTTGTACTGAGGACCCCAGAGCTGGACAGACGGGTTCTCACAAAAGCAGGGTAAAGGAGAAAAATCCCCTCACTCAACCTGCTGGCCACCATTCTTTTTATGCAGCCCAAAATATATTTAGCTTTCTGGGTTACAAGTGCATCTTGATGGCTCACGTCCAATTTTTCGTCCACCAGTTTTCCCCGGTCCTGCTCCACAGGATTGTTCTCAATTCATCCACCACCCTATCTGTATTGATATTGGGGCTGCCCTGACCCAGGACACCTTGCACTTGGTCTTGTTGAACTTCATGAGGCTCCCATGGACCCACTTCTCAGGCCTGTCAAGATCCCTCTGGATGGCATTCCTTCCCTCTAGCAGATCAGCTGCACCACTGAGCTTGGTTCATGCCCTAATTTGCAGAGGGTGAACTCAGTCTCTTTGTCTATGTCATGGGTGAAGATGTTAAGCAGTATTAGTCCCAGTATATACATCTGAGAGACACAGCTCATCACTGGTTTCTATTTTGTCATTGAGTCATTATTTGTAACTCTTTGGACATGACCATGCGACCAATACCTCATTCATTCTAAGATCTGTACCTCAAACTCATACCTCTCCTATTTAGAGGTAAGAAGGTAGTGCAGGACGATATCAAAGGTTTTACAGAACTGCAGGGAGATGACATTCATAGATCTTCCCTTATTTACTGATGCAATCATTCTTTCAGAGAAGGCTACTAGACTAGTTAGGCATGATTTGCCCTTGAAGCCACGTTGTCTGTCTCTAATCACCTCCGTGTCTTCGACATGTTTCAACATAAATTCCTGGAAGATCTGTTCCACGATCTTACCAGGTGAAGGTGGTGTACTGAGTGGTAGGTAGTTCCCAGGGCCCCACCCTCCTTTTTAAAAATTAATGTGCTATTTCCCTTTCTCCAGTAACTGGGGAGTTCACCTGGCTTCCATGACTTTTCAAATATGATGGAAAGCAGCTTGGCACCAAAATATGTCAACTTCCTCAAGGTTCTGGGATGTATCTCATCAGTTCCTATGTCATAGAAGCCTGAAGGATTTATGTAATTTGTGATTTTTCTTATTTTATCCCCTTTTTCCTTTTTTTCATCCCTTTTCTCTATTTTTCCTTTTTACTGTTTTTTTTTCTCTTTTCATTAGTGCCCTAACAAGCATGGGATCATAGACTTGCAGTTTATGCAGTTCTTGTAAAAGCATCTGCCTTTCATTATCTGTTGCTATTTCAAGTTATTTCTCCTACTGTGTGTATGTTCTCCTGCGAAGACTGATTTGACTGTTTCTTTTCCATGTTAGATAGTTGATATATTTTGTGACTCAGAGAGATGTACCTGTGACCATATCTACTCTGACTGGTATTGCCTTCCTTTGAATTGGTTTAGTACTGCCTTTCTATTTACTGCCTTTTTTTCATCCTACTGAATTTTCTTTATGGATTAAAGCAACTCATTCTTCGTGACCAGAAGATGAATGTCAAGCACAAGATTTGTCTCACCAAAAGCAGAAGTAACAATGCAAATATCTATGCCTTAGCATATCACCTGCACTCCAAACAGTTATATGTCAAAAAACATGACACTGGTAGAATAAGATTCCTCTTGTCCTAAAGTAAATATCTAAAGTGACTCTAAAATATTATACCCTGCATCAGCCTTTTCTCTCCATTTGTTAAAGAGGAAGATGGTCATGAAAGGCTCAGATGCAGGCAGTTGCATTTGAGAAATCTGAAGTTAGTTGAACATGAAAACATCTCCAAGTTGGTGGCTGATTTTATCCAAATAAATGAAAAGGAGAAACTGAAGAAAAAGTATTAATACTGATATAACTGTTTATCATTGTTAGTAATAAATTAATTGGCCTTTTTTAGAGAAAAAAATGCTTTTCTCCCGTTTTTTGTTTTCTGTAAATACCCAAAACCATCTTGCTCTCTTTTATGTTTTAATACTACAGCTTACAGAGAAAAGCCTGGTTAAAATTCATACTAAAAAAGGCCCTTCTGATTCTAACATCTTCAACATCTGTGGGAAACAAAAATAAAACACAAAAATTAGACCCTGCTAAACCTGGCTCTGCAGGGAGGATTTTACTAGTGTGTGAATAAATAAAACCATTTGTCCTTATGGACACATGCTGACTGTGCACAGAGGAGGTTGCTTCCCACCCCCACTCAAGATGTTTTTATTAGAATAAGGTTATCTGTTTACCATCTTGTTTATGTTTCTTTAAAAGAAAGCCACACATAGGAGGCAGCCTTAAAAAAAACCAAAACAACAAAAAAAAAAGTCAGGAGAAGCAAATGAGAAAGCAGTATATAAAAAGGACATATATTTATAATGCTCTGATAAATAAGCCACCAGCTGTTCTTACCATATATTTTCTCTGGAAATATTTTAATTCTCAAGGAAAAACCATCAATGCCCCTTTTTCATATTTATAACATATTTTTCATCCTACGCATGACTTGTAGCATAATTTGTTATTAAATTTGCTGACATTTTCTTTTTGAAACACTTATTAGTTATATGTAACTTCATACAAATATAACCATGCATGCCCAGTTTACTTTGTTTTTTTTTTTAGTGGAGGGATATTGCGAGTTTATTTTTAATTAAACAAATGGTTTTACTTGCTGTTCCTTTTTATCTCTCCTCAACCCATTCTGGTCAGTCTCCTCTCACTTTCTTAATGATGTGGTTTCAGAAGAAAGCCTTGCCCAAATATCCTATGAGAGATTTTCAGTCTACATATGATCTAACGTTTTCAGCTTGTGTAGGAAAACAAGAACACTAAAATGAAAAAGTTGTCTGGGGAAATTTTATTTAACTATTTAAAATTATGGTTTGTTTTTCCCGTTTCACCTTTTTGGAATACAAGGTGTCTGGGTTTGAGAAAATTTGGAGGGGTGGAGACCTCAGACAGAAGTCTCCTCCCTTGAGTTTAATACCCCTAGTTTCTCCAATACAGAGGGAAACCAAAGACACCCAAACATAACTGAAAAAATCACTCTTTGCCAAGAAGAATGCTGATAAAAATACTTATAATAATGAGTTAAACCAACCAATGAGGAGAAGCATGCCAAGCCCTGCCCTCTGGACCAAATCCAGATGTGGCCTGGCCTCCCACACTCAGGAAAAGAAAACACACATGGACACAGGACAGAGACAAGATGGCTGCCCTTCCATGTCGTTCTCCTCCCCCACACCTGGAAACCCTGACAGGAACAGCTGGACAGTCAGTGCTGGAGTGAGGCTGCGGTGCTGGTACAGGCAATCAGAGCAGGGCTGCGGACTCTCCGAGAGGACCCACAAGACACCCATTGGATCCAGTGATGAGACTTGGTTGTTGAAATTTTGATGTTTGTTGGTCAAAGTGATGGTTGTAGTCTTGTCGTAGTGGTGGTCACAGTCCAGATCCATCAAGGTGGTGGTGGAAGCCCTGGGTGGTAAGGAAAGTCCCATGTGGTGAGGGAAAAAAGTCTAGTGTTGTGTGAAGTCCAAATGTGGTCTTTTATTGGGCTTAGGCTAAGTGGGAATGACTCCACTACTACCCCGGGGAAGGGAGTTCTACACTGGATGATGTAATACTGGATCACAGGACATTTCAGGAATCTTTGACAAGATGTTACAGATGCGTGTTGCGTCAGCGCAGGTGGATGCATTATGGTCCATGTTCAAAGATTAATATCTTCAGGCTATGTGTGAATTGTCTCAGTGCTTCCCCAGAGGAGAGTTATCACATTTGAGTCATTTGTGTAAGGACAAATAAACAACACCCAGCTTGAAGCCTGAGGTGGCAGGTGTGCATGCCCTCAGCATCCCAGTAACCTGGGTGATTACTTTGCACATCGTCACCTTGCACCTGGATTGTCTGAGTCATCAACATTCCAGTCTTTCACACACATCCTTCTCCTAGGGTAATAGTATTATCCTTATCTTATCAAGTTCCTTTCACAGTCCAAATGAGTAGTCAGATTTGGGGAAAAGAGAAAAGAAAAGGTGGATATCAGAATTTTTGTGTAACTTAGGACACAAGGCATAGGCTGCTAGGAAATGACCCAATTTGGATAGGACTTTTGAAAACTACTTATGGTACATAGGTTGAGCATGGAATCTCATTTTTATCAGCCAAATATTCTTGGACCCTCCAACTCAGTTCTTCACTAAGCATGTCCCTATTTCTCGCATCTTTCCGCTAATCTAATAATGTAAACAAAATCTCTGCTAGCATTCAAAATTGTAAGTGGCTATTATATGAAATTTCTGAAAGAGTAGAATTTCTAAAAGCTAGCCAAGAAATAAAATAGGGTTAAGCAGTAACACAAAGTTCATTAACAAGAGACACAAAATTCCCCAAACTATCCTGAGTTTAATTTTTTCCCCTTATTTTCTACCCTTGAAAGGAAAGCACAAAGGAGAAAACACAATAAAAAAACCCCAAAGCCATTTCCCTGACAGTAAGTCATGATAGTGCCTCCTTTGCCATCTATCATGTTTGATTCTCTCAGATTTTGATTCTCTTAGAGAATTCAGTGTTTTTCCTTCTATTTTAGTCTCTTCTCTTCCGACTCTTTTACCATTCTTATCACTGTGGGAAGTACTTTATTTCATTGATTGAAAAGAATTTTCTGTACCTGATCTTACAAAATGGGCTATGTTCTCTCATTCATCAGTTTTAGGATGCATTCTATATAGTTGTATCTATTAATCTCTTTTTCTCTATTTCCTGTTGTAAACATATAATTTTTTTTGTGGTCGCCACATTTCTCTGTACAGGTTACAGGCTTTTGCAAGTGCAAGGGGAGTTGTTTGTTTTTCCTAAAGTGCTTTCAGGAAGCTAAAACATTTCAAAATCTGATTCTTTCTGTAGGAAAATTTCTTACTCTTTTACATCTGTAGCGAGAAAACATGATGATTTACATATTTTAGAAAGAAGATGCTTGCTATATAAAGGACAGTTCTTTCATATGTTAAGCAAGATCAGTCAATTTTTATCATATTTTTGGTTCCATAAAATCACAACACTGTCTTTGAGGAATTCTTTGCTAGTGGAGATATAAGAATAACAAGAGCCCCCTCCACAGCTGCTGCTTGTCAATAGCATTGCTGTATCAGCAACATGCTTAAGCAATCTGGGATGACAGGAATGATATTTCCTTTCTCTCTCCAGGTGGGAGCCACTCCCCACTCTTTCCATGATTAAAGAGAGTGACCCCAATGTCAGCTGTCTGTGATTCAGGAAATATACTACCTTTTTGTAATGACAGTTTTAGGATTCCAGGTTTTAATGCATGAAAGTGGGTGGTTTGGTTTGGTTTGGTTTTTTTGTGATGAGGGTGAGAGGGTGAAGGTGAGAATGGAGACAGAGGAAGGGGGAGCTAGTTTGTGTAATCAGTATGTTCACTTACCTTGTTATTAACCAAGAAGGAGTACATAGAATTGTGCTAGCACAGTTATGAACTGCATTGACAAAGGACTCTTCATGTTCTTTCCACGTCATATCTTGGTGCACATCCCATATAATGTGTGGTTCTGTTCAGTAGTATTCTTTCAAATATAGTTTTATATCTCCTAAACCATAAGAGGTATATCAGGTATAGAATATTCTTACAAAACAAAGAAAAAAACCCAAACCTATATGTCCTAATTGAGTGAAATCATACTAACTTCATTCTTTTAACTTACTGGTGACAAGGAAGTTCCATGGGGGGTTACACAAAGTCACAGGCTGACTCACATTTTACCACAAGCATATGGTCTCTGTTCAGTAAAAACTTTCTTCTCAGACCTTGATATGTGGTGAATAACATACAATAAGTTTCATGTCCATACATAACATCATTTCTATTAATTGTTCCCAAAGAAACTTGTAAAGGTAGCAACTATGACTTGGATTTTTTAAAGTGTGCTTGAAATCAGTGTGGGATAGAGCTGCATTATGTTTACTGTAGAAAATAATGCTACGTGCTAATTGTTAGTAGGAGATAAGCAAAGCAGCCTTTCTGAGGATCAAGTGCCCATCCCACACATGATTCTGGGAGGATTACTTCAGAATTATCTAGTTTGGTTGTGTAACCTTAATGTTCACTAACTGTTAAGGACCACAGAGAGATGCCAGTCATCTGACTTGAAATAGACACCTTATGAGTGCATAATCTCCCTCTGATAACCTTCAAAGCACCTGTCCCTTGTTGACTCTAGGATCAAATGCAAGACTATTTGACTATACAAAATGCAGAAACTTTCTTTAGAAGGACTGGTTCACTAGGCTCTTCAAGATAGTTGAAATTCATGTGCAAAACTGCATTGACTGGATTTTGTATCAAAAGTGATGTGAAAAGATCTTGCAGATTAAGTCAGAAATGTAGCCTAAAAGCTTTAGTCTACTTCTGTGATTTATAAATTTCATTTCCTGGTTTTGACTTGAAGAAAGTACTGAAAACTGAGGTTACAAAAGACAGAGGAAATGTTAAGTTTGTCTGAACACTAAACTATAGATAGATGCAAAAAATATGAGTCAAATACTTGCAAGTGCCAAGTAAAATTTAACAAGTGAACAGAAAACAACACAAAGGATCAGGAAAATAAAATGTTTTCTTACTGATGAAAATAAGACTTTCTTCTTGAGGAATAGATGTAAATACTTCATTTTATCCCTCCCAAATTGACCAGCAAACTACCTCTATATTCATGCAGAGAGAGGAAAAAAACCCAACATTGCTTAGATTTCTAATTTTTAAACACAGCTACTAAGATCTCAGAATTTTTTCTTCTGTTTAAGAATAAATCTTTTGAAGTTTACAATGAATAAAGCAGGACATTGGATTTGATAAATGTTTCCTAATTAATCTCCTATACAAGACTTCTTGACCATTATTCTGTCATTGAGTGCTTTCCCATAACCACAATGTTACAAAACTGGAAGCGTATTTACAACAAGATTTAAAAGGACCTAAACAAAGTTCAACTATTTTTCTAAAGTTGACCTCTGCAAACAAAGATCAAACAAAAAAAAAATAAACTCAGTTCCTCTACTGTTATCCTTTCATTACAATATCACTGGACTAGGTTCAGGCTTTACTAATTGGTACATACCTGTTATAGGAGTTGGACTAGCAGCCTCAGTCTTGCAGCAGCAGGAGGAAGGGTTGCTATGGAACTAATTACAGCTATCAGCAGTGGTTCTGTTTTAAACGGTGTATGAATTAGGCAGTCTCCTAGAAGCACACACAAGTGAATTTGCCATTAACAATGAACAGCTCTGTGAAATGAATGCAGTATAAATTTACTTAGTCCATTCTGGGATTAGGCAGACAGCTCTACTCTTATTTAGCCTCTGAAGTAAATTTCAGTGAAAAACTTAAGAGGCTTTCCCCCAGCAAAGTGAATTTTGCCACATACTTGGTGCCTTATTACAATACAGACCGTATTCCAATTCCAATTACACTAATGCAAGCTGTGAGTAACTTCATTGTGCTCACTGGAATTACTCTAGATTTACAACAGTGTTATCTGAGATTTACACCTCTATAAATTAATCTGAAATGTGGCCACATGGTCTAGCTGGTTGTTAGCTTAGTAGAAAAAGCATAGTTTCATAAATAGCTGATATCTTTCATACTAATTTGGGACCTCCTCACAGCTGCTTATTAACTCATTTATATTAATTTACTACAACAGAAACATGCCCAATTAATAAAACAGGTAATTCACTCACTGTTCATGATAAGCAAAACTTTTTCCTTGATATTTCACCTATTCCTACATAATATTTATCTCCCTGAAATGTTTGGTGCTATTACTAACACTGTAAGAAAGGTTGAGGTTTGTTGTATCATGGCATCTTCTTTCTAAGGCTGCTAAAGTAACCAGCTTTTTTCACATTGATGACCACACAAATCTGAGCTATGTATTAGAACTGACCTAGTGGGGAACCCCCAAATTGTATGTTTTCAAGGAGCATGGGTAGCAGAAAAGGACTCTAATATTAATTAAAATTGTTACACAGATTGTCAAATTGTCTCAGCCACCCTAGATTTCATTAAACATCTCATTTCTGTTTGGGATCTAGAATTTCCACAGCTATAGGAACAAGTAAGACAAGCTACATTTTCTTTTATATAAAATGGATTGCTTTTAAAACTTCAAGAAAATTAGATGTGCCCTCTGTCTTTCTTCTTGCACTGTCCATTGGGCTTTTGGCTATTTTTTTCATAGGAGAATTTCATATAATGGAATTTGCAGAAGAAAAATCATGCAAATTATGATTAGACTAAATTAAGCTGTCCTCAGCTCTATTAGTGAGCTAAGGCCAGGCTGAGTTGCCTCCCAGAGGCCTCATTGTTCACTCTTCTAGGCAATAAAATAGTTGCTCCAGAGTCATTACTGTATATGAGACAAGTTGCTGGAGCTCCCCTCAATGAGGAACCTGACCCAAGGACTTTATAACAACAAATCATCCAGTTTCTACACAGATAATTTAACTCCTGTTCTTCTCAGTCCAACAGAGAAATGACAGCAATGTTACTGTAGACAGGTGCTTTCCTAATCTTCATGTGGGGAAAATGTCCTTTCTTAGAGATGGCAGTCATGACACCATATGGGAGTAATAGTGTGTCAGACTACACATTCTGGTTTATGATACTTGTAACCATGTACTCCAAACCAAAGAAGCAATGTGCACCAAACCCCAAACCTGCATTTGGAAAAGAAAATAAGAGTAGAGAAAAAAAAAGTAAATGAACTAAAAAAGTCAGTTCCAAAGGAAATGTGTAACAACAAACACAGATTACTTATCATCACCTGTATGACTACTTGCACAGGTACAAAATTGAGGTGTAATGCTACTACTTTGATTTGTAGGAATATAGTACATTGTTTTGTCACAGAATAAATATAATGTGAAGAAACAAAATAAAATATTCATCAGCTATAAATTCCTGAAATTTTGAACTTCTTTATTATTTCTTTCATAATGGAATGAATTTAGAGAAGCAAGAGGAAGTAAAGAAAGCTCTTTTCCTTTGGTCCTTCAAATGGTACTATGATGCATATTTCACCTTCTGATCCTTAGAGACTGGTAGTAATAGAAGCATGTTTGGATACCAGCAAATTTACTTCTATTTTGTTTTACTGTTAGTGAAGCAATGAAACAACAAAAACCCCCTCTTTTCTTTGTCTCACACATACGTGTACAAAACCACAAATAGACCCTACTTAAGTAAGTTAAATTCTTAATGTTTTCTTTTTTTCCCTAAGGTAAGATATCTGGAAGATAGAATGGAGGAATATTACTTTTTAACTTCTATACTTGCTGAAGAAAAAGATGTAGGGAGAGTTCAAGGATGGAAAAATATCTTTAAGTTATACAGTATTGCTGCACAATATTTTGATTTGGATTCTCATTAGTGTTCTAATTACCACTTTTTTTGGTTATTATTATTAATAATTATTATTTTTATTTTTTTAAATCTTGTTACTTAGTTTCCAAAGTCAGCTTTACATATCTAGGTACATAAAGTGTTGGAGTTTTTTTCCTGTTTTCTTTGCAAAACTGCCTAGATGGCTACATTCCAACCGCTCCAGAAAACAAGAGTTAGCAAGCACCTAATCAATGTACTGTATCCAAATGCTTAATCTGCTTGCATATTGTAAAGCTTCCACCAACACAGACAAAGTAAAACCTTAGTCCAGGCTATCCATTGGAAAGGTGACAACTCCTGGAGGAAAAATTGCAATTGAAGTTAAACAAATGGGGCAAACAAAAGCCATTGCAAAAATTACCAAGGGCCACATAGGCACTCACAAGATAGGTCTGGGATTTTGCAATTATGAACAAATCAGTACTATACCACCTCATGAAAATAAACAAATCACACTTTGCCTCTTGTACCTTTTCAGGTGGGAAAGAGTTGGTACTAGACAATTAAGAAAAACATTTGCCTGTTAAATTATAATGGTACTTACTCCAGCTTATATGTCATCCCTTGGGTAGCAAGTTTAATTTGCTTGCATAGCTTATGTTGGTTAGCTTGGTGAAATAAACTGTACCAGAAAAAAAGAAAAAAGTTTTCTCTTTATTTAGTTTGTATAAAAATGTGAATTTTTTGAAAAGAAAAATCACATATGTTATCAGAAAGGGTTTGTGGTATAGATGTGGTACAAATGCTTGTAAAGAGCTTGAAAATATTTAGAAAAATAAAGTTTAAACATTATAATTCTTATATTATGGTCTAAATTGCAACATCCAACATCCTTTATGACTCTGACTTTCTATTAGACATATTAATTTACTTGTTTGATTGCTTTCTCCCCATCTCCACAACAGGGTTAACTGAATATTCCATATACAATAAAGTGTTCTTATTACGCCTACATTATGGCCAAGGAGCTGAGACTCAGAGGATGTGATGGGTGAATTTACCATACATCACAGGTATCTAGTTGTGAAACACAGTGCAAACTTCAGAAGATCAGAATATGAACTTGTTATTCATTGGATACTTAAGGGCCTTAAGTCCAACTACAATTTTCCAAGCATCCGTGAAGTATATTTCTTGACACGCCCAGAAGTCTTGACAGTGCTTAAAAACTTGATAGATTACCTTGTGCTAAGGGTCCCTAAGGAACTACAAACTAAATATTTATCTCCCTGTCTCATCCATGTACTTACTGTAGTAGATGTTCCCAGAACAAGCCTGCTAAACCACATTGTGTGCGAGAAACAGCTGCCAGCTGTAGTGCCATCACTATCTCCTAAGAAGGTAATAAGAGGAAAACTGTCATTCATACATGAGAAATTATGTTTAATTTCCTCTTCTCACTGGGGGAATTTAAATGAGTGCCTCTGAAACACTGGAGTATGCAATAGCATGTAGCATAAAATATACACTAGGTTCAGATGGGATATTTTGTCCTCTCAAATCTAATTTAATTTGTACAGAATAATTAGAAAGAATAAAAATAGCAAGTTAGAGCATGAATACAGGAGTGGGTGCAAACAGGCTTGATCACAGAGTGGCTTGACAGTGTGGATATGCTGCTGTTGTGCTTTGTCCCCACAATCACAAGACTCAAGCTGGCCCAACACAGCTGCCACAGGGCACTGGAAGAGCTACCTGGATAGCAATTGATTTCGACTCTACAAACTGCTGCTTATTATACATGCTAGAGAGGCTATCCCGCTGCCTACTGTTTACTTAAATCAGAATATATTTTTCAGAATTAAAGAACAGATTTGAATCTCCTTATTACAAACCATTAAGTGATTGACTATGACTGTCTAAAAGGAAGTTCTTTCTTTGCTTTTTTATTTGTATCTAGGACAGAAAGAGAGAGACTGCAAATTATGAGCAGATGAACTATGTTTTCTTTAGAGTTATGAAAATGTCAAAGCCAATATGTTTAGCCACCAACTAAACAAGAGTGGGTGTCAAAAGGAGAAAAAACACATCACAAGTGCAGGAGTCGCTCTAAAAATCTTAGTCATGCTTAGCCATTCTTAGCCATTCTGAGCCATGACTGCTGCTTACTATAACAATCATGAAAAATCTGCATATATATGCATATATGTGCCAATTCTGTTCAAAACCTACTGCTTGTTAAGAGACCAATATATGTGAGAAGACTTTTTTTCAATGTATTCTTTTATGATTAACAGGGGTGATTACTTTAATTAAGATAGAAGATGCCAGGCGTGTTATAGAGTAAGAATTCATGGCAGACCACGTAAACTTTTCTGAGATTTTTCAGGTCTCACAATGTGCCAAGTGCTTTCCTGGAACACACTAAGACTTAGGTACTAGCGCGCTTTCACCAGAAAAGAAAAAAAAAAAAGGATGGATATCAATGACTTACTTTTTGAAACATGGGAAAACAGTCACTCAGAACTTGAGTAAACTGATCCAACTGACCATCTCTACATATAATTGTCCTTCAGCGTTGATAGCTAAATCTCTAATTCCAGTGGGGAAAGAACTCACTTGAAAACCTAGACATGGGCTTTTAAAATGACAAAATGTAAAGCTAGGGGGAAAAAAAAAAAAAAAAAAACAAAGAAAAAGAAATGAGCTTGTGATTGCTATTTTTGCTGACAGGTTTAAAGAAGAATAACAGTCCTTTTGACCTTGACAATTATCAGTTCCCTATTTGGCTTTTCTTTTTGTGTGTGTGTGTTTTGCCAGGTTTTACAAAGTTTCAACACTAAAGAAGATAAATGACAATGAAGAGTATCAGTTGTCCTGTAGTATTTTCTGCACTGCCCAGGGATTGCACTTGTTTTTAGTATACTCAGCACAGAGATGGGCTGTGCTAAGCATTTTATCAAATTTGAAGTCAAGGTGCTGGTGTAATAATAATCTTCTGTGTAATTTGCCTTCTGGCACAAAATTTGTTAGCCAAATATCCTCTCTTCATTCTTTTTTAGTAAAGCTTTTAATGAAACTGAAATCCTGAGTAAAATTGTTCCTGAAATTCTACTGTTCTAATTTCAATTCAAAGCTATTTTAAAGTAGTTCTCAAGAAAAATAATCAAAGGGAATCTTTCTTTTTCAATATTCCTGTCCAGGAAAAAAACTCAAAATTTTAAAACGGTAAAAATAATAAACTGGAAAAATGTATCTGCTCCAATGAGAAATGACTGAAATGCATAAATTGGCCAATAACAGTCTCAAGAAGTTTTAGTTTTGCTGATGCCTTAAACTGTGAAAATAAGATTGAAAGTATAAAACAAGTAAATAAATAAAAAAGATTCATTGAGGATCTGAAGATTATGGGCACTAAGCATCCCATGGACGTTGTGTCTCCATATTTTATTCCATATGTGCTTTTTTAGATCATATCCAGCTCTGTGCTTTCTCAGATAATTTCAAGCTCTATCCCAAAAGGTTTGACTTCCTATTTAATCCTGAGATTGTTTGCTGACATACTTCAGTATATGCAATATATAAGCAGTGTTTTATGGTGTACTAATATCATTCTGGTTAGCTGCAGTACAGGTTTCAAAATATAAAAGACAATTGAACTGAAACAATTAACACAAAAAAACCAGTTTATGATTAAAAAAAAGTTTATGATTATAAACTTATTTGAATGGTATACATATAAACCAGAGAAGAGGCAAATCCAAGCACTATATTGTATGGGCATAGATGATGCTTCTTACAGGGAGCTGGTACAGTAGATGCAAACCAATCTAAATAATTTGCCATGGATCACTGTCTCAAACAGATGAATTTAGCATTGCTGATGTAAATGCTTCTCTCTGAAACTGATTTCTCTTGTATATCAGAATTTCATCTGATGTTTACCTCAGTTTATCTGAGGAGAACAACTCAGGATCCATTCCTCCAAGCAAGAATTGCATCCATTGTTTCAGAAAAAAAAAAAAAAAAGCTCTTTTCTGTGAAAAGATAAATTGTGCTTATATTTTATATAAGTCTACTTAATTCAGAAATGGATGATCAGGATTAACTGCTGTCCTGAAACTGTTGGAAATCTCCTATAGAACTGCTTAATCAAACCAAATGCTTGGTAAGTTTGAAGGTAGAATGACTTCCATTCTTCCTATACCGTGGATTAAAAAATTATACAATTGGCTGATCAGAAAACCAGTACAGGGGCTACCTGAAGGAACAGAGAATGTGAAGAAAATTTTACTTGCAGCTGAAGTATGGAAATTAGTAGAAAAATATGTACTGACACATTTGTCAGTACAGGAGGAAATGTTTGCTGCACTCACCATGCTCTAAAAAGATTGCTGTTTATGAGATGGTAAAACTTGTCAGTATGAATTCCAGGCCAGACTGGGCTTTGGAAGAAAGCTGGGTCTGCTGCCTGTGCAGGTAGGAACTAATCACCGAGTTTCTTGAATAAGGGAAGCTCTTACAGACATAAAACCAGAAGGTAGCTAGGAAAATCTGAAGGTAATATGGAGATGATAGCTGCAGTTGTTAGTGCTTTACCTCTGCATTAGTTTCACTAAATCTTTTACTGTTTTCTGGAACATCGCTGGTTTATGTGTTAGTATATGGTATTTATTTGATTCCCAGAAGCTAAAATCAGAGTTGTTTCATCTTCCACAGTATAAAATTCACATTCTATCTTTTGCAGACATGAGCTAGGCCCACCTCTCACTTGAGCTCATGACTATGTGAGCTCTGAGTCACACTGTGTAGCAAAACTACTGTTCAAGTCAGCATAGCTGGGATTCATCTCACCTAACTTCTGGAACGTGATTAATCTGCCCCGGTTTGGATGCCAGTTTTAGGATGAGATGAATCACCTTGTAGTAGTGCCTGTTTTTCTCCACTAACTGCAAAAGAACTCTAGACAACTGTCTCAGGTGCAGATTTCTACTCTGTGGATGGTTAAAGTTAGGTGAGATGAGCCTCAGTTGAGTTTCAGTAAAAGCTATGGTCAAATGAAGCATATGGAGTGGATTCATAGCCTACCTTTTTTATTGTTCATTCCTTGGCAAAAGCAAAGGCTTCATGAATATATCTTCTAGCTAGGTTTTTGGAAGAGGTACTGGTAAAAAAAGTAAAATTTAATAATAATAATATACAATCTTTTGTGTGCAATAATGGGTGGGTTTTTTTCCCAGAAAGTTGTCAGCCTTAAGTAACTGTCAGCAAGGGCTTAGAGTTCTGAAGGAGGATCAAAGAGAGCTGACATACTGCTTAAAATGTATATGCTTCTAATACATCACAAGCATTCAAATTGCAGTGACTACAACACATTTAGTGCCTTACCATGGTATGTAATAGGCATTAAGTTAGACCATTTGGTTTCATTTGGGGGTTTTGATTTAGAACATTCCAATTTAGGCATTGCCATGCTCAACATTGGTTTCTAATCTAGTTGAATTGCTTTATTCATCATACTGTAATTTTGTTTTTCCTACAGTATTTTGACCTATAGTGAGACCTTACTGAAAGAATGGAAGTTGAGGGGATTGAAGGATTCTCAATCAATTGACAGATTGCCATCACCTTCCCAGTAATTTTCAATTCTTATGCATGAATCTCATGTCAGAGCATAAATATATTTATCACAAAAAATGCAATAAAATTCATGGCTAGCAGAATGCATGCATAATAGTTTTGAAATTTTGTAACGTATAGAAGTTGTTACCTAGAGAAAAATGCTTTGTATATGGTGCATGTAGATATGCGTATGTACACATATACATACAAATACACATGTGCATACATATGTTTATATGACTGAATGGTGGAGGGAAACAGACATTTTTTAAGAATTACAAATGAATGTTTAATCTTGACAAGGCTTTATTTGTTTGAGAATCAAATCCCTTCTCTGGTTCCTCAAAAAGCCAATTATCAGAAAGATTCTCTTTCGCTCCTGTTATTAACAGATAGACATTGATGACAGTTTAACTTGGTTTCAGCACAGCTCTTGGGCCACAGCTGCTTACCAGGCAATCTAAGTACCACTTGAACGCTCAGTTGCAGATTGACCTTGTGGTAATTGAGGTTATGAAAAGGCTCTTGTTCTCTAAAATCTCAAATGAACACCTCTCCCTCTGGGAGACAGCAGGATATTCAGCAATAGCAGCCCTGCTGAACCTGCAAGATTCTTTCTGCCACTCTTGGTCAGTGCTGAGGTCAGGATGAGAAACAAATGTCTATGATGGGATATGAGGAATGTAATGGAGTAGCAAGTTAAAATGAAATTATTTGGACTGCAATTATTTTCCCTTAATCGTGCCCAATTCTACCACCCCAAAAAGACCTGCTTAGTATTTGAAAACATATTTTTAACACTTTCCTCACTTGTATCAAAAGAAGTACTTTGTGTTCTTATTCTTTATTTTTTTTATAATTTCCCTTTAAAAAAAAAAAAGAAAAAGAAAAGAGGGAGTAACGAGAGGTTGACATCGGATTTCTTTAAAGCACAGAACCATCTGGTGAAGTTATCAATGATTTCACTTTGCAACATGAGCCAGCATTTGAACATCTCTGCCCCTGCCAGTAATTTTAACATTACAGTCAATGGGAATTAATATTGAGGTTTTCACAGGTAATGGGGGTAATTAAACTAATCATGAGAAGTACACAACAATTATTGTTATAATTTTAGATCTCAAGCCAATTAGCTATACTAGCCATTTTCTTTGGCAAAAACTCACAGTTTTTGGTAGCTAAATATAAGATTAAAATTAGTGATAGCAGAACATCTTTTAGCTACTCATCTTAGGCTAGGACTTTTTGTTTTGATTTTAAGGTTGTATACAAAATTAAGAGAAGGCTTCCAGTGGCAGAATCCTTTTTAACAACTTATTAATACTCATTGGGCATCCCTACTGGAGATACAAAAAGGGGTTAGCTACAAAGAAGCCAAAGACAAACATGGATACTCAACGTGAAAATCTGAACAATGACCACCATGAATTTAACAGGCTGTCTTGTCTGAAGATTTTGATGGCTGTAACAAGTGTACTAGTGTACATTAATCATTCTTAGACAGGTGAAGTTGTCACTGTAGAGAACCAAACCTAAGCATTTGTCTCAAACATTCTGAGTACTGGTGCAGGAAAGGTATGGTGGGAGGAGAGGGTCCTGCGGAGGTGGGGCAATGCTGTTCTGAGCATCTCCATCCCTGGAGATTTTTAAACGCAGATTGGACGTGGCACTGAGTGCCATGATCTAGTAAATGGACTGGATTTGGACCAAGGGTTGGACTCGATGATCTCGGAGGTCTTTTCCAACCCAATCGATTCTATGATTCTATGATTCTATGATTCTATGAGCTAACTTCCCTCCACACCTAGAGAGTCGTGCTCGGTCTCCCCCCCGCCACAGCTCATTTCCCAGAGAAGGGATGGCTGTGCATGCATGAACAAAACAACCCAAAAAATCTAATTTACCTTAAAGATGTGCACTGGGTTAAATATAAAAGGGAGTAGATCAGGCCCCCTCTCTTTTTCCTCTCTTTTTCTGTCATTGTTTGCCCCAGCTCCGGACCATCCATATGGCAGTACCAACACAAACACAGCCGAAGTGGGGATTCAGACCAGACAGTCGACAGATCCAAACACCTGCATCTAGAAGAGAGACGAGCAGCTGGGAAGTCATTTCTGTTCCTAATATCCCCCATACCTATCCCAAATTTCTCACATCAAAACTTAACATCAGTATGGGAACCCAATTTACTAAAAACAAAGCCAAACTATACAAAAGCATGAAGGAATTAATAAAAGAGAGAGAGAGCATCCCTTGAATAAAAACTCTTTAGAATCACTGACAAAATGGATCTATAAAAATGATACTGCGCCAGAATACTTAAATTATTTGGACTAGGTGAAAATAAGGGCTTTGCTGGCAGATGCTGCTTTTAAAGGAGATAAACTAGCAATCGAAACATTAATCAATTGGAAATCTATTTTCAACATTTTAAAAAAGACTGTAAAGGAAGAGGGGACTCACAGTCGATTAATGGAAAAAGTGTCAGATCGAGAACTAACATGGGGAATGGAGAAAATAATAGATGCGCCCTTACAAAATGAATCTCAAAATGGCACCAATGTTAACTCACAATCTCAAAACGGTACCAATGTTAACTTACAAAATGGCTGCTCTCGTAACCTTCAAAGTGACTGTGACCTTGACCTTCAAAATGGCTGCGCCCAGACCCAAAATGTCAGCATACTAACATCTGCTTCCAGCCAAACAAAAGTAAACAACACTCAAAATGGCGACTTAGCTCCACCTACTTCTGGGTCACCAGAAGTAAACAAAGGACAAAATGGCGGCACCCATCAAAACCCTGCTACCTTAACACCTTCAACTGAAAGTCATTGGAACCCAGGCAACAATGAAGAGCACACAACACCTGACCTAAAAATCATCGCAAAAGCAGGCCAAAAAACATAAAAGTGACGAGAACAATGGCAGAAAAAATGAACGGCCCTAAGGGAAAATGAAATGGAACTGAACCATGCGCATCACAACCCCTCAACAAACACGAAATAAGGAATGACAGGGCAGAACTCTTTCTTACATAAACCACCAAAATTAAAGTCAACATAATCAAAACGAAACAGAACCAAAACCTCTTTTCATGTTTTCTTTTTCCTCACATGAATTATGAGTTAAATAAATACTAATACAGTTTTTTATTTAATGTTGTATGTTTAAAAAGTAATTAAACTGTTTTTCTTCTTAGCTAATGATTTAACATTAAAATAATTCGTAACTTTATTTAAAATGAAAGTTTACATTTTTGTTAACATATTTGTTGAGTTTATTCCTAAAAGCAAAAACTGGCTACCAGAAATGGACAGAGAACACCTCAAACCCCAAAAACAGCTTCAGCTGATTACTTACAAAAAACACTGAGTTTCAAACTGTGTTGGCAAATTGTAATAGCAACTTATTTGTATATTTTTGAGTTCATATATTTTTATCAATGTAATTAACCTCACAACTTAATTTCAATATATGCAACCTTTCCTCCTCCTACAATACATCTACTAATAAAAAGAAAAAGGGGAAGTAGAGGAAGACAAACCCAAATAATAGCCTTGCAAATTGTTTTATAACAAAAATCAGTTTTTACGCAAAATTTTATATTTTTGAATAGATATTTCATCTTTGAGTGATAGAAAAGTTTATATGTTTTTGAATTTCAAATTGAAAATTTATGTTTTACAGAAAGTATGCCTACCAAAGCAAAATAACACATAGTCTTATCAATCCAAAGGGTAAGGAACAGAAATGCTAATTCGTCAATTTACAACCGGAAAACACAATACAACAAACTTAAAAGTATGTTTGTATGAATGATGGTGGCCACTGTGAAAATTTGTGTGTGTCTCAGTTTGAAGAGACTGGAATGTTTGCTAAAGAGAATGAGTTATGAGACAGACTAAACTCCTCTCTCAGCAATTGTAAATTCAAAATTAAGGGGCTTTAATCGAGGAAGTGCGGAAAAAACCAGAAGAAATAACAACCCTTTATTAAAAGATATATGTATGTTAGCAAGAACAGTAACAGAACACAAAAAAAACTAGACAATAGTCCTGTACCCAAAAGTCCCCTTCAAACAAAAGAAAAAGTCTGAATACTTCTCTGTCTTTTAGCGCAGTTCTAGTCACTGCATTGCAGTGTTTTCCCTATATGGTTTTACCAACCCCTTGTTTTACATACTCCTCCCATGCTCCTCCCTAGTTACACCCCTTTTCTAGTTGGTACTCTGCTCACCCTTTATAAGGCAGGACCCGTGTTAATAAAAGAGCCATTTTGTTCTCACCCACAAAGTGTGCGAGCCTCTTTTCCCTTCAGAACCGTCGGTCCGGTGTCTTTGTTCAGCCTGATGAGGATTTGTAATGAACATCACATCCCCTACGAGTGGGTCATGACAGTCACTATCTTGTATAACTAAGAGTTTATTTGTAATCAATTATTTCAAAAGATCGTGTGACCAAATTTTGTTGTGAATCGTTAATTTCATTTATCAGCCTTACCCTCTAGATTATATTTTCAGACAGTCTTATGTCATAACTTTAACAAAGATTTGCTTGGAAGTATGTATTATTATTCAGTTTAATGCAAAATTAAAAAAAAATCAATGGGAAAACAAGAATGTAAGGATCAAACCAGCTGGATATCATGGTGCCTAGGATACAAAGCAAGTAGTTGTCTTTCCATCCACTACAGCTGCCTCCATATGGGCAAGATATTTGTTTTGGGTTGGGTTGGGTTTTTTCTGCAAAATGTTGCCCCACTGACCCTGACTTTAGACCACAATAAGAAATGACACCCTGAACTCCTGTGTCAGACCTTGGAGGATGTAATTTCCTTTGCCTTCTGAGCTCAGCAGAAAGCAGATGCCACAAACACCTTCTTCTCTCATTCTTCTGCCTGCTTTCCCTCATATTTTTCAGTTAAGGTTTTGTGAAAGGTTAGTCTGGGCAGAAGTTTCTCTAAGTGGAGAATACAGTGTTGGTACACCTGTGTGTGTGTATGGACCATCACTGAAATATTTCGAGAGAACAGCCTTTTTTTCAGTCTTCTTGCAGGAACAAAAGAATTTTTTCTGTTACATCATACTCCATAAGCTGATGTTGACAGAACTGATATTAAAATCCATTCCAAGTCCACTGAAAGTGGACAGATGCCACTTGTTTTGTTGGAGGTGGCCTGGGGTAAGGGGTTTTAGTTGTTTCCAGCTGAAGTATAAGTAGGCTGATTGCAGATATATTGTCATAGAATCATAGAATCATAGAATCAGAATAAGCCAGGTTGGAAGGGACCTCATTAGGTCCAACCCTTGATCCACTACTGCCGTGATTACTAGGCCATGGCACTAAGGGCCACATTTTTAAGTCTCACCTTAAAAACCTCTAGGGACAGAGAATCCACTACCTCCCTGGGCAGCCCATTCCAATACCTGATTACCCTCTCTGTAAAGAATTTCTTCCTAATATCTAACCTAAACCTCCCTTGGCACAGCTTAAGACGATGCCCTCTTGTCTTACTGATAGCTGCCTGGGAGAAGAGACCAACCCCCACCTGGCTACAACCTCCTTTCAGGTAGTTGTAGAGAGTGATGAGGTCTCCCCTGAGCCTCCTGCTCTCCAGGCTGAACAACACCAGCTCCCTCAGCCTCTCCTCATAGGATTTGTGCTTGAGTCCCTTCACCAGCCTTATTGCTCTTCTCTGGACCTGCTCCAGCACCTCAATATCCTTCCTGAACTGAGGGGCCTAGAACTGGTCACAGTACTCCAGGTGTGGCCTCACCAGCGCTGAGTACAGGGGAAGAATCACTTCCCTGGTCCTGTTGACCACACTGTTCCTGATCTAGGCCAGGATGCCATTGGCCTTCTTGGCCACCTGGGCACACTGCTACTTTTTTCCTAAGTGAAAGGGTGTATTACCCAAAGGGGATTTTATTAGTCAAAATATTATTTTGGACTGGGATTTTTTACAATATTTCTTTAAAAAAGTTAATCTTTCTCTCTTTCTTTTTTGTTTTTTTTACTGACTCGTGTTTTCAAAGGACTTTTATTCTTTCATGTTTAAAAAGACATATTATGACATAGTTCATGTGTTAGCTTTTACTTTCCTTCCTGTACTGCTACTTACTTCCCTAAATTTTAGAGAACCTCTAACATTGCTTGTCTAAAAAGTTGTGCTAATTTTTCCAATATAGTATCTATTTTCCACATAAAAATTTTGTTATCCTTGTATCAAATTTTGGTGAAATACAGCAGGCAGAATACATGCTCTAGTTCTGTTCTAAATTATAGTCAGACAACTATTATCTGTGAAGGGCAAAAAATACAGTTAGTTGTGCCAGTCAGAATCCAGCCTTCATTTCTTACATTTACAATCTCTCCCCCCCTCTCCAAACAACATGTATTATCCCAGTTCACATAATAAACACCTTTCAAGATAAATATTCTCTTGTCTTTTTGCTTACTTCTGCCGTGTTCTACATCAGTCTATGAAAGGGTCAACAACATTTAGTTCTGAAGTGAAGAAGAAAAATGGCTTTTTTCATTATTATAAAAAATAGTAAAAGGTTCCCTCACCACATGGTCATGTTATCAGTTTACACACTGAAGCATGTTGCAGGAAATTATGAATGAAAAGATAATAAAATGGCTTTCAACTGCCTCAGTAAAACATGCATGTTGCCAACATTTTTGTCATCAATAATTCTCTCATAAACATAGGTCTCTTCTTTCATTATGCAGGCTGTTATGCTTTATTGAACCACATAATTTCACCTAATTAAAATAAGCAGTGTGTAGTTTCCTCCCCCTTCTGTTTTTCTTAGCTGGACAAGTGCCAGTAACGATGTTTAGAGTATCCTAAGTGGACATCCTATTAAATATTCATTCTTATGCTCCTCTTTGCAGTCGAAACTACAGTAACTCCTGCTGATTTCCTTTCTGAATAATGAAAATGCACTCTATTTATCTGATGATTTAATACATAGTAAACACCCTAGGACTTGCAGTTAAGGAGGTTGGAAAAGGTTTAAGTTTGTTAAAATGGGCAAAAGGGTAGGAGACTATGTAAAACAGTTTACTGATATGAAGCCAGCAACATAAACCGTTCAGTCTCTCATAAGTAATTATGCTACAAATCACTATATAATCACTCATCTGCTACTGCAGCAGGTTTCTATTTTGGCAACTCATCTCAGACAAAAAGTTTGGGTTTTCCTTTGGAAAAAAAAAAGATGGCTTCATAACTTCATTCTCATAAAGAATCCAAACTGGAATCATATTCTAGCTGCCATATATACCATTTGGAGCAGAAATAACTCTGATCCAGCAATAGTGGCAGTCATCAGTCTACACTTGGCAATATAGACATCAGTGGGTGCTTGTGACAACACGTGCTTTTTATTTTAAGAAGTGACATTTTTAGTTCATTTTATTGCATTAAAGTGTGTTTAGGCATAAATACAGGACAGAGATGGTTTCATGAAAAGAAAATAAGAACTGGAGAAATGATTAATGAAAGCACTGTTGAACCAGTGAACAAAAGGAAAAAATAATTATAGTGTACATTTTCAAAGGGGCTTACTGTCATGACTAACATTTTCATCAAACTTTGCTTTGCCTTACACACACAGCCATGAAAAAAAATGGTAATAATGTATGCTAATACTTTGTCAGATTCTGCTATGAGTCACCTTTCTGAGATTGACTTTATAAGTAATGTCAAAATTTGCCCTGTGACATTCATTAGAATCATAAGTTTTCTTCATGTTTAAGTAAGATACTATTGTTCAGGAATGAGTGGGATCTCAGATTTACCATATTGTCACTTTTTTCCACATTTGTTCACATCCATTAACAGGTTTTAGCTTGTAAATGAATTTCTTTTTCAGAAAGATTAAAACACAGATGGATAATCAGAAAGGGAAAGCTCAGGAATATCAGAAGAATCACTCTTTAGAATGTCAGCTATGACATGATTATCACAAATTCTAAAGTACAGGAATTTAGGGGATTTTGAATCCAAAAGAAAGTATAGCTTTCATTCAGGTTCATTAAAAATGTCTGTTTACAGCTTCTGTTTATACTAGGAACTTCTGTTGAGGTTTAGTCCTGTAGGAATTAAATTGCTGAAAACATTCACTTGCCTTCTATAGAAGTGATGGGTTTATGTAGATGCTAAGAATTCAGCATCTGCTTAGAGGATTTGGAAGACTATATTTGAAATGGGACAGCGATACTTACTTTGCATGGCCCCTATTATTATACTGAACATCTCAAGATGATCAAAACTTTTCTTCTCAACAAAATTCTGTGACAGACACCAGTGCTTTCACTGTCATTTTACTACACAGATGAAAAGCAGAAGTAAATTGCCCAAATCGGCAGAAAAACTCTCCCTAAAGATACTTAGTCTTCAGTCTACCATATTATTAACTAAATTTGTAAGAAGTTTTTGTTAAATTCTCTTTGATTTCTCTAGCTACCTAACATATATTAAATAAGAATATTTATATATGGTATGTTCTGATAATAACTGTAAACCCTGTTCAACGAAGATATAACTAAAAATAGCAAAAAATATCATAATTTATCTTTTAATGACTGATTGAACCTGTATTTGAATTTTGGTTCTTCCTACATTTAAAAA
Organism: Pseudopipra pipra; assembly: GCF_036250125.1. Classification (NCBI taxonomy): domain Eukaryota; kingdom Metazoa; phylum Chordata; class Aves; order Passeriformes; family Pipridae; genus Pseudopipra; species Pseudopipra pipra. The sequence goes on from NC_087550.1 coordinate 81,762,231, forward strand.
ATTCACAAAGATCATGATAATTTGCAAGGGATCAAATATTTGTGAAAACTGATGGTTGCCTAAGGAAGCATAAATGTCATTTTGTATATCTGCAAATTATCTTTCGTTATGGAATAACATCACATCAATCATTCATGTATCAAAGAAGGAATAAAGTACAAATTAGTTTTGAAGTATCTCCCAATATTATCTATTGATGGATTTTTTTCCTGTTTGAGAGGAAAATTCTCTTACTAGTTAAAGATTATAGAATAGATATATATATTGTTTTAAATATGATATATAGCCATTATACAAGTAAATAACAGTGCATTATATAGTTATAATTTTGTTAACAATAGTCAAGCCATGTTCTCATAATTCAGTAAATTTTGTACAACTGTTACCTTATTTTTATAAGCTGTTTCATTAACAATATTTAGTAACTTCTTTATAGTTTTTAGACTTAGATATGTAACGGAAAACTGACGGCACAACTATATTTCAAATGTTGTAAGTTATGTTACCATTCTCAAGCAGTATTAATTTCAATTTAATCTGTCCTTAGTACAATGTAGAGGGATTCCTTTAAACACTAAAGTAATCTGAATACCCCATAAAGTCTTAAAAGTATTATAAGGGTATCATTAAACATATGAATTGAAGTACGAAAATGAAAAGAACCTTTGGATCATCCCTTTCCTTAAGAAAGTTCCTTTACCAGAGCTCATAGACTAACAGGGACACTTGCTTGCTTATTTGTTTATTTTTTTATCTATTTTTTTACTTTCTTTGTAGCCATAAAATTAAGTATTTTATTAGAAATTGTTACCCATAGAATTTCTGTATTTTAGACTAAGCATTTTGAAGGGAGAGTGTTAGACTTAGAACTCATGTATTTTAGTAAGATTGGAAGATCTCAAGGGAAAGTGCATAATTTATCATTTCTTGTGAAGATTCTTTACAGGCAAGGATTTTGATGGAAACAGAGACAGTGGCTTGCACCTGGGAAAGAGACTGATAAAAGTGAGAAAGAAGATGAAACAGACGAGATGAGACTGTGTTTAGGCCTTGAACCAGGTCCAGAAGGCAGGAAACCATGCCAGAACCAAGGAGTCAAGAGAAAAACAAGCAATTTGAGGGGGCCATACTGTGGGGGAAAATGAGGTGGGACAGATAAGCTAATCCTCGAATCTGTAATTACAAAGTTGTATAAATTTATGAAACGTGATTCAGGGTGCATCCTGGGGAATCTTTTCTGATCCAACCAGTGCTGCAATAAACGTGTGTACTTTTTGGCTTTCTATACTCTAAAAGAGTCTGGAGAGTTTCTTCTCTGACTTTTCGGCATCATCTTATTGTGACTTTTGTGGTTGTCTTTTTTTATTTTCATCAGAAAAAATCATTTAAATTACAAAATCATGAACAAACTCCCAGAAAAATGTGTTTATTTGTGTTAGTGCATGTAATTTTCATTACCACCTATAAATATATATATAAAATATCTAGTTAACTTTATATTTTACTTACATTAAAATAAAAAGCACAATAAGACTAATAGGGCTTTCTAGACTAAAGGAAATATTTGTAAATGAATGCAAACTCAAGAATAGTAATAATAACAGTGAGAATTCAGTATTAATCTTACTTTTGACCAAGAATGATAAGAACACAAAAGCTGTGAGAGAAAATTGACAGAGAAAAATTGAGTCCTTAACCAACTTCCCTCTGCTTTTGAACTCAACAAATTAATCCTGTTCAAGCAATGCCTGTGATTCAATTACTATTTTCTTGATCCCCTGCACCCTACTGAAAGGGAGGTTTTATGTCATTCAACTTCCTCTTAAGCCTCCTCCATTTTCTATCAGCACTTGATTTAACAATCATTCTTCAATAGCATTTTTGCAAAGCCCACTCTAAGGGTTTTAACCTTGCCTCTTGGGTGAAATGTTGGAATAAGGGTAATGATGTCTTATTAAAGCTAGTCCTAATAAGAACAGCTCATCCTCACCCTGTGATGCCCTTCAGAAACACAATGTTAATGTAAGAGAGAGGCTTTTTCTAGTGTGTGATGCTAACTTGAGTGTTCTCAGGTAGTCTCCTGTTTAAATTCTCATTATGAAATGTTAATTTATATTTATAGTGCTTATTTCATTCTTCTTAAATATTTCTTTTCCCTTTACGGAAGTAAAATAAAGATGACAGTATGTTGTACAAGGATGCATTTGTATTATAAAGAGTAGCACCAAATGTGGTAAGGAAGGAGTTTCCTTACCTTGATGTGTGGCAAAGTGACAATGTGGATTAAATTATTTATTTCCTCACACTGTAATGCATGCAATATTTTATTATTCGAAATTATAAAAAACACAGCACAAGGCATTTTCAATACTTTTGGTGGTGCATAAACATATCTGTGAAAAAAGTTTGTCTAACTACTAGATGTGTTGATGACATTGATTAACACTCATAAATGCAGTTCTTTTATCACAGAAGACTTTGAGATTGGCCAGGCATGATTGTCCCTTCATAAATCCATGATCATCTCCCCTAGCCACTTTCTTGTAATTAAGAAGTTTGGAAATGGTTTCCAGGATTATTTACTCCATCGCTTTTACAGGGATTGAGGGGATAGTTACCATGTGCAGAGACATCTTTTATTAGATGAAACTATTCAAAAGTCCTGTCCTGCCTGACCTTGAGCACTTACAGGGATGGGGCACAACTTTTGTGGGTAACCTCTTTCAGTATTTCACCAGCCTCATCATAAAAAGTTTCTTCCCTATGTCCAATGTCTAATTTCTTTCAATTTAAAACTATTTCCCCATATCCTTTCACTATAGGCTTGATAGAAAAGTCTCTCTATCTTTCTTATAGCCCACGTTACACATTGAAGTTCAACAAGTGAAAGTGCCAGATTCTCCACCTGGGATGGTGCAACCCTGGATGTACACACAAACTGTGGAATGAGATCCTGGAAAGAAGTGCCCTGGAAAGGGACCTGGGAGTCCTAGTCAATGGCAAGTTGAATATGAGTCAGCAGTGCCCTGGCAGCCAGGAGGGCCAACTGTGTCCTGGGGGGCATCAGGCAAAGCATCACCAGCCAGTGCAGTTTTGAGTACCACAATATAAGAAAGATATTGAGCTCTTAGAGAGCATCCAAAGCAGGGGAACAAAGATGGTGAAGGGCCTGGAGGGGAAGCCGTATGAGGAGTGGCTGAGGGTACTTGGTCTATTTGGCCTGGAGAAGAGGACACAGAGGTCTTCAACATCCTCCTGAGGGGAAGAGGAGGTGCAGACACTGATCTCCTCTGTCTGGTGACCAGTGACAGGACCAGAGGTAATGGCCTGAAGTTGTGTCAGGGATTCTTCACCCAGAGGGTGGCCAGGTACTGGAACAGGTTCCCCAGGGAAGTGGTCACAGCACCAAGCCTGACAGAGTTCAAGAAGTGTTTGGACAATACTCTCAGGCACATGGTGCGACTCTTGGGGATGGTCCTGTGCAAGGGCAGGAGTTGGGCTCAATGAACCCAGCTCAGCATATTCTGTGATTCTGTGATTGAAAGGCTGCAACAAGGTCTCCGTTGCCTTCTATTCTCCAGGTTTAACACAACTCTCTCAGCCTTTCTGCATAGAAGTGCTCCATCCCTCTGATCATTTTTGTGGCCCTTTCTGGACTCACTACTCACTCTAACCTATTCATGCCTTTCATTTACTGGGAACTCCAGACCTGGATACAGGACTCAAGGCAGACGGGGGCCTCCATACCTCCACCCCCCCCCCCAACAGACTTATCCACTGACTTATCATTTCATCTTTCCCCTGGAGCTGCTATGTGGGTCAGGCTCCATCCACTCGGGTTCTTTATTGGATGCTGCTCCCATCACATCACATGCTACCAGGGCACTGGACAGGCATTTCTTTGCTGTGCTCTAAGACTCTGCCTGGTACCTACTGAAGAAATGCTTGACCCTGTTTAATCAGGTGTAAGGTGGAAAAAATACTCAAAGCACTTTTTGATTAAGAGCAGTTATCAGCTCTTTAAGAGCAACTAGAATTTTCTAGAAGTCTCAGCCTCCTGTGGCTGAGAAATTCCTGAAATTCATGAAATTCCTCCAGGAGTCTGATCATCCCAAAAGATATTCTCAAAAGATCCCTAAGTTGTGCTCAGAAACTGCTGCATAAACTGCTGCACCTACTGATTGCCTTTGTTAGCTGCCATCTCTGATGTGGGAGTGAAATGATATAGGACATCAAGTTCATTGACACTGGTGGATCCTGATAAAGTCGAAGGAAATATGGCTGAAAAAATTAGATCCCTGTTGCATTTATCCTCTGTTTATGGAGGAGTAAGTGCCTTTAAAATTTATAGAGTTCTAATTTAGCTGGAACATTGACACTAATGCTTTGGGCCCTCCAATTTATTATATATTGGTTTTTACTATGGTAAAAAAATGATACCTCATATTACGGCAGTGATATATAGTTGATTTTGAGCATTAGAGTTTTAATACAATATCCCATGCACCAAAAATATATTATTATGGTCCTGTCACTGATGTTAGGTAGTTGGACACCAAGGTTTAGTCTAAAGAGACTTCAAATGCTTATTGAAACTTCACATCTTGAAACACTTTTAATTTTTTTACTAAAAAAAAATAAAGAAAGAAGAAATAGTGGGTTTTAGCTCAACAACCTTATTTTCTTTCTTTATATTCAGAATAAACAGATATTCTGAATTAAAAGTCCTGTTTAGTTAATTTGATATTCTTCTATGACAGGGTCACTCACCTAGTAGATGAAAGGAAGACTGTGGATGTAGTTTCTCTGGATTTCAGTCAGATTTTTGATATTGTCCCTCACAGCATCCTTCTGGAAAAGTTGCCCAGCTGTGAAATGAGTGAGTTCATGTTGAACTGAGAGAAGAACTGCCTAACAGGCAGAGCTCAAAGGCTTGTAGCGACTAAGGCTACATCTAGCTGACTGGCCACCAGGGATGTTCCTCAGGGCTCAGTTCTAGGGCTATATACATTCAATATGTTTGTCAACAATCTGGATGCAGCAGCTGAACAGACCATTAGCAGTTTTGCTGATGATACCAAAATGGGAGGTATTGTTGACTCTCTTGTGGGACAGGAGGCCTTGCAGAAGGATCTAGATAGAATGGAGCATTGGGAAATGATTACTAGGATGAAACTGAACAAACTGAAATGCTATATTCTGCACCTAGGATGGAATAATGCTAGGCAAAAATATAAACTGGCAGAGAAGTGGATGGAGACCAGCCCCGCAAAAAGAGATCTGGGGTTTCTGTTTGGAAGCAGCTTTATAGGAGTAAAGCTGTGTACTCAAGAGGAAAAACCCCATCCTGGAGTGCATCATGACCATGTCAAAAGAGGTGATTATCCTGTTTTTTCGGCTTTGGTGTAGCCTTACCTGGAGTGCTGTGTGCAGTTCTGGGCCCCACAATTTATGAAAGTTGTAAAGGTCCTTGAACGTGCCCAAAGAAATGCAATGAAGCTGGTGAAAGGGTTGGAAGTAATGCCTTATCAGAAGTAGTTTAAGACTTTGGGTTTGTCTAGTTTGGCAAAAAGAAGGCCAAGGGGTGACCTCACTACTCTCTACAGCTTCCTGAGGAGAGGATGTGGAGAAGGAGGTGCTGATTTCTTCACTCTGGTACCCAGTGGTAGGACACATAGTAGTAGTCCAGAGCTGTGCCAGAGAAGTTTAAATGGGACATTAGAAAGCATTTCCTTACTGAAAGGGTGGTCCAACAGTAGAATAGGTTTCTTAGAAAGGTGCCCCAAGCCTGTCAGTGTTTAAGAGGAATTTGGTCAATGCCCTTAACAACATACTTTAACTTTTAGTCAGGTTTTGGGGCTTTGGGTAGATTTTTTTCCATTGCTATCAAATTAGGAATATAAAAGGGTTTATTAACATTATGGCATATCCTCCTTTTCTGTGTTAATGAATAGGGTTTAATTTTAATCTCTTTTAATCTTACCTGTTTCCTGTATTATTTTATTTTGTCAAAATATCTTACTGCCTTTTTGACTATTTCAAACCTATGATTTTGGTTTATTCATCTTTTTTTTCCTTACTTTTTATTTTTCCTTCCTTTTAAAAGCATTTTAGGTAATGGGCAGACAGTGTGAGCTAAATGTTTGTTACTTCATATATTTTATAATACACAGCTTTACTCAATAAATTTCCTAGCCCTTACTCCCTTCCCACAGTTTTTGAAAAGATAAGTCTACAGGAGTTTCAAAAAGACTTCATATGTAGATTTAAAATTCATTTTTTGTATGTGTTCCCAGTGTGTCACAAACCTGTGAGCAGCTCTCTAGGTGACCTGAATGTGTTTTCTTGTTTTTCATGAGCCGCATTAGGTTTAAGGTTCTATAGAATACCAGCAGATGGAGTTAAGACATGTTTCGACACTTCTGTTACTGGGAATTTATAGACTATTTATACGTAAAATGATGTCAAATTATGTTAATTAGACAGAAATGGTCTGTTACCCCAGGTATTTCCTGGTATGTTTGAAATAAACATTGTATACTGTGTATTGGAGCCTCGAGGACATAGTAAATGATATACGTATTTGGGGAGTAGTTTAGCATGTTGGAATCACAGAAACTAGAAAAACAGTTTGCATATCTCAGAAAAAAAAAAAGGTAAACAATCAAGTCAAGAGGTGACAGTTTCATTTGAGTTCACCATGATAGGCTTTAGAAGGGGACAGAGGTTGAATGGGAATAGTGGATCCGGAACTCATAATTATAAAAAATTTGAGTACCTCTCAATGTGACTAATTTGTCTCACTTAGTCATTGTCATTTACTACTATCCAGGGAGAAACTCATTAAAAAAATTTCGGTGTAGATAGCCATAACAGTTTGTCAAATGCTCTCACGAGAAGGAAAAATAATTTCTTCCAACTAAACAAGTCCTGAATGGATAGATAGCATGTGCACCGTGGATTGACTGGCCTGCCTTTGTGATAAGTGCAAGAAATCTGTTCCTCTTTGTTTACAATCCTTGAACTAAAATAGGCTTCAGGTAGAATGCCGTAGTCAGACTGATGTGTGACAAAATACATCTAGGTGTCTAGATACCCAAAATTCAAGTGAACTTATTCCAAAACATAGACAGGTATTCTCAAATTGTTTTGAAATTTCTTTCTAGATACACCGTGCATTCTGAAATCATAGAATCATTTAGTTTGGAGAAGACCTCTAAGATTATTGAGTCCAACAATTGACCTGGCACTGTCACTAAACCATATCCCCAAGTGATAGATCCATGCATTTTTTAATATCTTCATGGATAATGATTCCACCACTTCACTGGGCAGCCTGTTCCAATGCCTTAGCACACTTTCAATGAAGAAAATTTTACTAATATCCAGTCTAAACCTCCCCTGGAACTACTTGAATCTCTTTCCTCTTGTCTTGTTGTTTGTTTACTTGGGAGAAGACATCAACACCCACCTCACTATAGCTTTCTTTCAGGCAGTTGTAGAGAGCAATAAGGGTCTCTACAATCAATATCTTTCTTGAAGGGATGGCCCAAAACTGAACACAGGGTTGGAGGTGCAGCCTCACCAATGCCAAGTTCCTACTGAGAACACTAAAAATTCAAACCTTAATTTAAAACTGAACTGTGCAGCACATAGATACCAAGCTTCATAAAAGAAGGGAGAGCAATGGGTTTATATGTGTTTAAAGTAAGGCATTCCAGATGATCTGAAGCTGCTGTGCTTACTTAAACAAGGAATAGTGTCATGCTTAACCTAAAAAGCTGTTGTGTATTACTGAAAGTCACAGTCCTGTAGGCTGTTAGTCTTTTTTTTTTTTTCCAGTGTGTTCCAGTATTCTGTAGGTGGTATTACCACGTATTCTCTATGAGATGTCTGCACTTTAAAAATCCCAGCCTCATTTGATTAAGTAGTTAAGCCTATTTTTCCAGTAGTACCATTGTGTCTGGCAGCATTTCTAAATGTTCACAGTGTTGGAATGTCAAAAAAGGATTGTTCTACACAGACCAATAAATCATGTGAACGTAATATCTCTCATACCAAAGGCTGCTGATCATCTACCAAGTGTTTGACCTGTACCTGAAAAACTCTGATATGTCTGAGTAAGAGCAATTTATCTGTCTGAGACTGTCCCAAATTCAACATTTAAAATTGTCAGTCATAACAAATGTAAGGTAAAGAGATGTGTCCAATTACTAGGACACTCTTTTGCCAAGTGAAAGATGACAGTCTGGAAGTCTTCAGATTTAGGAATATACTGAACTCTCTTCTTTCTTTTCCTGCAAAAATTCTTTAAGTAGTATTAAAAAAAAAAAAAAGGAAATGGTGTAATGTCTTTTTCTTTAGTAGCTGCTTAGTCATTCTTTTGAAGGGAGATTCTGAATACTGAGTGAAGAAAAGTCTCTTCAACTCCATGAGTGCTGCTGGGATTTGGAAAGGAACATAATTTCCTGTTTAACTGTGTGGCAAACACCTTGTAAAGGTTACAAAACTGCTCAGCTACCGTGAATGATATTGTATATATCCTGTTGAAACACCTATGGATAAAACTGTCTCCAGGCTTTATATAAGGTCTACAGACACCTAAAGGATCTTTTGAGCACACCAAAGGAGATTTAGATTTCATTGTGACTGTTAGGTAGATAAAATATATATTTTGTATTACATGACTACCTGGACTTGAATTCTCTAAATTCTAGAGTAATTAAGTCTAGTTTGTATTAGTAAGAAAGCATGCAATTCTGAAGATACAGTTAATTATATGAGTTTATTTTATTTATTATTCCAAGGGATTCTTGGCCTTCAGATTAATACATTAAAGGGAAACTTCTATAGCTGTTAAAAATAGGAATCTTTTTAAGAAATTCTACTTCAGAATTTACGCTCTAGACCTGAGGAGCAAATAGCTGATTGATCCTGCACAGATTTTATGTTTCTTTTTGTGTCAAATACCTTCTCATAGTACTGTGTTTTCCTGGCTGTCCATCAGTAGTGTCATTAAAAAAAGAGCTGCAGGAAGCAAATGGAAAACTCTGGTCCTTACTGAACAAAGACCACAATGCTCCAGGGACCTTCTGTATTTCCAGTTTGCAGTTGCTCCCTTCATGTAGTGAATTGCAATGACCTATTACAATGAAAAATCTCTCAGTCTTTCCCAGTTTTGATGGAAATACTTTATTCTTAAGTTCATTTAATGTAAATTTGGAAACTGTGTATTAAATGTGATATGCTTGTATAATTGACATTAATACCTGTCTTTAAAAAAGAGATTGTTCTTTGAAATCCATTTCCAGACTATGAAATTAAAAAAAAAAAAGAAGTTTTTTTGCAGAAAAATATTAATCTGTAAAATTTTTCATCAGGGCAAATATTGCCATGAAACACATCAACATTTTTAGGAAAATCGGGGAGAGTTTTCTATGTCTGATGGCAAGTGTGAGAGTCTAGAAAAAATATTATTACTGGCTTGAAACAACTCAGTGTGTGGGGGAAGATCAGGTTCTACCAAGGTGGAATGTTGCTCTGCCCCTCGTAACCAACCCCACCTGCCTGAGAGCCTCTAGTACAGCTGTCAGTCACTGGCACACTGAGAACACTGCCCCACACCACACCCCCCAGAGCCCCTAACCCAGCTCCAGAATGGCTGGCAGACCGAAAACCTCATCTTTGTGAGGGTGGCCACAGGAGTCCAGAGCAAATAAAATCAGCACCACCCAGCTTCTGCATGGTCATGGCCCTACTGTTCTTGGATTTGTGGTAGCTGGATCCACGCTGGATCTAAGGCAGCAGCTATAATTCTCTCTTCGTCTCTCTCTACATCTCTTCTTTACTTCTTCCTCTTCTTCTAATTTTCTCTTCTTGATATTTGGGTAGCTTAAACCTGGATAGGTTGGAATTTGCTGTCAGTGCTTTCTGAAACACTTTATGTTGATTGAATACTTGTTTTAAACTTCTGCCAAATACCCTTATTTTCCAAAGTTTTTCAGTAAAAGTATTTTGACCTCCAAGAATTGTGGCATTTTTCCTATGCATGGCCTCAAGGTATGAAAGAACTAAAGGCCCTTTTAATAAATCCATCATGTGGGTTTTGGGGTCTTTTTGTGTAAAACCTCCTCAATGAGCATGTGGGCCAAGCCTGGAGTCTTACAGCACGATATGTTCATGATACTTTAGACTATATTGTTATGTTGCTTTATGTATATGTATATGAATTATAAATAAAAGTCAATGGTACTGTCATGGATTTAATAATTTCAAGAGCAATCCGAAGTGACCTCCATCATTCTGTCCAAAGACCACTTGATTCATTTGACCTTAATAAGTGTTTTATCAAAAGTGACTTCTTAGCCATTTGTTGAAAAGAAATCAATAAAAATAAAGTGAATATTTTTGTTAGAAGAGCTTTTGCAGTAATATTTTCTTCACTATGGAAAAAAAAAAAAAAGAAACAAAATTAAAATAAAAGAACTTCATTACAGGGAGAGTGTTATTTCTAAAAAACTCTGGCTTTCAAGAAATCCCCAAACATTTCAGTAGCTATTAAAACTAAGTGTTCACTCTGAGAAATTCAACATGATGCCAGTATGATACTGATAGGCTAAATGCTAATAAATAGACCTTCTAGTAGACTTGAACTCCAAGTTTACAGTTCAGTGGAGAATAGAAGGATCCTAGGGGTTAGAAATTCATTATGTGCGTAGGAAACACCAAAGCAAAAAAAAGTTAGGACCAGCAAAATCCCTAAGTGCTTCTATAATATTACGGTTGTGTAGTGAGCCATTTAATGTTAAAAACTGAGTATGTGCTTCAGTGTTTTTCTTGATCGTGGAGTAAAATTAAAAACAAAGCCTATGTTTTCATGGCTAAAACATAAGAACAAATTAAGCTTGGACTACCGTTGATTAGGAGAATCTCTTACCTTTCATTCTTTTGATTCAGGTGTTAAGTGAGGTGTTTTACGTATGGCAGCATCAAGACCCAAGTAATCATTTTGAAATGAAACTAGGCTGGTGAAGGGACTCAAGCACAAGTCCTACGAGGAGAGGCTGAGGGAGCTGGGGCTGTTCAGCCTGGAGAAGAGGAGGCTTAGGGGAGACCTCATCACTCTCTACAACTACCTGAAAGGAGGTTGTAGCCAGGTGGGGGTTGGTCTCTTTTCCCAGGCAACTATCAGCAAGACAAGAGGGCATGGTCTCAAGTTGTACCAGGGGAGGTTTAGGTTAGATATTAGAAAGAATTTCTTTACAGAGAGAGTGATCAGACATTGGAATGGGCTGCCCAGGGAGGTAGTGGATTCTCCGTCCCTGGAGATTTTTAAAAAGAGACTGGATGTGGCACTTAGCGCCATGGTGTAGTAACCGCAGTGGTAGTGGATCAAGGGTTGGACTTGATGATCTCGGAGGTCCCTTCCAACCCAGCTGATTCTGTGATTCTATGATTCTATGACAAATTGTCACAGATGGAATGTGGCCTCTCTTCTAATATGTTTTTTTTTTCACATTAGTTCTATCTGCATCTATTTCATATCATCCCAGTACATCAATCCCCACCAGTGAGGTCAGACAGATATGACAACTGTTTCATTTCTTTTGATGGGTCAGGAATTGCACTTTACACTCTTTGACTTTGCCTGCCATAATACATGTAAAAAATTTGAATTAAAACTGTGGGACCAATACATTTTGATTATATGTGATTAGTTTTCATAGAAGATTTTGGATGGGGAAAGTTTTTGTGTTTCAAATACAGAGATACTGGTTTTAATTAAGGAAATGGTAACAAAAAGAAAAAATGCTCAAAACTGCAGGAATATTATAGGAAAATACTAGTCTTACACTCCTCTTTAGATATTAATAAATGATCATGGTCAGATAAATAAGTTTAAGATAGATGGGTCGTTGGTCAAATTTACTGTAGTCATTCTCATATTACATATTTTACCTTAGTCGGTTACTATATGCGGCTAAATTTATCAGAACATATAGAATTGATAACACCAATTTAAGATAAATTTAACTTGAGTATTACCTAGCTTTTAATATTTGACTTTGCAATCTTAATAATCTGTATTTAAAGTATTATTTTGCTTTTAGTGGAGTGTTTTTTAATATTCCTGAGTATAAAATGTTTTAGAAATAAAAAAAAAGCAAAACAAAACTCCAGAGTTTGTACCAGTCTTATCATATTTTCCAAGCTAGTGATTTGTATAAGAATATTACTGCAAAATGGAAAGCCAAGGTCAAGTAAACTTTTCAACGTGAACTACAGTAGGAATAACAAGTACGGTTACTGTTATTAGGAGTGTGTTCAACTATATTTGTGTTCTAGAATATGTGATGACAACAATTAGAAAAGAGTATTTAGTTCTTATTTATTGTCACTATCAATTTACGTTATGCAGAAAAAAATAAAGATACTTACAACATTAAAACTGCATCTTTGCAAGATCAACTGTCATATTTCCTTCTCTTTCTTGATGAAACATAGTCCAGTTTAAAGTGTACTTTATTCATGTTAAAATATACCTTGCATGACACTTATACTTGTCAATCACCGTAATGACAAATCTAACAAACTTTAAAACCATCATGTAGTTTAAAATGTAAGGTCCCATTTTACATGTTTTAACTTTTAGTAATGAGGGATGTGAGACTCTGAGTGGCCTAAGAATTGAGATGTAAATTGTTTTTGTAACGGAGTAATGTTATAATCTATAGAGATTTCTCAGTCCTTAATTTCAGCTGATAGTTGCTGGTATTGAGACAACATTCAGATTTTAAAAAGCGTTGAGACAGTGAAAGTACAAGCCAATAAATGTTCATTCTTTCTGTTCCTGCATTTTATTGCTAGTAACATAAATGCCATCTTGCTGTCCCCTAAGACATGACATTCTATTTGTAACCAAAGCATGTAAACTAGAAGCTATATATGCAGCATATCTTATTAATGTGTATGCTACGTCTGTTCCTGCAAGAGAACATTTGCAAATTGTATAACTGGGCCTATCTGACTAATCCTCTACACTCATAATTGTCTGATAATAAAAAAGGATGAACTTTTAAAAACTTTTTATTATCTACATTTATAGTCACACATCATTTTATGATACTTCTTACTTCTTCATACATTTGAAGAGGGATTCTTGGTAGGAATCCTGCTTATAACTGCATGAAGAGCTGCTCTTATAAGGTGGCATGTTTCTTAATATCTAGAGAGGAACTAACACAGTCCATGATGACATGTGAATTTAAACGATTTTCAAAAGTGTATGATAGCTATTATCAGCTGTCCAAGATTATCAAGTAGAACTCTAGGATAATTCCTATTGTGACAGTTTCAGGACAGTGGTGGTCCCACCTCCATACAACAAGTCCTTCTAGAGTATGAAGGACACACCTGCCCTGCTGATTCTGCAAACAAGGATACAGGAGGTTTGACCTTTATAGAAGTTTTGAAAAATTGTAGAGCCTTTCAAGAATTTAAGACTAATTAATTAAGACTAATTAAGTTCCTTATTTTATGTATTTCACTGAGTATATGAAAGATTAAAATAATTGTCTCCTGTTCACAAGACAGTACACAATACACTGGTTTGCACTGTACGATGTGAACTAAAAAAGAAAAATTTTGTCACTGACTTTCTTATTTCCTTTCCAAAATCCTTGACATCTTCCTTCCATTTAGTAATTTTCCACCCTTCAGAATCCTTGAAGTTCACAAAATTTAAACCAAACACAACCAGTGGAAGAATATAACTAGGACTTTTTATATAAATATTGCTTTGTTCCTTTTATTCTAAAGCCAAAAAGATTGATTAACATTTGAAAGAGTTCCATGTAGGAAAATAATTCTAATTCTGTATAAGCTGAAAATTTTCAAGAGTAGAGTAGAAACAGAAAGCATTTAACACATTTTACTTGAGTAAGGTGTGAGAATACGCTAAACGAACAGCAAAACAATTTTAATAAATCTAACAAACCCAAAACCTATATTTAGAGAACACCAATAAATTTAAACATTCACAAAGGAAAATAGTTTTGTTGGAATTTAGTTTTCTTTGTATAATCTTCAGTACTTGTGTTCTGTTAGTTAAGAATAGCGTTTGATTTCAACAGCAACACTGATCTTGTATTGTAAGATCACAATACCTGATCCTGCAATATGATCCTCATGGGAAAGGAAAAAAGAGGCAAAAAAGAAAAGGTGATTTTGCTTCCCCAGCAAACCTGACTGAAGGCAATATCTCTACACGGGTGCAAAGGCAGTTCTAGACAGAGAAGAAATATATCACTATGTGTCACTAGGAGATAAAGATCCAGCCTAAATGAGGAAACTGAATATGAAGTGTAGTATCAGATGGTAACACATCAAATGTTTCATTCATAAGTAAATAAATTTAAGTTACTTCTAATCTTCCAATGTGCAAAGAACAGGAGTGAATGAGTTGGGTTTTTCTTCCCTATAATTCCAGCATTTTTTGTACTGCTAATTATACAGAATATATTTAATGTAAAATGTATTATTATATGACAACAATGATTTCTTTGTTGTATTTCATATTTAAACATATTAAATGTTCAACAAGTTATTTGTTAAAATGTTCTTTATATAGATACCTATGCTGATACCTATCCTCTTTCCCATAAATTTGTTTCTGTTTATGCTAAAAATTCCATTGTATTTCTCAGCGATTATTATGGGTAGCTTATTCTCTGATGACAATGAAAAGTCTTTTAGGACCAATTTAGAAGTAGGCAATAAGTTTCAAGAAACTTGTGTAGAATTTAGAGTACAAAACAGACTTTAGCCTGGTGAAATCACAGGAAGTATGAGATACTTACTATTTATGTGGATTCATGACTAGTGCCCTACTATTTTATTCTTTGTCATTCTCTCTGTTTGCATCGCATCTCAATTTAACATCATCTGTGAGTTTCATTAATGTGATATTTGAACTCCCTTTAAATTATTAATGAAGATGTGAGATAAAGAAAGAGGCTGAAATCTTCTACACTAGTAAGCCCCTAGACATTTCTCCCTATCTGATAAGTTGTCGTTCATCATTAACTACTGTTTATGGCTATTGAGCTACTTTTCATGCTGTATCATATGGTTCGTATCCAAGGAAATTTGATTTTTCAGAGTAATATTTCACAAGATTCTCTACCAAATGCTTTGCTAAAATGTGGATTTGTTATGTTTGCGGAACTACACTTCCTGCATTTGTGTTTTTTGACCTCCCCCCAAACAATTCAAGTTTTGCCTGTAAAAAGAATCAATGTTTATTAGAAAATACTGACTATTTTTCATGCTTTCCTAATAAGGTGCATGCCTATAATTCAGTTTTAAATTGATTAATGATTATTTATAATATCATTTTCTCTTGGTCTAACCAAAGAGATTCATCTGCTTAAAAATAAATTGGTGGTTTTAAATTAATTTATAAGACATTAGATATCCTTTCTAGTACTGAATGCTAGATGATACTTGCATTTATAAGACTATTTATTTTTTTACAAGCTGTGTATTGCCAGAGCTGGGCAGCAAATTGATCCATTGTTCATCCCTTTCTGTCTGTCCAGGTCATTACTGCCAATGAGTTGGCATATGAGAATGGTGAACTTTGTACAGATTTCCAGCATGTGGGACAATAAGAAACTCTGATGTGTTAACAGGAACCTATGCAATGTTCAACTAGCCAGAGTCCCACACGCTTTTGCAGCAATACTTCATTGTTTCTTTGGTCTCTTTTTTTTCTTAATTTTATTTTTGGTGTCCCCATTTCTGTGAAATAGCATTTTTCCTTTGGCATGTTATGCAGTGGCAGAGAAGTTAATAGCTGAGAGGAAAAGGAGAACGTGGGTACTGTTGTGTTCAAAGTGCTTTTGAAATGAGTGCACAGTAGCTGAACCTCACAGCTTGTTGGTTTTGGATAACTTGTTTATGGGGCTACTGTGGATAAAAAAAGCAACATAGAGAGCAGGGAAGTGACAATAACAGCAGTTTCTCTTCTAATTTCCAGTTGTGGGGAGGCACTTATGATAATTACCAGCAAAGTGGAAAACCCAGCTGGAATTCTGAGCAATTTCTTTTTTCTGTAGTTTATCTTTATTAAATTGTTATATTTCCTCCAGGTTTTTGCTGGCATTAGGTATAACAGGAGAGAGCAAAAAGGACAGAAGTGAAAATTGTCACGGCAGGATGCCTGAAGTTGCGTTCCTTAATCTTTATCTGGGCACCCAAGTAAAAGCAGAGTGATGTTGAAAGGTGTTAAGAATCTTTAAGCTCTGTTGTCTGTTAAAAATTTAATAGATCAGAAGCAAACCTGAAAGTCAGACTGTTGAGTTTCCTTGTATTTAAAATGTAGTACAGTACTGCAGCTTGTACTACCTAGAGTTATACAATTGTGGCCAGTTTCTTTTGATTCCTTGTATTTAGCCTAAATTTTACTTAATTTTCATCTTTTCTTAATGTTGAACTTCTACAGCAACAATAAAAAACTCAAGCAGAAAATAAACAGTAGTTACTTAGTGAACATAATTAGTTTATCGTAATTACCACTAAGGCAAATGTAAGAATATATTAACTAATGTAAATGCTTAGACAGTCATCAGAACAAAGGTCAGCAACACAGTGTGCATAATGAGCCTTTTAAAAAGCTTTCATCTAAACTGTGAAATAGCATACTTTTTACTATAAAAACTAGTCTTTCCAAAAGTGATTGGTATTCACTTAACGAGGATCTCCTCATTTTTTGGTGTTTATACTATTCAGTTGCTTGAACACATTTGTAATGAGCCTGCATCAGTCATAATCTCTTAATAAAGCTATGCTTTTTTTTTTTACCCCTTTGTCCCATAACATTTCTTTAGGGTTAATTGCATGGTTGCAAATAGTTTTTCAAAGGTTTTGATATGCCATTGACACCAAAGAGAATAATGTTTCATAAAATATCTTGGTAAATACTGTATTTAATGAGAGATCTGTCCAGCTACACTATGGATTCAGGTATTTAAATATCTGATTATGTAGATATTTAGTAGATATTACAGCACTGTAACTCTGAAAATATATCATACTTGTGCTATTGGAATGAAAATATTTTCACTGACCTATGGTCTTATACAGCTGCATTTTTATTCAATCACAAAAATACAAAAAGTGGGAGTGGAATATTACTTGCAGATCAATCAATAGTTCAACTTTTATTTGCAGCACAACTGCTCACTTAGAGAGCATAGAAACCAACTATCAGGTTGGCAGGTAGCTTGAGGTTCCAGCAGAAAATTATATTCAGACTTTTTCCTCTTCTAAGTTAGTTATTCTGCGAAGTGGAGAACCCTATAGTGTCTTTGTTATGACACTATGGCTTGGAATGAACTCTAAAACCTCCAAACTGTACTGCAATTTAGGCATGATGAGCTGAGTAGGCAGGAAGAGCCTGATAATATTTATAAGGTTTACCAGACTTGGCTAGGAGGGCTGGGGCATTGCTTAACTTTTGAGATACTGGTTGCTTCCTCTTTCGTGATCAAAACCCATTTACTACTAAGGGTAGTCAGAGATACTGAGTAAGCAAAAATTTGTGTTATGATGTTCATTCAAAAGAGGATCAAATGTCAGACGAACTGAAGGCAAAGTTGATAACAGGAATCTGGGCCCACTACAAACTGCACAGATTCAGGAATTTACTATTTATTACCAGGGAAACGTGAGTAATATACTTGTAATTCAGGTTAGACTTTCATTGCATTTTTAGTTTCTGACTATTGCCTTCTAATGCACTTTCACCTAAGCAGTATTAAACTTTCTTATTTTTTTTTCCACCCACCTCAGAGCAAAACTAATGTACATACTTGAGGGGAAAAAAACCCACAAAGCAAACAAAAAATCCCCAAAGAATTAAACCCCCCAAACAACTCAAAACCTCAAGAATGTTAGAATAAATTCCCTGATTATTAACTGCAGTAAAATCAAACAACACTGAGAGTCTTGTGGGTACTAAACCTACTGCAGAGCATGACAGCTTGAGCTCATCTTATATTCAGTGAAGTCTGCACAAATGCTACTAATATTCTGCAAGTGTTCAGCTGTTACTTTTTCCCAAGACTCACATTTTCACATTTATTGTAATTACAAACAATGAAGGCGAGAGGGAATCAATATCTGAAAGAATCAAAAATATTTGGTGGCCACTCAAGGAGCGAGGATAGGTGAAATTCTTAGGTTAAATTTAGAATCCATTTGAAACCTATATTTCAATTTTATAGCAGCTCTCACTCTGTGAGAAACGTTTTTCATTGCTAAAATTGGTTGTCTACAGTTTTATAATTGTATCCTCTCCTCCCAAAAGCAAGGAAAAATACTTTTAGTCTTTCTATGTTTGACATTAAAATGATTATTTATTTTTTCATATTCCTTCTTATGTTTACATAATTTAAATTAATAAGAGAACTAATATTGAAAACAAAATAGTGACTCTGTGTTGTCATTTTTCTGCTAGGTCTCAGGTTACTACAGACTTTTAGTGCTTAACAGTTAGATTTGACAAAGAACCTGATGAATAAAGTGACATTCTTCCATGTATCTCTTTAGGGAAAGAAGATGAGACCATTTGCCTCTGAATGGACTAACATAAAAAGGTAAAATACTGGTTTTCCCTTGTTTTGTCCAATTCCAAATAGTGACTGACTCCTCTTAAGGTGGGAAGATACGTAAAAACTTGCAAAAAGTGCATCTAATTTTTAGTATTTCTCTTTATAGTTATAAAACAGAGAATCTATCCTGTTCTTTAGATAATGGATGATACATTTTTTTGTATTATATTTAATTTCTTAATACATTAAGCCAGGGGTTATTTCTTACTCAGAGTTCTACAGAAAACTATAAATTTAAAATATGCAAAATAAAAACATCTGTAGATGTCTTTCTAGAACTCTTATTTTTTCATATTTCTTGTGGACAAATTTCAAAACTGTTTTCCCATCAGTTTTCCATTTTGAAGTATAATTCTCATAGAAAGCCCACTTCATGGCATGTTGTCATGACATACCAGTTCTGATTCAAAATAGTGATGTATACAGTATGGCTCAAGACTTCTTGAATATTGTGAAATTCTTTATTTTAAAAGTAAAAAAATGGTACAGTTTATTTTTCCCATACTATTTCTACAGAAGATTATAAATGAGGTACAAAAAGAAATAAGGTTTTTCAAGGCTTCTTTTTCCAGGTTATTTAAGTAGGAGAATAACTTCTAGAACTATTGCTCAGACTTTTAATGATATCTCAAGCACATCATTACTCTGTTACTGAGTCATGCCAGAAGGACAGAATTAACCAGCAGCTATTTTTTATGGCTCAGGAATGTAGAAACTCCCAAGGTGAAATTTTCTATTTGGGACACATCTATATATATTTGAAGAATTTTCTTCTTTCTATGCAAATTCATTTCAAGCATTCAGTGGAAAAAGCTGTATCACATAATCACAATGAATAAATTATTGGCATGATATGTTACTACCCTTCAGAATATGCTTTAATGTTGTTAATAAAATTCAAAACTTTGGTCCTGATGAATTCCTGAGAATTGAGCCTTGTCGTCAGTGTGTTCAAAATGTAATTACACAAATAGGAGTAAGTATGTAGAAATAGTGGACAAAAGAGAATATTTTTAATGAAACATATTTTTAAAAAAAGAGCCTAGTGCTGGGAAGAACCGGTATTCATACCACAGAAGTTTAGGCAGTAAACTGACATGCCAATGTTAGAAGATTTGTCAGCCTTGCATCACATCTGAAGGGAAAGATCAGCCTTGTAAGACAGTCTTTAGTGGACAAAATCCTCTCTGAGAGTTGTCAGCTTCTCCTCACTGAATGCCCACATAGCATGAAATGATGACACTCCTGTCATAAATATTTTACTTGCATGACTAAATTTATGAGGATAAATCTAATCCTGGTTTGGGTAGAAGTTCACCAGTATTATCTAATCACCTCACTCCCTTCCTTTATTGCTGACACTCTAATTGTGCACGTTGCTTATACATTCATTCATACCTTTCTGGAGTAAAACAAGAATTTCTTGCTGTGAGCCCCAGAGTCCATGATAGGACCAAGAACTTGAAGCTTATAGGTAAACTAGTCCAGAGCACTTGATTATTATGCTTTCTGCTTGTGACATGCAAAAAACCTAGATGCCTTCAGAGAGATAAAAATTTCACCCACTGACATAAAAAGACACACCAGCTGGCTAAAACAGTTCTCCAGTGAGATAAGCATAATCTTTCAAAAAGGCAAAAGGAAATACTTCATATTGGAAAGTGAGTCCTGAAACAAGATGACATTTTATCTGGAGATGATATATGAAAAAAAAGCCATTTAAATGTTTTAGAATCCTGAGAGGGTAATTTAGGTGCATAATTTTGGCATGAGGTCCATAAAGAAAGGAAAAAAATTGAAAGATAACAGTGTTGCTTGATTCGTGTGACTCACTTGGAGAAATTTAGTTCATCCTGCCAGAAATCTTGTGACTCATCAGCTGGATCTCTGTACCTGCTCTGTTGGCTCCAATGGGAGCTACGTTACATGTAAACACCCAGATCTGGATGTCTTCCACCTCAGTTACCCAAATAAGAAAGAAGTAACCAAGAAGATCTTTGAAAAACTCTTTGGTCCCAGATTAAGTGGACTGGCTCTCATTCCGTATTTGTAAGCATCTTAAGTTTTGATGTTATATATTTCTATTGCTTTTTATTATTAGGCTTTTGGGTGTTTGCTTTTTTGAATGATCAGAGTGAACAGACAGGTTTAAAAGTATTATTTACTTCAGAATGCAGAGGCAGTCTGCTGCAAACACTTTATGTATATTTGAGTGAATACATGCATTGTCTACATTAACCTTATTTGGCTTGCAGACCTCACCTTTCCTTTTTCAAGCCTTAAGTCTCTGAGTCCATAATTTAGAAGTGTCAAGCTACACATGAAGGATGATGGTTTATTAAATTTTCAAAATGCATTCCATATGTAACAGACTTGCTAGAAATAGTGATAGCAGTTATTCAAAGCAAGGATCTTGCTTTTCCTGTTCAATCATGACTGCAATAGCTGCAGGCAATTGGGTTGTCTATTGGCCAGTCTGAATTATTGACTGGATTTGTAAATTGGGTGTAAGTTAAGGAACACTCTTCTTTCAAAGTTTCTGTAAAATAGCAAGTGCAATTCTCTGCTGTGGCTGTGGTCAATCCAATAAAAAATAAGGTTAAATAAAATTAAGATTGTTCAGTCCCTGAACAGAAATACCGATGAAATTCACAGCTGGGCTGGATGCTTCATTTAGCCCATGTATAAATGGAGAAAAATGAACTAATGGTAGAGTTGAAACAGTATGTCAGATTTAAGTCTCACACACCTTGTAAATTTGGGATTAGAAGACTTTCATGTTACTTTAATGAATATTTTCTATTTGGCAGTAAACAGAATGGCATTGTTTCAGGTTTCCATTTTTCTTTTCTTGTGGAAGATGAAAACCCATATTTCTCTGTCCTGGATGGCATAAAGGCAGGAATGTGCATATTATTTACCTGTTTCCTCAACTTATTATCTGCCACAATTCTTGACACTGGAATTAACTCATCCTAATTAAAGTTTTTTGGTTTGGTTTGGTTTCCAGTAAAGGAAGATATTTGAAACATTGCAGTTTATTATTTCAGTATTAAAATACATATTAAAACAAGCAAAAAAGCTCAGAGATTATCTTACAGGTTCAGTTTGCCAAGTAAGTACTCAGTCACAAAGCTCATTGCGTTTACCACATAAAAGAAAAAGCAGAAACAGAAGAATTCTTTGAGATGCTATAGCAGCTCTATTCATGCTCACCACAAAAAAAATATCACATTCAACACAGTTTGTACCATGGTGGCTGAGTTACTGCAGTTATTTAACCATCAATTATGAGAATGTAGGCATGTGCAATTTCATATTGCATTGCAGCTGCTGATTCATATTAATTACTTAATGGTGACTGCCATGTCAAAAGTAGTTGCTCAAGAACTTTTGCAGCTAAAATGAACATTGGGAGCATTCTGCAAATCATCTATAAACATCTTTGAAATAGCTACTAAAGGTGAATTTGTGACTGCTTTGTGTCACTGGGGCAACACAAAACATCCAGAATGCAGAAGTAAATCTGACCTTTGATTACATAATCTATTTGAAATGTTTATATTTTTTCCTATCCTGAATATCTGAGAAATTTCTGTGTAGTGAAAATAGCAATATCCACTTTCAAACACCTTACATGCAAAGTTCTTGAGTCATTTTTATATTTGTGCTTTTCTCATTTGCCTTTGCCTTTCCCCTCTGAAGATTCTGTGATCATACATTATTCTAAAACTTGTTTAGAAAATACTGAGGAAGTACATTCCAGGTGTTTGTGATGTATGATCTGTATAATATTTTAATGCATTAAAAGGACTAATAATGAAAGACATCATTTGATGTGTAATTCATTATTAATAGGCCTAATAAGCTACTGAAATTTAAAGAGAAGTCAGATAAAACCTAAGAAAATCATAGAAAAAAAGAAATATATCCTTTATAATGGATATTATACTTAGAAAACATCATGAGTGGCTGGAGTCATTGTCAAGAGCACCATAACTGCAGCTATGGAGCAGACCAGAGGGAATTTCTTCCCAGAGAGATCTGGACAAGCTCTGTAGCAGCTCTGGAAAGAATTTTCCTAAAAGCTAAGCCTTTCATTACAAGTAACAGCTCTGAATATAATTCTGAAAAATTTTACAAATTATGAATCTTACATGATTAAAAATGGGTTTCACAAAAGCCTGCTTATTGAGCAACACCCTATGAAGTACTCACACATTACTGGAAAAATCCCACCTCTAAAATTATTTAGCTTATAGAAACTTCCATGAATGGCAAGTTTCAAAAAATAGTTTCAGCTGCAACTGATAAATCTGTTTAGTGTCTCACATTTATCTTCTTTCTCATTTTCCCTGAAAATATTTAACCATTTCACAAAGAGAAATTATTTAGAATCATAGAATATCTCAGGTTATAGAATATCTATAGTGATCATCAATTCCAATTCCCTGCTCCTCACAGAACTATCTAAAACCAACCATATGACCAGGAGCATCATTCAGATGCTCCCTGAACTTTGACAGATTTAGTGTCATATCTACTTCTCTTGGGAGCCTATTGCTGTGCCCAACCACCCTCTCAGTAAAGAAACTTTTCCTAATGTCCAATCTGAACTTTCCCTGATGCAGCTTCATTCCATTTGCTCAAGTCCTGTCACTCATCAAGAGAGAGAGGAGATCAGCACCTTCACTTCCACTTGTGAGGAAGCTGTAGACTGCTACAAGGTATCCACTCAGCCTTCTCCTCTCCAAGCTGAATAAACTAAGTGACCTCAGCTGCTCTTCATAAGTCTTACCCTCTAGGCCTTTCATCATCTTGATCACCTGCCTTTAAACACACTCTAATAGTTTTATATCCTTCCTGTATTGTGATGCCCAAAATTGCACACAGTACTTGAAATGAGACCATACCATTGCAGAGTAGAGCAGGACAGTCACTCTCCTCAAACAACTGGTGATGTTTTGCTGGATGTCCCCCAGAGCACAGCTGGCCCTTTTAGATCCCAGGGCTCATGGCTGACTCATATTCGTCACTGACTTATATCCCCATATCTCCTGTAAGAGCCATTTGGATTTCAGCCTGAATATCTTATAATCTCATTAATGAATATCATGAAAATTGTGTTAATTTAGAACAACAAACAGAACTCAACTCATTCTTCTTATATTTGCGTATTTGCTGGTCTCATGATGTGCCAGTTGAGGTGCTTAGAGTGAGTGCTTAGGACAGCACTTTTTGCTCCCAGATTATACTCAGGTTGGAGCCCAGTAAGAAGTCCTGAGATGAGACTGCTGCTGAAAAAGGTGTCAACGGGAGAAATATGCAGAGAAATAGCTAAGTGGAGGTCTTGAATAGGTTTCCCCTTGAGCTAGCACATACTTGTAAGCCTGTAAAAATGTCATCACTTCAGACCCTTATTCACATAAAGGGCTGTACTGACAAACAGACATGTTTTTTGATAGCTTTAAGGTCTTAAAAAGCAGTTTAAGGGCTAAATGTGCCTATCTAATTCTTATTCTGTGAATGCTTCCACAGAGAAAATGTAAGGGGATAGTTTTTGGGTTTTGTGTGATTTTTTTTTTTTCTAATTCTGCTTCTCCCTTTATGATGCTATATATGTTCCTGTGGCTAAGCATATTCATAATGTTCCTTGTAAGAGACAGAAATAAGCATAGTTGTTTTAGAACCATTTGTGGAGTGATTCTAAAATCAGTTGCCAATTTTACCACTAAATACCAGTTATAGCTTGCCAGGCAAAATTATAACAAACTTAAAATGATCACATTTTATTATATATTGCAATTTGAATAATATTCTTTACCTTGTGGAAAAGTGGGTAATGTAATACTTCAAGCACTGCAACTTAAAAGATATCAAAGAATTAAAATTGGCACAAAATAATGTAAAATATTATATCTGCTCTAAATTTTCTATTTCCAGGATCAACTTTCAGTGGACTGTTCTTCAAAGGGATTCTCTAGTTTCCTTTCTTTCCACCAGTCCCTTCTTTTAATTTTCCTCTCGGTATTAAAACAGTTTCTCAGCTGAATCAGATCTCTCTGGTTAGTAGCCTGCCGTGCATTATCTTGAGGTGATTTAGTTGTATGCAATAGAGTACATTGTTATGGACTACTTCTGAGTTTCAGGTAATTTGTACCAGAGTGCAATGTTAGCAGAGTGGGTGTAGCAGCACTATTCTCCATATTCAGGTTCCCTGGTTGCAGGTGTGTTCCAGTTGGAGTTGATTTGAATATTTTCCACCATTATATATTTACTTTTATCATATTTGAAGAAGAATCTGAGGGGAAGTGTGATTGATTGTGGTCAGTAGCTTGAGCTGATTGAAGGTGAATTAGCACCCATTTCAGGGCTCATTTCTGGCAGGAAACAATTAAAGGCAGAGCCTACAGCTGGTTTACCCACAGACAACACACTGTTATACCTAACCACGACAAATCTGGCTAGGTCAGCCTACATTTTCCATTTTTAATCCTTGGTATTATTTCTTCTTCTCTGATTTAATATTCATGAAAACCAACAGCAGCAACAACACCAAAAACAGAAAACGTCCCCAGAAACAAAGAAACCAAAACATGATTCAAGTACTTGTAGATATAAAGAAATAATTGGTTTCCTTAGCAACTGAATGCAGTTCTCATATTAAGAACAACAAAGTAATTAACCCTCTAAAGTGAGATAATGCAGGAAACGCACATTTAAGTCTGCATGACTTTTTGGCTATTGCTCTAGCATATTAACATTTTAAATGATGGAGGCTAGTCTCTGGTTAGTCATCCTACTAAAAAGACTGGGAAATACCCTGGAATAGGTTTACATATCATGAATGGAAAATATCTAGATTCTAGGTTGCAGTTGTTGGTCCTGACAGAAACAGCTGTGTGGTTCTGTAATTTGATTACACTGTAAGATGGCTTTCTCTCCTGTTGTGCATGCAGCTATGATATGTCTAAATAGCTGTTTGGAGAGACATGTTGTTCTAGATTTACTATTTCCATCTCTGCTAATAATTTTTCCTTGTCTTTCACTATGAAGTCAGGAGAATCTTGTGTTCAGATATGTATTTGGGTGTGAATATGCTCCTGTGAAATTAAAATCTTTACAAGCAAGATTAAGAAATACATGCTTTGACAAATATTGCATGATTCAGTAGAATACTAAAACATCCTACAAACTTTAAGAAGCAGAAGAGCTTTAGTGATTTCTCAGTTACTACCTATCAAGTGTTAATGAATCTCTAACCACATGCTTGAACATCTAAGTACAGAGTTTTTCAGACTTAGAGGTGGTTATGGTATAATCGTCTGATTTTAGAATTTCAATTTATGTAGGTGTTTAAATATGCAGCAAAATTTGAACCTTAGATGCCATCTTGCAAAATATTAAGTATGATTTATAGAAATGACTGCAGTATGTACAAATCTTTTTAGAGGATTTCCTTCTATTACACTGCTATCATACAAATTAAGGCTTAGTGATTGCTAAGTATTATTAAATAATACTCAAATAACACAGGTTGATTTTATTTTATTTTTACTGGAAAAATGGTCATCTGTAATCTAAATAAAATCCCCTAAATATTATTTGGGACTTTGTGTATCATGTTAATGAACATTTTGATCTCTTGTTCTTTATTTTTCTAATACTGTTGGCTAAAATATCAAACAAGTAAAACTAGTCTACTTCAGTAATAGCTGTGCAACCCAGCTAACTTTTGTGGGATTTTCTCAGCACTAACAAAAGACAGGGTTTCACCTTCAAGTGAAATATCTTAGTGGTGTATCCTTATTGGCTTCAGAGAAGTTTTATACCAACAATTTAGCTGGCCCCTACTTCTTCGGTGGTGCTGTGTCAAGGCTTATTAGAAGGGAAGCCAGATTTCTTTCTGAAGCAGTGATAGGAGGTATAACATTCCAATGTGCTCTTCACTGAGAGGATCTTTCAAAAAAATTTTGGTCAGTCTGGTTCGAAAAACAATATGTACCCCTCTTTCTAACCTGTATCTAACTGTCAAGATGTCTGATATTACATATTAGATATGGTCAGACTTCTGCCCTGGCTGGTTGATCAAAGCTTATTGAGGTGAAGTTATTCAATTTCTTTTTTTTTATTTCTCTTTATTGTAAGAGAAAAATGCATTATAAGGATACAGGCTATACCCAATATTTTGTAAATATAAAAACCAGAATTATAAAGTTTGTCCTACATAGTCAGAGGAGGCAGAATCAACTTTCAAAGTTTTCTTCTTTTCTTCATATAAGAAAAAAGCTATAAAATGTTTTGCTGTAGGATTATGTCATTTTAGCTATTATTTGTAGTTTTCAGCTATTCTGTTATGTGTATGAATATGTGAGTGAGAATGTGCATTGTATATGTGGGGGTTTTAGTTTGTTTTCTTCTGAAAAATAATCTTTCTAATGAAAATTAATTCACTTCAAAACCTGTAACACTCAAAACCTTTTCATTCAGGCTGATAAAAGTTTAAAAATCACTTTTCATTTTCCATGAAAAACTTTCTAGTTATACTTTGTGAGAGTAGTGTACAGATATAGCTATCTTAGTGAAACTGATCTTCTGGAATTAATCATAAGAAACACACATTTTTACATACTATTTTCATCTGAACAGGCTAAATCACTTGTTCTCAGGCCTAGAGTATTGGTTTATAAACACACATAGAATAGCTAAGAAGTGGGAAGGAAGGAAGGAAAGGAAGGAGGGAGTGAGGGAAGAAGAGAAAGAGGAAATAAGAGTGAGAAAGAAAGAAATACCTAAAGAGAACTTTTAAGAAAGACGAAGACCTTTTTCCAAGGCCTGAGGTGACAGGACAAGAGGCAATTGTTTTAAACTGAAAAATTCTAGATTTTGATTGAGCATAAGGAGAAAATAATTCATAAGGAGGGTGGTGAGACACAGGGCAGATTGGACATGGCTTTGGGCATCCTGATTTAGTGAAGAATCTCCCTGTCCGTGGCAGGAGGATTGGACTAGATGTTCTTGAATGGTTCCTTTCAATCCAAGCTGCTCTATCATTCTATGACTCTATGGTGACAACAGACAAAAATAACCAATGTGAAAACATAAACTACTATCAATCATTTAGTTTTATAGCCAATGAACTTCCACATCTAAGATTTAAATATATTTATTGAATGACAGAACAACATTTTTCACAGAAGTCTTTTCAGGACTTATGTTGAAGTTCATCCTCAGGACCCTTGCTGGCTTCCTGTGCATGGCATCATTTTAGCTGCTTACATCCAGGCAGTCATCTGGTCACTGCTGTTACAAAATCCACATGTCCTTCTTGTCTCTCATTACTCTCAGCTGCTAGAACCACCACACATCACCCTGTTCCTCCCAGAGAAGCAATTCTGTCTCACCTACATCCTCTCTACTTCCTAAAGTCTATTTCCCTTTCTAGAGTTGAATGGTCAGTGAAAGCAGAGATCGTGACATAATGATTAGCAGAGGGACATGTACCATACGACTGCTTTCTCTGAGGCTGAATTCAGACACTCAAATTCTGATTGTAAGGCTATAGATTTCTCCAACCATGACAAAGGAGGTGAGAAAAGTATTTAGCTGTTTGCGTCTATGAAAACCAAATATGAATCAATGTATGCACTAATCCTATTAAAGATACTTAAATTCTTAAGGAAGCAAATAATTCACAATATATACCTAAAGAAAAATAGTCATGACATAATATCGAAAGACACTTGCTCTATTTTTTTTTCATGTGTGTATCAGTAGGTGTGCTTCTGTATGCATAGAGCAGGAGGTCATTAATTGCCAAATAAATTCAGGATAGATGGAGACCAGATGGCTTCCTCAGTTATAGTGATAGATTAATGTCTTTCACTGAAATATCACCTGTAGTCAGATTTTAGATTTCAGGGTATGACAAAAGTGAGTGCCTTTGCTGAGAATAGATTTGATACTGTAGAGACAAAATAGGCTGAAAACTTAATTGAGCTTAGATATGAATAGGTAGACAGTAAGAAAGATTATATGATTTTACTGACGAATAAAGATGGTTTGATTTCAGTATCTGGGATTGACACTGTAGATTTGCTGCAGTAACTTACATCAAAGACTTGATGCTTACAGTGGAGTGCAGTGTGAAGTTCTGGCCCCCACAGTTTAAGAAGGATGTGAAGGTTCTAGAATGTGTCCAGAGGAGGGTAACCAAGATGGTGGTGAAAGGGCTGTAAGGAATGTCCTATGACGAGCAGCTAAGGACACTAGGGGAGGGGAGGGGAAGGGTGGGGAGGGGAGGGGAGGGGAGGGGAGGGGACGGAGATCTTGCTCAGGTATATAAATGCCTGAAAGGAGGGTGCAAAGAGGACAGAGCCAGGCTTGTTTCAATGGTAGGCAGTGACAGGACCAGAGGCAAACTGAAACACTGAGTTTCTCTCTGAAGATCAGAAAACACTTTTTTTAATGTGAGTGTGACTGAGCACTGGTATAAATTGTGCAGGGACACTGTGCAGTCTCTATCCTTAAAGATATTCAAAAGCCATCTGGACATGATCCCGGGAAACTAGGTCTCCCTTGAATGGAGGAGGTTAGACCTGACCTTCTTCCAGCTTCAGCCATCCTGTGATTCTATGAGGTTAAGACCTTACAGTATCAATTATGGTTTGTTATGGGGATGAGGAGGGGAAGGAGGAAGGATATATATTTAAGACTTACCTGAAAGGTTGGTCTAGAGACAACAATAAAAAAAACCTAAACATTGAAAAAGTTGATGCATTCAAAGGAATGAGAACTTTTCTCTCATATCAAAATTCTCATTCTCCAGAGATTGCTTTCATAACTCGACCCATGAAATTGAAAATCCCTATAAATGTCACAGTAAAAACATCAATTCCCTTCAATATTAGATTTTAATAAATTTTCTATATCTTACTTAGAGGACTGGCAAGGCAGATCAGAGGACTTTGTGCTTTCCCTTCTTTTATACTGTTTTCATTTTTTGCAAGTTTTGTCTGCATTGCTAGATGGCTTTATCTTGGAATTTTAAAGGGTTTTTTTAAGTGAATAAATAGTTCAGGTTTTTTCCTACATGTTAACACTATCACTGTTCTAAGGAAAATCATACAACAGCAGATGAAGATGCTGTATATAAGAGCACAGTGTGAACAGATTATCTCACACTGATCCAGCTTCACATCATTCATTGCTGTTTATAATAAGCTAAAGGATGGATTTTGGGAGATTTGATAATTGTGATAGTATGTTGGCTAGCATGTGATCTTTGTTAAACCGGAAGATACAAAATGCAGATGACCTTAGAAAACTGCTGTAGGTGGTTGAGGACATTCACTCTCAGAATTACATGAAGTGAGCTCATAGATCATGTAGTCAGGTGGCTGTGCACATATTTGCAGAAGTATTCCTACAACAATTCTGGTGCTTCATCTCAAGGGCTTTTTATTAAGGTCAGTATTGTGATTGTTATGATGCCTGTTACGATGAAGTAGAAGTGTGAAGAAATGTGCACATCAGAGTGGAAGATTTACCGAAAACTCAGACTTTTCCATCATAACTGAAGTCTCTTAGACTTGCATGGGGCTGCAAAGAATCAAGTAAGGAAAACAATTTGGTATTAATTTTCTAAGAATGTAAGATACTTAAGTAGCAGCATTTTCCTTGATAAAATTATACTTTGAATGAGTGGGCTTTGACTCTGCAAAATAGGCTCTTTTTTGTCCTTCAAAGGGAATGCTTATGGGAAAGCAAAATCACCATGTACCCCATCATGGTTCACAGTGCATAGTCTCATTTAAGTAATGAGAAGGTAGACTTTAGTACATCTCGTCTCTATACATGTCAAATGATCATTATGTGTTCTTCTTTGTCATTGTCTTATCTGCTGTGTTTCCTAACAGTGTTCACAGTTATGGTTTTGGATTGTCTTCATGATAGGACCTCAGAAGTCTCCCTGTGTCAGAAAATTAGAAAGATTCTCTTTAGGCCAAGATTACTGGTGTTGGTAGTTAGTTGTATGGTATGCACTAAGGTAATCACTGATATGCTCAAAGCTATTCCTCTCCCACTATTATAAGTCACATACCAAAATTCCAGGTAGAGCATCCTAGGGAAAATGAGATGCATGTCCCTCTAGCAGGTAGTGTTACACTATATATGTATAGGTCTTTTTAGCAATGGCAAGTAGACATGAGACAGTCAGGAAAAAAATCTGTTTAACCCCTGATCAATATATGATAAGTGCCTCATGTTAGGAAAGACCCAGAGCAGGGGTTCTTCACAAAGGGTGACAAACTGGATGTTGAAACAAGCTGTTCCTTGCTTAAGCAGGACAGTGACCTCACCCTGGCAGCATGCTGTTCCAGCTGCACAGGAGAAGTGTCCGGATGGTGACCGTGACAGTAACAGGTCCCACCACAGGTCCACAACAAGAAGGCAAAGGCAAGGGTAAGGATCAGGTCCTAGGTCATGCAGGGTTGTCCAGCAAGTCAGGAGAAGCAGGAGATGATGTTGGGTTCTGAACTGCCTGCAGTGTGGCTCAGACCTTGTCTGGGTGCCCTAGGCTGAGTTGCAATAGTTTTCCTCAGCCATGGACAGAGGTCCCAGGTAGGACTGTGCAGGGTACCTGGGCCTCGTGGGTGTCCTCAGGGCCCTGTACCAAGTATTCACAAAAGGCATGAAGCTCATTCCTGATAAATATTTGATTTGGCCTAGAGCCACAATGGAACATGGCAAATCATACCTCAGTCCCACTCTCTTTGTACCATCCAAGTCACTAAAGACACATCCATATGCTGTAGTAGGAATCATTATAGGATCAATGTTTTATTTTCTACAGGCTCTACAAAGACCTAAAAAGCCTTGGACAGAGTTAGAATTTGTTATGAACCTACTATAAATTTGAATAAATAACTCTTAGAAAAACTCATACTCAAGCACTATTCCCTTGAGCCACCAAATATTTTATGTAGTCTTATATGGATTCTTAGAGTATTATGTTAGATTAAGAGCAAAGTAAACAAAAGTTTTAAATGAACTTTTTTTTAAAAAAAAAAGTCAATTTTTATTACCTCTGTCATCTCTGGAAATATAGAAAATTATAACTATAAAAAAGTATATAATGGAAATAGTTTACTTTGTTTTTGAACTTAGTTGTTTTGTTCTGCTTCATTTTGTACAGACAACTAGTTAGACACCAGTGACAATATCAATGGTTGATGACACTAATTTGAATGTTAATACATGAGTAACAGCAGTAGCCTTTTATATATTTAGTAATTATAGTATCTGCCTGTAGTTCTGTATTAATAAGTTAGTTGTGGGGAAAGCTCTAATTCAGACAGAGTTTCAGCTCAAGTAACAAACCTTGCTTTTGCTTTCACTGTCTATCATTTTCTTGAACAATTTCCTTTGACATAAAATGACATTCCCTATTTCTTCAGAACATATGAGTTTGTATAAGGACATTATGATGAAGGAGTCCAGAAACATAAGGTTGTGAGGAGAAGGTAGAACTTGTTGTCATAAGAACACCCAGACAAAGCAACAACTTATTACTAATTTTGTTAATCAGCCTTCAACAGTCTTCATAGAAAACTAAAAGCGTTCTGGAGACAATGGACTTATGGACTCAGCAGCTCTGCAAGTTTGTGATTTATTTTTTAATCACTGGGTAAATAGCATTATCATGAGATCTTCTTGTTAGTCATATGTCATCTGAAATATAGGTAGCCTGTGATTCATAACAGAACTGCCTAGGATTCTCAAACCCAGAATGGACAAAGCCATCAAAGTACTCTTTAATTTGCATTATTCATAATCTGCAAGAGTCTGTCTGCTCTGAGTGTTTACAGGAGGAATATTCATTCAGAGAAATATTCATTTCAGAGGTCCTTCAAAGAGGTTGGATGTGGTGTCAGTGGATGTATCTGATATCAATGAAAGCACTTATTCAGTAAAAACCTACATCCTTCATGCTTCATTGTTGTCAGGTATAGAACCTTGTGTGGGTTATCATATGCAGACAAATTATATCATCTCACCTAGAAAGGCTGTTGACAAGGTATAAATTCTGTAAGCCAACTCACACTTAAGAGAAGTTCAGGAAGACTGAAGAAGAAAAGAGAGAAAGACAACGCATCCAACTGAAGGCCAAAGCCTTCTTACAGGTCAAGTACTTCTTACATGTGCTTAGTGAAATCATGGCACCCGAGGAAGGACAAGGTTCTCTCAGAAAGATTAGCTGAGATTGGTTGAAGTCATGTTTCCCAGCGCTGGGGAAGAAGCTCCTCTTGCTTTCTGGGGCCAACTGGAACTTCTTTAAACCCATTCAGATTAAATGAAAGCAGAAGTCTTCTGCAACCTGTCATTTTACGGAAGATTGATCAGAAGAAGATAGACAATGTAACAATAAATCATATTTTGGTTTAACACTTCAAATCACCTGAGAGTTCAAAAGTACTTCAATGGATATGCTTAGACCAACAAAAGTAAAACACAGCCACTGCCACCTCTCTCAGTTTGAAAACTAAAGTATAAATTATATGGAAGGTGGTATTCCACAGCTACAACCTTCATACTTCTCCACAGGGTCAGAATAGTCTCATAGTACTTAAGTTTCTACAGATTTGAGGATTTTTTTTATGCATAATTGAGCTCATAACTGGAATTGTTGAGCACTTCCTGAATGGATTCTTTGTCCACTCAAAGATTTGCAAGTGATCAACACCTGTGTATCGGTTTACAAGTATACCAGAGATGGATCTGTCCTGTAATGGATTTGCTGAAGTATTTTGGAGGGAAGAAACAATGCAAAACCAATTTGACTTTGCCTCTTGCCTGCTGATTAGGTCACAGATTTTCAGCTAGCATTTGAATAATAATCCTGGGCAACTAAAGTCCTAAGGCCCCAAAGAAAGTGCTTGAGACAAGGACACAGAAATGCCCTTGCCACACCCTCAAACAGAGCAGTTTATTTTCACAGTTCAATTTCCTAGCTGCATGCAGCTCTGTGGTCCTCAGCACAGGAAGGACATTGACCTGTCGGAGCAGGTACAGAGAGGGTCACCAAGATGATTAGAGGGATGGAACACCTCTCCTAAGACAAAAGGCAGAGAGAATTAGGATTGTTCAGCCTGGAAAAGAGAAGGCTTCGGTGTTACCTAATTGCAGCCGTTCAGTAACTGAAGGGAGCCTACAAAAAGATGGAGAGAGACTATTTACAAGGGCATGTAGTGATAGAACAAGGGGAAATGACTTCAAACTGAGAGAGGGCAGGTTGAGATTAGATATCAGGAAGAAAGTCTTTACCATGAGGTTGATTAGACTCTAGAACAGGTTTTCCAGAGAAGTTGTGGGTGCCCCATCCTTGAAAGTGTTCAAGACATGGTTGGCTGGGAGCTGAGCAACCTGGTCTAGCGAAAGGTGTCGCTGCCCATGGTGGGGAGGTTTGGACTAGATGATCTGTAAAGTCCCTTCCAACCCAGGCCGTTCTGTGATTCTGCCAAAGCTAGCAGTTAAATCAACAAGAAACATGACATCTCCTTTGTGTTATGCATTTACTGATAGAATCACACATCTATATTACCTATTCACTTGGAGTAGTAGGTCTGCTTTATAATGTATTTGTTCGGAAATAGCCTTCAATAGAAGTAAAGGTATCTCCTTTTAAAAAGCGATTTGCAATAGTGGATGTCTGCAGAAATTAACACTTATAGAGAAGATTTTAGCATAATTTACCAGTATTTTCAGCAAATGTATCTTACCTTTACAGATATGGCATACCTGAAAAGCAGAACTGCGACAGTTTAATGCAAAAGCAATTATACTCTATGCCAAAAGTACTAAAAGTGTTTTTCAGTGGAGGAGGAGATAGTAAAAAATCCCAGGATTTTAATAAATTTACTGCATTTTTCCTTAGAGCTTCAATATCACCTGTCAAAAAAGCATAAAAACCAACCATATCATTTTGTTGTTTGTAAAATGTACAACTTCTATGTATAGCTTAACTTGTAAATCCCTACTTTCTTTTCTTATAACAAAGCAGACTCCAAAGGTAATTTGAAGCCTGTAACAATAGGTTTGGTTTTATATACTTATCTCTTACAGAATTCTTCTAAAGCACCCTACAGACTCTGAAGACAGCCTGTAGAATAACAGGCTTCCTGCACTCACAGGCCAGTTCTCATACCTCCTGATTTCTTCTACTTCCTTTCACGCATCTTTCTAAAAAGTTTATTCTATTTGGTACCAAAACATACACTTGCTGATTTCCAAATCTCAGCTATTTCCATGCTTATTCTCTGTAGTCTAATGCTTAAACCTCAAAAATATGTTTGAGCAACCTTAAAAGACAATGCTCTACTTAATTTTTATAGAGACACAATTAGTTAAACTTTTAGTAACAAAAATTGACAGAGGAAATTCAAAGCACCATTAAGCACATAAACATCAGCAATTTTACCTGAATGCAAAATGCATTCTGTAATTTTTTTGCCATTCTTCATCTCACCCACTCAAAGTACTTAGATAAAGCCTTTTCACTTCTAAAATTTCAGTGGCACTATGTTTTTAGCACATATATTAAAAACACAAGGCTTGGGCTTTTTCTTGTTCATTGGTAGCTTTTATTTCTCTTTCTTTGCCAATTTAATCTCTGCTCTTTCATTGCTGAAGGAGTATCTGCAAGTTGAGAGTCATGATCAAGCAGAGATGTAGCAATCCCCCTTACACTTACAACCTTCTGAGGCTAAAATTACCTTTGCAGAATCTCTGGGTTGCTTTCACATATTTCTCAGCTTTCACTGTGGCTTTACGTAACGTAAGGCTGAAGCCTTAAGATAAGTGTTACTTAAGATAAGTGAATTGCACTGATTATTACACATTGGAATATTGGAATGCTATTTTCAACCATCATCCCAGTGTAATGTAAAATGACCACCATTAAAAAAATATAGAAACAATATTTAGATTGCGTAATAGAGTCATTTACATGGCAGCTCTCTCTTTTTCCTTCATTATCAGTAGATTTATTTACAGATATTAAAAAAAGAAATTGTGTATGTTTGGGTGTAGTATTCTGTTCTAATACAGTCCAACAAGATTGCTGATATTATTGCTCACCCTGTGAGACACAATAAATCACAATAGCTCTTGCCTTAATACCTACACAGCCCCCATCTTCATGTGCTTTTCAAATATGATATATAAATTCTAAACTCTAATCTTATAAATTGAAATCAAACAGTTCAATTAAGTTCATGCATACCTATTTGAAAACAGGGCAAATTATCAACAAATATTGTATTGTATACAATTGTGTTATTTATTTCCATGAATAAATTAATTTTTTAATAACATTCGTCATTTATCTTGCAATTTTTTTATCATTTTTCTATTGTGAGCTCACAGGCATTTGGCATATATGACAGATAATATCACAAATTAATTATTATTTGAAAATTCTTATTTGTTTAATGGAAATACTTTTGTCTTTGTCTTCACAAACTAATTAAAAGCTTAGGAATCTTGTTAAATATGTGGAAGCTTAGGTGTAGTACTGTTTGACTGCTCTCCTCAGACATCCTATCAAATATGTAACACTATTCAGCCATTACATAAAGTCAGGGTGTCAGTAGCATTACTATTACAGTGATGTTTGTAATATTAATTACAAAAGTTTCCATAGCAAATAGAATCTTCTTAAAGGAATACTGTACCAGTTATTTCTTACTAATAAAGGTTATAAATATGTACATGTAAATGTTACAAAGCAAATTTTTTATCACGTTGCCTGTTAGTCCATCTCATTTAATTGTATCAGTTTGTCTTTCTTTTTAGATGCTTCCTTCCACATGGAATTTCTTTGCTAAAATTTCTCCATCATAAAATCTTGTTCCATTTTGTTCATTCATTTCATGCACTTTAATAGAAAGTAATGACCAAACTTCACTTTCAGTATTTCTAGAAGTAGAAGATGGTTTTTAACAATTTGTTAAATCCCTTTTCTAGCTGGAGGAAATTGGGTTTCTTCTAAATCATCTCTGTGGATGCTCATGGAAGAGTATCTAGATACTATATTATGATTAAGATCTGGTAATTATTCATATCAATTGGAATATTCATCTGTGCTATTTTGTACTATGTAAATTTTAATCTTGAATTTCTACATGAGTATTGGTACTCTATAAATAAGGAAAGAAGTTATTCTGAGAAGAACATAAGCTTTCTATGCAAACCCCCCTCAGGACTTGTTATTTGGAAATAGAAAATGTGAATGTTAAGTAATGAACACGTGTCTTGTGTTCATTGACTTGAATATAAGAAGGCAAAACATCTTTAAATGTCAAGGATCAAGTACTCTGATACAAAAGAAGATTTAAACATTTGAAAGAAAATCAACACTATTTAGGGAATGACCAGTTCCTTGAGAATGACTCTTGTAGACTGTACATTTACAACTGTAAATAGTAAGACTTTATAGCAATTCAAGTTTTCCTTAATATCTTGGATGTGGAGTAATGGGTATGCTTTGTACCAGCAATACCATTCCAGATCTATGAGCTAGTCAGTTTAAATTTTTACACTACGAACAGTTGACTTGACTATGAGCACTACTCAGTTCTCACCATTCCTGAAAGAATCCATTCTGGGACAGATAGTAACACAGAAAACTTTCATATTTTTTATATGAGTAAGAATTATTAATTCCTTGAATTTACATTGCCCATCTAAAGACACGTTGAAAGGGTTTCCACTGCTTAAAAATGCCTGAAGCTGCACATAAAAAAATAATGGCATCATTAAAAATACTAGATACTGAAAAATGCAGGGACAGGCTACATTAGACAATCTGGACTCTCAGGAATATCCTAGACACATAAAACTTATTTATTTATTTAACATAACATATTGAATGACCAAAGCTAAGAGTATCTGCCTTAGACTTTTTCTACATCCCAGAATGCAAACAAAACAAATGCAGAAAAATTCAGTGAAATAGTGTGGCTCTAATAAGCTTTATTGACATTCTTTGCCAAAAGCCTGTCATTCTTTCCCTAAGTACCTTTTTACTATAGTTGTAGTGAGTCACTTGCCCCTGTGGGCTTCTGGTATTTAGGTCCCATGATAACTGTTGTTCACCCATGAGGCTTTCATTGAAGACAGAACCTAAAAAAACTTTCTAAAAGACACCACTGAGCCATAGGGAAATTCAAACTGCTCTGCATGCTGGAGTTAATAGAGCTGCTACAATGAAGGGATAAAGTTCAAAATGAAATATTTCAGTTCAGTCTCCTTCAAAATGTGATTTATTCTGTTTTCTTTTGTAGTGATTTTTTGTCTGTTATTTTTCCTAAACCAGATTGCTAACAATGTGAAAAAAGGTTGAGAATCTCAGGATTTTGTTACAAAGAGAAAGTAACAACTTCAATAAAATAAAATTGGACAGAATTCTTTCCACACATGTTGCTTTCCATCTTGAGATCTCAAAGGGCATCACTAGTATATATGTTGAAATCAGTCTTACAGCAATCTTGATAAGCAGACACCATCCCATTTTATATACAAGAGCATTAAAAACAAATTCCTATATAAACCAGCTTATGTTATGCCTTCTATAGTATCATTCCTCCTCCAGCTCTACCTGAAAACACCATTCTTTTGTGCCTCAACCAGGTGCATGTCAGACACTAAATTAGCTGGTTCAGAGAGATACACAGACAGAAAACAAATCATTGACTCAGTTTTTTTAGACTCAGTTTACAGGCAGATTGTTTCATCTAGTTCAGCCACTTCCATCTTCAACTCATTGACAAACCACGTTTAAGGTAAGAGAGAGCTGGGAGAGGAGGTTAGAGCAGAACTGCAATAACCTTGTCTTATTACAGTTTAAAGTGTCAGGGAGTGTACTCTGAGCCACAAATATCCATGTCCCACACTAATTCACAAACCTTCTCCTTCTATGTCTGTGCCAGACGGAGTGCATGCAAATTCAGGTGAGCAACCTATTATTGGCCTCAGAGATACTGCCATTCCTCTACCCTTCCAGGGCTTGAGACAATGATAGCCACCAAAAGAGCACTTCCACCCAGTTTTCATCATTGCATTTTTAATGTTCCACTAAAACTAGGACTTTCTGCGCCTCTTGGTGGGTGGGATTTAACTCCATTAAAAACTACCTATAAGGAAGGACATGAGATCTTGTCCAGGAAACAAAGAGAGGAGGAAACAAGATTTCTCCATTCCTGCATTTTCCTTCTTTGTAATTTTAAACAGGGTGATTATTTTAGGTTGCTTTTGGTTTTGTTTGGGGTTTTTTGTTTGTTTGGGTTTTGTTTGGATTTGGGGGGTTTGTTTGGATTTCTTTTGTTGGGGGTTTTTGTTAGTTCTTGTGGTTTGTTTGTTTGGGATTTTTTTCCTATTGTTGTTTTTTGGGGATTTTTTTTATACCCACTTTTAAATTGGCTTAAAGCAGTTCAAGTGCCAGGACCAGAACTCTGAGTTTCACCCCTGAGTTGAGACTAAGGGTACAATGGACAATTAAATATAGTCTTTAAGCTTTAAAGAATCACATTTATCTATCATGAAGGGTATGCATCTTATCTACCTGCACGTTAGGTTTTTCTCTGACTTTCATGCCTAATTTTAGATCACCAATTTAGAATAGGACTGAATAGTAGACAAATTTCTTCCATATGACAACAGGCTACTACCACCTGCAGGAACACTCTGTCAGTCCTGGAGCTCTTCCATCCTAACAGTCCAGTATTCTCCACTTCAGCAAAAGTTAAATAAATGAAACATTTGCTAGTTTAAGGGTGAATATAAGGCACTCAGTAGAAAGCAACATAGTAATAAATTTTCTTCTTTTTATTTTCAGGACTGAGGGTGAAACTCTGTGCTACTGAAATTTAAGACAGCCATGATTTTAATATGAAGGTACTTTCTGAAGCATAAGTGATCTAGAGAAAAAGAATATATATGAAGAAAATATTGCCTAGGAATGCTGATATTTAGCTGATACTAAGAAGGTTTAACATGCATCTGGATAAATATTTATAATACTAATAAAGCAGCTTATGAAAATCATGTGTTTGGGGTAAGTGTACACCACCAGTCTCTTTTTTTTAAGTATTCAAATCCACCGAAACCTCTCTTTTTTATTTTTTTCAATGTTCTCAATTTTAAATACAAATTATCTTGTACTAGCCTTCTATCTTTTTATTTTAGTAACCATTTCAACCCTCTTTTATGTACATATGCAGACGTGGTGATAATTTCGAATCATGGCAAAAGTTCTGTCAAGCTGAGGCTGTTTGTTATAGAGGTTAGCAAATATTTTCATGGTTCAGTTTTCTATTCATGCCAATTAAGGGAGAGCATGACGACTGAGGAAGTGGGTCTGTCAGTAAGACTAAAGTTTTGGTCTCAAAAGCATTTCAGTGAACGTTTTCAGACCCTGAGAAAGAAGGATCTGAATAAATGCATAATAGCTAACATTTTGACCATACTATATATTTTTCTCAGGCTTTTCTAAGCAAAGAACAATCTTGGAAAGATAAAAAACCAATAAAAATATATGAAGTTTTCTCTAACTCTTGATTTTTAGAGCTCAGATCTCTAACATGTGGCTTGCTGACAGCATCCTGTTGCAAGATCCTCTGATACAGCTTTCAGCCTCAGGAAACTCACTGTGCTTCCATGATCTAGGCTGACAGATAGGTAAAGAACCATGTTGCCTGCAGCATATTTCTTGTGTCACACTGTTGTCCACAGTGTCACAGAGAACTGGATGTTACAGTTCTAGTCAATTCAAGATGTGATTTGCTTGCTCATCAGTTATATGAAATATTTCATTCAGAAACTAATAATTTTTGCAAAGACTAATGCATATGGATTTCCAATGCATGTGCAAATCATGGAAGAGACTGTTAAAAAAGCCAAAAACATCTCATGGTTTCAGAAATTCAGAATACCAGATTAGTGAAGAGGATCCTAAATTCAAATCAAGTAAATAAAAGATACCCAGATACTTCCACTTGCTAAGGAACACTTTGGCAAGAAGAGTTTTAGAATTAAAACAAAACAAAACAAAACAAAACAAAAGCAAGCAAATGAAAAACAAAACACTTATTTCTACATATGAAAAAAATAATATAGTTAAAGACTAATTAAAAGGGGAAAAAAACATTACTACTATCAAATTGGTAGTCTTCAAAAAACAATTATTTTTCCTTTCACATCTTTGTCAGAAATGTGGCTTACTATAATGCTTTTATATGGCAATGATGCTATTATGGTTTTTTGCATTGTAATGTTGCTATGTTGTAATGAATTTTCATGTCGTTACAACAAGGGAACAGATGCTGCAATTAAGACCACTAAATGGAACTCTGTCCTTAAAGATTCATATATCCTGTGTGAAATTTTAATATCCTGTGTAATATTTATTACGTCATTGGTTAGAAGAGGATCAATAATAAAATTAGGACTACTGTAATTGTATAAGGTACAAAATGTCAGACAAATTGAGACATCCTTTTCATTTGCCAGACTATAAAGCAAAATGGAGCTGATTTGTCTTTGCCCTGAAGTTTGTATGATGAAAGGTGGAACTGCAGCTAAATCAGACTCCTAGAATTTTTCTTCCACACTTTTCAGATATCAGTGACAAGATAGGGAGAATAGAGAAACAGATGTATTAATGTAAGGGTCTAATGAAGCTATCAGATCCTAGCTATGGGAGCAAAAACTGGAAAGATTTATTGAACAGGTGAGTGCTATTTAAGGGTCTCAGGGGCTTCCATGCTAGTGAGGAGGCAGGGTTATTCCAAACAGAGGATTCCACAATCTATTAACATTTCCAGTAACAGGGGTGACATAAGGGGGAAAATGGATTTACATTTCTCAGATCCAGTATTAATATTTGGGGGAAAAAGGATTTGATATTTCCAGTAAGCAGGGTTATACTGGGGAAGGGTGGTCAGCTTTTCCTGAAATAAGGATTTATGCAGGGAGCGAGAAAACAATGAGTTATCTGATAGCATCATGCAAAGTCTCTCTACTTCCTGCTAGGAGAGGTCAGGACAATCCACACGAAATGAATGCCAATGGATCTTGTTTGGTCTTTTAGATGATGTTTTTTTCCAGCCCCTGTGCCCTAAGGTTTCCTGTTTAATCCTAGCAGTTCCTTTTCTGTTGGTATCTGAATTTCAGACTGCAACACCTTAATTTAAATTATATCCAAGAAACTTACATATACTGCTGAAAATATTTTTTTTCTAAAGCAAAGGAATATTCTTGACATATCTATTCAAATGATGTTGATGTAAACCACTTAATTAATGCTTTTATGTTTGCTTTTACATAGTTGGATTACTATAATGATCTAAGTGACATATCCCACAATTTTTTTGAGTGGCTTCAGTTTTTAAAAAATTGTGGAGCTAATATTCTGAAAACATAAAAATTGAAATGCACTGAAATGTCTTTCACTAGTGTTTGGTCTCAGAGTTCTTTCTGCTTCTAGCTGTGATTATCTAATTTTGTCTTCGTAACTCACAAAAGTTGTATTAATTATCAGAGTTAAGTTGTAAGAGTAAAGCTGAATCTAGACTCCTGTTCTTGTGATCTCAAACTGTGGACTTCTAGAGTAATTTCTAAGACAATTCAGAATGGTTTTATAATGAAACTTTAAACATTTCTAAATGTTTTGTAGGTGACTATTGTAAGCAAGTATTATGACTGTTGCTACACCTATAGGATTTTAAACTAGTGGAACATAGGAAAGCCTTTTTTTAATAGTGATGCACGGAAAAAAGATGATTGATTTTTGTATTAACTTTCACCACTACTAGTAAGCTTTCTGTTTAGACAATTGCTGCTGTTAGAGAAAAATGTCAATTTATCTTGAGTGAATTAAGGCTTAATTAACCTTGCTTTCCCTCAAGGCCATTGATCTGGAAACAGCAAGTCAGTAATTGAATGTTGTAGCTACCAGAACCCCCAGTTTCTTAAAACATGTGATTCATTTCCATGAATTACCATGGGAGCAAGTATCTTCTGGCTCTTAAAAACCCTTTTCCTAGAGCTTTCAATGCATGTAAAAAGATTTAAATTCATGATAATTCTAGTATGAAAACATCCAGTTCATCTGATGTAGTGTCATTTTAGGACAAGTATATATATATTTTTTTTTAATAACAGTATTTAGTGGATTTGAGTAAATTCTATAATTACATTAGTATAGGTGAAGCACAGATTATATTTTTTGTTGAAAGATACCAATGTGTTGAAAGAGAACAAACTACATTTATCTCATTTGTACTACTGCATTTGTTCCTTGTAAAGCCAACCATTTGTATTAAATACATTTCTATTCAAACGTCAATAATTAGGGATCATCACATATCTGCAGACCCTTATTTAGACTGCTTAAACTGGATTATGGCCACAGATCTCTAATGAATATATGAGATCAAAAGAGATGTAGTACTATGATGGTTTGGTGTAGCGTAAGACAGTTTTGGCTTCTGTAGTGTCCTTCATTGATTCAACTAAATAATACTATAGATGGAAACATATACTGGTTAGATTTTCTGGTCAATTGATTTCATTAGGCCCACTTTCTGTTAAATTATATTAGATATTTCATTTTATTTACCAGTGCTACCTATTCAGTACAGAGAAATACAAACTTTTGTATAACCAAGGCTGCCAGGCCAAACTGCTTTTATAAGAATCTGCTGAAGGCATTTCATTACAGATGAAATAACATCTGTGGTGTTTGTTCTGTTCTTACTAGTTTTTACCAGTATTGCCACTTGGACCTTGAAATAACTCACAGTGCTTGGGGATTTTCTGTCTTTATGTACCTCTCTTTTAAACCTTTCTGGTATCCTTTTTGTGAATTTTACTGAAAAGAAAAGCAACTTTAGAATCCTGATAAATTAAACAGATTTTCTTTTACTCTTCCTTGATCTCTGTTTCTATAAAATCATACAATTTGCAAGGCAGTCCACTATAGACACATACTTCACTGAAGAACTGCACTCTGAATTTCTAAAGGTCTTCCATTTGGTTTCACCAGCAGTTCTTGGCTTCTCTCTAGAAAAAGGATGTTTCTTGAATTAAGGGGTTTTTTTGTTAGTTTTAGGTTTTGGTGTTTGTTTGTTTGTTAGTTTTAGGGGGTTTTGTTTGTTTTGGGGGTTTTTTTTTTGTTTGCTTTTTTTTTTGATGGCTCAGTTTACAGTTCTTCCTGGGACTAGGAAAGATCCAACGTATTTTCCATTTTTTTCTTCCTGAAGTAATTTCTTCTCCTCTCTTTAGGAGATTTTAGGAATTCCTGCTTTGTTAACTGCTCCCAAAACTAGGCAGAAAGAGACACTGTGTCTGTGCCTGTGTGCTTAGATATACCAGGACTGATCTCTGCCCTCAAGGCCAACAGGAGCAGAACTCTACTGGATTGGTCAATATCCCTTCAAAGCTGAGCCCCTTAGATGTGAACTGAAAAGTAGGATCTGGCCTCTGATGAGCCTTGAGCTGAGACCTGATATTGCTTTGGATCATGCTAGTTGTGAAGAACTAAAGTTTTCCTAGGGTTGTTCTAGTTGTATAACAGTAGACACAAGTTAGATGAGTACCTGGAAAGTTTTCTGACACTGTCTAATTTACTTCTGTAGATGGCACCTGCACTCAGCTGCAGCTGAATCGTGAATCATTTGCCTGTCAGACTTTCTCCTGCTGAGGTCTGGATGGCCCGATCATGCCTTTCTGGGCTGTGATATCAGCCTTTTTGCTGGGGATGGAGACACTGTTGACATTTTTAGAGGCTTGCTTTA
Organism: Pseudopipra pipra; assembly: GCF_036250125.1. Lineage (NCBI taxonomy): Eukaryota > Metazoa > Chordata > Aves > Passeriformes > Pipridae > Pseudopipra > Pseudopipra pipra. The sequence goes on from NC_087550.1 coordinate 81,806,761, forward strand.
GGAGTGCAACAACAGCAAAACTTCCTCATACCTTTCTTGTTTAAATAACATAAAAAATATTCCATATTCTTTATAGCCTTGTAGGACAATAACTGCATGGAAATTTTTTATGAAGTTTTCAGTCTGACAAATCAGTAAGTGAAGAGATTCTAAAGGTAAGATAGAGATTTTTCCAGCCTGTAAAAAGATTTTGAATCTGCTGAATACATTCCTCCCATTTTCATTTAAGTTTAATTGTTTTATGATGGGAGTTATCAATAGTTATTATAAAACATTAAGAGTGACTGCATGTATAAAGTGATTTTTTAATCTATATTTTAATATTTCTTTTTATTGAACAGTGTCAAAAAGATGTGTGTGCAAAGGCAAGAATTTTCAAACCACTGTATGGATCTAAGAAGCAACAGCATTACTTGTATGAAAGATATACTAGTTAAAAGTATGGGTATTACAAGTCCATCAAAAATTGCATAAGAGATCCAAAAAGTTATTTTCAACAGATCAGAGCACAGACTGAGAAATCACGAATAAATTGTTCCAACAGTACTGAAGATCCAGGCGAGAACTGTAGATCATGTGAACACAAAACTTTACTGGAATAGACCATCAAAATGAAGATATCCTAAATGAAGAATTAGGGCAGTGAGATGTCACCTGACTTCTTGAACAGTCTGACTGAAAGAAGACAGTTCTGTTCCCTGAACACAGAGGTTTTCAGTTCTGATTTTTCATTCATGACAGTTTTAATATGCACACTGATGTTACAGTTCTGTGGTAGTCAACAGATTAAATTTAATCTTCAAAGCTAATAATGCTTTTTATTTTGCTTACATAGACACACAGTGTCAATTTCAACAGCTAGATTTTCTGAAAACCTTATAACTTACATCATTAGGGTCAATTTTATTTTATCCCAAGGTATTTTCCCAATGTGGTCAAAAAGGAACCTGCACAGGCTGTGTTTGCATTCTTATCTGAAGACAGACCTGACTCCAGATAGTTCAAATGTTTCTCTACATTACTTTCACTGCCCACAGTATGAATGTGGCATTTCAAGATTCAGGGATTTCAGTGGCATATGAATCAATCCACTTTATTTCAGCTTTTATAGGTGGCATAGTGAAGTGTGATGTAGCAAACTCACTTTCTTTCAAACATAAACAAACTCATAAAACCGAAGCACTTTCAGTAGTTTGGATTTATAAGTTCCTGACATCTCTGAACCACTCTTACTGGTTGGCTGCTGGGAAGTAATTAATTTAAAAAAAATAAGCTGTTTTTCAAAGTTTATGTAACTGGGCTAAAATTATTTTGCCTTGATCTTCACTTCATATAAACAAACTCTGATGCCATAGTGGTCATCTCACAGCTCATCAGCAGTGAATGTTTAGCATTTGGTACACAACAGGTTATACATGACACTCCTCTCTGTTAGGAAACTGTCTGCATGAAAATGTGTACTAGTCAGTTTTAGGTTCAGTCTGTTCTCAGTGAAAGTAATTGCTTTGGCCATTGACCCTCTGTTTTTGCCAGGGCGGGATGACGATCTGGCAGAACACTGTGATCCATGGTGCTGAAGAGTCCTCATAAATCAAATAACATTGGCCTGAAAGTCTTCATTGTGTACACAGGCAAGAGAAGATAATGAATAGCAATAAATGTTCATCAAAGAACACTTGTATAAGGAATTACTTGAATTTGTATGTATATCAAAATAACAACTTTTCGGTATAGCAAATTCCACCTCCTTCAATGGCAGTTTCTGGTCTCAAACTTCTCATGCATATTCTCAGATACTGTGTTGCTAGTGCAACACTTCTCATACAGCAGGTGGCTGACTAATGAAAAGACATTTACAGCAGATGCAGACCGACATTTACAGATGCAGACTGTAATCTTGGAAAAAGTCTTTAAAAATAGATTTGGTCTTCTACTTTGCATCACCACATGTGTTACATGTAGGAGTTTTCTTGATGTCATAGGTGTGAGGTGTGGGTGGCCTTATAATTTTTGCATGTGGGTGTGGGGACATCAGAAGGCTATTTCAGCAGATCATTACAGAGACAGCTTTTAGCTAGACTGAAACTTCATTTTTCATTTATCTCGTTTCATCGGTTGCAATAGGTTTAATCATTAAATTTAAAGAAAAGTGCTTCTGATTGCTAGCTTTCTGAGAAAACTGAAGAAAATGAACTCACTAGAAACTTCTGTGATACTTTTATTTCTTCTGCTAAGTTTCTATGTAAGGCGGCTGAGAACTCCAAACTACTACTTCTTACTACTTCTTACTTTTCTGTAAGAAAAATAAACCCCAAAAGTTCTTGTTAGACCCGTATGTGTTAGCAGCAAGTAAATCTAAGAGGCTTAGTGTGTTTAAATTCCTTAAATATGTTTTTAAATGGATTTACACTTGCTTTATTTTGTTTTCATTTTTGGGAGATAAAATAGCACCAAACAATATTCTTTTTGGTAACTAAACTGTTCTTGAAATGGGTCCCATTGTCTGACTCAATCCACTCTGGGGTGCTGTGTTGCCACAGGACTTGCTTTTCAAGACCCAGGATGGTATTCCGGGCAGTGGCATGAGGCACCAGATATGTCTCCAGCCATCCAGTGGTTGCTTCCACCATGGTGAGCACATGGTGCTTACCTTGGCGGGTCTGTGGCAGTGTGATATAATCAGCCTGCCAAGCCTCCTCGTACCTATACTTATCTCAATGTCCACCATACCACAGGGTCTTCACTCTCTTTGCCCGTTTAATGGCAGCACATGTCTCACAATCAAGGATAACTTGGGAGATAGTGTCTATAGTTAGATCCTCCCGTTGGTCTTGTGCCCATCTATAGGTGGCATCTCTGCCCTGATGGCCTGAGGCATCATCGCCCATCAAGTTAGGAACAACTCTCCATCAGTGGCATGATGTGTGGAGGGCGCCTTTCCCTTGAACATCCAGCTCAGCACTGGTAGTCGGGGTGCCAAGAGAAGCTGTGTTTCTGTACCAATCACCTCTGAGGCTGCTTGTACTCCTTCATAAGCCGCCAGGATCTCCTTCTCTGTGGGGGTGTAGTTGGCCTCAGATCCTCTGTAGCTTCCGCTCCAGAATCCGAGTGATCAGCCTCGGGCCTCACCAGGCATCTTTTTCCAGAGGCTTCAGGAAGGACCATTATCCCCAGCTGCAGAATAAAGTACATTTTTCATGTTTGGCCCTGTCCTAACTGGTCCAAGGGCCACAGCGTGTGCAATCTCCTGCTTGATCTGTTTAAAGGCTTGCAGCTGTTCGGGGCCCCAGTGGAAATTTTTCTTCTTATGAGTCACTAAGTAGAGTGGGCTGTACTCAGGGATATGCATCCTCCAGAAACCTATGGCACCCAGGAAAGCTTGCGTTTCCTTCTTGCTGGTCCATGGAGCCATTGCTATGATCTTGTTGATGGCTTCTCTTGGGATCTGATGACATCCATCTTGCCACTTCACCCCCAGGAACTGAATCTCTCTGGTAGGTCCCTTGACCTTACTCTTTCTGATGGTGAGACTGGCTCCAAGGAGAATCCACACGATTTTCTTTCCCTTCTCAAGAACTTCCTCTGCTGTGTCCCCCCATACAATGATGTCATCAATATATTGTAGGTGTTCCAGAGCCTTACCCTTCTCTAGTGTAGCTTGGATCAGTCCATGGCAGATGGTGGGACTTTGTTTCCACCCCTGGGGCAATTGATTCCAGGTGTACTGCACGCCCCTCCAGGTGAAAGCGAACTGTGGCCTGCACTCTGCTGCCAGGGGGATGGAGAAGAACGCATTTGCAATATCGGTGGTGGCGTACCACTTCTCTGCCTTGGACTCCAGTCCATACTGGAGCTCCAACATGTCTGGCACAGCGGCACTCAGCGGCGGGGTGACTTCATTCAAGCCACAATAGTCCATAGTCAACCACCATTCTCCATCAGACTTACATATAGGCCAGATGGGGCTGTTGAAGGGTGAGTGGGTCTTGCTGACCACCCCTTGGATCTCCAGCTCTCGGATCATCTTATTGGTGGGAATCACAGAGTCTCGGTTTGTTCGGTGTTGTCATCGATGCACAGTTGTGGTGGCAATTGTCACTTGTTGGTCTTTGACTTGCAACAATCCTACAATGGAAGGATCTTCTGAGAGGCCAGGCAGAGTAGATAATTGTTTGAACTTCTCTGTAGCCACAGCAGCTACACCAAAAGCCCATCAATGCCCCTTTGGACCTTTGAAGTATCCTCTCCTGAGGTAATCAATGCCAAGGATGCAAGGGGCTTCTGGGCCAGTCACAATGAGGTGCTTTTCCCACTTGTCCCCTGTTAAACTCACTTCAGCCTCTAGCACTGATAGTTCCTGGCATCGCCCCGTCACTCCAGAAATCCAGATGGGCTCTGCACTTCTATGTCTCGATGGCATCAATGTGCACTGTGCACCCATATCTACTAAAGCTTGATAACTCTGCGGATCCGATGTGCCAGGTCATCAAATCCACACAGTCTAGTAGACCCTGTCATCTCTTTCCTCCCCCTGGCCAAAGGCAGGGCCCCTCTATTCCTGTTCCTGGTCAGAGTATTCACTGTCTTTGTGATGCCAGACCAGAGGTCCCCTCACCGGGATCAAAAGAGTTGATCTCAGTCCTTTTGCGTCTCAGAGGTTGCTGACTTCTTTCCAAGGTCTCTGCAACAATTGCGTGGACAGCCTTCTTATTAGCTCTCTTCCCTCTTAATTCACGTACCCAGGCTTCAAGCTTAGAGGTGGGTTCACCGTCCCACTTCATGTCTTCCCCCTGGTCATGCAGAAAGAACCATAGTTCATCACGTGACATGCACTTGGGTCTTCCTTTCCCTCTGGATGGGGCAGGAGGAGACCAGTCTCTTGGGCTGCCCCTAAGAGCTGAGTTGCTGACCCGTGGGAATGAGGAGGTTCTCAAAGTTTCTTCTACGTTCTGCAACCAGGAAGATATCACCTCCATACTTATTGGATCCATCTTTGGAAAATATAATGCTACCAGGCTGTTAGAATATGATGCAGGGACACTTTGAACCACCTTCCTCCACATGGCCAGTGTACAAGGGACATCCTCCCACTCTTTGGGGGTGTCATCCCTTCTTAACTTACTATAAATGATTTCCAGCACTGCTAATTCCCCCAAGTACTGGATACCTTCATCTACAGTGGCCCACTTTCTTGAGTAGCTCATTAGATCAGCCAGACCCACCACAGCTGAAGACTTTTCAAAGGCACTGACAAACATACTTCCTTTGCGTGCAGTGCAAAAAATAAGATTCAGCTACCATTGTACAAGAGAAAGTAAAATAAAATCAAGTAAAGCAAAACAAAAGAAAATAAAATTGAGTGTTTTTTCTGATTTTGGGGGTTTTTTTGGTGGTTTGTTTTTATTTCAATAATTGTATAAAGATGCTACTTAAAAAATGGACACGTATTTTCTTAATTATGTGGGACTTACTAGGCTTACAATACATGTACTCACACATTCATTTAAACAGAGACTTTCTACTTGATTTCTCAATTCAAAAAGTACAGTAAACACCACCAGAGGACTGACAAGTTATTTAAAGGGAGATCGATTGCTTAACATTGCACAGATAGATCCTGGATTAGGTACGGTGCTAGAATAACAGAGTTCATAGAGACCAAAAAATGAAGCAGAAAGCAGCCTAAAGAAGAAGAATGATGTCTGGGAAAAGTTAAATGTAAATATAAGGAGAGAAATCCAGACATGAAAAGCAAATGGAAGCCCTTCCTGAGAGTAGTCACAACTGAGAATAACATTTGCATACACACGTAATTTTTTCTATATGTTCATAAATTAAAAATATTCTAGTTGAAGATAAATGCCTATGCAATGAGTAGGTATTTCTGCTGGTTACCTGTTAAGATTTGAAGGGGGACAGTCAGCATTTTAATGTTCTAAATAATCAGAAAATATTTTTGTTCACTGAGAATTTCACAGTGAATGGTTCTCCGATGTTAACTGCCTATGTTTACATTGGCAACACATACAGTTGTCATCGGCAGAACCATGTGTAGGTTTGATACAGTACCAGTCATGGCAAGTCCTCCCATTAACTGCACAGGCTTTGGATCTTGGTTCATATGCACAGAAAGTTTTCTCATTTTCTTTTATTTTCTGTTTCAAGTTTTTTGGTTTAATAGATTTGTGGCATGTTCTATCTTTCCTGCTTTCACATATACTACTTCTGGATCTTTTATTTGAATTTAATTATATGTTTTTAAGCATTATCACAGTTAAATAACTATGTGGAGGTGAAATGGACACTCAGGCACAAAAACACTTGAAACAGATATATGCAACTTTACAAATTACATGGATTCACTGTTCTGAGAGAGAGATGATGCAGTAAGGCAAGATTAGTTGTATCCAATCTACACTGTGCAATGCAATACCTTGGCATGATAGCCCTGAGCCATCTTTAAATGGACTACTCTATCTTCATGGCAGAAAGTAGTGTAAAATGAAGCTAACTGAGGTCCCAATGCAGGACATGAGGTCCTCGTGATTTCCTCTTCCATGTTGTTATTGCCTTCAGCTAAACAATGGTAAATGCCTTCTCAGTTTGAGATTCCAGTTCTTCTTCTGGGAAATCAAATTGCAAGGTTGCAAGAGAAGACATTCATGTTGATATGATTGCTATAAAAAGAAAATGCTTTATGCACAAATAATGACTGATCATGGAAAACCAATTAATTAGATATATAACCAGAAGAATTGATGTCCTATGAGGGAATCAAATAAAGAAAACATGCAGTCATCTCAAAACCTCTACAATTCCTACGATTATGCAGCAGACAATAAGAGAAATACAACTGTGGAACCATATACCAGGTCAGCTTTGCTTTGCATTGCATCAAGCTATCTCTTGACATAATTTTTATTTTTCACTTATTTACAATAAATTTGAAATTCAGCTGCAACGACTTGGTTGCTATAATATTTTTCTCAAGTAATCATTCATAAATTCCATCAATATTTGAGGAAATATGTGCACAAAATTTTGAAAAGCAGTCCCCATATTCATCAGGAGAAAGTCTAGGGAACAACTAGGCAGAGGACACTATCCAGTTTATAGACACCTTCTTTCATGCCTGCTCTGTATTTCACCATATGTCATAGGAAAATTTTAAACTCAGTCTGCACTGGAAACCTATCTCGTTTCTCAGAAACTGATGAAGTTTCTGGACTGAAATATTGATTGTGTGTTTTGGAAATATTGGTCTACTTTATTGGTACACCTGTATAAATAAAACAGCATACACTTTGAATATTTCATTATATTTGATTTTGCTTCCATTAGGGAGTCCTACAAGATCTCATAGTCCTGCTGCACTCAGTAAATTGCAATGGTATGTGACACATAAAATTATTGTTCTGGACAAGAGATAGATGGTTACAATGCGTCATATCATTGTAAACTGTTAACTGGATGATTATTCAACAGAAAAGTGTCAACAATGGGATAGTTCTGAATAGGACAAGAATAAAAACTTAATGGCTATATTTCTGACAAAAACACAAAAAAAATAGGAGATTTTCAAAGAAAGATGTGTAACTACACACATACAGTTGGAATGTTTAAGTGTAACAAACATTTAAGAGAGGGGAAAAATATGAGCCAGATTTTTGAGATCTTATTTCATCTTGAACTCTTTCCTTTAAAAGAATATATCTCTACAATTTTTCCAGGAAATATTACACTTTACAAGATAACTGAATTATTTTTAAGCTACAAAGTATTTTTTCTTTCTTCATTTATAAGTAGACATTGATCCTGTGTCAGTGAGGACAAGGGAAATGTTCATATAAAACTAAACTATATTTTGCCACTTGGAAATTTGATTACAAACATGGGTGAGTGATATTCTGTCCAGGGGAGTGGATTCATTCTACTCTTAACACAAGCAGAATTAAAAGTGCATCTTTGCCACAGCAAGCACCTTACTTATAACACACTGTCCTTCTCTTGATGTGATGCAACAGACATCCACTGATTTGTCAGACACAAAAACTTGCTGTACACCTAGTTGAAAAGAAAATTTCAAATTGGCACATGTCCATGTCTTGAACCTCACTTACCACCATTCAGTTGACAGAGTTAGCTTGTTAGTTAAACTACACAGAACTTTCCACCAGTGTCAAATGCACTAAGCTGTTAGTGTACCCTGTGACTTCAGTCAGAATTTACTGGCAAAGCACAGTAACACATACTTATTTAGCACCAAGTCAATACAACTGCCATTGAAAAGTTTTTTTTCATCACCTTTCCTTACCTGCTAAAACAGGTACTTGTTACCTCTTATCATAGGATATAAAGACAAGAAAAAAAAAGAATCAATATTGAACTGTAGGATATCATTTAAGGCACCAGAAGTTCTGGGGCACTAAAAATCTAAACTGCACATACACATAACTTCAGAAGAAATTGCCATCCAGGGACTGGTGAAAAGGAAGAGAAGGTATGGATCTTGCCTGTAAATAAGTGAAATAACCCAGGCAGCCATGACTAATGTTGAGATAAAACAGTCATTCAATTAAAAGATTTAAGGAAGGAAAACTCCTTCATATCCTGTACCTGGTCCAAATATTTTCTCTGTCTCTCATGCTCCCCTTGAGATTTCCCTTGTCTAGGAGCCCCTCCAAAGCAGTCTACTCCTTGTTAAAATACAAAAACATGTTATTCCCAGAGCAACAGAGAGAATCTTTCTGCATTCCTAACATGGTTAATAAGCGATGTGACCCAGCAACCAGACAGGAATTGCACTGGGGGTCATAACAATGAGGATTCTCCTACCTTCAGACCTTGAGAATCTCCCAAGTCTAATAGAAAGCAAATAAATAAAAATTTGAATAATGCAGTAGAATTCAGTAATTTGGACATAAAAGTACCTTAGATAGTGCTTTGTTTTGTGTGTTCTGTAGAGTTTCAAGAAACCAGACCACCACCACTAAGCTGTTCTTTCAAACAGCAAGTACCCTTGTTTTTCTAAAACCACAGGGCCAGATTTATCAGTTAATACTTCTACTTGTGCTTAATACTGGGGGGAAAAAACCAAAACAAAACAGAGAGAACATAAAAGGGTATATTATTAAATTCCTATTTGTTTTTATAAACCATGTTAAATGTCTTAAATGTTTAAATGGTGTCAGAATATGGATGCAAAAACAAAGCAAAAAATACAGTAGTGGAATAACACAGGTTCAAAGAAGACAGATGTCACATTGTAGCTATCACTTTCTTCAACTGCTCGTACAAGCTTGGATGTGTCTGGGGAGGTAATATAAATAGATGCCAAGCCCTAATGTCTCTGACTGATTGACATTTTGGCAGTAACCAGTAGATGGCTGCAATTTCTAGCTGCTGAAATGGTTCACTCAGAACTATTCTGTTCCAAACAGCTGCTGGAAATGAACCAACCATTAGCGATATCTTGAAGACTGTGGCTGCTGGGCTTGTTCTGCCTATGCAAGAGAAAAAATATGTACCTAAAAAAAAATTGAAGTTTATAGACTGCATCCGTGTCGTTCAGTACCTGTAGGACTGAGCAGATATTTACAGCCTCTGGCTCTCCAAGACTGCTCTTATTCTTCTCTTCTGTTAGTCCATTAGGTCCCTTAGGCACACGTACAATTAAAAAAATCTATCTGATACCTTCAACCTATATCCTCCCTCCAACCCCAGACAATGCAGCTTTCCTTCTTTTTCTGAAAAAAAATATGTGCAGAAATTGATACTGCGGGAGAAAGCATATTTTACATTATTTTGTTTAATCAGAAATAGCACTTAAAAAAAAAATAACCACTCCCTTCTGTTTGTATACTTTATATCTCGCTTTTAAAACAACTTTTAATCTAGGGACTTTTCTTCTTTTTTTTCTTCTGGGTCTGAAATTAATGAGGATTGTTTTATTTTAGTAACATGAATATTTAACAGTACAAATACATACAGTCCTATCTTGGCACAATAATTTTTTGGGTGTTTTACCTTTATCAGTGCCTCAGTATCTCTTAAACTGATGCAGAGCTGTGAGTCATGTACGTGAAACACATCAAAGAGCAACTTGTGTAACTAAAGAGAGCAAAGAAAAAGATGGAGGACAGTTGCAGACCACAAAAAAGTAGAGTAAAACACAACAAACACTAGGCAGTGACATGGGCACATCTCATTTCTTTGGGAATTCTTGAGTGAAGAGGCCAAAACTCTGAAAGAAATAGTGTTTCAAAGCCAAAGCGAAAACACATAATATCGAAAGAGGATCTTAAAAAAAGTCCTACGGAATGCAGATGTAATGAGTAGCTGGGCATCATGGACATGTGCTAAGCAACAGAACTGGACCACGTCAGAGTTGGCAGTCAGCAGACAGACTCCTAGGAGTGGGGCAAAGAGGTGGCAGAGCACGTGCACACAAACCCCTGAAAGCTTGTTTTTTCATGAACTGAAAATTCTCTTCTCTCTCCTCTAACAAAATAGTGAACAAACATGTAATCAATTCAGTCTAATTTTCAAATGACATTTTAGGAACAGACTCAGTTAGAGCAAGCTGACATATGATTGAGTTAAAATAGTTAGGAAGGGGCTGTCATATTATCTTCCTGCTTTCTCCAGCTGGGGATTCGGTGACATGTTAAAACAGCACCATATTTTGCTGATGCATGTTGTTTAGTGAGTATTTTGAGGAATAGTCAACAAGTATACAGCTGTCTCAATAGTTTACGAAATATCAAGAGAAGAGCTTAGTTTCTATGAATAATTGACATTTCATAGCTGCTGTTCAGTGCTGTTTGGGTAACACTGGTAGGTAGATGCAATAGGTTACATATTCTTTAGTTTTCTGCAAGGAGCACTGAAGATGGACAATGGTGAATAAAATCAGTACAGCATGTTTCAGCTTTTTACCAACATACTCCTGAAATAATGTTCAAAAATAAATAAAAAGCAAAAATATACATTGTATCTGCAAAACAGGAGATATTTTTTTAATTATTCCTGCCCAGTGTGATCTCTTTTTTTTTTCCTTCCTGACATAGTTACTGACAGTATACTTTATATTCTTTAAAACATTTATTTTTCTAGTCTTCTGGTTGTTGTATCAATTCTATATAACTCTCTCACCATCAGAGAAGTCAGTTAATCATACACATTTTGAGAAGTATTGGGTATTAATATAGAAGTATAGAAAAAGAAATGGTGAATGGTGACATAAAATAAGATTACTGGTATGAACACAGGTATCTGTGTATCAAAACTACACAAAGTGTTACTTCCACGCTATCCGGATGCCTAGACTGCCTAGAAATTCTCTGACATAACTATAAAAGTAAAACAGAATTAGTACTGTAATAAAAGTGAACTGCAATAGGAAAAATGTGTGTGTGTGTGTGTGTGTCTTAAAAGGGGATAGGTTTTCCTCTTCTGCACCATGACAGATGAAATGCTTTGATGCTACCAAAATGCCCTTCTTATCTGAGAAAACACAGTCTGAGAGCAACTTTGTTAAATGTTCATTTCTTAACAGTATTGATTTTGTATTGATTTTTATTATTAAAGTGTGTTTTAATATTGTGCCACAGATAGAAACAGGTACTTGAAGTATAAAAGATCTTAAAATGATGGAGTGCCACTGTCTATTACAAATTCAAGGTGTCAATTATTACTAAATGAAAAATAAAATAAAATATAACTAAAAAAAACCCCATGTCTGTAGTAAATCTGATTATTCAATCATATTTTTTGCTGATGAGAGATTACAAGATACAAGATTAGATTAATCTTTAGTTGAAAAATAGAAGGATAACTTTTTGAAACCCCTATCAGGAGAAAAGGTCTCGAAAATAACTTAGGAGGATCAGGAAATTATTACCTAATGAACATTGAATATCAGCATATTTGCAGTCCCAACTTTTTGGATTTAAAGCTTAAACTTTAAAAACTGCTGTTTCTTGTCACTAGCATTAGGACTTACAATATCATCTTCAGTTCAAAGATAAAAAATAAGTAATTCCTTTAAAGTAGTATATTCTCCCTTTTTTGAACTCTTGCAGGAAACTATAAGAGGAATGGACTAAATTTTTTTATGCGTTTATAGAGTATAGTACACATAGTACAGTGGTGTCAGCATCTTTGACTATAACCTGAAGATGATGCCATAATTCATCATAAAAACCCCAAACCAATCAGGGAAGTTTTTGATAAAATGTAAACTTGAAAATCAAATAACCAAATCTGATATTAGAAGAGCTCATTGGTTATGACCTATTGACTTCATTGTCTTTTCTATGTGGTTGTAATTCTACTTCTGAAATCAGAATAATATATTAGTTTGGGATTTTTTTCATTTAAGGAGATGGAATTCTCTGTAAAAAGTTCTTACTGACTTAACACTTAAAATCAGCTGAACCTTCAATTTTGACTTTCAAAGCTCATTTGTGAATAATCTTGAAAAAAGAATGGGACTAATTGTCATGCCTCAAGCATGACAGAACATTCAATTTTGCTGGCTATAACGTATGGGGAAGAATATGACTGTGGTGTAGGCATGAGATAAACCTGGTATTTAATTTTATCTTCCTCCCAGAACTTCTGTCACCTGGAACTTTGTAAAGCTTCTTCCTTTTTTTCTTTTTTTTTTTTTTCCATTTTTCCCTTTTTTTTAATTTTATTTTTAATCAGATACTAACAATCTGTGAAATTATCTAAACTTTTCATTAATTCTTTGAAAGTTTGTTTTTCTTCAAATGGAATTATTGAAGAAAGATGATACTTGTTCTCACCCATTCTCCACAATCCCCAGATCACTTTTCAAAACATGCATGTCAATTATTCTACTAAGTATGAAGAAAGCAGTCTGAAGCATTGTTAAACGAATAATGTGAAGCCTTGAAGAGACCCAGTGAAGCCTTGAAGAGCCCCAGTAGGTGGCTGAAGTGAGAATTAAAAATATCATGTTCTTAAAACTCACACATTTTTAATATTAGCCTTCAAAGTTAGCAATGGTGGCAAGATCATTCCAGCCCTGTGATATAATTAATTGCTGTAATTTCAGACTTTTAAAAAATGAACAAAACTTTCGTATATGTGAATGAGAAGAAGTCTGATGGAGCTTACATTTGGTTTTATACAGGTTTGGGAAGTATTGTTAATGATGAGGGTGCAGGTTGACTCTGTTTCTGATTTTAAACATAGAGAACAAATTTTTACTGTTGCTTAAAATTCAACAACCATACTAACTGCAAGATTATTGATTATTTTAGATAGTTCTCATATTACTCTTCCTCTCCACCTGAACTACCCTAATTTAATAGTTTCTTGGCTCTGTTTCTCTTTGATCTGCCTAAGGACAAAAGCTCCTCTTCTACCTAAGACAATCTGTAATGTCTGTTCACTCTAACACGCTACTAAATAAAATAATTCTTTTTGCTTGTCACTGAAAGACTTCAAGCATGCCATAGCTGCTCTGAATTTCCCCACTATTCAGCTTGCTTTCTCAAACTGAATAGCTTTTTCCTCTGGAAAAATATTGATCATGAAGCATTTGATACTCATGATATGAAACTTAAACATCATTTTAGTGAGTGTTATAGTATCATTTGGTGACAGTTATGATGTACTTCCAACTTTTTGATTGGATGAGCAAATTTATAATTTGGAACTTTCAAAGAAGTTAGAGAGACTCCAGAACTCCAGGAGGGGAAAAGAGCATTTTAAGACTTGTGGAAGATTAGTGATTTTTGGAACATTTAAAGGATTTTTCTTCTTGAAAAAGTCATGTCTTGGGCAAGGTGTTATTGATAGAAAAAACAGGCAACTGCAAGATTTACTGGCTGGGTGCACAGTTAAAATTTTATTTTCTCTTGTCGCAATAATACAAGGTAATTGTGAAGGTAAGAGCGGCTTTGAAAAGGTGAGGTCAGATTCTCATCTGGCCCATGTATTTGCCTCTCTGCCAGGGCTGAGCCAGAAGTTTGGGGAATGTTGTGTCAAGCAGTATCCCATTCCAAGTAAAATATAGTGAGTGCCCTGCATTTGCTACTCTGTAACTTTCTGTCATCACCGTAGTCATTAACACAAAGTAACACTTGTTTATACACCACCCTTTTCTGAAGGCCTTAGTCATGTACTTTGATATATTTACTTGCATCCATGCCAAGGTGTGCGGGAGATGTGGTATTAGGAATTTGCTCCTCACACACACTTTATAATCATAGAAGTGATAGTTGATTCTGACTGCCTCTGGGCCTGGTGGATGAAACTGGTGATTGCCATAAGTAACAAGAAGGCAGTCCGAATGGGCTGATACCAGCACTTTTAAATATCAAGCCTTTCTGTGGCACTCATGGCAGCTCTAATGGCGTTCAGATTCCTCAAAAATAATCTTGTATTTGATGTGAGTGTATGTCCTCGCGCGTGTATAACATGAGGAAAATTGAAGAGAACGTGATAGAAAACAGGAACATTTGGCTAAACAGGGCTCTGGTGATGACATCAAGTCTGCTTTGCAATCCCTCTGACTGGAGGATGTCTCCCCTGAGGTTAATCTGCAGTTATCTGAAACACAGGTTTCTCTTGTGAACACATCAGGTGAGGCTTTGTGCTGTGCTGATAGATGGGCATGTATAGGTTCCATTTCAAAGAACTCCTTATCTGCTCTAATTTATTATTTTGAGTTAATGCCTGTCTTCAAAGATAACAGATCTTTGGTGTCTTTTGGCATGTCCACTTAAGGTAAAAAGTCAGATAGCCAGTTTAGGGCAAAAAGAGTACTTCCAATAAGAGACTTGGGAAAAAAAAAAGAAAAACAAGTGAGCAGTTTACTTCATGGGAGCAATAATTTTACCTTTGATTCAGTCATTTTACAATAATGAAGTCCTAAATAACCCCAGATGCTTTAGTTAACAAAAATAGACACAAATATTTTCTTATATTGATGAGGAACTAAAATGTTCCTTTTAAGAAGTGAGAAAGCTCCGCCATTTATTCTTAATGGTTTTTTACTTCTTTGCCTGTGTATGAAATTAACTCCAGCTGGAGTTGAAGCAAGTTACAAAACTATCACTTTACATCTAACAAATGCTGGTTCATTCCAGAAG
Organism: Pseudopipra pipra; assembly: GCF_036250125.1. Classification (NCBI taxonomy): domain Eukaryota; kingdom Metazoa; phylum Chordata; class Aves; order Passeriformes; family Pipridae; genus Pseudopipra; species Pseudopipra pipra. Next base: position 81,821,889 of record NC_087550.1, read on the forward strand.
CATTTTGGACTTTGCTTTGTTCCCAGATATAACTCAAAATTCACAGTTTGAATTTTGGCTCCATAGATCCTGAAATTTCTGAAAAATATGATTTCAGAAATAAAATGTCTTGCAATATTTTCTGCAGGAAAATACATGAAATTTTGTCAAAATCATGTTCAGAATATAGGAAGAAGATATTTGGATAAGATTTTAAAATTTTAGATAGCTTTATATTGTACTAGGAGGTTAGGGGTTTTTTCAGTTTTAATGACTCATTACACAGAATGCTTGAATTTATCTTTAAGGAACATTATCCCTAAAATTTCTCAAAACACAAGAAAATCATGCTGTAAAATAATGAAATAGAACCTGATAGATCAATTCATCTTAGAATTTATTTTTCTCTACAAGCTAATTTAACATCAGTGTGTCAGTTTCTGCAAGGGAATAGTATGAAATTCTTTTATCATACTTTTCACTCTTAATATTTTAGATTCCTGTATTCTATTTTTTAACGCAATGCAGAAATCTTAAGGATAGCTGTTCCTCAATTGTGGTCTATGAATTTGTAAATATCACTGCAAATCTGAGAAGTCACAGACTGCTAACCAACCATAAAAACATGGATAACTCTCTGGATAACTCAATATAGGTTTTATCTAAGTTTTGACACCAACCAACATTCTAACTTTTCTGTCTAGTAAATGGAGAGAGACTAGAAACTCCAGATGCACCTCTCTCCTTTTCATGCATCTCTTACCATGCAAAGAAAGACTTTGTAAAAACAATACCTAAAAGAATACGCAGAAGCTATATATAGTAGACATGACTATTAGACTACTATGCTATTCAAATAATCAGGTTTGCAGTATCAGCAGAGACTCCCTGTGAGTTTTTACTGTCCAGACGGTTATCAGTCAAGCAGAGAATATTTTTCTCCTGTGCTTCTTGAAAAGGTCTGGTGTCATCCTTGTTTCTGCTGATTTGCTGTCTTTTGACTCTGTCTTTTTTCTTGGGCTTTTATACTCCTTCATGTCAGCATTTTTCTTTTAAGTTCTGAAATACTATTAACCTCAACAGTTTTACTTCTGCCTGTGTTTTTACATCCTTTATCTTGCAAGGTCTTAGCTTCTATAGTGTTTTACAGTTTAACATTCTTTCTTATTAATGCTAAGCCAAGGTCACACAGCTGTGCTGCACTAAAACACACAAAGGGTGTGAGTAGCTGAATCCCAGCACTGTAGGTTACACAAAAGACATATCAGGTCCCAAAAGCTCAAATGTCCTCTTGAAGAGTCTCTTTTCCTGATTAAAGAGGAAGGTAAGATCCTTGGACCTTTGGATCCTTGGATCCTCATGGACCTTTTAAACAGATGACATTAAGAGGGATTAATTCAGATCTTGATATGACTCTTTTTTTTTCTCTGTCTGTCATCTTCATTCAGAGAAATCCACAGGCATGGGGAATATGGTCTTAATAATGTAAACAAGAATATTGCAAGAAGTGATAGTGTAATATGCAAGGGAAAATTACAGGAGAGAGGAAAAATATAGCTCCTAATTAAATTCTAACCCATACTGTGAAAGCATGTCTCCCTGTTCCAGGAGAGTATAATTTTGACAAAAGGGTTGCCTTTCTTTAACTTTAGGATGTCATGAGACATTCTGGCCTGCACAGGAAATAGGAAATTCATAGAAAGTGTATGTAAAGGGAAGCAAACTGGGCTTTAAAAGTCTATGTTCAGTACTAAGTCTTCATGTTTCATGAATATAGAACTCCAAAAATCCAATTTCTGATAGTAACGTAATTGATTTTGAAGCAATCTGCCATGTCATTTGGGAAAACAGCTTAGACTTTCCAAATCCCTGTTCAAAGCTTCTTGAATAGACAATATTGTTGGGCTTAATCAAAGGGTCAGATAGGATGCTAACAGAGACATGTTAGTATGGAATGTATAATTTTTTTTTTTAGTTTGTTTTCTTTCTGACAATCAGCAAATTAAGAACATTTCTTGTAAGTTATTTGGGATTTTAGTCTTATAATTTTAAGGTAAATAATATTCCTTTATTTTGATAACAAATTGCTAAAACCATGTTTAAAGAAAAAAAAAGAAAGAAACCTGTTAACCAAATTCAACTATTTTTGGTTTTAAATAATTTCTAGTCTTAATACGTCCTTGTTGTGTAAGTAGTCTTTATGTTCCTCTAGTTCACCATCCAATTTTAAAAACTGGGATATTCCTTTGGATATCCTCAAATGCTTTTGTCTTATACACTGACCTAATGACGCTATGTATGGAAAATTTTGATGCCTACATTGCACAAACCAGTCCATGCCTTGGATTATTTTTATTATTCAAAATCTGTTGATTGTTTCTGACTTAGTCCTTCTCAATTAAATTGGTATTGATTATTTCCCAGCATTTAGTAGCGTTCATGATTGTTACTAATGTACTAGTTACTTACTTTTTAATTCGAATGTAGTAGATGAAATGACTTGAAGCTTTAATAACTGGGAGCTATTGTTTACTTGTTAAAAATGGTGTATTTGTCACACTCACATCACCTAAAAACTGAGAGTATAGAAGAAATTACTAAAAAGAGGGAGCAAGCATAACTTTTACTACTTTTCATCTCATTATTGGAAGCTGTCTTTTGGTTGTAGAATTTCTTTAGTCATGAGGACATATGTAGTTACATAAAACATAGATGAGTATATTTCAGATAATTATTCTAGCTGATCTCATTATCGTCAATGAAAAGCAACTGACACTATTATAGATGTCATGAGTAAGATAGTAGACAAATAAATACCATTAATATAATTTCATTTACCCAAAGTATGAACATTTACAGGCAAAATGACTGTTACTTTTTACCATTAAAGTTACATTTTACCATTTAAGGCACAAGATAAGTTACAAAGTCTTTTGGGGGGAGCACTGCGAATAGCACGTCTTAAACTTATGATCTGTGACTGACCATTAACGGAAGAAGGCTCAGAGATGTGCAAGAGTGATGTGCCTGTGAAGCTTGGGGAATCAGCCAGGATTTGACTGACCACAGCTATTGCAAAGAAACTGACTTCATCTAAATACAAAAGAGACCAGAGGTTAGCCTTTGCTTTACATAAAAGCTATGTCAGTTGAGGGGATCAACTAGTGGTGTAAATGATTCTCCCTAAGTTCATTCAAAGCATGTGAATATCTCCTTGTGTTATCCAGGCCCAACACAGAGGCTGAGAACTAAACAACTAATGAAAGAATTTCAAAGAGAGCGATGGGCTTGAGCAGGCTTCAACACACGTTTTACTTTCTGGCAATTGTGGATGGCCAGCATCATGATGGTGAGCATATTATAGAGATTCTCATGTTGTATAATGGGAATCATGTTGTGACTGAACTGTGTATTTTGTTAAGTGTAACTTAGGTTTGGGTTATGTTTTAAGTGTATTTTGTATCACTCTGCTAAACCATAAATACTATGTAATATCAAATATCTTCAAATAAGTAATTTGACATGAAAAATTACACCCTCTGCATGTAGAAAATCTAAAAGAACCTGGTCAGAAACAGTGGAACTCTGATACAGTCCTAGAGAAATTCTGAAGGCTAATATTTCTGATGGTTGACTTTTCATAAATGTAATGTTCATAAGGCTCTATGATCTTAATTTACTGACAGGCTTAATTTTCATGTTGTTTTAATAAAGACTTTCCCTAGAGTTAAAAAATAGAAAAATAAATGTATACAGAAAGAGAAAGAAATCAGATTTATATCTACACATCTAAACAGTCTCAACATCTCTCTGTATTTAACTGCTCAACTCCTTGATTTGTTAGGTCTTTCCCGATATTCCTACTCAAAAGAACTTAAAAAGCCCTTGTTTTTACATATATTAACATGCATAAAGGACAAAAAGGATTGAAAAAAACCCTAAGAAATTCTTTGATGGTTACTGTTGCAGCCAAGCTTCTATGTGAGGCTTAGTAGTTCTTGGGGGATCAGTTCTGTGACTGAATGTCTTCCTTTGTAAAGCCATCTCTTTAACACTGAGCTACAGTTATACTCAGTGTATTTTCTTGTGGGAGTAATCTTTCTCACTTCTTTGTGTACCTCATTTTTACACATGGAAATCTTAATGGAAGAAATATTGTTCAGTTTTACCCTGGAAACAAGACATATAGTAACAACCATGACTCTCTCCAGGCAACCTTGTGCTTAACATTTAGGCAAAACTGTATTTTCTCACTCTTACAGTTTGAATTGGGAGCCACTAAAAAGAGAATTATTTGTGAGCCTCACTTCTGGTAGTATAAGTTAATTCACTTCTATGAATAATAAGGGAAAGAATTCATGTAACAGTGTACTGTATCTTGTTTCTTTATTAAAGATAGGAGTCTGAATCAAGGTATCAGTCTTCCTACACAGTATAGAGAACTGCAAGTGTGTGACAGAACTAAGAATAAATTAACTGAAAATATTTCTAGTCATAGCATGGTTATGTTGCAGCACATTATAGGTTTATCCCTGAAGATTCTGAATTCAAGCTTCAAGCATTAACATAAATCTTTTTAATGTTTCTGAATAAAACTTTTGAAGTCCTGTGACTTCCTAGCATCTCAATGGATACATTATCATTAAGTGTGCTATTATAAATGTAATGTATAACAGGCTTCTTGGATTTTTACAATATTTTCAAAACTCTCGAGGAATAAAGAAAAATCACATAACTGAAATAGGTTTAGAAGACCTTTGAAATTTCTTATTGAAGTATAGGTATGTTCATGGACTTTACAAGTTTCTATACCTACAAAACTTATGAATTGTTTAATTAGAAATGTTAGACAAATTTCATACAAAGTGTTTTGAAAACATTTCCAAAAAATGGGGATAAAAAAGGAGATGAAATAAGAACATAAGTTAAAAAGGGAGAATTGAAACAAAGCAAACAAGCAAAAAACAACAAACCAACAAAACAGAATAACAACCACAAAATCCTAAAGGAGTTCTTCCTAGGATTATAGAACATGATTTGACCACCATGAGTCTTGTGGCCTCAGTCCATGTAGGGTTTTCTGCTTATATACCCTTCTCAACCACTCACACAACATTTATTCAAACAATGAGGATGTTCTGAATGGCCAAGTAGGCCCAGAACCTTGAAGAATCTGGATATTTATATTTATAGGGCTACTAGAGTTTGTTCAACAAAGTCAGAGTATTTAATCTATCAATTAATATATTTTATTTTAAGTACTTTTAAAAAACCTAAACAAGCAATATATAATCTTCTTAAGATTGTTAGAGTTATATTTCCAATAAGTTCAGTAAATTATGAGCATGTAGGTATATATGAACATATCAGGTTTATTTTTTTAAAATTCACTTAGTTTTCTAAAATTGATTACTTAAAGAAAGTCTATTTTGCCCTTTTTTCAGGGAATTCTTCCAGAATTAAGTAATATTTTCTCTTTAAAACAAAGAGGACTTCAAAATCAGACAGGAAAGTTCAAATAAATCCTGTTAGTGAGTATATGCTATGTTGACTTTTTTTTCTTCCAGAAAATGCTGTCATTCCTCCAAGGGCTTTGTTATGTTTCACAGTCATTGCACTGAATAGTGAGTGACAAGTTATTAAAACCATTAAAAAGAAGGCACCAAAAATTTTGGGAAATCAAGCCAGTAATGAACAAAGATCCTTAAGTGGGTTATCATGCATCTTACAGTATGACAGCATGTCCTGTGCCTGATGGCAGTCACATTTGATTTTTCAGGCAATGCATCAGACAGAAAATACCCCTCTGTTGAAACTTCTTGTATCCCTTATAACACTGTGTCTTGTTTCAAGCACAGTCAGGGAGACAGTGGCATATTCCTCTGTGTGACTTGGGAGACAGCGCAAGAGTCAACTGAAGGAATGCCTGCAAGTGGGTTCTGGGGAAGATGACAATGACAAGATTTTGCAAGACTGTAGCATTTCTGTAGATGTTATTTCAAATCAATAGATGCATCGCTATTGCTACTGTTGTGTTTTGATCTCCTTGCCTACTCATGTAAACATATTTTATAATTGTCAGGAAGTGCTATGCCCATTTTGAATGTATATATTTATATATTGTTGACAACTTTATGTAAGTGAAATTCAAAATCTCACGTACACTGACACATATAAGGACTCAGTCTGACTTTCTTTTGTTGTTATCATCCGGCAATTGAATGTCACGGATTCTCATCACTGTAGGTTTAGCATGTAAGTGGTGCTTATCAGCCTTGGCTGATAATCTTGCCTAATCTTAGAAACAGTTTACAGAGCTAACATTACTGCAAAAGGAAGAAAACCTTCAGTCTTGACTCATTTGTCCAGCATGTTGCTTAGCTACCATATGATCTGCTTTTGCTATTTTACCTATTACTCAAGATGAGACTGCATTGAGGATTAAAAAAACTACATGCTTCTAAGGCATCACATATAACTAAATGGTTGTATTTCTCTTCCTCTCCTCTCCTCTCCTCTCCTCTCCTCTCCTCTCCTCTCCTCTCCTCTCCTCTCCTCTCCTCTCCTCTCCTCTCCTCTCCTCTCCTCTCCTCTTCCTCTTCCTCTTCCTCTTCCTCTTCCTCTTCCTCTTCCTCTTCCTCTTCCTCTTCCTCTTCCTCTTCCTCTTCCTCTTCCTCTTCTCTTTCTGACTGGAGAAGATTATGGATCATTTTGTTTCATTGTCTGGGTCAGGTGGATGTTTTTTCCTTGCTTGCTTTCTTATTTAGATCCTCTTTATACAGCTTGAAGAAAGGATTTGAGCCCAAGACAGTCTTTAGGGATCTCTCACTATTAGTCTGGTGCCCCTCTTTCCCCAGAAAAGAACATTTTTTTGGTTTTCCTAACCTAATATCTGTTCCGGTCTGAACTTCAGAGGAAGAAATAGTTATTAGCATTATAATCCAGCCAGCCTGCTGGCTGTTCTGAACCATGGTTTTAGGTTTTTGATTTTCCATATGTATTTTATGCTTGCAGGTGGCACAGTTAACCTGCATCCAGTACCTTCGGTACTTAAGGTTACTTTAACATGACATTCCTAGGCTATCCAAAATCTGTGTATTTCACAGACCATACTGGGCACCTGAACGTTCAAGTCTTCAGTGCTCAAGTCCCTCTGCAAATGATTCTAATACGTTATTTCCCATAAAACTATCAAACTATGCCGTCCTTTATTTATTTTAAGTGATAAAATATGTTTTATGAGAATACTTTCCTAAATTTTATAAAACTCAATAAAAGAGCAAGTTTGCCAGAAGGTCTCTTGTAGCATGTGTAAATAAGCAAGAATCAGATTTTTCTGTAGCTTTCATCTGTTACTATAAAGTTACTACTGATGTGACTTTTAATAGCAAATCTATACAATTTATGAATACTTTCACATGTAATTGCATAAAATATATATCCTACCATATTAAATACATCTCTTTTCACGTGTAGGAAATATTTATATTGTCTGAGTTTTCAATATGAGAAGCTGCAGAAGTAGTCTACACCCTAATTAAATCAATAACATCTCCATGTTAATCAACAAATAATTTTTTTTGATATGAACATGAATATGTCCTTTTATTAAGCAACTAGATTAGTTCTGCCAGGAAAAAAAAAAATCACTACAATTTTAATAGGGAAGTAACAATCTGCCTGTTATCTAGGGTCATTATTAGCATTTCACTTTACCAAACTACTTTTTGATAAACTTAAGGTCTTTCATAACTGAGCTCTTGAGTAGAAATTGGGATGCAGGAAAAAAAAGAAGGAGATATTTTCTTTTGCCATATTTACACACTCATTTTGGGTAAGCAGCATGCTTACATTTTGAAGTTTTTGCTTAAATAAAATAAATCCCTAATAAATTTTGGAATTGTTTTAGTTTTCCTGATAATATAAATCTCTGAAATTTCTATTTTTCTTGTTTCTATCAAATACGGTGCCTGGCTTTTCTAAATTAGAGTCACCAACTTCCCATTTACAAGTATGTTAGCAAACCACACAGACATAAGAGAGAAAAATAGAGAGAACATTATTTCTATTTCAAGTCTATAGGAAACATACTTTCAATGTAATTTATCTATGCATTAAGTATATTCCTTTTTTCCATCTGGATAATGTTGTGTGGTGTGTTGACCTTGGCTGGTCGTCAGGTACCCACCAAGCTGCTCTATTTCTCACCCACTTCAACAGAACAGAGGGTAAAATATGATGAAAAGCTCATAGGCTGTGGTAAGGATGGGAAGAGATCATTTAGAAATTACCATCATGGGCAAAACAGACTCAGTTTGAGAAAATTAATTAAATTTATTGCTGATCAATAGCAGATGGGGATAGTGAGAAATTAGATCTAAAAACACCTTCCTTCCACCACTCCCTTCATCCTGGGCTCAACTGCACTCAGAACTCTCTTACCTACTCCCTCCACATGGTGCAGGGAGATGGGAAATGAGGGTCATAGTCAGTTCTGCAGGGCTACTTGTTTTATGTTTTCTCACTCCTCTCTCCTGGCTGCTCTGTGGTGGTTTTCACTCTTTCTAAAATATGATATCCCAAAGGTTCTACCAATGCAGCTGACTAGCCAGGCTTTGGCCAGTGCCAGGTCCGTCTTGGGGCTGGTGGAAACTGGCTCTGTCTGGGGCAGTTTTTTAGTGTCTTCTCACAGAAACCACCACTGCAGTGCCCCCACTACCAAACCTTGCCATGTAAACCTAATACACATAGGTAGGATGTGTTTAGGGTAGAAGATGTTTTTCTTGTTCTCTCTGTGAAGCACAAATAAAGTTTTCTTCTGTTACTACCCAAGCTTTTCCCATGCTTATTCTCCTGCTGAGGTGCTTTGGAGAAGGAAAGATAGCTATAAAGCTAAACAATTCCTTAGGAGTCCCCTACTTGGCTATTTTACAGAATAAACAGCAAGAGTGGAGTGTTGTTTGTTGCTGGTTTGTTGGTTTGGAGTTTTTTTCTTGTTTTTTTTTGTTTGGTTTTTTTTCTTGTGTTTTTGTTTGTTTGTTTCGCTTGGGGTTTTTTCTTACATTATTTTGTGGAGAAGGAGTAATTTTCAGTAGTGTAGACTCAGTAAACATCCATCCCGTGGTAGATCTACACTGAGTATGTGGTCATGCTATGATCCTGCTACCAACCAGCTGAGAACTATTGCAGGGTGTGTCCTGATGTGGACAAAACAGCACAAATTCTGAGTTTCCCAGGTTAGTGATCAGCGTTCAAGTTCTGGATGAACATTCAGTAAAGAGGGGTTTGGTTTGGTTAGGTTTTGTTTCTTTGTTTCTTTGTTTTCTGCAAAATGAGTCAGTCAACTGTAGGAATTAAAAAATAAAGAAGTAGTGAAATGATAAAGCCACAAAGAGAGCTGTAACAAGGGGTTGGCAGTAGCAACTAGATGTTGAAGAGGAACATTGTCAAGAGTCAACAAATAAATAAAATATAATGATAATACTTTAATCCAAACCATTAAGTCTAGTTTACTACATTTTTAAAATTGTGTCCTATTCAGCTTTTCTTCTGATTCTGACTGCAATAGATTCTTTGCACCTATAATTATGAGGACTCTTTTTAAATTGTAATAAAGAAATAGGTATCCAAATTAAAAAAAAAAAAAAAGAAGAAAATGGTAATAGTTGCTAAGTTTTATTTCTTTCCCATACCTTTAACAGCTATGGTAGGTAAGAAGTTACAGTTTCACTAACTTTCATACTTTTCAAGTAGAACTTGCTGTAAGCAGTGTTTATTTTCAGAAGCAATAATTCTGATAGATTTTGCACAAACCACAGGGTAAAAGAGATAAAGTAATTACATGATGTTTTTAAAATCACATCTTAACACTTGAAAACAGACTTAACACTTGGAAAAGAGATGACAACAATAACAACAGCAACAACAGAAGAAGAAATCAGCAGCCTAGAGCAGCATAGTCATGGTGAATAGCAAATTCAGTGCTTTAAGTGGAAAAGAGAGGTCCCAGAGAAACAGCTGTGGTTATATTTATAGCTTGTTCACTGAGCAGATCTAAGCATATTTCCAGGTGCATTCACTTTTTATCCTGAAAGGGAAAGGCAAGGCAGATGACAAGGTACCCAGGACAAAAAGTAAGGAGACAGAAGGAGCTCAAGGCTGACTTTGTTCTTTCATTTGCATTTTTAGCTTCACCTTCCCTGGCAAGATGTGATTCTTCTGCCCGAGTAGGTCTAGGTGTGTCCTTCATGTCAAATCTAGGGGAACAGACCAACTGAAGAGCAGGACTGTGGAACCCAGCTTTTCATTGCAGGATACAGGAAATTCACTGAGGATGGGTACCCCAGATTTCTTAGGGTCACATTGTCTGAGGAATCTGCATGCGGCCTTCTTGGGGATATGGAGCCAAAGTCACTGAAAAGTTACTCAGGAATTTCAAGTCAATGTTTTAATACTTATCCTACTAATGCAAGTATTACACAGTGCTTCCAATACTACCTGTTAGATCTCTGTTAGACACTGAGTGCTTTTTTGGTGATTTAACGAGTGGAAGAACTGCTTCACTATTTCTTGAGAGGAAAAAACATTGCATTAGAAGGAAAGGATATGTCTCCTTTACAACGGAACACTTGAACGTGTTTCGGTGTTCAGTTTTCAAAATCGAATTTTAGTTGTCAGTAGTAAACAAAAACAGTTAATTATTACTATTGAAGTGTAACTAAGGATGAAAATAATCTGAATTTTGCATGAGTGAAACCATGTTACAAATTATATATATATTACTAAAATTAAGTACTTTGAAATTAGAACAGATAGGCCAGGTCTTAGATTTTTTCTTTTAAAGGAAGATGATGCAGTCTTTCTTTTTAAGTCTGGATAAATTATTTTTTTAATATGTTACAAATACATAAGACACTGGGACAAAGAAATCAACAAAATGAAAGTAAAAGTGGAAATTTTCAATTTTGCAAAAGATTTTGACTAAGCAAACTTTTGACGAAGCAGTAATTTTGATAACTGTAAATGGATATGAGAATTACAAACTTTTGGAAAAACAGAAAACATTTTCACTAACACTTCCATATAGTGAGTCTACAGAATGCATAAATGGGTAGAAAATTTCAGGTCTCTCTTGATCAATTCCAGATTTTTTTATCAACTGTTTGTTACTTGACCAGTTCCTACTTCATAGGAAAGGCAAGAAAGACATTGCCTGGTAACCACTGACTGAGACAACTTTGCAATAACCCAACACTCTTCAAAATCTTAAAGTTCGTTCTAAGCAAAGGGGTGAAGTAACTTTCTGAAAGGTAAAAATAACTCAAGAGATTCAGATGGCTCAGATGTCGAGCAGTCTTTTGAAAATGAAAGAACCTTCTCATATGCTTATTATATTTTGTAAAAGATTGTCCTGAAATTCATAGTATTTCTTATAAAATCAACCTCTAAGTCAACTTTTTTTTCTTTAACACCCAATGTATCAGATTTCTTCTAAGTTTTGTTGATTTTTTTTCCTGAGATGAGTCAACTAAAATTCACAGCCAATGTATATAAGTTCTTCTTTTACATAGTTTGAATTATAGAGTGTTCTTTAGGAAATGCTTGGCAACATTAAAGTTTCCAAGAGCACCCATAAATTTTTCAGCTATAAAGCAAGGAACTTTTCTCCACGATGAGTACAACTTACTAGTCTAATATTATCACTTCATATCTGACCTAATTAAACTCCATCATGTAATAGTTAAGTTATAGTTGTATAACCCCTCATGTAAAGTGTTAACACAAAATCTATTCTGTGAGGTTGATGTTCACTATTACAGTTGGCTGGAAACTTAAACACAATGTATTTCAAAGAATAATGCTTTGACAAATTAGGAACATTTTCAGTGTTGTTTCTGATGCCTGTTGCAATACAATGTTTTCTTAGTCCTGAGAAATAACAGTTAAGTCTCCAGCAGACCTAATCAGAGATAACAGAAGAAGAGAATAAGGGTAGGCAAGACTGTAAGGAATTGTTTTCTGTTACAAGTGGGAAAAAAGTGTTCTTTCAACACTTTTTTGTTTTACAAATTCCTGTAAAAGGTTTTTTCTTCATTACAAAAAAAGAACAAAAACAAATGTCAAAACCATGGAAGCTGTTGACTTTCTGTTAGTTCCATTCACAGCTCCTGCACAACTAAAACGATTAGCACGGTCCAAACTTAACAGCTTTCTATTAAGATAATAACTGCTTGAAACTGGAGGATATTCAAGGGACATGCTAGATACTGATGTTTCTTACGTCTTCCAGGAGAAACTTTGGAAATCTGCAGATTTGCCCACTAGCCTGACTATTCTGAAACTTGTGACACCTCCAGAATACAACTGAACTTGAGCCTTCTTGCTGTTTCACTGGAGATCTTGATACTTTGAAGGTCTTGGACAAGTCCATCGTACTAAGGATTGTGAAGCTGCTGCTCCACCAGAAAAGAGTCACTCCTGGAAGTCCTAAGCTGGATGTGAGGCTGTTTAAACTTCTCAATAGTTCTCCAAAACATTTAGCATCATAAAAGTGGAATGCTTCCTTCTGACCAACCCTAACCTCTGTGGCTGATTAGCAGTTCTCAAGCAAATTAAAGGCAGGTGATATTGAGTCTTACATGGTGCTCAACATCTTCTCCAAACATCTATGACTTTGTATCCTTAATTAGTGCCAAGAGGAAGGATTTGTGCAGTGAAACATTTGCTGGTAAGGATCCCATGTCATTGTGGGATGATATTACTTCTAGTCTGATATTGTGGGCTGAATTCTTAATAACGTCTGGTGTGATTAGATGTGCTCATAGAATGTATCTTCTGACTTTGTTCTATTTATAAGAAAGTTAGTTCATGCACTCCAAGATGTGTCTATCATGTGAACAACAGATCACTGTGAATGAAAGAGATGACTGGGTGATTCAGTTTAAAAACACATTTTGAGCCTATAAGCCTATAAGCTAAAAGCCTATAAGAGAAGCACACAGGCTGTCAGAGATCCTAAAGTAGTCAGTTATATTTGAAAGTTCCAGAAACTAGTATTTATGACTTTATTGAAAATAGATTTATATGCAAATAAAATCAAAGCAGAAGCATTTCATCTTACACATATATCTGCACTGAAGAAGACCTGAAGACGTTAAATAGCTCTAAGTTACTGATTTACTTTACAGGAGCAACAAAAAATACCCCCATTTAGAGTAATTTACTTTCAAATTCAGATCATAATATGACAATGTAATTTACAAAGCACATGTCTGTACTATAGGGTAAACCATTAAAATGCACACGTTAGGAGGCTACTCCACCTCTTCATTCAACAAAATGTTTGACTGTTTCCTCAGACATCATCTCGCTACTATGTTTGTCTGGATGCTTTGACGAGCAACAACTAATAATCCTATCTCCAGACACAATGGGAATTATTCATAAAATAATCCTTCCCTGACATTATAACTTTGCAGTCTTGCATTGTTGTTTTCAGAAATCAAGATCTAAATTCTGTTTCCATTAGAATGTCAAGATTTGTTGCAGTAACTTTCCTCTTGTTAACTTACAAAATATAAACCAAGCCTTTCTAAAAACTTAATCTCAAATACTTTTCTTTAAATAAAGTCTCTACAAATAAGATGATGGTTTAGTCTTGTTTATTTCTATTTTAAATTTATAGTGTTCTAAGATAACAGATCAGCCTGTCATTAAGTTACACTTAATTTGTTTTGCTATTTCAAATATGTATTTTAGGAAATGAAATTTAAATACTTATAAGTATATGTGTTTGATAACTTTTTTTTTCCCCTACAAATTATTCATGAGCTAGTCTTATAATTTGGCAATACTAGTTCATGTGTATTTACTTCAGTGCCTGGGAAAGTAATGGAATTAGTCCTTCTAGAAACTTAGAAATTGTTACTAACCAGTTAAGCAAGTGATTGAATCATAGAATCATAGAATGGTTAAGGTTGGAAGGGATCTTAAAGATCATATAGTTCAAAGCCTGCTGCTGTGGGGAGAGAACCATGGGCAGTGCTGGGAAAAAACAGCATGGATTTACCAAGGGTTAATCATGCTGAAGTAATCTGATCACCTTCTACAACAAAATATGATCTTCTGTTGACATGGGGAGAGCAGTGAATGTTGTTTATCTGGTTTTCAGTAATGCATTCAACATTGTTTCCCACCACCTTCTCATGGACAAACTGGTAAGATGCAGATCAGATGGTCATCTGTGATGTGGGCAGGATACTGGCTAACAGGTCCCACTCAGATAATGATATTCAATGGTTTTTACCCAGTCTGGCAGCCTGTCACAAGTGGTCTCCCCCAGGGATCAGTACTGAGCCCCATACTGTTCAATTTATTTCTAAATTACATGGATGATGGGATTGAAAGCACCCTCACTGAATTAGCTAATGACATACAGCTGGGTCGTTGAGGTGGACACATCAGAAGGAAAAGCCATCTTACAGAGGGACCTGAAAGGCTGGAAAAGTGGACTAGCAAGAACAGTATGAAGTTTAAAAAAACTGCAACATCTTGCACATCAGACAGAATAACCAAATAGCCCAGCTAGCATCTCTGTGGCTGGGGAGTAGACTTGTTCAAAGGAACTCGGAGGTTCCAGTGGACAAACTTAAGAAAAGTCATCAGTGTGCTGGTGCAAAAAAGGCAATTTGGATCCTGGGGCATTGTCAGCAGATATGTGATCATCTCACTCTACTCGGCACTTCTTAGGCTGTACTTTGGGTACTGGGTCCAGTTCTGGTCCTCACATTCAAGAAAGTTTTGGCCAGAGTGTAGAGAGTGTAAGGAGGGCCACAAAAACAATCAAAGAGTTGGAGATCCTGCCTGATGAGGAAAGACTGAAGGGCTTAGATCTTTTCTCTCTGGAGAAGACTGAGGTGGGGACCTCATTGCCGTATTCCAGTACTTAAAAGGTGCCTACAAAGAGGATGGAGACTCTCTTTTCACAAGGAGTCACATGCTGAAGACAAGGAACAATGGGTACAGGTTGCAACAGGTTTTATTTTGACATAGGAGAGAACTTTTGTACAGTAATACTAATCATTCACTACAACAACCTCCCCAGGGACATGGTGGAGTCTCCGCCACTGGAAGTTTTAAAGATGTGATTGGACAGGATGATAATCTCATCTAAACTTCCTTTCTCATGAAAAGTTGGTTCAGATCATCTTTCAGAGTCCCATTCCAACCTAGAGTGTTATATGTGATTCTAATTAACTAAAAAGTTATTCCAAAGTTTTGGAAGTATCTTTCTTTCTTTCTCCCATCTGTCAAGCATTGAATACGAACTGGCCCATAAAAAATTAAGCTTCCCAAAAGCCATTTGAACAAATTTTTCCTTGGAATGAAGAAATCAAATTCAAAAGTACGACACAAGGATTGTTTTTAACTTGTCCCATTATATCTTGTGTATGCAAGAGAGAAGAACCTGATATAATGAGGTGAAATATGTGTACATTTCTAGAATTAATATTTGGATTCTTATGTCTGTGTTAATATTCAATTTAATATTGTATAATTGTAATATTTATTTTTATTTTATTTAAATGTTTAAATAAAAAGCACATGAAATAGAAATACAAAACTCATATATACTATTTCTCTGGATAGTAAATACAAAAGTTTAAGCTCTTTAAATGCCCTGTGAACTATTATCACTATGTGAGAAAGCAGGAAAGTATGATTTTCTGGCACAAACATTTAATGCTGCAAATTTGAGGGAAATGTGGGTTTTTGTAAATAAGCTTTGTTTTGAAACAAAGTAAATACCCTGAAAATCACTTCAGTGCAACATGAACTACAAGCTGAACTACCCTAGATATAGAAATAACAATGGAAAATTTTGCTATAAGTGGTAGGAACATTGCTGGACACTGTGTACCTCTACCCATACCTTATGACTCAATTTCCTATCTTCTCTCTCTCTCTCACACACACATTTCTATCTTTTTTAGGTTTTCTAGGACAGAGTATAAGCGTATACAAAATAGCCAGCTACGTAGTAACACTTACCATAAATTCTTTCCCAGCCTTTCACAATTTGCAGATTAGGAATTTCCTGGGTCAAAATAGTATATTTTTTTATGCAAGAAGCCTTAGTGGATTATTTTTAGTAATCTTCCTGTTACCTTTTCATTTCTTGTACATTTTAACTATGAAGTCTCCTCTAGCAGAAGCTTCCACAACTACAAGAACTTCTTTTACTCAATTTGAACATGCGTTGTTGTTACTGAATTTATTTTGCCCTTGCTTTTGAATGGACAACATGTGCCATCTTACCTTCAACACAGAGCAATGACCAAAGAATCCACTTATTTACTCCCTGATTTAATTTTTTTTTTATTTATTCCTTTCTGCAACAATGATCATAGGCAAGTAAAAATATGAAATTAGGGCAGAATAAAGATCCTGCCATTCTTAGCCCATTCAAACTTCAGACATAAAAAGTCTGAAAGAACAACTGTACTAGAGGTTTTAATGCCAGATAAAGATAGATCTGCTACATAAAAAATGGATATGAGCTATGAACATTAAAAGTTGGAAATAAGTAAAAAGTTTTCATACCATGACAGCTTTTTGAAATTATCTTCCAACAAGTGCAGACAGAAATAATAAACAAACAAACAAAACTAACACCTTTTAAAAGAAAAAATCAATATGATTGTGAAAGGTATAAGATGATGTAATCCCTAAAGTATGAGAGGAGTAAAAATATTCTAGCTCTGCATCACAGCCTTGTAAATATTTCAAATCGGGGGCTATTTTGCTATGTTAATTTGATGTAATCTGCATTATTATTATTGCTATTATTGCTACTACAAATAATCTGGTGTTGGTCTGCTTCTGTATCACTAAAAATTCATGATCCCTGAGGCTACTGAAAGATAAAGACACATTTGTAGAGATGTTCAAATTGCAATTGCCTATAAAATAATTGCTTTCATTTTCAAGTAAATGAAGGATTTCACCTTTCAGATAGGTCAATTTGACATCTCTTATGAGCATTAAACTCAGCTAAAGAGAAAGAAAATAAAACCCAATAAATACAACAAAGTGATAAAAGATATTCTTGAATTTTATGCAAGACATAAAAAGGATCAGTAAAGTACTTTGAGCCCGTATTTTGTTTGATCCAATATCCTCAGATTTAGTCCAAACATACTCTTTAATGGTTTTTGTGGGAGGAAAAATCGGCCCTGGCATATAGCCTTCACTGCCAACTTTGAGCCTGAAGGAAATTTTTATAGCTGAGTTATAAACCCCTAAATATCGGCATTTATAATGGCAAGGTTTACAGACCTTTAATTTCAACACTAGCCACTGTCAGTATAATAATTTGAAAGAGATAATAATTTCACTGAGGTCAAATTCAAGTTTAAAAAATGTGCCTGGATTTTGCTAGCCCACAAGTGTACAAATAGATCCTTAATTGGAACCTCACCTAATTTAGGACTGCCTAAAAAAATATAATACTTTGATTTTTTAACTATATCATTATTCCCAAACATTTCCATGTCCTGACATTTTCTGGCCAAACTATAGACAAAATCCTGAATGTGTTTTTTATGTAATCTTGACTGCTTGGTTTTGGATCTCCAGCTATTTTTTCTTCTGCTTCCTCTCTGTATAAATAAAGCATATGGTAATTTATTGAGTAATTAGGAGTTATAAAACATGTAAGTCACACACACATTTAGTCATTAAAACACCCTCTTCTTTACTACATCATGTGGCATAATCTTATTGATGTTACTGCCATTTTTCCTTCTACAGCTCCCACACAGCTTTCTAGTTTCCCCCTCATTTCATCACCTCCAGGTTAGCTAGCCTGAAAGAATCTTGGGTGAGGCAATGCCGTGTCTGGTTTTTGAAGAATTGTAATGCCCTTTTGAATGGTGGCAGAAATAACAAATAGAATTCTTACTAATAACATTTAGACCCCTCAGTTTAAGACATGTTCCCACAGCCAAGATTCAAAGAAGCTTTCCTAGCTGTCCCTAACTACAGGAAACATTCTTCTCTATCGACAAAATAAAATCTCACACCTGTGTTCCTTTTTGAGTGTCTCCGTGCATTTTTCTAGGGAATAGATGATTTTTTCTTAAGGGATCGCAATGCATTCATTAGGAACGACATCTTTCTGTTGGACTGCCTTGATGCTACCTGTCTCAGATATGAAAAGGTAAAATGCAGAAAAATCTTTTTATTATAAATAACCCAAATTCACAAAGTCCAAATATTTATAAAAGGCATATGTCAGTAAATGAAACGATACCTCTCCTAGTCCACTTATACAAAGATCTGTAGTCAAGAACTCTTGTTCAACCAAATCTGAGAGATGAATAGTTCACAATACAAGGAATTTGAATGATGGAAACACCCATCGTTGCTGTTGAAATTGCTTTTCCCTTTTCCCTTGTTTTAGGTTTTGATTTTCTTATCCTCATTCTGGATTTTGTTGTTATAGTTATTCTCTTTTTCTGTGTTTTTTTTTTTCTTTCTTTTTTGTTCCGGGACAGGGGGAGGCAGCTCTTTTCTTTCTTTTTCCCTTCCCTTCCCTTCCCTTTCTTTCCCTTCCCAAACCTTCCCTTCCCCAACCTTCCCCAACCTTCCCAAACCGTCCCTTCCCTTCCCTTCCCTTCCCTTCCCTTCCCTTCCCTTCCCTTCCCTTCCCTTCCCTTCCCTTCCCTTCCCTTCCCTTCCCTTCCCTTCCCTTCCCTTCCCTTCCCTTCCCTTCCCTTCCCTTCCCTTCCCTTCCCTTCCCTTCCCTTCCCTTCCCTTCCCTTCCCTTCCCTTCCCTTCCCTTCCCTTCCCTTCCCTTCCCTTCCCTTCCCTTCCCTTCCCTTCCCTTCCCTTCCCTTCCCTTCCCTTCCCTTCCCTTCCCTTCCCTTCCCTTCCCTTCCCTTCCCTTCTTCCCTTCCCTTCCCTTTCCACTTTCCTGTCCTTAACTTTCCTTAACTTTCCTTTCCTTTCCAAACCTTTCCTTTCCTTTCCAAATCTTTCCTTTCCAAAACCAAATATACAGTCAAACCATTTTAACTTTCAGCACTTTTATTTTTATAACACAACTATTTTGAGCAGGAAAAAAACAAGAAACATCCTTTAAAAGGTTTTAGGAAGCTTCTGTGACATTATGAACTTGTGTGAAGTGTACGCACTCTCCATCTACTGAACAGATATGCCTGCTCAGACAGTGCATATTTTTAAGAGAAGAGACTTGTCAGTAGGTAGCAGAATGTGGTTAATGAAGCAATTATTCTTACCCATAAACACTAAAGCCAATCTGATTTAGTTTTATCTTTTGGGTTACTGTGTTCTCATTTAGAAAATGTCTATTCTGCAGTTTGTTCCTGGCTTTCCATCCATCCCTTGCCCACCTTCCATGGCATTTGAACACAAAACTCCCCCACCCAACCAATCAACGAAACAAAACCCACAAATAATCAGATTACAAATATCTATGTGTTCTTATTTGGAGTATTTTGTTTATTAGTTTAATATTATTTCTAGCTGAGAGCTTATTTATCTAGAATAATGGAACATACGAGCTGAATTCTTCCTTGTCAAGGTCAACTTTTTTCATTACAAACCTATTGGAAGTAAGAAAAAGTAAAATAAACTAAACATACATCTTGCAATTGCTTACAATTATTTATACCTTTAGCTGGTGCCAATGGAGTTATTCCATCTTGCAAAAATCTTGCAGGAAAGTATATGTACTAACGATAGTCTTAGCAAGAGTAAACATGAGGAAACCATGGTCACTTTGTTCCTCAAAGAACACTACTGCTATATCCCTAGTCAATACTGGGGAATTTCTGTTGCTGTCAATCTATCGCCTTTCATGTGTACTAAACACATAATTAGGAAAGGAAAAAAATATTCATAAAATTCCTGCTGAAAATGGAAACTGCATTAAGCAAAAATCTTTGTGATCTTTTTCAACATTTTCCAAATTGCAAGCTTTCTTCTCAATAGGACAAATAAATACAGACTTTAATCTAAAAACACTTTTAATGCCCTAAATGTTGGCTTGCACTGTCTCTATAGCAGTTGTTCATACCTAAATAACTTATTCAATCACAAGTAGCATCTCAGCTTTGAGCATATAACTTTCATTTTCAATCTAAAATTTTAATATTTTCATTGCTATTTAATACAGTCCTTTTGTGACACATAATTGTACACTGGATTGAATTAATGAAATTTAAAATGAAATAGAATATTATGATTTTTTTTTAATAAATAGAAGATGACAGTGGTTTGGAAGGACAAAAATATCTCTAACATATTCAAATTCAGGCAAATTTCATGTACTTTAAGCATAATAGTTTCTGCAGTCAGTGGCATGTCAAAGATTACAGCTGTGGGCTCCACTTACTTTGACTATGCAGTGTAAGCAATGAAGTAGCCTTTGACAGCTTATATGCTTAGAATGACCATTTAGGTTTCCAAAGCTAGTCGTGACTGATAACAGGATTCCTTATGTTCTATTGCAGTGCTTAGGGTCCTATACCACTCTAAGTTGGATAGAAAGGTGAAGACTAGAAATGAAGATAAAAATGAACATCCAGAGTGAGATGCCTAGCTATTATGGGACATATTATTTACTATTCGGTGTTTGTACTTTTTCTGTTTATATTTGTAAGCTAATAAAGACACGTCCAATTTATTTACTGAAGTGTCCTTGGACTCTTCAATATCTATGCTCAGCTCCTTTCCACCGGAAATTAACAGTCAACTCTTGTCAGAGTAATTCCTGGCTTATTCTCTTTCCCACTGATGCTGTCTGGCAAATGGCTGGCTCACCGAAGCCTGAACTGTGCCAGCAAACATGATGGACAATGCTAATCCTTGTTTCCTCTTAATTTATGGTAAAGACATAGTTTAAGAAAGCTGTAGTAATGTTTTTTATGTGTGTAAGATGACTTCAAACTCATGTCCTAGGAAACCAGATCTTTCATGTATCCAAATATTTTCTGTCGTCTAAGAAAATAAGTAATTGGCATTTCAAGAAAACACTTCAGTCATATTTATTTGGTATATTAAAACCATCAGAGATTCTGATTTACTGTTGCATTTCAAATAGAATGCAGCTTTCATGTAAGAGGTAGTAAGCAAAAACACCTCAAACAACCTAAAAGCAGAGTCTAGTGGGAATTTCTTTTCCTCTTTTTAATCTTTGGAAAACACATTCAGGGTTGAACTGTGTAGAAGTAATCATAAAGAGTGTGCTGGGAAGACTTTCAGAAGACTTTCTGGCTGTGACCTGCCTTCTATTCAAACTACATGAAAATCTACTATCACCGTTAAGGACCCTCAAGGGCTTCGAGACACACATAAGGGGGCACCTATTCCTGAGGGACTTCAAATCTCAATACCCAAGTAACAGTATGTGTGTGTTCATCACATCTCTGCAGTCCAAATATATATGACAAGTTTTCTAAGCTGTATTCTATGAAAAAACAACTGATCATTTGTTATATTTGTTTTTTCTTTTCCAGACAGAAGGTGAAAACAACAATACAAGCTTTATTCTGTGGCATAATAAAATACGTAGTAGTTAGAAGGGTAAACAAAGGAGTGTATTTCTTTAAATTTCTTTCCAAATATGCTTATCTTTTTGGATCATATTTAAAAATAAATTAAGAATTCACTACTGATCTGTATCATTATAGAGCCCATCTCTAAATATCTCTGTTAACCTTTTACTTATACGAAGGTTTGAAAGTTAGAAATTTCTAAAGAAGTCAGTTTTGAATTATTTGGGCTGTCAGCTACAAGTGTGTATTCACTTGTATTCACATGAATACTGCTAGAGATTTAGTAACTGGTGATAGTAGAACATCTTTAATGCCAAAAAAAAAAATAGAGTTTTCTTTGCCAAAAGAAATCAGAAAGGGTCACATCTTCCACTTGTATGAGTCATTGTAACTCAGTTAAAGTCAATGAATCTTAAGCACATTTTACAAGCATGGGATTTCATCCAGTTTGTTTTTCATTTCTTTGAAAAAAGAAGCCCTTCAAAATAAGGAAACAACCGCTTGCAAATAATTGATTTAAAAAAACACAAACAAAATAAAGAGACAAGAAAAAATAACTTAGTGTTTTCTTGAGTACAAGGTACTTTTACAGCATGTTTGATGGCCAATTGAACATAAAATTTACACATTAAATTTAAGCATTGAGTTTACTTTAAAACAGGCATATAAACTTCCCTACTGAATTACAATGAAAGGAATGGAGTGCTTATTCCAACTAAGGATATGATTACTCTCTTCTAATAAGTAAAAGGCATTTTATACATTATGACTTAGAGACCTAGGAGGTCGTCTGTTTGTTGAGGTTTGGATTCAAGTAGCAGACTTTCTCTATTTTCTGGGTTTTTTGGGTTTTTTTGGTTTTTTTTTTTTTTTGTGTAATGTCATATCTGAAAGCAATTAATCAATGAAATATTTGTCTCTAACTTAGACATTTAGAATGAGATCTTATTTTAGCTCATAGTGTGGTATCAAGATTCTTGTTACACTTAGTTATAATTATTTATATTTTATTGGCTGGTCATTTACATTTGTAGTTTGTAGATGATCAAAAATCTGATTCATCATTCCACACCAAATGACAGTCAAACAAAGGCATTACTCAGGTCAATATATAATTAACTGAGAATGACATTAAAAGAAAACAAACTCTTTCATCTCTACCTGGGACTGTATCACATGGGCTTATATTGGGATTTTTGATATTTAGGAAATCATAAGACCTCGTGAAATTTGAGAAGCCCAGTATACGCATTTCCTTCCCACTTCTCTCTTGTACACTATTTTTTACTTCAAATAACTAATATAATATCTATATTATGGTAAATTTACTGCCATTTATTTACATAAAGTCAGATTTGAAGCTGATTTTATCAAGATTATGATAAAGCAGTTAAAAGAGAGGAAAAAATATTAACTTGTCTAATATGTAGTGGAAATTTATGCAGCCACAAGCTGTCTTTAATAAATGTTAATTGATTACAATTTGTATTTTTGGTCTTCTTCCCAGATACTCCAAGCTATTAATCTGACTTGAACACAGCCAGAATGCTGCAACAATTTTTAGTCACTAAGAGCCTTAAGGGGAATTCAAATCTGTTAGAATAAATGTGATAGCTTTATCCACCTTAAAGCAGGGAGTAAGGCAGAGAGGGAAAGGAAAAAAAAAAAGAAAACAAAGCAAAAATGTTGTTTATATTTACTGAATTTTAACGAAAACCTGATGAGAATGCATGTTATGTACTGTACTGCTGATGTAGAGCTGGCTGCAACATTTTCTGTAAGTAAAGGGATGTATATCAAACAAATGGCTACCTGTCATAATTATTGAAGATTTTATATGCAGTATTCATACACAATATTGCAGATTCTTTTAAACCCTATTGAGTCAATATCAAATTTCCAAATGTCTTTCTTGGTTTGCCGCCCTTGGTATCTCTTGTATGCTGAAGATCTGTGAGGTAACTAAGTACCTAGTTCTGATCTCATACACCTTCTTTTGCATACACAGCTGTTGTATGCAAAAGAACATGATTGTCAATGATGATGGTATCACCTATATAAGCATATCAGAGTTCTTCCTTTTCAGCGATAATTTTCTCTCTTTCCTCTTTACTGGCTTTTAACTGATGTTATATATGTAATGATAGTAATAATGATAATAATAATCTGAGTTTATCAAAAGTGAATTGGGTTTTGGTTGGGTTTTACTTGTTCATTGGTTGAATTGCTTTTTTTAATTAAGATTTTCATAAAGGTTTCCAGTCTGAAACAAAATCAATTGCATCTAGTGCTATCATTTTATTGATTTCACACTTTTTTTTTAATATAAGTGAAAAGTATAGCACCTCACTGCAGATTTAGTAGCCTATTCTCTGCTTCTTTGTTCATGCACTTTCAAACAGGAAGTTCAGACCTGCATTTGATACCAACGCTCAGCAAAACTCTATTTTTCATTATCTGTACAAAGAAGGAGGATGGGTTATTCTTTCCCATAAACCTGTGACAATGATAGAGATGAAAGAGCACAGGTCTCACAAAGTATTCAGGGATGAGGTGCAGTTTCCCAGAGGAAATGGTAATGTGAGGCAGCTCTAGGGTGTTGCGAGGCACTGGCTCCAGCCACAGCAGTCTGGCAACAAAATTCTTTCTGTCAAGCATGAGGTGAGCAAGACATCCCCAGAGGAGGAATTGAAGAAAAACAAGAAACTTGCTGTTTTTGTCCTCAGGAAACAGCTGAAAAAAGAAATCTACCTGAAATACAGACTTTGTCCAAGGAGTAGTCATGGTGCTATTAGCACTAACTTTACATATCTGAAAATTTTCTTCGGGAAAAAAAAATGTCTCAACTTATATGGTCTAAATTGCCCTGTACAGCAGTGGAAAAGTCCCCGCCAGGCCCTTTGCCCATCCAAGGGGTCCCTGTTCCCCTGGGCCACTGGCAGGACTGGCTGTGTAGGGGCGTCACGCCAGGTTAGGATGGTAGACCTGTTAACTCTTCTCATTACAAGTCCTCTCGCCACAACTGCACAATTTGCGTCATCAGTAATTATTATAAGCAACCTTCAGACAGGAAAACAAAATCAGACTCACGGAGTTATTTAGGTTGTTAGTTATTTAGGCTGTAAACCCAGCACTACCAATTCAAACACTGGCTCAGAATGGACAGATTTGGGAGTTATGCTCACAGTGTTTGGGCTCTTTCTCCTTTGTAATTGCTCAAATGATGTTACCAAAAGGAGGCCATAAAAATACCTTAAAATTCATAATTCTGAACAGATGCAAAGTTCACTTGCTTCTTTACAACTAAGCAAAGAAACAGAGGCAACTAATCTTCTGTTCCCATCAGTCAAACTACTTTGGTTGTAAAGTAATGCGAGGTCAATTCCCTTCTTATTCTGACAATTTTCTAATTTATCTCTTTTACCTCATGAAAGAATGAGTCAATTTGATCTTTTTGTGGGTTTTTTGGATCTAGTGGTCAGGGTGAAAGGCAAATCAGCTGGCTGTTGAGGTTTTCCTACTCTGTAGAGAGAAATGTGAGAATAATTTGAAGAGGAGGAGACAGACAGCAAAACAGTATAAGCATGAGTTTAACAAACCAAGCTAATTACAGCATTTGCTTCAGAGAGGGAGCAGTTTGCATTCCCTACAATTTAAGGTCCCATTCATCACAACAGTTCCCTGGATAGCAGAGTTGACCAACAACAGCATACACAGGCAGTAACTGCCTGAGCTCTCCTTGAATCTTTAGGAGTCCCAGGAAAGCTATCCAGGTCTTCTGCAGCCTACTGTAAGAGTGTAATGAGTCATTTCACATTAAAAAGCCTAAATGAAGTTACTGAGATTTTTTTCTCAAAATAGCCTTCAAGAAGTACGTCACTCTTGTTAGAGAGATAAGTTGAAAGGGGAGGTGCTGATAGAGAAATTTTGAAAAGCGTAGAATGAAAATAAAAACAAACCCAACATAGGAATATGTAAGCCTTTTGCTGAGTAGATAAACTTCAAATTTTTACAACCCAGATAGGAATTATTTTACCTCTTTGACTTGCCAGATGAATTTTACATGTTGTCTCATACATTGCAGACCTGCTGTTTCTGATGTGTTAATGGACTAACTTTGCTCCTAACACGTGTTGTCCTATTATTACAAACCACACATACCAATGTTTTCTAAAGAAAATGCTAAATCGTAACAGTTTTTTTGTCAACTTTCTTATGATACCAGTCTATTGATTAATTATAAAGGCCCATATTGAACATAGTTATGCATATTCATGACAATGACAATGGTTTAAAAGAATTTTGAAAAAGCGTGTCACAGTGAGGTTGCCCACAGAATCATTAAACATGAATCATCCTTGGGTGCCTACTCAAATGTAATTAGTGAAATGTAATTAGCAACTAATTATAATATCCATATGAAAAATCTTGGCTGCCTTTTGCCATATTCTAGCCAAAATGTGACAGGAAGTACCCCACTCGTAAGACACTCCACTTTTGGCCAAAGAAAGCACAGTCTAGCCTTCAAAAATATGCTTGCTTCCTTGGATTTAGCATTTACTCTTTTTGTGTTATTATCTGAGGAATCAATGGGTGGTAGCAAGAATCCAAAGTGGTTAAATAAATAACTACTAGAATAAAACAATAAGTACAACCCTAAAAATGAGAGTGCCATAAAATCACCCTGTAGGTATCCCTGTGGGGACAGACCCCCAGTGTTGCATGACTGCTTGGTTAAGGGAAGCCCTTTCTGTGTGATAGCTTAATAAACCACACAAATTGTACTAAGAAAAAAATCAATCTAGTGAGTGCCAAAGTGTATAAAAAGATAAATAAGATTCTTTAATGGATTTGGGCAATTTTATCTAATAAGCTAATCATACTGTTGATTACTCACATTGCTCAGACAGGGTGAATGAACAAGAAATCACTTTGTAGGTAGATTGAAAGAAATGGAAAAGGTGACATGGTGGATAACAACAGAGAAAAGGAAATTACATTTAAAAAATAACTTGTTTCATTGCCTCTATTAAACTGAAGTCTTAAAGAACATAGTTTAATAACTGCTCCCCACATGATATATTGGAAAACAAAGAACATTGTGTTAAAATGAAAACATTATTATGTCCTCAGATAATGAAGAATTGTGTATGGGGTTTCAGTGACAAGGTTTTGGTAGCGGGAGAGCTACAGGGGTGGCTGCTGTGAGAGGCTGCTAGAAACTTCCTCTGCGTCTGACATCCAATGCCTGCTGGCTCCAAGCTGGATCTGCCACTGGCCAAGGCTGAGCTGATCAGCAATGGTGGTACCATTGCAGCCTCTGGAATGTAAGGATATTTAAGGGGAGGAAGAAACTTAATGGGCAGAAGCAACTGTGGTCAAAAAAGAAACAAGTTAGAATATGTGAGAACAACTGCTCTGCAGACACCAAGGTCAGCGAAGGAGGAGGGGGAGGAGGTGCTCCAGAGCAGAGATTCCCCTGCAGCCTGTGGTGAAGACTATGGTGAGGCAGCTGTGCCCTTGCAGCCCATGGAGGACCATGGGAGAGCTGATAATCACTTGCAGCCTGTGAAGGACCCCATGCTAGAGCAGGTGGATGCCTGAAGGAGATGTGACCCTGTGGGAAGCCCATGCTGGAGCATAGTACTGGTAGGACCTGTAGACCTGTGGAGAGAGGAGCCTATGTTGGAGAAGGTTTGCTGGCAGGACTTGTGACCCCATGGGGGATCCATGTTGGAGCAGCCTGTTCCTGAAGGGCTGCACCCTGTGATAGGGACACATGCTGGGGCAGTTCATGAAGAACTACAACCTATGGGAAGGACTCATATTGGAGAAGTCCATGGAGGCCTGTTTCCTGTGGGAGGGACACCCCACTGGAGCAGGGGAAGAGTGTAAGGGGTCCTCCCCCTGAGGAGAAAGGAGGGACAGACACAATGTGTGATGAACTGAACACAATCCCCTTTCCCCTCTTTCTGCACTGTTGAGGGGAGGAGGTAGATGATTGGGAATAAAGTTAAGCCAGGAAGAAGGAAAGGATAGGGGGAAGAAGGTTTTAAAATCTGGGCTTACTTCTCATTATTCTACTCTAATAGGAATAGTTATAAATGAAACTAGTTCCCTTGAGTCTAGTCTGTTTTGCCCGTGACAGTAAGTAGTGAGTGATTTCTCCCTGTCCATATCCTGACCCATGAATCTTTTGTTATATTTTTCTCCCATGTTCAGTTGAGTAGGAAAGTGGTAGAGCATCTTTGGTGGACACCTGGTGTCCAGCCAGGGTAAAGGCACTACAAACACAATTCCATTCAAATGAAAATATTTTCCCACAAACCTTCAATTAACTGCATGAATGCCTAGCTCCCCATTCCTGGAATCTGTCTTACAGCTTTGATGTTGAGTTCTCATTGCTGCTGGGTTGAGGAGTTTCTTCATTTTTTGTTACAAGTAACAAAAAAAATGTGAGACCACAATAGCAACATTTAGGATTAAATTAAACAGTTATAATTAAGTCAACATCATGAATACTCTACAGTTTATATAGTCATAAATTTTGTATGGTGTAATTTTGAAAAATGTTCATCTTTTTTTTTAAATTTATGAACCAGCATAAATCTGGAGTTAATACACCAATTAGCTTAGGTTACCTGTTTCTGAATAAAAGAAACTTCTCTTAAAGGAGAGTTAGCAGAATTAGTACTGAATCTCATATAGTGTTTGTTAGATTATAACCACAATATATAAAGAAAATATTTTCATACCACTTTCCTCCCTTTTATTTGCTCATAAGTTTTAGAATGTTACTAAGAAATTTTGTGAAACATTATAAATATGTTTTGTATGGTTTCTATTTTCTAATGATAAGAAAGGAGACTTGTTATGAAAGAGGGAGCAACACTGACCCCTCTTATATTTTAAAATTATTGTATTTAACTACATTTAATTAGCATAGTTAAAATTATTTTTCTTATTATGATAACAAAAGGCTGTGTAACATACTTCGATTATATTATGTACATGTAATTAAATCAACATTTAGTTGAGTATTTAATTTCAAATGAAAATTATTTGCTTTCAAAAGGAATAGTTATGTCTATCTGTCTGATAGTAAGCTTTGCAACCCTATGAAAATTTTAGAAAACATTGTTTCCCTAATTTTTTTTCAAATACCTTTTTTCAGATGTCTCTGGTTTTTTTTTTTTTGGTTTTGGGGGTTTTTGTGTGGGTTTTTTTTGTAGCTAATATCTTCCTAAATTACCAAGAGGGCAGAAAATAAATAAATACGTGTTCATCTTTGAGATTTGTCATTACCAACTGTTCTGTATTGTGAAAGCTCACTCAAAGGCAGACATAAGGGACAGGACAAAATGTATGAGAAAAATCATGAAGTTGTTACAGATATAGTACAGATATTATTAATGATATATAAACTGTTATTATGTAGACATATGGTTGTCAAGGTCTAATTTCAGAAAACTCTTATGTGGTACTTAGAAAATGAAGGAAATTATTTTCCCCCATTCAACATGTCCCTTTTGATATAAAATATTTATTTGTTTTACTTTGTTCACTGGAATTTATATTCAAAAATAGTAACTGCCATGGCATTTGAGGCCTAAAAGGCTATGCTAGCCAGAACAGTGGAAGCAGAATTTCAATGTCATTTTAAGATTTTATGGGAACTCTAGTGCTGTGTATTTTAACGACAAGCCAGTGAGAAAAATAACTCTTCTCTTAGTCCACCATGCAAATCTGAGTTTGCCAGTCTTGAAAGTCCTTTTGGACATACTTTAACAACTTGATGAAAATTGTGACATTATTTCTTCATGCATGGTCAAATTAAGTCAGGGGTGGTTACTATTAAAAAGTGCATACAAGGTCAAGTCTGACGGTTACTGACACTGAAAGAAAGTTATTGTGATCTAAGCCCTTAAGAGCTTTGTAGCCATCCAGCTTCTGTCAGAGTCCTTTGATAAGGCTCAGCTATTTCTGTATCTGTAGTGAAGGGGAACATTAGTGGTACTGAAAATATCATAGTGTATTTCTCATATGGACAGCTGCCCCTGGAAGACTTACAAGACAACAAATTAAGAGTCCATGGCTAAACAGGAAACCTATAATCTAGCAGCTAGAGACAGCCCATCATGGACGTTGTTGCTTCCTGTTATGAGGATTTTAACTGGTTAGCATTTTTGGAAATAGTGTAAAGGTCTTTTCTGAATAGGTCTAACATTCTCTATGACTACTTTTCATAACTTTTTCGTTCATAAGTTTGATCAGCTCAAAAATGTCTTCCTTTGATTTGGTAAAGAATGTGCTTATGTAGTTTGCTTCTTGTGGCGAATCTGAATTAATCTTGTAGATTTTTTTAGTTTTTCTTTAGGCTCTGATGCAAATGATAAATAAATAGCAGGTTTCCAATTGCACAGATTTGATATTCTCCGATATAATAACATTAGGCTGGAAAATAACTTAATTAGCATTACAAAATGTCAGTATGCTTAACTAGTATGGCTCCAATCTCCTGCGATTTTTCATTATTAGCATTCTGCTAAAATAATTGTGTCTGGTCAAAAATACTTCTCCATTCAGCAAATGTTCTGCACTGTCTGAAATGAACAGCTCATAAATAGAACTTCATATCACCATGAACCATTCATAACCCGAGCTGCTGTGAGGTGTTTGTTAATGCTACAGTGCCTAAAGGAAATTTAAGAGCCTCTGACATGATACTTCTTTGAGGACTTAAATACCAATTTTTTTTGGAGCATGCCATTGGACACTGTCAGAGACAGTCATTCAGTCCCTTGACCTCTTTGGAGAGTTAAGATAAATTTCACTGATGCCACCATCTCTATCTTCCTGACAACAGGGAAAATCACTTCAGCTCTGAAACCCAAACTAAGGTCAAAAGAGAGGGAAATACTAAACTTTGAGAAATTTAGGTGTAATTCCCTTCAGCTACAATATCAACCTTGCCGCATTTTATGAGGGTGATTCTATAGATCTGATCCGAGATCTGTAGGTTTCCAAGGGCAATTATACAGATCTACTGTGCTCAATATTCGCTTATAGATGTTTCTTGAATTTTGTGACACTCCATACACTCAAGTCACCTGCACACCAGTCAGCTTGCCATAGAACTTTGAGGAAAAGAAAACAAAACCCCAGCAGTTACCTGCTATGCCTGCTGGGCATAGCAGTCTGTGACTCCCGGTCTTAAGGTAACCTTTTGAGATGTGTTCAGGCACACAAATCTTGCTTCAGAAGTGACAGAGTGAAAACAGGTTCCCACTCAGTCCTGAAGAGCTGGAAGTATATTTTCTAGACTCACTCCTGATGGAGCTCACCAAAAGCCACTGCATTCTTGAATCTGAGCTTTTCTGAGTATGAGAGGGCAGCAATGAGAACATCTATTAGAAAATACTGTTCTGGATCAAATGTCTTAAATTTGATTTTCATATTTTGAGCATGAACCTCAAAAATATTCAGATTTTTACCTGAATTGTTAGGCATAGTATTTTCTTATGACATTCTGGATGTCAAAAAGAAAGAAGTTTCATGAAAATCAGCAGTAATACCAGATTTTTATTAAAAAGCTGTACATACAAAAAGGAAACAAACAAGTGGAGAAGCATAGTATTAATAATTCAAAGGATTGAAAGAGAGATTAAAACCAGAATTAGTGTTGACTGAACAGAAAGAATTTCCAAAGATCACTTCATACTTCTTTGCAAGAAGCTCTCTTATTTCAATTAGTTTGATCTTAAGACTCATTAAAATGTTTGCAAAGACCATTATCTAAAGATGTAGCATAATCTTTGAAATTTATAAGTATATTAAGAAAAGATAGACACATATCTAATTTTTTTGGACAGAAAGAGAAATTTCAGTGGGTGTTTCAGAAACACGATAATATGATAACCTCCTAGTGAAATCCTTAACCACTATAAATATAAACCATGTGATATTAGTTTGTTCCATTTAAGCAAGTTATAAAAAAAATCTATACCATTAGATTACTTAATATACCATTAGGTATACTTAATATACCATTAAACAAAAATAAGTAGCCAGATTAAAAACCCACATGTAAAACATAGGCATGAATTTATTCATTTCTTACTCCAGATTATATGGTTTTTGAAATGAGAAATTTTTTTAACTAAAATTATGGTAGGCTGTTACTTTTAAACACCTTACTCCCAATTCAGTTAGTGTAATATCTTCCTTGAAGTTATTTCCCACTTAATGACAATCTAGTCAAGTGCATTGACATATACAGCTCATTAGTCCTTTGGAAAAAAAGCCATTATTTTTCATTTTTATAAAATGGGCTCCTTCTCTTCCATGTGATATTTGAAGATCCACACCACTCTCCAAACCTCAGTACGCTGCATATGATAATCCAAAAAAAAATTTTTGTGCCACAGAATTGGACCCTTTGCTCACAGCATCTGTTTCCACTCCCTCATCTTTCATCTAGCTACAGTCTTATATGTATGTTTTAAAGGGGGCTTGAAGGGTTGAATCTGAGGACATTTCACATGTACTCAAAAATCTGAGATACACACCCTTCTAGAAATGTGTAATGATGCTCCCAGAGTGATTCTGGGATATCTTATCTATGAAGAATGGGGCAGTTCTAGAGAAGAATGTGGAAAGAATGTATGCTTTCTGAGCCTCACTGGAATTGGTCTCTCCTCATAAACCAAATCCAAGGCACAATTAATTTAATCGTTCTGGACTCACTATTTCATAAGCATCATTGTCATCATTATTGGTTCTTTTGATTTACAGTGTGTTTTTAAGGAAAAAGCAAACATCTTTTTGCCAGTATTAATACAACTTTGAAGAAATCTCATGAGAAACGAATGTTTTGGTCAACTTCAACAGAGGCATAAATAGAAGAGTGGGATGTCAGTATCCTTGTACTCAAAAGAAGAGATGAAGTGTTGCATAAATCTGGAGAGCATTTTCAGCTGAAATTGAATTTTTTTTGCCAGATTATTTACTGATATGACCATATTTTTAGATTTAAAATGGTATTTTAAGGTAGAGAAAAGGTAGTGGACAGTGCTCAGAGAAACTGATGATAAAAATATATTGAAGTATGTGGGAGTGTTCATTGAAAGTTAACTATCTCTTATGCTTGCATTTTTCTTTTTAGGCAAAACTCGATTTCAATATATTCAAAATTCCTCTATAGGTAGTAATCACCCAGAACTTTAAAGGCAAAAATTCTGTTAAATGGAGCTCAAAAATTAATAAATGTGAATGAAAAATTTAAAGATCTGATAACACTGGCCGTCATGGCACAACATCATACTTCTATGCAACAAGGGAAAACCATTAAATTAAAGTCCAAGTAAGTGTGAGGATTTGACCAAATAATATGCTTTGTGCTTTTATTTTTGTTGTTCAGATGGGCATAGATATCAAATTAGGCTTTGGTAAATAGATAATTTTTTTTTCCTTATTATTTCTTGAATTATTATTGCTGGTGAGTAATGAATAGCAAATAAGCAAAAAATTATTAACAGAAATTGCGCATAATTTGAAACTATTTTCCTCTAAGTGACATAATTCTGTTCCTTTTTCTTCTGATTTCTTAGTTAGATGGTGTTGGAACAGTATTAATCTTTTACTAGTGAATTGTACTATTATTAGTGTTGTTCCAGGTGGTGAATGAAGTCCTGCACAAACAATAAAAACCAGCTGACATTGCTAACATTCACTGCTAGCAGTGACATTTAGGAAATAATTTAATATTTCTCTTCCTTTTGTTTCTTTACCCAGTCTTTTGCTATTTCTCTCACATCCCTAGCACTGAACTGATTATCAATATATAAAAAGCAATTAGCTCCCAATGTGTCCACCATTAGTTGTTGAAATACATATCTTTTAAAATAAAACTTGCAACAAAAATAGGCAATGGTTTCACCTAATAATTGGTTTCTCCTTAAATGAAAATTACACTTCTGCATGGATCAAGGGTTCTGTGAGTCTTTCAAATCAGTTTCCAGCATTTGTTATGCTCCAGCTACAAAGGTCTTCAATGTCTTTAGTTCTGCCACGAGTAGCTGGGCAAAGGCTTTTATCCAGTTCAGTACAGTACAGTACTTCCAGTACAATCTGGACTACCTGCAATTTTTCTGCAAGGTTGCTTTCTAGATAGTTGGTATTCACCTTTTACTTGTTCTATCTCCACTAAGAATTTGTTTACTTTAATGTAATAAGAACTTGGACTACAAAACTACTGATCTTGCCCCCCCCCCCCCCCCCCCCCCCCCCCATATTGCAGAAGGTTATTTTCCTAGTGCAGGGTAAAGACAACACTTATGGACTCCTGTTGCATTTCCAAAAAACCCTCTAAATTTAAGCTTAAGTTTTCCAGTGAATTAATCACATAAAAGTTAGTGCTTGTATGAGTGAGTTCAAAAACACAGGTGAAAGCTGGTAGGACTTGGATTAATTTAAATCCAAAGCTGACAAAAATGAAACAACAAGAAACCCCAAACCTCCAGGGCTGAAAAACTCTATGAGCAAAATTAATATAAATAATTTTATTAAACCTTACCAGCCTATGTAAAACCCTGATGAATATCAAGCAGCTCTAACACTCGTAACTACTTACAAGTGTCTAAAAAGACCCTCTTCTATTCTTCTTTTGTGGCAAAAGAATTCACTTCACAGCTGTTGTCTATTACCTTAGAGACCATGCTAACAGTTGGGATACAATAAACCCCTGATGATAAAGGCTGTAAATGTTATCACATAGAACTATAATAGTGTGAATAGTCCAACTATAAGAGAGCAAATGACCTGACAGCTCCTACCCACTGAGCATTTACTGCCCATCACCACTTCACCAGCAGCAGACCAAAGGACAACAAAATTCTCATTCTGCATACAATGCCTCTTGGGAAAAGCACAGTCCTATTAATTTACTGGTGGCAGTGAGAGAACAGTTGTCAAAGTGCCTGGAAGCAGACCAGCAGACTGTTGACTTAATTATGCCAGACAACAGAGCCAACATTTTAAAGCTGTGAAAGATGACAATTTTTAACACTTCACCTTCCCCCATTTTTTTCCCTGATAGCCAAACTTAAACAATTCAAGTAATTGAAAATATTAAATATAGAAATTATCCCTGTGTCTCTTCCAAATTTAAAAGAAAATAAACCCTCACAGATAGAATTAAGTCAGTCAGTAGTAAGTTTTATGTTATGATTCATTTGGAATACATAATGCTACTGATCAAACATTCACTTTATAGTAAGTTTAAAGAAATAATGTACAACACAGTCTACTTTTTAGATTCCACCTTCTGAGTGCTACAGGCATGTAGCCTAGCCACAGAACGACAGATGCTAAGTAGAAAGTAAAATGCTCACACATTTCGATCTCATGCTTCTGTCTTTTCCAGGCTTTTTGGTGAACTTACAAAAATTTTCAATATTGACTTCTAATAGGTGCGCTTAACTTTACGTATGCAAGCTGAGAGGTTCATCTTTCCCTGGTTCATATAAAGGTTGCTTCAGTTTTTAAGCACCTTCTTCTCAAAGGGCTATGTTACCAGAGCATATTTCAAATTTGTCTACAATTGGCCTGAGAATATATTTTCCTCATAATAATATGTAATTTATATATAATAATAATACTTTTCAGTATTATATTTTTGTGAATAAAGCACTTATAAAACTCATCAACTGAACTGAAATATACATTTACATCATAATTTCCATCAGCATGTCTCATTTTTATTACAAAATATGTATCAGGATCTCAGTGCTACAGATTGGAAAATAAAATTAGATACCAGCCTTGTGACCTATTCTGGTTCAAAAAATCTTTAATAACCTTTACATAAATCCATCTGCAAGTCATTTATCTGATATTTTGTTGATGAGAGTTGAATATGCCCTGTTTAAGTTATTTAAATTGTTTTATAATATATGTACCACTTTTCTGAAGTCTGATTCAAATCAGATCTTTCACATACGCAATCACAAAAAGGATTTTTCCCCATTAATACAAGTAAATATTGTTGAAATTTAGCCATGTTCAAGACTTCTTGACTTTGTTAAAGCTGTTGGTTTATATTCAGAACACTTCCATCACATTCAAAAACTGAAACAAGTTACTTTTCAGGGCGTCTTCTTAAATGAGCCATAATCTGTATTTTGATACATTGGAATTTAAAAGACACGTTTAATATTTTCATATCTAAGTATGGAAATAGTGAAAGACCACTGGGTCAAAGCAGGAGGTGCTGACTGCCATTTTTCTGATTATAACTTCTTTTGATTCTAGCTAAGGCTGGAGGTAGATTTAAATTTAAATGGTGCAACTCATTCCCTTTTTCAAGCAAGAAGCAAGTGTATCACCAGTGGACAGTATTTTCACTACGCTGAATTCTGCTTATACATAACCTGTTTCATGCAATTCCCAATGCTATGTTCCTGTTACTAAAATAATGATATTTTGTGAATTTTGGCTCAGAGTTGGCATCAAAAAACACAACACAGTCAAAGTAAAGATATCTTTATAAAAGTACGGTGAAAAAAGTTTATTCATGTCCAGTTCTGAGCGGTGATGTTTTGGTAAGGCCTGGAGAGAGAGGAATAATACTTAGAAATCAGCAGAATCTGAATTTACATTGGGTTATAGATGTTGTTCACCTAAACCTAAAGCAACTAGACTTTTCAAGCCTAGTATGCAGTTGAAACATATGATTGTATTCTTTAGCTTCCTGAATCTCTGCTCTCTATCCTAGTCTTAAATGCTGCTTTAGAAAAGACATTACTGAATCACCATGGTTCTCTGAAACCCTACTGTAACCATATTTTGGTTTAAA
Organism: Pseudopipra pipra; assembly: GCF_036250125.1. Taxonomy (NCBI): domain Eukaryota; kingdom Metazoa; phylum Chordata; class Aves; order Passeriformes; family Pipridae; genus Pseudopipra; species Pseudopipra pipra. The sequence continues at coordinate 81,858,303 of NC_087550.1, forward strand.
ATGCATAGGAATCTTGTTATAAAATATTTTAAGTACTAGATTTTACTGGGCTTTAAAGGGATTTATATGAGATTTAACTCTGCATAAAATCTGAAAAAAAAATAAAATACTTCTATTGACCAAGATAGTCTTTAATTCTCCTTGGGGAAGATGTCTGTCCTTGAATAAATAGCTTTGATTTCTCCCAGAAATTTCTCCACATTTTGTGTGCCCCACCACATGGGTGTTTAAAACATCCATGTTTCTTGCCATGGAATTTATTTCCCTCTTGAATCAAGTACAAGAAAAAAGCTTAATTTAAATGTGTAAATATGAAATCTAACAACATGCTAAATAGTATGTATGGAAAATAATTGGGGGAAAATATCTAAAGGACTAAGAAATTTTCCTGGAAGAGATAAAAAATACACAAGAGCAAATTCTCCTAAAATCTCTTGTGAGAAAAGTTAGAGTGTCATCCATTTACATTGAAAAATCCTATTATATGTAAGTTTGAGCCATGCATGTTGACACTGTCTCTGTCTGGTTTCTTTTTCTTTCACAAAATTTTGAGATAAAACTGCAGTGAACTGCCTGTTACTCTTCTAATGAAGGCCAGAATACATATCAAGAAATGAAAAAAGCTTTCACCATTTTATAAATTATACTTAATAAAGGCTAATATTTCTCTCTAATGAAGCTTACAATTATTTCTAGTGGATGAAGAATAGAAAAAAGAGAATACTGTGCATTTGAAAATAAAATAAAATAAATAAATAAATAAATTTGAAAAAAAAAATGTAGACCAATGTAATTTGGCCTATGGCTTAAGATTCCTGGAAAGCTGCATGTAGATGTGAAAGCTGGATGTTAAGATATCTGTTAAGACAAATATTAGGATTTTTGCTTGAAGGAGTTACAAGGGTGTATATTAAAAAAAATTCTGCAGAAACATCATAAATAATGATAAATTGCAACTATAAATAAGTGAAATTTTTAAAAATTATTCTTGCTTGTGCAGTTTTACCTGACATTTGTTTTAATGATGTCTTCAGTCTTAAATAAATATGGTTTTTGTGGTTCACTGTTTTTGAGTTTCTTCTATTGAATGTCTCTATTGCCACAGAGATAGTTAAATTTATTTTTTTTTTCCCCCCTCCCAAGGAGTTTAACAAGAAAAAAACTTTTCCAGTCAGTCATTTGTTGGTTCCAGTTGTCATTTTTCAGCTCTCATCCAGATTATTAAGATGTCATTCTGGTGTCCTAGTGTAGCATGAGGCTGTAAGTAATCACCAGTCAGTACTTTCCTCTTCATGGTGGAATTATTTCCCATACAAAGGTCTGGCACAGAGATTAGGCAACACCTACATTTGTTTAACTGTATTCTGAGGACTTGGAGAAGCTTTACGTGTTTTATAATGCCAGTAATGTCTGTCTGCACAGGAAGGAACTTCACAAGGAAACCATCTGACATCTGTGCTCCAGAAATTTTTGTATATAATTCAGAATGCTATTTTTGCTTTATAAAGCATATCATGTTTAGTTGCTGTACATTTTCAAATCTCTCTTTCCTGTTGTCTGTACTCAGGCACCTGAGAAAACCACAGAACTAGAATGCTGATGCTGGCAGTACCTGATATAGTCTGCAGAGCACAGGAAATAATGATTGGGCATGCATGATTTTAGATGCATGCTTTCTAGAAGTGTGCAGCACAGGATTAGGGGATAAGCAGAAAGCTAATGGTTTAGAGATTTGTGAAGAGCACCACGCTCAAGCTGGAGGACTCCTTGGACTAGACCATAGTTTAATCTGGTCTTAAGCCCCTTTCGTATGGGCTGGTGATTGACCATGCTTCTTATGTCCCCTTTTCCTCTGTCCAATCTTTTCTAGCTTTTGAGAGCTGGTACTATCTGCTTCCATTATAGTTTTAAAAACACACAATGAAGACTCTCACAAAACAAACAAAACACCAAACCAAAACACAAAAATAAACTTTTCATTCCAAATAGTCTGGCACCATAATACAATCTGATCACCCAATTATATAGTATTCATTATTCTTATTTCTTCTCTTTCTTTCTGTAGGACATATTGGTAGCAAGTCTTGAGGTTTTGCTTTTAAAATTTTAAGCATTGGAGCATATTTTTGATTTTTATAGGACACTTCCTAAAGTAATAGGATAGAACAGGGCAGCTGAGTTAGTTCTAGGAACGTGTGGGCAACTGGATCAAGCCCTATCTGATCTAGAGATGCCAACACTACAAATGCATAAACCTTCTGAATCTGTATCTGAATCTGGCTCTGTGTTGTTAAAGCTGCAGCTGACATACACAGTGTGACACTTGAATAGTCTGAAGAAACAGAATCGTTTTCCAAGGGTAAAATATGTGACCAGCATATACATTGATACTCAAAATAAATACCTAGTTCATTGCTTATGGTAAATTATTCTGAAGACTATTGCAATGGGAATAACATATGTCTAAGTGTCTGAAACATTTGTTGAACTTTATAAGATGATATTCATCACATTCAGCTGTACTCTGTAAAGTAAGTAATGGAAGAGTCCTTGTGAAAACAGTGTGATTTGCTTCTCAGGCTAAAGGTCACCAAAGGATCATCTGATTCGCTACAGAAATAAAGGGAAAATTCAGAAAGACCTATAAAGTAGAAAAGAAAATGGCATGATTAAAAAATTGAAAGAGACAGAAATGTTCCTTCTGAATTCATTCAGTTCTACTTGATATCTTTGAAGCTAGTAACCAATAATATGAAGCAATGAGGGACAGTTTCTTGCTTTGTGGTAAAAGCATTAGATATATGCGAGAAGTACATAGAAATAAATAGTAAGAAACTATGATAGATGGATCTAGTAGATTACATTAAATTTACAGCCTACTGGAAAAGGTTTTAGAACTGTAGGATGTTTGCCAAGACTATGGCAAGATCTTCAGGTGAGTGAATATAAAGTGATACAGGTTATGGCAGCTGACAGGAACTAACAGCTGCTCTGCAGTCTGACAAATTGGCAATTTCAAAATGTTTTAGTATCAGAGATCTACAGAGATCCTCAGAGAGGGTGAAGTGTCATCTGGAAAACTAGAAATCAACATCAGAGTCAACAGAATTTGAGTAGAAAGTGTGGAAAATCATGGACAATAATTTAGGAGGTAAGCCTGTGAGATAGGCTTTAGCTGCTATTTTCGGAAATTAACATACCGAAGAGAGGATGTCAATGTGAAATGTCTAATGGAAAATAGAACCGCGACATAGTACAGAACAAAATTATTCTGATTCTTACTGATACAGAAAACAAACTGATTTAAAATCTTCTCAGCTTAAAAAACTTGTTCAAAATAGTACTCATCTTTTTCTGACATCCAGCCAAGAAAAAAGGACTATTCATTTATTCATTTGCAAGTGTTGCTGTTGAGGAGAGATAAAAAGTATACTGAAGCACAGAAAGATTCAAAAATACTGAGGTATGAGCTGTACCAATTGGCTCCAGTTATCTTGTCCATGCCAGCAATTCTAGGGAGTGTTGAATTGGCATTTTCAGGTTCTCCCACTGTAAAGATTCAATATGAAGGAAGTAATCTTGAATTACGCAATGTTAGTGAAACTAACGAATTTTAGAAACCTGTAATACTTGCAGTAAAACATAATATAAAAATATTGCCATAACTTTTTCTAGTCCTACTTCATAAAATATGTTCATAAACATGTTAATATTGATAATTCTTATTAGGTATATTTTTATGAAAGAAGTATAAGCACTGAACAAGTATAACATATTCATTCTCATGCTTTCATGAGCCATGAGTGTTCCTTTCCTTTTATTTCTGGTTTTATCAGTTTTCTTTTTCACTTATTTCTTCTAATTCAGTATGAGATTTCTAATGCTTTTGTCTAGTAAACACTATTGTTGTAATATTTTTATAACATACACTTAAGATACATTCCCATCCCTTAAATGACCATGCCCTTATTTCAGCTTCAGTGTTATGATAAGAGAATTCTCAAAATATATGTCTTGTGATACTTGCTCTCAGTTATCTCCACTTTCTTATATTAAATGGTACAAATGAATGAATCTAAGTTTATTCTTATAAGTGCTACTTACAGAAATGTTCTTGAGAAAACCTCAGCTGCTACCAACATCCCAAATGTATTTCCTTCTGTCAGTGTGAAACAAAAACGGTGAGGATGAACTCAGCTTGACATTGAATGGTTCTTGATCTAATCCAGAAAGGCTCTAGTTACAGCAGAATGTGAACTTGAATTCATCTTAAAACCAAACAGGCAAAACCCACCAATGTCTTTTCAATTCTTGTTGTAGAAATTTTCCTCTAAACATGTGTATGTATGTAATAATAATTAAGAAAGTATTGCAATTAAACACCAATTTTAGTAACTGTGTAAATTACATATATGCATATAATGGGAAATTAGGAAATTATGTGTTATACTGTCACCTTAATATTTTCCTAAGAAACTTTTTTTTTAACTCAATCTCTTTACTTAGATGGTGATTTCATGAGGTTTAATTTGTATAACTTGCTCACAGACTAGTTTTTCAAGAGTAATAAATTGAAGGTATTACTGTGTTAACAGCCAAGATTGTTTAACAATTACATTGTTTACCTAAAGCAAACATTATTTCTGGGATTATGCTGCTTCTTTTAATGCGTTTAGACTTCTTATCTCACATTATTCATACTATACCTACCATCTCCTTGCAACACTGTGACTCTTATGAAAAAAAGCTTGCTACAAAAGTTTGAAATATGTAGCTATCGCTTACAGATATCTTATATTGGTCTTACGGTGGTCTTATATTGCAATAATTTTCACATTAAAAATGTAAACAAAACCAATTACACACATTACACGAAAAGCATAGCAAAAGAAAATCAAACATATATATGTGGAAGCACACACAATTAAATAGCTAGATTGCAGGGAGCGTTTTTAGCTTCACAATTTTCCCAGTGAGTTCAAAATGTTTATTAACTGTTTCTATCTTAGAATTAATTGCTTACTAGCTACTGCATAAATGAAAGGGTCTGTTTTAAGAAATAAAAATTATTACTTAAAATGGAATTCACTATGAAATTGGAATTGCTGATCAAATGCCATACAAGCTTTAAAATATCCCTTAAGTGATAAGAGATCCCTTCCCATGCTGCTCTGTCAGCATCTACTTTATCATAATTTGCAAGGAGAATTGCAAATGTCTCCAATATTTGGATAAATGGGATAAATGAGGGTATTTGATGGTTGGTCTTATTCCCTAGATCATGTCACAGAAATCAGTCTCTCTTCCCCAGTGTAATTGTTACTTGCAGAGGCAGACCAAATGTGTGGGAGAACAGAAGTTCAAGTTTGAGCAGAGAAAACTCTCAAGGAAGTAGTTTGCTATTACACAGTTGAGTGATTGGCAAAATCCACAGATTTTTTTCTTTTTAAACCCCCATGGGCAGTTTTTGATTTTTGTTTTTGAATTCACTCTTTTAAAACACAAAACGATAGATGTGCATGAGCATGCTTCAGGCAACAAACAGGCAATCAAGAAGTTATGAGCAATCTCATATGTGCAGTAAATTGATTACAAGTTTCTGTGGTGTGCAAAGTAATTATTAGCTAAAAGAGAAAGAAAGATCAGTTGCATACTTTATTTTCATGTTGGAGATCTCAGTAACCCTATGGCTTCCCATTTGTTAAGGAAAACTGATTCTTATTGTCTCTGATACAGGACACTAAAATAATGAAAAAAGAATTGGCATTTCTTCTAAAACATACCAAGCTCATTCACTCCTTTCCTTTCTATAAACACATCTATACACCCACTGTTTCTGGGAAGTATTCCAGCTACAGTGAATTCAAAGTGAGGAATATGCACAGCTGGGTGGCTTGTAAGGTGGTTGGCTAAAGATTTAGCAGAGAAAGAAAGAAAAGGAAACAGAAAAGGAAAGTCAAAAGAAGGCAGAAAAAGCAAGAGAGCCCTCAAAAAGGATGGGGGTGATGTTTTAAAGCAAGAGATTAATCATTTGCTGGCAGAAGGGACAAGACAGGTTTGGAGAAAAAAAAAACAAAAACAACAAAAAACTGTAAAAATAGGAACAAAATCGAGATGAATATGGAACGTGATTAATATAGGTGAAAAATTTCTCTTTATACTCATTTCTCTCTATGAATGCTTTGGTCGTTCATCTTTTTTCCTTTGGTTGCCTATTTTATTTTTTTTAATCTTGTGACTGAATCTTCTAAGATTATTCCTAAGGATATTATGGACTTCATAGATATGACTCAGAACGATGGCTGCAAAATGACTCTGAATCATTCTTCCCAATAGTGTAGACACTCTTCTTTATGTATCCTTATGGAAAGTATTTGACTCTGCAATATCACACTTTCTCCATCACCCTTAAATTCTTGAAACCTGCAAAACTGCAGAGTATGTTCACAAAATAGATATATATACTCAACAGAATATTGACAAATTGTCAGAAGACCTTATAAGAGTTCTTAAGATTCTTTGCTGAAAGGCCAGGCAAAGCAGCTAGCAAAACTAAATTGGGTTTCTAGATGTTCAAAGGTGCAGAAAAATCTTTTGAGTTCTAGAGATCTCTGATATTGTATCTAGTTCAAATGGCTTGAATACACACAAGAACAATTTGCTGTCAAAGTTTGACCATTCAATCACATTCAATCTTACGAGAACAGCAAAGAACTGAAATTTTGTCTGGTGAATATTTATTTCCGAATGCCTGCTTTACATGAAGAGGAGACACTTCTGTTAGAAAAAAACCATTTCATAGGATCATTTCATCTCAATATTTTATGAAAAGAAGATAGAAATTTGCTACTTAGCAGATGAAGTCAAGAAGAAACATGTAAGTAGAAGTCCCATCTAACCAGAACTGATTGTTCCAAGAAATTTTTTTGTCTATTTATAAGTATGTCTTTAATTTGAATGTTGTCATGTGCCACACAAGCAATGCTATCACTGTGGAAAAGCTGATGCATCTGTTCTGTAATAATTCTACTCCACTTACTGAAAATGTCTAGCTCATATCATCTGTCTAGTAGGTAGAAGCTTTAGAAATCCCTTAGAAAAACTAGAAGATTTTTTAAGAACTTCTCAGCTATTTTTCAGTGCTACAAATAGTAAAGTTAGTTGCTGGGATTATCTGAAGCAATCTGGCATCTGATCCAGTGGAAAAATCATGCAAATTAGTGTGCTGCTATTAAGATTTAGGTAGTGGAAGTAATGACAACAGTGGAAAATTTAGCTCTGAACTGACTATTTGAGATTAATCAAATGATGAGAGACGGACACTGATGCATTTCATTGCAGTGTACCTCAAGTTTGGGTATTAGGTGTGCATACATATAAGTAGGATGCTTTCAAAGCCAAAACTCATACACAAATTTATGTCTGAAGAAGATGGAATAAATATTGTTGTAAATCTGTACTCAGTCACAGGTAGAAGATTTTAGTAACTTCCTTGATATTGGTTGACAGACACTGTGTCGCTGCACTGTAATAAAAATCTGTTTATGTCTCTCAACAAGAACAGGATTTTATTTTTTCTTTTGAGAAACTTATAAACTATGTTACTGCTAAGAAAACATGGCCACGAAGCTAGACATTTTGAAAAGTGTAGAATTTTACATAAAGATGATGTCAGTAAATACAAGCAATCCAAGATACTGCACATTAAAGAGCTACCCGACTTCACTCTTACTGTTCCTCTTGCCAAATCTACTCCTTCCACTGATCTTCTCACTCTAGATGCTACCTGTAGTGCTATTGAAAAGGGAAAAATTTTGCACTCTTCTTGCTGCAATGCCCAGAAGAAGAAATTGGAAAAATCAACCTCAATCAGAAAAAGAAGGTAAGGATATAGTCCCTGTATGATACAGAGAAAATGTGTGTTTATGCTGTCACCAGGACTTGACCAGTGACAGAAACTTCTTCATGACATTAAGAACCTAGTCACCCAATAAAGGACTTTTTCACTCAATCAAACTTACAACCCATAAAGAGAAATTCCATGTCCAACAATTCTGAAAATCTGAAATGTCTTTTTTAATTTTTTTTTTAATTTTACGGGTAGGCAAGTCCTTTATTGGGTGACTAGGTTCTTAATGTCATGAAGAAGTTTCATGAAGAACTGTTGCCTGTGGGATGGATGCATGCCAGAGATGTCTGTAAAGGACTGTCTCCCATGGGAGGGACCCCACGGGAGGAGGAAAAGGACTCTTCTCCCTGAGCAGCAGCAGAAACAACAACTGACTGTAACCCCCATTCCCTGTCACCCTGCACTGCTCTGGGGGAGGAGTTAGAGTCTGGAAAGAAGGAGGGGTGAGGGGAAGGAGTTTTTAAGATTATTTTACTTCTCACTCCTTCACCCTGATCCTGTTAGTAATATATTTAATGAATATCCCCACTTTGAGTCTGTTTTGCCCATGATGGTGATGAGTGACCTCTCCCAGTTGTTATCTCATCTCATGAATTCTTCAGGTTTTTTTCTCTCCTCTGTCCAGTTGCAGAGGGGAGTGAGACAGTGGCTTTTGTGGGTATCTGGCATCCAGCCAGTATCAACTCACTACACTGACCAAATAGGTATTTTCAGTTCTGATTCCTAAAATGTGTCAAAATAAATATCAAAACACTTGCAAAAATGTGCATTAAACAATGAAATGTTATTTTTCAACTTGATATGTATTACAAGAAAGATATATATGCTGTAGTGCAATAATATATGAGCATCAAAACGTGTATAAGAATGTATTGTCTCATTAACTTCTCACTTCCCCCTGTGGAAATCACTCTTGCCGGTTTCTACCTGACTAAAAACGACAAAAATATAATAGCAAAACCAACAGCAAAGAAGTGGCTGTCACAGATCATGAACAACTGAGAACTGATGTGCAATCTATCAGCACATCCAAGAGATATTAAGAACATTATCAACTGAGAAATCTGATAAAAGTGGTTTAGGATGTTTGGCTAACTTTCGAGAACAAATAATATAACAGGGTAACCAACACTACCAACTAGTTTTTAATTTCATGAGCTCAGCACTCTGTTATTGTTGGCCTTTACTTTTTCCTTTAGTTAGAAATAACAAAATTATTTATAATAGCACAAAAGAATTTGGAAAAATGTCCAATAAGGTCATACATATCAGGAGACAGACACATATATTATGCACATGCTGAGTAGCACTTCTCCATCTTTCAACGTCTAAGAAATTTTGGCTTATCTACTTATTCAAAATAGAAGTAATTGGAGCTTAATAATATTGGATAAAAGTTTGGTTAAGTGCGATTATTTGCTTTATACCATTTCTGAAAGACTTCTTTGTTTCTGTTCTTTTACCAATAATTTTGGGTAGAAAATACCTAGGCATGTATACAATTTATTTTGACTGAATGACATACAACTAGGTGAGGCATGTTTGTGATACCAGTCTGTGTTTTACGCTATTTTAAAAACAAAAGTCAAAGAGATTGCAAATTCATTTGATAAGGAGAAAATTAAAGATGTGAGAGATTAAACTAAAAGGCAGAGAGGTGTACCTTTTACTATACTTTCTACGTAAGTCTTTGTAGCACAGCAGAAGTAAAAATTGAGTTCAGGTATTCTTGTAAGTTTGAAAGACCAGCTATGCTCTTTAAATCATTGGTATCCGTGACTAAAGTACCTTTCCTTCCTAAAGATCTAAATTTCAACTAACCCGTGCATGTGTGTGTATGGGTGTATTTTTACACAAAAACATTTCTACCACCTCTTTTGTACCTGCTTTATTCCAGGATGCTTCAAAGCCCTTCCTTTTAGTGTCCCATATTTCTCCTCTCCTCTTGAATCAAAATGAGAAGATTAAAATATAGATAGTAGATGTTAGGTTTATCATAAAGCTACAGACTTTAGGACAGTGTGTTTAGTGACATGAAGCTGATGCGATTATAGATTTCATTTAAGGATCTATATACAGGGGTTACAATGGGCAGGATTTAAGGTTAGCCTGTATCAGCCTTATCTCCTAGTTCACATAAAAGCTCAAGGCAGAATTCATCAAATAGTCAGGCAACTTTTTTCCTGTTCCTAAAGATGTAGTGGAGTTTGATACAGGACAAATATTCAGAGTAACATTTTCGTCTTGCTTATTTCTTCCATGCAACACTATTTACTCTAGCATCATCATGGGATATGTTAATTTAGACGGATTTAAATGGATTCTGATCTATTCTAACCTACCAAAATATAGCCCAGCTGACATATGTTTTCTATAATCATTATATTAAGTGAAAATCATCTGCAACAGACTACTGATCTGACTTTACTAAAAAGTGTGATCCCATTCCATAAGCATTCAGAAGGAATGCAATAAAATAATTTGATTTCATTCTGATTATTCCTAAAACATGGATTTATTGAGAAACTTGAGATATGGAGAACAGACGTCTTGTCTAGCTGTTTTTAGAGGAATTTTTTTCTGTAATATGTAAAAACTGAACAAAAATTTCAACTTGTATATCATGACAAACTGTTACAGCAAGGCTATGATAGGAAACATTCTAAACCTCCTAGACCTTCTAAGGTAACGAGATAGAGAACTGTAACTTCCAATAGCTTAATAAGGTTACCCATAACATCAGCTAATAAGCTGTCAGGGTCTGGTTTGAGAGCAGGATGAACAAGACTCTTCCATCTTTACATAGGGAAAGCCATAAGGCAATTTCTGGGAAACAAAAAAGGAAACTGTGAATTTGATTTCTGAAATCTGACTGAATGACCAGTGCTTCCATTACTAGGAAGCAGAACAGATCAGAAAGTCTTCAAGTAATACCAGCTTACCTGCTATAAAGCACTCAATAACCACTAACATTTTTCAGTACTTCTGTTAAATTGTGTAATGAATAAAATATCGGTTAGTGCTTTAGATATGTGAATGCCACACAGGCTCAAAATGCATTAAATATTAAAAATCTCTCTTAACCACTCATGTACAAAAAGTGTCTTAGGACTTCAGTGGAAAGCAAATATACAACATAGTTTACAGATCATTTAGTCAGGTATTTGTACTCATATGAAAGTGCTTTACTAGTGAAATTAATGTTATAGTTAGATACTCATAAGTTTAAATAGACTATCTCTATTTGAACTTGGCAATTTAAATAAGTTGATAAATGGAATATTCTGCTATAGACAAATTTATTGTAACAGTAATTTCTTTTTCTTTTTTTGAAAAAGATAAAGAAGGCATGAAAGACAAGAGGGAAGGAAAGAATTTGTTGTATATAAAAGACAGATAAAATGCATTCCCTCATTCAAATCAATCATTTTCTTCATCACTGTAAAAAAATTGTATTACTCTCTTTGACTGGTAGATCTGTACTTTGCTGTTTAAAACCAAATAAAAAAGTCAAAATATATAGGATGTCTATTTCTAGGAATGGTGATGTGCTGTGAAAACAAGTGTATTCAAAACAGATAATTACAATAATTACAACGCGTTTGCATAGAGTCATGGAATGGCCTGGATTGGTAAGGACCTGAAATACTATATAGTTCCAAACTCCATGCTGCTGGGCAAGGACACCTTTTACTAGACTAGGTTGCTCAGAGCTCCATCCAGCCTGGCCTTGAACACTTCCAGGGATGCGATCATACACAACTTGTCTGAACAACCTGTTCCAGTGCCTCACCGCCTCGAAAGCAAAAAATTTCCTGTCACTACATGCCCCTTGTAAATAGTCTCTCTCCATCTTTCTTGTAGTCTTCCTTCAGGTACTGGAATGCCACAATTAGGTCACCCTGAAGCCTTCTTTTTTCCAGACCGATCAATTCCAATTCTCTCAGCCTTTCCTCATAGGAGAGGTGCTCCATCCCTCTAATCATCTTGGTGGCTCTCATCTAGACTCACTCCAACAAGTCAATGTTCTTCCTGTGCTGTAGACCCCAGAGTTGCATGCAGTGCTCGAGGTGGGGTCTCACCAGAGTGGAGTAGAGGGGCATCATTGTCTCCCGTGACCTGCTGCTGTTGCTTCTTTTGATGCAGCCCAGAATATGTTTTGATTCAAGCAAGATTATTTGCACCTGCTCATATTTTAAAATCACTAATCCATTTTGTATCAATATCATAAATTTTGTATTCTGGCTGTACTTACTATGTCCTGCTGCGTTTGTAACTTTCAGGTAACAGCTGTTCTCTTTAGTTAACAGCATAGGACCAAAAGCTAAGTTTGACAGTGTTAATGTGTCATTGTATATGACTTGTCATATACAATGAAACCTTAATATATAATACTCTTCCTTCAGTGTCTCTATGTCTCTACATCCAAGAAAGCTGCAATGACTTAAATTTTCTGTTTAAAAGTGCCTAACATTTTCTGAAGTAATTTTTAGAAAAGTACTTGGAAGAGGCTGAATGTTCAGAGACAGACCAAAGAGTTGATGTGAGGGTCTGAAGAAACACTTACATATTTATGCACTTTTAACCTCTTTTGTTTTCAGAGCATAAATGAATTAGCACATTTAATGCCCAGATATCTTGGATATATTTCCATCTTTATGAGTTATATGAGAATAAATATAATACATAAATATATAGAAATTAGTTTTAAATATTTTATAATGGTTTATGTTTATGAAGGCATTTAAGTGGTTACAGTACACAAGCTAAAAGTTAAATGGGGAGCTAAAAATGGAGCAGAAGTAGGGGTTGTTACACTATTTGAAAAAAATTTCCTGGAAAAGGAGGTAGAGTACAAATGGATTTCTCAGAGTCAGCAAAAATGCCTTGTAAATCTTAAAATGCAAAAATGAGATTTCTTTCCTCCAGAATTTATTAAACATGTAGAAAAACAGTTTCTCTCTTGACAAAACAGACTCTTAGAGCTGAGTACAGCAGCAACACAGTGGGGGATGTGATCAAAAGTGAGGATTGCAGTTCCTGACCAAACGCAGGTTTGCATACACAGGATGTCCCTTTTGGCAAGTGGGGCTGAGACCCTTTCCAGCAGCAGCAACAGCTGCAAGGCCATTCTGGGCAGCAGTTTTCTGACTTATTTACAGTGATGGAAAGGTAAACAAATAGGTGAAGAATTCAGAACAGTGCAGTTTCCTTTCATGTCATTTTTATTCTGCTCTGTTCTAGCTTTTGTTGATGGAGCTGCAACAACCATGACATTATATAAATTACTTCCAACTAACATAAATATTTAATTAGTGATTCAGGTGTAGAGAAAAGAAGGTATAAGCAGTTAAACAAGGTCCCAAGGTCAACCTCATTCTCCAACCCAGCATGGGTCAACCATGAGGCACAGTCCTCAAGGGTGTCCTTGCCCTGCTGTGGGTGTTCATTGCTCCTTTTCTGTCCTGGAGGGTCTCCTTCCAAGAGTGTTTGTCCATCTGTGTCCACAACAATGTCCCCTTACTTGTCTCTTCTTCCTTTTCCCATGACTCCTTTTGCATCTCCTCATATGTGTCCCATCCCTCAAGGCTGCTTCTCTTTCTTAAACACATCTGAAGCCCAAGGGAGTTTATGTTGGGCTGAGGTTGTGCCAGTCAGTGGACTACTCACACCCGTGTCCGACTGGGCTGGGAACATCTGCAACCAGGACAGGGAGCTTCCCTGCTCCTCCATGCAGGTCGCTCTCGGAGCATGCTGCCCTCTAAACCCCTGCTATCCATGCCCAAAACAGGGGTTTGTCATTCCCTTCTTCTCCCACCCTCACTTTTTATTTCACCAATCCTGTTGGAAACAGGACTCTCTTTAGTGGAAAAAAATTATATTTTTGTCAAATTATCACAAGATGTAGTAAGAAAGGGGAAGGAGGATATTACTTTAACCATTAAGATGATCAGATATCTAATACACAATAGATAATGGATAGATAGGAAAATAATCTCTTTCAAAACAGAAGCAAAAATGGTACAAGTGTAGGAGGATGTGGATAAAGAAACAATATGGTTAACTGAAAAAGGTAAAAAAAAACAGTCCTCTCTCAAAAGGGTTGTCAAAGGTCGTTTCTTCAGCCCTGAGAAGAGACAACTGAGAGGAGACTTCAGTGTCCATGGATATCTGAAGGGATTGTGCTAAGAGGATAGAGCCAGGCTCTTCTTGGTGGTGCCAAGCAACAGAGCAAGAAGCAATGGGTGGAAACAAATGAAGAGGAAGTTCCACCTGAATATGAGGAAGAACTTCTTTACTGTGCAGGTGACCAACCACTGAAACAGATTGCCCAGAGAGGCTGTGGAGTCTCCCCCACTGGAGATACTCAAGAACTGTCTGGATGAAACTCTGCGCAATGTGCTCTGGGATGACCCTGTCTGGGAAGGGAGGTTGCACCAGATGACGCACTGTCATCCCATCCAGCATTACTGTCATGTGAAAGGTTGGGAGTTTGGAGTTTTGATCATTGGTCCCCCATGAAAGTTGATACCCTGGTGTCTGACAGTCTGTAAACGTCTCCTGAGGAGACCGTTCACCAACAGATTCACAAGATCAGAGGGTACTTGGACTTCTCTTGTTAGGGGGAAATCAACAGGGCCAAGACCCCTCAGCAGGTCCTACCAAGGTGTTATCCACTGCCATCAACTGCAAGGACTCACTTTACAGTTTACGGAATAATAATATTTTTTAATACAAATTGTGACAGGTTAATAAGGTTCAAAGGTTGTCGGTGATAGTGTCTGCAAAAATGTGTTTTAAAGCAATGTACTGATACATATATTAAGCAAGCACAAGTTCTGATATGAAGCAACCTATTACGCTATGGGGTAAGCACAAGCAAAAGCTCTAGTCCTAAAAGCTCTAGTCCTAAAAGCAGCATTTAATGTGTGTAGACTATATTTCTTACCCAAGGCTTCCATCTGAAGGGGGGAGAATATGTACTTCGCCCGTCAGCTGATCTCAGCAGTTTTTCTGGAGGTCTTCTTCCACTTTCATCCTATCTCCAACTTACTTTTATACTATTTTCTTTATGTTTGAGTGGAGTTTGAGTGACTCAAATCATAAATACACTTTATTTCTGATTGGTGTACCTAAGGGGGTGGTAAGTGGTTGTGGTTCAGCACTTGACGGGGAGGCTCAACATGGTTGTTGGCTTTATCAGCAGAACATCTTCATCCTCCCTTATCTGACAGGTACTGTATGGTCTCAGTACCACGATGTTCTCTCATTCTGCCAAGATTAGAATGGAGGGGGGTCATGTAGCCTCCACTTTGTTCCACACTGTTCTGTTTCTCTGAGCAGATGTTTATTGTTGTACTGGGGAGCATGTTGACCTCAGTCTGTCCAGGGAGTTGCAATGGTTTTTTACTTTAAAATTCTGAATCTCCTCTAGGTTTAACTCTATCCATCACCCCACACTTACCCATTCTGTGATTCACTGAAATTAGTAATAGTTACAGAACAATAGCTCATGCTAAACAGATATGAGTGACTGGTATGAAGGCAACAAGTTAGAAAATCTTTGTGTACAGTAATTTTCTTTCTTTTGCTTTAGGCTTGTTTTCTTATAAAAACAGTAAAAAAAGAAGAAACAAAATTGGGCGTTTTAAGCTACATAAAAATGTGTCTAGAGCTCAAGGGTAGAACACTTTCCTTTGTAGTTACAAATTTAAACAAAACAATGCAACAGATATTTTATAGCACTATTCGGCTGAGTTTCTATTTTTTTTTCTTTTAATATGGAAAAGGCTTTTGAAGAAATTGGAATTCTGTTTAGGAAGGCTAAAAGTCTGCGAAACATTTAGAGTCTCTCCTTTTCTGCAGAAGGAACATACAGAAGAATATTTCATGTGTGTGTATGGAAATTTACACAAAGTGCCCTCATTAACACTAATGGAAACATAAACAGCTGTGTGCCAACTCTATCTAACATATTTCAAACCAGTGCAGAATAAACATTCATGTCAAACACCAATAGAGATGCATCTAGATTCACTAAAGTAAGAGGGAAGTAATTGTTTACAATGGCTATGGTTTGATTTAGGTTAAAGTGAAGAGTGGGTTTAAATCATGCTAGTTTTAGCTCAACTTGCCATTTCAAAGTCAAAATACCCTGAATGTAAGAAAAGCTTATAATTATCCCAAGTCAGAGCTAAAGCAATTCTTATATAATGTGCTTTACAGAGATTTGTTGATAATGTTTCTTTAATTGTTTACTTGTGTGCCTCGCTAAAGGTTGAGTGGACCTTTATATGCATGTTTACACACACACACACACTCACATACACACATTTTACTTAAAATGAAGTTTGGCCTCTATGTTCAACTAGACAGATTCACTTAGTGAAGAGTCAATTAAAAGAATGACAAATTGTAAGGGTAGATTTATTTTCAGGAGGCAGAACAGTTTAAACTTCTAGTGTCTGGGAAACAATATCACCTCCAATAGGATAGAATGATTGATGCTGTGCAAAAGGGGAATGGGGATTTCAAGAATTGCCAAAGCCAGCTTTACAGTTCTCAGAAAATGAGAGCTCTCCCCTTCCACTTGACACTTCCCATCCTGTAAGTATTGTTTCACTAAAGGAGAAACAGATTAAATTCCAGCTGCTGTCAGTTCTTAGCCAGGTCTGTTGAAGAATGTGGCTTTTGAAAAGTTGTATCAATACTTCCCTTTCATTATTACCAAAGCAGGCTTAACTGTCTTTGATGTCTTCTTACCAGCATCATTACAGTTTTCTACAACGAGTGAATAGTGGTCTTTATTTAAGGTCAGTTGAAATTCTGAGTTGGAATTGCAATACATTGGGGGACTGGATTGTTCATTGTTTATAATATCTTCCTTTTTGCAGTCTGTATCAAAACCAAGTGAAAGAATGGCTTCAATTTTCTTTCACAAACACAGACCAAGTTATTAACCTGGACCATTAGATTTTTTAGAGTGCAAGCTCAAACATCTGGTTTTTGCTTGTCTGCAGGCTTAGCATTGCTTGTCAGAAAACAAGGACAGAAAAAGAAAAAAAAAAGCTAATGAATCAATTATACAAAATTGTTTGGCAGACAGCCTACTGTATCTATAACATTTTACATGTGAACTTTTGTCATACCCTATTGATCAACATATCACACTTTTACGTGTGTTCAATATCTAATGATAACTGGGTAAGATGGAAAATTTCTCTCTAAATACTATATATACATGGATGGGGGTATTGCACTCATACTTGTGCACAGTCTTTTGGGAAATCAATTTAATAAAGAGAATATATTTAATCATCCACACTTGTGGTATTTATACAGTGTTGCTGCTCAGTTATAAATCAAGTGTATCACTTCTGCTGCTCTACCAATGTTAACAAAGTAACAGATAAGTAACAACAGCAACAGAAAAGCCCACAGAGCAATAAAAATAAAACTATTAGTCTAAGTTGTTTTCTGTGTTTCTCTCTGGCTACTTGGCTGGAATAGTTTGGAAAAATTGTATGCATAGCACATTAAATCTTGCTTTTTATAAGCTGTGTGCAATTCTAACCCATGTTGTGAATTTAAGCAAACATTTGCTGATAAGTATATGTCATATGTCACATCCTTAGTCAAAGTACATCTATAGGACAATCAAAAATACTGAAAAAGGAATTACTTTGTCTTAAAGACTGCATTTGTTGAGATGATCTGTAACAAGCCAAATTTAATTGCTTATGTACAAGGAGTCAACACATATTTCTCAGTAGAAAGGAGCAAAGGAGAAAATATGTTTTAAAAAGATACACGATCAAATAGTTTCACATAACATATTAACACTAGAGCTGAACTCTGAAAAAGGTTGCCTTCTGAGGAGAGAAGTGCTAAATTCTCTTCAGGAGAATCTTGAAACTCCAGAAACAATGATAAAAAAAGTCCTGAGAATGTGTGGAGAGAAAAGCAAACTGAAGGTAACATTTGTGCAAGTGGATCATCTTGTTAGAGTGGTAATTTGCGTGTCTTCAAAATTCCCTAGGAAAATAAAGCAGGATCCTGCCTAGACCACTTATGTTCTTCCTAAACTGGAAAGAAGCACCAAAGTCCAGTGCCGTGGTTTCAGAAGGGATAAAGTTGATTTTCTTCCTAGTAGCTGGTAGACTGCTGTGTTTTAAATTTAGTATGACAATAATGCTGATAACATGCTGATGTTTTAGTTGTTCCTTGGCAGCGCTTACTCTAGTCAAGGACTTTTCAGTTTCCCACACTGTGCCAGTGAGTAGGTGCACAGGAAGCTGGGAGGGAGCATAACTGGAACAGCTGACCTGAGTTGGCCAAAGGAATATTCTGTATCGCAGAACATAACGCTCAGTATATAAACTGGGAGGAGTTGGCTGGAAGAGGCCGATCGCTGCTCAGGGACAGGCTGGACATCAGTCAGCATGTGGCGAGCAATTGTGTTTTGCATCACTTGTTTCTTTTGGTTTTATTCCTCTCTCTTCTTCCTTTTAATTAAAATTAGGAGGAGTAGTAGTTGTACGTAGTAGTAGTGTATTTTACTTTGTTTCAATTACTAAACTGTTCTTAACTCATGAGTTTTTACCTTTTATTTTAGTTTGTTTACCTTCCCAGTGGAGCAGGGGAGGGAGTGAGACAGCAGCTGCATGGTACTTAGTTACTGCCTGGGCTTAAACCATGACACCCAGACAAGGAAATAGCTTCCTATTTCTCAGTATTAATATTTCTCTTATGAAAAAACTTAGTAGATAACTTCTCAGTTTCAAATTTTTCATACTACTTATAAGAGCTTCTCATCAGAGTTGAACACGATCACAGAGAGCTATGTGGTGTTAGACGTCTGCTTGTCAGCATGCTGAGAAGACTGGTATGGGGACTAGTTTGGGCATCTCTGAGCTGTGGATTGTGAATCACAGCTGTACATTTTTGATTTGACAGAGTAAAAATGTCTGTCTGCTGTTAAAATTTTTTGGATTACTATCATATAAAATTCAGAGTTTGAACCAAAGTAGAAAACTGCTGGGGGACCACATAAATGTGGTATCACATTTATGAATTAACATTCTAAAATATCATTTCTGCCTTGTGCAGTTTCTTTTTTTAAGAGTTATGAACTTTATTTACTTAAAGTTATTATTTAGATTCTTATTTCTTATAGAAAACTTTGAACAAATAGGGTTGTATACAAAAAGCATTTAGAAAGAAGCCTAAAAGGTCTAAAAGGATCACAGCTAATGGACAACCAAAATGAATAAGGAAATGGCTGCCTACACTAATGCTTCCAAAATTATCCACTTAATTGAAGTGAAAAATCCCCCTGATATCTTAAAGGCATAAAGAAATTGGTATTTCTGTACACTGTATATTAGTATACTATATACTTCTGCATACTAAATTTTACTGGAATTTCCTCTCAATACAATTCATTCACCTGGATGTGGGACATCAGCCCTACTTTTAGCAGTGCCTGACAAGTCAACAAGAAGAGCCGATCTATAGAGAACAGAGGATAGAGAACTGCACTGCAAAGCTATTTATCATGTTCCTTTTGAGATACTTACGCAAGCAAATTCTAAACCTTGTGTTCATGAATGTGCAGTCATTTCCTGTATAGCTATCCAATTTACTCAGGTAATTTTAGAAACTTCATAAAATTGCTAGTGGCTTTATTTTCTTCCTATTGACCAGTCAATTATTCACCTCCACGGCCTTGCATGGTTTAGAACCGGTCTAAGTAAAGATACTATATTTAGCACAGCTAAGTAATTTCATTGAGAAGGACAACAGAAATGTTTATACAACATCTTTTGCAGATTGCTCTTGTATGTATTAATTCCATTAAACAATTTATAAATGTCTATGAAATATGAAATCTTAAAGTCCATTATGATTTTTCCTTTTTTTTTTTTTATTAGAAATATCCAGACAAGGCTGAAAAAAATAAAAGGTATCTTAAAGTGTTTAGTTTCCTAGCGGTTTTTGTTGGATCTTTTTCTTGGAATATATGAAAGAATTATCTTGCAAAAAAAATCAAGACAGAATAGAAGATTACAAACATTTCATAGAGACAGAGGTCAGTTTGGAGTGAATGAAATGTTAGCTGTTACTTTAAAGAGATTCCTGAAGCACTTTGACATTATTAAATTTCAAAAGATAGTATAAAATACATACTAGGATATAGGAACCACAATTACGCAACACAAGCAATTTACATTAATGCCTCAATGGTATTATTACATAATTATCCAGTCTTAGCAGGAGAAAACACAATACTTTTGGCACTTTTGTTTAAAAAAAAGTAGTTTTAGGAACAGTATTATAAATAATCTAACTAGGTAACATTTCTCATGATTGACTTCAGAGGCAGAATAGTCCTGGGTTGGGATAAAGATCTCAACAGATCTTGGTCATTTCCCAGGACTGTCTACATGGCTTTGAGGGAGTCACTTTGCTTCCGATCAACAGGATTCGGCAGTGAGCCATGGGAGAGGAGGCTGGTTATCTTCATTTAGATCCTGCTTTACAAGTACCCACTCTCTGGTGATCAGCTTCGCTTGTCACTCTCCAGCCTTCACAACACTGAAGTCAGGAACCCAAGAGACTCTGGAAGCTGAGCTAATGATCTGTTGTTAATCAGTGGTGAGGCATTGGCAAAAGTCACTCAGAGAAGCTGTGGCTACCCCATCCCTAGAAGTGTTCAAGGCCAGGGGCTTTTAGTGATCTGGTCTAGTGGAAGGTGTCCCTGCCCATGGCAGAGATGTTGATATCTTCTCCCAGGCAAGTGACAGGATGACAGGACACAGACCCAAGCTGTGCCAGGGGAGGTTCAGGTAGAATTTTTTCACTGAAAGGGTTGTCAAGCATTGGAAGGAGCTGCCCAGGAAGGTGGTGGTGCCACCATCCCTGGAGGTGTAAAAGAAATGACTGAACCTGGCACTCAATGCTCTGGTCTAGTTGACAAGGTGGTGAGCAGTCAAAGGTTGGACTCAATGATCTTGGAGATCTTTTCCAACCCAAATGATTCTGTGATTCTCTGATATTCAACTGTTCTGAAACTAATACAGTAAGTTCGAAGGTTTGACATTTGGATTGGAAGTTAGATGCTGTAGTAGAGGGTTTTTGTTATTAAACAGGTAAGAGATGGCATTAATTAATGAAAATTCCCTTTAAAAGGCACATTTGCTTAGTGATGCAGTACTTGACCTGGACTACAAATGAAAAAGGTGATTTTTTTTTTCTTATAAAACATTGCTGATTATTAATAAAACAATTGACATTGAAGTTGTTTGGGTTTTTTTGTGGGGTTTGTTTTTTTTTTTTTTAATCTTTGGGTTGTTTTTTTTGTTTGCTTTGAGTTTTTTTAATTAACTAACCAGATTCTCTGGTGTTCTTTGTTGATTTTCTCTGTTGCTCTTTGCAAATACATACATAGAAATATCTTCTCAGTATTTTGGATTTCCTGATAGGAAATGCTACCAACTAACTTCAAGAATCAAATAGTGAAAAATAGGCTCTGTTAAAAGTTTGAAAGATTAATCAAATAATTTCCAGACTCATAAGATATAGTCTGCAGGATTTAAATTTAAGCTTACCACATTAATGCAGCTGTAAAGAGAAAGTGCTGTAGCAAATTTACCTTAGTGCTCTTGGAAAACAGGGATTTTTAGAATTATTGCCATCTCAACAATGTAATTCTTTTCAAATCACCAATTACAAAATAGCTGTATCTTATTCTATGACACTAAACCCTTAGCATGCAGCATTTTTTAAGCTACGTGAAATCCTAGGTCAAGAATACTTACTGTACTTCCATTCTTATTTTAGTCATTAAAGGTCAGAGTGAGAGCATGTGTTTATGGTGACATTGTGAAGGTGATAAAGCTGCAGCCACAGGCAAACTGAAGGAGCTCCACACTTCGTTATTTAAGCTTGATGTAAAAATACTCTACCTCTTTTCTCCAGGCAGTCTTGGTTCAATATTGCAGAGTAACAGCATTATGTTTCATAACCTTTAGCTTGTTTATCATTGATCAGTGACATTAATATATCTGTGTATGACACACAGCAAATGAACAAAAATTGAACTTGAATAAACTCGTTTACTGTGGTGGACTATAAAACATTGAGATTTCTGCATCTCACTTTTGTTAAATCTACTTTTACATTCACCCTCACATAAAGCATTTTTAGGTATGACAGAGTATTTTTAGTATGAGATGTCTTGAGAAAGAAACTGTGAGATAATTGTTGGAAATATTGGACTATTAGTTTTCTTTCTTTAATTTTTATTAAAGACACAAAAACCACAGCAAAAATAGACAGAAGCTTGAATAGCAAATATGTATTGAGTTTTGTTATCCGATTCTCTTTTGGAGTGGGTGAAGTTTCTACTACTCTATCACTGATGTCTAAAAATCTTTAACATATATAACTTTGAATTTTATTTTTTTCGATTGGAAAGTAGGGGTTTTTCCCATTTGATTAATTTGTAATTGAGGTAACCCTCCCCAGGCTTCATGGCTAAATATAGGAATCAAGATGTCATGAATGAGGATCATAAGGTAGAAACTGAGTTCAAAAAGGCCAAATTTATTTGAATTTAATTCATTGTGTTTTAGCAAATATGCCTATTAAATCACTTGGAGGTGCTTGGTCCTCTTAATGAACTGAGAACTTTTGTTAGCAGAGTGTCAGAAGCCTTTGCTCAAAGCCTTTATGGATCTTAGTGAGAGGAACGGGCAGTCTCAAGAGTCATATTACAAAATTATGTAGTCTCATATTAAAGGCAAAGACTATGGCTAAATAGGACAACCAGAGATATGATGAATGAATGTATAGATCAAGGCTGACTGGGAGAAGTAACATAGGTCAGTGGTTAATAAGAAAACCAAATTTTGCCAAAAGCAGAAGTAAAAGCTAACTGATGGGCAAACATAACATCTCTGTTAATGTCAATAGACGGTAATGAAGCAAATGAGTTAAAGGAACTCTGAAGACAGGAAGGCTGTGTACACTTACAGGCTTTTTTTCAAAAATCTTGCAGAAGAGACAGAAGAAATTCCAAAATGTGCCAATTCCAGCTATGACTAGAAAGTACAAGAAGTAATGAATGCACACCACCCAAACATCTTCCTTTGAAGAGCTGGAAACAGGTTTTTCTGTGTTCTTTGGATGGGCTGATTTCTTTTAAGCAAAGACACAAGACATAGATGTAGACATAGACAGGAGAGCTAAAAATTGTGACACACAGTGATACAGGTTCCTTGTGGGACAGAGCAGTAAAGCAACAGGCCCAAGGCAGTCTCTTGGAATTTGGTCTCCTACAGACCTTACAGGAAAAGAGTATCTGTAATAACAATGAACTGTGAATGTTGGACTGTTTCTTTTGCTTTGTGTATTTTATGGATAACCATCCTCTGAAGCCATCCTCTACTAATACTTAAAGTTTATTGTTGTTATTATAATAACCTAATGGACAGATGGATAAACCTGAAATGTCTTGGCTTCTAAAGGTTTGGGCATTTACAACACATCCCAGCATTTTCAAGATGCAAAATTAAAAAGGGCACAATAAGCTCTATATGATACAAGATTGATCATTAATAGATTCCAAAGGGAATCTTACCAGTTTTGCCCCATAGATGCATTAATAGACACAGACGATTAAGTTTAAAAGGAATAGAAGGAATACAAATCAGGAGGTGCATAAATTGAAAGTGACTTAAAGTGACTAATTTTCACTATTGAGAGTCCACTATGGCTAAGATTTTCTACCAAATTGCACCCTCTAAACAATTGCACTCTCTTCTCCAATTTGATAATGCCACGGGCATTTTTCTGCTTTTTACTTAACATCTCACCTCTTGCTCTACTGATAACATGCTGTGCAAAAGATCTGTCTGATGAGTGCCTGCAGCAAAGTGTTCTGGAGCTAAATTGCTTTTGCAAATCTTTTTACTAAAATAAAATGAGCAGCAGGATGTTTGTCATTTCAGCTGCAACAGAATAAATATTTTATCATCTGTTCTTCAAAAGCTCATCTGGAACTCAATGAGTTTTATAGAACAATTTAAAGAGTAAAAGCATTTAATTCACTTTGATTACGTTACATGACCTGTTGAAAGCTTGAGGTAATTTGCAACAGAGGTTTACTTAAAATACTGATTTTTAATCACTTCTCTCAGGTAAACTGCCACCTTTTTCAAGTGGGTGCACAAAGTGTATATAAGCAAAATAAGACTATCTTTGAAAGAATTTCCATCAAAAGAAGATTTACAGTTTTGTAAAGAGGGTGGGTTTTTATTCCTTTTTCTTAGAAACTCTCAAAAGCATCAGAATTTAGTACGCAAGTGATACAACGTTAATGAAAAGGCATGCTGAAGTATTTGAAGTGGGGAAAACAACCACTTCACTTCTCATCAAACATGCAGAGAGTTTAATCTGGTGCCCTTTAATAAAGATGGGCAAGAATTTTATCTAATTATGATGTCCCTCCCAAGTTGTTAGAGAATCACTCAGTGAAGGTCAAGATTCAAGGAGCAGAACTTCAGGCCACATCTATTGCTGACCTTGAACACTGCAGGGAATCAAGAGCATTACTGCTTCACAGGACTTTGATTTGCAGCTTCTTAATCCCACTAATACCATTTTATGCCAAGAAAAAACATGTGAAGTTCACTAGAAATAATAAGCAAAATAAAGGATAGGTATGGTGAGGACAAATATGAAAATTAAAAAAAAAGCAATGTATCTTGTTTTATCCTGTATCTCTTCGTGACATTTATCAGAGAGAGACAACTGAAATGGCAGAGTGAAAGGAAGAAGCTCTCATGGCTGACAGTGTCTTGATAAAAATGCGCTTTTTAATAAACTATAAAAAGAAGAATTCAAAATAAGAAACCTACATATAAAGGCAGATGAGAGACCCTTGACTTATAGCCCTGATACTATGAAATATTTTATATTCTTGTTGGTACTCAAATCTCTCACAGTTATTTTAATTCTGTTTTGCTTTACCTTGCCTTGCCTCACGTTGCCTCACTTTGTCTCCCTTACCTTCTCCTGTCTTGCTGCTCTTCAATAACACTGATATTTATTTTATGTAAAATAGCATCTGTTCAAGTGACTGTTGTTCATCCTTCCTGATCATGAGATTCCTCTGTTCCTTCTACTGATCTCTCTTTGCTGTTTACTTTACAACCTCTGGCTGTAGGAAAATTCACTCCAGGTCTGCTTGATACAAAAAAGCTACTATTTACAACAGATGAGGTGGAAGGCCAAATGTTATTGTCATTTATGAGTGGGAGAACTCTCTAATTCCAATGTGGGGGCACAAAATCCCTACAAATAATCTTAATTTAAAATGTAGTAACAAAACCTGTAAGATGATATATTAGCTTCTTCTTTATTATTCTTTAATTTCACAAAGGAAAATGGTCACATCTGAAAAGGAAAGAATAATATATAAATCCTATACATATTTTAATATTAATGTTTGGTTTATTTTTATATCTTTTAAGAGTTAAAACAGCCTTTATTTTTTCTGTCATGTAATCTGATTTTTAGATTCTGCAACATATCTATATGGCCCAAATTTTGATTTCTTTGGTTCTCAAAGTACCAACACCTAAGTTGTTTTGTCATTTACTTTTCTATTTTCTTTCTTTCTGTTTTTATCTTTGTTTGTTTTGCAGTGTTTTGTTCGCTTCTTGTTTTTTTTTTCCTTGCTTCCCAGGAAAATCTAACTGAATTTTTTTCTAAATTGCAAGAGAAAGCTTGATCTATGTAATCTCTTTCACAATTATATAATGATTCTGCTCTTCTATCTAGGATGAACCACCCTAGCAAAAGAAAGTCCAATCCAAATTCTTGATAATTGCCTCTTAAGCTTTCAGGAGTCTGTCTTAAGTTGCTCAGTCCCAAAAGGGAAGGCCAGAAGTCCATAAAAGCTTACAAACTCTGCCAGACTCTGCAATGCTTTATATGCACAGCAAGTCTGGGAAGTTCACCTTTTTTTTTCATTGAAATAAATTTCCTTCTATGGAAGGAAAATTTTACTTCCTCACTCCTACCCCCAAGGTCGCCAGTGTTTTTTGTCAATTTAACTACATTAAAACTATATTTTATTCCCCAAACAGTTATGCCTGAGTCACATCTACTTCATATAGTAGTTCACTCACTGTTCTGGGCTTTAACAGTGATTTTCAAGATTCTGCATTCATTCTAGTAGGCAATATCAGAAGATATTTGTTATAACTCCACGAATTGTGCTGTTATACTGATCTGTTATGATGAAAGAAGAAGAAGAATCTTTTATCTGCCTGCATCAGTGCAAAAAACTCATACTAACCCTGTTTTTGTAAGCCAGCTTTTCACATGTGAGCATTGTCCCTTGCATGCCGCAGGAAATTAAGGCACTAAATTTGGTACTGAGATTTTCCCTGCCAACTCCATTCTAAATTATTCCAACCAGCAATGCCAAAATCTCTGTAGCAGAGCCACCCATACACTAAAGAAACAAATATTTGTTAAAAGAAACTTTTTTTGAAAGTTATATATGTTTTTCTAGTCTGGTAAGCAGTAATAGAATAATACTAATTTCTATACTGACCTTTGCACTTCCTTCTCTTGGTAGCAGTTTTCAGAGCTGCAGAGCATCTACTGACAACCACACGGGACAAGAAGTCCATTTCGTTACCCACCTCCAGCACTCTACATTTCTTCCTATGCTTTTCATCCATATTGCCATTTTCTTCCTCCAAACATCAAACCCAGCCTATTGTCCAGTCCTAAAGTCATCTTCTTTGCAGATCCACACAGTGTTTGTCACTTCTTCATGACACTTTAAAAAGTGTTTCAGACAACCAATATTGATTTTAAGAGCTATTATAAATGTTCGAAGAAAGAACTGTGAAAGGCTGCCAGCTAAACCACAGGACAATATGTGGGATACTAATTGTATTTTAGAAATGCAGCTGAACGGGAGAATTACACATGGGGGTGTCTACTTAGGGCTCTATGCAGGCACTTTATACTTTGTCATCATAAAAATTGAGTATCTCTGTATAGACTGATTTGTATTAGCTTTTACAGAGCTAGTTTACTTGCACAGCTACTGCTTTACAGGCTCTTAGGGAAGGAAAATTTAGTACCACACATCTGTCCCCTTGAAAGTTTTGTGCATATCTATGCACACTGTACACACTTGCACACAGACTTGATTAAGGGAAGCATGACCTGTATAAGCCATACAAAGTAAAATTTAATGTAATTTAGCATAATCTAGGTGAAATAAAATTTTGGTTCTTCATGTGTAAGTTGATATCTCTAGCTCTATACCAGTCATCAAAGCTAAACATTAACCCTAAATAAGTGATACGGTTTAATTATGTTTCTTTTATTTAATTTTTATTCAATTTATATCAGCCTTTTTTGAATAATAGGTTTTATGCAAGTTAGCTCAGAATTAAAGAGTCATATTCATATTAGAATGTTGGTCTACTTCTGTGATTTGATTAGCCAGAATATATTTTTTCCCATTATTTTTCAAAGACTTGAATTTGTATTTTCTGCTTGTAAAAATGCTACTGATTTTTTAATGGTATAAATAATGATTTTTCCAAGTTCCAAAGCCAAGCCCCTTACACACTGGTATAACTGTTGATTCTGTGTTTTCAGACACAAAAAGAGAATCTGCTTTGTTAGGGTGTTGATAAATCAGAGGTTTGTTTCTATCTCAGTATATTGTCTGGCATACACAATAGGCAGAATAGAATGAGTTAAATATATGATGTTTTATTTGCTGCCATTGTTGCTTACAGAACATTTATAACAAGCTCTTTGAGACTCCTTGTAATGCTGAGGAAACAATTTATTTTGTGAATTAATTTGTTGAATGGGAAATGTTTCCAGTTTGCTTTCCAAGCTATAATGATGTGACTGAATTCAGAAGTGCCCTTGAAAATCTGCAATGTAGAACACCATATACACAACACATTAATTCTATACAGTGCCAAGGAAACTACAAACAATGAATAAATTCATGCTGGTTTTGTTAATTTATTAACTGGTACTGATTCTGATTTCATTTTCTCATTTTATTTCAGCTCTGATATGCAATTTGCAATAAATTAATGAGGCCTCAAGTCACCACAGAATTTAAGCATGTGCTGAGTTTTTAGCACAACGAGTACAAGTCTGCCTGTTTAGGCTGATGATTCCCTGAGGTGTGTTATGCTTAGCATTTACTATGCAGCCTTTGAATCTTCCTGATTCTTTAAATCAGGCTAATTCTGGTTTCTGAGATTTCAGGTCCTATCTCATGGACAATTAGTAATCAATGATAAAGAGAATGCAGTCATTACCCTTTACTTCTCTCACTCACTCATTAATAAGCCAAATTAATAGCTTGAACTGAAGAAAATCAAATATCAATTTCTATTTTTGTAGGGGGCTGGATGCTTTAGCACTCTGAGAACCTTACCTACACAGTCCTCGTTAAATACTAAGCATCAGTGTCAACGAAATAGTTATGAGTCCCTAAACATACCTGATCAGTAGTAATAATCTGGGGGGTTTTTTAAGTAGAAAAGAAAACATTTAGTATTTTGTGAACCCTTGAGCTGTAAAAAATCAGACTCAGGTTCTTTAGCAAAAAAGAAAAAAATTCAAGTTGAGAAACGTAGAGGAAAATCAGTGGCACAATCTACTCACTTCTCCAAAATCTACATTCAGGTTTTGAGTCATCTAAAGTTGTTAGAAAAAAAGCCATCAATCGAAGGCCATTGGGGAAAAAATAAACCATTTTGAAGGAAACAATTTATTCAGAAGATTTAATTGTTATGTAAGGTCTGAAATATATAAAAATTATTAACTTCAACAAATTAAAAAAAAGGCAGTTTCCTTTACAAATATTTACTTATCTGCATCTTTCTTACCCTTACTACCAAGACTTCTATCCACAAGGAAAACTTCTATTCCACAAGGAAAAGGTTCAGTACTGGGCCCAGTATTGTTCAACTTATTCATCAACGATTTAGATGAAGTGGCAGAAGCCTCCTCAGTGAGTTTGCAAACAACACAAAGCTGGGAGGAGTGGCCAATACCCCAGGGGGCTGTGCAGCCCTTCAGAAGGACCTTGACAGGTTGGAGAGCTAGGCGGAGAAGAATATTCAGCAAAGGCAAATACAGGGTCCTACACCTGCTCAAGAATAACCTCAGGTACCTGTACAGGCTGGGGGCCAACATGAGCAGGACCTGTGGGTCCTGGTAGAGAGCAAGCTGACCATGAGCCAGTGTACCCCTGTGGCCGAGAAGGCCAGAGGTATCCTGGGGTGCATTAGGAAGAGCATTTGCCAACAGGTTAAGGGAAGTAATCCTGCCCCTCTAGTCAGATGTGAGGCTTCATGTGGAACACTGTGTCCGGTTCTGGGCCCCTCAGTAAAAGAGAGACATGGAGCTCTTGGAGCAGGTCCAGTGGAGGACAAAAAAGATGATTAAGGGACTGGGGCATTTCTCTTGCAACGAAAGGCTAAGGGAGCTGGGTCTGTTCAGTCTCGAGAAGATATAACTGATAGGGGACCTCATCCATGTGTATAAGTATCTGAGGAAGGACACTGAGAATGGAAGGTGTGGCGAGAAGAGAGTTGTTCTTTAGGGTGGTCTTTGTGCAAGAGATCTCCTCAGCTGGAAAGGCCAGAGAAGAGTTCAGTGTGGCAAAATTCCATTTATTCTCTTCCTGTCCTGAGGAGTAGAATTCCAGGGTAGAGATAACACCTCCTCCTAGATCTGCTTGTGAGGCCTTTGCTGGGAGAACACAGCTTTGAAGTCATGCGCATGAGAAAGCTGTTAATACAAAAGCACCTAGGGCATAGGCTGGGCTGGGCTCTTTTCACCCTCTGTAATTTCTTTTACAGTGTATCTTAGGGTTTTCAACTTGGAAATAAATTTTCCTTAATACTTTAGCTGTGGTTTGGTCCCGCGTGCATATCAAGATTTACGAAGAGTGTCCAGATGATGGACCCAGGCTCTGCTCAGGGATGCTGAGGAATAGGACAAGAGAAAATGGGCAGAAACTGAGGGAGTGGAAGTTCCACCTGAATATGAGAAAGAACTTCTTTACCATGCATTTGACCGTGTGCTAGAACAGATTGCCCAGAGAGATTGTGGAGTCTCCCCCGTTGGAGATAATCAAGAACTTTCTGGATGCAGTCCTGTGCCATGTGCTCTGGGAAGACCTTGCTTGAGCAGGGAGGTTGGACCAGATGACCCACTGTGATCCTGTCCAACTTGACTCAATCTGTGAAGACTATATTACAGTTTCTCTAGAAGAAAATGTGTAATACTTTAAATTCATAAAGCTTAATTTCAAGATGTGGAAAACATTTTCTATGAGATCATCTAATTGATACCACTACTTTTGTTGAGGGCAGGAATTAGTCTAAAGAGACCTGTGGTGTTACACTGCAGGTGCTTGATCCTTTCACAAAACAGTTCCTGAATTCCCACAGACACAGGCATTTTGTTCCAGGCACACTGAAAGTCTCATTGGACACAGCAGAGTCCATGGGATACTTGTCACTCTTGTGCTATAGTGCATTTCAAGTATCAGATGACTGTATTTTCCATACAAGTAATTTGCCATATATGAGGGAGGTTACTGTATGTGTTAGGCAACAGACTGGTAACCCCCTAAGGTTAGTCTAAGGGGAACAACTTGGCCTTGAGGCTAGGCTCTGATGTTTATATCAAAGTGATGCCGACACATATTGAGAGCAAAAGTCAGGAAATTTACCAACAAATAACTGCTTTGAAAGTAGCTTGTTTTGAATTCTGATGCTTTTATTTTTCTCTGCTCAGCAAACTGGCAACTTGACATAATGGTGCTGTTGGTACTTGTACACAGAAGAGGACAGTAACTTGTCTGTGTTTAACTACATCTACATCTTTACTGAGAATTTCAGCATTATTGCAAGCTTTCATTATCCCAGTAATTATTTAATTCAAAAATGCTTTCTCCCAAATCCTTATTAGTCTGGTCTTTCAAACATCATTACTAAGTTCATTCAAATAAGGAGAAGAGACATATAAACACAGGGTTGTTGAGTTTTTTAATATATTTAAAATTATACTTATCTCTCCCCCACCTTCAACTCTTCAATAGTTAGCTATGGACTTAAAAGCAAAATAAAAACATATCATTTCCACATGAATAATATTTTGCATATTATAAACAGCTTATTTTAAAAGTATTAAAATAATAATTTTTATTTTAGTTTTATGTTTCTTACAAAATTACAGTAATATCTCATTATTTAAACTGACCTCTTGAAACTTTGAGAAAATATTAAATTGATATATCTCTAGGAAGCTGTTGTTCTTGAAGGTAGGGTATTTGGCAGCTAATATCTGACAGCACAATACCTAATAATATTCAGAGAGGTTTCAGATGAGCAATAACTAATGAATTAATTGTGGACAACATACAGAAGTAGCAACAGGAAGAATGTTGCTGAGATAGAAATAAGTTTTCTTCAACCTAGTTTAACCCATATCTGTAGACTTGTGGACAAACAGGGGAATAGGCATTGATTTGTTCTCAGTTTTTCCACTAGGAAAATCTAGAATTGTTCATAGTTATGGTTCCCCCACACTGTTTTTCTTTATCTCTCCAGCTCAGCAATGTCTTAAATAGAACTGGCTTCCTTGAGCCAGCCTCATGTTCTGTTCAATAGGAATTAAAATTAATCATATTTACTAATCATCACTGCTATAAGAGAGAGTGTGTGAATGCTATTAAATGCATATAAATAAATAAATACTTTGAGGTATATTTTTATACTTTTGTAGTTTTATATATCTGGGTAGCTTCAGCAACTTGAGCAATTCACAAGCCCATGGGATCAAATAATATATATATGAAGTTATTGAGAATTTCAGTGATGTCATTGTGTGTCTACTCTCTACATCTTTGACAGGTCATGACAATCAGAGGATTCTTCCAATTTCTGCTAAAAGGCAACACTACAACCATTTTTGAGAAAAACAAGAAAGACTATTTGGAGAGCCACAAGCTCGTTAGCCTAAAGCCTTAAAAAAGGCAGCTGAAAAAGCTATGGATAAGCTCCACCTGGAAGCCATGTCCAGACACATGAAGAACAAGACTGTGATTGGGAACAAAGAAGAGGAAAGGCAAAGGGGAATTACCAAGAACATAATGTCCGACCAATTTGTTTGCCTTTTGTGATGAGATTCCTGGCTGTCCTCTGAGAGGAAGAAGAGTGGATGTTGATTTTATCAGGGTCCTTGATGTGATCTTGTACAGCAGGGGGGTTGGAACTAGACAATCTTTGAGGTTCCTTCCAGTGATTCCATGGTTCTTATGATTTCAGCCTAAACCGCGGACTGGAAAGCACTTTCAGGGATTCACAATAATGAATTCTTTCTCCAGAACCTGGTCAAGACACTTGCTTCAACATGTAGAAGACGTTCTTGTGAGAGTTTATCACTACTGAAAGCCTGAATGATTTTTTCTGACAAAATAGGGAATGAATTTTCCACTACTCCCTCTCTCTTTGCAAGTTTTCTGATTATGATCTACGTTTAGATCACACCAACCCGATGGCTAGCAAAGAATCCACCTCAGGGTTTGACACAGCTCAGCAGTGTTAACTTACCAGGGAGAGAAGTATTAAGACTTTTGAGACTTTCCTAGAAGAAATTTAGGGCCAAAAAGATTTAGTATATCTAGGGTTTAAGCTACAAATATAGCTAGTATCCTACTTGTAATTTTAGTCTTGAATAATCCTTCCAATCACACTGTTTCAACAGAACACAATTCTCTTCCTAGACTTTTCCTTGGGATTATGACAAGAACTGTTATTAGTTAAGCACTGTCTCTGAATATCAATAGTTCCTCACTGCCAATGTCACTTGTATCAATTATTTGGATTTCATTCATACAGAGAATAAAATAGGTTAGATGGCTATAGAATTCAACTCAGTGAAATTTCAAATTTAATGCTGATGAAACTGAAAGGAATAATTGATTGTGTGGTCCAAATTCAGAGCCATGTTTAAGAGTCAGCTTAGTGCTGTGGTGACATTTTGGGTGATTTGTCCAGTGTAAACCAAAGTTCAGTTTAATTTATCCCTGGATTCAGGAGTTTTTGATTTATCCTCTGAGTTTCAAGTTCGGCAACATAGTGATACCTCTTTGTTCTGAATACAGTTGAACTACCCATCAATAACAATGACCATATGTCTGACGGCATCTTCAGTTGCCAAACTTGTGATCTACAGGGAACCAAACATTCTGGAAGACTGGGAAATTTGTGCATATATTTGGACTCCGATTTAGTTATAATGATCCTATATATAGAATAACGTGTTACCTAAGTTCTTGAAAAAGTAGCAGAGGGAAATAAACAGAAGAAATTATTAGTCTGGAAAAGTCTTTACCCTTTCATACTGCTACACACAAACAATTAAGTATAATCTATTCATTTTTACTAAAATGGGTTTTTATTAACTAAGATTAGACATCTCATGCAAGATATTTTCCCTCTTGCACTTGTGCTAGTGTAGCACTTATACTTGTCCCTTGCTCAGATTGTTCTCTCTCTTTACTTATTTTCTCTCTGATCTTGTTGTAGGTCTAGTCTCTGAAGACAATACACAACTTGATCTAACTTTATATTCTTAAATAAATAAATATAAATATAAAATACTTCCCTGATAGAAAATATCCTAAATCTGAATCTGACTCATTAGATGGACAATTGCTAATTTATAATGTGAAGAGCAGATTCTAGAACCATGTCAGGATGAATGGGGATTCTCATATTTTTTCCTATTCTGATATTGTCATGCACAGCAGGAAAACTATGACATAATGTGCCGGTTTAAAGGTAAACCGGCAGGAGAAATGAACCCAACTCTAAAGAGATTATAAGTCAGAGCTGCAATTTAATAAAAATAATGCAATAAATACAATTATATAGACAAACTATTGGTTTTAACCCACAAAATCCAGCTGTATAACCCAGCACCCTGGGGCACGAACAGAATGGTGTTCGTTGGCCCTCAAGCTGAGCCCCACATGGTCCCCCTGAGTCCAAAGTAAAAGGAGAGGAAAACCTGTTAGTGAGAGTGCTGGTTGCAGTCTGGTCAAGAAGGCTCTGCAGAGGGATCTGGACAGGCTGGATTGGTTGGCTGAAGCCAATAGTATGAGGTTCAACAAGGGCAAGTGCCAGGTCCTCCACTTGGGGCACAACAGCCCCCTGCTACAGAATGGGGGAAGGGTGGCTGGAAAGCTACCTGGAGGAAAAGGACTTGATGATGCTGGTGGACAGTCACTGCACGTGAGGCAACAGTGTGCCCAGGCAGCCAACAAAGCCAATGGCATCCTGGCCTGTATCAAAAGTAGTTTGGCCAGCAGGACCAGGGCAGTGGTTGTCCCTCTGTACTTGGCACTTGTGAGGCCACGCCTCAAATCACGTGTTCAGTTTTAGGCCCCTTAATACAGGAAAGAAATTGAGGTGCTGGAGCATGTCCAGAGCAGGGTAACAGAGGTGGTAAAGTATGTGGAGCACACATCTTATGAGGAGTAGCTGAGGCACCTGGGATTGTTTAGCCTGAAGAACAGGAGGATTAGGAGGACCTTATTGCTCTCTACAATTACTTGAAAGGAGGATGTAGAGAAGTGGATGTCAGTCTCTTCTCACAGGTAAAAACCAACAGGACAAGAGCAACAGGTTTCAAGTTGTGTTAAAGGAGGTTTAGATTAGATATTAGGAAAAATTTCTTCACTAAAAGGGTTGTCAAATTGATGCTTTCTAATATTATCAACAAGAATTGTTGTGCTTCCTATTTTCCTTCCATTCTTTCCTTCTCTAAAAACAGAACAACTGCTCTCCTGGCTCACAGTAAAGATTCATTTCATCTAGTTAGTTATTTTTTGTTAACAATCTGAAGGAGAAACTAAAATAAAAGATACTAACAACCCCAGCAAATACAGTTATAGTTCACAGACATTCTCAATAACTGATGAAATCACAAGTTTTTTTTACAAAGTCTTCCAGCTACAATAATCAAAGTGTAAAATGCCTCTTGAAATAAAGATTATACCTTACCATGTTTTTAAATAAATAACAATGAGTCCTTTTCTCTGAATTCCCTAGTCCTTTCAAAAGTCTCTTTACAGTTCTATTGTCTGCAACATTTAGCATTCATGAGTTCCACAGTGTAATTATACATCATACATGAGTTAACCAATTTTGTTTGCTATAAATTTATTGCTTGGTAATTTCAGCCATCTATTTTTGTTGTTGCTTTAATTATAACAGAAATGTAATAATTTGATATTCAGTTTCCACTCTGTTCTTTTAGCACAGAATTCTCATACCACACCCTATCAGCTTTTTTTCCTGAGATTTCCAAATGAAATCTGTGCCCTGTTCCATGTCATTGTTCATCCTTGTTTCTTATACTACATAGTTGTTAACCCTGAGTTTCCTCTACTGTACTATCATTCAGCATTATGAAATATTCCTTCACTTCAGCATCCAGATTTAAGCCAGCGATCACCAATTTGTACAAAATTGTATTCCATGTGCAAACTTTAGCCTCACTATTCGCCTTTTTTTTTTCTATCTGTGATGAATATACTAAGTGTGAGTCTCAGCAGGTATTCTGGTGGGGTTGCAGCATTGGTAAACTACACTGAAAATTAATCTCTTTTCTTCTTTTTTATTATTTTTTTCTTAATTCTTTGCTTGCCAATGCACAGAAGGACTGTATCTCTTAGTTCATGTACTGGTTTTGGCTGGGACAGAGCTAATTTGTTTCGTAGAAGTGCTTATATAGCACCATGTGTCAAGTGTCTGTCAAATGCTTGTCATGCTGCCCTGAAAGCAAGCAGGCTGGTGTGCTTGAAAGGTTGGGAAGGAATGCAGGTGGGACATCTGACTCTAACTGACCAAAGGGATGTCCAATAACATCATGCTCAGCAATAAAAGCTGTGAGAAATAAGGAGGAAGAGTGGGATGTTAAGAGTTATGGCATTTGTCTTCCCAAGTCACAGCTATGTGCGATAGAGCTTGGCTTTCCTGAAGATGGATGAACGCCTGCCAGCCCATGGGAAGTGGTAAAAGAATTCCTTGTTTTGCTTTGCTTGCATGTGTATCTTTTCTTTTACCAGTTAAATTCTTTTTATCTCAACTCATTAATTTTCACATTTTTAAATTTCCAGTTCTCTCCCCCCTCTCACTGTGGGGAGTGACCCAGTGGTTGCATGGGGATGAGATGCTGTCTGGGGCTGAACCACAGCAGCTCCCCGGAATTTTATCTTTTTAGGAGAAATTGCTATGAGATCTTTCTGAAAGATTTTTACAAGCATCTGTTTCCACAATCTTATTTATTCTTTAATGAATCTACAAGGCATGCATAAAAACAGTATGTGTTTTTCATTAATACTTCAGGTTTATTCATGTACACACTATTTGTTTTCACTGTTTGCACCAAGACATGACGATGGTCTAAAAAATTATCTTTAAAAACATGTAATAAAAGTCACCTCCCTTTTCTTTGATACCAACCAAGGATGATTTGAACCATATATTGGTTTAATGTACTAATTCAGATTGGAGATTAATATCCGAGATTCATATCAATTCAGATTCATATCTGAGATTCAGAGATTCATAATTGAGTCTTTGATGATTCTATGACTATGATGCATAACATATTTAGAGATTTCATATCTGAGTTTCTCAAGAGTGTCTTTAGAACGCACTGAGCACCAGATAGATTGATTTGGCCGGTAGGATCCTAGCTTCACAAGGCTTTTTAAGCTGTGACATTCCTGCATTGCATTATTCATGAGCTACTTTATGTGTTTGAACTACCTTCTTATCTACTAGTCATTCATGAACGATACTCTTGAACACCTTGTTATAAGCTGTAGTAATACCTAAAACACTTGCAAAAAACCTCTTTTGCTCTGAAAAGAAAACTTTTTTTTTTTAATGATTACCTATATTTGTTCTCCAGGCAAAACATAACAAACCATAAAGATCATACAAGAATTCTTGCTTTTCCACTTTTGAAGTCCCTTTCAGCTATTCATCCTTCTCCTGTAGTTTATTATTTACAATATACTGTGATTAAATCTATATGGCAGACAATTGTTGCTAATATTTCAAATATCAAGGAGTAAATTTTCCACTGATGGAGTTTTTCCACTGCAACTGGCCCCATCAGTACAGGCTCATTTCCACTTGTGACAAATGAAAGTCTTTGGAAGCATGGAAACTTCAAAGACAATAACACTGAGAGGCACAGCATTATGGATGCATAAATTCAGGGAAAGGCTGTTTTATCAAAGCTGGGGGGTAATTAATGCAAATCCCTAGACTTTCAAGCAGGTAAATAAGCATGAAAGCCTCACCCATTTTTGCAAAACTGTATACATTGGTTTGTTTTGGTTCAAGAAGCGGATGAGGCACTTGAAAAATATAGCCCTTGTCAGGAATAAGACACAGATGCATTTTCTAGACTGTAAATTAGACTGTAGGTGCAGTGTAAATATGATAAATATAATTTGGATTGAAGCAGGAGGAGAGGCTGAAGTGTAAGGAATAGTTTTGAGAGAATGAAACATGTTGTCATGAATGTCTAATCAATAAGTAGAAAGCGAGGCACTTGAGACAATAATGTGAAATGTGTCTGAAGTAAAAACTATGACTCCTGTTAATAATTAATCAAGTGGTATAACAACGAATAAATGAAGAAAAATAAAACTGTTTTGGTTTTTTTTTAGTATTATTCTTATAATTTTATCTATAGGTATAAGAAAGTAAAAACCCAAATATTTTCAGAAGAAATAATTTCCAAAAGGAAAAGTACTTGGAAAAAGCTAATTCAATTTGAGGCAGATATGGAAAAAGACCATTTCAGCCTTGTGATTATTGACAATTCCACATTTTGCCTCTTAGGAAAAGTCACATTCCTGCAGAATTTGCCAGTAAGCTTGCAGGAATGTGACTATTTGTTTTTAGGATTTTTTTAATGCTTTTTTTTTAACCCTAACCCTCACCTCACTTTTAATACAATTACCAGAGACAGAGAGTCAGGATAGAAATTTTACAGGTTTATTGGAAGATTCATGTCATTTCAGCATTCATAAGAAGGGAGGGAACCAAGCAACTATAATTTAAATAAAACGGAGTAAAAGAAAAAGCATATTTTGAAAGAAAACTCCAACACTAACATTCTGCCTTGTGTCTAAAAAGTTTAAATATCTTTTTAGTTGAAGTCACTGCTAAAAATACATCACTGAATTCATCAAAATGTTTCAGCTCTGACAGACATGGACTAATAACTGGAAAATAAAACACCCTTCTGTTTCTTTAATACACAATTAAGGATTGTAAAAAGATCCTTTTAAGTATTTTCTTTTCACTGATCACAAAAAAACCCCTTTTTTTTCCATTAATAATTGCATCACTGAATAGATTGTGGGAGCATTTGTCTTATCTTAAATAACAGATGGGTACCTATCTTACAGTCCAGATTATTTTCTCCAAAGCTTCATTTTATTTTTTAAATTTATCTCCATTTCTTTCCCATACTAATGAGGTTTTCAATGTTTTTCTATGAAAGATCTGCATTACACAAATTCGTGCCAAAGTTCCAAAAGATATCCTGATTTTCACAAACAAGTTTCTGTGCTGATACTTTTTACACATCTTTTCGTAAGCTGCACACTATCCTTTGTCATTTTAATCTCCTGAAATATATTTAAATAAAATTCCATAGCTGTTTGGAGTTTGGCACAAGTCCATATTTTTTGTTTGTTTGTTTGTTTGGGCTTTTTTCTTCTCTAAGATCTATGTATTTCAGTTTGGTTTTGTTTGCTCAGTTT
The DNA here is from genome assembly GCF_036250125.1 of Pseudopipra pipra. Lineage (NCBI taxonomy): Eukaryota > Metazoa > Chordata > Aves > Passeriformes > Pipridae > Pseudopipra > Pseudopipra pipra. Next base: position 81,897,152 of record NC_087550.1, read on the forward strand.
GCTAATATATGATCCAGACTTTAAATACAGCTTTATGAATAGATGTCGTGGATGAAAGTGGAAGGCTTAGACAAAATAAAAGCAAACAGAAGGCATTAAGAAAATTACTTAACTTTTGTTTGTCTATCATGTCTATAAATGATTACCAATTTTAGAAGCAACCTCCTGTTAGCTGATAGCTTCCTTATTTAAATTAAAACTGTTGTTGGAAAGTTGCTGGAATGAGCAATTTTGTGATACAGCAATAAGAGGTAAGAGGAATCAAAGATCTAGGCAGAGATCAAGGTGAGCTTCTACTAAAATCATAGTCCTTTTAACATTTTTCCAGATTCTGCATACTCATAGAGCTACTCAGTAACCAATGCATTATGATCCCTGCTTCCTAAGCAAAGCATACTGAGATTCACATATTAATGGCAACTCCTTTATTCACCCTGGTTACTAGATAAAAGATTTTGTTATACTTATTGCTCATGTGAGAGACAACATCATTCTTGATCTTCCAGTCTTCACTGCAAGAGAATCCTCTGGTAAGAAGTGTTTCTTCATAGATAGAATGGCATCACTTTTAAGGGTGGTGTCATGATCATAGCACGGCTTCAGAAGGTGGATGGGCCCTCCGATACTGTCTTGGACTCCATGCTGGCACTAACAGATAATATGGCTTTTGGGCAGGAAGCAGGAAGGACAGCACAGTAACCCATACCTTTCCCTGGAAGGTGCAATGTCCATCACTTGGTCTTAGGTACATATTTTTCAGGATCACAATTCTGATACTGTTCTATCTGCTTGTTAAAAGAAAATCAGTCCACAATTATCATTCCACAATGTTGAAAAACAGTTTTAGGGCTATGGCGCTACAAAAATTGTTAAAAAATGTTACCTGCTCAGGTTTCAGTTCAGTGGCAGTGACCATCACTTGAGGTGTAGCTGGGATTCATCTTCCTGGCTTTAGCCCTTTGAAAAACAGGCAGTGACACTAAGAGTTGAGTAAAATCAAGAGACACTTGAAAGAAATGGGTATTTCCAGGGAGTGATTCTGCTGACTGTAAACAGTGTCCTGGATAAGCCTTTCTTTATCACCCTTTTGACTACTAGATAATGACCTGATACTACATGGCTAATTCTAGCCATTTAATAAGTGAGATTCATATGCACACCTTGATACACTACATACCCTTTGTCACTTTACACACTTGGTTATTACATATTATTCATGTGAAGGAGAATATTATCTTCTTATGTTTTACATGAAGCTCAAGCAAAAAGTGTATTTAAAATACACCATAGTGAATTATTCAAATTTCCTAATCCCTACTCAGCAGTCTGTTTATGATATTGTCTTCCATTTGACTACAAACTGGTATTATATAAATTATTTTAATACAAGAGATTTTTTCTCATATTTAACTGATCACTACTTTCTGACACTTTTCTGACTACTAAAACTTCCCAATGCTTTCAAATTGTACCATGATTCATACAACTTTTTGGAATTATTGCTTTCTTTATTCCATCTTCAGTAACCGGTAACCAGTTTTATGCATTCCTTTTAATAAGCTAATTCATGCCAGATGCCACTTTTTCTCATCTTCTTTTACAAAATCAAATTACAAAGAAACTTAATGATGAAAACTGCACCATTGGGAGGTCAAAGAGTTCATTTTCTGACACAGACTCATTAGATGATGTGGCACACACCAAGGGTGGCATTGATTATCATAGCCTCTGTACTCTTAAAGGTTAATGATCAGGATAATTAGCTGACCTATTGTAACCAGATAACATTCAATTGAGATAAGTGACAGGTGACCGTAGTTATTAAAACAGATTAGAAACAGACTCTCTGACATTGCAACTTACTTATTAAAAATTGCCTGTAAAAGAAGCTGTGGAAAACATCGTCTGCCTCTTTTAAAAAGGTCTAGTCTAATAATTTCTACTCCCTCTATTTTATCAATACCCCACATATCTATCTTGTGTGTAAAAAAGACTAGAGAGAGAGGTTTAGGAACAGACTCTGTGGTGGAAATTTTAAAATGTAGTTGGTCACATATTACAAATTATAAAAGGATGATTTAAAGCAACCCATGTGTTTATTTTTGACAGCATTATTCTACTGCCAGAGTAAGACTTTATAGAAGTCCTATGATAAAACTATTTTTATTAAAAATGTTTCAGCATTTTTTTTTAAATTTATGATGCTGCTGGTTTGTTTGTTTGGTTGGTTTTTTTTGCTTTAGATATAGGCCTTTTAACTTGAGACGAGCAAAAAAGTAAGTGAGGAAGATGTGTGGTGAATATTTTCCTACATCATAAGAACGTTCTTGACGCTTAAGAGATTTGATCCAGAAAATTCATTGGCCCTATGTGTTTGGACAACATGTCTGAGCTCTGAAGGATCCCTGTACCACAGCTTTTCTTTGATGTCACACCTGCATTGTGACAGTGTAGACATCACAAGAAGTAAGATCTGCATAAGTCCTGTTTTATACCACTATAGCTGATGGAACTGGAAAATTGAACAAGGAAGGCATAAAAACCTGCCCTTACTTGTGAGACAGAGATATCCCAACAGATATTTATGAAGTCTTATCAAGTTTCATGAAGAAGCAGCATATATATAAACATCGACCTAAGAGGGATAACGAAGACAATTAAAGTCAGTCACATCTATGAGATGAAACTTCAGCAGAGTCCACATATTCACATGTTCTTGCTCTGTTTCCATACAGACAGTAACAAAATTATATTCCCATAGTACTTAGGATCTTTAGCACATGAACACCAAAAATCTAGGAAAAACCAGGTAATACTAAAGATTAGATCAGGAAGCAAGAGTTTTAGCCTCTGAAACCTCAAGGAATTTAGGAGCTCTAGAGCTCCTTAGCAAAAGGAAGAACAGATCCTATGAATATAAATAAGGAAAAATTTGTTACCTTTATATAATCAAATGAATCTCTAGCCCTGAGAATATGAGAATAAGACATCTGAGGTTTTTTTTCAATATCCCTCTGTCACAGCACAGGAATCAACATTTCCTTTCTAACTGCAGATGCTTCAAAGGAAGACCAAAAAATTCTCTAAGCCAAGAAAAAGAAACTTCTTGGACCAAGAAGATTCTTGTTCTTAGATGATTAACTAAACACAAGCCAAAAGGATATCTGCAGTTTCTTAGGGATTTCAAGAAGTAGTTAGCATAGCTGTCTTTTTAAGACCACACTTTCACATTGGTTAGAGTTTTGCTGGTGTGTTTTCTTGGTGTAATACTATGTTACACATAGTTATATATATACCAGTAGACATATTTATATGTATATATAATTATATATATATAGTATACATATGACAGTAGTGGTATATCTTCATACATTTTTTTCTTAAAGATACTCTGAGCTTATACTAGTAAATTAAACAATACTAAGGAATGTTCCTGGTTACAGGGACATGATCATCTGAAGTATTGAACTGTTAGAGCTATGGTGGCATGTTTGCAGTCATTGCTAATTATTACTCTTCTAAAGCATTTCTGTGCATGTTCTTGCATCTAACACAGGCTGACTGTTTCCAAAAGTCATTTTACATGTAACCTTCTTATGTTTGCACATAAGAAGGCTTGATATTGTTATCACAGACTCTTCTGTATCAGCTGGTCTCAGTGCTACAGAACAGTTCAAGATGTGTTAAATTTGCTAATTAAGACTTTGGCTTTAGCAAAATCCTTAGATCCTGGATACAGCTGATCTCATATGAAGGAAACCTCCTTTTCATCAAGAACACTTTGTTTCTAATTCCAGCCTGTTTTATCCAGCACGTGGTAATGTTTCTGATGACTGCAATGATAAAATTCAGAGAAGAAAAAATGATATGAGATTTCAAAAATGAGATGATGAGGAAAGACTGAAAGACCTAGGTTAATTTTATCTGTTTAAGGAGCATTCTAACTTATAAACTTCTAAATCTCTATGTCAAAGGGAGAGAAAATGTTTTCTTCAGGGCCAGTGAAGTTAGGGCAAGAAGTAATGGGCATACGTAACAGTGAGGGAGATTTAGATTAGATCTTAGGAAGAGCAAAGTAAGTGGAAGGATTTTAGGGTCACAAAAAGAGGTCACTTAAATTGCTGATTGTTCACTCTTGCAAGTGTTTGAGAAAAGCTGCAGAAGATATTAAGAATTATTTAATTGATAAATGATAAAATGTTAGACAGAAACAATGAAAGCATTGAAGGTACTTTCTAACCCAATTTCATTAGAATTTCTGATCATGACAACTTCATATAAGAAAAAAAGTAACAACTAAATATTTGGCACTTTCAGAGAATTTTATTTGGTTGGAAAACTACAAAAAATGCAAAATATATTACTATTATTTATTGATTGTCAGTATACTTTTGTTTCAGTATTGGGTCACCAGCTGATGAAGGAGGTAAAAAGAATTAAAAGCAATTTATTTAAATGAAATTCTATACCATATTCTTGCACATATTCTAAATGTGAGCATTGACATTGATTTTCTTTAAGCATAACAATAATGATAGAGGGTTTTTTACACTTCCACATAACACCAGATTTAAATGTGTTCTGTCATAATTGTTCTAATTACTTTCAAGGTAATTCCTTTTCCACATCTTAATATTCTAGGAAAAGGTCTGTTTCATTCCTATACTTCCTTCTCAGTTTCTTACTTCAGAAAGTCAAAGTAGAAATTCCACAGCTTCTAGCTTCTGATTTCCCTAATTCCACATTCAGTTAGATTATTTGCTACATAGTGTATGTCTTATTAGAGAAAGTGACCTTATTTACCCCCCACTCCCATTTAGATTTTTATTACATTGCACTAAATCTAGCATGGTTGTTTATAACAGCTGTTCCACTTTTCCTTTATTCAAGTATTGCAAGCTATAAAGTTTCATTCTAGGCTCTTAATGCAGTCAATCATTTACCTAATAAAATAAAGAAGACTAATGAATCTTCCCCATATAAAGCTTCATTTAACTGGATTTGACAATATAGCAGTATTGCTAAAAGATGTGTGAACAAGCAACTGGAATACCTGGAGCCAGATACACTTAAGTAGCTCACAGTAAGTTATATACAGGAAACGGGTTGCAACAGTAGATGGATAAGCAAAAGGTTTTGCCTCAGGCTACCTCTGGGGCATTTGAAGTAATGTAATTCTGCCAGGACCAGCATGGTGAAGCATATATTGCAACATAAGCATCTCATAAAGTAGTTGTAGAGATTAAATGTCTACTAAAGGCTTAATTTTAATTGGAATTTGATAAGCTTGGAGGCATAAAATTATGTCTAATATATTTTTTCTTCTAACAGTTTAACAAATAGTTACAGAAAATACTTAATGAGAATTTCATAACAGATAAATTTCTTAGTTTTCTCTTGCAATAAAAAATTAGAGAACCAAAATTTTAAAGTTAGTACAGAAAATTGCTTTTAGTTCATTATGTCACAATTGATCGAAGCTGCACACTGAAGGTACTTATTCAATTGAATATTTCTGTATATATGCAGAATCTTGGCAAAACAAAACATTTGAAAATATAAATGTCCAAGAGAATGTTCTCTTTTGTATGAAATGGCTGTATACATTTAATAGAAGAACACTGTTCATCTGACTAATGCCTTGAATAAATAAATATTAATTATTTAGAAAGAAGCCTATCTTCCTTCCTGCCTTCCTTCCTGTCTTCCTTCCTACTTTCCTACCTTGCTTCCTGCCTTCCTTCCTGCCTTCCTGTCTTCCTTCTTTTTCCCCCATAAAGTGGTAATCTGAATCTCTTGTGTCAGGGGAAAAAATAGGTAGAAAACCACTTCTGTCTCCTCTATAACGAATGAGCTACAATAACCTTTGTGCCAGAGTAAACTGTACAGCTCTGTGCAGGCCGTTTTTTGTTTTGTTTTCTTCTGTGTTTTACATACACTAAATTAATGACATTTTAAAAGAATTTAATTAAAACTCAAGAATTAGCTTTATAAAATAAAAAATACTCTTTTTCATGTCAAGCTTAATACCAAGATAGTTCATTTAGCAGTTTTCTCCAGCATATATCTATGAGACTCTTGATACATAGAAAGGCTCTATTTTACAGATATTTTTTCTGTGATAATATTAAGCATAAAGATTACAAATCCTGTGGATGTAGAGAGATGTTCTCTATTCCTTCCACACAATAGGGAACCAGATCTACTTGATCTCTAGGAAGCTCTGCCTACTTGTGATTGCCATCCAGATCTAATCCATTCATTCCTGCAGGGCAATAAAAATACACTTATTTTTTTGGTTTTGAAAAGACATTTTCTATGCCTGCAGAGAGACCGTAGCTCTTAGGCCAACTCCTGTCTTATCAACAGAAAGAAGAAACAGAACAAAATTCACTCCTGGGTCTTGTTTTAGAGCAGTAACTATCTCTATGAAAATACACCACATTTCTTTTAGGAAGGAAGGGGCTTGATAAGTTAACTTTCATTAGTGGTTGATGTCTTTGTCCATCTGAAATATCAGCATAACCAAGACTATGTTTTTGTGACAGCTTTCATCACTGATTTTATTTATACTGCTTTGTGTCAGACCTAAGTTGGTTTCCTGAAGGGCACCACCTCATTCAGACAATCTGAAATCCAACTCAAGAGCACAAAAAACTTTCTTCCAGAGTGGTATTGATAAATTCCTTCCTTATTTGCTTGTTTGATTCTGGTGATTTTTGCTTTTGGTTGATTGGTTGGTTGGCTTTTTGTTTGTTTGGTTGGTTTTTTGTTTGGCTGGTTGTTTCTTGGGGAGGTTTTTTTGGTTTTATTTTTTTTGGGGGGTGGGGTTTGGTTTTGTTGTTGTTTTTGTTGTTGTTGTTTTTGTGCATGTATGTTTGGCTTTATTTCTAGATCTCCCTAAGTACACTGTCATATTTTAAGGCAAACATAGACTGTATACTTCCAGCATAGCTACCCTGTAAGTTCACTTAACTTCCTTTCACACCTGTGCTGTCACTAATTGCTTGTTTACCTCCCTGGCTATAAACGTTTATAGTCTTCAATTACTCTGTGCACTAATTATCCTGAAGAGCTGGTTTGGGGCAAGGGAAGAAGTCACTGAGAAAATACATATTCTTGTTTTCTAGCATTAGATATATACAGTCTTCCTGTAACATTACAACAGTATATACTTTCTAGTTTTCTATAATTAATTAACAGAGCTAGTTGTTTTTGTTTTTGGGGTTTTTTTTAAAGCTAGTTGGGAAGGCATAGGAATTCAAATTATTATTTGGAAATGATAAGGGTATATTTGCAAGGATGAAAGCATAATCCTCTTATCATCCTATTCTCTGTTTTACTCCTAAGATGCATGCTATCTCTCATTATCTTTAGTATATCTTCATAATAATATTTTCAGGGTTCTTTTATGCCTTCCACCTCCATGAATTCATATGTTCTTTCTTTCTGGTGTACAATGTTATATAACTACATATTTTGGGGACTATTTTGAAATTTTTTTTTCTAAAATATCAGCATCTGGTTTTTCCTACCTGACCTCTAACACTATTTTTTGTTTCATTACTCTGAGAATTTTTTTTCATCTATTCATAGTTCCTAAAGTATTTATTAATTAATCTCCTTAATAATGCAACTGACTTTTTTGTTGATGCTCTATTCAAGTCAAGGTCAGTGTTTTTTCCTGGATAACTTTGTCTACAACTCATTTACTGCTTTATTCTTCTCTTATACTAATAACACCAAAATAGTTCTTCTTCAACATTTCATTTAATTTTTCTTCCATGAAGTGTGTTTTTAGGCATTTCAGAACAAATCTGTGGGAACTTTCAGAAGGAGTGGAGGGATACATAAGGTTATCATTCAAAAAAGAAATTTTCTGATATTCATTCCTCTTATTTTCTTTTTTTCTTCTGCATACCCATTGGGGTAGTGACCTCCTGTCCACCATGCAATCTTGGGCTTTGTTTTAGAACAGCTATTTCATTCCTTTGTTATATGTCACATAATTCTTTGTAAATGAAACTTGTCCCTTCGGGAGGGTGCATTTTCTCCATAGGTGTAATGAAATATTATAAATCTTTCTGCAGACAGAGGGCATATAGTAAATTAGTGTGATACTGACCAAAAATTAGTTCATGCATGTTTGGAAAAACATGAACTCAATTATTAATTATAGTCATTAAAACACAAATCTACAATTACTGGAAGTAACAAACATAAATCAGATTAAAACCCACTGAAAATAATCAAACATTTAATATTCTCTTTCTCTATTTCTGTAAATTTCACCTCTCACAAGAATGTTTCTCTCCATCCTTCAAACTTGGCTGAATTGTTTTCAGAACAAAGCATCTCTGTTTTGCTAGAGTTCTTTATTATAGGGAAGGTTTTCAAATTTGTTCACATTATAAAACAAAAGAGGACTTGTGTAGTGTAGTTCCACTTCACAAGACATCAACACTAGCAAAAATGCTTACATTTTCCTTGGGTAGCCAAATCAGCCACTAAGGAATTAAAAATATCTGAATCTATAGTCTTTTGAAGTCTTTCACTATCAGAGAAACTAACCATCCATAACTCCATAGAGTCACTACCTACTTAGGTATAGTATCATCTTACAATCAATTGCAAAATACATGCAAATAATGTGTTCCTATTGCTTTATATCATCTTGCATTTGTTTGAGGATGGAAATTGGAAGATATCGGAGTGTTTAATAGGGTTGAATCATATTAATTTTTCTTATTATTATTTATATGCAAACTTGACAAAGGAAATATTGTCATTTTTTAAAGAAGCACCCCAAGAATAAAACAACGACAAATATAATGTGTTATTCATATTTTTTCATATTGCTCTTCAGCTTCATTTCTATGAAGGAGAAAATGAGATAAGAGACCTTTGAAATAATCATCAGCTATTTTAAAAATATTAGTGTACTCCTGATATACAATCCTGTATCATATGGGGTGGGTCATCTAGCTGAATAAAAAGGGTCAGTAATTCAGGTAAATACTACTCAGCACAAAACTGTGATAAAAAGAGTTCTGTACGTCTTAGGAAATATTACTTTTTTTCTGCAAATAAGAAAGTGACCATGAGAAAGCAAAACCAATTTACTGTTATCTTAACTATGTAAAAATAATAATTATAGTCTCCTACAACATTCTTGTTGCTAAATTGGAGAGATATAGGTTTCAGGGATGGACTGTTAGATGGACAGAAAATTGGCTGCATGGCCATGTCCAAAGAGTTATAGTCAAAGGCTCAATGTCCAAGTGGAAACCAGTAAAAAATTATGTACTCAGGACTTTGTGTGGGAACCAATACTATTTAATATATTCATCAATGACATGGATAGCGGGATTGAGTGCACCCTCAGAAAGTTTTCTGGCAACACCAAACTGAGTGGTACAGTTGATTCCCTTCATGGAAGGTGTCATTCAGAGGGACCTTGTCAGGAATAAGCGGTGGGCTAGTGCAAACCTTGTACATTTCAACAAATTGCAAACAGCTGCATCATGTCCTGGCTGCCACAACACACTCTGTTTGCTCGCTCTGTTTGCTCATTCTTTTTGTAGCCCTCCCTACAGCAGCCTTTGTGAGAGTCTTGGCACTCCCCAGGGGTTTCCCTGGCTCAGGAAACAGGATCTCCATGTCGGCTGTGGAATAGGCCTGCTCCAGAGCTGACCACTCAAATGATTTGTTGGGAATATCTGCAATGCAGATTATAGATTTCAATATTCTTCAGAAAAAAAATATATGTTAAATATAACATAAGCGTTATTGTTTAAATCCTTTTAAGTCCTTCATACTTCCTAAGAAACCCCAAATGTTGTGCTTAGCAACTCAACAGTGTGGTACTTATAAAAACCAAGTGAATCCTTGAATGTAAAGTCCATCTGTATAATCATGCATCAGAGAAACAAACCCAGAAGATTTGCATACATCCTGTACTACAAACTATTTTTGAATGACTGGATATGCCAATTACTGGTTTGAATAGATGACACTACTTCTGCTGGTTTAAGCTTATCAGATCTGACAGTGTTGATTAAATTGTCACACAATACTTTTTAAATCTAAGACACAAAGATAAAAGTGAGAGTGCTTGCTTTATCAGTTAATAAAAATACTCCTAGGGCTAAAGAAATAGCTGATAAGTGTGACAATTTATTAGGAAATCCAACTGCTGATAATTCAAGGCCATGGAAGTTGATTTCAGTTTGTAAGCAATATGAAAAGTACATGTGCTTTACAAAAAAAAAAGCACAACAACCCCCCCAATTATTTATTTATATATACGTAAGATAGCTTTCATTTATTATTAAACAGTGGTTTGGAAATAAATGGTCTCATTTTCTCTATTCTGTGTTCTAAAATGGCTGCAATTGATTATGCCTAAAATTTATAACATTGCTGGGTATATTTGGTGCATCAATAGGAAGAGAAAGTGAGTGATCAATTTATTAAACTAGGAACAAAAATGAGAATATTCTATGTTCTCAGTGAATAAAACAGCACAAGATATATAAATCTATAGCAGCAGGCAAGTTCTGTTGTTATTATATCACTGCTGTTATTTCTTTTGCTGCTCTTTTACTCGCATCATCCCCCTTGAATCCCAGAGTCTTCATGGTTCATTTTCTATTGATTCTCAATACTAAGAATTGGAAAGATGAAGAAATATTCAGAAGTGAGCAACAAGTAGTCAGCAGTAAATAAATTCTTTATAATGTAAGTAACTTGAAAAGATTTATGACAATGTGCTTTATATTATATTAGAATTCTTCATTTAGCTCTGCCTTGAGTCCCATTTCATATATTTTACAAGGCTTGCAGTTTATCTGTTCATATCAGTAGACCTTTTTATTTAATTTTCTCAGACACTTTGACATTTAATAGGATTGAATAATGAGAGCTTCCCACAATGAATATCCTGTGGTTATTTATGTTCTCAGTAAACATAGAGTTTTTAGCTGTTAAAGTAGTCTTTGAAGCACACGTAAAGTGCATGACAGGCATCCACAGTTTTGACTTTCTTCCCTTTTTTCAGATCTAAATCCCAAGGGGACCACTTTTCTCATAAGAACAGATAAAACCCATGCTCAGACGGATTTTTGAGAATTGCAATGCAATGTTAAGACTTCTGAAACATTCTTAATCAATTTTAAATGTGTAAAAATCTCACGAAATTGCCATTGACGTAATAAAGCCTTCTTCATTACTGATTTTCTCAAAGCATTGTTCCACACAGCTAGTAAATAGCCAACAAGAACAAACATCTGTAGTGACCCAAACAACATCTGTAACAGCAAATCAATAAAACCTTCAGTTTAGTTTTATCTAGAACAGCAGGACATTCATTTAACAGCAATAATTTAGAGCAGAAGCTTTACCGTAGCAAATATTTGGTAATGTATATACATGTGCACGGACACACATAAATATATGGAGAAATACATGTATATATACAGATACCAGTTTTTATATAAATGTAACATACAAAAGGCTTTAATAGTCAAAATAATTAAGTGTTAGCCCCAAAAAGATGGCTAAGCACATCCAACTTAGCTGATATATAGGCATCTACTAAGCACAGTAAAAGCTTTCAGACAATGCCATATCATAATTGCAGGTATGATCAGCTCACCAAAGGCCATTTAAAGTGTCTGTATTAATGAGAGGTCTGCGTTGCAACATACTGCTGTGGATGTTTTTACAGAAAAAATAATATGTGACAATGCATAATGTAATGAAATAAGTGGGACAACTTTAGTGTAATGTTAAGCAGAGGGGGAGATAAATCCAGCATAGTGTAATTCATGCTGCCTATTAAGAGAGATTTCTAAAGTTGCTGTTTCTCAGAACTTTACCTCAGATTAATTTTGAAGGAATGAGTTGTTTTACTCCAAAAGACACAGCAAATACAGTAAAATTTGTCTGACATAAATGATCATGGGATCAGGATAAAGGAGTCTTGTGGACGATAAGTTTAAGAATACAGACAAATCCCAAGTATCTCAGGAAAAAAAAAAGAAAAAAGAAAGAAAAAAAGGCTTCTAGACTGCCTTAATTATTTCCATCAAGATTTTGAAAGTGGCTTATTCTCCTAGAAACAACTTCAAAGTTGAAAAGGATCTATGTGATGCAAAATGGGAGGAGCATGTTATCCCAGTTAGGGAAAGAAAGAAAAGAACAATAAGTAGATGTCAGAGACAAGTTTATTCTTCCACGTGAGAGCACTTTTCTTCTAGTATTTGCCTGTTGCTTTTAACACTTCTCAAGTTATCAAAAATTTTTGAGAAGTGTTCTAATTCATGAAGAAATATCCTTTGTCCTCCTTCTAGGTATTTTGCAATAAGTATGTAATTTTCCCTAATTTAATGTTTAATGAATGACACCTGGACATATAATTTAAAGGTACTGAGTGTCTACATAGAAGAAATGATCCACAACTGTCCATAGGAAATTATAATTATCCTGGTTTCAACTGGTATAGTCTTAATTTCTTCTCAGTTGCTGGTACAGTGCTGTGTCTTAGATTCAGTATGAGAATAATGTCGATAACATACTGATGTTTGGTGGGTACTAAGTAGCATTTATCCTAAGTCAAAGACTTTTTTCGTGTCTCATGATCTACCAGTAAGGAGATACACAAAAAGTTGTGAGAAAGCCAGGATGAGTTGCTCAAACTGGCCCAAGTTTGAGTTCCACACCATGGAACATCATGCTCAGTACGTAAGCTGGGAGAGTTATCAGGAAGAGGGGTCCAACTGGGGTTTGGGGACAGGATCTGGTATCGGTCAGTGGGTGGTGAGCAAAATGTATTACTTTGTTTTCCTTGGGTTTTTTTCTTATATTATCATTGTCATTATTTACTATCATTATTTTTTTTTTTTGTTTCAATTATTAAACTGTTTTTATATCAACCTACAAGTTTAATATTTGATTCTCCTCCCCATTTCACTGGAGTGAGGGGAGTGAGTGAGCAGCTGTATGGTGCCTTGTTGCCAGTTGGGCTTAAATCACAACAGTCATTATAGTAGAAAAACACTTACAAAACTTGTTGAGTGACTCAAAACCAGTTTCTCCTCCCCAATAGAAATAGCAGCACTCTGGTCAAGTATCCTGTGATTTCCAGAGGAAACAGAGATTATACCAGAGACAAATCTTTCAAACAGCAGCTATTGGATGAAAGAAGTAACTGTGGGCCTTTACTCCTAGTCAGAAAAGACAAACACTGTGATATTCTTGTGTCAAGTAGAGACTAATGCTCAGTTTGTGCAGTTAAATTACTTTTTAATTTTTTTTAAAGCAGAGCAAGAACTCAAATGGACTGTTTCCATTTACTATTGATTAAGTTTTGCTATTCAAATACCATTTAATGCTTTTCTCACTAAAATGTGTTTTCACAGAGGAAAGATACTATTTATCACATGTAAGGTTAATAGAATCTATACTTATGCCAGATGAAAAATAGTCGAGCTGAGAAGTTAGGTTTCTGAACTCATTTAGTGCTGGTACCTACTTCTCCAAAATCATCTGGTACTCTATAAGTTTCTCTTTGAGATTTTGAATTTAATTGTGTGTGTGTATTCAAAAGGTAATTATGCAGCTACCTGATTAAAAGTTCACTCACATAATCATTAAAAGTGTCTTTTGGTGACAGTTGCAGTGTGTCAGGTTCAGAACTGAATGATTATCACCTGCTGATTGTAGAAGTGAATGTCTATAATGGGAGTAATTTTAAAGCAGCACTTATAAACTAATACTGTTCCTACACTACAGTGATTATTTTGTTGTGTCAGATACCTATTTGAGAAGAAAGAATTATTTCCAAATTCATTTACTTATTGACAGACATAGCATTAGAAGGTAAAGAATCAGAGTATTTTATGCAGTGCAAAATATTATGTGTCTATAAGGGTATGGTCAAATTAAGCACTGTTAGAAACAGACGAGGAGCGTTAAGGATCTTTAAGATAGTGTTCTTTTTAAAATTTTAAAAACAGAGAGAAAGCAAGTTACTGAAAATGATGCCATATATACGTTATTATATGACTGTACAACAAAAATAAAACCAGTTTCTAATATTAACCAAAATATTTTTAGAATATTTAGGCTTTTATAATTTTAGATAGAAGTTGTTTTGGCCCCGACCAGATATTTTCCCATTTCTTTAACAAAGATTGAGAGCTTCTGTGTCTTTGGGTTTTTTGTTTGTTTGTTTGTTTGTTTATTGAGGTTTGTTTTGTTTTGTTTTGTTTTGGATCTTTTTGCCAGAGGAGTGAATAACTTAGTTTTGGTCTATTCTTACACTTATATATTAAAATTCAGATTTCTCATGAGTTTTGAACATATTGAAATGCCATTATTTTTAGCTGAAAAGAAATTAAGATTTGTTTAAAAGGAGAAAAGAGGTCAGGAATGAGGTTTGTACCAGGAAAATTTACATTAGGACTTATTAAAATTATATCTGAATTAATATCTAAAATCCCTCTAATATAAGTAGATAAAAATGCATTTCCATTGTTGTTTTTCATTTCTGAACAGCAAAGATATATTAGCAATCTCCTAAATGACTGCATTATTAGTAATCTCACATTGCAAGAACACAGAAAGCCTAATTGATATCTGGTCAATAGAAAGTTTCCCTTTGCTGGAAGTCATAGAAAGATTCTCTTGCTGAAGATTAGAACCTCTTAGTGCTGAAGCTATTTAATTAATACAGGTAATTGGAATTTGGCATTTACTGAAATGCTGTAAAAAGGAAACAAATTATTTGTGCTTCTTGTTTTGTTTTATTTTACTGCTTCTCCAGAACCATAAGAACAAGATGGTTTTGAGACAGTTTGCAACAGAGTACCATAAAATGCTACTTCTCAGGTCTTAATCTTGATTCATTCATACCTTCTTAAATCAGAAATAGTTCTATGGAAATCAATTTATTTGTACTAAATTTATCCCACTAACATAAAATCTGTCAAGAAGAAATGTTTGGTTTTGTTCAGTTTGGTCTGGTTTTATGTGTGAATATAGCAGCTGCTATGGTAGACATATTGTCACAGGATCCTTCCCTGGTTTTGGGGGATTGGTGTTTTTTATTCCTGTGAGCACTCTGCATGGCTCTAGATAGCTAATTATATCAGCCTATGGAGGCTATTTTTCCATATTTCTCCAGCTGATGATATATTCACTTTGAATGAAATAGGAATAATATAAAGGAAGAAGAATAGAAAAGTCTTAGCAATTTCACCACTATGAGCACTTCTTTTCCTAAATTAAGCATGTAATTATCAAACTCTGTCTATATTGTCATATGGTTTAACCTTTATGAAACTAATTAAGTTGAAGCTTAAAATTACTTGCTGTCTAATTTGATGAAACAGCTGCAATTTTTTTCCTTTCAAGGAGAAGCTGGGGGGAAATGTAGACAACTGAGTTGAAAAGCTATTATCAATAGCACAGAACACAGATAGCTATTAGAAAAGGTTCAGGAATTGAGGTGACCTACATAAAACAACTTTTTGGGTGAACTGGGCAAGCTTATATGTAACATAGGTAATATTGTACTATGGAAAAACAAAGGAAAAAATTAGATACTACATATTTATTTTGATGTCCCAGTGTTTTCACACTATTTATCCTATGAGATTTACAAAAGTTTTAATTAAGAGAATGATGACACATACTTACCTTTCACAGCAGCTGTGAAAGTCTAGTGCATCTCACTTGGTCATTCTGACCAATTTTGCTCAGACTAAAACAAATTCCCCAATATGTAGTCATCTTTTCTAATATATAATTAAATGCATTAAATAACTTAGGGAGTGAACTCCCAAAAATACTTAATAAAAGCATGTCACAGAAGAGCTGACTCCTTTAGTCTAGTAAACATTCTAGCAATAAGTCTGAACATACTGACTCTCATATCAGGGTAGGCTCTTTGAACACATGCATCCACAGTTGCTGATCAAGCTTCACTAAGACAGTTTTTCTGGTTTATCCTGCAGTGATAACGAATATTCACAGACACTATATTTTGAAGATGATTAGAAGATAAAACACTATGATTTTACAACTCAGCACTCAGCTGAGATCCATAATTGTATGTTTTTACTAGTTTTGAACAGTCAAGAACCAATTGCACCTGAAATCATTCTTTTATAGAAACTAGCATTTTCAGAATATGCCAACAAGGAAGAAGAGGAAAGAATCACTTTTAAAGTGCTGGCATTTCTTACCAATGCATTTCATGGCCCAAGGCAGTGGCCTACTGAATCCCTCATGCTCTGCACACAATGGGTTCAAATCCCATCCTTGGTGAGAAAGAGGGTTTATGACCCTGAGATTGGCTCAGTGGGTTAGAGCATGGTGCTGACAACACCAAGGTCATGATTTTGATCCCTTTATGGGCCAATCACTTAACAGTTGGACTCAATGATCCTTGTGGGTCCCTTCTAACTCCGAATATTCTGTGATTCTGTGAAATGTCTCTATCTGGAGACCAACTTCCTGCATATATGCAAGGGATAGATCCGGTTCCATGTGAAGTCTGGATCTCTGCATCCACACAGCCAAGGAGGTCTACAGGAATTAGGAATAGGCAGACAGAGCACATCCAGGTTAGAAAATGCTCTGCATTCACGAACCCATTAGATTTATTTACAAAGTAGCATACATGCCCCACATCCTGCTGGCAAGGTGCGCTGCAGTATTCTTTCTCTGCGTAATTGACCATCACCTCTGTCAAAAATTTCCTGAAGCAGGACATTACTACGTAGTCAGATAGATTTATCTCCTTCTGTGTGTGAAACTTAGGAATGCATACTGATATAACTAAAAAAAAAAAAAAAGCTCCTCTTTACCCCCCCAAAAAAATAGAAACAGACTTAGATATTTACATGTATTTACATGCTGCTAAGTAAATCAATAAGCAGATAATATACGCCTTTCAACCAAAATTAAAGACTTTCCCTCTACAAGTTTTCCCATTTTTAAACAGATGACGACCACAAAACCTAGAAAACTACAGAAAAAGTTCCTGTTTAATCTTTAGTACTGTGGATGGGGTATGTAAGATTCTTGTTACTACATAGAAACAGATAAAATACATGTACACGTATTTCCCTAAAGACTCTATGATGATTTTCTTTTTAAGTATTAAACATTCCAGTTTACTCTTCAGACTTCATAACCATTCAGGGAGACTTATATGCCTTAAAAAAAGATCTTCAAATGCTGGTCAGCTGACAAAAGATATATGTAACCCAGAAAAGAAACACAAGCATAAATGATTTTCTTTTCTCACAATAAGGTACTCTAAGAAAATAGATAACTTAATTAATTTTGTTCATTTTGGTTGTAAATCAAATCTGGGGATGAAAATACCCAGGAGCAAAACCAAAAAACCTTGAAATGGAATTCTCCCCTTTTAGAAAGATTTGGATATGAGCAGTTTATATCAGATTCGTGAAGCCTAGCCATGACATATCAGATTAGGCTTCTCCATTATCATATGTATGTGTATAGTGATCAGAAAAAAATAAATTATTCAACAAATTTTGTCAGGGAACAGCGTGATATTTTCTGATGCAGAACTATGACAATATGGTTCTATGACTAGACTTGTAGGCTGCATCAATTTATAGGATAAAGACATAACCTTAGCACTATTTCAATATCAAATTACTGGTCTGAAGAGAAGTGTTACTCTTGAAAAGTCTGAAGACTGAAATATTGTTATTACTATATAAAATTAATACTAAATATTTTCTAGAGATTTTTTTACTTTTCCCTTAAAAGTTGGGATGAAGTATAGGGGTTTTTTTCCCTAAAAAAAGTCTGTAATCTCTGAACAGTAGTTTTGTTTCAGATTGAGGACTTGTATTTCATATAAATAATATGTAACTTTTTCAGACTTCTTTTGAGTAAAAATTCAGTGTTTTCAAAGCCACTTAAAGCAAATGATGTGTGCTGGTTCAGTCTTCCTTTTTTAATGTATTGGAACGCTGTATTACAGATTTAAAAATGGATTTAACGGTTCCTATCAGTTACAATAGTGCTTAATCAGTGGAAAAGTTTAGCATTTGTCTGAACTGCAATTAGCTATGCATTTCTGAAAGAAAAGACTTACCCTGTGTTCTAGTTATGGATGAACAAGGACTTTGGAAACGCATTCAACTTACATTTTTATCTGCTGCATGTTACTGCAAGATACAAGAAAATCTGACAGTGTTCCCATTAATGATTCATCTGGCATTAGAAAGTAGGAGTCATTTCCTACTGGAACTTGAAGTATTTGATTGAATGCCTTTGAGATAGCTGTGAGAGAATGGCTGTTGACTGAGCAAATATTTTAGAGGGGAAAAATTCCTGTAGGAACTCAAACTGCAGACTCTGCCTTAAACGGAGAGTCTGTATTGTAATAACGTGTGGTTTTATTTGAAACACGTATCTTTGGATGCAATCTGTGAAGAGGAGAGGTCTAAAGAGGAAAAAAATGTTCAATAACAGTGTACAGTATATTAGATATGAGACTCTGCAAAGTATTATAGAGTCACATCATTCTATCTTGCTGCTGCTATAATAAGTCTTTACAGAAAATTCAGATAAGGGAGGAAGCAGTGGCGATCAAGTTAGATGTCTAGTAGTCATTAGTGGAAGCTATTGGGACGTGAATGTTTGTGCGAAGCTGCAGTTCATGACTGATGGGTTCAGATGGGCAATTGAAGAGAACAGCATTGGAATACTGATTTGGAAATAAGACAACAAAAAACTGACATTTCTCATATATGGACAGGAGTGGAAGGAACAGTAGCTGTGTGAAAAATTGGTAGAATATTTTGCGATGCGGAAATTATGGGGAGTGGGAAAGTCACTAGATACATGAGGATTGAAAATAGATACGGAGAAAGAAAAAGAGTGTTGGAAGAGTATCACAAAGATGAGAGCTAGTAAAGGGATGAATGTTGATGATAACACTGGAAAAACAGGAGGAAAAAAATGGAATAGTAAAAGAAAGCAGTAAAGCTGGCTCTAGTGAGAGGAATAGGAGAGGATGCATTAACTTTTTGTAGCTACAGAAGAGAATGTATACATCACTGCTACAGTCAAATTATTTAGTTTATCTAAATAATAGAGATATAAAAGTATAGCAAAAATGTTGGAATGCAATTTCAGTGCAATAGGTGTTAAGCATTTCAGAAAAAATGTCTAAGATTTTCTTCAAACATGAAACAAATCCTTTAAGTGTAGGTTAATTAACACTGTTAATTTAAAATATAAATTACGAGAAGAGGATCAGAAAAGGAAAGTTCCCTTCTATTGCTATTCTACATCTTTTTCTGGAAAACTGGTAAAAAAGTCTGACAGAAATAGCTTCAGAAGTGGTTTTATAATTAAGAATAATTAATTATATTTATGTTCAAAGCTCTGTATTTTACCAAACTGTTTAAAAATGTTAATATAATGGAGAAAATATTTGGAAAGGACTCACAAACTTATTAACACCACCTGCTATCACAACCACCTACGCTACTTCTATTTCTCTCAAAGAATTTTACTTTCTAAAATGTAAAAAAAAATTGTTTCATCATATTTTGTCTTGCAAAATTAGATTTAGGTGGTTTGGAACTGGAAAACTTAGCTACTTATGTGTGCTAAGTGGCAGAAATCTAGACATCTCTAGAGGACATAGTTTTAAGCTGTGCCAGGGGAGGTTTAGATTGAACATTAGGAAGTATTTCTTCACAGAAAGGATGATGAGATGTTGGAATGGACTGCCCAGGGAGATGGTGGAGTCACCGTCCCTGGAGGTATTTAAGGAAAATTGGATGTGGCACTTACTGCAATGGCCTGGAAGACATGGTGGTGTTCAGTAATAGATTGGACTAGACAATCTCAGAGGTCTTTTCCAACCTAATTGATTTTTTGAGTCTGTGTTCTCCATCCTACATCAAGAAAGGTGGCAAATTATTGAAGAAATATGGAAAAAAATGTTGGGAAAATTATTTAGGAAAAAAAAAAGTAGAGCAGCATCAGGAAATAATAGCATCTGGGAACTTTTAGATTGCAGGTTTTTTTCTCTAAAAGAAGAAGTAAAGTGAAAATCACAAAGATCCACCTTCAATCAACACATTTTTTTTCCTCTAGCATCACTAGATCTACTTCTAAATCAATTCAGTCTAATGAAAGCATTTGTCTTGTGTAGACAAGGCACACACGTTAATTTACCTTGTTCCCACAGTAATTGAAGCATGTGCTGAGGACTCCCAATTACCTTTGAAGACATTTCTTATTTCTCAGACATCTGTCAATTATCACAGTTGCTTACCAGTGGAAAATCTTATTTTTGACAATATTTTTTCGCAAAACTTTATGTCTCAACTGAGAAATTTATTTCTATCTTTGAAGACAGCTTAATCAAAGCCTCCTTTGATAGATGTGACTGCTTTTTGTGTCACCTCCTATGACCTCTATTTATATTACCTTACTGTAGGCTCTTAACAGAAACTCCTAGTTGAGGAGTGGAGTTATTCCAATCTCTTTGTAGGCAAGAATCATCTACAAGGGGTTCATTCAGCCCAGCCTCCAAGAGGTGCAAATGTATAAATTTTCCACAGAAGGAGCTTAAGTTAGTTTGTCTTCTAACTTAATTTCAAGTTCGTGGAAATGTATCCGGTCCTGTTGTCCAAGGGATGCATATTTTTTTAGACAACACAAATTTTATGCTGCCCTTTTCTGGATCCAGGTGGTTGGATGGTCCTCTGATGACTCATGTGCTCTTCTCTTTAGGAAGAGAGAGTGAAGAATGGGCTGCTGTACTCATGACTACTGTGGTGCATGTCCTAGAGAGGCTTGCTTTCTGTGCTGAGAGGGGCCTTGCTAGACGGAGTGTACAAGAGCTGCTGCTTTCTACATAGGCCTTTCTGAGGTCTGGTGCTGAAGTATTTGTATCTTCTTAAAAGAAAGATGATGTGGATCATAGCTTTACAGAATTGCTGTAAATCCCAAAGTACAAAGTCACACTTTCATTTCACTACGCAAGAGAAGTTCACTCTCTTTCTTTGAATAAGTATCCCTTAAAAAATAAGCACGTGGTGCTAAGTATATTCTTGTGCTCTCAAAGAACTTCTGCATTTTTTCCTCAGAAACTACCTTTTCTGTTTCATAACAGTTGTCTCTTTGCCCTTCTTTTGGGAGAAGCTGTTTAGCAAATACAGGATTAAATAAGGGGTTAAATAAACTATATATGACCTATACATGACACATGATGTTAGCACAGTAAAAAACCCAAAACCAAAACAAACCCAAAGCCATAGCAAACCCCCCCAAAAAACTACCACCACAAACAAACAAACAAAAAAATCCAAATGCTGTCACAATCACTAATTTCCTAAAAATGGCCCTAAAGATGGATTCATTAACTTATACATAGACAGTTAAATAATTGGCATGGTGTTAGTGTGAGCTGCTTTTATAATTTTCTGGGCTTTTCTGCCTTCTCTTAACTACCGGTGAGGGTGTTACATAAAAGTATTAGCTTCTGAGACTATGTGTCATCTCTGTCCCATTTTTACAACAAAACATGAAAAAGAGCTTTGCTGGAGTGCCCACCTTGCCTCACAGTGGCAACACCCAAATAATACACTAAAGATACTAAAACATGATCAGCCTCTGATGGTAGCTATTAGTCTAAACTTTCAAATCTTAGCTTGTAAGGAGAGCTGGGATACAGGTAGATTAAACAAATTGCCTAAGGGATTTCTTTGGTATCAGCTATTGTGAGTTCTCGGAAATTTTTACTCTGAAGTAAACAGTAACATTATTTCTCTTTACAGGGAGAAGTGAACTGTGGTTATGGTATTACAATTTTCACCCTCTGATATTTCTTCCAGCCAAATAAAGCATGATATTTCTTTAGTTAACACAGCAAAGAGCAGGGTGGTCCTTGTGTCTGCTATTGTTTCTTTAAGTCCTTTTTGAAAAAAAAGAAACTAATGTCTTGATAATTTATATTTCTTTCCAGCTTTGTTGCATTTATTTATTAAAGTGAGGATTTGAGAAAAATATTTGGATTATTTCTTAAAAGGTAGAAACATTCACTGAGAAATAAGAATTATTATAAAAACTATTGTAAAAATTATTATTGTGAGAACAGGGTAATAAATACATGAGGTAAAATAGACATCTATTATAAGAAAATATAATCTTAATACTTTTGGGACAAATTTGTCTTAGCATGAGGCTACCTGGAAACAATTTTAACCACCCATTAGATAACATAATGACCTGGCAATGGAAGAGGAATTGTCAGTCTCATGGTGTGAGACTAAGTCTGTCTCAGTATACTCTTTACATTCTATATATTATTTTATTAGAAATATGGGAGAACGTAAAGAATTTGTATAAAATATAACTTATTAAAAGAAAGTTTTAGAAATACTATTGTGTGCAGTCTTAAAATACTTATATATATATGTTATTTTCCAACTGAAGATAAATTAATTTTATTGTTGATTGCTCATCATTCTTATATAATACTAAGTACAAATATTCTGATTGATGTTGATGGTGGTGATTGTCTTTAAAAGTTTAGTGCTTTTTCTGGAGAGCTATAAAACACAGAGGTACAGAATGCTAGTCTGATACAGGACAACATCCTTATATTTCTTTGGATGCAAAAGTCACAGAATTAGACAAATAAGGAGAGAGATCTTCTTAGTCTCATTAATAAGATAAACTTCCTTACTGAAAAACTGAAGGTTTTACTAAACCTCTAAAGAGCAGCTTGAAAGATCAGAAATTATCCAGTTCGCATCATTCCGCTCAATAACAATAATAATAAAAATAATGGGAAAACTCTCCAATCCTAATCCCAAAGAACCATTTGAATAATTTCTGTTGTTCACGTGTTCATTTATGCAGACATGAATATTGTGGCATTATATTTTTCTTTGTAATTGGAACTCAAACCAGTTTAGATGCTCCCTAGAGAAAACAATATATTACTCTATAATTTGTCATAAGTATGAGTCTGCAAGGATAAGCCTTGTCTGACCAGTTGTAGACATCAGCAATGCGGACTCTTACTCCAAAGCTTTCCATTATAGGTTCCCTTCATAATCAATAGACATAAATAAGGTGTTCCAGGGCATGATGCATCTACCTACTAGGGTTATCATAGAAATAAAAGTATAGATACCACATAAAATACCAATTTCCTTAGTTCTTCCCCAAAAAGCCTTAAGAACCTGATGATAAAGTGATGACTGCTATTTTTTTCCATCACTCAGATTTTTTCTCTAGTATGGATGGGATCACGTTACGAATGTAGCTACATTCTTCAAGTGATCATCTGACGTGTTCAAAGCTAATATGATTCAGTTTATCCAGAGAGCATAATTTTATTTTTTTTCCTGGCAGAACCATGTGTTAACCAGGTTGGCCTGTCAACACCTAGTATGCTAAAGGACTGGTTTTGTTCCAAAGCATTCTGATATAACCTGGGCAGCTTTCCCAAGCTGCCAGGTGGAAGAGATGGAGAAATGCGGGTGTTAAAAGACTACAAGCCAAATTGTGTCAACTGTTTCTTACTGAATTTTTTTAAGTGGAGGAACTCTAAAATGGAATTGGAACTTTCTTGATTTAAAAATAAATAAATAGATGTTGAACACCTTTTTTTCCTTTCAGAAAATGTATATGAAAAAATTAAAATCTAGCAAACATTCTGTCATGGTAGTGGAACAGATATTATGCTTCCTGATGCTTAAATTGGTTTTGTTTGGGTTTTTTCTTAATGCTTTTAAATTATGAATGGCCATTTCTGGTGTGTCGTCTTCCTCCAACTAATTCTCAGTCACTATATTACAAAGATAACAGTTCTAACTCATTTATATTACTTTCTTATCTTGTCTTCAAAATGGAAAACTGGAAAAGATTGTCATAATGGTACTTCTGTTCTCACTTTATTTGTGCAACATTCCAATCATTCTAAAATCTGAGCAAAGAGTGGGGGATATTTCATGGAGACATGCATAAAAGTTATCAACCCCTTTGAAATTCTAATTAACTCCCTACATCACTTATCTACAGCTGTGTTAAAATTCTGAATTGATTCCAATAATATTGTAGTTTTGTCTTCATTAAAAAAAAAATCTTTTAACTACAGTGTAATTTTAACTGAGTAATCAACAAAGTGGAAGATGTACAGCACATAGATAAATGTTATGTAATATGTTAATTATCTTTTTGATCTAACACTTCACTGTGGTATTACATAAAAAAATAATCATACATTTGTTCAAATAATATCAAGAAAATTAGCAAAATAAAACACAAAATAAAATTAAACAACACAATGTAATAAAAAAAATCCATTCTCAGGTTCCTAGATGGAGAGCTGAAACAGACAGTAAAAAGAATAGTTGAGATTATAATACATTTAATAATAATATTACATTTAGTGTCTTGAATATAAGAATGAAATCCTATGCAGTAGGCTTTCACCTGAGTCTAGGATAATGGTCTTTTATGAAATCTTGTTATGCATCCTGAGGCACACACCCTCTCACCTGTAATTCTTCTTTATAACATACGCAGAAAAGAAGATTAAAAAAAGAGAAAACAACAAACAACTCAAACCAACAACGACAAAACCATCACACAAAGAAAAGCTCAGCGTGGTAAGAAGTTTGAAACCTAAAGGAAACAAGACTGTTAATAATAAAAGCATATTGTGATTAGATAGAAAGACTCAAACATTCATAAACCTCCTTCTGTGATGATGACCTCGCAGTAGACTAACACTACTACTGAAATAAATCTTGGAGTTAATGAGGTGGATATTGTGGATAAGTGATTTCGTCGTGATCCACAATAGCTTCCTTTAGCAAAGCATAACTTTTAATGATATGTCTTTGAACCATGTTAATGTAGATTTAAAATCTCTGCAAAATAATGAGAAATGTGTTTTAGCACCAACTTCTCAGAGAGTATGTGGGACATCTCTCTTGCAGTATCCTGCAGAGGGCCGAGAAATGGACTTTATGATCCTGGTGGGTCCCCTATAACTCAGCATATTCTATGATATTGTGAACGTTCCCAGTATACTTCTGGGTAAAGTCAAATAAATTAGTTTAAACAACCCTCAATAATGTTATTTAGTTTATTTTACTTTTTTGAAAATGAACTATTGTTTGAAATATCACACCTGCTAGATAAACTAGTAGCTGGAGATCAGATACCAGGACAAGATATCAAAGGAAGATCTGTTCTCTTCAGTGTAATATTTTAATCTATACTCCTGTCTTAAAACATACAATAATGTGTGATGGTTGGATGAATGGAGGGTGAGGTTGCTGAGGGGCAATGAGACCACATAAAGCTGACCATGCAGATGTGACTGAAGCAAATTCAATGTCTATGCATATAGTTTCTTATGTTTTTCCCATTTCTTTATTTAATCCTATTTTTCTTGTTATGAGTAATATCCACATTGTTATATAATGTTATTCACTAATTCTCTGATTTAAAGCCTACTGAAGTTTAGGAATATGATTCCCTTGACTTATTAAGCCTAAGAATATTTGCACTTTTTAAAATTTGTAGATCACAACAGGAGGTCTTAACATAATTATAAAAGGGCATCTTTAGTTCCTAATTTCTGGGGTAGCATTAATTATTGCTGTTGAAAACTTTACACTAAATTCCAATGTCACTACTGTGAGATTTCCTGGCTTTAATAATTAATTCAAACAGTATAATCCATATTATTATTAAATTTCAGTTTAATACAAAGTAGTATAATCCATTTATGGTAATACAATAACTGCTTATTCACACTTTTATGAGTGTATCTAATGAAATGTTTTAAACCTTTTTATGCAAATAGGACTTTTATATATTGATCAGATTTATAGCTTTTTGCCTTTCCTACAATTCTGCGTGAACAAACTGCATTTTGTGCAGGATGTCCATAAACGTACCCATACCTGATTAGTAGAGTGAAATGATGAGTATACATATCTGTACTTATTGCCAATTATTTATGTTTTATTGTTTTAATTATAAGGAACAGTCTTTGCAGTGATGGCAATACAATATTTTTATGTAGAACAGAGTTAAAAGAATAATGTACTTTTAAATTAGACTGCAAATTAAAAGATATTTATCTGGCATTAATTTTAGGTATCACTTAGAGGAGCCGAGATGTATTTTAAATGCAGAGTAAACTGGAAAGTAGAAGTTACATTTCACTGTTAACCGACTGTTACATGACAAGTAAACAAGTTTAATCGTGTTATTCACCTCATTGACTTTAATGATTCAATAATAGATGTAATAGGCACCTCAGGACCAGATGGCTTAGGGGAAAAAAGTCCCCATGAACTACCACTTTTTCATCTCAAGTATCTGATAAATATGTTGACTCCCTCCACTGCGATGACAGCCAGAATTTCTCACCAGCTGGCCAGTTGCTCTGCACAGTGGGTGCTATCATCCTCAGCTGAATGTTGAATTCTCAGCTCTGTAGTAAGGTCAGGACTTGAGGGTTGTTTTTTTTTTTAAACACAGTTTTTTATTGATTTCACATAAACATTACAATTATTGACAAAAGGATAAGTGGGTAAGGTCTTAGGAAGGGATGGATCAGGAGTTAAGGTTGAATTCAAAACGAGCTCTACTTGTAGCAGTGCCCATCTGTCCCTTGCATTAGCAATATAGGTTGAATGTGTAAAGAGCACATGGGGCTACAGCTACCTCTCATCAAGTTGTTTTACTACCCCAACCTTTTGCTCAGTATAGTGCTACCTCAAGCAGAGCCTGCATACAATCATGCCTGGCAGACATTTCAACCAAGAAAACACTGTTTATTTCTAGCTGTCATCTGTGCTGCTGCAAAAAAAAGTGCACAGAAGAACACACACACCCGTCACCAACCTCTCCCCGCATTCCCTAGAAATGTCAACGAAATGGACACGTTGATTATCTACAGCCTGTGTAAGCCAACACTGTTTAAATCTGAAGCGGTATACAGCCTACTGTCTGCCACAATTGCTTGCTTTCGGCCATGGCTTTTTTAGCACTTCTTTTCTACTTAGTTATCACACCTGTTTCTGCCCCTGACTGTGCAAAATCCAATCATGGTAGAACTTAACAAAACAAAAGGGTGTTTTTCTTTCATGTGTGTATATTCACAGACATTATTTCCTCTTTGTTACCTGACTTCTGATTTACCTTTTTAAAATAGACCATACTTGGTCCTGCATCAAGAAGAAATTTTGTCCCAAGTTTTGGAACGGAAACTGAAAGGTACATAATCAAAAGAAAAAGGAGAAAAATAAGACACAAGTGCATTAACCATCTTGTCGGTTAAGGGATTCTGAAACACAAGACAATTCTGAAAGCCTGTGGTAAGCTAATTGTAGGTCTATTCAAAGCCCACTTTTAAAACAAATTGGAATTTCTCAGCAATTATATCCAAGTTGTATTAAAATCCTAGAAAACCCAGAGTAAGTGGCATCACACAGCTTCACTGTATTTGTAACATGGTACTTATCGCACTTAAATGCAGAATAAGTTCTTCAGCTATTATCATAATAATGAATAAGCCTCTTCTGCTACCATAATAATATATATCTTCCCCTGACAGTTTATAAAGTCTCTTATTCATATTAATTAATTTACTTAAAAAACATCACTTTGGAAGAGGGTACTACTATTCCTCTGTGTAGAAATATCTGGTTTAAATGAACAGAAAGCTACTGATAGTAGTCTCTTAATCAAAGACATGTCTTAATCAAAGACATGTCTCTGTTCACATACCTTTTAATGAAGTATATATGTGCCAAAAAAATTGCATCTGGAAAAATTAGTTTTCTGCCAAAAAAGAAGTGGGAGTAAGCAAAAAAATAAATGACTGAAAACCAGTAAAGCAAAGTATTAAAATACAAAGAAATTGATATTCTCAGCACAATGAAAATCAATACAAAGATACATCAACTGAGGCAAGTAAAGTGTAGAAATAAAAAACATACAAAAAAGGGAGGTGGAAATAGCCATAACAGTAATGTAAAAACAACAGTAGCAACAAAAATATTTTTTTCAATTCTGTCAGAACCTCAACCAAAAACAAAAATCAAACAAGAAAATCAAAACAGAAGAAATGTTCTCTTCATCATCCTTCATAAAAGTAACAAAAAACTCTCCATACTCAAGTATATAAACCAAGGTACATGTGATGGAACTACATAATGAACAGATTCTAGGCCACATGGAGAATTTACTCTTTGACACTTCACAGCTGCATGCAGTCACAAAAGCTAAATGGTCCAGAACAGTTCACTTCTCCAGCGGGGACCAATTTTTTTCTGCAACAGATAACATGGAGCACTGGGATTTTTTCAGCACTATGGTATGTTTCTATGACCCTCACAATCTATATGTGTGATTTTTTTTCAGTTCAAAGTATCTGATAGTAGACAAAGTCTGTGCAGACCAGATGGCTGAATAAACTTTAGAGTGAAGATCTTATTGAATGAAATTATTCTATGTATTATAAAGTTGGGAAACATTTTGGAGCATTTGGGAATGTGGTTCTTTTGGGAAAATGTTGTAAAAATCACAGAATAGTAAATATGCAAATTTCATTCAATTTTTTTTCCCTAAAGCCTTTCAGTACAACTCCATAGGAAGAATAATCTGGAGAATCACATGTAGGCTTTGCTTTGCAGGAACTAGTTGGCCCACACCAAAGGGGAGCTAGAAGTGAATTAACACTCACACAGGACTGAGGAGCAAATTAAGCATATACATCATCAGGGAATGTACACAGGTACTAAAATCAATGAATAAAAATGTCAGATTGCATGTATCTTTTTGTAAGCAAAAGATTAATTCAAACAACTATCGAGTCTGAACTTTTTATAATAGTAAATCACAAAAATAATGTCAATTCTTAATTTGTGTCAATTTGGGAGTGAAAGGATTTTGGGATTGGTAAATGGTAAGAATTAATCCAAACAAAAGCAGACAGGATCAGAACCTCTCTTTATTCAGGAGCTTGGTGGAATTAATTCCTCTCCAGCTGAAGAGTATAATCTCTTCTGAAGTTTCACATCTTTCCTGGAATGTTCTTTATGCTAGAATACAACATGTTGTGTGATAAATTTCAGCTTCATTTATACTGAGATGCAGAATTAGTCCATAGCGTGCCTTACATCCCAGTCTTCTAAGCATCTGGATCAGGACAGAGATGTGTTGTAACTTTCTTTTGAAAACCTCATGGTTTTACCTCTCTACTAAAGCACATCTGGAAATACCTTTACAGGGAAAGCAAGACATAGGTTGCAGAAAGAAGGGGGCAGTAAATGTCCATGTCTTACTTTTACTCTGATATAAGTTCAGGATATATCTGGGGAACTTAGATTCTGAAATACCCTTAAGTACCTTGTGAGATATTTCTGTCAATAAATTTTGTCTAATTAACATTTCCACCCTCTCACTGATGGTCAGCACAACTGTGCAGGGGCTCAAGGCTTGAGCTTTCATCCTGACTCAGCTGTCTGTTCAGACCTCAACCCTTTTTCCTTTTTTGGGGGGAGTTGCCTGCTTGCAGGATGAGCTGATTTGGGAAACTGATTTGAATTGAAACTACACTGGCATGTGTGCTTTGATCTAAGTGATTTTGAAGTTGCAGCCTTGGATAAGAGATGCTAGACCACGTGGTTCAAACCTCTTATATTATGGGTACTTAACTTTTTATACAAAGCACACAGCAAGCTTTTAGTTTGCTGCTTAGTCACACAGGATTCAAACTTTTTAACAATACGTGTCATGGATAAATAAGATAATAAAAATTACTGTCACTTTTATTTCACTTTAGTTCTTGTTTTCTTTCTTCCTTTGCAAGTGTTTGATATTGAAAATTTCACTTTCAGTTTCAAGAACTCTTTGATGGCACATTTTGAAGAGGGTTAATTTCTTTTCAGTGAAAAATTATATCAATCAATATGAACGCTTTTTTTTTTCCTCCAGGGACAGCATCAAGGAATTATAGGAGTGCCTTCACAATGCTACAGACAAATAAAAGTTAACTGTGTCTGAATGAGTAACTAATGGAATTTTACATATTCTACGACTAGATGAATGAACACAATACACCTAAAGTGTGGAAGTTTACCCTGTCCAGTATTTTCTAGTTTTACTTTCACTTTTTCTGTCTCCTGTCTACCCAAATACTGATTATGTAGGTCAGCTGTGTATTGTTGGTAATTAACCCCACAGACAAAGGGTAATTGTTCAACTGTCTTTGGAGAGTCTGATGGAAGAAGTCAGAGGTAGTGGCCAACCAGAAAGTGAAAAAGGAAAAGTCTCCAGAGTTAATAATCGAAGTGTGTATTAATCTCTTTTAACTTTCACTTGACAGTACATACGTTTTCTCCTTCTAAACACACATGGCCCAAAATCCAAACTGCTATATTAGGTATTGTAAGTTTACACTAATGTGTAATATTTCTGGATATTTGTGAGATAAGCTTTTTAGTTGTTTCCTTTCATAGTGTTTATATTTAAAAGAGGTGTTTGTTTAAACTCTGGTGAAGATATCGTTACAATTACCAGTGGGAGATTTTTAATTTGGGTTTAGTGATGGAAAGGCTTTCTAAAAATATATAATTCTGGGTGGTCAAATGTACTCAATATGTCAGTAATGATTCTACTAGTGTTACAACAGAAAACTGAACAGATTTAACGGATGATATCCAGAAAGCCAAATAGCAGCCTCTATTCTAATCTGGTAGCATTATGTTTTCTAGGTGCTGACAGAAAGACTTATGTAATATAAACAGAAAACAGCTGAATCATTTCTTCCAAGTGTACTTTTCAGACAGGATAAAATTTCAGTGAGGACTTTGGTGCCATTAATAAGGAGCTTGTGACCTTCCTAATGTCTGTTTAAAGTCCAGAAGTATCCTGGAATAGGATTATAGGGTGGCGAGACACTGGTACAGGTTGTCCAGAGTGGTTGTAGATGCTCCAGTCATAGCAGTGTTCAAGGGCATGTTGAATAAGGCCTGTAGGAATAGATACATTTCCGGAAGAATTTGTAACTGCAAATTAGAACTTGTTTCTTTAGGAAGGCTTTCTGCCTAAGGTGGTGGTTCTTTCTCAAAGGCAGTTTCAAAGATTTCCCCCCTCCCTGCAAACCAAGAGAAGTTCTCAGCCTTGCTCTCTGGTATGGAGACAGATAACACGTTTGCAGACATGTACAAGGCCTCCTTGGGCCAGAGAGAGTGGGAGAGGAGAGAGAGAAGACACAAAAAAACTTGTAGGAGGAGGGGCTTTGCCTTTTGTTTCTGGGACCTGATGCGTGCATCATCATAAAAAAGTGGTCCTTGCATCTGAAATAAACCTTTTTTTTTAATCCTTCTGCTGCCTTGTCATTCTTGGGAAGAATACCTGTGTATATTTACCTTACAAGGCCTTGAGCACCTGGTCTAGTGAAAGGTATCCCTGCTCACGACAAGGGTGGTTGGGACTAGATGATCTTTAAGGTCCCTTCCAACCCCTTAACATTCTGTGATGATTCTATGATTTTATATCATCTACTTCCAGGCACCAACTCTCTTTATGACCTGTTATTCAAATGAGGGTTTCCACAACTGTTAGAATTGATGCCAGATTACTTTTCATAAATGGATAGGAGGGTAACTAAACTGTCTCAAAGAGCTCAACACAATTATTTTTAGTATCTATTATAATGTTGCCATTTTTAACACAGTCTGTGTTTTCCCTAACCAATTTTCCACATTTATAGTCTTACATCTGCTGTGATTTTATAGAAAGCTGCTAATTAATAAGAGATCAATTTGAAATTGTTCATTCCTACTTCCCTTTATAGTAGGCAACAGACCCAATAATATTGCTAAAGTGAATCATCAGAGTTAATTTTTATGAATATATTGAACAACAAAAGCACATCACCCGAAACCTTTTAATTTTGTGGACCATCTACACCATGTAGAAAAATTGAAACAAACCTAGAAAACTGAATTTAAAACCTAGGAAGCCAGGAGTTTATATTCCTAGCAAAAAAAATGCAGATATTGAAAATATAGTAGGTTAAACATGTTATATGCAACATTATCTTCACTTTAGTCAATGAGGCAGTGGGATTTTCCTCCTGGTATTTTGGAGTGTCAAGGGAAGCAAGCCATCATATTTATATCCCATTTTCCCCAGGTCTTTCCCTCTGACCCAGGTTGAGTCTGACAAAATTAATTTGGTACGTGGCTGAGAATCCTTGAGCTGACCCTACCTGTAGCATGCTAGAGAGAACTCTCACCCTATCAGTTAGTTTATAAATAGAACAAGTAACTTTTCTAGATGCAATACGCTTCTTCCATTGAAAAGCTATTCTCTAAACTCTACAGATTTGTTGCAAAGACTAATGAAGAGTGTTCATTTCATACTTACCTGTACCATGGTTCTGAGACATCCCTTCAGTGTACAGAACTTAATACAGTGATTATCAAATCACAAAAAAATCATGGACAGTGAACAGGTTGAGAGAAAATTACTGATAGAAAAAAAAACCAAACCAAAAAAAACAACAAACCTGAAATATTTTTAAAAGATAAAATTGATAGAGGAATTGAAAGAAAAAATTTGAAATTTTACCCTTGTAAGCATTCTTGATACAAGAAGTGATGTACCCAAATATCTATGCAGTAAGTATTATTTCTAATCCTTTTAGTCTTACTTGTGAGGACCTTACTCATATTGAGTAGTACCTATCTGCTCAGTCTCTAGTTAAGTTCACCAAGTGAGATATTATTCACTGGAAAAGATGTAAAACTCTTTCTTTGCTGATGTAATGGGTTGACCCTGGCTGGATGCCAGATAACCACCAAAGCCGTTCTATCACCTCCCTCCACAACCGGACAAGGGAGAGAAAATATAACAAAGGGTTCATGGGTTGAGATAAGGACAGGGAGAGATCACTCACCGATTACTGACACAGGCAAAACAGAGTCAACTTGAGGATGTCAATTTAATTTATTACTAACAAAATCAGAGCTGGATAATGAGAAGTAAAACAAATCTTAAAAACATCTTCCCCTCGCTCCTCCCTCCTTCCCGGGCACTACCTATTCCCTCACAGTGGCCCAGGGAGACGGGCAATGGGGGTTATGGTCAGTTCATCACAGGTTTCTCCTGCAGCTGCTAAGGGAGAGGAATCTTTCTCCTGCTTCCCGTGGGGTCTTTCCCAAAGGATACAGTCCTTCACAAACTTCTCCAGCATGAGTCCATTCCACAGGTAACAGTTCTCCACAGACTGCTCCCATATGTGTCCCTTCCAAGGGGTACAGTCCTTCAGGCACAGGCTGCTCCAGTGTGGGTCCCCCACAGGGTCACAAGTCCCACCAGGAAACCTGCTCCAGCATGGGCTTCTCTCTCTACGGGTCAGCAGGTCCCTGCCAGGATCCTGCTCCAACATGGACCTCCCACAGGGTTACAGCCCTCTTTTGGGCATCCACCTACTCTGGCATGGGTCTCCTCCACAGGTTGCACCTCTGTGGGCTTCACCAAGGTCTGCATCGCAGGCTGGAATTTATGCTTCAATTCCTGAAACACTTCCTCCCCCTCTTTCTCCACTAATCTTGGTGCCTGCAGAGCTGTTTCTCTCACATGTTCTCACTCCTCTCTTCTCTGAGAGCAATTACATCTGCACAATAACTTTTTTCCTTATTAAATATGTTATCACAGAGATGTTGCTATCAGTCATGATTGGCTCAGCCTTGACCAGCAATGGGTCCACCCTGGAGCTGGCTGGCATTGGCTCTGCCAGACGTGGAGAAAGCTTCTGGCAGGCACTTACAGAAACCACCCATGTAGCCCCCCATCCCCACTACCAAAACCTGGCCACACAAACCCAAAACAGCTGGGTCAGATGCAAGCACCCTGATGGAAGTTATCAAATATCCTGCTGAAAATATTGACATTGAACTATTGCTTCTAGAGAATGAGAACAACAGGTTTTGCACTATTATTAGAAATATTTTTCAGTTCAAAATGTAAAAGAAAGAAATATATGCAGGAATACAAATGATGTGTGGTCTCTAGAAATATAAAAATAGCTACATTTTGCAGGCATGAGTGAGTATTTCTTAAAGATTTTTGAGAATACAATATTGTTTGCAGAAACAGAAAAACACCATAAAATATCCCATGATAAAGCTTAATAATTAAGTTCCTTTAGAACAGGATCTAAGTGGCAGCAAAAATTATATTGCAGGACTTAAGATCACTTTCCATCTGTAAATTGTACATGATTATTTCTTTCTAGACCATAGAAAGTTAGTATGCATGACCTTTTTGACAGGAAACATAGACTTTTATGAGGAGTTGCAAATTGCTGTTTGTCCACTAGGTATGCAGCAACTTTGATATTTATGCCTTTTAATTGGTTTTGTGAACTTTTCTAGACATACTTGAAAATGCCTAACAGTTCGCTATCTTTCTAGAAAATGTCAGGAAACACAAACAAACGTTCAGCAGCAGAAAGGTGTCATGGCTCAGAAACCACTACAAGAACAAGGGATTATTAAAATTGTTATAATTCATTAGATTCAGTTTGTGGAATTTCCAAAGAAGAAATGTCATAAAGAAAACTTTGTGGTGGCACGTGCTATGCAGTACTACTGTAAGCCAATGAAGAGTGTGTAAAGTATTATTTCTGTAAACAATTTTCTACTCAAACCCAAAGAACTATTTTCATGCTTGACTTCCTCTTCTCCATGAATCTCAGAATTTAAAGTTTTATGTAAATCAAATACTGTCTGCATTTATTTTTACTGCACTTTATGGTATATGACCATAAGATAATCTATTTAAAACACACCCTAATATTAGCTCATTTCGTTAGAGTATGGTGCTAATAACACCAGGGTTGTGAGTTTGATCCCTGTATGAGCCATTCACTTAAGAGTTGGACTCAATGATCCTGATGGGTCCCTTCCAACTCAGAATATTCTGTGACTAAATGTTGTAAATTATTATAAAATTAAACAACATATAACGATGGGGTGCTGGAACTGTAAATCATTGATATTTTCTAGTTCTCAGACTAACGTTATTTTTCTTGAGCCTATGGTGTCAGAAGTTTTTTTTTTTTTAATTTACATACCCAGTCTTAAATTATCCTGTTACCAAAAGATAGCAGGTATACAAGAGCATATACCCACCCACCTCTGAATATATAGGTGAGCTATCATTTCAGAATTGAATGAAAATGGATGTTGAACTGTAGAAGTGAAAAAAAAGATATATCAATCTTTTTTTAAATTGGTCTAAAAGTGTATGACATAGCTTAAACTAATGAAGAAGAACCTACGAGTACTTCATAGGCTTTAGATAATGATCTCGTGCTACATCATTAAGCTGAGCTGATATTATTACCTCCTCTGTTATAACATCATTATATAAGATTTAAGCATTTTCCAGGGATGTCAGAATTGTCAAACCTTTCTAAAGTTTCCTTTTCTGTGCCACTGGATTAAGATTAAATTTATAATTGATTTTTCTCTCTGTTTTTATTGTAATTTGTCACTGAAAATAAACAGTTTGACATTACAAAATCCTTTAAAAAAATTGTTTGCAAGTTAAATTGATCTAGGCAAGTTTCCCTACCTTCAGTGTAGCAACACTGTTTGCTTTAAGTCCATTTCTGCTATACACTAGTGTAGGCAGGAACCAACAGCTCTACAAACAGGCGGAGGTCCCACACAGAGCTGCTAATCAACTTTGCTTAACAACTGATATTAGTTAGGGAACTAGTGGATTAGGAAAACGTATTTGCAAAATGTCAGATGTGTTTGTTTTGAGGCAACAAGAGCTACTTCTGAGGGAGTTTAAAGATCAGATGAGGTCCTGTGAGGAAAAAGAAACACATAATTCGGTTTGGACTCTGCATTAGAAGCACAGAGCAAAATATAATAAAATCAGCACCATCTCAAAGAATCTCAATTCAAGAGGAAAAAAAAAAAAAAGAAAAAGAAAAACTCTGCTTGAGACAAGACAGCCAAGGATATACCACATCGGAGTATATCGGGATTTGGATCACGGTCTCTGTGTTTATGTGAAGTAGAAAATTGATTTAATCTCACTTTATAAACAGACTTTGGATTTTATTATTTTACTAAAGGCAAACAGGGCACATGCAATTCTCACTGAGAATGAATAGTGTATATTTTAGAATGAAAAAGTGTTTTGTATATACAAACCAGATTAACTATCTGTTAATTGTTTAAAAGGCCAAGCGGATAAATGACTAAACTGCCACAACACTAATACATATTTTATAGTATTGAGATGAAATCTCTGACATAGCTACTAAGTGTGCATATGAAGTAGCTGTGCTGAATCCACAGACAGAGGTACCTGGAGCAGCAAAAGTCAGAGGCAAGTCCTAACAGCTGGCTGACCAGGTGCAGCAGACGCACTCCCATCCTTACACCCGGCTCACACTGGTCACATCTAGCATCCTAAAGGAGATCCCCTTCTCTCCTAAAGGAGAGAGATTTCCCAAGGTCAAGTGGGAATATAATGAGCCAGGATTAAATTCTCAGACCAAACACAGATCTTCGTTAGACTTGAACAGGAAATATTTCAGCCCTCTCACATGGGCTGTTTCTGATCTCACCTACAGAAGTGCTACCTTTGGAATGGCTGTTTGCTCCTCAACTTATTAGGTAGTCATAATAGCAAGTCATTTTATTTTTAAAGGCTGATGAATCTGGTCCTTAGTGTCCATCTCCTAGTTGCACAGGTACTAGGTGAGTGATTGCCACTCCCAGTACATGGTACCTGTCCTGCTCTTGGAAGAACATAGATATATTAGATACTTCAGCAAATCCTCCTGTCTGTCCAGCATGGGTGAGAACTCAGCTGAATTGTTGGCCTGGTTTTGGATCTCACATTTAAACAGAGATTTGGACCAGTGTGAGACAATCTGGAAGAGTTGCAGCTATGGCCTGAAATCTAGAAAACCACTGCCTGTGAGGAAAGTCTGAAGAGTTCAGCTAGTTTAATCTGAAGAACTGAAAACTAAGGGGAGACAAGGTAACAGCCTTCAAAGCTATGGAAGATTATGGCAGAAAAAAATAAACGAACTGATCTCCAAGGGATAGGAAAAAAGAAATAAGTTAAATTGCATTGGAAGAGATCTAACTTAGACACTAGGAGAAACATTACAGCCTTGAGGGTATTTAAGCAAGGTAACTGATTGCTCTGGCAGGATGTAGAATCTCTATCTTTAGATGCTTTTAAGAACAGGTTAGATAAACATCTATCAGAAAAGTTTAGATAGAGTGACCCTCTCTTCAGGAGAGAATTTCCACAGATGAATTCCTGAAGTGTTTGAGAAGTTTTTCATCCTCATTTCCAATGACTTTAATGTATCTCAAAATTGTATGTTTAATGAATTTACAAACTCATTAACAGAGAAGTAAACATCATCCAGTCATTAATGTTGCATTATTTGAGTTGGTTTGTTGTTTTCCTCTTTGCTCTGTTTTATGACCAAATAATGCTTTTGTTGTGTAACAAACACCACCTTTAAGAGATGCATAGCAGAGGTGCACATAACTGTAAGACAGAGCAGGACCCTGCTAGTATTATTTATGAACAATAATCCCTAATGTATTACGCAGTGGTTTCACTTTGGCAGAGAGAAAGGATTCCATTTACAACATAAAATTAGCATAAATCCAATAAATAGAGTACCTGGAATTTAAACAATATGCTGGCTTTTAAAAATATGTGAAATAGTTGTCATTTTTCTAGTTATAATCCTACTTGTTCCAGTCTTATTTCTGCAACAAAATCTTGGAATACCTGCCTTATAAAGGCATTCTGGTTAATTTATATTCTGCTTAAACGTGTGATTAATCTAGGAGGTTGGATTAAGAAGGAATACTTTCCTTTTTTTGATTAATGTTAACTCAGAACACGCACAAAGCCATTTATCAACAGATGCTTTTTGACACCTGATGAAGTCTGTTCATCCAGATTTTTTTTCCTAAAACATGCTTGTATAAACATTCTCTAATGCATAAAATACATCAGTTCTGCATAGCTTTGAGAGTGAAAAGGTATTTTATTCAGCAGATGACAAACGGTTTATTTTCCCCAAAGAGCATGACTTTGTATTTTATGTTGTTTATACAGAACAATGCTGCAGCTCCGTGTTCCAGTATTCAGAAGAAAAAGAAAAAAAGTAAAGGATGTAGATGTGTCTTTTTGATGCTCAACACTGTTCACAAGACATATATATATATCTAAAATTTAAACACAGCATTGTCAGTAAGTTGTTCTCATAAAAGTACACTACAAAAAAATTATCACCAGTGAAGGAAGGCAAAAGACAAACTTATCCTTCCTACAGTAGCAGGTCTATTACTCACTTTACAGTAAATGTTCCATACGGTAAATCCCATAGATATTTTTCTTAAATGCTGCCATATTAATCACTTAAAATAAACCAGTCAGAGTGATTTCAAAATGGTCTGTGGGTTTAAAACAGTGCTGGAGGACAGATGTTTACAATCACCAGTGCTTCTTCATAGTAACTTTTTCAAGTGTTTCTCCCAAGCAGATACTTAAGACTCTGGTTTTAGTTAAGGAAAATTCAAGCCCGAATGATGTTCCAGATTTTACAAAACATTTCCATTAGAAGGCTCCATTGACAGAAAATTTTTAAGGTTTAGCAAAAAGGGTAGTTATTTAGGGAAAACAGCAGCATTCAACAACAATGCCAGTCGAATTAGTGTTGAGCAATGTTTCCTTTTGAAAGTGAAAATATCTTGGGGAGTAGCATGTGGGTGAAGGGATACGGATAGCAGTTTGTTACAGCTTTCCAAGATTAACTATTATATTCATTAGAACTTCTACCCTAGTTTTTCATGCAGTTTTACTCATCTGAACTGGGAGAGGTGAAAAAAAAATAAAAATCCCAAAGTTTTCTGCGCAGAAATAAAAGAAATGCAAAACATACAAAGTCCACTGAATTAAACTGAAATATAATGATGGAGATTTTTCTGTCAGTTTAGATTTTAAATTAATTAAAATCCTTTTAGGATGAATTATAGTCCTTGAAAAAGACAAAGCCATTATTTTATCCATTTAGTTGAGAAAAATAAATCCAGACTTTTTTTTTTTACAACTAAAGTCAACTGAAATTAGTAAAAAAAGATTAAAAAGATAAAAGTCTTAGCAGTTTGTGTTTCCTTCTGTAGAGAATGTATCACAAAAAAATCTTAAGGCCAGAATTCCCTGTTCATGTAACATTCATATGAACAGTTGAAAGTTAATTAGCAACTGTTAAACAATGATTTTTGTGTAGATAAAACCAATGAAAGCATGATTTTATTTAGTTGTGGTCATACAGTATTATCCAGTGAAAAAATTACATTTAAAAAACCAGCACAAAGCAAAATAAACCAGGTGCATGTTATTCTGATAAGACAAAATACATGTTCAAGAGCTGTGAAATGATCAGTGTCTACTGATACTGTCTTTTTACTCAATGCAGTGGAGCGCAACGAAATTATTTCAATGATGCACATGACAGACACACAGCAGAGAATCCTGTGAGGGATCTTTCTGGCAGCTGACCTGAACTAGTGCATACCTGGTGCAGAGAGCTAGCCTAGGGCTGGCTTCCTTCTATCGGGTGATTTCAGCTCTTAGTGTTACCCTCTATTTGGAACATTTATTGCTCTTGGTTTGATTTGCAAAATGTGCTTGGGTATGCCTCAGCTACATTTTTTTAAGGTTATGTAAAATATTCACACACACATATATATATATGTATGTATGTATATGATTTACTTGACAATCCCATAGATATTTCTAAGGGATCAATGATTTTTTGCATTATTCCTTTTTATAAAAGCTCAGGTCATCTAATTTGATTTGAAGTAACCTTGAATGATGTTATTTTAGTCTTAAATAATGGGCAGGAACTGAATAATTGAGTAAAAATTTGAAGTGAACAGCTTTTGAAAGCAATCAGGTTGAATTTTCTTTTAAGTAAAAAACATATCAAATAAAGAAATAAAATTAAAATTTCCAAGCTTAGCAAGATTGATATATTAATATATTAAATTTTTAAGTTTCTACCTGCTTTCCCCATTTATAGTTGCTCAGATTTGCTTATAACTATGTTTTGTGCTTCTCATGCTTAGATGGTTACTTGGCAGTATTTCTACTCATCTTTAACACAAAATTATCTGAGAAAGAAGGTTAAATATTTCTTTATTAAAAAAAATCAATAAAAATTAATGTTTTAAATGTACTTGTTATCAGAGCTGTATTTCTAATGTGATCCAGTCAATGATCCAGTTACTTCACCTTTGCTTTGCCGATTTTTGTAGAAGTGCCTGGCACACTGTACATGTTAGCAAAATTAAACTATATGTGTTATTTTTTTAATGACTCTTACACAGCTGAAAAATACACAATAAATTAAGAAAAGTGTTAGTAACAACTGAAAGAAACAGGAGATATAGACAAATTATTTTGACAACCTACTCAGGTTAAATATTGTAACACAAAGCAAGGACAATGCATTTTATAAGGACACTTTCTTCTCACAAAGAGTCCACAGCTCAGAAAATTTAGATCATGATGACTTAACATGAGAGGAACATAAATGCAGCACATTTCTTCTACAGTCACTTGGAATCAGTCTAAGGATCCAAAATTTCTATGATGTCAATAACTTGAGATCACAATATGTAAAAAAATTAAGAATCTCCTTGGGTCAAATTAAATGTCTTAAAATAAATTTTTTTTTTTTAATCTTTTCCTGTTCTTGCTGGGATTTTGACTTCTCAGCAACAGTGGTTTTAATTATTACTTTTGATGGGTCTTTGGACAAGAATTGATTTATTTTAGGGTTTTTTGTTGTTGTTGCTTTTCTGTTTTTTTTTTCTTAACAGACTTTGATTATAAAATATGCTTGCACTGATATATTGTATTTCCCCATAGCACCCCTATGCTTTACATTGGTAGCTAGAAAGGCTTCAATAACACACAGTGTTTTGGCTACCGCTGAGCAGTGCTGGCAAAGCATCATCACTATCTCTCAGCGTTCCTCCCCCCACTCCTCCAATCGAGGGCAAGATCCTGTGAGGGGACACAAGCTGACCCAAACTAACCAAAGGGATATTCCATACCATGTGATAGTAGGAGGAAGTGGGGGCATTCATTGTTTTTTACAGTGTTTGCCTCCTGAGCAACCTCTACAGGTGCTGAAGCCCTGCTTCCCGGGAGGTAGTCGAACATCCTTTGCTAGTGGGAAGTAGAGAATAAATCTTGTTATTTTCCTCTTTGCCTGTGTGTGTGCAAACTTTCATTTTGGCTTTATTAAACTGCTTTATCCCAACCTACGAACCATTTTACATTTTTTTCTCTCTTCCCTGTCAATCTGGGAAGGGGGAGTGACAGAGCGGCTTGCTGGGCACCTGGCATCCAGTCAGGGTCAGCCTACTATAACTGATAATCATTTTATTATCATCATAGTAGTTACAACCCTTAGGCAAAATAATTTTATTGGTTAATTTTCATCTATGTTTCAGGAGAGCTCTGTCTCAATGCTTCAATTCACAATAATGTCCTACATTTTTAATAATCTAATAGCCTCAAGAAAGAAATAGTTCTGGTGTGGGTGTATAGGTGTATAGCCAGAGTCACAATAAAACACAATTATAAAAAAACCTCAGCTTCAGTTCCATTTAATTCCAAAAAAAAAACCCCATGAAATTGCTTTCAAGTGTACTTCCAAAATGCGTTGTAGGATGTTTAAATGCTCAGTTCTGTTATGGCACAATTTTCAGTAAAATAATATCATTGTAGAGCTACATGTGCAGGATTCTGTTAAGTGACATATTTATCAGACCCAACATTTTTACATGTTAATAGTTTGGGTGCTGCTAAGGTATTGATATTTTTAAAAGTTCACAGGTTGCGTCTGCTGTTTTTGCTTTCATATTAAAATTATGATACTATCTGACACTAGTCTAGAAAACAAGCACATTTGAACAAAACAAAACAAAATATTAGCTGTCTTGCTTATTCAAAATAGCACAAGTACAAGCCAGAAACAGGATATATTTTCCAGGTGTATCAAACTTATACTTAAACAATAGTATGTACTTCTTACTGAACTATAAGAAAACAAGTTATATCTAAGTTAAAATTCATCCAAAATATTCCATAATATCCTATGAAAATATTTTACTGAATACTAGATTTTACCCCCCACCATAAATGTCTCAACAGTGTTGCTTTTCCACAGGAAATGTTAACTCTCTTGAAGATGGAAACTTTCTATTTTGAAAGGGCAAATTTCCATCTCAGAAAATGTGAATATTCCATTAATATTGTAGCTTAGTGTTACTATAATACAATAAAGATGAAAAAGGAGTGCTTTTTGCAGTGATTGATTTTATGTGTTGGAATGTAACAGCAATCTGTTTATTTAATCAGGACTCTTATTGTGGTACTTGAACCACGTGTCTTAATTTGATATAAAAATGTCAGGATATTCATATAAACTTATTTTAAACTAGCTAAACTCAATGCATTCCAAGCATGTAAGATACAACATATGGATTTCTGTTCTTTAACCTTATGAGCATTTGCACATGTTCAGGAAAGCCCACTGGATAAAATTTATGTATTGCTAATGATTTTTATTGGCCCCATGGCCCAACGTGGTGGCAAAATGCCCAGGACTTTGAAAGAATACTGTTTTACTTAGTAGTCAGAATGCAGAGAGCCATAAAAATAGAAGGGGCTGGATGGAAGTCCAAATGCTTTCTAACTGGCAGAACTGAGGTTGCTTGTGCTATGCAGCCTTTTGTTGTCAGATCTCTAAAGCATTTTTTTGGGGGGGTGATGACCCAATAAAACATATTAAACAGTGATGTAAGGAAGGAGTGATGTTTTTGAGTTCAAATTTTCCCACCTTTTTTTTGGAGGACCTGATGTGGAAAATACTCATAAGCATAAATTGAGAGGGAAGTAGAAAAGGGCTGGTTTCACTGTATCTTTTTCTTTGTGTGGGATCATTTGGAATTTTCTCTGTTGGAGCATCTTAAGCATGCATAAAGTTTTGAGGGGAAAATACAGTTTACCATTGAAATTGGGGAGCAGTGGTTCCCACACTGTAGTCACCTATGGCTGATCCTGAGTATGCTAAAGAAGATGTTTGTTCAAAAGTTAATGCTGTTTCAAAAAGCTTGTAGATTTCTTTCCGCAGGTACAGCTGTGCTATTTATTTGGTTTTCACACTTCTTATACTCATATTCTATGGTTTCATTATGTTAAACAAACTATTAGTAAAATTGAAAAAAAGGAAGAAAAAAATAATTTATAGCTCATATTTGGAAATCTTTGACATAACTGTGCCTTTTCCTCAACTCAAATCTAGACTTCCACATTTAAGCAGCAAATACAAAGCAAGAAAACGAAATACTTTATTATTAGACAATTATATCATTCCTTGTGACTAAAAATGTAGAACTCTTCATAATACTTTAAATTTTGTAAGAAAAAATTGTGAAAGTTTTGGAGTTTTGGAGAAGGTGTAACTAATTCCCCTAAAATCTACACCATTTGCAGTAGAACTAATGAAAAAAGAATTACATGATGTAAAGTGACAAGTACTCCTTATATAATTATCATTATTAGTACTCTAATAAAATCTATTCTAAGTATAGATAAATCATTTGCAAAATCTGCAAAAATGAAAAATAAGGTGGCATCTAAACTATTTACATACATTGAAATTAGGAATTCAGGGTGTCTTTTAACATCAAATACTGGGGAAGAACAGGGAAAAACTCATTCTTCCCTCACACTGGATCCACTGTACAGTTTTAAAGAAAGTGGAAATTTGTGGACTTTAAAAGTAGACCTTAAAAGTTGTTCTTGTTTTTTAGCACTGCAAGTGAAATTAAAAAAAAACCCTTTAGTAATGTTTATGGAGGTTTTATTGCAGAAGTAGTGCTGGGATTAAATTCTGCAATAAATCTGTGAGCATACACTGCTGAGTCCTTAATACTCTTTATAAGGAGTCAAAAGCAATAAGAACAACTCAACTGATCAACTTTAAACACATATTAGGATGAAATGAACTGTAA
Organism: Pseudopipra pipra; assembly: GCF_036250125.1. Classification (NCBI taxonomy): domain Eukaryota; kingdom Metazoa; phylum Chordata; class Aves; order Passeriformes; family Pipridae; genus Pseudopipra; species Pseudopipra pipra. The sequence goes on from NC_087550.1 coordinate 81,941,371, forward strand.
CTAAAAAGTTCTTCTTTCTAACTGTTAATATATAAAATAATCTAAAGATTAGTATCTCAGTGATTCCAAGAACGAACTACATAATTGGGATTTCAGTACTCATAATTGTCAGTATTTCTAGGCTAAGTTCTTAATGAAAACCAGAATGAAAATAATTATCCATCTAAAAAGCTCACAAATATAATCTGTGCATTTCCATGAAATTGAATTAAAAAAAAATTCTTTACAATTTAAAAAAAAGAAAGACATTGGAGAAAGTCTTTTTTAAAAAATATTTAAGCTTACCTCAGTGCCATTTCACTCAACAGCTTTGGTGAAAGGAAGGAATGGAAGAAGGATGACCAACATTATCTCAGAAAATTTATTTCCTTAGAAGGCTATATTAAAAAGCCACATTTAGGTGGCTTCCCACCTGTCCAAACATTAATTCTGGCAAATTAAACTGTTAGAAAGATATGAGTGATCAAAAGGGTTCTTCAGAGTAAAGACAGGTCTTTAACTGAAGTTATAATTTATTTTATAAGCTTCAACTATAATTACAATATTAAAAATAATAAAAAATATTCCCCTAAGACATAAGATTCCTCTTATTGGTAGCCTTTACAAAGACAGCAGTTTAACGTGAGCTTAAAACAAAGATCACATCGAGTGACAAGGGGAGTCTTATTTTGCTGTTCAAATATGCTCTTAGAGTTCTTAGAGCCTTGATTCATGAAATTATTTCCATTTTTAACATTACTCTTTTTTTTTCTTGATTGTAATTACAGTTATTTTTGCTCCTTTCTGCTTTTATTTAATGTCCATTCTGACAGAATTACTTCATGGTATGTTTCCAGACAATTTTCCTACTTACTCTCTCTGATCTTTTTCAAATAATTCAAAATTAAAAAAAAAAGTCTCTGTTACTTTTATTTTTTTCCTCTCAGTTTCTTTCAGACTAAGAAAAAGGTCTTTGCTGAAGGGAATCTCTAGCCAAGTCACCTGTGAAAATGTTTGCTTTTCTCCCACCACTAGCTCTTTTTTTTTTTTTTTTCAACCAGGTCTTTTATCTAACTGTGATGCAATTTCTGGCAGCTTAGCAACAAGATCGTCCCTGCACTTTTATTCACAGCACAAACTGTCACAGATAGACACAGTGAAGAAAACAGGCACAGAATTTATTCCTGTGCAAAAGTGTGTTCTTGAGAATTAGAAAAGATCGCTTCACTCTGCCTGTTATAGTAAAAGTATAAAGCAGCCATGAACTGCATTTAGCTTGAGGAAATTTCTCGTCTTGCTTCAGGATATCAAGGTATTCAAGAACTAATGGGTTCAAAGATAAGTTTCTGTCTTTCAACATTAGGAGGTATACAATCTATCCTTATGTTATATTGTAATTTTAGTAGTAGTACTGACAAAATTATCTAAAGGATACACTTGGCAATTTATTTTATTATTTTATTTTATTTTACATTGTTTTATTTTATTTTAATTCTGAAAGAAGATGGAGCCCTGAGTTTTCTACTATTTAAAGAGGGAAAAATAATAACCCTCATGTCGTTGCTAATTAGAAATGTGGCACCTAATGATTGTTTCTAGCTAGCCAATTATTGACATAGCCACAGCTTTGGAAGTGTTGGCACAACAGCTCTGGAATTCACATCAGCTGCTGTTAGCTGAATTCTTCTCCTGCATGACTGAAGCAGATGGCAACTTCCTTTAACTGAAGGAAGACAGGATAAAAATTCCTTGTACATTTTCTCATGCATTGAAAATTCTTGAGTAGATCCTCAAGAATTTACTAGACAATCTGTAGAATTCAGGCAAACTGTAAAAAAGCTGTTCAACTGACAGCCTAGAGGGACTTGACACATAGAGACTATTTTGAAGCAAAAGGTCTGTTAAATGTAGAATATTGGTGTACTCTATATTAGTGTACTCAGCATCAGTAGAAGCACATTAACTGGTGACTTGCTATACATATTGAGTGTTCCTGCAAGTCATCTTTAACCTGCTGATGTTAACTTTTTGAACAATATGATCTGAAATATGTATTTGGTACTGCAGATTAATTTCTGCTATATTAGTTTACAGGAATATTTTGTATATCCATGCCTATTAAGCAGAGAGACCTCATAAAACTGATGTGTCTGTCATTATACACTGTCAAGCTACCAGCAGCAGAACTTTATATGTTGTAGAGAATTTTGCCAAAAGAACATCAACCAGTCAGGTGATGACCAGACCTGAAAATAATAATTTGCTTCTGCTTCTTAGCATTATCTGCTTGGGATACATACAGAATCAAAATATAGACTATAAAATAAGGAGCTATCAATTAAAAGGAAACTAAATCACACTAGGATATTTCAATTCTCAAGTTAAAAAAAAAAAAAATAGGTAGAACTCCCTTCACTTTAATGAAGACCTTCCTGGAATCACTGGTTTGACAAGCTCTTCTTTAAAAGGTCACTTGCCAAAGCTGCTTTCTACATTCCCTAATAGCTCTACTACTGAGGTAACACAATCAGGCAGTTGACCAACCATGGTGACATAAAAGGAACTCCTACTCACACAAAAATCACATATTGTTGTAATATACTTTTAAAGAAAGGTGGTTTTAATAAAGAATTCTCTTTATACAGGAGGCATTTTTTTTAGATTTATATCCTGTAGACTATGATGACAACTCAATAATGACTGTGCCAGACCCCTATATTAATAAGATTTAATATGGCAAAGTTTCCAGAAATGTGTTTTTTGAAATATTATGAGCCAAAAACTGTTCCTCTGAAGCTGAATCTCATCAACAGGTTTTTTTTGTTTGAATTCAAAGAATTATATATAGAATGCAAAAAAAAAAAAAAAAAATTGTTAACTAGTCCCTACATACAGAAGATATATGGTTACTGTGTCATACTCCTGATAGAGAAGCAGATTACTTCTTTTCTAAACCTTTTGAAGTTTGTTGTTTTGGAGCTAAGAATAGAATAAAATTAATTTTTGACTGCAAGTGTATTAAGTGGTAAATGCCAGAAGTTCTGCCTTGAAGTACCAGCTAAAACAGTAGTATTTATATGACTGCACTAAAGGGAAATATTCCCAAATATTCAGAATAATAAAAATATATCCCAATAAAATATCCCAAATATAATAAGATTTTAGCAAGCATTGATAACTCAATGAATTAAACATTTGTTTCTTACCAAAATCAATGTTTAACTCTCCTAAAATTCCATATGTATTTCGATACTCCAAGCAATTAACTGCAAGTTTCATGTGGGTAGTCTCATTTGATGGAGTACATTGAGATAACTATCTCATAAGCCAATGTAGCTTTAATTGTAAACTTATGCTTTTGGCTTGTATTTTTGGGTATTTCTTCTCTCCCAGTTTATGTCAGAGTACTTTGTATCTCAAATTAAAGCTGCATAAGGCCAATAACTAAAGGTGTATGCAAGTCTTTTTATTTTTCCTTTCAAGTATGTAAAAATTCAGATTAAATCCATCATTACTGTAAGTCTTTAACTAGTTATCCAAGGATGATTTTTATCTTTTCTTGTATGAAATAACTATGTGCATATACATATGTGGATGGATAAGCGTGTTGTATTTGTGGTTTCTATGTCTAAAAACTTCTACATCTGCACACAGATCAAAGCAGAAGTGTGGAATGCATTTATATTTTGGGGCAACAGTATCAAAATTTTTTTGAACAGTAAAATCTTAAAATATGTACAATAGGTATGTTTGGTGCATAATTTTACAAACAATACATTAGACTGATTTAAGAGAAAATTACCAAAGAAGCTGTGTCCATGCAAGGTGAATTAGTGCAACATCAGATTCTTAGATCTTTCTTTAAATAAATTAATTTCAATGAGTAGTTTTTTTTTAATTATATTATTAATTTTAAACCAGGGTATGAATAGATCTAAACATCTGCAGGGCTCTCCAACTTCTTGAAAATATTCTGTGACTGTGGAGTAGCTGGCTGGCTGCTTTGTGCAGCTGTTAGTCTCCTGAGCCTGAAGGGGCGAGACAGTCAGGAACTGAACAGTGGAAAATTGCTGAAATTAAGAGTTTAGCTTCATCTTGCATGCTTGTTTCACTGAGTAAGGTCTAAATCTTTAGATTTAGAGGAAGGGAAGAGACTACTAGTAAAGGGACATCACAGAATTCCGCATAACTGGGCAAAAACTTTGGTCAGTTGTAAGTCAGAGTCAGAACCGCTTTTTCAGAACTCATCCTGTAACAGAAGAGCTACGATGTAGTCTTTAAAGCTTGTAGGGGTAAATCCTTCTAGTTATTGTTATTTAAGTAATGATACGTCTTACTGTTGAGAATGCATGCAGGATCGCTCTCAAGGAGAAAAGACAACGCAGAAAGAATCGTGTCTTGTCGATACCACCTAGGGAGTCTTTCTGCTGTGCCTTTTGCAACTGGACTTGTCTATCTCACACTGGCCTCTTTAGTCACCAGCGTGCTTGTAGCAAGTGTGGGTAGAGCCCTTCCCAAATCTTCATTTGCGAAGCCCAGCCATGATGATGTCTTCCTGTGGAAGACAGGAACAATCTATATGTTTTGGAGCAACTGTCAAGTTTATATCTAGCTGAGCATTCTGCAATTGATGTGAGCCTCTGGCAAGAGTTTTGGGAAAGGAATGTGATACAGGGCAGATAATGAACATTCTTACCACCGAGGTCTTCCCATTGTTTCTTTTGCTTAGCCACGGGAAAAGTACATACAACTTGGCAATACAGTGTGTCTAAAAACTTTGATAGGCATTATTTCGTGGCAGAAATTTTAAAGATACAAAGGAAGCATCATGAAATGTTTTGTCTTGTATGTATTTTCTTTTGCTGCCATTGAAAAAAGCTACATAAAATACAAAGTTTCATTCATATTTCAGCTGCAGACAGCAAACACAGTAATTGAAAACAACAATTTTTTCTACTTCAGAGACTAACAGCCCTCAAAGAAAAAACCTTAAGTGCAATCAACTATTTGGATCAAAGTTTCTGAGGAAGAGTGGTTAAGAGGAACCTGGTCAAAAACTTTGGGGAAAAAAAGGAAATGTTTCATTTTGTATATAACTTTTTAATGGCAGACTTTCTGAGCAAAACTGAAAAAAAAAAACTTTTAAGGATTTAATTGTCACATTCAAAAAATTATGGGAAAATTAGATATAATTCTAATTATAAACTGTCTCTGTACAGTTTTTAGTCTGTTTCTTTTCTATATCTCCTTGTAATAAAAAAAAACCAAACCAGAAACAAAGCCAAAAAGGAAGAGTCAATACTTTTTTAAAAAAATTAAGAAACTGTGGATATTAAATTTCAAACATTTTAACTGATCGTGTTCTATAAACTTATATGATCAAATTTTCATTTTCCTTGATAAATGTGTACTATCTATTTGTACTACCCCTCTCTGTATTCAGCCAAATGGATCTGTAATCAGAATTACATACGAAAAGTATCAATACGGACTGTCCTCATCATTATGACAGACTGTTTCTAATCTCAGGTTAATGATTTTTCAGGATTTCTTCTAGTTTTATTCAGGAGGTAACATCAATTTTCTATAATTGTAATGGTTGCATGCAAAGAATGGCAGTCCAGAGCTCAGTGTCCAAATGGAGATCAGTAACAATTGGTGACCCTTGGCAGTCCCTATTGGAACCACTATTGTTTGATAACTTTATTAACCACATAGACAGTGGAACTGAGTGCAGCCTCAGGAAGTCTGTACATGACACTAAGCTGAGTGGTTCAACTGAGGCACTAGAGGGAAGACGTTTCATCCAGAAGGGCCTTCAAAGGCTTGAAGTCAAAGACCATATAAACTTCAAGAAGTTCAATTAGCTCGCTTTGTTAGAGCACAGTGCTACTAATATCAAGACTGTGGGTTTGATTCCCATATGGGCCATTCAGTTGAGAGCTGGACTTGATGATCCTTGTGGATTCCTTCAAACTCAGAATATTCTGTGAAATGAGAGGAGAGGGAAGTCTTCTGTGAAAGTGCAAGGTCCTGCACTTGGGTTGGGGCAATTTTCAATATCAATACAGACTGAGTGGTGAATGGATTGAGAGCAGACCTGCAGAGACTTGGTGATATCAGCAGATGAAAAGTTAAATACGAGCCAGCAGTGTCCACTTACATCCAATCATATTCCAAGCTGCAAAAATGAAAACATGGCCAGCAGGTCAAGTGAAGTGATTTTCTCCTCCACTCTACTCTCATTATATCTCATCTGAAGGGTGTGTCCAGCTGTGTCCAGCACTGGGATCCCCAGCACACGTCCAGCACATGAACCTGTTGCAGCTGGTCCGCAGGAGAGCCATGAAAACAACCAGAGGGCTGAATGCCTCTCCTATGAGGAAAGGCTGAGGCAGTCGGAGTTGCTCAGACTGAAGAAGATAAGAACAAGGGAGGCCTTATTGTGGTTCATCAATACATAAAATGGTCTTTTGAGAAAGACAGATGCAGACTTTTTACCAGAGCCTGTAGTGACAGGTAAAAAGGGGCACTGTTTTTGAACTGAAAAAGGGTAGATTTAGATTGGAGATAAAGAGGAAATTTTTTATTATGTGAGTGATGAGGCACTGGAACAGGTTGCCCAGAGACCCATCACTGGAAGTGTTGTTGTGGATAAACCATCACTGGAAGTGTTCAAGATTTGGTTTGGAGCAACTTCACCCAGTGAAAGATGCCCCTGTCTATGGCAGAGAGGTTGGATTCAGGGAATTTTGAAGAGGCTTTCCAACCCAAACAATGCTATGATTTTGTGATTCTCTGATTCTGTATGTCTTTGTGTCTATACAAAAGAGTTCTCAGTGTAATTAATACTTAGGATTATAGAATAAGTATCAAAAATAGGTTTTTTTCATTATGTAACATCTTACAGAAAATCTTTGCATTATTATTAGTTCTAGTAACATTTTAATTGGTGTTAATATTTTATTTCAGCTGTTAATAGCTATTAATTTTATTTCTAGTTTTTATTTTTTATTAGCTTTTAAATATGTTTCTGATTATATTGAAACGTTTTTCTACTTTGTGCTTTATGTTCATGTCTCTGTTACCATAATACCCTATAACTTTACATGAAAAAGGTAACTCTGATGTCACTTTGCCTAGAAGAAGATTATAGTGCCATAAATCTTACCTTTGAAAGCTCACAAATTACATCAATACTCTTGAAGAAATCTTTTATACACTCAGAAAGCTCACTTCAGTTCTCCAGAGTGCTTGGACAAGTTTTTGAAGGAGTTTAATTAAGACATATTAGAAAAAAGGAAAAATCTGTCTGGTCAAAGAAGTCTTGAAGAAAAAAGCCCTCCTATATGTGCAAAAGGCTTTATATAATGATCTGACTACTAATAATTGAAATTTTGCCACTAGCAAGGTTGAACCTGTAAAACTGGTATTCATTTGTCTTCTCCAGCTTAAAAACCCCTAACATTTTCACTGTTCTTAATACTGGGCTTGATTTATAAAGTCCAATGGTGGACAGGGATTCTTTTCTGTCTCCTTTTACTTCTCTGTAAAGCGTCATTCCACTTCTCATTCTCACCTAGAGAACACAGAAATACTTCATCTGAAAATCCTCTAAAGTGTGCATAACTGTCAATCGACGATATGGGTACAGAACAAATGCCAAGAATTTGTAGAGTCTTTTAGTGTTGTAACTTCACTGCTCTCCCAGGTGAATTTTGCAAATAGTGTAGAGTGTAAAGAGTAAGAGGCTGACAGCTTTTTAGCACAGCTGAAATCTCTGGCAAACAGATTTGCTGAACTTTTAGTTTTCAACTAAATGCTTTGTCATCTCATAATAGGGACAAATTTAGTCTAATTTTCAAACTTGTCTCTTCAGGAGATCTTTAAGAACTCTGCTGAGTGATTTACTGTGAAATTTTATTTAGAATTATTGCTACTGGGCACAGAAGACTGTGGAAGCCAAAGCTGGGCTTTTTCCTTATAGATTTCAAGTGCATGATCTGCTGTGTATGCTCTACGGCTCATGGGCATTACTGTTACACAGCATAAATGAAGTAGGTTTAATTAATCTAAGATATGCACAGTCACAAACCGAGGGTTCTATGACATCACTCAGCATTCCTTTCACCAATCTATGGCAGATACAGAAGCAAATGTGTGACTGATGAAATGGAATTAAACACTAATTTGTATGAATTCAGCAGTGCATTTTATTTTTTTCAATAACCATGTAGGTGTTTTAATCATGGTTTTTATTTCAAATAAGAAGTAGATAGCTGGCACAGTAATCCATGAATTCTCATATGCTGTTTAATTCTAATGGAATTTTTATCTTTTTATAGTTTTTTTAAAGATAATTTTTTTCCCAGCAACAAAGTCGGTATAAAAAGGTAATGAAAAACTTATTGATAATGATTTCAGTGATACTGGAAGTAATTTTTTTTTGTGATACTTTTTTCTCAAAAAACTTTGATTTTTAGCTAATAAATAGCATGATATTTAAAAAGATATGAATTTTATAAAATCCAAATGAACACTTGTAGCATTCTTCTGTTCATACTTCCTGTTTAGTTATCTGCACAATGTGGAATAAAATAAATTTTTTTGCAGCTTTTGTTGCTGAGGTGACTAATGTACTCGTGCCCTAACATGTACTTTGCTAGACATGGGAACAAGTTAAAATATCTCAAAATTAGAGAAAACTTTTTTCCTGTAGTTTGTTGACTGTTCATTTCCTCTGCCAAACAATGTGCCTGTGAAGATGCCTTTTCTGCATCACCATCCTGAATTACTCCAGGTTTACTTAATGCATTATGAGATCAATTTACAATCTATTTAGCTCTATCCTCTGCATACAGTCGTGCACCATCACACCTAATCTTGTTTATATTACTGCTGTCAACAAAGCAGTTCTTACAAAGTTCTTGTCCTGTTGATGCGCCTGAACAATGCAACTATTTATATCAAACTGGAGTAATTTCAGATGTTAAATGTGTGCAATGCCCATTTTTATATGCTACACAGCTGGGTTCTTAATATTTTTTTTTTAAAAAATGTTGGTTTTTTTCTGGATATCTAGAACATCAGCTCAAATATATTGTTCAATGAATACCTTCATCAAAATAAAAAATGCAAAATCATGCTGCTTTATTATATATTTACATGGAAAAGAGAAAAAAAATCAAAACCACCTCTTTTGAAAGGAGCTCTACCATGTCAGGTCACGTTATATTATTTTCTCCAAAGGTCTGATGTCTGGTTCTATAAGAGCCATGATTAACATTCTCATAATAGAAGTAATATATGACCTCTGTTTCACTGGGGCTCAGTTACAATATTTAGACCTGAGGTGACAAATCCTTAGAATTAGCCATGAATGAGACTATCTTGCACTGACATAATTTGATAAACAAGACCATCATGCCTATATTATCTTCTGATGAGATAAATCACCTAAGAAGGTGATAAATCACCTAAGTTATGATAATGTGGTCCAGCTTATGTGTTCTACACATAAGAAGAAGTGAATTGTTCATGTGTTGCACTATGTATACATATCACAGAACGAGAAAATATCCTGAATTGGAAGGGACCCACAAGGATCATCAAAGTTCAACTCCTGGCCCTGTACAGGACAGCCCCAAGAACTACACCATGTGCCTGAGAGCATTGTCCAAAAGCTTTTTGAACTCTGTCAGGCTTGGTGCTGTGACCACTTCCCTGGGGAGCCTGTTCTAGTGCCAAACCACCATCTGGATGAAGAACCTTTTTACAATATCCAACCTAAACCTTCCCTGACACAACTTCAGGGTCCTGTCACTGGTCACCACAGAGAAGAGATCAGTGCCCACCCCTCTACTTCCTCTTGTAAGAAATCTGTAGATTGTAATGCGGTCTCCCCTCAGTCTCCTCTTCTCCAGGCTGAACAAGTGACCTCAGCTGCTCCTCATATGGCTTCCCCTCAAGGTCCTTCACCATCTTTGTTGCCCTCCTTTGGGTGTTCTCTAAGAGCTTAATATCTTTCTTATATTGTGGTGCCCAAAACTGCACACAGTATTCAAGATGTGGTTGTGTGTGACAACTTACAGACAGAAAAAAATTGCATAGATTGCTGTCAGTGCAGAGGTGTGAGGGTTTAATTGTTAATAGATGTGAAATGTTTGAGGTCCTCAGATGGTAGTTAATCTTGAAGTGCAAAATATTATCGTTATCCTATACGTGGAGGACTATTACTCAGTCTGGTTACATGTATATTCTACCAGCCTTGTGATCTGGTAATCAAACACTTCTTGAACTGGAAAGACTTGCAGTGCATATGTTAATATAATACAACCTAGTGAGCGTGTAGGTTGTGTACAAACACTCATGTATTATTCAATGTTTTTATAAAATTGCTAGGCAACACAGGTGCTTAGAGTAAACTCTAAAAAACCATGGGTAGCAATGTAAGCAATAAATACTATTGCCTTTAAATGGTCAGGAAAAATAAGAAAAAACATTTTTATTAATGTTTTTATCTCAGTAAGGTTACTCGCTCTCATAAGAACAACAGGCTCTATCTGATAACTTAATGAAGACAGAAGCAAGAACCCCAGAAAAGGCTGTAGATCTGCATTGTGTCCTCAAAAATGCTAGTCTTCATGAAAGATAAAGGAAACTAGATTTCATTGACCTGAGCCTGGATTCCTCTTGCCAGACTTCAAATGCATGAAAGTTAGGTGCTTAATCATATGTGGAAAGAATGAGTCTAATCGCTGGAGAAATTTAATTCTCCCTATTGACTACAGAGGAAATGCTTATATTTAGATGTGTGTCACAACACACTCTTCATAGGAATAGCCAGCTCAAGGGACTCCTGTCCTTTTTTCCAGTACACACTTCAGTTCTGCACCTCTTCATTTATTTAACACTGTAGGTTTTTAGTGGTCATTGCTACTCATTTCACCTATCAGTTTAAAATGTTGTCCTCACAAACAGAGTAGCTCAATTTTTAGACGGCTTTGTTGCGCTGGCTCTGATGAAGGGAGCACGTTTGAAAAAAACTTCTTTTTTCACATTTCTACATACAAAGAACAACTGTAAGGCCGGTACCATTTTTCTTATTTTAATGAATTCATCGTTCAGTGTTGAAAGAAATTCCTCTTTTTTTTTTAACGTTTTTATATGAATGTTATGCTGCATCTAAAATGGGCTTATTTCTAACTCTACAAAAATAAGTAATAAAGGAAATACCAGATTCAGACTAATTTTTCAACCTCACACAGCAGAGAATGCCTGAAATATTTACCCTTTTACGGATTTTTAGAAGTCTTAATACAAAAAGCAACTGCAAATCAATTAATTTATGCAATAGAGTAAATATGAAATATTCATAAATGTGAATAGAAATAAGTACAAATCTATCATATTTTAACTCCATTCAGGAAGCCATTTCTCTCACATGCTGTTCCTCAGAAAGAGAATAAAAAACTATAATAGCCATAACAAGCAAATGGGGAGATATGATATGAATACCTGTAGAGAAACCATCTAAGGCATCATTCAATGCAGATGTTTTTTATAATTAGGAAGAGAAAATATCAAAAAGGTGCTCTTAGATTCACGGAACAGCCTTCTTTACAGTTTTGTTTGTTTTTCTTTTTTCTCCTACGCTGTTTCTTGATGTTCCTGAAACACAGTTCATATCCTCACATCCTTCTTGTCAAGCCTAGTTCTGTCTTTCCTGGTTCCTCCATAGAGGGGTGCTTATGTGAGTTTTTCCTACAGGCTTCAAAGGTCTCATAATCTTTAATTTTGCTTCTGATGTTGGAGGAGTGTGGTTGAAGAAGACAACACTAATTTAGAATTGAAGTCTCAGTCCTGTTGGAAGAAACACAGTTTAAACAATGACTATCTCAGATTAGAGTTGCTGATATTTAGAAATGGAAGGAAAAACCATTTTCCAGCATTGTTTTGAATCTTTTTACTGATTCCTAGTACTTACCTAGACTTTTTTTTTGACACCGCAGAAATTTTCATTGCTATCAGTTCACCTTAAGAAAACTCCTGGGACTAATTCTGCAACAGAAAGTCTTGGTCAGAGCTAGGACACTGTCAAACAGAGGCTCAATTCTCTTCCTTTTGCACTGTTGTAAATCAGAAGTGACTGGATTGATTTCTATGAATTTTCAGTAACATAGACTAATTTAAATCCTATAATGTCATCATAAGAATAAGGCATTTTTTCATTTCCCCATGTAGAACAGCACTAAGAAGGAGAAGGGGAAAAAAATCCAAATTGTTTAATTCAAGAATAAAACTTCCTACTAGTACAGATCCATTTTAAAGATTAAGCCAATCTTAAAGCACAACCTGAAGTTCTAAACATGTGCCACCTAATGTAAACTACTTATTTAGAACCCATATTTAAAATTTAGACATTGTTAGGAACAAGAGCTGTACTGTACCTGATTTTGAAAACTGCTGAGTGCCCTTATTTTCTGCACATAAGTTGAAATTTGCCTTGATGTTTCCTGTTTTAAAATTCTCCTTATGAGAAGAGATTAAAGTGGGTCACAGTGGCAAGGATTTAAAGAAGATTTAAATGGAGGTTGTGAATTCCTTTAGGGATCCCAAAATCTTAGAATATGTAAACAACAAAGTACATAATCTAATCCCCTCCTCTCTGTGAATTGGTGAACTCAGTTCTCTATATGACAAAGGTTTATCATAGCACAGAGATTTACTATCCTATTATCATCCAGTTATTATGACCCATTTTTATTTTTGTTGACTGACTCATAATTTTACTTCCATTTTATAAAGGGAAGGCCACTGTTTCAGAATTGCACGTTGTTCTTTTTAACAATTCACTGGAATGCCTAAGCTTATCCATAAATAACTCTGACTGTAGGAATACTAAGGTTTGTACGTGCTAAAATTTTTCAGATAATTTAAGACAGGGATTCTGAATTGAGTCTCTAAGTCATACACACAAACATACATGCATACATATACACACACATCTCCAGCACTCTCTCATAAAATATACATTACACTTTTGTTTCTATTTACTACAATTATTTGATAGTAGAACTACAAGCTGTCAACTCTGAATAAGTCTGAAATCCAATTTGGGGGAAAGTTTAGGCATAAAAATCACAAGAACTGAGTGGGTTCACAAACTCACATAAGCACCCTTCTATTGAGGAACCAGGAAAGATAGAACTCGGCTAGACATAGAGGATGGGAAACACAAGAAGCTGGACAAGATAATAATGGGCTGAATGGGATTGCTCCTCTGAGAGAGAAGCAGCATGGAAATGGATCAGTAGGAACCATTGTAGTAAAGAACTAAATTTGGGAGAAGCAAGACAAAACTCTAGTAATTTTCTGTGTCGTTTCACATTAATTGTTTTACTTATTGCTAGAGGACATAACTGATTGTTAAATGTTGATAATTTTGGATTGAATAAATCATAAAACCTCTGTTTCTGAGGAACAATACTATGCAAAACAATACTATAGAAAACAATACTATCAGTAAGTGGGGATCCCAGAAGTTTCCCAAAGGAAGAAAGAAATAACAATTAATGTCCCAGCTATACAAACAAATTTGAGAGGGGTTTTTGACTGCTTCTCACTTAGGCACAAGTTTAACAAAGGCAGTCTTAGGAAAATTAACTAGTTCTTATGTGAATATTTATATTATTCATTTATTCCTCCTAATAAGGGGGTTTGAATGAAGATTTGTAGACATCGTCCTTCACTGTCATTCTATGTGCCATATTATGTTGTCAAGACTCTTTCATGTCAAATTTCCTTGGAGTATAACATCTACAAATATAATGATCACAAAAGTTTTTTTCCCAGAGAGCCAGAGCTCACTTATCTGAGATAAACCCAGCATTTTTTAGTATGACTGGATGAAAGGACCCCTAATTCAAGGCATATCAACACAAGAATATGAGGAATATCAACTTGCTTTGGAATAGGAGAGTATCCATCTTGAACTGTCCAATTTTTCTACCATATAATTAGTAAGATGTACATTTTCACTGACTGTGTTCTTCAAGACCTATACAGAATTTTAAAGACTTGTTGTTTTCCTCATCTGGCCACATTTGAGACAGAGTGAGAACCAGAGAAATCAATCACAGTTAAAGAGACTTTGCATCTGGTAAAGGAAGGCTTACTCTCAGAAGTGTGACAGGCTAAACCGCCTCAGTCTAGGGCATTTCAATTTAATTCCTGCCAATTAGCATATGCCTTATATTACTAATTCAACTATTGAGAAAAAAGATACAAACAGTATAAGAAAAATTTAGGGAAATACCTTTCCTACCTCTCTGGCCATACTCTGCTTCAGTCAATCACAGCTTCAATTCAGTCTCAATTTCCCTTTATTTTGCCACATATTACACTCAGTCCCTTTCAATCCCTTTTGTATGATGACAGGCAGTATAGGAAGTTGGGGGTTGCACTTAGTGGTTTCTTTCAGCTGCTTCTTGCTTCTTATTTGTTTTTCTCCACTGCTTCTTACTCCTTAAAATACTCCCCTGCCCTGGTATGGTTCACCTGCTCTTGCCCTCCTGGTGGTGTCCCTGCCTCAGCATGGATCCTCCACTGGCTTCAGTGCCTTGGAGTGTCCCTGCCCTGGTGTGCATTACCCATGACCACACTTCCCTCAGAGATATCTCCTCCATTATTGAGAACCACCTCTTTCCAAGGTGGTTGCTCCAACTGTGCTTCCTAGCCCTCACAGCTGCTGGTCTTTCTTAGATATGTTTGAGTAGAGGAACCACGAGCTCATCTCCCTGGTTGAAGCTCTGACATTCAATGATCTTTTTTGGCCTGTTTCACAGCCTTATGAAACAGTGTAGGATTAGAACAGGGTGGTTCACTGCCTTCTCCCGCATAGCTCACCTTGACAGCCCCCAGCTACCAAAACTCTGATATTTATGCCAAATATAAGACCAAACATAATTATAATGATGGACTACATACACATCCCCAGAATGGAATATGATGCCTTCCCATGTAGGCATGGTGATAGTGAAGGAACATAAATGGTGACAAAATGTTTTTAATTTGGTTTCTGTTGAGACCTGGCGAACAGACAGGTTATTCATGAAGTAAACAGATTGCATTTGTTTGCAGTTTGCAGAGTATGATGGGCTCAGAAAATGTGGGTTATGTCTGCTAAACAAAGTCACTTTGCACCTTTTCATTACAGATTCAAGTAATCTCTTTGAAAATCAGTAACACCTCCAGCCTATACTTGCACCTCAGAAAGGGATTTGTGCCTATTCAAGCTTTTGAAACTGCATTCATAAATGCTTTTGCACTCAGATGATTTTTTTCCAGTGATAAATTCCTGCCAAATTAAATATTTCTCTCCCTTATAGTGAGATGGGTGTTCAGAGCTAATTCCTGATGTGATCATTTCCAGGTTCCCAGTTCAATATGATTTATTTACCTGAAAGAAGTATTATGGTTGTTATCAGCCACCACTAATGAACGCATGAAAATGACACAGTATGTACTTCTACTGGCCAGTCATGCAGTCTAAATATAGCCATATAAACTATTGCTACAGCTCTGGTACTCCTTGTGACGTGTTGAAATGAAAAGTTGCTAACAGATATGAGTGTGCAGATTTAGTATAAAAGAATGTCTGTAAGCCAGCTGGCCTGATGTTTGTGCACTGTAAGGAGGTCAAAGGCCTTGTATGGTCTTAATAAATAGAATCAACTGACTTCATATGTATTTTGGCACTAATATGTGGCCTATGGCATCATTTCCTGGGGTTTAGTACAATATTAATAAAAAGGCTATTCCAGATTAGGTCCAAATCAGTGTTATGGTGGAGAACAGTTTTTCTCTTTGCTCAATCAGAAAAAAAAATAAATTAAATTGAATAAGGCACAGCTGCTTATGGCATTACTTTGAAATACCCACACAAATACAAATCCTCAAGTTAAGTTGAAGCTGGCTTCATTTTTTTTTTTTTATTTCTCATTACTTTGCTTTAAATCACTGACCTCTCTGGGAATGAAAAAAAAAGGAAAAGAAAGAAGAAACAAGTCCTACCGAGGCCAGAGAGATGAATAAAGCACATGCCAGCAATAAATCCAGGTTTAGCCTTTGGCTCTGAAACACCCTGAATTCATTACATTTGTTTGTGCAGCCACTGTTAGTCTGTTGTGACAACAAATTAAAATCTGATTTAAATTAAAGCAAATCACAAAATAATTAGAAGCTTCTTGTCTCTCATACCACTTTCCAGCTCTTCATCAGTTACTGATCCAGGTTAGGGATTCACCACTTACCATCTGATGCTTCAGAAGGTTTATCCATTCGGTTTTCTTTTTGTCTTCATCAACATGTTATTTTTTTCATGGTATCATGTGAGGTACTTATATATTAAGCACTGTTTGACCAGCTTTCTTTCAAAGACTCTTACTTTAGATCTCAGAGGAAAACATACCTCTTGATTTCTTGTTTATGAGTCCTAATTGCTCATAAGCCATTTTTCTGAAAATTTTTATGAAAGCATCTATGAAAGATATAATTTCAAACATTTTGTTTTCCACCGTAATGCATTTTATTTCTGTATTAAGCTGTGTTGTGACTCAATATGCAGCACCCATTCCCACAGATGCATTCATCATTTATGAGAGCCTATAGTCCTGTCCTACTTATTATTTTATTTCACTTTTTCTCCTTGATAAATGTCAAAGTCAACTTTGCATTTAAATATGAAAGAAGGGATATAGTAGTGAGTACGGAAAAAGTGAAATGCTAAATTTCTAAATCCAGGAGAGTGTCATTCATTAATCAATAGTATGTGGATTTCCTCCCTATCTGAATAATTTAAATTAGATGTTTAAGACATTTTGAAAAATAGTGAGTGTGTGTGCCTTTGTTTACCTGCATGTGTGTATGAATTTTTGATGGCTGAGGGATGAAAGACAAGTAGCAATTTCAACACAAATAGGTGAAAAATCATTTTCAGCTTTTCTTCAGCTAAGCTAAGGTAAAATCTTACATTCAGTGTCTCCTTTTGTTTTGGTTTGATTATTTCCAATAAACAAATAATTTTGGGTTAAAAGAGTGGGGTTTAGTTTCCTAACTTGATTGCCTGCTGCCTTTTTAGATACTTTAATGTCTCCTGTTTTCCTTCCAGCCGCAAATGAATTTTAAAATGTTTGTGAAAACATTTAAAATGAGTAGGAAGCGATGTTGCCAGTGGTAGAAATATTAATTTTTAATTTTTTGTGTCTGTATGGTGAGGTGAAATTATTAACGCATGCACCAGTTTTGGAATGATGTAGCCTTCAAAAAGTTGTTTTCTGTCATTTTGATATTTTAAGGTATGACTTATTCTGAAAAGGAAATGAAGCCAGTAGAAATAGGAAACTGCAGTAATCTTATGAATGATGTTTTTCAAATCATTAAAGCTTATTGAAACAGATGCAATATATTCCTTTTTTAAGGCTCCAGATTATTATCAGCCTTGAGGTCACAGATTAATTATAGTATCTTCAGCACTCCTGCTAAATCACTTGAATTACAGTAAGGATTTTTAAAAGGAACTCTTCTAAGACCTAGGCCTTGGCATGCAATTCAAACTACGAAAATGGGAACAGAACGATTTTTGTTACAGACTTGATACTGTGATTCTGTAAATGTGAAATGCTGTGCAAGTTACTTAACATAAACAATTTGTACATGTAGAGTGCTACACATTCTTGACTCCTTTTTGCCTTTTTCAAAACATACAAAAATTCAAAGAATTCTTAAAATACACCTGCAATGAAGTATTTTCAGAAAAATCCACAGAATCAAACTACCTTGATACTAGTTCCTTGTGTAGCACATTTCTTGAATTTACCCATTTTGTAGACAGAAGTGGTTTTAGAGATATGGGGTTATAAATGATAGGGTTAAAAAATATTTCTCATCAGTCAAAGGAGTGCACTTGTCAAGATTAATTAATGAATTGATTCATTGGTACCTGCAAGGACATAAAACTGATTCAGAAAAATTTTTGTATATGCCCTAGGAAAAAAAAATTACACTGAAAAGAAGCCAATATTGAATTTTTAATCATGTGCAATAAGTGAATTAAGCATTAGCAAGAAACTGTTTGCACACATGCATTTCAAATGTTCCAGTGAGTAAGCTATTTCATGCTCTGAAAAAATGAAGTAGAAAACTCTAGTTTTAAGTTCCTAACTCGATAAATGCTTTTCACTCTCTAGCACTCCTAAAAATGCTTTGACTTCATCCATCCACTTGATAACCAGTAGCATTACCAGAGCAAAGAAAGCAGGTTATTCCAGAACAACGAAGAAATTAAAAATTTTCCTGGACATAGATCTTGTAACCCTTCCACAATTTCTCCATTCTTTCCACTTGATATGCCATCTTACATGGCTTCCTATCTCCTAATAATGTACTGAAAAATGTAATAATTTTCAGAAGAGAATAGAGATATTTTCTGACTTAACTGGTTTGAAGACCAGCTCAATGGAAACAAACAGAAACACAAATATTCTTTGAGAAATTGTAATGAAATGTTACACATTGAGTATTCCCCTGACATATCAGGAATAATAAAAATGATACCATAGGATCATAATTTATGATCCTACCCACAATTAACAATAAAGTTAATTCCTGGCTGACTATCTCATAGATGAAGATAAATTGTAATGGACTATATTATGGTGAAGAGAAACATATGAAGTCATATTTTAATGGATGGTCTTTTAAGTACTGTATAACTCATTCTCTATTTAGGGACAGAATATATTGATGTGAGTGGAGAAAAGTAATTCAGAAGTCAACGAAAAAACTGGTTTCCTCTTTTTGGATCTATTGATTTTTGTGTATACTTCTAATAGGTAGAGATAGAGGCAAATATGCTGTCAGATGTTCCTAGTGTTAAAAAGACGCAATATTTATTTTGCATGTTCATCTTCATATTTTAATTCTTCCTAAAGAGTTCAAAATACAAAATTAAGACTCCTATGTGTATCTGAAATTAAGTGACTGATTTTCAGGTGTTATTTTAAGTTTCCATATTTTAGTGGGATCTAGTCCCTTGTAGTTTATTGATAATAATAACTTATGTGTTCAGTTCCTGAAAGGAGAAAGGAAATGAATATCCATATCTAGTGTAACTATGCATAATTCATAGCATAAAGAACTATCTAACAAAACTGATTTTTTTCAATAAAAATATCACATTCCCTTAGAGAAGTTGCTGCTCCTAGCTCATGAGTTGGCTGATATAGATTATATCAACTAATTCAAATCATATCAGTTTTGGGGCTTTTTCTGTTTTCTTAGTTTAGTTTTGTTTTGTTTTCTGCTTTTTTTCCCCCATAGATAGAAAAGAGCAATGAGTTCCTTCTTACTAGATTAAACCACCACAATCATGCTACAGATTCTGCATTAAATGTATTGGCACAAATGACATAAAAAATTTAATGGTTAATATTAGAAAGAAAATGAAAAAGCAACATAATAAAATTAGAAAGTAAAAATTTGCTCTATTCTTTCAGAATAATACTGAATATTTGCCTTTGAAATATTTGTTGGTTTAGCAATGGAATACATAGGAACTCAACACATTCCAAGACTGAAATGTTTGTTTATTTAGGTGACTGAATATAGACTGAGTATTTTTTTAGTCCCATTTCTTGCTTAATGGTTGTTCTTAATGTCTCCTTTTTGGACAACTGAGATTTGGAAGAAGAAAACAAAGGAAGATTAGTGATCAAGCCATGGCAGTTATGTTTGCAAAGTTCAAAATACAGTAATGACAGCACTTTCACTGACGTTTTCTGTGGATGGAGGACACTAGACTAGATCTCATTCATAGACCCTTGTCGGGTCCTGAATTGTACGGTGGAAGTCCTCTGCAAACAAACTTACTATCCAGATCCAAAGAAGATTTGCCTCCTGGGTTGAAAGGATTTGCTGCTTGTTTTGGAAATGTTTTGGACATTTTATTGTGGAAATGTAGTTACAGATTTATTTCTAGTGATTTAAACCAGCAAGAGAGTGTGGCTTGAAGTATGTAACAAGGATTAGTTCACCCTTTTGATCTGCTGTGAGTAAAGTGGGAATAGTGCTTTTAAAATCAAATTCTCTCCAGCAACTTCAATCGATCACTTTAAAGTGCTTTTATTTATAAGTTACATTTTATTTTCCTCCTGTAGGTAAATGAAAGAAAAATATGTTGGAGACTGAAGAAGTTTGTGAGCCTTGCCCTTTCTTATTCAGAATTTAATTCCAAAGTTATTTATAACATCTCTGCATACATTTCTAACATTAAGAAGAATTTATGTTATCAGCTGTATTCTTGTCTTTTCATCTCTTCAGGTTCCCTTCCTAGATGTGCTTATTCTGTGACCCAGGAAGGCACTATATTTCCAGTTACTTTTAGCCAAAGCAGAGACCTGTAATGTGAAAAATATGAGTACTAGTGAAGATATATGATTAAAATGATCTTACATTGTACTCAACTGGAAGCATACTGTAATAGTGTAACTAACAGTATGTTAAGTATTTTGCAACATTCTGATAGCATAGTCAGATACAATATTACATGTGCATGTGAAAAATATCATCCTCAAAGAAGCAAAGAAAGAAGGGTATTGTGGTGTTGTGGTTTAACCTCAGTTTTCAACTAAGACCTGTGCAGCTGCTCAGGGATGGGATGGGATGGGGGAAAGAATTAGAAGAGTAAAAGTAAGAAAACTCATGGGTTGATATAAGAACATGTCATTAATGTTAATAATAATAACAACAACAGTAACAATAATAATAATAATACCACCAACAATAACAATTATTATCATTATTTATTAATAATAATAGAAAAACAAACAAAACAGGAAGGAAAAAACAAAACAACCAAAACTGAAGGGAGAGAGAAATAAAACCCAAAAAAACCAAGTGATGCAAATGAAAAACAATCATTCACCAGCAAATAACCGATGCCCACCCAGCTTCTGAGCAGCAGTCCCTTGGAGAGGTTTCCCTCAGATTTATATGCTGAGCATGATGCCGTATGGTATGGGATACCCTTTGATCAGCTGGGGTCAGCTGTCCTGGCTGTGTTGCCTCCCAGCTCCTTGTGCACTCCCAGCCTGCTCTCTGGTGGGGTGAGAGGAAGAAAAGGGCTTGACTCTGTGTCATAACTGCTCATCAATAACAAAAATATACCTATGTTATCAGCATTACTCTCATCCTAAATCCAAAACTCTGCACTGTTCTAAATACTAGAAGAAAATTAACTCTGCTGAAATCAGGAAAAATTGGATTTAAGAGGCATCCAAGTAACAAAAATTTCCGGATCAAAGACAAGATAAAAACAACATACTCCACACAGGCAGGACGTTCTCCCAAATACAAAAGACAAAATTAAATAAGCAGTACTAGGAGCAGAGGAAACACGCCAACCTCACACTTCTTTCTGGAGGAAAGACAAAAAAGAAATATGAGATCACTTCAGTTCCAATTTCTTTTGCCAGCAAGCTTTTAAACTTCATCACGTCAAACTAGGTGCAAAGGACAACGAAGACTCTCCTCCATCAGTGCTAAGTGTACAGAATTAACTCTATGGTATTGCATACTCGCGGGTAGTTTAGAATATGATTGCTAAACATGACCAGCTTTGTATATGTGTTGATGGTTAATATTGTGAAAGAATTGACCATAGCTTGAAGTGAGTTTTTAATTACTTGCTTTAGTAAAGCTCCTTTTTGAAGATTAAATTTGGCCCAATTTTATTTCTCTTAATTAACCTCTCTTTAGCCTGGGATAAGCAGGGCATACTTAGTGAGTTAAACTCCATAATTCTGGTGTGTCTAGCAGAGTGTTTGAATTTCGTGGAATCATGGTCTCTGTCACTGAAACTTTTTGGATGTTGCAAAGGAAGAGCTGTCTTCCCTAGCTTTATTCATGTCTCATTTTTGTAAAGTAAGTGACATGCTTTTTAACCACTTACGTCACACTAGTAAGCCTTTAACTCTGGAAGCCATAAACCCAGAGAATACAGTAGTAGGGGGATGGTGCTGAGATTTATGAGACAGATCAGCCCGTGTGAAAGCAAAAGATGAGGAGGAAGTCCAGGGAGATTTCAACAATTGAAAAAGCAGTAAAAATGAGAAAGATGAGGATAATGACTGTAGAAGAGGAATGCTGACATCTGGGGACGAAGAAATAAAATTATTTCAGAAAATATGGAAACAGAAATACTCATGTGCTTTAAAAGGTGAATGGTATATGTTGTTTTGCAAATTGCTCCTCTCTCTTAAAATCAGAACCAGGCCTATGTGATTTCACATGATAAATGTTTTACTCTGCTTATCCCTGTTTTGATCAAAGGAGTCCCTGTCACCCTCACAGAGATAACTACCTGGATTTAAGAGTAATTAAAAAAAATTAAATCTGAACTGCAATCTGAATGCATTTCTTACTGCTATTCTGCAAGAACTGATATTAAACCTAGTATAGATAGAGTTGCATGAGTAGAAACACTAGAAAAAGCAAATGAAGGGAAAAATGTCACTAAATCTCATCTCTAAATGGTGTAGTTGACTATGTTCTGGTCCTAGCTGAAGAAGCCTGAATTTTAAAACAACAACATTGACAGGTAAGATGCATTTGACTATGATCGAATCATACAATGCTTTGTCTTGGAAGGGACCTTAAAGGTCATCTAGTTCCAACCCCTCTACCACAGGCAGGGCCATATTCCACTAGACCTGTGGCCTTGTTATTGTCCAAGAAATTGACTTGGCTTTGTATTACAAAAAAAGGTGGGTCATCTTTACACAGACACAGACTCCACTGGATGTCAGTTGAACAGTATATGGGTGTCCTCAAAAGCCTACTGGGGAAAATTTGTCAAGGAAAGTCAAGGATGTCTTTGGTTATATTCTCTGGTGCCCAAAAAATAGTAAACACTGTATTATAATGATGCCAAGAAAAATCTTTATCCCATGGGTTCATTGGCCTTTCAGTCTCTAGTGATTTACTGCCTGAAAATCAAAATGTTTCTAATAGTGATTCATTCCTTGTAAGATGTCTTCTTCCTTACAAGTTTCTTCTCATGTCTTTATAGTCAATGCATATTTTGAAAATCAGACACCTCTTAAAGGGAAGGAGGATAGAAACCTAGGAATGTCTCAGTCCATCTCATTTTAATCAATTTAAGACCTTTAAAGATGGAAGAGTTGGTCTGGAGAAGGTCTTCTGTGTCATAGCTAAAATTTGGTCTGGCTGAATGAGAGCAGCGGTAGCAGTAGCCGCAAGGAGCCTGTGCAGAGTTCAACATGCAAGCTGAGTGACTGGAATAGGCCCTTCAAAGAGAGCACTGGAGGATTTTTAAGTGATCATTGACAAGACATGCAGTCAACATACTAGAAGAAATAATCACAGTTAAGTTCAAAAGTGGTGTTAGTTTAAAAACCTAAGTTCACTCAGGTAAAAGCACAGAGCTGATGCAACTGGTGAAAGGCGGAGATGAACAAAGGTCAGCATATACAATCAACTAACTTGAGTGAGCTGAAACTTGAGACCATATTCATTCAACATACCTTACTCTCTGCTGCATCATTACACATTTTTATCATTATAAATTTTTCCAGTATGTATAGTTTACTCTGCACCTTCTCCAACTAATCTTGAAGTGTTGGAGGCAGAGCGATTATTTTTGACCATAAAAATATTCTGTTAAAAAAAAAAAAAAGAAGACATAATTCATTCTGTTATTTAACAAAATAGAGTGGTTTACGCTTCTTCTGAGTAGATTAACTTCAGTAGTTCTTTAGACAGTTAATACTAATGTATTTACAAGTATACCTTTCATTTTACATGATAATTATACAGGGAAAATATTCTTCATTAGCCATTTATAAAAGCATTGTGAATATCTGAACAACAAACTGTTTTGACTAGAACACTAAATAAAATTAATTAGCATTTTGCACAATGCAGTATCATATTATATTTATTCACCTATTACAAACATGATTGAAATTATGAATCCTTTATTACTGGTCACTCATTATTGGGTTTGGGATTCTCTTTTTGTAATTTTTTTTTTAAATTTCCAAATTAGTTCAATTAAATAGGGAAAGTAATTGAGTGAAAAAAGATTAGGATTATCTCTCAAAACATGCATTATTTCTAATGAGATTTACACCGCTATTTGACTTACTTTATCAAGTCAGATTATTATTACTTCTTGTATCTGTTACAGGGGGAGATAATGCAGTCTATTTTGCAAATCCATTTACAAGAAATAATAAGAAAAGCAAATGGTTCAGTTGAAAACTTGTGGAGTTTGGGTATTTTTTTTTTCCTAGGAGTTGTTTTTTGTTTGGTTTTATTGTTTATTTCCTAAATCAATGTTGTGGGTAACAAAGTTCTTTCACTTGCAATTTTTCTTTTTGTTTTGAAATCTTAAAATAATTTACCAAAGCTTTTTTTTTCCCTAATGCATTACATGAAAAAATACTGAACAGTATAGGCAAAGGTGGCCCAAACCTATTTTTAAGATACTTTTTTTTTCCTACTGTATTTTAAAAGGTTTCTCTCTTCTTTCCCTCGGTGTTTTATTCTTATTATTGACTAATATGACAGTTCTGGCCCTGATGTTAAGAAGTAATAATAGTTTTGGGTTTTTTGCTGGTTTTTTTCTAAGCACATCAGCATTGTATGCAAGTGTTTTGAGTACATACATCTGATAAAAATTATCTTCCTGAAGCAGCAGCTTTTATTATATTAGTATATAGAAGTTTTGTCTCTTATAGTCAGGGGATTTTTTTAACTTTTTTTTTTCTTAAATTCTCTGTTCTCATTTTATCTGCTTCAAACATTGCTTGCCATCAGAAACAATAGTAACAGAAGTGAAAGTTTTGGAAGGTGAAACTGTCAGTGCATGTTGGTTACTTTTTTCTTCTGTTGACTACATTAGATGACAAATTATTGCAATGAAATTAGTATTGATCTCTCTGCATGATGCTTCATTCAAAAAGAGATTGGGAGAGATTATATTCTGTATCATGTCTTTGTTGTCTTGAACACCTATAAACTAGACCACAAAAACAGAATTAAATACTTTCTGTCGTTCATAATCAGCCCTGACTAAACCAGGAAGGTCACAGTTGACTGCACGTTAGCCAATGTGATGCCCATCTACAAGAAGGACTGGAAGGAGGATTCAGGGAACTACAGGCCTGTCAGCCTGACCTTGGTGCTGGAAAACATCATGGACCAGATCGTCTTTATTGCCATCATGCAGCATGTGCAGGGTCAGGCGCAGCCAGAATGGTTTTATGAAAGAGAGGTCCTACTTGACCAACCTTATCTGATATGTCAAGGTGACCCTCTTACTGGATGAGAGAAAGGCTATAGATGTTGTCTGCTTGGATTTTAGTAAAGCCTTTGACACTATTTCCCACAACATTCTCCTG
This sequence comes from Pseudopipra pipra, assembly GCF_036250125.1. Lineage (NCBI taxonomy): Eukaryota > Metazoa > Chordata > Aves > Passeriformes > Pipridae > Pseudopipra > Pseudopipra pipra. The sequence goes on from NC_087550.1 coordinate 81,966,834, forward strand.
GAGAAACTGTCTGCTCATGGCTTGGGTGGGTGCACTGTTCGTTGAGTAAAAACTGGTGGAATGGCCAAGCCCAGGGAGGTCGTGAACAGAGTTACATCCAGTTGGTAGCTGGTCACTAATGGTGTTCCCCAGGGCTTGGTACTGGGGTCATTCCTGTTTAAAATCTTCATCAATGATCAGGATGAGGAGATAGAGTGCACTCACAGTCAGTTTGCAGACCACACCAAGTTGGCTGGGAGTGTAGATCTGCTGGAGGGCAGGAAGGCTCTGAAGAGGGATCTGATCAGGCTGGATTGATGAACCAAGGCCAATGGTGTGAGGTTCAACAAGGCAAAGTGATGAATCTTGTCCTTGGGTCACAACAACCCCATGCAATATAACAGGATTGGGGCAGAGAAACTGCCCAGAGGGTAGCACCAGGGTCTGCTAGTTGAGAGTGACTGAAAATGAGCTGGCAGTGTGTTCAGGTGGCCAGAAAGCCAATGGCATCCTGGCTTGTACCAAAAATTGTGTGGTCATCAGGACTAAGGCAGTGATCATCCCCCTGTATTTGGCACTGGCGAGGCTGCGCCTCAAATCCTGTGTTCAGTTCTGGGCCCCTCACTACAAGAAAGACATTGAGGTGCTGGAGTGCATCCAGAGAAGGGTAAGGAAGCTAGTAAAGAATCTGGAGCACAAGGCTTACGAGTAGCAGCTGAGGGAGCTAGGATTTGTCCTGGAGAAAAGGAGGTCCAGAGAGAACCCTCCTTGCTCTCTGCAACTACTTGAAAAGAGTTTATAAAAGGTGCGTGTCAGTCTCTTCTTCCAGGTAACAAGAAACAAAACAAGAGGAAATAGCCTCAAGTTACTCCAGTGGAGGTTTGGATTAGATATTAGGAAATACTTCTTCATCAAAAAGGTTTTTGGGTATTGGCAAAGCTGCCAAGGGGAGTGGTGAAATGACCACCTCTGGAGGTGTTGAAAAGATGGAGCATTTGGGTTAATGATTGGGCTCAGTGACCTTACAGGTCTTTTCCAGCCTCAGATATTTTATGATTCTATTCTAAGATTCAGTAAAAATATTATTAATATTTCATTTCCTCCGATCAGCATGTCTCAAATTTGGGGAAAGGAGAATTGTGTTTGCTCATGCATGTATTCAAATAATTTGGATATTTTTATTCATTATTCAACTTTCTTCCCTCTGACTAATAAGGAAAATAGAAATCATTAACTGACATAAGTTGAAAAAAAAAGTTTTCTTTCCTCTGTTTCACTTATTTACAAGATTAAATAAAAGGAATCTTATCCCAACACAAAAAAGGAAATTAATTTGAAGAGGCTTTATTTCTTGCCTCTTCACCTTGCCTCACCTGGAAACCATACCTTGTGCAATATCTCTTAATTAACCTCAACACAAAAGTGATTGCATCCAGGAAAATTCAAAACATAAGAAATTATTTTTTTTCATTACGTGCTTCTTCTATGTAATTCCTGAGTGTAAGAAATCAAACTGTAGGAGGGAAAAAAAAAAAAAAGACAAAAAAACAAGTTAACTGATAGAATTTTATAGCAGTTTTTCATACTTTTATTGCAGTTTTTCATACTTTCCATGATGACTAGTAGAAAAGATGAAGAGGGTTCTCTTTCCTCCAGACAGTGAGAGGATCATCTGTGTAACAGGATGGCTGAAAAAAGATAGTTCCCTCTCAATAGATTTTCCTCTAAACGGAAAATCTATATCCACTCTCTTTTCCCTCTGTACTTTGGGCAAGAATCCACATTTCATCACTTTCTCTTACATATATAGGAATAGTTATTATAGGATTTTTTCTCTATACATTTTTCATTATCATTAATGATCATATTTCCTCTTTAATTATCAACATGGATTAGTAAGTTATCTCTTTCGTTTCCTTCTAAAGACAAATTGGCATATGTGTAGTCTCACTGCCCCAGTGAAAGAAATGGACTCCGGAATCACTCTAGCTGATGATATACTCTGTTTTCATTCTCTGAAGCTGATTCTTTCAGATCACTCTCATATATTTTGAAATACTCTCTGAAGATTTGGATAACAGACTCGTTCCTGAAGAGCAGTGTGTAGAGTTATGTATCATTCTTTAACTCACAAGTTGCCTTCCAAATAGAATGAACACAATAAACTGAGATTAGTGGACTCATGTACACATTAGTGCATAGACATCTAAGTGAAGAACCAACCAACTAAAAAATACTTGCCTAGCAATGTCTCAACAACTGTACTTGTAGATAACTTCTCCTTAGAGGGATTAGAAGTCAGGAAATCATAATGATGAATGCTGTTCTAAGAATTAATCCAATGTGACTTTCTCAGTAAAGAGAAAACCTAAGAAGGATGTAAAAACCCCTCAGTTTTCTTGACAACTGAAGCTATCAGGTATCTTGTAGGTCATAAAAGAGATAGTTATATACTCATGTTTCTTAAAATAGTTTGTCTTTATATGAATAAAAATACAAATTTTTCACAACCACAGTCTCACCAAATATCAAATCATATCTTCCTTGTCTCTTCAAACCATATTCCTTTATGTCTTCTAGTAGATGTCATATCCAAAGCCAATGAAAAATTTAATAAAGCAATATTTCAGTTTCTAGTCCTTTAAATACTTCTGTATAGCTGGATTTATATTTAGGTACTATCTGATGTTTTAAATGACAGAATTGCTTAAAAACATGACATATAATAAACCATTATAATTGTGAAAATAAATTATGTGTACAAGAGGATACCACAAAATAAGAAAAAATGAATACAAGCATAAGCAATAGAAATTTTACGCTGCTTTTCTTTATGGGAAAAAATAATTAAATGTTCATTTTTTTAATAATTTATTGATAGCTTCAGATTTTGGTCCAGTTTAATTGTATTCACCATTTACAGCACAATTTTTGAATGTACTTCAGACTGTATAGATTATTCTGCCTACATGCACCTTGATCTTTTACAGTTTTCCATTAATTGCAGTTTTGTGGTTTTTCCTTCCTATCTGTTTTGTTGGGGAGAAAATGGATTTCAGATGATATAAAACAAGAAAGAGAGCAGGAAGAACATTGATCTGGATTAATAAGAATTGAGTACCACCTGAAAGTTCAAAATACAAAGTCTCATGTGTAGAAATTAATGGACTGGCAAACAGTTGCTGTAATCTTGGAAATTATCATAAAGTGATGGTATCAAAAGAGTCATGACAGGGTGATTAATACTGATCACAAGGTGATGAAAAGGCAGATTTGGTCTTTCAGAAAAAGTTCTCTCAGGAGACAGAGCAAGTATTACTCTGAGTTCATAAGGTATTGTTGATATTTCTTATGGAATTTTACATTTTTGATCACTTATATTCAGAAAGCTGAAAGATGAATATTACTGAATGAAGGCACTAAAAAATGAACACAAAAAAGAGCATAGTTTGGTTATCCTAAGTAGAAGAATGGCCAGAGAGATAAACAACTGAGAACAGATCTTCAAACAAAGAAACTTCATGGTTTGGGAACAGATAGGTATGTACAATCGTGAATAGATTTAGTTTAGACATTTCCAGTTGTTGGAATCGTGAGATTCAGACATGGATTTTCAGTGGTAATGGAGGAGTCAAAACCACTATATTGCTATAAGATGGATAGTGATTTATATACATAAATAAATATATAATATAATTATTGATGAGACCATTTGGATTTAATAAGCCAGGAGTTTTCTTCAAACCATAGCTATCTAGCCTGAAGTATGACCTAAATGTAGAAAAGCCTAGGTTTTTAAAACTGTCTTTTGATGTCATCTTTACTGCCAAACCTCCTCAATTACTTCTGCAGCATTAAAGTAGGTTATTTCACCTACAAATGAGATTCAAAATTCCTAAACGTTTATGAAGGACTTCAATGAATAAAAAAATAACACTGTTTCAGCATTAAAATTCAGAATCAAGTGACACTTCACACTTTATTCTGTTAATTTTAACAGAGTTATGCTGTTATCTTTAAATGCATAGAACAGAGTTTTACATATTCTTCAGAAAAAAGTATGAGACATCTTAATCGGGTGTAGTAGTCTATGATAATCTATTCCTAATTTATTTTTGTTAATACATTGAGGTAATTAGTGCTGTCATGGATTATCTACGTACACTCCTCACTACAAAACTTATTGATACATCCATCATTCTTCTAAAATCTACTCATTGTGAATATGCTAAAACCACATTCCATTTGCAGATTTGCTAAATAAAATAATGTCAGCCAGAGAGTTTGCAGATTTCTCAGCTCTTAAAATATCTAATCAGGAGAACTGCACTCATGCATTTTGGCACTAGAGTTATAAATTATGCATAATACAGCATAATATTAAAGCATTAACATAACTTAACAATACCAATCTATCAGTTCCTTAGTGAAAGAAATAAAAAGTGTTGTATCTGAGTGTCTTGACTTGATTCACCTAGTTCATACATGTTTAAGATTTATAGTAGTAAAAATGGTTATTTAAAAGCCCTAGATCTTTACTAATATGGCCTTATTTTTTCTTTAGCTGTGTAATTTTCTACATACCAGCCTTTGTCTTTTTTTTCCCAACTGACATGCTAAGTAATGTCCTTTTGTAACCTACAAAACAGTACAGTTAGCTAAGACTAGATGGTTTAAACAGAAAAATCTCTGGACCACATCTAATTTCACTCTGTTTCCAAAGTATTAAAATACACGTAATAGTCATCTTTTAAGGATACTTCAACATGTTTAGCTAATATTTAGCAGAAGAAAATGGATAATATTTTTTCTCATGTGTGATACTTGTCACACTAATAGCATTCCTAGTGTTTCTGAAATCTCACATGAATGCTTTCCTGCTTCAAGTGTCTAGCCAAGAATATGGAGGTTGGTGTTATCTTTTGGAATTTTTTTCAGACTTGGAAAGGCAGATCTTGGGTTGACATAAGGATTTCTGAATGTTCGTCTGATCTTTAATATTTTATTTTGTGCTATTGTCTCAGTCATAAGTTATAAATACACCACTGGAAAAGACAATGCCATTACACATATAGACATAGTAACTATGTGCAATATTCCTGAAACTAATCTCTCAGGGTGTGTGAAATGACTCTAAGGTATCATGGCCATATGCAGAGAAACAGAGGAAATGCTGTATCAAAAAAACCCTGTGTTATTTTACCTCTATATCAAAGGTAATTAAACAGGTTTTACTCAAAATATTCCCTGCTCCTCTACAAGTGCTCCTAACGAAAGTGCTATGTGAGGAGGGTGTTGTGTTTCATTGTACGAAACATAATATATAATAGTGATAAAATGTTCAAACCGGTATAACTATATTTCATCTGATTATATGAAACATGCCTTTTTTCTCATATCTTTCCAAAATTTTTTTTTTTTGGTTAAGGAGAACACAAGCAGAAAGACTAAACTTTCATAATAGCATTAAGTTTTGACTCTTCTCTGACACAGTCTACATAGGAAAAAAAGACAAAAAAGGCATCTATTCCTGCCTTGTTTTCTCTAGAAGTCATGGCCAGTCTTTGTGAACGAAGATTTTGGGAAAGGTCATTACCATTCGAGCCTGTGCAGTGGATTTTTTAGGTGAGACACAGTGTGCGCTGAACTGAGCCCACCCTTTAATCCGGAGGTTCATCTGCCGGGGCCGAGCAAGCTCGGACGGTGTCAGTGAGGTCCTCAGGACGTAGGTTTGTTTAGAGTGACCTTCTCTTAGATGGATGGCCTTACAGGGCTGACGAGCTCCGTCTGCCCGGAGGAGTTCCCTGACCGGGAATTGAACCTGGGCCGTGGTGGTGAGAGTGCTGCATCCTAACCACTAGACCACCAGGGGGCCCCTTTCTAGAAATAAGAAACAAAGAAAATCATAAACTTCATATATCCAGCCTAGCTGCTTGCTACTAGTAATTCTGATTTTCTTAATCATCAAGGTTCATTCAGATACCAAGATGAGTTGTCCACACTAAGAACATGGATTTGAACTCAGCATCCACTATGGCATTATAAAGTAACCTTGGTGGGCTCTCAATCACCCAAATCCCTTCTGTGTCTATAAAAATAATTATGTGAGACTGTAAATAAATAACATGAATATGCAGGAAAACAGTAAAGATACTCTTGATGGAAGGTTATTTGGGGAAAATAAGTCCAGTTTCTGTCCTTGCTCTAGAGTGCTTTAGTATTTCTCAGTCAAGGCTGAGTTTATATTTAAGACTGATGAGAGAAAAACAAGGAGAATACCCTCATCAGCATGCAGGGGTCATGTTCCTTATTATTATTTTTCCAAAGGTTCATGACTTTTGTATCCTCAGCTGTACCATGCGCTGTACCATGTGCTGGATTTTGCAGAAGAGGTGGCTGCAAGCAGATGAGTATGAATTTCTTCAGGTAGAAGAGGGCACTTAACACAAATCTAATTTGTTGAACAAATAGTGTATGTAACTTGTTGTATTACAAAATGTAGGCAGGAGTAACAACATAAGAGTTACAGGCTGCTCTCATTTTAAAATTAAAGAAAAAACTACACATATTTATTAAAAAGATACATTACAGACTTAGATAACTACCTAAGTTCAAGGGAGAGGTTGAATTTTAAAAATACTTTTCTTTTGGACTTTTTGTGTAATCTGTTAGATATGTCTTCTATGCTATGGATGATGTCTTTTATGGATTAAATACGTAGGTGTTGTTATAGATGAAAGTGAGAGAGAAGTACTTTCACATGTGTATATAGCCCAGCTTATAATAAGTGTACAAGGAAGGGGAAATAAATCCTTGCTAGTACATTTATTGAAGAAAGCCAAGAACGTTACCTCTTAGACAAGTACAATTAGATATGATGAATGCTATCTTCATTGCACAGAGGATTAATGTTCATAATTCATGGTTTTTTAAACTTCACTTTCCAAAAGAGAGACCTAATATTATGTTCCACAATATCAAAAATGAGATTGTTGAGGATTTTGGCTTTAGAAAAAAAAAAAACTCAAAAAAACCCCAAAATCACAGGAAATCCTAAATTAAAAATGTATAGCTTCATACCATAGAATCATAGAATGCCCTGGGTTGGAAGGTACCTTAATGATCATCTGCCATGGGCAGGGACACCTTGCATTAGATCAGGTTGCTCAGAGCTTCATCTGACCTGGCCTTGAATTATATAGATATATATGTGCTGATTTTGGCTGGGATAGAGTTAATTTTCTTCGCAGTGGCTGGTATGGGGCTGTATTTTGGATTTATGTTGAACACAGGGTTGATAATACAGAGATGTTTTTGTTATTGCTGAGCAGGGCTTACACAGAGCCAAGGCCTTTCCTGCTTTTTGTACTGCCACACTGTCAAGGAGGTTGGGGGTAAGTGGGAAGTTGTGAGGAGACACAGTCAGTACCCAAACTTACCATAGAGATATTCCAGACCATATGACATCATGCTCAGTGTATAAAGTGGGGGGGAAAAAGAGGAAGGGGAGGACATTTGGAATGATGACATTTGTCTTCCCAAGTAGCCATTACGCTTGATGGGGCCCTGCTGTCCTGGAGATGGCTGAACACCTGCCTGCCCATGGGAAGCAGTGAATTAATTCCTTGTTTTTCTCTGCTTGTCTGTGCCGCTTTTGCTTTCCCTATTAAACAGTCTTTATCTCAAGCCATGAGTTTTCCAGCTTTTACCCTTCTGATTGTCTCCCTGATCATGCTGCTGGGAGAGAGTGAGTGGCTCTGTGGGACTTGGTTGCTGTCCGGAGTCAAACACAACAATATACCATATATATCTATCTTGAAATATGCAGAGGACAATTAGGGGAGTAGAAATGATACTCGGGCTCGCACCTTAAGCAATTCAGAAAGCATTCTCAATTCTCTGCACATAACAAAGATTATTAGTTCCAGTGAATGGAAGATGAGAACGTGGACATATATATAAGAACTATATCATAGTCCAGGATGAAATGAACGATCAGTGTAGAGGCACTTCATTTAATTTTAGAATTTCCAATATTTTGAATATTTAATGTGCAACTTAAATACATAAATAAATATATGCAGATAAATTCCCGAGACATAGTAGGATAACAAATTATTTTTTAAAACTTCATACTCAATTTTTCTGTAAATACTTTCATTATTATACTTCTGTTTATGATATTGAACTTTTTTGGTTAAAATGTGTGTGTGGGGTGAGGGTTTGTTGACAAATAAATGTGACATCAGAAAAAATTATGGACTGTTGAAATACTGTAAATGAAGCTTTAAAATAGATAGGTGAATGGGGAATAAATACAAGAAATTTCTATCTCTGAAGACAATTTTCTACTCATTTCTTCCTGCCCACTTTGCATAAAAACTACATACAGTGGTGTATCAGGGATGTCGATACTTTTAGTCTGTATTTGGCTCAGCCACCTGTAAGAGTTTATATTTTCCCTGACGAGTCCACTGATAAAATGGGAACTTTGTCCTTGGAGAGAGAGCTTCGTGTATAAACTGTATTAATTGGTGTTCTGTGATTGGTTCATCGTCTGTCAAGGACATTTGAAGAAGAAACCGAAGGGGAGAGGATGAAGTAACTACCCCTGACTCAATTAGGAAAGACCCCCCCAAAGCATACTGCGCATGTGGAAGGGAAATTCCAAAGTACTCATGCATGCACTGAAGGGATGCAACTTGCATAACCAAGGGGGTGGGATTGAAAACCTCTGGCAGGGCGGTGCTGGCCACACCTGCCTAGGCAGACATAAGCAGTTGATTGTATAAAAGTAGACAGCTCATATTTTGGGCAAGCTTGCTCCACACGAAGGACCAACTTGTCTTTAGCGGGAACACCTGCTATGTGTGAGCCTGTTAACCCTCCAAAAAATGCAGCTGCTGCAGAGGATTTTATGGCATTCAGAGTTGGTAAAATAACCCCCGGAATGACACCTGAGTGAATAGGGTGTCATATTTCCTCATTGTTTTATCTTTCTCTTGGGTTCCCGTTTACTTCGGCCACTTCTTTGTAATAAATATCAGTTTGGTTGAGCTTTCAATGGTGTTATGGTTTCAGATCTCAGTTTGCTCCGAACCTTCCCTAATGTAAGTGGTATGACTATGCTATATTTCATTGTTCTGTCACAGCGTCTTTTCTTTCTTTAACTTCTAACTTAATGTTCCATTTCACATTTGACACACAAAATACACAAATACAATCAGGGGAATACATTTCTTCAAATTTCCAGTATTTCTGAACTAAATGTGTTAGTCTTAGTGACTCTCTAGTGGACAAATGTTGATCTAGCACTGAGTTATAATCAGTACAGTTCATAAAGACTAATGGAAGTCTTGACACTGAAATATACTAGCATAGAGACTTATCACTACCATTTTTTATATGGTGGCAGTTTCCAGTATAACTTGACATATAGCATTTGATAGAAATGTCAAATATAGCTAAGTAATTTGGAGTAAATAGTTGGGACTTTTGAATTGCAGTTTCTTATCTGTATCTCTTGCAGTCTGATTAAGCAATATCCTTTTTTTTTTTTTTTGTAGCAACGTAAAGGTCTCTAAGTATCAAGTCAACTATGCTAAATTTACAAATATGGGCGTAAAAACATTTCTAAAAATGAAGTCTAAAACCAGGTCATCTGGTTTTGAGAATTGCCTGCCCAAGCATGAAAGTTTGGATATTTACTCTACTGAGTAAAACTACTACAGGAACTCTTTTAATATATAGTAGGTGAGGATGCTACATTTGCCACCAGCAGCACAAAAAGAAAAAGTCTTGACATAACAGAAGAGCATTGAGACTTGTGTTGTGTAACCTAAAGCTAAGGTGGCATTCAAAAAACAAGGGAGTTTTGGAAAAGAGAAACTAAGAAATTGAAACTGAATAAAGCCTTCTGTTACAGCAATCTTCCTACAGGCTTCCTTACGTGCTGAGAGGTAGTGTGTGTCATAGATGTGCTTGAGCTAGAGGGAGAGTTAAGTACATGTATGTGTGTTTAGAACTTTTTCAAATGCAATTTGCATATATAGCACAGGTTGTTATTACTGAAACAATGTGTGCCCTCCTCCTACATATTCCCTCTTAAGTATAACCTATGAATATTTATGTAGCATTATGTTTTCCAAATTCACTTAGGAATACTGAAATTATTGAAGGGAGATAAAATACTTATTAGCTCTCTTTCATATCTAGAGTTCTACATTAGACAACAATGGTTTAAAACCTTTCTTCAAACAATTGAAAATAAAACAATAAGTGCAGCAGATGAATAAAATAAAGGCAGAGAAATACGGCAGAAATGAAACTTAAGCAGGCAGATTAAAGATGCAGCTGTGTAAATGCTTGTACTGATTCACCTAGCATCAAAGTAACTCAATTTGTTGAATATTCAATAATTGCTCAGTATTTTTCTTGATTATTACTAGAGTACATCAGTGTATATAACTTTATATCCTTTAACTAAAGATATACAATTCCCTTAGAGGTAGTGACTTACAGAGTATCCTGTATCACCTGAATTACCCATTTCTGAGTAACTACTGAAGTAGTTGTAATAGCTCCCAATATAAATATGAGAAACTACAGCTCATACAGACTGATCTGAGGCTTGCAATACCTGAGTGATATGAGTAAGCTCATTCTCTGTCATCATTTAGCCATCCACCTTCAGTCCTTAAGGTGGGATATTATGTGGCTGGAAGAAAAGGAAGGATAGGTCATGGCAGTTTCTGCTTTTGTGACTGGAAGTTTTTAGAGTATGGCTACATTTATCTCTTCTTCTAGAAGCAGGTTCAAGCTGAATGCTGATAGCATTACCAAAGCATTTTCCTTTCAGGCAAATTCATGGTTACAATTCTCCTGTCAATGTTAGGAAAGAAGATGTTAACCCAAAGGACACATTTGTTTTAGAAAAAACAGAAGTTGAATGCTTTTCTCAATTACATTGATGTCATCATGGCTGGGCTTCGTGAACAAAGATTTGGGAAGGCTCTATCCACATTTGACACAGGCACGTTGGTGGCTTATGAGGCCAATACGTGACAGACATATCCGATTGCAAAAGGCACAGCAGAAAGACTCTTTAGATGGTGTATTCTGCAATACACGGTTCTTTCTGCATTGCCTTTTCTCCTCAAGAGTGATCCTGCGTGTGTTCTCAAAGGAGACAGCTGCGTTATAGATGGTGTGTCTCCAGGCCTCCCGATTGGAGGCCAGAGTAGACCAGTTATGGTGATCAATATGGCCAAGGCTGAGATGGTGTAAAGTAGGATTAAATCCTTAAATTAAATTCTTAAAATCCTAGTTAAAAAGTTCTCAAAAATTTCTATTAGATCTACATTTACATTTCAGTACTAAAGATAAGAGTTTGGTCGAGTGTTCCCTAAAGCACATCCCGTAAATTGTTGTTTCTAAATGCATCTGTCCCTTGAAAATTGATTGATGACTTAAGATAATTGAAATTGTTAGCAAATTGATCAGAAAGAGAAATGGTTTTAATCTATGAAATGCAACAAAACAAAATATATATTTTGCATAAAAAAGAAAGTATTTTGAAAATTACTTTTATGGGTCAAAAATGTTGTTGGAAATAATTTCTCCATTTACCTCTCTGTTCCCAAGTCAAACCATCTCAAAGAAAAAGCAAAGCCAAAAATATGCTTTGAGCCTTCCAAAATAATGAGTAATTTTAAAACACTTTAGCAATTCAACCTACCTCAGCTGGTTTTCTATGTTTGGTTAATGTGTGTGTGTGTTTGTAGGTTTCTTTGCCTGTTTCGATTGTTTTTTTGTGTTTTTCTTAAGTGTCTAGTTTCAGTTCTGGGTCCAGTGTATTCTTCTTCTGGAATTTTTAAAATCTTTCTCTTCACTTGAACTTTTAAAAACTATATTTTTTTTTATGCTAAAAATATCAACACCTGTCACAAAAGGTTAGTAATTATGCATTAGGAAATCGTGAAAGATCACAAAACTTCAAATTATTTAGCATGCTGCACAAAAATAATATTTTAAGATAAATAGAATTATACATTTCTCCAAAGTTTATTCATCATTTAAAAGTGACATCCATATTTTTTCATTTTTACTATTGTCCTGGATTACACAGAAAATTTGGTATGTATCTTTTCTTTTCTTTTTTCCCCAAACATGCCTACTAATTCGGACCCTGAAGAAAACTTGAGATAAGGTAAGGGTGGTACTACGATTCCAGGAGAAGGGTGTATCCACAAATGTGAAAGACTGGAATGCTGATGACTCAGTCAATCCACGTGCAAGGTGATGATGTGCAAAATAACCACCCAAGTTACTGGGGTGCTGAGTGCATGCACACCTGCCACCTTGGTATACAAGCTGGGTGTTGTTTCTTTGTCCTTACACAAATGACTAAGCCATGATAACTCCCCTCTGTCAGTGAAGATACCGATAGGCCATAACGGATCCACTTGTGCTGATGTAACAGGCAGCTGTAACATTTTAGAAGGTGTCAAAGACTCCTGAAATGTCACGTGATCCAGTATTACATCATCCAGTGTAGAACGCCCCACCCCAGGGGGGGTATCAAGAGTGTTCCCATCCAGCCTAAGCCCAATAAAAGACCAAACATGGACTTCACTCAACACTGGGTTTTTTTCCCAGACCACATGGAATATTCTTTACTATCCAAGCTTTCTACCACCGCCTCAATCTGGACAGTGACCACCACTTTGACAGGACTACAACTACCACTTCAACCAACGAGCACTGAAATTGCGACAACCATGTTGCTAGATCCAATGGGTGTCTTGCAGGGCCTTCCAGTTGCCCGAAGGTCTGCAGCTCTGCTCTGGCTGCCTGTACCAGCATCACAGCCTCACTTCAGCACTGACTCTCCAACCATTCCCGCCATGTTTTCCAGCATACCATATGTGGGGGAGGCATACCACATGGAACAGTGACCATCTCATTTCTGTCTTGTGGCCATGTGTCTTTTTTCTGAGTGGGGGAGGCCAGCTGCCATCCTGATTTGGCCTGGTGGAGAGGGCTTGGGAATTTTCTCCTCATTGGTGGGTTTAACTCAGTTTTATCAGTATTATTATCAGCATTCTTCTTGGTAAAGAGTTGTTTTGGTTTTTTTTTCACTTACATCTGGGAGTATTTGGTCTATCTCTCTGTATTGGAGAAACCAGGGGTATTGAATCTGAGGGAGTATACTTCTGTCTCAGGTTTCAACCCCTCCAAATTATCTCCCACCGAGACAACTACATTATTAATACTCTTTAAAAAAAAGCAAATAAAATCAAAATGTATATGTATATATAGCTAATAATAGTATCTAAAGTAACAGGTGTCTAATATACTATTCTTTTTTGAAAAACACCCTTTTGATTAGTGGCTGTGTTTGTTTGATAAAATCTCCAGCTTTGACAATATTTCCCCATAGCCTTCACTGTTACTTCAAACAAAATTTCTAATTGCTAATGATGTGACTGATATGTGAAACTGTCAATGGGATGCTTTAATTTTCAGTGTTCTAGAAACCAACCTCACAGGTTTTCCAGGTGTCAAACTGAGTCTAGCCACATAGGGTTTATTCAAGAGTGCTATAGTTTAAGCATTGACTATATAATCCTTGCAAGGAGCTATAATCATGTGTTAAATGGGAGCATTTTCAACTCACCCAGTTAACCTGAAAAAGGCAGTTATTTGTAAAATCTCTTTTGAATTGTGCATATTGATGCAAAACCACTAAGATTTCCTAGTGCTTCTATTAAACCTGATATATATTTTAAAAAAGCTATGTAAATACAGATACATTTATACTTTCTGTCTCAGGCATTAGATTGTGTATAACAGGACATTTTCTTGGTGTTAGTTACCCAACAGAATGATCCTCTCTAGAGCATGTCTGCTTGCAAATTTGTGGTAATCAGAGAAAACATACTTTATTGATCATGCTATGCCACATGGATTCCTAATGTGGATGGCAGTTTAATTTTGCATTTAACAGAATAGATATATAGCAACCTTGCAGCACAACCAAAAACCTGTAACCCACAGTTTTGATTCCTGAAAGACTTTTATGCCTTGTTTTTTGCTGATGCTTATCTTTCTCCATGATCCTGGGTAACAGGATGTGGGGTAGATTAAAGTACAAACACCAGGCTCAGCACCACATAGTCATAGGTGGTGGTAAGGGGAAGAAGATGAGTAGTAAGGCTGTAGTAGAGCAGCCCGTGGCTGTAGGAAGCACAGCTGATTGATGTTGGCCAGCTGCCTGCTAAATTAAACTGAGCTGTTTAACCTGGGAGAAAAATCAAGAGCTCAAGTATGAGGCAGACAGAGGCATTTTGGGGGTCATGGGAAAGAGTTAGTTTTTAGGGAACCACACTGCATGAGAGCAGAATCCAGATGGAGAAATCTTTTTAACAAAGTTTGAAATTTTAATGCATCCAAGTCTCATTAACCTTAATTTGCCCATCAGTTTCACTGTGCATGGACTTTGCCAAGACATTTCAACAGATTTAATTCACACATCACTGCATTTCTTCCTCATCAGTGTCCTTTAGAATTCTGAACTTTCTGGAAAATGAAAAAAAGAAAAGAACCAGCTGTGACATTTCTTTTATATACTCCATCATGTTGGTAAGTTTTCTATTGAAATACTTTTAAAAACTTCTATACACTGAGGAACAAATTCTGTTGATCATTGAAAACTAATGCGTGGCTCTGGGCAATTTTTAGCTCTAAAGGTTTCATTTTAAGAAATACATCAAGACAGCCACTGATTTTGGCCATATGGTTTATTCAACAGATAGGTATTGTAAAATATGGGTGTAGCCTACTGGCTTAAACTAGGTTGTCAAAATCTTCACATATGTTGTATACACCAAATAATGGAATATGTCTCAAAATGCTTTGAATTATAATTTGATTTTTTAAAGAGTTTAAAATCCTGGTTTGGATTTCAATCCTAAAAAGGTACACAGTAATTTTCAAAGAAATATACTCCTGCTTTGACTAAGTTGATTGATACACTGATGAAGAAAAGGAGAGTTGATATTGCTTTTTCAAGTATTTAATAAATGTTAATAACACTTAAATCTACTTCTAAATTATAGTTACAGTAATAATTAATTCCCATTGCATGAAAGACTTTGGCAAATTAATTTTATATCTCTATGAAATGTGATCCAGCTTGGAAGTAATTTTTCAAGACAGGAAGATTTTTTATTAATTATCTATCTTCAATCTTATTCTAATATTCCAGTGAGTAACAAAAGGATTACTGATACTCTTTAGAATAAAAATAAAATATGTAGTTACATGTATTTTTCTTAAAATATCTAATTCAGTTGTAGAGCACAGACAATAAAGATACCATTGAGTTGATCACGCTGAGGTTCCTCATGCCATTTAAGATACTTGAGTATATCAGATATCCATGTAGGACTGGTAGATATCCCAGGAGAGCAAACTTATACTGGAAGCGGGATGCAAGAGAAGATATTCTAGAGCATCTCATATGGCAATAGACACTACCATAAAGCAACTGAATCAAACCTTAGAGTTCACCAGATCATAGTGGAAGCTTAAACTTCTATCAGTAGATGCATAGAAGCTTCATTCACAGTATAGTCCTCTCCCTGCCTCCAAATACCACTGTGGTACAATTCTCCCTATTGTACTGAGTTTTATCTCTTAGAACCATGGTCTTAGGTATCCTAGAGCTCCTCAGGTGGCTCCAGATGCATAAATACATGCAACAAAAGTGAGCCTCAGTCTCCTCTGACTGTAACAAGAATCCAATGACTTAGTTTACACACAGAAGTCAACATTTAGATGTTTGCAGTACAAAGCTGAATATTACCCAAAAATACCAGAATCAGGAATTTGATCCATATCTCAGGATAACCTCTTCAGCAATATAAACACAGATTACACTTTACTCCTAGAGTTGTTCTTTGTTTTGTAGGTAATAAGTAATAATCTCATGAGACTTAACTGGTAAGAATTACAGCAAAATACAGAAAAATCCTGGTAAAGGGAAGAAAAGCAAAATGAGTTCTTTTCTAAGTTATAGTTTAAATGTTTCAAAGACAAAGAGCATGTATAGCCAGCTTCTCAAAAAGTACTGCCAAGAAATGCTGACTGTACAGCTGGACTGATCCAGATTGACATCAGTAGTAGGAGAGTCCAATAGAAGCTTTCAAGAAACAAGATATTCTTGGCAATAAAACTAAAAATATGACTAGTTATACCAGTTCTGATATAAAGATGGCAGGTGTTCTTCACATTTTTTAAAGGCATTATTGGTTGAAAGCAATCCAAATGGTGATGAGCAAAAAGGAGAGCACCTGCTTTTCAATGATAAACACATACTGCTGAAGACAGTTCCTGGATAAAGACACATGTGTGTGCTTCTGTAATAACTGCCTGTTTAAGAAATGTCTGGGAAAAGAAAATAAAGAACAATCAGAGCAATGTGACAACATTAAAAAGAAACTTTCGTGTTGAGTATATAGTAAGAGGATAATTTGTCATGCCATTTTTAATCATTATCAACAATAGCTGTTTCTACAAGTCTTCTTTCCTCAGCCCAGCTGCTCCTCCTACTTTGTTATTCAGCAAGGCTTGATTTGTAAGACGCTATTTTTAAAATAAAATCTGTTAATAATAGAAAAGAATAATGTTACGAGTCACAGAAATTAAGTACTTTGACATTATATTGAATATATTCCTTTGTTGAGCAGTGTTTCAACTACATCCCAGCCTGAAATAATAGCTGAGGACCTTAAACCACAAAATGGAAACCACTATAAAAATCAAGTGAAAATATTACAATTATATGGAACATTTATTGCAAAAGTTGTTTAGATCTTTTTATTTCTTTTGCAAAATTTTTCAACAGTTGAATATGTGAGTTCTATTCAATGTACTATTGAATATTGAGACAAATATTTACCCAAACATATGAACAGCAGCTTAGCTAAAAAATATTATTCTTCACAGCTGAACTCATACACAGTGATTATTTTTTGCCCTCAAAATTAAGAGATGACATATGGTGATTAAAATAAATGTAAAAAACATGTACTGAAATGTGCATTATACCTTAAAATATTACCTGAATTTCAATAAATAATCATATTAAAAAAAAGAAAAAGTATAAGTTGAAAGAGTCAGATACAAAATATAATCCGTTTTTCTGGGGTAGAACAAAAGGATGTTTTTAGTACTTGTCATGTTGTCAACTTTCAATTAACTTGCCAAGAAAATGACAAAGAATTGATTTCTGAAAATGTAAAATAAAAAATTCACACAACAAATTTTCCTCAAGACTTGTTCTCAGTCTGAAAATGGTCAAATCTATTCTGTGTGGTAACACAAGGAAATGACAGTTCATGCATAGATTTACCATTATACAAATGCAGACAGAGTAGAATAAAAATTAAAAAAAAATCTTAGAATAGGATCAGGCAAGCACTGGAAAGTATAAGAACTCAAATAACTCATTTATGCAAAATACTTAAAAATCCTCTTTTAGAAAAATGAATGCAAGTAATAAAAAGAAGACTTGAACAGACCTCTCCTACTCTGCAGTTGTAGTATTTGGGTCTTTGGTTAATGAAATATTTCTCGTCTCATAATATAAAATCAAACAAGCACTATACTGTTCTGCTAGGATTTTTTTGATTGATCAAATAGAATTATAGAATGGTTTGGGTTGCCTTTAAAGCTTACCAAGTCCAACCTCACTGCCCTGGGCCAACTAGACCAGGTTACTCAAAACCCCATCCAGCTTGGCCTTGAACACTCCCTGTGAAGGGGCATCCACAGTTCTCTGTTCCAGAAGGTCACCATCCTCGTCATAAAAATGTATTTCGCTAGATTTACTCTAAATCTATCTTTCAGTTTAAAGCTGCAACTCTTTGTTCTACACTATAGGCACTGGAGAAACATATTCCTCCTTCTCACAAGACCCCTTTAAGTATTGAAAGGCCACAACAAGGCATACTCAGAACATATTCTTCTGCAGGACAACCCCAACGCTCTCAACATTTTTTCATAGTAGAAGTGTTTCAGTCTTCCGATAATTTTTTTTCCCTCCTCAAGGGAAAAAATTTTTCTTGTGCCAGTCCCAGAGCCAGATGCTGTATTCGAGGTGGGGTCTCACAAGAGCAGAGCGGAGTGAGAGAAACACCTCTCTCAACCTGTCAAGGTCCCTCTGGATGGCATCCCTTCCTGCTGCATCACTCAGTTGGGTGGCATCTGCAAACTTGCAGAGGGTACAGACTCAGTCTGTGTCACTAATAAACATGTTGAACAGTATTAGTCCCAACAGGGACTGCTGAATAGCTGTTACTGATCTCCGTTTGGGCATTGAACTGTGGGCTGCCATTATTTGGACAGAGCAATCCAACCACGTCCTTTCCCATCAGAGTCCATCCATCTAATCTGCATCTCTCAGTTCACAAAAAAGAGATATTTTGTGGGACCATGTCCCAAAGCCCTGCAGAAGTCAAGACAGAAGACATTGCTTGATCTTCCCTTATCCACCAAGGCAGTCAGTTCATCACATAAGGCTACCAGATTAGTCAGGAATAATTTGCCCTTCGTGAAGCTATGTTGGTTGTCTCAAATCAACTCAGTGTCATCCAGATATATCTTCCAGGAAGTTCTGTTCCATCATCTTACCGGGCTCTGAGGTAAGGCTTACTGATCAGTAGTTCCCAGGGTCGCCTTTTTTACACTTTTTTGAAATGGGTGTGAACTTTCCCTTTTCTCCATTAACTGGGGAATTTACTTGACTGCCATGACTTTTCAAATACGATGGAGAGAAGCTTAGCAACTGCACCCGTCAGTTTCCTCAGGACCCTGGACCAAAGGATCTCAATAGCTCCACTGGGCCTGTTTGAAGTGTCTTAAGAAAGGATGTATAATGCCATTAAAGCATTCTTTATCAACTATAAAAGGAATTTGAAGTTACCAGCTCGGCTTGTCTATGCTGTAAACATGTAAGTTTAGTCAGACAAATTCCTGTTCAATTAATAAAGTTATTATCAATCCATTACCAGTCACCCCTATTACCTATATATATACATATATATATATATATATTTTTTTTTTTTTAAAGGCCTTAATAGGTCTGCTCTGGACATCCAATGTTTCGTAAAACCCCTATGAAACTAAATCATTAATTGGTTCGTATTTGTATTTTCTGCCCTCAGCGTGACCAGAACCAGGACAATATATATATTAGAATGGTGTGGATACAACCACCACATAGAAAACTTCTTCTGCTCCATATACTTTGCATTCATTTATTTCCTAGAGCATGAAGGCATACATGTATGAATATGTAAGCATGTTTAATGTAGTCACAGATGTTTGTATTTATCACATGAATATTAATTTCACTTTTCAGTTTCATAGCCTCAAGTAACTTGTGGTAATAATTAATACAAGTTAATTTAAAGGATATAATATTTGGCAGAATGTTTACTTGTTTTACTTTGCAGTTCAATTTCTGTCTCTATAATCTTACACTATACTTAAATATGGAGCAGAAATTATGGACTGCCATGCAATAACTTATACCATTTGTTAATAGATATGACTCCTTAAACTACTCATTATTTCTGTGCACTCCTGCATGAATAAGACCAGTGTTTTCACAGTGAGTTTTCTCTTGCCCTAATAATTTTCTTAAAAAAATATTCAGAAAAAAAATCAAAATCCTAATATGTTTGAACTGGGCTGACTTAAATGAAAGTCAGTATTTCACCTGAAGAAGTATTACAACTTTATAGAAATTAATCATACTGATTCCTTTCTTTTTTTTCCCTATATCAGTCTTCATTTGTGCTAATGCATTTTGACAGAAGAATCATCCTGCTACTTCCAGCTCTCAAATGGATAAAAATAAGACCACCAGTGTGTGTGGTTGACTCATATTGTCATTACTATATATCTTTTGTTGTTGTGTTATTCTCTTACTTTGTCTACATCCTTTCAATGTCCTAGTAATTATTCTCTGATTTTGAGTGATATAAATTATATATATATAAAAGTGATGTAAATTATATATATATAGTTATTATAAAAAATCATGTTATTTGTAAACATATTCCCCCACCCATGTTTATCTTTCCAAATATTGTAATATTCACATAGTATATTGAACTATAAGCTAGTGATGAACAACTATAGGCACAAGCATGAAATAGGGATGCAAGTGTATCAACTGAGTCTGTATATTAATCCTTGCGTTACTTCTGTCTTTTGGAATTCAACCTGCATTTCATATGAAAAACCAATCTAGTGGCATTCTACAATGGAGTGACTACATCAGTGGACAAGGGAAGGAATACGGATGTCATTTATCTGAACTTCTGTAAAGCCTTTGTCACAGTTCACCAGAACATCCTTCTTTCTAAATTGGAAAGAGACAGATTTGATGGGTGGGCTGTTAGACAGATAAGAAAGCAATGGATGATTGCATCCAGAGGATAGTGGTCAATAGCTCAGAGTCCTGATGAACATCGGTAAAAAGTAGTGTCCGTCAGGGATCTGTATTGGAAGCAGTGTTATTTAATATCTTCATTAATGACATAAATGAAGGGATCAAGTGCACCCTGAGAAAAAAATAGAGATCATGCCCAGCTGAGATGTGTGATTGACATACATGAGGGACAGGATGCCACCCAAAGGGACCTGGACAGGCTTGAGAAGTGGGGTCGTGAGAATTTCATGTGATTTAGCAGCCCCTGGTATCAATACAGGCTGAGAAACGAACAGATTGAGAGCCGCCCTGCCTAGAAGGACATGGGAGTGCTGGTGGATGCGAGGCTGGACGTGATCTGGCAACGTGCCCTTGCAGTTCAGACAGCCAATTGTATCCTGGGCTGCATGAAAAGCAGAGTGGCCAGCAGGTCAAGGGAGCTGATTCTGCCCCTGTACTCTGCTCTTGTGAGACCCTACCTGGAGCACTGTATCCAGCTCTGGGGTTTACAGCATAGGAAGGACGTTGACTGTTGGAGACAGTTCAAGAGTATGTAGCAATAGGACAAGGGGAAATGGCTTCAAACTGAAAGGGAGTACGTGTAAATCAGATATCAGGAAGAAATTCTTTACTGTGAGGGTGGTGAGGCACTGGAATGTGTTGCTCAGAGAAGTTGTGGATGCCCCATCCCTGGAACTCTTCAAGGCCAGCTTGAAGGGAGTTCTGAGCAACCTGGTCAAGTGGAAGATGTCCCTGCCCATGGCAGGGGGCTTGGCACAAGATCTTTAAGGTCCCTTCCAACTCAAACCATTCCATGATTCTATGAAATTCATTACCTTCATTATTCAGTAAAAAAAAAAAAAAAAAAAAAATCAACCCAAACCAAAAGCCCTAAAGATGTTGAATGGATTCCAAACCTCCATGTCTTCAATTTCAAAGCTTTCACACAGACGTAGTTTGTGATCTTTGCTAGGTTTTGCTCCTGGAACAAAATGATCGCACCAGACTTCCTTAACTGAACATCAGGAGGGACTTTCTGAAAGTTGGAATTGATTATATTAACTGTTCTCTTTTTTACAAGATTCTCACTGACAAGTAGAAGATTCCAATGTGGAGGTTGTCAGATGCTTTTGATTGAATATGCTATTTGGGAGCCAAAACACTTCACAAGCACTTTTTTTTTAAATCCTTTTCATATCCTTTCCTACTCTTATTCCCTTGCAAAATAGATTTTCCAAAACAGATTATTTCAAAATGTATTTATAAACATGGAAATTTTTTTCTGATGTGGAATGGTTTTCTCCCAAACAATGAATCTAGTAGATTACAGAGACACTCTTTTATTTTTTTAATATTCTTTGCTGAAAAGCCATGTTTTTCCTAACCATTCTTTACATTTTCCACAATACAGTTGGTAGTATTCTTTGGATTTTTTCCTATTTATGAAGACATTATTCCAAAGCTGTGCATGAGCAGAGCAAAGCACGTTGTTGCCACACCCATGCTGTTTTTCCCAATAGTAATTCTTGCACATCCGAGACCAAAACTTTCTCCAGTCTTAATATTTTTTTAAGTTATCCAATATTTTTTATCAAACTTATATATATCTCTACAGAATTTTAAATTCTATTCTAAATATGAAAGGAAATTCTTTTTTTTCTGTGTACACTGTCTTTACCTATGTATCTATGTATTATAGATCATAATACAGAGTAAAAATTTGCCTTTAAAATGAATTTTGCTAATTTTGTAGACATGACAAGAAATCTGTCTTTTCTCTTGTGCGTTTAGGAAAGGGGTGGGCTGAGGAATGAACCAGCAATATTAATACTCAAACATGAATGGGTGGAGAAGCAGTCTGTCAAGAACTACCAAATTCAGCTCCTGAAAAGCTTGGTCGCCCATGGTGCAAAACTTGACCTACTAGTATATACTAACCTTACTTTATTTCCTTACTCATTATATACCAGGTAAGAAAGCTAAAACCGTCCACAGTCATCAAGTTTGAGAATATAATATGCTCTAATCTTTTACCTTCAGTACCAGAATAACAGGTTACTTTAAGATTTATTCTGTAATTTTTTATTGCACTATTTTCAGAAGTCGCTTGGTTTGTTCAATCTTGACAAGTAAACTGAAATTTTTTTTAAATTTATAATAACACAGAAGCATGTATTTTTCTAATCATTTGAATGGAATGAATTTACTTAGTTTAGACAGCTAGGGACAAACTCACATATTTTACCCTGCAATGTGTGATCAACTACAAGGAAAATATAGGAGACCTGATTTTATTCTCATATCTCTTTTTTTTTTTTTTTAGTATAGAAGTGATCCCAATGATTTTGTTAAAGTCATATATAATTTGAACTCATACTGTGAGAAAAGAAATTCCAGGCTTTTTTCTTGTCTTTTTATTTTATTTTAAAAAGTTTTTAATAATGGTTAAGATATTCGCAATGACCTTTTGACTTAGGAAACAACTCCTTAAAGCAACAGAGATTCAGATATAGTGTTTTTCAAAAAGCCACTGGCAAAAGACAACTAAAATTAGGACTTTCACTGGTAAAGAGATTCCTTCTAATTTTGTCAAAAAGATAGAAATAAAAGAAAGGGAGAATGCATGGAAAATATTCAAAGGTCAAGTTCTAATTTTAATACCATAATGAAACAGAATTGCATTTTAGTGATTAAAAAATATATTTGTGGCTTTGCTCTATTGCATCTATTGAGCTAGTGTATAATCCATGGTTTCCTCACTATCTTGTGGTTTCTCATTTTGGTCAAGCATCTTTTTGGTACCATTTGCTCACTTTTGAAGCTCTCCAGTGCATCTCAGTGGATTCCTTTTTTAAAAAACTAGTGTTAAACTAATAAAAAAGTACTATAAATAATAGTGTAAATGAGGCTTATAAATTACTGCTGCAGATGTTCAAAATATTTATAGCAGAAAAAATATGCAAATGTTCAAGGAAAGCTTGATTGGATAGATCAGTATCACCACCAAGGATACTGATTTTCTAAGGAAATCAACTACACATGCACTGAATTATATTTTTATCCAAAGATCTTTGCATAGCTAAATTGATATTGATCCACATCACCATGGTTAGAAAATACTTTTTTTCTCCTTACCTGATGCCAATGGTTGAGAGTGTGATTTGTCTGATTGAGCTGCACCTCTGGAGGGCACTGGTTTCAGAACATGGGATACTTATTTATGGACAGTATTATAGAATTCACAGACCACCAAAATAATTAGTACTGATTTTATGCTTTTATTTTTGGTATTTGTCAGATTTTAAACACACTCAGTTTTCTGAGACTGTTCCAACATTTGTGTGGCAGTTTTGAAGACTTACCCTTCACTCTTTAAGTTTTACATGATGATACTGAAGAACTTCCTCAGCATAAAAGAAACAATTTAGGCAAAGGACTGGGAAATCAATCATTTTTCAGCTCTGCAGAAACCCATCGATGTATGGAAGAAGCATCTTCAACTAACACAGTCTCATCTCCCACTATTTCTGTAGGCTATACTCTGTATTTCCTTTTTTTTTGTTTCCTTCACTGTTAAAATTTCTCCCCAGCAGCAGGTAGCCAATAGTTCAGGTACCTTCTATTTTGGTGCTGCCAGGAATGTAGTATTTTATAAACAGTCTCATTAAAAAAAAAAAAAAAAAAAAAAAAAAGAGGAAATAGAGCTCCTTCTCAATCAAAAAGTGTCAAATCCAAAATCTTACCTTACTCATGCATAAGGTATTATTATTGTGAAGAAAATGTAGCTAAGAGTTCAGTGGCTGTAGAACTAAATTTGCCACTGCTAAAAAGAAAAGAGTAAGTAAAGTCAATCAGTCTCTCACAGCTTCAAGGAACTGGTTAGTAAAATTACAAAGTTGAAGTGCTGGATTTTTTCTTAAGTCAATCCCACATATCAGCAATTAATTTATGACAGAAGGCTTAGAGTCAAATTTCAACCCAACAAAGAAACTACACAGGAAAAAGTTTTGAAAATCATTGACATAAATAGGGTAGTTAAAAAAAGTGGGGTGAAATATGGAGGAAAAAAAAAAGGAAAAATACTAAACGTTGATGAAAATATGTTATTGTTCCTTGAATTACATACACCCAAGTTGTTTCAGTGCAGTATTTATTTCCTAATGATGTACATCTGTAATATAGATGCAAATCAATGAGTTGGTATGTCAGATTTATTTCGTGCCTGTGTCAGTTTTAAGTTACAGATAAATTAATAAGCAAAGCTCAGTCAAGCTCAGTGTCAAAGGTAGAAGGTTTTAAATGTAATAGAAGCCTTATAAGGGTTGTCAAAGATAGCTTTTATGACTTTATTTGCCTGGTCAGAATCAAGATAAGAAAAAAACCTGTAGGTATGATTTGGATTTCATTAGGGATCTTCTTTGAACCTTTTAAAAATTTGGAAGGTCTTTTCAGTAAATCCAGGCAGTGCAAGCAATTGTCATCCTTAAAACAATTTGTCTTTCTTGTCCTGCCGTTCAACAATAACAGTGAATGAAAATATTAGCATATGGCTTTAAAACAAAGTGAAAGAAAGAGAAACCCACTGGAATTAATATTTTCCCAATGTTATTTAAGCGTCATATACTCCTTAGCTGATACCACTTCAATTTCAGTATTAATAAAAGTGCTGAGAGACTTGGCAGAGAACGTTATGTAAAGATCTTTCCAATTTTTCCAGTCCCCCAAACAGGCCAAGTTAATTGACGGCCCACACAAATTATAGGGCCTATTTCTTTCTTGAAGACAGCTTTCTTTGAAGATCAATATTCATGCTAGTTATGTAGACTTATCAGAAAAAAGCTTTTATTTTTGTTAGGGTTGGAAAAGATATTTTCTAGAGGAAAAACTCACCGTTTGAATTAATACTTAACATAGTATTTTCTAACACAGAAACATACAGGGGTTTGGAGACATGGAGAGTATCTAGTGATCATGAAAGCTTCAGAAAATACATTTTCACGTTCAACCTAGAATTTCTGCATAGCTCTACAGAAGGGTAGAGTTGAAGCATACCTGCTGTGAAAACAACCCTGTGGTAAATCAGAGGATCGGTCCATGTTTGGGTGCTGGATTGCCTCACTCAAGTTCCTGACTTATGTGTTAACATCTTAACCATGTGCTCTTCTGAGGTGGCTTTTTCTGATGACCTTCAAAATGGCTTTACTATAAAAAGGACTATCAACATGTATCAGCTACTGATCTACCGAACTAGAGATACCAGCAATATCCTCTCAGAAGTCTGCTGTATCACCAAGCAAGTCTGATACCTTCCATGTAATAGAACACCTCTTTAATACTCTGAAGAGCCAACTTTAAATAAGCATTGTGCCATTCATGAAACTACATCAGATTTTAATGGGGACTTTGTCATTACATGTTCAACAGTCCATAGGGTAAGTTTGGGAAATGGTATATTCAGCTATACCCTCTGGTATGCTCTGTAACGGTGAGTGATTGCTTTTACATTTGTGGTGTCTCTTGGATACTAATCAGTTTTTCGATGTTTCTCTGTAATCCTAGGAATTACTTTGTTGGGAGTGAATATATTTTTTTAGGTGAAATATTATTTCATGAACATTTTACAAGTTGTGTAGAGGAAAAGGTGCAATTGGAAGTGGCAGGAATCACACTCTTTCCTATTTATCATTAAGGCAACATAAACAGTTTTCCTAAGTTACCATGGATAAGAAATAAACAATATAATGAAATGACACTTCAGATAAAAAAATGGTCAATTAAAAGTATACTAGTGAAAATTGAAATCAGTTACAACTTGTTCAATCCAGCCTCTGAAATGTGTATTTCCCTTCTTTCAATGCTTAATTTTGGGCCTTTAACAAGATTCTAGGCAGTAGACACATTACAATTAAATAAAAGCTAGTAATTGATTGGTATTTTAGTATATTATCTAATTGCAGAGTTGATTCTCATAAGCCAAATACTGAAAGGGTCACCAAAATAGCTATCAAGTATAACTCACTTTCACATCAGCTGCTAGTTGAGGAAGAGAGCAATAGAAAACACTGGGAAAAGTTCCAGAGGATTTTAAGATATTAGTGAAGGAATAGGCTGAACAAACATAATTTGATTAGGGCCATTCAACATAGGTTTAAGAGGGGAAATTCGTGTTCAAGTAAATTAAAAGGTCTTCAAAGATGTTATTGTCATGAAGTTCTGGGTGACTTCGAGTGATGGTAATGGGATATGGACCCAATCACCCCTGGGTCATTATTTCAAATTTAGCCTGGGTCAACAGCAACCAAAGCTTATGGCTTAGTGACCTGAGTGAAATAAGGGTCTCCTTTGCATGCTTATTGGAAACTAGCCCACATTAAAAAGTCACTGTCACAATTGATGCTGCCGTTGTCAGTCTTAACAGTAATGAAGGGGCTGCATGGATGTGCAAAATGCACATCCCTCCCAGCTGTGGAGGTGAACTTTTTAGGTCAAGACTGAAATGTGCTGGGAAGCCAAAGCAGAGATACTTCTAGCAACAGTACCTTTGTTCTACCTGTACAGGTAGGTGAACAACCTAGCTCAAGCACTATATGCAACTAGGAAGGGAGGAGGGGGAAGGAGGAAAAGGAAAACAAATAAACAAGAAAGAAGACATATGGTACTAAAAGCCTGTACTTTTTGTTTTAGTCTATATGAATAATTTACAGAAAGGATTTTGTACAGGACATAGAATCACAGAATATTCTGAGTTGGAAGGGACCCACAAGGATCATTAAGTCCGACTCACAAGTAAATTGCCCCTGCAAGGATCAAATCCACAAGCTCGGCACTATTAGCACTATGCTCTAAACAACTGAGTGAATCTCAGGATTGATTTGTAATCTTACGGACGTTTGTCATCAAAGCATAAAAAGCATAGTTTATTTCATTCAATATATGTAAACAGTTGAAATGTCAATGAAATGTAATCTGTACACATGTGATAGACATAAAATACATTTTTCATTTATTGGAAAATATAAATGCTACAGTAAAAAAATTATTAACTAGCAACTTTTTTTATTTTAAGTTTTTCTGACCTCAGATACTAATCTGAGATGCCAGATACTTGAAAATAAACCAATACTGAGAATACGTTTTCCCTAAAGGCTAATGCCTAATATTACTGCTCTGGGTACTGCTTACTTGTTTTTTTATTGTTTAATTACTCATCCACCAATTCAGTTCATGATTCTGTCTGCACAGCTTTGTCATATTATTGCGAAGTCCAGCTATAAGAATTCTCCCTAAAAAGAAAAGTGGTCACTTCACTCCTTTTCCCTGTGGACTTCGTGTCACACTTCCCGGGCTATAATGACACATTCAGCTATGATCAAGGAGGAAGCCTCCTCCCTATTTCCACCTCAGGGACTATTCCCGAAAGAAATGTTCTGAATCCCAAATGACTGTAGATGCCTTCTGAGGCAGGCATCACCTTACGCATACCACTTGCCATTCAGTATCATACTGAATGTTATGTGGCAATAGAAAGCCCCTGGCCAACTCGTAGTACTGCATTGGTAAGCACTAAATACAATCATCCATATATGATCACTGCAGAAGTAGAAACATATTGTACATGCAGCAGCAGATTTCAGAGAGAGAGATAGCTCAAACAACTAGTGTAAGTTAGAAATGACCTAATGCTAGCTGTATGTCAAATCAGATAGATAAAAACTCAGTTAATATAAACTTTAAAACAGAAAACACTGGAAAACCAAACTATTGAAAAAAAATGCTCTAGCTCTTCTTTTAAGTATATGAATAATTTTGCTGATAGGCTGCAGGTCTAAAAAAATTATATGGTAAAAGATAGTTTTTAAATTAGCTTTTTCAGTTCAAAATATGCAGTCTAATGAATATATTTTTAAAAAATTATTTACTTATTTTGATTGTGATAATGCATACATGTGTAACAAATTGAAATATCAAAACCAATTTCAACCTTTTAAACTTCTCATTGTAACAATTCAAAGTAAATGTTTGTTCTTTCTACAATTTCAAGAAACTTAATTATTTTATGAAAATTCAAGATCTTGAAAGGAGAAATTTCCAATAATTTTGCCCAAATCAATAAAATGTTTTGATTAAATGTTCTTGCTTTGCTTTTAGAAGGAGAAAAAAAACTCCAGGAAGCCTTTGTCTGCCTCTTTCACTGCCTTGGGTCAATTAAGGTTTGCACTTGAACAGTTTAAATTCCTCAGTTCATTTGTATAGCTACATCCATGTAAACCATTCTTCACTCTAGATGCATAAAAGAGAAAATATCCACATGCCACAAGAAATACCTTGAAATAATGCATATTTATGCTTAATATTATATATCTTACTAGCTCATGGACTAGAAGGATATGCCATTCTAAAACATAATTTAAAAATGTTTATTAATATGTAAATTCAACTTTTCCATTTTGGAAAGTTAGGGTGAAGGGGGATGTGTCACGATTCTTTATCCCTATAGAATCACAGAATTTTTTAAGCTGGAAAAGATCTTTGAAATCATCAAGTTGAACCACTAACCCAGCACTGCCAAGTCTGCCACTAAACCATGTCCCTAAGTGCCACATCTACATGTATTCTAAATACATCCAGGAATAGTAATTCTACCACTTCCGTGGGCAGCTTGTTCCAATATGTAACCACTTTTTCCATTCAGAAATTTTTCCTGCTATCAAACCTAAACTTTCCCTGTTGCAACATTTCCCCTTGTCCTGTTGCTTGTTACTTGGACGAAGTAACCAACACCTCATCTTTCATCAGCTTCCTGTCAGGAGGTTGTAAAGAAGGATAAAGTCTCCACTCAGCCTCCTCTTTCTCCAGGTTAAAGAGTCCCAGTTCCCTCAGTCGCTTTTCATAAGACTTGTGCCCCACACCCTTTACCAGGTTCATTGTCCTTCTCTGGACATGCTCCAGCACCTGAATGTCTTTCTTGTAGTGAGGGGCCCAAAACTGAACATAGAATTCAAGGTGTTACCTCACCAGTGCTTTTTAATGGTCAATAAGACATGTTTTAGGGTGGTTTGTCATTCATAAATTTGTATGTAGAGGAAGTTAGTCTGTTTTTCTCTTTGTATGTATTCATTTGTACCAATAGATACCTATATCTATACAAATAAGTAGATAATACATAGACAGGTACAGAGAAAGGTATGATGAATAAAAGAGTTTTAAACTATTTCAATGATTTTATTAATTCTACTGCAATAGTTATCCGCGGGATTACTCTCATCAGCAAAATGTCAAGAAATTATCAATGGAGAACTAGTTGACTATAGTGGCCATTTAGCATTGCTCTAAGGTGTTTTTGATGAAGAAGGGCACCTCTCCTATGAAGACAGACTGAGAGAGTTGGGATTTTTCAGCCTGAGAGACTGAAATGGTAATGGTTAATGACTAAAACAATTGGTCATTTGCAAAAGCAACAGAGTGCTTCACTGAGGCCAGGTTCCCACCCCCATACTGAAGGGGAATAGGAGAATGTTTTGTTTGTGGTGGCGAAACCTCTGGTCCGCATAAGACAGAGGGGTTGTGCACCCACCACCCACCAGATGCTACAAGCTGGGTTTTGAGCCAAATAAGGGAAAAGACCAATAAAAAGCAGACCCTGCAGAAGCAGGATAGTGCTTACAAGCATGCTAATGTGCTCCTTTATACAACTGGCTCAGCTGTAAAACTCCTCTCACGGGGAAGGTATTGGGACATTCACACATAGGCCTGAAGATATTCATCCCTTCTGATGGAGCATAACTGGCTCAACTGTGCTGACATGAGAGGCAGCAGTCATGTCTTAGAAGGTGTCATAAACCATCAAAGACCCCTAAAGTGCCTCCAGACTCATTCCTGGGGCCTTTCACCAGTGTTGGGGCATGATTCACAGTGTTGCAACAGTTCCACAGTGTTTCAACTGACTGTGTAAAACTACCCCCTCAGGAGAGATACCTGGACACTCCCATGTAAGCCTAAATGTATATTAACCTATTGAACTCTATGTTTTGTAGGCTTCCCCCACACGCAACAGGTCAAGTGACCATAACTTTGACCAAGGAGCAACTAAATTGCAACAATCAGGTCTTATCACTGGATCCGTAGATGGAGATATCTTTCTACTCTTATCCTTTCTTTCTCTTTCTTTCTTTTCCTCATATATTTTCTTAAGTGATGTCTTTATACTATTATCTGAAATCAAAGAATATGCTGAGCTGGAAGAGACCCATGAGGATCATCGAGTCCAACCCTTAGCCCTGTACAAGATCATCCCACCACGAGATCAACTCACAGCACATGCCTGAGAGTATCCTCCAAACTCTTCTTGAACTCTGGCAGGCTTGGTGCTGTGACCACTTCCCTGGGGAGCCTGTTCCAGTGCCCAAGAACTGGGTGTAGAACTTTTTCCTAATATCCAACCTAAACCTCTCCTGACACAACTTCAGGTCATTCCCTTGGGTCCTTTCACTGGTCACTATAGAGAAGGGATCAGTGTCTACCCCTCCTCTTCCCCTCATGAGGAAGCTTTAGACTGCAATGAGGTCTCCCCTCAGTCTCCCTTCTCCAGGCTGAACAGACCAAGTGACCTCAGCCACTTCTCATATGGCTTCCCCTCAAGGCCCTTCACCATCTTCATCGCCCTCCTTTGGATGCTTTCTAAGAGCTTAATATCTTCTTATATTGTGGTGCCCAAAACTGCACACAATATTCCAGGTGAGGCCGCCCCAGTGCAGAGCAGAGCAGGACAATCCCCTCCCTTAACTGGCTGGTGATGCATTGCCTGATGTTCCCCAGGACACGGTTGGCCCTCCTGGCTACCAGGGCACTGCTGCTCATATTCAACTTATCGTTGACCAGGACCCCCAGAGCCCTTTCCATGGCGCTGTTTTCCAGCATCTCATTCTCCAATCTGTACGAACATCCATGGTTACCCCATCCCAGGTGAAGAATTTCATGGGTTGTTGGTGAAAGCAGTGATTTGTCACCATTTGGGACACATGAAGTCAATGCAGAAACTCACCCTCATGGTTCTCAAATGCATTAGAAAATTATTTGTTTTGTGGAATTCAATCTACTTCCTGAAAACTTTCAAGCAACGAGAGGCAGTGGTGTATTTTGGCAGAATGTGTGATAAGCAGCAACCTTGTTCGACAGAAAAACAAAATCCTAGACCTAACAGATCTTATCCATGTCTAACCTCTACAAATACATGATACTCAAATATACTGCAAACAAGTAATTTCAATGTAGTATTAATTGTCCTTTCATGCTCGCTCTGTGTTTGCATGTAGGTATGCTGGTTTTGGCTGGGGTAGAGTTAATTTTCTTCACAGCGGCTGGTATAGGGCTGTGTTTTGGATTTGTGTTGAACACAGTGTTAGGGTTAGGATTAGAGTTGATAATACAATGATGATTTTGTTGTTGCTGAGCAGGGCTTACACAGAGCCAAGGCCTTTTCTGCTTTTCGTACTGCCACACTGTCAAGGAGGTTGGGGGTACATGGGAGGTTGTGAGGAGACACAGTCAGTACCCCAACTGACCACAGAGATATTCCAGACCATATGACATCATGCTCAGTGTATAAAGTAGGGGGAAAAAGGAGGAAGGGGAGGACGTTTGGAATGATGACATTTGTCTTCCCAAGTAGCCATTACGCTTAATGGGGCCCTGCTGTCCTGGAGATGGCTGAACACCTGCCTGCCCATGGGAAGTAGTGAATTAATTCCTTGTTTTTCTTTGCTGGTGTGCATGGCTTTTGCTTTTCCTATTAAACAGTCTTTATCTCAACCCACCAGTCTTCTGGCTTTTACCCGTCCAGTTCTGTCTGTGATCCTGCTGGTGGAGGAACGAGCAGAGAGAGTGGTTGCATAGGGCCTGGTTGCCAGCTACGTTAAACCACAACAATGTGCTGTTTTGTATAAATCATCCCTTATTTCAATGGTTTTACCTCAAGCTATATAATGCTTAATATTCCATTATTCTGTTCTCACATAAATTCAGTATTCCATATTATAATAACCTCCATAGTTCAGTTTTTGACATTGCATCTTATCCCTGAATCATAGTTGTTTATGTATGTTGTACCTACATGTAAGGAAAGGTAAAATACAAACCCCTCAAAATTTAATAATTGCTGTATTTTGCAATGCTACAGGAGCCTTGAAAAAGCAATGATTCATCTACTGCTGGCCATAGCATATAAAGGCAGATATTAAATATCCTTCTGTCATTGAAATTAACGTGGTGGCAAATGAAAGAATTTCCTTTTTTGCTATTTATTTATATTTGGCTACATGGTCACTGGAATGTCTGCTTAAAAACAAAGAACCTTTCACTAATGCTTATTTTTTGCCTCATTTATCAACACACTATCAACAAGAATCAGCTTTCCCTCTGCAAAGAAAACTTAAATGCTTATCACCCAGATGATATGTAAGAAAAAGCTCTGAATTTGTGGGCAAATTCTTATCTGTGGCATGCAGAAACACATGAAATATCAAAAAAGCAATGCATCAACATTAATGTCAGTGAGGAGAAGGGAAGCAGAACCTGCCACTTTGATTAACAGATCACCTGACAGAACTCCTTCCTGTGCATGGAGAACAAATATATAACTCCGGCAACCAAGCCAAATTGCTGTTTTCTCAAGTCACAGTTATTAATTGCTTTGCAATCTTTGTTGCACCTCACTCTAGTTATCCTATAGCACATAAGACTTAAGGCCAGACATCTTTGTTTATATATGCTCCATAACAAGTATATTAGACACATTTCTTCTTAGATGAGAGATTAGCTTTCTGAAACTGTTTATAACTCTCCTTTAATAACTCTCTTTGCTAGTATATTCTATGACTGGTTCTACATAATGGATTTTCCAGAACTATCAAGATCATTTTTTATGTCTGTCGTCTTGTTTTGTGAAATAACCTGGTGTATGCAAATGATAGATTTCTTCTGTCGGGCTGACTGCAAGTCAGGAACTGTACATATACTTAAACATGCAATATCACTATATTCAAGAGGTTATTCTAGTCATTCACATTTAATACACTTTCCCAGCCACTTCATTCTGAATCTTGATCAATAGTATCACAAATGGGTAAGTGACAGTGAAATGGCACCATCATAAACTCATAGTCTCATCCAGTGTCACAGGGACTTAAATGAAACACAGTCCAAGTGTGTCTTCATATTCTGCTGTTAAACACCACTAAATATTCTAGTTATCCTGCCATTTTGTTTAGTCCCAGTTAGTCCTTGTTTTCAACAAAAGTCTCCAGGAAACAAGTTATTTTTCACTACTATTTTTGTTTTACTTCCCTCTCCATCTTCTGCAACCATGGCAGTTAAGAATAGAAAGGACCAAGAGCCACTGGTATCCACAAGTTTCAAATGTGGAACCGGCACTTGTTACAAACAGCCCAAGCTATTGGGATCTCGGCTTATTTAAGTATGTTCAGTTTCTGGTGAGGAGAGTAACAGTCCACACATGATTTAACTGCCCCCTCAGCAGTCATCAAGTCTAATCCTTTTCTAATGTATAGCATTTAGAAAGGATATAAACCCAGATTTTTACTCTCTCTCCATTCAAAATACAAGCAGATTGCAGTCAGACCCTATGACATTTAGGTATCCCACAATGAGCACCCAAACTGGTTTTGCTGCTCTGCACTTAAAACTGCAGGAAGCCTGTAAAAAAATGTCTTTAAGATCATGCAGACAATTATCATAAGTATAACTAAAAGCATTACATTGCTATTCATAAAGGTTCTTGGTAATCTAGTGTTGAAATTGTACTGCACAGAATATCTGCATCAATATATAATTTCATGGAACACTGTGTTTCTCTCCTTTGACTTTCACTGCCCCAGCAGATTACTTTCTCACCCATAATTCCTGTAATATGTTTGGCAGTTTATAATGGCTTGGGAAAAATGCATGTTGCTTTTTGTGTCCTTTCAGGCTATTAATCATTAGTAACCTTGTATTCAGAGTTACTTCATTAAATATGTATGCCTTTTAGTAATCTGATGCCTAATATATATTACAAACATTGTGCACTAACAGCAATTATATTCTCTCTAATGGGTTTTGTAATTGTAACACTATGTTGGAGGAGCCTGTGAAGTCTGAAATTCTAAAAGTATCAGTAAAAAAGATTCTGCTAAATGATAGCTCAGTAATAAACACATAGACAAAAATATTACTCAGGAAAATGATACGATAAACTATTTAGGGAACTGAATTATTGAGATTCCTTTTTATTTCAATCTGATGAAGAACAAAGAGATCACAAATACTGCAAAATAACAGGGTATGATAATGTCATTGTTTAGTTCACGTCCTCACTGCTCTACAACTAGAATACTTCAAACTTTCTAAGGTATTTTGTTTTGGGGTTTGATTGGTTTTGTTTGTTTGTTTTTCTCAGTGGAAATGATCCTTTTGAGTCAGATGGAGGCCTAGCAGAATCTTCTTTGTGGAGATTGCAAGACATTTTCCACTTTCTGCAAATAAAATAAACCATGAATATTTAGAAAAGAATTTGAATAATAGGAAAACTAACATCTTGGGCGTCTTTAATCTATTTGTCTTATGCTAGTAAGCTTGCAGAAATAAGGAAAATATTATATTACTAACTAAAAAATATAAACCCAAAATCAACTATAAACCTTAATTTATGGCAATTTCCCTCTGTTTTTGAATGAACTCTCATAGGATATGATGAGCTGTTATCAAATACTTAGCATGCTTTCGATCTGATTGACAAAACTTTTCTGGATTGTAGCTAGAAGTAGCAAGTTGTGTTCTTTAGGTGCATAACAAAGCTTTATCTGTTTATAACCTAATTGAAAAATATTTATTAAAAAATTATAATGAGAATATTCTTTTTTCACTTACAAAGGTTTTTAGGTATAGTTACTTATGAATTCAAAAATATCACTGGCATAGAGATCATGAAATCTGAAGACTGCTCAGAATTTCCTACTCATTACAAGCGGTGAGTGGCTCTGAGATTCCAAAAGATATTCTGGCATTTAATGTTTTACATTTTTGTGGGGTAAGAAAATCTTTGGGTTAGGAAGGCAGGTATGATAAAACAGAGAGATAAAGGGCTAAGAGGGACAGAGTGCATGAAGACAGGTGGCTGGCAGTGCACTTTTCTGGCTATGTCCAAATGTTTATAGTGGGCCTATTGGGAATGCTTTCTCAGCCTCATTACTGATTGGATCCAGGGGCATGGAGCTGCTGCAGCCTTGCCTCTCAGGTTATTGGATTCAGCAAGTCCCCCATAAATCTGCGCCCACAAACTTTTTCAGATTCAAGTTTGATTTTCCTAGAAGAATACGTAAATTATAGGAAGGCCATCAAATCCCCATCCCAACAAACTGCTGTTAAATTATTTGATTGAACAAACTATGAATCCTGAAGAATGTATTTTATATTATTTGGAACTTTTAAGTTAATTGTTTTACAAAATATGTAAATGTTTATATCAGCATTTACTAAGAGCTTGTCCATCAAGCTTGTCCATCAAGAAATATTCCATGGAGTTAGAGAAAGTACAGAGAAGGGCAACAAACATAGAAAGGAGCAGAACACCTATTGTTTAAGGAGAATTTGAAAAGGCTAGGACACTAAATTGAAAAACAGAAGAGTGATTAGTAAGATTTGGAAAAAAACAGGAAGTTAGTAAATAAGATGATACAGAACTATTATTTGCCAAATCCCACAGTACTAGACATAAGGAGCTCTCATTGAAGCTAGGATAAGATAAACATTTCAAAAGTACTTAAAACATGAGGCAATACAATTCTGGAATTTATTGCTACACTGTTTTGTGGTTGAAGACTGCATCAACAGGGTCTAAAGTGGTTTAGAAGAATTCATAGATAGTAGGTCCCTAGATAGATATTAAAGTGAATGCATAGGAATGTACCTTGTAACATTCTTAATTTAATGATTTTGGATAATAGAGTTTACAAGGGAAATGGAATTCAGTAGCAAGGCTTGCATGGTAGTTTTAAATGGCATATCCTACTATATTCCTACTATATTTCTTACTGAAAGAAGGACTAAGTGTATGGTCCAACATTAGGAACATTTCTTACATTCTTATTTTTATGTACTTCCATCAGGTTCAAGAGTCCATTTTCTTCAGTCTTACAGAGATGTATTCCACAGATTTGTGATCGAAGGTACTCGTTTAACAGTTTTCCCATGAATATGTACTTTCACAGACAGTTTATCTAATTTTCACTGTCACACCAGTGTAGTAAAAACAATAACTGGTTTATGGCTTCAGACTGTTAAAAATTGCAGAAAGATAAAATGATAATTAAAGGAATATGTTCCAAAAAGAAATTATAGTGACAGCTAATCAACTTAGCACTAACAGCATGAATAAAATATCAGAACAGGAAATATTGCTTAGAACCGCAATCCTAAAATATAACATTAAAAGCATTTTAGACTTTTGCTAGGAAGTACCCAGGTACAGTCAATAGACATGATATTTTTAGAAGATTCTTTAGCACCAGTCACTAGAATCTTCTGGTTCAGTCTCACTATTTAAAGAAAGCTCTGCTTTCTAGTCAAATGGTTTGAGAAATTGCTGTTTCCTCAGAGCACAAAATAAAACACTTTACAGTTCACCATTTCTATAGCAGAGCACATCCCCTTCAGAAAAGTAAGAATTTATAGTAAACATAATATTGTTAAAGGATAAATTAGAAAGATTGCTCTTCTTTGACCTTGGACAAAATCATGACTTTGTTTAGAGGGAAAGTCTTCCATCAATTTATAAAACTCATTAGCTGGCAAAGATGTTACTAAGAACTTATGGGATAAAAACATCTTTTCCTTCGTATTGGCTTTGCTCAATCACTAGTTGAAAAGAGCAGTGAGTAAAATGTTCAGATAGCTAGTAATAGGCATGACGTTTTAAGTCTAGGTAAAAAGAAAATTAACAAATGTATCAGCTACCTATTTCTCTACACAGATCTTATTTAAAGCAAGTGACAACCAATGCCATAATTTTAAAATAAGTACATCATTAACATCTCTAAACCTTAAAAATGTAGAAAACAGTTGTACACTATGAGGTGTTGGTATGAAAGGTGTAATTATCTAAGCTCTTAGCATGGACAACCTTTTAACTGCAGTGTAGTGTTTCTGATAGTACTACTGCTGACATATTTAAAGTAAAAGCTTTGGATTGTCTCCTGATATGGAATGCCTCTTCTTGGATGTAAGGCAAGATTTAAAACTGTAAGGGATATTTTTCATCAGTGCTGATTACCAATTGTTCCCAATTTTCAGAGAGTCTAAAATTAAACACATAGATCATTTAAGTTGAATGATGCTCTAGAAAGTCTCTCGTAACCTGAATGGAGTCTGGAAAACCTGGGCATCAATATTCTGTTGTGTAGGCAGAACTTAAATTAAATATTTAAATCTATTATCTGGATCTGCAGGTGTGAAATGGTGTGTAAAACCAGTAACTGTCCCAAAAATCACTCTCAGAAAAACAGATGCCCAGTTTAAATAATCAGAACTAATAACACTGTTACATCTGTAACTTCTGTGATTTCATGATTGCTGTAAAGATGTTTTGAATGCATCTATTTCTATGCAAATTCAGTGTGAATGTCTGTTTATATGCAAATAAAACAGATTATCAAAAAAGAGATTTTTTTAAAGATGATTCACTTCTTAAATGTAAGCACTAAAATACACTGTAATATCTTTGTTCTTTTGGTGTAATTGCTATAATTTCTTTGAAAATTCTATCCATCTCCTATTGGTGCTGGGTGTATTTTAGATAATAGAATCCGTTAACATAAAATAAGGGATAGCATCAGAAGCTTGCAAGCAAAATTCTTTGCAAAACATTCAAAAGTTGTGAAAAATATAGGGATAGCAACTTCAGAGTTAGAGACAAAATTAATAATTCAAATCAAGAAAACTTGTAGTTGAATCCCAAATTAACTTAACCCTCTCTTCTTAGACATCCCACTCATATTTCTCTTTCTTCCTGTCTTCATGACATGTTATTCTTGAGTCTAGTTTTTGTGAAAGAACCTTAAAAATTCTAAAACTCATTAACTGAATGCTCATTTTTATAGATTAATGCTAAGCATATGTCCCAGAAACTATAGTTTTTGGATGTTCTTTATGCATAGAAACTATGTCTGTATTCTTGAATTGGGCCAGTATTTTACGTTGCCCAGGGGACATTATTCTTAAAGATCACTGGAATCTCAGAGACTAGGTAATAAAGTCCAGTTTATCTTCAGGCAAACGTTTCTTTAAAGGAAATGCAGCAATGTGACTGTGCTGTCCCCATGTTTAAGTACTTAGTTGGACTGGAGAATGCTTCATGTGTACAGGAACTTATCCTCTATAACAAATCCTGCCAGAGTAGTCTGACTCTGAAAAAACGAATGAGACTAAAAATATGTGATTCTTTTCACTTCAGTCATTTAGAAGAAAGACCTCTAAGCCTAGACACTTTCTACACCTAATGATTCACCTCCAGAAATTAAATCATCCTCTAGTTCTTAAGAGCTGTGCCTGATGGACTGAATCATTGAATTTCTGCTCAAAGAGCCTCCACCTCAGACCTTGTTCAGTCAAATTCTGAATACAGCTGAGGATGGAATGCTTGGCAACATTCACAGTGAGTGTTTTTACAGTGTCTGACTGATTCCTTGTGCGTAGTTTCTTTGTGTCCATTGCCTTTCCTCCACACAGAATGCACCTCTGAGAGAGGCTGGTTCTATCTACACCCTTCTGTTAGGTAGTTAAAGAGAGAAGAAAGGTATCTTCTTCCTCTGCCCTACTCTGGATGAACAGAATCTTAGATTTAACATGTCTTTGAATAGATTTATATCTGTATATATATATATATATATATGTATTTATTTATATCTCAAACTGTTATCATAACCTTCTTCTACGGGGCTGAGCTCTCTCTGAAGCACAGTCATGGCCTCTTTTGATGTCCAACACATCATATGTGTAAACTAGTTCCTTGCCTTTTGAGGTAAGACCTCTCATAAAACACATGCACAGGCCTGCATGAAGATCTTGGATTGTACTGACTTAAGATTACTTAACATTGCTAACAATAATTGATCTCTTTCCTAGAAAGTGAACAATCTACAAGTTAAATTTGAAATAGAAACTTCATTGTTTTGATTATAAAGTCATAATGTACTAAAATTCTGATGAAAATAAATTCACCTTTTGGATGAAATAAAAAAAAGAAGAAAAGAAAAGCAGATTAACACAGCTCCCTTCTAAACACAAAATCATGAATCTTTGAGAATTTTGGCCTCAAAAGGCTTCCTTATTTGATGAGAATTTTGACTTCTCCAATAACTTACTCACAAACTACCCATCTAATAATTTGTCAGCAGGAATAAATGAACTCCTACACAGTGTACCATCTCATTTAGGCTAGAAAAATACTCATTAAATTGAAAGTCATCCATACAGTATATATTCAAAGCGCAAATGAAAACTTAAGCATGGAGCTGCTATGGCAGACGAACTCAGTAAATAAACTATTTTAACTACTTTACTGATTACCATAAAGCAGACTGAGAAACACAAAAATTGCCTCTTTCTTCCAATATTGCATTTACTTTAGAGCATTGTCTCAGTGTTGTATTGATATAAAGATGTTTGAAAATGGTGCCTGTAATCTGCATTTTTTGATCTGTTTAAAGAGCTGCTGGCTCCAGCAGAACATTAATGCAAATCTAATGTACCTGCTGGTATGATTAGCTGAATCAA
Source organism: Pseudopipra pipra (assembly GCF_036250125.1). Taxonomy (NCBI): domain Eukaryota; kingdom Metazoa; phylum Chordata; class Aves; order Passeriformes; family Pipridae; genus Pseudopipra; species Pseudopipra pipra. Next base: position 82,007,140 of record NC_087550.1, read on the forward strand.
ATGATGGCATTTAAGTAACACCTAAATAATCTTAATTAGGATCTTCAACTCATCTTAGCACTTGGAACTCTACAGATGGATAGTCTTAATTATCAGCCTTTTGATTAGGATAACAGCTCTAATCAAGATGATGTGGTTCTGATAGACAGCATATCAGTAAATTAATGACTGTTGTTAAAAGGAAAACATAAGTGAAAAACAAGAGCTGTCTGCTATCTGGAACCTGGTAAAAGAATAAAGTCTACAGTATGTGAAGAAATTAATGTTTTGTGGGAAGAACATAAGTATTCACATTTGGTATGTGTGGAATTGAGCCAATAATAACTCCTACCCCCAGTTTTCCCCATTCTGCCTTCCCCCCCACTAAATATGGATATGAGTTCTCTCTTGCACCATCACAAATCACAAGTAATGCAAATTAGTTTATACACATTCCTTTTTGACACCTTGTGATTTTATGAAAATCCGATGGACACAGGGCATATGAACCAATGCCAGTGAAAAGGTTCCATATATAGGTAAAAGTAACAAATGGCTTGTTAGTGGGTGTTGTTCATTTGAAATGGAACCTATAAATTTAAATGTATTGCTACATCACCAGAAACACAAAACCATACATGAAAATGTAATGCTTTCTTGCAGCCAACTTACATAGTGTAACATCTGCTTCTGAGATATTTCATCATTCACTGCTGGAAATTAATATAAACATTAGACTAATTACAATATCATGATAGAATATGAAAAAGTGTTTGTTATCCATTATCCAGCTATTGAAATTAAGTGTTTAAAAAAATCTTCACTTAATCCTAATGAACGTGGCCGTACATTTTATTTATATATCAGTAACTGTTTTTAGAACTTATTTTGTATTAGCAAATGAAGGGCAGCTTTTTTTACCTAATGCAGATCAGTATACTGAATCATTTCTCACTTCCTGATGAGAGTGAGACCTGTAGGAAATAATTGTTTTCAACTTTAAATGAAATGTATCTTGGGCTTACTTTCTAATGCACTCCAGTTTCCTTACTGAAATAAAAAAACTTCACAGTTATAGTTTGGAGAAACTTCACCACTATAGTTAGGAGAAACCAAACCAAACCAAACCAAGAAACATCCCAAAACACACAAAAGTAACTGAACTTGAAGAGAAATAACAGAATGAAGGCAGAAGGTAGTATTTGGAGATGAAAAACTGGTATGTTTTGGAGGAAGAAATAACTGAATCCTAACAAACAGTGTAAGAACTTATGTACGTCATTTTATCAATGAGTTCTCTGAATATTCAAATAATTTTGTGGGAGAGAAGGCTTAAGGGTTTTCTTTGTATGCCTTATTTCCGGAGAGCACTGGCAAATTCTTGCTACTCTTATAACACTTATTGCGGAAAATAGGTGTTATATGGAGAATAACTGATCTATAATCAAAATAACCCTGCATGCCGTGACAGTTAATGACCCTATCTGATTAGGACTGTCTGTAAGATCAAATGACCTGAGAAATACTGGGTTTGGATGCATGAATAGGGAAATGGCCAAGTGGTAGTCATAAATGCTTTTGAGAGATAAAAAAAGAATTTCAAAATATTGGCGTTAGATGGTACTCTTCACAAAATCATCCTTGGAGGAAATACTAATGAAGACTCAACATTTTCCTGACTATATGACCTGACATTCAGGTCACACACTGGAAGACCTCCCTCTGAAAGTGGAGAACAATGAGACTAACCTAAAAATGCTAAAGAGTGTTAAAACTGAGTTTCCAGTGAAAGTGTAAGCTTTCCAACTTAAATTAACAGTCACTTGATTGATTTATATGATATCCCAAGTCAAAGACTTCCATACAAGCAGTATTCATCTTATGAACCATATTTAGTTGAGACAAAAACCCCCAAATACATTATGGTTTTTGTAATTTTATGCAGCTGTTCACCCCTCAAAACTCCTCCCCATCTAATCTACAGATATTAAAGAGATATGATCCAAAGGAGAATTTTGTGCCTAAATCCTCCAATTATGCTGTCAGGTGGGATATAATTTAAGATATATCTTGAAGTTCTAATACATTTAAATATAAGACAGTTTGTAAGAGATTCAAAGGAATCTGAATGCTAAAAAAATGCAAAGACAGATTTTGAGTCTCAATATATATATGATTTTAGTACAATCAAAGTATATTTACTGTTGCATTTATTTGTTTTTATTGTCTGCCTGTCCTCCGCTTTTAAGTGTGCTGCTTACTTTGGCCCACTGTATATTTTTTCAGGCTTTTAGTACAAATTTTAGCCTTAAGTATTTAGAAAAAGAGAAGAATAACAGAAGAGAAAAAATGTTTATAATAAGCTATTTCCTCATTTCTTATGAGCATACTTTTAAATATATTAATGTTATAATCAATTAATATAATTAAGCCAGGTTTAAAAAGTATGTTACATTTTCTATATGTACCAAAATACATTGTGAATAATGTGTTTCAAAAGAGCAAGATCCAGAATCAAACTATACATAAAAGGTAATACTTTGATAATCCTTCCTCTGTCCTCCACCATCCTAGTAAAGCCTGTCTTTAAAAGGTATGTTGAACCGAGTAAGTAGAAATCTGTAACTTATTAAATCATCCATTTAATACTTTTAATTAATTGATTTTTAATAAACAGTTGCATAGTGCTTGCTGTAATGTCAGTTAAATGCCTATTTGCAAGTAAATAAGCATTACCAATTTATATTTATAAAGTAGGGCCCTGATCCCAGAAATGGAACCACACTGAGGACTCTGGTACCACACTGTCCCCAGTAGGACACTCTGGAACACACAGGAGAGCTCAAAAAAGTCCAAAGGAAACAAACAAAAAAAAAAAATCTCATGTTTTTTGTTTGAGAGGTTTGGGACCTTCCATAAACTTCACTACCTATCATGCTGCATCCAACATCCTGCAAACAAAAGCTGAAATAGTGAAGGTTGGATCCATGTGGAACACAAACTCTTTGCCTTCTGACACATCTACATGAACATAAGTACACAGTAATTTTGGCCCCGGTCCCACGTGTCACTTTCTGAGTACTGTGTGTGTTTGAACCCACATTTTAGTGTTTGTATTTACAATCGGCCTTGAAGGCCTTTGCTGACTCATTAGAAGTCTCTTCATCTTCATCTTTTGTGCTATTTCATTTACTTAAAGGAATTAAGTTTTCAGTGTGTTTTAAATTGTATAGAAATCTTTTAAATAATGCTATTTTGTACACTAAAAGATGTAAAGGAAAGTGGGCAGGGGAGCATATGGAAGTAAAAAAAAAGAAAGGGCATAACATAACAAGACCCTGAATGACATTTGACATTGAAATTGCTCATCATTTAGCATGGTACTAATTGGTCTCTATCCAAGACTTTTCAAATTAAAATTATATGCCTCCCTGCTATAGGTTATGGCTATCAATTAATCACAACAATGACATTTCCAACTGAGAACTGGATCAGTGCCAGCGCTGAGAGAAGTCTTAAAACCCACAAACCTCAAAAAAAGACTAAAATCATTCAACATTTTAAAAGAGAGATTTTCTGGGTTTTTTTTTTTTCATTTTTTTTGCAGTCATACTACTGCTTGTTGCTGCTGATACAAATTATCTGATTCAAGATGTTTATGTTAGAAATTTAAACCCATGAAATGTTAATGCTACATGATGCTAATAGGGATGTGGGAATTAACTGTTCTTAAAAGTTGTGGAAAAATTTTTTTGCTTGTCTTTACTCTAGAAGACTGCAGTATTTTCATTTGTTTTCCATTCAGGTTTTTAACACAGAATTGGATAATTAAGTACCAATTTAAGATATATTAAGTAGAAGAAATTAAACTGAGTTTAACATGCAGGATGTAAAATTATTTTTTAAAAAATATTTGGAACATAGTAAAGGTACTTGATTTCTTCAATTAGACATTTTATATGGACAATATGTGTTGACATGATGCCTAAAAAGTAGGGAGATAATTTTATAATTATTTTAATAATTTTATTTTTTATTGGAGTATTTTGATAATGTCTCTGTATGGAGAGCAAATATAACGTAAATATTTCTGAGATTTACCTATATACTCAATGATCTGGTAGCTTCTGTAGATACTCTCAAATAGGCTACATTTCGAATGTACTTCTCTGAATTTTTGAAATATTTTGATCACAGAATTGTAAGTAAAAAAATCATATCTGAAGACATATAAAAAGCTCATGATGGCTAGATCCCTTAAAACTCTTTTTGATTCGGTGCTTATCTGACTCTTACGTATCTCTTTCTTTTTCTAGAAAGAAGGGACAAATGCCTGAGGGGTGGTACTATGAAATGTATTCAAGAGTGCAAATATACAATAGGCCTTTTTTTCAATATAGTTCTGGTCCATCAGTGAGAAAGGCTTGGAGTGGTACTTAGTGTGACACATACGCATCCACCTTGATCCTCAATCATTTTTTTTCCCCATCTTGTATTTCATCAAAAGCAAGAAAAAAAAATTGTGTCTCCTGTTCCCTATTTAAATTCTTCACACTCTCTGTTGGCTAAGATTGGCTGAGGCCAGACCTGAACTATGGATATAAAATTTCAAACCATTGGAATGTGCTATGTAATAATACATTATGCTAATCTCACAATAATAATAATAATAATAATGATAATGTTAAAATAAAAGTCATGAGTATTACAATAAGTAGCAGCCTTAGGCATAATACTATGATGACCATTTAGACAATAATTAAAATGTCTGTACAGAAGCAAATATTCCATTTCAGGGGGAGAGTGCGGGGGGTGTGTGTGTGTGAGTGTGCGTGTGTGTGTAAATCTAGCAACTTTTTTTCTTTGTATTGAAACCAAGTCCTTAATTTTATTTTCTATGCATATACTTCATAAGCATATATATATATAATATATATATAAGAATACATATGATGTATATGCACACATACAGAAACACATTCTACTTTACCTAACTATTTAACAAGATCCTCTAGGTCAGATTCCAACAGCCAAATAGTCACAAGTAGTTAAATACATCCTTATCCTGTAATAAGCGTTAATTTTCTTTTCTCATCTGATGCACTAGATTTCTTTTCTTGTCAGGTAAGTTAGAAAACATTTTGCAAATGATGGAAAAAGAAGTTTAATTTTATTCAACTAGGCTGTTCCAAACTCTCTTCAAATGGATAAAACAGCCCCCCAAAAATTCTAAATGCAGTTTCACTAAAAAACACATTTATTTTTTGTTCTGTGAAACTGAATTTGTTGGTTTCAATGAATCAGCTTTCTCAATTAAAAATCAACCAAACAACCCAAAAAACCTCTATGTTCTTAAAAATTCATAATTGTTGCAATATGTTTTCGTGCCTTTAAGAACTCAGCATTCAGTATTAATATTTAATAATGAGTCAAACTGTTCATCTAAAACTAATTTAAAAATCACCCATTTCAATGTAGTTAGAATAATGAGGATGGACATAACCATTATTGACTTCTATAATTTTCTTTACATTTGTGAACTGCCAACAGTATTTCTATCCTTTAAGTTCAAAATTAATAAAATTATTTGAAAAACTTTTGTAGAAAATATGTCAATATCTGTAGAAAAACTTATATTTTAAAATAAAATTTTTCCTATATCTTTTTAATTGAAATTTAAAATAGTGACATTTTTATGTGATTTTATTTAATTACTTACCTTTATATCAATTATATTTACAATTTCTCAGCTTCATTTAGACCCTTTTTTAAATTTTTAGCTCATATAGACTGAGGTATTTCTTAATGTATACTTAAATCAGAAAAAAAAAAAAAAAGAAAAACACAAACATAATTTACTTGCCAGAGCTTTTATCTTCAAAGTTATATACTTTTTAAAATACTCAAAGTGTTCCTATTAATTTCAGGAAAAACTGATTCTGAACTCCAGATATTGGAAAATTAATCTTGGGCAAACAAGGCTTGACACTAATTGGTTACAATGCCTATGATAACAAACTGTTAACAGGGTAGACTTAGCGTGTCAATTGTCAACCAGTCAGTTATATCAACAACTAAATGCTTATTTAATCAAGTTGTGGAAAGTAATTTGAGAAAGGTTTAGGTTTATTTTGTTTCCTTAGGGTTTTTGGGGGGCATTGGAGGGAAAGAAGGAATGAGAAGAGTGGCATATATAGTAGGAGATATTTGATGTAAAAAAAGCCCATTTTAATAAAATTAGAAACTGAAGATTTAACTGACATTGACTGAAAGTGTGCAAATACCATCAGATATGAAGGTACATGCTCAGTGTCAAATAAAGAAGTTAGGTAATCCAGTGAGTGGGAAAGATGTGTCACAAGACCCATGATAATGAACTGATCACTCAAAATTATAACTAATTCTGTAGAATATTCCTGCTGTCAGGCAACATAGCAACATCAGCATCTACCCTGGAGGATGAAGAGTTGGGATCTAACTTCCTTTTCCCAAAGAGAGAACAAACTATGAGTCTGCCACCTTCTGATAACAAGGATGGTGTATGAAGACGAGCCCTAGTCTCATCCTTACCAATAATTCCTAAGAACAGCAGTAAACACTGCATTGTTAGCAGAACTGTCTTGATGGTATACTCTGGATGTGCTGGCCACACCCCTGCTGAGTTAGTGGTCTTCAGAGGTTTATAGAGAAAGATGCCTGCTGCTGCATGACTACCCGGTTTAGATGAGAACTGGACACCAACCTGCAATTAAGTTCTCTTTTTTCCACTATCTCCTTTCTCTCTCTTCTCTTCTCCTTTCCTTTCTCTCTCTCTCTCTCTCTCTCTTTCCCCATGAAGTCAGATCATGTTGTGAGGGAAATTAGATTAATTAACTGCCAAGTCTCTTGTTTTTATTGTGCTGTCCTAGTTAGAGCAGCCAGGACCAGTTCATCACTGTGTGGGTGTAACCCAAACTATGTATTCTACAACCTCTATGTCATTTCCCAGGAACTGTTAACAACAGACCATTTGCAGCAGCTGCCCAGAGCACACCTGACCCCTCAGGCTATAAGCTGAGTGTTAAGAAGCCTGTGAGATAGGAGGATGTTCCTATCCTTATACCAATGACTCAGGTGTGATAACTCCCCTCTGGGGAGTCATTAGCACCTCTACACCCAGCCTGAGGGGTCAGGTCTGCCAATGGGCCATCAAGGATTCCAAAAATATCTCATGACGCACAATCACCCATTGTGGAACTCCCCGCCCTGGGGGATGTACCATTCCCACTTGAACCTGAGTGTATACAATCTTGGGTCTGGGACTTCTGGGCCCTCACTTGTCAGATTTGGAGGAGGAGCAGAACCCCGACTGGACTGCGACCATCACTCTTGACTGGACTGAGATCACCACTCTCGACCAGACTGTGACCAGCACTCTCACCAATAGGTTTTCCTTCTCCTTTTACTTTGGACTCAGGGGGACCATGTGGGGCTCAGCACAGGGGCCAACAAACACCATTCTGTTCGTGCCCCAGTGTGCTGAGTTATACATCTGGGTTTTGTGAGTTAAAATCATTTGTCCATATAATTATATTTATTGTATTATTGTTATTAAATTGTAACTCTGATTTACAATCTCTTTAGAGTTGGGTTCATTTCTCCTGCCGGTTTACCTTTAAACCAGCACATATGCAAAGTCAGAGACAGCCATCACAAAAGAGAAAAAGAATGTGGTTCTGATAGAAAGATTTTGACAACAAATTTCAACAGTAGCTTCATAAAAATACGAAGAATCCAAACTTAAGATTAACTAAAAACTTGGAACTTCCATATTGGGCATAGGTACATCACAGGACTAAAATCATGGGGTTTAGATTCAGTTTAACTGACTTGGGTAGGAATTTACATTATATCAGAGCACACAAATTAGATATTGTGAATAATAGCTGTGAATAATTCACTCTCCAGGAACACCTGTGTAAGTTCTGAATGTTGACAGAATCTTACTGTGAGTACAATATAAGTGAGACATTTCCCACTTTGTTTTTGTTGTATTTTAGATATTGCTGAAAAACCCTTCCTAAATAAATATTTTTTTTAGTAAATGAATAATATTTCACTGTTTGGTTTTAAATGCTTCAAAGCTGATTATACCTTACACAGATTATAGATATAGCCAGAACATATTTGTGCTCATGATGTTGAGAAAATAGAATCACAGACTAAAGTTAGTTGTTGGTTGATTACTTTTTTGAGGGTTTTTTTTGGTAGTTGTTTGGTTTTGCTATAAGGTCTGAATAGGGCAGACTCAGAGACCACTACATTATTTTCTCTGTTGAAATAAAGAAAAAAATTACCTGATCACCTTTTTATATTTTTTTATTTTCTGTAAGAGCGAGTTTGAAAGGCAGACATACCACTTAAAGATAGTCTGGAATGCCTGAATCCATTACTTTGTGCTTTATTTTTAGGAAAAAAATGCTAATAGAAGAGGACAAATAAAAAAAAAAAAAAGAGAATCAATTTGCAGATGAAAGATTTTTTTTCAAATACCCTACCTTAAAGATAAGGTAACAGGCAAATTATACCATATACAGAAAATAATGAATTTCCTTTTGACCTCAGGAAATTCCTTTTCTGACAGTTAAAATGGCACAATAATAATAAGATCCTTTTTTAACATCGGTGCTCTGACAAAATCTGTTGTTTTCAGTAAAAATTATTACTTTAGTATAATGATTTAAGATAGCAGTCAGATTTATGAATGTCTTCCCTGTGGTCATGTTCGAGATTGTAAACAGTTAAATGTTTTAGAAAGTATTTGAATACAAATATAAAATAAATTATCAGATATGGGAAAATAAATGTTTATAAATGCATTTTTATTTAAAATTTCTGGGTTTTTTTCCATTCAGAGAACAATCATATCTGTTTATGTGTTTAGAACTGTACATGCAATTTGCTATCTCTAATTATGACAATGGTAACACTTAGAACACCACTATGTGAAATAGCAACAATATTGCTTATATCATTTTTTAAGAGAAACAAAATATTTTCCTTGTTTTCTTGAAAATGTGTATATGGTCAGTGCAGTTCTTTAATCCCTGAGATGTTGTACTTATTGTTAGAACAAGACAGCACTTCAGACTTCAGTTTTCATCCTTACAGAAGACCTACATTGTGCCTCTATTAAATTTATGAACCTGACTTGCAATCAGCTCTTTTCAGACAAAAAATTTTATTCAGTAAAAAGTTAAGTCAATTGATGCAATTTATTTTGCCAAAATTATTCATGGCACACAACCAAAAACTGAAATCCACTGTGCAATTCACTGATATCTTCTTATGTCTATATCTGGTTTAAATACTCCTCTCTTGTTCATTTTCACAGTATCAACAGCCATCTACTACTTCAGATTACAGCTACTCCATTCAGGCAGGTATTTTATAAAGGAGACATATGCATTTGCTTTAATACAATTTATAGTAATAATAATGCTTAGTATCTATAATCTGTATTCAATTGCCTCCTCAAGTTGGCTGTTCCAAACAAAGGACATTGACTTTTCAATGGAAAGAAAATGGTGGTCAGGGAAAGAAATTACAGTTGTCCACAGGGAAAGGAGGATCGCTATTTAGAATAGTACAATTGCTATTGAGACAAATAACTTTGGAGTTGTTTAATACTCCCTGAAATATGCCTCTAACCTTTTCCTAGTACTGTATTAGCCAGTCAGTCAGACTACTTTTATTTCATACATGACATGGATGAGGAATGTCTGGGTCAGGTATCCTTGTGAAAGCAGTATATAATCAGGAGCACTGCTGTCAATTTGTGTTGGCATTTTGAAAAGAAATCTCACAGGCTGCCTATCTGCCTCATAGTTCTAGGTAGCTCCAACATTATATGTCATTACTAGTATATTACAAATAGAGCTATTAGTATGTAGTAATTTCATTTCAATCCAGCACAGAATTTCCAAAGATGTTAGCTGGTATTAAGTGCTGTTGTCAGCTGTTCACTGGGTGTCAGCATTAAGTTATGTGAGAATTAAGCTTCTGTCCCAAAGAAGCCATTTCCTCTAGTTCAACCTAAAGGAAAGAAAAAAAGGGAGGAAAAAAATTATAATTTCAAAGATCAAAGATCCTTTGCTTTCTGATAAGCCTGGTTAAATAGCTGAGGGTGATACTGCAAAGGGAATGGATGAAGTGGTGAAAACTGGTGGGGGAGTTGTTTGAATGATATTCAGTCGGCTGAAGCAACTTGACAACTTCAACTTGTGACCTGATGCAATGTGTCTGATTTTACCTAAAACAAATTACAAAGCACTCACACAATATTTTGCCAGCAGAAAGCATGCGGGTAGTGGTAGCAACTTCAGCTGACACCATCAGATCTTTAAAAGGTTTTCTTTCTGTGAGTGGAATGGGTGGCTACAGGAAAGAATAGTGGTGTCTCCTTGACTGTAGTCAGGATAAGACCCTTTCTAGCTCTCCTTTATTAGTTGTTTTCATTTCCTGAAGTAATTTTCCAAGGCTTATATTGAAATTGAAAGAAATAAGTATTAAGTTTGCAGTCTTAAATCACAGATCTTTAATGAACAAAAATATTTTCTAAGGGATTATTCATTCTCTAGTTTCAATGGGAAATTTGAAACATTCAACCTTCCCCCTCATGCCCCATTCATGTTTGCCAATTTTAATAAATATAAATATATATAAATTTTAATAAATATAAACCACATCCACACATAAGGGGTGTGTCTGTCAAAGTTTTTCTCAATAAGAACATGTACAGACTACCACATGCATGGGCATCATTGACCAACACTTAACCATCTTAGAATCGTTTTGGGACACCTTGTCAGTAATTGTGTAATGCCTGTTATATTACTACAATTATAGTTAAAGTTACCACATGGCATACCCACAGGGTACTCCAGTTATGTAGCTGTAAAAGTTTAGCAATCACCATGAACTCAACTTGTTCAACTTCTGGAAAATACCTTGGGAATGTATCTCTTCACTCCCCTTTGCACATAGACCCATAAAACCATATTTAGCTGCCAAAATCCCAGTCAAGAAGTTTCAGGCACATTCCCATGTCCTATTCATTAGTCTAAACTGTCCATCATAGCTATAGCTGACAGTTTAAAGTGAGGTGTATGAGAGATGTAGAAGCTACTGTAGGCATGGCTAGTCTTCGCGAACGAAGATTTGGGAAGGACTCTACCCACATTTGTTACAAGCATGCTGGTGGCTAAAAAGGCCAATACAAGATAGGCATGACCGGTTGCAAAAGACACAGCAGAAAGACTCCTTAGGTGGTATGTTCTGCAGATCACTTCTCCTTGAGAGTGATCCTGCATACGTTCTCAAAGGAAGCAGCAGCGTTATAGATGGTGTGTCTCCAGACCTCCCAATTGGAGGCCAGAGTAGACCAGTTACGATCTACTTGATCAGTATGGTCAAGGCTGAGATGTTGTTTCAGGGAGTCCTTGTATCTTCTCTTCGAGGCTTCTCTCTTGCGGCAGCCAGTGGCAAGTTCACCATAAAGCAAGATCTTGGGGAGGCAGTGGTCCTTCATCCTTGAGACGTGTCCTGCCCAACACAGCTGTGTTCTCAGTAACATGGCCTCAATACTTGTGATTGCTGCTTGTTCTAGAACAGATGTATTGGTCACATAATCTGACCAGTGGATGTTTAGGATTGTACAAAGGCAGCATTGATGGAAGTGTTCTAGGAGTCACAGGTGGTGGCGGTAGATGACCCATGATTCAGATCCATATAAGAGAGTAGACAGTCCTATGGCTCTGTAAATACTGATCTTTGTACTTCAAGTGTTTATTTCGGCAAACTTTTATGAAGGTTTCTGAAGGTACTATATGCCTTTGCTAACCTGTTGGCTATCTCTCCATCAATCTTACCATCTGAGGAGATGAGGCTACCTAGGTAATTAAACTGCTGGACTGATTTGAGCATCGATTCGCCAATGGTGATATGGGGATGATGGAAGGCTTCCTGAGGTGGCGGTTGATAGAGAACTTCTGTCTTCTTTAAACTGACTTCCAGCCCAAAGAGCTCAGCAGTGTCTGCAAAGCAGGATGTTAAACGCTGTAAGGTTACTTCTGTGTGGGCGACAAGGGCGGCATCATCAGCATAATGCAGCTCCTGGACAAGATGGTTTAAGGTCTTAGTATGGGCCTTCAATCGCCTTAGGTTGGAAAGGCTTCCATCAGTACAATATCAAATGTAGATACCATCCTGATCATTGAGGTCTACCGTGGCCCTTTGGAGCATCATGCTGAAAAAGACTGTGAATAGGGTTGGTGTGAGAACGCAGCCTCGTTTCACACCATTAGTTATTAGCTACTGTAGTATACAAAAAATAAATGACAAAGAGTGCTGCCAAAGAGAATAGGAAGTGTAATAGGAAAACTAATTAAATACTGAAATATACCCTGAACAAGCTTGTGTATATTGCTTAACTAACCAGACATCTATTTGTGCAGTATCTTAACAGGGTCCAATTTTAAGAAATCAATTATGCCTTTGTTTCATATGCTTTTGTTTATAAATGTTTGTGTTAGTAAATGAAGGTAATTTTTTGCTTTTTATATGTTTTGTCAAAAGTTATTAGAAGGTGGGATATTTGTAATCTATGATGCCAATTTTTAAAAATGTATGTGTAGAATTCAAATCTGGTAGGAAATTTTAAAAAGTGTCATTTTCCTCTGATCTTATTCATAATAAAAGCACCCTATATATACCAATTCAATTTGAAAATACCATAGTGCCTACAGATCATAAGTAACTAAATACATTGATTAAATTAATTACATTAATTAAAAATATCACTCTAATACAAATATCACAATGAATTTTTAACTAAGATAATGTAATCCCTAAGTCTTGTCAAAAGATGGTAATGTAGCTAAAATAAATAGCTGTAAAATACAAAACTGAACAAATATATAATTATTAAATACAAGTCTTCCTATCCTTTTTGTCTTTCATCTATCCAATTACATCTTTTGAACTGAGTAGTTGTTTCCATTTGTTGCTGGGTTTGTTTTCGTTTAGGGTTTTTTTGGTTTGGTTTTTTGTTTGATTTGGTTTTTGTTCTTTTGGTTTTTCTCCCTCCAATTACTTTGATAATAATCCAGGTTGAACAGCAGCATTTTATTGCTCCGTATGCTGCATACTCTGTGATTTATATTCATTTGGGCTTTCCATCTACTATAGGTTTCTAAGAGCTAGGAGTTACATTGCTGTTTTTCCTCTCCAGTTATGAAAGCATTTTACATCTCATCTAGCAATTCAAACCAATTAATTAAATATTCAGACCCTGGCAACAATAATGCATTTGAAGTAAGACAGTCTTTCCTATGATATAGCATAATTTTGAGGGGGAAAGCAGAGCCAACATAGATTGACACCATCAATATCTTTCAAGTTTGAAGACATTTCTGGAGAATCACGCAGGCACTTCAGGTTGTCCCTATTTGACATTTTATATTATTTCTAAAGAACAATACATAATACCTAGCAATATTGAATCTAAATTATATGTATTACTCTAAAGATACATTATCCTTTCTTATCATGTGCCAAATGAAGTTCTTAAACTGTTAAGAAATCATCTAATACATAGAGTACAAGGTAATAACTTCAGTGAGAAAATTCTTTGGCTCCTGGGGAGCCTTATAACTTGGGAAGCATTCATTATTAAAAGTGCCTTGAATGTACCCAAAACATTTGCACCAATCTTATACTTGGTTTTGAATATCTAAAAGTGAAAAAACCCTTGACAGACTTCCTTCACCTGGATATCCCAACAATATTTTTCTCTCAATTCTCAATGATCTTGTGACTTTTGCCCTCCTTAGTAATGTAGAAATACAATATTAAAAACTTCTTTATCTGAGATAATATAAACTGTTGAATATTTTTTATGAGCTATAAGATCTTGTAGTTTTAGATCTTTATTAGGTTTAAATTTCTTACATAAGAAACTTTCTTTTAGAACATTGATAGCAGCAGCAATGTGGAGAAACTCTAGCTAAATCAAGAACTAGTAGGACTTTCTGAAAACAAAGCACAACAAAAAATAATCAATGACAGTTACTTTACTCTGCTTTTCACTACACTTTTTTGGGGGGGAAGGGAGATCTGACTAAGGTGAATCATGTCTCTTTGACTACTTGCTGTATACAATATCGAAATACACAGTCTCTGCATTAGGAAACTTATAAGGAGATGAGAAATGCAAAGAATCAGGGGAAAACCACAGAAGATCTATGACTTGCTAAAAAACATGCAGAAGGTTGTTGTCAAAACCCACAACAGAACTGAAGTTTCCCAGCTTCCAGACTGCTGACCTATTCATTGAATGACGGTGTTTTCCCTTAGATGTTGAGTCCATTTTTCAGCAAACAGAACTGCATCCTTAGTAAGTCTCTATAATATGTTAGGATGAAACATTCTCTACAAGTATAAGGTTACATCATTTTATTTTTGGAAATTAATGTTTTTTACTATGACTGCAGACAGTCTGAACCACCCATCCACTGGCCTGTTTCAGAACTACTCTGGTGTTGCCAAAAGGATACTTTCTCACTTGTTAAACCTTTTGTTTTTAGGATAGAAAAGGCTGTTGAAGTGTAAAAAGCAAACTACATATTTTATTACTTTTATTGAATTTATTGTGAGTAATGGCATGCATTTTGAATAAGTAATGCTACCTTATGTCCTACAAACTACTTTTGGAAACTGAAATAATAAATCTCATAAATTGTGTATTAAAACAGTAAACTGTGCATTTGTAAGACATCCTCATTTATTTCCATAAAAACATCTATAAAAACAAGGAACTGTTTGCCAAGGAGTCAATCAGGTAAGTCCATATGTTATTGATTTCTCTATCGCTCTGCATCATTTAAAAATAGCATCAAAACCAAAAAGCGTAAAACCTTGCACTTTAATATGCTTTAAATTCACTTCTTTCATCTTTTACTGTCTGTGGCAAACAGGCATGCAAAGTCTGCCTGGCTCATTGACTTTCTAAGGTCAGTGTTAGGTCCTTTTCTAGGATTCTGATGTCACTGTTTAGTCAAAACTCAGTCTTCATCTGGTTATGAGTAGTTTGTACATGATTTTGTACATGCTATATAGCTAAATAGATACAAATTTAACAGAGAACTTAAAATCAGCTTGCAATAGGTAATATTAGGCAGAGACCAAGGGAACATTGACCATACATCTTTTCAAACTCACATACGCTGTACAAAAGCAAAACAATGGTACACAGTAGTGGAGAAAATTTGGGACTTAACACAAGTTCTTCAGAGGGGTAAATGACAGGCCCATGTGTCTGCTGTCTCATACTCTGAATTTCACCAGCCATTGCATCTCTGAGCCACAGCCAGTACTGGGTAGATAAGTTACTGTCAGGTCCTTTTCTATAAATGTATAGGAAATTTGAATCAAGATTTCTGAAGAATTTAGAACACTGTAGATATGCTGCATGAAAGAGTTTAGGACACTATAGAAAGATACATGAGACCTGCATCACAGCAATATGGGCTGTTTTCTTACTAACCAGATAAACTAATTCTTAGCCTAGATTCAAAAAGAACTTACAGATCAAGCAAAAATCTGTGAAAAGCAGAAAAGTTTTCTGCTTAATTTTAACAATTTTACCTTTAAATAAGAAGGCTTTAACAGCTCAAATGAGCTCAAATTTTCAGCTGTGGCATTTCTTGCCTTTCTTCACAACACCTTTCTAACTGTAAATGACATGCAGCACTAATTCCAAATTCCCTAGACCCCTGAAAATCAAGAAAATTTGATGCTCTATATTACAGGAAATCAGCTAAGTCTTACTTCTTGCTTCATCATCTGGCAGAAGTTTTATTAATTGGGGGTTTTTAATGAATTTATCACTTAGTTTTGAGATCTGGATGCAGACTATTATGAGTTTTGAATTATGAAAGGATCTACCACTAGCTTTTTCAAAAACTTAAAAACTGTATTTCTATATGGTTTAAAAATGTTATGTCTCAGAACATCTATGACAATACTACAAACAAACAATTATACTTGTAGGGAAGAAATATGAAATCTAGAAGATAAAAAAATTAGGATTCAGTTTTCGATATTTGATTTATGTCCTGACATGCTTTTTCAAAATTAAGAGTTAATTGTCACAGGAAACTGTAAGACTCAACGAGAAACCTCTGGTAAGATCTACAACTCAGGCTTCTAAATCATGTGTTTACTGTAAGATAGTGGAGACTGCAACATTAGAAAAATATAGATTTTTATCATGGGCTGTGACAGAAGCTATTCTCTGAGCACTATTCTTGGATGACATCTTGCTAAAGAAATGTTTCTGTACTCATAATTTATTATTCAAGAAAAAATACTCATTAAGCAATTAGAAAGCTCAAAATTTAAAATAAACATATAGATATATACATACAGAAACATGCTAACATGCATATGCATATATATATATGTATATATGTGACATCTTAACTAATTGTTGAATTGTACACTCATTCCAATTAATTAAGGTAAAATCATTCCAATTAATTAAGTGGTTAAGGACGAAGAAATATGGGAATAGGTGAGAAAAAGTGAGCAAACAAATAATTTCTGAGACATTAGTGTTAAAACACAAACTGGAAATTTCAGCTAATGGGTGTAGTAGACCTTTATAAAGTAGTCACTTAACCCACTTGTTGCCAGTCATGAATAGCAGTATATTTAACTGTGCTTAAGAGATACACTTAGATGAAAACATAAGCAGAGTTATCTCTGAAGACAAACAATTGACAGATAAGTCTTGAAATGTTTCCAATTTCTA
The DNA here is from genome assembly GCF_036250125.1 of Pseudopipra pipra. Classification (NCBI taxonomy): domain Eukaryota; kingdom Metazoa; phylum Chordata; class Aves; order Passeriformes; family Pipridae; genus Pseudopipra; species Pseudopipra pipra. The sequence continues at coordinate 82,023,971 of NC_087550.1, forward strand.
GCCCTTTTCATGCACTGCTATAGTAATGGACTTTTTTTTTGTTGTTATAGGCAACAGGTTTAAAGGATCATATTTCACTTTACTGAGTACTTAAAGCACCAGAAAAGTTGTTCTGGGTCATACCAATGGTCCCTCTACCTGACAGTTATGTTTCTAAGAGTGGTCAGCAACATCTCCTTAAAAAGGTGACAGGGAAAATATACAAGGTTCATTTTCTGGAAAAATTCTTCCAGCTTACAGAAAGTACACAGAAAGAGAGTTAGAGCTAAAGAACTACATTTCATTTCAGGTTTTGACTTAATTCCCTTTGTTTCTTGAAAGCAAATGTCTGAGGCTGACACCTCAACATAAGTGTTTAAAAGGTATATTTCAATGCTTGTACTTGGTTATACATGATGATAATTATACTGTTGTATAGTTTTACTAACAGGTTATTTATTTACTCAGTCAGGTGACATAAGCAATTCTGTTTGACTTCTTTTGACCAGTCACAGATATTATAAGCAACATATCCTTTGAATAATTAAATCCAATCTCTTAAGAATGTAAATGAATATTAGTGGAATTAATTTGCATAATGAATACATTTAAGAAAGTTGTGATAACTAGACTGTAGGAAAAAAAAAAACACAGTCAAATTCATTGAATAAATTATTCATTGCTTTTTTTCTTTTAATTATTCATTCATCTCTGAATGTAACAAGTAACGATCCTCATGTTCAGCAGTTTTATTTGCGGTAGAAAACCGATGAAACTCCTGTTTCACTTCCATGCAGGATTGCTCCTACAATTTGTTGTTAGGCTGATAATTTCTGCTCTAGTAGTTTACTTATTTTATGAATAATTTTTACCTTGGTAGACAGCAGTTCATCCATTTTATTTAAAACTGTCCTCAATATTTCTGGTTGAATTTCAGTCCCGTTTCTGTTTGGAGAACAATATATATAAAGGAGTCATATGGCTTTTTTCTGAGGAAGTCTAGTAAAGAAAATATGTTAAACATGATCTTTTGGCTGTAGTTGATTTAGTTCCTCTATTTATATTATTAAGAACTCTTGCAGTGTTATCAGAGTTTTACCTTTAAAGGTTTTCTGCATGTTTTGTTATATGTCTTTATAACATCGTCTGTACTTGTTTTTCACATTTGCTGCAAAACATTGTCATTTGGAAGAAAAGAGAAGAAAAATTCCTTAGTCTTTGTGTGGAATCCAGGTTCTACATCTACTGCTTCTTACTCCTTGTGAGCATTTCCCTTTATTGACAAATTTCCTCAAGTGTTTCCTTTTTCTAATAACTGGTTATAAGATAATTGCATTAAACTGAGTGGCTTGGCAAAAGATGACCATTAGAACATTTCCAAAAATTACTCTCTGTAACGTGCAGTTTTGTGTGCCACACTATAAGAAGGATTTAAAGTTATTGTAGCATCCAGAGAAGGGCCACAAAGATGGTGATGAGTCTATAGGGGAAGTCATATGAAGAGCAGCTGAGGTCACTTGGCTTATTCAGCCTGCAGAAGAGGAGACCAAGGGGAGACCTTATAGCAGTCTAGAACTTCCTCATGAAGAGAAGCAGAGGAATAGACACTGATCTTGTCTCTCTGGTGACCAGTGACAGGACTTGAGGAAATGGCATAAAGCTGTGTCGGGGGAGGCTTAAACTGGATATCAGGAAAAGGTTTTTCACCCAGAGGGTGATTGGTCACTGGAACAGGTTCTCCAGGGAGGTAGTCATGGCACCAAGCCTCTCTGAGTTCAAGAAGTGTTTGGACAATGCTCTCAGAGATATGGTGTGATTTTGGAGATTGTCCTGTGAAGATCCACAAGCTGGACTCAATTGAGGTAGTCTACCTGGACTTCAGCAAAGCTTTTGACACCATCTTCCATAGCATACTCCTAGAAAATCTGGCAGCTCATGCTTTGGACAAGTTCACTCTTCACTAGTTTAAGAACCGGCTGGATGGCTGGGCTCAAAGAGTGCTGGTGAACGGTGCCGCATCCAGTTGGTGTCTGGTCACAAGTGATGTCCGGTCACAAGTGGTGTCCCTCAGGGATCAGTATTGGGCCCAGTTCTGTTCAATGTCTTTATTGATGATCTAGATTAGGGGATGGAGTCTACCATTAGTAAATTCACAGATGATACCAAGTCAGGTAGGGATGTCCGTCTGCTGCAGAGTAAGAAGGCTCTGCAGAGGGATCTGGACGGACTGTATCAATGGACTGAGATCAGTGGTACGAGGTTCAAGAAGACCAAGTGCTGAGTCCCACCCTTATATTTGTTTTACCGCCTTTGATTGAATAATCATTCACTACAGGAACAAGGCTGATTTATGCAAACTTTAGAAGTTTTGAAAATGTTATAATTCTTTCTTTGTAATATTTTTCTCTTGACCATTTTAACAAAAGTGACTATGACACAATAAAATATAAATGTAAATTTAGTGATTTGCAACAATCCATCTTGTTTTATCTCTCCCAGATCTCTCCTCCTTTTGAACACCAAACCCTTCAGAAATGGGAGGATGGAACTTCCTCAGGAAAATGAATTTAGTAAAATAGTTACTTGAAGAGGTCTCAGGAATCCAATGTGAGTGTCCTGAATCTCTGATACAGCTGACTGAGTAAAGAGAAGGAATAGCGTAAATTTTCTTGAGTTTTTTTATTCTTATATCTCCCTTGGGCTTTTAGAAATCTGGAGGGCCAGTGTGTCTGATTTCACTTCCTTTCCTATACTATCTCCCTGCCTCCACCTTCTCCATAGGTCAATTTTCTTTTTAAGCAGAAGAGTGACAACATATATGTTAAAGTCTGTATTTCAAAATGAAACTATGAGGAAAAAAAAGATACTAGTAGCTTAGTGACTTCATAGAATCATTTAGAGTGATGAGAATCCTAAATGGGAATCATATACAGTTTGCAAAATCATCACTTGGTATCAGAGCCATGCTGAATCTGGAAATATTTGGAAAGTACACATAGCTTTACTTAAGTGAAAACAAGCACTGAAAATTAATTCTTCACTACAAACTGCAGATACATTTCAAAAACAGCACCACCTGCTCACCAGGAAGACAGTCAGGCATAGATCCAAAATAGCAGTAATGTTAAAATCTTAGATAAAAGGTTCAAGTTACCAATACACCTGTTCTTGAATCTCTATTCTCTAAAGTGCCTTTTCTGATTCACATTACAAAACTTAAAGAAAATTCCTGTTCTGCTTAAAATCTGCACATTGAGTTTCAGTAAGCTTGTTTTTTGTTTGGCAAGAGCAGGTACCTTCGGGTCAGTGAGAGTAGAATAGAGTCCCTGAAAGGCTTGTCTCAGCCTTCACCACCAGAAAGATTAACATCCTTCCAGAGTCACTAGGCACAAGCTCCCTATCAGACAAGTTAATTTAAACATATGACCATACATGCTGACTGCAATTTCACTTTTTCTCTATCAGCAGCAGTAAAGTCCAGGAAATGACAACATGCTTAAACAGTCCAAAGACCCACAAACTGTGCAGATATTCCATAATGGAATGTATATAAGAAAGGCATCTGAACAGTAGTAAAGATAAATTTAGCTGTATTCATTCTAACTCTCCTCAATGCAAACAGTGGGAACACAGGGTAGTGCCCCTTTCCTTCCTGCAAAGCTCAGCTCCACAATTAGACGTCCCAAATGTAGAGTAACCACTTAGGAATTTGAAAACTAATAAAATCTTAGAGTGACGAAGGGCAATGAACAGCTCTCTGAAAGAAATGTTGATTAGCAACATCAGATCTCCTTTCTTTAGGTAAATGGAAGCAGACAATTCTCTGTCAAGAATTGAGTCTTGTCATTTCTGAAGAGAAGTCAAATGCCATTTCTCTTTACTTGTCAAAAGGAAGAAATTATCCTCCCTAGCTACACGTTATTATCCACCATCTGTGTGATAGTTTCTCATAATTACTTACATACAGCGTTTTTGATAAGCCTTATTCCTTATAAAAAGAAAATAAAATTAACTCTCATACTAGAACAGTCCCTGAGAAGACAGCATAAATATAGTAGAGCTTTAATTTTTCTTTTTCAGAAACCTGACAAGACAGCTGCTGAAACACACATTTAGAAATCTTTGTTTAGAAAGAAATTCTAAGTGAAGCTACAGCCTTTGAAGCCTAAATGTGCTCCCTGGTCAATTGGAAGGAAATAGTCAGTTGTTTGCTGAAATGAATCAACAGCTAAACAAATATAAGATAATGCAGATTTATATGATAGCCAGTGCTGATTCTATGATGGTTACACATGAAGGAGCCCTGGGTGTTGCTTTCTCTCTCTCGTCATACAATTCAAGAATTTATTTCCTTTTGACCTCCATATTGTCTCATCCTTGAAAAAATTTAAGAAAAAAAATAAAACCAGAAGAACTAAATAAATCTCACTTATTTACCATGGTTTAATGTTAAAAGTTCATTGATTAACTTTGTTAAGGATATGCACACATATGTATGACATAATTATTGTACATTACACAGAAAGTTAAGAGGACTATAATGCCCAACATAAATACACTAATCAAGAGCTGATGCAATGAACAGTTAATATCTTTTTCTTTTTCTACTTACCTACTCAGCTTTACAAAGAGTGTCTTTAAATGAAGGAGCTTCTCAAAAAAATTAACAGATGAACTAATAAATTAATTCTACTAAATTCAAAATTTCTCTTGAATTTCACTTACACATTTTCTTGGGTTTAACTGACTAAGAACAGCCCAGGAAACCCTTTTCCTCTCAGAAAAAAAAAGTGTATATGTGTGCACCTGTGCTCGTTTAATCAAGCTGGCTTACTGATATAGGAGGCTATTGAACACTGTTCATAAATGAATTTTTAAAACTGAATTATTTAAATAATATTATTCAACTTTGGTCAGACCTGTATCACACTCTTATGTTACTTGTCTATGGTCTGATATTTCCTTCCTAACCTTTTTCTATAACTTTGTCCATGAGGGATTTGGATTAAATGGGTCTTTGTCGTGCCAATTCTACAAACTAAGGATTTTTTGCAACTGATAGTGAAGTCTAGGTATAAGTCACTGAAGTATGAGACAGTATTATTTAGATAAAAGACAACAGTCCGGATAATATTTTGAAAGCTTTCTTTCCATCCCTTAATATTTAATGAAAATATTACAAAAAATAGAGATTAATTTTTTTCTGAAGAAATATCTGAGAATGAAATAGACTAAAGTAGATACAAGTAGATAGAGGAGAAGGGTTAAGTACATAAGGAGAAATTTCTGCCTTCATTGTGTCTGCCATCTGAGTACACAGGACTTACTAAACCTTGAAAACAAAGATCAAGAGCATTCTTGAAACAGGAGATACAATAATTGTCATCATCATCATCATCATCATTATCATCACGATGTATATTGTGGAGCCACAAAAAAGTATTAAATAATTTATTCTCTTCATACTTTTTTTATGTGGAGATTTCTTTGCTCTACCATATGGACTCAACGGAGGCTCAGAACTAAAAACTGTGTGACATAAAGAGATAGGGTCCCATTTATACTGTCCATGAATGGCACTTCTACACTCTTTCTCATCATAATGTTACCCTAGAATACAAATTTTAACAGAAAAAATGTGAAGGAGGGAAGTTATTGAAGTCATTTTTCATATGGCAATGATATTTTTAACAATTAGATTTTAAATCTCACTTCCAGGAAAAGGAAATACTTTCTATAAACACTTGCCTACACAGAACTGACCTTGTCTATTTTTGAAAAATATATGTAGACTGGCCACCTGTACTCTATATTAGACAAAATGTTAAGAAAATAATAGGGCTCAATTTTGCAGTGACTTACTCTTACTGAATCAGCACAAATGAATGAGGACATTATCATAATTTCCTATTTCAAAAATACCCTATCTAATAAAGTAAGACACCACAATAACTAATAATAATAATAATAATAATAATAATAATAATAATAATAATAATAACAAAAACCATCACACATGTGGACAATTTAGAAATGTAAAAGTTGCTTTTATTTCAAAGTTCTCATTCAGATAACATGTACTTTGACACAGAACTCAAAAACTTCTACTTTTACTAGCTATGTGTTAGATCTCTGAACCAAAACAGCCTAATAGACTCAATACTGAGAAAAACTATGGAAAAAAACTCGTTGGCTCTCAGTTTTCCCTAGTTTTTTTCATCCGGTATGTTTTTCCATGCTGACTGTGTGTTTCCTCCATCTTCAAATGAAAAAATATTTACTTAGTGTAAAATATTTGCATTATGCAATTTGAAAGGCATTATCTACACACAAATAAATATGTCAATCATTGTAACTCAGTGCTAAAATCTGTACAGAAAGGTGTCTTCTATTTAAAAATTTGTTTATTTCAGTTTCATATGACCTTTCTTTACAAGAGTTCAAATAAAATTCCCTTTCAATAAATCACTCTTAAACTGAAATATACGTGCATATACTAGTAGCTGTAGGATTTTTAAAATATCTTGGGTGATTGAAGCTTTAGAGACATACACGGAGTGTTGTTTATTTATGCCCTGGGCATAAACTTCTTATTTTATTTCTCATAAATTTCTGCATTACCTTTTAAACAGAAAGACTTAGCTATAAAGTTTACATCCTTTATTAATAACTGTCCTGAAAACATAAGCGTTAGTTTGCTACCCCAGTCATCTTCAAATACAAGGTGGATATTGAAATAAAAATAATCCAGTGCCTGTAGGACTCTTTTTATAAATGTAGGGATCAGTCTGAGTGCCTGAAAAATGAGTGCTATTTGTTCTCTTTCTAGTCAGCTAGGTAACTTGGTTAGCAATCAAGTACAGATTTTTCTAGGATAGAATAACTTTTCCATCAATGGCTTATGTAGCCGATGGTTGGGTTTGTAACATTAGTTCTATTTGGTTTGGGGTTTTGGTGGGGGAAGATTGGGATATTTTTGATTGTTTAAATCAGAACTCACAGAGCTTTAAAAAAGAATCAGGCTGGTGATAGACTGAGTGGAAAACAGCTCTGGAGAATGGGCACTGGGGACAGTGAGTTGGGCAGGAGCCAGCAGCAAGCTCTGGCAGGAAAAATGGCCAGCAGTATTGGGGCTGCATCAACCAGAGCACCACCAGGAGATCAAAGAAAATTTATATTTACCTCTATCTAGCACTCACACATGCTATATCCAGTTTGGAACCCCCAATCCAGAAAGACATGAACATATTGTAGTGGAAAATGACCAAGATCATCAGACTGGAGTAGTTACCCCCTAAAGAGAGGCTGAGAGAGTGGGGTTTGTACAGACTGGTGCAGACATGGCCCTGGGGCACCTCACAGCCAACCCCTTAAGAGAGGAGGTGACAGTTTCATTCCTCACAGTGGTTCCTTGTCACAGGATGAGGGACTACAGACATAAATTGAAACAAAAGATTTTCAGGCTGGATATGAGATATATCCTTTTCTCAAAAGGATAGTTAAGCACTGAGACACATTGCCTGGAGAGGTCATACTGACTCTGTCCTTAGATGTTTTCAGAACCAAACTGGATAAAGTCCTCAAAATCTGATCTGACCGTGCTGTTAGTTTCAAAGTGAATCATCCTATGCTCCTAAAGAAAAGAATAGAAATGTAGACTTTGACTATTCTAGAATATGTAGACAGAAAAAGTGAATTGAGTTGTCTTTATCATTTCCGTAGACTTGGAATTGTTCCTTGCATTCACTAGTTATAAGAAACCCTAGTTCAACTGATGATTGAATCTCTTGAATATCAAGTTTTACAACTTCTTACATACATTAAACAGTGATTCTTTAATGAAGATTGTACAAGCTATTCCTATGGGTCCTGATGTGGGACCCAACACCTGCAGCTGCCATAAGAGCTAGTGTTAATGGTCTATGGTATTCTCTCTCTTACTTATTTTCTTTTTGTCATGAATTCTTCTTCTTGTCTTGGAGTTAAACTATGAAAAACTATTGGTTATTATAAAAAGCCCTAATGTTTCAAAGTTTTTGTACTGGAGTTTGGATATTTAAAGATAATTTCTATCAAGCCATTTTATCTTGTCATTGCAAAACCCCAGAATGATTGTTTTCCAGTGAAAGTTTACCTAGAAAAGTGTCTTGCTTAAAGGGTGCTTTTAAGCAGTTTTTAATACACTGAGTTGGCTCTTGATCTACCTTTATTGCCTTCCTCCTAACAGATGTTGCCATCTTCAAAGGTTAGAATTAGCATAAATATGTGCGATGTAAAAAAACCCAATGACTCACAATATACAAGTAGATGTACTTCTTGTTGACAAAGAAATTATTGTATCATAAATTTATATAAGAAAGAAGTATTTATTAAGATATTGAAAACTCATGCGCTTGTACAGCTAACTTTCAAGCTTCTATTTACCTTTAGAACATGCTTTCAGCAGTTACCTAGTTTTTAAATTAAGTTCAGTTCAGGAAAGGAATATTTATAAAGATTTTATAAGGAAATTTTGAAAACATTTCATCCCACCAAAAGCCTTTTTACTGTAGACTGATCTGAACAATCTATTAATGCATGTTTTAAAGAAAGAGACCTCCAATACAGTACTGTTCATCTTTTTAATTTGTAATGGTTAAGGCACAAATGAGTGGAATGTAACAAGAGAGTTGTTAAATGTTTGAAGCAAAAATCTGCACTGTAATATTGCTGCAAAATTTAAATTGGCTGTAAGTTTCGCTTAGGGGCAGGGAGTTTAAGGAACATCTGGAGATTCTGAAATAACCTGCATTCATTTACGTTATTTAAGTTGTAAAATCATATTCAATCTTGACCCACTCAGGAAATCTAACATAAACGTCCTGCTGATTTTGACAGCCATACAGCAAAAACACCCTCTAATGAGTATTTAATAGTCACCAAAAGTTTTGCATTAAGTACAAAGCCCTTTTGATTACTTATTCCACTAATTTAAAGTAAATGCTTTTACAGATGGCATCTGTTAGGACGCAGAGCGTGTGCTGCATTTATATGTAGTCATTGAAAATAAATTCCAGCTTTGGTATAAGGACTGTACAAAAAAGATCAAACACGAAACACTGAATAAACATTTACTAGTGATATTTTTAAAGCTCTTCATAAAAGCTTATCCAAAACCAGAATACAATACTCAAATTATATGAAATAATTCAGAAATGCTTTGTCAAATTAGCACCTTAAGAAAAATGGCTGAGACAAAGTAATTGAGCTCTTCTATTTTGTTTATCATCTTCCCTGGGGTGTAATAATATTATATTTCAATATCCCTTCAAATTGTATTACCTTATGAATAAAGAAAAAAAAATCTAAACTTCTAGCTACTAGAGATTAATGGGAGAACAATAATGCCTTAGATTTAAATGAGAGGAAAAAAAAAAAGAAAAAAGAAAGCAATTATCTACTTTTTTGAAGAGAGATACAGGGAAACATTAATTTATTTTTTTGTCATCACCAAGAATTTCATCAAAAAAGTCATGCTAAATTATGCATTCAAAAGTGTGCAAATTAAGAATGATTTTTGTCAATTTACAAAGATGCCCCAAAACTCCAAATATTTAATGGTTTAATATGTTTTCAAAGAAACATCTTCTGCATATTTTAGAACATAGAAATATTGAGGGCATATCGAAAAATAAAAAAACTTTTAAAGAAAATATCAGTTTATTTAAATACAAAGTATGTAGCTCTCTTACGGTCATTTTCAGTACCTTCTATTAAAACCTTTATGATTACTTTTAAAAGCTATTAGCATTAACACAGTGTGTGTGCTATTACAAAAAAAATTTACCAAGTGAATACCAACTTCAGAGTAAAATTACAAAAATTTTTAGAGAAAAACTTTATAACAGAATATCTATTCCTCCAAGAACTCAAAAAAAAAATTATTCAATCATTAGCTTGAATCAAGCACCTAAAATTTAATAATCATAATCATAATTGTGAAATTTTGAATTTTTCCTTTTCTCTGTGTTCCAACATGCATATTTGTGGGGTTTGACCTTGTCTCAACTCTGAGGAAAGGTACATGTTCCACTCCATGATCTTTTGCACCTGTTCATCAAGACTAAACATTACCTGAGCTTTGTCCCTTACTGTGCACCTAAAGATGCTTTAGTGAAAATGTAAGCACTGGGAAACGTAGTGTTTCTTGTGTGTGTGTAATACATTAATAAAATTTTCAAGCTTCATATGTATAGAAAATCAGGATGCAATCAAGATGCCCAACTGAACCCAGAAAACAAGAATATTCAGTTTCAATAATTTGATTGAGATCTGTGTTTCTTTTCCCTGCTTTTAATAAGATCACCTCTCCTAGAATGTCAAAAAAATAAGAAGAGATTATATTATGTTCAGATAGCAATTACTGCTCCAGTCTTCACCTGTAATTTTTATATTGTTGTTATTAGAATTAATTATTTGTAAAATTACTGATACTAACTACTGCAGTTAAAAGTACAGTTTCAGGTAAATCCAGGAATTATTATTCTAGGACATTGCTATAAATTCATTGTGATAACTGAGCTAGGTGATCAGCCAGACCAGGTCAGTTCAAGTAGACATTTCTTGCATTCTGAAGAAGGTTGCTCTTTCACATGAAATTTATTTACTGTGGGGTGTGGGAGGCAATACTACTAATTGAGGGAAACACAGGGAAGGAAGAAGATATTCTCTTTTCTTTCTGGTGAATAATAAGCAACGAAGGAACTGATGAGCACATGAAAGACCATTATTTAGCAGAGAGCAACAGCCTATATTTCATTCAGTTTCTAACCAATATACTCATAATACAATTCTGAAAAAGCTACATCTTCTGGGAGAAAAAGCATAACTCAGTGACCTTCCTAAGTCTGCCTTTGGTCTTTATCAGTTTGATTTTGTTAGAACTATTTCAATGGTAAGAGAATAATGAACTTTTCATCCCTATAGACTATAGCCTATATTTATTTTTCCATCTCTATGGAACAATAACTTCCATGGAACAAGTACATACCTCAGGAACACCTTATTCCTGAGCTGGTTTTATTCCAGTTAACTTTTTATAAGGTGACAGGTTCAAGGCACGTTGTTAGTAATAGGAGGCTCAGGATACACAGCAGTGTAAACTAAGGTTGTACAGGCAGAAGTTTCAGTGCTTTTCTCTTGTAATTGATGATTGCACGAAATAGATACAAAAACTATGAATTTAGAACTTTACACCAAATTTGCATTGCCTCAGTATTGTGTCCACATCCTAAGAGTTTATGTTTAAATGTAACTGAATTTTTTAATTAAAAATGAGATTAAGTATATAGAATTAAAATTGTTTTGAGCTAATGTTGTAGAAGAACCAAGCCAATTACAGTAACCACTCTGTATTGGGATTACACGGCAAGGTTTTAATAGAGGGGTGGTAACAGAAATGGTTTCTCTGAGAAGCTGTTACAGTCTTCCCTCATGTCCAACAAAGCCAATGCCAGCTGGCTCCAAGACAGACCTGCCACTGGCCAAGGCTGAGCCCATCAGCAATAGTGGCAGAGGCTCTGGGATAGCAGCTATAAGAAGGATGGGGGAGGAGCCAGGGGGAAGTCGCTGTGCAACAGCAGAAGCAGCCAGAGGGAGGAGTGAGAATATGTGAGAGAAACAGCCTTGTAGACACCAAGGTCTGTGAGGAAGGAGAGGGAGGAGGGGTGATAGGGCACATATTCCCCTGTAGCCTGTGGTGAAGACCATGATGAGGCAGACTTTCCCCCTGTAACCTATGGAGGACCACAGCGTAGCTAATATCCATCTGCAGTATGTGGAGGACCCCCCACTGAAGCAGGTGTATTCCTGAAGGAGGCTGTCATCCAGTGGGAAGCCTGCATTGGATCAGGGTCCTGATAGGACCTAGGGACCCATGGAGAAAGGAGTCCCTACTGAAAAAAATTCTGGCAGGACTTGTGACCCTGTAGGGTATCCAGTCTGTTCCTGAAGGGTTGCATCCCAGAGAAGGGACCCATGCCTAAACAGTTTGTGAAGAACTGCAGCCTGTGTGAAGAACTCATGTTGGGGAAGTTTACAGAGGACTGTCTCCCATGGGAGGGACCCGATACTGAAGCACAGGAAGACTGTGAGAATTCGTTCCCTGAGGAGGAAGGAATGACAGAAAGAACATGTGATGAACTGACTACAGCCCCACTCCCTGTACCCCTGTACCACTGGGTGATGGAGGTAGAGAAAATAGGGAGTGAAATTAAGCCTGGGAAGAAGAGAGGGGTGGGGGAAGGTGTTTTTAGGATTTGGACCTTATTTCTTATTACCTTATTCTGTTTTGACTGATAATAAACTAAACTAATTTCCCCAAGTTAAGTCCATTTTACCAATAACTGGGCAAAGTAACTGGTGAGTGATCTCTCTCCCTTTCCTTATCAACCAATGAGCCTTTCATTATATTTTCTCTCCCCTGTCCAGCTGAGGAGGGGAATGATAGATCACCTTTGGGGGGCACCTGGGATCCAGCCAGAGTCAACCAAGCACTTACTCAGATGGGTATTAAGAGCAAATAGAAAGCCTGTGTGGAATAGAATCCAACATTGACCAGAAAATAAAATTGCAGCCCTAGATATCAGGAAGTATAGGAAGAAAATGAGTATTGTTAAAAGTCAGGATGGCTCAACTCTGAAGAGGAAATTATTAGAAATAATAAAAGTTCTTTGCTATATAAATAAAAAGAGAGCAAGTACACAAGAAAACTGAGGCCAGAATATAGTAGAGATAAAAAATAATCTGTGTAGTATCTAAAAATTAAAAGAATATCTAGCTCACTTTTCAGTAAGACTGAAGATACGGTATATGGAGAAAAAAGTTAATTCAGGGAATGAATACGTAAAAAAATAGATAATTACATCTTAGGTAGAAGCAAAGTTTCAAGACCTCAAAGTCAAGGGGATGATATGATATTTATCACAGGAAAACTGGAAAAAACTGGTATATGAAATTATAGACCCAGAAACAAGGTATTTTAACAAACCTATCTTTATCAAAACATAATAGAAAATGAAATATCAATATTTACATTATGGACATGTGATTGAGGAAACTGAAGGATCATTAACCTGATATGAATTTTGTTTAAGATTTAGAACAATTTTCAAAGTATATGATAGAGACAGGAAAGAAAATGGAAAATAGAGCATGTTGCAACATCAATTTAGCAAAGTACTTGGTGTTAGACTCCCATTTTTACTTTCTGGTCGTAAATATTTTCATAGCAAAGGAAACATGGAAGACTTGGTTTATTACAGAAAAAAATCATTAATAACAATAATCTTAATAAGCATAATTACCATTCTATTCTTCCCAAACTGAGGAAGACTGTGAAATGTACCAGTGGATAAAACCATGTGGAACCAGAACAAACAGCTTCCTAGATTTAGGAAGACAGTGGCAACACATATGAGAAAGAAGATTAAAACAAAATAAATCACAAAACAGAGACTAGAAGGAAAGAACTGGCTAACTTTGAATATGGTATGGTCCATCTGCTTCTTCAAATCTATTCACTTGTTATGTAAGGTCTGCAATGTAAAGGGAATTAAACACTCCATCCTATCAAAAGTTTATTTCAGATACTTAACTTCTATGCTCTTATCACCTTTCTTTGTGCTAAAAATTTTCTCTATCACCCTGCCAAGGACACAGTTTTCAGCCTTTCACCCACCTGTCACATCACCAGTTGTCAAATATCCACTCCAGCAGTGAAAAAACAGTTAATTTAAGTTAAATGTAGTAAAATGTTCTTAGATTGCGTTTAGATTCTATTTAGATTGTTACTTTGCCTAAGAAGTTTGAGGAAATATTTGCATATCTAAGAGCTTGTCCGTTTTAACTATATCTGTTTTAATTAAAATTGTTGTGAGTTCAAAAGGAAATTGAGGAGATATTAAGAATATTTCTTTGTCAATGGAGAGCAGGTGAATATTTGCTTTAGTCCTGTGTTGCCTTTGTCAAGATTCCTCTGATTGCAGGGGAAAAAAAATGCAACTTTCATCATATGAAATAGCATGCACATAGTCTAATTTACATGTCTGAAACTTAGACATTCAAATTTGAGGTAATCTGTCTGTGTTCCACGATATTCAAAGAAGATATAAAGGATCTTTAGATGACTTCATCTTATTCTAAGACAGGTGTATAGGGCAGGTCTGTTGGAAAAATAATACTAAGATGAGGTGAAAAAACCTAGGAAACTGCATATAACCATAAAGAGCAATCTGTAGCTTAGCACAGTTAAGCTGTAGTTGGATGTTTGCAAGCTGTATTACATCAAGGGCTGAGGTGCTATATTACAATTGTCTATCTAGATGAAAGTCTAGATGAAAGCAAAAACTAAAGTTGGTTAATCTAAAAAATAGAAAACTAGATAAAATCACACATAGACCTCAAACAAGAAAAAGTTCCTCAAAGGCAAAGGAAATAGTTCTTCCTTTGAACCTACAAAAAATAAGACTTGGTATTGAACCTACACTGAAAAAAACCTAGAAATTTCAGGCTTGAACTGTGAAATGTTTTCTAGTGGTTTGAGTAGTCATGTTCTAGAACTGGTAGGCTAGAGATGGTTTTGGAATTTTTAAGGAAAGAAAGGGAAAATATCTAACAATAACTGCTCTTTATTCAAGGGAGCAGATGGATTAGGTGCTTTCTTGCAATCCTTTACAGACTATGTAACTGGAAGAGAAAGTATGATGGTGAGATGACTGGGCCCCAAAGTATGATGAATTCATATGAAAGACAAATTTTGTGCTGTATTTTTTCAGAGAAATAAGTAAAAAAATTGCTTACTAAATGCCACTGGTTGGACTTCACCAAAACTCTATGGACAGGTCAGTCACTGGTGTTCCAGAATGATTATATGAGATGGGAACAAGACAATAAAGCCCTACTGAGATCCTGGGACAATGAGGGATAGTAAAGTTACATCTACCTAGAAGGACACAAATGATAGGCTTATATTTACTGCAAAATGATAAGAAGTGACCTAGCTCTACTCTGAAGCTATTTAGCCCAATTTTGTGACTCTGTGCAATACTAAGACATTCTTCAACTTACTTACACTTATCTCTCTAGACATACTCTAAATGATTTATTTAGTTTAGGGAAAAGAAAATTAAGTAGGAAAATTATTTTCTGTGTAAATACATCAACAGTTCAAATAGCAAAAGAAGACCAGAACAATTTAGACACTGGCTTTATAATAAATGTTGCAAAGTATCAGGAAGAATAATTTGATTGGAAGTGCAAATTATTTATGTGTGCAGAATACCTTTCATTAAAGTAGTACAGGTGAAACTGTTCTTCCTTCAATACTCCAACTATTAGAACAGACAACAGTTTTCACTATTAGTATTTCAGCAGACATTTCATTCTCTTCAGTAATTTTCCCTTCTAAACAGGTTGCCTTTCTGATGGCTCACATCACCTGCATAATGAAATATCCTGTGGTTGATAACATCTCTGTCAGAAGAAGTCATAGGATTAAGAAATATATAAATCATTCGTATGTTGGATAACTTTCTATATGTAATAAATTCTACCTCCTTCAAACTACTTCATATTGGTTTTTATTGTTACCTTGTAGAAGATTCAGAAGTAGACATGGATCCCAAGTGCATAAAGTACTGGGCGAATAAGGGAAATAATTTGCTTGTGATTTGCAAAAAGGAAAAAAGACATGATTAAAAAAACTAACCCCAGTGTTTTAGAAACACTTGCAGTCAAAACAATGTTCTATTTTCAGCACCTGGAAAAAAGTCTGTACAAGTTGCAGAAGTCTTTCCATCCCAGCAATCCAGGTGGACCACTACTCCTTTCAGTGTTTGCTTTGGATACTCTCATTAAGCACTTACTATGCAATATTCACTGCATGAACAGTTTGGTGAGGTAAATAATTAATTTCTACTTTTTACACTCCAAATGCTACTTTTGCCTTCATAGAAACTATTTTTCCAGTGGGCTAAGCCTCCTTTGAAAATGGGACTTAAACTTCTTACAGGTAAAGCTTATTATTAGAGTACATTTGCTGTGTATAATTAAATGTTTCCCTAAAATATTCTATCATAGTTACACTAGCTAACAGCTACTATAGACTTCAGAATATATTGCAAAGCAGAAAATACTAAAAATTGTTAAGCCAATTTGAAATACCAAATTGAAATGTGCAAATACACAACTTCTTAGTCAAAAATGTCATGTTCATGAATCTCAGGCTGCCCAAAGCAAAAATCTCTCAGAATTTCACTTAATAGAATAAACACTACAGTCTTGTAGTAGCCTGTGCATATTCATAGAATCATAGAAATGTTTAGGTTGGAAAAGATCTTTAAGATCATCGAGTCCAATTGTTAACCTAATGCTACCAATTCCACCACTGAACTATGCCACTAAATGCCCTATCTACACATCTTTTAAATGCCTCCCAGGACAGTGACTCAGTCTTTTCCCTGGATTTTCTTGACAATCCTTTCAGTGAAGATAGCACCTTAAAAATAATTAAAGACTCTTAAAAATAACACTGAATCATAAAAATAACTTTTTCATTTATTTGGAGGTTCATAATTCAAGTATAACACATAAATGGTTTGGGAAATTACTCCAAGATTCCTTGTATCACCACTAGCATGTAACATTTCTTAAAAAAATTTAAGTGGGAATTAAGTACTATATGTCAATAAAGATTGATACAAACTTTAAAAGAAAAATTCTGTCACAATACACCATGCATACATGTATGATTCTAACTGAAAATTATATAGAAATGCAACAGTAAATAATATTTTAAAGCAAAACATTTTCAGTGGGGAGTATTTAAGTACCCTTATTTCTTAGTGGTAGACCAATTCAATGTATGTAACTGTTGCAAAGAGCTGTCTTATTTCTTTCAGTGTATTAACAATCCTTTCAGACTTGTTTGAGAAATAACATGTCTTTGCCACACTTGGAAAGACCCAGAAACACTCAGGAGCTTATGAGAAATGTGATGCAAAATTTTATCTTGAGTACAAAATTAAGGGATAATTCTTATATATATATATATATAAAGAAATTAAACAAAATTTTGGAGGAATAGATAATGGGGGAAGAAAAAAATATTTCCAGTGAAGAAAGGGTTCTTCAAATAAATTTGAAACAAATTTGGCTATGTAGGAATACAGAAGGAAAAGGAACCACAGGAGGGCATTTGTAATCAGGAAGTAATTTTAGTTTTAATGAGGGGAAGCAGTAGACAAGACAGGTCTTTAAGTCACCACCTGGAGGACTTTGAAGGAAGAGGAAAGCTCAGAAAACAAAAAATAACAGATTAATTTTATAATGGATTTTTTTTTTTTTTTGAGAAAACAGTTAGGCTGCATAATAATCTGAGGGGAAATAAAACATGAGGCATTTTCTGTGAAATCCAGGAAATTACCTATACAGGAGATGGTACGATTGAAGACAGACTGATCAGAAAAGACTACCAAAGTCAAGAACTGTAAGGGGGATAGAGGACTAATGATTATGGTGTCTATTGCTAATCTAATTAACCTTTTTTACAATAAATTATTCTTATTAGAAGTAGCAGTTTTACGCAAATACTTCCGTCATGAAGAGAGATTTACCATGTGAGAAAAGGAAGGTGAATGGCATAAAAAATTCTTGTACAGGAGTCCTCAAAGAGCAGAAATAGTGAAACTGTGCAAGCAACAGTGACTGCAGACAAAATGATCTTAAAATGTTCAGAAAAACAAATAAAAAAAAAAAGACAAAATAAAAGGTTATAGGCTGACTTAAAGCACAGAAGATTTATGCCTGTAATTTATTTGCATTTATTTTTCATTTTTTTTAGCTGTATTTCCCAGGAATTTTAGCATAAATCTTTTTTTTTTGTATACAAAACATTGGTACATACTGAGAGCATTCCTTGCTCAATCAAGGTCCTTACTCTTTCTTCTGGAATGAATTTCATTCCAAAACATTAACTGGTCTTTGAATGAATTCTTTGTTTGCTACTATACCATACCTAATTTCTTAAGCTTTTTCCTGCCATACATTTTGGAATTAAAATGACATCACAAATTATGCCCTGTGGAGTATCTTACTTGACACATTTATGAATAAATTAATATTTCAATTTACCTGATTTTATTGTTTTAAAAATTTATTTCAAACATTTTGCATTTCTAAAAAGATTTTTTTCACATCCATGACCTTAAGGCACCCTGCCTGCTTTTTCCTACCAGTAATTTCACTGAAATTTATAGACATGTACGGGGTGAAAAGACTTTCAGCAGAGTTGCCACTTGAATAGGTTCTTAAATCTAGAAATAAAAATATGCATGTGCATACTCTGTTATTTTTAGATATCCTGGTTTCTGTTTGTAGCAATCAGCTTGTAACTTTAAATCCTACCCTCACAGAACTGTTCAGTAATTTCTTCAGATAGATGTATACTAGTCAATATTTTGTAAGAACATTTATTAAAGAGACGAATATTTTTGAAATTAATTTTGTGTGTTGTTAATATTAATAAATTCTTAGGTTCTCATTATTCTGTATTGATATCTGTGAAAATATTTCAAAGGTATTGACAGTTTTCAAAGATGCTCTGTATTAATGGCTAATTTCTTTACAGACATATTTCCATACTATTTTCTAAATTGTTGCACAGCTAACAATAACTCTTCTTTAAAATTCTCATTCAAGCTGGAATAGCTGTGTTATATCTTTCTGGATGCATCATCTTTCCTCACCACTAGCAATAATGAACAAGAAGGTCAAATAAACATGTACTTTTGGCAGTAGACAAATAAAAAGTAAACAATCAATATTGTTTCTAAATACAAAAACTTATGAAAAGAATTTTAATGGGAGAAGTGACTCACAACTATAAATACAGCAATCCACTCTCTCTAGAACTAATTTTTTGGCAGTCCTTTCTGCTCTTTGCTCCCTGAGCTGGGTTGTAAACTTCTATTACTGTTACAAAAATGTCATTAAGTAACTATGAGATTATATTATTTGAAAAAGAAAGTTCTGGTTTTATCCACTCTAACTATAAAATCATTATTAATATAAATTAACATCACACATATACTTTGACAGTATGGTTTTTAAAAATGTCAACTTACTACAGAGAACCTGACTTGATCAATAAGGTTCACACTGGAAAGTGGTGGTCAATTTTCTCTTTTAAGATACTAATGGTTGACCAGAAAATAGTTCTTAATCTTGGAATCTAAGGGAAATACAATTGCAAAGCAACTTGAATTGAATATATGACCTATTACCTCATGACCTGATGGCATTTTGATCTTGAATGCATAGTAGTTCAGAAGTGAGATGATAGTTCTGTCAGATGCATTATAATTTCTAGTGATAATTAGTGTGTAAATATAATCATCTTAATGATAATTTATGTAAGTGACCGATAATGAGTTAGAGGCTTAAATATATAATTTATTTCCTCCAGTAATTTCTTCAGCCAAACAAATCTAAATGAAAATCTAAAGTACTTTATATAGGTCAAAATATTTCACCAAACTTTTGGAAATTGTTTTCTGTCCCTCTAGGGGTTAGAAAGGTAGGGAAAGGTAAAGAGCAGAATAGATACCTATGGAATTCATCCAAAGAAAAAACATTATCCCTAAAAGACAATTGAATGTCAATAGTACTGGAGACATTCTGAGAAATTGTACTGTTTTCCCTGGATCATCAATGTCATTGTCAGTCTCACAAATCCCGTTTTTACACAGCACTTGCATCAAGGCCTCTTATCAAGAGTTACTCATGGAGGCTTATGTGGTTTGCTTCTGTGTAGAGACTCCTTTTGATATTCCTTAGAGAGCATGTTCATTTACAGTTTCTGTTATGGTTAATTCTCAGAGATATAATAATCAATTTTTTTGTGGAAGACTTTTTACACCAGCTTTTCTCAACTATTTAGCCACCCTAACTGCTTAACAAAATTATTCATCTGCACTGAAAACAGAACTGCTTTCATTTTAAAGTTATTTCTTCTGTAGGTACACAGATAAAGAAGGAAATAGGAGCCCTGAACTTGGACTTATTCAGTTGTAATACATCAAAAGGTGTCAGAGAGAAGCCAACCAAATGTACATCAACGTGCAAAAATGATGAACCTAAGCCATACTTTATAGCATACCACCTATTCAGTCCAGATTAAACACTATATATTATTTAGTGTAGTTGTAAAGAATGGTGAGCCAGCAAGTTCATTGGGATTTATAGAGGATTAGCCCATCTGAAAAAAACAAATAGCTTCAATTTTGATGATATTTTAGAACTTAAGTGTTAAAATACGAATATTTTGATTAAAAGGCCTTTTTTTCTTGAGCATCTGGCATTTCCAAGGTGGATACACTACTTTTTGTAGGACTTAATCTCCTGTGAACGAAAGTTTTCTCAGTCCTTCCTCACATCTCCTCCCCAAGTATTTATGCCTGTGGATATAAGATACTGTTTTTCCTAGTATCTGAGAGGTGTAAACTACTGCTTACTCAAAGTAGAACCCTTTCTTGGGAAAGAAAGGCGACAAATGTGAGAAAATTTCACAATTTTTTTTCCTCAAAGTATGTTTCTCTGTAGAAAGAGAAGCATACAAGAGACTTGATCTCCTCCTTTATGAGCTACTCAAGGGTCCAACAGCCATGGGAAGTAGGGGCTCCTTCAAAAAGACAAGTTAGAAAAATTTATTATTATCAGCTTGGATGCCTGACTGACCCCAGACTCTGTCTATTGTCACTTTTTTGGAGGATGGTTAGGTCCTCCTGCTCTGGGATCAGCTTGTCCCACATTTTTGGGATTGTTTGGCTACTTCAAAAATTAATTTACTTCATTTTTTTGTTTTTATATAGTCATGCAATTAATCTATATTAAATATATATGATGTTATATTGTTGATAAATTTGCTTCACTAATAATAAGTTGTAGTAATTTTTAATAGCCTCCAGCTATTTTATTGTTGCTGCTATTGGTTGTACAACAATACCAATTGATGCTATTACTGATTGATACTACATTAATGTTTGCTGATAGCAATTGGTAATAGCTTGATCTATGGTCATTCATACTCATTTTATTAATCATAGTTATATTTGTTACTGGTGATTTTTGTGACAGTGTGGTAACCTGTAATTAACTAGTGAAATTTAGGGGATTAAGCCTATGTGTCCTTGTGTATTATGTCATTCTATGAACTCACAGTCACAAAATCTCTATACATTCAAAGGCTGGATAACTCTTTAGGTCATTATATATAGTCAGATCTCTTATGAATTCTTTAAAAGAGTTATCGAATATTGCAGAAATATACAACAAATATCCAGACTTATTTATATAGCATTGGATTAATTCCCTTCTCTTCAGTTTTCACTGAGGTGCGAAACACGGCAAACCTTGCTGAAGGATGCCTTGCTTTGTGATGTGACAGCATAAAACTGTTAAATACAGTACTCAATTTTTTTCTGCATAATTTACTCTTTATAAATTGACAACTTTCAGGAGCAGTCTATATCTCTTCCCTGGTGAGTCTTTCAGTCTAATATATTTTGAATAGCCTTATATGGTTGTAGTGGTTTGAATCTTGTTTTCCCCCAGAGGCTAAGAAAAATGGTAAAACCCCAAGGGGTGGAAACCCCTGGAAGTTTTGAAGTTTTGCCCAATGGGCGCTCCTGCAAAAATGTAAACATATCACAAGCACTGGAAGAGATGAGTTGTAGTTTGGTTGTTGATAGGAGTGGTGGCCATGTTGTAGAGCCACGAGGGCTCTGAGCCCCTCGGGGCCTCTGGGACCTCCCAGCCCCGGCTGGGGGGACTGCAGAGACTTGGAACAGTGTCAGACTGGGCTAAGTGTTTGTGGTTAAGCTGGGAGATGTTTCTCTCCACCCTGGGCAGCGTAGACAGCAGAAAGCAGAGACGCAGTGTCCAGAGACTCTGGCAGAGAGCCAGGACAGATAAGAACTGAACCAGAGAAGCAGCAGAAACAGCATGTATCGCAGAAAGGACTCTTGGAAAGAGAGAGAGAGAGAGAGTCAGCAGCAGAGCTACAGAATTCTGGGGGTAAGAACTGTACCAGACCCCCCCCCAAACTCCTTTGAGACCCCTCTTGGAAAAGAGGGACATGGACTCCTATTTTGGAGAAGAGTTTTAGACATGCAGCACCGGAGAGAGAGAGGAGCTGAGAAACTCAGTCGTCCTGAGAACTGAGCCAGGATGGTGTGGGAGGTTGGCCTTGGAGGCCCTCCCTTGCTGCAAGCTACAAAGAAGCTTGCAGCTTGAGACAGGGCACAGAGTCCCTGCAAGGAGCTTGAATCCCCTGGAGGTACCAGACCGTCACGAAGACCCCCTGCGTCTTGTGATATGACGTGGTGAAACGACCTTGTCTGGGGTGAACGTAGCCCACGGAAGACCCCTTTGCCTGTGTCAAGGGGCCGAGGGAGCTTGGATACCTCCCTCGTGAGTGCTGGCAGAAATCCAGCCACAGCTGCTGCATGCATGAGAAGAAGAAACCTGCTGCCTTGGAAGATACTCCTGCTGTTCAGAGACTGGAAGGGATCTGTCCTTCTTTCCCTCCTGGACTTTTATTTGGAGGGGAGAAGAGATCTGATCCATTGTAAATACTATATGTCATGGTAGAGAGAGTTTGTGATCGTGTGTATAATGTGATATGGTATTTATTTGTACAGTCATTGTAATATATTCCCTTTCCCCCACTTTGAGTCTGGTGTGTTTTGTCTGGAAAAAGCCCATCCCACATTAGGTTGAGATGGGGAAGGGGGCTAGGACTAGGGGATTGGATTTTGGGGCTATCTCAAACCATGACAATGGTCTAGGGATGCAAATCTTATATTCTACCCTGTTGTAGCGTATAATTGTGCTGTTCACCAGTGGTATATGCTGTGCAGATTTAAAAGGTTTACATAGTTCTTGTTACAGAAAAAGCAATGCTGAAATGTAAAGAGCATAGCTATTATTTGTAAATAAAAAATCACTTCAAGAAAAAAAATCACTTAAAACAAGATATTTCAGTTATATTCTGATTTCTTGAGCAATACCACAACCAGCACTAAATGATGTAGAGTTGACCCCTTCACTAAAGTTTTTTTGCATTGAATGCCAGAAATAAAAGCAATATCTTTCTTCTGCTATTTTTCCTCTGATTATAGAAATGTCATCATTGGTGCAGTTGGAAGGAAGAGACAGTCAGGATGGTCAGATGTTAATTAGGAGGAATACTAGAGGAAAACAATAATTCCTCAAGGCTAAAAGGATTTCAGAGGGACATGTGACTGTTAAAATTTTGGCAAGTGAACCACAAGTTCCTGTGAAGTTGAATAGGAAATAGGAAGGGAATACCGTGGAATAGCCTCAAAAGGGAGGAAAAGCACTGAGAAAGGTAGAATGGCAAAATGCAATTGAAGAAATGCCAAGTGAGACAAGAAAATAGTCTAATCCAGAAAAATGTTATATTTGGAATTAAAAGTTACACTTTTTCTTGGCAGTAACAAGCTCAGAAGGACTATTTAAAACTATCTTTCAACTTTGTTTTCAAGACTAAGAATAAAAAATGGCCTTTAAGGACCTTTAAATATGTCTAAGTGCTCTAAATTTTAGACTCTGATATCTTTTCTTTACTAGTGTTTCTTCTCCCTGCTCTATTCTGAAAGAAAAAGCATGTGGCAGTTACAGTTTATGGTTAAGTTACTCTTTCATTTAGACAATGTGAAGTATATCCTAATAATGTGGAAAGTATTTTCCATTCTGTAAAAAAAGATACAGGGTATTTGAAAAGTAATTAAAGTCTTACTGACATCAGATCTTTGATGCAACAACTGCAAGTGTAGGAGGTCTGAAAAAGACTATACAGTCCCATGCTGTATATTTTTTTGTACAAGTCCTCCTAAAATCGTCCACCTTATCTCTTGGATTGTTCAAATTCCACTAGTTTTCATTACATGCATTTTACAGCCTTTGTCAATCCTAATGATAAGACTGACCCTACATGTAATTTGGTGAAAATCTGAGAGAGTGTAAGTTTGACATACACACAGAAATATCTAAGCATTGTAGGTTTAGTTCATTTTGAGGTCCTTTAATGACAAGAAAATGCCCTAGTGAGACAATGGGGCTCTTGAATGCTTTCTTAATACTGTAGTCAAACCAATAAAAATTATTTCATGCACGTTGCAATTAACATTGTCAGTGACTCTGTGAGAATGATCATTTCCCAACTTCTAAAACCTCTGCAACTAAATAGAAATTCATAAGCCGTGACTTGTAATTAAGCAATAAATGGAAAACTTTCTGATTTTCACTGCAACAGCTGATAATGTACAGTACAGACTGCTGAAAAATAAGTGGACACCTCTGTTGCCTATATAGTGAGATTGTTGTCTTGCAGAAAAATAAATCTTGACTTTCCTTAGCTACATTTTACATGTAATTAAGTTACTAAAGCATGACCATGGAGCATGTACTCTTGGACTAATCACTTGCTATATTGACAGACCTTGGAACCTGAGGGTTTGGAAAGAAAATTAATTCTTTCTTCCTGTTCCCACTCTCTTACTCTTGAAGATCACTGTTATTGTTCATGTAAGTGAAAGAAATTTACAGTCTATGACTCATTCACTTTTATCCCCTTTTTTCATTCAGTTCTAACATTAAAAAATAAATATATATTTTTTTTACTTTCTAGAAAGTCTGATAATAAAGTATTTCAAACATATTCTACATATTAATCTATATTCCACATGGAATGCTTTTTAAGGTTAGTGTTAATCCTTCCAGTAATAAATTGCTTTTCATTACTGTTCCCTTCATATTTCTTAAAACTATGGTCTATGCAATCCAACTGTTTCATGACAAAATGATCTTTATAGCTCTCAGAAAAACAAAGAACATCTACACAACCCTTGTTTCAGAAACATTGTTATTTTGGGTATTTTTATTGGTGTTTAATTTAGTTAGCTGTTTTCCTGGTCTTTATGCACTTTTACCAGAGCTGAGAAAAACTATACACTCTCCCTCTTCCCCCATTTTTGATATATCTAGATTTAGTAAGTGGAGTGGCATCTCTCTTAGGAAAGACTATTTTATTTGACTTTGGGCACACTAAGAATCTTTGCAGATCACCTATATAGAGGGGTAGATAGATCCTATTTTTGGGTAAATGTTTCCTCTCAGGAGTGTTTAAGTTACTTTCTGGGCAGGGCTTACTCACCCTAAAACTATTGAGCAGAATGACCTTAATGGTTTTGTAGACTATGCTTCCAGGAAATCTCACAAGAGAAACATCAAGGTTCCATATCTAATGCAATGGTGCATTGTAATTCATTTTTGCAAGACAAAGCAAGCAAATATGAAGAACAGTTATGTTTTTAACTAGAATCTGTAAAAAACAAGTAGATTGCATTTATAGCAATATCGTCCCTCTTTAAGACACAAAGTAGTCTAATACAGATATTAAAAAAAAATAAAAAGACTTCATTACCACTCCCAGCCTTTGCATTGCACCAGATGTTGACTTCATTGAACGAATATTGTCTGTTATGACTACTGCAAAGCATGTTGCAACTATGGTTAAAAGAGACACTGACATAGATCACAAGCCAGCATAAATCAATACAGTCCCATTGATATCAGTATATGTAGGCTGATTTTCACAAGCAGACGTTATGGACTGTAATTTTTTAAGAAAGGAGGGGTATATGAGAGGCATTTGCACATAACTTAAAAAACCCAAACTTTTATTATTATTATTATTATTATTATTATTATTATTATTATTATTATTATTAATTATTCTTCAGTATGGAAAGGTACACATAGAGATTTCAGCCCTCTCAGTACATGTTGTAGCCAGATACCTTATTTGTTGACTTAACACATGCTGGCACATGACCACATCTGACAACTTTATCTCAAGTTTTGCCCTCAAAAACTAAAGCAAAGGTTCTATGCTTTCCAAATAAAGCTAACATAATCCAAAATGTTGATTAAATAATTTTATCAAATAGTGTAACATTAAAAATCTCAGTGACTACTACATATGCATAACATTACCCAGCCATAGTGAAAGGTTTTATATGTAGTGTTCCTCTGGGGTTTATAAATCTGTCTTTGTTATTAAGTCTGACACAACTAAAGAGTTCATTTAAAGTAAATTACATTTTTAGCTTTTTTTTTTTTTTTTATTTTGCATCAAACAGAGTATCTATGATAAAACTCAGTGGATTTTAGATTTCCAACCATTATGAGATAAAACAACATTAAAAACATAACATCAGGACAGTGCAGAAAAAGCGCAGAAAATTAAATTTACCCTTTTGTATGTCTGAAGTTGCAAAAATAATCTAATCAGAGGGGGTTTTTAGAGTAAAATTTGACTACAATATTTAAAGGTGCAGGATCAGTATGTCTCTGATAAATATCATTATTATAAAAGAGTGAAATAGTCACCTTAACTGCCTCACTGACCAATTTATGAAAAGAAGAAATTATTGTATGCAAACAGGAGAACATTACAATGTAATGTTGACCTTCACTCTTTAATAAGGAGATTCAGTACTGCATATGCTGTTTTGAAGGGCCCTTGAGCTTTTATTATTTTATTGTGAACTCTCTGCCTAGAACCACTTAGCCAAGTAAAAAGATTAGCCAGGGGCCTCCCATTCCTACCAAGGTCTGGTACAAACTGTAGTTAACAGATTAAGTTGAAGGGCCCTTCTGTTGGGTGCTTTCATTGTTTCATTTCTTGGAGTACTCCAGCTACAAGACACCAAGCTGATTACATGCACTGTAAACAGTCTGTCTTGTTTTGAAATTTGTATATAGGGTAATGAACATTGCAAACATATGTAAAACTTCACACTAAGTTATTTTAGAGCTGCAGTTCAGTGCTTATTAAAATTCTGTCTTTCTGTCCTTTATCAGGCAACGTCATTCAGCTATAGTGATTTCACCAGGGGTGAAATATGCTTATTCAGAAATGGAAATCCCAAATTCCAGGAACACAATGGCACAAAGGGGTCAAGCTTTCCCTCTAAACTATGCATGCCACTTTTTTTTCCCCCAGAAACTGAAGTAGGCATAAAAAATCCAGTTAAACAAAGAAACTGGAGCTAAAATTTTAAATTATCTCCGACTGAGGTGACAAAAATGGTTAGAGGAACAAGCGTGCTGCTCCCAAAATGGATTATAATTATAATTCTTTATAATTAGAACCATCCTTGAATTTTTAAATATATTTATCTTTCAAAAACGTTCAGATCTCTCATTCTCGACAGACCCCCACTCTTCTTTCTCTTTCTGTATAAATCTAAAAGAAAATTAAATGTTGGCAGTTAAAGTACCTACATAAGTGTGGCAACCATCCAACGCTCATACAGACATATCTGGAGTCATCTTCACATGTGCAAAAATAGTTGAAAAAATTTTAGCACTCTAGACATTTTATCTGGGTAAGATCTTACTCAGTGAAAGATGATTGACAGCAGCTCTTATGTTCAAAGATTTGAACGGAGAGTCTAATAAATGGTGCTTCTCACACAGTTCAGCCATTTATTTGCTTGGAAAACTACATGCAGAGTACTCTGGGTCAGATGCCAGCAAAATGTTTCATTGTCTTATGTAGATGAGACTGTCCTCTTGTACAGATCCACTATATTTACCAAGGTAATTGGTAATTGTTATATACAATATCACTTCTGCCACAGAAACATGACCACTGGAGATTTAATGAGCTGAACTTGTGTCAGAAAGGAGCAGTTTTATTTAGTGCTATGAATTCTTTTAAGTATCCATCAGTCCCTACTTTGTGCTCCAAGAGGCTAGTTTACATGAATCAGTCAAATATAATCCACCACAGTTTCAAATATATTCGAGCTCATTATTAATACTTCCTCACAAATGACTGAAATCTGCATGGAGGATATAGATCCCGAGAAAAATTTTTAAAGGGTGATGAATTAGATAACAGATATTTTGAAAGAACAATCACTCTAAGGTAAGTCACATTGAAATAATAAATTGCTGTCAAAAATTTTGAGACTAGATGCTGTCCTCCCTTTCAGTAGCATCAATCAAGAATAAGTCTTCTGAAGTCAATGCAGTTATTTTAGTTTTAAATCCATATATGTGAAATCACACAGTGGTTCAGTCCTCTCCATAAATTAACCAGGGTTTGTTCATGCACTCTTTGTTCAGACAAACATATATTCAGGTAAATGTGTAGAAGTTTGTTCTTGGAGAAAGAATTATAGATTGTTAAAGTACTGGGCGATTATAACACAAATAATTTAATTCTAGGTGAAATCCATTTCCTGTGACACTCCTCAATGCACACACACCAGCACAAATGCACATACACATGTATAAACACATGGAGTCCTGCAAAAAATCTAAGGATGTAAGCTTTGCTCAACGAGCACCACTGGGGCTAGAAAGTAAAATAACCATTTTCAAAAACAGAGGTAGGCAAAGAAATAGTAGCGAGATTTGTGCCCGTGTATTACAATAATGCACACCCCCAAATCCTTAGGATTCCCCGTAAGACAGAGGTTTTATCTAAGTAGAATAGAAAATCTAGCAGGTGAGTGAGCTTTATTAACATTTTACATTTGTTGTAAGCCAAATATAAAGCCCTCTCATAAGAAAAATGGAAGGAAAGCTTATATAAAACACACATTATAAGAAAAACTTCAAACAATGGAAACACCGAGTATGTTCTTTCATTTATCTTTATTATTTTTAAAGTGTTATTCAAAGATGTCATCTAATTCATCACTTTGCTGTTTTTTTATGAACTCTAAGCACACAGCAAGGTACTTCAAAAATGCTTTTCTGTCTGGACCAAAATTTATCTCCAGTATAACAATAACTCAAGACTCATTTTATACCTTGTTTGCTTTTTTATTGTTGTATAAGAATATAATTTTGTTTATTGTCCTCTCTCCCCTTTTGTTTTTAAGAGTTTTATTTGTATAAAATATTACATGTAATAAATCATTCATGGCAGAAATAGTAATAATATTGACCAAACATAACTATTTATCATTGTGTTTATCATTGTGCTTGCTCTCTTTTTGCCCTGCATATACTCCCCACTGTGCCTGCAACCCCCAAGGAGAGCAGAAAAGCCATGCATCATTGTCAGTAGAGGGATTTCCACAGGGAAACTGGCACAGATATGGTGTTACAAATACTAGTGTGTCTTGAGAGACAAGACCAGGGGTGAATCTTACGGGCTTCAGTAGTCTTTGGTTTAGGCCTGAAGGAAAGGTGAAATCACAGCACCAAAAAAAAAAAAAAGACTGGCTCAAGACTGATTTCTATGTTGCCACAAGCTTTTGTCATTACAAGGGACACAGACAAAAATATTTTCCTTCTTAATCTTTGCAGAAAATTAAATATTGTCTTTGCTGATGAGGTTAAAGGATTACAAACTTGTTAAGTGATAAAAATACAGGTGTGGAAATGTCTTAATTTGTGAGATAGACACATTCTCTGTCTAAGTCCCAAACCCTGCTCATTTCTTATATTGACAAGCCAGTTTCTGTTTCTTTTGAAATTATTCTCCAGTTCACTAAAAACTGAAATTCACTTATCAAATAAACAGCTTCAAACTTGCAAACAAAAGTTGTTTTCTTCTGGGAGTCCACTTCTGTTTTGTTAAAGTGATTTCACAGAAACAACAGAAAAACCCATAAGTTGGAGTTTTCTTTCTCTTTTAATTAACCTAAATCACTTGGAGAACTGACACAATTTTCTTCCTTGTCTGCACGAGAGAAAGAGAAGTGCTAATCTCTGAAACTGCTAGTTTCAAAAGATTAATTTACTCACGTCATATTTTATGAGTCAAAAATAATTTTCAAAATATTCTCATTGTAGAAAGATTGATTTGGATTTTTTTCTGTACACATCAATATATCTGGAGTAATAGCATACACATACAAAATGTAATAGTTAAAACTGGTGACTCACAATAAACATGACAGCCTTCAGATGTTCAAAAAAGTACTTTTGTCTGTTACGAAAACTGTTCATCCTTCTTTGAACGTGTTTTACACCCCTTTTCCACAGTGATAGCCTCATATATCGTGATTGATCTGCAGATCTATACACTTTGATGGTTTACAACTTTTTGTCTCAGCTATACCAGCATCTATTTTATATGCAAGTCCTAGATCTGTGACTTCATCATATCCATGTCCTGCCACCAGATACAGAAGTGCTTTGTTCTGCCTCTTTTCATGCTGGAGGAGTTTTTCCTAGGGGTTTCTCCTTGTCCTGAAACATGAAAATGTGTGAAGCATAAAACTCCAGCTGTGAATACTTACCTCCCTGCAGTGTTAAAAAGTTCAATATACAAAACACCTGGTTTCAAGCAAAATGTACACTAAGATATATGGCAATGAGACAGATTTAATATACCCCATAGGGGCCTCAAGCAGTTTTTAAATTAAAGACACAACTGAGTTTAGTTTCTTTTCTCTTTTTTTTCCTTTAAAGAGCCTTTACTGTTTCGCAAATAATGAATTGATACTTCTTCCTACTGAAGAGAAAGTCATAAACAAAAAAGCAATTTGTGGTGGTCAGAAAGGATGAGGATTCATTGTTATGCAAATAAAATCTGAAATATAAAGTTTACATTATAAGCATAAAAAAAAGCCTTTGTTCCATACAGAAGAAATACAGAGGGTCCTTAGAAATCTTGACAAGGAGTGCACTCTACAGTTTGCTTGAGGTTTACTTATGCATTGGCATGCAGACTACTATTTGAAGGTAATAATAAAGTAGAGCTTATTCCTCCTACATTATGTTCTGCAGACAGTATTTTACATATATAGTTGTCTGTACTTCCATATGAAGCTATTCTAATGTCCAGGAGTATAGATGTGCCTTGAAATAATTGACAAGAAGTTCTCAAGAGAAAATAATCAGGACATTCGAAAAATGTTATTATGGCTTCATAAAACAGATAGAGGCATTTTCACTGTTTGTTTTCACTCAGGTCCACATACTCATTTCTCCTTGCATTATATCTTGCCTATTTGGACGTAGGTTTGATTAAAGTGTCCTTCTCTTAGATGGATGGCCTTACAGGGCTATGGGAGCTCCACCTGCCCCGGTTTGGGATTAGAGTTGTCCTTCTCCTAGGATGACTGCCAGAAGGCTAACAAGCTCATCCTGCTCAAGGGTGTATTGTATCTGACCCTACGGTTTTGACCTGACAAAAGACAACGCAGAAAGAACCGTCCCTTGCAGAATATACCTCCTAAGGAGTCTTTCTGTTGTGCCTTTTGCAATCAAACATGTCTATCTCACATTGGCCTTATTAGCCACCAGCGTGCCTGTAACAAATGTGGATAGAGCCTTTCCCAAATCTTCGTTCGCAAAGCCCAGCCATGAGAGATATCTTGCCTATTTAGTAAGCCTTTCCTCTGGACAATACCAGTTTTCTTCTCAGAGGATAATATGTATAGCAGTGAGAACACCATCTTCCCCAACACATGGGCATGAGAACAAAAATGCACTTGCATTTTTCATTCATTCACTTAATTTAGGTTTTAAAAGGACAGAATTCTGGTGTATGTAAGGCATATCTATGAAATTAAAAATGTAAATTTTCAATGCTTATTTCAGAAGAATCTTTGGGGCTCAAGTCTTTGATGCACTGAGTACTCAATATACTCGTGCACCTAACTGCTAAGGCAGGACTGAGAAATTTTTTGCATGATAGATGATAAATTTTGGACCCTGTGGATGATCTTGGCAGCTGATGTAAAAGACCAGCTGAGCTTCACCACTGTCCATAACTAAGCCAGGGCCAGAAATAGATTTCTTGGAAGTCATGGAGGACTCTTCCTCTGTGACGGAGTTGAATCACAACTCAGCTCAATTTTTTTCCAACTCATGACTATGAATTTAATATTCAAATGATTCTTAAAATAGAAAAGTGCCTGTCAGGTGTCATTTCTGAACTATAATGTAACAGTAACTGGATATGAACACTGTAAAAGAATGCAGACATGAAGTGTAGACCAAGTAAAAGAATATCATGCAGAAAACAATAACAGACTCAAGAGTAGAATTTATGGAGACATTTAATGAATATGCTAAAGAATTTTATGAAATATGTTTATTTATCCATATTTTCCATTCTCAGTGATGAAAGACTGAAAAACTAGGTTTCAGCTATATGTAGTTAGTGAATTTCCTACTCTGTTTCTGCTAACACTCAAGATTTGCCAACTTGTAACTGTTAAATATTCTCCTCTTAGTGGTCATCACCAAGTAAAATAAATTTGTTAATTTAAACCTCCTTAATGAAACCATTACCTTTATGTTTCTCTAGAGATAGATGAAGAAAGAATTATTGGAATAGATAAGGAACAGCTGTAGTGAAGCTACCACTATTAAATAATATTTTTATAATCTACAGTAACTCTGCATTAAATAAATAAGTCAATCAAATTACTACTTTATATTTCTGAGGAGTCCAATAGCTGTGTGCATATTTTTACTCCATATCAAATTCAAATTATCCTTAATGTGTTATACAATACTGACCGTATAACTTCATTGTTACCATGTGCTAAGGAAACAGACCCAGGACAGTAAGATTAGGAAAATTATATGCCATAATACACACAATATAGCTGTCTCAGCACTTCATTCTTTCATTTTGCTTGCATAAAACTTTGCTTACAGTTATGCTTAGACATTAACACTAAATTTATTTTCCACCAAATATCATTTAAATTAACACAAGAAGAATGTGTTTTTGTTCATCATGCTAATATCAAAAAGTTCCAGTCACCATTTACATAATAACTACAGTTCCGGGCTTCTTGGAAGGTAGTGACACAAGATCCTAAATACTTTTCATTTTTGTTGGTACAAAGTATGTGTTATAAAAGCAATATCAAGTGTGCAATTAAAAAAAAAAAAAGATTTCTGATAACGCAGACTTAAATTTGTATGCTTTTCCTTTCTAATTCACAAAATTAACTGCCTTGTTCATGTCTACAAGCCATTAAAAATTATTACTTCATCTACCCCAAGTACAGATCATCAAGACTTAAATATACACATGTATGTTTATCTATGTACTTATGGAGATTTCATGCTTTTTGATTGGCAAGTTTCAAGTGCTGCTAAGATTTTAATCAAATAAAAGAGTTTAATGGATTATCCTTTTGTGTTTACTGCTCCAAAATGAGGAAACCTTCCAAGAAGAGTAATTGCATTCATTCTAAATTGTGGTCTACAACTTGTCTAGTGCTGTGTTGAACTTTTCTCCAGAATTCCAGGTTTTATTTGTTCTCTTCATGTAATTAATTGTTGTTCAAAACAAAGAAACATATTAAACCTTTCTTTATGCCTGATTTACCAAGATTTTAAGAAAGAAAAATTATTTAATGCACAAAGAGAAAAGAGGTGCAGGTTACAATCAGGAAATATCAGGTTTAATAGCAATATTCTCCAAAGAGTAAGACATATATCACATTTGTACTTCAATAAAATTGGAAAAAGTAAAACAAAGTGTATTCTTGCATTAACTGGATAGTGTACTCTAGTAGGTCTCTCAAACAACTAGATTGAAAAGTTCTTCTTTGATTAAGAGTTTGGATCATAGTCTAGATAAATTGAATTTTCTATTTCAACAGCATATTTATCATCCTTTTTTGTGTGAATGGTGTTCACAAGCTGATTTTGACTTCAATGAATGTATTAAAATTTTGTAAATTTTAAATCAAATCATTGAGAAAAATACATTTTTTTCTGTGGGATACTTTTAAAAGATTCATCATGCTTATATATTTCTTGTACTTATAATTATTGTTTAAATAAGTATAACTGATCCCTTAAATGATGAAAAAGATTATAAACATAAAATTATCAATGCCCGAGAAATAACAAAGCAGAAATGTTACATTACAATTCCTATAAATAACAGGATACTGTGAGGATTCAAATCTGTTTCAATATATTTCAGTGACTTTCCAAATATTCATAAACATTACAGTCTCAAAGATAAACTCTATATAATCTTTCATCTATAAAATTCTTTACAAAACTTTTTTTTTTTATTGGAGAAACTGTAATTAATAATTTTTTTATCACAAAGCTTAAAAGACGGAATTGTTACAAAGCATAAATGTTCAATGAGATTTCAAAGTTTCAGTGACTGGCAATGACATGTTATTACAATGATAGATTTTAGTAGGTGTTTGAAAAAGATGTCAAAACTGTTAGTAGTAGGAAGAGTATCAGTTGCCTTTAGAAATAATGTGATTTTTTTTGTTTGTTTTTTTTTTTTTTAATAACGGTAGATTCAGAGTATGCTTTCAGTCCATTCAAATCCTCTTTCTGAACCAAATTTTGATCACAATTTATTTGCAATAGCAAGCTGTTTTTCAGTGGTAAGTAAAGGAAAATATCGAGTAAACACCTGCAAGAAGAGGTATCTGTAAGATGTTACAGCAGGTGTTACTTTCAGGCTGCAGCTCCTTTCTGAATCAATTTTCTAGGAGTCATCCTAGAAACACAGACCATGAAAACACTTCCAATTTCAAAAACTCTGTCCTGAGGGGGCAGGGGGAAAAGTATGCATTTTTAAAGATGATTAACCTTCAGTCTGTTAGTATTAATCAGCTTGAAGTGTTGAAAGAGATGATATAAATTGAATTGAATTGGATAGGATAATTTCATTTATGTACTGGTGAAAGAGAGTCACTCTGCACTGAGTTCAAAAAGACAGATTTTAGTCAGGGGGAATTATTTGGCCACAGGAGAGGGGTCCTCCACTGCAGAATTTTCCACTTTTTAAACACCTTACGGAATAATTTTGTGATTTATATTTCATAAAAAATAGATTTAAAAAAACCCAACAAGCCAAACCCTGAAACAGTTCATAGATGACACTAAGTTAGGGAAGGGAGTTGATCTGCTGGAGGGTAGGAAGTCTCTGCAGAGGGATCTGAACGGGTTGGATCAATGGGCCAAGGTCAGTGGTATGATGTTCAACAAGGCAAAGTGCTGGGTTCTGCCCTTGGGTCACAACAACCCCATGCAGTGCTACAGGCTGGGGGCAGAGTGGCTGGAAAGCTGCCTGGTGGAAAAGGACATAGAGGTCCAGATTGAGCTCAGACTGAACATGAACTGGCTCTGTGCCCAGGTGGCCAAGAAGGCCAAAAACATCTTGACTTATACAAACTCCCCAAGATATAGGTTCTTTCCATTGTCTTTGAAAAAGACTACAAATATCCTCTGATTTGTATAGCTAGGATAGTAATGAAAAGCAATTAATCAATTTTCATGTACCCTTTTTCTTTCAGGAAAAATACAGCTTGTCTTTCCGATCTGCAGATGCAAGTACTATGAAATAGAATCCTAAGCAGTATATGAAAAGGGTTTCTTTAAAAATAAAATAATTATGGTAGAAGACATTTATACAATTCTGTACTACAAACAAAAAAAATAAATTACTGTTCTTTTAGATTTTTATTTCTGTTATAGCTGAATTTCAGAATTATTTCACTGGGTTCTAACAAAAAATAAAGATTAATTCAATAAGCACATAAATACATAAATTGTTCTCACCAAGGTGACGTCAAATACTTAAAAAATAGAATGCTCTGGAAGGTTTGAAATTTTCTAACATTCACAGTAGCCTTCTTTTTTTCACAGAGCTTTGAAGAAAAGGTTTTTGTTGGTTTTTTCCCCTCTGCTTTGTTTCATTTTCTTGTAGAATAATATAAATTTCTCTTAAGTTGCCATATTTCTTAGAAAATATGAAATTAGAATCCAATGTCTGATACAGTATTGTAAAAATGTGAATACCTCTGTTACATATTTCTTTTTACATTTTCTTGCTCAGGTGTCACTGAGTTGGTCTTACCAAACATTAAGCCAGTCAGACCAGTCCTTAAGATACATTTTTTTTATCATTTTAAGTTATTAAATTTTTATCTGTTATCAGCATGTAGAAAACTACTGGAAGCCATTTTGGAAAGAAGAATAAAATTCTGTTTTGTTATGCTACTGATACAGGCTTTTAATTGGTAATTGTGGTCTCAATTCACTTTTTTTTAATCTTTTTTTTTTTTCTTTCACCAGAAGAAAGATTCGGGCTTCAAAAAGTTTTTTTCAACTCACACTAATTGGCTCTATTTCAGACAAACACAATGTCAAAAAATGTTTGAACAGTAATTGACTAATGCAGACTTGTGCATCTTCCATAGCAGCAAAAAACTTGATGCATTGATATGCTCTCTTTCTACTTTATACCTAATAAAACATCTAGATTACATTTGTGTTATAAAAGCCTCAATAAGGAAGCTGTACATCTCTGGGAAAAGATGCTGAAGTGTTAAAATGCTGGTTTTTATAGTTAGTTGAAAGATGTCAATGGTCCTTTTAGCTACATTTATGCTAATAAACTAAGCAGATCTGGAGAGTGGTTCATACAAAATGTCAGACTGCTTAGTTGCTTGAATGCCGCTTAATACATACCTTCTACTATAGAAAGAAGCATCCTTTCAGGCAAACTCAGGTAGAGAGGGGGCACACGTAGGCCAAGGCTGTTATTAACAACAGTATGAATAATTCCTCCTTTTTGTGGAATTAAAAAGGGTATAACCATATGGATGTGGGCTGTGTTATGGCACCTGTCTTCAGGGCCACAGTATACATCCTGTCTAATGGTGTTGATGTAGACATTTATTGCATTTAAAACATTTTGATAAGCTGTCTGCAGAATGTATTTAGGGAAAATCCATATGATCTTTTTTATCATTATTTGTTGTTTCTTTATTGTTTTGTTTTATGGTTACTTTACTTTACAATTTTGCTTCTGCATTTTTGTATGAGTTTGGTCTCTCCTTCTTTCAAAACAAGTGATACCTTCCTTCTGAAGACACAGCAATTTCTGGTTTTTTCTATTCTTGTGACACAAGATACTTTTTGTAGAATCTGTAGATTCCCTGTAGTTGTGTCTTGGTTATTTCTGACTTTCCAAAACATTTGATCCAAGTGCTGATGTATGAACTTTTTTAAGGTTTGCTGTCAACCACACATTGGTATTTGACTTTGCTTCACATTGAGATTTGGAGAGGTCTAGGCTTCAACTCTTCTTGCTTCCCTCTCTGGAAAACTGGGGTTAATATAAACAAATATCCTTACTGTCTCTGCTCAAGGCCCTTTAAACATCTTAACTGGGGACAAGGTTAACCTTACTGCACCATCCTGTTGGTCTTCATAG
This sequence comes from Pseudopipra pipra, assembly GCF_036250125.1. Taxonomy (NCBI): domain Eukaryota; kingdom Metazoa; phylum Chordata; class Aves; order Passeriformes; family Pipridae; genus Pseudopipra; species Pseudopipra pipra. The sequence goes on from NC_087550.1 coordinate 82,061,268, forward strand.
GCTGCCTTTAAACACTGCTGGGATCAGTGAAGACAATAGGAAAAGAAGTGAGACTAGTGCCTGAGGAAGTTCATAACCTGTTTGCTCACAGGGAGGAAAAAAATGAGAATCACCTGAATTGTCTTTGAGCAGTTCCAGAATCACATTTCTACCTTAGAATGCTTTCAAATGTGACACAGTTACCTTCTTCCTGCGTATTTTTCATGTTTGATGCTCTCTCTACATGGCTCTAGATCTGAGAATATGTAGGGAAGGTGTTGGTATAACAGTTGCTTGTAGCTCTCAAGCCATTTAATTTTTCTGAATAGTTTGGAATGTTTCAGTCTCTTCTCCTTTTCCAAGCTGTTTCCATAAGAATAGAAAAAGGTCCCATGTTAAACTATTTTAAGATCCAAGTCCTGAAAAACAGAAATATGTGCATTACCTTCCTTATTTTAAATTAATGAAATGACAGATCTATATGCTAGCTCTCTGAGGATTTTTTCTTTTCAAAACCGAATGAATATATTAGGGGGAAAAATGAAAGGACAAGTATTAGGAAAAAAATATGTAATGTCAGAAATCCTTAATGTGCTAGGTCAAGTTCCACTTGTCACACTAATAGCAAAGTCAATATGCCTACAAGCACAAACAATGACAGTAAAGGGTAATTTGAATAGCCTTTTATAGGAACAACTTAGCATAATATAAAATAGTCTTTCCCATTACAAAAAGAAGAACCTAAATATAATTACTGAGTCTTCTTGAAAAACCTACTGGAAAAGGAGGTGTGAACTGATAGCTTCTATGGATGACATATCTATGTTAGTCTATGTGGTGCATCTATTGATGATATCAACTGAGGCGATTCAGTATTCTCTAACTTTACATATTTACATTTTTAATTTTGTAGGTAATATCTGGGTGTACACAGAGATGTGGATGAATGATTGAATCTTTGTTACAGATTTCTCCATCTGTAACTAGCTGCTGATAATAAACTGTCATTAACTATAACACATATAATGAAAAATTATTGTGGCATTTTCTTTAAAGGAAGTAGTGGGAAGAAGTATGACTCATAGTCACACAAAAATTCCTACAGACACTTGTTAGGGTGTATTTTTGGTATCACACTTGTACAGACCTCTGCACAAGTTCATAATATATATGTAAATAGCAAAAAATAATTTCTAAGTGCAATGAGAAGCTGCCATAGACCAGTTTCTTGCCTAATAGTAAAGAAACCATGGGATTTGGTGAAGAAATAGGAAACTGATATAATCTTAGGACTCAGCGCATTTTGTTTCTGCTGTCTATAGAGAGAAAGAAGAGTGAAATTTATTTCTCTGTGTAGACGATGAAGGTGAAAAAATAATCATTAAAAAGGCTGCTACTCTCACTCATACACTTGTGCATGAGCAGGAGCGAGTGCGTGGAGAAAATGAGTAAACACACTAATCAGATTTCATCAGCTTCTGAAGTGGTTAAAATAGGGCTTAGCCTCCTCTCATACATGTCAGGCATCAAAGCTGGTTTGCGGCTTGGGTGAGCACAGTACGCTATTTATTTAAAAAAAATTACTTTTGCTTTTCTTTTCTCCATTTCTCCTTCTCTGTGTTTAGAAAGTATAGATAATTTCGCTACATTCCTGTCTTCTCTATATTTACTCTACTTTCCAACTGCTCTGAAGTGAAACTAGACAGTTAAAGAAAATAAAGTTTCTTTCAGTTCTATCAATGGTCACAGACCAAGAGCAGCCAAACCATAATATTCAGGTGTACTGTTCAGTTAGATATTTAATTTTGAAGCAAACAAATATGGAATTCATATCTCTTAAAGGGCATAAATAGAAGAAATTTATGGAGGAATGATAGCTGAGTGAGAAAACTACTAAATGTGTGCAAGGGTCACAAAATCAATAACTGATAAAGTTCCTTTTAGACTGTAGTATTACTGGACTCTTTCTGGAGATGTTTAATCATCATGACAATCCAAAGCTCTCTTTCTACCCAGCTTGATATTGAGAAGTAAATATGAATACTCTATGCTTCTAAAATCACATTTCTTTTCCTAAGTAGCTTTTCCCACTAATTGATGATGATTCATTCTGACAGTCCTGTAAAATAAGCTGTAAAACACTATAAATTATTTAGAATTCTAAGTTCCAGTACTAAGGAAAGTAAGATCAGTCCTCTAGTTTCAAACAAAAGAGACAAAGCGAAGAGACACAAAGGAAAAAAAAGTTAGAAGGGTAAGTAAATGAATATACTTAAAGGAAAAAGAGTAAAATAAACATTGTATCCTTTAATGAGTGGAAAATTATACCACCTTTGGTGATATATATTTCAAAATGCTTTTGTACATCTTCTGTAATGATTTTTCAGAAATGAAAATTTGTTTCCTAATAAATACCTCTTTAATCTGAGTATCACAGCAGAAGGGAGAGGGAGGTGCTTTAACCATCTGGTTAAAAAGAGTATAATCAGTAATTTTCTGCAGCTGTTTATTTTGGTTCTAAATGTTTTGAAAATGTATAGCACATTTCATTTGAGACACAGAATTGAAGAGTCAGTTCAGGTGCTAGGCTCTCTCCCAGCTGCAACATGAACTTGCTGCTTCACTCTGGGAAGACACATCCATTTCTTCCTCTTCAGTGTTAATAGAGAGTCTTTCCAGGGGGTGTTTATGTGGTGAAACCTCATTCTGTTTTAGTGATGCCCATGCTAGTCCTAGGTTGCTGGTTATAGATGCACAGGGTCGTGTGATGATATTAGTCTGAATATCACTTTATCATGGCTAAATTTTTCCCTTATTCCCTCATCTTGTAAGACAAGAGTCACAAAAATAAATGCCATATTTAGTGAGACAGAGCACACTCTGAAAGAAAATGGGATACCCAGTTAGCTGGGACATGGAGAAGGCTGAGGTACTCAATGATTTTTTTTTTTTTGCCTCAGTCTTCACTGGAAAATGCAGCAGCCACATCACTCAAGCTGCAGAAAGCAAAGGCAGGGACTGCAAGAATGAAGAACTGCCAAGTGTGGGAGAACATAAAGGTTGAGAACATCTAAGGAACCCAAAGTTACACAAGTCCTTGAGAGCTGATGAGATGGTCTTGAGGGAACTGGTGGAAGTTGGTAAGCCACTATCCATTATATTTGAGATGTGGAAGTCTGGTAAAGTTCTCTCTGATGGAAAAGGGGAAACATAACCCCATTATTTAATAAGGGTAAAAAGGAAGCATCGAGGAACTAAAGGTCAGTCAATTTTACCTTGGTGCAGGCAACATTATGGACCAGATCCTCCTGGAATTTCTACTAAGGCACATGGAAAATAAGGAGATGATTGGTGACAGCCAACATGGCTTCACTAATGGCAAATTGTGTCCAAAAAATTTGATGGCCTTCTATGATGGGCTTACAGTCTTGTTGGTTGAGAGAAGAGCAATAATGTAATCTACCTGGACTTGTGTAAAGCATTTGGCACTTTCCTGCACAACATCCTTATCTCTAATCTGGAGAGGTATGAATTGGACAGACTACTCAGTGAATAAGGAATTGACTGGATGGTCACACTCAAGGAGTTGAGGCCAACAGCTTGATGTCCAAGTGGAGACCGGAGATAAGTGGTTTTCGTCAGGGATTTGGTGATGGGACTGGTGTTGTTTAACATCTTTGTATGCAACATGGACAGTGGGATTGAGTGCACCCTCAGCAAGTTTGTTAAGAAATCCAAGCTGTGTGGCATGGTCAACATACATAAAGGAGGGAAGGGATGCCATCCAGAGGGTCCTTAACAGGTTAGAGGTGAAGTTTAACATGAAGCTTAACAAGGCCAAGTGCAAGGTCCTGAATGTGGGTTGGGGCAATCCTAAGCACAAATACAGGGTGGGCAGAGAATGGATTGAGAGAAGCCCTGAGGAGCAGCACTTGGGAATGTGAATTGATGAGAAGAGTGACATGACCTAACAATGTGAGCTTGCAGCCCAGAAAGACAACTGTATCCTACACTGCATTAAAAACAGAGTGACCAGAAGATTGAGGGAGTTGATTATACCCCTCTACTTCACTCTCATGGGACCTCACCTGGATTATTGCTTCTATCTAAGAAAGATATGGACCTATTGGAGGAAGTCCAGAGGAGTCTCTTTCCTATGAGAGTTGAGGCTGTTCAGTCTGGAAAAGAAGAGGTTCCAGGGAAACTTTAGAGCAGCCTTCCATTACTTAAATGGGGCTCACAAGAAGGCTAGAGAGAAACTTTTCCCAAGGGCATGTAGTGATAGGACAAGAGAAAATGTCTTCCAAATTAAATAGACTACTTTTAGATCAGATATGAGGAAGACATTCTTTACTGTGAGGTTGGTGAGACACTGAAACAGATGGACCAGAGAAGCTGTGGATGTCCCATGCTTGGATATGTTCAAGACCAATTGAATGGGACTTTGAGACTCTTGGCCTGGTGGAAGGTGTCCCTGCCAATGACAGGGGGCTTGGAACTAGATGATCTTTAAGGTCGCTTCCAACACAAACCATTCTATGACTCTGTAAATGTTCACTCTTGAAAAATTCCTGTGAAATATGACATTTTGAATGAGATTCTAGCCTCAAAAAAAGGGTGGTATCAATTTCCATGTATTAAAAGAAATTGCATACACTACACAGCTGTTGTACCTAATCCTTACAAGCAGTGAAGCTAATTAGCCTTGGCACAGCAACACACTGACATTGTTACATTGCTTGAGTTCTGTCAGAGCAGCTCAAGTATCTCCACAGAACTGTACAGTTCAATGCAGGCGTACATAACAGGAATCAAATTCTCACTTCCCATACTCCACTGCTTAGATAATGCCAACTCTGGAATCAAATAATGTCACTAATTAAAGGAACATTTATAGCAGAAAGAAAAGTCATGCTAACAGATTGCAGTTGAGTAGAGAGGAGAAAGAAATGATGAGGACACAAACCTGAGAAGTAAAATGTGAAAAAGCATGTATAAAAATAATGCTTATAATTTGAGATTCTTGTTGAATCCTATAATTTAAACCAGAAAATATAAAATTTCACTTAATGTAGTAAATTCTGCAGCTACCATGAGGGTGAACAGCATTCCAGATGATTGAGACAAAAGAGGGCTCATGATCTTAAATATCACTTCTTGCTAAACTTCTTTTTAATTTCTTCTGAAACACAGTGAGGAATTACTTTTTCACACACATCATTCCATGTTTTCTGGAACTTGGTCTCACTATAGACAATAAGAGAAAATTACACAGAAGTATGACAACTTTTTGTAATAAAATATATATATATTATCACATACATGTATATTACACGTTTTTTTTCCTCTACCTATTTTATGTCTAAACAACAACTAGTTATTTTTCCAGTGATACTATCACTGATAAATATGTGCATTACTACTAATCCTGTAGCTGGACTGTGTAGTCTAGACATTTTCTGAATGTGGTCCCTCAAGTTCCAGGCATACAGGGGTATGTTAATACTAAGCTTGAAAAATGAACTTTTATTCCTCTCACCCCAAACCAAGTAATGTGTTTTTTCCTAGTATTCTGTGTTGGTTTCAGTGGCGCATGGAAAATATTCAAACTGGGAGCAGTAACTTATTTAATATTTCCTTTACTCTAAGCAAGCAGGATTTCACCAAGTCTGACTGGCAGTGTGTTGTCTGAATCCAACCCATAAGATGACTATGCCTAATTTGTCTCGAAACGTTTATAAAAGAGCTAAGACAATCTGAAAAGGCAAACACTAAAGACTTCTGGGTTTTAAAGACTTCTGTGGAGGGAATGGCACTAACAGTTGCAAGTTGCCACAGGCATGCAATCTGATCCCGCATTTGGGATTTAGTCCAATCTTGTACCATCGATTAATGATTCTTGTGTGGATAAAGGACTCAGCAGAGCTCATCTGGTATAAAACAAAATAGAAGTGGCAGAAGCAGATTTGCGGCAAACGTTTCTGTTTCTGTATTACCTTCCACTTGCACTCAGGGTTAATGGCTTGTACTGTGCTGGATCATGCTACATGACACCCTGTGTCACTGAAGAAAGACCTTTGTATAATCCTGTGGCTGTATATACTCTTAGATCAACATCTGTAGAAACGTTTGCAAAAGTTCACTTTCTGATTTCCTCTGTGGTTCTGTGTTTCATCCCCATAGGTAACATGTAAAAAAAATTGAAGGTTTTTGGTGGAGCAGGTCACCAAAATTCCTCCCTGTCTTTTATCTCAGTCTTCTTCCTTTCAGCTGGAATTCTTTCTCAGTGATGTGTTGCAGAGATTCTGGCAACATTATACCTGCCTTTGTGTTACAAGCAAAATACATCAAGCCCTACAGGCAGCAATCAATTGTCACCAGTCTGTGAAAGTAATTGGAAAACCCAGACTCACAACATTGCAATAATGGGAGGGCTTAAGCAATGCAAGTAATTTTAACATGACCCAGCTTCCACTTCAATATCAGGAATTGTGAATGGAAAGGGGAAAAATCTAAACTGATTAAAATATGGGTCCTTGTAGGAGGAAGACCAACTGAAATAGACGCCTTAGTTGAAGGTGCAATATTTAGTTAATTCTGTACTGTTGCATAGGAGGAAGTCATACTCCTGTCAACATATCTTTTATATTTTTACATCCTCATGCTAAAGTTGTTGACCAAAGTGACTGCCAGTCAAGGTCTGTTTTTAGCAAAATGAGTTTGTGTCAATGTGGTGGGAGAGAGGCTTTTAAGCTCTGTGTGTGTGTATGTCTGTGTGTGTGTCCATTTGAAAGACTGTTATCAGCATGTCAGGGTGTGTGGCTTTGGCGTCGTCTGGCTGTGAAACTACACAATGCATCCTATGTAAGAGTTGCAAGGTGATCTCCGTTTAAACCAAGTCCCTCATACCTATTATTAAGGGTGGCAAGTAGAGGAAATTTTCAACTCATTCACTACTTTTTTCCTGCAATTCAAACTCAACGTAGTATCAATGTACCAACTCAAGTTATCCCCCTTCCCTTTTATCATATATTTTAAAACTGTAAGGTGCTGAAGAATATTTCTAAATTATTCCTGTTGCTCAGAATAATGGATATCTCAGTGTTAATAAACATTTGGTATGCACTTGAGCTAAACACCTGTTTAAGAATGAGCAAGTGCTATTGTCTTCTTTCCTGAGTTAAAATAAGAACTGGGTAATTTCCTTTAAGAAAATGCCTAAATGTTTAATACTTTTGTAGTCACATTTAGTCATGCACTTTAAAGTACATTTCGCTCAAAGTTCAAGGTTCAGTTCTGGCTGTCTCTGTTCTTGTGTGGCCTTGTAATTTCTCTCATCTTATGATCAGATGTTTGTAAAAGTTATATTTTGTAAACTGGCCAGACCTCATGCTCCCCTAAAAGGGAAGTTGAGAATGTGCACATCTTTACTTTGATAAGAGGTTATGAATTCCTTCCCTCTACTGTTTCCCCCAGATGAAATATTTTTGAGAAAATATATTGTATCTATATATAAATAAAATATAGAGAGATATATACAGACATAAAATATATATAAAATTAGTATATCTTAATCTACAGTTAAGATAAATTCCAACCAAAGTGAAGCCCACAACAAAACTCCAAGACTTTTCAGTGAGACATGATTTTCTTACTTTTCTTGTCAGATGTATATTTTTAATTGTAACTCTGATATACTGACAACTCATGAGGCTGTTGCAGCTGTACCTACACTGGTGAATTGAACTAATTGATAGCATAACATCCATGCATAACATTTAAAATGTCAATGTGATTCCTCACAGAATTTTAGACTACAACACATTAATACTTAGGCATGACTCAGGGCAGACTCTTCTGAAGCCATTTTGACCCTATGACTGCAGACTATGTCACACAATTTACCTTCTGGGACAGATAAAATATGGTCATGATCTATCTGATTGTCCTCTGTATACCTCATATAGTTTCCATAGAGGGCCATTTATTTAAATAAACACTATGGTGTATGAGTTTTATGTAAAGAATTTTGTTTCTTAAAAGTTTAACTCCCCAAAAAGAGTTTAAGAATAAATTTTAGTTTCAGTGAAGAAAATTCTTACAGGAATTTTATTAGAGATCTACTGAACTTTGTAATTTTAAAATCTTAAAGTATGGTATTTGCTTTGGACTTTAAACAGTGTACCTTGGTAAAAAAAATATTATAAAGAAACGTAAAATTAAAATAAATTATTACTTTCATCTGAGATTACTTAGTGAAAATTTTCCTTCTTCTATGTCATTTTCGTATAGTAACTTCAACCTGATTTTACTAAACATTCCAGTATCTTAACACAAGTTTTTTTATTAAAGTCTGTCCAATCATTTGTCATTATTCTTCTTTCAAAACTTGAATTAAAAAATCTGGTTTTCTCCATCAGCTAAAAATACCGGCCTAGACAACGCAATCTTCAGATGTGTGACTGACTTAGAACCCAGGACAAATACTTGATCATGTAACTGACTAAAACCATGTGATGTATTGTCAAATTTTAAAAGTATATGTTGACATAGTCACATATGCAGTTAGAAAACATCCTGTCTTTATATATTGCTTTAATTTTTAAATTGTAATGCAATATTTTATTGACCTGAAACACAAATAAAAGATTGCGCATGCCTCATATCCTCTGTTCACACCCCATATCCTCTTATGTATTGCTTTCTACAGTTCACACTCATTTAGAATTTAGTCTAATATAAATTATACTGAGAAAATAAATAGAACTGGTCAGTAACAAATGTATGATCCTTTTGCTATGCTAAATAATAGCTCTAACAGTGATCATTTCAAGGCATCTGCGGACACTATTGTGGGTATCAGACATAGCAGAATATGTTTTTTTATTATAAGCTCCTAGTCTGACCTTCAGGCCCCGTTTGATAAAAAGCAATCAATTTGGTTATATACTACTAGAATTAAATGTTAGAACTTTAACAAATAATTCAAACTGAAGAAAATTCTACCTGTTTAGTCAGCCTGCCATTTCTCCTATGCATCTTATTCTTGTTTATAGACAACTTTATCCTCAGAAATTAACATAGACTTAACTGTAAACTATGGAAACATAACCACAATTAAATTCGTTTAATATATCTATGGCATATATACATACATATATGTATGCACACAAATATATATATTTTTCACTTTAAAATTCTAATACAGCGTTTTGCCTTGCATTAGTATGTATTTAGCATATCTCACAGCTGCTCTGCCCTTAAGATTTAGCTCAGAATGTGAAGATTATTTTAGGCAAATATGGAGGAAAAAATATAGAAATATGTATAATATTATAGTTTATTATCGAAACAAAGCATACCCTGATTTAAGACCCACAAAAAGTTAAACAAATTCAATTAAAATATTATTAAAAGTTAACAGAAGACATTCACCAAATGAATTGAGCCAATAAAGAGATGCGACCTTCTGTGATCCTGCATAAATTTAAGTGTCCGTGCATTTCTCATCTTAGTCTGAAGATAATGTAGGAACAAAAAGAAATCCTAAATTTAATATTTGTAATCAGGACTAAAGCAGGAAAATACTTAGGGATCTCTAAATTACTTAGCACTTCTCGGGAAAAAAGTGCTGGAGTCCTGTGGAGTCTCTAAATGTCAGCTGAATGTTAAAACAGTTAAAAGGGGAGAGAGGTGGTAGAAATGGTTAGAAGAGAAAAAACCCCTGGAAATAAAAATATCAGCAAGTTGCTGTTATCTGTGCTGTACTTTGCTTCTGTCTTGGATACCAGTTGTAGTTCTGATCACCTCCTTTCTAACAGTATATCTGAGAAAAAAGGTAGAGAGAATTGTGACAAGGATGATCAAAGATGGGATATAAAAGAAGAACAAAAAATCATTAAATATTCAAAAGGTTGAATAAGGAATATTTGCTCACAACTTCTGACAACAAAAGACCAAAAAGGTAACCAAATGAAATATTCAAACACTGTTTACTACACACATAATAATATCCTTTTTCGTGAGTGTGGAACTCCCAGACTCTAGATGACAACAGAGAAGTATAAATGCATAAAGGTTCATTGTGAATGCAATACTTACTCTCAGGAAACCTTTATTGTGCATTTCTAGACATGGAAAAAGTCTTCTTAGGAATTTTACATGTCTATTTGCCCTCCATTTGAATTCTTTAAATGTTTCCGCTGGACATATTAAACACAGACACTAAGGCCAATCAGTCTCTTACATGAGCCCTAATAGCTGGGGTTTTTTTGTATGATCTTTAATAACCCAAAAATATGCATCAATGTTTTATGAAATGATTAGTTGAAAAAGCACCATTATCTTTCTGGTAGATTTCATCAGATGATTTCCTATAAAAACCGTCTTTTGAATTACAGTAATTTACCTTTGAATTAAAAAAAAAAAATTACTTCTGAATTAAAGTGAAAAAGCCATGTAACATTTTGGAAGACCAGCTTGTTAGACTGCACGTGATGTGTCATGTCTAAAGAAGTCAATTTAAAATAATGTTCTGAATCCAAGAAGTGATATCTGTATTTTAAAATCAGAAATTCTAATTCAGATAAAATTCAGTGTATAAAAGAAGATACAGACAGGCAATGTTTCAGAGTGAGCAGTTATTTCAAGAGGTTTTGATGAGTGTTTTGTTTTATTTAATTTTATTTTATTTAATTTTATGAATTCTTTAATAAATATCATAAAATAAAAAATTGCTTAAATAAATTTGCATAAAGATTACATCTAAGGAAGCTTAAAACTGGCTATTTCTTTTTCAATTTCTATGGAAGAACTTCTCCTGAAAGAAAAAATACTCATAAATTGAATAGTTCATGATATATGAAGTTAAAGGGAAGATGAACACTAATAATATGCATGTGTAATTAATTAAAAAAATAAAAGATTCTCAGGAAAAACAGGAACAGGAAAACAAGTAGGCCCTACTTCTCATTTTATGGAACCTAACTTTGGTCCATTGTTATCGGAAGACGGTGAGGTGGCAAATAAGAGGAAGCCTTTAGATATGAATATTTTAATTATGTCTGAGAGGAGTTTTGTGTAAAGGACTGCATGCATGTAAAGAGAAATTGTATAATTTGTTCTTTTTTTATTGGTAGCAAAGTGATGTTATTTTCATGAATGTAGAGAAATATCTCAAGAATTCCAGTGGAAACATACTCTAATGAAATAATAGAATTAGCTGCCACTAACTAACCATGAGGTATGGTCGGAGACTATGAAAGTGATACCCTTTTGGTCTCCACTGTGAAATCACAGGCCTCAGGTTATATGAATGATATCTTTTATTAGGAATGGATCTAATAATATGAAGTAACTAAGGAGAAGCCTAAAGTCCTGTCAGCATTTGTCTATGCTTTTGAGAAGTTTCTGCTGCCTTTCACCTTAAATAATCCATTATTTTAGCATCACCTGCACTTCATTACATATAACCACGTCCGGCATTTCCAAAAAGCAGTGAATTTCTGTATGGTTCCATTATGAATCCAATTTTCTGCACCATATATTGCTTAACAGCCCTTTTAAATCACATTGGCCAGAAACTTTGCAAGTATATTTTAGAAAATAACATACTGGCCATGGCATGGAATCCTAGGCTATTTCACAGTGAGAACAATAAATAAGACACATCTGGAAATACAGACAACTGTCTTCAGTGTTCATTGGGATCAAGTCTTCTGTATCCCTTTTCACATAGAGACCCTTATGTGCTCACCTACTCACACACATCTACTTTGGCTGTTAATCATTTTGGTACATCAGCTTTTGAACACCACTAAGAAAGGATCCAGGTTCATGACATTGTTATCCCATTCTACAGGAGGTGCAGCATCGGGTGGCACTGCTCAGCTTAGACTTTCAACTTTTTCTGTCTTACCCTCTAAACAACCTCTTACTTTTGAGTGAAAATAATCCTTTGTTTATTTAAACAAGTAAGGGCTACTGGAACAACATTTTCATTGAAGGTTCAAACTTCTGGCCTGGAAAGATGTTCAAAAGCAATAACATTTGCCTTCATCTCACTTCCACATCTAATACATACCTAAGTTTAAAAAGACTCAACATTACTAATTACTTCACTGCAAGAAAGTAACCTGCAGAGCTGGAATAGTGACAAAATGCAGAGAGATGTTTCTCATATCTGAAATAGATTAGTAGCAATCGAAGAATGAAATCAGTAAAAAAAAAAAGAAAACTAAATTTAAAAAAATTACATTAATGGCATGAGTAGGCTTTGTACATATAAAGAGTAAAATTACTTGAAAACTGTTTCATTTGTATTCCAGCTCTGTACAAAACATCCTGGAATTTATTTTCCATAGAAAATGATAATATCTCTGAAATATCCTTTCATTCTGCATTGGAATTAAAATTATAGCATTCCAAAATAGCCCTTGTAAGTATTTCAAAGGGGGTTTTGCGTTAAAAAATTGAAATTACTATCGAGTTATTTATCAGAAAAAGGAGTTCAGTTTGGAAATTTTCTCAACTTCCTATGACCTGATTCTGCTAAATGTCAGGCTATTTCATATTAGTAAGGAAATAGAGAATTGTAAAACAAAACCACATAAAACTTACAAGTACCTTTTTTAATTATTATTTTTGAGACCCTATAAGAGAAAATTTAATAGAAATATGCTAATACTGCTAGACAATAAGTATACGGGCTAATTTTATGTATTTTCATGTTATTTGTTCTATCCAATCAGTCAAGACAGAAGAACTACACAAACTATAACTGTCAGTGGAGTCTATGAAAGTACTCTGACACTGATTATAATATGAATTGCAACTATACTGTGGCCAGTTACAGGAGAGTTTAGACAAGTTTACAGCCATCTCATGGCAAATTTAGGTGTTTTTTGATGGAGTTGTCATTTGTAAAATCCCAATCCATAGATGATCCAGTGCCTTACTTAAGAAAAGAGTAACATTTAAACATAGTTTTAATGTGTATAAAAATATAATATAATAAAAAATTATGTAAACTTATAAACATTACAACCAGAGAAGGTGGAACCCATTTATCATATCTATTTTATGCACAGGTATTTGGAGGAGTGCCAGTGATTGTATAATCACCCCCAAAATCCAGAGGCCCAGTCTGATTTATCAGTTCTGTCAATGTCTGATATTTTGTGTATATACGTGCTACTGTGGATGAAGTGAGTTTCATCTTAATATGTGCTGAATCTTTACGGAGTCATTGGCACAAATAAATAGTTTTTCTTAGCAACAATATACCCTGTTCAATTTTGGTTATAAGCACATAATACCTCCATAGCAGCTACAGCAACTGCCTGCAAGAGGACAAAACATTTGGCAAGTCCTTAATTGATCCATTGATTGTGCTGATATGATTTAGTGATGTGTTACAGAAGCTATCCAAGATCACTCAACTGCAGTCAGCCCTCCTCAGGACGACACCAAGGGTTCTGCAGACCACCAGTGGTGTCACCTCCCAGCTGGACAGTTAATATTAACATGGGTTTGCCTGTATTTAATTGTAATTACCCAGAACTCATGCATTGCTCTTTAAAGGTCAGGTCTGTTTTTCTCTCCAGCTATGGTGCTACAGCTGAATATCTTTCATGTTTACTGACAAGAAATGGAAATGAAACAAATATATGTATATAACTGTAAAAGAAATCAGTGTCTTTAAGGTTTTCCAGTTCTCTTCCTCAAAGGCACCTGTATATCTATATGTATGTCTCTTTATGTTTATTCATAAACATAAAAAATATAAAAGAAGGAAAATATCAACCTAATTTCTCAGATTTAATTCAAGCAGTCACAGGAACCCAATGAAAATTAATTGGGTAAAGGAAACTCCAGATATCCAGGTCTCCTCCATTTCTTTCTGCCACACTCTCTTTCAGGAACATTTATCTTTATTTTGTAGTGGACAGTCAGTTAGAAATTGAGAAACTAAATTAATCTGATGTGCCACAGTAAAGCTCTGAAAGTATTTAATGGTAGAAGCCCCTCTCTGACTGCTGTATACAAGTTACCTAAGGTATTCTTTTTAGTATTCAATAAAAGAAGAAAAAGATATTTTTAACATTTTAATGTTGTCTTTACTCTTATATTTTTAAGTTTTTGTGTTCTGTACCAATATGAGAGACACACTTAATTTCAGATTTAAAAATAAAATGGCAAAATATTTTTTTTAAGAAAGTTCACTATGGAAGGGTTTATACTTACTTGTTTGTTTCAATGTTACTCGTTCTTATTTAGAGTTAGCCATTTTTAACGCCATTGATCTAGACTTGAAATTTCAGTTAAATACCATAGAGAATCTTTACGTAAATATATTTTTTTTTCATTTCCAAGAATGAATGAACAACTGTTCTCTTTCTCTCTGTCAAGATAAACTAGTTAACTATGTCATTCAGTTCTCCTAATCAGGATCTTAATAGTTTACAGTCCACTATTTATCCACTGGTCAAGTCCACTCACTCCCACCAAGCTGCCTGTAATTCCTTTTAGATTCTTTCATTTCCATTAATCTCTTTATCTACTTTGTAGTGCCATTGTTTCTCCTGTGTTTCTGGATTTATTGTTCTTCACATTTGTATTTGGTATTTCAGATTTTTACTGTACATGTAGCGTTGTCTCCCATTCATCACATTGTTCTACCTGTCGTCATATGGCTTTGGCAGCAGAGGTTACATCTGTACCAAAAAAAAAAAAAAAATCGTCTGAGGCAAGACTCTGTCAGTGGCCTGGGCATGCAACTATCCATATGCTTGCACACTGGCATGAGGTTAGGCAAGGTTTTAGCTACCAAAAAGCAGCTGTCTTCCACAGAATGCTCAGGTACAGTATGGGCTATGGTATGAGTCAGAGACCTGCTAGGTTGTATGCATCAGACATATTTTAAGGAGGGAGTGAAACTACATGCACTGTTCAACTAGCTGGCAGGTCAAGGACCAGGAGAGTGCATTGCAGATTCAGCATTACTTAGGTTGGAAAGGATCAAAGGCTTGGTGGTTACCTTCAGTCAGTGTTTATTAACAGCCAGACTGTCATCAATAAATGAGCACTACTGTCAGGCACAACCCACCACATAGGTATCATTGAGTTAAATGCACAAATACAGATTTTAAATTTAGAACAAGAGTTTGCAAAATCAACAAGACTACGTGGTTACTTTTACCTTATCTCCCGGTGGAAGGTGTTCAAAATGAGGAGTAGCACACCACTGTACAAATCATCACAAAGAGGTACTTTGGTACTTACAATGGAAATTCCCAGAACTGATACAATATGAAAATCTTTTTTTTTTTTACAAAAGAAACAGTAAAAAAAACTCAAAAAGAAAAAACACAATCCCAAATAAACTCCAAACCAAAAACCCCATGCCAAACAGATAAAACAAATCAAACTGCCAGACTTCTAAATTAATAATAAAAATAAAATTACAACTATGTTTTTGACTTAGTAAGATATTTGCAAAGTGCTATAAACCACTCTCTTTTAAAAGGTAGAGTCCACTTCTGTATTTTAACTTGCAAGCTTTCCAATAAAATTAAACCTTCTCTGTTATTTCTAAAATATTTTTCAAGTTTATTTTTAAATTATTACAATTTATGAAATTTATAGTCAGTGTGGCAGTATGCTGACATATATCTTAGATAATTTTTATCACAACATTTCACTTATTGAAATGATGGAAGAGAATATATGCTATATGGAACACAAATAATAAAACATAGTTTCCTAATTTACCATAGTTTAGTTTTTGCATCTATATTCACATGAAAATACTCTAAAAGGCAAATAGTTGGTTAAGTAACTCTACAGTTACCAATAAAAGATTGAAAATCATGAAGGACTCTAAGCCGCTGTGAATTTCTTGTCTACACAAGAAATTTTCAGCTTCTGACCACACTGCCATAAACACATTGAATGTAAAAAAAAAAAAAAAAAAGCGTTATTTGCTTCTCAAAGACTGATTCAGGAAAGGATTTTTGCTTTCAAGTATCTTTACACATGAAGGTAGCCTTGATGAAATCTGTGAGAATCTGTTTTGTGTAAACATACTTGTTTAGAAACACTAGAAGGACTGAATTGTAACAGTAACATAAACTATTAAGAAACCTTCTGAAGGGAGGGAATTTACCTTGCTGTGAAACCTGTTACAAGTGAAGGGAGAATCAGATCCTTAGTGTGTATCTGTTATGGTAAGAAGCACTTCATTGCTTTAAGTGAAAACTGTAGCTACATAACAGAGAGTGCATAACTTCATTTCTCATTTTGTGAAAATACTAACAGTGCACAGACATCAAAAACTAATCTAAACTATTAACACAATACTCAAACAAACTGAAGTGATAAGTACAAATAGAAGTATCTGTTGGCAGAGTCTTGGAGTGATGTCTGATTTATCTCATAGAGCACTTAGAAATCAGTACTTAATTCTGTTTTTCTCAGCTCTAGATCACAGGTCATGTACTTAACTACACAAATCTATTTAAATAAACAATATGCTTATATTTCATTATGCACTCTGCGTAGCTGCAGTACAACTCAAAGGAGGTGGAGGCAGGAAGGACATGGTAAATGAGGAGCAATACAATTATCTTTGTCAGAAGAAATAATGGGGGCAGATCTTTAACTGATATATCTTCGTATATTCCATTGTTCAAATACTTATTCACGTTTCTGAAGGCTTTGGAACAAAGTAGTTTGTTACAAAATATCACTGGAACAAACTGTGTGTTGTACTATCTATGCTTCCATAAACATTGGGTCAAGTACTCAGATGTCCAAACTGGTTCATTTCCAACGTGTGAAGCAAATCAGAAAAGGGCTCATCACACCAACCGAGATTTTTTTACACAAAAAAATTAATATTGGTTATCATAAACACATCAGTCATGAAAGAACTGGAAAGGAATTTCATTTGCCTTTTAGTTACATTTAATGCATAATAAAAAAACTTGACATAGTAATTTGGACCTGTTTATTGTATCTTCTTCACATATTTTTTATTTAACTTAGACGAGCATAAAATCCATACTTTATCCCTCTGGGATTGATCTAAAGCATAATGATTACTAGATCGGTGTCCACCTTCTGTTTAAAGTAGGTGTATACCCAGATGCTTCAGCCAGCTCTAGCTACTCTTTATTGTCCTCTGGTGACTGACAGTTTAGAGCACCTCTGAAATTAAACTGACTAAAAAGCCCTTCCAGATCAGTGTTCATATTAATAGAATAGAATAGTGCTCAGATTAATAGACCTTAGATTTAGTGAAGGACTGTAGATTTCTATAAGTTCTGGGTAGTTTTCAAGTTATAGTTTTCCTGGTAGGTTGAACAACTGGAACAGGAAATATTTTTTTCTTCACAGTCAGATTAACAAAATAAAGTAGATTGCTACTCTTTTCCCATCCCTCCTGGTTTTTTCTATCAGTTCTAAGATTCATATATGCAGGCAAAGATGTTAGTTTCAAGTTTAATGGTTACCTTCTGTTCAGAAGATATTGTTGTCTAGTGTTAATTTATCAGGATAATGCATTAATTTATAGGACAATTTCAAAGGATCCATTTCTCTGAAAACATAAAATATTATTTCTTTCTTATGTGATTAGATGGTTGGGGACCTTATTGTTTTTCTTAATAAGAAATATGTAGTTTATGTATCATATGAATATAAGTATAGGTACAGATATCAAATTAGTTACATTAATATAGTTGTGCTTTCTAATTTATTTTTTTTTTTGCTTTGACATTCAGGGCACAATTCACTACTTGTCATTTTCATTATGCTCTTCAGACTTATGTTTAATGTGTAAGGGCAACCACCTGAATGTCAAAATATTTTCCTCCCAGACACACACAAAAAAAATTGTAGAATATGATCTTTTACAATTTGATTATTATTAGCTGGGCAAAAATATGCAACTAGCCTTAGTCAGGTCTGGAATTCACTATACCTTCATCTCAGCTGCATGCACTGTATTACTGTATAACTAAGGCTGACAGACGCAGACACATGCATTTATAAAGTTCTCAAAACTGCCTGTCTCACATATGCAAGATTATCAGCCTATATTGATGATCTCTGACATTCCAGAGCATTGACTAGATTGATGGGTATAATTTTAGTTAGTGTATAATAAGCTCTTAGCTCCTTAAAGATCCTAGCTTTCAAGGCCCCCCAATAGTCTAAAACATGTGTTCTACCAGGCTCTGAGATTGGGCATGTACAGAGAGGGAAGATGAGAGTAAGCATATATTTCCTTCAAGTTTTACACTGTAAGTTTTCTTTCATTGCATCAGACATGCTTTTCTTTTACAATATGCAGAGTAATGGAAAGAAAAAGGCACTAAACCTGTATGGTTTTCTCAGTGGCTGAGGCTGAAACGTGACAAGTTACGGGCAAACTGACACTTCCACTTGAATAATAAATATGCTTTTCAACTGTTGCTGAGTATCAGATGGTGGATTGAAAAATTAATTATTTAATTATTTATCAAGGACATGAATACAGCTTCTTTTCTAGTAAAGGAACTCCACATAATGATTTTTACAAAATATTGCCTTTCTGTCTCATGTGATGAGACAACTTTCTGTCTCCATGAGCTATCTGGTAACTAAATAACAAAAGCTCACAAAAAGGAAAAATTATATTAAAAGTAATGAAATAACATACAATTATACAAGTTATTCCATCTGGAGTGTGTCACATTTTACATCAGAGAGCTGATACAGAAGCTGAAAAAATATATTTTTACCACCGAAGAAATAAAATATATTCCCTGGTCACCAAAGTAAATCTCTGGTTGTAGTTAGGTAAACTTCAATAACCGGATAAAATTGTTGTTACTGTAGCATCTCATTCAAAAGCACAAATGTAATAACTGTATAGAACTTCATTAACAGTGAGCAAGAATGCATCACTTTTAACAGAACATCTGTGAGCTTTAACAAGAATACTTTCATTATGCTTTCAGGACAATCTGTCTTAAGTGTTAATAAGATAACAAGTTTAATTAATAAAGTCAACCTAGAGTGACATAAAAAACAGCTTGCATTTACCTTGACTCTTACACGGAAAATTGCATATATATTTATTTTCAAGTGAAACTTTTTGAAGAAAGCATCAGTGAAAGTTCAATTTCCAGTTAATTAGAAAGTTCAATGAAATCAGTCTGTGATTATTTGAAACAAAATGTCTTATGAGTTTGTCATTGTTAAATACAATTTAAGGAATCAAAGATAGTCTCCCTATTTTTGCCATTACTAAAGTATTCTGAACTGCAAATCAAGACTAAACTACATTTTAAAAAAATTAAAAAAAAAAAAAAAGGGGTTGTTTGTTTGAAACGCATATGGCAATTTGGGACTGTCCAAATTTCACACTCAGTAAAAATACAGGAACTACAAGATGAGAAGGACTCTAAGTCATGTGACTTCGTGACTTTCATAATACGGAGTGAATTTTAGGAGAAAGTTTTGTGGACTAAAATCCAGAAAGTTCTGTTGCTACGTTAGGTTGAACTTTGTAGAAAAAGCCCAACAACCTGGCTTCTGTTTAAGATTACATTGCATTATTTTGGAGAACATGGAAACCTCTGCTGCACAATCTCATTACCCCATGCTGATCCTAAAATAAGCCTAAAGCAAGTATGAGAAACTATGTCTGTGATATTGCACCTCTAAACATCTCCAGATTCACAGGGCTGGGTGTGTGTTAGGTTGTACTCTCATTTAGGTTAACCCCCAAGGGCATACAAGTTCTTCCCTGCTGCTTTTCCTCAACCAATATACTCCAGTTTTCATTATAAAGAAATCTTGTACATGGGTAAATTTAGACCCATGCTGTGCTCCACCAGGGTACCAGTACAGGCAATACAGATGCTGAGACTTTGGGACCTGCCACAGCCCTTCCCTTGAGGCCTCCGCTGATTTGTATAAAGACAAGACAAACAATGTGAATTTCAGAAAAATTTAGGTTAGATGAATCCACCAGCTTTTACAGTGGATACTGCCTTTTTAGTGTTTCCTCTGGCAAGAATAGCAAGAAGGAGACAGAATGCCATGTAATGCTCTCCTACCCCCATAATGTTTCATATAGTGACCTGAAAGAATATGTTGGCAAAATAAACATGCCTTTGGGAAACAGTGCCATTGGTTCCCACACTGGAGGAATAAGTACACTCCCTAGTACTGAGGAACCTTGCTCCTAGCCCTTCTATGTATCATTCTGCTCCTTTTGATCCAGAACTGGTGCACATCACATATTCTCATTTTATCATACAAAGTAGTGGTCAATATTAAACAAATATAAAAACTTTTTTTTCATTCCTTCATACTATGTTAATTCATCTCATTTTTTCAGAATAAACTCAGTAATGTTCAGAAAACAGCAAAATTCAACAACTGTTCCCAAGAAAATTTCTTAACATTATGTTCAAGAATATCAGTAGCTACATTTCACGTAATTCACTTAAGGATTAAATTTATATCCAAGCACAAAAAAAATAGCAATAAAAATTTGAAATGTGTCTCAGAAGAGCAATGAACAGTTGCAGAAATTCTCTTGATCACTATAGCAGAATTTATTTTCAACATCTCACAGCATACATGCTGATCCTTGAAGTGTTTCTAATATTCTTATATCACCAGACAGCATTTTACAAGTTGTTAGCAGTGGTTTATAATATACATATATATTTATTTTCTGTACTGTTTATACATTTCAAGCCAACAGGTGCACATGAAAAAAACTCCCATGAATATATGAGAAACTAAAATAACATAATAATTACTTTTTTTTTTTTTCCTGTAAAAGTTATGAACCATTTTTCATTGTCTATAGGGGTCAAAAACCATTCAAATAAAACCTACAAGTATTCAAACAGGAAAGTAGTTCCACAGCGAAACACAGATTTACCTATAGCAAAACGTGATCTGACTTGGAGATGAGAAACTTTAGAAAAAATTAGATCAAATATATGGAGAGCTAATATAGTTTCAGCAGCTGTTTTAAATATATGTAAATGAATAAATGAGCATTTTTCTCCCTAGATAAGAAGAGTATTTATAAGAAATTTTCACTAGATTAATTTCCCATTAATTTGTCTGTGCTAGCATTCTTAACATAGGTTGTACACTGTATCTTTCTGCTCTGAGATAGTTCAAAATGAGTGCTCTCAAAACAGAGATGGAAAAATCATAAAAATAATCCTCATTGTCATTGTTAATTAAAACTCAAAAAGTGGAAAAATATAAAAAATCTATAATTGGTGAATTAAAATGAGTTGTTGACTGTTATGCAGTCATAAAACCTTTCAGATACAGTAATTGGTATTAATTTAAATCCAGTTGCTCTTAATTTAAACCCAGCTCACATGATGACCTGGCAGGTGAAGCAACAAGATGCTAAAATTGCTTAAAGTCATATGGCTTAGTGAGCTCTTCATCTTCTATGCATATATGTGCTCTGAGCCTACAATTGGACATAGCTAATTTATAGCTAATTCATTTATTACTCAGAGAAAATAATGGTACTCAGAACTTGGCAGAATAAAACTTTTCTTCCAACTGCAGTGTAAAAAAAAGATAATTATTCTTAATTAAAGTGAAATTAAAATGGCTGTAATACAAACTTTATAGATACTTAAGTTATTACAACAGGAACATAAGTTGTTTTGATTGACTGTGTAAAGGAAATATGACAAATCTCTTGGGAAGCTTTTTTTTTTCCACCCCCCTCTTCCCCAAATAGTTCAGTATCTTAGGTTATCCTGAAATTACAGAGCCTGTGGGGGCATTGATAGTGGCTTTGATATAAAACTTATAATTCTATTAGAGTATCTCATGTTAGATTTTTGCTGAATTTATGATGAAGGTTTATTTGGTACTTATTTCCAAGTAGGCATAGCAGATCAACATTTGCTGTAAAACTTCACACAATAGAAGACTAGCAGCATTAAAACCAGACAAAAGAAGAGAAAATCAATCACAAAGCTCAATAAGATAAAAAGAATGACACATATTATAATCAGGAACAGAATGATAAATACTAAAGCTTTTGGGACCTTGACATTTTTCTTTGGATAGTTTCACAAAGAGATATTTACTGTAAAAAATAAATTACTGTAAGAAGATGCAGAGTAAGCACTTCTTAAAAATGTGTAGTTAAATAATTTCTAGTAGCTGCCGGTGAGCAGAAAGAAAGTCTCACATTTTCACATTAATGAGGAATAAAGATCATGGATTTATTCATATTGTGCAGTGTTATATTTTGAATTCATTGTAGTCTAATTAGTCAAAGACCACACTCAAATAAAACAATTTTTTCAGTGTGTGAATCGAGTTATTCTATTATCTGATATTTGGCACAGACAATTATCTGCATGCACACGCACAAATACAAAAGAAAAAGACTAATGTCAACATATATTATGTACAACTATTTACTTAGAGTTCAACCTACCTGATTTTAGATGGTTTTACTGAAATGCTGAAGTTCAGTCATTTCCTTTCATTTCCTTCTTGTTCAGCAGACAGAGATTGATTACCTTTGCCAGCACTGGCATGCAATACTCCACACTGTTACACAGCTGGCATGGTTCCTGACCTAGTCTGACTTAGCCAAGCAGCAAGTTCAGAAGTCATATCCAGGCATGGTTCAAGATCGAACAATTCAAAATGAGTAATTTTAGTACCACTGCCTGCATCTGAGGGTAAGAGAATTTACCTGTTTAGGCACAGTTTTCTACAATCACAATTGGCCTTCAGGGTCACAGTCACTGTCCTTTTTTATTTAATACAGAGACTTAGGGGCAGTGAAAAATATTGAATAAATTTTATGACTTTCAATATCACGTATAGTTACTTCATGTTAATGCCTTTCACTTTTAACACTATGAAATTAATACGTACATAAGTTTTAATATAATTCCTATAAAACATTCACTGATCAACTTTATTGTGTTTTAAAGAAAAAAGACCTTTTTAATTTGATTTGCTGATTCTAAAAGAGTGTTAACAGTTTAATAATATTCTGGTATCTCTTGTCTTGCTTAATTTATTTATGATCCCTTTGGAATGAGATCACATATAGACATACTATCCTAGCATTCCCAGTTTCTTCTGTGGCTTGCAATCACTACCACTACAAAATGGATGGATATATATTATTTGAGAGATGTGCTGCCTAAAGTATTTATCCTACTGTATTCCTAATACTTAAGTTCTAATTTATATATGGATATGAAGCATTTATAGTGATTTCTTTTCAATATCAAAACTTAAGAGATTGGATGATGTGGTACATTGAGGAATGCAAGTGAAAGGAATGATCTAGTATTACTTTCAAGTTTTGATAACTAAAGCAAAAAAGGACAGCAAAAATAGACGGGCAACATGAAAATTCTGAGGATCTTCAAGGGAAATATATACGTAGTACAGAAGTCTATTTGTCTTTTCTGAATGATATTGACAGTGGGTCAACTTGGGTGAACTTATACATTTTTACAAGACTGACACTCAATTGAGTTTAGCTTATGCAAAGAGTATTTTGGTGCTATATTTGCTGATACTATCATATTCCTTTCCTTCTTTCAGTACTGCTTAGCTTTAAGAAAGGCTAGGAGTCTGTCCAAGGGCATATTTCTATTCATAGTCATTGTCAGAGAACCTGTGAAGCACAAAGGCACTGAAAAAGCTCTCTGAATTGAGGAAGTAAAGAAGTGATTTAAAAGCTGATAAAAGTAGAGAACCAATCCACATTAGATGTAGAAATCAACAGTTTGTAACTATAAAGGACTTCATGCTTTGGTCTAATGAGAAAAAGTGTTAGCTCTGTAGAAGTAACAAAATGGCTTACATAAAATGTGTTTGGGAGAAAGATGAAGCCCTGGGAGTTGTACTACAGGAAGAATCCACAGAGCATACCAGTTTGCAGCTACAAGAGCCTATAAAAAAGAACATAATATACATAACATGTTTTTCTTTACAGAGGACAACAAACATGAAAAACCACAGCAAATGTTGTAGCACACAGCTTAGCGAATAAGTGGTGACCAATAGTGGTGATCTGAAGACAATTGTACGAACTCCACCAATATCACCTTTGTAAGTCTTCAATGCTATGTCCAAATATTTCCACAGTAGGCTTCTTCATGGTCAGCATTATGCAATTTAAATATATTTTCTGCCTTAGTCTCTTACATGTTTCAAATGTGGTTGAATTTTAGAATCATTTTATTTAAAATATACATAGCAAGAGCTCATAAGCTGTACTCCATTCTAAATATTCCTTTTCACATACATATGAAATAGGCTGAAGCAAAAACTTACAATTAATACTCTGAATTAGAGGCATTTTACAATTGTTTAAGTAGTCTGTGCTTCATTTATTAAAGCAGTCAGTTTACATAGCCTGAAAATTTGTTATTGAAAATTGTATGTAAAGATAGATTCTATATCCATTCATTCATTAATTCAAAAAAATTCCACGTTACTTCTATAAGCATGACATTTTTAAATTATCATTTTACTTGATGCATATATTCAAAGCCTCCCAATGAACATAAAAGATTATTTCATTATTCTCAGTGCAATATCCAAAGCCACAGAAAGATAAGAAAGACAATAAAGTACATTTTTCATGAAATTTCATTTACAGTTTCTTGTCAGCTGTTAAAATTCTATGCATTGTGTTTTTCAGTCTACTCCTTGTTTCTAATTCACCTGGGCAGCTTTTAACTTTTTTTTAATCAGGAAACTAATTTGAAGACATGAAACATCCCCATCACACCTTTATTATTAATAAAAATTAGGAGATTTAGCTGCCTTGTTACAGACAGGAAGCTTTTTCTTGTGTTTAAAAATAATTAAAAAAACATTGGTTCAGCATTTATTTTATTATTTTTTACCCTGTGGCCAGGAAGCTTTTAACTTCATTTCTTTAACTGGTGGTTAAAGACCTTAAACTGTGGTTTGAGACCCTTAAAATCCAATTCTCGAGTCCAAGCCCCCCTCCCGCATCTCAACCCAGTGTGAGATGGGTTTTCCAGACAAAACACAAGACTCAGTATGGGGGGAAAGGGAATTATATTACAAGCACTGTACAAATAAATATTAAAATACATCATATACATAACCTTAACTATCTCTCCTATGATAAATCGATATTTACAATGGATCAATCTCTTCTCCCTCCAATAAAAGTCCAGAACGGAAAAGGAAAGATCCTTTCCACTCTCAGGGAAGCAGTTTCTCTTCTTCCATGCAGCAGCTGTAGCTGGACTGTTGTAGCTGGATCTCTTTCCATTACACACAAGGGGGGCACTTCTCCCCCCTCTCTTCAGTGGACTGCGATACCAGGGACAAGCTCGCGTCACCACGTCATATCACGAAGTGCAGGAGCATCTTCGTGACAGTCCCTTTCCTCAGCGGATTCACCCTTGAGTCAGAACATCTCGGGCAGCTTTCAGTTGAAGGCCTTTGCCTCAAGAGTTCTACCAGAGCTCCTGTGTTCTGTCTCAGGCTGCTAGGCTTGGCAGCAGCAGTGAAGGGGGCCAAGGTCAACCCCCCCGCATTCCGTCTGGCCGTCCCGATCCAGCTTCAGGATGCCTGAGCTTCTCAGCTCCTCTCTCTCCAATGCTGCAGCACTCCAAGACTCCTCTCCTTAAACAGGAGTCCATCTCCTCCTCCTCCTCCTCCTCTCTAGGAGGTCTCGGAGGGGTTTCGGGAGTTTGTTTCAGTTCTTACCCCAAACTCTCTCTCTCTGTAGAGTTTAGTCCTCTCTCTCTCTCTCTTTGCAGGAGTTCTCTCTGCGTTGTTGTGTGCTTGTTTCTGGTGCTCCTTATCTCCTTCTGGCTGTCTGCCACTGTTCTCCGTCCACTGCTGCTCTGCCGCCGCTTTTCAGTATCTCCTGCTGTTGCCCACAGTGGAGAAACTTCCCCCAGCTCTTAGCTACAGATGCCTGGGCCAGTCTAACAGTGTTCCAAGTTCCTGCAGCCCCCCAGCCAGGGGCTGAGGAGGGGTGGGCCTAGCCCCCAACAGGGCTCCTGCCCCTTCTCCTTGTGGCTTTAGAACATGGCTACCCTCTGCAACAACAACCAGATCAATCTTCTTTTCCGGTCTGATTGTGATAATGTTTATATTTTGCAGGAGCGCTGATTGGGTCCACATCAGATGACACTACCCCCTCCAGGTTACCATTTTTTTAACTCCAGGGGGAAAACTTTTCCCCCCCCCCCCTCACCACAACTGGAAAAAAATAAAATAAATAAAAACAAACAAACAAACAAACAAACAAACAAAAATAACAACAAAAAACCCCAAAGAGTTAACTGAAGTGCTTCAACTTCTTGGGTAAAAAATGCACTGAAAGGTTGAGTAGGTTAAATTGTTATGAATAAATTATATAGTGAAGGTATTTTTTTCTTCTTTCTCAACTTACAAGCTCAAGGAGGGTTATTTTTTTTAAAATTTTTTTTTGGTTTTACTGGTAAATGAGCTTGCTATTCCTGTACCTGCTCTATTTTAGGGATTTTTCTCTTTGTTTTTGTTGTTGATTTACCATTAGCACTTAATAGTCAAAGTGATTCAAGAAAACTGAATGTATAACATGCCCAAATGATTTAAATTCTGAATTGGAGGGGGAGTTTGCTTGTTTGATTTCTTTTTCACTAAGAAAAAACCTTTAACACAACATTGAGAACATTTTAAAATTTCCTCTCTAATCTTATTCTGTGTAGAAGGGGACTTTTTTATCAGCACTAAGATGTTTTGCAGTGCATTCCAGGGAAAAAAATAAAATTCAGGGTCTCTTTCAGCAAGGACAGAATGAAAAAGAGACTGTCTTAATTGTATTTGTTGATTGGTTTCAGTAAACAATTCCTTAATATTTACTAAAAAAGAATAAAACAAAATTTAAAAAAGCCCAAAAATATTTATTTCTAAATATACAAGATCAATTTTATGTTATCCCATGAAAGAAATTACTCCAGATTTGAAATGCATATATTCAGCACCATGAGTAGTTCAGAAGTCCTAATAAATGAAAGCAATATAAATTAGATGTTAGCCTTTGTCTATGTAAATATACAGTAATGTGAATAATAATTCCTAATGCCATTGTTTATGCATGATCCTTCTTTTACCTCTAATTTTTAATCCTAGGTGTTCTTCAGTCATTTTCAAATGGAAAGAAAACTGCTAATTCAGAAAGATTGAAATTTACTCTATGATGGAGGCTAATGTCTTATTTATATACCACTTCAACCTTATGGTGAAGGTTTAAGCAGGATTCAAGAGATGATGGCCTGTGCCATATCTCCACACAGAAACAAATTTTCCCTTAGCAAAGCTTAGCTGTTGCAAAAGGTCTTGCATACTCTATGAACTGGGAAAAAAAATCCATGAAGAGCTCATATGCAGAGCTGTGTTAACCGTATTGTTTCTAAGGTAAAAGCCACATTCCTTTCATTATTGATACATTTTAACAGAAGTTATGCTTACTACTGTGTGATATTTTATTTTATTTATTTTATTTTATTTCATTTTATTTTTATTTTGTAAAAGTAAGGCCACAGAATTAATCAGTCCCATCTGCATGCACAAAGACATGACACATGGAACAAAAACCATCTGAAACAAAACTATGCTTCCTTTCACAAGCAATAGGGGAAATTAATGTCATCACTAAGCTGAAGACATAAAGAGATTCAAAATTAAAAATCCTTTGAAAGCTTCCAACAAGATTCCTATAATCAGCAGGAAGATAAGTAATGATCAAAGCCCCTTAAAATAATATTGCTCACCCCATTAGAACTGCTTAAATGTACCCTACCATTCATCAGAAATTATACAAGATTACTACAGAAACTATGCCATTGTTTCAGTAAGAAGCCCAGATGTTTTAAGGGTAGACTTCACAACTCATATAAGGTTAAAAGCCAAGACTAAAAAAGAAACCAAACCAAACAAAAACATATCACACTCCCCCCCCAGCCAGCTGCAGTTATAATCCTTCATTATCGCTAATGTAACACTTCATAGGTGCTCAATTGCTCTGATAAATTGCCTCATATTGAAGTTGAGTCATGAAAAGGGAAACAAAGTGAATGCCTTTCCCAATGGAGTAACATTAGCATTTTGGTTGGTTTGGTTGTTTGTTGTTTGGGGTTTTTTTTCCCTTAAACAAAGATGGTATAAACCTATTGGTTTTTCTTTTCTCTTGAAGAGTCTATCTCCTTTTGTTAAATTTCATCTCAGCTACAGTGCTATTAGTGAAAAAAGAAAAACACAGTTCTTCATACTTTATTACCAATATTGCCCTACTAAATAGTTCCAGTGATATTACACACAGTTAAGTGTCAAGTTAGGATCTGAAAACCTTTCTAAGCAGAAGTCTAGAATAATGTATGTTTGACAGTTCTACTAAACATTTGAGATTTATTATCTGATACACTGTGCTTTTAATAGCAATATTGTTATTGCTTTTGTTGATAACAATTTGCAGTGGTCACCTTGTCTTCTCCTTTAGACGTTCAGAGGTAGCTCATATGGCATTGTTTATTAGAGTTACTTGTACATGGAGGAAGTTTGCAATGTTTCAGAAATTGCTTGGCACAAGCTGTTTCAAAGGGAATGTCAACTTTTAGTATATGCAGTGTGCAAACTCATTTTGATTGTCACATTTATTTACTTAGATTTAAAGACACACAAGCATAGGAACTCCCTGTTTTATGCTTCAGGTATGCTTGTCAATCTAACTGCAGTATAAAAATCTGAATTCAAAACAGAAGCATTCTTGCCTCAGATACTCATACCCAAGTAAGACAAACACTATCCAAATAAAATCAACACATTTCCATTTCACCTAAATCCCAAATATGTTGTATCTGCTACCCCCATCAATTTTTGTTCTTCTCAAATATTTATAACAGCTTTGAAACAGCAACCCCTAATACCATATTAATGATTAAATTGCCTTGAATCCCAGGGAAATTCAATCACCACCAAAAAATATCTCTGTGGCAGAGAACGCCAAAAAAATATTTTAAACAAGACTAATCTATGCCAGCAAACATCCAACCAAAAATAATAGACAACTAGTGCAAGTTATAGAATAGAATAGAAAATTCTTTTCAGTTGGAAGGGACTGACAAAAACGTAGTCCAACTGCCTGACCAATTCAGAAGTGACCACAAGTTAAAGCATGCGGTTAAGGGCACTCTCCAAATGCCTCTTAAATATGACAGGCTTGGAGTGTCGACCACTCTTCTAGGAAACCTGTTCGGGTGTTTTGACCACCCTCTCACTAAGTCTAGTCTGAACCTCTGCTGGCACAGTTTGAATGATTCCCTCATGTCCTGTCACTCAGTACAAGAGTGAAGAGATCAGCACCTCCCTCTTCATTTCCCCTCCTCAGGAAGCTGCAGAGAGCAGTAAGGTCACACCTCAGCCTTCTTTTCTCCAAGCTAGGCAAACCCAGAGTCCTCAGCCACTCCTGATAGGAGATTCCTTCAAGATCTTTCACCAGCTTTGTTGCATTTCTTTGGACACATTCATGTACCTTCACATCCTTCTTAAATTGTGGGGTCCAGAACTGCACACAGCACTCCAGGTGGGATCACGGCAATGCTGAATACAAAGAAGTAATCTCTTGACCAGCTGTTCATGCCATGTTTGATGAACGCCAGGATGGTATTTGACTTCTTGACATACTGCTGGCTCCCATTGAGACTGCTGATGACTAGCACCCCCAGATGCCTTTCTTCAGGGCTGCTCTCCAATTATTCTTCCTGTATATACTTGACATTACTCCATTCCAGGTGCAGAATCTGCCGTTTTCACTTGTTAAATTCCATCCCATTAACCATAGCCAAATGCTTCTGTGGTGACAGCTTCAGTCTATCTAGATCCCTCTACAAGACCTCATGTCCCTCAAGAGAGTTAACAGCACCTACCAGTTTGGTATCCTCAGCAAACTTGTTGAGCTCTTGCATCCAGATCATTGATAACACATTGAACAGAACTAGCCCTAGAGCTGAGTCCTGAGGAGCACCCCTAGTGACCAGCTGCCAGTCAGATGTAGCCTCATTCACTATAACCCAATGTGAATGTGTTGCATGTTAATGATGAGACTGTCTTTTCTTCATTGAGAACATTTTTCACTTATTCAGCATTTTCTCCAAGCCTGTAAAAGACTAGTCATTGGAAACATAATACATTACCTAATCTCATATAGAAAAAGATCAGGTACCAATAAAAATGGTTGGATTTCATGGGAAAGTCTGTTTGCTGCGGTCAACTTGGGAGATAATTCTGGGTGCATAAAAGCATTCTTATTCTCATGTTGTCATTTTCTGGAACAAAGATAGGGATAATGACAAGAAAACCCTCATCATGATTTATTTTAAAGAGAAGATAATCTACCAAGTGTAGACAAGTGCTGTGTCAAAGCGGGAAATAACATCAGCTGAGAAAGAAAGTCAGACTGTTTCATTGCAGCTTCTTGCACAATCTCAACCAGAAATGGGTGACTGGATATGAGCCACTATACCACATTAAGAGATAACCTTCCAAGGAGGAGAAAAACATTTTTCCTCAAAGCGACCAATTAATTTCTAAATTGAAAATTAAAGCCTACATCAAGAAAGGAGTCAGTATTTTCTCAGCAGTCCCATAAAACCAGGAAGAATAAGAAGTAAAACTTCAAAATATGGAACAGAATTTTCACAAAATAATTGGTGTTGAGTGCTAATTGCAAAATAAGTAAATATTGCTCCTCCTGAAACTGGAGGCACAGATTTTTTTATTCCTATTTTCTAAATTTGTAAAAGGAGAAAAAAAAGCCTTATACCACAACTGCTTGAGCAATTTCACTAAATATTCAACGACGCAGGAACAGATGTGAAATCTAGGGGATGCCAGCATGGCAATTGCTTAGAGCTTTACACTACAGAAAGTCCCAGTAGACCAAGTAAGGTAGTTGGGAAAGTAATTTGCAAGAATGATGGGAAAGGAGGCTGTGACTTAACCTCTTTCTTGAGCATTTGTTTAATAATAATAATAACAACGCTTCACATCTCTCCTCTTAAACTACAAAGAACATGTGTTATAAATTTTCTGAAATGTGAGAACAATCCAAGACTGTTTTAGACAGAGTAAATCTATGGTGGCCTTCTGGATTTAATGGATATACACCATGTGTGAATTTGGCTACTGAATGGGATTTCACACTTTCCATTTGGGGCTATTTAAGGCATCTAGCATTGGCACAAGCTAGAGGATGTCTAGTTAGGAGCTGATAGGCAATAGATTTAAAAAAAAAGTTTCTCCAGAGAATGATCAAGAATATTGAAGTCAAGAAGCCCCAAAATTTGCACTGTGAATTTGCACCTTTTCCCATCTTTCCAAGTATATAATTTGTCCATTTTCCCTAATACATCATTTTAATATTCAAATTCATATAACTGAAATCCTATTAGTGCTATCTGAAAAAGTTGCATATTAAAGAGACAGATGTAGAAAGCATTCATATCTACCAAAAACTGTACCTCTGCTGACAGTTTTACATAACATTATCTCCTGCGCTCTGTTCAGTCTATATTTAAATGTTTATATGTTGCTAACACTTGCCACAGGTAACAATTCAACTGGAATGATTTCACTGGCAAACAAAATTCCATTAAGTTACTAATGACATGAATTGTTGTGAAAAGAGAAACAAATAATACATTCTCAACCTAAGCTGAAGATCATTGAATTTCAATCCAGAAATCTTGAATTTTTATGCAGAGAGCACTGCAGTTTTTCTCAGAATCTGACAATCATACATGTTTGTGAGGTTTAGTTTCTTAACACATTTCCTTAATCCTCTTAAATTAAACAGTGGAAAAATCTTTTAGATGTCAAATTTCAAACAGAACTGTAATTGAAATAGGCCTATGACTAGAGGTTTATTAGCTCAAAGTAATAGCTGAAAAAGTTTGAATTCACATGAATCACAAGTTGTAGATACTAGTATTTTAAATTACACATCAAAATGTAATTCAGTGTCCTTAGATTCACTTGTCTTTGTAGATATTTAAATAGAAACAGCTAATTGTAAAGTCTTAATAGTATACTGTTAGTACTGTATTTACTCAAATTCAAGAGAAGTTTTGATGTTTAAAGACATAGTATTGAAGAGCACCAGAGAAGTACATTTGCCTATGAGTTACAGTAAAAGCTGAGGTAGAAAATTATAATGACCTTCAAGCTCTCTAGTAAGTGGTTTTGGTTGTTTGTTTGTCTTTGTTTTGTTAAAACCACAAACAAAACTCTCTTTCAAACAAAATCAAAATTGGATTAGGTCTGAAGGAAAAGCTCTTGCATATGTTCTGGACATGAAATTCAGGAGTTAGCTGTGTGATTGTAATGTTCTTCGGAGGTGACATTGTCCATAGGATTTAATGGGCACTGGAATGAATAAGAGGCTTGTAATGGACTTCAGTGAAATTTGAAACGTGTTATGAATGATCACAAACTTCACTAAATTCACATTTTATGAGCAAGTATGACTAAGATATTTTAGTAAGATATGTGCAGTCTAAAACTCTTTACACAGCATCAAACATATTTTCCCTTTGTCCTGCCCTGATCTTGATCCCATACAGGGCAAAGGTACTGAAATCGTATCATTGTATTGCAAAAACAATCTTAAACCTTTTTAAAAGTATATTACAATTACAAAAATTCTCAGAATAGTTTGTTACTGCTCTCTATCTTGTTAGTCCAGCTTCCATAACCACCTCTATTAAGCAGATTGTGGCTCAGATCTCATGCATCTATCTATTTTTTGGTAGGGTGTTTTTACAAGCACAAGTAACATCTGTCCTTTTCATTCTCTTCACAGCATCCAACCACTCTGGCAGATGTTTCCAAAACCATACTGTCTGCTAACATTTAAAGGAATACAGTATTTGCATAAACACTGGGAATTCCAATCCTAGTACTTTCCATACTGTTTTAATTTTTTTAAAATCAACATTTTCTGTTCTATACACATAATTTTGTTTTACTCCTCATAAAGCAGACATTGTGTGCACACATCTGTTAAATCTGGGCTGCATTTATTACAGTTCTGCTCTTCCAGAAACAGGAAGGATTAATTACCACAGACTGGCTCTAGAAGCACCCCCGTGTTTCTTAACACACAAAATTAATTCAGAGTTGACAAAACTCTTTCAGACTCAACCTGCTTCCTGCTGATGGTGCTTTATTAGCATATTCTTCCCAGAAAAAAAATGCTTCATAGACCCTTTTTACCTCTCCTCAGAGTTCAATTTGTAAAGCACTGAGTGACAGGCAGCAAAATGGCTTGAATATATCTAAGGCAAGTTGCCAAATCCTCCTGATAGAAGCACTTTGGAGTCTTTGTTCTGAGTACATTAAAGTCACAGAAGGTCCATGTACTGTAGACTGTACAGGGCAGGCAGGATGTTCACAGTAAGACAAAACAGCAGGTGATAAATGACATTAAATAACAGTGAGAATTTACCACAGACTAAATTAACTACTGGAGTGAAATGTTCTCAGCTCTAAGGCTATATTAACAGTGAATTTATAATCAGGTGATTATAATTCTTCTTAGTGTTCAAGGAAGTCTATATGTAAAAATGATCAAGACAGCTCTATTTAACTCCAGAGACAAGCTTTTGGAACGGGTTCTAAAAACGATAGAGAGTAAGTCTTTTTTCCACTCTTATGGAGTAATTAATACAATAAGTGCGTAGAAGTGAATTTGATTGCTGGACACCTGATATGGTCCATTTCATGAAAAATTAGAGCCACATTAAGTTGCTCCTAGCTGATTGAACTCTCAAAAAGAGGCTTCTGTCATTTCAGTTTAAGAAACTTGCAAATGAATATTTGGTGGCTCAGAGGTGAGGGGGAAAAAAAGTGAATCTTTGTCATCTATAAAACTTGCTATTGAGTTTTTTGTTTGTGTTTATAATTTAATAATCATTTCACCAATTAACCTTACTGCACAAACTCTTAATATTGTCTAGATATGTTATTTTTATAATATGAAAAAAAGTTTATTTGTTATAAATAGAAAATAGAAATCCAAGGAAAACAATAAGAAATATTTTTATATTTATTTATGTATTTAATTAAGATAGTACCATTTGTTTATCTAGTGCTTTTTTCTCCACATGGAAAGACAATTTTTCATGATACACTCCATGCTTCTTTTTTCCCCATTTTGTTTGCCTAGAGTTAACAGAACTCTCTGAATATCTGACAGAATCTGCTCATTTTTTCTCTAGGAAAAGAACACCAACGTCTAAAGATAGTAAAACAACCTAAGCAAGTGCTGAAGATCAAAATCAATAAAGAAAAACAAGACAAATATAAGAGACAAAGAAACACTGAGCAAGAAGCACTTTGAAGAAGGCCCTAAGTACTGTGTTTTAAGACTTGGTGTTATTTCCACTTAAAACTGAGCTTTTTTATACAGGATCCTTTTCCTGAGAATTATGGGTATTTATTAGTATGCACAGGATAAAGGAACAAATTCATAAAAATTAATATATTTTATAATAAGCTAGGTTAGTTTAACAAGCTTAATTGATCCTAGTGACCTTGCACACAAAGACTTAAACCTGACTGTTGTCCCTGGATAATGTTCTGTCATCTGGACACAAGCCTCAGTGCCTCAGTTCCCCTGAGAAGTTCACCCATTCCTGTGAGGAGGAAAGATTGTAAAGACAAGCAGAAGACTCAAAGCATTTGTTTGTTGAATGGTTATAGTGCATTCCCATTGCTCTTAATTCTTCAGCTTGGGTCTACTGCAGACATCACTCTTAAAAGGTAATAGGTATCAACTGCACTTTGCAAGATTATAACTGATAGTCTTTGCGTGGTTACTCAATATTTGGTATTGCAACAATATTGACAGTTGTCAAGGAAAGTCAGGGACACTCTTTGCGGGTGAAAAGCAAAAAGCCCTTTATTAAGATGGCCATCCCTTTATATAGGGGAGTCTTGGAACTTGCTAGAACAGTGGGCAGAACATGGGAGGATTATGCAAAACAATACCATTTGTGGGAAGGATGGTCTTATCAGGAAAGGTCTGCATTGCAGCAACAATAGGCGAATCATAAAACGGGGGTTAAGGGTACAGGAGACAAAGGGAATTTTGATAAAAAGCAAGGGTTCAACAACAAGGGAATAATAGAACAATGTAAAAACAATATATAATAGATTAAGTGGGGACTCCAAATCAGAGGGAAGTCTTGTTATAATTGATAGGATTCAGCTCCTGGTTTCTCCACCATTCTTCATAGCTATCCTCGTGGCTACCTCCAACAAATATGATACAGTTTACTCTCTGCACAGTGTCCACTATGTTTGATAGAACATAATTGAGGCACAAAATAAAAACATATCATATTCTGTTCTTATTAATTCCATACACTCATTAATTCCATTTCTAAGAAGCTTTAAAAATACACTTAAAAACTACAATAGTTTGCTTAGGAACTGTGTTAAGTTAAAAAAAAAAAGAAAAAGTATTATTTTCTAAACCCAAGAGTTTTGAACTACAGTAACATTATAAAACCAGTTAAATAACTATACCATCAAATGGTTGTAGTGGACTTGTCATCTTTCAGAGGAAATAACAAAAAATCCTGTGTTCCTATTATTTCTCTGGAAGCCAATCAGGTGTGAGAATACTTTCTGAATTATGCTTTTTATTCTTCTCAACACATGCATTTCAAGGGGAAAATACTAATAAGCATTTCATTCCAAGAAAAAAAAATAGTAAACAAGCTATAATGAAGGTGACGTTGTAAGCATTAGCAAATTCTTCAACACAGAAAAAATCCCTACTGTGTACTCACTCACACAAGTTCTCAAGGAGTGTACTTGATCCAGATGCCAAACACATCATAGTGGGTTAGATCATGTTTTTCAGTTTGAGGCTTCACTATAAGACAAAATCTTGCCAAGTGTTCTGTTTTTTTAAAAGTAGATTCTGTATGCCAGATACTATAACATGCTGGTTTTATTTTTAAAATTAGAATACTTAAAATATAGCAGCCTAAAACTGATATTCAGCCATGATTTGAGCTCAAAATTTGCATTAAGAGCAACCATATGAACCCAATGGGAAATTAGAAGCCAAAATGCAAAAAGTATAACTTGATTGAATATTTTGCCTTCTTTTTTTTGACCAGTGAAAGTCTACCTTGGAATTCACACAACAGTCTTTTAGAAATGTCACATTTCTATGCTGAAAGATTTCTGAATTCTCATATTTCTAATTACAACATCATTAAAATCATCCATAATTTCCTCTTTTGGGTGGAGCAGTGTTATCAGTGATCAGCAGGCAGAGATAAAAACATGTTCTGAATAGGGTTTCCTTGGTTCCTCCATATTTCTGATTTAAAATAGCAACAAATTAATTATGTGAGTGGGAAAGTCTCCTCCCTTTGTACAGAGAGTAAGTTTGAGACTCAGGGCCCTTTAAAACATTGTTCAATTACTTTCTCTTTTAAAAATATACATGGGATCATTTTGCCCTTTGATAAGGTAGGCATATAGTTTCCTGTCTTTATCCTATCATCATTTCTACAAGGCACTTCTACAGCTGCTTTAGCAAAACAACAACAATAACAAAAGCATGCACAAAGCATGTGAGCTTTCTATCTGTGCCTTGGAATCCAGACTGACTTTAGTCTTGGCTTCTCCATCAAAAGGTCGGGTTACATTACAAGTCTTTCATCAATTGTTCTGTGGTAAGGTCTTTTGTATTTCTGATCTTGATGTTGTTGCTAGGATAGATTTTTTTGTGTGTGTTTTGTTTTGTTTGAGTCCCTCTACTTACTACATTGAGATAAATATGCATATGATGCAGCTTTCATCAGACACATTTCTGTGCCCTGTGCCTCACAGTAAAGGAAGGTATGTAAATTGACAACAGCAGTTTGCTGCCTCTTCTTTGAACAGATTGGACCCCAAGACAGGCCCTCTGGCACTCTTTCATTCTGCTTCTGATGCTTGCTATTGTGGAGTTCTCCCTGGCTTGTTCCTTGCTGTTAACACTAGGAAATCTCACAAGCATTCAAAGGAAAAATGTCAAGGGTCATTAAAAAAAAAAATAAAATCTCAGTGTGTGTTTTAAGAAATGTCTTATTGTTGTTCTTTAGAAGATATATGAAACAGAGAACAGGGAAGCTACAAAAATATATAATACCTAATACCAAGCTGTTTATTTTTATTTGAAATGAAACTTTCATAATTGCAAATGCAAAAAGAAACATCAAATATTAGGTGTTCCAGCAGTCTTGAATAATAGAATCATGAATTTTTGATTGTGCAAAAAGACAGCATTAAATTTATTGCATATTATATTCAATGGACTACCCAGATTACTAAAGAGTAGAAAGCATCTAATTTCAAACTCTTTGGGGAACATTAATTACGTTTTTTACAGTTATGATCTGTCAAGTTTCCCATGAATATATAGCAGCTATTTAAATTTCCTACAGACTTTAGATAGCTGTACCTCGAAAGTAATGCATGTTGCATGGCTGTAATGTGCAGCAGTGGAGAAATATATAGACCATGTGAAGTGTACTTCTACTACCTGTCTCTCACAATGGTACATGTTTGGGAATTCAAAAACTTATTTCCTTCCCTCAGAACTCAAAATGTGCTACAATTCTTTCAATCTTTAATGTTAAAAGCCTGACAAATGCTGTGTTTGATGATGCTGCACTACTTGCAACATGTTTATCACACAAGGAAAGGATATTGCATTTGATTTTTTTTCAACATAAAAGTGAATTCGGTTTAAAAAAAAAAAAGCCAAGAATTAAACTTTTGTAATTTAATATCTGGAAGCCTGCAGCCATTAATCTGTGAATATGGTTTCAGAAACAAGTAATCAGGGACTGCATGAATCTATAAGATGTTTGCTATTTTCCTATTTTATACTTCCACACGTTTTCTTCATGTACACCCAACTGCCACAGTCAACTGTTGCTGAAACTGATCCTAGCTGTTCTGTCAGTTCCAGTCAAAACCATTGCAAGCAGCAGGCAGATTCTATCTCCTTTGATA
The DNA here is from genome assembly GCF_036250125.1 of Pseudopipra pipra. Lineage (NCBI taxonomy): Eukaryota > Metazoa > Chordata > Aves > Passeriformes > Pipridae > Pseudopipra > Pseudopipra pipra. Next base: position 82,099,386 of record NC_087550.1, read on the forward strand.
GTCAATGCTTTTTGGCCCAAACTTACCCCTGCTGGAGCAGTTGTGAGTCAGGTGTAGATTCTTAAAATCATGTTTCTTTCCTGTTAAGAAAAGCATAGAAGTAAGCTGACCTCAGTGGAAGAAACAAATTCTTTATCTGTGTGTGTGGGAAAGGGGAACCACTGAAGCACCAAAAAGCAACATGGTGCTGAACACAGGCTATTTATCTTGCTAAATACACAGTCCAAGTCATACAATCTTTGTTCACTTAAAACTACACTGATTCCAAAAGAAACTGACTACATAATTTCCTTCACTATGAATAATTCTACTAAATGAATATGTTTAATGTGCATGAATATTTATCACTTCTAGCTTATGAGATATTGCTAGTACTGAAATCATTGTGAGAATAAAACAATATTCTGCATTTAAAAGGTCTTTCTACTATCTCTGTGTCTGTCTATTGTTGAAGAAATTCTACAATAATTTCACTGAACTTGACACTAACATCTGCAGTGGGGTACAGATATCAGAAGAAAACAAATGACATTGAATGGTTTACATATTTCTATTTGCATTAACAAAGCTGGTGTTTCTCACCTTGTTCCTGCCCCAGTAAACTAATAATGCTGAACATAACCACAGTACTTGCATTAAATATAATAGTGGGATATTTTATCTCTCAAAATTTACCAAAACACTTCTTCAAGTTACTGCTTTACAAAGAACATATAATTATGGGATGTTTTGCATCAAATATTCCGCAGAAATTTGTTTGAGATTTAGGAGAAAAGAAATTAAACACATTTTGTTTTCTATCTATTTCAAGGGAGGGCATAATATTTATTGAAGTATATTTAGGAGAAAAAAAAAAAGGAGCAAGTTCTCAAAATAGAAATGACAATTTTACTGTTTTCTCTAAGAACAGTTTTATATTTATTTACATTTTTTTTTCATGTGTGGGTGTGCCTATACATTAAATATCTACACAGTCACTATGCCATATGGAAAAGTCTACAGCATCTAAACTTTACCATAAGGCTGGGTGTTTTTAATGAAGTACAGTTAACATTTGAAAGGTTCAGACTCTCTGATAGAGCTGCTGGAAAGGACAAGAGGCATTGGGCTGTTTGCTTTTTACTTCCTGTAATAAAAACAAAGAGCTTACCAAGCTGTGTTTAATTTTATTGAAGCGATCCAGGAAGCAGGGATAGATCCATCCACAATGTTGATAGGGAAACCAGAGTGTTGATAGAGAAAAAGGATCTGTGTTTTGGTACAACTTTTTAATTCATCGCATAACATAGTGTGCCATAGCAGACCCTGACAGATATAACATATCTGTCTTCTAGTAAATCTGCGCTAGAAATTCTTTTTAGTTGTATACAGGACCAAATTTTTTCTTTTTCAATATTAATGTTTGCTTGCTATAGATACTCAGGCAGAAGATTCCAAACTTTGGTCAGTAGATTATTGACAATCTCTACAGAGATAGCTGGTTCTGTGTGGCCCTGCCTGGTCATATCTTACTCTATCTTTGTTTAGGATAGCCAAAATTCTTGTTCCATTAAGGCAATGGCAAAGACATTATCCAAATGGAAAGTAAATGTTATGGGCATCAAAATCCTATTGAACTGAGGTCAGTAAGTTTTCTAAGTAGCTTCCCTGTCTGAAAGTAATTCTGTTATTCTACTAGTTATTCTAAGGTTGTTTAAACTGTCTTCTGGAAATATATCCTACTAACTGAAATCTAAATAACTGTTGGGTTTATTATTTAAATTGAGTATGACTGCTTTTAAATGGCATTTGTCTGTACTATGATTGAGCCATATTTGAGAATAATCAATTTTTTTTTTCCTGGAAAATATGTGAAATACCATAAGGAAAGTAAGAGGACAAACTTTTAGAAAACTAAAGCTAGGGAAAATTAATTCTGTCTGAACTGCAAACCTAAAGCACCACAGAATGTAGCCCAACTGTGCAGATTGCAATTCCATTATCTGAAATCTAGTTGTTTTTTTCATGTATCAAATGTTGAAACTGGCCTCATAACAAGAAGGACTGAAACTAAAATTGTTAAGATGCTTGGGAAATTTGCTAAAGTGCATAAGCAGAGCTTTTGTGTAAATGTTATACTACAGAATTCTAGGTATAACCTGGGAAAGACAAAGTCTATCCTCAAACTGTTGACTTGGTCAAAGCTGCAGCAACGCTTTTCAGTATTTGGCCTTTTCTCCTCCTTCTCTTTCCAGTCAGATCTCAGATGGCAATCATTTAATATGGTATTCTCTACAGAGTGCTCTTCTACTGCCTTGTGTTTTTGCATACCGTTTTGACTCTCCTCAGCATATCCCTCACTCTGGAGTTGCTGTAATTTGCACCGCTGAGTAGAAAAACTCTCTGTGTCAGAACGGAAGAAACAGAAAAGGCAGTGGAAAATAAAGTACAGCCATCCTAGTTATGCTTCTTAAATTATACTGTCTCATTCTCTGTTCCTTCTCTTTTGCCAGTCGTGTCAGCCTTTAACTGCCATTTATCTCAGTGGTATCTTTAGGTCTTACTTTCTTCTGTTTTTTTTTTTTTCATTATGAAGTCTAATGGGTTATTCTTGTTTAAATCCTTCAGGTTGCAGGACAATCAACTTCTTGAATATCTGTGAGAAAATACAGATCCATATATCATTAAATTCATATGAAGATTTCTCCAAACTGATTTCCAATGAGCTGCTCGTAATTAATATTTTAAAATCATTTGTTATTCTTTATGCACATAAAAAATGAAACAACCTCAAATGAAAGAGCAGCATACTTGTATATCTCAGTTGATAATTTACATAATTACATTGCTTTAAATCACAAGCTTCTCTTTCATTCCCTGCTGTTCATTATATCTATTATTTTGTCATCAAGTAGAATTGTTTGAAAAATGTCTTCCATGTCTTACATTCTTCCATGAAAAAAATATAAGTTTTTTCTAATTGTGATATATGGTAAAGTTTAAAACGCAATTTGATTAAAGTTTTAAATGGTAGGACTCACAGAGAGGTAAAGGTCTTTATTTTTTCAAGAGGAAAATTGTCAAGATCTGTGAAATATTAAGGAATGGGGATAATTAAAACATTACTAACATATAACAAGTTAAAAACATCATTAAAAGAGGTGAGAATGAATAATTCCACCTCAGTACATAAGTTTGTACATATGTAGACAATCTTTTAAGCATACCATATTTCTGGTGAATTTATTACAGTATAATAATATACTTTCATTACAGAAACTTACTTTTGACAATCAATACCCTATTTCTGTAGAACATTAAATTCAGTGTCAACTGAAATGTTGGAACATTCTAGTTGACTGGTTCTTAAATATTGTTCCAGCCCTTCTCTTGAATTTTTATATATTCTTACATCTATTTGCTCAAAAGTGGCTTTAGAAAGAAAAGTATCATTTTATCTCACCTATATAAGACAGCTGTCTCAGATTAATAGTGACAAAATGAATAAAAGCCCATAGGAAACACTAACATATGCATGTGCTTTCTACAGGAATTGATCTGCTATTCAAAAAATCAGGATTAGTTTCAAGAATATTATACGCGCTTGAAGGAAAATCCAACTGCACTCTCAGCATGGGCAGAAAACCCACTCTGAGGTGGAATCACTGTCTTTCTTCAGCCCTGCTCAAAAGGAGCTGAGGAAATCAGAGGTGACCAAGAGCTGGCACAAAGTTCACTATTGTGGGGTTCAGTGTGGGAGTGTATAACCTCAAGACACACTTTTATAGACATCTGTTTCCAAATGTTTCCATGACAAAATACAATATCATCCGGATTTGAGCTGCAGTGTGAAACACCTCTTATTCAGCATTTCATCAATGTTAATGTGAAGGTAAGAAGAATCAGCAGGGAAAAAAAAAGTATGGAGAAGAAGAAAATTCAGATCCTAATTTCTTCTACTTCTGATTAAAATTAAGTTCCTTCTCTTACTAGTCATCAGATGAAACAATGTTAAAAAGGTATCAATAAAGTCCTGTCTTGACAGCAGTCCTCCAATGTAAAGGACCTACCTCCTGCAGGTCCTTGGAACACTAGAAAAGTTGACACTGTAAGGAGCAGGAAAAGGAAAAAGGGTAGAGGAGGCCTAATCTCCTCTTGAAGAGGATATCAGTTATCTTTCTTTTGAGGAAAGGAATCAGGAACCCATTCTATTTCTTATGCCCTATTCACAATCTTGGCCTTCCTTAACAGCTAATCCGTATTGCTGCCCATACCAACACTGCCATTGTACTCTCCAAGTCACTGTTCATTACCTTTTACACTTTGTCATAATAACCACATGATCACTTACAGGTATGTACTTTTCCATTGAAACTATAAGATTAAAAAAAAAAAATCCTTCATTCAACTGAAATTCATTCAACATATGTTTCAAAAGTAAAAACATAATTTGAAAAGAAAACCCTGCATTTTTTTTCTTATTAATAAGTCAGTCAATCCCTAAGATGGTTTTTCATAATAATTATTTAGGGACATATACAAATGGCTACTTTTCCTGGGTTTGAAACCTACTTCAAAAAACAAAAATTTAAAAAAGTGGGTTTTTTAGTTTAAACAGAGTTGTACATTTATTAGATGAGAATCAATAGAGTCTTAAAAGAGCCCTGAGTCCTGTCTGTTTCTAGATTTTTTTTTTCTTATGGGTAGGAATATGTATGAAGTTAAATAGGGAGAGAAAGAGGGAGAGAGAGGAGGGAAAGAAGTGAAAAAGAGGGAGAGAGAACAAGCATGCACTTATCATCATGCTTAATAAATGCACATAGAAAGTCAAATAACATTTTGGGGAAAAATAGATTTTTTTTCATTTAGATGTATTAAAAAAAAATCAAACAATTTATTTGTTCCTTTAACAGTGGAATTCATTTCACTCAAAATACCTGTGTATGTATATACATCTACCTGAACGTAACCTTTGTAATTTTGATACTTTTGCTTCTTTTCATTTTTTTTTTTCTTTGTGGAAACAAATGTAATATCACAAGAAAATGTTAAATTGAAACATGTCTTTGCTGGAACAGGTCATACAAGTTTATGTCCTACAGAAGAACCTTAAGATTGTCCACTAGCAAAACATGTTTCCAGACATGTTTCCAGACATCTACTTTGATAGCAGGTTTGTCAGGAGTTCACTGATATTTCTCAATTGGTCAGGTGCAGTCCAAAAAGTCCATTCTGTTTTCCAAGGGCGTGCTAACATGAAATTAAACCTTCTTTATATTTCCACACTCACTCTTTAGATATTTATGTAGATATTTAGATATTTAGATATTTATGTAGGTATTGCAGCTGATTTAGTAATGATCCTTCAATCCCAAGGCAGATATAGGCCTGGATGCTTAGTAGTGGTGATCTGTGCTTATTTATAGTCAAGCATAGCTCCACTCTTTATAGAGGAGAAAAAATTTAAGACAGAGGAAAATTGATTGTGTTGACGATCCTGAAAAAATTTACCTAGTAATTTTCCCCCTTTATAGTGACTTTTTTTTATATTTTAAATTAATTTAATTCCACAATTCTGTTAACAATTCATAATATTTTTATTCCGGGGTTTTATTGTCCTACTTTTACATCCACATTTGGAGTAATGGAGAGGAATGATATTCCTGTGTTGTGAAAACATCCAGGTATATTGAAGTCTGTCTCTCCCTTCTGTAATACATTTCCTTTGTTATTCAGACAATCTAGAAAATGTAGATCTACATCCTGCACAAAATTGGAGATGAAAAGTGTAGACATCATGATCTTGCTTTAGTTGGCAATCTCAACTCCCTTTGAAGAGCTTCTGTTCATTAAAAAGAGAAACCATCTATTCATTGCTCAATCAAAGAACACTTGATACAGAGACTGTTAAAATTGTGGAATATAAGTCAGCCATTAGAGATAAAATATATTATTGCTATTACTAATACTATTACTATGATATAGAAACTGAAACCAATATTTCATTCTTCAAATTTCTTTTCTACCAAAATTTATTAGCTATCTGATTGCATATATAGTAAAACACATCTCCTTTCAAAGGAAAAAAAAAAAAGAGACAGACCAAATTAAAATATCTGTTTAATGTCAAATGAAATGATTTAAATATTCTATTTGGTCTTTTATCATCCATGAGTGCTAGCTGGATGCAGAATTAAGAAACAATTAAGAAATAATTTTACCTATTCCCTAATCTTCAGTTTTACTTCTATGTCTGTCAGCAATTTTGTTCAAATTCTTCAATAGCATTTAGATTTTATGTCATATTCAAATTGGGGAAAAAGGGTCACAGAAGAGCAAATGCTAAGTGGAACATTTGGCAGAAGGCTAGTGTCAAGTTGTTAATGCTTTCCAGATTAGTCATATGATCATAAAAGTCCTACCAGAAACTCATATGTCACAACATACATCTGAAAGAGATTTGGCAAGTCTGGTTTTGCTTCCTTAACAGTATCTTATCTGTCTTACTTATATTCTACCTCCTTTGTTTAATAAATTCCCTCCTCTTTTACACACATTGAATGTCAGAAATATTTTCTGTGTCTGCCTTCAGTGTAAATGTAATGGGATGGCAGGACATAATAAGTGTTTAAACCTATCATAACTTCTCTGTATCTCTAAATTTTATTTGCTTCTTGTGCACAGCCCCTTAAGCTGAGCTGCTTCCAACATCAAAATATGATGAATTTCACACCACCTATTTTTGAACCAGCTCATGGAATTTTGTTCTAGGCAAACCTCAGCTGAACTACTTTTTCTGGTAAATGTGATTAGAATAAATTATACTTTAGTTGCCTACAACTGTAAATGTTTTAATATAATTTTTCTTAGTACGTGAGTCAGTACTGTCTTCTCACCACTTTCAGTTTCTTTCTAAGCAATTGCCATCTCTCCAACTGATAAAAAGACCTGGTTTAATTACCACTCTGTCCTTCAGAGCTCATGTGTATTATCAATAATGATACATACTGCCAAAGAGGCAAGTGTGTTATTTTTTAAAATGTATTTTTGTTCAAAAATTTAGCACCAAACCACACCTACTTTGACTATTTTTGGGGCAATAGTATGAATTAAATGGGATGTACTATCCGTTATCTTTATAAATACTGTTGCATGGTTGGTTTGTTTGCTTGTTTTTATTTAAACACTTATTCTGAATAATCTTCAAAATTTTAAAACACTTCTATTTAAGGGCTACATCCTTAAAAAATCTTAAAAAAAAAAATTACAATGTCTCTGTGCACCCTCTGTATATATTCTCTGTTCATTATGGTTACTGAACTTTGACAATTTATTTACTTTCTAGACTGACTTCACTTGTGAATTAGAACATGTGAGTCTGTATTGGGAGACCAGTGTGAAATACATCTAATGAAGCAGTAAAGCCACAGTCTAAATCTCTGTATGTGAGTTGGTTATTCTAGTCTTCTGTTTTACTCCATGAAAAGGCAAAGCGTATTTGGATGTGGTTCATCTAAAATAGGTCAGTTTAATTAAGACCTACAGGAGATGTGCAAAGGAGAGAATACATTTTCTAAAATATGTATATGATAAAGATAATAAAGAGGACTGTCTTAGAAGTTCTTTTCGTTTTACCTATAAGTTTTTTTCTTTCATTAAACCAGTGAGCTGAGCAAATGAACAGATCTCCCACCTGATAAATATGGCACCACGGGTTCTCTTTCTCACCCACTGGAGTAGCACAGGATAGCTAACACACCTTAAAAACGTTGGATATTGCCAAGAGGCTGAGACCTACTATCTGTCTATTCTGGTATCTTGGCCCTATTTCAGACTTTTTAGAGAGGGATATACAAATCTCTGCAGTAGATTTATCATGAGTATACATATCACAAGGTAGTTTTACTTTCATTGACAATACTTAAAGGATAGTTTTTGGTTTTTTTTCCCCAGAGAAGACAATTTTCTCTATCTTTTACTTAAAAGCTCAATTTGAGCACACTATTGACCTCAGTTTCGGATTTTGACATTTTTACCTGATGGCTTTAGGGATGATAAACCTTGATTTGCAGAGCTTGAAATAACAGCACAGGACAAATGTCTTCATGTATCCCTGTTTTACAGGTTTTCAAATCAAGCAGTTCAGTATGTATTGAACGTTAGTACTACTGGAAGAAAATAAATAAAGCAAGGATCACATAAACCACAAAGAACACTAGTAATATTTCAGTCATTTGTATGCAAGCAACCATTTAAAATGTCAGTATATGCTATCTTCTGAGACCTATAATAAAGTCATAGATTTGCAATTTTCTCAGTGCAAACCTTAGTGCAGATTAATGATATGAAAGTCAATGGAAATCACTTTCTAAATGACAAAAGAAACATTAATTATACATTAAATTTTAGAGTTATAGAATAATAGTACAAATTGTAAAATGTCTATTTTCTGGCTAAATAAAGGTGGAAAATCTGTGTATTTGTTCACAAATCATTCTCCATGAGGCTACCTTTTTGGCAGTATTCCAACTGCCACCTGAAATCTCTCATTTGAGTCAATAATTTTAGACTCACATTGATTATGTAATGATGACCAGAAAATTATATGTATTTCTTCTGAATGCTTTAGGGAGAATCCAGGAATCTGAAGTGCTTGATACCTGCCAAGTTAAAATACATACAATTATAAACAAACTGACCAGTTTAATATCTGAAAATTATATATCTGTTGAAGATATATGACTCTATACGCTTTCTATTTCAGCTATATTTTTCCATTAATTTTTTAATACCACCCATGCCTATATGTCTGCTTTTCTGATTAAGTAATTTACTTTTGATTTCTTGGTAACACAGACAAATGAGGTAGAGAAGCATTTATATGCAGTTAATTTTGTAAAATCATTGCAAATTTCTAGGTATGGCACATTCCCCTGAAACATTATGCTTTTGTTAATATTTTACTGACCTTCATTTTGATTGCTTACCATAATAGCCTATGTTGAAACTGCGTGGGCAACCTTTAAAAATAATAGTGCCAACGTCAATCACACAAAAACAACACTCAAAAACCTTCTGCAAAATGATCAATTAAAGCCTAAGTACAAATGTGATGTAGCTAGGCAGACTGACTGAATTTACAGCCTCCAAAGCAAAGTATACAATTAGCTTCAAATGCCAAACTTCACATGCCATTAAAGTGGTTGTATATTAAAAACAACAATAAAAAAATCGTAGTGAATTCTGCATTCATGATGAGTAGACTTAAGAATTTTGGTGAACAAAAGCTATTCTGCTACACTCATTTGCAAAGGATATAATTAGTTGTTCTTTCACTTTCTTGGATAAAGATGGCACATATGAAAAATAATAGGCTGTCAATAGCCAAAAGGGTTACAAGTATAATTTTAACAAAGGAATATATTTAGGACAATAACAACAGATTTCAGCTGAATATATATAGTATTTCAGAAGATTTTATGCCAAGAAAGATATACTTGTAATTTATATGATATGTGGTATTTCTGCTTTGTTTATTTTAGTCCTCTTGTTCTAAAAATTACTTCAGTGACAGTAGCATTTTGGTACTGCATATGCTGCAGTTTTAGGGGCAGAAAGTTGTTACAGCAAAAATACACCTATAACTTAAAGAATGGTAAAGACTGTTTTGTGTGCACATACCGCACAACCATACACACACCAGATATTTTAAGAGTTGAAAAACACATTGAAAAATTCATGTTGGCATTCATTCCACTCTGTGTCCATGACTGTGACATCGTAACAAATTAGAAGAAATAAAGTAAGTCAAAAGTGAGAATAAAGATCCAGGATTTCTGTCCAAATTTTAATTACAGTTAACATTATGGTCTTGTGGATTCATATTCAGGAGTCCATATTTAAAGCAAATTGTTTTGCTTCCTGACTAAAAATCACATAATTGTGAAGGAAACCAAAAGGAATACTTTTATTTCATTTTTCTTGCTGATTTTGCAGCTATATTCCTCAAAGTAAATGGAAACTAAAGACAAATAAATAGTTGTTTCATTTAGCATCATGGATGATCAGGATAGACAGGAATTTGTAAAAATTACCTCCTTTCTAGTAAAATGTTTTATTTGATTTTAAACCCAGAAATTTTTCATGGATCTTGGAAGTAAAATTGTTTTTGACCTCTGTGGTAGTATTTCTAGACAAAACAGGGGGAGAGGGAGAAGACCTGTTTGCCCTGCAGCAAACAGCAAACCCCATTTTCGGATAATTTTTAAGATGTTTTGCACTCAGGATTTAAACATGAGTGTTTCTATTAGAAGTATTCATCATTAGCTAATCAGTTAATTAATGAAATATTTTAAACTCTATCAGCATATTTCAAGTGAATGTCCTGAACAATTTGATTTTCTGTAGTTAATATCTGTATGTTGTTTAAAAAAAAATCCTGTCTTTTCTATATGTGGTATTGTAGATTTTTATGGCTTTAAAACTTCATGGATCACAGAGTAAAATATTTTACCTTTCTCTGCAAATTACTGTCTTTCACTGTACAAAGACAAATGGGGAAGAGAATAAAAGGCCTCCCAAAAGAAATTTAAAAGTCTTAAATGGCATTGTTAGGTCTACAGGGAGATGACTAGGTTGCTGACTTACCCCTGGCTTGAGGTCATGTTGCAAAACAGAAAGTGATGAGCTGCTGGAGACATTCCCTGAGAAACTGGTGGTGTACATGGCACACAACCATGCTGACAGAGGTTAATAAAAGCATCGTAATGAAAAGCTGAATGTCATAGGGGAAATTATTTTACAGATAGCTGGAGACATGGGTGGCAGAATTATAATAACTGGCAGAAGCAAGTTGTTATCAGTATTAGCAGCTACTGACAATAATAACATATAAAGACAAGATTGCCTAAATAAGTATATTCTGGTATGGTAAGTATATTTTGGTATGGATGCAGGGAACCTGGGAAAATGTAATAGGGGCAGGTTGTTTATATAGGAGATAATGTGGACAGAGAAAGGGAGGTATGAGGGCAATGAAATGAAGCATGAGAAAACAGGAAAGGAGATAATAAAGTGTGGAGATAACATAATTTGGTCTGGCTGCAGATACCTGCTTCAAAACTCTGAGTTTAATTATTGTAACTGAAGCATGAAAATTAGTCAAACATACTTCTGACCATGCCACATGTGTTAAACCTCTGTCTATAACCAGGAGCAGGGACAAGACTAAGTGAAATGCATACCTTGGTTAGAAGGAGGATGCCCAGGACGGTGATCAGACATCCTTAAATCACTGTGTCAATGTTCATTCTAGGCTTGATCTCATCAGCATCTTCCCAGCCACTTCCCAGCAGACATCAAGATGGACTCTTTCAAGAAGCAGAGCAATTCACTCCTCTTGCCCCATTTGCAACCCTTCCTCTGCCTTCACTCTGTGAGAAAAAGGAAAATGAATGGGTTTTCTTTCAGTTACTCGTTATCAACTAGTGCCACTGAGTGGTTTGCTATTTATCCAGCTACTCTGAACTAGGATAAATGTTCAATCTCAATTTTGAAGAATCCAGGAAGTTACTATATTTCATTTTTTTGTGAACAACAAGGTAACCTTCAGTTAAGAAGGCTGAATCTACTTATTTCACACGTTCAGTATTTTAAGGAGACAGTCTCAATTTTCACTACATTCATATACCTGCATCTCCACAGACACCATTTTTATCTAACAACTACCACTTGGACATTTAGCCAGTCATTACCAAAAAATGACTAGCCATCCAGAACAGTAATATATAATCTCACCATAGAGAGATTAATTCACATTAAAAAAAAAATCAGACAATATATCAACTATAGAAAAAGTGTCTAACTATGTCATCCTGAACCCTCTTATTCCCTAGTTGTTCTACCATAACAACTAAGTTCCCAGCCTCTCTAGTCCCTCTTTTAATTATCTGAGCTTTGTCTTATACACTTTATGCTGTCCATCCTACTTCCAATTCCCCTCCATACTCTAGCCATACAAGTGGTATGACTTCTAGACAAGTAAGAGTCTGATTGTTCTGCAGAACTGACCTGTACATACTGACTTGTTAGCTGCAAAATTGTCAAGTAAAAATGGAAAGTAGTAATAGACTCATTTTATCTGCTTATCAAGTGAATTGGTAGGATTTATTTTCATTTAGTTAGACATTGTTTTTCACAAAAACTTCATATTTTTGAAACTTCAGACTCTCTGTCAAATTTGGTTGAAATTAGCCAGAGTCCACCTATTAAGGAGAGTGGCTGATTAAGGAGAGAAAGATTACAGAGTAGTTGCTTATGTCTTTGTTTTCTCTGAGAACTGTTCCAAATATTTGCCTTTTTTCAATGACATTCAGCTAATGCATTGTAATTCATGATTGGCATTGACTTCACCTAAAGGCTCTTGGATATCACTGTGAAGAGCAGAGTAGAAAACTCTTTACAGGGACAAAAGGAAGGAACCCTAAGCCACTCAAAAAAAAAAAAAAAAGAAAGAAAGAAGAAGGAAAAAAAACTGTAAATAAATAAATAAAAGCACTTCCAGTTCTTTAATTTTATTTTAACCATAAGAGTAGATGAAATGGTTCAAGACACAGGAACTAAGCCTTGGAAAGAAACATCAGCAATAATAAAACATCAGAGGACATGAAACCCCGATTACATAATGCTGCCAGTTTGGGGGTTTGAGCTACTGGTCAATACAAAGATGGTCATGGGTTTCTATGCTAACTAGGGATGCATGTGATATGTGAAGGATGGATCTGATAAATAATTTATTTCACCAGGGCAAAGCGAGGACTTCCTTAGGGCAGTTACAAGGGCGCACAGCAAGCTCACTACCTTGGAATTCAAGAGAGCAGACCTTGGTCTCTTCAGAGATCTGTTTTGTTGAGTACCATGGGATAAATCCCTGGAGGCAAGAGGGGTCCAGGTAAGCTGGTTAACATTCAGAAATCACCTCCTCCAGTGCACAGAAGCTATGCACACCAACAAAGAAATCTAGGCAAAAATGCCGGAAAGCCTGTGTGTATGAACAAGGAGCTCCCGAACAAATGAAAAACCAAAAAGGAAACCCTCAGAGAGTAGAAGCAGGGACAGGTAGTCTGTGAGGAAACTGAATGTTCTAGCAGCTAGTCATCAGACTAGGAAACCTAAAGCCCTGATAGAACTAAATCTGGATAGAGACATGAAGGGTAACAAGAAAATCTTTTATAGGTACATGGATACTAAATGGAAGACTAGGGAAAATGTGGGCCCTCTCTGGAAAAAAACCCAGGAGATTTATTTACTCAGGATATTAAGAAGGCTGAGGTATTCAACAATGTTTTTGTCTCAGTTTCGGCAAGATGTTTTGTCATTTTGTCAGGTTTGGTAAATGCTCCAGTTACACCACCTGAATTGCAAAAGGCAAAGGCAGGGAATGGGAGAATGGAGAACTGCCCACTGCAGGTGAAGATTGAATTTGAGCACATCTAAGGGACTTGAAGATGGAAAAGTCCATGGGACCTGATGAGACGTATCCATGGGTCCTGAGGGATCTGGCAGAGGAAGTGTCTAAGCCAGTAGCCATCATACGGGTTTGATGAAAAGACCACTCAGTGAATAAGGAATTGTCTGGATGGTCATACTCAAAGAGTTGAGGTCAAAAACTTAATGTCCAAGTGGAGACCAGGAACAAGTGGCATCCCTCATAGGTTGGTACTGGGACTATGTTTTTATAGTGTCTTTGTTGGTGACATAGACAGTGGGATTGAGTGTTCCCCAGCAAGTTTACTGATGATACCAAGCCATGTGGTGCAGTGACAGGTTGGATGGAAGGGATGCTATCCAGAGGGACCTTGACAGGCTTGAGAGGTGGGCCTGTGCAAACCTTATGAAGTTCAACAAGGCCAAATGCAAGGTTCTGTACCAGGGTCAGGGCAATTCCAAGCACCAGTACAGGCTGAGAGAAGAATGGATTGAGATGAGTCCTGGGGAGAAAGACCTGGGGTTTTTTTGTGGAAAAAAAAAGCTCAATATGACTCAAAAAAGCTCAAGGTGCACTTGCAGCCCAGAAGATCAACTACATCCTGGGCTGTATCAAAAGAGATGTGACCAGCAGGCCAAGGGATGTGATTCTCTCCCACAGCTCTGCTCTTGTGAGATCCCACCTGTAGTACTGCATCCACCTCTGGGGCCCTCAACAGAAGGAAAACATGGACCTATTGGAACAAATCCAGAGTAAAACAACTAAGTTCACACGACTGGAACACCTCTCCTATGAAGACAGGCTGAGAGAGTTGGGGTATTTCAGCATGGAGAAGGCTCTGGAGACACCATATAGCAGTCTTCCAGCACCTAAAGGGGGCCCACAAAAAGGTTGGAGAGGGACTTTTCATAATGGCATGTAGTGATAGGACAAGGGGGAATGGCTTCAAACTGAAACAGGGTAGATTCAGATTAGACATTAGGAAGAACTTCTTCATATGAGGGTGGTGAGGCACTGAAACAGGTTGTCCAGAGAGGCTGTGGACTCTCCATGCCTGGAGCTGTTCAAGACCAGGCTGAATGGGACTTTGACGAACCTGGTCTAGTGGAAGGTGTGTCTTCTCATGGCAAGGGTGTTGGAACTAGATCATCTTCAAGTCCCTTACAAGCCAAACTATTTTATGATTCCACGGTTCTATGAAAAGTGGGGGTTTCACATTCGAATTTTAAGTGATTTTTTACAATTACATGAATAAGGATTAGGGAAAAAACCCTTTATAACTGTAATAATAAAAATTATCAAATTATCAGAATATATTATATGATCGATTTCCTTAGTTTATATTGCAGTAGAAAAGATATAAAGCAAAATAAAACACATGCTTTTAAAATATATTTTTTCTTTCTTCCTTACCACTGAATGAAGAACAAGAAAATATATTTTTTAAATTTCAGCTGGAGAGAGAGAGAGAGAGAGATGTATTTGGGAGTATTTTTTGTGTGGCTAAACAATACACTGACATTTTTACATGAACTTTGACAGACCTCCAATAATTGATCTCAATGACCAGTAGAGATACTGAAATATTGTATAAATGATAAATATTTTTACAGTAACTAGGGGGGAGAGAGAGGGTAATCCTGTATGCAGTGTAGGAGGTACTATTAATAGAATCAAATGAATTCTCCATGACTACATTCATATTATGCTGTAAAATGTAATCATATGACAAGTGTCTAGGAAAAAGTGCTATGGAACCAGATCATCAACAAACAGACTTTTGAAATAGGTAGTATACATTGCATATTTTTCCACTAGCAAAATTGCTATAATTAGAAAGTAAGCCTCATGACTTGGTATGCATAATATTATATCTGCATTGATATACAGAAAATTATTTTTTTCATTTAAACCTTAAAAAAATATTAATTTATGCCTTCATACAATATCATGAAATATGAGTTACTGCAAAAGCAATCAGCTTAGACAGCTCATTAATCTTTTTCATACAAATATTGTGATCCCTCTATCAATGATTTTTGTGTGTATGATTTAAAGATCAAAGAAATGATAACTACTTTCCATGACAGCTTGAGATACAATGTGTTCTGCAACATGATGAACAATTAAATTCTGATTTAATTTCTTTTATTATTTTATGGTAACATAACATTAACAAAATAAATATGCTTTGATTGTGCTGTGGGGGTGAAGCAGTCTCCTGCCTTTGAACTACATATTTGCTGATACTAACCAGATTTCTAACCAGTCTAAATAATTTATATTGTCACAATATACTTTCACAGCACTTAAAATTTTATCTTTACCATCCTCATTTTATAATGATACCCAAACTGGCTCTCATGAAGATATCTTGTATACCTCAAGCAATGCAGTTCCTCCTAGAGTATTTTAAGTGACTGATTTCAGTAAAATTGGCTCCAGTATTTGAGTCAGCTTGTTCAGAATTTTATAATTTTGGTATTTCCAAGTTGCCCTACTTTGCTAAATGCTATGATAGAAATAGTTCCACTACTTCCAGTAGATTTTGTTCTACAGTCTGAACACCATATAACAATAAATTGCATACACATGATATAAACTACACGGAAACTCATTTTTTATTTCTTTCTTAATATACTAGTCACTGACGTGTTTGCTAAGATCAAGTCCCTTTTTTGACTCGGAAGGCTGGAAAGAGTATCTATAGTTATCAGTATTCATTGTAATGATATTTCTGAGCTTTTTGGGGCATTCCCTTTGGATGTACTCAAATTTTTCTACATAGATATAATACACAGAGGGTGATTAAAACACATTACTGCTTGTGCTTATGCCCATTGCCTCACTTCCTGTGACTGAAAACCACCAAAGGGAATCTGGTTCCATTTTCTCCATACTCTCCTATTATGTAGCTGGGGACAGGAGTCTGCTGTCCTCTTATACTTACTCTTATAAGGCCCAAAAATTTACCCAGCCTCTCCCTGTATATATGCTCCAGCCTCCATTAATCACCTTGGTGAATCTCCGATGGACTCACAGAACTAGCTATTGCTCTTGCTATTACTCTTGTCACTGCAGGAGCACACTGTTGACTTCAGCAACTCATCCTCCAAGACTTCTGCTTTTGTTATCATTACTGTTCTCCCCACACCCGTGCTCCTCCCCTTCCTGTCGTTTTTCTCCAAAGTTGCTTTCCAGACAGTCAACCCATTCTCCCTTTGATGTTCTGCATGGGATTATTCCACCTCAGGTGCAGACTTTCCACTTTCCTTGGTTGCACTTCCAGATGCTCTTTTCAGTCCATTTCTCGGACATGTGGGGGTTCTGCTACATCACAAGCCTGCTCCTAGAGTGTCAGATGCTCTTGTCCAACTTGTCATCATCTGCAAATGCTCTGAGAGTATGCCCTCCCTATTCTGGAAATAAAATGAGTTGAAAATTTTTTAGTATAATGACATAGGCAATTAGTATAAAAACTGCATCCTAAATAGAAAAAAACGTGTCTAACAAAATGAAATTTGTATGTATCGCATGCATAACTATATGTGGTGCTACTGTATCTTCCATATTCTTTGGCATCTGTATCTATTTGTAGGTATCAATACACAGTTACTAAAAACAATTTATAACAAGTTTTCATTTGAAAATGAAAACAGTTTTCAGTACTTTATTTTAACTCTCCCCAGGAAAAGATATTGAAGGTATAACTCCTATGAAATGGGTAATGTCCTTTATTGTGAGACACAAATGATTCTTTTGTCTATTGCGCCGTTAACAATGTGAACTCTTTAACTAAAATTGTTTTACAAGCTTTTCTAAGGTGAAGTACTATAAAAACAGTCACTGAGCAATAAACACACTGAATGTTCTGTCCTATAATCTTTTTAGCTATAATTGTGCCTAATTTCACCAGTTTGTTCCAAGAGGAAAACTGAAAGTAATCAGTAGTTTTCAATACCTTGCAAAACAAAAGTGCTCTGTAAAGAAAGGTCAGAATATTTTCACCCAAAAGGAGTGTCTGCATTTTTCGGATGTTGTTTAATTTGTATCTTAATATACAACAAAACTATAGCTTTTTACCCACTCTTTTCCCAGCTCACTTTTCTTGAGTAGTTTGGACGAAATAGCTAACATATGCCACAGCATGTATTGGAGGAAACAATGACATTTAGAGCTATGTCTAGCTAGAATGTAGCTGTCATAGGGAGTTTTAATTTGTACACAAATTGAACTTACTTATTCATACTTTAAACATGATTAGTCAAACTTACTATATGCTGCAATGAGCATAAATAGAATTAAAATTCTGTCTATTCATTTTTTGGCCCACTGTGATTCATTAAGCAGCACCAATGAAGAAATAAAGTAAGGCCTAAGTTCCAGAGATAGAATTTTCAAAATCACAAAAAATAAGCAATTTATACACTGGATACTTACATAATTGAATGCTAAAATTACCACAAATCTACACAAATGCACCCTTAACAAAACAGAATTGACAAGTGCACGGTGTTTGTTTTTGAGAGGATTTTGATGCCTAAAGATCTCAAGGAAGAAATCACATCCTTAAACCTTAAACCATAAACATATCCCATCTGACAGTTGGATATACAACTCATATAACACAGTGATCCTTCCACAATTAAACTATCTTTACTAAGAAGGGTCCAAGCAATTATTAATTGTTTAAACTGCAATAGTCCCCAAAGTAGTGAATGTCTGTCTTCCAAAGAGTAATAGATTCTGCCCCAACAAGTACAAATTCCAAAATATGAATGCAACTAAGTAATTTTAAAAAAAAAAGTAACAGAGGTTTACTTGATTATACTCAGGTAGTCTAACAAACCAAACCAAACTGGACCAAACAAAACAAACAAACAAACAAACAAACAAACAAAAAACCAAAAAAACCAACAAAAACAAAAACCAAACCAAACCAAAACAAAACAAAACTTGAGATTGAGGCTCCTTGAGATTTTTGATTCACATTCGGAAACAGTATTCAGTTTCAGTTAAAATATTATTTTAATAGCAGAAGTATGATTTCATGTACTCAACTGGAGCTGAAAAGGATAGATTATTTCTGATATAAATAATTTGTGATACAGTATTAATTTATCATTAATTCAGTAGTCCTTTTGTATTTCAACCCTTAAGAAGAACCCAGTAAAGGAACCAAAATTCTAGGAATACAATGAAACTATCACCACACTTCTGTTTCAAATGCTATGCATGGATCTGCCAAAAGAGTACTTTAAACTACAGAAAAACAGAACTTAGGTGTTTTTTATTGAGTTCTTTTATGAAAAAATAGAGGAATAGCAATGACAGATTTTTGTAATTCAACAGTTATATTAGTTTTGCTTGTATACATCATATTCTCAGAAAACCTGAAATCTATAGGCAGAAAAAAATACTCCAAACTCAAAATTCATGAAGCATATGGTGATTAAGTAAACAATAAGTACTGTCCAAAACCAATAGAAAATATCAATTATCCCTATTCCCCATATTAAAACATCTTTTGAATCTAGTGATGCTTATAGTAGCATCACTTCTAGTACATTCAACAAGAATTAAATCTGAATATTTTATAATATCAAACCATAACTCATTACAATGAAAGTAGGTGTTCCTAAACAGCAGAGAATTATAAGATCCAGATAAAAATGTAGGAAGACAATTTTGAATTAACTCTGGTATGAATTGCCAAACAATCTTGGCACCTCAAATACTTTTCTACATGACAATTATTTGTTAGACAGTAATCAGAAAGTTAGACCATTATATCAAGACATCATTAGTGGCAAAAGATTGCAGAGATTATTTTTGTCGTGGTTCTGCTAAGAAGCTTTCTCTGTTTTTTGGAAAAAAATAGCAAGCATGGAGTTAATCAACAGTTAAAAAAAAAAGAAAAAAGACCTTCTTCCCCTGAATCTACAAGTAAAGCTTCTGTAAATAAGAATAATCAACAGCAACTACCAATAATTTACTCCCTAGGATTGTTGAAAAATACCATACAGAAATCTGTCATAACCCTGCCCATTGATTAAAATGCCAGTGAGAAACACATTGTGGGACAATGTGTTTCTGTATAGATTGTTGTAAATTGCCTTCTGTTGTAACCTCTATACACAGCAGGTCAGATTGTGGTCTCACGTACATCCTTGTAATCTCAGTGAAGTTAACGATTTGCATGGGCATATCTGGAAGAAGAGTTGGGCTTTGAATAGCCAGAGACGCTGTAGTTTGACATACACGAGTGAGCTCTGTCTTATCACGCATGTGATATACTTTTCAATCTTTATTCTAATTAAAAAAGTAAAGTAGAATCCCTAGAGACATGCAATATCTTAGCCTTGTTTTCAGAATTAGGAGGGAATAGTAGACTTACTTGAGATTCTAAACCAAGTGTTTTAAACCAAAATGAGCCCATATGCACCCTTGGAGAACCAAAGGGATGGAGGAAGCCAAAGAAATAGGAACTCTCCATGGAAAAAAGCCAATTTGGTTTTGTTTGTTTCCACTAAATATTTAAGGAACTTTCAGTTTTAGGAATCATGCAGCCTTTTACCCCATTTGCAGGTCCCTGCATCATATATAGTTTTAGAATTCTTGGATTGATAGTAATGGAAGATGAATTTTTAAAAATGGTAGACTTTTAAAGGAACAAGCAATCTGCATATCCCAAATTGCATTTTCTGTTTGATTATCTACCTTTCTATATGAGGCATGCTCTTTCTCAGACTCTGTCATATTCTCACACAGCCTATTTACTCTTGTCCAGTCTTCTGCTCTGGCTTAAGAGCACAAAGACTACTTAAGCACATGAGATTTAAGAAAAGAAAAAAAATCCTTTAACCTTATTCATCTTTTTCTTTGACTGTGACATGGTCTTACTAAATACATCATATGTAGGAAATAAAAGAAAGATATTTAAGTTGTTGGAACAAATCTGGAATGCATATGCAGTTTAGGAAAGGAGAATTGTTTGAGCTATCTCTGACATCATGCCTTCAGAAATTAAAATTTAAGACAGAATTACATGAAATTTATGTTTCGTAATCACCGTATCAGTAATTTTCCCCATTGGTCTAGCTCTCATGTTTCCCTCCAGTCTTGTGGTTGGGGTTATTGGGTGGGGTTGGTTTGTTGGTTTTAGGTGGATTTTTTCTTTTTCCCCTTTTTCTTTTGTAAAATATTTGCACAAACCCAGAAAAGAATCCACTTCTGTTTCATAATTCTTAGGATACCCGTCTTTGCTGATATTTCTTGTTGCTGTTTTAAGCTTGGAATGTCTTCTAGAAAACAAACTTCAAGATCTATGGTAGGGAGAAATATTTTTATTACTACTTGTTCCTATCTTCTGAGGTTTTTAATGAATGAATTAATGGATGAGTGGCATCAGATGCTGAGATCAAGCTGTGAAATGAAAGAGCTACTGAACAAGCAGAAAATGGAGAAGAGATGGACTACTGCTGTTACTAGTTTTATGGGTAAAGAAAAGATTGACATTGCTGCCAGGCAAATGCAATAAAGCTGAACACAAGACGATAGGGAATATTATCAAACATATATTCATCCCTAAGGCACAATGGAAACACACAATCATTTGCTGATATGAATTGTCATAATCCAAGTAGTTTAACAGAATTGCAGCTATTCAAATTAGCTCATTCTCTTCAGAACTTCCTAAAAGTCACTACCATAATGGTAATCCTTTCCAGAACTTCTGAACAATTTACACTAACTGGATGAGTAAATGCTGCAATGTACAATAACAAAAGAGAGGAGGGTTGTGTATTGCAGAAAGTATTTTGCAGACTAGCAGGCACAGAAAAGTAAATTGAAACTGAGAAGAGTATTTCAAAATACATAATGCTCTGAGTCACAGACTTTAGGTTATGAGTTTGGTTCTGAAGAATGAAAGACCACAGAAGATAGAGGATGATCCAAAAAAAAGTATCCGTTTTTTCATCATTATCTTTTTATAATAAACGCTCAGTCCCCTATTTAAAGATAGATTTACAGGCTGTCAAGAAAACTAATTAATAATGTGAATAGTAGTGCCTCCATTGTGAAAAAAAACACATAGCAGGTGTTGATGGAGACAAAAAAAAAAAAAAGAATGTGTCTAGTATTTTTCCACATTGAAAGGGAAGTGATAAAACTGTTTTCAATTTTCATTTGTTTTAGTATAAAAAGATTACAAATTATGATAGACAAATATTTTTAAATTGAGAATAGGCGAAAAGGTTCTGCAATAGTAAGTCAGCTGCTGTCCTAGTTTTGTTTAGGATAGAGTTAATTTTCTTCCTAGTAGCTGGTATGGAGCTGTATGATTCAGTGTGAGAACAATGTTGATAACACGCTGATATTTTGGTTTTTGCTCAGTAGTGCTTACTCTAAATCAAGAACTTTTCTGACTCCTGCTCTTTGACAGCAGACAGATGCACAAGAAGCCAGGAAGGAGCACAGCTGGAACAGATGACCCAAACTGGCCAAGAAGATATTCCATACAATAGAATGTCATGCTCAGTGTATAAACTGAGAGGAGCTGGCCAGGATCTGTCAATCCTTGCTCCGGGAAGGGCTGGGCATTGTATTGCAAGTAATTGTATTGTGCACCACGTTTTTTTCTTGGGTTTTATTCCTCTCTCTCCTTTTCATTACAATTTATTATCATTATATTATACTTTGTTTCAATTATTAAACTGTTCTTATCTCAACCCACGAGTTTTACTTTTTTTCGATTCTCCTTCCTGTCCCACCTGGGAGGCGAGAGTGAGCGAGCAGCTAGGTAATACTTAGTTGCTGTCTGGGGTTAAGCCATGACAGGTATACAGTTTAGAAGCAGTTCTTCCAAGCTCCTCATGCAAAGTGATCAAAACCAGTAAGCCAACAAACTGAGAATATTAAAGAACACCTCAACATAAAGTCATCATAATGGGCTTACATTATTTACTGTGGGATGACAACACATAGATGCACCAGAAACTGGTTTCATTATCGTTTGAGCAATGCCAAGGTGAACACCATTTGATGTTCAAGAACAGTTTTAATGCAAACTCTATCTGGAGCTGCTGGGCAACAGCACTTCTCCTACACTATTCAGCTGCTGTTCAAGCAGCGGGAGCAGAAGAGGCATCTGCACTGCTAATACACAGAAAGCAAACAGGCTCTTTGTAGTCAGCAATGTTTTACCTTGATGTTTAGATGGCATAAACTGATAGTTGTTTCCACTACTATTAAAAAATAATCTTAAAGAAAAGAATCTAGAAAATATAAAAGTATCTTCCACTAGATAGAGTGAGATTTAAGGAGGGAAAACAAACACAGCCCAATAGATGGTTGTTGGCAATTTACTTTGTAACAGCTTTGTGATGGAAACTAGTCAACTGACGCTGCCTAGACATGTCTTTTTCCTGTGAAAATATCAGAAATCATACCATATTTTAATGAGTTTGGAGGTACAGTGGTGTGTGTGGGTAGGTAGCTTTAAATCAAACCATTACTGAAATAGTGTAGGAAGTAGTATTTTGGATGTTGGTATTCCATGCCTTTCTGAAATACACTCATTTAAGACATTTCATGAGCAATAAATAATCTTGTTGAGATCAGATGTGACTTGAGAGGATGGACTTATTCACATTCACACCATTTCCAATACAAAACAAACAACCCCAGGCACCCCACCTCCCTCTGAAATCTTAAAAAAATCTCTTTGTAACCAAGTAATTTATTGCAAAAACTATTGTCTACAAGATTTTTCAGCACAGTCTTGTTGATACACAGAAGATTGCCACACATAAATTACAACAAACCTTACACACGTATTATCTCATCTGAGCAATAAGCAAAAAGGTGTCTTTACACTTTCAGTGATGGAAAGGCAAAAATAAATATTAAACTGGATGTCTGACAGTTGATATTAAAATTGAGGCCAAATGCTATCCGGCAAAACTGTCAGAGTTATTCAGCTTCAACTCTTAGCTTACTTCTGATTATTCATGTTTTTCTAAAAAGATTGGGCTGCCACCATTTTTATATTTATTTCTTTTTTTTTTTTTTACATAGTAAAGAAAAACTGTACCTGAATTTCTACTGACATATTTTTTCCCAATACAATAGGAAAAAAATTACAAAAAGCTATAGACATTCATTAACCTTCCAGACAGAACTAAAATTATCCCATTCTCTCCTTCTCTTGCAGGATAATGGCAGCAAAAAGATGTTCAAGATGTACACATGGAAGAGAAGGCAGAGACTGATGTTAGGTCTGTGTGCTTAAATGCACACTATAAAAACTAAATCATGTGAATTACAGTTTATCATCTAAATGGATATTTGCAATCAGATCAGACTTCAACATAACCACACACAAAAAGGACATGAATGTCTTTTCCAGGGTGGTCATTTCTTTACAACAGGCTTAAAATTCTAGTAAGAGTAAATTCTGTTATCACTCACATGGAGAAAATATACCATGTTCATCTGATCCAGTGTTGCAATTAGATCTCCATGCCTTTACTGAGATACAGCGCTGCACTTCTAAATTGCTCTGGCACTGTCTTGCTCTGCACTCCAGATTCAGCAGCCACCGCTTTCAGTTTTGCTATCTCTAAGATCTTAGTCACTTGTCCTTCCAACTTGGCGGAAGTTGAACTCTAGATCACAGTCGATTTATTCATTGACGTTGTTGTTCTGCTGTTTAAAAAAAAAGGTACAAGCTGAGGGTTCAATTACAGAGGGCAGTTGCATTGCCCCAGGGGGTGGAGAAACTTACAAACTGTGAATCAGAGTTACAATATGCCTCCTATTTCTCCTCTTCTGTAAAGTCATTGATGTATCCCTCTACACCACTCCTATACTTAATTATATACTAAGGCATGTATAATTAATTAATTATACATGCTCTGATACAGCTGCACTGGCCCAACACTGGGAGGAGAAAAGCTGAGCCTACCACCTGTGCAGGAGGGGAAATAATAGTTCTATTGAGCCTGTCTTTGCCTCCCTTGTTGTACTGTTCTTAGATTATTCCTTTAAAAAAGGAAAAAGGAAAAAAAAAGTTAGAAAGTAAGTGCTTTTCTGAAAGTTATTCTTTATTTTACTGGACTTCAGATCAAACTTTTAGTTTGGAATCATGTAGGTGTAAAACTAGTTTATCTACCAGGATATACATTTTCTCTCAAGGGATGTCTGACAATCTGTTACCACAGTGTATAATGGAGAGGGTAGGGGGCAGATCACAGGCCAGATTGTTAGCTAGTATAAAAGAGGTGTTAACGCCATGACTTTAATAGGGCTACGTCAATATCCACCAGCTTAAGATTCTCTGTATCACAGCCCGTAGACCACTTGTGGCTTGCAAAGCCTTTGTATTCAGTTCACAAAGGGACTTTTTAATTGTGGCTATACTTGACAGGATCATAAAAATGTACTATTATCAGTTTACCCAGTGATTCTCTAACATTCCTAAGGATTAACCTCTCTCTTTGGAAGCATACAGAGTGGTGAGAAAACCTTCTCAGCTAAATCCAAGTTCAATTCAGAGGTGACTACTGGAAACTTTCATTAAACCATTTATATTGTGATAACTCATTTTGAACCCATGCTGTTCTTAATTTATTAGCAAGGAAATTTAGCTGTGAAGATTCCATCTCTGAGTAAATTAAGAAAATACATTGATTTTTTTTTTAAGTAGGTTTTTATATGTAATATATCACTTTATAAATGGAAGACAAAAAAGCAACACAATTTATGTAAATTTTGTGATGCTATTCTAAGGCTAATGTTTGTTAAGGATTGCAGCATAAACAAAACTTTCGGGATTCCTACTTCATATACTAATTATTAAGTAAAGTTCATTAAAGTATAGGAAATATTTAACATGGAATTATTTCCATGGAATGGAAATTTTCAGTGTTTATTTATGACAGAAAGGTGGCCTTGCTCTCTAGAAGTTAGTAGAAAAATAAAACTGAATGTCTTTACGCAACTAGAGTTGTAGTGGCTTCTCTAGAGTTTGCATGCATGCCATGTTTGCTAATTCTTCCTAAAGAATAGTATTCAAAATATTAAGGACTTAAAAGATGTAGTACAGCTCTCCCAGGCTCCCTGCATAAGTTTTTCCTTCCCTCCAGATCGTGCCTAATAATAAAGAAATTAGAGGACGCCTATTTTGTGTTAAGTAGTTGTGGGGGTTTGTGGCTAAAAGCCATTAATGCTTCAAACTTCATCCTATATACCCCTCAAACCCCTTCACCACATAGTAAAAGCTTTTTTCTTCTCCAAATAAAAGCTGTATCTTCATATGTGAAACTTAGATAACAGCTGAGCCACTGAGAAATTATCAAATATTGTGTAAGATGGCAACATGAAAAATGTTTATGTTGGAATAACTTTTCCCCAAGAGATGAATGCTCTTTGGCAGTCAGTGGAATGATCCCCAGATATCCATCACTCCCATGCTGTTGATATATTAAACTAATATGTACCAAATTAGGGTACAGAACAAACATATGTCAGAAGTTGACATCAGCTAGGAACAGATAATCCTCTGGAGGCAGAATCAGTCAAGTAATTTTGTTGAACTCTCTTGAAGTTATGCAGATTTCTTGGGCAATATGGCAAAAAAATTAGAATGGCAAAGCTCTAGTGTTATTAACAACAGTATGTTATCTTAACATAATAAGTTTAAAAATAATGAAAACTTATTACAAGGTTGTTAAAGATTCCTGCAATTATATTTTAATAAAAACTTTTTTTGAAATATTCAATGTTAACCAAATTGGCTCTAGAGACTAGCTTCAATTTTCATTTCTCTTTGGTTTTTGCTGCTAAGTCTCTGCTACCGGAGACATTACTGTTTTAATGATGCTGATGTCCAATAAACCACAAAGAAGAAAATATTTTGGTTTCTTTTTAGTATGTGGGTATTCTAAATCATTAATATACATAGCTGTATATCTTCCAGAAAATTTCCTCAGTGCTCAAATCCAGAGTGAAAATTTAGCAGAATAATCCTAAATTTTCTTCCTGTTATTCTTTCTTTGTATATGCAGATATTGATACTAGTTGAGCCCATTTAAGATGATGGCCAATAAAATTTATGTGCTTTTAGGAATACTTTGGTCTTCAAATAAATAATAAAAAACCCCTCTAGAAATAACTTACTGTAAACTGCGATGTTATAATAAAATTTCTTCAAATCTTGCTTCTTCATACAGAACCTTTTTTTTTCTACCAGCAAAATACATTAGCTTATTTAGTATTTCAAGAAAGAAACTAAGCATCAAATAAACAAAAGAAACACACATTATCACACATAAAAGTTTGTGCAACAATTTAGAACTTCACCTTTTCAGTCTGTTTCACTTTGATTGACTCTAGACATAAGAGAGTTATGAAAACTGTCTAGAGCAAAACCTGAACATAATTTTTGAGCTTTTGCTTAAGTTGCTACTCTTTTGTACCATGCATATATTTTATTTCTTATGGTAAAAGACAAAAATGAAACCTGACTCAAATTGAAAACTCAAATAAATTCACTCAGAATTTTGAGTGGAGTCAAACAATTCCGAACACTGAAGAATAGATGCAAACTATTCACTGCTTATGTAGAAAAAACTTGTTCAATGGAAAATGAAAAAGTATCCCATTTTAGTGTTTCTCATTTTACCAAACTAGATAAAAAAGGAATGGAGTTGACTACAGTAACTAATGAACTGCATATTTCTTTATACAATTAAAGTAGTAATAACATTATTGAAGCCTGTTTGAATGAATATAAAACATGTAATACAAACCAGAAAATATCTCAGGTATTCCAAGTCAAAGTACATCTGTTGAATTCTTATGATGCATAAAAGAGTATCTATAAAGCAGAAAGTAGTAGTATATGAAAGCTAGCATGTCTTTAAGAAATCTGCAACACAGAAATCATTCAAGAAAACCCAGAAAGCAGTTGGTGTCTGAAAGCTTCTTTCCTTTCTGTGGTAAAATGTCCCTAACAAGATTCATTTCTTAGCTGTATCTGTTTGTTATCATATCTCAGTTGATGCAATGGCAAGAAGATTCTAAGCCCAAATACTGGGCCAAATTATTTATACAGCCATACTTATGCAACAGTACATGTGTACTTCTCAACTTTTCAGTCTTTTTCCAAGGCGAAGTTTTTAAGTAGCTTACTAACTCAGTCCAGAAATCCTCTTACACCTCTTTGGCAATTTAATTTACTGGGTAGTTGGATATGTGCAGAAGGACACCATTCCAGAATGCACTACATCACAACATGATCTTGTCATTCCGGTTAACTGTATCCTTTCAACTACTCTCTTCACTTTCCAAAGATACATTTTTTAAGGAGTAATTATATCCTCTTATTAAGTCTTCCTTGCCTTTTGAGCTAGCATCATTGCTTACATACATTTCTTTTGCCAGACTCCAGTTTTCCTCTTTCATGTGAGAAGTCCCACTCTTTTTTGTCACTTATGCTCTTTCAGTTAATCTTCCTGAACTGCAAATTTGCACTCTCTGACACAAAAAGTGTCAGAGATTTAAAATGGCGAGTCAGTAAACTAAGCGATTCCAGCAGAGGTGAGAAACTGGAACGGTTTATTCGTACAAAAACTGGTATTTTGTGAGTCCGGGGTGCTAAATATTCATGAGGGGTTTTGTATATTCGTTGGAGGGTCTGCTTATTAAAATTGGAGGCTTTACAGAGATGAGGTAAAAGGGGAAAATCCAGGTTTACAAATTTTGGGGTCTTAACACTTACACCATAGGAGAAAACCCACTTTATCTTAGGGGAATTACATGGGGGAGAAAAGGTATTCGGGTTTACAGAATACACAGGATTCATGGAACACAAAGGGAGAGCTAGAGCATAATAGGTCTTCTGCAGAGGCTTGAGAACATCAGGGTATGGTCTCTCTGGCTTGGGCAGGGCACTTCACACTGGGGACATCTTATCTGCTTCTTGAACTGAGGTTTTTTCCCCAATTTTCATAGCCCACGGCTTTTTACTGAGATCGCTCAAAGTCCTCTCTGCAGATATTTTGGGATCCAGCAATTTAATGCTGACTACCTGATTGAATGGAGTAAGTTTTGCTGTTCATAAATGTTTTCAAGAGGGCCACTAGCAGGTTATAGGCTCTACTGAACACTATAGATTTTTTTTTTACTCTGAATAGTAAAAACATGTCTGGAAGGAAAAGTACAATATTCTATTCTGATTCTATTTCAACCCTTCGCATGTTTAGATGCCTAAAACATCCAATACTTATCCTTCAAGGAAGGTCATATGGTGTTAGGGTGAGTCAGGATATTCACAACCAAGTCAGAGAACTTACAAGTGGTCCAGTCTTTTTTTTTCTATCTAAACACCTCAAAACCTTAGTTTTTCAGTCCTGCATTTATTTATTTCCAGCTCCTTTTTTCCCATTCTTTGCATTCTCAAATAAACATTTTTTTACACAAAGATTATTATGGGATGGATTGTGGAAGTATGTCTTCTCTGTAAATGAAACTGTCCCCATGTCCATGAAATGGCACCAAGAATGAACAAAATAACTTCTTTTAAAATTTTCTTCAGTTATTGCTCTGTCAACTTCTGATAAACCAAAATTCTGGTCATTAGCAACAGAGCTTTGTCAGGGCATATAGAATCAGAAGTGAAACATCCAAACAGGAAGCACCAAAATCAAAACTCATTTAAGTAGGTGGTTCCTGCCTGTGTCCAACTGTCTGGGTCTTCTTCTTCCATGACTCACTTCGAAGATGAAGTGATCCTGAGAACTTGTGAGAAAGATGAGGGCCTGCCTCAGAATTAGGAAAAATTACGGGAAATCAGTCCAGTGTAAATAACTTTGAAAGAAAAACATTACTGAGGTTCCGAGGTGCATTACACTTCATCATTTATAAACCTTACATATTTTTCTGACGGAGATGGATAGCCAAAAAAAAGATAAGGAAGCTTGTTCTTGCAAGATTTCCTGCCTGTTCATACAGATTCTTAGTTTTGGTTAACTCACAAAATTGACCCTGAAATAGCCTGAACACAGCTTAGTCTGAAGGAGTCAAGGCAGTCACCAGGTTCTACGTATCAGAAATTCCACGCTTAAGCAGTGCCGTCAATTAGACAGGTCTCACTGTATGATGTGTCTTCTGTCAAACATTTCTGAATAGACCCTTGTTCCATTTGATACTATCTTGAGGAAGCTTTATCACAGTTCTGATGCATGGTAACAGGATAAGCCTTCTATGGTTATTTAACCTTAAAGTGCATCTAGAGTCTACCATCAAAGTGGCTTTTTTCCTTGGTGATGGAGTGCTCACAAGGGTTTTTGTTACAAAATAGAGTCTGTATCCCACAGTCTTGATAAATCCTTGCTAACAGGAGTTCCATCATCTCAAAGGCTATCTGTTCATATATGATAAGGTTTCTAAGAGCACAAAGTCTCTAAACAAATCAGTTCCGTGAGAGATGCATCTGTAAGGTGTCAGCATTATTGTCAGCTAATGCTTTTAATGACCTATCTATATATTTATCAGGATAATAAGAAAATACCTAATTATAATAATGCTTGAAATTCAATTCAGCTATTTTACAGAGGAAGCAAAGAAAGTTAGTTTCAGATTAGATTATTTATTGTTAATGTTATTTAAATCTAAACCCAAAACACCTTAACATGTGATGGTTTCAGTCTAGGCCTTCCTGGAAACCAGCTTGTAACCAGGAAGGAACTAGGAAGGTGACCAAGGAAGTATTCCATGCTATTCCTTTACGTAACCCAGGGTATAAATAAGGCATTGATAAGAGAGTTCGCCCTCTTTCTCTCCGGCGAGGTTCGAGAACGGTGGGTCCCTGTTTCGGTTGGGCTTATCTGGAGCCGAGGCCTACAGTGACTGCCGTTATCTGCCACGCGTGAGGGGAGAGCCAAGGACCGTGTCTGGCCATCCCGCCTGTTCGAAGGGAAGTGGTGAGATTCTTGCTAGTTTGCCTTCGACTGGCTGTTTGACTTGTTCGGTCCTTGCCCCTTTTTGTCCTTCTCCTTTTTTTTTCCTCCCCCCCCCCCCCCCCTTCCCCCCCTGGTGTGTGGTATTCCCCTTTCGTGTATCTGTCTTATATATAAATATACATACATATATATATATATACATATTTTTTGCTATAGCTTTGGCTGCTTGGTTTTTCTTCTTTTCCCTCTCTGGGAGGCGGGTCCTTGTTGTCAAGTTTCGGGGGACTTGGCAGGAAGCCAGCTCGAAACTTGTACTTAAAAGAGTAAGAGTATGTACAGCTAAAAATGCCAGAAAGCTTTTTAATTTGTTCATAAAATGTTGGGATCAATAATTTCAACTATTTTAATATATTAATCTATCAGTCAACAGTTCAGGATCAAATGAAAAAAGATGTAAAAAAATTAAGAAGAAGGTTCTTCAGACTCATCGGAGTATTTTTTCTTTTTTTTTTCTTTTGCACTTAAGTGCAAAATAGAATTCGAGAAATTAAGTGACTAATTAAATCTCTGCTTATATATAAATTTTTATGTATAAATATAATACTTACATTGGGTGTATGTTTGGTTTTGTTTGTTTTGTGTGTTTTCTTTGGGTTTGTGTGTTTTGGAGGTGGGGTTGTTTTTAAAGTGTTCCACTGTTGCAGGCACATTCTGTACTGACTGCTGCATATACATCCAGGTTATGTCATCCAGACATAACATGCAGGTGCAGGTACTTTATTCTACACACCATCTAGATTTAACTATGTCCAGTAAACTGTTGTTGTAACTTCACTATTAAAAATATAATACTAAATCCTTTATTTAAACTAAAGTAGATGTAAGGGAGTCACGGTGCAGTCAATGGGGATAAGCAAGGACGCAAGATTTTGCCTATGCAAAACTTCAGCAATAAAAACCTGTTTCTGTTTCTAGAGTACATGAAATATAGGTAATATAAAGAACATTTCAATTGTACTTCTGTCCCCCTAATAATTTAGGCTATTGCTAATAAACAATTGTATCATTTTCTGGAGCTAAGGAGCTCAAGAAGATGAAAAAGCATGTCAGCATCTAGGAACAACCTATGGAGTTCAGTATGGGTTTTCAATTTATGATGCTAAAATAAACAAAATGCTATATACATATATAGTATATACTTTATACTGCATATAAGTAACACTTAGGTACATGTGCCAACATGTATATTTGTATATGCATTTGCATAGTAACTCTACAGGAAATTAATAATTGATTTTATCATAAGTATTTTTATTATGATTTATTTCATGTCTCATGAGAAAATAAAAGTTTTTAATCAGTGGCCTTTCAAATCAAAGATTTGAACCACAATTTTCAAGACTTTTTAAACTTTAACACATTTTCTCAGAATAATAAAAGAAAAGAGAAATAGCAAATTGTAGATTGTGATCTAAATCATAACAGGAAAGAGTTATTTTCAGTATCCATGATGTAAGTGGTTACTAATATATTCATGCAGCTGGGGGAAAGGATATTAAAAAGGGTCTTAAATAAACTGCATTTCTATGACGGTAACTTGGTTGTGATTCATAGTCATAACAGCAATTATTTTCTGATCTCAACAGGATAAGGAAAGAGGGAGTGTCTTTTTTTTCAGTTTGGGTAGTTGAGGATGGCAGTAAACTGTCTGAAAGTTACTATTCCACTTACATTTTTTTGTGTACCCTAAACTATTTTTTACGAATAGAGTTAAATGGTAACAATGCCACATAGTGATGTATTTTTGTGATTTTGTCTGTGTTTAGAGTCTCCTCCCACACACTCTCACTCATCAGGTGCACCACGGCATCTTCACTCTAGTATTTTTAGCAAAAATAATTAGAGCAACTGTTAAGTTGATTGTGAGCTCTCTCACTAGGTAATAACCTTCATCTACTGAAGCTGGATAAGGATTGCAAAAATCTGCGTAGGTTTTCCTTATTAAAGAAATCATATACTATTTTACTGAACATTTCACGTTTTGGAATCTGCAGCAGTCACTAATAGAACAGACACATTTTACAACATTACAGGAGCAGATGTAGGAGTTAAACTGCATCAATTTAGAAGAGAATAAACAGCAGGTATTTTTCTTTGGAAACTCTGTTTATTTCCATAGGGGGAGGGGAGGAAATTAAGAAATTATTTTCTACTAGTAAGGCTTTAAAGATCACATTGGAAATCACAGTTAATAATTTGTATGTTTTCCAAAATGTGCACTGTCTGAAACAATATATGCTAAATGTCGATGTTGTTTTATTTCCCTCAGTACTTCAGGTTTAGTGTGTAATAATGCAGATCATAAACCACACATGAGTTGGAAAAAATAATTATATTCTTTCATAATCAATGATCTTCGTAGTCACTGATAAGGATTTTCTTTGTCTGTCTGCATAGGCAAATTTTGAAATGTATCATCAGGAATCTAGAAATACTCTCTTTTTGATGATTTGTGATTTTTCCCCAAATAGATGTTATATGTAGTTCTAATAGAAAAAGGCATTGTGAATGGAACAAATCCTGTTGCTTTTATTTGTGTAACATATGCTATATATATGTAACTGGTTCACCAGAAAATATGAGTGTTTTTTCTTACTTATTATATAGTGAAAATGCCTTCAGTGAAAATGCCTTCAGTGAAAATTTACCTTCAGCAGTAAAAATTTACCTAATTTATCTTCAAGACCTAAACTATAGATTAGAATTTAACTGGGAGAGAGTAACAAAATGTTAAACTGCTTTGCCTGTTTACACAAAGTATGCCATCGCACTGGTAAAATGTATTAATTTGTCTAACCAAAGTGACTCGCTTGCTTACCTGAGCCATGTGTTTCTATAAAGCTGATTACTTTACACTCATACAGAAATAGTTAGAATTAAGATGAATCTTTATTACTGTAGGCTATGTATCATCATTGTAGACTGTGTATGGTAAAGCTCAGCAGTATCTTTCCCTGTTGTTAAAGTGCTGCCAACTGACGGCCACAGTGTGGTTTTGACTTGGTTCATCCCTTTGTGATTTGAAACTAATTATTTCAGAGTTTGCAATAAAATATTTGTTAGAAATTAATGTTTTATTATGTCACAAATCCTTTTATGAAGTTTTGTTAGCAAGGAGAAAAAAATTATGTATTTATCATGACATTGATTCTTTGATGTAGAACTGGTTCTTCAGGCTCTGAAACTTCATTATAGTTATGAAAGAAAGTATCTGTTTTTCAACACTGTTTAATGTGTGAGTACAAGGTTTTTTAGCGAACTGCTAAGGTATGATTGCTTTGATCTTTTAACTATAGTCCTTTGGAAATGACAGCTTGCAAAGAATGCATTCAGATTGAAAATGTACTGAGAAATATTAAGGAATAAGGGTTGTTCTTTGTCTTCAGAAGACATACCATACCACTTTATGGTAAGACACAGAACCCAAGCCTGTGTCATTACTGATTGTAAAGCCAGACAGAGTTTCCTGTATTCAAAAAAGTGTACTTATAGCCATATCTCTTTAGATGAGATTAGATTTGTTTGACTTTTTCTGTGAATCTGACAACATTCTAAATGGGAAGTGGACAACTTTGTTCTCCTACTAAATAGAATGACCAGGAAATAATAAATAAGGACCTCACCTTGAATATTGTGTGCAGTTTTGGGGCACCACAATATAAGAAAGATATTAAGCTCTTAGAGAGCATCCAAAGGAGGGCAATGAAGATGGTGAAGGACCTTGAGGAGAAGCCATATGAGGAGTGGCTGAGGTCACTTGTTCTGTTCAGTCTGGAGAAGAGAGAATGAGAGGAGATCTCATTGCAGTTACAACTCCCTTGTGAAGGCAAGAGGAGGGCAGGCACTGATCTATTCTCTGTGGTGACCAATGACAGCACCCAAGGAAATGGCCTGAAGTTGTGTCAGGGGAGGTTTAGATTGGATATTAGAAAAAGGTTCTTCACCCAAAGGGTGGTTTGGTACTGGAACAGGCTCCCTGGGGAGCACCAAGCATGAAGCATCCAAATGGTATTCTGAGGCACATGGTGTGACTCTTGGGAATGGTCCTGTGCAGAGCCAGGAGATGGACTGGATGATCCTTATGGGTCCCTTCCAACTCGCCATGTTCCGTGATCCTATGATTCTGTGATTCTGTAAAGAAACTAGCCTTTAAACTAAGACGTTATTCAGGGTTATCTCTACTGCTTCTTACCGAGAAAATCAGGAAAAATAGTAATCTGTTGTCTCTGTTACTCTAAATGAGAAAGGCAGAAAACTTATGTTGCTAAAACATGAAGATGAAAGCAGTGAGATGCAAGAAATAAACATTTGATGGTGAAATTGCAAAGCTTCAATACTATTTAGAGCATTTAGACAGCACTCTTTGAGAGATATGGCAACTCATTGACATTTTCACAAGTGTTGTTTGTCTTTTGTTGTTGCTTTAGTGGTTTTTTCTCTCCAATCTCCACAAAATGTGAAACTTCCTTGCATCCTTAAAAAGTCTGAAGTGATAACTTGCATAACAATTCAGTCAGTTTTAAGTAAATAGGAAATTGCAGCACTAGGGTGTTGATAAGACCACTTGGGACAGAAATGTCAGTGTCTAATATTGTGTTAAATTTCTTTTAAAATAATTTAAATTAATTTTAGCACATAATAATTAACAGTTTTATTTATACAGTCTCAGAGGACTTCAGTACTTGGGGACTAAGGATTGTAAATCAACAGGGGGAATGAAAGCATAAAGTTCAAATAGTCACAATTCAAAAATCGTATTTGTTATATGAGCACAGACTGTCACCCTCTGTGTTGTTTGTGCAGTAAGGGAAAGGATGTGAGCAAGGACATGCTTGATGAGGAGAATAGATTTCTGTTACAACACTGCTCACTTGGCATTGCTGTATATTACAGGATCTGGAGAGCTTACTGCAAGGTTTGCAGCTGTGAACACAGACAATACAGAGTAAAGGACTTTTATGCTGTGTGCGAGGGCTTTTTATTCCTTCTCTAACATTTTGTGTTCTGGCAGTGCAGATAAGCCCTCATTAGGGATTAGGGTGCCATTTACCTATGCATAGTACACACTAAAAAGAAATATTCCTTTTCCCAAAGAGTTAATTTAAACATTGGCAACCTTCAAGATACGTTTGTTCATGCCTCAACCAGGCTTGCAAATATATACTTTTTTCACATCAGATACAGCTGGGAAGCTAGTTCTGTTGTGTGTATTTAGGATATAGGTAGCTACTCATTGTGCAGCTATTTATTGCTTCCATTTACCCATATTTACTACCATTATTTACAAAGGTATCAAAACCTATTTTTTTTTAATTTTACCACATAATTTTATTTGTGAACCAATCCTTTCTGTAAATGTCTTTCTTGTTTTCCAACATTCACAATATAAGCAAAATACTCAATTGTGTTCAAACATTCATTTTTTATTCATTTTCAGACATTAGTTACTTACTTACGTAACTGATCAACTAATTTCTCTCCTTTTTATCCCCAGCTGAAAACTTACTATTATTTTTAAAATACAGGAAAAATAATGAATAACATGTTATGTATACCAACTATGGTAAGACTTTCAGGATTAGTTTTACCCGTATGAATCTTTACTGCATCTGTCAACGGAAGAGCAGACCACTGATTATCTAGACTATATGTATTGTTTCAAGCCCCTAAAATTGCAAGACTTTCAGTTTTTTAATATACAACCAAAAACTATGTTATTAAAAGAAGTTTTCAAAATCTGATATCCACCTCTCACTACTGATTTTACATTTTCTGATATAAATGACATAAGATTAGTAGTGCACTTTACTTTTCCATTTTTTGTTCAAATAGGGAGTTACTGTACTAGGTTCATCACCTAATTTCACCCCCACACACTAAATTTATGATTGAACTTTAAAAACAAGCCTTTAAAACGTAATTTAAATGTTCACCTTACATTTGATTTTAAGCAGGAAATAAGTTTTGAGTCTTACTTATTTGTCAGTTTCATCTATAACTCATTAGGGGGAATGAATATTTCATTCACTATTGCATGTGTTGTTCTGCTACACTTTGGTTGGCTTCATTATGATATACCGTCTTTCTGGCTTTGTGATTAATATTCCCTTCTTATTTGATCTTTCTCCATAGGATAAGTCTTCCTGGTGGTATGTAGGACTCTACACCCACAATATTCTAAAATGTACTAAATCAGTTTTAACAGTATCTTTTCACAGTTTTTTGAATGCTGTCATTTACCTCTACTTGTGCCTGAAATAATTGCTTGTTTTTTAACAGTCCCTTGAGCCCACAAATGGAAATACTGGCTTACTGCTAAATATTGTCAGGTTTGCAAGCCTCTTCAGGAGATGTATACTTTTTCTTTTTTTCCTTCAAATCTTTTTCTACTGTGCTATACTTTTCAACATTTTCAGGTATGTTTTATTCCAACTCTTTTCCCCTCTTGCTTTTATTCTTTATACTAGCTTTCCAATCCATGCTTAATCATTCTAGATGGAAAATTGATCATGATAAGACAATTTCCTTTACAATAAAAACTTTCAGGAAAAGAAAGTGCTGAGATTTTTGCATGCTTTTATTAAAATTGTTACAATAACACTACATCAATTTTAGCAGCCAATCACAGTGCAGGTCTCATTCTTGTAAGTCTGATAGGGACACACATTTAAGGTGTCCTTCCCCAGGTGACTTAGAAAAAAATCAATGACTGTGGTAGAGTGTGATTTTCTTGTAACTTGTGATTTACTAAGAACTAATAGGTCCATTTTGCTGGTTTTTTGCTTCATGATTGTCCAAAATAAGAGGGTTTTTTTTGGCAACACAATTTTTTTTACATTTTTTCTTTTCTTAAAATCTAAAAGGACTTCGAAAAACTTTAACTTAAAGAAGTACCAAAGACACCTAAGAATAATATTTATTGTATTATAATCTGTAGAGAAAAATGGATAAATAAAAGAAAGTAAAGATCAAAAATGTGATCCTTTAAAATATATGATAACTTAGCATCTGAAAAAATGAAGTTATTTTCCAGATTATTTGCTTTTCTTTTTTAATTAATTTTTAATTTTTTATCTAACTAGTTTTTTTACTTTATTCTAAACATAAATAGCATTTCACTGTCTCTTCTCATTGCTACTCATCTGTAATCACAATTCAATTATGAACAGTCACCACTTCTTTTAGAGTCATATTATATTATGGTGAAATATCATGAGTGAAATACTATCCCTGTATGTGTTTGTCATTGACTTCAGCCTAATAAATTTTCACCTTATGGCAGAGCAAGCTGTAGCTTTACAATCTGGCTACTTTGACAGACAATGTGATTATGAGGACAAACTTTCTTTTAAAAAACTATTTTCTGGAAAGTGGAAGGCGAAGAAGTTCTCTTAATGTTGAACCACAGAGTAGAAGTTGTGTGGGCCATACATAAAAAATGGCCTTGTTTCTGGGTGACAGCAATTGTGTGTATGACAGTTTGACACAGAGACAGTTTACAACTGACAGTTGTTGAAGTTATTTGGGATTCTGAAAATTCACACAGAGAACTTCCAGAAGCAGCTCCTAGAAAACTAAGCCTCTGACTTGAAGTTCTGATGAAGGTCCATTAAAAAAGTCTTCCTCACTCAAAATGAGTTCTTTCTGAGTTAGGAGTAAAGGCGTCAGAAATACTGAATAATATGTTAATGTACTTGGTGCATTCATGAGCAATTCCACTCTTTCCAGAGATTCAGAACACCAGGAATCTGTAAAGCAAGAATAACTGATGTTTAAAACTAATTTAAAATTTCAAAATAGCAGGGGTGAGGAATGAAGCTCTAGATTGAAAAGTTTAAATTCAATTATTTTTGGTCAAACTAGACTTATTATGGATGTTAGACATTATCTTATAAAATAAATGTAGCAATTAAACTTTTGAAAAATTGCCACTAGAAGGTCAAAGAATTTATCTTTATTTTCCTTTTCACCTCCAGATTTGTTCTGGAATTTAATTTTGTAATGCTTATTAGAATTTCCATTACAACATGGTAGGTAAAATCTAGCCTATCCCAGATATCAGGTTAACTAGTTCACGAGTCTGTTTGATCCACATCATTTTTCTTTCATTAACTCTGACATGTTCATTATCAATAGATTATTAGTGTTGCAACAGATACAGAAGTCTCAGTAACACTTTTTCCCATATTTGTTGTGAAAACTCCTGGAAAGTTGAAAGCCCAGAACTACAACTCAAACTGCAATTACATTTAATACCTTGCTATGTACCATTGCCTCATGACTCTGAAGCCCACTATCTAACCAAATGCTCAGGAAACATAATGTTATATTCTGTCTCTTACCTTTTGCCTTAAGAAGAATTCAGAGATATGAGACACATTTGGCTGCAATCATCTTATTCAGTGCATATCCTAAGTTCAGCAGCACAGAAAGAGTACATCAATCTGATGATCTCTCTGTTGTTCTCTCTACCTAGGTTGCACCAAATCCACTTCAAGGCCAAATGTTGACCCTATTCTTCAAAGTCTTGAAAGGACTAGGCCATGACTCTTTCATACCTGCAGCTTACTCTGACCCAGTGTGGCAGCTACAGTCTTTTAGAAACTGTGACAGACGAAGACCAGGGTTAAGATCCTGACAACTGTCTTTGCCTGCTTAACAGACAGGGAATTTCTTCTCATCAAAAATGAGAATAAGTTCTGGACCATAGCACCTTACAAGTGAAAGTGTAGATCCGTCTCTTTTCATTTGCATTCATGCAGTCACCTTTGAGTGACCCAACAGTATTACTTTGGACAGTAAGACAGGGGAAAAACATGATATGTTCAGATGGTGTAAGCAGAGTGGATAATTTCAGCCCTCTGACTGCTTTGTTTTATAAAAGACTGTTAGTGCTGGGATTCTGTTCTGTTGGATTTAAAATAAACACAGAGATTAGATAAAATACCTTAGATAGACTGCTTATGCTTGCATTTAATTGTCATACCAAACATATTCCTGCAGCAAAACACATTCCACAGGGAAATTAGTTCATCAAGACGAAAAGCATACTACGGCCATTAGCTGTTTCTCATTTTCGTTTTTTCATTCCCTCTCATATCAAGCTCCAGATCCACAGTGTTTCTTTGCTGCACTTAGATACATTCTTTGTAACAAATGATCTACAGGTTTCTGCTTGTTCTCCCCTATCATTCTGTCCCATGTATCCTGTACTCAGTTACACTAATTTTATAAAATATGCTCATGTAAGCAAAAGTGAAAACAACTTCCTCCACTGATCTCACTTAAAATATTATGAGATTTCCTTATATTTACCTTTCTCTCTGTGTTGTTTCATGTCAGTTCATCATTGTAAATATGCTTTAAACATGTCCATGTTTCTGTGGCTTGTAAATTTGAACTTCACATGTCTTTTCCCAACAGGGAAGTAATGTAGGGCTTCATCTCTTTTCTCATGTCTCTAATAAGTTTCATTAATGTTTTTAGCATGTCAGGAGTTAGAGGAATTTCCAAATTCAATATATCAACAACATGTGAGCATAACATGGACGCTTGCAGAGAGGGGCAGAGGGGGGTCTTGTGTCTTTCTTGCATGTGTATCAAGTCTTATTTTAAGACTCGATGAGTTTTTCTCAAGCTCTATGACTGTTGGGTTATTCACAGCAAATAAATTACTTCTCTCTTAGTGGGAATTACAATTTAAGTAGACAGTACCTTGCCTTAGTTTTCAGTTTCTTTCACTATTTTTAAATGACATAATCTGTCATCAAAAACATATTTACATTTGCTATATCATCAGCTGCCAGGTTTGCTCTATACTCTTTTGCATGTGAGAAGGACTGGGGGTACCTACCTCAGCTTAATTAACTCCACCTGGCTTGAGACTCTCTCTTTCAACAATCTGCATTAATGCCATTATACAGGCACAGCAGGAGAAAGCCACAAATCTCATGAAATTAAATCACTCTCCATAGAAACATCTTGAACAATAACATGAGAACATGGAGCCAACCAATCGTGTTCAGGCGCATGGAAGAAGGAAAAAAAAAGTTGTAACAAAGATAAGAGTATGGCAGCAGCAACTAATACATAAAAGGAAAAAGACATTAGCTTCAAAATGGAAATGATTTCTTAATTATTCCCTCCCTTTGTCTCTCTTCCTTCTCAAGCAGTTGCAAGAGTCAACACCATTGCTTGAAGAGAAAAAATAGTAAAGTTACTCACTTTTTGCAAATGCTATATACTTAGGGTATGATCCAATCATATGTCAAGCACCAGTAAAAGGCTACACGGTCCGTAAGAGGGCTCAGAGTGTCAGGATCAAGTCTCTACTCTTATTGTAACTGGAATTAATGCCAATTTTTGTATTGCTTTCAGTTCAAGAGCGAGGAAGAGCAAACATAGATGATATTTTTCTAGTTTTA
This sequence comes from Pseudopipra pipra, assembly GCF_036250125.1. Classification (NCBI taxonomy): domain Eukaryota; kingdom Metazoa; phylum Chordata; class Aves; order Passeriformes; family Pipridae; genus Pseudopipra; species Pseudopipra pipra. Next base: position 82,140,302 of record NC_087550.1, read on the forward strand.
CAAAGAGAAGAAGAGTTCCTATCCTTGTAAGAGGAGAATGTTACAGTGAGCTGCAAAACAAGTATACTTAAAGAAAAAAAAAGACAGAAAAGTACCTGAAGGTATTGTATTACTGGTTGTCATAATGGTTGTCATAAATCTAATTGCAGAATGACAAAAGAAAAAATTTTCAAACAAATGACCAAACCTGGAGTTTATACTCTTTGAAGTGTACAAAATTCCTGGTTCCAAAGCTACAGTTCCTGAAGTGTACAATAAAGCTGTTTAACATCTATAGACAGAAGAAAAAAATTGAAAAAAAAAAAAAAAAAAAGGAAGTTTTTGGCCAGTAAGACACATTAAAGGCCAGATTCTGCCAGGCTTTCTCACAGTAAGTAGTGCATTACTGTTCCGGTAATCCTATTGATCTCACTAGGACAAGTTCAGAGCAAGACACTGGTCAATACAAGCAGGTTGGCACATTTTGCCTCTAAATTATCTTCTCCCTTACATTCAATCTCTGTATGTCTGTGCTGTTCCTTGCCAACTGTTTGAACTAATAATTTGTAAAATTCTGCTTTGCTAAATTCTCAAATCAGCAAATACTCTGAACATTAATTTACAGCACATATTTCTAACTGCAAAATTATATTCTTTTGGAAGGTGCCCATTAATATAAAAAATATTACTTTATCTCTGTAGTCCTCATGTCAACAGAATCTTGAAAGGGAAAAGGATGAGAGAGACATATTTTTCACAAGATCTGTACAAGTAATTTATACCTAATAGTTAAAATTTGTTATTGCGTTCTTGTGTTATGCAATATATCCTTTTATTTTCCAAAAATAGTCTTGATTTTGGATTTTATCCCTTGAGGAAAAGTCACAAATTTCTGCCATGAATACTCACAGCTACAAATGTACAATCAGCCAAATATCTATAACATAAATTGAAGGACAGCAAATGTTTGGGTCAATAAATTTTGACTTTTCAATATTTATGAAAAACATATGCAGTACATGAGTAAACAGCTGAAAAAAAGCCTGCTTTAAATCAAGAAAAGGAAAACACATCAGCCGAATCTCTAGTTAGAGCTCTCAGAATCAGAGTGCTACACTATCACACATGGAAAATTAATGTATTCCTAGGTTGAATGTATACAGGGATGCTGATTTGACATCAATGAGTTAATTTACATGAGAGTTTTTATCAGGAAGTTAATAAAATTTGTAAATTATTGTACAACAAATTGCATGAGCAGTCATCCTCTAGCTAATACTCCTGTAGGTTTTTTTACAGCAATATATATATTAAATCTGGTTTTAATATCTGTAATGATTTGTTGTTGTGTACCACCTAAGGCCTATCTCTTCTGCACAGTTTCTCTTGCCTCGGTATTCTTTTGCTAATGTCAAATCATTTAAGAAAACATCGAAACACATGTAATATACCTACATGAATAAATTTAATATTTAACGGTTCAATGCCCTGACCTTTCAGATTACAATATAGGACAACGAGCACACTTTGTTAAACATGGAGGCTAGTGGGTGTGTATATTCTGAGTCAAATACTTCAGCAAAGGAGAAGCAAAGTCAAGTTAGAACAAATTTTCCAGTCCTTAGAAGGCCTGTTACTGAAATCAAATTATAGGTTTGGACTATTGTAACTTATTCCTCAAAAAGTCAAGCTATGCAAGAATATATCATGCACTTGGATAAACAAGTTACAAAGAAGCAAGCAGTGAAGTGTCAATCAAGCAAAGTGGGTTTCTCAGATGCACACACATGCAGCCTGCATGCGAGATGCACTATCTCAATCCTGGAGTCCTACAATATATTGCACCAACTCATACATGCCTTATAGGGAAACCTAGCCAGTAAATTACTTACCAAGAACCTGTAATACTGCAAGACCCCTATATCTATCCCACTTTGTTTTTCCAAGCAAATGCATGATAAGTCTAGAAACCATACCTCTTCTTATGAGGACACAGTGTTATTTTTAAATGTACCAAATCTACCTTCAGAAGAAAATTGAAACTTTTACAAGCCTTAAAAAACATTATAACAAGAGGATCAGTGTTCCTGCTACCCTGAATGTGAGGCAAATGTCCTTCAGACAATACTTCCACATGATAATTAAAATCATAGAATCATATTATAGAATCACAGAATTACAGAATGATTCCATATTTAGATATAGATATATATCTAGATTTATATCTATATCTATATATATATTTAGATATATTGTATTTGTATATATATATAGTATATATATATATGTATATATATATTTAGATATTTTGTATTTGTTCTATCTTTATGGTTTATTTCTATTTAAAAGTGGGAAGTAGTAAGAGCATGGAATCTCCTTATGCTTTGTTACAATAAAGTTAGATTATAGTTTAAAAAACAATAATAGACGTGTTAAGAAGGAAAAGGAAGTCATTTGAAAGGTTTAGATCTAGAACAAAATATTATGTCAATTATACTGGTGCCTTCAAGGGTTCAAAAATTCAACTCAGTTAAACAGATCCAAACATTCTGCTATAGAGAGGAAAGAGGGATCTGATACAATGCAGAACAGTCCATATTTTAGTCCTTCTCATCTAAATTATCATGTACAAAATTTTAATGCATATTTTAATAAATTACCCAATTGAGTCTTCTATATAACTACTTTGGCATTTTAAAGATTTCAAGAACATAAACTTTCAAGAAGCACTCTCAATTTCTATTAAAAAAAGCTCCCCTGGATGAATTGAGGATGTATCAAGAAATGACAAAGTAAATTCATGTTGTTCATTGAATAGAGAAGCTAGTGAATTCTTAGGATTATTTGCCTTTTCAAAGTTGTTAATCACAGAATCACAGAATCTGGCGAGTTGCAAGGGACACACAAGGATCATCAAGTCCAATTGCTGGCTCTGCTCAAGACCATCCCTAAGAGTCACACCATGTGCCTCAGAATACCATCCGGATGCTTCTCAAACTCTGTCACGTTTGGTGCTGTGACCACTTCCCCAGGGAGCCTGTTCCAGTACCAAACCACCCTTTGGGTGAAGAACCTTTTTCTAATATCCAACCTAAACCTCCCCTGACACAACTTCAGGCCATTCCCTTGGGTGCTGTCACTAGCACGTGGATATTTCTGTGTAGATATTTCTTCATGAACGCTTTGTCTCTTTGGCTCTTTGGTTGAATCAAGACACAGTGATGACAATTTTATGATTCATTGTGCTTGCTTATTCACCATTTCCTGATCTTAGTCACACTTTATATCCTTTTATTTGACAATTTTGTCACATAGGCTATTTGTCCATGTAGTGACCATCCTAACCCTTTCACCATGGAAAGAAGCTATTGGTCAGTGGTGAGTATAAGCAAATACACAGCAGTAAGAGAGTTAATGAAGATGGGGAAGTAGAAATACAGATGTTATGCATAAGAATATTTCCAACTTTATCTTTATTTCTAACTAGATACTTTAGAATTATGTTCTGCATCTTCTAAGGTGCTAAGGAGCCTCTCTTCAACCCAGCTGTACTCCTAGAATTTAGTCAAAGAAAAAGGATTTTGTAAGAAATATAAGGTTCAATGTTGTTTAATCACTCCCCAAGGTGTTTATTACTTAATAAATATGTCAAGAAAAATTTTTAATTTCCTGGCACTTTGCTAGCCTTCTAGTTTAGCAATAATAATACACCAACAAAATCAGACATTGGTGAGAAATTCTGCAGTACAAGCAGTGCTAGGTAAGGCAACTATACTCTTAAAACAAGGTGCCACTTCACGTAAGAAATAATAAAAATTATTGTAGGATGTTAAGTAATGTCTTACATTACAGTTCCTAAACATATATCAACATTAAGATTTCAGATACTCATTTTTTAAAATACCATGTGATTATTAGCAACATATTTATTGGAGCTTTCATTACTGTATGATTGATCTTTATGATTTTTCAGATACCACTTAAACATCAGTGTGTTTTTCATAATATTTTGTTACATAGAAGCAATACTACAGAACTTCTCATTCTGTAAGAGACCTGAAATCCACCTGCTCTAGAGTCTTCACTCGAAACTTTAAAAAACATAGCCTATCCAATATCCTTTCTCCTGTGCCACACACACTGAAGAACAAAGATGTGATGATGAGCAGTTTCTGGAACCTAGTCCTGGCAATCCATGTGGCAGAAAACAGCAATTCCATTTTATAAAATAATGACAACTATAATGATGACAATAGCAAAGACAGCAACAACAATATTAATAAAAATGATGTCGGCTAGTGTATGTCAAGTACTAATAGATCACAGTTATGTGGCTTTAAAATTCAGTTTACAAAAATACATGTAAGAAGTCAAGATATCCTTTTTTTCATTTAGAGTGGAGTCTTCAACATCAGTTTTCTCTACGCAGAAGTCAGACCTTGGCACATATTTTTATCTTCTGTATATCTGTAAGTTACCTGAGTGACTGTTTCCAACACAGTATTTATGATCAATCAGACAGTTAACAATAAACAGAAATTCCTCTAGCATTTAATGTCCCCTGATCTTTCACAGATTCATTCCAGTCAGGTCTGCTGTCTCCTGTGGTGTAGGTAACCATCATGTATGGCATCAGGAAGCAGCAACACAATTAGCATTGGAGATCATCAGTGGCACAACGGTATCTGGAAACCCTTTTGGCCAGCAGCCTACACTTCAGTCACTGTTTCCCCCAAGCCATGGCTGAGGCAAAGCAGCTGAGCCCAGGAAACATGTTAAACAAGCAGCTAACCTTTCAAACTGCTTATACCTCAGGACTCCTCCATTATCACCAGTCAATATCCATGTGCCAAAGAGAAAATAGAAAACAATTCTTCACAATAATTCCTTCATTATAAGATAAATGTTTTCACACTTTATTCTCACAATGGGAGAAATTACACATATGCTAGCTTTGGAAAAAAAAAAGAAATGTTTAAGAAAATAATGTTTCAATGGGTCACTTTTCAATTTGTGTCTAATTAAAAAGATGCAACTGTTTTCTAAATGAGTTATGCATACTCCTACATGCAAGTAAGTTGTTCATTTTATGTAGGAGACATATGGAAATAGAAAAATGCTGTGAAGTTCACCACACATAAAACAGTCAAATAAATAGTGATTCTGTTGAAACTTTAGCTTTTTTTTCCTCCAAGACTCAGCTTATTTGGAGCCCCTGTTCTTATATCCCAGAGATAAAGTTGGAAATCCTGGTCTGGAAGGCTTCACAACTCCCATCAGCTTCTGCAGACCCAGAGCTGATCTTGGTTCTGTAACTTGGGATCACACATTCTGCAAGTTTAAAGAGCATGTGGATGACTGTTCCTCACATACTGGATATGACCCAAAGATCATTAAAGTAAAGAAAGATTCCTGTTGCTGACCTTAATGGGCTTTGGGTCAGGCCCAAAAAGAGACAACACCTAAAATATTCTGTAGAGGATCTGCAAAGGATTAAGATATAAATTTCACTGTTGTACAACTAAAATTATTTGAAACATCTCAAACCTATTGCTTTGCCAAAAAAAAAAAAAAAATTTTTAGGAAGACACATTAAAAAATCAGTATTTGTATAATTGTCTGTTCTTTATGTCAACATTTTCTGTAAAGCAAGTGTCAGCAAAGCACCACATTAAATTCTATTTCTTACTGATTCAGAATGGTTTCTGCTACCCCTAGAGACACTATTTGTGTCTGGCAAGAACATTTCAGTCTGACAGCTCCTGATTTTCAACAGGGAGGGGAAAAGGCAGAACTAATGGATGTGAGTGAGCTTAAAAGCTAGTGAACTTATCAATCACAGAAAACAACTGTATTTTGAGAAGGAAATAGAGGTACTTTGGCAAACAGAAAAAACAAAGTCAGTAGGTATTTTTTTCAGACACTGATAACTATGGTCAGATTTTGGTCAGACTATTTTGGTCTCATAGTACTCTTGTCGGCACTGATTATTACATAAAATTCTTCATGTACTGCATGAAATGCATCACATATGGTACTATAGGCAGGTCAAATTCAGAGATCCCAGTGTAGTTTTTAAGTATGATTAAACTTTTTTCATTCAATAAGAGGTTGTTTCAATAACAACTGAATAAAATTAAATGAAACCTTAGGATCTGAACCAAAGAATCCAATTATATTTACACAGTTCCTGCACAGCTAACCTATTATTGTTCAGCTGGGCGAGTGTTCATGAATGTTTTTGAAGGTTTGCATATTTTTCATCAGAAGAAATCAGATACCATATTGCTTTACCTAAGCAATACTTTGACTGTTCTTTCCATAGGATTTGGGTGAATGAAGTGAAAAGGAAATTCTGATATGCTACTGTAATAGTTACTATCTGGATTGTTTCTTTTTTCACATGGTACCTCCTCTTACTCAGGTATTATAAAAAAATATCAACAGAGGTTAGACTTATGATGACTTGGAGAATGAGATGAATTATTTTTAACGTTCCTGATTATGCATAAGATAGTGAGAACTTTCTCAAACCATACTTCAGACAAAACATTTTAAGTTTCAGAAAGAAACCCAAAAGCCTAAAAAGTAGGATTCAATAAATGCCAACCTTTTACAGCTACAATTAGTTTAATTTCCAAACAAAATAATTTTGAACTATAAAACTTTATATTTTTAATAAAAATGTCAAAATAAGACATTCTGCTAATTTTCAAAGCTTATCTCCCTAATGTTTCTAATTGACAGAAATAATGAAAAAAGGTTTGGCAAATCAGCATTGTCAGTGACAGATATATGATGAAAGAATATCAGACTTCCTAATATTCAATGATTTATTATCTCTACATGCTATAAAACTCAGTTGGTGAGATCCTTTATCTGTGTTTTAAGGCTTGATTGTCATCTACTGGAAGCACTTTCCGGAAAATTCTGAGGGAAAGTTAACTGCTCAGAGAGAGATTTGTAACTTCTTCTTGCTTTAAAGTCACTTAACACTGGCACATTCAGTGGAAGATTTTAAACCTGAGCAGTCAGGGTTTAGATTAATTATTTAACACATAATTGTCCGTATTTCTTTACCTCAGTTAAAATATGTTTGCTTTATCCCACTTTCAGAAACCAGTGCAGCATTATTTCCCAGACTGCACACCCTGAACTACACTCTTTCCATAGGCCCTCAGGCTGAGTTGTGTTTTACAAAGCAGGGTCCTGATTTACAGCCCTCTCCCACTACTTTTTGCCTGTGGCTGTTGAAACAGGTAGAGTGCTTTGAAGTGGATTGTTTTCTACTACCTGAATATAGTTTTAATCTTATTAGCTCATCTATTTTATTTTTCTAGGTACATATTCCCTATGACTACCTTCAGCATTGTGGAGATACAATACAGGCTCCTTGTTAACACACTCTTTAATTACAACCCACAACCAACTCCAAAGAAAGGCTTTCCAGGTAAGCTAATATTCACCTGAACGCAGAAGCAGGCAGCTGAATCTGCTTTGATGATTACTGAAGAAAGTGAACTTTTTCATCACTAGAAATGAGAGAATTCCTGGATGCTGCAACTGAAAGTGGTCAGTCACTGATGGGAGTCAGGGGAGGGGAAGTCAGACATCAGGGTTGCAACCTCTCAGCTGGGAAGGAATAGACAAGCCAGGTGTGCACAGAGCTGCCCTGAATAGGGTGGCTTTTTATTTCCTCATCCTGCTGTAAACTTCTAATCTCTCTTAAAATCTTCTGAGGGGATGGTGAGTTAGGGTACGGGAAGCCCTGGGTTCACAGCATGGTGATAATGACCTTGCTCTTGAATGATTTATCTTTGAAGCTCAAGTTGACTACATCCAATTGCTTTTATCACCAACTGTTCCTTGTTTCTGAATTCTGCATCTTGAAGTCCTAATATGTTCACAGCAGCCAGAACTGCTCTGCATGCTATTACTGTACTCTGCTGGTTTCTTTATATTCCCTCAGGGCAATCTGAAGTGCCACCACCCTCCAACGCTTTAAGTAAGCTGTGTTACAGATGGGCAATGGGGGAAGCAAGTCAGAAGAGGGGAAAAAAAAAGAGAAAATATGAGTTTATATTTTCAGGGGAAAAAGGATAAATAAACAGGATAGAATTGTTTCTGTTCTTTTAATGGAAATGTTTCCTGATATGTTATAAGCTTATACTCTTACCACTTTCACTCTCCAAAAATCCTGTTTTTCTTTTTTTCCACAAAATTTCATAAACAACACCTATTTTTCTTTTTCTCAGAATACCACTGGATGCGAAGTCAAGCATCTTTTTTTCTCTCCTTGTTTTCAGTCAGCCCTCACAAAGGACAGATGCAAGCTGTTTTACTTCAGACACGTTAGAGAAACAATAGTCCCGCTTAAACGGACCGAGATATCATGCTGGGGGCAAAAATGGGGAGACAGGCAGACACACATACCTATGCACATGCTTTCACACAGACATATACAGATCTCTGTGTAAATAAGAGCAGGCCCCTACATTTCAAGGTAAGCCAAGAAATTACTGGGAATATCATGCTCTCTGAAAAGGCTGAAATGTCTATTTTCTTATCAAATAAGCCAGGTTTTGTGGTGAAAGGTTTACTGTTCCTGTTATCTACGGGCTACTGGTCAGCTAGTGATAGCAGGCCGTGTCCAGAAGTCACACCTGGCAAATGTTACTGTCAGGATTTTCAGTGGACCCTCAGGCTTAATATTGACCTTTGCTGTTGAACCCATTAATCTAAATGTGTCTGACAGACAGCACTGCAAACATTACAAACTGAGGTTCAGATTAAGGAAAATATTAGTCACTTTCACTTATTTGTGAGATCTAATTGAAGCACAAAGTAATTAATAGACACCAAGACAACTCAGACTAGCCTTTGCTTTTAGGTCTGGGTCTTACCATGTTTCCCACCGTTAGGTGAACTTTATATGCATTTAAGGTTTTTGAAAGCCATCAAACAAGACTTCCTTCTTGCAAGGCACAGTGTTAAGAGGTTGTGGACTATTTTTACCTCAGTCATTTTAAGGCCAGGCTAATTAATTACTATGCCCAAACAAAACCACAAATCCAAAAATACTGAGAAAAGTCCAAAATGCCAGATGAATCACGAAGGTCCTAAACAGACTCTGGTTGAAAGCATGTGGCCAAAATGCACTTATTATAAAGAATATTTTCAAGTTGTTTCTCTCTTCCATTACTATTTTTTTCTGTTTCACTCCATTTTTTTTTCATAAGTGCAAGATGTCAATCATATTAAATTTTTTCATCCTTCCTTGAAAAGGTCAATATTTTGCAAAGTATTTTAAACTTGAATGGAACCTCTTGCCTAGAAGTGTTGAATAAGTTTTGAAATAATGTAAATGAAAGTGTTAAGTTTTGTAATTTTAATACGACCTCTCTTGTTAACACAGTAGCAACAACAATAAGACTAGAAAAGACAAATTTGTCACACTACGTTAGATGATATTCTGCATGGCTTCTACCATTAAAATATACCAGGGTATATTTTTCCCCTCTGTGACCTACCATGTCAATCGCTGTTCCAGTGATCTTGCTTTAGTAATTTTCAACATCAGGAAATTAAATTCTCTGCTTTGGGGTTTTTGCAAAACGTATTCTTCTCTCTTATTTAGTGATAACATAAAATTCAGAAAGAAAAATCTCTGAGAACCAATTACATTGTTCTGAATTTCTAGCAAATGTATTTGTTTTAAACGAATTGAGAATTTTTTCTCCCTGATGATTATGCCTTTTTATTAAGTATTGTATTATGACAACATGGTTTAAAACCAGGATATGGCATCCCCTCCCTTCAAATGTTTTAGAGGCATTGTACATCTGAAAAAGTATTAGTGTGTTCTATCACGAGGTGGGTCTCTGCATTAGAACTTTATTTCAGGTGTTCGCACCTGGGTCAAAAGCAGCTGGAAATGCCATGTATAATATAGTTCAAAAGTTAGGAAGTAGAACGGTGATTGCTGAATGGAGATAAAACAGGAAACCTTATTCTGCTTTTTCATATTTTTGTAACTGAAACTGAGGAAATTCAAGGCAGAAAGGGGCAAGTATATTAACTTCATTAATTAGTTAATGAATTGTTTAACATACAATACTAAAGGTATTTTACTGATGGCAAGTAAACTTGAGGTACGTATATTTCCCTTAAAAATATTAACATAAATATTAACATATGAATACATGTCTAAATGCATATTTTGTGATGTTAATGTAATAGAAAATAGCTTTCTCGTGTGAATTTTAGTCCTTTAAAACCTGCATCTTTATAATCTCCTCCAGGGACAATTGCGTAGCAGCTAACTGGGAAAAAAGGTATTATCAGATCTATGTTTTCTCAGTAATGGAGATTTTAAATCCACACTCTTAAACTGCATGGAATTAAATCTGTCAAGATCAAAAAGTATTACAAGTGTTATATGTTTTTGGAAACTGTAACAAAAGCAAGTCGAAATGTCATATAGTACTTCACCAACTACTGACTTAGCTTGCTACAGAACTTGATGCTTCCCATCATTTAAATTTAAATGAAGGATTTGGAGCAAAAAGCAAAAAAAAAATGGAAGAAGATCTATCAGGTTGAAAAAGAAATTGGCCTTTTTTCTAACTGTAGCATCCATGATCTCAACAGATAGTGATGTGATGATATGAAGACTGAAAAAGAAGAATAAAAATGTCAGGAAGAAATATTCCAAGTTGTAAATAAGTTTTGGCACAGTTAAATGAGAAAATCATGATTCATGGAAAACACTCCACAGAATATGAATACCATGTGTTAAGTTAGAGCATTAAATGCTAACAAAAACATGTAGCATTGCAAAATGGTTCATAAATTCTTGGCTATATGATAATTATGTTGCTACTGTAAAAGATGACAGACTAATGTCAGGTTAAGAGAAAAGCTATGTCAAAGCAAAGTTTTCCTTCATTTAGGGTCACAGAATATTAAAAAAAGGGAAAACCAAACATTAAACACATTCCACTTGGTCAGATTGGCTTTTACAGCACTTTCATATCACAGTGTTTTTTATGTCTTTCACTCCAGTGACCCAGAGACAACACTCACTCCTATGTCAGACTCGATAATCCTTTGCTCTCCCAGTGTTTTGAGGTCTTCACACTATACTTTAAGTGGCAAAGTTTCCACCTCTCTTCAGGTGGTGCTGCCAGTCATTCCCCAGACCTGAAGGTTCCCACTTTGTAATGTGCATGCACTCTTATCTATCACACAGAGACTATACCTACAGAAACAATTATTGTGGACCATTAGAAGTGGATTTGCAGAGCAGAACAGCTGGTGTCAAGGATTTGATGACCACAGACAGATAACATGGAGTGGTTTGGCTTCAGACCAGTCCTCATCTGGCTCCAAATACACATCTGCAGCTGAAGCGTCCTAGGTGAGCTCCCCAACATGTATTCCACCACTGTTTCAGCTGCAGTGAATTCAGTTTCAGCACCCTAAGACCACCTCATGACATGACTCCTTGTAATTGTGTAAAAGCAGAAGACTTACTTTAAAAATGTACTTTTAACAGTAGTTAAAGTGTAAATGACAACTGAATCTGCTAGGGAACGTAGATGTGTAATGTTTACATTGAAAACTACTTTTTTTCATTTTTCTTTTTTTTTCTTTTTTTTTTTAAAGAAATAATATCCTTTATAGAAGTATATGAATGCCTTCCCATTGATGCAGTAAATCCATGGGAGAGAGTAGTGGCTTTTCAACAATCCACCAATAGCTTTTTCAGACTATTTGTTTAAAGTTAGTCCAAAAAGCTATCACCAGCTAACAACAAACCTTTTATTAAAGATGTAAGCTTCAAAGCTTTTCCACAAAGCCAGTTGCTATTAAAGTTATTTCCAGTAAAAGTACCTATTGATAGTCATTATTCAGTAAGTACAATATAAAATGGTTCCAGCTACCACACTGAAAAATCGTGGCCTCACTATTTCACATTCAAAAGAAATTTATCACCTTGTTGTTCTTGCCAGAAAGACTAATTAATATTAAATCTTTTGAATTTCTCTGGATAAAGCTGGCATCTGAGAGCCTAGTATGGTATCAGTGTGCTTTAAAATAAGTCTATAATAGAGATTAGTACCTCTTGTGTAATACTGTATGCATTGCATTTTGTTACACTTATTATACAAATTGAAATGAATAACAATATGCAGTTTAACATCCCATGAATATTTTTTAGCATTCTCCAACAGTAGTTAATATGCTAACCAACTTCACTGAAAGGCATACAGATGTGGAAAGAGTCTATCTAGGGACTTTAATTATCACCTTGTCAAATTCAAATTATTATCTTGCGAGTTCATTTCCATAAAGTATCCCCTCTGCTGTTGGATGATTTAACATGTGTCTGCTTTTTCTTATCTTTGTTGTATCTATCTGGAGGCTTTAAACCTTTCAAAGTAGGCCAGCTCTTTGTCAGATCATGATGTTTACCGTAACTGATTTTGTCAAATATATTTTCGCAAACACTCAATTTTGCCAAAGATGGTTCTGTAAAATGTGAAGAGGAACTGGCACACACCACCAATAATGTTACATAAATCAGACTAAGACTTCAACTATTTCTAAATGGGATTAGCTTACAGTGAAGAATCAAAGAGCCTGGGGAATGATTTACCTGACAAAATTCTGGAGATAGTCATTCTGGGTTGGTAAATCATTTTGGGTTTCAAGAAGCCTGGAGTAATTCCAGCTGTAAGAATTGAGTGGACATTATTTTCTATGCTAGCCTGGATCACATGATAGAGCAAAAATATCCTATGAATATTAATTGCAGCGTTTCTTTAACCTGTTTAAAGGCAACACAGCAGACATGAAAATAAAGGAAGACAGAAGCAAAAAGTCTTATTGGATAAGACTGACATCCCGCACAACAGAAAGTCTATATTTTTACATTTTGTGAAAGATCAAATGCAGGATAAGTGTAAGTATGATGTCTTTGATGATGAATGTCCTTATGGGGGTGATGAAGAACTGCTACAGAGAAATTGTGGATGCCTCATCACTGGAAAATTTCAAGGCCGGGTTGAATGGGGCATTGAGCAACCTGGTGTAGTGGAAGGTGTCCCTGTCCATGGCAGAGAGGTTGGAACTAGATGATATTTAAGGTCAAGGTCCCTTCCAAACCAAATCATTCGATGGTTTGATGGTTCAATGATTCAATGATTTGGTGATATAAATGTAGAATGGATCAATATCCCAAATTCCTGTTTTTATATATATATATATATATATAAAAGATAGTAAAAATGCTGTATCTTGACATAAAATTTGAGAAAGTTTGAACAATGCGTTGGAAATAGAAAATATGTTACTTTTTTTTTTAATTTCAAATTTCTGAATTTCAATTGTGTGAGAGCTTATGAGAATCAAGTAATCATGACTTAAAATTAAACTAAAATGGATATAAATATTTAATAATAGAAACAGAAAAAAGGATGGTATGTTTTCAGAAAGTAAAATCAAAACCACAAATGTGAATCTGAAAAAAAAAAAAAAACACAGAAAAAAAGAAAGAAAAAGACAACTAACTTACTCATTGTAAATACATCCATGCACAGTTTCGAAAAGGCAGTGGACAATTTCTTGTTAAATGACCACACTAATCACTTCCTTTGATTTGATTTTTATCCTTCTTTCTTATACCTATGCTACATTGGAGAAGACTGTAATGTACTTAGCAGAATAATTTCCACTCCTAAATAGATATTTAATGTTAAATAACTATTATTATTATTATTAAGGATTATTATTAAGGATTACAATATTGGGTAAATATCAGCTTTTCAGGAAATTTGCAGGAAATAAACACTTCACTTTGGTGACTAGTGGAGGATGAAAAAAACATCTTACCTAAGGCAAATTTGACTTCTGTTTATCATTTATTAATCATAACTTCCTTTTTATTCTTATTGGTCTTCATGGATTTCCTCAGTTTAGATTCAATATTAGTTTCATTGGGTGTGTAGAGAGACTACTTATACATGTACATGTATTGACAAAATATGTGTATTAAACATGTGCTAAAAACACCTAAAATTGCTTCCACTGCATCTGTGTTAACCAGAAATGTAAATTAAGCCATTAGTGCTTGAATACATTTCAGTAGAGTAGATCAAGAAATTGTATCAGGAGGGTAATTATAATTTATTATGCTTTTTAAGTAACGGGATATGCTCCATACTCCCAAAATTCTTTCTAATTATAATTACTGAAGACTATAGTGAAAAAAAGTTTGCATAGTTTAAAAAAAAATTTGCTTACCTCTTAGCAAAAACCCTGATAACAAAAAGTAGTGTTAAGTAAATGCTATAGGGCAAAATGCAAGAAGAAAGAAAATTTGAAATTATTGTGGCTATTGCATTTCAAACTCCTGTGTGGATAAATCTACAGATTATGACATAAGAAAGAAAACATTCATAACTTGACGTTAAATTTTGTTTTTAATGTTAACGCATCACTGAAATTATTGAAGTTTCAGAGGTATAAGATTGAATGTGACTTGATATTAGCTCACTTCATTTTCCATTACACATCTCACTTCATCACTAAAATAGGACTGAAGGACGTTATTTCTCATGGTCCCATTCCTCAGTGCTACAGTCAAAAAGCTCTTTACTCTTTTAAAGTAAGGGACTTCAGAACAATCCTCTTCAGCAACAGAATATGTCCTCTTACACTGTGAAGGCCATAACCTCAGCCCCAAGTACAGATTTCAACAGGTTTCAGAGTCTGAAATAGTTAATTGCTTAAACATTGTAGGATCACTGAAAGACTTTTGTCCACTGTAACAAACTGAAAAGAAACAGCTGCTCACCCAGCAAAACCCACCCCTCCCCGAATATGCCTTCAGATAGGTAAGTGGGTGCCATGGTCCAGCTATCCCAGGTGCAGAAGGGTATGCATACCTGAAGGTACAAACTGGATTTCCAGATAAGGAAAGAGGATAATAATAGGCAAATCCTGTGAGGCAGGATAATCCTTCTTATCATGCCAATGTCCTCCCTTACATGATGACTCTACTGTAAAAACCCCTCTGGGGAACCTCTAAGACATTTCACATCTAGCCTGGACTATGCATCTCAAATGTTGAACCACGATTGACCATGACTGATGCTGACATAGTAGGTAGCTGCAATGTCTTAGGAGGTGTCAGAGACTTGTGACATGGTCCATGACACCATCCATTGTAAAACTCCCTGCCCCAGGGTAGGTACAAGGTGTTCTCACCTGAGCTTGAAGTGCATAATAACTCATGAAATCTTTGAGTTTGATGGGTTTCCCCTACCCCCAGCTGATCAAGACCATGGCTTCAATCAACAGACATTGAGGCTGCAACTACCAAGTTTCATCGTTGGATCAAACAGGCAGTGACTCTATATATCTTTCCACTTTTATCCTTTCTTTCTCTTCCTTTTCTTATGCACTTCCTTAAGTTTTATTTTTATGCTTTAATAACGCTGTATTACTATAAATAATACCCCAAATGGCAATGTAGCTGTCTACCTTTGAAACAAAATTGTTCTAAAATAAACCCTATATATATGTTTACAAACATCGATTATTCAGTGTCATTTCACTCTAATCCACCCCAAGGAATTTATTAATAAGAACCTGGAGAAGGTTAAAAAAACAGGTCTTGCTGAAGTCTTTCAGCCTTTAGCAGTAATGCAGAAGTAATGCAGCCATCCTTGCCAAGAGAACAAGAATGCATTTTGCAAAAATAATTTCCCTGACATTCAATATAATTTAATGGATACAGAGTAGAATGTGATAAACAGTGGTTAAACACAGATAATTATTCTCAAAATTTATACCACACTGACAAATGCCTATGAACCAACAACATAATTCAGCTGCCGTTATCATACTGCAATGAATACAGTGTAGTGGGAAATGCAGCTGTCTCCATCACAAAACCTGACAGAAAAATAAACGTCTAATCAAAACAGATTTTGCACCTTTGATCTCAAGCAAACACCTATTGAAAGTCAGAGCATTCATGAATGAATGAGGAGGAGGAACACTTAACAGAGCTGACAATGTGGCCACCTCACTATTTCATGCAAAATTCATAGGAAAATAATGTTAGAAAATCTACTTAGTGCCAAAAATTACTGCATCTTCAAAAAGCATTTAATTTGTCATTTAAGAATGTGACCAGTGCCCCATTTAGTTCCTTTGTTTGAGATATAGAATGACTTTTAAACATTCTTTACTAAACTATTTTTTTCAATTAATGCAACAGGTTACTGCCACATGACACAATGACTACACTGTATGGGGTCTCCTTTGGGACATTTCTTTTACTACTTGCACTGACAGCATTTCTTCATATCTGTTGATTCCTGTATTTTGAAATCAAAAGGCACTCTGGACAAAGGAATCCAAACTGTCTTGGTTTTAGACATAGTCACCATGATGTTTGAAAAAAAAAAGAGTATTAAATATAAAACTTATTTTATCCCTAATATTTCTTATAAGCTACGATAATTTTACAGCAAATTCAGAAAGTGGAAAGCGACATAAATTAATTAACTTTGAATGCATGCATGATTACCTATTTTTGAAATGCTGTGGCAAATGATATTTTTAGGGGATACACTGGAGACACACAGGTACAATACCTAATCTATACTGCAACGACCCAAAAGGAAAACTTTTGACTCCCTTTTCCTTATCTCTTTCATGTGAAAAGAAAACCATTGATTTCTGCCAACTGAAAAGCAGTCAAGCATAGAAAACAAGTAGCAGACCAACCCGTACAATAATTCCTGTTAATTCTCCCCCCAGGTTTGTTTGTTTTGGTGTTTTTTTTCAGCAAGGAAAACATTGATTTGAACATGTTTGGGTGGATTTTCCAAAATTATACCTTTTTAATAAACTTTCCAGAATATTGGAAGCAAGAGACCAGGAACAAAAAGACATGTGAAAATTCAGTAAAAAAAAAAAAAAAAAATCAAACTTCTTGTGTTTCCCAGGAACTATTTTACCCCCTGATATTCTGTGGGATGTTTGTTTGCTTGCTTCATATCATTTATTCTAAATTTGTTTGGTAGAACTGCTTAGTCTGGGTTTGTTGATAAGGAGATTGATTAGGTGCAATGAAAACCTAATTTGTTATTGTCATTTAACAGCAATAGGCCTCTATTTTTCCCCCTCTCTTAAAACAAACATGAAAAATGAACCAATAAACAAACAACACCTACTCCACACCCCTATACCCACATAGCACCCAGTTAGATAAAGAGAATAGGAAATGAACAGAGGGGGAAAATGAGGACTGTGAAACCGTCATCATTATTTTGTAAGGAAATGCTGAAGTCCAGACTTCAGCTTTGTTGTTAAATATTATCACCAACACCCAACAGGGTAAGAAGTCCTTTGTAAAATTAAGTTGAAGGAGTTCTGCCCTCTCATCACCCTCTTTCCAGAATGCCTAGCATTATTCAAATTTTAGATTGCACATTTGTAACTTCTGCTGCCCTCAGCTTGAATGTGAATTAGATGGAGTGAACGTGACCACTTTAGCAGCCTCTCCTTCTCTGCTCCCCTTGCCACATACCACCTGCAATATTCCACTCAGGTTAAGAACAGGTGTAGTCTTTGCTGTTTGGCTAATGATTTGTTCATCCTTGAAAGCTCTGTAAA
This sequence comes from Pseudopipra pipra, assembly GCF_036250125.1. NCBI lineage: Eukaryota > Metazoa > Chordata > Aves > Passeriformes > Pipridae > Pseudopipra > Pseudopipra pipra. Next base: position 82,157,975 of record NC_087550.1, read on the forward strand.
GAGAACGTGTAAAATAATTTAATTTATTCCTGTTGGTATTCAAGTGTGTTTTGCAGAAGAATCTAGATCTTCATATTAATTAACTTTACATTTCTATCTTATAGACTGTTTTGGAATATATATTTTTCATTAATGAGATTTTATCCATTCCTGACTGAAGAATTGGGAGCCCTTCCCTCAGCTATAATAAAATAAATATGCTCTACCTATTCTTTAGAAAGTCTACTGAGAGCTTTTTCCACTAGATAAATTTGGTCATTGCAAGAGTGCATTAGGAATTGGAGATCTTTTTTCTTTTTTCTTTGGGGTTTTATATGGTGAGGGTCTGGTAGGAAGAAGGAAGAGAGGGGAATAATTAGTCAAGCAAAGATAATTTTATGAACATTATCTATCTATAAAAACAGTTTTAATTATTCTCTTTTTTTTACTAAATTTTTACTCCTTCTCCCCTAAAAGAATTAAGTTGAGATTGGGATTCTGTAAAAGCCTATATCTCTAGATACTGAAAAATCTATATACTGATTTCTCATCTTCTTCCATGTGCAACTATGTTATTTTTTTCACTGTATAGGAAGAAGAAAAAGAGGGCAAAAAAGACATTTAACCAATTTCAAACATTGGTATTAGTTAGTTAGTTAGTTAGAGTGGTTTTTTTAACTCATATAACTGTATTTTATTTCCTTTTTTCATTCCTTGTAATAATATCTCTTTGGAAGATTTTTATCCCAAAATTAATAAAAATAAAGCTATATCAATATTAGTGTTGTTTCAAATTTGCTCTAAAACCAGCATGCAATCCTATTTTACTACATGTCAGTATAGAGACTACCACTCTTTAAAAAAATGTAACATTAAAACCATGAACAAAAAATAATCAATACTTGAAACTGGCAGATAGTGATACCAAAAGATTATTTTTATGGTAAAAGTCCTGGTACTTCAAACTTCTAGTGTATGAACTAGTAACCAATCGATATATTTAGGTGACCATTACTCTGTGACCAATCTCAAATGTTTTTCATTAACTAGTTAGGTGAGCTTAAGAAAGCCTGCTGAGTAAAGATGTATGATTTGGAAGACTTCTTTTTCTTTGTCACTTCTATTAGGCAGAGTAAGAATCACAAAAATCAATGGCAAAGGAAGAGGAAAACCAAATCCTTTCCTCTAGAGCAGAAGTCAATCTGTTTATAGTGGATTAAGGTGGCAATATTAGAATGGACAATTTGAAAAAAATGCTAACAATGAACACTCCAAGTGGTGATAAAATAAAAGGTGTTGTCAGAAAAGTTTAGAATCTCATGCTATTGTAAAATATATCTTTCTTTTTAATCAATATTTTAGTCGAATTAAAATCAGATAAAATTGAGAAAATGCAAAATCCCACTTGAAAGTCAAGGAAGTTCTGCATTCAAAACATATGATAGAACTGAAACACATTATCATCCCTGTTACAGAAATACTGTGGCCTCTCCAAAAGATGTGCCTTCCCCCATCAGTGATATCCAGTGTGAATTTCAGAAATATCTTTATTTGCTTAGGTATCTTGAAGAGGAAGGAGAAGCATAGGTACTTGTGGCAACTTGCACACACTGAATGCTTATAATCAATGTAAATTAAAGTGAACACACACTAACAAATGAGAAACTAGGAAGCATATATAAACTCTGTCCTACTATACCTGCTTCTATTTTATCTTCTTTGTCATACAGGTTGCATCTACTCAGTCATCAAAAGCCTGTATAAACTTCCCCACTGGTCACCATTTTAACCTCCTAGAATAAGATACCAATTTCTAGGTCAAGGAGGTGTTGAAGTCAGTGTCACACCCTGACAGAATGCCCCGAGGAAAGGTCAGAAATTCTAACTTTCTTTCTGGCTGTCTGTGGGTTTGAGTGCTGACCTCCCCAGGGCAGCAGGACAGGGTGGTAGTGGGGGAGCCATGTGGTGATGCAGGTATCCAGGGCACAGCAACTCCACTTAACAGCATTTGCTGCCTCAGTCAAGGGCACACTAGGGCACATCGGCAGTCCAAGCTGAACCTGTCCCTCTCCTCTTCTGCTGAGAAGGGGCCTGAAACACAAGAAAAAGCAAAGAAAATAAAAGAAAAGAGAAGGGGGAGTGGGGAAGGGGGAGGATAGAAAAGCTCTGCTTTACTGCTCATTCATTCCTCTGCATTCAATCACTCTGAGGCAGTAACTAGCTCAGCCCCAGGCTCCCCTTACATGCACAAAAGAAAAGCAATCCCATTCAGAAGGAGACCATGAGTTATTGATCTCATGCTGAATGTTATGTTCGGTTCAGCAGCACTGTCAGCTTCCTCACACGGAAACCTTATGTTTCCCACCAACTTTGTTGAATGATACTTGGCTTTTTTGAAAATGAAGTGCTGGGGACTAGGGGTCAAGGGTAGAGACATCTCAGCTTTCATCCTGGGGCTTCAGGACACATTCTAGGTCATGATGAAGGGTAAGCCTGCCAGGCATTAATTGTAAAAAGTCTGTGGAACTTGTTCACCAGAGGGGCAGGCAGTTCATGGTTGCTTCACTTTCTAATTCAGACATTAGAAAATGAGTCATAAAGACATCATTTGTTAATGTACATTAGATTTATTTTGCCCATTCAAATTAATAATCAAAGTTTTTGCTGACACACTTTATAGTCCATTTATTTAGCTTAATATCCTCATTTGCAGAAATATGCAGAGATTTGGTTTTAATCAATGAAGACATTAAAGTGAAAACTTAAATTAAAACCTCATTTCTTATAACTTGTTTCACTGTCAGCCTTCCTTTACATGAACTATGCATATCATTACTATAGAGTGTCGACACTCTATAGTCTATATAACTACTTGACAGAAAGCAAGAGGGATTTTTAAATTATTGTTACCATAATGCAAACACAAAACATTTAATCCATATTAAGTCCATATTAGGTTCTTGATTAAAAACTTAAGAAATCGAATATTTGGTAATTGTGTCTTTATGAGAGTTCCACATGCTAGAAGTCTAATTGTGGCAAGAAGATAATTTCTCATAATTTCTCTTTTTGTTTTTTTTTCCTCACAAATATTCTTTCTCAGAGGTCTTTCTTTTATTTAGCTAGTTAGCTGGGCAGGACTTTTTGATCTATTTGAAGGTAACAAGGCTCTACAGAGGGATCTGAACAGGCTGGATCAATGTGCCCAGACCAATGCTATGAAGTTCAACAAGGTAAAATGTTGAGTCTCAACATGCAGCACTACAGGCTTGGGGCAGAGTGGCTGAAAAGCTGCCCAGGGGTACTGGTCAACATTTAGCAGTGTGTCCAGGTGGCCAAGAAGGCCAGTGGCATCCTGGTTTGTATCAGAAATAGTGTGGTCAGCAGAACTAAGGAAGTGATCATCACCCTGTACTCGACACTAGTGAGGCCACACCTTGAATCCTGTGTCGAGTTTTGGGCCTCTCACTACAAGAAAGACATTGAGGTGCTTGAGTGTGTCCAGAGAAGAGCAACAAAGCTGGTCAAAGATTTGGAGCACAAGTCTTATGAGGAGCAGCTTAGGGAGCTGGGGTTGTTTAGTCTGCAGAAAAGGAGGCTCAGTGGGGACTTTATCACTCTCTACAACCACCTGAAAGGTGCGAGGTCAGTCTCTTCTCCCAAATAACAAGTGATAGGACAAGAGCAAATGACCTCAAGTGACACTAGAGGAGGTTTAGATTGGATATTAGGACAAAATTCTTCATGGAAGAGGTGGTCAGGCTGCCCAGGGAAGTGATGGCCACCATCCCTGAATGAACTTAAAAGATATATAGATGTGATACGTAGGGGCATGATTTAGTGATTGAATCCAGGTATGCTGGAGGTCTCAGGTGAGGCCAATCAGCTGACTAGAGGGTGGCACCCAGCACTGCCAAGAGGAATTTAAACCGCTGACAGGAGCGCCAGCAACCCAGAACAGGCAAAGAGGAATGTGTTTGACATGTGTTAGACAATTCCGAAGAATAAAATTAATCCGCCAAAAGTAAAGTAAGAAACCCCATGAAAGTGGGAGTGCATATTTAATGGGACCCAAGAGCTGAGACACAGAAACCCTCTTACAGTCTTACCGTCTTTCCTTCAATTCAAATTCATTTTGCCTGAGTAATAAATACTGTCATACTGTCATTCCACCATCATGTTCACAGAGACACACTCTCTTAGAACATAATTTTAGAAATGAGACATATAATTCCATCAACTCAAACTTAAAAATAACAGTAGAATGATATGCTGACTAATGTTTGCTGCAAATTTAGTCAATCTTACCAGAGTTTTTATGCAATCAATTTAAATTTTGTGTTCATATTGAAGATTCACTTTTTTCAATGGATATTATTTACCATTGCATGCATTTGATTGATCCTCTGAATTATTTGATATTATTTCTGTCTGGGATTGGAAAACTAAAATTTTCAAATGAAAAAATGTATTTTGTAAAGTTCTTCCTGATTGAAATATTTCTATAAGTAATACCTAGAGTTGTGAGATGCATTCTAAATACAAATATTTTGAAATTTTATGTACAGATAAATAGGAAAAAACCCTGGCAAATCAGCAAACAGAGCCAATAAAATACCCTGATTTCACCAATGAATATGATTATGAAGATTTCTAATAATCGGTTTGATTTTTTTGTCAGCTGGGGTTTTCTCTAGTGTTTCCATCTGATTAATCTAATATAAATATAGAGACACTTAAACTGTTCATAGTTTGACATGGAAATGCTTTTTTGTTTTCTTTTGAGTCTCTCACCTCTTAACTTATATTCATTACATGAATATAATTACTTGAAATTAATTATTTTAAGTGAAAACTAGTAATTTGTTTAGCACTTCTCAACCAATTTGTTGTGTTTTCTTCTACATCTTTTTTCTAGTCTTTGTGGAAATTAAGATTCTAGTTATTTAGGAGAAAGGTTCTCCTATTTCTTCTTACTTGGACCCTCAAGGTCTGATGAGAATAGATATGCATTAAAATAATATAACTATTCTATTTACATTCTCTGCAAATGGCTTCCAAGTATTTTTAAACATTATATCTCTACTTTTAGGTAAATATATCTAAATACCAAAAACACCTATTCTATTTTCTTTTACCAATTTCTTGAGTGAAATATAATTCAGATGAAAGGAAAAAACAAATCCTATATTGCACTGTGATTCAGTATTCAGTATTCTGCAACCATACAGAAGAAGAAACACAAACCAGACAGATGGGTGAATTTGTAGTCTACTATATGAATCTGTTAATATGCCATGTATTAGCTTTACAACTATTTTGTACAGGAACTCCAGTAGCATTTTGTTAGCACTGGTAGCACTGAAGTAACATTAACATTAGTAGTAGGGATAACATTATTTATTCTGTGTTATGAATACAACCAAAGTTATAATGAGAACTTTCTTGCTCATTTTTGTCAGTCTGCCACAAAATTGAAAAGAAAAATTAAACACGAACTTATCTAATTTATGTCTCCTATTCTCATAACTATTTCTATGATAATAATGTAATTGCTGTATCACATATTTCAGTTTACATGTTTTTCTTACTTTCTTCATTTGCATTCACATATGATTCAACTCATCTAGTTTCTTGATCATACTGTTTCTAGTAAAATGATGAAGAACATTTGAGAAAAGTTGTGTGGTCTTAATTTACATCCAATGTGTAGAAACTTGTCTGGGGAAATGAGACAAATTCCATCTAATCTCACTACATATTATAGAATTTATTTTATAGAAATATTAGTCAACAAGTACAGTGAAGCCAGAGAAGATTTCAGTTTTTCTAGTATGGTTCCTAAATTCCTTACAAAATCAATTGTAGCTGCCTTCAGTTTGCATAGAAGTACACTTCCACGGATATAAAGAAAATCAACAGAAAATGCTCAAACCTAATATCCCAGCTACTATACATAAAATTTTCATGTACTTCTATGTTTCTTTTTTCTGAACATCACTGTCCATAGACTATCTGACAATGCATGAGATTTTTAGCTAAAGCATGGAACCTAACAGCAAAACTGAGAAACTATTGTCAGAACATATTGTGCACACAGAAAACTGTTCCTAAAATCAAACTTATAACACATATAAACAGGAAGAAGTTAACATTCAATATGAAATACATTGTAGTCTAAAAATTAATCTCAGTAGGAGAAATTATTGTCTTAAAGAAGCAAACCAAACAATAAGACTAAAAGTAAAGCATGAGTTATCTAGATTACAACTTAAACAGTGGGATAAAATAATTTTTGATAGTTAATTTTGTTTTCAGTCCCCCTTATGATTCTGATTCTGATTCCCCCTTGTTAACTCTGATCTGAACAAAAAGTCAGGTTTGATTAGCCACAGGCTTTGCTCTGATTATGTTTCCATTTTTGAAATATTCTTTTTTTCTTCTCCCCAGTTCATGGCTGCAGTTGCTTTTTTAGTTTCTCACAGCTTTACCTCATATTTGAATTTTTCTTTGTATAAAGACAGATCATTCGAGTTGCCTTTCAGCTACTACCCCCTTTAACCTCAGATCGTGACCTCTTGTTTTGCAGCTAGTTACTATCTCTGCTGCTTGCTGATATCAATTTGTTTCCGCTTCGTTCAGGATCAGTCATCTGGGCTCTTGATCTCTCACTGGCAAATATCTTTCAGTACCCTGTGAAGGGAAGAAAACCAAGAACTTAAATGAAATGAAACTTTAGTAGGTAACAAAAACATAATGCCAATCCCCTCACCTTTTTAGAGATAATTAAAGAACAGATAACATTTATTCACCACTTATCAGATAATAGATGAATAACAGATCACTGTGGGGTCAAATAGCAGAGTTTTTAAATTTCAAGAGACAAATTTCAGCTAAGAGAAAGAAGTGTTGAATAGAACCTACTACCATATCTGCTTGCAGTAGGAATATGGCATAAGCAAGAAGTAGAATTTTAAACCTAATCTGTCACTACATTGAAGTGGTAGGAAATTCTCTTTTCCTTTCAAATCAAATAGATGGGAAGCATAATAAACTGTAGGGAAATGTTTTGAAAAAAGAACAGACTGTATTGGAATGCTTACTTTGTGTCATAAACAACACAGTAAACTGTAGTTAAAAACTAAAATGACCATGTTCAAATAAAGAAGAAAATATACTGCAGCAAGATATGGATTTTAGTGATATAATTTTAATTATTTAAATAAAACTATGTTTATTATCCCCATAGGTGTATCTTATGATTCATTGCCATGTTATTTGTGGAAAGTCAACAGAAAACTAAATGAGATATTTGTTTTTCAATATTCTTGTCATAAACTTGAATTACACTTACAGAATGATGTAACAAGACTGGCACATTATCTTTTATTTAACTAATCATTGCTAAGCAACAACACCTAGATATTGAGTAATAAGCTATATATTTGTATGAAAAATAAAATAAATTTGTGAAAGAAAATAATTGTTCGATGACATAGTTTTAAAACTTTAATTGAATTAATTATTTCTTATGAATATTTGCTCAGTTTCAATAACAGTCCTGCCTTGTCGGAATTCAGCAAGGGGAAATTATGTAGACTAATAAGATTTGACATACCTCATTGAATTCCCAATCCTCCTACTTCTTCCCCAGCTATCAAGATAAGACAAGATCTTCCTAATCACCAGAAGATACAGGCTCTCCAGACACCGGAATGCTACCTGATATACTCTTTTATTATTACTTTCTACAGTACTTTGACTGTCATGGAAACAGCAATTGACACATACAAAAATATTTGTATTTCTACCATGCTACAGTCAATAGAATGCACTTATACAGCTTAATGGATACCACATACTGTCTGTAGAGAAACAACAGTACTATTTTTAATATATAATATCTTCTTTTAAAATTCTGTTTAGGCATTTTATAAGCTTTTTAGACTATTTAGTATGAATCAGATACTTCCAGAAATCTAATCCCAATAAGATTTATATACCCAGTTGTGAGAAATTTTTTACTAATAATTCTGGTTTCTGAGAACGTAACCTCACAGGTAATATTGTTAATGTGTCTTATAGAACATTCTGATATGATAAATATCAGAAATATCCATCCAGTTCTCCCTTCTTCTCTATCTTCCATTCACATCTACAACCTCATCTAATAGGCACCTATAATTTATTAATCCATTAATTGAAATCCCATGGAAATTTTGGAATCTATTCCTGGGTAGATTTATAGTGACAGGTTTTCCTGGGTTAAGAAGACAGTTTATATGAATGGAGAGATGTGCTGCATCACTTACAGTCAAGGCAAAAGAGGGCCCTTAACCCTTTTAATTTATTAATATAGATGTAACAAAGGACTCCAATCTGGACAGTCAGACAGAATCCCCTATTCAAGAATGTAATAAAGTTTAACTAAAAGCTTAATGTCATACTGTATACCAGACCTGAAAAAAATGTGGCTGGAACTTTTAAATGAACATGCAAGCTCAGAAATATTTGGGTAGCCAGCTTTCATCCTACTTCAGGTGCCAAGTTCCTATGTTTCCATATAAAAGGGAGAGTTGATTAGTAACCCTGGCCCAGATTTTAGATATTGCACAAAATCCCTTTCCTGCAGTTCTCATGCCAAAACACTGTTAGTGCCAGCATAGAAATGCACTTTTGTGTAATGACATATAAAAATGATTCTGAAATCCACATTAATTATTTCCACAACTGCCTCTTTGTTCACAAATTTAATAAATGTGGAGTATTAAAAGAAATAAAGCAAATTAGTTGTGTCCCTTATGAGTTATAAGCCATTGTTTTAAATGGCTCACGATTCTACCTTATGTGCTCTATTCACACAATTCCTCTAACTATTGTATACTTTTTCAGTACTTTTGAATCGTTCATGGATCCTTGCTTAAACTTTTAAGGAGAAACACAGCCTTCTCTGTTACTTCATTAACCTCAGTGAGTTATCAAAAATATCTGCCACCGACTTTTCGGTTTCCCCAAACATGCCACAAAACATTTTTTCTGAGCCTGGTGCTTTATCGTCCTTTAATCATTCTAATTTTGCAAACACTTTATATGATCTGGGGCTCATAAAACTCCTGTTGTATTTCACTTTCACAGAAAATTTATTCCAGACTTTAGGTTATGGCCTACAGCTGCACTCATAAATATCAAGGCAAAGAATTCATTCATGCTAAATTACCTTCCAGAGATGTGCAGAGTTATTCATACCACTCAGAACACCAAAACTCATATTTTTGTGAGGTTCCACAAAAACAGAATACATAAGATTACCAGTTAAAACTTCTTTGCCAATGTGTTTGGAAAGCATGCAAAACAGTCAAATTCCACACAGGGCTGCTGCTGAGAACACATTCAACAAGCTCTATTAATGATTGTCAGACTTCAAAACTGTATCCAAATACACAAATTTTAACTGAAGTCTAAATAAAAGTACTATAAATAACCTCAAGGAGTTGTGGGAAAGTTAAAGCAGGAAACACTATCTTCCTATTTTAAGTACTTATTCTTCATCCTCAGTTTCCAGTCTTTTAGAAAGAATGCATTCAACTTGTCATTGGAACTTCCCATATCAAGCACAGGTAGCCCCAGAAATCTGTGGATCCTCAACCATGTTCCCCAATCATAAAAATCTTCATTAATTTGAGCATTTCAAGTAAAAGTGAAGGCATCTTCATTAGTTAACATGTGTTAGTTTCATTATTTTCCCATATACATGGAATAACATTTTGAGAGGAAGCAACTATGAATTTATCATCTCCAACTGAAACATATAGGAAAAAAATTACTTTTCATTTTCAGATAAACACTGCATCTAGATACACATGAAACATCATCATTCACATTGAGTTCTTAAGTTACCAGAAAAAAAAATATTTTAAAATTCCAATAGCTTTCAGAAGAGTAATTCATACCATTTAAATATATACTTAGACTATCCTTTCTTTTGTTTGACCTAAGTATAATGAGAAGTCCAGAAAAGTGTCTGAATAGGATTGAAAAGTGTGAATTATTGACTTGATTTTCATGCAAGCTCTAAGTTGTTAGTGTCAGCTAGAAAACCAACAGATCTGTGTTCGTTGAAAATTTACCTCTAGTAACTAACAGCAACTTATCCTGCAGAATAAACATATTTATTCAAAACACTAATAATTAATTCTATCCTAACAGGGTACAGTATCTTTTTACTATTAGTATTTTGAAATTATTAAAACATTTAATAAGAATAGAAAAATCTGGGGATTAATGTACATAAGAATAGTGTCTAATTCAAAATTAAAGCATCAAACAACACATCAATTGTTTGGGATATAATCACTATATTTATGCACTAATGAATCCATCAGAAATGATGTGGTTATACATAATAACAAATAATAGAGCTTTAGCTTATCATTACTATTTAGGGATCACGTGGTGCAAATACTTTTAAATCCATTACTGTAATTTGCCATACTGAAGGTGAGTGTAAGCTTGTCAACAGTATAGCCTGCTTATCCCATGCTGTTTTGGTATGTAGTTCCTTATTTCATTCTCTTCACTCACAGAGCATGAGGAGCAGTAGCAATAAAACTCTGCATGTGTACACCAGCAGAAGGATTTTATTGTTGTTTCTGCTCTTGTTGCACATGAGAATAAGAAAAAAAAAAGAGAGTGAGTGGGGTAGAAAGCCTTGAGTTTTAACAGGGATTGCTGCTTCAGAAGTTAGACAGTGGTTACACTGCTTTTAAGGAACTTACCTTGGTTTGTGTCCACCTCCCTAACATGAACTCCTCTAATTTTTAGCAAGCAATTCTATAGTAATATTCCAAATTCCATGATCCATCTTCTTTCATCATCCTTAGGCCATCAGTGACTGCCAGAAATGCCTGCCTCTATGCTGATAACATACAGTTAGTCCATCTGCTGGAGCTCTTCCTTCTGCTGAGGTTCTGCTACCTGTCTCTTCTCTAGTTCCCCCATGCCTGAGATCCCCTCAGGTGGAAGAAAGGACATGCCTTTCCTCAAATCCGTTTTCTTCCTCTTTTAGCAGGTAAAGAGCAAGGTACCAATTCTAATTTCTTCATTAAATATGTCTTTAGAGAAATTTCCTCTGCAGGACATGCAGTACATTATATATGGTTATATGAGATTCCAAGCTGCAAGACTTTCACAGAAAAGAGTGTGTCAGTAAAAAGAAACATGAAAACCAAAGTGTGTCATAGAACTTTTAGATTAATGATTTTTAATCAACAACAAATATGTTCCCTTCAGTGACTATACAATAAATTTTTTTCTGAAAGTAAATGTCTGAAGTCTTTCAAACAAAAATAACAATAACAAAAAATAAAGCAGTGTTTTTTATGGGTTTGGCTTGTTGTGGGTTTTGGCTTGTTTAGTTAGTTTGTTTGTTTTCCAGATACTGATACTATATTTATTTCCTGTTTATTCAGAAATAATTGTGCCTTCTCTATTCCCTGTAGTAAATTAGGAGTTAAAATTATCTATCTTGCAAGTGGTAGACCCAGAATCATCCCTCACTGCCCCCCCCCAAACATATCTCACTCCTCCCAAGACAGTGCTTGAGATTCTAGATGATGAAATGTCTGATGGGCTAGGACTAAATCATAGTTTAATTGACATGAATATGGTTTGTGCAGCAACTTTGGCATTAAAAAAAAAAAGAAAAAAAAAAAAAAAAGGTAAAATTACCCAAAATTAAAATGAGATATTGGGGGGGGGGTATGTAGGGAAAATATTTTTTATTTCTTTTTTTTATTGGGTTCTATGCTCAAATGGCTGCAGCTCATGGCCTGACATCGATTTGGCAGATATTCAGATAAAGTCAAATGATTCACCAGGAGAGTGACTAATAAATTATTTCATACAGTGCTCATCAAGCTAAGGCAATAGGATTCTATCATTTTCAGTGAAACAGATTTTTCTGAACTTGGGCAAGAAAAAAATTCATGACAGGATTTTCATGATTCTGGGTCACCCAATGATGCGCTGGACTATTTAACTCCCGTGACTGCTGAGCAAGTATGATAATAATAATTAGACATATTTTAATATGCTTTATCTTGAAGGTAAAACCATTATGCCTGAATGTATTTATAAGACAATCTGCAATGAAAATTGAAAGAATTTCTGCTGTTGCCCTTGAAACTATTTAGGAAATAATTGAGTAGCCTCTGAGCCCCAAGAAGTTGGGTGGAAGGGAAAGCAATAACATTATTTTGTCAAAGCCTTCATTTCAGTAAAGAAAAAAATCAATCAAACAAGAAACTTTTGTTTATTCTTTGATCTAAAACTTCATCGTCATATATGAATGAGCAAAGTCTGTAAAACTGTTCAGTTTAGCATAAATTCCCTTCATCTAACCTGATAAACTTTCAGCAATATTTTCTCTTCTACGATATGCAATCCTGGTGCACAATGTCAAGAGGAAAAGAAGGATATAGTAACCACAATGTCAATAGCTTACTTTGTGTGCCACAGTTCACAGAACATCCCATCACAAATCGTCAGGGAATTGAAATAGTCATGAGTGAAAAGGGCACTATTTACGATTCCATTTCTATCAGCAGCTATTCAAGGAGAACTGTAACAATGAAATAGTGTATCACAAGGTTTGCAACAGCACAGAGGCTATTCATGACAAAGTACTGTCCTCAAAAAGTATTTGTTATGATGGTTGATGGTGGTAAAAACAGTCATTTAGTTTCAGGGGTGGAGCTGAATGAGGCAGAACAGTGAGGGTTAGTGGTCATGTTGCAGTCTCAAACCAGCACTGCTGCTTTTCAGTCATGAAACACATGTTAACTACACCAAATCAAGCTAGTGCCCATGGGAGGAAAGCTCCTCTTCCCAGACAAATCCAGTGCTGGACTTTTTGCTGATCGGTATCTTCCTAGGGACAATAAAAATTCCACATGATACTATGAGAAACCAAGAGGTTTCACATTAAAAACAGTTAAGACAAAATTTCCTGCTGGCTGTCCCCAGAGGCTAGACACAGTATACTAAGTAAATTTCTAGTAGCACTCTGTAGAGCAAATGTGCAGGCAGATAATATAAACTCCTTGATTTAAAAAAAATGCTTTTTTCTTCTTAAGGCTAAAGAACAGAGGAGATTGAATTATCAAAAAATAATTTAGTGATACATAGGACACTTTGCTCATTTATTTATTTATTTCACAACCAAAAATTATCACAAACAATTACTAATATTCAAGTGTTTCTCATGTCTGTTTGGGATAAAAATGTCTTCTGAAGTAAGGATCAGATGTTAGGTCTAACATATCACAGAATTATAGAACTGTTAAGGTTGGAAGGGACCTCTGGAGATCATCTAGTCCAATCCCCATGATAAGGAAGGGTCACCTAAAGAAGGTTAAGTGAGTGGAGTGTACAGGTATCAAACCTGTGACCTTGGTGTTAGTATCCCCATGCTCTAAGCAACACTAGTCACACTAGAAGATAAAATGGTCTGACAAGCCATGACTATCTACCCAAGATAATAAGTGCTCTTAATAATGCTAATATGGTGTGAAGAGGTCACATAAAATTATTAAATTTACTGCTGGACTAGACTGAATCTGCCAAATGTATGATTCTATTTTAAATTTCTACAGTTGCTTGAAATCTGAATTTTAAATTAATTTGAATTTTTTTTCCTTCTCCAAAGAAGAAAAAGCATAAAAGACCAACAAAACAAACCCTAAAAATATTTATGTAACGCAAAATCTTAAATATTAAGGTAACAAAAATACGTTTCAGACTATATGTAAGCCAAGTGCAAACTAAAATCTTTTAAAGAAGGAAAAATGTAGACCAAAAACATTTAATTTTTTTTTTTACTTTTTAAGTATCTGTCTTATATTTATCAAAAATAAGTATTTCCATGACGTATTAATATAACAAATATTATTAAGATGAATTATTTTAGTTACTTTACAGGTTTTTTGTTGAGTCTTCATCGTTCACAAAGCCATGGCAATTTTATGCATCATATAAAATGCCTTGATAGTTTTGTTTGCTAACAGATCAGTGTTTGAGTTGAGGATGGGAAAAAAAAAATCAGAAAACACTAACAAGTTCTGTGGCAGCATTTATTTATCCTTGTATTTTAATGAAAACTGAAAATAGTACCAAATTTTTGCAGTCCTACGAAAAAGATGATGAGAATGAAAAAACATACATGAAAAACAAAAATTATAAGATTTCAAGCCCATATCTTTAAGATTCTAACCTTACTTCTAATTTTAAAAGGGTAGACTGAAACTGTGGTTTGTAGGGGTTTGTTGAATTTTGGTGGTTTATTGTTAGTGTTTTTTTTAATTGGTGGAAGTGGGGTTAGGGTGGTATTTCTTAGAAATATATTTTTTTATTTTCAGTTTATAGTTTATCTGCCACGAATCTTAACAACATTTTTGTTAATTAATTACTGACCTCATGTGTTCAGATATCTTTCTATGAACATAATGCTTCCTATGGACTGCCACTTTGGGAGACATATAACTTCAAAATCAAATAGTTTGGCCATATCTGAGGAGCTAGAAGTCAATACAAAGCATCATAAATATTAAGAACGTGGCAATGGTTTAGCAAACATGGACAATAAGCTCAGTCTCTTTGTTTGGTGAGTCAAAGGCTGTCTTTCTGAATCAAATAAATAAGATAGTACACATTTATGCAGCTAGGGCCTGACTGGTGAGGTGATTTTTCACCTTCTACTGTTGATGGAATGCAAAGGATAAACAGACAATGTCTGTGGGAAGTAGACCACTACTCAGAACGAGTAGCAGTCATGAGTCTTTTTTCAGGCTTCTGCCATAGCAAACGTAAGTCAAAAGGATATTTGAGCAAATACGACTAGGCTGCTGTCTCACCTCTGGCCTTAGGTTACACTGTGAAGCAGGATGTGAGGAATTCCTGAACATTAATTGATGGATGGTCACATGATTTAGTTGGACTTGGCAGCGTTATGTTTTTGGTTGGACTCAATAATCTTAAAGGTCTTTTCCAACCTAAAGGATTCTATGATTCTAAAAGGCAGCCAGAGGTAACTGTCAGCATCATGAGGAAAAGCTGAATATCATGGGTGGATAAAGGGGAGTTACTTGAAAAATGACTCATCTTTGTACATAGTTGAGGGGGAGAACTGGGAAACCTTCTGGAAAGCAAAATTTTTTGAGGCCAGTAGCCTAGGCAACTATACCAGTAATAACATACAGATCTGAGATTGCCAACATAACAGTATCAAAAAATACCAAACTTTCTACAGACATGCAAAACCAGGACAAGAATTTCAGACTCATCACAGAACAGTTAGAGCTGGGACCTTCAAAAATGAAATAATTCTGCCCCCTCTACCATGGGCAGAGACATCTTTCACTTGATCAAATTGATCAAAGCTTCATCCAACCTGATCTGGAACACTGCCAGACATAGGACATCCACAACTTCTCTGGGTAACCTCTTCCTGTATCTCACCACCCTAATCATAAAGAATTTCTTCCTTATATCTAATCTAAATCTAACCTCTTTCAGTTTAAAACCATCAATCCTTTCCCTATTGCTACAGTTCCTGAAAAAATGTCCCTGTCTTTCTTATAAGCCCTCTTTATACATTGAAAGGCTGTGATTAGGTCTTCCTAGAGTCTCTCTTCTCCAGGCTTAACCCCAACTCGCTCACCCTTTTTTCCTAGGAGAGATCTTTCAGCCTTTTGATCATTTCCATAGCCCTCCTTGGGTCTCACTCTAGAAAGTCCAAGAACTTCTTGCACTAGGGAACCCAGAGCTGGATCCAGTACTCCACGTGGAGACTCACCAGGGCAGACAAGAGGGACAGAATCACCTCCTTTGATCTGCTGGCCACACTTCTTTTTGTGCAGCCCAAGATATGGTGGATTTTCTGGGCTGCAAGTGCACTTGTTTCTTTCAGTATTTATGTGCCAAACTTCTGCATGTTCCTAAGAAATGATATGATCATTTTCTATTATTGGCAGTCTCCTGCAGAGTAGGCAATTGGCTGCCTAGAATGGACACCGGTGGGATGGTGAGGAATTAAATCTTATCAATGCTGAGCATGACTAACTAGGACATCAAAAAAGCTGCAGTTTTAACATTTGGAGAAGATAGATGGGTAAGCATAAAGCTGCAGTAGTTAAATTTATGTTTACCATAAAGAAAAGGAATATTAACCAAGAACATACTCCTGTAGAATTTAGCAGAAAATAAAAACTGACTTCTCTGAAGGATCCTTCTGAAGTTGGTAAATATGAGTCTTGAACACCAAAGGAAAAGACTCGATCTGCAAGTTTAATAAGATGATAAAAAAGGAGATTAGAATTAATCAGAGACCTAATCAGAACAGAAAGACTAAGAATTTAGGAAGGAAAAAGAGTAGCAATGTGAAGAAAGTTGTGGGATCTCTGCAAACAAGAGTTTCAGAGCTCTGCATTATGGTCTTCTTTTTCTGTGGAAGGTAAATTCATGGGAGGAAATAGGTGCAGATGTAGATATCAGATCCAGTAAAAGCATCAAACCTGTTTGCAAAGATGAAGTCGTAAACAAGCAAAAAAATAAATGACACAGAAAATAGGACTGAAAGACATTTCCTAAGTTCAACCCATCTACAAATTACTAAGTTTCTATTTATGCCAAATTAGCAGGGGTAGAGTATGTTGGTTTAAACCTTGAGCTGGTTACCTAATATTAATTTAGTAAAGTTGAGTGAGAATAATCTGAATCTAAATATTTTTTTTTTGCATTTAAATTTTGATTTAGAATTTATTAACACTGAGGAAATCATATATAGGAAAGCAGTAGCACTTTTAGCCTGAATGCTAAATTAATTTTTTTCTGACAGTTCCTGATAAAGAAATCTGCATTAAAAACCTGAAACTAAAATTAAAAACCTATCAGTCATGAAGGCTGGAAAAAGATGTTGCAAATAAACATTTGAGGAAATTTTGTGCTTAACTTACTGCTACGTTATTTGCAACATAAACAAATAGAGAACAGGTAGACTAGTTTCTATATTCAAGAAATCATCTCAATCAGATTAAATTGTGCTACTACTTCCACATAGATTATAAAGAAGCTTAAAAAAGTGACATTTAAAGAGATGTGGAAAATCAGGAACTCCGAGGCACAAAAACCCATAAAAGAAGAAAAGTGGACAAGCTTTTGCTAGTGTGTACCCCATAATGTGGAACATGTGTGATAGAGTCCCTTAAGAAAAAGTATTTAGACATTCTAAAAGTTTATAAAAGGAGAGACTGAATCAAATAAGCTTTATGAAAATTCCAGGTAATCCAACCTACAGAAGAGCAAAGGAGTCTAAATGTTTTCTGGGTCTGTATAGGATGGATCTTTTAATTCTATGTTAAGATACAAACCCAGACAGCAACCAAAGGTGTCTAGACACTGATTGCTTCCTAAATGCTTGTTTATAAATAAATAAATTATGCAACAAATAAAAACAAAACTAATGAGCAATAACAGGTAGAGGAAAGTAATAAACTTAATGCCTAAAAGACTATTTCACAGTTCCTTGTCACTGCATAAAGTTTTAAAAGGTTTTTTAAGGAGTGGAAGAAGAAAGAAACTTTACTCGTTTTGCCCAGCTTTCTAAGGAGAAGACAGCTACTTGATCATGTATATATATATATATATATATATATATATATATTCATGGGATTAAGTGTACCCTCAGCAAGTTTGCTGATGATCCCAAGCTGTATGGTGCAGTCAACACTGTGAGAAGGGATATCGTCCAGAGGGACCTTGATCCTTCACCTCTGTCAGAGCAACCCCAAACATAGATACAGGCTAGGCAGAGCATGGATTAAGCCCTGGGGAGAAAGACTTGGTGGCTCTGGATGAGAAGATCAATGTGAGACAGAAATGTGTGTTTGCAGCCCAGAAAGCAAACTGAATCTTGGTCTGCATCAAATGCAGCATGGACAGCAGTTTGAGGGAGGTCATTCTGCCCCTCTGCTCTGCTCTACTGAAACCCTACCTGGAGTATTGTGTCCAGCTCTGTGGCCCCCAGCATAAAAAGGACATGGACCTATTGGAAGTAGTCCAGATGAGGGCCATGAAGATCATCACAGGACTGAAGCACTGCATCTATGAAGACAGGCCAAGAGAGTTTGGGTTGTTCAGCCTAGAGAAGAGAGGAATTCATGGAGACCTCATAGCACCCTTACAGTAACTAAAGGGGGCCTACAAGAGAACTGGAATGTAGTGACAGAACAAGGGGGAATGGCTTTAAACTGAAAGAAGGTAGGTTTAGTTTAGGTATAAGGAAGAAAGTCTGTACTGGGAGGGTGGTGAAATAGGTTGTGGATGCACCATCCCCAGCCTTGATAAAAGCAAGCTAGATGGGGCTTTGAGCAACCTGGTGAAGTGGAAAGTATCCTTTGCTCTTGGAAAATAGCCATTTATGCAGAGAGTTTTCTCCAAGAGGCCTCACTGCAATTTTGGGAGTTTTAATTACTGCAGTGTTGATAAGCTTTTAATTTTTTTTTTCTTTTTTAAATTTTTTTCAAAATATGCCATCACATATAAAAAATAGTGAGAAATCGTTATTTAAAATTAGAAGAGAATAATTAAATTGTTATAAGTAACTAAATATGCTGTTAAATGTATACATTTCTAAAGCTCTTGGAACCTTTGGAAGCCTGACATACCATTTCAAATATTTTCTGAAACTCCTTATAACCTTTAGAGACTTTATAAATAAATCATGTGTGATAAAGAGTGAAATATAATACTAGAATTATTTGTTTAACACTCAGGAACAATCTTCTGTTGCTCTATTTTATGTACGTTTTTTTAACATCGAAGTCTAAAAGAATTCTCACTGAAACAGAAAGCAAGTGATTTTTTTGGTGGTAGTGGTGGTGGTTTGGAGGTTGAGTTTGGTTTGTTTTGAACAGACTCAAAGGTCAGACCACCAAGTGGAAACAAGAATCTCTTTGGCCACAGCAAGGCTGCCAAGTATGGCCAACCAAACTTATGGCAGATCATCATTCATAAAACTAATCCACTTGGAAAAGGTATGCAGAGGAGGAACATCCTGAGTGGACAGAAGACATATGAAATACATTTTCTAATAAAAAACCTTCAATTTCATTCATAGTCACCCTCCTGTCTTGAGGCTGAATTTGTCTTCTACAAAAACAAGCTGGCTTTTGAATGTTAATGCTTAGAGAGTATGGAAAAGAGGGAGAGCAGTGCCTGGGAACCTGTAACTGAGGCTGAACAGAAAACAACTTTATGCCTGAATAGTATAATTGAAGAGTATTTCATGCTCAGTCCTGAACAGTGGCATCTGAATCAGCCAAAAGCTAGTGGATGTAGCCATACATTTTATTTTAAAGTGACATGAGCTAAAACATAATTATGTTAACTATGAGCTTATAATCAAATGTCTGAGGTAGCTATCTAAGACTTAGTTATGCTTAGAAAGTCTACTAGGCATCACTTTCAAAGGACTGAACTATAGAGTAGATTCTGCTTCATCTTCCATCTCATGATTTACACTAATGACATAGTTTGATAGGTTTAATAAAGAAATAAATAATATTACATTACCTGTTGATTAAATAATGAACTCTTCAGTGATTTGAAAAATACCAAGAAAATATACATAGGGAAGAAACAAATTCAGATTACTGAAGAGTCTAAAGGAACAGTGCAGATAAGCTGTTGCACAAAAAGCCAAACAAACAAAAAACTCACCACAAAAAATATACAACCTCAAAATAAACCCCAAAAACCAATCAACAAGAAGTTCAAGACATGAAGCAAAGTGCAACTAATATTTCAGACATAAAAAGTAGCTTTTAAGAAATATATCACTCTTAATTGAAAGATGAATTTCTGTTATATTTTATTTCTGGTAGACTTAAGACACAGTGTTCAATTTCCATTTTCAATTGGTTTTCATTAGAAGAGCTTAATGTATTTTAGATGATTAACACAGTTCATATCATTATGGTGTTATGATCTTACAAGCTAGAGTTTGTTAAAATGAATGGAAGTTTTACAGTTGGTTGATACTGCAAACTTTGATTGTTGCCATTCTTAAAAATGTTTGAAGCAATTTCTTCTTAGTGAAAATGTTTAAGAGATCTTGGAGAAAGGCAAACAAAATTAGTATCTTCAAGTGAAAGACATAAAGACAAACAATTATAAATCAGTCATCTTCAATGTAATATTACCAATAATCAATATCTAGAAAATAATGCTGTCAAACACCATTTCCTGAAAGAAAATAAAATCATGTTAAAGCAGCATATTTTTATTCTACAGCAGATATAAGGCCATTTTAATGAAGAAGTGATAGGACCATCATGTCTTTATTTGATAACATCTCAAATGATGTTTCCACGGAAAGATTGGGCAAGAATAGTGACATAGTGGAAATAGTGACTGGTGGAAATCTTTTGACATGAATAAAAAACTTTATGTTCATTATTTCTACCTACTATCTTAAAATCATTTCACAGTCATTAAGATAATTCAGTCAAACTATAACTGTTTCTGTGCAGTTTGCTACCAAAATGGAAGAATGGTGCAAAGACAGGATCTATCAGTAGTTTCTCCTAAGTGATTGATCAGTGAACGGCTTTATTAAGCATGCAGATCATATAAACCTAAAAGGGTCGGCAAAAGTCTGTCTAAAAGGGACTGGATTTGATCTCACAATGATCTTGGTAAATGGAAGGAATGACTCAGACTAAAAAATAAAAAATAAAGATGAAGCTCAGTATAGACAAGCATACTTTCTGAGGACATTACAATTTTGAATGCACTGCAAGGAACAGCTCATTCAGAAGTGGTTTTGTAGAAAAAAAGCAAATAACCAACAGTATAAACAGAAACAAGGGAATAATATTGTTCCTACAAGAGCATATTCTATAAGAAGAACACATGGGAAGCCATTTACTAAGAATGAATAAATTTACTCTAATTTTTTATATGTACTTCAAGAGAGGCAAATTTTGGACGGACTAAAGGAGAACTATCAGAGGTCTAGAAAACAAGATCTATTAGAAGATTGAAGTAAATATATGGTTTAACATAAAAAAGGAAAACTAGAGAAAAGTATGAACTACAGTTTAGGTATTGAAAGAAGAAAGAAAATGAGTTATCTATTTTATGGGAAAATAGTATTAAATTAAATAAGAGATTGAGTTTGACTCCACAAGAAATTAACTTAGGGATAGCAAGCTCTAAGGTAAATTGCCTATGGAGGTTGCAATATCCATAACCAAGGCTTTTTAAAAGTGAGTTGGAAAAATCTTGGATGAAATGTATGGTTGATACTGCCCTAGGTTGGGGAATAGACATACAAAGCCCGTCCAATCCTCTATTCCTATGAGTCTGAAAGGACTGCTGTGGGGTTTTTGAAGGCAATTTTAGTAATATGCTCTTGCTCTGCTTCACAGAACCAATGGATAGCTTAACATATCAGTCTGACATTGTCTAACAACAAAATATACACTTGCACAATCAGAAACATTTGCATGTTAATATAACAAATTTTGTCATGAACAATATATGGTCATGTGTTTTGTCTGTTGTCTATAAAATCTGTTGAACTTTCTTATTCAGAGTTCCTCTAAAAAACTTTTTTGGTGTGTTTTATCAAATTATCTAATAAATTATTACAACAAGGGAGCTCATTAAATTCAGAGCAAGGAAGAAGGAAAAGGTGTTGCTAGAACTTAATTAGCAAGATACAAAGGTACCAATTAACACCTATAGCTCAAGAAAAGGAAAAACTTTTTCATGCAGTATACTAAAAAAATACATCCACAGCTGGTTACACATATTTAAGTGGCATGCAACTAATTTTGGTGCTAGTGTTGATATTAAGTAAAAAGGATCATGTAAAGGAAAAAACAACTTCCCTAGGGTAGCAACCAAGATTCCATTTTATTTGTATGAATACCAACTCTTTGGCTTTTCAGACTAATGACAGAGTAATTAGGAAAAAATTGTGCTACAGAAATGGCTAAGAATGATATCATCTTTTTTCTACCAGATGTACCACACTAATGCGTGCCAATAATAATTTAAATATACAGTTTGCAATTAACACCTCTGACAAGTTGAAAAACAATTATTTTCTTTTAAGATAATAAACTGACTACTACTAATAAAATTCTTCTTAAATATATACTTTCTTTTGCTCTTGTTTTGAGTGATGTTATCATGAGGTCTAAAGGTCCCTGAATTTTAAGTAACACAGGGAACCATCTAGCCCTATAGAGTCAAAATAAGCGTGAGGAAGAGACTATAAAAGAAAGAACCCATAAAGAAAATGGTGCTTATTTGTCACATGCTTTCCAATCTGTTAGAGATTATTCTTTCTGAAATGAATAGAGATTAAGTGTCTCCACATTAGAGTCTAAACTAAGGCAAGGAAACTGTAGAATGGACAACAACCTGCAAATAGATAGCCAGCAAGAAATACTGTCTTCAGGGTGCATATAAAATGCAATATTTGTTCAAAGCTGAGGCATGGAGGCCTGCAAGGCATTTTATTATATTCATAAAGG
Organism: Pseudopipra pipra; assembly: GCF_036250125.1. NCBI lineage: Eukaryota > Metazoa > Chordata > Aves > Passeriformes > Pipridae > Pseudopipra > Pseudopipra pipra. The sequence goes on from NC_087550.1 coordinate 82,180,555, forward strand.
ATTTAGAACTAACCCATCCCTGAAGGAAAAAGGAGTCAATAAACACTTTTTTGAGCCCTGCAAAAGGTTTGCTTTTTCTTTTCAGGTGTGACAGCATGTGCACATTTAAAAAATAAATAGTAATTGTCTATGGAAGAAGGAGGGCAATCTCTATTCCTTCTGTTGAAATGGAATACAAATAACCTCAAACTTAAAATCCATAAAATGGAAAGAAGAGTCTAGATTACCTGAACTAATAACTATATCATTTAGGAACTAGAAGTTTAGTGTATTTCGCTATTAAAAATCTGTCTGAATAAAGAACAAAAGCAGAGACTGTGTTCCAAAGTAGAGTCTAAGCACTTGGATATACAAAGTGCAGAGGCTAAGAAGCCACTCTTACTTGCTCATTTGTGAACTCGAACAGAGGATGCATTATTTTCTTAGTGTGTTACAGGGTTTCTTTGAAAGGTTTCCTTTCAGTGCAAATTTAGTTTGCACTTGAAATCTTACAACACAGCTGTGCTGCTGGTTTTCTCAAAGCAGCTTCCCTCCTGCTGGAACAAAAGCTGAAGATGTCCTACCGGGAGCCATCTGTAGATCTCTCCTTGCAAATTGAATGTAAGGTCCTCTAGCAGTTAGCACTCTATACATGTGCAGCTTATGCCTAGAACCCACAGCTGTCATTAACTTCAATGCCTATCAAAACACAATATGGGTCTTCACTCCTAGAACCACAAAGAAACATGTAAAATTAAGTTGTGGTTTTCCTTCTTTTTGCAGCGTTAGTCCATGATGTAGATTCACCTGACACCAGATGAGCTCTGACATATTAAGAAATAGGTAATTCTGGATATGTACTACCAGATAGACTTTTATGGCTATGGCTCCAAAAATTAGTTTTTAACTACTAGTTTAACATATTGCTTCTTTCTACTTGGTCAAGCCAAAACTCTCCCTCATCAAACATTTCTAACCATGCAGTCCTAAAATTGGCTAAGACTCCTTCTCTGGTTTATTACGCCTAGTTAAGCCCAGATGTAGATTCATGTGCCTGACTGTAGGCATCTGATGATATTTCTGGGGCGCTGCAGTATCCTGCTGTCACCCTTAATTGCTGCTTCAGAAGAGCATGAGTATTGTGTCAGCCATTGTTGGCCAGCAGTGCCAGCCCAAGCCACCTAAACTAACACCAAGTGTGACAATTCAAGCATCTTAATTCCTTATTAGTGTTCTTGAATTAAAGAGGAATGAGAAGGGAGGCTTGACCTGAAGAAATATTTTATAGCAAATTTAATTCACAAGGACTAGTGGGATTCTCAGATAGTACATAGCTCAGTTACTTTCTTCTAAAACAAAAGAAAAGGAGTAGTTTATTTTAAAAGAGCAATCCTATGTTTAAAATCTTGTAAAGCCTAGAGAACTCAAAGTTCATGTTTTCCACCTCTCAGGAGAGTGTTGTTTGCATCAAGCAACTACATCATGTTCTTTTCTGCTTCATCTGGTTGTCTCCTTCCCTTTTCCGGAGCAAAGTTTCATGCTTGCAATAAAATTGTAAAGCAGAGAGGAGTGAAAACACCTTTCTCCTTGTGTAGCTGAGCAATTGGAGGAAAAGGACAGTTAAATCTTAACAAAGGAGTACACTTTGCACCACCCTGAATTGTTATAATTTAGTACCATGTTGACGAACAATTTTGACAATCATTTAGCAAACAGTAAATTATAATCTTATAAAAGATTATTTTCCCTTTCTGCTTAACGAGTGACTTTATTAGAATTTATCTGAAATTTGGTGTTGAGGAATACATCTAGTGCAGGTAGCTCTGTTTGCAAGCTGCAAATTAAGACGGAGATTGAGATGCTGATTGAGATCTGGGTGGGAACCCAAGACAAGAGGCTGTGAACTGCCAACCCTTTGGTTAACATAGGGCACAAATACTGTGGCAACAGTAGCTAGGAGGGTGGACACTGAGAGCCACAGCAGGAGCAGAGAACTCAGGAAAAAGAGTGAGACTTGTGTGTGGGTAGACTGTGAGGGTTAAAAGCCCAGGGATTCCTTTGTTAGGGATCTTCCTCAGAGGAAACAGCTGGGGCTGTTTCTATGTTACTGTGCTTTGAATAAATTGCTTTATGGAACAAGACATCTGAGACTCTGTTATAGGAAAACCTGGTGTCAGTAAGGAAACCTGGTCTGACTTTGTGTGCGAGGGGTGTGTGTGTGAAGTCAAGCGAGGCACCCACCGGCTCAGTAGAGCCACCTGCTGCAAAGGGGCTTAGGAACCCAGCAGTGCCAGTCTCTGGCCTTGGGAGTTTGACTGCCAGAGAGTCTCGTGAATGGCCAGACAGGGAAGTTTTCTAATGTGTGTTTCAAAGAAATAGCAAGGGAGGAGAGTATATAAAATGGAATTGGAACCAATTAAGCAATTCCAACTCTTCTGGATAGTCAGTTTATATAATTCTCTCCCAGTGGATATTCTTACAGCTTTAGGTCATGGTAGAAAGTTTCAGCATTGAATGACTCTTGATTTTTCAAAATCGACTAAGTTAATTGCAGATCAGATACTCTTACAAAATTACAAAAGACAGGATGTGTCTTTATTGGGAGGATGGTGATAACTTTCTGGCTGAGGTAATATTTTAAAGAACATGTTTAAATGAACAAATATCTGTTTGAAATATGACCCAATCAAAACCTTCTTTCCACAGATGTATTTTTAATGGCAATTACTTCAGAGGTATCAGCAGTTATCATGATATTTCAGTTAAAAGTCTGAAAAGAAGAACTAATATAAATTCCTAACTTGACCTATTGGCTTTGAATGTTACTCAAAGTCATCACTCTGAATAACAACAGCAGATTTATCAGAACTAATTCTATTTATAAGCAGGCAACTAAATTTTTCAAAGACCTAAAGCAAATTTAGGACATTTTCATCACAACACTATTCTCTACCTATTGTCATCCTCTCATTTAACTGTTCCTTATAAAACAAGCAAAATCCCCTACAATCTATCTTCTCAGCACAGAGACTTTATTATCTTATTCCTCTGTCTTCTACAAACTTTTCCGATTTTTGTGTTGGTTTTTTTTCTGTAATATAGAATTGACTTGAAATTGTTCTCAACAATGTCAATTCAATGGCTACTGCATGCTTTCTTAAAAAAAAAACACATGAAATTTAGTAAGCTGTGGGCATTTTGACCACTCCCTCCACAGCATAAGCAATTCATGCAGAGTTGCATTCATGGCTATCATCAGAACCAAGTTTTGTTTTGTTCATTAAACAGTAGTTTTAAGCTTTCGTCTCCCAAGAGAGCAAGGTACTCTATCCACTAGCTGACAAACTACAGATGAACTGCTGGCTTACTAAACATGACCAGTTTTTTGTATGATTTTTCTGGCAGCTATGTTCAGTGATTAATAAGTACAAATATAAATAATGTAGAAGATATTAGAAGCTTAATGCTGTGGGTATGAATTTAATTTTCTTATGTAGATTAAAATCTGCATATTCTTCCAAACAGTGTAAAGAAATGAAGAGGCATTTATTCATCTTCATAAAAATACCAACCTTATGTGAGTTTTTACAATGTGCATTCCTTTTATCCCTCCAATCACTGTATTAATAACATTAAACTTCAGATATAAAATGTTTCTTGATTGCATTCAAGGGCAATTATTAAGGGCAGACAGGGATTTAGTTCTCCATATCTGTCTGTCTTTAATTTTACTGTATAGCCATAATTTTTTTACATTAAATTGGTGTGGGCTTTTTCCTTGAATCATATCCAAAAATTTGAAGAATATTTTAAGAGCTTTAAAAAACTCAGTACATACAAAGAATATTTTATCATTACAAGTGAAAGTATTACAGGTTTAACAAAAACTCACAACAATTAAACACATTGACTTTTGTCTTCAGGTAGCAATTTCTGATATCTTCCTTGCCTTAACATTTTATAAGAGCAGCTCTTCTCTGAATTTCTGTGGCCCTTGTCACCTTTTTGCCTAGCTGATCAACTTTTTTCTGATTTCTCTGCTTGAGTCTGCATGTTCTTTTGTCTGCTTTTGGAGTGAATTTTCTTGTGTCCATAAAGGTATTTTCAAGCCTGAAATGACAAGCTTCACAATATATTATTTGCTTATTCCTCAGACGTTACATGAGACATAGACAAATAGAGAAAGTCTTTAATCCAAAAGAATATTTCAATTTAATAAGTTATTGGTGAACTTTATTTCACTAAGAGACATGTAAGACTTTATTAAAATATAAATTACTTTGCCTAACAGTGACAAGCACCTTAGGTTAATTATTAATGTTTAAAAAAGGGGGTTTTTTCTTCTTTCTCCCTGACCAAGAATTTGGGAATGCGAGAGTATTACTACTTAACTTCATGAAATTACATTTTGGACAAATATTTAGGCTTTTTTAATATAGTGTGGCTAGTATTTATACTTTTTCATCTCAGTGTAAATTTCTGAGACCACACTTTCTCCTTTGATCTTTTAGTATTTAACTAATTACATGGTCTAAAATGTATCATCTCTCTCCTGAATTTCTTAAAAGCATGCAAAGAAAAATTCTTTTTCTTAAAGTAAAAAATACAAATGCTTGTCTCTTATTAGCAAATCAAAACCCCGTGGCTTACTGCTAGCTGCATTCACTCTTTCAGTTTCCAGATAACTCTGCTCAAATAAGAAATTCCGCAAGAACCCATACTGTGCTATAGAATCTCAAAATTTCCTCTCCTTATCATGATAAACTGCTTCCATGCAACCAACAATAACTCCAGCATATATTTATATTATCTGCCTTCAACTCATGATCTGCAAGTATACAGATGTTCATCCCTTCTGGGTGACAGTGATGCTTCTATAAGAGAACTACTGAACAGACTATTACAATATAGTTGTCTTCTGAGTGACTTTGAGTACTCTTTCTAATTCTCCAGGTCTTCCTGTGTATGAGGCACAGATGATTCAAATAAATCACATTTCCTTCCTACTTCACATTTCTTTCCTACTTCATCCTTTTTTTGGAAAAGCATTATAGTCAGTATATATGTTACTAAACAGAAAAAATTAAACATACTTCTATCATTTTCTTCTCCCCAGCTTTCTTCTCCCTGAAGACATAAACTCTACTATTTCAACTCTCAAATTGTTTTAAATGATAGTTTGGGAAGCTTGCAAAACACTGTCCCTATAAAACTAACTAACCTGACTAATCTGCTAACTAATCTCTATATTTATACATCATTATCATTATCATTGAAATGAAGTAAAAATAGTGGTTATTTAGTTGCTCAAAACAAATTACTTAAATTCTAGCCATAAATTTTCAACTGTATATATCTTAGGTTAATGTGATAGGAAATACAACAACTGGGATCCATCAATACCTAAATTACTTTAGTAGATGAAGGGAGAGTATTTGCTCTTAAGGTTGCAATGTTCTTAATCTTATAATATTGCTTGACATACTCTGCAGTCTGACCAAGTACTGAAAACTGACTCAATCATATTAGACCATATATATAAGAGATATTATAGAAATCCTTGGGTGTTCTAGTGCTATATAAGCCTCAGTGGACATGATTTCAATGAGGAATTTAAGTGTTATCAATTTTTTTAAAAAATCTTCTGATTGATATTCAATTTTCCTGTTTGATTGAATGAACATTCATTATATATGAATGAATATTCATTATATGTGAATAATCTCTGTAGTTATAAAATTCAAAATCATTAAAAAAACTGACAAATTTGCTTACAAAAATGTTGTCTTTAGAAGAACACTAAATGTAGATCTTTTTTTTTCTCTTATCCTTCTATGACTGTAGTAATTTTTTTGAGCTGCAAAACAAGAGGATGAGGAGGAAATCAGGGTGTAAAAGAATAAGCTTTGTTATGGTATTATTACTTGGATTTTATACTTCAGGAAATTCATTAAGAACTTTAAATGGCCGGAAGGACAGTATTTTTGAATGGCTTAACACCAAAGTGATAGGAAGAAGGAGAAGAAATTCTGAGTCTTCAGTATTGCTGACATAGTATTCCTTTCATTGCATGATGTTTTCAAAATTGATAAAAAGATGATTGGCTGATTCAAACCACACCAACCACCACTGTATATTGTCCTTCTTATTTCTAATATAACTCTCATACATTTCTTACTCAATGACAAATGCAAAGTTTTCACCCAAGAAGGAATAACTTCTTACAATATTACAGACAGGGATGGAGACTGGGACAGCTCTGGGGAAAGAGGGTGGTGGTCTTGCTAGACTGCAAAGCTGGACATAAACCAGTAATGAGCCCTGTCACATAGTTTGAAGACAGTGATAGATCGTACCTAGATCATACTCTGTCTATCCAGTTTGGAAGGACAGTACTGGAAGGACTTTACCAAACAAGGTTGGTAAAGAAGTAAAAATATATTGCCCAGAGAAGCTGGTCAGGCTCCATCTTTGTAACAGATTTTTCAAGACCTAGCTGGACAACACTTTGTGAAACCAGGTCTGATCCCATAGTTAACCCCGCTTTGAGTTGGAGGTTGGAATAGAATCTTCAGAATAGAATAATTCAATCTGAATTCTTCCATAAAGATATTGGCTAGTGCACACAGGATTTAAATCTGTCAAATGTAGGCCTGTATTTTGAGTTGCCAAATATTGGTAAACTGGAATATAGGATATGCCAGATAGCTGGAGGAGAAATAAAGGAAAGAAAGTAGAATCTTTTAGGATGGAAGACAGCATGAAGCAGATATCTTAAAATGTGATTGTTAAAAGAAAGATAAACAAGCTCCAAACTTCAAAATTCCTTGGTGCAATAAAGAGAATATTACAAAATATTTACCAAAGAGACACACCCTAAACTCACATGAATTAATAATAAGAAAAACTGGGTTTTTTTAAAAATTTATTCAAGGAAACGTAATGTAGATCACCCCCAGGTCATAAACCCAATTTGTGCCATTGTCATAGTCTTGTCATGTACAGAAGAAAGTACATAATTCATGGGATATTATCATAAAAATTCTTTACTCACTGTTTCTCTCACAAGAAATTAAAATTCAGTCATACAGTTTTTTAAAATTTTGAAATATATTCACTGGAATCTCATAATTCTGGACAATGGCAACTGTTATAAAGTTTGAAAGCAGTAAGAAAAAGAAAATTGTCATTATTTGAATTAATTAGTGTGGCTTAACAGATATCATACCATTAAAGAAATGTTTATCATTCTACATGTGCATGTAAAGTAATTATTTTAAGGTTTGTGTTTATTCTCCACAATATATTTTTGGCTTTTTATTTCCTCTCAACCAGATAATCCATGCTAGTCATGACTTTTTTTTTTTCCACTAGAGAAGGTTATTAATTGTTGAAGAATTAACATTCTTAAAAGAAAGTTTAAGTGAGACCAATATACCAATTCCTCTTCTGGTAGGATGGAGTTTTCTGTCCAGAGGTTAAAACTGTTCAGGGACAAAATCAAAAACATGATGACTTGAAGTCTGCAAGCACTATTCAAAACAAGATTTTTGGTCTTGAATGATTCAATCATCATCTCCTCAATTTAGTTATCATGTTACCATGCTCCAACACCACTTAGGTTTCTAAAGACTTGAGAATAATTTGTTTTCTCTAAACCAATTTGTCTCTTGTCAAACTGAGATTGCAGTTTTACAACCACCTAGGGAATAACTGATCCCATTCCATAAATAACAGAGTCATCTGCATAATATGTACTAAGATGTCCCTGTAGACTCTAGAAATATTATATATGAATAGAGAGATATAGACTCAGTTACAAGATTTATGCAAGAAAGACTTCAGACGATATGTCTAATATTTTCTGGCACAAATCTTTTTATAACACCCTACAGAAACATCTACAGAAGTATTGAAGGTGTTAAGATAGAAAAGTAAAAGAAAATACAATAAAATAGATATTTAAAAAAAGGAAAATTCCTCTTGGTATCAGGAAGGTAGTGTCAAAAGTCAGGAATATGAAAATATTTTTTGTTGCAAAGAGGCACAATAGCTGTAGAATAATAGAATATCCTGGGTTGGAAGGAACCTTGAAGATCATCTAGTTCCAACCTCCCTGTACAGTGACATCTTTCACTAGACCAAGTTGGTCAGAGCTCCACTCAACCCATCCTTTAACACTCCCAGGAATGAAGCATCCACAGCTTCTCTGAGCAACCTGTTCCAGTGCCCCATCACCCTCACAGGAATATGAATAATAGGAATAATGTAAATTTGCTAAGATAATACAGAGAGTATATATAGTATAATATATATATAATATTCCAGATTTGCTCCTTTAATTCTCTTAAAGGACTATAGAGTTTGCTATTTTGTGGTTTTGTTTTTAAACCATGTGTGCTGGTTTTGGCTAGGATAAAGATAATTTTCTTCACAGTAGCAGGAATGGGACTGTGGTTTGGAATTGTCTTGAACACAGGGTTGATAATATAGAGATGTTTTTGTTATTGCTGAGCAGTACTTAACAGAGCCAAGGCCTTTTCTGCTTTTCATCCTGCCATGCTGGTAAGGAGTCTGGAGATGCATGGAAAGTTGGGAGGAGACACAGCCAGGACAGATGGCCCAAATTGACCAAAGGGGTATTTCAGATCATATGACATCATACCCAATATAAAAAGTGGGGGGGAAAAGGAGAGAGGGGAGGATATTTGGAGTGATGACATCGGTCTTTCCAAGCAACTGTTATGCGTGATGGAGCCCTGCTCTCCCAGTGACAGCTGAACACCTGCTCACTGCAAGAAGGAGTGAATTGATTCTGCTTTGCTTGTGTGTGTGGCTTTTGCTTTCCCCATTAAACTGTCCCCGTTAAATTCAACCCATGAGTTTTCCAGCTTTTACCCTTCTGATTGTCTCCACAGTTCTGCTGGTGTGGGAATAAAGGAGCAGCTGCGTGGTGCTTGGCTGCTAGCTGGGGTTAAAGCACAACACTATACCAGACATACTTTGGGAGAGGGTAGAGGCGTATAGAGGAGTACAACAAGATGTAGTTACATCAGTTAGAAACCCTAAGTTGAATCCACTGAAGTTAATGAGAGTTTCTTTAAATGCATCAATGCGTTTAGACTATGACAAATCAAATGTTGCAATATCATTAAAGGTAGGCTAGATTAAATAATCGTTCTGAAATCATCCAAAATCTGCCCTTACACTTGCCTGAAAGTAACAGATCATGAAATGAGCAAAAGATTTAAGCAAAGGAATGTAAAGTAGAATTCTTTTAATGTGTCATTTAAATAATAGGTAAATAAGAACAACTTGAAATAATTTCAGAAATACAATGACAAAGAGATTTGATAGGCACTCTAAAAAGGCATGGGATAAAAGAACAATATGGCTGGGAAATAGGATCAGAGAAGTGTAAGATCATTCAGAAAATTCTTGTCAGAAAAAGGGAAATAGTCAGAGGAAGAGAATTTACTGTAATATTTTTTTAATTACAGTGAGTTTTCACTCAATTCCCAAAGAAGGAAAAAGTAGCTAAATACTGACCCTGGTAGGTTCGAGGTATTTTCAGTTTCCATTTCAATCTTAGCTAGAGCCAGATTACATCTGGATTTCCTCAGACATGTCCTCCCTTTTCTGTCAAGAAATTTTCTCTGTCTGGGAACTGGAGAAGTTTGTGCCCCCAGCTAGGATAACCAAAATTTCCAGACATGTTCACTATGCACGTAAAGATCAACTTTGCAGCACAGGCATAGTGAGCCTGATGCTTCTGGGAAACATCAGTACACTGTGCACGTGTGATAGAGTGGCTCTGCACACAGACAGCAAGCCTACCGTGCTCCAAACACATTGTATTTGTGGAAGAACCTGTGGCAAACACATGAGTTTCTATCCAAGATTTCCAAGGCAGAAATGGTATTGAATAATATTTGAATTTTATTGCTGCTTCCTGAAAAATCTGAATGGTATTGAAAAATCTGAATGAAATAATTGCAAAAGTTGAAGAGATAAGACCACGATTACCCTAATGAATGCAAAGAGCAGGGGCAAGCATCAGAAACAGCTCACTGTGATATATGGAATTGGCTCTAACTAAAAGTCAAACTCAGAGTAAAAGTTCTTTAATATATATGGTATCATTATGCTGCTAATAAGGACATCAGCATAAATGGGTAAATGAGATTTTGTTTGTTTGGTTCGTTGGGTTTTTTTTACTTCTCTGACCTCCAAACAAGCAATATATGTTTCTGAACAGCAGTTGTTGCATCCTCCTTAAGGCAATGAGTACAACCTGGTTCCCAAGAGTGAGTTATATGTAGTGATACATAGTTGTGCTGACAGAGAAGATGTCATTTTCCTTTAGTTGACCAAGATACTTCTCTCAAAAAAATGTGCTTCAGTTTCTTCTACCATTAGCTCTTGAGGAATACAGGGAAAAATGATCACTTTACACTTTCAGGTGTAACTAAATTAGGTGCCGTATGTAACTGTTCTATACATGTGAAACAGAATTAAGACAGATCTGGCCCACAAATTTATAATGAACAAAACAAATTGTTGAAAGTCAGTCTTTATATGTATTGTGAAGGAACTCAAAAACTGAATTTAAACACAAAGACACCAGTACTTCAGAGACAATTCTTCATCAGAAATTGCATAAATTTTTATTGGGAATATGCTAGTTCCTACGGTTTTATATCCATTTAAAGTCTTTGGTTAAAGTGATAAAGTGGACCAGTCATATTTCTCTGATAACATTGTGCCTGCAGGATGCTAGTGATAAGTGGCAGAATTGTCATTAATAGAATATGACAATGCCAAATTAATACTAATTATCCTGATTGTTGAGCATTTAAATGAAAATGAAGACATTAAAAGAAACTAATTACTTAGAAGGCTACTTCTGAGAACAAAATACAAAATGTTTTTGAAAAAGACAGTGCAAAACGATGAGCCTAAACTATCTAAAATCTTCTAAGTTTTTTCTTTCTTATGAACCTGCTTGAAAAACAGTATAATTTTTTTCAAAGAGCTTGAAAAATGTAAAACATCATTCTGCTAATTATGTATTTTATCATATTTCATCAAACTTATGGACACTATTAATAAAATAACTGCTAAATTCTCAGACTTTAAGTTCACAGTTCATAATGCAGCTTATTGATCATAAATGAAAAGATGAAATTAATGCATACTAGAAATTCACTAATAATGGACTATGAAAAATACACTTCTTGTAAGGCACTAAATCCTCGCTGTTCAGTAAAATCTCAGAAGGAAAATCTATAGGAACTTATATGACAAAAAAAATATATTAAAGTAATTTATTTTGCAATTGTCTACAGACATTTAAATACAAAGTACTTGAATCCATTACTGTATTATTTTCTTGTCCGTGCCTTATTTTATTTTTTTTATTTATTTCCAATCTCTATTTCAATGAACAGTAGGAGCTGTCAGTTGTAACCAATCTTCTTCTTTAGAAAAAAGAAACAAACAAACAAAAAAACCCAAAACAAAAACAAAGAAAAAATAAATCTTTGGAATTCGTTTTCCCTCTGTATGATTAAAAATTTAAAGTTATGTGCCTTAACTAGTGTTGGAAGAACGAAGAAGTTCTCGAAAATTATTATACTACAAACTCTCTTTTCCGCACAGACAGACAGTAACTCTGACCTTCAAAATAAAACACACCCAATTTTACAGCAACCAGCCTTTTGGCTCTGTGCCTGCACCTTGTTTTCAGCCCTGGCTATCTCACATTGCAACCTGATTCAATAATGCATTACCAAGAACAGGCTAGCAAGAATTAGTTTCACAAGGGTTGCAGCAGCAGTTAAAGGAATTGTGAAGGAATTCTGTTATTAGAAATCCTGACTTTCTACTGAGACTTTATACAGCTTGTTGAATTGGAAATGAGCAACAAAATCCCAGTTTATTTTTGAAGGATTTTCATTATGAGGCAGGGTTTTTTGTGATTTTTTTTTTTTCTTCCCACAACACTTTTCTTAAACTATTGAAACCTCTGTTCTGTCTAGGTCAGGTGCCTCAGCTAGGATGAGTGGCACCTTTCACCTTCATCTGCTGAAAATACAGCTCTAGTGTCTGAGAATTCAGAAAGTTCTCAATGAAAAAAATGAGGGGCACTGTTTCAGTGCAAATTTGTTGAACTCCTTCTGCCCTCTTGCAAGTGCCACAATACATTTCATAGGAAATCTGTGTGACTTTTCACTCTGACTCTCTCTTGTCAACTCACACGGGAGTTCTGAGGCTTGTGATACTCTCTGAAGGAAACAGGACTAGGTCCAATAAGAAATTGAGACTACCACTGTTATATGTCATATGAGAAAGGCTGTACAGAGATAAGAAAGGACAGAGTGAGAGATGAGAGTGCTTAGGTGAGTTCATCGGTGGCTCAAGGATTCAGAAGGGAAAATATCAGGTGTGAGATCTAGCAAGAGAAGACAGGAGAGGGAAGGGTGATGAGATCCCAGCTAGGAGATGTTGATGCCATCAATGGAGCTATAGCTGGAGGTCCAAGGTGGTCCTCTGGCACTGAATCCTCTGTGGAAGCCACAAGGCTGACAGCTCTTTGAGTGCCTTGTCCATTGGAGTAGTGAGCACAAAAGTGTTTAGTCTAATATTTGGTAATTCTTAGCCATCTTCTGTGGGTGCTAGACAGTGAATAACAATTCTATATCTTTTGTTTATATATATCCTACTATAGAGTCTAATTATTCTCTGCCTAAAGACACCCAAACATGACTAACCTAAAAACAGGCAAAACGTGAACTGCTCTCGAGAACAACAGGCTAATTTTTCTACCCTTGCAAGCAGAATCACCTCTTCCATGTTGTATCTATAACTGCAGTGCCAAAAAATGTGAAGACTGTGGCCAAAGGGAAATCTGAACATAAATGTCGATAGCATTCCACAACATGCCAATCAATATGCTACTAAAAACAGTGCTGAAGCCACCAGTTGTCTGAAGAAGTATAATTACACAGAGTAGGGTGAGATTTTAGTTGTCTTTCTACCATCACGTGGGTTTTCTTCTTTTTTCAGTTGTTCTCCTATTGAAATTGAGCCTCCCACCAGAGCTTAGGTGACTTTTGGTTACTCTGGGTTTTACCTTGAAAAATTCTAAAGTTCTGTTTCAGAGAGAGTCCTAGATCTCACTCTATAAACAAAGCATCTAAAAATTCAAATTACCAAATGTTTAAATCCTTGACTGAATCCACTCACAAGCCTTAAAACCATAAAAAACGTCTTAAGAACAACCCAGAATTTATAAACAGTATTCAAATTTTCATTTCAATACAAAGTAAACAAGCATACACAGGACCACCTTATCCACAGGAAGTATGGCAATATCACCATAGAATACATTGCAATATACTCTGCAGGTTTATCAACACAGTACACAACTTTTAGATCTTTTGCCATCAAGTGGAATTTTTAGCAAGGTAAAATTATGCAGCTAGCATAATTCTCTTTGAGGGAACTGCCTCAACAAACCAAAGAAAATATCAAGGACAGCAAAGTTCAGTTTTTCTTTACATCGTAAAGATGCCTAAATTTGCCTCTGTGATCACATACCTATAAAAAAGTGTATACAGCAGTATGTGGAAAAATGCTGCTAGCTTCAACCTTTCACTTCAGATGCAAAGAATTACATGACTAAAGGTACCTTTTATTCTAACACAACTGAAATGAATGAATAATACCTACCTGAGGGCAAAGCAAAATTCAATCTAGGAGAACTCTTGTCTTTCAGTAGAAATAGCAATTCCAATATTATTAAATTTCCATTAACAAAAAAAAGTGGAAGTTCAGTAGCCACTTGTTAGGAAATTGAATTGAAAGGATTAACAAAAAAAGAGGGCAATTGACATTAAAATTTTTAAATGGTTATCTGCAAAAAGGCAGCGTTCTCATTGAGGCAATAAAAGATGGGGAAGAGATGGAACAACAGAGGAAAAAAGATGGGCTTTTCCCCTAAAAATAATATTCCTATGGACTGATTTGTTGAGCCCTCTTATTCATATTTCCTGAGTCTTATCGTTTACCAGTAATTGTAAGAGAACGTTAGCCTTTTCAATTCAAACAATTCTACGATTCTATGATCTGCACTAGTTAGGACTCTGTACAATTACACATTGTGTTTGACTTCTGTAGTTAGACCATACAGTCCCCTGTTTTGTAAATGTTACTTAAATTTAACTGTAGTTACTTTAGGCAGTAAAATATATATACGTGCTAAGTAAAGTTTTAGAAATATAAACTTTCAGAAATATACTTTAAAAATTTTAAAGTATTACATGCATTAACAAAGAGTTTTCCAATATTGTGAAGAACTCATAGTTATCTAAAAGTTTCATAAGAAAAAAAAATGGAAGTCTTGCAGTACATTTTGTCACAATTTTTACCATCCAAAAAACCCTGACACTTTAAATTATAGGATTCTGCCTTCCTTTTTAGAAATAGCCATTCATTTGAAAACAACCAAAGGCAAATTTATGACTTTGATGCTGTTGTGGTTTAATCCCAGCTGGCAACTAAGCACTATGCAGCTGCTCATTCACAACTCCCTCTCCATCCTCCCCAGTGGAATTGTGAGGAGAATCAAAAGTTAAACCTGCAGGTTAAGATAAGAACAGTTTAATAATTGAGACAAAGTAAAATTTAATAATAATAGCAAATAATAGTAATAATAATGACAAGAAAAAGGAAAACAACAAAGAACAACAAGTGATGCATGATAAAACTGATACTGCTGATTGGCATCTCATTCCTGCCAGATCCCACTCCTGAACTCTAATCTGTTTCCTTTCCAGGTAACTCCCTGGTTTATATAATGGGCATGATGTTCTATGATGTGAAGTATCCCTTTAGCCAGTTTGTGTCAGCTGTCCGTGCTATGGTTCTTCCCAGCTTTTTTTTTTTTTCTTTTTTGTACCTCCTCACTGGTAGAGCATGAGACACAAAAAAAAGTGCTTGATTTAGGATAAACACTACTTAGCATCAACTAAAACATCAGTGTGTTATCATCATTATTCTCATACTGAATCCAAAACACAGCACTGTACCAGCTACTGAGAAGAAATTAGCTCTAACCCAGCCTAAACCATGACAGGGTTTTAGGACATAGGTTCTACAAATACTAAGTGGTGCACTGCTAAATCTGAGACAAGGCTCTGGCACATGCATTAGTTCTCCAAGATCTCTATTCAGAGAATAAGAAGAGCTGTGATAGGAGGGAATTTTTCAGCCACTTGTAGCATAGGAAGATGCTTGATCCACCTTCACCTCAACATACAATAATAGCATATGAGTTGTATTGTATGATACATAAAGGACCTTAGTTACACTTTTAATCAGTAAGACTTTATAAGCCAAGCACAAAATATTGTACTGCTTTCAGAACTGATCGTAGACCTCTCTTTTAGCTATTTTTGTAGTCAATACCATGCCAACCTGGTAGCTAGCTTGTATGTCTTTTTATGGTGAAAACTTATTTTAAGTGTCTCCAGAAAAACAGACACCCTCTTCTCATATGCACCAGGAGGGAAAAGTCATTGAATAAGGTCTAGAATTAACATTTTAATCTCTAGTGCTTTGTCCTCTGAAATAGAGCCTCAAATTTTGAGAAATAATGCCTTTGTCCACTTAGAATCTCATTCCTGAAATGTCAGTTCCTATTCCAAGAAGCTAAACAGATCACACCATGGTTACTGAAGAACATGGAGGAAGTCTGACCTGGTTATTTCTCAAGGTATTTCAAAAAATACACTTTTTTTTAGAAATACATCTAAATGAAATGTTTTCTACTTCTATCTTTCACCTGAAGCTATACTGATATACAGCCAAAAATATGCTTTAAGTCTCCCAAGGAAGAAAAGAGAAAACAAAACAAAAACACTACAAAAGCAGATCAAACAAAAAACCAACAACCAAAACCAAAAGAAGCATAAACCCACAACATAGCAGTGGAGCAAAGAATTGGAATGCTACATTTACTCTAATTCATCCAGTAATTAACCTAATTTTGGAATTATTCAGGGTTTGAAGTCAGGACGTCCTTTTCTTTAGCTAAAAGGACATTAGTTTTAGTTAATCCTATACCAGCTGATTATTATCCAGGGTTAAGTTTGTTATACTTCTAACAGGTAGATGGATATAATAGAACATGTAGAAAATGTGGGTATCTCAGAAAAATCAAATCTACAAAGGTTCATTTGAACTGCTTTTCAGCATGGCAGTGTTTTTATCAGGTTAATAGAGAAGTTGGCAGTTGATTATGTGATAAAAATACCTCTACATTGTTGTAGAATTCAATCCTTTTCCCAGCTGAGAAATCCAGAATGAGAAAAATACACAACCTGAGTAAAAAAGCAAAATCACTACTATTACTTTGTTTATAGTTCACTGCAGATTCAATATCAGAATCGTTGTAGAAAATGATATCAAGCAGATAATGAGCTTTTTGAGTACTGATCACATGAAACAATCTATAAAGCATTTGTGGGAAGTAACACACTACTTGTGATTAGATATTTATATTGTGCAGCTATAATCACTAGTGAATAGAAGGCATAACTACTTGTCTCAGGTCATTGCATACATAAAAAGGAAGTCATTCTATCAATACCATTATGGAAAGAGACTGTAACTTTTTTTCTTATTTTCTTTTGCATTTCACAAATGAAAAATTGCCTCAACAACTATCGCAAATTCCTCAGGAAAAAAAAAGGAAAAAAGAGACCTGTTCAATTTATTATATTTGCATGATGGACAAGGAAATTAACCATCTGTCTCTCTCTCTCAGAGTTCATCCACCATATCCACATACATACATCAGTTGAACAGCTTAGTGGAATACCTAGTTTACGTTACATAAGCATTTTCTTTTGCAAGCCTGATTTTAACTACATCTCTCATTTCAAAATTTTTTACTGGGCTTATAAGTCCCTTTGTGTGGTCTGTGGGCAGTGATAATTTTCTTTGGAAACCTGAGCAACAGCAGTTAAACAGCAAGACTCGTTGCATAAGAAGCATGTAGGCAGTGGCTGGAGAGCCAGGAAACAATTTGGATTCTTGAGTGGCTTGTACACAATCTGTCTTACTTCCCTTTTTATATTCCGGTATGTAGATAAATAATTTTACTTTGCTGATTTTAGTAACAGTATACCCTGGAAATAACCTTTCACCAAAGGCTTTTTTGTATATCACAGACCCAACTAGGTTGGAAAAGACCTCTGAGATCATCGAGTCCAACCTTTGAGTTAACATCACCTTGTCTACTAGACCATGGCACTAAGTGCCACATCCAGTCTCTTCTTAAACACATCCAGGAAATGTGACTCCATCACCTCCCTGGGCAGCCCATTCCAATGCTCAATCACCCTTTCTGTGAAGAACTTCTTTCTAATGTCTAACTTAAAACTCTCCTGGCACAGCTTAAGACTATGTCCTCTTGTCCTGTCACTAGTTGCCTGGGAGAAGAGACTGATTCCCACCTGACTACAACCTCCTTTCAGGTAATTGTAGAGAGTGATAAGGTCATCCCTGAGACTCCTGCTCTCCAGGCCAAACAACTCTATCTTCCCCAGCTGCTCCTCACAGGAGTTGTACTCCAGTCCCTTCACCAGCCTCATCGCCCTTCTTTGGACACGTTCCAGCACCTCAACATCCTTCCTAAATTGAGGGGCCCAGAACTGGACGCAGTACTCAAGGTGCAGCCAAACTGGTGCTGAGTACAGGGGAAGAATCTCTTCCCTGGACCTGCTGGCCACACTGTTCCTGATACAGGCCAGGATGCCATTGGCTTTCTTGACTACCTGGACACACTGCTGGCTCATATTCAGCCTGCTGTCAATCAGTACCCCCAGGTCCCTTTCTGCCTGGCCACTGTCCAGCCACTCTGTCCTCAGTCTGTAGGGCTCCACAGGGTTGTTGTGGCCAAAAGGCAGGATCCGGCACTTGGTCTTGTTGAACCTCACACCTTTGGATTTGGCCCATCTATCCAGCCTGTCCAGGTCCTTCTACAGAGGCCTCCTACCCTTCATCAGGTTGACACTCCCCCCCTAGCTTGGTGTCATCTAAATATTTGCTAATGGTACACTCAATTCCCTTCTTCAGATCATCAATAAAGATATTAAACAGGACTGAGCCCAGTACTGATCCCTGGGGGACACCATGAGTGATCGGCCGCCAGCTGAAGGCAATACTCTCTGGGCCCAGCCATCCAGCCAATCCTTTACAGAATGGAGAGTGTACTTGTTGAAACCATAGGCTGCCAGCTTTTTCAGGAGTGTGCTGTGCGAGGTGGTGTCAAAAGCTTTGCTGAAGTCTAGGTACACTACATTCACAGCCTTCCCCTCATCCACCAGGAGGACCACCTGGTCTCAAAAGGAGATCAGGTTGGTCAGGCAGAACCTGCCGCTCCTAAATCCCTGTTGGCTAGGTCTGATCCCCCAGCTGTCCTATATGTGCCATGTGATCACACTCAAGATGATCTGCTCCATAACCTTGCGCAGCACTGAGGTCAGGTTGACAGGCCTGTAGTTTCCTAGATCCTCCTTCTGGCCCTTCTTGTGGATGAGCATCACATTGGCCAACTTCCAGTCAAGCAGGACAACCCTGGTGAGCCAGGACTGATGATAAACAATGGAGAGCAGCTTGGCAAGCTCTTCTGCCAGCTCCCTCATCACCCTAGGATGGATCCCATCTGGTCCCATAGACTTGTGAGCACCTAAGTGGCTCAGCAGGTCACTGACTGCTTCCTCCTGGATTACAAGGAGGCTACTTGGTTCCAGGTGAAGCCCAGGAAGCCAGTTGTCCTGAGGACGACCTGTCTTATTGTTGAAAACTAAGGCAAAGAAGGTGTTAAGTATCTCAGCCTTTTCCTCATCTTTGCTAACTATATTCCCCCCTGCATCCAACAAAGAATGGAGGTTTTCCTTGTCCCTTCTTTTGCTATTGATGCTTTTATAAAAACACTTTTTATTATCCTTTACAGAAGTGGTCAGCTTAAGTTCAAATTGTGCTTTCGCTTTTCTAATTTCCTTTCTTCTTGAATATATATATGTCCAGAAAGAAGCAAATTAATATCTCCCACAGGAAGCCATTTTGAGAACTGATGAATATTTAAAGAAACAAAATATTTAAAGACTATTTCAAGAAATATTTAAAGAAACAGAATATTGGAAGAAAAAGAAAATACAGTCTCAGCAACTGCCTATGCAGCCAAACAAGCATTTATCCTGTTCCTCTGAGCCATCTAAAAGTTAGATGTCTTTCCTAAGTGATCTAGATTCTCCCTGTGGACCAAAAAGAGAAATAGGTACTTTCAGAGAGCAATACACTGTATTTTTGTTGTTGGTGGTGGTAGTTTAAGCACCATCTTACAATTAGTATTGTCAGACTAACTGTTTTTCAGTTCAAAGCTACCTTTCCTCCTATACAACTTTATTTCTGAATGACAAAAATATCTGTTTCACTTTATGAAACATATTTTAAATTAAAAAGTGAACTGCTTAGATCAATTCTCCACATTCAGCAAAACTGACTAATACTTTGATTAAAACTTGTATTTCTCATGAAATCAATAACTTGTTTGAAGGAAAAAAAAGCTTTCATTTTGAATTTCAGCAGTTAGACACAAAAGTAGATGTCTTTTGTTTACCGTAAGATCTCTACATACAGGAAGGGAAGGGGAGAATCTCTGTTTCAGTCATATAAAATAAATTTCTATATTTTTCCTCTGCAAAATTGTCTTTGAAAACACAAAAAAAATAGATCAGCATCACTAAAGTCTTTTCAAGAGTGGGTTTTTTTTTAAGGTTTTTCTCCCTAAAGGATGCATATTATTACAATCCTTCTCCCAATCCTCCTAATTCAGCAACTGATTTCACAATTTGTTTTCATATCTGAATCATAAACCCAGAACAGGGATAAAGAGCTTTATTTGTATCAAAATACCAAATGGAGAGCCCAGTGAAGATAGCTTAAACTTTTATTAAAATCAGAAACACTTGAGAAGAATGGATCAGTGTGGTGGGGGTTGATTTTTTTTCATCTGTGTACTAAACATCAAGTGCTTTATTAAATTAATGAAACATGAAACAATATGCATGTACAGGTCTTAAAATCAAATTACAGCTTGTGCACTTTTTTTTTTTGTTTGGATTGTGGGGTTTTTTTGTTTTGTTGTTCTTTTGTGGGTTTTGTTTCTTTGGTTTGTGGTTTTGGTTGGTTAGTTGGTTGGTTGTTTTTTTGTTTGTTTGTTTGTGAATTTGGGGTTTTTTTCCCTTCTTTGGGAATCCTAAACTGAAAGTATGGAAGGAATCACCCTGCTCCTTCTACAAGAAAGTCTGTAAAGCAGTTGTGAAAACAACTAACCAGAAATGCAGTATTCTTCTGCTTTGACATATAAAACACTATTTTAATAAAATTATCTTTATTACAGTTATAGAGAAAGTTAAAAGGTAAGTTTTCTAGAAAGAGTACAATGGATGCTCTGGTGCTCCTTTCCATCTCCAGTGAATGCTATGATAAATGAACAATATGCAATTTCATCACAGCAAAACAAGACAGCAATAATTCAGTTTTGGGCTTCTGTAACTCAGTTGTATTTCATCTAACTGGTGTCCAAAATTGTGAAATTAAAGTGCTTCAAATTCTTCTTACTGAAGTGTGATGGTTTGAGCCACCACAAAAATCCAAAATACAATTTCCAGGCTTCCCCTACCCCTTCCCACAATTTATCTCAACACCGAAGAGAAACTTTCAGGCAAGGGGCTTCTACAGGGGAAAAGGGGAAGTATATATATATTTATTTTATACAAATAAATATACTGTACAAGCTAAAAGCAACTATATATATAATATTACACACTTCTATCAGTCTTTTTAAGCTTCTCCCTCAATTCAGTCCAGGAAAAGCCTTTTAGGCTGACAGGTAATGCAGTCTTTCTCTTGTGGGAGTGTTCAGGGAAAAGGGTTCACTCCCCCCACCAACCTCCGGCTGTTTGCTGAAGTCTTTTCTCCTTTATGAAGTCCAAGAAGATAGCTCTGAGTCCTTTCTCCTTGGTTCCGTGCTGTCTCTGCTGTGTGCTTCTCTCTCATACCTCAGTTCCGTGCTGCTGTAGTTTAGTCAGCTTATCAACGTACGCGTCCTGGAATCTTCATTCCTTCTCCAAGTTTTCAGCTGTCCTCCATTTTAAATCACTGCAAGGAGATCCTCCGGGCCTTTCTCTGGTCCATCTCCAATTTCACCTGGGGTTATCTCCCTGGCACCGGGCTGCATTCCACCCATCCACTTTGGCTCGGCTCCAACGCCGAGCCTCCCCTCCACTTTACAGTGAGAGGGAAAAGAAGAAGCCCCCTCCACAGTCTAGCTGCAAAGTGGGGGAGGAAGAGGGCTTGGCTCCTCTCTCCCACAGACTGCGATAGACGGGACAAAGGCTCGCCTCAGCACGTCATATCACAAAGTGCAGGGGCATCTTCGTGAAAGTCCCTTCTTCAGGGGATTTAAGCTCCCCCTGAGTCAGAACATTTAGGGCAGCTTTGAGTTCAATCTTTGCCCTAAGCGTTCTATCAGAGCTCCTTTGCTCTGTCTCAAAACTGCCAGTGTGGCAGCAGCGGGAGGGGAACAAGGCCACTTCCCCTGCATTCCGTCCAGACATCCCAGTCCAGCTTCCAGGACGTCTTGAGCTTCTCAGCTCCTCTCTCCGGTGCTGCTGCATTCCAAGACTCCCCTCAAGTAGGAGTCCACCCCCTCCTCCTAGGAGGGGTCTCAAAGGGGTTTTGGGGGATTTGATTCAGTTCTTACCCCAAAACTGTCTCTGTTGAGCTTTCTCTGCTCTGTTGCCGGCTCTCTCTCCTTGCAGGACATCTCTCTGCGTTCCTCAGCCTGGCTATGTGCCATGTTGCTAGTGCTGGCTATTTACTTGGCTTTCAGCCATAGCTTTCTGCTTAGCGCTGCCTCTGCCACCGCTTTTCTGTCTTCTGCTGCTCACTCACAGTGGAGAAACTCCCCCAGCTTCCTAGCCACAGAACTCGGTCCAGTTTAACACTGTTTCCAAGTTCCTGCAGCCCCTCAGCTGGGGCTGGGGAACCGTGGCCCCCAGTGGGGCTCCGTAGCCCCTCAGCTCCTCGTGGCTTCACAACATGACCACATCTTCTTCAACTACCTCATCATCCTTCTTTTCCAGTCTGGTGTGATATGTTTAAATTTTGCAGGGGTGCTGATCGGGTCAACATCAAGTGACACCACCCCCTCAGGGGTTACCATTTTTTTTTAACTCCAGGGGGAAAATCACTTTTTTTCCCCACCACATGAAGTGCTAACAGGCACTAACATACAAACAATTGCCTCAAGGAAATATTTTTTCTAGATGTCTTTATCTCAAAGAGACTTGGATACCAAGAGAGCTTTCTAGACCTGAACTGACCTGCAAATTTGTCCATTTAATTTGGAGTGGCACTCTTCTAATGCTTCTTTTAGCCCAATCAAGCTGATATACTTTCTCTGGAAAGGGTTGCATCTCACTGGTCCATTTTATGTTCTCATCATCATTACTGTTAGTATAATCATGATGATATTCATTATATGAATGACTTCGCTCATATGGGCTATCTTTGGCAATGCTTTCTTACTAATACCAAACCTAAATCACAGAAATGAGAAGAGTAAACTCGAGTTGAAACAATCTGTAGAACTCAACAACTTATTTGTTAAACTCGTCCATGGGCAAGGCTTCTCTTGAAATTTTATTACAAAAATCTTTTAATTAAACAAAAACATAAAACAAGACAATTCTTTTTTTTTTTTTTTCAAGGTTCACAAACCTTTTAAGAAACCTTGGCTGAGTTTTAAATGATTCTGGCTAATAAATGGTTTTGGGTGGAAAGTCTGGGGTTTCACAGAGATTGATCTGTAATCAGGCAAATCTTGATGATTTGGTTTAGAGTTTCATAGTTTGTTTCATCTTAAGTCTTAAAAGTAAAACTCCGAGGATGCCAGTTTATATGAACTGAAACTCAAAATATTCCTACAAAACCCACTGTTGTAAAACTGCTTTAATTTTAGGAGCAGGTGGTGGTGGTAAGTTATTTTCACAGGCTTTCTGCCAATGTGGAATTTTGAACCATAGTACTTCTTGTTTACTCATTTTTAAGCATCAATTGAGGAAAGACTTGGCTTGTGTGACTTGCGATAAGGCCAACATTAGTAAGATTTTATGGCTAGCTTTACTTAGAAAGTCACAGCTACTTAGAACAGGGCTTGAAGTGTTTACAATGGCAGATCAAAATGGATGGTTTTGGAGGTTTTGCTGACACAATACTAATAGAATTATATTGAATAAAAAATTGGATAGGATATCATATCTGGGACTTATAGTATTATTTGAACACTCATATCCTCAAGATAATTGAAATACTGAGGTAGGAAATGCCACAGGAAAAAAGCCTCTAAAATTAGAGTTAGATATACACTGCCTATTATATACCTACTCAGAGACTGCATCCAAATCATTGTGGCCAGCAGGCTGAGGGAGGTGATTCTGCCCCTGTACTTCACTCTTGTGACACCCCACCTGGAGCACTGCATCCAGCGCTGGGGTCCTCAGCACAGGAAGAGCATCCACCTGCTGGAGTGAGTCCAGCAGAGGGCCACCAAGATGATTAGAGGGGTGGAGCACATCTCCTATGAAGAAAGGCTAAGAGGATTGGGATTATTCAGCCTGGAAAAGAGAAGGCTTCAGGGTGACCTAGGTGTGGCCTTCCAGTACCTGAAGGGAGTCTAAAAAAATATGGAGAGAGACTATTTACAAGAGCATTTAGTGACAGAACAGGGGGTAATGGCTTCACACTGAGAGTAGGTTTAGATTAGATATTACAAAGAAATTCTTTGGTGAGACACTGGAACAGGTTACCCAGAGAAGCTGTGGCTGCCCCATCCCTAGACGTGTTCAAGGCCAGGTTGTGTGGAGCTCTGAGCAACATGATCTAGTGAAAGGTGTCCCTGCCCTCAGCAGGCATGGTTGGAACTAGGTGATCTTTAAAGTCCCTTCCAACCCAAATTGTTCTGTGACCCTATGATTTGTAATGTTGCTTAAAATCAACGTCACTGCTACTTTCTTTATGCTTAGCCAACAAATAATACCAAAACACAAGGGCTACCCAGTTTCTCAAACTGTTTATTTAAAACATTGAAGAAATTAATGTTGGCATATCTATATTTTCTACAGAAAAAAAAAGAAGTTTTTATAATTTTACTTTATAAACAACTTAGACCAGCTCCCTAATCTTTTATGTTTCTTTTCCTCTTCTCACTTCCTTGTGTTGCTCCATTTCCAATGCAGTCAAAGGATACTTAGATAAATAGAACTCATGAGACTAGATGCCTCATGACAATATTGTCTTCTGGTTTTCCCCACCTGAAATTATGGAAGTTTGGCTTCTTATTTCTATCTTTGCAAGAAATAAAGAGAAATAAAAAGCAGAGCAAAAAACCCTTCCTAGTTTTGGAAATGAACTTTGGAAGGCAGAAATACTTCTTCCTCTATTTTCATTTTACCTCTTAGCAGTGGAAAAGAAAATTATGCCATTCTTTCAGATATCATTGAGAACTGTCTTGAAAACACCAGAGTACCTTCCATGGACAGGAGTTAGAAAGTAATATAGACCTAGCTATCTGTCTCTTTACCCACATACATATACTTGAAGAAATAATCAGCTTTAATTTCAGGAGTACAGGAAATTTCTTTCTAAAAAGAGACAGGAAGCAGTGCTAAATGTGAGGCTTAAAAAAAAAAAAAACAAAAATACCAACACCAAAAAACCCCAAGACTGAATTGAGATCTATTCCTATCAGACTTCTACAAGTCAAGCTATAGCACATGTACATGCGTTAGAGTGAGCAGTCAGGGATGAAAAATGAGTGCACAGCATAAGGAAAAGCTATATATCCATAGGAAAAATGAGAAAAGAGAGGTTTGGAGAGGTTCGGAGAGGAGAGGTTCAGAGAGGAGAGGAGAACTGGAGTGTTAAAAAAAGAAAATTAACAAGAGGAAATGCAGCTTTTTGTAGACTTATTCTATTAAAAAAAAAAAAATCTTTCAGGTGACTCTTATAACTCTTTCCTTAATATATCAACCCTGAAGCAAATACTGTTATTGGGATACAGGTTTCCTGTCCTAGCATACAGTCCTGGTTTTGGCCGGCATGGAGTTAATTTTCTTCCGAGTAGATGATGCAATGCTGTGTCTTGCATTTAGAATGAGAAAAACGTTGATAACACACTGATGTTTCTGTTGTTGCTGAGCAGAACTTACAGTAAGTCAAGGACTTTTCAGCTTCTCATGCCTTGCCAGTGAGTAGACTGGGGTTGCACAAGGAGCTGGGAGGGGACAGAGACAGGGCAGCTCATCCCAACTGACAAAAAGGATATCCCGTGCTCAGCGTATAAATTACGCAGAAATCTGGCCATGAGACCACTCCTTGGGAACTGACTTGGCATTGTCAGTTGGTGATGAGCAGTTGTTTCCATTGTATCATTTGTTTTTCTTGTGTGTTACTTCTCTCTCTTTTTGTAATTTTCCTTTTCACTATTATTACATTTTAGTTATTAAATTGTTGTCATTTCAACCAATGGGTTCTCTTTATTTTATTTATTCTCTTTATTTATTCTCTTTATTCTTTCCCTCATCAAGGAAACAGGGAGTGAGCACACAGCTCTGTGGTGCTTAGTTGCTAGCTGGGGTTAAATCACCAAACATCCCTAACAAAGGTGTTAGTATCACAAGTCCTGGGCATCACAGACACAGTCCATTCCACTGAGCCAAGAAGCTAGGATAGTTTTGCTCTTTGGAAGCTGCTGAATAACAACTCGAGGTTATTATTAGGTTGAATAGTTCTGAACACGTTTACCCCTACAAAATGAGCTGTTATCTGTTGATCACCTCCTGTCCCTGACAACGTTGATGATGGAAAAGCAAAATTCAAAATTCCTGAATCCAAATCCCACCTATCATTAGCATAGCTTGTGAAAACAAGTCTTACAGTTCCTTCTAACTGTACTGAAGGCAGAAAGGGCAAACTTCTGTCTCTCTCTGATAGGAGAACTGGATATTTGAGATACTGTAAACCTTGATACATTTACAAAACTATGTATTTCTATTATTTAAGTAACTCAGAATTACAAAGTATGCCTGAGCTTTGCAGATATATATAAAAATATTGCCAGAGGCAGGAATCACTTTTGCAGTATCACAATATCACTGCTTCACTGCTTCACTGCACATAAACCTTATTTCCAATTAGTCTGTGCTCTCTGAGGATCAATCGGAGACTGTATAAACATTCTAAACACATACTGTGCATGCCACTTCAAATTTACTACTAACACTTTACTATATTTCTGTCCATTATTCACAGGAAATAGGCCATATTGCATCAAAGTCGTGGTTTAACAGTGTTTCATTTTTTTCTCCAACCGCCAAATATTATAAAAAGCACAGAGAGAAATCCACAGATAAACTAGTTATTGTATTTTTCTATTTTTTATCAAAATATTACAGAAAAAAGAAGTAATACTAGCAATCTGATTATTAAGGAAGAAGTAAAATTTAACACTTTGGTGCCTATTCATTCTTCAAGCCTCATTCACACAAACAGAAATGGCAGGCCAAAAGTTTACTAAAGCTAATCAGCTGCTTTCATCCCCCTCCCTTCCCACCAGTACCACAAACAACACTCGATCCCCTAGCAAGTCTAAAGGCTTCTTTCCATGTAACCAATAAATCCAGATTGGGTCTTTTTCACATAATCTTTAGAATTCAGTATCTACATTAAATTTTACCTTAGAAAAATTGCCTGAGAGAAAATTCAAAGGGTCAAAATCAGTCTGTGAAAGCTTACAGTCTTACTTCTCCCTAATGGCAGAGAACAGCACCTGTAATTTCCCAAGTGTTTTAATCACATTCAGCTCTGGGAGCTGACACTTTGCAGGTCTTAAATCACAACTCAGTGGATATTCACATGTATTATTTTCTCAGTCAAAATTCTTGTGTTAATGTAATTCTAATTAAGACTTGATCCCTATACCCTGATTGACCTGAAGTATGATAAATAACTCACTCAAGAGGTAAGGAAGGAGAAATATCGTGTAAGCAAGCAAGCAAGGTGTAAAACAGCAAAAAAATCAGACCACTGTGGAAAGGCATTATAGGATGCTATATATTTATTATACAAATATAAAAGTTTTAAGGATCACATGACATATTCTCTTGGCTGGACAAGAGAGAAACAAGGGAGTCAGAAACATAGAATTGTTTAGGTTGGAAAAGATGTTTAAGATCATCAAGTCCAACCTTTAATCCAGCACTGCCAAGTTCACCACTAAACCACGTTCTTAAATATTATATCTACACATCTTTTAAATGCTTCCAGGGATGAGTACTCCTCCCACCTCCAAGGCAGACTGTTCCAATGCTTGACAAACATGTCAGGGAAGAAATTTTTCCTAATATCCAACCAAAACCTTCCCTGTAGCAACTTGAGGCCATTTTGTCTCATCCTATTGCTTATTACTTGGAAGAAGAGATCAACCCTCACCTCACCACAATCTCCTTTCAAGTAGTTGTAGAGAGTGATAAGCCCCCCCCCTTGAGCCTCCTTTTCTTCAGGATAAACAAGCTGAGTTTCTTCAGCAACTCCTCATAAGATTCATGCTCTAGACCCTTCACCAGCTTCTTTATCATTCTCTGGACATGCTCCAGCACCTCAATGTCTTTCTTGGGCCCAAAACTGAACACAGGATTTAAGGTACAGCCTCATCTGTGCTGAGTAGAGGGACAATCACTGCCCTACTCCTGCTGACCATATTATTTCTGATACAGGCCAGGATGCCATTGGCTTTCTTGGCTATCTGTGCACATGCTGGCTAATGCTCAGCTGCTGTTGAACAGCACTCCCAGATCCTTTTCCACTGGGTGTCTTTCCAGCCACTCTACCCCCAGCTTTTAGTGTTGCATGGGGTTGTTGTGACCCAAGGGCAGGACCCAGCAGTTTCCCTTGCTGAATCTCATGTCCTTGTCCTCAGCCCATCAATCCAGCCTGTCCAGATCACTCTGTCAAGCCTTCCTACCCTCCAGCAGATCAACGCTCCTGCCCAGCTTGGTGACATTTGCAAATTGACTGAGAGTACACTTGATCCTCTCATCCAGGTCATAGACAAAGATATTAAACAGGACTGGCCTAAATACAGAGCCCTGGGGAACACCACTGGTGACTGACAACCAGCTGGATGCAATTTCTTTTACTACCGCTTTCTGGGCTCAGCCATGAAAACAGATTTTTACCCAGTGAACAGTACACCCATCCAAGCCATGAGCTACCAATTTTGCCAGAAGAATACTGGGAGACAGTTTCCCAGGATGGACTAAATTTTAGCTAGACAACATTCACAGCCTTTCTCTCATCCACTAAGCAGGTCACCTTGTCATAGAAGGAGATCAGGTTGATTAAGCAGGACCTGCTGAGCCTGATACACTTGTCCTGCACATGCCCAGATAATCTTGTCCATGACCTTTCCCAGCCCTAAGGTCAGGCTGACAGGCCTGTGGTTCCCCAGATCTTCCTTTCAGCCCTTGTAGATGGGTGTCACAATGGAGAATCTCCAGTCAACTGGGACCTCCCCTGTAAGCTGGGATTGCAGGAAAATGATGGAAAGTGTCTTGATGAGCCCTTCCACCATCTCCCTCCCTCTTGTGGATCTCATCTGGCCCCATAGACCTGTGTGTGTCCAAGTGGTGTAGCAATCACTGACCATTTCCCCTTAGATTGTGGGGGCTTCAATCTGTTTGCTTTCCCTGAATTCCATCCAGCTCAGGGGGCTTACTGGTCTTACTCTTACAAAATGAGGAAAAGAAGACATTAAGTAGCCCAGCCTTTTCTTCATTCTTCGTCACTATGTTTCTCCCTTCAGCCAATAAAGGATGCAGATTCTTCTTACCCCTCCTTTTGTTGCCAATGTATTTATGGAAAGATTTTTTATTGTCTTTTACAGCAGTAGCCAGAAAAAGTTATAATTGGCCTTAGTTCTAATTTTCTGTCTGCATAACCTTAGGAAAGCCTCCCAAGATGCCCGCCTCTTCTGCCTTTTTTTCCCCTAGCTCAAGCCAAAGCTCTCTGTTCACTAGGTTGATCTTCTTCCCCTCTGACTCATCTTTTGGCACATGGGGATGGCCTGCTCCTGTGCCTTTAAGATTCCCTTCTTGAAGAATGTCCAGCCTTCCCGGACCTCTTTGCCCTTCAGAACTGTATCCTAAGGGGCTCGCTCAAATAGTCTCTTAAATAGACCAAAGTCAGCCCTCTGGAAGTTGAAGGTAAGTTGAAGTTCTGCTGACCCCTCTTCCCTGGTTCTATGAGAACTGGAAGCTGTCATTTTGTGATAACTGTGCCCAAGGCAGCCTCCAACCATCACATCACACACCAGTCCTTCTCTGTTCACAAACAACCGGCCCAGTGGGGTGCCTCCCTGGCTGGCTCCCTCCCTCATCAACTGTGTAAGGAAGTTCTCTACCACACAATCCAGGAACTTACCATTCTGCTTCTATTTTAATCACTGGAAATAAAGATACTGTGGAAGAACCTGTGCTCTTCATAAATGATTGCAATGAAGGACTGGAAGTGATACTAAGCAAGTTTTCAGATGATATTAAACTGGGAGGAGCTGTTGACTCCTTCCAAGGCAGGGAGACCCTGCAGAGAGACCTTGACAAATTAGAGGGCTGGGCAATCACCAACCATATGAAGTTCAACAAGGGGAAGTGCTGGATTCTGCGTCTGGGTTGGGGCAATCCGATATTTGTACAGACTGGGGAATGAGATGCTGAAAAGCAGTGCCATGGAAAGGGACCTGTGGGTCCTGGTCGATGGCAAGTTGAATACGAGTCAGAAGTGCCCTGGCAGCCAGGAGGGCCAACCGTGTCCTGGGGGGCATCAGGCAAAACATCACCAGCCAGCTGAGGAAGGGGATTGTCCCACTCTGCTCTGCCCTGGTGCGGCCTCACCCGGAATATTGTGTGCAGTTTTGGGCACCACAATATAAGAAAGATATTAAGCCATTAGAGAGTGTTCGAAGGAGGGTAAAGATGCAGTTACAACCTCCTTGTGAGGGCAAGAGGAGGAGCGGACACTGATTTGTTTTCTGTGGTGACCAGTGACAAGACCCAAGGGAATGGCCTGAGTTTGTGTCAGGGGAGGTTTAGATTGGATATTAGAAAAAGATTCTTCACCCAGAGAGTGGTTGGGCACTGGAACAAACCACCCAGGGAAGTGGTTAGATGATGTGGTGTGACTCCCGGGGTTGGTTCTGTGCAGGGCTAAGAGTTGGACTCATTGATCCTTGTGGGTCCTTTCCAACTCAGTATGTTGTATGATTCATGAGTTATCTGTGTGATACAATGATGTTGACTCTCTCTATATGAATAGTTTAAATCTTTAAAATTATTTTTCAATCCATTCTATTGACTTTTACAAGTATAGTTTTAGAAACGTCAGAAATCAACTTACTACTCAGCTTTTTCATTTCACTTACATTCGTCATACCCCACGTTACTTCGGTATGATTTTGAGTTGCTTCCCATTCTTCTATTCCTAAATAAAATGTGCTAAAGAAGTGCCATTCCAGCTCCATAGCTCAATTAATTGTGCAGAAAGAAATTAATTTCACACAGTGTCATAATTTGGCAATATTTTGACTCTGCTTTTAACTACAGAAGGATAAAATAACCTGGGGAATGCAATGATGAAGAGTTGACAATAACATTCTGTTCAGTCATCATCAGAAAATACTGTGCATCTGGTTGTGGGGTACACTTCCATCCAAATCACTGGAACCTGTGGCTAGACCTCACAACAGCAATTGCTCAATATCTCTGGGGAATTTTTTGTTTATTTGTTTTTCTATTTCCCCTCTTCTAAATACATTTTCCAGAGGCACAAAATCCAGGTTTTGAGCTCATTTAGGTCTAACTTCATCCTTCCTTCTTCTCAAAATGGACAAGAGAAATACATGTATTTAAATTATTAACTCTCAAAAACCTGATGTCTGTATTCTTCGATATAAATTGATTTTTAAGTCTCAGAACAAATAGAATGAAAAAGGAAAATGAAGATTTCGTAGTGAGTGTTCATTGTTTTAGACTGTACCTCAACCATAAATCACTACAGATGTCTATGGAGTGCAGCTCTTAATCCATTTGTAATTAGACAACTGAAACATTACTCTGCAAGGCATGAGCAGGTTTTATTTTTACTGAGGGCAAGGCAATTGAAGATTATTATCTACATTATAGTAAATGTAGGCTCAGGGACAAAAGCATCATAGCAATTTTTTGTTATTATTTTCAACAATCAGAACAGTAATTCATCCAAGATCCTTCTCTTCTACACTAAGTGCCTTAATCTTTCTGCCTACTCTCCTTTTAACTCCTTTCTATCTTTGATGCTAGCAAGCACAACTTTCTTTTTTTTTTTTTTTTTTCCACAGGTAGACAGCATCATGTACCTCATCAGGACACGTGGTTGAAACCTTTTCAGGATGCAGGAGTTGTTGCAGTATCTTCTCTTGGGCTAAGGCCTAGGGCAAGACACATTTCTTGCTTCCTCAGTAGAAACCCTGTCTTAGAACTCCTGAACTGAACTCTGACATCTCAGGAGCCCGTTAAGTTATTGCATGGATTTCCATATAAATTTCAGAAGACTGACATTAGATGTACAGCCCAAATCAGTGGGCTCAGAATTTTACCTAATCTCTTGAGTTTCCTGAAGGGAAATCTAGACAGTTCTCGTAATAGTGTAGAGAATTTGTAAGCCATAATTCAGTGGTTTCTGCCTCTCTCAGAAAACTGTACAGAAAACACATGCCTTAATTCGGTGTATTTGCACTGATGATTGTGGAACCTCAATATTTAGGTATTGCTTTTTCTAACTTAGGTGGTATGGATATTGCCTTGGACAATCAAAGATGAAAAAGAAGACAAAAATATTTAAAATCCATTTGAAGCCTGATGGGATGTCTTCCCCTGTCAATGCCTTCAGATGTTTTCCCATTATATATGACACTTTCTGAAGACAACTTAAGAAAAAAAACCCACAAGTTCAAACTATACAAAAATATGCT
Source organism: Pseudopipra pipra (assembly GCF_036250125.1). Lineage (NCBI taxonomy): Eukaryota > Metazoa > Chordata > Aves > Passeriformes > Pipridae > Pseudopipra > Pseudopipra pipra. The sequence goes on from NC_087550.1 coordinate 82,212,734, forward strand.
TACTGCAAATAGTATTACAATAAAAAGCTATTGGCTTATACTAAAAGTTTGCTTCATGTCAGATATTTTCATTTTCAAATAATTGCTTTTTCAATTGTGCACATTATACAAATAAATCAAAACAAACCTGAAAAAACCAGAAATTTTAGTGTCTTCTGAATGAGGCCATCCACATAAAAATAGACAATTACAGTGAAGTCTTACCTCCTCAGCAGAAGAATGAAACTAAAAACAGGCAAAACAACATTGCAGTTTATTGAGACTCTGGAGCTTAAAGACACCTGAAATTTTTCTTTCCTGCTTATTTTTGATTTTAGAGTATGGTAAAGTCATTTTGAAAAAACAAAAAAAGGAAAAAAATTACCAAACACATGGGGTTTGATTTTGATTTTTATACACATGTAGTTTAAACAAAAACAACAACAAAAAATAAACAACAGCAGCCTAAAAGACTTCAGAAGGAAAAATATTTATTTCCAAAATTACTTTTAAAAGCATGTTTTAGTTATATTATGTCAGCTACTCTGCTGTTTTCTGACTAACTCTTCAACAAGTAGTTTCCCAAATATTTATATCTCAGTGCAACCCTGCATTTTCAAAGTCGAATTTAATCTAAACACTAAAAATATAGTAAATAATATATAATATAGTAAAATAAAAATAATGATAATGGAAGTAAAACCCATGAGGAAGTGTCCATATATATGTCATACTGCACCTAATTGTTCATTCAATATAAATAATTTATTTATTTTGGAAAGCATGCAGGTTGCAGTGGCATACGTGAGGGGTAGGGTATGTAGTAAGGAATTGAGTTTGTTTGCCTTCTATTACAAGGCTACTTCTGCTGTCAAAGTTGATCACTTAATACAGTAATTAGAAGAAAAATTCAGCTACACTATAGTAAAATTCCTTTGTGGGTTGTTTCTTGAACACTATGTATTTAACTTTTTTCTTAAGGGAAAGCAAAGTACTATATATGTTGTTAAAATAGGAGTGCTACTGAGAAGATCCTGTCCTATTGCAGTTCTATTCCAGTAACAAACGTAGTAAATGTAGTTACGACTATCACTTTGTCTAGTGTAGCTCATTAATGCCTCAGGTTGTGATGCTTCCTTTAATCCTGCTGGAAACTGTTGATTTTGTAATTTCTTTAGTATGGAACTTTCAGATTTGTGGGAGTTGTCTGGCAATCTGATTCCAGTTAAATCACAGTATGTCATGCATCTTTGAGATGTACAAACAACTGTATTATTAAATGAGACTTTAAGACATTTCATTACAAAGCACATAAAGTTTCCACAGTATATATTACAATTCTCAGCAGAAAAGCAGATCAAAGAGTCACATCATCAGAAAATACTGTATTAAATGGTTGTTTATAAGAAGCCTTTTAACTCTATCTCTGCAACAAGAAATCATACAAGGCTGAATGACTGTAGAGACATATTGCAGACTAAGTGCAGACAATTTATTTGCTGCAACCCTGCATTCCTGTAATGTTTCTCTGTGTGCCCTTTAGAGTAAAGTGGAAACACAAACAGGAAAGTGACTCGCTTTGTGATAAATGAATGTGTCTGAAAACATGAGACAGTGAGAACAGCCAAAACAAGTGATCCAGGCCTGTTGAGCACATGAAAGAAAATGGGAGAGAATTTCTTTCAAATGCCAACTTAATCAGGGCTTCAGTCCCGACAGCCACAGTAGCAAATGGCTGAAAGGAAGATATCATGCTGTTATTCATGCTTGGAATGAGACAAGGTTTTTGAAAGAAGGAGAGATGCTCCTATTCATAATGTAGCTTTAGGTTTAACAAGACTTTAAACACAAATATGGTATTCATTCCTATGTATGAGATCCAAGTAGCACTCCTGAATACCTTTTCCTAATATACTGATTCTAATATCTACTATCATAGATAGTAGTCTTCCTGCTCCTTCATGTTAACTTCGCTGAAGAGTCAGATTTTATAAAAGAGGGTTAGCAGAAGAAATAGGGATTATTGTTGAAGTGAAGGATCTGTTAAAGCACAAGGCAAAGTCTGATCTGTCTTATTCCCATTATTCTCTAGGTTCTATATTATATAATCTCTTCATCTTTTTCTTTCTATAAATATTTGTTATATGAGTAGTTTTTTACTTTCTTATTTAGGAATAACCTAATGAATGCATATCCATTTGTCAACAATTGTCATCAAGTTATTCTTAAAAGGAAGATATTACTTCACATTTTCTTTGTGTCAAAAATATTAATAGATCATTGAGTGTGGCTTTACCTATGTGCTTTGTTGAACAGGACTCCCTGAGAAAATATGGAATCTCTACGAAACAAATAGATTGACAAGAGATTGAGCACTCAAAGTAGCAAATATTTCACCACATTCTGTTGAGATATCAGTGTGATGGTGATGTTTATAATGACAGGTCATAACTTGTGACACAGAACACAGCACAGACCCTTGCTCTGTGACCTACCTTTCCCAGTTATTTTATTGAAACAAATGAAGAAAATGAACCTCCATGTGCTTATGGCAGGTATTGTTACATGTAGCAGTTTCCTTATGCTAGTAAATTGGAGGTCTTCTGAACTTCTGTCTTGACAACTTGTTCTTCTTGAAGGGCAGAAGTCATTATCCTCCTCAGTGTTTGCAGCCTTGAATCATAGAATGATTCAGTGGTAAGACTACTGGAATTCACAGTAAAAAACATGAACTGGGGCCAGAATCTTCTCAGAACTGCAATGCAAATTATTATACCGTAGAACCTATACCTAAAGAGACAATACAAGGCTTTGGGGAAAGTTTCTAGATCCAAAGGGCTTGGGTAGCAGTGAATCATCAGACAGGCTAGATCCAGACTAGATCCATACCTCTGCATGTAGCAGAGGTAGCCAATATACTTTCTGCAAGGCCCCAGTTCCAGCCTGGTGTCCTGTGTACAGTGGCAATCCAAGAGGAGAACTGACATACACTAGTGAAATTAGGTTTGCAACTATGAACTAATCAGTCATGGCTTCCAAAGTTTTACAAAGGAGTGAGGATCAGTGTCAGTGGCTTTCTAAAACTTTGATGTTTAACACAATGGAGAACATTCATGACATTTCCAGAATGGATTGTTTTGGAAGTAATAATAATGTACCAACTTTTAGACTGCTACTAGTCTCAGATATTAGAGAATTCCTCCACTCAGGAATCACTGAAATGACAGACAAACATGAAATCAGACCTGATTTTTCAAATGGAAGTTTCAGACTGTGCTGGAGATGCTAAAGAAACTATTTGTCTATAGTTTTTTATATTATAGAAAATGTACACAATAAAGTTGCAAAAAACTGTACTGGAATCTTATTTGGTCAAAGGAAGACACAGTAAGATGAACACAGGGAAAAATGGGAAGGTATATAATCTTAATGCTTCAGTTTTTAGCTAGTTTAGGATCTCATTTCTTTTTGATATTGTAGCCAGGACATTATTAAACCTCATAAGCATTTATTTATGAAACCAGATATAGATAAGAGCATGTGGAATATGCATTTCAGTAGTAACAGGAACAGAATATGGTAGCTAGATACTTATCTGACTGCATGAAAAGGGTTTACTCAAGATGTCTTGCTGTGTCTGTGTGTGTGTACAGGCAAATTTCCCAGGAATTCTAAAGTATTTGCATATATGCATATATACATTATCTGAATACATTATTCACATTCGAATTATTTTTAGTTATTTGAAAAAATAATGAAAATCTTCCACTGAAGGAACACAGTTGTCCCAGAGATGTTTAAAGTGATGTAACTAATAAACAATCATCTGAAAACATACTGCTGTACAAAACATTAGGGCTTAACATTCTTGTTGAAATAATTTTCTGAACTGCCTGCATGAAGTACTCCTGTGGCAGTTTGCCTTTCTAAAATTTATGGATTGAGTATGTGAGGAAAAAAAGCAGTGATTTGTCTGTCAAAAAAATGTATTGATTTAAATATGCTTTCTCGTATTTGCTGTTTGAGAATAATATAGTGCCAATTTAATGGTCTATATAAACTGTTTCATCTGTTATTGAAGTTCAATGTAATCTTTCTGGAAAGACTTCTTCTACCATAATTAGGCCAGTAGGAGTAACAGCTTAAACAGAGAGCTTTATTAAACTAAGAGACATTGTAGACTTGGTAGGAACAGTACATGATAACCCAAAAAATGAAAAGTAATCTAACTGGAATGGAGAGAAAAATGTATGCACTATAGAAGGCTTAAATTTCAGGGGGCAAAATAGGAAGGAATAGTTGTTGTATTTCTTGTGTGGGTTCTTTTTTCCCCCTCTCATTCTTTTCCTTTCTCACCTCTATACCTCTGTGTGATACACCACCAAATTAGAGTGCAAAGAATTTTCTCATCCTTCCACTATGTCAGAGCTGCCTATACAGAATAACACTGGAGTTCTGGAGTGATACATTTGGGGACTGCACCTGAACTGGCACCTAAAACCAGATAAGGTCATGTTCATGACCTTCAGGCATTTTTAGCTCATAAGCAGTGTAAAAAATAAACACAGCAATAGTTTACAAATATCATCTTTCTCCAGCAAGTCACTGGTGTTCCTCTTACCACCTATGCTCTGCCTGTTACAGCAACTATGCTTGGAAGCTGGCTTCTCTTTGCTGCAGCATTGTCAGCAGTTGCCCTGATTTGAGCATTCACTGATTCAGAGTAAAAGGAAACAAAAAGATGACTTGGACTTGTCTTTCTTAATCTTAACATATTTTGTCTCTAAAAACCCAGCCAAAAAGGGAGAGATGATCTCTCTCCTGCCAAGATGAATTAGGAAGGGCTGCTTACACTTCCAGTGAGTCAAGAGTTACAGCACCTCATTGGCCTTTGAAATTCTTATCTACACTTTAATTTGTTACTGACATATATGAATGTATATATTGAATGTATATATTGCTCTTTTGGAGCAATGCCTACATGACAATGTGAGATACTACAACAATTGAGACAGTGCTAGTATTTGTTACTTAGTGTGACACTTTTTTTAACCACATGCTTCTTCGTTTTGCTTTTGTTTTTGTTCTGCTTCAGTGCCATATTTGAAAGTAAAGATGAGAAGTAATCACTGAGCATTGTCATGTTATTCCTACATAATTTTTACATTAAGTGACCACTGATCAGACCCAAAGAGAGCAACTCTTCTTACTGTATATTACCTACCCTCTTTCTCTACACAAAACAAGTAACAAAGATGGTGTCCAAAAGATTTGGGGTAAGCTGTGGGAGGTGGGCTTGGACTTGGAAACTGGATTTTTGGGGGTCTCAAACCACGACACCGTACATGAGAAGATCCAGGAATTTTCTGCTAAAGAGATGCCCAAGGCTGCTACTGTACCATCCTGATTGTGCGCTCAAGATCTACAGCTCATCAGGCTGCCAGCTCTTCTGCCAGACAATCCTAGGCAGAGTTTGAGATTTCTCTCAATTCCCAACGGACAGGCTAGATGTGGCTGACTTGTTTTAGAAGAGAATTGGCTTGATAGCATACACCTGAACAGGCAACATCACTTGGCCTCAGTTCCAGAAACTCTTTAGTAAAGAATCCTTCTAGGCTACATAATGAAGAAAGGATGTCCTGGCTTGACTGTCTGCAGGACCACTGTAGTATCAGGTATTTCAACAGTAGCTGTGGTCCGAGAAAAGTATCTCTGTCATTTGTTTTTCCCTGTATGTAAAATCCTTGTCCTACAAGAGAGATTTATGTGAAAGCAAGGCACTCAGATCATCGGCATGCTTTACTTCACGCTCCTTGTGAAAAAAAAAAAGACCAACCCTAGCACTAAACAAGATAGTTTCCTCTTATAGAGAAATTTCCTTTTCCTAGCTGTCCTTCTGGGACTACAATATGATCTAAATCAAGATTCAGTGGTGAGCTGGCTGTGTTACGAAATTATGGTTCTTCCTGGTATATATTAAATTGAGATCATGTTTTTCTGATCATGCTCCTCTAAAGGTCCTGGATAAACTGCAGTTCTGGGCAGGAGTGATGCTGCAAGTATTTTGGAGTAGCAGAAAAGCAAATAACAGCAGAAACAAATGGAAATGGAACAGAGTAAAAGCAGAGGAGGATAAAAGCCACCTCATGGAAAATACAGAAGGTAGTCTGTAGGATAGAACTACAAACGGGGAAGTTTCAAACATATTAAAAACTGAGCAGAGGTCCAAAACTGGCCTTTGGCTGGCCTTTGCTCTGGCTTTTGGCTGGATTTTGTTAGAGATGGATAGGCAATGTTTAAAAATATACAGCTAATGTATGCCTAGATATGGAGATAGGCATATGTCTAACTGTTATTGTAGATGTCCTGTGAGAATAGAGACATGGTTATCTATTCTTTCCAAGCAGATATTGCTTGAACTTGTGAAATTATTTCTTTTTTATAAAGCAGATTTCTGAAATTACTGTGTTTATGGAAAGACAAAATCTTTAGCAGGGCACTATGGAATGAAAATTTAAATTATACTTAGTTGGAAAAAATAATTTGTACTTGGAATGCCTAGAAGGGATTTTGTTATTGTTGTTCTATATAAAAAAAGTAACATCTTGGCACATTTATGATTTTTTTTCTCCAATAATTTATACATTCTGACAAAACACAACTCAGTAGCTACCAAGACAGGGTATTATGTTGAAGTATTGTAATATTTTGAGACCTATATTCTTAAAGGGAGAAAACATATAATGTGTAAAAAGTGCATATCATAAATGAAAAACTAGTAATAATAAACTTATTAAAGGGATTTTAAGAAGTGATTTATCAAATTATAACAATTACTGGGCACATAATTTTGAGTAATACGCCTTGATTCCTGAAAATTTGTATGCAGCTACTCTCTGTGATTTGGATAGGATAGATTCCTGTGATCAGGACATAGAATCCAAATTTTTAATTTTTAAATGAATAATTGGAAAAGAAATAGATCTAGAAAATTAATCTGTCTTCCAGGAAAGTAATTTTATAATCCATAGTAAAATAATGGGTGACTGCTGAGAAAATACTAACATTTTATAAACTTTTATAAAAATATTAGTCTTTTACTGGAAATTGAATGTGTGACTAATAATAACTGCATGCACATTTAGAAAGCAGCAGTGCTTTTGTATTGCTTTGTTTTGTTTGCATAAGTGCTTTGTGGGAAATGTAAAATAGTAAAGTATTTCATTTAAACATTATTTCATTTCATAATCTACCTAAAAATGTTGTGACATTTTGAAATTTGACCATTTTGATAGATTAAAAAACCCTCAAAAATATATTTCATTCTGTATTTAAATGAGGGGTTTGTATTATGCTATCAGATTTAATTTTTAGCTAGTAGCAAATATATGCTGTATCCATTTAAGCTTCAATAATTTTTTCATCTTTTTTCTGTTTCAAAATGTACTTAATTAATAATTATGGCTCCGCATGGTTAAATGCAACCCTAGGAACTTTCATCTTCCATCTGCTAAAAGGCTCATTTCATCAAATGGATTATTACTATGTTTTCAAGCATTTTTAAAAAAAATTAATCTTCATATAAATCTATTCTCTGATACTAATAAACTCTCATTTTTCTTTCTTTCTTGGATTATGCTTTTGTATGTCCTTCTACAACAACTTGTGATAGAGAATCACGATATTTTTTGCTCTCTTAAAAGAAACCAGAACTTATGAGAGGTGAATCCTGTTTTGTGTGGATGTGCTGTTTCTCTCTACATTCTTCTCTTGTGAATAATGCAGAACTATCATCTCCTCCCTCATGCACCATTTTTGCCCTTCCCATTTTCCTAGTCAAACTATGAAATAAATAGTTCTATGCAGTTTCTAAACAGAGACTGTTATAAATCAGAGAAATTAGTACATTTCTGAATAATGTTTCTCTTTGCTGTACATGACACGTGGAAGAAATACATGTTCAGGACCACCCATTTCTTTCTCATTGGGTACTTCTCTAATTTGCTGTGCATATTATGTTCGTATGAAAAGCATAGTTGCAGCACAATAAAAATGAACACTACCAAACATAAGACAGGAACAAAATGACAAAATTTAACCTACATTCTCAGCCACAACCTCAGCACAAATTTTATCTGACTAAAGTCTCTTTTACAGAACTACGCAAACTTTTCTTTTGCAACCCATATACACTTTGTAAAAATTATGTTTGGTAGTATGTGAAAATATTTTATTTTATTGGTAAAGTTGTTAAAAACATTCTCTGTGGGGGCTCCCCTTTACAAAAATTGTGTTTATTATAGTTGGTTACCACATGCTAAGTATTTTCCCTATGCTTTCTTCAGAAGGAAAAGGAGGTAAAAAAATCATAAGAAAAAAAATCCAAGAGAATTACTAAGTAGACTTCAGCCTTTTACTTGGTTCATGCTTTTGAGGAACAAAACCAATACCATCTGAACAAATTAACCAATTCCAGTTTCTAAAAGAATGAAATGTTTTATCAGAGTAATAAAACCTGCCTCCTTAATAGTGAACCTGTTCTGGATTTGCATGTAGGGGGTTTTATGTGTTATAATAGTTGTAGCAGCCAATAGTCAGGCTGTTCGCTACATCTTGACTCTTCCCCCTTTCACCACTACACTCCATCACATGTTCAGGCCTTGCATAACCAAGCATAAAAAGACAGAAACGCCAGTAGCCCATGGGTTTGAAAATATAAACCATTTAAAAAATATTCACAGAACAATTTTGAAGAGTTTATTTATTTTGAAATCTTCATATATTTAATGTAGGAAAAAAAGTAAGAACTCCATCAAAATTGCCTTTCATAAAAGCTTTGCCTAGTTGATTAGGTAGCTATAGTATTCATCTATGTGGCATGCACATAGATGGTACATGTGGCATGCATGTTTAATATGACTCATTAATATTAATTTAAATGCATGTATTCGAAAAATACTTGTCATGTGGGCTCAAATTGTCATATACTGGGAATGATAGTGGGGTGCTATAATATTTCCCTGATGACAAGAGGACTATTTCAGTGAAGAAAATGAAGGCTGATTACATGCCATGTATTTTATTTCTGAAAAACTACACTAATATTAAAATTATGTTGTTAGAAGCAGAAGCTTTTATTCAATGAATAATGGATAATGTGACATGAGTAACAGATATAATAGATAGAAGACATTTTCTAATGTGTATAGAGTCCATTGAACAAAAGTAGTAGTAAGAGTCTCTGAAAGCATTTATGTATGCCTCTTTCTTTAAAACTTCAATTCTCTTTTACCAACAGTTTTCAAAAAGGAAAGCATGGTACAACTGAGTTCATAGTGTAGGAAGCTGCTGAAGATAGATTTTCATAAATAGGTTTAAATAGACATTTCTATTGGTTTACATAAATTTTTATATTGTTATCTATTTAGTGGTGATATTTACAACTTTAATGGTAACTTTGGCTTTAAACCAAACATTAAAACCTTTTTATTAATTTTCTGCTTTATTGCTTTGATTTTATCCATTTGATTTACAAAGCTTAAAAAGTACTTGAAACTACTTTAGAAATCTGAACACCTTTTAATACATCTTTGCTTATAGAACAAAGCTTCAGAGCAGAATTACTTAGTGAACAAGTAATCATACCATTTAGGAACAGATAATTGTCTCAGATATGTGAAAAGTATTCAAGTGTATTACTTTTAATAGAGTTTTTCTTTAAGCAAACCGGTTTCTCTTGTCTGATGACTTTTTCCACAAGAGATTTTGACCTACATGATTTATTTCTTTGTGCAGTTGTGAAACAGTACTGCAGAGGTGTGCGTACAAATAAGTACTACTTTGAAAGCGCAAGCATAAACATGCCTAGATATTTCAAATAATTGAGGCATACAACAATGGAAAAAAACCAAACCATGGAAAGCGTCATATACATATCTAGATTAAAAAAATGTTAAAGGAATGACAACAAAACATCTAAACACAATTCCCTTTATACCGTCTGCATCATATTATTAAAACATGAGGGTGTCCAGAAATTATTAGGAAAAGCTCAGGACTGGGCTGGGCTCAGTTCTATGAAGGAAAAAACAAGAATCTGAAGGCTCTTGGTACTTCCAGGATAGATCACTACATTGTGAAGACAAAAACTGATTGCTATTTATTTTGGATACACAGGGTAAGGTTTTATCTTCCCTCTTTGTATCATTCTGAACACTAGATGGTTTTGATTGCAGTGTAAAAACAGATAATGATACTGAGAATATTCTGTTCTCATATCATTATCTACAGACATTCCTTTTCCTCAGTTTGTTTTTTGCATTCAAGTCTAGAATGAGCAATGATAAACTTTTTCTTCTTTTTCCCCCACCTCCCTTTTCCCACTCGCAAATTTGTCATACTTTGTTTATAGAGACAACATGCAAGTACAGAAAGAGCAATGGCCTCGGCTCGTGCTATCTCACTTGTGGTTCTAAACTGACACATAGTTAGGAAGCCTTATTATCCTAGAAAAGTCTCTTAAAGCAATTAAGAGTAGTAAGGATCTAAGTATCTCTCATGGGAGATTTTGAGTATCCTCGTAGAATGCTTTTAGTAGCTGCATCATCTTCAGAATGTTTTTAGGATGTGGTAGCTTCAGGTAAATATCTAAAGCTGACCATAAACTAGAATGAAACCAGACCATAAGTCAGGTTGTCAAGTTTAGAATCGAAAACAGTAAGACCATTCTGAAGTTTGTAGATAGAAGAATTGATAAATATCACTTCTTCATTCCAAAACCAACAAAAAATCCCGAAAAACTTTTGATGGCTTATTACAAGTGACTTGATATAACAGAAAAGTGTCTCAGGAGTCACATTCCTTACTAATCTTAAAGTCTGCAGAATAACTGTGCGTTACACAATGACATTAGTTAAGTGGTCACAACAATAAAAAATGTAAAATGCCTCTTTCTAGCAAACAAGATACATTTTTTTACTGGTTTGGTTTTTTTTTTATTTTCTACTGAGTTTGGTAATGTCAATTATTTTATTATTATTATTTTTAGAAATGCAATAGATCAGCTATTAATTTAAGAGACCATATAATTTTTTTTCAATCTAATTCATGGGTACTGGTGACACTGTACTATGTATGTCTCCAGTCTATGCTTCTGAGTTGTCATAATGAAACAAAAGTCTCCAAATTAGGAGCTCAGTCTCCCCAGATTTCCTCTACACTGGAAAGTGATAGGTGACTTGTAAATTGAAGTACTCCGAGAGACTTCTGACTTAAAATAGCAGATAAATATCTAAAATTAGATCTAAGGAATGTGAGTTGCATGAAAGGTAAAGGATTTATACCTTTGGTCAAGGTTTTTGCAGCGTATTCTGTCTTGACCACACATAAAGGTTAACAGCTTTTAAAATACACTGGTCATATCCAAGATGGCAACTATCATACGATTCCTTTTCTATCCAATTCTAGGAAAATTACTTTGCCTTTCAAATGTTTAAAATATGCTGTGATATTAATCAGTCACAGCCATCAAATGTCAATATAGAGAGAGTAGGTTACAAAATGTGCATCTTGATTTGTTTTCTCTAACTGTATTATTACAGTGTTTCAATAAGATCTTCAGAAAGAGTTTTAGATGTAGAGCATATGATTTGCAAGAGGAGATGTAAATTCCAGTTATTAAGTGATCTGCACTAGGGATCATTTTTATTTTCAGTCACATTTTCAATTAATCTCTCTAATTATCTATTTTATTTTCAATTTTGTTTGACAAAATATAGATAATTCTTTCCTTTTTAAAAAATGTTCAAAGGGAAAGGTTAAACTCTTATTTTAGATGCTGTATTTGTTAGGAACCTAAAAATATGCAGCTGGAGCTTTAATCCACCTAGGTACCAGTATAACTGCTTGTCTCCTTTTATTTTGGAGGTCATCTCCCGCTGCATTATAATGAGGCATCTGCAGATATTTATTGTAAGTATGATTTAAGTGTGATCCACTCCTGTTAATTGTTTCAAGAAAGGACATAACTTTTAGCAATATTGTCATTTTGTGGTTTTGATGTTGATGACCAAATATTTACAGTTCTGTCAGTTTAATTTTAATGTCTCCATAATATAAACAATTTTGCTTATAACTTATATAAATTATACAACTGATATGAATAGAAACAATGTTGGTTTGGAAATTTAAATTAAAGAATTGAGGGAGGAAGGCATTATAAGTTTCTTTTTCTTTTTTTTTATATTGATTTTTGAGAAGAGAGAGGGGAAATAGGCACGTTCAGCACAACAAAATAGCAGTTCAGCTTCTGTTTTGTATGGGAAAGGACAGAGAAATTATATTCCTGTACATTTGCTAGACAGTACCTATATTAGGAGAAAAGTACAACGTTAGCCACCTAAAGACAAAAAGAGACTTCTGTCAACCTAGATGAAGTGTCAGTTGGGCACTTTTGATTAGCCTTTACAGGATAATAATATCAACTAAGTGACCCTTTAAATAATATCAGTTTCGAGTTTTTGTACATGAAGGGTATAAAAATCCTTAGTAACTCTGTTATTCTCATTCATGTTTCCATGTAAGTGAAGAAATGTTGGGAGAACCTTCATCAGTAAACTATGCTTTGAGGTTCTATGAGGAGGTCTTACAGAAGGGTATCATGGGCTTTCATCTGATGCTTACTTGCTTAATAAATATCCTAGAAATAAGTAGAGGTTGGTCTAAAACCTGTCTTATTGCAATTTCAAATTTTTACTGAGCATTTATGAAAAGGTCTGACACTTCTTCTTACTGATGGGAACCTTACAATCCCTTGTTTCAGCTTAATAGTGATTGATAATCTGACATACAGAAGAATTTCATAAATTTCACAGGGAAAAGTAGGAAACTGGAAATCCAGGACTTCATTAGCTGTTATCCTAGCCAAATGTCACTCTGATGTGTTATGATTTCATACCTATTTTACTTATGTGAAAATGATGCCACAGAACAAAGACCAGTGATACATTTGATCTCAATCCTGCCTAGTTTATCAAGTTCTTATCTTGTAAGATTTTGTAAAACAAAATAAAACAAAAGCAAAAATGAAAGAATACACAACTTTTAAATAGTTTAAAGCATTTTATATTTTAAAAGTCTACACAACTCTGTGGTGGGACTGCTGTAAATTATAAAAGAGTAATAACAGAAATCATCACAAATAGTTGATCAGTGTTCACTGTTACCAGTACCTTCTTGTCTACATTAATACACTGTATTCTCCTCCTTCATGAACAGATAGGGAAGGAAAGAGAGAGAGAAAGAGAGATTCTGAAAAAAACCCAACACTGCTTTATTCTAAGTTGACATAGTTTTATGTATTTTCTTTCATAACATAAAATTATTGGGTGTCAAATGACCTGCTAAACAAAAAAAGATAAGCAGGCAGCTTAGGTATAGTTAATAGAGTGCTAACTTAATCTCCGGCAAACTGTTACAGTCCACCAGCTTACTAACACCATGTAGGAAACAATACTCCATGAGCCTTAATTAACATTATAAAATAGCTTCACATGTTCTGGAGATTGTAATTGCAACATTTTAAAAGACTAAAGTGGTTAAAACTTACTGTGCATTGTTGTGCATTGCATATATAGGTTAATAAGATCTAACAGGGAAAACATTACGAGTCCCAATCATCGAACAAAAGCTACCTTTTCTGTTCAAGATGAGTGTTCTCTATAGGCCTTTAAATTTTATTTAAAGGCTAATTTCTGCTCAACAGCATTTCTTAGACTTTATAGCAGGCTGATATTAATGCATTACATAACATTTTGAGACTTGCAGGCATTATTTAAAATCAAATGAGTATTTCTTTTGATAGAGGTGAAAATATGCTTTTTATAAATAATTTCAGATTTTAATGTATGAGTTCCTTACTGTAATTATTTATGTATGTGTGACTAAAGAGGTGAAGAAAACTTTACAGATTGTTTCTCATTTTACTCAAAAGTCTATGCTGCTGTTAGAGACCTACTACTATAAAAGGTGATATGTATATTGCTTCAATTAATTATTGCATTTTCAGTAACATGAAAAGATGTTGTTCTCTGCATACAAGAAGACTAGCAAGTCACAAAACAGAAGAAATAAAAGCTAATAAAATTAGTTTTGTTATTTTCATGGAGATTCCACCCTGTCACCACCAGTTAGATGCAGTTAGTAGCTCTATTGTTTCAATTGATGACCCCTCTTACTCAATCTAATGTTGCGCAGCATAGCAAAAATCTTGGTGCTCTCTCCTCGGTGAGGGTGCTTCCCTCACAGTATGGGAAGGTGTCTGTGAAACTGTCTTTGGTCCAGGCTGAGGAAGCCTTGTTCTCACATCCTGTCCTCATGGGGCAACCTCTCCTGCCATACTTGTGACCAAGGACCCACTCTAATTTATCAGCATCTTTCTTCTATTGGGTCATTTCGCAATGAGTGAACATGGACATAAGATATAAAACATGGTTGTTGCACAAGCTATACTTGTTCCTATCAGAATCCTTTCTCATCACCTGTAGATCAAGAAGAATACCAGCATTTTCAAGTTTAAAAGAAAATTGAAATGAACGCACCAACATGCTCCGTCCATGGGGAATAATATCCAAATATATGTTGCCTAGCAGGTATACTAGGTGTTCATAATATTTTATGTTTCACAAGAAAAAATTATTTATGGACTGTAATAAGGATAGATATGACTGAGGCTGCATTTTCAGAGAAGGGTAACGAAGCTGGTGAAGGGTCTGGAGCACATGTCTTATAAGGAGTGACTGAGGGAGCTGGAGTTGTTTAGCCCGGAGAAAAGAAGGCTCAGGGGGAACCTTAGTGCTCTCTACCACTATCTTGAAAGGATGTTGTAACAAAGGGATCATCTCTTCTCCCAAGTAACAAGAGATAGAATAAGATAAAATGGACTCTATTACTGAATATTAGGAAAATATTTTTACCCTTAAAGGTTTGTCTAGTATTGAAACAGGCTGCCCAGGGAAGTGGAAGAGTCCTCATTCCTACAGATGTTTAAAAGACATGTAAGGGGGACTCTTAGGGGCGTGGTTTCATGGTGGACTTGACTCTATTAGTAGGATAATGGTTGGACTTGATCTTAGAGGTCTTTTCCTATCTAAATGATTCTATGATTCTATTGCTAAGAATTAATCTGCTCAGAAATTTATTTGCTGTGTCTTAAGAGTTAGATTATCTAAGGTATACTAGGACATACTTCTAAAAGGCAATTCAACACAAAATGTATGTCTCCAGATATCTGACGAATCCCCTTTCTACGTTCTTGTACTTCTGATATCCTAAAGAAAGCCTACAGTGAATAGTTTAGATTTACAGACATAGCTTTTAGGCATCATAGGCTAGTCCAAATGGAGGTCAATTTCCATGCAAAAGGAAGTTGATGTTTTCAGACACAAAAAGGCACTTTCTAATCCATTGGTACATACAGTGAATCTGCCTTGCAGAATCACCAAATGGTAAGTTGGAAGGGACCACAGTGGGTCACCTGGTCCAACCTCCCTGCTCAAGCAGGGTCATCCTAGAACACATGGCAAAGGATTGCATTCAGATAGTTCTTGAATATCTCTGGTGAGGAAGACCAGATAATCACTCTGGGCAATCTGTTTCAGTGCAAAGTCACTCTCACAGTAAAAAAGTTCTTCCTCATATTCAGGTGGAATTTCCTGTGCATCAGTTTCTGCCTGTTACCTCTTGTCCTATTGCTCAGGATCACTGAGAAGAGCCTGGATCCATCCTCTTGACACCCTCCCTTCAGATATTTCTATACACTGATGAAGTTCCCTCTCAGTCGGAAGCTAAACAGGCCCAGCTACTTCAGCCTTTCCTTGTAAGGTCCAGTCCCTTAATCATCTTTTTTGTCCTCTGCTGGATGCAGTCCAGGAGCTCTATGTTTCTCTTGTACTGAAGAGTCCAGAACTGGACACAGTATTCTAGATGTAGTCTCAATAGGGCTGAGTGGAGAGGCAGGATCACCTCCCTCAACCTGCTGGCAAGGCTATTCCTAATGCACCTCAAAATATCACTGGCCTCCTTGGCTGCAGGGTCAAAGTGTCAGCCTGTGAACAGTTTGCTGTCCACCAGGACTCTCAGGTCCTTCTCCTCGGAGCTGTTTTCAATCAGATTAGCCTCCAGCCTGTTTTGGGTTATTTTGCATAGGCTTACTCTTACCCAGAATTCCAAATCTTTTTGACTTTCTCAGTATGCACTACTCAGTAGACATATATTTATTCTCTCTGGTTAGTACTAGTCAAAGTGATATCACTCTATACTCTTCACAGATTTATTTACACAAGGACCAAAGCTCAAAAATGGACCCTTGGGAAGAAGGCAATAAAAGTAGTAGCTTTAACAAGTAGCTACTGTAGAAAAATGAATAATAATATCTGATTCAGTTTCTGTTTTCTGTTGGATCCATACCAATCTTTATATAGCAGCTGGGGACCAGTATGTTGTAGTACTGTTTTCCTCTGCAGACATTCCATTTGAGTAACAAATAGATATTTTACTTTTTATATTACTACTTAATAGATTTCCAATAATAGCAGGCCATTTTCTAACAAGTAGCACTCTTAGTCATAATTTTAGCAGTTATATGTGTTGTAATAGTGACCACAAGTTGTAGGTATTAAAAGCACTTTATATTTGCTCTATAAAATGTACTAGTTTTGTTTTGTTACCTTTACCCCTCCAGCACTTTGCCTCACCATTTCAATATTTTAAATTGCATTAATTAAGGAATTATTTCTGGAGATAGCTGCAGAATCCTTCTCGCTATAGCAGAAGGAGTTCTACCTGAAAGCCAATGTGGTTTCAGAGCCGACAGGAGTACCACAGACATGGTATTTGTTCTCAGACAACTGCAAGAGAAGTGTAGGGAACAGAACAAAGGTCTCTATGTAACTTTTGTTGACCTCATCAAGGCTTTCGATACTGTGAGCTGAAAAGGTCTATGGAAGATTTTGGATCGATTAGGTTGTTCCCCCAAGTTCCTCAAAATGATCATCTCACTCCATGAGGATCAGCATGGCCAAGTCAGATATGGCAATGCACTTTCTGAGCCCTTGCTAATAACTACTGGTGTGAAACAAGGCTGCATTCTTGCACCAGCCCTATTCACAGTCTTTTTCAGCATGATGCTCCAAAGGGCCATGGTAGACCTCGATGATCAAGACAGTATCTACATTCGATACTGTACTGATGGAAGCCTTTTCAACCTAAGGCGATTGAAGGCCCATACTAAGACCTTAAACCATCTTGTCTGGGTGTTGCTTTATGCTGATGACGACGTCCTTGTTGCCACACAGAAGCAGCTCTGCAGTGTTTAACATCCTGCTTTGCAGAAGCTGCTGAGCTCTTTGGGCTCAA